>NC_091980.1:47701732-50259232 GCF_044704955.1 Pristiophorus japonicus | reverse complement strand
ACTACACAGGAATGGTTAAGGTGAACAAAAGAATTTAATACTGTAAACTTGTTAAACATAATTTTGAAACTTAAATAAAATTTGAACTTTAACAGAATTTGTAAACTTTTCAAACTTTTATAAAATAACAAAACAAAAACAAACCAAATCAACATCAAATCAACATCAGCAACCACTGCACCGAACGTCTTTTACCTCCGACTGTTGCCCCCCCTCACTCGCGTCATGACCCTACTCAAGTTGGCATCAAGAGTTCGTGCAGCAAGGTGGCCAGAGTCCTGCTGTATTGGGGAAGAGACGCCATGTGTGGATCCACTGGAGAAGCTCGGGGTATGGAAGGCCCGGCTTCTGAGAGGCAAGCCTCTTGCTCGCCCCTCACCACTCACAGGTGACGTAGGTATGGGTGTGACACTGGGGACTGCAGTGTCACTGATGGAGACGATCAATTGCGTGTGGACACTGACAGCCTCGCACGGACAATCTGTGACACGACCTCCATCATGTTCGCAGATAGTGCCGCGATGCTTAGGGGAATTCTACCCAATATCTCTAGGAGCTATCGGGTGAGCTGGACGCTCTCCCTGAACAATCGCACCATGTCCAGGTGTGCGTCCGCCTGTCTGTCAGCAGATTGGCTTTGCCGACTCACCCTCCAGAGAGATGGCATACGGGATTCATCCCCAGGAGTGCGTTGCTGCATGCCACTTGTACTCAGGGCCTCGGATGGCTCTAAGCCCTGGAACGTTTCTTCCTCGGACGAGGTGTTGTGCGGAAAAAGAGGTGTCTAGTGCATCGGCTCCTCCACCACCCCCAGAATAGGCTGCTCAGTCCTCTACTCTCCTTCAAGTTTCTTGTCTATGTCCTTCTCCCCCACGCTCCCCCCTGACATGACGGTCTGAGGCGGAGGCTTCCATTGAAGGATTTGGCATATGCAACTCCTAGTCTGGAAATAGAAAACAACAGACGAGTGGTTAGCAGCAGGGGAGGGGGCAGGGTGACACGAGTAAGGTCACATAGCACAGGCTCACTTGAAGGACTGCCACTACTCCATTATATGTAGTCCAGAGACACTGCCCCAACCCTAGTCCAGAGACACTAGATCACATTGCCCCAACCCAGCCCGGGGAGTGTGCAGGACTTACCCTCACTATCGAACTCCTGGGGGGGTCGGCACCCCCACAAGCAGTTGCTCTCCCGAAGGCATCGATCAAACCAGCCACTCTCTTCTCGATGTCTGTCAGAGGCATGCTTCCGCCACTGCTCCCGGCGGTTGTGGGATATCTTTCCCTGCAAAGGTGACAATGGGAGTGGTTACCAAAGGGCCCATCTGCTCTTGTGGCACACACAGATAGTCATCAAAGCACCTGTGTGCATTTAATACAGACCTCTGTTAAAGGGCCCTGGAGGTTGCATGTGGTTCATGAGGTAGACATCCAAGTGCAGAAACATCTTTTAAGATCTCAGAAAGCAATCTTAATAATGTGTAAAGATCATTCATTGCAAATAAGATGCAACACTAAGCATACCTATACCAACATGTCAGATTTATAATTTAAGTAATGAAAGAGTAAGTAATATTTTTATTGATGCACTCCAACGACCCTACAATGGTCATTGAACCTCTTGTGGCACTGTGTGTGGGTCCTTCGTGTTATGTATGCAACACCTTGTAACCAGCATTCTATCGCCACCAGAGGGCGGATCTGTTGGAGTCCCAAGGGATCCCAGCATCCCTTGGGAGCACTGCATATAATTAGGCCGTCCATGCTGTGCCAGCACTCTGGAGTCAGAAGAGACTAAGGTCACACTTACTCAACTCTACAGTACTCAGTCACATTGCTTTATTTGAGACATAACAACTGACGACGAGTAATAGATAACGAACCATCACGCAAAAATGCAGAGAACTGTTGGTATCCTGGAGAAATTCTCAGAAGGGGACGAATGGGAAGCCTTCGTGGAGCAACTCGACCAATACTTCATGGCCAATGAGCTGGAAGGGAATGAGAACGCTGCCAAATGAAGGGCGATCCTCCTCACCGTCTGCGGGGCAACAACCTATGGCCTCATGAAGAATCTACTTGCTCCGGTGAAACCAACAACCAAATCATATGAAGAACTGTGTACGCTGGTCCGGAGGCACCTAAATCCGAAGGAGAGCGTTCTGATGGCAAGGTATCGATTTTATACATGTCAGAGGCCAGGAAGTGGCGAGCTACGTCGCCAAACTAAGGCGCCTTGCAGGACATTGCGAATTTGGTGGATTCTTGGAGCAAATGCTAAGAGATTTTTGTGTGCTTGTCATTGGTCATGAGGTTATCCATCGCAAACTATTGACTGTTGAAACACCTAACCTGAGCAAAGCCATAACGATAGCCCAGGCATTTATGTCCACCAGCGATAACACCAAACAAATTTCGCAGCATAAAGATGCATCGGCAATACTGTACAAAAAGTAATGTTGTTTTCAGGCAGGAAGGCATATGGCAGAACGTACATGCCTGCAGCTGCACGACCTCAGATGACTCAGAAGAGTCCATCATCAAGTGCGAGTGCGAGGCAATTAACACCTTGTTGGCACTGCGGAGGTGATCATTGAGCCCATCAATGCCGCTTCAAACATTATACGTGCAAAGGGTGTGGAACAATGGGACACCTCCAGTGAATGTGCAGACGAGCTGTAAACCCTGCAAACCACCACATTGCAGAGGAAGACCGATCCATGGCAGATCAAACTGAACTAGAGACTCGAACTGAGGAGGCCGAAGTGTCTGGGGTACACACCTTCACCACGAAATCGATCATGTTAAAAGTTGAACTGAACGGAATTCCACTATCCATGGAATTGGACATGGGTGCGAGTCAGTCTATCATGAGCAAAAAGGTCTTTGAAAGGCTGCAACGAGAGGGCATCATCGCGCCGGTTGAGTTCAACAAGTGGGCCAGTCCGATTGCTCCAGTTCTCAAGAGCGATGGCATGGTCAGAATTTGTGGGGACTATAAAGTAACGATTAACCGTTTTTCGCTGCAGGACCAGTACCCGCTACCTATTTGTGACACTGGCAGGAGGGAAGACGTTCACCAAGTTGGACCTGACTTCGGCCTACATGACGCAGGAGCTGGCAGAATCTTCGAAAGGCCTCACCTGCATCAACACGCACAAAGGTCTGTTCATCTACAATAGATGCCTGTTTGGGATTCGATCGGTCGTGGCTATTTGTCAAAGGAACATGGAGAGTCTGCTAAAGTCGGTTCCTCGAACCGTGGTTTTCCAGGACAACATAATGATCGCAGGTCTGGACACCATCGAACACTTGCAGAACCTGGAAGAGGTTCTAAGTCGGCTAGATCATGTGGGACTCAGGTTGAAACGCTCGAAATGTGTTTTCCTGGCGCCAGAGGTCGAGTTCTTAGGGAGAAGAATCGCGGCAGACGGCATCAGACCCACCGACACCAAGACAGAGGCCATCAAGATCGTTCCTGGGACTCCTCAATTATTTTGGTAATTTCCTACCCGGGTTAAGCACCTTGCTAGAACCTCTACATGTGTTGCTACGCAAGGGAGATGACTGGGTATGAGGGAAATCACAAGAGACTGCTTTTGAGAAAGCCAGAAATCTGTTATGTTCCAACAAACTGCTTGTTCTGTATGACCTATGTTAACGGTTAGTGGCTAGCTTGCAACGCGTCTTCATACGGGGTCGGGTGTGTGTTACAACAAGCAAAGGAATCGGGAACATTGCAACCGGTCACTTATGCATCCAGGAGTTGGTCCAAGGCCAGCATGATTGAAAAAGAAGCTCTGACATGCGTTTACGGGGTGAAAAAAATGCACCAGTATCTGTTTGGGCTTAAGTTCGAGGTAGAAACTGACCATAAGCCGCTCATAGCTATTCTCAGAGAGCAAAGGTATTAATACCAATGCCTCTGCTCGCATCCAAAGATGGGCGCTCACGTTGTCTGCATATAACTATGTAATTCGCCACAGGCCAGGCACAGAGAACTGCGCTGACGCCCTCAGTCAGCTACCATTGCTCACCACCAGTGTGGAAATGGCACAGCCTGCAGACTTGCTCTTGGTGATGGATATGTTTGAAAACGAAAAGTCACCCGTTACGGCTGGCCAGATCAGGACCTGTAGCAGCCAGGATCCTTTACTGTCCCTTGTAAAAAAAAAAACTGTGTCCTCCATGGGAGCTGGTCCAGCGTCCCAGCGGAGATGCGTGAAGAGATCAAGCCATTCCAGCGGTCCAAAGACGAAATGTCCATACAGGCGGACTGTCATTTGTGGGGTAATTGCGTGGTTTTGCCTAAAAGGCAGGGAAACGTTCATACGCGACCTACATAGTACCCACCCAGGCATAGTAATGATGAAAGCTATAGCCAGATCCCATGTGTGGTGGCCCAGCATTGAGTCAGATTTGTAGTCTTGCATGTGTCAATGCAACACTTGCTCTCAACTGAACAATGCAGCCAGGGAGGCACCGCTAAGTTTGTGGTCATGGCCCTCCAAACTGTGGTTGTCATGTATCTCACATTACTGTATATAACTGTATCTTACCATGCTATACATGACTGTAACTGGATATGACCTGTAACAATAAACATACCTTACCACCAAGGGTGCACTTGCAGGAGACACTCCATACCTGTCCCACTGTGGTATATAAAGGGAGGTCTCAGGCAAGTGCAGCACTGGAGAGCTGGAATTAAAGGTGCAGGTCCTGAGTGACCTTGACTTCAGCATGTGTCTCGTGTAAGTCAGTACATTAGAGTCAGGACTTAACAGTTGCGACGAGTTACGGGATCACAGAATCCACAGAATGGCTACCAACAGCTCAGATGAGAAATACAATGCTGGAGACAATTGGGATGACTTAATAGAAAGGCTCCAGCAAAGCTTTGTGACCAAAGACTGGCTGGGTGACGATAAGGCAGACAAGAGAAGAGCCCATCTCTTGACCAGCTGTGGCTTGAAAACATACGCTTTAATGAAAGACCTGCTGGCACCCGAGAAACCAGCAAGCAAGTCGTTTGAGGAGTTGAGCACACTGGTGAGAGACCACCTGAAGCCAGCGAGCAGCCTACACATGGCCAGACACAGGTTCTACAACTACAGACGCTGTGTGGGCCAAAGCATACCCGACTTTGTGGCGGAACTTCGGAGGCTGGCTAGTTCAGGTGAGTTCCCCGATGAACTAAGGAGAGAAGTACGGAGAGACTTTTTTATTGAAGGAATAGGCCACGCAGGCAATATTCCGAAAGCTTATAGAGACTAGAAACTTGACTCTAGAGGCAGCAGCACTGGTCGCACAGACGTTCTTGGCAGGCGAAAAAGAAACGAGGCTGATCTATATTTTGGGTACGACAACCAACGAGGCATCGGAACAAGGGGTTCACATTGTGAAACAAACCGCTACCCCCACACACAGACAAAGGCAGGAGAGCAGGCCTTCAACAGCAGACAGTGACGCCGGAAGCCATCAAAATCAAGGACCACATGAACGGCCGATCACACCTCATCAACCTACAATGCGAGCAATCAACAACAGATTAAGAGAAGCTCAAGGGAGATCAGCCAGACGCAGCTCATCCTTCAGAAACAATGGAAATGGTCTGTTTACAGTACTCAGTCACATTGCTTTACTTGAAACATAACACTTCGGATGGCGTCAACATGAGACCTCCTTGGCAATGCTGGTCCCAATTCAATGAAAAACTGCTGGGAGGGGTCGACTTGCACCCATCCTGTTTAATTCTGCCCATCTCCTTTCAACAGCAGAGACAAGGGCCTCGTTTGCCTCACTGCTGAACTTTCTGGCTCTCTGCTTGCTCCCATCTCCTTCCATTGTGAATGAAACCTAAAAATGGCTGATTCAGCCCTGGGTGTACTGTGCATGTGCAGGTGCTCTCTGACAGCTGAACAGAAGCACGGGAACAAGAAAAAAAAATACAAAAAAAATTCACAATGTGCAAAAGGTCCAATTTCTTTTAGCTCACAAATTTCGGATCTGCGCACAAATTCTGTTGTGCAACGCCGGATTTATCGCTATCGCTAATGATCTTCACCATTTGCTGAATTTTGCGAGCTCTGTCAGTAACGGTACTCCAGCGGTTAAAAAAAAATGTTGCGCCGCAATTATCACCCAAAAACGGGCGAAATTGCTAAAACCCGAAATTCTAGCCCCTATATGCAAAAATTCTGTGGTCACCTGCATAAGCCACTCGTTGGATACAACTGCCAGTTCAACAAGTCCCAGAAATCACTGGTGTGGTTTAAAAAACTATTCTTAAGTCACTTTTTCTGCAGTGTGAAGAACATTCTGATATCAGTCAACATTTGCCTTTACTAGTTTGAATCTGTGTTTCCTTGTTCTACTATTGCAATTTAGGTTGAAGTAATGTTCAGGATTATTTTCTCATGCCATTTATTATCTTATATACTGTGAACTCTCAAGGCTGAAAATGACATTTCTCTAGTTTTTAGTATCTAGTCATAAACAGATATGTCACCAGGGATTAGCCTTGTGACACTTCTTTGCATTGATTGCCGCCAGTGTTTGACTGTCTTCCCTTTGTGTCAATGACCAGAAATGGATACAGTACTCAAAGTGTAGTCTGAACAGAGTATTATTCAATTTAAGAAAGATTTCCTATGATTTTACACTGCTGTTTTGACTATATAGTTCAACATTTCTTTGGCTTTGTTGGATGTTCTCCTTCAGTTGAGTATGTTGAGCGGGGAGTCAAAGACACATTTGTTCATGTTTCCTTTATGAATACTTGGAGGAACTAAATTATTTAGAATATTAACCATCTTGTGGTCATCCTCTGCTTGAAGTCAATTTGCAACTTTTAGGTTTTACACTATTTCTCTGACTGCTTTCTTACTGAAACAATTTCTTGTCGTTTGCATCTGAAGCTAAGCTATTTTCCAGGTTTTACTCTGTCCCCATGACTAGCCTTTTGGTACGGTTCTGTACTTTCCTATATTCATCCCAATGAAACCATTCTCCTTTATTCCTGCAGGATTTGCCGAGTTTGTTTACTACGTATCCTTATTTCACTTCTGATTAATTTGTTTATTTTTGTAAGGTTATGCTTACAATTCTAGGTATGCATTGTTCCTGCATGTTTAGTATACCTTCAACGGTGTTCCACTTGCCTCTACTAAGTGCCCTCTTAATCAATTTGCTTAAATTGTTCCCTTATTGAAATTAGCCATTTTAACATTGTATACCTGGCGACTGGTCCTTGGTATTTCTGAATCCCAGCATATGTTGGACCTAATTATTCTGTGGTCACTGTCCTCCAATGATGCCACAACTTAATGTTATCTGAATCATATATGAATACTTGGTAAAGATGTGTAGTGCCTTGAGGCTTTCCTGATTCAGACGTGCAGCAGTTGTGTATTACATTTACTAATTGACTCTAAATGACTTCCAATTTATATTTGGTTGTTTGAAGCCATCACTAAAATGTTTTTGTCCCTGTTTTCACATACCTCTTCGTAGTGCAAAATGTTTTCCTTCTTATGCTGTCACAATGCTTTGTAGCAGGTGGTTAGTTTTAGCTATGTATTTTATGCAATACAAATATCTTTGCATCCTTTATTTCTGAGTTTTGGAACAACCTTTGCATGTGTGACAAAGGCCCCTATACTGTTTCTCCCCATGTAGTTTATCTCTACGTGGAGTACGTATACTAGGGGGGCGAAATTGCCCCACGCCCCGTTTGGAGGCAGTAACTTTCCGGGGCCAGGACATTTATCACCCGGCCCGGAGGTTTTGCCCCCGGTGCGGAATTCAGCACTTCAACGGAGGCAGAACGCTATCGGAGACGCTCCCTATCTGTGGAGAGGCGCTCCTGGGGCAATAGAGCGGCACAGAGTCCCGAGTTGCACTTCAGAGCCCAGCACCTCGCTGGCAACCTCAGTGCTACGCGGACGCTCTGACGCGGCAGAACACCCCTCTCCTTCAATTAAAGGGGAGGCCCACTGTGCGCACTGCAGTCCCTTGGCGACCGCCATTGGGCCATCAGGAACATCCTCGATCGGGCCAACAGCCCGGCACCCATAACGGAATGTCGTGCTTCAGGATGGCGGCCTGGCTGAGGCGAGCGATACCATCGTCAGGCTGACTGAAGAATCGGCCAAAAGAAAGATATGGCGGCCCGTGGCGCAAAGGGGCTCCCCGGCGGCGGATGTTCACCAGCTTCGCGACACGCGAAGCTAACGGTGACATCGGCTGGCCCAATCTTCGGCGCCCGCAGGGCAATTTCCCCAGCGAGGTGCAAAGGGATCGGCACGGGGCTTTGAGGGGTTGGCAGGCATGCTGATGATGATGCGCCAGTCCAGGGTGCAAATCGCGGGGCGTGGTGCTATCGGAACAGTGCCACCCAAACCTTGCACCCCCTGGAGGCACTAATGGTGCTATAAAAAAGGGCAATTTCGTCTCTTGGGTCTCTTCCTGCCCCCATCAGTATTATTTCTAACCTTTCCTCAACGTACACTGTTCTAGCTCAAGGTAGACATCTCAGCATCATATACATAGTCACACATGGTTATGCATTGGTTTGAGCAAAGAATCTCCTACAACCTTAATCTCCGTTTTAAAATTGTGCGTTTGTTCTCATTATCTTCCTTGGTTTCTAACTATCTCTTCTACTGTGACCTTGCTTTCTTCTGTATTATTAGACAGTGTCTGGTATCCATTAATTATTGTAATCACTTAAATAACACCACAGGCCTTTTGATCTTCTCACTACTTTTACTAGCCTCCCCACCTCCTTGGTTTTTCTCAGCACATATATCCAATGCAGAACAAATTATGGTTTTTGTTCAGTCAGTCAGTTCATCTGAGATCAAAGTGGACTTTTTATTTTTCTGTATTCCAACGGAGCTACTGGTGAGTTTTTGACTGATCATCATAAGCAGTCCCTCGAATCGAGGATGACTTGCTTCCACGTCAAAAAGTTCACAGGTGTTTCAATGAAGGACCCATTATTCCAGGTCCCGAACTAAATCTTGAAGGTTGGAAGATGCCTGTGCATGCATTTTTTTTTTTTTAAAAACGTGTGGTGACTGTTGCACACCAGCCACCACATGGGCTTGACAGAGCAAGGTCTTGGTCCAGTGGCAAGGATCAACCAAGACGACTGGAGACCAGCTCTGCTGCACGGACCTAGTGCGCACACATATCACAGTGTGGGCTGGCCCATACTGCCCCTGAACTTACGCCCCTCCTGGGCCCCGATCACGTCCCTCTGCAATCTCTCGCCGCACCTTTGCCCCAACCTCGCCACTCCTGCTTTAACTGCCCACACTCCAATCACTGACCTGGACCTTGGTGATGCCCCTCTTTGCTGATACATGATCAATAAAAATATTGAGTAGAATCGTTATGTCAAGATTTGTATGGTTGTGAAAAAAAACTGTGGACTTGCTGTTTGGGTGTATGGCTTCACTGTTGTATTCACAGGGTGGCACAAGATGCAAAAGCAATGCCAAAAGTGCTGTCAGATGTACTTACTTATGCTGTCAAAGTTGTGAACTTCATAAAAGTTTGACTACTGAACTTACTCCACTTCTTAGTGCTATGTGAAGAGATGGGATCGTTGCACCAGCAACTTCTGCTTCATATCATCATCATAGGTGGTCCCTCGAACGAGGATGACTTGCTTCCACACCAAAAGGGATGAGTTCACTGATGTTTCAATGGAGGACTCGATATTCCAGTCCTGAACTCCAGGGGTGGAAGATGCCTGTGCGTGGATTTTTTTTAACATGTGGTGACCATTGCACACCAGCCACCACACGGGCTTGACAGAGCTAGGTCTTGGTCCAGTGGCAAGGACGACTGGAGACCAGCTCTGCTGCATGGACCTAGTGCGCGCACACATCACGTGGGCAGGCCCGTGCTGCCCCTGGGCCCTCGGCTCTTCTGGGCTCCGCACTGGGCTTCATATAGAAGTTCGATGTCTGTCTTGTGATCAGTTTGGCAAAAATATGCAAACTCAGGAAGGATTGCTGTATGTTTCAAATCAATATTAAATCAACCACTTCATCATCACTTCCTCAATCAATGCTTCCAGATGTTATTGGGGATTGGGCCAACATAGTTGACAAGCTCAATTAACTTAACCTTTCTTTGCAAGCACTTAAAAAAAAACATTTTCATTATGCACTAAAAAGGGCTTTGCCAAATTACCTTTACTTTGGAGTAGTTATGTCTTTAGATGCTCTGATAATGACTTCACGAGGCAATGTGTTGTACTTGAACTATAGTGACCTTAGTCCTTTATTGATAACTCCAGAGTGAGGATCACACATGGTGGACTGCCTTTTATACTAGACCAGGCACACCTGTACAGGTAACCTGCAAGTCTCCCACTGCGGTGCCCTCTGATGGCACACCTTGTAATAGTACAAACAGTAACCATGTAGGATACATAACATCTATGTGATACAAGACAATGTTACGATGTTCCCAACATTGTTTTTTGTCATTATGGACTGTGAAATGTCAGTCCTAGAAGTTAAAAATGCAATTCTGGAGCACTTGTCTCAGCTTTACACACAATTCAGCAAATACTTTCCCGAAAGAAAGGCAAATGAATTGGAGGATTTCGCCCGGGTTTGAAAGCTGTTTTTAGAGGTCTTTGTAGCAAAGACCAAGATTGCAATGGATCCAAAAGAGAATTTGATTGACGTTGCTCGTGATGCTTTTGAGAGATAATTTTTATGTCATGCCTCTTGATTAGTTCTGGCTTCCAATTTCCAAAATCCCCCAAAACCAGAGAGATACTTGTTCATTTTCCCTCAGCGAAGTGGGTTTTTCTTCGCTTGCATCAAAAATCAAGTATAGAAGCCGCTTTTGTGGTTGAAACTCTGAAATCAAACCAAGATGCCACAAACTGTGCTAGGAGCAAACAGGTGCTTTCTACTCACTGAGACAAAGTAAGTCATGTCCTTTTATGTCCAAGTAGTATTGTAATGGTATTGTGCTGTTTATGTTGCTTTCCTTCAATCTTGAGGGTAGAGAAGGGCACCAGAGACTAAATTAATCTCCATAGCAAACAGTAATTGCACCTTATCAGGCACACAATGAGCATTACGACTTGTGACAATAAATAAGTATTTTGCTTTAGATGTAGCTCGATAAAGGCTTCTTTAATTCTATCATTCTCGTAATGGGTTGGAGCAATCTTCAGTCACAGAAAAATGTCTCAGCTTATTTTGATACTATTCAGATTGCCAAATTCAGAGTAATAATGGTGTTGAAATTGTAGGAGATTTTAATTATTCATAAATAGATTGGGGTAAGGGAAAGAGGCTTTGACCCAAAACAACAATTTACAAATTACATTTAAGTGCATTCCAAATCTTTTCTTAGCATCCTAGAGCTTTGTATTTAAATGTTTAAAAACGAAGTGTAAAAACAGTTACTATCTGTATAAAATTAATTCATAAACTGAGAAAAACTAGAGCAAACCTGACAACTGCCTCCTAAAGTCATCATTGCAACAGGAATTAACAAGCAATTTTACGATTTACAACAGTAAACATACCTTCCGCTGCTGAAGACTCGGACTTCTGTTCTGAAAAGGCTCCATTCTTTTTTTGTTCTTTGAAATGTTTCTTTGTACAGTTGTTATTGATCGGGACAAATGCAAACTCCTTAAGAACAAAGACACATTGATTTTTTTCTCCCCAAAGTAATAATCTAACATTGCAAACTGTTTACAGGTTTTGTATATTGTAACAAAATTGAAACAATCAAGAACTTGGGGATGGTCTGAAGTATTTTTGAAACTGGATCAATTTGGAATAATTTGGGTTTTTCTAAATGTGTAGAGGTTGGAGTAATTTGGACTTTTGATGTCACATTGTCTATTTAATATCACTGTAAACTGAACTATGACCAAAATTAGCTATAAGTTGGATTCAGGTTTCTAATTAAGTTTGAAAATACTCCTCTAATAACGCTCGTATATATTCTAAAAGTTTATTCTCTGAACCATTACTCATCTCAATGGGAACAAGGATCAACAGACTTTAGCTAACCTCAGTTCTCCAAAATTACTTAAGACAAGACCATGTAAGTCACCCAGCTGTGGGCATTGAGAGATCAGTTGTGGGGAGTTTTGTACTGTGAGCCTGCACCTACAAGGAGCTAAGTTGAGAGTGCCTGAACTGATCTAATACCCCTTGCAGTCAGTAGAGGGAAAAAATTGGCTGACTTTGAGTCCAGGCCCCGAAGTGGAAGGGCAGTGTGCTAAACTTGTGCACTGCCATCATCCTGGTTTTCTTTTTTTTTGAATGATTGATTGTTTCCAGAATTTTGTTGATAAGCTTATCTCTTGTAGAAGCTTACCTCACAAAGCTGACATTATTTGCAATATAGAATAAATTGCTGTGCTGTTCTTCAATCTAATTTACTTCTCTTTCCCCCCCACCATTTATTTAACAAATTAACATGTTGAAATAATTCATACACACATTTACTGACATTAACAAAAGATATGCCAGGAATTTCCTCAGGGGTCTCCCAATCAGTCACCATTTTCTCCTTCCCCCCTATTTTGACTTCTCTTTCTGCCCCACAACTCTGGATTCGCACAAATACCAATGTCCCTCTTCTTTCTCAGCTATATGCTGTCCCTTGCCAACATTATCTGAAGACATAGGGCCAGCTTTCACATGTGCACCAATGACATCCAGCACTACCTCGCCATCACCTATTTCAACCCCTCCATTGCCTCTTTATTGTTAGAATGTCTGTCCAACATCCAGTCCTGGATAAGCCACAATTTTATCTAGTTAAATGTTGGCAAGACCAAAGTGATTATCTTTGTCCTCCACCACAATTCTGTACCGTTGCCACTGGTTCCACCCTGGCCACTTATTCAGGTTGAACCAGACTGTTCTCATCCTCAGAACCCTATCCAAACCTGAGCTGCGCTTCTAACCCTCTCCATTGCAAAACATTCCTTACTGACACCTCCATAACATTGCCCACCACAGCCCAACTGCTGCTAAAACCCTCATTCATGCCTTTATGATCTCCAGGCCAATGCTCTCTTTGCTAGCCTCTCATCCTCCTCTGTTTCTCTCTGTCATGTATCTCACACTACTGTATATAACTGTATCTTACCATGCTATACATGACTGTAACTGGATATGACCTGTAACAATAAGCATACCTTACCACCAGGGGTACACTTGCAGGAGACACTCCATACCTGTCCCACTGTAGTATATAAAGGGAGGTCTCAGACAAGTGCAGCACTGGAGAGCTGGAATTAAAGGTGCAGGTCCTGAGCGACCTTGACTTCAGCATGTGTCTCGTGTAAGTCAGTACATTAGAGTCAGGACATAACACTCTCTCCACAGATACTGCCTGACCTGAGTATTTCCAGCATTTTCTGTTTTTATCCCATCCTCCACCCTTCAGAACCTCCAAAACTCTGTTGCCTGTATCCTATTCCGTCCCACGTACCAATCAACAATGAATCCCGTAATTGCTAACCTACATAGGCTTTTGGTCCTCCAATTTAAAATTCTCATCCTCTTGTTTAAATCACTATCTCTATAACGTCCTCCAGACTTACAAACTCCCAGAACACTCTTCTTCCAACTCTGGCCTTCTGTGCATCACCCTCCCTTCACAATTGACAGCTATACCTTCAGCTAGCCATGTCCTTTGTTCTAGAGTTCCCACCCTAAAACTCTCGCCTCAAATGCACTTCTGATTACTCATCTGTGAAGCGCCTTGGAATATTTTTCTACGTTAAATGTGCTATATTTTTCTTTAGGCAGTATGCTAAATAACTGGGCATGATAATTCTAACTTTAAGTACTTTTTCACTGCAGTCTTTTTACTTTCATATTTTAAAAAGTTCTCTTAGATTGAGAGCATTTAAAGAAACAATTCCATGCAGATCATTCCTTTCATTTTTGAAAAATAAAAAAGGCAAAAAGAGAGAAAAAAAGTCAAAGAATTGAGAGAACTAAACCTTGAGCACATGAACTCTGGATTCTTCTCCCGAGCCATATATGGAAGTATAGTCTGCTTTTTTTCCCTCTCTCAGCAGTAAGGATTTGTAAGGAAAAATTCAGAGTTGCCTCAGATTATTGCAGGCGTCATGTGATTCGCTGGCATTGCAAATTTTGAGAAACACGAACACCTACACAATCTTCACTGTAGAATTACAAAGTTGTGCAAGTCATTCATTGATTAACACAGATATTCTTTTACCTCACTCCTAGATCTCCTCTGGCATTGTTCACAGCAAGTCAGAAGATACTTCAGTTATAAGAAGCATGTAATATTTTGCTATAGTGCAGCTGTATATAACAATGTTTTTTCTCAGGTCACAGGTCTAATTGCTCAGTCTTTGAAGTCGATCTGAGGTTAACTGCTCTGAGAATCCAAGGTCAATCATAGGTCAGAAGAGGCCAGCAAGAAATTATTGGCCCGGATTTGGCAGTGGGTAATGACAGCGAACTGTCATTACACCTCTGGATTTAGCTAATGCGCATCTAAAAGCAAGAAATCCTGAAATTGCAGTCAGTCATTCACTGCTCCAACACAGGCTGCACTGTAGAACACCCCGCCTGCCCCCTCCCCCCCCAACCCCATAGTCGGTAATCAGTGGAATCGACAAAAACCTGAGCTTTCCCACGCTAATATCGCTGTTAAATACCCCATTAAATGTTCAGCCTTGTTGGAATCGGTATAACTGGGGTTTTGACAGCATATTGGCTGCAAAATAACTGTTCCGACCGGAAAAACACATTTTTATATTTTTGGAAGGTCAAATTTCTCTATTAAAAAAAAATTGAAATTTTTATCTTAAAGTTTGTTCATGATATTTCAACAACTACCTTAACCCCATGTGTCTGTCCCAATCTTTATTTACTTCCCTGTAATACTTTTTTTTTAAAGTGCAGGTTATCATAGCTTTTAATTTCCTAATTTGCTGTCGAAGAATTCTGTCATATATTGGCTGCTTAGACATCTTGATAGCATCACTGTTGCACTCGGCTCGGAATCCCCTATTCACAGCGCTACAAACATTATACATCGAGATACCACTCGAGGGCTAGACTTTCCACTCAGATCGCTATCGCCGCGATGTTCCGGCCTCAGCGATTTTTTATTTTTCAGGATTGCTGGAAGACCGCCCATTTTTTGATTGCTACTTTCGGCTTTTTATTTTGGGCGATAGCCTTAGCGATGTGGAATGGGCCTTGGCGACGTGGAAGGCTGGAGTTCATAGCAACGGTTGTTCTGTGCATGCGGGTTTCTTTTTTTGCAAAGAAGTTTTCCCGCGATTCAGGAGGTCAGGGGTCAGAAGGCAAAGGGAGGGAGAGAGAAGAAAGCTGTTGCAGAAGGTGGATTTGAATGAGTGCTGTGAAGTTAATGATGCAGCTATCCCACAATGATTCTGGAGAGAGTCTGCAAGAGGTTGAAGGGAGGAGGAGGGCAAAACCCTTCTCAGATGAGGCTAATGAGGCCTTGGTAAATGAGGTGCAAACTCAGTGAGGCCAATTAATCCAGGGTGGACGTGGGAAACCTCCACCCCGGACATATCAAAAAATTTGGGGCGAGATCGCCAATGTGGCGAACTCGGTGTCCCACGAGCCGAGGGGATCGGACCAGTGCCCCAAGAGGTGGAACAGCTTGGTTGCTTCGGCAAGAGTAAGTATTAAATAGATTTTAAATTGTAATGATCCACTGAATATGTAAATCTGCTAGATTCTCTGCTAAGATTTGGACTAGGTTCGGAACCTGCGCCCTTTAAGTCTAATTTTGGCACCGTCTCCTTTTGGGTTACGTTAGTGGATGGGGCATGACTGAGCACTGAGGGGTCCGGTCACCTGTACCCAAACGGTCAGTCTCTCTGGCTGCTGTCACTTACACAGTGACCCAGCCTGGACTGGGGGAGAGCTACCCTGGCTCACTGTCTGCCCTGGGACTCTAGCTCCGGCCACACGGAGGTCTCCAAGCACAGCCCATGGAAACGGTGCCCCTCCCATTATACTCCTGTCATTGCCAAGCTCACCAGCAATCCTGATTCCTCCCCCGGGGAACCTTCATCGAGTGAAATAACCCGCTTAATTCCCCTCAGGCACCGAATGCAATGGCCCGTGGATGGGGCCTTTCCTGGAGATTGTACGCGAGATGTTTGGTGTCAAGCATAAGTTACTAAACACGATCTTATTAAATATTTTCTTTGAACGTAGATATTATAACCATGCATCCATTGGATACAAACCGTATTAGCATATAACTTTAGAATCTGTTGTCGTTCCGTAATAGTACCTCGTCAACTAGCTTATGCCATGCTCTCGTTACTTTTGCAGAGGAAAATATCCAAGAATTGATCGGAGCAGAGGTGCACCAAAGGATGCCCAGCTCAAGTACTGCTGCTCAGTGACTTGGAGAAACGTGCTGCAGCACTAGTGGGCAGCCACAGTCGCTCTGCCACCCGTGGTTGTGCAGATCCCGTTGTTGCACCACATGAATAATGTGTAAAGCAGTGGTAAAGCAGTGGTAATTCAAAGTAATGTAATGGCATTTAATTATAATATATGAATCATGTCATGTTATGCATGCAGCTTCTGTACTACTCTCAGGTTAGCAACATAAGAAATAGGAGCAGGAGTAGGCCATTTGGGCCCTCGAGCCTGCTCCGCCATTTAATAAGATCATGGCTGATCTGATCATGGACTCAGCTCCACTTCCCTGCCCGCTCCCCATAACCCTTGACTCCCTTATCATTCAGAAGTCTGAATATATTTAAGGTGGAGATAGACAATGATCCAACCTCCACAGCTCTCTGGGGCAGTGAATTTCATAGATGTACAACCACATGATGTAATCATATATGTAATAAGCTCAATTATATTTTGCAGGTCCCCAGACTCCCAAGATGTAAAGAGAGGCCGCACCTGTCCCATTGCAGGTGGCCATCACCACTGAAGGGGGTGAGGACAATGACGAGGACGAGGAGGCGGAGAACGATGACCCAACTTCATCTATTGTACCTGCGGCCACGTCTTCATCAACAGATGAAGTAGTGGTGCCAAGCGGCTTGCAGCAGGTGACTCCAAGACCTCACGGTGGTCGAGTCGGCAAGGTAGACATGCGCTGCGACGGGCAGATCCTAATGAGGACATGGTCGCACTGTCAAGGGAGAGCGTCAACATTGGTCAAGAGCTCCTCCAGGCAATTAGGGCGTTGACCGGAAACATTGCCGTAATGTTCACTTGAATAACGGAGGGCTTCGAGCGCATCGTTGTGGCAATGGGCCAAATGACCGACACTGTCTATGCCTTGTGACATACGATAGTGTCGGGAGACAGCACTGCACCCCAAGGTGCCATCCCACCAACCGGATGTGAGCCAGGAGGAAGTACTTGAGGTCCCCTGCTGCAAGACGTATTGGTCCCATTACTCGGGGATTAAAACGGGGAGGTTTGGGGGGGGGGGGGGGGGGGAAAGGGTGTTAAGGATCAGGAGGGAATCATGGCCGCAGGTAGGGAGGGGGGTGGGGGTTTATATTGTTAGTTCTTGTTAATCATGTTATTGTTGTGTTGTGTTGTGTTAAAAATATTGATAAATGTTCGGGGTTGCGGTGGGTGGGGGGAGGGGGGGGGCGGGATGGTGTTATATATGTTTCAGGTAAAACATTTCTAATTTCTCTTTCATTATTAATTTTTTTAAATTTAACTTGACAATTCTGAAGTGTCTTCTAATAACGTACAATAAACCATGAATATAATGGTTGGAAACAATGGCCAAGGCCAGGCCAGGCAATGATGAAACGTAACGCAACTGTAACTGTCACCAATGTAAGTTCACGCAAAGCATACATTTATGAGCTGCTGACACAAGAGTTTTGCAGCTGCATAACCACCACAGGGCTTTTCCAGTGTTGCGTGGGGGTGGGGGCTTGGGGCATGGGTTCATCGCCAGGTTGATTGTCCTCCCTGAGGACCTCATCATCCTCGTCTTCGTCGTCTGCCTCCCCTCTCTCCTCAGGTGGACCAGTGGTCCCTTAAACTCAGTGACCTACTCAGTGTGGTATTGTAGGTTGCCTTCTGAGTGGTCCAGGCATCTGAAGCGCTGATTAAGAACTCCAATTATCTTTTCCATGACATTGCATGCAGCTATATGGCTTTCATTGTAGCGCTTCTCGGCTTCCATCTGGAGATTACGCAGTGGGGTCATGAGCCAGCTGGCAAGGCCATATCCTTTATCCCCCAGCATCCAACTGCGACCTGTGGCTGACTCTTAAACAGGTCAGACACAGTGCTCTCACGCAAGATGTGCGCATCATGGATGCTGCCTGGAAAATTTGCATTTACTGCCATGATTATTTGGCTGCAGTCGACAATGAGCTGCACATTCAGGGAATGGAATCCCTTTAAGTTCCGAAATACCTCCGCATCCTGTAAAGGTGCTTGCAGGGCGATGTGTATACAGTCTATTGCTCCCTGCACCTTGGGGAAGTTTGCTATTCGCGAGAAATCCCAAGCTCTCTCAGTCTGTGCCTTTCTGGTCATAGAGAAGCTTATAAAGTCCATCCTGTGTGCTTAAAGGACTTCAGTCACCTGTCGAATGGATCAATATGTGGCGCGCTGAGAGATACCGCAAATGTCGGCAGCTGAGGCCTGAAAGGAGCCAGATGCGTAGAAGGAAAGTGCTGCAGTAACCTTAACCTCAACAAGCAGTGTGGTCTTGATTGTGCTGTTAGGCTGCAGATCTCCCTTAATTAGCTAGCATCTCTCACTGATGACCTACTTTCGGAAGCGCTGATGACTAATGGGCGATGTGCCGGCCCTACTTTCCATTTTTGAGCAAAAATGGGAAATAACCTGCTTATATGGACGATCATGAGCGGAAAGTCTAGCCACTAAAGAGATCCCATGTACATTACATAACACACACACGCACATACTCACATATGTGCTCTCTTCCGCCTACACACACACGCTCAAACGTACGCTCTCTCACTTCCACACATGCCTTCTCCTCGCCACACACTAACAGGAAATTATAACAGGAAGAAGTTGACACAAAACTGTTTCAAAAATGAGGCAACGGGAAGTTAAGTTGTGCAGACAGGATGTGCACACAGATGTTAATAGTCTGAATATATAGAACTGATCAGCAAGAAGATTCAATATTTTAAAGTACTAGTGTTATCACTATTCTGAAATAAAGAATTGATAGTGTTACAGAATACACCCCACCTGAAAACTTTCAGGAAATGATTTTTTGCCTCCTACATAATGGTCAACATGACTAAATTGAAATATTGTAGACAACTATTTTCTCTCTCGTTGTAAATTCAAATCTTCTTTACTTTGTGCATGCATTTGGAAGATACCTCATATTTGACCATATCCAGTGTAATGTAACACTAACCTATGACCGCCAGGAGCCCGTTTATGAGTTGAAGGTAATTTTGAATCTGTTTCCTCATGGATGAATGATAATTTCTTCAATTTGGAGCTTGGTTTTACATCTGCAATAATCATTTTAAAGCAAAAATAAAACCTAGTTCAGTTAAAGAGGACCTAAACAACAAATGCTGTGCAACTAACATTTTAAAGAGAGACTTAAACAAGATATTGGTATAGAAACATCGAAAATAGGTGCAGGAGTAGGCCATTCGGCCCTTAGAGCCTGCGCCACCATTCAACAAGATCATGGCTGATCATTCCCTCAGTACCCCTTTCCTGCTTTCTCTCCATACCCCTTGATCTCTTTAGCCGTAAGGGCCATATCTAACTCCCTCTTGAATATATCCAATGAACTGGCATCAACAACTCTCTGCGGCAGGGAATTCCACAGGTTAACAACTCTCTGAGTGAAGAAGTTTCTCCTCATCTCAGTCCTAAATGGCTTACCCCTTATCCTAAGACTGTGTCCCCTGGTTCTGGACTTCCCCAACATCGGGAACAATCTTCCCGCATCTAACCTGTCCAGTCCCGTCAGAATCTTATACGTTTCTATGAGATCCCCTCTCATCCTTCTAAACTCCAGTGTATAAAGGCCCAGTTGATCCAATCTCTCCTCATATGTCAGTCCAGCCATCCCAGGAATCAGTCTGGTGAACCTTCGCTGCACTCCCTCAATAGCAAGTACTTCCTTCCTCAGATTAGGAGACCAAAACTGAACACAATAGTCTAGGTGAGGTCTCACCAAGGCCCTGTGCAACTGCAATAAGACCTCCCTGCTCCTATACTCAAATCCCCTAGCTATGAATACCAACATACCATTTGCCTTCTTCACTGCCTGTTGTACCTGCATGCCAACTGTCAATGACTGATGAACCATGACACCCAAGGTCTCGTTGCACCTCCCCTTTTCCTAATCTGCCGCCATTTAGATAATATTCTGCCTTCGTGTTTTTGCCCCCAAAGTGGATAACCTCACATTTATCCACATTATACTGCATCTGTCATGCATTTGCCCACTCACCAAACCTGTCCAAGTCACCCTGCAGCCTCTTAGCGTCCTCCTCACAGCTCACACCGCCACCCAGTTTAGTGTCATCTGCAAACTTGGAGATATTACACTCAATTCCTTATCTAAATCATTAATGTATATTGTAAAGAGCTGGGGTCCCAGCACTGAGCCCTGCAGCACCCCACTAGTCACTACCTGCCATTCTGAAAAGGACCCATTTATCCCGACTTTCTGCTTCCTGTCTGCCAACCAGTTCTCTATCCACGTCAGTACATTACCCCCAATACCACGTGCTTTAATTTTGCACACCAATCTCTTTTGTGGGACCTTGTCAAAAGCCTTTTGAAAGTCCAAATATACCACATCCACTGGTTCTCCCTTGTCCACTCTGCTAGTTACATCCTCAAAAAATTCCAGAAGATTAGTCAATCATGATTTCCCTTTCATAAATCCATGCTGACTTGGACCGATCCCGTCACTGCTTTCCAAATGCGCTGCTATTTCATCCTTAATGATTGATTCCAACATTTTCCCCACTCCTGATGTCAAGCTAACCGGTCTATAATTACCTGTTTTCTCTCTCCCTCCTTTTTAAAAAGTGGTGTTACATTAGCTACCCTCCAGTCCAGAGGAACTGATCCAGAGTCGATAGACTGTTGGAAAATGATCACCAATGCATCCACTATTTCTAGGGCCACTTCCTTAAGTACTCTGAGATGCAGACTATCAGGCCCTGGGGATTTATCGGCCTTCAATCCCATCAATTTCCCTAACACAATTTCCCGCCTAATAAGGATATCCTTCAGTTCTTCCTTCTCACTAGACCCTCTGTCCCCTAGTACATGTGGAAGGTTATTTGTGTCTTTATTTGTGAAGACAGAACCAAAGTATTTGTTCAATTGGTCTGCCAATTCTTTGTTCCCCATTATAAATTCACCTGAATCCAACTGCAAGGGACCTACATGTGTCTTTACTAATCTTTTTCTCTTCACATATCTATAGAAGCTTTTGCAGTCAGTTTTTATGTTCCCGGCAAGCTTCCTCTCGTACTCTATTTTCCCCCTCTTAATTAAACCCTTAGTCCTCCTCTGCTGAATTCTAAATTTCTCCCAGTCCTCAGGTTTATTACTTTTTCTAGCCAATTTATATGCCTCTTCCTTGGTTTTAACACTATCCTTAATTTCCCTTGTTAGCCACAGTTGAGCCACCTTCCCCGTTTTGCTTTTACTCCAGACAGGGATGTACAATTGTTGAAGTTCATCCATGTGATCCTTAAATGTTTGCCATTGCCTATCCACCATCAACCCTTTAAGCATCATTTGCCAGTCTATTCTAGCCAATTCACACCTCATACCGTCGAAGTTACCTTTCCTTAAGTTCAGGACCCGAGTTTCCGAATTAACTGTGTCACTCTCCATCTTAATAAAGAATTCTACCATATTATGGTCACTCTTCCCCAAGGAGCCTCGCACAACAAGATTGCTAATTAGTCCCTTCTCATTACACATCACCCACTCTAGGATGGCCAACTCTCTAGTTGGTTCCTCGACATATTGATCTAGAAAACCATCCCTAATACACTCCAGGAAATCCTCCTCCACCGTATTGCTACCAGTTTGGTTAGTCCAGTCAATATGTAGATTAAAGTCGCGCATGATAACTGTTGTACCTTTATTGCACACATCCCTTATTTCTTGTTTGATGCTGTCCCCAACCTCACTACTACTGTTTGGTGGTTTGTACACAACTCCCATTAGTGTTTTCTGCCCTTTGGTATTCCGCAGCTCCACCCATACCGATTCCACATCATCCAAGCTAATGTCCCTCCTTACTATTGGATTAATTTCCTCTTTAATCAGCAATGCCACCCCGCCTCCTTTTCCTTTCTGTCTATCCTTCCTAAATGTTGAATACCCTTGGGCGTTGAGTTCCCAGCCTTGGTCACCCTGGAGCCATGACTCCGTGATGCCAATTACATCATATCCGTTAACTGCTATCTGCGCAGTTAATTCGTCCACCTTATTCCGAATACTCCTCGCATTGAGGCACAGGGCCTTCAAGCTTGTCTTTTTAACACACTTTGCCCCTTTAAAATTTTGCTGTAATGTGGCCATTTTTGTTTTTTGCCTTGGGTTTCTCTGCCCTCCACTTTTACTATTCTCCTTTCTATATTTTGCTTCTGCATCCAATTTATTTCCCTCTGTCTCCCTGCATAGGTTCCCATCCCCCTGCCATATTAGTTTAACTCCCCCCCACCCCCAAACAGCACTAGCAAACACTCTCCCTAGGACAATGGTTCTGGTCCTGCCCAGGTGCAGACCGTCCAGTTTGTGCTGGTCGCACCTCTCCCAGAACCAGTTCCAATGTCCCAGGAATTTGAATCCCTCCCTTCTGCACCACTCCTCAAGCCACATATTCATCTGAGCTATCCTGCAATTCCTACTCTGACTAGTACGTGGCACTGGTAGCAATCCTGAGATTACTACTTTTGAGGTCCTACTTTTTAATTTAGCTCCTAGCTCCCTAAATTCATCTCGTAGGATCTCATCCCGTTTTTTACCTATATCGTTGGTACCTATATGCACCACGACAACGGGCTGTTCACTCTCCCTTTTCAGAATGTCCTGCTCCCGCTCAGAGACATCCTTGACCCAGTGAGGCAACATACCATCCTGGAGTCTCTGCTGCGGCCGCAGAAACGCCTATCTATTCCCCTTACAATCGAATCCCCTATCACTCTAGTTCTCCCACTCTTTTTCCTGCCCTCCTGTGCAGCAGAGCCACCCACCGTGCCTTGAACTTGACTGCTGCTGCCCTTCCCTGATAAGTCATCCCCCTCAATAGTACCCAAAGCGGTGTATCTGTTTTGCAGCGGGATGACCGCAGCGGACTCCTGCACTACCTTCCTACCACTGCTCTTCCTGTTGGTCACCCATTTTCTCTCTGTGTACCCTTTGCCTGCGGTAAGACCAACTCGCTAAATACGCTATTCACGACATCCTAAGAAGTCAACTTTTACAGCACAGTATAATGGTCGATCGATTTTGTTACTGTGCATTTTGCACCAAAGTTGAATTTTACCCCAATTATGTTTTATTATGCTGTTGTCGTGCCATATTAATTAACACCCAAATATGTTGCATTGTTGTAATACAAAACAGCACCAGAAATCAAACAGTATGCTCCACTTGTTTCCAAAGTGTCCAAACAAACTGACACCAATGATGATGAGGAATCCATTGACCTTCTAGGACATTGGTTACAAGAAATATAACATGCTGGGAAAAAGACCTGTAAATCCAAACAAGATTTACATTTTAAATAAATCAACAATTCTTGATGGGTAAATGATGGAATATATCAAACTGTTGCCAGTGTAGGCTGGAACAGCAGTGGTTGTGCTATAAATGACAGAATTACCTCCAAGCTATTAGACAGGGAAGAAAAGTAGGGTTGCATTCCTGATTGCTCCTCCTGGAATTGCATGTATGGACAGAACTGCACAGGCTGCAATGCTCCTTGGTAAAGTTTGATGTCAGAATTTATTGTTTAGGTTCATTGAGGGTCCATTAAACTACACCTCATCATCAGTTGGTGTTTTCCAAGAGTAAAGACAGTAAACTAAGGGAGGAAGAATTATGGAGAGCATCTACCAAAACAGCCAACAATTACACAATATCAGTTACATTACTTCTCTTTCCATTACTAGGAGCTGGGGTGGAACACTGGTTCATCCTTGTATTTGCACGCATTTGCTTCCAGTTCGATTTGCCTTTAAACTGAGCCATTACGTCTCCTGCAAGAACAAACAAATAAAATTTGTCTTTGCAGATTTCATAAAACACCCTCAAAATTACTTTCTTTTCCCCCCTACAAAGTTGTGACTGATGCTGGCGTATAGTTCCACATACACTTGCATTTCTTCCGTACCTCATTTAATTGGTGATTTTTCATGTATGAATTCTCACATCATCATGAGTCATTAGATAGAAATTGTGAACGGGCACACTTCATAATTTTCCTCACACTTTAGTCCAAGAGCACAAATTAAGAGGATAACTTGCATCTATATAGCACCTTTAACAGAAAACATCCCAAAGCATCAAAAATGTGGATGAGAATTTTAAATTTAAAGCATTTGGGGTCCAGACAATGTAGGTCGCCATGGATAGGGGTAATGGGCAAATAAAACTTTGTATGGGATAGAATACATGCAGGCAACATGTATTTATAGAGCCCATTTAATGGAATGAAACATCCCAACATGCTGCACAGGAGTACTGAGATAAAAAAATTGACACCGAGCTGCACAAGTAGAAATTAGCGCAGGTGAATAAAAAAATTTGGTCAAATAGGTAGGTTTTAAGGAGCGCCTTGAAGGAGGAAAGAGAGATAGAGAGGCGGAGATGTTTAGGCAGGGAGTTCCAGAGCTTGGGGTCTGGGCAACAGAAGGCACAGCCACCAATGACTGAACAATTATAATCAGGGATGCTCAAGAGGCCAAATTAGAGGAGTTCAGGCATCTCAGGGGATTGTGGGGCAGGAGGAAATAGAGTACGAGAGGAAGCTTGCAGGGAACATTAAGACGGACTGCAAAAGTTTCTATAGATATGTAAAGAGAAAAAGGTTAGTAGGTCATCTGCAGTCAGAATCAGGGGAAGTCATAATGGGGAACAAAGAAATGGCAGACCAATTGAACAAGTACTTTGGTTCGGTATTCACTAAGGAGGACATAAACAACCTTCCGGATATAAAAGGGGTCAGAGGGTCTAGTAAGAAGGAGGAACTGAGGGAAATCCTTATTAGTCGGGAAATTGTGTTGGGGAAATTGATGGGATTGAATGCCGATAAATTCCCAGGGCCTGATGGACTGCATCCCAGAGTACTTAAGGAGGTGGCCTTGGAAATAGCGGATGCATTGACAGTCATTTTCCAACATTCCATAGATTCTGGATCAGTTCCTATGGAGTGGAAGGTAGCCAATGTAACCCCACTTTTTAAAAAAGGAGAGAGAAAACAGGGAATTATAGACTGGTCAGCCTGACATCGGTAGTGGGTAAAATGATGGAATCAATTATTAAGGATGTCATAGCAGCACATTTGGAAAGAGGTGACATGATAGGTCCAAGTCAGCATGGATTTGTGAAAGGGAAATCATGCTTGACAAATCTTCTGGAATTTTTTGAGGCTGTTTCCAGTAGAGTGGACAAGGGAGAACCAGTTGATGTGGTGTATTTGGACTTTCAGAAAGCTTTCGACAAGATCCCACACAAGAGATTAATGTGAAAAGTTAAAGCACATGGGATTGGGGGTAGTGTGCTGATGTGGATTGAGAACTGGTTGGCAGACAGGAAGCAAACAGTAGGAGTAAATGGGTACTTTTCAGAATGGCAGGCAGTGACGAGTGGTGTACCGCAAGGTTCTGTGCTGAGGCCCCAGCTGTTTACATTAATGTACAATGATTTAGACGAGGGGATTAAATGTAGTATCTCCAAATATGTGGATGACACTAAGTTGGGTGGCCGTGTGAGCTGCGAGGAGGATGCTATGAGGCTGCAGAGTGACTTGGATAGGTTAAGTGAGTCGGCAAATGCATGGCAGATGAAGTATAATGTGGATAAATGTGAGGTTATCCACTTTGGTGGTTAAAAACAGAGAGACAGACTATTATCTGAATGGTGACAGATTAGGAAAAGGGGAGGTGCAACGAGACCTGGGTGTCATGGTACATCAGTCATTGAAGGTTGGCATGCAGGTACAGCAGGCGGTTAAGAAAGCAAATGGCATGTTGGCCTTCATAGCGAGGGGATTTGACATTCTTGCTATTGAGGGAGTGCAGCGAAGGTTCACCAGACTGATTCCCAGGATGGCGGGACTGACATATCAAGAAAGACTGGATCAACTGGGCTTGTATTCACTGGAGTTCAGAAGAATGAGAGGGGATCTCATAGAAACGTTTAAAATTCTGATGGGTTTGGACAGGTTAGATGCAGGAAGAATGTTCCCAATGTTGGGGAAGTCCAGAACCAGGGGTCACAGTCTAAGGATAAGGGGTAAGCCATTTAGGGCCGAGATGAGGAGAAACTTCTTCACCCAGAGAGTGGTGAACCTGTGGCATTCTCGACCACAGAATGTTGTTGAGGCCAATTCACTAAATATATTCAAAAAGGAGTTAGATGTAGTCCTTACTACTTGGGGGATCAAGGGGTATGGTGAGAAAGCAGGAATGGGGTACTGAAGTTGCATGTTCAGCCATGAACTCATTGAATGGCGGTGCAGGCTCGAAGGGCCGAATGACCTACTCCTGCACCTATTTTCTATGTTTCTATGAGCCGAGGCAAGGGTGGAGACGGGTGATATTATGGGAGGTGGAAATAGGCAGTTATACTGCGGATATGTGGTCGAAAGCTCCTTTCAGGGTTAAATAAGATACCAAGGTTGCGAACAGTCGAGTTCAGCCTCAGACAGAAGTTGGGGAGAGGGATGGAGTCAGTGAGTAGGGAACGGAGTTTGTGGCGGGAACCGAAAACAAGGGCATCAATTTTCCCAATATTCAATGAGAAAATTTCTGCTCATCCAGAACTGGATGTCGGACAAGGAGTCTGACAATATAGAGACAGTGGAGGGGTTGAGAGAAGTGGTATTGAAGTAGAGCTGGATGTCATCAGCGTACATGTGGAAACTAATGCTGTGTTTTCGGATGATGTCGCGAAGAGGCAACATGTAGGTGAGAAATAGGAGGGAACCAAGGATAGATCCTTGGGGGACACCAGAGGTAATGATGCGGGGATGGGAAGAGAAGCTGTTGCTGGTGATTCTCTGGCTATGATTAGATAGGTAAGAATGGAACCAGGCAAGTGCAGTCCCACCCAGCTGCATGATGGTGGAGAGGCATTGGAGAAGGATAGAGTGGTCAACTGTGTCAAAGGCTGCAGACAAGTCAAGAAGGATGAAGAGGGATAGTTTGCCTTTGTCACAGTCACAAAGGATGTTATTTGTGACTTTGATGAGAGCCGTTTCGGGACTGTGACAGGCACGGAAACCTGATTGCAGCAGAATCTTGGATAAGCTGAAGTTCACGGACGGGGGAGTATGAGGGGCCAGTCAGGACAGCCTTAGAATACTCGAGTCTGAAGGTGATAAAGACATGAATGAGGATTTCCATGGCAGATGGGTTGAGGTAGGGGCAGATCAGGTAAAATTAGAGAGATGGAAGTAGGCATTCTTTGTGATGTAAAGGATATGGTGTTGGAAGCTAACCTTAGGGTTGAATAGGATGCTGAGATTAAGAACAATCTGGTTCAGCCTGAGGTAGTTGCTAGGGAGGCTTTGGAGTTGGTTAATGAAGGTATGGAATTTGTGGTGGTGGGGTGAGGGGGGGGGGCGGGGGACAAAGACAATGGCATGACTCTTACCAATGTTTAGTTGGAGGAAAGACTAGGGGCTAGTGTTATGTATGTAAACATTACCAATGTGTAAGACTTGCCACTAGGGGGTACACCTGTGGGCGACCCAAGGGTTACCTGCACACCCTGGGCAAACAGGTATAAAAGGCAGTCTACCATGCTGCCTTCTCACTCTGGAGTTACAATAAAGAGACCAAGGTCACAACAGTTTGAGCTTAAGATATACAGTCTTGTGGAGTTATTTCAAACATAACAATTGGCTACGAGTAACAGTTCACGAACTTTCACGCAGTTATGGCTGCCGTTGGTATTCTTGAGAAATTTGTTGAGGGTCGTGATTGGGAAGCCTTCGTCGAGCGCCTTGACCCGTACTTCATGGCCAACGAGCTGGAAAAGGCAGAAACTGCGATCAAGCGCAGGGTGATTCTCCTCACTGTTTGCGGGTCCACGATATGTGGCCTCATCAAAAATCTGCTCGCAGTGACGAAACCAACGAAGAAGACATTTGAAGAGTTGTGCACACTGGTTGGGGAACACCTCAAGCCGAAGGGGAGCATCTTGATGGCCAAGTATTGCTTTTATACTCACCACCGCTCCGAGGCCCAGGACGTGGCGAGCTATGACGCCGATCTAAGACGCCTTGTGGGACCACGCGTATTTGCTGGATTTTTGGGGGAAGTGTTGCAGGACTTTTTAGTGCTTGGCATCGGCCACAAAGTCATTCTTCGCAAACTGCTGTCTGCCGAATCCCTAGATCTGAGCAAGGCCATCACGATAGCCCAGGCTTTTATGTCCACGAACGGTAACACTAAACAGATATCATTGCACCATCGGAACTCACCGGCAAGTGCTGTGCATAAAATAACGCCTTCAGCAGGCAGAACTGTACATGGCAGGGTCTACACACCCGCCTAGGGTGACTCAGAGTCCACCTTGGGGCATGAATGCGAATCCATTAGCACCATGTTGGTGCTGGCGGGGGGGGTGGTAACCATCAAGCCCATCAATGTCGATTCAAGCATTACGTCTGCAAGGGTTGTGGAACAATGGAGCACCTCCAGCGAATGTGCTGCGAATCACCACGTGGCAGAGTCGGCAGATGATGACCGATCAGGCGCAGATCACGCTGAACGAATAAGAGAGGCAACTCAACCAGAGGCTGAAGAGGAAGTGTATGGGGTACACACCTTCACCAAAAGCTCTCCGATAATGTTAAAAGTCAAATTAAATGGCATTCCAGTTTCATGGAATTGGACACAGGGGCATGTCAGTCAATTATGAGCCAGGAGGCTTTTGAGAAACTGTGAGGCAACAAGGCAGAAAGGCCAAAACTAAGCCCGATCCAGACCAAGCTGTGCACTTACACCAAAGAACTCACACCAGTCATTGGCAGTGTGGTAGTGAAGGTATCGTATGATGGAGCTGGGCATGATTTACCACTGTGGATTTTACCAGGCGATGGACCAACGCTGTTCGGCAGAAGCTGGCTAGGAAAGATCCGATGGAACTGGACGACATCAAAGCACTGCCTTCGGAGGATGACGCCTCGTGCACCCAAATGCTAAACAAATTCCCGTCGTTATTCGAGCCAGGCATCAGCAACTTCACAGGCGCCAAGGTGCAGATCCATCTAGTCCATGATGCACGACCTGTTCATCACTATGCCTGAGCGGTTCCATACATGATGTGAGAGAAAGTCGAGATCGAGCTGGACAGACTTCAATGAGAGGGGATCATATCGCCAGTCGAGTTTAACGATTGGGCCAGTCCAATTATTTCGGTGTTTAAAAGCGATGGGACGGTCAGAATCTGCGGGGACTACAAGGTAACGATCAACCGAGTCTCGTTACAGGATCAGTACCCACTACCCAAAGCGGATGACCTGTTTGCAACGCTAGCAGGGAGGAAGTCGTTCACCAAGCTGGATCTAACCTCTGCTTACATGACACAGGAGCGAGCTGAACCGTCGAAAAAATTGACGTGCATCAACACGCACAGAGGACTGTTCATGTACCACAGATGTCCCTTTGGGATTCGTTCGGCGGCGGCCATCTTCCAGAGGAACATGGAGGGTCTGTTGAAATCAGTTCTGCGCACCGTGGTGTTCCAAGATGACATCTTTATCACTGGCCGCAACAGCACCGATCACTTGCACAACCTGGAAGAGGTTCTCAAGCGACTGGACAGAGTGGGACTCAGGTTGAAATGCTCCAAGTGTGTTTTCCTGGTGCCAGAGGGCGAATTTCTGGGGAGAAAGATTGCGGTGGGCGGCATCAGAACCACGGACTCCAAGCTGGAGGCCATCAAGAATACACCCAGACCACAGAATGTGACGGAGCTGCATTCGTTCCTGGGACTCATCTATTTTGATAACTTTCTACCAAGGTTGAGCACTTTGCTGGAACCATTGCATTTATTGCTACACAAGGGTGACGACTGAGTTTGGGGTAAAGCTAAGACTAACTTTTTAGTTCTTATTCACATTTTACTTCAATTACTGAAGTTAAAAAATTACAGGCCTCTTTCTTTTCTGACAAGGTCAGAAACCTGCTATGTTCCAACAAGTTACTTGCATTATATGACCCGTGTAAACGTTTAGTACTAGCTGTGATGCATCTTCATACGGGGTCAGTTGTGTGTTACAGCAAGCCAATGGGTCAGGCAAACTGCAACCGGTTGCATATGCGTCCAGCTTATCTAAGGCTGAAAGAGCCAACAGTATGGTTGAGAAAGAAGCATTAGCTTGCGTATATGGGGTTAATAAAATGCACCAATACCTATTTGGGCTCCGGTTTGAGCTCGAAACCGACCACAAGCCGCTCATTTTGTTGTTCTCAGAAAGCAAAGGTATTAACACCAATGCTTTGTCCCGCATCCAAAGATGGGCACTAACGTTATCTGCGTATGACTATGTAATCAGCCATAGACCAGGCACGGAGAACTGTGCGGATGCCCTCAGGCGGCTACCACTGCCCACTACCGGGGTGGAAATGGTGCAGCTCGCAGACTTGCTCCTTGTAATGGATGCTTTTGAGAGCAAGGGGTCACCCGTCATGGCTCGCAAGATCAGGACCTAGACTAGCCAGGGCCCGGTGCTATCACGAGTAAAAAGCTGTGGCCTCAATGGGAGCTGGTCGGTGGTCCCAAGGGAAATGCAAGATGAAATTAAGCCATTCCACCGACGCAAGGACAAAATGTCCATCCATTCGGACTGCCTCCTATGGGGGAATCTTGTAATTTTGGTAAAAAAAGGCAGGGAAACTATATGTGACCTTCACAGTACCCACCCAGGCATAGTCATGATAGCGGCTATCGCCAGGTTGCACGTTTGGTGGCCCGGCATTGACTCGGAATTGGAGTCATGTTTACACCAATGCAACACTTGCTCACAGTTCAGCAATGCACCAAGGGAGGCCCCACTGAGTCTGTGGTCATGGCCCTCCAAACCGTGGTCAAGGGTCCACGTGAATTTTGCTGGCCCCTTTCTAGGAAAGATGTTCCGAGTAACAGTGGACGCTTACTCTAAATGGATTGAATGTACAATAATATCATGTATGTCCACTGCCACCATTGAAAGCCTCCGGGCCATGTTCGCCACCCATGGTTTGCCCGACGTCCTTGTTAGTGACAATGGATCATGCTTCACCAGCTCGGAATTCAACGAGTTCATGACCCGCAATGGCATCAAGCATGTCAGGTCTGCACCATTTAAGCCCGCATCTAATGGTCAAGTGGAACTGGCAGTCCAAACCATCAAGCAGAGCTTGAAACGCGTGACTGACGGTTCCCTGCAGACACGGCTATCTCGGATTCTGCTCAGCTACTGCACGCGACCCAACTCACTTACCGGGGTTCCCCCTTTTAGAATTGCTAATGAAGAGAGCACTCAAAACCAGGCTCTCCTTAGTCCACCCGGATCTCAATGATCATGTAGAAACCCGGCGTCACCGGTATAACATGTACCTCGATCGCGTGGCTGTATCACGTGACATTTAAGTTAATACCCTGTGTTTGTTATTAATTATGATCATGGTCCCAAATGGGTTGCTGGCAGTGATAGCCAAGGAGGGGAATGGAGTGCTTGTGTCAAACTTTTGAACAGACAAACGTGCAGAAATCACTTGGATCAGACCAAACTGCGGTTCACTGACAACCAAGAACAGTTTGAAGAGGACATTACCATCATTGATCCACCCACACACACCCAACCAACAATCGACCTCGCGGTGAACCACGAGGATGAACTCACCATGCCCGACAGTCCGATCAGACCAGCCATACCGCAGTGCAGCAATGATCCGACCGACTCACCCATGCCAGGACTTCAACTCAGGTGATCAACCTGGGAACGCAGAGCCCCGGATCGCCTCAACTGGTAAAATAACTTGTACATAAGACTTTGGAGGGGTGGGGGGGGCCGGTGGGGGGGGGGGGGGAAATGATGTTATGTATGTAAACATTACCACTGTGTAAGACTTGCCACCAGGGGGCACACCTGTGGGAGACCCAAGGGTTACCTGCACACCCTGGGCAAGCAGGTATAAAAAGCAAGTCTACCATGCTGCCTCCTCACTCTGGAGTTACAATAAAAAGAGACCAAGGTCACAACAGTTTGAGCTTAAGATATTCAGTTTTGTGGAGTTATTCTAAACATAACAGCTAGAACCTCCACTTTTGTGCTTATCGCGGTAAAAAAGGGTTTTCAGATCGCCGGCTTCTCGCCCATTCTCAAAGCACCTAGTCTCCATTATTAAAAATGGGCATTTCTGCGAGCGATATGAAATGGGCGTTAGCATTAAACTTTTTTGATCTTCTGCCATAAAGTGTTGCCGTCCTTAGTAACGGCATGGCAATGCTCGATTCCCGCGATTCAGGAGGTCAAGGATCATCATGACATGTGCAGAAGAGGAGTCAGATAGAGAGGGAGCTCAGAGGCACTGAAAGCGTGTGGCTGTGGTGTGTGCTTGTCTGGCTGTTGTGGGAGGCCGAGGGAGATTCACCAGCAACAAAAAGCCTACTAAGCACCAAGAACATAGTTGGCACCGAGTTTTTGTCCAACAAATAAGATATAACATGGAAGGGATGGAGGAGGCCCTGGAGCTGGTAGCCAGGAACACTGGTAGCAGAGGGCTCCCAGTGGTCCCGGAGCACGGCACTGCATCCCAAGGTGCCACATCCCCATTGCCAACCACACGAGAGCCAGCAGCAACATCTTGCTTCTGGCTCGGAGCATGTTCCCATTTCCGGACCGTCCTCGCCCGTATCTCCTTCTGAGCAGCGTTTCGGCCATCACATCCCCCCCCCCCCCCATCCATGAAGCATCGCCTGAGGAGTTCCTCGGCCAGGTGGCTTAGAGTCAAGAGGGGAAGGGGAAGGAGTAGAGGTGGAAAGGAGAATTGAATGGGGTGGGGGGGGGGGGGGGGAAGAGAAAGGGTTGGTTTGGACAGAAATACTGATGATTTCAGACTAATGTTCGGTTTAAATGTTTTTTATTTCACAAAACCTTGTAGCGCATTGACTCAGATAGCTGCACCATTACATGCTGGTGATTCCTTATCAAAGGATATAATTATACTTAACTTTAATCAACTTAAACTTTAACTGTCACAAAGGTGATGCTCACCAGTGATGTATGACCTGCACACCCAGCAGTGTGTCAGCCTTGTAAATATCAACGTTCTTTCAAACAAAGTGATCATTGATGAGCTCCTGATGTGAGGCTCTTGCAGCTATCATGCCACCATGGTCCCTTTCATGTAGTCGACAGGGGGATGGGGGGCATGGCTTCAACGTCAGCCTGATTGTCTGGACCAATGTCAGCGTCTGCCTCCTCATCCTCCTCTTCCTCTCTCTGGTGAGGTGGACTGTCAGACTCATCAGGCAATTCTTGTCCCCTCCTGATAGCTAAGTTGTGCAGCATGGAGCAGAACACCCATGAATTGAGCTACCTGCTCAGGGTGGTATTGGAGCTCGCCTCCTGAGTGGTCCAGGCATCTAAAGTGCTGCTTTAGCACTCCAATGGTTTTCTCCACGATATTGCGAGTTGCTCTGTGGCTCTCGTTGTATCGCCCATCGGCTTCGGTGTGGGTGTCACGCAGGGAGATCATCAGCCAGGTAGCGAGGCCATATCCTGTGTCACCAAGCATCCAGCATTGACCTTGTGGCTCATTGTTAAACAAGTCAGATACAGTGCTCTCATGCAGGATGTGAACATCATGGATGCTGCCCGGAAATTTAGCATTCACTGCCATAATAATTTGCTGGTGGTCAACAACCAGTTGGACATTCAGGGAGTGGAATCCCTTGTGGTTCCTAAAAACCTCTGCATCCTGAAAAGGTGCCCGCATCGCAATGTGCAGACAGTCTATTGCTCCCTGCACCTTGGGGAAGTTTGCAATTCTGGAGAATCCCAGAGCCCTCTCACTCCATGCCTCCCTGGTCATAGAGAAGCTGATCAAGTCCCTCCTGTGTGTATACAGGGCTTCAGTGACCAGTCTAATGCAGCGATGTGTGGCATGCTGAGAAATTCCGCAAATGTTTCCAACTGTGGCCTGAAAAGAGCCCGAGGCGTAGAATGACAGTGCCGTGGTGACTTTGACCTTGACAGACAGTGCAGTACTGATGGTGCTGGCAGGCTGCAGATCTGCCTTCATCAGCTGGCATACCTCAGTGATAACCTCTTTGTGGAAGCGCAGTCTCCCAAGGCAGGTGGTGTCAGGCAAGTCGAGGTAAGAATGCTTCTTGTGCTTGCAGGGGGTGTAACGTCTGGTCCTCCTCATCAGTCTGTCATGTCTTACATTGGGCACATAATGCAGTGGAGCATATCTTCGGCAATCTCGAGTCTGCTGCATGTAATTGGTCACCAAGAGGGTGAGAAAGGATAGGCCCCATTGCAGTAGTTCTTTGTTTTCCACCGATATATGTCCCGACGAACACACTTATTCAATTCCAATTGGTCACAGTATGGTCAAGATGGTTGTAGAGATGTTCACATCAACTGTAACGACCTGCAGAGTACATCCGAATTCCACCGAGGTTGAAGCACAGTAGCCTTTTTTAAAGGATGCAACATGTGATTAGTTATGGTTAGTTATACTTTTTCTGGGCGAGCGATATTGTGGGCGATGTGTGCGTGAGGTGGTGAAATTGACGCTGTGCGATCTCATGGCCGCTAGTTTTGGTAAATATGCTCTTTATGACAAAAAAAAATGGGCGGCAGTATTATTGAATCTCGGCGTTAAAATCAGTGTGGAAATTAATGCGATATTATGGGCATTGATTTCGCCCCCAAAATTTGGGTGGGCGGTAATATTTTTTCCCAGCGTTAAGCACATGGGGAAAGTAACGCTCGCCGATAAGTTTCCTAAAAATGCCCGTCAGTTTTCATTTTGTGCCAAAATGGGCGATAAATGGGCGTTATACGTCATTTCAGCAGTAAAATAGGCGTTAAGCATGCAAAAAAAGTGGAGGTTCTAGCCCTACATGTTAAATAAGCAGTCTGAATAAGGGGTTGAGAGGTAGTAGAGAGGTAGGGTTGGATGTCATTAGTCTCCAAGTGGAAACTGACTCCAAGTTTGCAGACAAGTCTAGTTGAAATTCTGAGTTATGAGAACAATCAGCTTAAAACCCTGGAAATTCTAAATGCTTAGAAGCTATTTCCCCTGGCTGGAGAGTCTACAACTAGGAGCCATTGTCTCAGGATAAGGGGATAGCCATTTAGGACTTAGATGAGGAGGAATTTCTTCACTCAGGAGGTGCGAATCTTTGGAATTCTCTGCCCCAGAGGGCTGTGGATGCTCAATCGTAGAGTACGTTCAAGACAGCGATCGATAGACAGGGCACTAAGGGAATCAAGGAATATGAGACTAGGGCAGGAAAGTGGAGTTTTTAAAAATGATTTGTTCCTGGGATGTAGGCATTGCTGGAAAGGCCAGGTACTTCCATAGTGCGGTTAGGAAAGGAGTTCCATGATTTTGACCCAGTGATGATAAAGGAACGGTGGTATATTTCCAAGTCAGGATGGTGTGGAACCTGGAGGTGATGGTATTCCCATGCACCTGCTGCCCTCATCATTCTAGGTGGTAGAGGTTGCAGGTTTGGGGGGTGGTGTCGAAGAGGCCTTGGCAAGTTTCTGCAGTGCATCTTGTAGATGGTACACAGTGCAGCCACAGTGCATCAGTGTTCGAGTGAGTGAATGAATGTTTAAGGTGGTGGGTGGAGTGCCAATCAAGCAGGCTGCTTTGTTGTGGATGGTGTCGAGCTTCTCGAGTGTTGTTGGAGTTGCACTCATCCAGGCAAGTGGCAGGTATTCCATGACACTCCTGACTTGATGGAAAGGCTTTGGGGAATCAAGAGGCGAGACATGTGCCACAGAATACCCAGCTTCTGACCTGCTCTTGTTGCCACAGTATTTTCATGGAGTTCATGTAGATCAGCCATGATCTTACTGAATAGCTGAGCAGGCTCAAGGGTTGCATGGCTTACTCCTGCTCCTATTTCTTATGTTATGAGACAAAAATGGGCTTAAAAACATTGGGCCTGAATTTCATCAGCCTACCGCCACGTTTCTCAGCAATATTTCCTTGTTTTGGGCGGTGTTTCATCTGTGGGAACTTCACCAAAGCCTTACGCCGGCAGTTTCGAAATATCGCTGGGGAGTGGACCGCTGGTGTGCAACACTGGGAAAACAACTCCTGCCCAAGTCTGGTGGGTGCAGTGATCCGTACTTTTTGAAAAAAAACGCCCAGTTGGAGCAGCCTTTCGATGGACGGGTAGGTATGAAACTCTGCAAAAAAAGGTAAGTGAACGTTTTTAAAAAAAAATTCTTTTGCATGTTTTGAATGTTTTCCGATGTTTTATTTTTTGAAAAAATATTTTTTGTGTTTCCCCCCCCCCTCCCTAGGCCCAACTCTAGCCTCGGACTTAATTTGACCAGGATCGCATTTAATGCCGAGAATCCACATGCAACACCCATTTTTCCCGCCAGCGTTTTTTTCCCTATTTTTTAATCAATTTTCCACCAGCGTTAATTGCCGAATCTTAGCGGTTTTTTGAGCAGTAAACAGGTGGTGACGGCCTTTGATCAATTTCTAGCCCAGTATATATTTGTTAGACTCCTACAGGGAGGGGACGGTTTAAGTTCATAAGATTAAAGCAGCATCAGAACACTTCATATACACACAGGAAATGCTTATTAAGCATGCTCAAGAAAGACAAAATGGAATACGACAACTGTTCGTGAGCATTATTGAGGCAACATATCTGAAACCCTAAGCGCAAATTTGAAGAGCAATCTTTACTGTGAAGTCATCATGGGATCCTAATATTACCACACTGTCAAACATTTTAAACCTAACAACTTGCATTTATATAATGTTCCAAGACACTTAACAAGAGCGTTATCAATATAAAAAAGTGACAGTGAGCCACAGAAGGAGATATCAGGACAGAATTTCAAAAGCTTGATTAAAGAGGTAGGTTTTAAGGAACATCTTAAAAGGAGAGAGCAGTAGAGAAGCAGAGAGAATTCCAAAGTTTAGGACCAAGACAGCTGAAAGCACGGCCGCCAATGGTGGAGTGAATAAAATTGGGGATGCGCAAGAGGCCAGAATTGGAGGAGCACAGAAATCTGAAAGACTCCTTGGGCTGGAGGAGGCTATACAGGGATAGGGAGGGGCGAGACCGTGGAGGAATTTGAAAATAAGTTTGAGGATTTTAAAATTGAGGTGCTGTCTGACCAGGAGCCAGTGTAGTATTGCAAGCACAGGGGTGATGGATGAATGTGACTGGCTACGAGCTAAGATATGGGCAGCAGAGTTTATGTAAGGTGGAAGATGGGAGGTCAGCCAGGACAGCATTGGAATAGTTAAGCCTAGAAATAACAAAGACATGGATGAGGGTTTCAGCATCAGATGAGTTGAGGCAGGGTCAGAGTTGGGCGATGTCATGGAGGTGAAAGTAGGCAGTCTTGGTGTTGGAGCGGATATGTGGTCAAAAACTAGTTTCGGGGTCAAGCACAACCCCAAGGTTGTGAACAGTTTGGCTCAGCTTCAGACAGTTTCCATGGGTGTAAACAGTAGTCAGGGAATGGAGTTTGGGCAGGGACCAAAGAAAATGGGCGTAAAATTCAGTTAGGTATCGACTCCCATTAGCGCCCCGGAGTGGCGGTAAAGTGTCGCTCATGGCTAAACGCCAGGTTGGAGATTTTAGTGGCGCCAAGTTAGCGCTTTGTCCTCGAACGCCAACCAGATCATGACATCAGGAAGCATGCAACGACCCGGTTTGTGCGCCTCACTTACCGACAGCCGCTGAACACGCAAGAGAAAGTAGGCGATCCCGGCTCTTGGGGTGCTGCCTTGAGGGCGTTTAAAGGGATGAGCAACCGAGTTACTCAGAAGTCACAGTGAGTGCTACGTTTCCACATAGCACAGTGTGTGTATCTCTGGGATTGCTGCGGTAGATTGTCTTCAAAGTGACAGTTAAGTTGCGATTTCAGGTGTGCATTTACATGGGTGCAGTGCGACCACGCCACCTTCGTCTCCTCCAAGCAATTGATAAGTGGCATCTACAGAGAAGGGAGGGCCACGGACGAAGAGACCCCGTAGAAGTCAGGGCAGGCCTTACCCACCCAATGGGTTTATTGGGAGCACTTATCATACCTAGACATGTCTGAGGAGCAGTGCGTTCGAAGGCTGTGGTTCCGCAAGGAGGTATTCACGGAGCTAAGCCATCTCCTGCAACCAGACAGGCTGCTCGGCCACAAAGGCTATGCTCTCGCCACCTGGCTCATGACACCCCTCCACAACCCCAACATGCGTGCTGAGCATCGGTACAACGAGAGCCATGCGGTCACCCAGAACCTCAGAGCAGCCTATCGGCGTGTTAAAGCAGCGTTTCTGATGCCTTGACCGCTCTGGAGGCAGCCTTCAATTGGTCAAGTCACGTGCTTCATTGTGGTCTTCTGCATGCTGCGCAATCTGGCCATCATAAGGGCCCAGGCATTGCCACTGGGGATTGCAGCTCCATCCCAGGAGGCGGAAGAGGAAGAGACGCATGACGATGCACAGCATGGCGAAGTAGACGAGGGGGAGGATCAGCAGCCACGGAGGTGGCACCGTGCCAATGTTGCCGCTGTAAGGGCCGTACGTCAGCAGCTCATCCTGCATTAATTCTGATGAATCAACGACCAGATCGCTATGTGTTAGGCTCATGGCGCAGCTGTGTGAAATTCTCAATTAATACACATGACAGCAATGTAAACAGTCAAATCAACATTTTATTATCTCTAAGAGTGTACCCTCAAGCAGCACACCAATAACCCTTCATCAGCAACTAAGAATGTAACAAATGCCCCTTGAAATAGCATAACACACAAGCACTTCATGATTATATATGCAGGACCCCCAGATCCCTCTGTACCACAGCATTTTGTAATCTCTCCCCAATTAAATAATAATTTGTTTTTCTATTTTTCCTATCAAAGTGGATAACCTCACATTTTCCCACATTATACTCCATCTGCCAAATTTTTGCCCACTTAGCCTATCTATATCTCTTTGCAGATTCTTTGCGTCCTCCTCAACAATCATCAGCAAATTTCGCTTCATTACACTCAGCCCCTTCATCCAAGTCATTTATATAGATTGTAAATACGTGAGGCCCCAGCATGGATCCCTGTGGCACCCCACTAGTTACAGTTTGCCAACCTCAACATGAGCAGCAGCAGTCTGGGATGGGTGGGGTGCTGACCGTGGCAGATGCAAAGGCAGAGTAGCGGCGGTGGGAGCCATAAAGCTGTCATCGTGAGAGAGTACAGCACCTCCCATTTGATTAACACACTGCCACTCCCCCAGGGCAGAGCCTCAGCATCCAGAGCAATCGGCTGGAGCACAGATTGCTGGCTTGCTTCGGCACCATTGGACTGTGGGGAATCCAAAGAGGATGGCAGCAGTCAGTGCCTGTGTGCCATCAATCGGAGTCTGCATGAGAGCAGTCTGAGAATTGATGCCACCAACCAGTGACTGCATCACATCATGAAGGCCTTGCATAGCTTCGGCCTGTGTTGTAATAGCTGCTGCCATGTCAGTCTTGGCACGCGCCATCACCTCTAGGTCCCCAGGGTCGCTCGTCAACTCCAACATCCTTGGGTTGCCAAGGATAGGCTCAATGGAATGCTCAGAGGCACGGGCAATGCTTGAGGTGGCCTACCCCAACCTTGCAGCGTGCATCCATGCTCTGTGGGACCCTTGCCAATGCACCCATAAGCTCACGGTGCATCATGATTTTGAACACCTCTATCAAATCTCCTCTCAATCTTCGCTGCTCCGAGGAAAACAACCCTAGCTTCTCCAGTCTATTGACGCAACTGAAGTCTCTCATTCCTGGAATCATTCTCGTAAATCTTTTCTGCACCTTCTCCAAGGCTTTCACATCCTTCCTCAAGTGTGGTGCCCAGAATTGGACACAGTACTCCACTTGGGGCCGAACCAGTGTTTTATACAAGTTCATCATAATTTCCACACTTTTGCACTCTATTTAAGCACAGGATCCCGTAAGCCTTTTTAACCGCTTTCTCAACCTGCCCTGCCACCATCGACGATTTGTGCACACATACCCCCAGGTCTCTGTTTCTGCATCCCCTTTAGGATTGCACCATTTAGTTTATATGTCTTCTCCTCATTCTTTCTAATAAAATGCAGCACTTCACAATTTTCTGCGTTAAATCTGATCTGCCATGTGTTCACCCATTTCACCAGCCTGTCTATGTCTTCCTGAAGTCTGTCACTCTCATCGTCACTATTCACTACTTCCTAGATTTGTGTCATCTGAAAATTTTGAAATTGTGCCCTGTATACCCACGTCCAAGTCATTAATATACATCAAGAAAAGCAGTGGTCCTAGAACAGACTCCTGGGGAACACCACTGCATACCTTCCTGCAGTCCGAAAAACAGCCGTTCACCATTACTCTGTTTCCTGTCACTTAGCCAATTTTGTATCTAGGCTGCCACAGTCCCTTTTATTCCACAGGCTTCAATTTTGCTGGCACTTTGTCGAATGCCTTTTGGAAATCCATGTACACTACGTCAATAATAGAAAAGCAAACCATAATTTAAATGGAGAAAAATTGCAAAGTGCTGCAGTAGAGGGACCTGGGGTCCTTGTGCATGAAACTCAAAAAGTTAGTGTTATAAATGTAAACCTGTAAATACCTTGTTTAACCACCAGAGGGTTCATCCCCTGGCATCCCAAGGGATCCCACAATCCCTTGGGAGCACCTGTACATAAGGAGGCCTCACAGGCTGGAGTGGCACTCTGGAGACCTGTAATAAAGGACTAAGGTCACACCTTACTTTGAGCTCACAGTATCTGGTCAGATTTTTTATTCAATACATAACAGTTAGTATGCAGGTACAGCAGTAATCAGGAAGGCAAATGGAATTGCAAGGGGGAAGAGAGTATACAAACAGAGAAGTCCTGCTACAACTGTACAGGGTATTGGTAAAGCCGCACCTGGAGTACTGCGTACAGTTTTGGTCTGCATATTTAAGGAAGCATATACTTGCATTGGAGGCAATTCAGAGAAGGTTCACTAGGTTGATTCCAGAGATGAGGGGGTTGACTTATGAAGATAGGTTGAGTAAGTTGGGCCTATACACGTTGGAGTTCAGAAGAATGAGAGGTGATCTTATTGAAACATATAAGATAATGAGGGGGCTCAACAAGGTGGATGCAGAGAGGATATTTCCATATAGGGGAAACTAAATCTAGGGGACATAGTCTCAGAATAAGGGGCCGCCCATTTAAAACTGAGGTGAGCAGGAATTTTTTCTCCCAGAGGGTTGTAAATCTATGGAATTCTCTGTCCCAGAGAGCTGTGGAGGCCGGGTCATTGAATATATTTAAGGTGGAGATAGACAGATTTTTGAGCGATAAGGGAGTAAAGGGTTATGGGGAGCGGGCAGGGAAATGGAGCTGAGTCCATGATCAGGTCAACAGATCAGTTATTGAATGGTGGAGCAGGCTCGAGGGCCAGGTGGCCTACTGCTGCTCCTATTTCTTATGTCATAGAAACATAGAAAATAGGTGCAGGGATAGGCCATTCAACCGCATTATTCTCATCAACCCTCTCTGTTACCTCATCAAAATACTCGATCAAGTTGGTTAAATACGATTTGCCTATAACAAATCCGTGCTGCCTTTCCTTGATTAATCCACCCCTATCCAAGTGACTATTAATTTTGTCCGATTACTGTTTCTAAAAGCTTCTCCACTGCCGAGGTTAAATTTACTGGCCTGTAGTAGTTAGGTTTATCTTTACATCCTTTTTTGAACAATGGTGAGACATTGCAATTCGCCAGTCCTCTGGCACGACCCCCATATCGATGGAAGTTTGGAATATTATGGCCAGTACCTCTGCTATTTCCACCCTCAATTCCCTCTGCATCCTACGATACATCCCATCGCTCCTAGTGATTTATCTACTTTAAGTACAGCCAGCCTTTATCAATTTTTATCCTATTAAGTGACTCCTCTACCTCCTCCTTCACTATGTCTATGGCAGCTTCCTCTTCCTATTTGAAGACAGATGCAAAGTACATCGGCCATACCTTCTGCCTCCATGTATAGGTCTCCTTTTTGGTTCCTAATCGGCCTCACCCCTTCTCTTCCTACCCTTTTACTATTTATGCACCTATAGAAGACTTTTGGATTACCTTTTATGTTGGACGCCATTCTATTCTCATACTCTCTTTGCCCCTCTTATTTTCTTTTTCTCTTCTCCACTGACCTTTCTATATATAGTCGGATTCTCAGATGTATCTGCAACCTGACATCAGTCATCCGTGCTTTTTCTGCTTCATCATATTCTCTATCTGTTTCATCATTCAGGGAGCTCTGACTTTAGTTGCCCTACCTTTACCCCTTGTGGGAATGTACCTCCACTGTACCTGAACTATTTCCTCTTTAAATGGCAGCACATTGATCCACTACAGTTTTGCCTGCCAATTTTTGAATCCAGTTTACCCGGGCCAGATCCGTTCTCATCCCTATGAAATTGGTTTTCCCTCAGTTAAACATTTTTATTATAGATTGCTCCCTGTCCTTTTCCATAGCTAATCTAAACCTTATGATACTATGATCACTGGCCCCTAAATGTTCACCTACTGACACTTGCTCCACTTGACCTACCTCATTTCCCAGAACCAGATCCAATAATACCTCCTCCCTTGTCGCACCAGAAACATACTGATCAAAAAAGTTCTCCTGAACACACTTCCAAAATTCTTCCACTTCTCTGCCCTTTACACTATTACAATTCCAGTCTATATTAGGATAGTTGAAGTCTCCTATTATTACTACTCTATAGTTCTTGCACCTCTATAATTTCTTTACAAATTTGCTTCTCCATCTTTCCCACTATTTGGTGGTCTATAGAATACACCTAGAAGTGTAATGGCATCTCTATTATTTCTTAACTCTAGCTATATAGATCCTGTCCTTGACCCCTTCAGGATATTCTCCCTCTCCAGCACTGTAACATTCTCCTTAACCAACATTGCCACACTACCTCCTACGTTTTCTACCCTATTTTTACTGAACACCTTATAAGCAGGATTATTTAATACCCAATCCTGCCCTTTTTTGAGCCAAGTCTGTTATTGCCACATCATCATATCCTCTTGTGGCTATTTGTGCCTGCAGCTCACTTACCGTGTTTACTACGTTTCATGCATTCATATACATACACTGTAAACCCATCATAGACCATCCTGTATTCTCTTAGTTGGACGCCACCTATTTCTTACTTTAGTGCTCTCTGCCTCTCCCAATCTCTTGAGCACTTTATTTCCCCTTTCCAATGTTACATCTTGGTGCCCATACCCCTGCCAAATTAGTTTAAACCCTCCCCAACAGCACTAGCAAACCTTCCCTCAAGGATATTGGTTCCGGCCCTGTTGAGGTGCAACCTGTCCAGCCTGTACAGGTTGTTAGAAACTGAAGATGCCTAAAATTGGACATGGTTATGCGATTAAAACTGTGATGTGAAAAAATGCTGTGTTTAAACTCGATGTTTGAATTGCAGACAAAAAGTCTCTTCGGATCAGAGAAATGCTTAGAAATGCTAATGTTTTGGTTTCCTATGGAATTCTTTGTGCTTTATACAATCTCCCTGTTGCTAAGCGATTATCTGTTGTTTTTAAGTTAAGACTTGAACTTTGTTTATGTATATTATGTATAATGCTAAAGTAGGATTTGAAATTAGCTTAACAAAACTGCTGGCGAAGATAATGGAAGAAAGTTCATAAGATTTAATATGGACACAATCAGTTTACTACATCGGAAAAAAGTTAATGGCCAGTTAGAGTGAGAAAGCTCTGCTTTGGGTCTCATAGTTAAAAGGGTAGAGGATTAGGCCTTTCAAAAGCAAAATACTGTGGATGCTGGAATCAAATAAAAACAGAGAATGCTGGAAATCTCAGCGGGTCAGGCAGTACCTGTGGAGAGAAAAACGGAGTTAACGTTTCGGGTCAACGACCCTTCGTCAGAACTGCCGAATGTTCAAAAAGAGCATATTCTTAAGCACTGAAAGGAGGAGGGGAAGAATTAACAAAAGGAAAGGATTATGATAGGATGGAAAGCAGGAGAGATTAGAGAAACAAAAGGGATGATGGGCCGAATTGAAATGGTAATGAGAGGTTAGAAAAAGGTTAATCTGGATAGGGTGTGAATGGCATAGTAATGACCAGCTGCCATTATAGACAAAGAAAAAAAACATAAGATGGGGGGGGGGGGGGGTGGGAAAAACAGGGAAGAGATCGAGAAAGGGAGCCAAAGATGGCCAGAGGTTATGCTCTGAAATTGTTGAACTCGATGTTGAGTCCAGAAGTCTGTAAAATGCCTAAACAAAAGATGAGGTGCTGTTCCTCGAGCTTGCGTTGAGCTTCATTGGAACAGTGGAGGAGTCCGAGGACGGAGATATCAGAGTGGGAGTGGAGTGGAGAATTAAAGTGACAGGCGACCGGAAGCTCAGTGTCACTTACGGACTGAACGGAGGTGTTCAGGAAAGCGGTCACCCAATCTACACATAGCAACATTAGGACTCGTCCTTGTATTGATTGAACCCGAGAGAACAGGGACAGAAAGAGATGAAAGGAATTCCACAGGAAAGCATCTTCGGGAAGATATAATCAAAGATATGTGACCAAAATCGTAAGACATCATTCGGGCGGGTTCTTGAAACAAGAATCGAGACAGAAAACACGATACGGTATTGGATAGCAAGCTTTTAGGGGAATCTCTATAGGTCAAAAAGTCTCGTCAATATCCCGGTTCAGGCCCACCCCTAAAAGAACAACACAAGCCTTCCACAAGCTTGTCCCTGTAGTGTATGAAATGATTCAATGAACTCCGTACTGTGAGCCAGTGACTAGGTGTAACCTGGTCAGTCTTTCATGGCTTTCAGAAGTGAAGATACAAAGGTGAAGTTCAGGTTATAATCAGGCCCAGCACGATTGTACCCATGACCCTAGGACCTCCAATGGTAGTGCTCCTGGTGGTGGGCAGACCTTATGTTCATACATTACAGTCCTCAAAAACAGGAGAGAGAGGAGGCTCACAAGAGAAAAAAGCTCCAGATGAAAAGAAGAAGAGAATTGCTCGTGTGTCAACCGTCTGTCTGATCAGATTGGTATCAGCTACTTGTCACGATCGTATGTTTTTGCTGCATAACTAGTGTGTTATATTCTGTCTTAAACTCCGAATAAACACAATACACGCACCACGTTGGTTTGCACCGAACCTGATCATTTAAAATGACCAGAGAGAGCCGTAAACTGGTCCCAATGCCCCAGGAATTTGAAGCCCTCCCTCCTGCACCATTTCTCCAACCATGCATTCATCTGCTCTATCCTCCTATTTCTGTACTACCGTTGAGGTCCTGCTTTTTAATCCCTTTCCTCGCACCCTAAAATCTGCTTGCAGGACCTCATCCCTCTTTCTCCCGCTGTTAGTGGTACCGATTATGAACCACAACCTCTGGCTGTTCACCCTGCCCCTTCAGAATGTTCTGCAGCTGGTCAGTCACAGCCTTGCTGTTAGTACCATGGAGGCAACATACCATCCTGAAGTCACATCTGCAGCCGCAGAAATGCCTGTCTGCTCCCCTTTCGAATCCCCTACCACTACTGCTCTCCCCACTCTTATTCTTTCTTTCTTCCTTACACCCACCCCCCACCCACCCACTTAATACAGCTGAGCCACCTGTGATGCAGCAGCCTTGGCTCTGGCTATACTCCCCAGAGGAACCATCACCCTCACCTGTACTCAGAACCAAATATTGGTTGGAGAGCAATGCACTCTCCAGGGATTGTGCACTACCTGCCTGGTCCTTCTTTTCCGTCAGGTGGTCACTCATGCCCTCTCTGCCTTTGCATTCCCTATCTGTGGGGTGACCATCTCCTAAAACATGCTAGCCATGAAGCTCTCAACCTCGCAGATGCAGCATCATCATAGGCAGTCCCTCGAAATCAAGAAAGACTTGCTTCCACTCCAAAAGTGAGTTCTTAAGTGACTGTACAGTCCAATATGGGAATTACAGTCTCTGTCACAGGTGGGACAGACAGTCATTGAAGGAAAAAGTGGGTGGGACTGGTTTGCCACACGCTCCTTCCGCTGCCTGCGCTTGTTTTCTGCATGCTCTCAGCGACGACATTTGAGATGCTCAGCGCCCTCCCGGATGCACTTCCTCCACTTAGGGCGCACTTTGTCCAGGGACTCCCAGGTGTCGGTGGGGATGTTGCATTTTATCAAGGCGGCTTTGAGGGTGTACTTTAAACGTTTCCTCTGCCCACCTTGGGCTCGCTTGCCGTGTAGGAGTTCAGAGTAGAGCGCGTGCGAACAATGTGGCCCACCCAACGGTGCTTCGATGCTGGGGATGTTGGCCTAATTGAGGATGCTAACGTTGGTGCATCTTTCCTCCCAGGGGATTTGCAGGATCTTGCGGAGACATCGTTGGTAGTATTTCTCCAGCGATTTGAGGTGTCTACTGTGTATGGTCCACGTCTCGGAACCATACAGGAGGGCAGACATCACTACAGCCCTGTAGACCATGAGCTTGGTACACATTTGAGGGCTTGATCTTCAAACACTCTTTACCTCAGTTGGCCGAAGGCTGCGCTGGCGCAGTTGAACTTCATCGTCGATGTCTGCTCTTGCTGTTAATAATAGGCTCCCGAGGTATGGAAAGTGGTCCACTTTGTCTAGGGCTGCACCGTGGATCTTGATGACTGGGGGGCAGTGCTGTGTGGTGGGGTCAGGTTGGTGGAGGACCTTTGTCTTACATATAAAATAGGTGCAGGAGTAGGCCATTCAGCCCTTCGAGCCTGCACCACCATTCAATATCATGGCTCAGTACCTCTTTCTTGCTTTCTCTCCATACCCCTTGATCCCTTTAGCCGTAAGGGACATATCTAACTCCCTCTTGAATATATCCAATGAACTGGCATCAACAACTCTCCATGGTAGAGAATTCCATAGGTTAACAACTTCCAACATCGGGAACATTTTTCCTGCATCTAACCTGTCCAATCTTGTCAGAATTTTATATGTTTCTATAAAATCCCCTCTCATTCTTCTAAACTCCAGTGAATACAGGCAGTCAATCCAGTCCCTCTTCATATGTCAGTCCTGCCATCCCAGGAATCAGTCTGGTGAACCTTCGCTGCACTCCCTCAATAGCAAGAAAGTCCTTCCTCAGATTAGGAGACCACAACTGAACACAATATTCCAGGTGAGGCCTCACCAAGGCCCTCTACAACTGCAGTGACCTCCCTGATCCTATACTTAAATCCCCCAGCTATGAAGGCCAACATGCCATTTGCCTTCTTCACCGCCGGCTGCACCTGCATGCCAACATTCAATGACTAGTGTACCATGACACCCAGGTCTCGTTGCACCTCCCCTTTTCCTAATCTGCCGCCATTCAGATAATATTCTGACTTCATGTTTTTGCCCCCAAAGTGGATAACCTCACATTTATCCACATTATACTGCATCTGCCATGAATTTGCCCACTCACCTAACCTGTCCAATCAGCCTGCAGACTCTTAGCTTCCTCCTCACAGCTCACACCGCCACCCAGCTTAGTGTCATCTGCAAACTTGGAGATATTACACTCAATTCCTTCATCTAAATCATTGATGTATATTGTAACTAGCACCGGGTCCCAGCACTGAGCCCTGCGGCAACCCACTAGTCACTGCCTGCCATTCTGAAAAGGACCCGTTTATCCCGACTCTCTACTTCCTGTCTGCCAACCAGTTCTCTATCCACGTCAATACATTACCCCCAATACCATGTGCTTTAATTTTGTCAAGCATGATTTCCCTTTCATAAATCCATGCTGATTTGGAACGATCCCGTCACTGCTTTCCAAATGCGCTGCTATTTCACCTTTAATAATTGATTCCAACATTTTCCCCACTGCTGATGTCAGGCTAACCGGTCTATAATTCCCCGTTTTCTCTCTCCTTCCTTTTTTAAAAAGTGGTGTTACATTAGCTACCCTCCAGTCCATAGGAACTGATCCAGAGTCGATAGATTGCTGGAAAATGATCACCAACGCATCCACTATTTCTGGGGCCACTTCCTTAAGTACTCTGGAATGCAGACTATCAGGCCCTGGGGATTTATCGGCCTTCAATCCCATCAATTTCCCTAACACAATTTCCTGACTAATAAAGGATTTCCTTCAGTTCCTCATTCTCGCTAGACCCTTGGTCCGCTAGTATTTCCAGAAGGTTATTTGTGTCTTCCTTCGTGAAGACAGAACCAAAGTATTTGTTCAATTGGTCTGCCATTTCTTTGTTCCCCATTATAAATTCATCTGATTCTGACTGCAAGGGACCTATGTTTGTCTTCACTAATCTTTTTCTCTTCAAATATCTATCGAAGCTTTTGCAGTCAGTTTTTATGTTCCCAGCAAGCTTCCTTCCCTGTTTTATTTTTACTCCAGGCAGGAATGTACAATTGTTGAAGTTCATCCATGTGATCTTTAAATGATTGGCATTGCCTATGCAACATTCTCCCTTTAAGTATCATTCGCCAGTCTATTTTAGCCAATTCACGTCTCATACTATCGAAGTTACCTTTCCTTATGTTCAGGATCGTAGTCTCTGAATTAACTGTGTCACTCTCCATCTTAATAAAGAATTCTACCATATTATAGTCACTCCCTAAGAGTCCTCGCACAACAAGATTGCTAATTCTTCATTACACATCACCCAGTCTGGAATGGCCAGCCCTCTGGTTGGTTCCTCGACATATTGGTCGAGAAAACCATCTCTAATACACTCCAGGAAATCCTCCTCCACTGTATTGCTACCAGTTTGGTTAGCCCAATCTATATGTAAATTAAAGTCGCCCATGATAACTGCTGTACCTTTATTGCACGCATCCCTAATTTCTTGTTTGATGCTGTCCCCAACCTCACTACTACTGATGGGTGGTATGTACACAACTCCCACTAGCATTTTCTGCCCTTTGGTATTCCGCAGCTTTACCCACAGATTCCACATCATCCAAGCTAATGTCCTTCGTTAATTTCCTCTTTAACCAGCAATACTATCCCCACCTCCTTTTCCTCTGTCTATCCTTCCTGAATGTTGAATATCCCTGGATGTTGAGTTCCCAGCCTTGATCACCCTGGAGCCATGTTTCCTGAATCTCAATTATATCAGATTCATTAATAGCTGCCTGTGCAGTTAATTCGTCCATCTTATTACAAATACTCCTCGCATTGAGGCACAGAGCCTTCAGGCTTGTCTTTTTAACACACTTTGTCCCTTTAGAATGTTGCTGTAATGTGGCCCTTTTTGATTTTTGCCTTGGGTTTCTCTGCCCTCCATTTTTACTTTTCTTCTTTCTATCTTTTGCTTCGGCCCCTATTTTACTTCCCTCTGTCTCCCTGCATAGGTTCCCATCCCCCTGCCATAGTAGTTTAACCCCTCCCCAACAGTACTAGGAAACACTCCACCTAGAACATTGGTTCCAGTCCTGCCCAGGTGCAGACTGTCTGGTTTGTACTGGTCCCACCTCGCCCAGAACCGGTTCCAATGTCCCAGGAATTTGAATCCCTCCCTCCTGCACCACTCTTCAAACCACGTATTCATCTTAGCTATCCTGCTATTTCTACTCTGACGAGCATGTGGCACTGGTAGCAATCCTGCGCTTACTACCTTTGAGGTCCTGCTTTTTAATTTAACTCCTAGCTCCCTAAATTCAGCTTGTAGGACCCCATCCCTTTTTTTTAAAACCTATGTCATTGGTACCTATATGCACCACGACAACTGGCTGTTCATCCTCCCCCTCCAAAATGACCTGCAGCCGCTCCGCGACATCCTTGACCCTTGCACCAGAGAGGCAACATACCATCCTGGAGTCTTGATTGTGGCCGCAGAAACATCTATCTATTACCCTTACAATAGAATCCCTTACCACTATAGCTCTCTCACTGTTTTTCCTGCCCTGCTGTGCAGCAGAGCCACCCATGGTGCCATGAACTTGGCTGCTGCTGCCCTCCCCTGATGAGTCATCCCCCCCAACAGCACCCAAGTGGTGTATCTGTTTTGGAGGGAGATGACCGCAGGGGTCTCCTGCACTACCTTCCTTCCACTGCTCTGCCTGATGGTCACCCATTCCCTATCTGTCCGAGTAACGTTTACCTGTGCTGAGACCAATTCACGACATCCTCAGCATCGCGGATGCTCCAGAGTGAATCCATGCGCAGCTCTAGTGCCGCAATGCGGTCTGTCAGGAGCTGCAGCTGGATGCACTTCCTGCACATGTAGTCGTCAGGGACAAATAGCACAGGTGGAGCATGACACGGGTCTGGGCTCTCCTGCCATGACTTAACCCTTAAATTAATTTAATTTGGCAACAGTGGCAAGGTTCTTACTGATAAAGGAAAAAGAAAAGCTACTCACCAATCACCAGCCAATCACTTACCCCCTTGGCTGTGATGTCACACTTCGATTTCTTTTTACTTGTTTTTTGCCTTCTCTCCCTGCTGCAGCTGCACTAGTTGGCTCCTCCTCGACGCTACCGCTCCCTCCGACTCCTGAGCCTTTTATGGGCCTCCCCACAACTCACCGCTCCTCCTTACGTGTGTTTAGTGTAAGGCCTATGCTTTCGTACGCCTCAGTGAAGATGTTGACTATTACTTGAAGTTCAATCTCTGAATGTGCACAGCCGTAAGTGTCGTCCACTTACTGTAGTTTGATGACAGAGGTTGGGACGGTCTTGGATCTGGTCTGGAGACGAATAGGTTCATTCCAGCGGGAGCTTGTTGAGTGTGAGGTGGAGCATTGCAACGAGGAAGATCGAGAAGAGGGTTGGCTCGATGATGCAGCCCTGCTTGACCCTGCTGAGGTGATGGCAGCTGCTGCTCAAGCTCCGAAACCCAGAGCTCGAGCTCCTCCAGCTGACAACACTTCCTGCACGTGTTTGTCCAGGACATGGGAAGTGTCGTGGATTTCCCTCATGGCACAGAATGTGCATTCCACAGGCTGAGCTGCCCTGCCATGTCTCTATTTATTCGACTATTAAATACTTTACAGAAACATAAGACCAAGATGCATCTAATTCAAGTTATTAGTATATATTTACAGTTACTAATTTAAAATAGTATAAAGTTACTATTCTGCTAGCTCCTGTTATATCCCTAACTAGCTATTTAATCCCAGCCTCTAACTTAAATAGGAAAAAAAGTGAGACCGTTACCAGCTAGCCTGTGACGTCACTCCTTGTATTTTATTCTCTCGCTGCTGTTCCCGGTGAGTCCAGTCCCTCTCTCTCTCTCTCTCTCTCTTTCCTCTGCTCTTTAAATCCTCAGTCTCCACTCTGTTTTCAACCAACCCTGCGCTCACTGCTGTTCTCGGTTTGTCTAGCCTCTCTCTCTGATCCACTCTTTAAATCATCGGTCTCCATTCTGTTTCCAACCAAGCCCATGCTCCCTGCTGTTCTCGGTGAGTGACTAACACTGTGTTAGGACCTATCCCACTGAGAGCTAAGAATGGAGAGGTGCTCATCAAGGACAGAGAGGCAGTCAGTGTCCGCTGGAAGGAGCATTTCAAAGATCTTCTTAACCAAGACCCTGTCTTGACTCCATCCCACAGCATGCTACCCGCCACTATCTTGGCACAATCCGAGCCCAGCATGAGGTTGAAAAGGCTATCCAAAAGCTGAAAAGCAACAAGGTTTCCAGAGCAGATGGAATCCCTGCCAAAATACTAAAGCATGGCGGAGAAGTACTCTTGGCGCAAATCCATGATCTCATCTCTCTTATCTGGAAGGAGGAGAGCTTGTCAGGGGATTTCAGAGATGCCATAATGGTGAACATCTTAATGAAAGGAGACAAGTCAGATTGTAGTAATTAGAGGAGTTTCCCTGCTGTCTGCCACAGGGAAAAGAATCCTCCTCAATTGTCTCCCTGGGTCGCAATGCGGAATTCACCCACTAAGAGGCACAACGGGCATGATTTTCACTGTGCGATACATTCAAGAAAAATGTAGGGAGCAGCATCAGCCTCTGTACATAGTCTTTTTTGACCTTTCAAAAGGCTTCGACACTGTCAACCGAGAGAGATTATGGACTGTCATCAAATTCGGTTGTCCTTAAAAATTTGTCACCATCCTCTGCCTGCTTCACGATGACATGCAAGCTGTGATCCTTACCAACAGATCCACCACAGACCCAATAGAAGTACAGACTGGGTTAAGCAAGGCTGCATTATTGCACCAACACTCTTCTCAATCTTTCGCGATACAATATTTCATCTCACTTTTAACAAGCTCCCGCTGGAGCGGGGCTAATCTACAGGACGAACGGGAAAATGTTCAATCTCAAGTCACCTCCACTCCAGAACTAAGATTGTTCCCATCTCTGTCATTGAATTACAGTATGCAGACCATGCTTGCGTTTGTGCCCACTCGCACTGAAGTGTACAAGCGACTGGGCCTTACATTAAGCATCCATAAGACAAAGTTTCTCTACCAACCTGTTCCACTGCACAGCACTGCCCCCCCGATTATCAAGATCCATGAGGAGACTTTGGACAGCGTGGACCACTTTCCATATCTTGGGAGCCTTCTATCGATGACGAAAACCAATACCACCTTCAGGTGTGCCAGTGCAGCCTTCGGTCGCCTGAGGAAGAGTGTGTTTGAAAACCAAGATCTCAAACCCAATACCAAGCTCATGGTCTACAGAGCAGCAGTGATTCCTGCCCTCCTTTATGCTTCAGAGACATGGACAACATACAGTAGGCACCTCAAAGCACTGGAGAAGTACCATGAACGCTGCCTCCGCAAAATCCTGCAAGTCTATTGGCAGGCTAGGCATACCAACGTCAGTGTTCTCTCTCAGGCCAACATCCCCAGCATCGAAGCATTGATCGCACTCAATCAGCTCCAATGGACGGGCCACATTGTCCTGATAGAAGACTCCCGAAACAAGCACTCTACTCCGAGCTCCATTACGGCAAGCGAGTCCCAGGAGGGCAGAGAAAACGCTTCAAGGGACACCCTCAAAGCCTTCTTGAAAAAATCTAACATCCCCACCGACTCTTGGAAATCCCTGGCCCAAGATCACTCAAAGTGGAAGAGATGCATTCGAGAAGGTGCTGAATAACTTGTGTTTCTTCGTCGGGAGCACGAGGAAGCCAAGTACAAAAAACGGAACGAGCTTATGACAAACCAAGCACCCCACCTACCCGTCCCTTCAACTACCACCTGCCCCACCTGTGACAGATTCTGTAGATCCCACATAGGACTCATTAGTCACATTCAAACTCATTTGTGTAGAATTCATCCTGGACTTCGGGGGACCGCCTTAAGAAGACGTTAGTTCAGAAATGTTTATCATACAATTGCATTTTTAGGTCTGGGATTTTTAATGCATGTTGTTAAATACATTTAGGACTTTTTGTGGCTGGCTTATTTTTTCACATTACAGCATTTCAGGAAGCTTAAAATGTGTTACAATAGGCATTCCTCTGGGAATCTGTGCTGTTCTCAGAGAGCTTGAAGATGAGGCGGACTTGCAGAGTAATGATCAAATGGACATCCATCAGACTCACAATTACTCAAGTACGTGGGTCCATCCACCCCATCGGAGGTACTTCAGCTTGTCAGAAATGCCTTCACTTTATACTTGGTCAGGGAAGCGTTTCCCCAGTTCAGGATTTTCTGTTGAATTACACACTCTTGTTCAAGCAAAAATGTAGTCTTGCAATTTATAAATTGAATGAGCACTTGCACAGATATGTTCCCAACTTTCATCTATGAACTCAGGCAGCATCAGTTTGTGTCATTTAATAGAAATCAGGAATGGGAACTTTCTAACCTCTCAATAATGAGTATCAGATGATGATCATGCAGTCAGGATGTGTAACAATGACTTGAGAATGGAGGCCCTTAGAAGATAGGAGCATGGCAAGGCTTTAAATTGTATATTGCATCTTCAGTATGTAATTTACTAAGGTATGGGCATGCACGAGATGCAATGAAAACCTGTAGTTTTGTGCGAGGGCTTTGCCAAAGCGAGCAGTAAATGAGGCACAGCTTGACGGGTGCATTGTGTAACATGCAGTCTTAGGCCATCTATTTATTGCATGTTCTCATTAACAAATTGGTGTCAACTCGGACTCAAAGGTGTCACTCTTGCCTCCAAGTCAGAAGATCATGAGGTTCAAACCTCACTCGAGACTCGAACACATAATTTAGGCTGACATTTCAGTGCAGTACTGAATTGTTGGAGTTCTGTCTTTCAGATGAGAGTTTAAAAAAAAATCATCCTTGGGATGCAAGCATTGCTGGTAAGGCCGGCATTTATTGCACATCCCTAGTTGCCCTTGAGAAGGTGGTGGGTGTCTTCTTTTTGAACCATTGCAGCCCGTGTGGTGAAGGTGCTGTTAGCTCGGGTTTTGACCAGAGTTCCCATGCAGTACTGAGGGAGTGCTGCACTGTCAGAGTTGCCATCTTTCAGATGAGACATTAAAACAAGGACCTATGTGCCCTCTCATAAAAGATCTCAAAGCACTATTCGAAGAGTTGGGGAGTTCTCGGTGTCCGAACCAACATTTATCCCTCAACCAACACCACTAAAACAAATCATCTGGCCATTTATTGCTGTTAGTGGAACATTGCTATGCACAAAATGGGTGCCATTACAGCAGTACTTCATTGCCTGTGAAGAATTTGGGATGCCCTGATGTTGTGAAATGTGCTACATAAATGCAAGTTCTTTCTTTCTTATGTGTCATTTTCTTCTGCACTCGTTACCCGGTCCTGTATGTATCTTTGAGCCAGGCCATCACCTTCTGCATTACCACCCTCTGGAGGGTACCCTGGTGTGCCAAAAAGGATAATCCTCCTCACACCCAACTCGGCAGCAGCAACTCAACTTTGCTAGCCACAGAGCAGGAAACCAAATGCTGCACTGCTCCATCACTAGCTCACATTTTTTGCCTCCAAATCGTGTTTCCTTTGAAGCCATTTTTGATAGCCCTTTTCTCCTTCTCAGTTCAGCTCTGGAAAAATTTGCAAAAGGGTTGAAATTCATTTTAGCCTTACCAAAGGTTCCTGAAATTTTGCCCCATTAGTTTTTTCAGGTTTCAGCTGAGCATCAAGAGACTAAACAAAATTGTGAGTGCATGGAATTTGAAGCAACTATTGGCTTGGATAGGGAATTGGTCAGGAGGCGAGAGACAGAGAGTAAGGAAAATGGGTATGTACTCAAATTGACAGGAAGCGACTAGTGGCATCCCCCAAGGATCTGTACTGGAGCCACTGCTTTTTGCTATATTTATAAATTGCTTGGATGAAGGAATCGCAAGCTATATATCTAGGTTTGCTGACAACACTAAGTTAGGTGGCTCAGTAAATAGTGTAGAACAAGGGGGCATAACTTGATTAGAATTAGGCTGTCAGGGGTGCTGTCAGAAAGCACTTCTTCCCACAAAGTGCAGTGGAAATCTCCCACAAAAAGTTGTTGAGCCTAGATCAATTGAATATTTCAAAATTGAGATTGATATTGTTAGGCAAGAGCATTAAAGGTTACAGAACCAAGGCAGTTAAGATAGAGATCAGCCATGATCCAATTGAATGGCGGAACAGACTTGAGCAGCTGAATGGCTTACTCCTATTCCTATGAGTCACACCTGTAAGCAAACCGAGTCCCTCAAAATCCAGAAAGCACCTTTACTGCCTAATATCTAGTAAAACAATATGACCCTGGGGTCATAAAGAACACAGGATACAATAACCAAGCAATGATACTGGACATGCAATCCAGAGATCGTGAGTTCAAATCCCATCAAAGCAATTAGTCGGCTAATGCCAGCAAGATGTCAGATTGTATAAAAACCCAACATCCTCACTTTCAAGCTAGCTGCCCTAAGTTAACTTTCACGCCTGTGTATTCCCATTCTCATGCGTTGGGGGAAATAGGGGGGGGGGGGAGGAGGAGGGAAGGAAGAGAGAGAGAGAGAGAGAGAGAGAGAGAGAGAGGAGACTCCTCTGAACCCTGCTTTAACTGTGCAGTGGATCAAGTTGTTACATTTCTGATCCTGAACAGGGTGCACTCCCAAACTATCACAAGGGAATCTTCCAGTCATTAGGTTGAACTGAAAGTTAGCAAAGCATCAGCCACTATGTTGTCCAATCTGGTTAAATGCGAAACTGAAAGAATATCATAATGCATGTATTAATAGGGAGCAGCAATGAGTCATTTCAGTCCCTCTCGCCCACCCAAATTGTTGATGTAGATCATTGTCGTATTATCCTATCATACACGTCAGTTTCATCCTTATTGTCTGAAACATTCCAGGATTAGTTGTTACCCTTAGATCCAATCAACTGATGTATCAAATGGACTGTATATATTCAGCCCTGCAAATAGGAATGTATTTTTTTTAAATCAATGTCAGCTGAGGAGGAAGTACTTCTGTGATTGATGTGTGACGTTTAGGATTAACGGCTAGTTGATCCTTTCTGGTTGGGAAAGGGGATATTGTGGCTGTGTAGGTTCCTCGGAAAGTGTCATATTAGAAAGTTAAGCTTTGGAAATTACAAAGATGGCTAAATTCTTAAACAATATTTTACAGATCGAGGACACTTTCTGTAAATTTGGCAACAAATGCTCCAGACAGCAAACCATTGACAGAAAACCACTTCAGGATTTCCACAACAATGTGCCGAAGAAAATCCACTCCTCCTTGGGATGTAGTTAGGACTTCATAATTGCTATGAATCCTGGTCCATGGACTGTAGAGTGTCTGAAATTTCTCTGCTGACAGAATTCCAGCATGAGGCTCCAATAGACCAACTGTCAAGGTGTTAATCCAGATTTTCACAAGGTTTCAATATGATCTCCTATACAGCTATCTATTTATGTCAACATTACATTTACCTTTGCAACATCAAGTATCAGGACTTATTCTCCCTAAAATATATTTCCAAGGCGAATTTGAATATGGCATTTAAGGAGATGATACTGCTTGGGATCACTCTTATATTATTGATCTTCCTTTTCAACAATGGTTTGCGGTAAATCTTCACATCTTAACGTTTCTATATTAAAAATCTTGTCATCACACGCTTCCTGTTTTCACTGTCAGCTTTTTGCTATTACATATTCCTATGTCCATATTGTAATGGAAGCTGCCCATGTAAACTTGCCAGATTGTAAGTACACTTTCCCACCAGTGGTGCTGCTGCAGTATTTCCACTGGCAGTAGGGTGTAATTACAGCATGACAAGTATACATAATCAATTTCTATTATATATGAGAAAAAAATTATAATGCAAACAGACAGAAGTGTTTAATATATTGCTAGTCAATCCTCAATGTTGTACATGGCAAATCTGAGAATATGGTCTTTCTCTTAGTTGTCTCTACCATTTATGTGTTGCTATTTCTCTCTCCATCTCTGGTTCTGTCTGTCTCCTTTTTTCTCCGTCCCCTTTCCTTTCTGGTAGGATGTGGTGGGAAAAGAGCCACTATTAACTACAGGCTGTATTTGGGGTGGTGGTTGTGAGGAAAATGTATTCCTCAGTGGCTCCCTTTCCATGTTTTCACGCTTCTCTCATCTCTTCCCTCCCATCAGGTCACTTACCCTTTCACCTTACCATTACCCATTCCCTTTCCTACCACCCATGCTCTCCCCATCAGTAGCCCTACCCCTTTCCCTTTGAACTGCCTGTTCAAATTCTTTATTCTCCCTTTGGTCTCATCATCATCATAGGCAGTCCCTCAGAATCGAGGAGAACTTGTTTCCACTCCCAAAGTGAGTTCTTTGATGGCTGAACAGTCCAATATGAAAGCCACAGACTCTGTCACAGATGGGACAGACATTCGTCGAGGGAAGGGGTGGGGTGGGGTTGGTTTGCCACGCACTTCTTCCGCTGCCTGCACTTGACCTCTTCACGCTCTTTGCGTTGAGACTCGAAGAGCTCAACGCCCTCCCGGATGCACTTTCTCCACCTCGGGCGGTCTTCGGCCAGGATCTCCCAGGTGTTGGTGGTGATGTCGCACTTTACCAGGGAGGCTTTGAGGGTGACCATGTAACTTTTCCGCTGCCCACCTTTGGCTCGTTTATCATGAAGGAGCTCCGCATAAAGTATTTGCTTAGAGAGTCTCGTATCTGGCATTCAAACTATGTGGCCTGCCCAGCGAAGCTGATCGAATGTGGTCAGTGCTTTAATACTGGGGATGTTAGCCTGGGCGAGGACACTGATGTTGGTGCGCCTGTCCTCCCAGGGGATTTGCAGGATCTTGCGTAGACATCGGTGGTGATATATCTCCAGCGACTTGAGGTGTCTTTTATACATCGTCCATGCCTCAGATCCATACAGGAGGGCGGGTATTACTACAGCCCTGTAGACCATGAGCTTGGTGGTAGATTTGAGGGCCTGGTCTTCGAACACTCTTTTCCTCAGGCGGCCGAAGGCTGCACTGGCAGCGATATTGAATCTCCGCATCAATGTCTGCCTTTGTTAATAAGAGGCTCCCGAGATATGGGAAATGGTCCATGTTGTCGAGGGCCGCGCCGTGAATCTTGATGATTGAAGGCTGTCATTCATCTCACCCTTAAACCGACATCCACCTCCCCTACAGGCAGATAGCAAGAGACCAGGGTTTGGAGTTTCGCCATGGGCATAACCTAGAAGTTGCACTCTAAATTGCGCTCAAAGCTGCACTGATTTTGCCAATGTCGAAAAACATGCAAGTATCCTCCCAATCTCATTAGAATATGCCCAAAGTCAAAATGGGCATAAATCAACAGAAACAATCAGGGCCAAGAAAATGCCAAACCCACACCAGTATATTTCTTCTTGGGAGTCTGATGTGCATCAGTCATGCACATCAGGCACAACGAGAACCTACAATCAGGGTAGATTTTCAATTTTTAATATGACATATTTTGCCATAAAAATGCATTAAAAGAAACAGAAAATACAGAGTTCTCATTAAAGTTACATTTTAAAATACTTTAAAAAAAAAAAATTGTAATTAAAAGACCAGCAAAATGACTTTCATTCCTGCTGCATCTGGGTCTAATGTTGAGAAACCCTCAAACAAGCACTTTTGGTGCATTTGAGAGCCATGGGTGTGACCAGTTTTGTGCACAGAGATTCGTTGAGATGGAAGGATGGATGTAAAAGATCGAGGAGCCTTGAATGTGTTGTAGTTATGAGAGTAACTCACTTATGCCCCAAATTCTGTAATCTTTTAGGCCACAAAATGTGTTTGTGCTTAGATTCCAATGACATGATTCCAATTGCCTATTTCAGCCTTATTGCTCTATCAAATTGAGTCTTGGTGTTAGGTAGCATTTTAATTATTCTTTGGCGGTACAATCTACCTTTTATTTTCACTTCTGCTTTCACTTTTTTGGCACTGGAATTTTGATAACTTTCTTTTGGTCTTTTGCCGTATTGCAGCTACACTATTTTTTTTATATTTTACAGTGGGCTACAATTGCAACATAACAGGATTTTTTATTCTTTTCTGTGTGCTTACTTTGTTCTCTTGCGGATGTTGTGTCAGTCTTCTCCAAGGTCACGGCCAAATTTAGATGCCATTCAGCTCATTCATAAGTTCACCTTGATCGTTCAATTTCAATTCAAACCTTTTGCCTGTCTTACATAAGAAATAGGAGCAGAAGTAGGCCACCTGGCCCCTTGAGGCTGCTCCGCCATTTAATAAGATCATGGCTGATCCGATCATGGACTTGGCTCCAATTCCCTGCCCAATCCCCATAACCCTTTATCGCTCAAAAATCTGTCTATCGCCACCTTAAATACATTCAATGACCCAGCCTCCACAGCTCCTTGGGGCAGAGAATTCCATAGATTTACAACCCTCAGAGAAGAAATTCCTCCTCATCTCAATTTTAATTGGGCGGCCCCTTATTCTGAGACTATGTCCCCTAATTTTAGTTTCCCCCACGAGTGGAAATGTCCTCTCTGCATTCACCTTGTCAGGCCCCCTCTTCTTAAAAGATGTTCTTTATTCTTTTACAGGTCAGTTCTTCTGAGCTGCTTCCGACACCTTTTAATAGATATACTTTTTAAAAAGTTTCTTTGTTGTGACACACAACAGAGTAACGAGGGACAACAATTCTGGAAACTTGTGCTTTTTAAATAAACATTCTAATGTAAAAGCTAAACATGGTTAGTTTGGAGCCATTAATTACAAAATCAGGATTGTGAAAAGGGTGATACCTACTGTAATGTATGGAGAAAGAGTCAGACTGAACACTGAGCTCAAAGTAAAGTGTGGCCTTAGTCTTTTATTGCAGGTCTCTAGAGTGCCTCTCCAACCTGTGAAGCCTCATTAAATACCTGTGCTCCCAAATGATTATGGGGACTCCAAGGGATGAGCCCTCTGGTGGCTGTACAGAGTAAACACAAGTGTACATATATAACACCTACAAAGTTTTAATTTTGTGATCACACAGCACAGAAACAGGCCAACTGGCCCAACTGTTCCATGTGCTCCACACAAGCCTCCTCCCACTCTTCATCATCTAACCTAATTCCTTTCTCCTTCATGTGCATAGCTTCCTCTTAAGTGCATCTTTGCTATTTGCCTCAACTACTCCTTGTGAAAGAAAGATTTGGATTACGCATCTTTCACGACCATCAGACGTCCCAAGACGCTTTACAGCCAATGAAGTACTTTTGAAGTGTAATCACTGTTGTAATATGGGAAACACTGCAGCCAATTTGCACACAGCAAACTCCCACAAACAGGAATGGGGTAATGACCAGATAATCTTTTTTTGTTATGTTGATTGAGGGATAAATATTGGACAACACAGATAACTCCCCTGCTTTTCTTCAAAATAGTGCCATGGGATCTTTTACATCTACTTGAGAGAGCAGACGTCTCATCCGAAACACAGCATCTCCGACAGTGCAGTACTCTCTCAGCACCACACTGGAGTGTCAGTCTAGATTTATGTGCTAAAGTTCCTGGAGTGGGACTCAAACCCACAACCTTCTGACTCAGAGGCAAGTGTGCTACCCACTGAGCCACAGCAAGTGGTAGCGAGTTTCCCATTCTTACCACTCTCTGGGTAAAGAAGTTTCTGCTGAATTCCCTATTGGATTTATTAATGACCATCTTAAATTTATGGCCCCTAGTTTTGGTCACCCCCAAAAGTGAAAACATCTTCCCAAGTCTACTCTATCAAACCATTTCATAATCTTAAAGACCGTCCATCAGATCACCCCTCAGCGTTCTCTTTTCGAGAGAAAAAAGCCCCACCCTATTCAGCCTCTCCTGTAGTTGTAGCTGCACTTCCTTCTAGAGGGGCAGTGCTGCCAAACTCGAATGGATTGAGGCTGGACGGCACAGAGCACACAACTGGTTTTATAACCATCTCTACGACACTTCAGCCAAACATCACTCCTCTTCACGAACAAATGTATTACCAATAAAAAAAAAACAATCCTGCACACTTTGCAAGCCAAGGCTGTTGAAAGAGGCGACGAAATCTGGTCCTCACAAATCGATTTCACCACCACTGGTCTTAAGACAGCTTTTCTCCTTACTCACCAGAAACCTGGCGCCGCCCTCTCCCCTGCCGACACTTGCACCCTGTCACTGTGACGTTTCCAAAGTCACCTGCTCGCACCAACCGCCCACCACGCGCCTCTGCCGTGGGGCGCGCGCACCTCGCCCTTGCACCTCCAAGCTCGACATCTGATAGCCCGTAAGTTTTGCAGTGGGAGGATTTTGAGAAGATTTTCGTTCTGGACATCCGTCCAATGGGAAGAGTGAGAAAACCGCAACGTAGGTTGGAACTGGCCGGGGTTATGTTTTTTTCGCTAAAGCCGCAACTGAACTGGTTGCAGGATGGGAGCGGATCATGGCTTAATTATGATGGTTTCTTTCATAAGGACTTAAAACTTTAACCGCTAATTATGAGACCATCATTGTATGACCCAGAAGTGAGTGGAAAGGCGACTTGTCTTTATTTGGCATCATCCTAGACCAGTTGGTTTACAAAATGGTACTTTTCATAAACGAGTAGAATATGGCTGTGCAGTTGAAGGACGGTGGAAGTGGATTATCTATAGAATCATAGAATTATAGAAATTTACAGCACGGAAGGAGGCCATTCGGCCTATCGTGTCCACGCCGGCCGACAAAGAGCTCCCTAGCCTAATCCCACTTTCCCGCTCTCGGTCCGTAGCCTTGTAGGTTACGGCACTTGAAGTGCATCAACCTAGCTAGTCTTTTCATTCTTCAGTCATCATCATAGGTAGCCCCTCGGAGTCGAGGAGGACTTGCTTCCACTCTAAAAGTGAGTTGGAAACATTGAAACATAGAAAATAGGTACAGGAGTAGGCCATTCGAGCCTGTACCACCATTCAATACGATCATGGCTGATCATGCAATTTCAGTACCCCATTCCTGCTTTCTCTCCATACCCCTTGATCTCTTTAGCTGTAAGGGCCACATCGAACTCCCTTTTGAATATATCTAACGAACTGGCCTCAACAACTTTCTGTGGTATAGAATTCCATACGTTCACAATTGTCTGTGTGAAGAAGTTTCTCCTCATCTCGGTCCTAAATGGCTTACCTCTTATCCTTAGACTGTGACCCCTGGTTCTGGACTTCCCCAACATCGGGAACATTCTTCCTGCATCTAACCTGTCCAGTCCCGTCAGAATTTTATATGTTTCTATGAGATACTCTCTCATGCTTCTAAATTCCAGTGACTATGAGCCTAGTCGATCCAGTCTTTCTTCAAATGTCAGTCCTGCCATCCCAGGAATCAGTCTGGTGAACCTTCGCTGCACTCCCGTAATAGCAAGAATGTCCTTCCTCAGATTAGGAGATCAAAACTCTGCACAATATTCAAGGTGTGGCCTCACCAATGCCTTGTACAACTGCAGCAAGACCTCCCTGCTCCTATATTCAAATTTTCTTGCTATGAAGGCCAACCTGCCATTTGCCACCTTCACCGCCTGCTGTACCTGCATGCCAACTTTCAATGACTGATGTACCATGATACCCAGGACTCGTTGCACCTCCCTTTTTCCTAATCTGTCACCATTCAGATAATATTCTGCCTTCCTGTTTTTGCCACTAAAGTGGATAACCTCACCTTTATCTACATTAAACTGCATCTGCCATGCATTTGCCCACTCGCCTAACCTGTCCAAGTCACCCTGCAGCCTCTTAGCATCCTCCTCACAGCTCCACCCAGCTTAGTGTCATCTGCAAACTTGGAGATATTACATTTAATTCCTTCGTCTAAATCATTAATGTATATTGTAAATAGCTGGGGTCCCAGCACTGAACCTTGCGGTACCCCACTAATCACTGCCTGCCATTCTGAAAAGGACCCGTTTATTCCTACTCTTTGCTTCCTGTCTGCCAACCAGTTCTCTATCCATGTCAATACATTACCCCCAATACTATGTGCTTTAATTTTGCACACTAATCTCTTGTGTAGGACCTTGTCAAAAGCGCGAGTGGAGTCTCGTGCGATAGCTGAGCAGTACTCGGGACAGGTGGGTTTGGCATGAGCCTTCTGTGACTTGTTTAAGGATCTGTTTGATTGTTTGTACTGCCTGCTCTGCCTGCCCATTGAAGGCTGGTTTAAATGGGGCCAAGGTGACATGTTTGATCCCATTGCGGGTCATGAATTCTTTAAATTTGGCACTGGTGAAACATGGCCCGTTGTCACTGACCAGTATGTCAGGCAGGCCGTGTGTGGCAAACGTGGCCCTCAGGCTTTCAATGGTGGCGGTGGCGGTGCTTCCCGACATTATTTTACATTCAATCCATTTTGAAAAAGCATCCACCACCACCAGGAACATTTTACCGAGAAACGGGCCCGCATAGTCGACATGGATCCTCGACCATGGCCTGGAGGGCCAGGACCACAAACTTAGTGGTGCCTTTCCGGGCACGTTGCTCAACTGAGCAGATATGCTGCATTGCCGTACACAGGACTCTAAGTCAGAGTCGATACCGGGCCACCACACGTGGAATCTGGCTATCGCTTTCATCATTACTATAACGGGTGTGTGCTGTGGCGATCCGAGATGAACGTCTCCCTGCCCTTTTTGGGTAGCACTACGCGGTTACCCCACAACAGGCAGTCTGCCTGAATGGACAGCTCGTCCTTTCGCTGCTGGAACGGCTTGATTAGCTCTTGCATTTCAACGGGGATGCTGGCCCAGCTCCCATGCAGTACACAGTTTTTTCCTAGGGACAGCAGAGGATCTTGGCTGGTCCAAGTCCTAATCTGGCGGGCCATGACAGGTGTTTTATCATTTTCAAACGCTTCCATGACCATCAACAAGTCTGCGGGCTGCGCCACCATCAACAAGTTTGCAGGCTGCACCATTTCCACCCCCGTGGTGGGCAATGGTAGCCGACTGAGAGCATCCACACAGTTCTTGGTGCCTGGCCTGTGGCGGATGGTATAGTTATACGCTGATAGCGTGAGTGCCCACCTTTGTATGCGGGTTGAGGCATTAGTATTTATCCCCTTATTTTAAGCGAACAGGGATATGAGGGGCTTGTGATCGGTTGTCAGCTCAAATTTGAGGCCAAACAGGTACTGATGCATTTTCTTTACCCTGAACACACACGTTAATGCCTCTTTCTCAATCATGTTGTAGGCCCTCTCGGCCTTAGACAAGCTCCTGGAGGCATAGGCGACAGGTTGCAACTTCCCTGCAACGTTAGCTTGTTGTAATACACACCTGACTCCATACGACGACGCATCACATGCTAGCACAAGTCTTTTACACGGGTTATACAATATAAGCAGCTTGTTGGAGCATAAAATGTTTCTGGCTTTCTCAAAAGCAATTACTTGGTTTTTTCCCCATACCCAGTTTTCACCTTTACGCAATAACACATGTAGGGTTTCTGAGAGGGTGCTTAATCCCGGTAGAAAGTTACCAAAATAGTTGAGTCTCAGGAACGACCGCAGCTCCGTGACGTTCTGTGGCCTGGGCGCGTTCCTGATAGCCTCTGTCTTGGCGTCTGTGGGCCGAATGCCGTCCGCCGCGATCTTTCTCCCCAAAAACTCCACTTCTGTTTCCATGAAGACACATTTCAGCCTCTTCAGCCGCAGCCCTATGTGATCCAGTCGCTGGAGGACCTCCTCCAGGTTTTGTGGGTGCTCAACGGTGTCCCGACCCGTGACTAATATGTCGTCCTGAAAAACCACCGTGCGTGGTACCGACTTGAGTAGGCTCTCCGTGTTTCTTTGGAAGATCGTTGCAGCCAACCGAATTCCAAATGGGCATCTGTTGTAGATGAACAGTCCCTTGTGCATGTTGATGCAGGTGAGGCCCTTCGAAGACTACTCCAACTCCTGCGTCATGTAGGCCGAAGTCAGGTCGAGCTTGCTGAACGTCTTGCCTCCTGCCAGCGTCGCAAATAGGTCGTCTGCCTTAGGTACCAGGTATTGGTCCTGTAGCGAGAAACAATTAATAGTTACTTTATAATCGCCGCAAATCCTGACCTTGCCATCACTTTTGAGTACTGGAACAATCGGGCTGGCCTACTCGCTGAATTCCACTGGCGAGATGATGCCCTCTTGTCCAGCTTGATTTCCACTCTCTCCCTCATCATTTGAGGTACCATACGCTCGCGCCTTGTGGTGAATGGATCAGGCAGCTGGGACCAAGTGGATCCGCACCTTCGCCCCGGAAAAGTTTCCAATGCCTGGCTCAAAAAGGGAAGGAAATTTGTTAAGAACCTGGGTACATGAGGCCTCATCGACATGTGATAGCGCTCGGATGTCATCCCAGTTTCAGCGGATTTTGCCCAGCCAGCTCCTTCCAAGCAGTGTGGGACCATCGCCCGGGACAATCCAGAGTGGCAGTTCGTGCACCGTGCCCTTGTAGGTGACCTTGACCATGGCGCTGCCCATGACAGTGATAAGCTCTTTGGTGTGCGTTCTCAGTTTCGTGTGGATGGGGCTCAGGGCTGGTCTGAGTGCCTTGTTGTTGCACCATAGTCTCTCAAACATCTTTTTACTCATGATGGATTGGCAAGCACCAGTGTCCAGTTCCATGGCTACGGGTAAGCCATTCAATTTTACATTTAGCATTATAGGTGGACATTTCGTCGAAAATATATGCACCCAGTGTACATCAGCATCTGCCTCCTCTCTCTCAGGCTCGAAATTGCTTTGATCCACCATGGACCGATCTTCCTCTGCCACTTGGTGGTTAGCTCATTGGAGGTGCCCCATTGTTCCACAGCTCTTGCAAACATACCCTTTGAAGCGGCATGAATAGGCTGAATGGAAGCCTCCACAACACCAACACTGTGAATTGCCTTGCATTCATCCTTTTATAGCGGACTCAGACATCTGAGTCACCTGAGGACTGCTGGCAGTTGCAGACTCGTGGTTTCTGCCCTGTACATTTCTGCTCACAAACACAGTTCCAGTTAATTTATGAACATTGCTAGCACTTGTGTGCTGAGAGATTTGTTTGGTGTTATCACTGGTGGACATAAACGCCTGTGCTATCGCAATGGCCTTACTGAGGGTCGGCATCTCTACAGTCAAAAGTTTTCGTCAAGTGGTCTCGTGGCCAATGCCCAGTACAAAAAAGTCTCTGGGCATTTGCTCCAGGTAGCCATCAAACTCACATTGTCCTGCAAATCGCCTTAGCTCGGCGACGTAGCTCGCCACTTCCTGACCTTCAGAACGCTGGCACGTGTAGAACCAATACCTCGCCATCAGCACGCTCTCCCTCGGGTTAAGATGCTCCTGAACCAGTGTACACAGCTCCTCATACGACTTATCTGTGGGTTTCACTGGAGCCAGAAGATTCTTCATGAGGCTGTAGGTCAGTGCCCCGCAGACCGTGAGGAGCACCGCTCTCCTTTTTGTAGCTCTTCCTTCTCCATCCAGCTTGTTGGCTACAAAGTACTGGTCTAGCCGTTCGACATAGGCTTCCCAGTCCTCACCCTCCGAGAACTTCTCCAGGGTGCCCACAGTTTGCTGCATCTTTGCATTGGATTCGTATACTCGTCGCCAGTTATTGTGTTCCTAACACAGATGAGATTGCACACAGGGAGGTTAAAGTAACAGTGACCTCAGTTTTTATTAAGACACTCCAGAGTGAGGAACAGTTCTTAGGGGCTACAGTTTATACAGTGCTCCCAAGGGATGCTGGGATCCCTTGGAGGAACTTAACACAATCACAATCGCTAAGGAGGTGGTACTCAGCAAGATAATGGGACTAAAGGCAGATACATCCCCTGGACCTGATGGCTTGCATCCTCATGTGTTAAGAGAAGTAGCGGCAGGGATTGTGGATGCATTGGTTGTAATTTACCAAAATTCCCTGGATTCTGGAGAGGTCCCAACAGATTGGAAAACTGCAAATGTAATGCCCCTATTTAAAAAAGGAGGTAGACAAAAAGCAGGAAACTATAGACCAGTTAGCCTAACATCTGTGATTGGGAAAATGTTGGAGTCCATTATTAAAGAAGCAGTAGCAGGACATTTGGAAAAGCAAAATTCGGTCAGGCAGAGTCAGCATGGATTTATGAAGGGGAAGTCATGTTTGATAAATTTGCTGGAGTTCTTCGAGGATGCAACGAACAGGGTGGATAAAGGGGAACCAGTGGATGTGATGTTTTTGGACTTCCAGAAGGCATTTGACAAGGTGCCACATAAAAGTTTACTGCACAAGATAAAAGTTCACAGAGTTCGGGGTAATATATTAGCATGGATAGACGATTGGCTAACTAACAGAAAACAGAGTCGGGATAAATAGTTCATTCTCTGGTTGGCAACCAGTAACTAGTGGGGTGCCGCAGGGATCAGTGCTGGGACCCCAACTATTTACAATCTATATCAACGACTTGGACTGAGTGTAACGTAGCCAAGTTTGCTGACGAAACAAAGATGGGAGGAAAAGCAATGCGTGAGGAGGACACAAAAAATCTGCAAAAGGGCATCGGCAGGCTAAGTGAGTGGGCAAAAATTTGGCAGATGGAGTATAATGTTGGAAAGTGTGAGGTCATGCACTTTGGCACAAAAAAAATCAAAGAGCAAGTTATTATTTAAACAGAGAAAGATTGCAAAGTGCCACAGTACAGCGGGACCTGGGGGTACTTGTGCATGAAACGCAAAAGGATAGTATGCAGGTACAGCAAGTGATCAGGAAGGCCAATGGTATCTTGGCCTTTATTGCAAAGGGGATGGAGTATAAAAGCAGGGAAATCTTACTACAGCTATATAAGTATTGGTGAGGCCACATCTGGAATGCTGCGTGCAATTTTATTTTCCATATTTACGAAAGGATATACTTGCTTTGGAGGCAGTTCAGGGAAGGTTCACTTGGTTGATTCTGGGGATGAGGGGGTTGACTTATGAAAGGTTGAGTAGCTTGGGCCTCTACTCATTGGAATTCAGAAGAATGAGAGGTGATCTTATTAAAACATATAAGATTATGAGGGGGCTTGACAAGGTGGATGCAGAGAGGATGTTTCCATTGATGGGGGAGATTAGAACTAGAGGGCATGATCTTAGAATAAGGGGCCACCCATTTAAAACGAGATGAGGAGAAATTTCTTCCCTGAGGGTTGTAAATCTGTGGAATTTGCTGCCTCAGAGAGCTGTGGAATCTGGGACATTGAATAAATTTGACAGAAATAGACAGTTTCTTAAACGATAAGGGGTTATGGGGAGCGGGTGGGGAATTGGAGCTGAGTCCATGATCTTATTGAATGGCAGAGCAACTCGAGGGGCCATATGGCCTTTCCTGTTCCTATTTCTTATATTTTTATGTACTGCTGGAAGTTGCCCAATGGAAACAGAGGAGTGAAAAATCAAGCAGCAGGGTTTGATCCAGGTGTCCAGCAGAGGTGCCGAGTGGCCTTCGGTGTTAGCAGCACACACAAGCGGATCCAGTATACCAGCAGGGGAGTCAGGAGTAATGGAAATTAAATCCAAGGACCAAGTATCTTGTGTGATTCCACTCTTAGCTGTCCCAACACAGCCAGCACATCTCCAGCAATAGTGTATCTTCCTACTTTGCATAGTAATCTCTGGAAACTGTTAAAGATCTGTCCTTGGCATCTTCTTCATCTGCATGCTGTCCCTCAGTGGCATCATGCATAGCATGGGGTTAGCTGATGACATCCAGCTCTGGCTCACTACCACTTCCTGCTACCCCACAACCACCACAATGCTGTCAGACAGTAAGTCATGTATGAGTCAAAACTTCCTCAAACTGAACATTGAGAAGTCTACAGTTATCCTTTTCATTGGCTCATTTGAACTTCACTATCTTTCCAGTGACTCCATCCCCCTTCCCAGTGACTCACTCAGCAAGAATTTGGCCATGCAAAACCTTGGGGTCCTGGTTGAACTCAAAGCTGAACTTCAATTCTCACACGTGATCCTTCATCAACATCACTCATTTCAATCTCCGTATCACTTACCTCCACTCTAATCTTATCCCAGTAGTGTTAAAACTTATCTATGCTTTTGTCTCCTCCAGACTTGATTTCTCCAACAACCCTCTTGCCCCATCCTTCACCTTCCATAAACTCCAACCTGTCCAAATTTCAGTGCAGATCCCATCTCGCCCATAGTCTGCCATCCTGCTTATCCATCACTCTTATCCTCACTGATTTGCAATGTTTATCCTTCCCCAACAAATGGAACTTAAACTCCGTGCTCATTGTCATATCCCTCCATGACTTCTCCCCACTTTCCATCTGCAACCACCTCAAGCCTTGTATCCCCTCCAACTTACTTTGACTTTAGCTTTCTGTGCATTCTCCATCCTGTTGCCCCATCACTGGTGATAGCATCTTCACCTACCTCCGTCCTACTCTGAAGTTCTTTCCATAAACCTCACTGCCTCACCATTGCCCTCAAACATGGAGATGATGATTGTTGGAAGGGTGTCGGGAACAACCTATGTTGCGCTGTCTCGTAACATGTCGGGAACCCCATAGTGAGGTGTTGAAACAATTCAATGATACTCGAGCATCTACATGATTGTTGGTGATCAGTACATTAAAACATCATAGAGGGTTGTGGCTGTCATATGTCAGTCATTGCAGTCCCAAGTTATTGCTGCAGAAGTACCTCACTGAAGTTTTCAGCTCCATTCACAACTTCTCTGATAATGAAGCAGCCCATGCTAGCTTACGGCACTACTTGGACACTACCCATCATATAAGTGCCAAGTAATGACCATTGAAACCAAGAGAAAGCGCAACAATTTCCTTTTGACCTTCAACGTCACCAATTATTGCCAACCATCAACATTTTGGGGAACCGCAACTAAGCAGACGCTTAACTCGGCCAATTCTATCTTCTCGATCCCACTAACAAACACACACACACACACACACCAAAAAAAAAATCCAGAAAGCAGTTAATAGAAACTATTTTAAATGTTGCTTATTTTTCCTGACTAATTTTCAAATAAAAAGATGCAGCATTGAAATATTCCATAACATGATGTAGGACACGGCTAGAGTCCATTACTGAGGTAATATGCCAAAGACACTGGTTTTATGAAAGTGGACTAATGAATAAACAAATCAGCATCATCTGTTAAAGTGCAAATACCTAGAAGCATGTCAAACAACTCAAGTAATGTCACCTGAGAGTAATTAACCTCATGTAACATTGGATCCACTTACTACTTTGTATAAAATATTAACAAATCACAAATGAAAAATCTTAAAAAAATATACTAAAAGAAAAAGAGCGAGCTATTTCCTGTTATCTTTTAGATTTTAAAATAACCTAGAGAGGTGGTCGAGATTACTTAGAGAGGAGCCAAGCAGCTGCCTATTGAGAGAAATTGCCAACAACAATAATTTGCCTCTCATAGGCCTCGGGACTTTTTCAGACCACCTCTGCATAAGGAGTATATGAGCAGTGACCTTAAGGGGACATGCCAGATTAGCAGCTAAATATTACATTGGTGTACCAGAACCCCATACTCCCCCTGAACAACACTATTAGGGATCAACTTCTCAAATGCAAAAACAAAATGGTAGAGCTGAATACAAATTCAGATATTAAACTGTGAACCAGAAGGGACTTCTGTTATATATCATGAAGATATTTTCCCCTTGAAAATGGATAAAAAAATAACATTTTTCCATGCAGAAGCATATTGTATGATTGCCAGTTTTACGTCACTTCATGAAGGATGCGAAATTCATCGTTAGATAATTGTCCACATTTTTTAAATACAAACCTGAATTTTCGTATTATCTTGCATTTCTGCATTTTTACATTCAAGTGATGTAAATCTACATAAAATCATCCCTTTATAGTTGCAATCTTACTTGGTTATTTACAGGTAATCTTTACACAAAGGATCATATTGACTGCATTCACTTCATTTACAAGTCAACTAATGAGAAATATTACTAGATTGTTTAAAATAGTTAATCAACTATATTTTTCTTTATTTGAATTTCAAATTTTCTTTGCAATATAAGACTACATTACATAAATATACAGAATGTGAATATGTTGGTTGACTTGCTGTCATGCAAAAGTACTGTTTTTTTCATTCTTTGCAGTCCACAGTAGTATTACAATATCCTGTATAATATTATTTGTGCTTTGTCTTATCTCTTTTAAAGCTGCAATATATTTGAGAAATAAAAATAATGGTGCCTTAATTTCAGATTTGGAATAAAATGCTTAAGAACCACATGCCCCACCTCTTATCTAAAGGAATATAGCCTTCATCAGAGATCCGGAGCTACGTCATGCATTGTGGAGATATCACACACACGTGATACAATGGCATTTTCACACCACAAAAGTTCGTGTCATCACATTGCAAGATCAAAAAGGACAATAAAGTATTCATTAATAAAGGCAGTTCTCTTTAAAAATATAATGAAGTACATGGAAATGCTTTTAAATATATAAACGTATGAAATGAGCATGCAGATTCTTAAGCTTTGGAGCCAATTAAAACTCGAGCTCAGTTCTGCTTGGGTTTAGATCACTCAGATTTAATTGAAATCTTGAAGTAGAATGTAAACCTCACTGCTGAATTCAGAATATATTCTACTGAAATGTATTTAATGAAGGGTTTATGCACACCATGAACTGTCTTCTTCAAATCAAAGCTGACCACTGAAACAGACCCCTGTGAACTAAAATATAGACAAAAGCACATTCGAGTTCATTATTGTCACTAACAATTTTTAAAATGAAATTTTCTGTGCTCCAAATTGATTTTATGCATGACCGTTACAAGCATTAGAAAGACCTTTTCATCCCTTCAATCCAGGCTAAGCTCAAGCCTAGGTTATACAGATGAAAAGACTAGTAACACTGGTCAGCTGTGCCACCCAAATCCACCCTTGCAACATGTTTCAAATCGCACGATGTTTTTGGTAAATTGTATTCTCATCCATGTGACAAATCAGTGTTGGCAAATTAAATTATTTTCCACCATTGGCTCTTCGTGTTTTTGCTATACTAATAAATACATCCCTCTGTGCTTTATAAATACTGAAGCTTCAAATTTTAATTCATCCTCACATTTAAAACAATAAATTCAATGTAAAACTTTCCAATGTAATTCTGTCAATGATGCTGTAAACATGGCGGCCATTGTTGGATTTTCACAGATAGAATATAGTTCGTCATTTGACTCTTCCATGATCTCTGAACATTGATCGAGAGCATTTCCTCCCTGGTCTCTGCCAATACTACTTTAATCGACAATTATGAGGTTTGTGAATGCAATCTTTTTTTGATTCTCCAATATTACATCGTTGGGGATGTGCCTGGCCTTTCTGACGTCCATCTTTATTGGTGTGGATAAGATTGGGAACCAAATGAGGATGGACGTGCAGATGTGAACTCATACCCCATCAATTCATGGCACATATGTTGATGCTGGAATGACACTTGCCACTTTAAAGTTTTTGTATTTATATACAAGTGATCATCTCACAAGCCAGATTCCTTCACACACAAAGCTAAAATGGTAGGTGGATTTTTGTTTTCACCAGCTGTGTGGTAATTTGGCAGGGTTTAACTTGGCTAATTGTAATTTAATTGAAGTCAAAAATCTACCCTGAAGTGCATGAAATAACAATGGGCAGAGAGCTCTGATGTTGTATAATTGGGTGTTTAACCTTCTCACTGGCATAAACCTGCACTTACATTTGAAGAAATTGCTCCATGTGGCATTTGCAGATTTCTGTTTGCACTATGGTAATTATCAAGAATTAATAGACATCAAAAGTCAGAAATAGTTTCACAATGAACAGAGTTCAGCATCTTATTGAAAGCCTAAATTTATAAATTAAGTTATTTCTTTTTCTTCTGCACGCTGAAGACTAGGCTTTAAGGATGGTTATAAATATTTTGTGAGCTCAGTTAATTACATCTCAGGATCAGCAATGCAAATACATATTTATAAATGTGTAACAGCACTTTAAACTGCATTCTACAGCAAATGCATGTTGAATTTCATTACATTAAATTTGTAATAGGTTTTGTCAAGAAAAAAAAATTGAGTTACTGTGATTGTTCCTATGTCTACAGGAAAATTTATCTGTACACAAATACAGGATGGAAAATAAAGAAAATGTTAAAATATAAGGAAATCTTTGAAAGAGATAGAGAGAAAGAAATGTATCTGGGCATCCTATCAACAGGTTGTGATAATTGTAACTATGCAACATTACAATGGTCCAGATTTTGCGATGGTACGCTAACAGTTCGCCGTCATTACCCCTCTGAAACTAACCGTAACCTCAGAGTTTAACGGGAATCCTTAAGTTGTGGTCAGTCATTCACTGCTCCTAACAGGTTGCACTGTGGACCCTGCCACCCGCCCCCCACCCCCATGGCCGGCAATGTGTGAAATCAGAGGAATCAGTGAAACTGATGAAAACTTGAGCTTTTCTTTGCTAATACAGCTGTTAAAAACCTCATTAAATGTTAAGCCTTGTTGGAATAGGTGTAACTGGGATTCAAACAGCATATTGAATGCTAAACAACTGCCCTAGCAGTGAAAAAACACATTTTTATATTTGTGGAGTGTCATATTTCTCCATTGTTAAAAATTGCAATTAAGAAAAAGAAATTACAATCAATTGCACGTCGAGAAAGGTGAAATCTCTGTGGGCAGCTTTCTTTGAGGTTAGCGGCGAGCGCCTTAGCTTCGCCACTGACCGCAAGTTACGGGCCATGATGTTTGAAACTGAACAGGTATGAAATGTGCCTTAGGAGTGTAACCAACTATGTAATTCAGTGCCACAGGTGCCAATATTGCATTTCTTTACTAGTTATGTGAATACGAGAACAATTTCAACACTTCCACATTTTTTCTGGGTGTTGTGATTTGTAGGAACAAAGGGAAAATATATGACCTAAGTGGAAAGGGGTTCCTGGAAACAGCTGGCTCTTCCACCCACTCAGTATGGGGAGACCAGAGGAGAAAACAAATTAGAGGATAAAATATCTCAAAAGTTTTACAAATGTTTGCTTGGACCTTCAAAGGCAAATCAAGTAGAATTCTTGAATAACTGTCTAACCCTGATCAGCTGCCATTCCTTTTCATGGCTCTAGCTTGAAAATCTTTATATTCCATAGCATATTTGATCATCTCTATCTGTATAATGTTCAGTCACATTTCTAACCAGAAATGCATCCATCTTATTTTGATAGAGATAATCCACACAGGATGAATTATTTTAGCTTTATCTTATATTTATCTTATATTTATTATTGATATTCAGATTTCTATATCATTCATGGCGACATGTTCACATTCCAGATTTATAATATATTTGCAAGATGATTAGTGACTTAGCATAGTGAAACTCTACAAGTATAACAGCTTTTCGCACAATCAAGACTGGCCATGAGGCATGCTGTAATGTATAGGTATCAGTCTTGGATCAGTGATAGCATTCACCTCAGATTGTTGGTTCAAGCCCTACTCCAGGATTTGAGCTGATAATCAAGGCTGACACTTCTTCAGTGCAGTACTGAGGAAATACTGCATTGTCAGAAGTGCCATCTTTCAAATGAGACATTAAATTGAGGCACTGTCTTCCAACATTTAGGTGGATGCAAAAGCTTCCATGGCAATTTTCAAAGAACAGGGAGATTCTCCCAGTGTCCTGGCCAACATTTATTCATTTGTGAGCAAACTGACAGTTGCATGTGCCTCCAAAGTAACTAACAACACTTCAAAAGTAATTATAGTTGGCTATAAAGCACTTTGGGATGGCCTAAGGCATGAAAAATGCTATATAAATGCAAATATTTTTTTCACATTTCATCTGCTTGCTTATTTCAGATTAATTTGTCTATCACTTTCCCATTCATCTTTTCAAACATCTTGGTGTGAAGATTGAGGTTCTGTAGGTAGATGCAATGCACCTGCTTCGGCATTATGAACAATAAAGATTGCCATCTTCTCCCAGAATATGGTATTGATCGTGACAGAAAGTAGAAGATTGAATTGAATGCCTGACTGCAGTAACAGACTGCAGGTTCGAATTACATCCCCTCGTCAAATTATGTGAAATTTCCTTTTAATGCATTGACTTTTTACAGTCTACTCAATGACTTGCACATTTTCTGAAAATTTCTAATGCTGAATTCTCATGAATATATGGTATTCACATTATTCTCTGAATTTGATAAAAATAAATTATAGTTTTGATTTTGGTGCAAAAATGCTACTGCGGTCCTGAAAAGGCTCATGTGTGTCAATAGGAAAAATACACTTACAAAATCTGCTTCATGTATTGATGAATGCATCCAGGTGAAGGAAATTAATTTTTTTAGATAACAGACAGATTTATATACACATTTACATCTACAAAGATTAAAGGATGACATTTAGAGGTGCTTAATCCTTAACCTAACTTTTTTTTATTTTTCATTTTTACAAAATATGTACATTTCAATGTTAAGCTATTAGTCATACCCTCATATAAACAAAGCAAATTTCACTGCTGAAGAACATATAAAATTGTCTCTAGCATACTGCAGCTTTAAAAAAGGGCAAATCTTTATTATACACAGAGTTCTTAAAGTTAAGCAAGATACCTTCCAGTTGACTGAAGAAAATTAAGATGTTTCTGAATATAGCCAAAGAATATATTTTATATATACTTCATGATTTTTTTTGACATAAGATAACCAGCACACGAATAGGAATGTTCTTCACGAGACATCTGCCAAATATTTTCATATAGAAGTATTAGCATAAAGTTCTTCAATTTGTTTCCGGAAGTAATTTCTCATCTCTGGCCTCTTAGCCTTTAGTGTTGGGGTCAACAGACCATTTTGGACTGAGAACATTTCATAGTGGAGATAGATGCCTTTTACCTATAAACCAAAAATCACAATGATCAAACAGACCATTTATTCGTGTAGTCATTCCTTATTTTTGAAGTCTTCTTCTTTCCCCCTCAGGTCTCTCAACTCTGCACTTTTTCCTAGCTTGAGCGGGTCGACAGACCTTCTGTTGGGCCTGCACCTAGGCTACTACTACCACATCTACCACTCCTCGGCACAACACAGTCTATTTTTATTGAATTTTTCCTTCTCCTAACCATCTGACCTCCATATATTCTTTCACACCAGGGATAAGAAATGCACATGGATATCTCCCCCTCTCAACTGTCAGAAGGCAAGTTAGAAATGAGGCAGAATAGTAAAGGAAATCACAATTTCTGTGTTGGTGTCAATGTTGTATCACATTGTAAGTTTCTGCAGGTACATAAAAAGGAAAAGAGCGGCTAAAGTAAATGTTGCCCCCCCCTAGAGATGAGACTGGGGAATTAATAATGGAGAACAGGGAAATTGAAGAAAAGCTGAACAAATATTTTGTATCGGTCTTCATGGCAGAAGACACTAAAAACATCCCAATAGTGGATAATCAAGGGGGCTATAGGGAGGGAGGAACTTAATACAATCACTATCATTAAAGAAGTAGTACCTCGGTAAAATAATGGGACTAAAGGCGGACAAGTCCCCTGGACCTGATGGCTTACATCCTAGGTTCTTAAAAGAAGTAGGTGCAGAGATAATGGATGCATTGATTGTAATCTACCAAAATTCCCTGGATTCTTGGGCGATCCCAGCAGATTGGAAAACCACAACTGTAACACCCCTATTTAAAAAAGGAGGCAGACAAAAAGTAGGAAACTATAGACCAGTTAGCCTAACATCTGTTGTTGGGAAAATGCTGGAGTCCATTATTAAGGAAGCAGTAGCGGGACATTTGGAAAAGCATAATTCAAAGAGTCATCATGGTTTTATGAAAGGGAAATCATGTTTGACAAATTTGTTGGAGTTCTTTGAGGATGTAACGAGCAGGGTGGATAAGGGGGAACCAGTGGATGTGGTGTATTTGGATTTCCAGAAGGCATTCGATAAGGTGCCACATAAAAGGCGCAAGATAAAAGTTCATGGGGTTGGGGGTAATATATTAGCATGGATAGAGGATTGGCTAACTAACGGAAAACAGAGAGTCGGGAAAAATGGGTTATTTTCCGGTTGGCAAACAGTAACTAGTGGGGTGCCACAGGGATCGGTGCTGGGACCTCAACTATTTACAATCTATTAATCTATTATCATGACTTGGATGAAGGGACCGAGTATAATGTAGCCAAATTTGCTGATGAGACACAGATGGGTGGGAAAGCAAACTGTGAGGAGGACACAGAAAATCTGCAAAGCGATATAGACAAGCTAAGTTAGGCAAAAATTTGGCAGATGGAGTATAATGTGGGAAAATGTGAGGTTATCCACTTTGGCAGAAAAAAATAGAAAAGCTAATTATAATTTAAATGGAGGAAAATTGCAAAGTGCTGCAGTACACAGGGTCCTGGGGGTCCTTGTACATGAAACACAAAAAGTTAGAATGAAGGTACAGCAAGTAATCAGGAAGGCAAATGGAATGTTGGCCTTTATTGCAAGGGGGATATAGTATAACAGAAGAGAAGTCCTGCTACAACTGTACAGGGTATCGGTGAGGCCACACCTAGAGTATTGCGTACAATTTTGGTCTCCGTATTTAAGGAAGAATATACTTGCATTGGAGGCTGTTCAGAGAAAGTTCACTTGGTTGATTCCGGAGATGAGGGGGTTAACTTATAAAGATAGGTTGAGTAGGCTGGGCCTATACACATTGGAGTTCAGAAGAATGAGAGGTGATCTTATCGAAACATAAAAGATAATGAGGGGGCTTGACAAGGTGGATGCAGAGAGGATGTTTCCATTCATAGGGGAAACTAAAACTAGGGGACATAGTCTCAGAAGAAGGGACCACCCATTTAAATGAGATGAGGAGGAATTTCTTCTCTGAGGGTTGTAAATCTATGGAATTTTCTGCCCCAGAGAGCCATGGAGCCTAGGTGATTGAATATATTTAAGGCGAAGATCGACAGATTTTTAGAGCGATACGGGAATAAAGGGTTATGGGGAGCGGCAGGGAAGTGGAGTTGAGTCCATGATCAGATCAGCCATGATCTTACCAAATGGCAGAGCAGGCCCGAGGGGCCAGGTCGCCTACTCCTGCTCCTATTTCTTATGATTCTTATGATTGTGCCCTTTATGATTACATAACATAAGAAATAGGAGCAGGTGTAGACCAATTGGCCCTTTAAGCCTGCTCTGCCATTCAGTAAGATCATAGGTTATCTTGTACCTCAGCTCCACTTTCCCACACTATCCCTATAACCTTTGGTTCCCTTAGTATCCAAAAATCTATTGATCTCTGTTTTGAAGATACTCAACGACTGAGCATCCATAGCCCTCTGGAGGAGAGAATTCCAAAGATCCAGAAGAAATTTCTCCTCATCTCAGTCCTGAATGTCCAATGCCATATTCTGAGACTGTGCAGCCTAGTTCTAGACTCCCCAGCCAGGGGAAACATCCTCCCAGCATTTATCTTGTTAAGCCCCTTAAGAATTTTATACGTTTCAATGAGATCACCTCTCATTCTTCTCAACTCTAGGGAACATAGGCGTGGTCTACTCAATCTCTCCTCATAGGACAATCCCTCCATCCCCGGAATCCATCTAGTGAACCTTTGTTGCAGGTATATCCTTCCTTAGGTAAGGAGACAAAAACTGTACACAGTACTCCACCAAAGCCAAATATAACTGCAGTAAGACTTCTTTACTCTTATATACAATCCTTTTGTAAATAACACTTGCTTTCCAAATTGCTTACTGTACCTGTATGTTAACTTTCTGAGTCGTGTACAAAGATACCCAAGTCCCTCTGATTAGCAATATTTTCCAATCTCTCACCATTTACTATTTTTCCTGCCAAAATGGATAACTTCACATTGCTCCATATTCCATCTGCCATGTTCTTGGCTACTCACTTAACCTGTCTATATCCTTTTGCAGCCTCTTTGCACCTCATCACATCTTACATTCACACCTAGTTTTGTATCCTTAGGAAACTTGGATACATTACACTTGGTCCCCTCACTGATATAGATTATAAATAGCTCCGGCCTAAGCACTGATTCTTGTGGTGCCCCACTAGTCACAGCCTGACAACACGAAAATGACGCGTTTATTCCTACTATCTGTTTTCTGTCCATTAACCAATCCTCAATCCATGCTAATATATTGCCCCCAATCCCATGAGCTCTTATTTTATGTAATAACCTCTTGTGTGGCACATAATCGGATGCTTTTTGAAATTCCAAATACACTACATCCACTGGTTCCCCTTATCGACCTGGCTAGTTACAACTTCAAAAAACTCTTAACAGATTTGTCAACACGATTTCGCTTTCATAAATCCGTGTTGGCTCTGCCCAATCATAAAATATTCTAAGTGCCCTGTAACCTCATCCCAGTAATAGATTCTAATATTTCCCCTACTACTGATGTCAGACTACCTGATCTACTGTCCCCTGTTTTCCCTCTCCTACCTTTCTTGAATAGCGGGGTTACATTTTCTACCTTCCAATCCATGGGGAACGTTCTAGAATCCAGGGAATTCTAAAAAATCAAAACCAATGCATCCACTATCTCTAGCCACAGTTGGGATAGAAAGGGAGATAATTATTGACAAACTAGCAAAACTAAAAGAGGTTACGATCCCATTTCCAGATGGTATGCACCCATGCATACTCAAGGAAGGTAGAGGGGAAATAGAGGCATTAATTGACTTATACAAAAGTTCCATAGAAGAGGGGATAGTGCTAGAGGGCTGGTGGACAGCTAATGTTGTCCCTATATACAAAAAGTGAGAGAGAACAAAACCTGGGAATTATATACCAGTCAGCTTAACATCTGTGATAGGAAACATACTGGGATCTATACTGAAAGAAGTGATAAAAGAGCATCAAGAGACAGAAAAGATAATAAAAAAGTCAGCATGGATTCTGAAGGGCTAAATCATGCTTAACTAGCCTGATAGAATTCTTTGAAGAGGTAACTGAAAAGGTAATACAAAGAGTAGACAAGGGTAATGCAGTAGATGTCATATACTTGGATTTTCAAAATGTCTTTGATAAAGTACCACATGGTAGGCTCATGACAAAGGTTAAGGCATGTGGAGTCAGGGAACAAATGGCTGAATGGAAAGCAATTGGCTAAAAAATAGAAAGCAGAGAATACAGGTAAAGGATAGTTGTTCACATTGCAGGAAGGTGTTCCACAATCAGTGCTGGGACCACTGTTATTCATAATTTATATTAATGATTTGGACTTAGGAATAAGTAACCCAACATGAGCATTTCTCCCTCATAATCAATGAGAGGAAAACGTAAGCCTATATTGTCTTACCTGTTCAAACGAATAAAGACCAGCCCGCTGCCCCAGCTTCACCATGTCCTCCATGATAGCTTTTTTAAAACCCTAAATTTAATCAATGCATTCCATAAGTAACACACAATACAAAATTGAATGATCACTTCATTGCAGAAATAGTAACTGTAGCATAGAAAAAAAATCAACAGCTTTTCCAATTTCCTAATGTAAAATGTTAGATAAAATATTTTTCTTTGAATAAATCTAAAAGATTAATAATAATTCAGCTAATACCTGAATACCAACTTTACTGCTGTAAAAACATTCTACCTCCTTTTTATTAGTTCATGGGATATGTGCATCGCTTGAAAAGCCAACAAAAGGTGGTGATGAGGTGAAGGTACTTCCACAGTGCTGTTAGGGAGGGAGTTCCAGCATTATGACCCAGCGATGAAGGAACAACTATATATTTCCAAGTCAGGATGGTGAGTGACTTGGAGGAGAACTTGATGGTGAAGGTGATGATGCGCCTGCTGCCCTTGTACTTCTAGTTGGTAGAGGTCGCGGGTTTGAGAGGTGCTGTCGAAGAAGCCTTGGGGAGTTGCTGCAGTGCATCTTGTAGATGGTACACACTGTAGCCACGGTGCGCCGGTGATGGAGGGGGTGAATGCTTAATCAAGCATGTTGTTTTGTCTAGATGGTGTTGAGTTTCTTGAGTGTTGTTGGAGCTGCAATCTTCCAGGCAATTGGAGGGTATTCCATTACACTCCTGATTTGTGCCTTGTAGATGGTGAAAAGGTTTTGGAGAGTCAAGAGGTGAGGCACTCGCCGAAGAATACCCAGCCTCTTATAGCCACAGTATTTATGTGGCTCGTCTAGTTAAGTTTCCAGTCAACGCTGACCCCCAGGATGTTGATGGTGGGGGATTCAGCGATGGTAATCCCACTGAATGTCAAGTGGAGATAGTCACTGCCTGGTTTATGTAGCGCAAATGTTACTTGCCACTTATCAGCCCAAGCCTGAATGTTGTCCAGGTCTTGCTGCATGCGAGCATGGACTGCTCCATTATCTGAGGAATTGTGAGTGGAACTGAACACTGTGCAATCATCAGCGAACATACCCACTTCTGACCCTATGATGGAGGGAAGGTCATTGATGAAGCAGCTGAGGATGGTTGGGCATAGGACACTGCCCTGAGGAACTCCTGCAGCGATATTTTCGGACTGAGGTGATTGATCTCCAACAACCACAACCATCTTCCTTTGTGCTAGCCAGTGGAGAATTTTCCCCCTGATTCCCATTGACTTCAATTTTACTGGGGCTCCTTGATGCCACATTTGGTCAAATGCTGTCTTGATATCAAGGGCAGTCATTCTCACCTCCTTTCTGGAATTTAGCTCTTTTGGCCATGTTTGGACCAAGGCTGTAATGAGGTCTGGAACAGTGTGGTCCTGGCAGAATCCAAACTGAGCATTGGTTAGCGCCGCTTGATAGCACTGTTGATGACAATTTCCAACACTTTGCTGATGATTAAGAGTAGACTGATGCGACGGTAATTGGCCGGATTGGATTTGTCCTGCTTTTTGTGGACAGGTCATACCTGGGAACAGGTCTTCAACACGACAGCTGGGATGTTGTTGGGGCCCATAACCTTTGCTATGTCACTCTGCCATTTCTTGATATCATGTGGGGTGAATTGAATTGGCTGAAGACTGACTTCTGTGATGGAGGGGACCTAAGAAGGAGGCTGAGATGGATCATCCACTCGGCACTTTTGGCTAAAGATAGACTTTGTTTGGTTCAGACTATGCTAAAAATTTAACACAGCAGACCTGTTAATAACCTAGATTTTCCAGTCACCAATTTCGTGGCAGATTTAGGGTGGGCAGGGGCAAGACCTGCTTGAGAAATCACACTCCTTACAGCTCCCCACCATTTCCCACTGCCTGGGTGTCTGCATCTCTGTGCTGTAGCCGGCATCAAATGCAGACAGAAGCAGAAGCTGGAAATGGACCCCAAATGGGAATGCTGAATATCTAGGATGCTGAGCAAATTGAAATCATGTAGTACTTTTTTGCTATCAATAGAGGGCACCAAGGTCATCTGTGTAAAAAGCCCGGTATAACAGCTTTAATCAAACCACTGTAAAATTATGTTGACTATAAAGTTTGACTCTGTTATACCCAGGTTAAATACACTATATAGTCTAGGTATCTATTTTTAGAAACATACCTTGGATTTGCATAGTTCTGCATATGATCCCTCAAATCCCCTTTTCCTTGCCCAGGCTTCTGTGGCCTCTGGATCTGGTACAACAATACCTACCAAGAAGGACTGTACCAAAACAGTGAAAGTATGTTTACACATTACACAGAATAAAATGTGAATTTAAATTATAAATATTAATGTTCAAATATTCATCAATTTTTCTGGGATTACATGAGAAGAAAAGTTACAATAAAATGCAACACTGACATTTGTGATTGTGCAAGAAAAATGCAGAATGTCAATATCAAAACAAAATATTTTCCTTCAAACTACGACATACTATGCGATTCATTCTTGATTTTGTTTTACGTAAATATATTTTTTGCACTAATGGTTTTTAAATAATATTTTAAATATGAATATAACTTTTTGGGTGATTCTTGCAATAATCTGCTCTTCTGAAGCTATGGTTAAAGCACAATAATAGGGCAGTACTGTACAGCATATTTTACTGGGTGAAAAAGGAAAGAATATTTCATTCTCAAGAATACTAATTTTCATCTCATGAAGCACAAAAAAAATATCACTATGTATGCTGCATTGTAACCTATTTTTCATTCCTCTAATTCTCTCCATCCCTAAACATACATACTACCACAAATGCTTCAAGGAATCTACTAAAGTGACTTTGTAACTTCTAGAAAGTGGGCGAGGTTGTTGTTGGTCAAGTTGGTCTCTCATTTCCCCTTTCATCCCTCCCTGTTGTGAAGGCCACGGTCTCCACTAGGTGTCTAAGAGTACAGTACAGCCTCATTATAATAAACACTGCAACATATTTAATGTCTCTCAACACTAGTTGTAGCGATAAACTTCTGTAAAAATACAGTACAACACAAAAAAGTAGGAGGCAGAGACAGAAAGAAAAAAAATGAAATCAAAGCAAATAACCAAAGAGGCAAAAACATACTTTTAAAGGAACTAACAGATTAAACAGAAAGCATACCTTATAAATGTTCATACAATTGTTATAGTTCATTTTATTATTGCTAATATTAAAAATACATATTTACCTGCAAACTATCTCCATGGATATACACTTGGGCTACAGGCTCACTCCGTACGTAGATATTCTCAATTTTTTCTGGTGCAATGTACTCTCCCTGAGCAAGTTTGAATATATGTTTCTTTCTGTCTATGATTTTTAAGGTGCCATTCTGTGTATAAGAAAACAAAGCTATGACCCCAGAACACTTCTGTCATTAACTGCATTATCAGTCATGATATATCTCTTTTCCTTTAGTGCTGACCTTCTATGCAGTACTGAGTGAGTACTGCCATGGTTCAGTGGCTAGCACTCTCGCCTCCGAATCAGAAGGTTGTGAGCTCAAATCCCACTCCAGAGATTTAAGCACCAAATCTGGCCTGACATTCCAGCGCAGTACTGAGGGAGTGCTGCACTGTCAGAGGTGCTCCCTTTTGGATGAGACGTTAAACCAAGGCCCCGTCTGCCCTCTCAGGTAGGCATAAAAGATCCCATGGCACTGTTTCAAAGAAAAGCAGGAGAGTTCTCTCCGGTGTCCTGGCCAATAGTTCTCCCTCAACCAACATCACAAACAGATTTTCTGGTCATTATAACTTTGCTGTTTGTGGGACCTTGCTGTGCACAAATTGGCTGCCAAGTTTCCTACATTACAACAGTGACTACACTTCAAAAATAGTTCCTTGGCTGTAAAGTGCTTTGGGTCATGCTGAGGATGCTATATAAATGCAAGTCTATCTTTTTTATTCCATTGTGGGAGTTGCCACCCTTTGGAGAAGACTTTAAACCAATGTCATATCTGCCTGTTCCACTGATTCAGGTAAATTTAAAGATGCCATGAACTATTAAAAGAGATTTCTCCCTCAACCAATACAACCAAAAAGAAACAGATTAGCTGGTTTAATAAACTAGAATTTTATTTTGTGGATTTCTTATTTTATAAATGCTACCAATAAATCCTTAGCTGTGAGGTCCAAGGCAACAGTCCAAACTAATTTCACACTTTTTTTTACAGCAATCAATATTTTATTGGTTGCTACCAGCTACTTGCCAGTTGGTACTTTAAAAAAAAATCAGTAATTTGACTGCCGAGTTTTCTCTTACATACTTGTTCCTCTGTGATACATCAACTGAATGAAACTGCTTCTGATTTTGTCACATTTAGTCAACTGGATATTGAATTGGTAATTTAACATACAATATTTCACTGATGCCACTCTATTTTTTGCCCTAAGTGCCCTAAACTGGATGTCCTGAAACTCTCAGTTCACAGCAAATAACAAGTGAGCAGGTTAAGACAAGCTGCTCTCAAAAGTGGATTACTTCCAAAAATAATAAATTCCCTCACTTAAACTAATGTTGAAAGCAGTTGATCATGATGACAAACACTATGACTCAGAATCCATTTAGTATACTAGTCAATCCTAGCATAGGATTCCAATAGACCACACTGCTTCCTACTTAACCCCTTTGTTTCACATTCCAATGTTTTTTCTTCCCATTCTGCAGAATTCCAATGACCAAACCACTTCCCATTTACTCCTGCACAAAGTCAGAATGAGCCAAACCAATCCCCACAGGATATAGAATTTCAGATGATCAAATGCCTTCTCGTTCATGTCCACTATATGGAATTCTAGTGCAACAAACACTTCATTATCTCTGGATAGAATTCCGATGTCCCTAACAATCTTGTAACTGACTGTTAGCTATCTATAATTCTATAACCAGATACATTTCATACTCATGTCCGCATATGTTTTGATATGAATTTATAAAAATAATTATGTTCAGTATTGCCCAGTGTGTTATAAAGGCAACATTTTCAAATATTTTATTTCAAAAAAATATCAAAAAATCATTATTGACCAGTTATACTACTCAATGATAATTAAACAGTAAATGCTTACAGGTAACCATTTTCCAATGTCCCCAGTATGCAGCCACCTGTCTTTGTCCAGAGCTTCAGCTGTTTTCTCTGCATCTTTGAGGTAGCCTTTGAACACATTTGGTCCTTTCACACAGATCTACAATGTAATGATCATTTGCGATGATGAGTCAAAAGAATCTCTATTTCAACTATATTTTCACATCGCTTCCACATTCAGATACTTCCTTTAAGGTTAGGCCCTCATGCCTTGGGATTTGTTTTCTTTGAAATTGCTGCAAGAACAGCTCATGGTGACCTATCTGCCTCTTCACTGGGAGGGCGGTGGTGGTGGGTGCGAGGGTCACAACAGTATGGGCAAGATAAATAATTTGCTGTATGAGGATTCAAGAGGACAAACTAAAATGAAAAGAAGAGGTTGGCTATTACATTCCAGGGAGGTGGGAAAAATTGGATCCTGGTCTTGTAGGATCCAGGGTCTAGAAATTCAATGGCGCCGCACCCATTTTTTGGAGGATAAACAGGCGCCTAAGTTTCCAATATGGTGGGCAGGAAGCAAATGCTCAATAGGAGCTGGAAGTGAGCTGCCCACTGTATTGGTATACACAAAAAATAGGCTTGCAAAGCCCACAACTGAAAAAGGCGTTAGGCCCCTTATATGCATATGCAAAGGACTTAACACCTGTTTGAGGACCCCTCTGAAATATTAGCTTACCCTAATGCTTCCAGTGCCGACTGTGTTCATGTAAACCAGGTCCATCATCATCATCATAGGCGGTCCCTCGAGTTCACAGATTTTTCAATGAAGGACCCGATGTTCCAGTCCTGAACTCCAATTGAGGTGGTGGAAGATGGCTGTGTGGATTTTTTTTTAAAACGTGTGGTGACTGTTGCACATCAGCCACCACACAGGCTTGACAGAGCTAGGCCTTTATCCAAGAATTAACCAGGACGACTGGAGACCTGCTCTGCTGCACGGACCTAGTGCGCACATATATCGCAGTGTGGGCTGGCCCATGCTGCCCCTGGGCCCTCGGCTCTTCTGGGCCCCATACTCTCATTCGCCGCACCTCCGCCATGATCTCCCTCCGCACCAAATATTCACCGAACCTCTGTCACGATCACCCACCAAATCTCAGCCACAATCCCTCATCACACCTCCGCCCCAATCACTCGTCGCAAGTCCGCCACGACCTTCCCGCTCCTCTGCTTTACCAGGGCCCCGCCGATGCTCCTGCCCACGCTCCAAACGGCGATTGGGTCCTGATGACGTCACCGAGTCGCTCACCTTGAAGCTGTTGCACATATGTGTCAGCTCGCACTAGAAGCTGCAGTGGCATGCTCCAGCTCTTTTTGTAGCCCCAACATGCGGAGATGTTCTCACACAGTTCGGGGTGGCCCACAATATCCCAGGGCCCGGCGCTCCAGCTCCCCCTCCTAGCCCCAACCCACGAGAGACCATTGCCATAGGTCGGGGCTATAAAAGGAACTGGTGCGCCGGGACATCGTGGTCTCCCGCTATGATCACGTCGGAACCCCACTTCCGAACAATCTTTGGGGTCAAACCCCGTCATAGAGTGGATCCGTGAAGGGGTCTCTCTTATGAGTGTACATCGGCGATTGCGTGCACTGGTAAATTATTTTGCATCCCCCCTGTGGCAATTTGGGTTTGTATAAGAGTTATCAATTGGTCCAATCGTTGATCCGTCCCAGAGGGTTTGGATTCGTCCCTCGGGAGGTTTCTATGTATTGCACTGTGGTCCGGTGCCCATCTGGGTCTGCTGCAGAAGGGACAGTGCTTTAATTGTAAGAAGGTAGGCCACCTAGCCAAGACCAGGTCCACTTGCGGCTTAACAGGCAGTCCTTAAAGGCAGCGCTGAAGACTTACCATAATGTGGAGTCGGGAAGAGCAACAGTCCACTTCCCAAATCTACATTCAATGAGGGGGCTATAGACCACCACTCTCGCCCCCGATCGCTACCTCGATAACCGCCGATCACCACCAGCACTTTTCCCAAACGCTCCCACCTTCCTCCACACGTTTACCACCGCTACCCTGCCTGATCATGGCCCCCGCTCCCTCCCACCTGTTCGCCCTCTTCCCAGTTACATCCCCTCTGCTGGTCCCCTTCAAGGACTTACCTGAGGTCTGCTCCCAACGACACAGCAGCCCAATCTTCGAGGCCTCATCTCTGGTGAGCTGCCTGAGTATACGCACGGTAATGAGGCCAGTGGGCCAATATAAGATACGCATCAAGCCTATCCATCGAGACGCTGGGATCGTTCCCTGTGCCCCCGCACACCCGTTTTCGGGACGGATGAAATCTTTCCCCACCCCTCAAAGAATCATAGAATCTTACAGCACATTTTGCCAATCATGCCTGTGCCAGCTTTTTGAAAGCTATCCAATTAGTCCCACTCTCCTGCTTATTTCCCATCGTCCTGAAAAAAAATTCTTCCTTCTTGTGACCTGCCCCTTTAATTGAAATAGTGAATAGTATCGAAGATGGAATACGTAAAAATGGGAGTGAAAAATAATTATTTACCTACCTCTCCTTCTCCTTTTGCAGAAAAATATTTCATTTCATCTACATCAATAAGTTTGAGAAGATTACATGGTAGAGGAGCCCCAACATGACCTGCAGAATGAAAACGGGGCAATTTATTAATCAAATAATGTTTGAATCTTGTACTCTGGGAGGAAGTAGAAAAAGCAATTTGATGCATGGTTACATGATTATTAGGTTTTTGGGGCTGGATTTTCCCGTCCTTTGTGCTCCTGGTTTTGCTCCGGAGCGACGTGAAAGGCGGGGGTGAGGTCTCTAACGCCCCACTGCAATCTTCCAGTCAGGTTTTGCAGTGGCACTTAGCAGCACCACCAGGAAGAGCTGCACGGGTGTGCAACACCTCTTTTTGCGACACCGGCGCAAGTTTTGAGTCTTGGCTGACCTTTCCGCCCGGAACAACCGCCTGGGAAATCAGAGTGGTCCATCGATCCCAGCGGCAGAGAAGGTGGTAAAGTACATACCCTGGGGGTCTGGAATCCACTGCCTGGAAGAGTGGTGGATGCAGAAACCCTCACCACATTTAAAAGGTGCTTGGATGGGCATTTAAAGTGCCGTTACCTTCAGGGTTACAGACATAGAGCTGGTAATTGGGATTAGACTGGATAACCTTTTGTTGGCTGGCGCAGATATGATGGTAAGTACTGCAGGGAATCGAATACGGCCAGGCTGATCTCCTGAATTAGTTTCGATCGCCTGGATGGGTTCGAGAGGAATTTTCTCATATTTGTTTTTTTCCCAATTGGCCTGGGTTTTTAAACTGGTCTTTGCCTCTCCCAGGAGATCACATGGCTCCGGTTGGGGTGGAATGTAGAAAGTTTTAGTGTAAGGGGTGTCGCAGTTGTATGGGGCGTACTGGTTGGGCTGGGTGCTCTTTACCCTTCCGCCATTTTTCATTGTTTATATGTTTATACGTAATCTTCAGGGTTGCTGACCGAGGGCCGGGGGTGGACACGATGGGCCGAAATGACCTCCTTCTGCGCTGTAAATTTCTTATGTTTCTATATTAAAAGTGCGTGCAAGTGGTTTTTCTTTAAAATTTTTGTGTGAGTTTGTGTTGCGGTGGTGTTAGCAATGTTTTTTTTTAAGGTTACCCCCCCACCCCCCCCAACCCACTACAGGCGTTTCTCGGAGTGCTACTGGCCCGGCTCTTTAGCTCGAGAATTTCCCTTCCTTGCACCAAGAGAGGTGTACAACACCTCCCTTAGCGCTGCTCCCCCTGATGCAGGGCCCAGATGCCCAAACTTTACTACTAAAGCGCAAACTATTCCCAGCCGCTAACTTTCCCGCCCTGTCACCATTATTGCCCCGAAAACAGAAAAGCCGAAAATCCAGCCCAAGAACTATGAACGAAAGGACACAAGTACATAATTAATACAATTTTGTATAAAGTCAAGAAGCTAAGGGATCTTGGTGTTCAGATACACAGGTCATTAAAGGTGGCAACACCATAAAAAGGACCTCCCGGTTTCTTGGTTTTCTATCTATGGTCATTGAATACAAAAGCTCCCCATCTCTCTTTCACACCTTCCTGTTCCTATTTCACTCCTACTCTCTTTACCTTGCTCCCCTTCCCGCCCACATCCCTCCTCTCTTCCACCTCCTCTTCTCCTTTCCCTCCCCACCCCACCTCCCTTCTCTAGTCTACCCCTAACCCCTTTCTCCTCTCTCAATCCTCCTTTTTCCATCCACCCCGTCCTTCCCTCCTCTGCCACTTTTCTTCCCTTTCTCTCCAGTCTTCCCCTCCCATCCCCATCCTTACCATCTTCTCCCCCTCCCCTTCTTCCTTGTAACCCTATTCCCTTCTTCCTCACTTCCCCTTCCGCTCTCCCCATTCCTCCTCCTCCTTCAGTCTCCCTCCTTTCCCCTTTTCCATATGTCCCCTTCCCATCTTCAAAATGCTTTCCCTCTCTCCGCCTCTCATCCCCTCCTATGCCCTTCACTACTTCCCCTCCAACCCTTTTATATTCTATTTTCTCATCCCTCCTTCTCGTATCCCTCCTTTCTCCCATTTATCCCTGCCTCTACCCTTCTCTCTACATAACCATTATCCACTCCCATCTCTCTATCCTTACACCTCTCATTATTCCCTGCTTCTAATCTCTCCTCCCCATCTCAACTCTTCCTTCTCCTCCCCTGCTCTCTCCTCCTGTACCATATTTCCTGTCCCCTCTCCTCTCCCATTTTCTCCCCTCTCTTTTCCCTCCCCTTCACCCACCATGTTCTCAGTCGCTTCCACTATCCTCACCCTCGCTCCTCTGCCTTCTCCCTGCTCTCTCCTCCCCTACTCTTCTCTCACCCCTTCCCCAGTCCCTCTTCCTCAACCTCATCCCTCTCCATCCTCCCCTTCTCCTGCTTTCCCCTCCCATCTACCTCCTCCCCTCCTTTATCTTCTGTTCCTGCTTGATCTGAAATATGCCCTCGACTCCCTGGGGGTAATTTTGACATTGGGCGATAATGTAAAATGTGCAATATCAGCTTGGCCAGCTGTTAAACTCTCCCGATTTTCGTTTCCCTTTGGTGGCCGCTCCACTGTTGCGTGTTTTACACTGTTGCCCAATGTCAAAATTACCTTCTCCTATGTGTAGCACCATGGGAGATTAACTAATATTTTTGTATAATATATAGAAAATCCAAATCTCTATGTAATTTTCATAATTTTACTTTTCTTTGGTATCTCCATGTCATTAAACATCTCTGACTGAGATAGAGGACAGGTGTGCAAGCAGTTCTAAGGTCTCTGCTAATTCTGCTCTGATGCCAACTACGAGAAAATGTGGGAAGGGTAAAAAAGGAAGAGCCAGTCTCCAGCCCTTCCCTAAATATTATCTGGTTGAACCTTCCCAGAGGACTGCAGCTAACATTCAGAACTCGAGAGTTAGGGCATTTTGGTATTGCTTTCGAGCACAGCATATTCATACTCTATACTGCACCAGAAACTGGATAATATGTTAAGAAATTTATGTAAGCCGCTTTGATATACAGTAAAAGTAGAGGTATCAGTTAGCACCTGATGTCCAGTCTCCAGGTGTGGTAAAGGTACATCCAGCTGTGCACTCAGTCTGTCCATACCCTTCATAGACCTAAACATCGCAACACTGGTTATAGATGTGGAAAGTGAAACATATCACAAGAATAACATTCTCATTCACATAATTTTTTTAAAAGTGCTTCTGCGTTGTTTCCATATATAAACCTAAACACAAAGGGAGATGTCTGTACAGTTACAAGTAACTCTCAAACCCACTTGTTATTATTTTGACTTTTATTGGTTAAAAGCAGCTATGGGGTCGACATATCTATAATATTTCATGGCTTGTTAAACAGAAAATGGGTAAACATAATAGTGACTGACACAGGAATAGACATCACTGTGATGGACAGAATAACCTTTATGATACAGACCCCACTATAACAGACAAAATTGTGTTTAGGTTTTAGATCTGAGATTCATGACTTGGAATGCTAGCCACCTCAATTGTTTTTTTATTTGTTCCTAGGATGTGGGCATCGCTGGCAAGGTCAGCATTTATTGCCCATCCCCAATTGCCCTTGAGGTGGTGATGGTGAACCGCCTTCTTGAACCGTTGCAGTCTGCGTGGTGAAGGTACTTCCATAGTGCTGTTAGGGAGGGAGTTCCAGGATTTTGACCCAGTGACTATGAAGGAATGGCAATATATTTCCAAGTCAGGATGGTGTGTAACTTGGAGGTGGTGGTGTACCCATGCGCCTGCTGACCTTCTCGGAGGTAGAGGTGAGTTTGGGAGGTGCTGTCGAAGAAGCCTTGGCGAGTTGTAGATGGTACATACTGGAGCCACATTGCGCCCGTGGTGGAGTGAGTGAATGTTTAATGTGATGGATCTGCCAATCAAGCAGGCTGCTGTGTCCTGGATGGTGTCGAGCTTCTTGAGTGTTGTTGGAGCTGCAATCATCCAGGGAAGAAGAGTATTCCATCACACTCCTGATTTGTGCCTTGCAGATGGTGGCAAGGCTTTGGGGAGTCAGGAGGTGAGTCTCATGCTGCAGAATACTCAACCTCTGACTTGCTCTTGTAGCCACAGTATTTGTGTGGCTGGTCCAGTTAAGTTTCTGGTTAATGGTGACCCTTCAGGATGTTGATGTTGGGAGATTTGGCAATGGTAATGTTGTTGAATGTCAAGGGGCGGTGGTTAATCTTTCACTTGTTGGAGATGGTCATTTTCTGGCACTTGTGTGGCGTGAATGTTACTCGTCACTTATCAGCCCAAGCCTGAATGTCTTGCTGCATGCGAGCATGGACTTCATTATCTGAGGGGTTACAAATGGCACTGAACACTGTGCAGTCATCAGCAAACATCTCCACTCCTGACATTATGATGGAGGGGAGGTCATTGATGAAGATGGTTGGGCCTAGGACACTGCCCAGAGGAACTCCCGCAGCGATGTCCTGTGGCCGAGATGATTGGCCTCCAACAACCGCAACCATCTTCACCAGTGGAGAGTTTTTCCCTTGATTCCCACTGACTTCAATTTTACTATGACTCCTTAATGCCACGCTCGGTCAAATGCTGCCTTGAAGTCAAGGGATGTCACTCTCACCTGACCTCTGAAATTCAGCTCATGTCCATGTTTGGACCAAGGCTGTAATGAGGTCTGGAGCAGAGTGGTCCTGGTGGAACCCAAACTGAGCATTGGTGAGCAGGTTATTGGTGAGCAAGTGCTACTTGATAGCAATGTTGGCAACACCTACCGTCACTTTGCTGATGATTGAGAGTAGACTGCTGGGGAAGTCATTGGCCTGTTTTCTGTGGATAGGATATACCTGGGCAGTTTTCCACATTGTCGGGTAGATGCCAGTGTTGTAGCTAAAATGAAACAGCTTAGCTAGAGGCGCGGCTAGTTCTGGAGCACAAGTCTTCAGCATGACAGCCGGGATGTTATCTGGCCCATAGTCTTTGCTGTATCCAGTATGCTCAGCAGTTTCTTGATATCATGTGGAGTGAATCGAATTGGTTGAAGATTGACTTCTGTGATGATGGGGACCTCAGGAGGAGGTCACGATTGATCATCCACTTGGCACTTCTGGCTGAAGATGGTTGCGAACACTTCAGCCTTGTCTTTTGCACTCACATGCTGGGCCCCACCATCACTGATGACGGGAATGTTCATGGAGCCTCCTCCTCCTGTCAGTTGTTTAATATTCCACCATCATTCACGACTGGATATGGCAGGACTGCAGAGCATTGATCTGATCCATGGGTTGTGGGATCGCTTAGGTCGGTCTATAGCATGCTGTTTTGGCTGTTTAGCATACATGTAGTCCTGTGTTGCAGCTTCCCCAGGTTGGCACCTCATTTTTAGTTATGCCTGGTGCTGCTCCTGACGTGGTCTTCTACAATCCTCATGGAACCAGAGTTGATGGTAATGATAGACTGAGGGATAAGGGATAGACTTGCCATGAGGTTACAGATTGTGGTGGAATACAATTCTGCTGTGGCTGATGGCCCACAGCGCCCCCTGGATGCCCAGTTTTGAGCTGCTAGATCTATTCTGAATCTATCCCATTTAGTACAGTGGAGGGTGTCCTTTGTGTGAAGACAGGACTTTTTCTCCACAGTGACTGTGCGGTGGTTGCTACTACCAATGCTGGCATGGATAGATGCATCTGCAACAGGTCGATTTGTGAGGAAGAGGTCAGGTAAGTTTTTCCCCTCGTGTTGGTTTTCTCACCACCTGCAGCAGGCCCAGTCTGGCAACTATGTCTTTCAGGACTTGGCCAGCTCAGTCAGTAGTGGTGCTACCGAGCCACTGTTGGTGATGGACATTTGAAGTCCCCACCCAGAGTACATTCTGTGCCCTTGCTACCCTCAGTGCTTCTTCCAAGTGTTGTTCAACATGGAGGAGTAATGATTCATCAGCTAAGGGAGGGTGGTAGATGGTAATCAGCAGGACATTTCCTTGCCCATCCTTCACCTGAAGCCATGAGACTTCATGGGGTCCGGAGTCAATGTTGAAGACTCCCAGGGTCACTCCCTCCTGACTGTATATCACTGTGCTGCCACCTCTGGTGGGTCTGTCCTGCCAGTGGAACAGGACATACCTAGGGATGGTAATGGAGGAGTCTGGGACATTGGCTGAAAGGTATGATTCTGTGAGCATGACTTTGTCAGGCTGTTTCTGGCTAGTCTGTGGGACAGCTCTCCCAATTTTGGCACAATTCTCCAGATGTTAGTGAGGAGGACTTTACAGGGTCAACTGGGCTGGGGGTGCCTTTGTCATGTCCAAAGCCGGTGCTGAGGTCGATGCCGGGTGGTCCATCCGGCTTTATTGTTCTTATCGTTTCTTGTAGTGGTTTGTTACAACTGAGTGGCTATTTAGACCATCTCAGAGGGCAGTTAACAGTGAACCACATTGCTGTGGGCCTGGAGTCACATGTAGGCCAGACCAGGTAAGGATGACAGATTTCCTTCCCTAAAGGACATTAGTGAACCAGATGTGTTTTTATGACCATTTATTCCAGATTTATTTGATTAACTGAATTTACATTACACAGCTGCTGTGGTGGGATTTGAGCTCAGATCTCTGGATTAGTAGTCCAGGCCTCTGGGTTACTAGTCCAGTAATATAACCACTTTGCCACTGTTCCCAGGAGTATATGTTTATTGCTGGACTATAGACTAAAGAGTCTTGATTTGAATCCTGGTGGATGAGTTCAGTCTTATTCTTCTAAGGTGGATAAAGCAAGCACTCGTACCTTAAAATGTCAGAGAGTTGGGGAAGAAACTATAGACCAGTTAGCCTAACATCTGTCATCGGGAAAATGCTGGAGTCCATTATTAAGTAAGTAGTAGCAGGACATTTAGAAAATCATAATGGAGTCAAGCAGAGTCAGCATGGTTTTAGGAAAGGGAAATCATGTTTGACAAATTTGTTGGAGTTTTTTGAGGATGTAATGAGCAGGGTGGATAAAGGGGAACCAGTAGATGTCGAGTATTGGGATTTCCAGAAGGCATTCGATAAGGTGCCACATAAAAGGTTACTGCACAAGATAAGAGCTCATGGATAGAGGATTGGCTAACTAACAGAAAACAGAGTTGGGATAAATGGGTCATTTTCAGGTTGGCAAACTGTAACTAGTGGGGTGCCACATGGATCAGTGCTGGGGCCTCAACTATTTACAATCTATATTAGCAGCAGTAGCCAAGTTATTGGCACCAAGGGTGGCTCTGCTGTGCAGGAGGGGAGGAAAAAGAGCGAGAGAGCTATAGTGGTAGAGGATTCTATTGTAAGGGGAATAGGTAGGTGTTTCTGCGGCTGCAAACGAGACTCCAGGATGGTATGTTGCCTCCCTGGTGCAAGGGTCAAGGATGTCTCGGAGTGGCTGCAGGGCATTCTGGAGGGGAAGGGTGAACAGCTAGTTGTCGTGGTGCATATAGGTACCAACGATATAGGTAAAAAGCGGGAAGAGGTCCGACAAGCTGAATTTAGGGAGCTAGGAGTTAAATTAAAAAGTAGGACCTCAAAGGTAGTCATCTCAGGATTGCTACCAGTGCCACGTGCTAGTCAGAGTAGAAATAGCAGGATAGTTCGGATGAATACGTGGCTTGAGGAATGGTGCAAGAGGGAGGGATTCAAATTCCTGGGATATTGGAACTGGGGAGGTGGGACCAGTACAAACCGGATGGTCTGCACCTGGGCAGGACTGGAACCGATGTCCTAGGGGGAGTGTTTTCTAGTGCTGTTGGGGAGGATTTAAACTAATAGGGCAGGGGGATGGGAACCTATGCAGGGAGACAGAGGGAAGTAAAATGAGGTCAGAAGCAAAAGGAGAAAGGTAGAAGTGGAGGACAGAAAAATCAAAGGCAAAAATCAAAAGGGTCACATTACAACATAATTCTAAAAGGACAAAGAGTGTTTAAAAAAACAAGACTGAAGGCTCTGTGTCTCAATGCGAAGAGCATTCGTAATAAGGTGGATGAATTAACTGTGCAGATAGCTGTTAACGGATATGATGTAATTGGGATTACGGAGCCATGGCTCCAGGGTGACCAAGGCTGGTAACTCAACATTCAAGGGTATTCAACATTCAGGAAGGATAGACAGAAAGGAAAAGGAGGTGGGGTAGCGTTGCTGGTTAAAGAGGAGTTTAACACAATAGTAAGGAAGAACATAAGTGTGGATGAGGTGGAATCTGAGTGGGTAGAGCTGCGGAACACCAAAGGGCAGAAAACGCTAGTGGGAGTTGTGTACAGACCACCAGTCATACTGAGGTTAGGAATGGCATCAAACAGGAAATTAGGGATACATGCAATAAAGGTACAGCAGTTATCATGGGTGACTTTAGTCTACATCTAGATTGGGCTAAACAAACTGGCAGCAATACGGTGGAGGAGAATTTACTGGAGTGTGTAAGGAATGGTTTTCTAGAGCAGTATGTTGAGGAACCAACTAGAGAGCTGGCCATCCTAGACTGTGTGTTGTGTAATGAGAGAGGATTAATTAGCAATCTTGTTATGCGAGGCCCCTTGGGGAAGAGTGACCATAATATGGTAGAATTCTTTATTAAGATGGAGAGTGACACAGTTAATTCAGAGACTAGGGTCCTGAACTTAAGGAAAAGTCACTTCGATGGTATGAGATGTGAATTGGCAGAATAGACTGGCGAATGATACTTAAAGGGTGGACGTTGGATAGGCAATGGCAAACATTTAAAGATTACATGGATGAACTTCAACAATTGTACATCCCTGTCTGGAGTAAAAATAAAACGGGGAAGGTGGCTCAACCGTGGCTAACAAGGGAAATTAGGGATAGTGTTAAATCCAAAGAAGAGGCTTATAAATTGGCCAGAAAAAGCAGTAAATCTGAGGACTGGGAGAAATTTAGAATTCAGCAGAGGAGGATTAAGGGTTTAATTAGGAGGGGGAAAATAAAGTATGAGAGTAAGCTTGCTGGGAACATAAAAACTGACTGCAAAAGCTTCTATAGATATGTGAAGAGAAAAAGATTAGTGAAGACAAATGTAGGTCCCTTGCAGTCAGAATCAGATGAATTTATAATGGGGAACAAAGAAATGGCAGACCAATTGAACAAATACTTTGGTTCTGTCATCATTAAGGAAGACACAAATAACGTTCCGGAAATACTAGGGGTCCAAGGATCTAGTGAGAAGGAGGAACTAAGGGAAATCCTTATTAGTCAGCAAATTGTGTTATGAAAATTGATGGGATTGAAGACCGATAAATTCCCAGGGCCTGATAGTCTGCATCCCAGAGTACTTAAGGAAGTGGCCCTAGAAATAGTGGATGCATTGGTGGTCATTTTCCAACATTCTATAGAATCTGGATCAGCTGCTATGGACTGGAGGGTAGCTAATGTAACCCCACTTTTCAGAAAAGGAGGGAGAGAGAAAACAGTGAATTATAGACCAGTCAGCCTGACATCTGTGGTGGGGAAAATGTTGGAATCAATTTGGAAAGCATTTGGAAAGCAGTGACAGTATCGGTCCAAGTCAGCATGGATTTATGAAAGGGAAATCATGCTTGACAAATCTTCTAGAATTTTTTGAGGATGTAACTAGTAGAGTGGACAAGGGGGAGCCGGTAGATGTGGTGTATTTAGACTTTCAAAAGGCTTTTGACAAGGTCCCACACAAGAGATTGGTGTGCAAAATTAAAGCACATGGTATTGGGGGTAATGTACTGACATGGATAGAGAACTGGTTGGCAGACAGGAAGCAAAGAGTAGGAATAAACAGGTCCTTTTCAGAATGGCAGGCAGTGACTAGTGGGGTACCGCAAGGTTCAGTGCTGGGACCCCAGTTATTTACAATATACATTAATGATTTAATCGAAGGAATTGAATGTAATCTCTCCAAGTTTGCAGATGATACTAAGCTGGGTGGCAGTGTGAACTGTGAGGAGGGGCCAAGAGGCTGCAGGGTGACTTGGACAGGTTAGGTGAGTGGGCAAATACATGACAGATGTGGTATAATGTAGATAAATGTGAGGTTATCGACTTTGGTGGAAAAAACAGGAAGGCAGATTATCTGAATGGTGACAGATTAGTAAAAGAGGAGGTTCAATGAGACCTGGGTGTCATGGTACATCAGTCATTGAAAGTTGGCATGCAGGTACAACAGACGGTGAAGGCGGCAAATGGCATGTTGGTCTTCATAGCGAGAGGATTTGTGTATAGGAGCAGGGAGGTCTTACTACAGTTGTAGAGGGCCTTGGTGAGGCCACACCTTGAATATTGTGTACAGTTTTGGTCTCCTAATCTGAGGAAGGACTTTCTTGCTACTGAGGGAGTGCAGCAAAGGTTCCACCAGACTGATTCCTGGGATGACAGGACTGACATATGAAGAAAGACTGGATCAACTAGGCTTATATTGACTGAAGTCCAGAACCAGGGGTCACAATTTAAGGATAAGGGGTAAGCCATTTAGGACCGAGATGAGGAAAAACTTCTTCACTCAGAGTTGTGAGCATGTGGATTTTCTACCACAGAAAGTTCTCGAGGCCAGTTCGTTAGATATATTCAAAAGGGAGTTAGATGTGGCCCTTACGGCTAAAGGGATCAAGGAGTATGGAGAGAAAGCAGGAATGGCATACTAAAGTTGCATGATCATATTGAATGGTGGTGCAGGCTCGAAGGGCCGAATGGCCTACTCCTGCACCTATTTTCTATTTCTATGTTTTTAATGACTTGGATGAAGGGACTGAGTGTAATGCACCCAAATTTGCTGATGATACAAAGATAGGTGGGAAAGCAAGTCGTGAGGAGGGCGCAAAGAATCTGCAAAGGGATATAGATAGGTTAAATGAGTGGGCAAAAATTTGGCAGATGGAGTATAATGTGGAAAAATGTGAGGTTAATTTTGATAGGAAAAATGTTTTTAAAAATTATTTTTTAAATGGGGAGAGATTACAAAATGCTGCGGTACAGAGGGATCTGGGGGTCCTTGTGCATGAAACACAAAAAATTAGCGTGCAGCTACGGCAAGTAATTAAGGCGGCTAATGGAATGTTGGCCTTTATTGCAAGGGGGATGGAGTATAAAAGTAGGGAAGTCCTGCTACAACTGTACAGGGTATTGGTGAGACCACACCTGGAATACTGCATACAGTTTGGTCTCCTTATTTAAGGAGGGATATACTTGCAATGGAGGCAGTTCAGAGAAGGCTCACAAGGTTGATTCCTGAGATGAAGGGGTTGTCAAATGAAGAAAGGTTGAGCCTACACTCATGAATTTCTTCACAGAGGGTCGTGAATCTTTGGAATTCTCTACCCCAGAAAGCTGTGGAGGCTGGGTCATTGAATGTATTTAAGGTGGAGATTGACAGATTTTTGAACGATATTGGGAGTGGGCATGGAAGTGGAGTCGAGGCCAAGATCGGATCAGCTATGATCTTATTGAAGGGCGGAGCAGGCTCGAGGGACCAGATGGCCTCCTCCTGTTCCTATTTCTTATGTTCTTAACTACCAACTTCAAACACCTCTAGCTGCTGGCAATGGAAGCAGAGATCAACACAACCTCACTCAACTGCCTGTTGGTCATGAGATAAGTGCCAGTTTGTATTTATGATTTGGTTAGCAAAAACTGGTGAAAGATTCTTAATGTTATCACACTGTTCGGAGATTTTGTCACATATATTCCATTAGTGAATACCATCACAATATGCCATCATTAAAAAATAGTGGCCCTGAATTCGTGGTCAGTGTGATGGAGTACTCTGAGTACGCCATTATAACGCCTTTGAAATTGACCATAAGTTCGGGATTTCCATGTGCTCTGTTCTGACTCTGTATTGGCTTCACTGTACATTTCACCTACCCATTGAAATCAATGTGCTGGTGAAAAAGTGAGGCTAATTGCCCACCTACTGCGCATTAATTTGTCTGAAAATTTTTATGGCTAGTGCAAACAGGCGCAGGAGCCTGTTGCACAATGTCATTATCATAGCCAGTCCCTCGGAATCGAGGAAGACTTGCTTCCACTCCTAAAGTGAGTTCTTTGGTGGCTGAACAGTCCAACACGAGAGCCACAGACCCTGTTACATGTGGGACAGATACTCGTCGGGGGAAGCGGAGTGGGGGGGTGGCACTGATTTACCACACGCTCCTTCCGCTGCCTGCGCCTGACCTCTTCATGCTCGCAGCGTTGAGATTCGAAGAGCTCAACGCCCTCCCGGATGTACTTTCTCCACCTAGGGCGGTCTTTGGCCAGGGTCTCCCAGGCGATAGTGGTGATGTCCCATTTCACCAGGGAGGCTTTGAGGGTGTCCTTGTAATGTTTCCGCTGCCCACCTTTGGCTCGTTTGCCATGAAGGAGCTCCGCATAGAGCAGTTGCTTAGCGAGTCTCGTGTCTGGTATGCCAACTAAGCTGAAGCTGATAGAGTGTGGTTAGTGCTTCAATGTTGGGGATGTTAGCCGGGCGAGGACACTGATGTTGGTACGTCTGTCCTCCCAGGGGATTTGCAGGATCTTGCGGAGACATCATTGGTGATATATCTCCAGCAACTTGATGTGTCTTCTGTACATTGTCCATGCCTCTGATCCATACAGGAGGGTGGGTATTACTACAGCCCTGTAGACCATGAGCTTGGTGGTAGGTTTGAGGGCCGGGTTTTCGAACACACTTTTCCTCAGGCGGCTGAAGGCTGCACTGGTGCAGTGGAGGCGATGTTGAATCTCCGCATCAATATCTGTCTTTGTTGACAAGAGGCTCCCGAGGTATGGGAAGTGGTCCACGTTATCGAGGGCCACGCTGTGAATCTTGATGACTGGGGGGGCAGTGCTGTGTGGCGAGGACAGGCTGGTGGAGGACCTTTGTTTTACGGATGTTAAGCGTAAGGCCCATGCTTTCATATGCCTCAGTGAATACATTGACTATATCCTGGAGTTCAGCCTCAGAATGTGCGCAGATGCAGTCGTCGTCCGTGTACTGCAGTTCAACGACAGAGGTTTGGGTGGTCTTGGACCTGGTCTGGAGGCAGCGTAGGTTAACCAGCTTCCCACTGGTTCTGTAGTTAAGTTCCACTCCAGCGGGGAACTTGTTGACAGGTGGAGCAATGCAGCAATGCAGCAAGGAAGATTGGGAAGAGGGTTGGAGCGATGACACAGCCCTGTTTCACCTCAGTTCAGACGTGGAATGGGTCTGTAACGGATCCGCTGGTAAGGATCACGGCCTGCATGTCGTCGTGGAGCAGGCAAAGGATGTTGACAAACTTTTGGGGGCACCCAAAACGGAGGAGGACACTCCATAATCCCTCAGGTCGACAGTGTCAAAGGTCTTTGTAAGATCAAAAAAGGCCTTGTATAAGAGCTGGCGCTGCTCCCTGCATTTATCCTTCAGTTGTCGTGCTGCAAAAATCATGTCTGTTGTTCCCCGTAGGGGACAAAGTCTGCACTGTGACTCCGGGAGGAGCTCCTCGGCCACAGGAAGAAGATGGTTGAGGAGGACTCTAGCGACAACCTTCCCAGTGGTTGATAGCAGGGAGATTCCCCTGTAGTTGCCGCAGTTGGATTTGTTCCTCTTTTTAAAAAAGGACACGATCACTGCATCTCGGAGATCAGCCGGCATGCTCTCCCCCCTCCAGATGAGAGATGAGGTCATGTATCCACACCAACAGCGCCTTTCGCCATATTTTAGCGCCTCAACAGGAATTCCATCCGCACCCGTAGACTTGTTCTTGAGCTGTTTTATGGCTTTGCCTACCTCGTGCAGCGTTGGAGTTTCACTGAGGTGGTGGCGGGTTGCATGCTGCGGGATGGAGTTGAGAACACTCGAGTCAAAGGCAGAGTCTCGATTGAGGAGAACTTCAAAGTGCCTCGGTGTCCTTGATGAGTGTTTCCCCGGTCTTTGCCAGGAGTGGAGTGGGGCCTTGAGAATTTGGACCTAGGTGGCCTTGACTGCAGTGAAGAATCCTCGTATGTCATGGCTGTCGGCTAGTTGTTGTATAACCTGCGCTTTCTCCATCTACTATCTGTTCTTTAGGTCCCGGGTTTTTTGTTGGACCTCAGCCTTGAGCTGTCTGTAATGTTGCTTTGTAGCTCCTGAGTTTGGTTGTTGCTTGAGGCTCAAAAATGCTCTGCACTTACGATCTATTAGTTCTTGGGCACTTAAAGACCAGCTAAGAGAGCCCTATACAGCCAGCACCTCTCAGCCAATCTGGCGTGCCTTGATGACCCCGAGATGCTCAGTGCCCACAGCGCTTGGTCTGCCCTCCAGGCCTCCATAACCAGTGCCTGTGAAAAGACATTTGGTTACTCAACCAGAAAACACCAGGATTGGTTTGATGAAAACGATCAGGAGATCCAAGAACTAATAGATCGTAAGTGCTCAATGTAAGGGGGAGGGGGATGAGAAAATGGTATTAATTTTGAGCCACGTTTATGCTACAGCCTATAAAAGGCATCCGAATCGAGTTTTGTGGTTTTAATGATACCTTCAGTAAAAAGTCAGTGTTTGATCGATTTCTATTGAAATCTTAGTCTGTATATTAAATACTATTGATGTTCATAATTTATTAATAAAATAGCATTAGATATAGCCAATAAATTATTTTAAATGACTTTTTAAAAAAAGAGTCACCAAGTTAAAAGCCGAAGCCTGACATCAAATCATTTAATAGATCAAAACAAATGCGAATGGAAGAAAAATGCTTAAGCAATCTTCTGGAAAGTGCCGTGAGAATACTAAAAATAAAACAAGGTCAGCTGCTTAGACGGACTTTCTGCAAAACTTAATGCTGTCCCATCGGAGATTTCTATGTTTCTTGATTGGCTAAGGGTGAGGAAGTGAAAGGAGCACCACCCCACGAGGTCCCAGGTTCCCATCCGCAAACATTTGAAGGCAAGATTTTGTTTGGGGGGGGTGGCTTCGCACGAACTAAGTGGATTTCGTTTGGATGTCAGTGGCACACTCCATTATGCCGCTGACCGCAAATTCAGGGCCAGTGATTCTGGGATAGAGCACTTAAATAGTAATGGATGATGAAAGTGTCGATGGTAATTCAGGACAGACAGGATGACTATAGCATCAGACTGCAGGATGAGTTCTTCAAATAAGCTGCTTATCATAATCTAGAACCTATACTAAGCCACCAGTTAATTACCAGTACTTGATTATATTCCTCCCTCCACCACCAAGAATCATGATCATCATCATAGGCGGTCCCTCGAACGAGGATGACTTGCTTCCATACCAAAAAGACCCGATATTCCAGTCTTAAACTCGAGGGGTAGAAGATGCCTGTGCGTGGATTTTTTTTAACGTGTGGTGACCATTGCACTTCAGCCACCACGTGGGCTTGACAGAGCTTGGCCTTTATCCAGTGGCAGGGGTTAATCAGGACGACTGGAGACCTGCTCTGCTGCACGGATCTCGTGCACACACATATCACAGTGTGGACTAGCCCGTGCTGCCCCTGGGCCCTCAGCTCTTCTGGGCCCCCAGAATCTTTACTAAATGTCAGCAGTTTTGCAATGACATTGCTTATGGTAAATTGAACAATGAGCATAGGAGTGCTACATCATGTAATGTACAATGTATTATTTTGCTGCGGTGTAGCTGACTTCAAGATGGATTTTCTGTTTAAGGCTAGAAAATCTAATTGTTGTCAGTGAACGTAGCCTGAGGTCACTCAGAGTTTAATTGCTGTTTTGTCAGGCACCTTTGCAGTTTGGAAGGCACTTGTCAGTTCAAGATTGTGGCTCAGAAACACCAATCATTTTAAAATTGTCTTGTGTTTGGAACAAAATGTGACAACTGGAGTGTGACAGAGGCTCATGCTGACTTGAGTTTTCAATATATTCCTAGTGGATCACCCTGTGACTTTGTTCACAGTAAATCAATTGCTACATTGTTTTATAAGGCCAAAAGTATTGTACCATATAGTGCAAAATTAATTATTTGTAACAGAGAGGGCATTGAGGTAGCTATAGGATTAGAATGCAATGAGAATGTGGTACGGGGTTTGTCTGTACTGAGGGAGGGGTTCACAGAAGCCAAGGGGGTGGGGGGTGGGTGGGGTTCTGAGGAAGGTATCTGAGGAGACAGACCCTAAATTGCACTAAGACAGGAGAGCATTTGGAATATTGGGGTTTGTTGGATGCTGGCAGTATTGACGGATGAAGGGGCCAACATTCTTGTGGGAGAGCAGGGCCAGGAGAATGGGAATCCAACAGCAGTTGACCCCTTTTCAACTATCAGACCCCTGCCACCATCTGTTTGATCGTGACAGATACCTCCAGCACCAATCTCCTCATCGTCTCCCAGTTCCTGTCTTTATGTTCTTGCTTTCAAACATCTAAAAGTAAATTTTCTGCATCTTAAAAATAAATGGACAGAAAATCATGGGCTGGACATATGCAGTTTTCTGATATACACTCCCAAAGTGTACCAGGAGTGAGCTATTAGTGATTTTGCTAACTTACAGAATATTTGATAAAAAGAAATTTCCATACACAAACAAAAGTTAGCTCATAAAATACAAAACATTATTGTTTATGCAGTTTCCAAATTTTCACGCAAGAAACCCAGTATTCAGTGTGAAGAATTGTTGAGTCACGAGCGATCAAATTAATGGAAAATTCCTGTTAAAAAAGTGACAGCCAGGTGTCATCAAATGTGGGGGAAGGCAGGGGAGTTTAATGAGAAGGGAAGATAAAATGGGAAGGGAGGAGAGAAAAGAGTTGATAAGGTGAAGAGGGGGACAAGGTAAAGGGGAGAGGCAAGGAATGAGGGGGGCAGGCGGAGAGGGCAAGAGGAAGGGAGGGGAACTGATGATGTGGAGAGGGTGTGATAAAGTGAAGTGAGAGGAGAGAAGATGAGCGGAAAAGACAGAAGGGGAAAGAAGACAGATTGAGGCAGGGTGAAAATAGGGAAGAAGAGCGGGGAGGAGATGGAATAGAAAGAAGCAGGAAGGGGGAGGAAGGTGAAGGGAGCAGGGAAGGGGGGGTGGGGGGTGGGTTGCCAGGGTTTTATTTTTTGCCTCAACAATGTAGGAGCTGGTTTATGAATTTTGCCTTGATGATGGGGGGAGCAATGAAAAACATTGGATTTTTGCCTCAGTGGTGGAAGGAGGGAAAAACAGAGTCCATTTTCTGCCTCAAGGCGGCAATGTTGGCAGCCAATTTCTGCCTCTGTGGATGGTATGGAGGTGTCTACAACCTATTTCTGACTCCTCCAAGGGATGGGGTTGGGGATTGGCTGGTTTCCACTTGGGTCTGTGTCTGCCTTTCTCCCAAGCAATTAACTTTTAGTTTCAAATATGGTCATTTCTTTCATCTATTGACTACACAGTCTTGGGCTGTCATTCCGATTATAAGAAGTTAGTCTTTGTGGGGTAACTGGTTTTTACTGCTTTTGAGTTGTATTTACATAATTTTCTAGAGGTTTTTCTCATTTGTTGAGCTCCATTTTTTCCTCTTTGCATGCGAGTGTACGGCACCATTTTCTATTATGTCACCCTTGTCCATGGCTAGCCAAGGTTCCTGCTCAGTCGAAGAATTAATTGCTATATTTTTTCCAATTTATTCATCTTTAGGACTTTTCAAATTTGCTCATTTTTAAAAATAACTTTTTTTTGTGTGCGGTTCCACAGGTGAGTTTTATTTTCTGTATTAGGTAGTCCTGTCATGTAACATTGGGGGAGATTTTAGTTGGTGTCGAAATGGGCACAAAGTCCATGGAGTGGCCACTCTGCCCAGTCGTTAGTGTTGGCGTGAGGGAAACCCAGCCAACCAGGATTAAACATGAAAGAGATAAAATCTGAGGCACGCAGCCTCATTAAAATAGGTAAATAAGCAACCCACCTCCTGGGAGCGGGTTGGTTGCCCGCTCCTCTGTCCTGCCTCCGTTAAAACACAAAATGGGCGGATTTGAGGTAGGTTGAGTTCGGGTCTGAGATTTTAAATTTGTTTACATCCCACCCAACCCAAACCCAACTGTTAAAATTCCCCATACCAAGTCAGCCTGGAGGTTGCACCTTGGGGGGTGGGGGCTTGAATGCTACACGGTTCCACCCATTTGTTCCTGAAAATTGCAATCAGTGTCATACAACTGGGTCAAAGGACCCTGATATGCATATTTCAGGTGGCCGGGTTGCTCGCCCTTTGACAGACCTGCATGTAAATTGCATGAGCTGAACCTTGGGCATCAGTGGAGCAGCCGAGGTATTTCCCTCCCTTCTGATTGTCAACTGATGGCCAATTCTTTTACAGACTTTCTCTAGGCACTTCTAGGAGCTGAGAAGGCAGTCAGCGTGCTTAATCCTGGGATGCATTCAAACCTGCTCTTGGATTGCTAGTATGAGGCATGTGACATTTACCTACTGTGGGATTTCTGTTCAATCTTCCCCCATTTCCCACAGCAGAGCAGAACCTATGATCCATCTTTGTGGTGTGTGTGTTTTTTTTTTAAAAAGCTGGTGAGAAGTGCACGTATTATTTATTTTGATTATTTTGAAAAATATTTTCTCACAAAAGTTGAAAAGAATTACAAAAGTATGTGCTTTCCTACCTGGCAACCCAGTGCTGCTCTTAGAAAACCCAGTACAGCAGGAGAGGCAGGAGCAGCCCCTGTGACAATCATTCTCACCTTTCCCCCAAGATTATCCTGTGTAAACAAACATCTCCAAGTTAATAGGAAAAACAATGGCCAAATGCAGAGCAAGGCATACATTTCACAACAGCAGTAATTCCAACTCTCGTGAATTGATCACGAGATATGCGATTTTTAATGAAAATTTAGCCCAACACATGATCTCGCGATTCAGCACTGAAATCTCGTGTTTTTTTCTAAACTTGCAGTAATGCATTTCTTATTAGTTTCAGCACCCAGCAGCAGACCCACTCGATTATCCATCAAAGCAGCATGCCGCAATGATGCTGGATGGGGAATGACACAATGATGCTGGGCGGGAGCTGAATAGCACGGCAGCACCGGTCAGCATTGGCCACAGGGATTGGCATGGATTGGAACGCTCCTGGGGGGGTGGGGGGGGGGGTGTGCCATGCACTCAGGGGTTGGAACTTTCTGTAGTGAGTATTCCATTCCTGCGCTGGATGCTCACAGCGCTTTCTTCGCATGCACCCCGACTCATCGCTCTTTTCACTGGGGATCCAGCTGGAGGATACACGTGGTGCATTGCTATTCTTCCCTGAATTGTGAGGGAAAACACTTGCATTAAAAAAATATTATAATAACAGGGAGCTCATCACGTTGGATTGTTTGAGGAACTGATTGGTAGCTTCGTCGAACTTAGTCTACAGCTTCGGAGCACATAGTCTGAAGCACTACTGAGCATACGCAGCAGGTCACTGAGCATCTTATGTAGTATTACTTTGTTCATTGAAGACAGCACAGACATCTATTAGTGCTGTGATGGGAATGGTAAACATCCTGTCGGCAAACAGTGAGCTGCGGAGCAAGACTTCGGCTGACACTCCAGTGACAGACCTGTGTACCGAGCCCACAGTGGCCTCAGCACAAATATCATCCACCTTCTGATCCCACATCAATATCATTAGCATGTCACGCCTCTCTGAGTCTCTGAAATATCGGGCATTACAAAGTATTAATTTTTGTTTAGAATACAATAATTTTGCACTTGCCAGATACGATACTGAAAAATCACCTCCCGAAACTCAAAAGGAGCACCCAAACATAGTAACATGGATTTTAATAAAGTTTTTTGTTATGCATTTTCAGATGCATTACATAAGAACATTCGAATTAGGGGCAGGAGTAGGCCATATGTCCCCTCGAGCCTGCTCCACAATTCAATAACTTCAAGGCTATTTTTCAAACTCTGGTCCACTTTCCTGCCCAATCTCAGCCTTGAATATAATCAACTCAGCATCCACAACCCTTTGGGGTAGAGAATTCCAAAGATTAACAACCCTCTGAGTGAAGCAATTCCACCTAATCACACTCTCAAATTGGCGACTGCTTATCCTGAGACTATGCTCCCTATTTCTAAACTTTCCAGCCAAGGGAAACAACCTCTCAACATCTGCCCTGTCAATCCCCTTCAGAATCTTGTGTGTTTCAATGAGGTTATAGTTTTTGTAAAGAGCTGTGAACTGTTAGCGATTAAATAAGCCACTACTTAGGTTTATAAACCAACTGACAATCGATATTGATTTATGTTTGGAAAAAATAGCACCTCATTCATGAATTCTACACCAAATCTCATGATTTTTAAAGAGTTTGTCTCTTGATTTAAGAGATGATGGGCGTGGCAATACTGCAACTGATTTACGCTGCCTGGGACGTCCAATTATTTAAATCTGCTTCCAAAGTGGAATTAAAAAATGCCCTCCTACAAATAATATTACACTTAATTTCAAATTATGGTAGAGTATTTTCAGCATAACTAAAGAAAGCAGTAGATTTGCATTCCTGAAACGGCAGTCAGGAGGTGACTGAGCCACAAAAAATCAGTATCGGTTGGACAGTGCTTTATTTTTAAGCCAGTGTTAATTTTTCTAGGCTCAGATCCCTACCATGGGGCCCGAAAACCAATCTGAGAGATTCCCTATGGAGCATCATACTAATACTCCCATTGTTAATGTCAGCAGAACTTCTCCCTGTGGAGTGCTGGAGCTGCATGAAATTGGAAAATATAAATAAGTATATATTTTTTTTAAAAAGGTATGAAATTTTAAAATAGTGTTAAAATTGGAAACTAGCACTTTATATTGAAAGCAATTCTTCTATACTGTTCCTTTCACTGGCATAACAATAGGAAGTAATTGGAGATGACTGTAGCAAGGCTATGTTTTCTTAAAGTGAGCCTGGTGTTAGCTGAATGGCTTTCTTCATCCAGTGAATGGACTTTCTCATCTATTTTTTATCGTGTGTGATCTTGTGATTGCTGATAGCAGATAATAAATTGGAAAAGATTTTCACTGGTGTGCAAGATAGTAAACCATTTCCAAGCTGTAGTTAAAATCAATTTGTTATGGAGACCTATTCATCTTTTTTTGAATGAAACAAACCATAGATGTAGCCCGAGAATTTTTTCCTGAAAATATGCTGACCTATATTTTATATGAACAACCATTTTCAAATAAAGCTGCAAGGATTAATTTTTCAGTACATCACTTTCGGAGCCAGTACACCATTCCAAAGCACTTTCTGGGAGAGATTGCTACAGGCAGGCAGTATGCCTTTCGAGGAGAGGATACTTAAAAATATCCCAACAGTGGATAGTCATGGGGTTATAAGGGGGGGAGGAACTTAACACAATCACTAAGGAGGTGGTACTCAGTAAGATAATGGGACAAAAGGCAGGTAAATCTCCTGGAACTGATGGCTTGCATCCTAAGGTCTTAAGAGAAGTAGCGGCAGGGATAGTGGATGGAAAACTGCAAATGTAATGCCCCTATTTAAAAAAGGAGGCAGACAAAAAACAGGAAACTATAGCCTAACATCTGTGGTTGGGAAAATGTTGGAGTCCATTATTAAAGAAGCAGTAGCAGGACATTTGGAAAAGCAAAATTCGGTCAGGCAGAGTCAGCATGGATTTATGAAGGGGAAGTCATGTTTGACAAATTTGCTGGAGTTCTTTGAGGATGTAACAAACAGGGTAGATAAAGGGGAACCAGTGGATGTGGTGTATTTGGACTTCCAGAAGGCATTTGACAAGGTGCCACATAAAAGGTTACTGCACAAGATAAAGGTTCACGGGGTTGGGGGTAATATATTAACATGGATAGAGGATTGGCTAACTAACAGTGGACAGACAGTCGGGATAAATGGTTCATTCTCTGGTTGGCAACCAGTAACTAGTGGGGTGTCGCAGGGATCAGTGCTGGGACCCCAACTATTTACAATCTATATTAACGACTTGGATGAAGGGACTGAGTGCAATGTAGCCAAGTTTGCTGATGATACAAAGATGGGAGGAAAAGTAATGTGTGAGGAGGACATAAAAAAACCTGCAAAAGGACAGACAAACTAAGTGAGTGGACAAAAATTTGGCAAATGCAATATAATGTTGGAAAGTATGAGGTTATGCACTTTGGCAGAAAAAAAATTGAAGAACAAGTTATTATTTAAATAGAGAAAAATTGCAAAGTGCTACAGTACAGTGGGACCTGGGGGTCCTGGTGCATGAACCACAAAAGGATAGAATGCAGGTACAGCAAGTGATTAGGAAGGCCAATGGAATCTTGGCCTTTATTGCAAAGGGGATGGAGTATAAATGCAGGGAAGTCTTGCTACAGTTATACAGGGTATTGGTGAGGCTACACCTGGAATACTACATGCAGTTTTGATTTCCATATTTACAAAAGGATATACTTGCTTTGGAGGCAGTTCAGAGAAGGTTCACTAGGTTGATTCCAGAGATGAGGGGGTTGACTTATGAGGAAAGGTTGAGCAGGTTGGGCCTCTACTCATTGGAATTCAGAAGAATGAGAGGTGATCTTATCGAAACATATAAGGTTATGAGGGGGCTTGACAAGGTGGATGCAGAGAGGATGTTTCCATTGATGGGGGAGACTAGAACTAGAGGGCATAATCTTAGAATAAGGGGCCAGCCATTTAAAACTGAGATGAGGAGGAATTTCTTTCTGAGGGTTGTAAATCTGTGGCATTTACTGCCTCACAGAGCTGTGGAAGCTGGGTCATTGAATAACTTTAAGACAGAGATAAACAGTTTCTTAACCAAAAAGAGAATAAGAGGTTTATGGGAAGCGGGCAGTGAAGTGGACTTGAGTGCATGATCAGATCAGCTATGATCGTATTAAATGGCAGAGCAGGCTCGAGGGGCCGTATGACCTACTTCTGCTCCTATTTCTTATGTTCTTATGTTTAATGGTGTATAAAGACATTTGTAAAATCAATAATTTTTTACCTGTATTTTTTTGAAAAAGAGTTTGTCCCACAGGCTGTCATTCCTTATGATGCCATTTCGCACTTCAATTGCCTTTCTCCTGGCTGCAAATTCCAACAGCCAGCGTTTTACTGGTGTACCTGCTTGGCTAAATATCTAAAATAAATTGAACAAAATTTGTACTTTAGTGGCATCATATCATGAAAAGCGTTTTTAACCCTGCCTAGTTGGCGGAAACTGGGTGGGCGTACAGTTAAAATTGCCAGTGGGACTTGCCCGCTGAGATCCCGCTCGCCTCCAGAAGGTTCCGATTTTAACCTGCTCTTCTGAGCACCGGAAACTATCGGAAACCAACTTCTATCTTCAAAAGAGGCTTGTGGTGGAAACCATTGTAGCTTTCTCGCCAGGCAGAAAGAGGAATTGGGGCCAGAAGAGGCCCAACAAGATACGTGGTTTTACTTCTTTTGACTTTCCTTGTGGGTCCAGAAGGAGAAGTTATCGTGAAAAGGAATATTTGGGCATTGCCTGCCCGAGGCTTCTCCTCTCCTAGCGACTTACCTGCGTCTATGAGGATGAAGCCAGGAGTTAAAACCGCCAGGGCCTCACACTGCTGTGATCGGGACAGTTTACCGCCTGCCTCAGCCCCATCTGCACAATTGCTGCTCTTAAAGGGGGGGATTTTAACCTGAAGAAATGGGTGTTGGGGTCGTTAAGGGAAGTGAAAGTGTTAAAAATCTGAATTGGACCAGAACCCACCTCCAACCCGCACACTTCCGGTTTTAATGAAGGCAGGATGGGGGGGGCGGGGAACCAATTCGCTGCCAGCAGGCGGGTCACCCATTTAAATATTATAATGAGGCTGCCGTACCTCTGCTTTAACCTTCATTTAAAATTATATCTTTAGCTGGTCGAATTTTGGAGGCCTCATGAAACCCGCCAGCTAATGGATGGTGAGAACCGCTGGATCCAGGAGGTACCTCCTGGAACAAGCGTCTCTACCTAACCCAACCCCGCGATTAGAGATCCCCCCACAAGACCTGCGACACCCCCGCAAGGCCTCCGATCTACCCCAAGAGGCCTCCCCACCACCCCCCCTCCCTGCTGTGGCCTCCTCCAGCACCCGACCCTTCCACCATGTGCTGATCCTGGCCCCCAATCCTCACCAGTCACCGCCCCCCACCCGTGCTCCTCCGGTCTCCCCTCAACCCCAGTGCGAACTTTCCCTCCTCTCTGCGGCCTAGTGCCGCAGGTCTACCTGCTGGGAGCTAGCCAGGCTTTCAATCTGGCTGGCTGTGGGTGGGAAGCAGAGGTTTCCTATACAAATCAGGCCCTGCCATTAAATTCGTAGGGCCTGCGGGAAACCCGTTCTCCTGGGTTTTCCTACCGCTTCGGAGCCCCCTGCTCCCAACCCGCCTTCCTCATTAAAATTTAGGCCAAAATCTCAGTTAAAGGTTATTGGGCTAAAAATTGGGGGTTTAGCACCCACCATTACCGCCAGATTTGGGGGGGGAAAATGGCCATTTTTCAGCAGCTCGCCGAAAGTATTATAATCAGTCTGATCGTGATGTAATTGGACATGCAACTCCCAGTTGATGCCCGCTCATCCATTTTGGATTTTGCCGCTCCTATTGCAACCCGCTCTAAAGCACACCAGTGTGTGCAGTCGCTATCAGCAGCATTAATGGCATTGAGGATTCTGGCAGGACTTGGCAGATTGCAGATGAAGATGGAGGCTGACAAGTGGAAAACACCTCAGATGGATGCCGAATGTCAAACACCTCTTTTGCCAAGGTTATTCCTTTATACTTTCATTTTTTGCCCATCAGTGGGAGTGGAGGTTGCATTTTCTGGCGACTTTCTGGGAGGCCTACAGTGTTTGTCAGTAAATCAATGAGCTTGTGGAACAAGCTTTTCGTTCAGAACTGAACACTTGCACAAGACTGCAATTCCCTCAGCGGATTCCCAGCAAATAAAAAAATACTAATTCCTATAAGAGCATCAGATTGCCTCGAACTCGATTGCAACATTTGAAGATCATCTTTGAAATGATCTCTTTTATCTTTATGATAGCATCACCAGAATGTCACCCCATTGAAAATCTGGACTCAACTCCTTAAGATTTTAAGCAATTATGATAAATTTCAAAATTCCATAACCAATTATTTATCAAATAATTTTTGTGTTGAGTATGCAAGACCCACTGCATTCTGGCATGATTACTACACATTTAAGCACTTTCAAGAGTAACCATTGGGGAAAGATTATTGTTACAGAGAACGCAGGTATTTCATGAATTATTTAAAAAATCAACAAACATTGAGTTGCAGATAATATTTTTGTAGTAAGTGCAGCAACTGTTTCGTACATAGCCTACAGGTTCACTCGTTTCTTCCCTGTTCCCCTTCACTGCAAGCGGGAGACAGACACGACCTTTGGCCTCCTGCTGAGCTTAGCGCTGGAAAGAATGTGTTACACCGCAAAATCAATGCTACACTGGTGTGAATTAGCAGGCAGCATCAAAATACCAATGCTTTGATAAGTGAAGTGTTATGCATGTGGGCATACCATTTTGTCCTTGTACAAGACCTTGGTCAGGCCTCAATTGGAATAGTGTATCCAGTTTTGGTCTCTTCACGTGGTGGGTGATATTGAGGCTTTGGAAAAAGGACAGAGGAGGGCCACTAGACTAATTCCCAGTTTAAAGTTTCTTAGTTAACAAGATAGACTTAAAGAGTTGGGACTTTATACTTTAGAGCAGCGTAGACTTGGGGTGATCTGATTGAGGTTTATAAGATGATGAATGGAATAGAGTGTGTTCCAGTTGACAGTTTGTTCCAATTAAATAGGTTAGGGAGGACCTGGGGTGTAAGGCCAGATTTCAGTTAGATGTCAGGAGATGGTTCTTTTCCCAGAGAATATAGTGGATCTCTGAAACTCGTGTGGTGGATGCCGACTCGCTGAATCTCTTCAAGTGAGAGCTGGGCCTTTTCTGGTTGGGGCAGACACCATCTCTTACAAAAGGTCGGTACTTCAGGCAATTCAAGGCCAGAGTGGTCTCCTGGAATACTTTATTGCCTAGATGGGTCGGAGAGGAATTTCCCAGATTTTCTCCCCCAAATTGGCCTGAGTTTTTACCTGGTCTTTCACCTCTCCCAGGAGGTCACATGGTTTTGGGTGGAGTGGGGAGTGTATATATTGAGTGGGACAGGCTGGATGGACCAGAGGGTCTTTACCTGTCCGTTATTGTTCTTATGTTCATAGTCTTCTGTACATCATTTCCACCCTCAGCCCCACCACTGATCATTAAAATCGGTTAGAGCCTTAACCCTATCTCTGTAACTCCTCATTAAACCCCTCTGCCTCTCTTCTCTCTTAAAACCCATCTTTTCAACCAAACTCCAACACATAGCTTGGCATCCATTTCCTTATCATTTTTATCAATTTTACTTTTTTTTTCACCCTCTGTGTAAAGTGCTTTTGGATATTTATCTCCGTTAAAGGCACTATATAAATGCAAGTTGTTGTTGTCGTCGTACTACCTGAGGAAGAGAGTGTTCGAAGACCACGCCCTCAAATCTACCACCAAGCTCATGGTCTACAGGGCTGTAGTAATACCCATCCTCCTGTATGGCTCAGAGGCATAGACAATGTACAGAAGACACACCAGCGATGTCTCTGTAAGATCCGACAAATCCCCTGGGAGGACAGGCGCTCCAACATCGTTCTCGTCCAGGCTAACATCCCCAGCATTGAAGCATTGACCACACTCGATCAGTTTCGCTGGGCAGGCCACTTAGTTCGCATTGCCAGACAAGAGTCACCCAAAGCAAGTGATCTATGCGGAGCTCCTTCATGGCAAACGAGCCAAAGGTGGGCAGCGGAAACATTATAAGGACACCCTCAAAGCCTCCCTGATAAAGTGTGACATCACCACTGACACCTGGGAGTCCCTGGCCAAAGACCGCCCTAGGTGGAGAAAGTGCATCGGGAAGGGCATTGAGCACTTCGAATCTCAACGCCGGGAGCATGCAGAAATCAAGCGCAGGCAGCGGAAAGAGCGTGTGGCAAACCAGTCCCACCCACCCCTTCCCTCAACAACTATCTATCCCACCTGTGACAGAGACTGTGGCTCTCGTATTGGACTGTTCAGCCACCAAAGAACTCACTTCAGGAGTGGAAGCAAGTCTTCCTCGATTCCCGAGGGACTGCCTATGATGATGATGATGACCTTGTAACACAATAAACTCATGCTACACTTACTAAATTGTGCATTAATACACAGAATAGAGCTCACCTTATCATACATTCGATTTAATAGTCTTGGAACAACAGGAAAAATAGTTGGATGAAGAGCCTTCATATCATCAGACAGGAGCCTAATGTCACCTTGGAAGAAACCTATCCGACCTCCATGGCATATAACTACAGACTGAAAGAAAATAAAATCATATTTATTAAAATAGATCCAATGATGCTGTTATGCCAATTCTTCAAAGTTTCTCAGGTTAGCTATGAGCAGATAGAGTAGTTGTAAAAGCTATTTGCATATTATAGACATCACGGTCAATTTTCCTTGGGAACCAGCTGGTCGGAAACAGGGTAGTAGCGCTCTAAAAATCAGTGTGAAACTTACCATTCTTTTCCTGCGCCCGATATGCCTGCCACCATTTCAAACTTGTCCTGGAACCGAGCAGCCAGGGCACCTGCCTGTTTTAGCCTGGTGCCTCATTAAGTTATGCGAATCAGAAATTAATGATTTACATAGGACCCCAACGCAATTTTTAGATAACATTGGGCAGATTATGCACCGTACATCCTCCACCTATTGGAATACTCTGCCTGCTCCCACAAAAATGTTTGCCAACCATCTGTGACCTCCTCCTGCGACATCCTTCAACTACCCCCATCACCCACCCCTCCCGGTTTAACCTCTAATTTCTGACTTGGCTCCATGGAGGAACTGACAGATTTCCAGCCCATCGGATCGTTGTGCTGGTTTATCATTCACAAATCACCAATTCCATGCCAAAGGCTCAAGTCTCTCACTGAGGAAATCGGGTGGGTGGTTAAATCCCTCTACCATCACCTGCCTGAAGTCTGCTGAAAGTTAAAATTAGCCCTATCATGTCAAGTATTCATTTTGTGCACCTTCAAACTGCATTACCAGATTCTTCTGCATCTAAAGTTGTGTGTGTGTGTATTTCCATATGTGCATGTGAGAAATGGCAGTCAATTTTAACCATTTTGATTTTTGCATTGTTCCTGCATTCTTAAACACTGCCAGACACCTCCAAATCCTCTGCCTGACGTCAAGATCAGCTTGCAATATAAACTTTTGTCTTTGACTGAGCTGATACTCGAGGCATACATCATGAACCAAAACAATTCGATTTCCAAAAATGATCCCGCCCACTCTAGTGTGTTCAAACCAGTGACCTATTTAAGAATGAATGAAACTTGCCCTAAACTTTTTATTAATGGTGATTCTTCTTTTGATTTTCCCTTTATATCTGTGGAAGACTAACTGGTCTTCCTATAGTAGCACAGATGAGAAAAAGAAATGAGCAAATGCAGACAGTAGGCTCGAATCTACATTGCATCAAATCATAGTGCATCATGGCTCCAACTCAATAACTGTGCATATACAAAATTTATTTTCCAACAGTGGGCACATGACATCACAGAATGATAGTATGAGCTGATCTAGTACCAATCTAAGGAAAGGTCAGAATGCTTACTAAAAAAACTGTCATTTTTGTCATTTGATGATGATGTCATAGTAGGCCGTTTTATACTGATAAGCAATAAAGTCATTTCAACTCAATTTTAAAAAATCCTGCCCATTTTTCCCCTCCTCCATTCTCTGTCTTGCCAGAACATACCCATTTACTGGTTGAGAGGGCAGGGATACCTTTTGCCAAGCCACTGCCAACATTGTTAGCTTTCTGAAGCCTGTTACCAAAAATTAGGTGGGCATGTTGCTCCAACACTGCCTATGATACTGTTTATCAGCTGCCACAGACTTGTTCAAGTAATTAGTTAGGACTCCCTTGATGATTTTCAGCCATCCTTCTAAGGGGATACTTTAGCACCAATCATTGCCTCGCTGGGTGCTTGACTTCAATTGAGAGTGAGGGGGCCAATTCTAAGATTAATGCAAAGTGCAGAACCACCGTGGTGTCTTCAATGCCTGTGCCGCCCTTGAAACATTAGGAGATCTACAAGAGTAGTTAAAGATAGGCGGGTTGAGTTTCTGCTTGTTGCCACTAGTTATATTAGCGCAATCCAGGTGAAATCAGCCAAACCACTTACGCTCGTGTTATCTGCGATCTTTTACGGTGATTCAATTCATCCAAATCAGGCCCCGCCTATTGCTCTGGTTCGGGAAGGCTCTTCAAATTGTTTTCTTAGAGGCACAGGCACTAGTAGGCACATTTTAAATGTTTTTAATTCACCAAGACATTGATTAGTGCACACAATTATTAAATGGTTCAGAATAGTTTTTTTTAAGTCATTTTTCATGATTTTAAATCAGGTTACTCACAGGTGGAGGACTGGACAACCTTATTAAAACTGTTCATTTCTGCTGATAAACTCATGTTCAGCTGTATTAATAAAACTATACCAGATTACCACTCTTAAAGACATCAAGGAATACTTTTTAATGGAAAGATAAAAAAGAAACCATTATGCTGTATTACACTGTCCGCTGGTTCATGGAAGATGTTGTGTTTGTGATTTTGCAAATTATTTTTAGCGAAAACCTGAAATATACCCGAACCAGTGCAATTTTAAGCGCATTTTGGGCGCAATTTCCAGGATAGTATATTTAAAAAGGTAAAATTATGCCTTTGGCAGAAATCAAATTGATTAAAATGTGATATACCTATGTTAGTCAACATTTTTCTACATTTTGATAATGTAGGTAAGATATACGATTCCAATTACTCGCTACAGCCTAATCCTTTTGATTCAAAGCCACTTACTTCTGATACACAATTTTAGCACTAAATTCCAACTTTTCTATTATTTACATTGGTTAATTAAAATGACCGGATAATTCATTTTTTAGTGCACAATGACTGAATTCTCAGGAATAGACTGTTTTGTACACACAGAATTACTGGCTAGATAAGCATGAGAGGTTAAGTAGGGTGTGCATTAGAATCTTATTAACAAAAGACATTGCAGAAATACCTTTTAGTTACTTCTACTGGGGAAACCTTTTATGTTTGTGATTAATTTGAAATAAAAATAAAAATCATTTTCAGTTATTATCTGCTTAACATCCACAGAAAATCAGAAATGCAATATATTGCTTCGATGTGATTAACACATTTAAAAAAAAATAAAACCCTTGAACGATTGAACTATACCCCAGGAGAATTAGAGATAAGAATGTGATTTGTGAAATATTGAGAAACATTTTGAGCGAGTTAGTGAACACTGGGGAAGTTCAAACAGATTGCAAACAGAAAAATGTAATTTCTGTTTTCCAGAAAGGTGACAGGGCCATACCTGACAACCACAGACCAATTAGGTTGTCCTCAATTTTTGGTAAACTAAAGGAATCAGTAATCATAAGCAAAATGGAAGAGTGCCTGTATGAAAGTAACCTAACAAAAGACAACCAACACAACTTTAGAAGTGATAGATCTCATCTGATCAAACTCGTCAACTTGTTTGACCGGGTGACACCTATGAGGATATCGCTGTCCTATTTACTAGACTTTCAAAAGGTCTTTAGGAAAGTGCCATGAGAGACTCCTGAACAAACTGAGGCGTGTGAGTGTTAAGGTAAGACATGGCGTTTGGCTAAAGGGAAGAAGGCAAAGGGCTGTTGTATGGGGAATTATATCATAATGGAGGGAGCTATTGAGTGGAGTGCCCCAGAAAGCACTTATTTCTGGTATACATAAGTGACCTAAAATTGTAGTTTCAGATTACATTAAGCTCTTCAACCTCAAGAATGAGCATTGTCAGAGATGCCCTATGTGAGATGCTTGAGAAAGAAAACCCAAAATATTACTTTTAGATATGCTAGCGCAACAAGAGACACAAGGTTATGAAGGGCAAGTTTTGGACAAGACATCAGGAAGTATTTATTTACACAGAGGATGAGCAACAATTGAAATGGGTTGATAGGAGGAGTGGGTGAGGCCAGGGCTCAGGACAAGTTTAATAAACATCTAAATGCGTAATGGGGAAAGTAAAGAGTTTATGGACCTGAAATTGCGGTTGGAGGCTATCTTTGTGCGAACGCCTCCAACACGAAAAAATCTACGAATCTACCCGTTGGTTCCGGAGCAACCTACGATGTCGGTCAGAGGCCTAGATTTGCTGCGCAGCGCATGAGAATCAGTCTTCGAGGTATGCAAGTAGAAGCTGGAGTCATGTGGGCCTGGACAACCAATCACGATGCAATATTCTCATTGTTAAAAATGGGAACTCAGTTTGTATGAGTTCCCATTACTATCATTGAGAAAAACCCCTAAAACATCCAAACACAGCATAATAAATAAATACAACACAAATTAATTGAAATTAAATGTAATTAAATGTTTTAGAAAAAAAATATTGTTTTGAATTTTTTTAATGTGTTTTAATAGTGTTAACAATAAACATACATGGAGATAGCAGAAACTCTGAACAAATATTTTGTATCAGTCTTTACAGTAGAGGACACTAACAATATTCCAACAGTGGGTAGTCTAGGGGCTATAGGGGGAGAGGAACTTAACACAATCACAAAAGGAAGTGGTACTCAGATAATGGGACTAAAGGCAGATAAATCCCCTGGACCTGATGGCTTGCATCCTAGGGTCTGAAGAGAAGTAGCGGTAGGGATTGTGGTTACATTGGTTATAATTTACCAAAATTCCCTGGATTCTGGGGAGGTCCTAGCAGATTGGAAAACTGCAAATGTAACACCCCTATTTAAAAAAGGAGGCACACAAAAAGCAGGAAACTATAGGCCAGTTAGCCTAACGTCTGTGGTTGGGAAAATGTTGGAGTCCATTATTAAAGAAGCAGTAGCAGGACATTTGGAAAAGCAAAATTCGGTCAGGCAGAGTCAGCATGGATTTATGAAGAGGAAGTCATGTTTGATAAATTTGCTGGAGTTCTTTGAGGATGTAACGAACAGGGTAAATAATGGGGAACCAGTGGATGTGGTGTATTTGGACTTCCAGAAGGCATTTGACAAGGTGCCACATAAAAGGTTACTGCACAAGATAAAAGTTCACGGGGTTGGGGGTAACATATTAACATGGATAGAGGATTCGCTAACTAACAGTGAACAGTCGGGATAAATGGTTCATTCTCTGGTTGGCAACCAGTAACTAGTGGGGTGCCGCAGGGCTCAGTGCTGGGATCCCAACTATTTACAATCTATATTAACGACTTGGAAGAAGGGACTGAGTGTAACTTAGCCAAGTTTGCTGACAATACAAAGATGGGAGGAAACGCAATGAGTGAGGAGGACACAAAATATCTGCAAAAGGACATAGACAGGCTAAGTGAGTGGGCAAAAATTTGGCAGATGGAGTATAATGTTGGAAAGTGTAAGGTCATGTACTTTGGCAGAAAACAAATCAAAGAGCAAGTTATTATTTAAATGGAGAAAGATTGCAAAGTGCCACAGTGCAACGGGACCTGGGGGTACTTATGCATGAAACACAAAAGTATAGTATGCAGGTACAGCAAATGATCAGGAAGGCCAATGGTATCTTGGCCTTCATTTCAAATGGGATGGAGTACAAAAGCAGGGAAGTCTTTACCACATCTACATAAGGTATTGGTGAGGTCACACCTGGAATACTGTGTGCAGCTTTGGTTTCCATATTTACGAAAGGATATACTTGCTTTGGAGGCAGTTCAGAGAAGGTTCACTAGCTTGATTCCGGGGATGAGCGGGTTGACGCAAGAGGAAAGGTTGAGTAGATTGGGCCTCTACCCATTGGAATTCAGAAGAATGAGAGATGATCTTATCGAGACGTATAAGATTATGAGGGGGCTTGACAGGGTGGATGCAGAGAGGATGTTTCCACTGATGGGGGAAGACTCGAACTAGAGGGCACGATCTTAGAATGAGGGGCATTTAAAACAGAGGTGAGGATAAATTTCTTCTCTGAGGGTTGTGAACCTGTGAAATTCACTGTCTCAGAGAGCTGTGGAATTTAAGGCAGAAATAGACGGTTTCTTAATCGATAAGGGGATATGTGGAGCGGGCAGGGAAGTGGAGCTGAGTCCATGATCAGATCAGTCATGATCTTATTGAATGGCGGAGCAGGCGCGAGGGGTCGTATGGCCTACTCCTATTTCTTATGTTCTTATGTATACCTTGATAGACAGGGTTTTTACTATAAAAATGTGTATTTAAATTTAATTTTTATATCATTTAAAACTCTTACGCTGATAAAAGTAGGCTATGCACCTGGTTTCACCAGGCATAAAAGTTTGAAGGACATTCGCTGGGCCTGAGTTGGGCAAATAGCATAATCTCTCCCATGCAGATATCCTTCTCGTGGGGATGTGGAGGATCTGTCAAGAGAATTCTTTGACAGATCAGAAAAGCTGTTTTTTGGCACATGCGCATCGCGCACCGAAAACCGGCATTTGCGAGTCCTTGCTGGGTCCGTGCACTCTTTGTACGGACCCGGCGAGGCCGGAATTTTAGGCCCAATATTCTGGAAGGATGATTATTACATGGGTTGAAGGGCCTTCTTCATCCAAACTTACTTTATGTGCACATTAAATTGCACTGAGTCATGATAATTGAGAAAAAAACTTGCATTATGTTGCATAGTGTTGCATTGACTTAGAACTTCATGTTACGTTGTGTATGAAAACACTGATCTAGAACAGTGTGTCACACTCATCGAGCACATTATGTTTTGTTTCACGAATCACAAGCAATAAATCCAAATTGCATTCATCAAGATGATGCAATTGAAGAAATTTAAAAGGCATTAAAACAAAATCTGCATAAATATGGTTATCAGTGGCCATAATGTGTCACCATTAGTCAGTAAATAGAGAAATACAGCACTAATGCAAGTCTGCATTGCTCTTCAGTGCTTTACTGAAAGGATGAGCAGAAAAGACAGAACAGCAAAAAGTGTACACTCTTTAGATGTGATGAACAGTGGTAGACATTCCTTTGCTGCCTTTATCCTTCTTACCTGTACCATTCTTTCAAACATGTGTGCTAATGGCAAGTAGGAAATATGTACATCATCAGATGTAGGCAGCCATTGGCTCTGTAAAACATAATAAATGGCACAAGCATGGTGAGATAAGACTCTTACCTGGATAACTCTCTCAAACATGTGAGCCAGAGGCAAGAAGGAAATAAGGACATCGTCCTGTCTTGGAAAGATCACTTTCTGCAGAGGGTATGAGGGAATGTGAGACAGAGAGGAGAATACACTGACAGAAAGACAAAGAGAAAGTTACCAGAGAAAAGAAAATGACACCAGAAGAAACGGATATGAATTAAAGGGGCTTTGTCATTTCGCAGGGTGTGTGGAGAGGAAGTAAGAGGTTAGTTACATCCTACAAAATCCTGCACTCTTGTCGCAATAGATTCCATCACAACAAAATTTACAACTCCACACTTGGCCAACTCAGTTCTGATGAAAGGTCATCAACCTGAAACGTTAACTCTGTTTCTCTCTCCACAGCTGCTGCCTGACCTACTGAGTGTTTCCAGCATTTTCTGTTTTTATTTCAGATTTCTAACATCTGTAGTATTTTTCCTTTTGCAAAAATGTACATATTTTTAAATTAAAAATGTTCTCCATTTTTAAAGGTCCTTTTCCTCATAACATGTACTGTTCCCTCGTCTCCCAGCCAACAGGCTGTTCTCAGGCGTTTGTTAACGTAGTCTGGAACCGATTGATGAGGGTAACTGGCCATCATTTTTTTCTAGCCTGAAAGTAGGAAAGTTACTTCGTGGCCAAATTGATAACTTGCCACCTCGTGAATTTCAGTCAAAAATTTCATGAAGGTCCGATGCCACTATCTGCCATCATTTCCTCCCCCTCCCCCCTGCTTTCTGCAGTCACCTGCAATATTGTACTTCTAAACTGGCTACTCTCTGAGCTGTAAATTGGCAGTGAATGATGCCATTGACATCACAACAGCTATATGTTGGGAACACTTTGTGACATAGCCCCTTTAAGAGTAAACAGAACACCTCACTAATGAAATAGCATATACAAAGTATTCAGTTAGCACATAGTACGAGCATAGCTGTATCATCTGTCTTGGGTTATTTTTATTCAATTGACACATTAACTAGAGAAAACACATTTTTCCAATGACATCTGGAAAAAACAATTAATTATTTTTTTCTTGATTTTATTTGCCTTCCCTCTCATTAGGTATCACATTTCATTTCCTCCAGTAAAAGATGGATAGGTAACCTGCTTCCAGGCTCTGCCAATCCCTACTGTTCAGTCAGCGACTAGGAAGTGTGCAAGACAACTGCCCTTCTGCTCTGGATTTTTAAGTATTATTGTACATCTTGTATGTTGCATATTTGCACTGTAGCAGGATGCATGCAGCGGGAGACAATCATAGTAAGGGCAAATGTCTCACAAATATGATGACTGGCAGGAACACAGAAATTACCTACAGATGTTGTACTAACAGCCAAGTCACAGATCTCCAGTACTGCAAAGGAAGATCAAACAATCTGAATTCACTGGGTGATAGTTAACTATAAACAAAGCACAGAATTATAGTCACTGATTCTCCTCCTCTCAGTGGAGAAAATGTCTGGTTTCTGCTGGTTTCCTATATCAGGATCTTGCACTCTGGAAAATGTCAGGGGTGGGTGCAGCCCATACCTAACCACTTTGTGATGCAATATACTCAGAACAATTCTACTGGAAATGTATGTACCCAAAGAATATTTTTTTAATTAGCTAAATTCTGAGAATAATTTAAATGCGAAACAATTGACGAGTGATGCATTTTATTTTCCACAACTACCCTCTCCCACACTGCTGAGGTAAATTGAGAGATAAACTGATTCAGTTCTCCTCTGGCACAGAAATATTACTGCCAAATTCTTAGGTTTTGAGGGGCATAATTTCAGCACAGTGAGAGTGGAGGAACAGGAATTTGTGGCACAATCCACTTCTGCTGGACTTGCACCCGTTTCTGGCAGTGAGGAGAAATTTTGATAGAGGGGCATGAACACTTTTTCTGTAGGTTCCCCTCAGTCATGACATGATTTTTGAAAGCAGGACTGGTAGAATGGCGGGTTCCTCCATAAACCCTGCCAGTTGTTATGATCTGGAATGCACTGCTTGAAAGGATGGCGAAAGCAGATTCAACAATAACTTTCAGAAGTGAATTGAAAAAATACTTGAAGGGGAAATATATGCAGGGCTATGGGGAAAGGGCAGGGGAGTGGAACTAATTGGATAGCTCTTTCAAAGAGCTGGCCCAAGTACAATGGGCTGAATGGCCTCCTGTGCTGTATCATTCTATGATTCTAGAGGCATTCTACTTCAAATAAATAATTGCATCAAGGGTTATTTTATATCCCAGTAATTGACAGCAATTTAAGTTTTGCAATCTTCTTGTTATTGTAAGAAAATGTAGTATTTCAGAAAGGATATCATCGGGTACCACTGACTGAAGCAGTTAACTGATGGACCTTGGAGTAAATATACTGACTGGGATGGTACTGAGCTACACAGACCCGGAAGGTCCTAGATTTGATTCCTATAAATTAAATATCAACAGAAATAGGAATAATAAGGGAGGCACACAACATTTGGGAATTCCAGACCAATCACTATTCAGTGTCCTCTCGCCTGCTCGAAATGATGTATGGATGGATAAAGACAGATCCCGCTTAGCTCTGATGCTCTCCATGGCCAAAGAGTCTGCTGATACTTGAGCAATTTTATCCCTGCTCACCTGGGTAGGGGGCCAGTTAGATTCGTCCATGGTACTTACTCACCGAGGTCCTGATTTTAACCTGATCTTAACCTAGTGGGAAGAGGAGTTGGAGCCAGAAGAGGCCCAAAAAGGAAGTTTTTAAAACACTTTTTTTTTTTGAGGCCCTCCTGAAAACCCTCCCAGCGACTTACCCGAGTGCCGGGGACCGTTCCTTTGGTTCTGGCAGCAGCATCCTGCAGCTCAATATTCTGCTCCCGGGAACCTGACTGGACCAATGCAGATGAGGCCTTGGGAGTCAAATTTCTCCCTGACGTCATACTGCTGAGGAGTGACGGTTTGCCACCCACCTTGGCCCCCGCCTGTACGACTACCAGCCCGAGTTAAAATAAAGAATCGTCATTCGATGTACTGGAGGGATGCTGGCACTCGGCGAATCACTGGGCAGTACCTTCAAGACGGGAGGGGTGGAAATTGGGATAAAGAGATAACTAATAGATTGATAGTGTTATAGTACCTGCTATGGAGAAAAAAACACATGCAATTTTGTTATAAATAATCTTACTGTAGAACTGTAGAAGATATTACTGGAAAAATAAATACTTTTTTTCTTTGAAATGTCTCCCATTGCGCATTATACTCTATTCAATCTCATTTTACTTTGCACTGGTGCTGAAATGCTATCACAGTCCTTGGTGGGTCGCAGTGTTACTCTTCTAATAATAGTTTCCTGCTGTGTTATCAATTGCTTCCTAGAACTAGTGATTCTTCTTATTTTGATTAAGCAGCATAACAACAGGGTTCATCTGGAAATAACTGGTGATTATTGAAAGAAAGAAAGAAAGATTTGCAAAATTTGTTCTTAAAGTGTTATTGGATGAGTGAGAGATGCTCCAACAGCAATGGTTAACCTTATATTGGTTACTGCATACAGGGATAATATTCCATTATTGCCTTGTAGAGAATCTGATATGAAGAAAGAACAATGTCTAAGGTTTCGCTACTAGCATTCCATACAGACTTTTTGGATAGATGCAGAATGCTGTGGTGCAACTGCCTCAGAAGTATTTCTAATTTCTCATCCACTTATTAAATATTTATCTTAAATTGACTGTGAATATTGTAACATTGCAACATTGTGTAGTGACCTTTGTAATTAATGTTAGTTAGCACTCCATAAAGCACACTGATTATATCCGAATTGTTAATCCTTCTCAGGGGATATCATTCATCAAATGCACGGAATGTGGTAACAGTAAAGGTTTGAAGTTACACCTACCACTAGCAAAACAATGATATATTGCTAAGTCAGGGAAATGATTTCAAAGGCCTTAATCTTGCCTTGGAGTTCAGACATTTATGATCTGCTTGATGGGATTATTATGTTGTGATCACTCTTTACTATCCATTTTCCCCTCTCTGTTTTGGGCTCTTTGGCCCAACATTGCTCCCTGGCTGAGATGGCTAGCAAGGTGACTGTTCCCCAGACTAAATCAAACCTTCTTGGAGTATGGCATTGAGGTGCCTGAGAATAACCTTGGGTGGTAAATCTAACAATTTCCTCTTCCTTTGAAGGGGTGGGTTAGCTTCTGTACTTTAAAAGCCACATCCACCAATAACATTTGGAAATTAGATCAGGGACTATAACAACAACATACCAGGTACAAGCATGTGTCATGCTTGCTTTATAGCACAACACATTTGCATGTATCCTTACATCATCTACCAAAATATATCTTTAAAACTTATAGAAATATGATTGATCACCCTTACTAACATATCTGATACTCACTTGTGATTTAAACTGGGATATTTTAGACTAATTCGGATTTGGAGTTTTACAGGATCAATATTTATAACTCAAACATCCCATGGATTCAATACTTAAATTGACACTGTCCACCATTAAATGTTTTTGGAAAACATGTTAGTTAAGGGAGCTCACCCATGGAGAGGGAACAGAAGATAATTACCTTCCCAGCAGATTTCATTTTCAATATTTTTTTTTTTTATAATCGCACAAATCAAAAACTTGAACAGCAGAGTGGGAGGTAGTGAACATCAGCCATAAAAAGATAGAATGAACACTAGGGAGCCACTGACCTGCCCATCGTATCAGTAAATAGTTACTTTCATTGAACACCATTGTACTTATTTGTTAAAAACTTTGATTAGAATTGTTTTTTTCTCCCCCCTGCCCCTCCAAGAAGGATTTGTCCCACTTCAAGAATGTGTTTGTGAAAAATTGTAAAAAATTGTAACAAAAATGAACAATTTCCTGAAAGGACATCCAGCACAAGCGGATATTGAATCTTGTAACAGAGTGAAGAGTTGCAGGTTTAAGGGGTCAAAATTGCCCCTTTTTGGCGATGCCCGTTAGCGCCTCGAGGGGGCGCGAAAACGTTTTCACCCGGGGGTGGAGGCGCTACCGGCTCCCGCAAAATTGCATGGGAGTTAGTCATCGCCCTGTGCGGTGACCCCTTTACGCCCTGCGGCGGATATTGCCCTGCATCCCACGAGGCTGCCGCAAGCAGCGTCTGCGCCTGCATCATGGGCTGCAAACTGGGCCGACATCCGCTCGCGGGGCAAAAGTTAAAGGGGAGGCCCGATGACTTTTTCTGCTGTGTGATTTGGGCTGCCATCGTGCAGCCCGGCACTCTGTTTTGGGCCTGGTGGCCCAGTGGAGGCCATCAGAGGCTCGGCAGAGCACGCAGCGGCCCTCCCCTTTAACCAAAGGGGAGAGGCGTTGAAAAGTGTCAGCGCTAAGAGGAGTATCTGCGTAGGGCTGCCCATTGCACCTCAGTACCGCCCCGGAACCCGCCCCAAGAGGAAGTGAAGCGCATGGTAACCGCAATTTCGCAGCCAGGGCTTGACTTCCACGCCGGGCGCAGGAAGTCCCGCAACGAGCCTGTTACTGCACCCAATTGGGGCGCTGGGGAATTACTCCCAGTGTTTTAAATGACGGGGAGAATTACTGTAGAAAAGTTACAGAAAATCTAATGATTAGTGGTGCTGTAAAAACCCCGTTTATTTATGTGAATTGTAAGATTCTCTTACAAAACTACTTACAAGTCTTACAATTGTAAGACTACTTTCTCTTCTTCCTATAATGGTCTTTCTGCACTATGCAACTATCACATCCAACTGAGCAGGCAGTTGCACCCTGACCTCTGTTCATATAGTTCTGCACATGTCTAGTGAGGTGCACATAAGCATGGCCTCGGATGAATTGTGTTCCAAATTCCTTTCCCTCCCTGTGAGCAATTTAACAGACCTATGTACCTGGACATAAATTGCTGTACCTTTGTCATTGCTCTGGCAAAATCCTAGAATTCGCAACCTATCAACATTATGGGAGCACATTCACCACGTGAACTGCAGTGGCTCATGAAGACGGCCCACCACCGCCTGCTCAGGCAACCATGGATGGCCAATAAATGCTGCTTTTCTACAGTCCAAAGAACAAATAACATTTTAAAATTCATTTTCGACAACAAATGCAACAAATTTGTACAGCATCTTACTAACACCGGGATATAGAGCTCAAAATTGGCCCACCCCTTTTTTTGGCGCACTCACCTTGATGCGCTCACTTTGTGGGTTGAAAAGGGCGCCGAAAAAATGTCCCCCTGATTCTGGCCGCTGTGTTGCCTCTCCCAGGGCTTGGCGCGGCGTGGCCAGCCAATTGGGGAGCGGAGCTAGGACCCTGTGCCAGAAACAGTGCTGGCAGCTCTCCACATGCGCGTTGGAGTGTGCGCGCTGGAGTGTGCGCGCTGATGATCCCCGACCCCCCGCCCGAATGTGAAATTCCGTGGAGAAAATCTTGCTGCCACCAACAGGGTGTGTGGAGTGGAGATTCAGGAACCGCAGGGTGGGTTCTATCACCGACCCCATGGGGGTAGGGGGTTACGATCCCGTGGGCGGTCTGATCCCCGACCTCTAGGGAAGATCTGATCCCCAGACGTGTCCGATCTCTGACCCCAGGTGCTGTTCTGATCCTGGAGGGTCTGATCCCCGACCCCAGGAGGTAGGGTTGTTTGTAAGAGGCGGGCTGATGGTGGGTGTGCTTAGGCGGCTGGGAGAACATAAGAACATAAGAATTACGAGCAGGAGGTACTTCTATTTTTTTATTTGGATAAAAATTATCTAACTATGTTTTGTCTCTTTACTTCTTTTATTTTTGTGGTTTAAGCTTCCATGAATGCTTCTGTTGTATAGTAAATTAACTTTGCGAAGTTTATCATATGATGTCCTGTTTGATCCTATTCACATTCTTTAATCAAATCATTAAGTTCTGCTGGCCTCCAATGTGCCCAACTGTGCTGATTTCTTAACTCTCTGCAAGGGTTTTCTGTGCGGCCACAAGTGGTCACATATGCTGGCCTAAGTTAGTTTGGAGTAACTATTAGCTGTACAAAGTAGCCTAAATGGCCAAAACGCGCTTAGGTGGCTAGTAACGCCTCCTTTTGAAAAAAGCTAAACTAAACTAAAAAACTAAAAAATGGCGCAAATTGTGCAAAATGGGGATTTTTAAGATACTTCAGAAAAATCAAGTTGCTCCAAAAAAAACGGAGCAACTTTTGGGCAATTTTGAGCCCATAGTCAGGTTGATAGAGGAACAATGTCGGGCTGGTAGGGGAATTAGATTCAATTCATGGGCTGATAGGAAGCAAAATCTGGAGCAAGTGGTGAATTTTTCGGTGTTATGAGTATCATGAAAATCTGGTATTCTTAGGGGCGGAAATTGCCCCCCGCCGGAAACGCAGCGCACCTACTGTGTCTGGGCTGTTTTCACTGCCGCGGTGGATGTGATGATTTCTTGTGCGAAATTCCGCTCTTTGTTTTTTTACTGAGTGGACCAGAAGTCAGTCATAATGAGGGCAGAAGTGAGGTGGAGAGCGGAAATTTGGTCACTAGAGGGGCGGAAGTGGGGTTGGGCAGACAGATAAAGCTGTTGGTGGCACAAAGCAGCGGCAGCAAGATTTTCTCCACGGAATTTCACATTCGGGAGGGGGGGGGGGGGGGGGGGAGATCATCGGCGGTGCGCACTCTGATGACGCACTTAGGACGGATCGGCAGCAGCAGAGCAGTGGGAGGGAGGAATCAGGTCATCGCCGGGATAACACAGGAGGGCAATTTTCAAAATAGCGCCCATTCCATGAAAAATCGGCGGCCATTCCACTCGACCGCGTGGCCTCCGGCTCCTGGCGGTAACAGGCCTTAAGGGAAGGAGCAATTTCAGTCCCTTACTATCAGCACACCCAGGAATATCACATCCTGAGGATATTACAAAAGGCTCAAATGAAGATGATATATTCTGCTTTCCAATTTTACTGCAGGTTTGGGGAGCACTCGGGAGTGAGGGGGTGGCGGGGTGGGGGGGGGGGGGAACATCGGCCTCTAGCCATTCTCATCTTCTGTCAAATAGCTACTGGCATCTGCTTCATGCCTGCTATTATTAATACCTTACCTTTAGTGAAGTTTCAGGAGCTGAATAAAGAAGCAGACTTTAAATCCAATGAAACACTTAAAAGCTGGGCATGTTTCAAAATCAACTGAACACATATTTCTCAAAACGAGCAAGACTCACCAAGGTTGCAATTCCCTGCCTAACTTCTTAATTCACATAATACACTATTCTATACCAAATGTATCTTAGTAGCATGCCTGATGGGAATCGGAACAACAAAGGTTAAGACTATCAAATGTCATTAACAAAGATCGAAAGTGACTTAATTGGTCATAGAAATCACTGCAATTGCAATAATTTCCCACAGTAACTTATGTTTTCCTAATTCAGGATTATATACAAACACCTCACTGGTGATATAACAGCGCTCTCTGGATCACATTTGTGATACAAAGCTTCACAACCTAGAAGTTATAGTAGCACATCAGCACATTATAGAGTCAGTGATGGCTCAGTGAATAGCACACTCGCCTCTGAGTCAGAAGGTTGTGGTGTGAAGTCCCACTCCAGAGACTTGAGCACAAAAATTTAGGCTGACAGTCCAGTGGTGTGCTGAGGGCGTGCTGCACTGTTACAGATGCAGTCTTTCGGATGAGATGTTAAACTGAGGCCCTGTCTGCCCTCTCAGGTGGATGTAAAAGATCCCATGGCACTATCTTGAAGAAGAACAGGGGAGTTATCTCTGCTGTCCTGGCCAATATTTATCCCTCAATCATAGAAACATAGAAAATAGATGCAGGAGTAGGCCATTCGGCCCTTCGAGCCTGCACCACCATTCAATAAGATCATGGCTGATCATTCACCTCAGTACCCCTTTCCTGCTTTCTCTCCCTATCCCTTGATCCCTTTAGCCATAAGGGCCATATCTAACTCCCTCTTGAAAATATCTAACGAACTGGCATCAACAACTCTCTGCGGTAGAGAATTCCACAGGTTAACAACTCTGAGTGAAGAAGTTTCTCCTCATCTCGGTCCTAAATGGCTTACCCCTTATCCTTCGACTGTGACCCCTGGTTCTGGACTTCCCCAACATCAGGAACATTCTTCCTGCAACTAACCTGTCCAGTCCCGTTCGAATTTTATACGTTTCTATGAGATCCCCTCTCATTCTTCTAAACTCCAGTGAATACATGCCCAGTCGATCCAGTCTCTCCTCTTATGTCAGTCCTGCCATCCTGGGAATCAGTCTGGTGAACCTTTGCTGCACTCCCTCAACAGCAAGAACATCCTTCCTCAGATTAGAGACCAAAACTGAACACAATATTCCAGGTGAGGCCTCACCAAGGCCCTGTACAACTGCAGTAAGACCTCCCTCCTCCTATACTCAAATCCCCTGGCTATGAAGGCCAACATGCCATTTGCCTTCTTCACTGCCTGCTGTACCTGCATGCCAACTTTCAATGACTGATGTACCATGACACCCAGGTCTCGTTGCACCTCTCCTTTTCCTAATCTGCCGCCATTCAGATAATATTCTGCCTTCATGTTTTTGCCACCAATGTGGATAACCTCACATTTATCCACATTATACTGTATCTGCCATGCATTTGCCCATTCACCTAACCAAGTCACCCGGCATCCTCCTCCCAGCTCACGCTGCCACCCAGCTTAGTGTCATCTGCAAATTTGGAGAAATTACACTCAATTCCTTCATCTAAATCATTGATTTATATTGTAAAGAGCTGGGGTCCCGGCACTCCACTAGTCACTGCCTGCCATTCTGAAAAGGACCCGTTTATTCCAATTCTCTGCTTCCTGTCTGCCAACCAATTCTCTATCCACGTCAATACATTACCCCCAACACCATGTGCTTTAATTTTGCACACCAATCTCTTGTGTGGGACCCTGTCAAAAGCCTTTTGAAAGTCCAAATACACCACATCCACTGGTTCTCCCTTGTCCACTCTACTAGTTACATCCTCAAAAACTCAAGAAGATTTGTCAAGCATGATTTCCCTTTCATAAATCCATCCTGACTTGGACCGATCCTGTCACTGCTTTCCAAATGCGCTGCTATTTCATCTTTAATAATTGATTCCAACATTTTCCCCACTACTGATGACAGACTGACCGGTCTATAATTCCCTATTTTCTCTCTCCCTCCTTTTTTAAAAAGTGGTGTTACATTAGCTACCCTCCAGTCCATAGGAACTGATCCAGAGTCGATAGACTCTTGGAAAATGATCACCAATGCAACCACTATTTCTAGGGCCACTTCCTTAAGTACTCTGGGATGCAGCCTATCAGGCCCTGGGGATTTATTGGCCTTCAATCCCATCAATTTCCCCAACACAATTTCCTGACTAATAAGAATTTCCTTCAGTTCCTCCTTCTCGCTAGACCCTTGGTCCCTTAGTATTTCCAGAAGGTTATATGTGTCTTCCTTCGTGAAGACAAACCAAAGTATTTGTTCAATTGGTCTGCCATTTCTTTGTTCTCCATTATAAATTCACCTGATTCTAACTGCAAGGGACCTACGTTTGTCTTCACTAATTTTTTTCTCTTCACATATCTATAGAAGCTTTTGCAGTCAGTTTTTATGTTCCCAGCAAGCTTCCTCTCATACTCTATTTTCCCCCTCCTAATTAAACCCTTTGTTCTCCTCTGCTGAATTCTAAATTTCTCCCAGTCCTCAGGTTTGCTGCTTTTTCTGTCCAATTTATATGCCTCTTGCTTAGATGTAACACTATCCCTAATTTCCTTTGTTTGCCATGGTTGAGCCACTTTCTCCATTTTATTTTTACAATTGTTGAAGTTCATCCATGTGATCTTTAAATGTTTGCCATTGCCTATCCACCGTCAACCCTTTAAGTATCATTCGCCAGTCTATTCTAGCCAATTCACGTCTCATACCATCGAAGTTACCTTTCCTTAAGTTCAGGACCCTAGTCTCTGAATTAACTGTGTCACTCTCCATCGTAATAAAGAATTCTACCATATTATGGTCACTCTTCCCCAAGGAGCCTCCCACAACAAGATTGCTAATTAGTCCTTTCTCATTACACATCACCCAGTCTAGGATGGCCAGCTCTCCAGTTGGTTCCTCGACATATTAGTCTAGAAAACCATCCCTAATACACTCCAGGAAATCCTCCACCGTATTGCTACCAGTTTGGTTAGCCCAATCTATATGTCAATTAAAGTCACCCATGATAACTGCTGTACCTTTATTGCACGCATCCCTAATTTCTTGTTTGATGCTGTCCCCAACCTCACTACTACTGTTTGGTGGTCTGTACACAACTCCCACTAGCGTTTTCTGTCTTTTGGTATTCCGCTGCTCTACCCATACAGATTCCACATCATTCAAGCTAAAGTCTTTCCTTGGTATTGCGTTAATTTCCTCTTTAACCAGCAATGATACCCCACCTCCTTTTCCCTTCTGTGTATTCTTCCTGAATTTTGAATTCCCAGCCTTGGTCATCTGGTGCCATCTTGCCGTAATCCCAATTATATCATATTCATTAATAGCTGCCTGCACAGTTAATTCATCCACCTTATTCCGAATACTCCTCACATTGAGGCACAGAGCCTTCAAGCTTGTCTTTTTAACATACTTTGTCCCTTTAGAATTTTGCTGTAATGTGGCCGCTTTTGATTTTTGCGTCTGGTTTCTACTGGTCCCACCTCCCCCAGAACTGGTTCCAATGTCCCAGGAATTTGAATCCCTCCCTCCTGCACCACTCCTCAAGCCACGTATTCATCTTAGCTATCCTGCTATTTCTTCTCTGACGAGCATGTGGCACTAGTAGCAATCCTGCGATTACCACCTTTGAGGTCCTGCTTTTTAATTTAACTCCTAGCTCCCTAAATTCAGCTTGTAGGACCTCATCCTGTTTTTTACCTATATCGTTACCTATATGCACAATGACAACTGGCTGTTCACCCTCCTTCTCCAAAATGTCCTGCAGCTGCTCCAAGACATCCTTGACCCTTGCACAAGGGAGGCAACATACCATCCTGGAGTCTCGATTGCGGCCGCAGAAACGTCTATCTAGTCCCCTTACAATAGAATCCCCTACCACTGTAGCTCTCCCACTCTTTTTCATGCCCTCCTGTGCAGCAGAGCCACCCATGGTGCCATGAACTTGGCTGCTGCTACCCTCCCCTGATGAGTCATCCCCCCGAACCGCACCCAAGGTGGTGTATCTGTTTTGGAGGGGGATGGCCGCAGGGGAGCCCTGCACTACCTTCCTTCCACTGCTCTGCCTGATGGTCACCCATTCCCTATCTGGCTGAGTAACCTTTACCTGTGGTGTGACCAACTCACTAAACGTGCTATTCACGACATCCTCAGCATCGCAGATGCTCGAGTGAATCCATGCGCAGCTCCAGTGTCGCAATGCGGTTTGTCAGGAGCTGCAGCTGGATACACTTCCTGCACATGTAGTCGTCAGGGACACTGGAAGCGTCCCTGACTTCCCACATAGCACAGGAGGAGCATGACACGGGTCTGGGATCTCTTGCCATGACTTAACCCTTAAATTAGTTTAATTTGGCAACAATGCCAAAGGTTTCTTACTGATAAAGGAAAAGAAAAAGAAGAAAAACTACTCACCAATCACTTACCCCCCCCCCCCCCCCTTGGCTGTGACATCACATTGCAATTTCTTTTTACTTCTTTTTTGCCTTCTCTCCCTGCTGCAGCTGCACCAGCTGGCTCCTCCTCAACGTTGCTGCTCCCTCCGACTGCTGGCCTTTTATGGGCCTTCGCTGGACTCACTGCTCCTCCTCCGATGCTGCCGCTCCCTCCGACTGCTGGCCTTACCGCTCCTCCTTGACGCTGCCGCTCCCTCCGACTGCTGGCCTTTTATGGGCCTTCGCTGGACTCACTGCTCCTCCTCCGATGCTGCTGCTCCCTCCTCAACTGCTGGGCCTTTTTGTGGGTCTCCCGTGGACTCACCGCTCCTCCTCCGATGCTGCCGCTCCCTCCTCGACTGCTGGGCCTTTTATGGGCCTTCGCTGGACTCACTGCTGCTCCTCCTCCGACTGCTGGCCTTTTATGGGCCTTCGCTGGACTCACTGCTCCTCCTCCGATGCTGCTGCTCCCTCCTCGACTGCTGGGCCTTTTATGGGCCTTCGCTGGACTCACTGCTCCTCCTCCGATGCTGCCGCTCCCTCCTCGACTGCTGGGCCTTTTATGGGCCTTTGCTGGACTCACTGCTCCTCCTCAGATGCTGCCGCTCCCTCGACTGCTGGGCCTTTTTGTGGGTCTCCCGTGGACTCACCATTCCTCCTCCGACGCTGCCGCTCCCTCCTCAACATAACAAAAACAGGTTATCTGGTCATTGCTGTTTGTGGGAGCTTGCTTTTGTGTAAATTGTTGTCGTATTTCCCAAATTACAACTGTGATATTCTCCAAAAGCACTTTATTGGCTGTTAGGTGCTTCGAGTTGTCCGGTTGTCATGAAAAGAGTTATATAAATGCAAGTCTTTTCACTGTACTGTGAAATGAAAAAACTGAATTTCCATTTCTGTAAGTATCTAACAGAAGGTCCCAATTTCAATCATGCTGCCAAAAGGGTGCCAAGAAGCAGCTTCATGGGTCCTATATAGGTAGCTCAAGAACTGCATTGGAAGCACATCACCTACCCACCCTAATGGCTGAAACATTGTATGGGGTACTGAAACCTTTTTTAAAAAAGTCTACAAAAATTATTTTTCCAAGCAAGGAAAGATCTCAAGTCTTTGCATGGGTTTCCCCTCCATAAATATCAAACCAAGGCAATTAATATATTGCAAGAACGACATGAATTTTTAAACTTTGGGATTTTTAAATGTAATCATGATATTATCAGGGTTTGAATTACTGAGGTCAACAACACAGGGAATCATTTGCAGAAGTACAAGCAATCAACGGTGAATGATAATTCAACCACTTTGCATCGTCAAACTCAACAACTTTCTCAAGCTGGGTTCCCCAGTGATATCATCTGTCCTTACTATTCAACAACAAAAATTCAACATGATCACAGCACAAAATAAAAGCATTTTCAAGTCAATCACAGTTCTTTGTAATGGTTTAATTTTTGAAAGGAATGCTGTGGCTAAACTCACGTGAGCTTTAATTTCATTGATTAAAAAATAACCGGTTCTCAAAGTTAATTCAAAATATGTCAAAATAAAAATTGTATAAGAAAATGTAAACGTTGTATAACTTCAATTATATACAGTGTTAGCAGAGTAATTTGGACAGATAACAATACTTTCTATATAAGCTTTGTATCATTATTTTACTTGCAGCCAAACAGCTGTGCACATATATTCACCTCTGTAACTTTCAAAAAACCTGAAAAATCAGCTACCACATTCCCATGTGTGAGCATGGCCCCCTTAGGATTCCCTGAAAGGAAAAATTACACTGTCAAAACAATTATAAGAAACCATGAAATAAAAGGCACATTAAAAAATTGATAAACAAAAAGCTATACAAGAAAGAAAATTGAGCCTGAAGATAGACAGATCTTCAGTACCTGATGATTTCCACCCCAGGGTATTAAAACAAGTAGGTGAGAACATTGTAAATGTTTTAGTCATAATCTTCCAAACCTCTCTTGATTCAAGAATTGTCCCCTTGGATTGGAAAACTGCCAATGTCACTCGATTATTTAAGAAGGATGGGAAAGGTAAACCAGGAAATTAGAGCTATTAGTCTAATGTCTGTTATGAGGAAGTCACTAGAATCTGTTATTAGGGACAGAGTGTCTGAGCTCTTGGACAAATGTGAACTGATCAGAGAGAGACAGCATAGATTTATAAAGGGTAAGTCATGTCTAACTAACCTAGTTGAAGTTTTCGAGTAGGTCACTAATATAAGAACATAAGAAATGGGAGCAGAAGTAGGCCATAAGGCCCCTCGAGCCTACTCCACCATTCAATATCATGGCTGATCTGATCATGGACTCAGCTCCACTCCCCTGCCCGCTCCGCATAACCCCTTATCGTTTAAGAAACTGTCTATTTCTGTCTTAAATGTATTTAATATCCCAGCTTCCACAGCGCTCTGAGGCAGCAAATTCCGCAGATTCACAACCCTCTGAGAGAAGAAATTTCTCCTCATCTCAGTTCTCAGATAATATGGTAGGTAAGGGAGTGTTTAATATTGTTGTTTATATGGTCTCGCAGAAGGCATTCGATAAGGTTCCACACAAGAGGCTGTTAGGAAAAATGGAAGTGCATGGAACTGGAGGTAACCTTTGCATTGGGTAGGGAAATGGTTAATAGATACGACACAGAGAATAGGGATAATAGGTATGTACTCCAATTGGCAGGGTTTGACTACTGGTGTCCTGCAGGGATCTGTACTGGGGTCTCAGTTTTTCACTATATTTATAAATAACCTAGATGAAGGAATAGAGAGCCGTATATTGAAGTTTGCTGATGGTACTAAGTAGGTGGCACAGTAAATAGGAGCAAAAAGTTGTAAAGGGACATTGATAGATTTAAGTGAGTGGGCAAATCTGTGACAGATGGAGTTCAATACAGGGAAGTGCGAGGTCAACACTTTGGACCTAAGATAGTTCAGAGTATTTTCTAAATGGAGAGAAGCTGGGAACAGTGGAGGAGAGATTAAGGGGTCCATGTACAGAAGTCACCAAAAACTAGTGGACAGGTACAAAAAAATAATCAAAAAGGCTAATGTAATATTAGCCTTCATCTCAAAAGGGCCGGAATACAATGGAAGTTATGCTACAGTTGTATAAAGTTCTGGTTAGACCATATCTGGAATCCTGCATTTAGTTCTGGGGATCGCACCTCAGAAAGAATATATGAGCATTGGAGTGGGTGCAGCGCAGATTCACCAGAATTATACTGGGCTAAACTAGTTAAATAACGAGGACTGGTTATTTAGATTAGATATGTATTGCCCCGATTATAATAGATTAAGGGGTGATATAAGGAGGTGTTTAAGATGATTCAAGGTTTTGATAGGATAGATAGAGAGAGACTTTTTCCTCTGGTGGGAGTGTCATGAACAATGGGGCATAAATTAGAACAAAGCTGTTCAGGGGTGATGGCAGGAGGTACTTCTTCATCCAAAGGGTAATGGAAATCTGGAACTCACTCCCACAAAAAGCTATTGAGGCTAGGTGAATTGAGCCTTTAATTGCTGGAAACTGTGTTGATACAATGGGATATAAATTCATCTTTGGGCGGTAGTGAAAAGTGGGCGGTGTCAAATGCCCGACCCAATCGAACTGAATATCTAGAGGCTGATTAGATGCTGTCCGGTTTTCCCTACCGCCCAAGACAAATTTATCACCCAAAGACTATAAAAGAACTTAATGTGGACATTTGACAATCTGCAGTAAAATAGGCATTGTGGCCACATTAAACATTTTTAATCTGGACTTCACAAGAGATTTGTTTAACCATGTTAAAGTAATGCTCAAGAGAGCAGGGGGCTGAAATTCAGGTGCATCAGAAACCTGGTAAGTAGATCCATTTTCAGGACGTTGAAATTTTTTAGATTCAAAGCTGAAAATGGGCTGGTTGGGGCCTCTGCCGCTGTCAACTGCGGTGGAGTCATGGTGCTGTCACAGCGCATGCACGTCACCGCGCGCTCTCCCCTCCGTTAAAGGGGAGATATTCGATCATTGTTTAACTTTGACCACTGGGCCACCAGGGAGGGTTTCGGCCAGACCAGTGGTCTGGCACCCAAGAGGGGGTGCCTGACCGAACCCGGGAGAAGTACTTTGGCAGCCAATTGGCAAGTCGGCTGGCAAAAATGTCTCCATTGTGGCTCCCTTTAAGAATGGCTGCGCTGCCGGGCGGCAGTCAGTTCGGAGATGGTTCACCGACAGAAATACTTGCCGGGGACACCATGAGGCAGGGGATCGACGGATGGAGCTGAAAATCACTGGTAATTATTTTTTTATTGCTTTAAATTGGCGGTGCAACTACTTGGGTGGAATGGGATCCAGGCCGAAAAATCCCCGACCTGAATTTAGGTCAGGTCGGCCTTTTGACCCCAAAGCGGCGGCTATTCAATTTTTAGGAATGGCTGCCGCAAACACGCATTAACAGGTCTCTTTGAAACCCTGAATTTCAGCCCCCAGATGTGTCAACAAGATTTTTAATAGATCATTGCAGGAAAATCATATTACACTATGCTGCAGTAGGTAGGGAACATATACTACTTTGCTTAGCATTTCTTATGGAAGTCAGCAAACAGCAAGATGAAAATGATCTTTCAAATAATACTCATTTGGAAAAAAATTCAAAAGGCACAGAGTAGAAATGATCTGCTATTGCATGACGTTAAGTAATTTGAGAATGAGAAAATTCTATACATATTTAAGAAAACCGGTATCATGTGTAGTGAACCCTAAATCAAAAAAAAAATGTAGTGCCTGTGAGGAATACAGATGGTCTTGGACCACCAATGTGGAAGTGGGAGCTGTATTACAGATTGAAACAGTATCATGAGTTTAGATGAAGATGCAACACTCCTCATGGTTCAACAGGTAAATGTGCCATCCCATATGCTACTGAGATACACAGGCCAAGGGGGAGGCCATCTATCCCCCAACCAACATCAATAAAACACATTATCCTATCATTTATCTCATTGCTGTTCGTGGGACTTTACTGTGCACAAATTGACCGCTGCATTTCCCCATACAGCAACAGTGACTATGCTTCAAAAAGTACTTCATTGGTTGTAAAGCACTTTGGGCCATCCTAAGGTTGTGAAAGGCACTGTATAAATGCAAGTTATTTTTTTCTATATACAAGAAATTATATTCTGCCAGGTCAGTAGTTTTGGACCAGCTTTGCTGGTAAGGGACACATGGGCAGTGAGAGAGGGATGCAAAATTTACCCTTGTGCTTAATGCCATTAATCAATGTAACTACAGGCATTTTCTGTGGCACATACCTGTTGTTCCGCTGGTAAAACAGACAATCGACAGATCCTCAGGTCGTGGAGGCTGAGAGTAGAAAACAAATAAAAATGAAGAAACCGAGAGCAGTGCAAGCTGTCGAAGAAACAAATCTGTGCTGAAAACCAGAGAAGGATACAATGTGCTCATCTATGCTGGCTGCTGTTGATGTAGATTTTCAAGTTACTCTTCCCTTAAATATGAACATGTTTTCAGAAAGCTCCACGAAGCAGTAAATCAATTAGATTGGTTGCTTCACTCACCACAGGAGTTCGCCTGTTCATCCGTCCAAGGTTCTGGAAGCAAGGGAAGAAAGTAACTTCAGAGTGAAAATAGGACACATATTTTATCGTTAAATTACTTTCATTTTTCAAACACAGCTCTACAAAGAACACTATTCATTCACTGGCTAACTATCAAGTAGCGGGAAAAAAAGAAAGTGCTGTCATGTGGTTTCATCCCTTATTCAGGGTTTTTCATTGAACACTGCTGATAGACACTGCAGAATGCAAGCTATTTTAAAAAAAACTTTTTGGACATCATAGAATGATTTGCAAAGAATTTGCAACTGTATAGTGCTATTTCCATAATCTATTTAAAAACCAAAATAAATCAATTAGTGCTAAGACCCTGTTCTGATGAAGGATCTTGGACCCGAAATGTTAACTCTGCTTTCTCTCCACAGATGCTGCCTGACCCACTGAGATTTCCAGCATTTTCTGTTTTTATTCCAGATTCCAGCATCCGCAGTATTTTGCTTTTGTGTTAGTACAAAGACTCTTCCGTGTTAAGATTGGCACATTTTCTAATGCTTGTATTTGTTATGTATGTAAACCTGTAAATACCATGTCTAACCATCAGAGGGCTTATCCCCTGGAGTCCCAAGGGATCCCACAATCCCTTGGGAACACCTGTATATAAGGAGGCCTCACAGGCTGGAGAGGCACTCTGAGATTTGTAATAAAGGACTACGGTCACACCTTACTTTGAGCTTGCAGTATCCAGTCTGACTCTTTATTCAAGTACCCAATGTCAGTACTGTGCTGTCATAGACCAAATGCAAGTGAACTTCTCTCTACTCTACCCCAACTCCAATTTTAGAAGGCCAATTTCCCACACCAGTCATCCTTGTGGCCTCTCCAAGATAGACTATCAAGTTAGTGTCAATTGGAGCAAAATTATATGCAGTTTTGTGCTGTTAACCCATGCCATTGTTGAAGCTGTCCAAATTCAGTATCATTTTCTATTGGCTTACTAGATGCCTTCTGCAACTGATTGGCACTGTAAGGAACTTTGTTTAGATTTCACTTAATTTAATTTTAATTAATTCTGCTTGATCCACTAATAGAAGTTAGGGTGAGCCAACCATTCCCTGAAATTTTATTGGTGGAGCGTCTTTCAGGGAGGTACTTGATTCTATCCCTGTGGGGTTACTTAAAATAGGAAATAAAAATAAAAAATGCTGCAAATACTCAGCAGGTCAGGCAGCATCTGTGGAGCGAGAAACAGAGCTAATGTTTCAGGTCAATGACCTTTTGTCAGAACTGGAAATTTAGAGATATAACAGGTTTTAAGCAAGTACAGAGGCAGGGAAAGGAGGGAGGGGAGTAAAGAACAAAAGGGATGGTCTGTGATAGGGTGGCAGACAGGAGAGATTAAATTAGAAAAGGAATGATGGTGCAAGGCGAAAGGGGATGATAATGGGATAAGTAAAGAAACAAAAGATGGCTCTAGAGGAGGAATAACAGAATCATTACCAACAGCTGCTGTTCAAAAAAATGGGGGCAGAGGTTATCGTTTGAAATTGTAGTCAATTGTTGTCTGAAACTGTCCCCCATTTTTTGACTTACCCTCCAGTTTTCCTTCTACCCTGTGTCAAATCACTTTGCCTTTATTTGGCAACTGGGCTAAAATCAGGAATTACTGTCACCAGTGTGGCAGTTACATACCACAGCACATTTGTATACAAATGCATTGCACTACTTGAATGTGTTACTGACATCATTCACATACCTCCACCTCCTGTAATGCCAGTATTTGCACTCCACAGTCATTTCCCATCTCAACCAAGTCCATCTCAAATGGGTCCATTAGGATAACTATTTTTAAGCCTGGCGTCTCTTTCTTCTCCACATTCTTCAAAAGAATTTTTGCTTTTTCTACCTTGTCACAGATAACTGTGGAAATCTCAGCTTGAAAAGGAGAAGTGCATACATTAGTGGTGCATTGAAAAATGAGAGAAATAAAAGATTTGGACGATACAAACAAATCTAGAAACTTGGTAACTCTCTTTCTCCCCCCTCCCGAAAGGAGTACAAATTGTGCTGGGGAACAGGGATAATGCTCCATTTACGCCTTATCAAATATATAAGAATGGTAATTTTTACAGCATGCTCTTGGGAGTGGAGGGGATTAGGAAGAGACCACTTTATAATCTCGTGGAAAAAGATAGCAATTACGTTTGAGCCCTAAATCTAATCAGAATCTCAGTCATTACAGCAATTAGAGCTTATTTTTAAGGTAAGGATACTCTGAATAGTAAGATAGAATTTTGCATTGCATTCACTATAAACAATTAGCAAGATAAGGCTTGTCATAGCAACGCACTCCTAGTTTTCAAGTATAGTCATTAATGCAGTTTCATTATTAGCTAGTTGTAGCTTTTTTAAAAAAGAAACATTATTTGCATCATATAATGAGGCCATAGCCTTTCATGAAAAAATGTTTGGGAAATGTTTTCCAAGGAGACAGAAGAGCCATGCACCATTTTCATCATATATATGATATGATATTATAATTTGCTTCATTGCATTAGGTGGAAGGTTGATGAGAAAATTGTTGCCAAACATACTTTCATGCAACAGTATCTTTTAAAATGTGAAGCAAAAATGGTGAAATAAAATGATTTTTAGAAAATACACTTGTTTGTATTTAGGGGGGGAGGGGTGGGGAATGAAGTACAGGAAAATTTATTTGAAAATAATTTTCCTGCTAACAATACATTCAGCCACTGGGAAATACATAAACAATTGAACTGCAGTGGAAACAGAATCCTGTGAACCTGACAAATTGGTACAGGTATTTTATACTGGAGGTTGGGCTCTGGAAGAATGGCATTAAAGTGGAGACCCATGGGGGATAAAATTCAACTTCGGCACAGGTGCAAAACATATGGTAGCGGATCAACTGCCCATTATACACCCCACCCGTTTTGTGCCCACACCAAAGTTCAGCTTTACTCCCATTATCTGTGAGTGCTGCTTTCCCTTGTTTTATTGCACCTATGCACCCGCCATATGAGCTTTTGGTCCAACACAAAGATCAATGCAAGAGTGACAAAGGACGTCCTAAAGCAAGAATCTGGTTTGAATCTTTGCATTAAAAATACTGACATTGGGATAGAATCTATGAAACATTTTCAGATCTACTGCAAAGAGGGGGTATCACCATAATTGGGGAGAGAATTTTAATCATTTAGTTTGAAAAACCAAGTCATATTTTCAACAATACAACATTATATTCCAGTGATGTGACAACATTTGATGGTTCCTAAGATGTGTCTGTGACATGATTAAATATGTCAAATAATTTATGTCCCCATGAAGCCATTTTTGTCCCAGTGATCAATGCAATTTCTGTTCAGAGAAACACTTAGGGCTGTATTTTGCGGAGGGTCAGAGGGCGCGATCCTTGGCGGGTCAGGTGGGAAAGTGTTTTTTTTCCCCCAGTGGGTCGGGACCCCGCTATGAATCCCCGCCATGTGCCTCTACCAAATGTTGGGTTTGTCAGCGCTGAGCAGACCCGAATACACAGTGGCGGGGAGGCAATTAAAATCATTAGTGGCTTGTTTACAGCCACTTAAAAATGTTTTTTCCCCAGCTTTTTAAATTTGACAGGTCGCCTATTGGTTTCCTGCTGTGCCTAGACCTTGTTTGTGAAGCTGAGGCAGGAGGTCAGTGGCCACTGAATCAGCTGATGAGTTGACAGCTTCAAATGTCAAGTCACAGCTCCCAGTTGATTGAGAAATGTTCCCTTAACCGCTAGCTTCTCTAAACTGCATTTCCACTATAGATTCAGGATACTGCAAGTCTTTACACACAAATCTCCATCCAGTCTGACCTCATTACCTCTCCCACCATTGAAAGATCGCTTCTGTCATGTCTACTTTACCTGCCATCTATTCCATCAGCATGGGTGTCCTAGAAACACTCTCACCTTGGTCCTCAGAATACCACCACAATCAGTACCAACACCAGCAGCACCAGGCACACCAGCAGCAGCAACACCACCAACCTTCTCCGCAATCAACTGATGCCCTGTGTCCTGTGCAGCATCAGCACCTGACTACATTGCTGCCTGGGAGGCCAGGGATGGCCTCACCATGGCCAGATTTACTTCTCTGATGCACCAGGTTGGCACCACCCCACACCAACACCATAAAGCATCCCTACAATGCCCAAGCAATTCCTTTCACACTCATCGGCATTGCGAGGGGTAACATTATGTCTCACCATTCACCGCAACTCACTAAGCCACTTCCAAAAGTGCACACAGATCTGTCCAAGAACGCAAAGTGTTGAAAATAAATGTTTCAATGTTTGACACCACATTAACAGAAACTTTACATGAACAATGCATAAAACACCCAAGTGCCTGCCCTTGTGTGTTGTTAGTTGGTATGATTGGACAAGGATGAGGGCAAGTGTGAGAGGTGGCTAATGAAGTGGGGATGTGATAATGTAGATAGTGAGGAATGGGTGAAGGTGCAAGGTAAGTTGGAGTGAGTAAGGCTATGCAGGAGTAGGATAGGGAAGGCAGAGTGATGGGGATGTGATGAGAGGCACAGCAGGATGAGATTGAGTATGGCTTTGTACTAACGTTTCATGATCTACTGAAATCATTGAAACGTTTGTGGCACAGCACCCAGGTCCTCCTGACCACATCCCTGCTTGTGCCCTCCTCTGCAACGTGCAACCAGTGCTTGTCAGTGTCTGCAGCACCTCAATGCTGTAGAACACTCACAGCACAAATGTCAAAAGAAAGTTGGTCATGGTCCCTTTAAGGAAATTGGCTGATGACGCGTCATCAAATTATGTCACCAGACCTTCTTCCGCTAATTGGCCGGGAAACGTGCTGGGCGGGCTTAACAAGCCCGATCAGGGGAAACTCATTTCAGAGGCTGAGATGGAGACAGCAGTGGGGATGGGACGGGATCCGCACCAACGTCACCTGCCATGGATCCGCCAAGGTTTGTAAAATCCAGCCCCAAGTAAAAACCAAATATCTGATTGCTCATTTCTGTTGTATTAATAGAATACACATTTCTATGTGATGGTTTATGGAAAGGAGTCAATATTTTTTGCCCCTAGTCTGGATCGACTTGTCTACAGGATTTCTATGGAGTATTGCCTGCTGGTCCTAATTTAGGAATGGGAGGTTTGGACCTCAGAAGATTGTTAATTTTAACCCCTTGAATTCAAGGATCCTTTGATTTCACCTTTTTGACATTTAAGTTTATAAGTGCCATATAATTTTGAGAAGTGTGTTGATCCTTTTACCTGTATTAATTATGTAGCGAATGGCTTCAGGTCCGAGAGTGTCATAAAGCGGCACTATCACCATGGAGTAGGTATAGCATGCCAGCTCAGCAATAATCCACTGGTGAGGAGTTGTAATTATAAAAATACAAAAATAAACAACAACAAAAATAAAAAAACTTCATGCATACAAATAAACATCACAAAAAGTTGATTGTTTTGTAAAAGTACTCCTAGGTATTCATTGTAACTCTCTCTCACCTCAGGTCTGTTTTGTGCAAAAACACCAATGAATTGGTCTGGTGATGACCTGCAGTTTTTTTGGAGCAGCCCAGATCCTAAGTCTTCGGCTCGATTTGCAACCTGAGAGAAGAACCGTGTTGGTTTTGTCATAGTTATTTTCAGACACCAATCAAAGAAAATGAATAAAATGGAGTTGTACTGTAACTACTTATGTCCCATTTATGTTACATTTTTGCATCTGATAGCACTTCCCAAGTGATCTTCTACACCAACTCCACTTTCCCACCATATCCCTATATCCCTTGATTCCCTTAGTGCCCAAAATTCTATCTATCTCAATCTTGGATATACCCAACAACTGAGCATCCACAGCCCTTGGGCAGAGAATTCCAAAGATCCACAACCCTCCGAGTAAATAAATTTCTCCTCTTCAGTCTTAAATGGCTGACCACTTATCCGGAGACTATGCCCCCCTAGTTCTAGATTTTCCAGCTAGGGGAACCAGCCTCTCAGCAGTTACCCTGTCAAGCCGCCTAATAATTTTATAAGTTTCAATTAGATCACCTCTCATTCTTCTAAACGCCAGAGAATAAAGGCCCATTCCACTCATTCTCTCCTCGTAGGACAACCCTCTCATCCCAAGAATCAATCTGGTGAACCTTCATTGCACTAAAGCAAGTATATCCTTCCTTAGGTAAGGAGACCAAAACTGTACACAGTCTTGCAGAAAGATTTTCTTCCTCTTGTACTCCAACTCACTTGCAATAAAGGCCTACATACAATTTGCCTTCCTAATTGCTTGCTGTACCTGCATGTTAACTTTCTGTGATTTCCAGATTCCTCTGAATACCAACATTTACTAGTATCTCACCTTTTAAAAAAAATTCTGCTTTTCTGTTCTTCCTCACAAAGTGGATAATTTCACACCTTGCCACATTATTCTCCATCTGCCACCCTCTTGCCCAATCACTTAACCGGTCACTATCCCTTTGTAACCTCTTTGCTCCCTCCTCACAGCTTACTTTCCCACCTAGCTTTGTATCATCAGCAAAATTAATATTCCTAAAATTATAGCTCAGTTTGTCCAAGGTCGGTCTAACTTTTCTGAATTAATTTAATTAAGTTTTTTCCTCCTTTTATTTATTATAACATTTTAAACATAAATGATTTACTATTCCTCTAAAAACATATCGACATTATCATATTGCTGTTTGTGGTATCTTGCTGAGCACAAAATGGCTGCCATGTTACTTATATACACTGCACTTTCATGTAATTCATTGTATGTGAAGCACTTTGAAATATTTCTGAGAAAGAAAGACTTGGATTTATATAGTGCCTTTCATGACCACCGGACATCTCACAGCGCTTTACAGCAAATTAAGTACTTTTGGAGTGTAGGCATTGTTGTAATGTAGGAAATCATCATGTAGAGACATGGGGGTGGAAATTTGGTTGTCTAGCGTCTTAGTTAGCGGCCAGAAGGGGCGTTAAAGCGAGCATATAATAGCTTAGCGACCGGGCGCACAGCTTTTAGTGCCCCGTCAGAAAATTCAGTTGAGGGCTAACTGGCTGCTAACTATCAGTCCGATCATGACGTCAGTCGGGTGCAACGACTGCACTAGCGTCCCACTTGCTAAATTTGGTCCGGCCGCCTCATTTAGCAACCGCCACCAATCACATCTGAAAAAAGTTGGTACCAGCCTTCCACAGTTGTTAACTGGTGGCTACCTAAAGGGATGAAGAAGCGTTTCCCTCGGAGGTCACAGTCAGTGCGTTTGCACAGAGCATGGGGTGTGGGCCTCAGAGTTTGCAGCGGCAGACAGACATAACATTACAGCTTGAAAACAAGTGATTTTGAAGACTTTAGTGGGTGCAATACTATGCTGCATCTTTAAGACTCGGCTTTTCCTGAGATTTTAAAATCGGACTTCGGAGCATGTGCAATGGATTCCAGAATTTAACGCGAGCATTTTCATTAGCGTCCCCCAGGTCAAGTGTGTGATGGATGATTTAGTGCCCCTGTCAGCTCTTGGCCCGATTCCAACAAATTTCTCAGCGGGAGGCACACACTTTTTCAAGAAGCTATACTTACCGCTCTGCCTGGATTAACGCCTCAAAATGAGCGGTAACGAATTTTTACCCCATGATCAGGTGCTATCAAATATAAGTCTTTCTGCTTCAGTATAAAGGGCTAAATGAAAATTAGTATTTCCAGTATCTCTTATTTATACAATGGGAATAATAAACAAATTAATCTCATCACCAGGACTCCATTTAAAATCAAGAAATTAAACATATTATTACAAGGTATCAATGAGTGCAAGCACAAGATTTTGTCCTGATGGTTCTTTCAAATTTGTTCTCACCTCTTTATAAGAAAGCCATTGATAGGGATGTTTGGGTTTTCTGAATCCTAAACAAGGGCCATCACCTAAACAGAGAAGCAACACTTGAATTATTTCATTCATGTAATACTTCACAATCAGATCTCCTGTAACATTACTCACAGTGAATCAAAGAATTAGAATCTGTTACAAAACAGAAGAACCCTATCTCCAGAAGAGTCTTTTCCTACTGTACTAGCCAACTGCAATTGAAGAAGTTCAGCTAGTGTACAAGAGGTAACTTTCTGACTTTGTGTTCCTCGCAGGGAGCCTCGGTGTCCAGGAATGCATATCAGAAATTTGGATGAGTGCTAAATGGTCTCATTGCACACATCTTTTAATGTGCCCGGCAATGAGTACCATAAAAGTTCAACACTTACAGTAATGGAGACGCTAATTGTGTAACTCAATTAGTTTGCCATAATTACATCATGAACCATTGTTGAGGCAGAGTCCATCAATTCTTTTAAAAGGGAATTTGATGGTTGCTTAAAAAAGAGGAATATTAAAGTGAATTGGAACTGAGCAGTAGAATGGGATTAGAGTAGATGGCTCATGTGGCGAAAACTTTTGGTACAGACTTGATAGGCCAAATGACACATTTCACTGCTGGAACCATCTATGATTCTGCAATGAAGCCATAAGGTATGGCCCTCCCTTTCTACCCACAGCCTACGGCCCTGTATAATGAGGCCCAGCTCTCAAAATGAACCGGGCATCCCATCGGCACTACCGCATTCTGCCAGTTGCCTGAAAACCACATGGAGATAAAAAATGATCCCATTTTATTTATATATTAATTAACAGATTTCCATGGTGTTGCTCAGCATCACAGGCAGTCCCTCGGAATTGAGGAAGACTTGCTTCCACTCTAAAAATGAGTCCTTAGATGGCTGAATAGTCCAATACGAGAGCCACAGTCTCCGTCACAGGTGGGATAGATAGTCGTTGAGGATAAGGGAGAGTGGAACAGATTTGCCACACGCTTTTTCTGCTGCCTGTGCTTGATTTCTGCACGCTCTCGGCGATGAGACTCGAGGTGCTCAGCGCCCTCCCGGATGCACTTCCTTCACTTAGGGCAGTCTTTGGCCAGGGACTCCCAGGCGCCGGTGGGGATGTTTCACTTTATCAGGGAGGCTTTAAAGGTATCCTTGTAACGTTTACTCTGCCCACCTTTGGCTCATTTGCCGAAAAGGAGTTCAGAGTAGTATATTGTGGGATGCACTGTTTTGTAATGACAGAATTTTTCATTCGTAATGGGTGTCGCTGGCAAGGCCAGCATTTATTGCCTATCCATAATTGACCTTGAGAAGGTGGTGGCGAGCCACCTTCTTAAACCACTGCAGTCCTTATGGTGAAGGTACTCCCACAGTGCTGTTAGGGAGGGAGTTCCAGATTTTTGACCCAGTGGCGATGAAGGAACAGTGATACATTTCTAAGTCAGGATGGTGTGTAACTTGGAGGGGAACTTGCAGGTGATGGTGTTCCCATGCGCCTGTTGCCCTTGTCCTGCTAAGTGGTAGAAGTTGTGGGTTTAGGAGGTGCTGTTGAAGAAGCCGTGGCGAGTTGCTGCAGTGCATCTTATAGATGGTACACACTGCAGCCACGGTGTGCCAGTGGTGGAGGGAGTGAATGTTGGTGGTGGATGATGTGCCAATGTAGTGGGCTGCTTTGTCCTGGATGGCGTCGAGCTTCTTAGAAACATAGAAACATAGAAAATAAGTGCAGGACTAGGCCATTCGGCCCTTCGAGCCTGCACCACCATTCAATATGATTATGGCTGATCATTTTTGCAAATTCAGTACCCCATTCCTGCTTTCTCTCCATACCCCTTGACTCCTTTAGCCGTAAGGGCCACATCTAACTCCCTTTTGAATATATCTAACGAACTGGCCTCAACAACTTTCTTTGATTGAGAATTCCACAGGTTCACAATTGTCTGAGTGAAGAAGTTTCTCCTCATCTCGGTCCTAAATGGCTTACCCCTCATCCTTAGACTGTGACCCCTGGTTCTGGACTTCCCCAACATCGGGAACATTCTTCCTGCATCTAACCTGTCCAATCCCGTCAGAATTTTATATGTTTCTATGAGATCCCCTCTCATTCTTCTAAATTCCAGTGAATATAAGCCTAGTCGATCCAGTTTTTCTTCATAGGTTAGTCCTGCTGTCCCGATAATCAGTCTGGTGAACCTTCGCTGCACTCCCTCAATAGCAAGAATGTCCTTCCTCAGATTAGGGGACCAAAACTGTACACAATATTCAAGGTGTGGCCTCACCAAGGCCCTGTACAACTGCAGTAAGGTCTCCCTGTTCCTATACTCAAATCCTCTTGCTAAGAAGGCCAACATGCCATTTGCCACCTTCACCGTCTGTGTACCTGCATGCCAACTTTCAATGACTGCTGTCACCCAGGTCTTGTTGCACCTCCCTTTTTCCTAATCTGTCACCATTCAGGTAATATTCTGCCTTCCTGTTTTTGCCACCAAAGTGGATAACCTCACATTTATCTACATTATACTGCATCTGCCAGGCATTTGCCCACTCACCTAACCTGTCCAAGTCACCATGCATCCTCCTCACAGCTCACACTGCCACCCAGCTTAGTGTCATCTGCAAACTTAGATATATTATATTCAATTATTTCTTGAGTGTTGTTGGAGCTGCATTCATTCGTCAAGTGGAGAGTATTCCGTCAAACTCCTGACGTGCCTTGTAGATGGTGGAAAGGCTTTGGGGTGTCAGGAGGAGAGACACTCGCTGCAGAATACCCAGTCTCTGACTCGCTCTTGGTGCCATTGTATTTATTTGGCTGGTCCAGTTAAGCTTCGGTCAATGGTGACAGATGTTGATGGTGGGGGATTCAGCAATGGCAATACTGTTAGCCTCTCACTTGTTGGAGATGGTCATTGCCCGGCACTTGTGCGGTGCACGAATGTTACTTGTCACTTATAAGCTCAAGCCTGAATGTCGTCCACGTCTTGCTGCAAGCTGACATGGAATGCTTCATTTTCTGAGGAGTTGCGAATGTAACTGAACACTGTGTAATCATCAGTGAACATCTCCACTTCTGACCTTATGATAGAGGGAAAGTCATTGAAGAAGCAGCTGAAGATAGTTGGGCCTAGGACACTGCCCTGAGGATTTCCTGCACCGATATCCTGGGGCCACAATGATTGACCTCCAACAACCACAACCATCTTCCTTTATGCTTGGTATGACTCCAGCCAGTGGAGAGTTTTTGATAGCACTGTCGACAACACCTTTCATCACTTTGCTGATGATTGAGAGCAGACTGATGGGGTGGTAATTGGCCGGATTGGATTTGTCCTGCTTTTTGTGGACAGGACATACCTGGGCAGTTTTCCACATTGTCGGGTAGATGTCAGTGTTGTAGCTGTACTGGAACAGCTTGGCTAGAGGTGCGGCTAGTTCTGGAGCACAGCCGGGATGTTGTTGGGACCGATAGACTTTGCTGTATCCAGTGCACTCAACTGTTTCTTGATATCACATGGAGTGAATCGAATTGGCTGAACACTGGCTTCTGTGATGGTGGGGACCGATAAGGATCTTTCACTCGGCACTTCTGGCTGAAGAAAGTTGCAAATGCTTCAGTCTTGTCTTTTTCACTCGCTTACTGGCCTCCGACATTATTGAGGATGGGGATATTCATGGAGCCTCCTTCTCCCATCAGTTGTTTAATTATCTACCACTATTCACGATTGGATATGGCAGGACTGCACAGCAATGATTTGATCCATTGATTGTGGGATCGCTTAGCTCGGTTTATAGCATGCTGCTTAATGGTAATGGTAGAGTAAGGGATATGCCGGGCCACGAGGTTACAGATTGTGGTGGAATACAATTCTGCTGCTGCTGATGGCCCACAGTGCCTCATGGATGCCCAGTTTTGAGCTGCTGGATGGGTTCTGAATCCATCCTATTTAGCACGGTGGTAGTGCCACACAACACGATGGAGGATGTCTTCAGAGTGAAGACAGGACTTCGTCTGCAAAAAGACTGTGCGGAGATCACTATCATGCATAGATGCATCTGCGACAGGTAGATTGGCGAGGTCAAAGTTAAGTAGATTTTTTCCCCATGTTGGTTCTCTCACCACCTGCTGCAGGCCCAGTTTAGTAGCTCTGTCCTTCAGGACTCGGCCAGCTCGGTCAGCAGTGGTGCTACCGAGCCACTCTTGGTGATGGACATTGAAATTCTCCACCCAAAGTATATTCTGGGCCTTTGCTACCCTCAGTGCTTCTTCAAAGTGGTGTTCAACATGGAAGGGTACTGATTCATCAGCTGAGGGAGGGCAGTGGGTGGTAGTCAGCAGGAGGTTTCCTTGCCCATGTTTCATGGGATCCGGTGTAAATGTTGAGGACTCTGAGTGCCACTGCCTTCCGACTGTAAACCACTGTGCCACCACCTCATGTTTGTCGGTGGGACAGGACATAACCAGGGATGGAGATGGAGGAGTCTGGGACATTAGCTGAATTGCATGATTCCGTGAGTATGACCGGATCAGGCTGTTGCTTGATGAGTCTGTAGGATAGCTTTCTCAATTTTGGCACAAGTCCCCAGATCTTTGCGAGGAGGACTTTGCAGGTTCGATTGGGCTGGGTGTGCCGCTGTCGTGTCCGTAGCCGGTGCCGGGTAGTCCATCCGGTTTTATTCTTATTACTGTTTGTTACAGCTGACTGGCTTGCTCGGCCATTTCAGAGGGCAGTTAAGATTCAACCACAATTGCTGTGGTTTGGAGTCACATATAGACCAGACCAGGCAAGGATAGTAGATTTCCTTCCCTAAAGGACATTTGTGAACCAGATAGTTTGATGGCCGCCATTACTGACACTAGCTTTTTAATTCAGATTTCTTTAATTAACTGAAATTAAATTCCCCAGCTGCCGTGATGGGATTTGAACTCATGCTTCTGCATTATTAGTCCCGGAACTTAACCACTATACTACCAGTCCTGTAATTGTACCATGAAAACTTAATTTTAATTAGTGACATATCAGTGCTGGCATTCTGCCTCTCTCAACCTCCCCATAGCGAAGGAAGTTTCTAGCTGGTTACAGTAGCAACTGTTTGTACAGTTGGCACATAGAAACATAGGCCCCAAGTTTCCACATGATTTGCTCCTGATTTTTTAGGAGCAACTGGTGGAGAACGGAGTATCTTAGAAATCGGAATTCTCCACATTTAAGTTTTCTGCAGTTCTAGTCAGGTAGAACAGTTACACTTTTGAACAGAATTTTTTTTTCAAAAGGGGGCGTGTCCGGCCACTGACGCCTGATTTGAAAGTTTCCACAGTGAAAACGTACTCCAAACTAACTTAGAATGGAGCAAGTGAAGATTTTTGTAGGCTTGAAAAAACCTTGTCTACACATTAAAAAATCAGGCGCAGGTTACAAATTAGGCGTCCGGAACGAGGTGGGGGGGGGGGGGGGGGGGGGAGGGAAGTCATTAAATTCTACAATAAATCCTTAGTTATACTTATACAAATAAATCCAACCTGAATAAAAATTTATAAGCAAAGAAAAGATTAAATAAACCATGTTCCTACCTGTGTGAAAGTGCTTCAGGCAGGCCTTTCAGGCAGCGGTTTGCCGTCGGGACCGACGGATGGCAGGGGAGGGAGGGAGAAAGCTGCAGGAAGCCTCAGTACTTGAGGCAGCGGTTTGCCGTCGGGCCTGACGGACGGCAGGGGGAGAAAGCTGCAAGAAGCCTCAGTACTTGAGGCAGCGGTTTGCCGTCGGGACCGACGGATGGCAGGGGAGGGAGGGAGAAAGCTGCAAGAAGCCTCAGTACTTGAGGCAGCGGTTTGCCGTCGGGACCGACGGATGGCAGGGGAGGGAGGGAGAAAGTTGCAAGAAGCCTCAGTGCTGATCATGGAAGGGCAATGTGGTTTTATTAAAAAATGTTAAAAATTGAACAGCTACAAAGAATTTGAATAGTCTCAAACAAGTGCATGTGTCCCGTTTATCACAGTCTATCTTTAATTACAGAATGCACTCCCTCACACACAGAAATATCAAGAAAATTAAAATGCAAGCCTTTGCAAGGGTTCAATAAACAAATTTTCACTTTTTCTGCAGCACTTTTTAAAATGGCCGAGTTCCAATGTTTACTTCAGACTGCGCGTGCGCGAACGCTCCAACGCGCACGGTTGCCGGCATGAAAAAAAACTCATTTAAATTGTACCCGCCCCCTCCTACTTACAAAATCGGCGCGAGTGGTAGGTTCGAGCTACATCAAGCAGACATCGAGCTGCAAAGCGCTCGAGAATAGCGTGTTTTTTTTCAGGCGCCGTTTTCGGCACGAAAAACGGGCGCCCAGCTCGGAGGGGCGCCTGTTTTGCCGCGTGTGGAAACTTGGGGCCATAGAAAGAAGGTGCAGGAGTAGGCCATTCGACCCTTCGAGCCTGCACCACCATTCAATATGATTATGCTGATCATGCAACTTCAGTACCCCATTCCTGCTTTCTCTCTATACTCCTTGGTCCTTTTAGCCGTAAGGGCCACATCTAACTCCCTTTTGAATATATCTAATGAACTGGCCCCAACAACTTTCTGTGGTAGAGAATTCCACAGGTTCACAATTGTCTGAGTGAAGAAGTTTCTCCTCATCTCGGTCCTAAATGGCTTATCCCTTATCCTTGGACTGCGACCCTTGGTTCTGGATTTCCCCAATATCAGGAACATTCTTCCTGCATCTAACCTGTCCAATTCCGTCAGAATTCTATATGTTTCTATGAGATCCCCTCTCATTCTTCCAAATTCCAGTGAATATAAGCCTAGTCGATCCAGTCTTTCTTCATTTGTCAGTCCTGCCATCCCGGGAATCAGTCTGGTGAACCTTCGCTGCACTCCCTCAACAGCAAGAATGTCCTTCCTCAGATTAGGAGAGCAAAACTGCACACAATACTCAAGGTGTGGTCTCACCAAGACCCTGTACAACTGCAGTAAGACCTCCCTGCTCCTATACTCAAATCGCTATGAAGGCCAACATGCCATCTGCTTTCTTTACTGCCTGCTGTATCTGCATGCCTACCTTCAATGACTGAGGTACCATGACACCCAGGTCTCGTTGCACCTCCCCTTTTACGAATCTGTCATCATTCATATAATATTCTGCCTTCCTGTTTTTGCCATCAAAGCGGATAACCTCACACTTATTCACATTATACTGCATCTCCCATGCATTTGCCCATTCACCTAACCTGTCCAAGTCCCCCGCAGCCTCCTAGCATCCTCCTCGCAGCTCGCGCTCCACCCAGTTTAGTGTCATCTGCAAACTTGGAGATATTACATTCAATTCCTTCGTCTAAATCATTAATGTATATTGTAAATAGCTGGGGTCCCAGCACTGAACCCTGCGGCATCCCACTAGTCACTGCCTGCTATTCTGAAAAGGACCAGTTTATTCGCACTCTTTGCTTCCTGTCTGCCAACCAGTTCTCTATCCACGTCAAAACATTACCCCCAATACCATGTGCCTTAATTTTGCACACCAATCTCTTCTGTGGGACCTTGTCAAAAGCCTTTTGAAAGTCCAAATACACCACATCCACTGCTTCTCCCTCATCTACTCTACTAGTTACATTCTCAAAAAACTCTAGAAGTTTTGTCAAGCATGATTTCCCTTTCATAAATCCATGCTGACTTGGACCAATTCTGTCACTGCTTTCCAAATGCGCTGCTATTTCATCTTTAATAATTGATTCCAGCATTTTCCCCACCACTGATGTCAGGCTAACCGGTCTATAATTCCCTGTTTTCTCTCTCCCTTCTTTTTCAAACAATGGTGTTACATTAGCTACCCTCCAGTCCATAGGAACTGATCCAGAGTCGAGAGACTGTTGGAAAATGACCACTAATGCATCTACTATTTCTAGGCACTTCCTTAAATACTCTGGGATGCAGACTATCAGGCCCTGGGGATTTATCGACCTTCAGTCCCTTCAATTTCCCTAACACCATTTCCTGACTAATAAGGATTTCCCTCAGCTCCCCCTTCTCACAAGACCCTCGGTCCTTAGTATTTTCGGGAGGTTATTTGTGTCTTCCTTACTGAAGACAGAACCAAAGTATTTCTTCAATTGGTCTGCCATTTCCTTGTTCCCCATTATGAATTCCCCTGATTCTGACTGCAAGGGACCTACATTTGTCTTCACTAATCTTTTTCTCTTCACATATCTGTAGAAGCTTTTGCAGTCAATTTTTATGTTCTCTGCAAGCTTACCCTCATACTCTATTTTCCCCCTCCTAATTAAACCCTTAGTCCTCCTCTGCTGAATTCTAAATTTCTCCCAGTCCTTAGGTTTGCTGCTTTTTCTTGCCAATTTATATGCCTCTTCCTTGGATTTAACACTTTCCCTAATTTCCCTTGTTAGCCACGGTTGAGCCACCTTCTCTTTTTTATTCTTACGCCACACAGGGATGTACAATTGTTGTAGTTCATCCATGTGATATTTAAATGTCTGCCATTGCCTATCCACCGTCAACCCTTTAAGTATCATTCTCCAGTCTATCCTAGCCAAGTCACGTCTCATACTGTCAAAGTTTCCTTTCTTTATGTTCAGGACCCTAGTCTCTAAATTAACTATGTCACTCTCCATCTTAATGAAGAATTCTACCATATTATGGTCACTCTTCCCCAAGGGGCCCCGTACGACCAGATTGCTAATTAATCCTCTCTCGTTACACAAGATCCAGTCTAGGATGACCTGCTCTTTAGTTGGTTCCTCGCCATATTGGTCTTGAAAACCATCTCTTATACACTCCAGGAAATCCTCCTCCACAGTATTGCTACCAGATTGGTTAGCCCAATCAATATGTAGATTAACGTCACCCATGATAACTGCTGTACCCTAATTGCACACATCCCTAATTTCCTGTTTGATGCCATCCCCAACCTCCCTACTTCTGTTGGTGGTCTGTACATAACTCCCACTAATGTTTTCTGCCCTTTAGTGTTTCACAGCTCTACCCATATAGATTGCACATCATCCATGCTCATGTCCTTCCTTACTGTTGTGTTAATCTCCTCTTTAACCAGTAACTCTACCCCATCTCCTTTTCCTTCCTGTCTGTCTGTCCTTCCTGAATATTGAATACCCCTGGATGTTGAGTTCCAGCCTTGGTTACCTTGGAGCCATTCATATCTGTTAACAGCTTTCTGTGCAGTCAATTCATCCACCTTACTACGAATGCTCCTCACATTGAGACTCAGAGCCTTCAGGCTTGTTTTTCTTAAACACTCTTTGACCTTTTAAAATAAAGTTGTAATGTGGCCCTTTTTGATTTTTGCCTTGGGTTTCTCTGCCCTCCACTCTTGCTTTTCTCCTTCCTACCTTTTGCTTCTGTCTCCTTTTTACTTCCCTCTGCCTCTCTGCATAGATTCCCATCCCCCTGCCTTTTTAGTTTAAACCCTCCCCAAAGCACTAGCAAACACTCCGCTTAGGACATCGGTTCCGGTCCTGCCCTGGTGCAGACCGTCCTGTTTGTACTGGTCCCACCTCCCCCAGAACTGGTTCCAATATCTCAGGAATTTGAATCCCTCCCCTTGCACCATTCCTCAAGCCACATATTCATCCGAGCTATCCTGCAATTCCTACTCTGACTAGTACGTGGCACTGGTAACAATCCTGAGATTACTACCTTTGAGGTCCTGCTTTTTAATTTAACTCCTAGCTCCCTAAATTCAGCTTGTAGGACCTCATCCCGCTTTTTACTTATATCATTGGTACCTATATGCAGCACGACAACCGGTTGTTGCCCCTCCAGAATGCGCTGCAGCCGCTCCGAGACATCCTTGACTCTTGCACCAGGGAGGCAACATACCAGCCTGGAGTCTTGATTGCGGCCGCAGGAACGCCTATCTGTTCCCCTTACAATAGAATCCCCTATCACTATAGCTCTCCCACTCTTTTTCCTGCCCTCCTGTGCAGCAGAGCCATCCTGGTGCCATGAACTTGGCTGCTGCTGCCCTCTCCTGATGGGTCATCTCCCCCAACAGTACCCAAGATGGTGTATTTGTTTTGGAGAGAGATGACCTCAGAGGACCCCTGCACTACCTTCCTTCCACTGCTCAGCCTGATGGTCACCCATTCCCGATCTGGCTGTGTAACCTTTACCTGCCGTGTGACCAACTCACTAAACATGCTATTCACGACATCCTCAGCATCGCGGATGCTCCAGAGTGAGTCCATGCGCAGCTCCAGTGCCGCAATGTAGTCTGTCAGGAGCTGCAGCTGGACACACTTCCTGCACATGTAGTTGTCAGGGCGTCCGGAGGAGGCAGGGGTCCCCTCTACGCAGGAGTCCTCCCACTATTTATCGGGGACTTGGCCTGGAGAGTGGTGCATGGAGCAGTCCCGTGCAACAAATTTTTAAGTCAGTTCACGGGCTCCCAGGCCGCCTGCAATTTCTGCGGTCTGGAAGATTCCGTGTTCCATGTTTTTATCGAATGTGCGAGGTTGCAGCCCCTGTTCCATTATTTAAAGGGGCTGCTCCTCAATTTCTGGTTGCACTTCAGTCCCACACTCCTGATCTTTGGGCACCCTGTGCGGAGGGGTGCGGGTAGGTCCGAGGGACTCCTCGTAGGACTGCTCCTGGGCACGGCCAAGGGTGCCAGCAGCTGGTCCAGGCAGCGGGCGGTCGTTCAGCCCGACTGCCTGCCTCTCTTCTGCGCTTTCATTCGAGCCAGGGTGTCCCTGGAGATGGAGCACGCGGTGTCCACCAGTACGTTCGCAGCCTTCCGCGAGAGGTGGGCGCCGGAGGGACTGGAGTGCATCATCACCCCCGGCAACCAAATTTTAATTTGGTTTTATATGTTTTAAAGTTTAATTTGTTTTATTGCCGGGTTTTAGTGTCCCCCTCTCCTTTTATAGGGGGCACTCGTATATATTTGTGGTTTTAGTGCCAAAAAAAAAGCAAAAAAAACCCACAAAAAACAAAAAGGCACTTGTAAACTGTTTGGCATGACTCCCCTTTAATAAGGGGGCACTTGATTTAACGTTTATTTTTTGTTTGCAACAAAAGAGTTGTAGTTGTCAGGGACACTGGAAGCGTCCCTGATTTCCCACATAGCACAGGAGGAGCATGACATGGGTCTGGGCTCTCCTGCCATGGCTTAACCCTTAAATTAACCTAATTGATAACACCAAAGGTTTCTTACCGATCAGAAAAGAAAAGAAGAAATACTCACCAATCCACCAGCCAATCACTTACCCGCTTGGCTGTGACATCACACTTCGATTTATTTTTACCTTCTGCCCCTGCAACTACCTCCGACTGCTGGACCCCCTTTTATGGGCCTCGGTGCTCCCGACCTCCTCCGCTCCTGCTCTTTTTAAACTGCCCGCTCCTCCGACTCTACGATCCTGGTCAGAAGTGAATTCCTCGCCTACCTCCGGCCCTCCTGCTCCTCGGACTCCTGGCTTCCCGAACTCATGGACTTCCGCTCTTGGATTCTCCCGAACTCTCTGGCCTCCCAAACTCTCTGACTCTCCCGAACTTTCTTGCTGTTTACCAGTAATTTAATCCAAACTCTAATTTTAAACTGTCTTCTGGCCAGCTCTTAAAGTGACTAGCTGGAAACTTATTTCAAACAGGAGAATGGCAATTTACAATGTGCTCATGATTAAAATTGGGTTGGTCACTTACTCCTCTTTCTTTGTGCAAGTTTCTCTTGGATTCTGTCTCTCACACAGTTTATATCTTCCTCTCTATATGTATGACTTTCTTTCATTATAAGTGTATGTGTGTGTGTCTGTGAGAGAGAGCATTATAGACAGAGTGTGGTCCCCAAATTTGCTCAATTGTTCCAGAAAACTCGTGCCATATACTTACGGGAGTTTTGCGGAATTGTTGGAAACTTCACCCGGACTCAGATATGCTGGGTCCCGACCTTACAGAAGTAACTTTCAGGACAGCACCTCTGCCTGCCCATTCTGTAGTTGGTATTGCAGAACTGCGCATTCTATATGTGGACTGACAAATGTTCTATATCGTAGCAGAATTATTTCCTTTTAATTATTTATCCCTCAAACAAATCACTAAATAAGTAGCACAGATGATTTGGTCATTATCTCATTACTGTTTGCGAGACTTTGCTGTCCGGAATTTGGTTGCTGCGTTTTTTACATTGCAATAGTGGCTATCCTTCAAAAGTACTTAGTAATTGGCTGTAAACGCCTTGGGATGTCCTGAGGTCTGCAGGCAGTATATGAATAAAATTTCTGTTTTTTTTTGATCTACAGTCCATTCCTCTTTTTATAGAACTTAATATCCCATTAGCTATTTTGAGAGCAGTCAAAAATTTGGCTTGATGTCTTGAGGAATCTACCTAGTGTGACGTCCAGAATCTATTTGTGACAGAAAAGTGACAGAAAAAGCCGGATAGGAAAGTGTTATAGGAAGCATGTGCTTGCCATAAGACTTTTAGGGCTGAAAATTGCACTCTCTCCCCGATTGGGGGTGGTAACATTCCGGGGCTGGGACTTCCTGCACCCGGCCTGTAAGTCCCGCCCCTGAAGTGGAATTGGGCCGTACTCCCCTCAAAGGAAGCGGAGTGCTGTCTCGGGTGCACCACTTCCTTTGAGGGGCGCTCTCCAAGCAGTAGCACAGCACTGAGTCCAGCGCCACACGGAGCAGGCCAGCGCTATGCAGATACTCCGCGTAGCACTGACATGCTAAAACACCCCTCCCCTTGCATTAAAAGGGAGGGCCGCTGCGCACTCTGCAGACCCTTTGGCGGCCACTACTTGGACACCAGGGACGCGATCGGCTGGGCCAGCAGCCCGATACCCAAAACGGAGTGCCGGGCTGCACGATGGCGGCCTGGAGTGCTAAGGCTCCTCTTTAAAGAACGCCCTGTCTGCTAGCTTCACGACCCTCGAGGCGGACATTGACATCTGCCCGCGCCAACCTCGCAGGGCAATTTCCCCCTTGGGGCGTTAAAGGGTCGGCGCTCACGGTGATGACATCATTGCCAGTTGCGGTCTGGCCTGGGGTGCTAATCGCGGGGCACGGCACTACCGGGACAGCTCCCCCGAAAGATCCAGGGCAATTTCTCGGGAGGTGGTAGCGCCCCCCTCTCCTGGGTGAAAACGCCATTGCGCCCCATTAGTGCCCCCCCCCCGGAGGCACTAACGGGACTATAAAAAGGAGCAATTTTGTCCCCTTAATATGATACAGATAAATAACACGTTTGGTATTACAGGAGTTCATGATTTAAAAAAAATTGTATTACTGCTCAAATATCACATTCTTTGAGATGCTATATCATGCAAGTGATGTACAATTTAATATAAGACTGGATAACATTCAACTAATCATCAATTGAAGAATAACATCTCCAACTTTACTCTTGTATTTTATTTTATGGTGTCCAACCCTTATCCTACATTTTCAATCCAGCTTCTTTCCCAACATTAAATGGCCTGATGAGCAGCTCCAGATAAAAAAAATTAATTGATCTTAAAACCTGCGAGCAGAAAACATCTGCTCTGCCGACAGGGAATGAAACAGGCAATGTTTCAGGCTTTTTCACTGCCAGTGCAGTGGACTCCCACCACATCTTTCTCCCAGCAGTGCTGCTTTCCTCCAGTGCCATGTATTCCTGCTTGGAGCAGAAGAACAGTGCTGCAGAGAACAGGAGGAGGGCGCCAAACCACACACTCCCATTCAGAGAGCCAGTGCTGTGGAATAAACCCCAATCCTATAGAAGGCTCTCACAAATGTTATTTCAAAATAAAATTCTCCTGGGTTAGGATTAGGGTGACTTTATTGGGAGCAAGAACTTTATGTTGTAAAGGAAAGTGTTTATTTTAAGGGGCAGAGGTTCTCTACCAGGATGGGTTGACTGGTAGAAAGGAAGTGGATGCGTTTATGGGCATGGATATATGACACCATCAGTATTTCTACTGGTTTCATTCCCACCAGATCAGATATTTTGGCTGGTGTAATGTATGCACCTGTGATGATGCTCACAGGTTTGTAGAGCTGTTGAGTTGTGCTTAGCCAGTCTCGTGATGTTCACAAGACTCAATAAAACCCCAGCCAGTTGGGTTCAGGGGATCCACAATGAGGCAGGTTGCTACGAGCCTGGTGGATGAACTGATAATGTGTAGTGTGATTGTTAAACCTTTTGCTAATAACACAACCAGTTCTTAATAGCAATGTGTTGCTATGAATTCTTAAGCAAAGAACCCTTGAAGAAAATACATTACAGCTAGTAGGTCTTTGATTATTAGTGTTCACCTCACGTAATATGGCTCAGGGCTAGAAGCAGATTGTAGGCAGAGCTTATGGCAGGCAGCCCTAAAGAGCCCTTAAAATGGCTCGCATAGAGTTGCTGAGGCTGATTGTCAGTACTGCAGCCCCTCAAAAGGTGATGGAAAGCCAGCAAACAGGAGCCCTTTCAGTCCCCACACTGCCACTTAAGGCAGCAAACCTAGCATCCCTACCCACCATGGCACAGGCGCAGAAGCTGCCGCCTCTAACTTGCCCATCTGAAACTTCTGCCATGATTGCACAAACAAACAGCGGTGAAAGTCAAAGAGTAAGAAAGGTAAAGCAAAAAAAGGAAGACCAGGAGTAAAGGAGCATGGAGGGTGGAGGGAGTATAAAAGGTGTGGGGTAGGAAGGGGAAAGAGAGAAAGGAAGAGGAAGAAACAGAAATGAAGGAGAGGGACAGACGTGGAGTAGAGATGCATACACACAGATAGAAGTGAAGGAGCTGGTAATAATGTGGTCCAATGAATTCAAGAATGCAAAATTGATTAGAAATTGGAAGTAATATGTCATCATGATTCTGCCAGACTTAAAAGCCATACTAAATCCTGCCACTGCTCCAAAAGGTTGAACGCCTTTGCTTTGTGCCGTTTGATGGATTATTACTTTTTATTCAGTAACAACCTCCAGTATCTATAAACAATTCTTCCAAATTCTAAATGAAAATTAGTTTGGGATGCAGAAACTTGCCTGATATGTGTAATCCTCGTTTATATACCTCATACATGGTCTTTACATCATCATGATAGTGGGTCATAAGCTTGAGGCTTTCACCTAATACAGACCTATGAGCTTGTTCAGCACCCTAATGAAACAAAACACAATATTGCATCAGTATAAACCTGCATAAATGATCATTGTACAGTTGAATCATGATAAACACATGTAGTTTGTCAACACCTTTTATTCTTGAATTAGGATTATGTTTAGATCAGCGTTTCTAGAAAATCCATAGAAACTGAGAGACTTGCTCATTTCTGTACCAAGGCAGTAGGAACTAGGAAGGGAGTATTAAAGGACAGGAGTAAAGTGGGAAGGGATGCTGGCTGTGAATGGTGAAGTGGAACATGCATGGGACAGTAGTCCAGTGTTATAGAAATGGAGGCTGTGTGAGGGAACTGGAGAAGGTCACTGATGCAATGTCATAGAGAGATCCAAAAGTGAGGATAAAAATTCTGAAGTCAACTCACTGGTGCATAGAGAGCCAGTGCAGGTAAGAGAAGATGGGCGCACGGAACAGTGTGTGGGTGAAGAAGAGGCTGTGGTGCTTTGAAGAGTTGTAACGTAGAGGGTTGAGGGGAGAAGAAGGTCATCTAACCAAATGTTAGAGGGTCAAGCCTCAAGGTCTTAAAAATTTCAAAACAGAGATCGATACGTATTTGTTAGGCAAGGATATTAAAGGTTCCAGAACCAAGCTGGGTAAATGGAGCTAAAATCCAGATAAGCCATGATCTAATTGAATGGTGGAACAGGCTCACCTCAAGTTGTCAAATACAGCAAGTTATGCATTCACACCAAGGAACATTTACCTTATCTCAAAAAAGCTGCAACCAATCTCCATCTTAAAAGACAATAGCAAGGCATACTACAAAAAGTTCAGCAGAGAAGAAAAAGGTTTTAAAAGTTGCATTTTGTCAGTATTTTTGTTATATATAACTTCTTTATGGATGAACACTAAGTAAACACCCCTATAACTGTGACTCTCAGAAACCAACAGATTATTTAAAATTTTTCTGCCCCATGTTTTTGCGCAACAAACAATGGGAGAAAGTAATATCTGATTAATTGTACATTGATTATTTGCACAACATCTTTGCGGCCTTCTCCGCACGTGTGCTGTTTAGCGAAGCTACGCGTGCACAGTACCCAACTGTTGCGGCCGGCACCGTGGGCCACACTTTCCTCGCCTCCATAAGGAGAAGATCATTTAGCGGAGGTCGGCAGGGACAGAGAGGGAATTGGAGGGGGGGGGGGGGGGGGGAAAGAGAGAGAGAGAGAGAGAGAGAGAGAGAGAGAGAGAGAGATTGGAGGGAGGAGTGTCATGTATGCAACCTTCATGCAACCACACTGTACACCACAGGGGGTGAACTTGTGGGAGACACTCCTCACCTGGGCACTCAGGTATTTAAAGGGAGGTCCCACGCAGGGTCATCACTTCTTGGTCCTGGGAATAAAAGAAAGGTCACGCAGTGACCGTGTCTGCAGTACATGCCTCGTGTGATTCAGTAGCAAGGTGCAGGGACACCACAGGGAGAGAGAGAGAGAGAGAGAGAGAGAGAGAGAGAGAGAGAGAGAGAGAGGGAATCAGAGGGGGAGAGAAATAGAAGATTGGAGGTATTATGTTCAGAATAACTCCACAAGACTGTATATTGTAAGCTCAAACTGTTGTGACCTTGGTCTCTTTAATGTAACTCCAGAGTGAGTAAGCAGCATGGTAGAATGCCTTTTATACCTGCTTGCCCAGGGTGTGCAGGTGACCCTTGGGTCTCCCACAGGTGCGCTCCCTGGTGGCAAGTCTTACACATTGGTAATGTTTACATACATAACATCATTCCCCCACCCAAGTCTTGGATACAAGTTATTTACAAGTTGAGGCGATCCAGGGCTCTGTGTTCCTGGGTTGATCACCTGAGTTGAAGTCCTGGCATGGGCGAGTTAGTCGGATCATTGCTGCACTGCGGTGTGGCTGGTCTGATCGCACTGTCGGGCATGGTGGGTTCATCCTCGTGGTTGACCGCGAAGTCGATTGATGGTTGGGTGTGTGTGGGTGGATCATTGATAGTAATGTCTTCTTCAAACTGTTCTTGGTTGTCAGTGAACCGCAGTTTGGTCTGATCCAATGCTTTCTGCATGTTTGTCCATTCAAAAGTTTGACAACAAACACTCTATTCCCCTCCTTGGCTAACACAGTGCCAGCAACCCATTTGGGACCATGACCGTAATTAAAAACAAACACAGGGTCATTAACCTCAATGTCACGTGATACAGCCGCGCGATCATAGGACACTTTATGCCGGTGACACCGGGTTTCTACATGATCATTGAGATCCGGGTGGACTAAGGAAAGCCTGGTTTTAAGTGCTCTCTTCATTAGCAATTCTACCGAGGTAACCCCGGTAAGCGAGTCGGGGCGTGTGCGGTAGCGGAGCAGAATCTGAGAACCATCAGTCACGCGTTTCAAGCTCTGCTTGATGGTTTGGACTGCCCGTTCCGCTTGACCATTGGATGCGGATTTAAACGGTGCAGACTTGACATGACTGATGCCATTGCAGGTCATGAACTCGTTGAATTCTGAGCTGGTGAAACATGGTCCATTGTTACTAACAAGGACGTCAGGCAAACCATGGGTGGCGAACATGGTCCGGAGGCTTTCAATGGTGGCAGTGAATGTACATGATGACATTATACATTCAATCCATTTAGAGTAAGCATCCACTACTACTAGGAACATCTTTCCGAGAAAGCAGCCAGCGAAATCTACGTGGATCCTGGACCATGGTTTGGAGGGCCATGACTACAGACTCAGTGGGGCCTCCCTTGGTGCATTGCTCATCTGTGAGCAAGTGTTACATTGGTGTACGCATGACTCCAACTCCAAGTCAATGCCGGGCCACCAAACATGCGACCTGGCGATAGCCTTCATCATGACTATGCCTGGGTACTGTGAAGGTTGCGTATAAACAATTTCCTGCCTTTTTTTGGCAAAACTACACGATTCCCCCATAGATGACAATCCAAATGGATGGTCATTTTGTCCTTGCATCGGTGGAACGGCTTAATTTCGCCTTGCATTTCCCTTGGGACCGCTGACCAGCTCCCATTGAGGACACAGCTTTTTGCTAGTGATAGCACTAGTCCAGGTCCTGATCTGGCGAGCTGTGATGGTGACCCCTCGCTCTCAAAAGCATCCATTATAAGAAGCAAGTCTGCGGGTTGCGCCATTTCCACCCTGGTGGTGGGCAATGGTAACCGACTGAGGGCATCAGCACAGTTCAGTGCCTGGTCAGTGGCGCATTACATAGTCATACGCAGATAACATTAGTGCCCATCTTTGGATGCGGGACGAAGCATTGATGTTAATACCTTTCCTTTCTGAGAACAGCAAAATGAGTGGTTTGTGGTCAGTTTCAAGCTCGAACCGGAGTCCAAAAAGGCATTGGTGCATTTTCTTAACCCCATATACTCATGCTAATGCTTCTTTCTCAACCATCCTGTAGGCTCGTTCAGCCTTAGATAAGCTTCTGGACGCATATGTAACCAGTTGCAGTTTGCCTGACACATTGGCTTGCTGTAACACACAACCGACCCCGTACGAAGATGCATCACAAGCTAGTACTAAATGTTTACACGGGTCATACAATACAAGTAATTTGTTATAACATAGTAGGTTTCTGACCTTGTTAAAGGCTGTCTCTTGAGCTTTACCCCAAACCCAGTCGTCACTCTTGCGTAGCAATAAATGCAATGGTTCCAGTAAGGTGCTCAACCTGGGTGGAAAGTTACCAAAATAGTTGAGGAGTCCCAGGAGCGAATGCAAGAATGGAAACTCAAACCATTCAACTATTTGCAACTTCCACACAACACAGAGCACATCTGCGCAGTTACAATCTCTAAAGAGCTGGGGTCCGAATTTTGTGAAACGCAAGTCCTGCCCGTTTATCGGCGGTCCCTGAGCAGTGCGTGATGTTTTACTGCCCAGTACCGTTGGGACCGAATGGGTGAGAGATTCATAGTGCTTTTCCCGGCAGTAGCGGGAGTGGACTGCAGCGGGGAGTGGCGGAGTGCAGCAGGCGGAGGACTGGGAATCATCGGCAGAGTTGTGCGCACGCGCGTCTGTCAAGCTCCGCCTAAGAGACCAGAGAGTGCCGACCTGAGATCGCTGTGGGGGGATGGGGGAGAGAGAGACATGGAAGGGAGAGAGACCAGGGGAGGCATGCGAGAGAGACACGGTGGGGCGGCGGCGAAAGAAGAGAGATGGGGTGGGAGGGGAAAGAAAGAAAGAAAGACTGGAGGTGGGAGAAGCGAGATTGCAGGTGGGAAAGGGACTCTTGGGGGAGGGGAAGAGGAGGAGGAGGAGGAGGAGGAGAAGAGAGACTGAGGGAGGGTGCGGATAGAGAGACTGGGGGTGAGAGAGACTAATTAAATTATTATAGTTCATCAATAAAGGAGTAAATAAGGCTTTATTAGACCATATGTATTATTGCCTAACACTAGAAAATATTACAATCCATTTAAAAATACATCAAACTGTGGAGAACTATAACGATCTGTGTAATATCAAACAAGCCTGTCAGCAGTGTGTCCATACCTCCCATTAAGATCCACTTAAAAGCATCTTCTCCAGGATGGTATGCAGTTCTGGCGGTATGTCGGCGGTAAGTCATGAAACGTGCACTTTTGGGTGGTATGTGGGCGGTTCTACATGGGTGGGCAGTGTGCATACTGCCCAGCGGTATGTCACTCATGAAACTTCCACTGGGCGGTATGTTGGCGATATGTAGCTGTTTTTTGATGAAACTTGTATTTTTCGGCAGTAGTATGTCAATGAAGTTTGGGCCCATGGAGGTTAATGGACATTGTTGAGGCAGAGTAGAAGGATCTGGCTCATGAATGATCTGGGAGTGCTCAAGACCAGCACTGGTTATGAAAGTGGAAAACGTCCCCAACACTGATATCCCTTATTATGAGGACAAAAATTAATGGAAAAGTATAAATACATACATTTTTAATAAAGGTTGCATTATGCTTGCATCTTTCCTGGCTGCAAGCTGATATTGCTTACTCATCAACTGGATATACCATTTGACAATAAAGGAACAAATAGCTCTTCAACTATATTTTTCCAGATATATTACATATAATGTTAATGTTATGTTGAATGCTATGTGTATTAGGTGCTGATATTACACAGTTACAAATGCAAAACAATCTTAGAATTCTGATCACTTCTGAGCTACAGCCTGAAACTGACCAGCACTTTGCAAGATGCAAATAAAAATTAATTTTTCTTTTTCTTTAAGTTTGTTTCTGACATTTCTGCTTCCACCTTAATCCCATGTGTATGTTGAACTTTTATTTTGCTTTCTGTAAAAGTATTAAAAAGTGAATGATAAAACTGGATTTTTACTTCCTGGTTTGCTGACTGTGAGAATTCTTCAATGTGATTGGCTGCTCAGCCTGCTTAATGACATCAGTGTGCTGGAGCCCAGAGAACCCCTACAGATGACAGGAAAGATGAAATCGATGACACAGAGCCCGCTAAAAGTTTGTGGGCAGCTTTCTTTGCTGTCAGTGTCGAGTGCCGTCACTTCGTCACTGACCACAAAATCTGGGCCTATGTATTGTATGCTGTAACACTTAGATCTCCCGACTCACTATGACACTTGTGAATTATCAGTTAACCCATTCATAGGATGCAAATTGTATTTTCTGAGAATAGTTTTGGAACTACCGTTATCCATTAAATAGAACAGGAAGTAGTTACGTATTGATTCTTTGTAAGATTACATCTAATAATTACTCAGATTTTCTGAGACTGTTCTAATAAATTTTAAAATCTAACTAAGTAATTTTAATCAATGTTAAAAAAATTATTGCAGCTCGAAACCTCTACCTAGCTGGTTTTATTGACTTATGTGCTATCTCTAGTCAGATAAAATGAGTAATGAATCAGATGACCTTCTGAACACTTGGTCTTGTATGGCACACATAACCTGAGATAAACTAGGCTATCTTGACTGACACTGGCAACCCTAATATAATTCAAAAAGCATTTGTGCATCTTCTATTGAGTTAAATTCAAAATGGTATAAAACTAAATCAATGCAGTGCAAAACATTGATTGGATCATCAATATATGGTACCACAGAGTGGTTAGATGTGGGTTTGTGCATATATCTATGATCCTCCACAGGTTGAAAGCCTGGCCTTAGTTTTCTCATTTTGTGGGAAATGCCAAGCAGAATCCAAGTGCTTTCCCATTGGAAAGAAGAAAAAAAATAGAGAGTAAAATCATTCACGATACATTTTCACACATTTTGCAACATCTTGTTTCAAACTGGCCTTCAACTGTTTGACCGCTGAACTGCAACTAATATATGTCATGAGGACACAGGGAAGGGAAGGGAAACAGAAAATAGCTCCAAGATTAACAAAAGAAAGAAAATGGTAAAGACTTTTGGGAGAAAAATCATTAACTTCATTGATTCTTAACAACTGAATCAACTTATTAGCAACTCAACGGCCAAAAAGTCCTGCTTGGGGCATATTGATGCTTTATTATCACAAATCCTTTTGGATCACAAAGATCAGAACAGAACGGAGATAATTTGCCTTATTCTTCCACAAAAATCTATAGCTCCCCCCATCACAGCATTTACAAAGATTAGGGACTTCAGCTATGTGGAGAGACTGGAGACTGTAGAGAGACCGGCACTGACACGATGGGCCAAATGGCCTCCTTCTGGTCGTAATTTTCTATGATTCTATGAAGCTGGGGTTGTTCTCCTTAGAGCAGAGAAGGTTTAAATGAGATTTGAGAGAGGTGTTCAAAATCATGAATGGGTTTGATAGAGTAAATAAAAATAAATTGTTTCCAGTCGCAGAAGGGTCGGTAACCAGAGAACACAGATCAAGGCGATTGCAAAAGATCCAGAGGCGGCATGAGAAAACATTTTTTACATAGCGAGTTGTCATCTGGAATGCACTGCCAGAAAGAGTGGGGGAAGCAGATTCAATAGTAACATTCAAAGGAGAATTGGATAAATATTTGAAGGGGAAAAAACTACAGGGCTATGGGGAAAGAACAGGGGAGTGGGATTCATTGGATAGGTCTACCAAAGAGCCGGCATATGCACGATGGGCTAAATGACCTCCTTCTGTGCTGTATTATTCTATGATTCTATGATAAATACAGCAGAGAAAGGAAACAAAAGACGCCAATGATGGACTCAGAGTCCATTTAACAGAAAAATGTCCCAACGTAAAAGCATAAGGAAAAACTGCCACTGATCGAAAGAAAAGACGAGGAGGGATGACTGAAATCTGGTCCAGGTGGTGAGTTTTAAGGTCTTTAACAAGGAGAGAGAGGTGGAATGGTTTAGGGAATTAATTTCAGAGTGTAGGGCCCAAATGGTTGAAAGCACAGCTGTCAATGGAGGAGTACAAGTGGATGTACAAGAGGCCAGAGAGTTTGGGAGTGCCAGGTGATGTAGGGCTGGAGAAGGTTACAGCTATAGGGAGGGGCAAGGCCATGAAGGAATTTAAACACAGGATGAGAATTTTGAATTGAAAGCATTAAAATACCAGAAGCCAATGTAGGTCAACAAGGAAAAGGGTGATGAGTGACCAGAGCTTGATGCAGGATAGGATGGACAGTGGAGTTTTAAATAAAGTGAAGTTTATGGAGGGAGGAAGATGAGAGGCCAGCCAGGAGAGCATTGGATTAATCAAGTCTTGAAATGATAAAGGCATGCGCAAGAGTTTCAGAGGCAGATGGCGTGAAATAGGGGTGGTGATTGTCGATGTTATGGAGGTGGAAGTAAGTGTTTTTTTCGATGGAGGATATGGAGTCTGAAACTCAGCTCAGGGTTAAACAGGACACTGAAGTTTTGAGCAGTCTACTGCAGTCTGAGACAGGGCAGAGAGAAGGATGGAGTCAGTGGCAAGAGTACAGAGTTTTTGATTGGGGCCTATAATGATGCCTTCAAGTCTTCTCCATGTTTATCTAGAAGAATGGATGCCAGGCAAGCAGTCTGATAATACACAAGCAGTGAAGAGCTTGTGCAAAGTAGTGGCAAGGTAGAAAAGGGTGCCATCATTGTACATGTGGAAGCTGACTCTGTATGTCGCCTAGGAGAAGCATATAGATGAGGACGAGGAGGAGGCCAATAATGAATCTTTGGAGGACTTCCAATATGACAGTGCAGAGGTGGGAAGAGAACCTATTTCTGTAGATGCTCTGGCTACAATTGCATAGGTGAGAATGGTACCAAGCAAGCTGGACAAGAGAGAATAAACATTGGAGAATGACGGTGTGACTAACCATGTTGCTGGCTGCACAGAAGTTGAAGAGAATGGGAGAGATTATGCACCATGGTCACAATCATAGGGACTATTGTTTGTGACTTTGATTAAGGCCATTACAGTGTTGGGATAGCGGTGATAACATGATAAGACAGAGTTAAAAGTGTGCATCAAAATTCAATTTTATTCTCACCCAATAGAGCTGTAGGCATAAAGCTATTACTTTATGGTCACAATCTAATCAAGCTAAATTAGTGTTATATTAGCTGTTTTATTGGTGCCATACTGACTTGGACAGGACTTACCTCAATTTCCACTGACTGCCGTGAAAGGTCACAGGGTGGCTTCAGGGGTTTGGGTCTTGTAGCTAGCCAGTATGCTACAATAGCTGCGAATGAAACAATTCCCACCAGTGTTGGTGGAGGAAGGGTACGAAAAAACTGGCTGAATTCATCTAATTCCAGCAGCCGCAGACTCCTCAAGATTTCCTGTGCTTGCATCTTCTCAATGAGTGAGCTAAAAAATTCTGTCACAGAAGGGAAAAACAAAAATCAGTGAGATTACCTTTCAAAATTTGATCGCAGGGAGCTGGGGGTTGAAATCTGCAATAGAAGAATGTGTGCACTATCCAGCAAGACCTTCAGTCACTATTCTGTACAATAATGTAATATTCTGTTTCAGTTGTGCACTGAAAGAAATGTTTGTTCTATCAGTGTGTCACTGTGCAGCAACAGCTATTGTCATTAAAGCCAAAGGCAAAAGACATTGACATCAGAATATGGATGAACATTTAACTAAACATTCAGAATTTACTTTGAAAAATAACTTTGTACCTTGAATAAATGCTTCACCCATTTCATAATATGGTTAACAGTAAAAAAAAAGTGTCATAGTGCATGGCATTCACCCATCAATACTCTCTTCTATTATACAGGGTACTCTAGTTTAACACCTGGGCAGCTCGTTGAAAATCTACTTTCGTGTTTGTAACTCTCGTCACATCTAGTAGAAAATTACTGAAAATGAAAACTCCCAGGTAAACCTTTTTTTTAAGCAACAATAAAAAATAACGAATATTTTCAGATTCAACTTTTTAAAATAAGATAATTGATAAGTAACTAGAATCCAACTTTTTCTTGGATAACTTTGAAAGCAAATACGAGCATAGTGTTCTAGCTGGACTCCACAATTACAGTTGGCATGCACAATAATAGAGCTTAACAAATTGAGGGAAAACCAGCGAGAGGGATGAACTTAGTTAGGAACATGAAGACCTTGTCTCTACAGCCACATTATGTCTATTGGAAAAGTATTGTAAACAGATTAGTAACATCTAAATAAGAAGTTTAGGAATGATACAACATGCTAGGATAACTACTTGCCTGGATGAGTGCAGCTCCAACAACATAAGAAGCTTGACACCATCCAGGACAAAGCAGCCCACTTGATTGGCTGTCCATCCACCATCTTAAACACTCACTCCCTCCACCACCGGCACACCATCGACATGATGCACTGCAGCAACTTGCCATGGCTTCTTCGACAGCACATCCAATACCCCCGATCTCTACCATCTAGAGGGACAAGAGCAGCAGGTGCATGGGAACACCACCTACAAGTTCTCGTCCAAGTCACGCACCATCCTGACTTGGAAATATATCGCCATTCCTTCATTGTCTCAGAGTCAAATCCTGGAAATCCTTCCCTAACAGCACTGTGGGAGAACCTTCACCTCACGGACTGCAGCGGTTCAAGAAGACGGCTCACCACCACCTTCTCCAGGACAACTAGGGATGGGCAATAAATGCTGGCCTTGCCAGCGACATCCACAACCCATGAATGAATGAAAAAAATGTTAGGGAATTCTTGCTTTTGGTTGCAAATTGAGTTTCCAATCTTAACTGTGCCATCATTAGAAGCGTTAAACATTACAGAGACGAAAAATCAGGTAGAATCACCTCTTAATGGTTCTCAGGCACTTCCCAAATTTCAATTTCAGTGTGGCAACAGCAAAATTCAGAGCTGGTCACTTGTCTCCGGAATGCATGAGTGCAGGGAAGCCATGAGAAAAGACTGAAAATATATATTTTTTAAAATGTTCAATTCTTTGTAAACCATGCAATGTCATTCAGCATCAGCACACTGTGTTTCATTCTGTTTTACTGATCTTGATCATGTCTTAATGGTTCACCAACAAGCATCCTATTGTATTTGAAACACAATACACTAGTTCACTGCAGCACACACGAGACTTTGAATCATTTCTAGTACCTGTTACTGTGTGTCTTCATATTAGGAAAATTGTGCTGGGCTACAGGTTCAATGCAAAACTTAGGAAAAGTCATAGCTAATCTCTGACACCCCTGCTTTCCTTTGAAAAAATTCATATATAGTTATACCAAACTCAACTTTGAGGAAGTTGAAGAAATAAATTAGCTTCATCATCCAAGGAAGATACCTCCTTACTCAGCACAGCAGAAGCATAATTGTAAAAATGGAGACAATGAAAGGTGAATTAAAAAGTGCTTTCACAAATAATATAACCTGTGTCTGAGGTGTGTGATAACCCGAGCAGTATTGCTATGTAATGTCACTTCAAATACTACAGATCTGAATTTAACAGCTTAGCAGCACCGTACAATTAGCAACAATGTGAAGACCATATCAAAATGTTGGATTTCCAAGGATAGGAAAATAAGGGGGAGCAATTCAAAGAAACATAGAAAATAGGTACAGGAGAAGGCCATTCGGCCCTTCGAGCCTGCACCACCATTCAATATGATCATGGCTGATCATGCAACTTCAGCACCCCATTCCTGCTTTCTTTCCATACCCCTTGATCCCTTTAGCCGTAAGGACCACATCCAACTCCCTTTTGAATATATCTAACAAACTGGCCTCAACAACTTTCTGTGGTAGAGAATTCCACAGGTTCACAATTCTCTGAGTGAAGAGGTTTCTCCTCATCTCGGTCCTAAATGGCTTACCCCTTATCCTGGTTCTGGACTTCCCCAACATCGGGAACATTCTTCCTGCATCTTACCTCTCCAATCCCGTCAGAATTTTATATGTTTCAATGAGATCCCCGCTCATTCTTCTAAATTCCAGTGAATATAAGCTGAGTCGATCCAGTCTTGCTTCATAGGTCAGTCCTGCCATCCTGGGAATCAGTCTGGTGAACCTTCGCTGTACTCCCTCAATAGCAAGAATGTCCTTCCTCACATTAGGAGACTAAAATTGTACACAATATTCAAGGCCCTGTACAACTGCAGTAAGGCCTCCATGCTCCTATACTTTAATCCTCTCGCTATGAAGACCAACATGCCATTTGCCTCCTTCACCACCTGCTGTACCTGCATGCCAACTTTCAATGACTGATGTACCATGACACCCAGGTCTCATTGCACCTCCCCTTTTCCTAATCTGTCACCATTCAGATAATATTCTGTCTTCCTGTTTTTGCCACCAGTGAATAACCTCACATTTATCTACATTATACTGCATCTGCCATGCATTTGCCCACTCACCTAACCTGACCAAGTCACCCTACAGCCTTTTAGCACCCTCCTCACAGCTCACACTGCCACCCAGCTTAGTGTCATCCGCAAACTTGGAGATGTTACATTCAATTCCTTCGTCTAAATCATTATATTGTAAATAGCTGGTGTCCCAGCACTGACTGAATGTTGCGGTACCCCACTAGTCACTGCCTGCCATTCTGAAAAGGACCCGTTTATTCCTACTCTTTGCTTCCTGTCTGCCGACCAGTTCTCTATCCACGTCATACATTACCCCCAATACCATGTGCTTTAATTTTGCGGGACCTTGTCAAAAGCCTTTTGAAAGTCCAAATACACCACATCCACTGGTTCTGCCTTGTTCACTCTGCTAGTTACATTCTCAAAAAATTCTACAAGATTTGTCAAGCATGATTTCCCTTTCATAAATCCATGCTGACTTTGACTGATCCAGTCACTGCTTTCCAAATGTGCTGCTATTACATCTTTAATAATTGATTCCAACATTTTACCCACTACCGATGTCAGGCTAACCGGTCTATAATTCCCTGTTTTCTCTCTCCCTCCTTTTTTAAAAAGTGGGGTTACATTAACTTAGTTTAGTGCTTCCCGTTAGTGGTGGGAGGGGGGGTGGTAACGGGATGCTAACGGGTTAGTGACTGGGCGCGGCGAATACAACGACGTCCGCAAACTAGTGTCAGTTAATTCTAACTGACTTGGCCTCGAGCGCCTCGTAGATCGTGATGTCATAAAGTGTGCAGCACCCTGTTATCGCCCCGGAGGAGGCGTTGTCAACTCGACTGGCCACTTGGGGAGCAATAATTAAAGGGAATGGTTTTCAGGTAGGCCATCCTTTATTATTTGCACTAGTCTGGTGCCTGCTCAAAGTTTTTGATGTTTCATTGCTGCAGAATGTCCAAGCCCTCCACTTTGAGAGAGTATTTGGGACCGTAATAGCATTTGTGCAGGTCGTCTTGCAGTGCAGAACTGCCGACAAGTAGGTTGTGCACCATCATTGGCCCTTCCCTTTAAGCGAGGGAAGCAGCCACTGATGCCGTTAGCAACGCGCTCCAAATTGTTCAGCACTCTGCTGCTACTGCCCTGCTCTCGGACTTTAACGCCTTAAGAGAAGTGAAGCATCTGCTCTTGGAACACTAAAGCTGAATTTCCTGGCAGCAGTGAATCATTAGTGTCTGGCGCTACTTTATCTACTTTTCAAAGGTTAGCGCCCCCAACCGGGACACTAAGGAATTTCTAACCCTAAGAACTTAAAACAGAAGAACCTCACCATTTTTAATAGAGATGGGGAGCACTTTGTTCTGAAAGTACTTCTCTCGGCTTGCCTTTTCCTTTAAGGATGCAATACAAGTCCAGTAATTATAAATTAATGGTATACACGCGACTCAATTTCCTTGCCATAAAAATGCATTAATAAAAATTAACTGCTATAATTATGTTATAATAAGATTTTTGCATTTCATCAAATCTTCGTCACCATTATTACACTATTTTCACAGAGTCCTAAGCCTTTACCTTATAACTCTTGAAGCACCGTGTGGAACAGTGCAGTGCAGCAACATGTTGGAGCTTCAGAACACTATCAAACAGTAGTAGAAATTAGACTTTTGCCAGATATTCTCCACACCATGAACATCTGTTTTCAGCCATATAATTCAACAGAAGTACAGAGCATATGCCAAGCACTTCCTGGCAAGGACAGAGGGAGGGGATGTCAATTTTGACCATGCTTCTGCATCTCTAAGCAATTGGCTATAGATCACCACTGGCAGAGAACTAGGAGTAGATCACCTGCCTGACTGTACAAATGCAAAGTGTTAGCCTTGGCTCAATGGTGGCACTCGTGCCTCAGAAATCAGAGAATTGTGGGTTCAAGCCCCAATCCAGAGACTTGAGCACATAATCCATGCTGAGAAGTCATTGCAGTAAGTGAAGGAATTCTTTACCATTGGAGATACTGTGGGAAATTCCGACCTAAAAAACGTGTGAGGGTAATTAAAGTGGTAAAAATCTGAATTCTGATCTGAACCCTCCTCCAACTTGTCGGTTTTACAGGAGGTGGGATGGTGGTGGGGGGGTGGGGCCGTCCAATCTGCTGCCAGGAGGAGGGTCATCTATTTAAATATTATAATGAGGCTGGAAGCCTCTGCTTTAACTTCCAGTTTGTATTTAACTTCAGCTGGTCACGTTTTGCACGCCTCGTGGAACTCGCCAGCTAATGGAAGGCGAGGACTGCTGCATCCAGGATTCAGGGTACCTGCCTAACCCACCCTCGCGATTGGAGACCACGCCCCCAGACCTATGATTTTCCCACCCCAGGCCTTTGATCCCTCCCATCCCCCCGCCTCCCGCAGGCCTCCAATCCCTACCACCCAGGCCTAAGATCCTCATCTCCCAAGCCTATAATCTCACTCGCCGCCCCCCCCCCCCCCTCATTCCACCCATGCTGCTCTCGGCCCCCGATCCTCTTTGCACCGCACCCCACCCCAATCTTACGCCAGCCGCCAATCCTCCTCTCAACCCCCGCCACTCCCGATCGTTCACTGGCTGCCGATTCTCCTTGCAACGCCCCAATCTCTTGTCTGCTACTGATCCTCCTGGCACTCCCACCCCCACCCCAATTCTTAGCGATGCCCCAACCCCCGTGCTGGTCCAGGCACTCTGCCTCGTGCATCTCCAGCCGCCCCTCCGCCCAACCTGCGATCCACACCCAACGCCTCCCTTTGCTTCTCCGCCCTTCCTCCTAGCCCTACGATCCCGCTCTCCCTCCTCTGTGTGACCTAGTGCCACAGACCTACCCATCTGGAACCAGACAGCCTCTCAATCTGACTGCGGGTGGGAAATAGAGGCTTCCGATGCAAATCAGGTCCTGCCGTTAAGTTAGGCAGAGCCTGCGGGAAATCCGTTCTCCCGGGTTTCCGACCGCTTCAGAGCCCATCCGCCACCAACCAGTCTTCCCCATTAAAATTCAGCCCATTGTCTCTCGGATGAAGTGTTAACCTATTATGTTAAAATGTTAAACAGCTCTGGTGGATGTAAAAGGTACCATGGAATTTTCCCAATGCTCATGGCCAACATTTATCCCTCAATCAACATCACCAAAACAGATTATCTGTTATTTATTACATTGTTGTTTGTGGGATCTTGCTGTGCACAAATTAGCTGTCTCGATTACACCAGCGACTACACTTTAAAGTACTTAGCGATCAGTGAAGCCCTTTGGAATGCCGAGGATGTGAAAGGCACGATATGAATGCATGTTCTTTCTTTTGTATTGGGTAGAGACAGCATTTTGAACAAGGAGGGGAAATAAAAGTAGTAAGATGATGAATATCTTATCAAATAATCACTAATTAATGGGCTAAAGTTACAATTTTTTGAGATTTTTTTGGGGACATTAAAAAAAAACCTGTAGCCTGATCACAAATCTCCACTTAAATATCAGCAGGCCATAGCTATTGCGCTGTTTTAATTTCTGTTGACTTTTATATAAGCGTTAAATATTGCAGCCGCAGCTGACATGACTTATATGAACACTGATTATGCCATTTCACGGTATTATTTTCAAATTTGGAATTTGTTTGATCAGCTGCCGTTTCTCCTCCACATTTAAAAATAAACCAATTGGTCTCTTCTGATCACTCAATTGTTAAGTGTGGTGTGGTGCTAACTTCAACTAATTAGGAAAATCCCAAATTTTGTCCCTGGGCTGTATGGAGTTTGCGAATCTAAGCCAGAGCAGCAGTTGTTGAATTACAATTAGTATCCGGAATATAATGCTTAAAATCTTTTCCGGTTTCCATTCACTGCCAAGTGCTCCTTGCTGAAAAAATTAGTTTGTATAGCTATCTGATGAGGGCAAGATCAGCGTTGACTATGATGCATGAAGAGCGGCTGCATGAATGGTGTTTCAGTGGGCTGCCAAGATCTGTGAAACCATACCCAGCATGAGATGCTTGAGATTTCTTTTTGGAACAAAAGGATCACAATAAAGTATCATGCCAACTCTTACTCAAAGAAGACATTCAATGTCTAACTTTCCTTCTTCCTAGAGCCAATTTTGTAAAAGAGACACTGCTTGAATAGGAGAAAGTATGCAAAGGTTCCGCTCCCATGACAACAATAAATATTTTCCATTATTTCATTTCTACTTAGATAAGTGTGCAAATTGACTCCCTTGCTCGTGCACCTTACAAGATTGAAAAGAGCTTTAGCTACCTGTTTTATACCAGTAAGCTGTCCATAAGCTATGTACAATAGATGTTGGAGAAAAGTATTGTTTTGAAAATCTGGGTGTGATCTGCTCACTGCCTTGAGTCCAAGTATCTTTTGCATGTTGGCAAACTGCCGCCAATACCAAATAATCCTTCATCAACATTGGGCGGAGGGGAAAAATAGAGCATATCTCGCTGGCGCTAGTTGCTTTCTCAGATTTATATTCAAGGCCAGTTGGGAGCTGTCTTTGACTTTAAATGACTAGTTTTGCTGTGAACATTCATAAACTTCTTTTCACTGTATATGATGGGCTGTTTATTGATCTTAATTTTGGATGCCCCACCATCCTCCCTGCTAGGCAGGAGCGGTGTGCAGGAAGGGATTAAAATCAGGCAAGTCGAAATACCGGCCCCAGGCCACTCCGTTCCTGTCTGCTGCTATTTTATCTTCATCGACTTTCAAGTTGATTGAGGATACCGAAGCCTCATGATTGGTATGTTATCCTACGGTCCTATGATGCAATTAATGCTAAGGGAAGTCCTGTCCATTGGCCAGTCGTTAGAGGAAATCTGGTGGGATTGTCTGAAGATTGAATAGGTTGTAGGATGTAAAGTGGCAATGAAGTGCAGGCAGTTGTATCTAGGCTTGTTGATTCTGAGTGATCTTGCACTTTACAAATTGCTGATTTCTGATACTTTGGCCTCCATTTTGCTGTTGTCTACACACAAGTGAATCAAACAAATAATTAATGTACTATTTCCCAGGGTGTGTCAATACAGATCTTTTCCATTGATGACAACAAACAAAATGAGAGCGCTTTGGGGTTCACAGAAATGGCTCACTCTCAAGTGTAGGACATCATTGACTGCACTCAAGTTGCCCGTTAGTGCACCTCAGAACCAGCCAAGAGCTTTCATGAACCACAAGGGGTTTCATTCCATCAATGCGCAGCTTATATGTGACTGCACCAAATGCATCATGCAAGTATATGCCTAGTTCCCAGGCAGGTACCATGACTTATTCATCTTGTGGCAGTCAAATAACCACCCAACCCCCACTTTTCGAACCTGGTAGGGATGTTCAGGAATGCCTGCTCAGGAACAAGGACTACCCCTTTCAAACAGGGTTCATGAGACCCCATCATACTTGAGCAGATCAGGTATAACAGCCATTCCACCACAAGGTGGTCATCAAGCTTACCTTCAGGCTCCTGATGGTTCAGGTGCCTTGATCAGTCCTGGTTAAGGAATGGGGAAAAGGAGGCGGTATGCTCACCTCTCCTGATCTAGTGATGTCATTGATCTCCTGTGGCACTGGATCCAGGTCCTCAGGATGATGCTCCTGCTACTAACTTCCTCTGCCACCTCCAACCAGGTTTTCTTTGTCAGGCTGCTGTGCATCCTCTTGCCACTTTTAGGGAACAGCACTTCCCTCCTGGCCCTGACTGCTGCCACTGAGGTGTCTGAAAACCCGAGGGCAGCCTTACCCCTCCTTCCAGCCATTTCCTAACTGCCCCAAAGTAATAAAGCAAGCAGTCTTAAAAATTAGTGAATCCAGCCCCCTCCTTGAAGAGGTACATTCACGCTATAAACTGGGAGACGGGTTTCTCACTAGAATATGCGTGGATTAGGTATGCGGGTGGGCCTGCTGCCAAAATGATCAGCCAGCCAGCCCACCTCACTTTAGTTTGGACTTCTGTAGGCTGTACTTCGGGCCCCGCTCATATTGAGCGCAGGCTTTCCGGCAGGGGCTTCCCAATGCATCAAGCATTTTATTGTGCATGACAATCGGCGTACTTCTGTAGGCTGTCCCATCAAAGTCCTCATCTGAGTCCTCTGCAGCAGAACCTGCACTATCCTTGCCCCCTGCCCTGGTGGCAGTCCACTTGTGCCTGGTGTCTCACCATGTGCAGATCCCACCTCTAACCTATTCTCTACGTACAGTGTCAGTGCAGCATTGGAATAGTCGATTCTGTGGGCAATAAAAGCATAGATAAGGGTTTCAGCATTAGATAGGTGGGCAATGTTACAAAGGTGGCAGAGATGATAATAGAGATGATCTGGGGTCGGAAGCTCAGCTCAAGAGTCAAATATGACGGCGAGGTTGTGAACAATCTGGTTCAGGTTGAGATTGTGGCCAGGGAAGGGGATGGAACTAGTGGCAAGGAAATGGAATTTGTGGCAGAGGCCAAAGACAGTGGGGCTTCGGTCTTCCCAATATTTAATTGGAGGACATTAGGGATGTTGGACCAGCAGTCTGACAACGCAAATGCAGTAGAGGGGTTGAGAAAGGTGGTGTTGTCATCGGCGTAAATGTGGAACCTTACGTCATAATGTCACTGATGGGCAACATATACAACAGCAAGAGCTTGCATTTATATAGTGCCTTTAACATAGCAAAACATCTCAAGGGGCTTAACAAGAGCGACAACAATCAGAACATTTTTGACAACGAACCACAGGAGGAGATATTAGGACAGGTGATCAAAGGCTTGGTCGAAGAGGTAGGTTTTAAGCAGCACCTTGAAGGAGGAGAGAGGTGGAGAGGCTCAGGCAGGGAATTCCAGAGCTTAGGGCCAAGGTAGCTGAAGGCATGTAGATGAGAAACAAGATGATTTGCAGGAAATTTGAGTGTAACTTGACATTGGTAGAACAGTTGCATTTTCGGGTCTAACTTCCGGGTTGTATGTTGGCAGAAATTCCAGGTCAATGATTTTTGCAACAGCAGTTTGCAAAATTTATTGTTGTAAGTTTCCAGAAAATCATTTTTTCAGACAAGTTGTATTCTCAAAACACTGAATGACATCTTCCTTTTTCATGGATAGAATTTGTAATGAAGCATGAGGCTACATGACTATAAAGAACAACTCTCTTACTGATTTTATTAACAGGTGATTTATCTTACTTTTTCAAAAAATACCACTTTGTTGTACTTCAGCCGTTAGCCTTACACATGTACCTAGATACTTTGTAACCCATACTGGATCAAAAACCTCACAAAATTGTCACCATGTGCAATAGCCAATGGTTTCTGAGACACTACACCTAACATGATATTTCTGTGCTCCAAAACAAATATCTATCTACCAAAAATCTGTCAACAACAATTAGTAGTGCCTTTAACATCAAAACATCCCAATGTACTTTAAATGGGGGTGGGGAGAGAAAATGAACAAAGGAGCAGGACCTGAAAATGACTGAAAAGGAAAAACTTGAGTAGAAGGCTCAGGTCTGAAGAGGCAGTCAGCAGTCACATTCAAGTGGACACAGAAAGAGATCTAAAGACAGGATCGCCATGATGGAGGATGGATAAGTCACATGCATTAACTTTTGACCGGTTTTAGGAAAAAGAAAGCTGCCATTCTCTACAACATCCACCGTCATGATACAATAAATCCCCAAAAGAAATAAATCAGAGATCCAATTAGAATTCACTTGTAGTAATCTGAAGCAACCAATTTAACTGTTGAAGACCTATGTAAATTACTTTTTCCAAGCACAAATTACTTCTTCCCTTCCTCTGAACATCTTTCATGTTTCATACACATGGCAAATATATGGCACTATGCATCAAAGACTGATAAAAACAAACAACTACTAGTTTCACCAAGGCTGTAACAGTATGTTTCCGCCTCTTTCACACCAAAGCATTCTTATGAATGAGCTAAACCCCTTTCTGTTGACCCCTGGAGGGTAATGTGATGAATGGACATTGCAAAGCCCGACATCGCTATTCAGTATTCTGCACATTAATAGTGCATTAGACTTTCTAGTTTATACAGGCACTCCAATCAGATTTTAAATCTAAACTGTTGATATTTCTTAAATAACTTTCAACTTTTTAACGCTGGATATAATGTTTATGAAAAGAAACTTACTAGCGAGCAGTGTAGTAATACAGCCTGCTAAAGATCCAGTGTACTGTGCCACAGGACGGTGGAACAAGGGCTTAATCCACAATTCCTCACACGTTAAATAGTACTGGGTGCAGCAACTTGTGAGGCAGCCACTGTCAAAAATAAATTGGGTACTTTCTCATACAGAGGAAGGGAGAATTTGAATGGCAGCCACCCCAGGCTGGTCTCGGACCTGTGTTGGTTTCACAGCAACACTGGCAAGGACTTGAGAACAGGCCGTCCATCCTTCCTCTCAGCCAGAATGCATCAGATTGAATAGGGGCCAGAGAAAGACAGAGAGAAGAAACATACTTTAAAAAGGGAGCCTTACCCACAATAAAATAAATTACTCCGTTTCCCCTCCCAAAAGTATATATTTTGTTTGATGCAAACATTCCACTGTATATGATGCAAGAAGCACATCAGATTTCTGAATCTGTTCTACAGCTATTTTCAAGTATTTAAACTTTTTTTTTACAGATTCCATAATCATAGGTTTTTTCTTAAAGAGAAATACGTATTTAAAAAAAATCTTGCTGCCAAAGAATCAAGAACGAAATCTACAAGGAGGTATGATTTATAAAACATTATTAATCCAAATCTCCTTATTAGCAAGATACTAAACTATGCAGCTTCTTGAAGAAGATTTTACCTCACACATTCAGCATCCTTGGTGGAGCAGCAGCTCTGGGCACTTCCCATTTGAAACAAGACGTGAAAATCTCTTTTATACATGTGGAAGGAAGAAACGTTACAGCACGTGAATCATCCGAATGCTGCTTTAAAAAAAAAAGGCAGCTAGGTGCCAAGTCCACACTTTGTAGATCCAAGAATACACGACCTCACACTACTGAATTCATCCAGTTACAAGACAGCAAAACCCCCCACTCTGAGATAGCCAGGCTTATGCCCGCGAGTAAACTCTGCATCTGATTTGCAGCAGGCTGCTGAGTGGAATAGCTGACTACGTCAGCCCTGCCTTCCTGCCTCTGTTAAACTGCCAAAACAGCTAAGCTCCTCCAATAACATCTTTTAACGCATTAGAAACTAGTGAGGAATCTTGATGTTGGATCAGAGAATTTAATCTTTGCTGTCAGCTTAGAACACACAATGACCTCTTGAATCAGGCCTTTGATCTACACTAATTAGCATATCGGGGCCTTTATTTTAACCCATTTTTATTAGACACTCTCAGTTTGGGTAAATTGTATGAAGTACTATCCCTACAGTACAATTTCCACTTTAACATTCAAGACAAGACCTGTGAGATGTGATTTGTAGCCCATGACTAATCTGATAAGTAATGAGTATGAAGTAAAAAGAAATAAAAACAAAAAATGCTGGATACACAAATCAGGTCCATCACTTTCAAAATGATCAGCTAGTTAACATTTCGAGTTCAGACCCTCTGGCGCAACTGCTGCAGTTAAAAATAAAAATGTTCTCATTGTGCATTCTGTTCATGCCATGTATGTTTAAAAATAATGAAGTAAACAATTTGGTACGGCCATCAAATATAATTGGTTTAAATTAGTGTTGTCACCAGACATTTAAAAAGTATCAGACCTGATAATCACTGACGATACAGGTGCTGGATTTCTTGGCCTAGAAATTTGATGGCTGGGAAAGTGATCGCCGTGAGAAAGTAAACTGTGCCACTTAATAGCAGCATGCAAAACCTGTGCTGCCTGCTCATTAAAATGATTCCTGCATGCAGCTAGCACCAGTTCATTGGCTGCATACATGAAAGGGGGGCTGGATTTCGGGAGGCCACAACGCAACTGAAAGGCAGCCTTAAAGGGGACGTGCATTGTGGCTGTAGGAAGTCATGCCATTCATTTCTGCAGTGAGATGGCCAAGCTGGGAGAGAATGTGCACCGAGGTTCTCTGCTGCTGCACTGGAGGCCTTGGTGCAGGAAGTGGAGGGGAGGAGGGATATCCTGCCATCCAGGCATCTGATATTCAGGCAGTAGGAGGTGGTTGCAAGTGAGGTGAATTCCAGCAGCATTATTCTGCGGTCATGGAAACAGTACTGGAAGAAGTTTAAATGATTTGACAAGAGTTGCCAAGGTAAGAACACTGTTCAGTTGGCTGCTCATCACAGCTGCACCACTCACAGCCTCATTGACTGAGACACACACAGCAATCCCATCCTCCATCATCCTGTGCTGCAAACAGTAGAGCATATTAATTTATTATTCATCCCACCCTCACACAGTCAGCACTATTGCAAACGTCACACCCACAACTCACACACACACTGGCAACTATTCACCACAACAGTCAAAGTACTTACACATCTCGCAAGACTGTCACGAACATACGTACCTTTTTCTTGCAGGAGAAGGTGGCACATAACACAAGGTAACAGGCTGCCACTGGTCGAGGAGCAGTGCGCTTACATACCCCTTTCCCTATTGAGACAACGGTGCTAGCAGTAATGGGAAGAGGCCGAGTGGAGGCTGTGGCTACTAGTAACAATGGAGGATACGTTGAGCAAGGTTTTTTATTTCTAATTCTCCTTCCTCTTCTGTCTTCTTCCTCATTCCACACAGTATACATGCTAAGCTTTCAATACACACTTCCTCCTCTCTGGTCTCCCACACACCACGACCTAACCTTTGCCCCATTTTTCTTTCAGCTGGACAGAATGTGGAGGTTCCTGAGCAAAAGGAGCAGAGTGACCGTGAAGATGCACTGTCATTTGATGAAACGTTTGCAACCACCAGCTCAGATACTGACACTAAGCAAACAGTGTCAGCCGTGGCTCAGTTGATAGCACTCTTGCCTTTTGATTGTGGTTGTGGGTTCAATTCCCATCTCATAGATTTGAGCACAACATAATCTAGGTTGACACTCTAGTGCAGTACCGAGGGAGTGTTGCATTGTTGGAGGTGCCATCTTTCAGATGAGACATTAAACTGAGGCCCCTTCAGCTTTCTCGGGTGGAGATAAAAGATCGCATGGCACTATTTCGAAGAAAATCAGGGGAGTTATCCCCGGTGTCCTGGTCAATATTTAGTCCTCAATCAACATTCCTTAAAAAAAACCCGGATTATCTAATCGTTATCATGTTGCTGTTTGTGGGATCTTGCTGTGCACAATTTGGCTGCTGCGTTTCCTACATCACAACAGTGACCACACTTCAAAAGTAGTTAATCAGCTGTAAAACGCTTTGGGAAAGGTACCAAATAAGTGCAAGTCTTTTTTTTTTAAAAAGAAGCTAGGTTAGAGGAAGGATCTGCATGTAGAAGACTCACCATATACAAGTGTGCAAGAGCAGGGGATAGGAGGCCACAAATTCCCCCTGCTGGAGGGAGAGGTTGCATATTAGTTTTTCTGCAGACTGAGATGTAGACTTCAATGAGCTAAGGAAATGCTTGGTGCACTGGGTAGCCAGCTGGAGAACTTGTACACAATGTCGTGGAGCAGGGAGGAGTCCACCTCCAACATGGTGCAAGGCTTAGCGCAGAACATTGCGCCTATCTTTTCCATCGTGGAACAAGTGCTCACCCCATCAGCACCACAGTGGGATTCACCATGGTGGAGCGCCTCATGATTAATCTGACAGCTACTATAGCAGCAAAATGTGACATCATTTCTAGGCCCTTATTGGCCAGATTTGCAATACAGTGGTCTTGACACATCTCATTGAAATTAAGGCTCTTGAGTCTATTTGGCTTCGCTCTATTTTGAGAGTCCATTTAAACTGAAGCTTCTTACATGGTTGGTTACTTACAAAATACAAATGGCTCTAGTTTTGAAAAAGACACATGCAACATCAAAATCCTGATGAAACTGGTTTAATGTGCAATATGTTCCTTTCTGGACTGTTTCCAATTCAGTTGGAGCCAATGGTGAAAAATTACTAAGACCAGCTCATGACAAGCTGCGCCACTGATGCTGTAATGGCCTTGGAATGTTTAAACGAGTCCCTCGGAATCGAGGAAGACTTGCTTCCACTCCTGAAGTGAGTTCTTTGGTGGCTGAACAGTCCAATCCGAGAGCCATAGACCCTGTCACAGGTGGAACAGATAGTCGTTGAGGGGAGGGGTGGGTGGGAGTGGTTTGTCGCACGCTCTTTCCGCTGCCTGCACTTGATTTCTGCATGCTCTTGACATTGAGACTCGAGGTGCTCAGCACCCTCCTGGATGCACTTCCTCCACTTAGGGCGGTCTTGGGCCAGGGACTCCCCGGTGTCAGTGGGGATGTCGCACTTTATTAGGGAGGCTTTGAGGGTGTCCTTGGTTGCGTTTCCGCTGCCCACCTTTGGCTCGTTTGCCGTGAAGGAGCTCCAAATAGAGCACTTACTTTGGGAGTCTCGTATCTGGCATGCGGACTATGTGGTCTGCCCATCCGGAGCTGATTAAGTGTGGTCAGTATTTCGATGCTGGGTTGTTGGCCTGAATGAGGACGCTGATGTTGGTGCGCCTGTCCTCCCAGGGGATTTGTAGGATCTTGCGGAGACATCATTGGCAATATTTCTCCAGCAACTTGAGGTGTCTACTGTACATGGTCCATGTCTCTGAGCCATAGAGGAGGGCAGGTATTACTACAGCCCTGTAGACTTAAGTGCATGAAGCAATAATTTCTTCTATTAGAGGATTATGTTACATTACTGAAATATCTTGGGGTGGAAATTTGGACACGCCTCAGTTGGGGCAGTGTCCCGGGCAGAGCAGTAAATTTTGCGGCACCAAATGGTTTGTGTCTGCCGCTGCAAAATTCATCAGCTGGGCCCGGAGTTTGGAGCGGGGTGCTATGGGAGGCGACCTCTTTTAGGGCGCTAGGTCGGCTGAGCAAGGGAAAATCCTGAGCTAAAGAGCTGGCCTCGGAGCACCATAACAAAGGCCTAGGGGGAAAAAAACCCTGAAAAAAACCCACCAAAAACTTTCCCAATACATAGCTCACACCACCACAACATAAAATCGCAAAAAAACTCCACTTGCCTGAGGTCGGCATTACTTTCACAGGCGTTCCCACCAGGGCGCGCTACGGAGCGCTAAGGGTCGGGCGGCAACCAAAAATCGAGCCAGTATCGCAACCAGGGGCGTTGCACACTGGTTCGCCTCTCCTGGGCGGTACTGCTCCACGCCCCATCGATACCGGCACCGAATGTCCCGGCGGGGTGCTGGAGCTGACCACCTGGGCGCAAGTGCTTTCCACCGCCATTGCCTCCCTTCCGGGACGCTAAGAGGGGAGGCAGAAGACCAAATTTCCACCCCAAATACTTTACATTGGTATGTCATGCATAGTTTAACTCTACTACATTATGACTGATCTGCCACATATTTCTCATGGTATTTTTTAGTAGAGAAACTTTAAATATACTCTCCTGACTGCCAAAATTTTTGTAAATTTATTCTCAAATTTCTCTTAAAATAAGATATTTCTGCAGAAAATTAAACTTCAGTGCACAGTGACTTGTCTAAACCAATAATTAATTGCAGATTAATTTCAATCATTTATTTGCTAGATTTCAGTAACGATCTGCCATTTTTTTTAAGCTCATCATGAGCCAGTCTTGGTAATTTTTCACCTAGCATGCAAGCTACATATATTAGGCTGCTTTCTTGTCAGGTTAAACTTCTTCCTCCATTTAGAGCAGCACGTTCCCAAGACAGGATGATGAAAATGGGAAACTCTGCAGTGCTGAACTTTCTTTCACACTCTACACGCTACCTCACTTTGCTTTACGCACAGGATGATAACTCTTAGCAAAATGGACACAGGCAGTTATAATGCAGTTCAACTACACAAAGCAGCTTTTCATTCACCTTCAAAAAGAAACTATGTTCAAGAACAAATGTTTAGCAAAGCTGTGTACACTTATTTGCAACTTCACAAATGCCACAATGTAAAGCTTGTTGAAATCAAATGCCACAATGTAAACCTTGCTAAAATGCATCATTGTGGTAATTGGGTGTGACATTATTCTGGCAAAAAATAATTTTCTATGCCCTTTTTCCATGAGGACAATGCTCCTTAAAAAATTTTTTTTTTACTATTATTTAAGAAAGAGTAGAAACATAGGTTGGGGAAAATGAATGCATATTCGCCACTAGATCACCAGAGATTACATTTCCCCTACTCCACCACAACTAAATTAAGAATCATAGAAACATAGAAATTTATGGTGCAGAAGGAGGCCATTATGTCTGTACTGGCCGAAAAAGAGCTATCCAGCTAACCCCACTTTCCAGCTCTTGGTCCATAGCCTTGTAGGTTACGGCACCTCAAGTGCATATCCAAGTACTTTTGAAATGCGCTGAGAGTGTTTGCCTCTGCCATCATTTCAGGCAGTGAGCACCAGATCCTCCACCACCGTCTGGGGGGAAAAAATTCTCCTCAACTTCCCTCTAATACTTCTACCAATTATTTTAAATCTATGCCCCCTGGTTATTAACCTCACTGATAAGGGAAATAGGTCCTTCCTAATAAACTGAGGCCCCGTCTGCCCCCTCAGGTGGCTGTAAAAGATCCTATGGCACTATTTTGAAGAAGAGCAGGGAGTTATCCCTGGTGTCCTAGCCCCCAAAAATGATCTCAATCAACATCAGTGAAACAGATTATGTGGTCATTATCACATTGCTGTTTGTGGGAGCTTGCTGTGCACAAGTTGGCTGCCGCGTTTCCTATGTTACAACAGTGACTGCACTTCAAAAGATACTTCATTGGCTGTAAAGTGCATTGGGACACCCGGTGGTCATGAAAGGCACTATATAAATGCAAGTCTTTCTCTTTCTTTCTTTCTTTCTATTTATCCACTCTATCTTGGCCCCTCATAATTTTATACAACTCAATTCGGTGTCCCCTCAGCTTCCTCGGTTTCAAAGAAAATAAACCCAGTCTATCCAATCTTTCCTCATAGCTAAAACTCTCCAGTCCTGGCAACATCCTCATAGATCTCCTCTGTATCCTCTCTAGTACAATCACATCTTTCCTGTAATGTGGTGACCAGAACTGTATGCAGTACTCTAGCAGTGGCCTAACTAATGTTTTATACAGTTCTAGCATTACCACCCATCTCTTATATTCTATGCTTCGGCTAATAAAAGCAAGTATCTCATATGCTTTCTTAACCACCTTATCTACCTGTCTTGCTACTTTCAGAGATCTGTGCTCATGCACTCCAACATCCCTCCGTTCCTCTACACTTCAGTATCCCACCATTTATTGTGTATTCCCTTGCCTTGTTAGCGCTGCCCAAATTCATTACCTCACACTTCTCCGGATTGAATTCCATTTGTCACTTATCTGCCCACCTGACCAGTCCATTGATATCTTCCTGCAGTCTGCAGCTATCTTCCTCACTATCAACCACACGGCCAATTTTTGTATCATCTGAAAACTTCTTAATCATGCCCCCTACATTGAAGTCTAAATCATTGCCAGGAATTTAATTTCTTCACAATAGAATAATTTTTCTAAGATATTTTTGAAGCTGTGATTACAGTCAAAGATGGCAGCCTATTACCAGTATATTAGTGGCGAATAACAGAGGGATATGTGGAATGGTGGCATGGTGGCATGCACATGCAGAGGGATATTTCATGTCCAAATGTTGTAAAATTGTGCCAAAGTTAGGTCTCTGTGAATTGACCCAAATTGCAAACTGAGCTTTGAATGCAGTTTACACATCCTAACAAGGCATCTTACACCACAATATCAAATGAATAAAGACAAAGCAGTGAAGCATTAGCCATGCTCAATCAGCTCCGTTGGGTGGGCCACATCGTCCGCATGCCTGACACGAGACTCCCAAAGCAAGCGCTCTACGTGGAGCTTCGACACGGCAAAAATACATACACACAGAAAACTTTAAAAGTAAGTATATAATATAGGTACGTTCTTTAAGTGTATAATGTAATCCCAGTGGTCAGATAGTTATTACAGAAGCTGCTTGAGTTTCACTTTTGCAGTTTATAATGGAGCTGAATTTGCAGCACCTACGAGTGCGTACATGCCCATAGGGTCCCTGCAAGTTCCAGGTTTAGGCATGCATGAAACCCAGAACTTGAGGGGGCCGAAATTCACGCCCGCTAGAAAGCTGGCGCACATTTCATTTTTTTAAAGTTTTTACCATCGGGTCTAATGAGGTGGGCTCTCGATCGATTTTCATCCGTTTGACCTTTTTTTCCCCCCGAGTGCACCGGAAGCCAGTCATAAAGGGGGCGGAAGTGCAGTGGTAAGTGCTGGTGAGGAACAGAAGTAGGGGCGAGACGGATTCTCTGCTGCTGTCACTCAGCAGCAGGGCGGTAGTGACGTCATTGCACATTTATGTCACCGCGTATCTCCCCGGCTTTAAAGAGGAGATAATCGATGAATATTTAGCATTCACTGCTCATGATGCGGTCTCCTCTACATTAGGGAGAACAAATGCAACTTGCGTGATCGCTTTGCTGAACATTTCCGTTCAGTCTGCAAGCGTGACCGAGCTTCCGGTCACTTGCCATTTTAATTCACTGTCCAACTCCCATTCCAATCTCTTGGACCTCGGCCTCCTACTCTGTTCCAATGAAGCTCACTGGGAACTCTCGAAACAGCACCTCATCTTTCAATTAGGCATTTACAACCTTCTGGACAACATCGAGTCAACAATTTCAGATGATAACCACTGCTCCAATTTTTTGGGCAGCAAGTGCTGGTGTTGCATTTACAGCACCTCTATAGACCAATATTTTGTTTCTTTACTTGTCCCATTTCCACCCCTCTTTGTTATTTAATCACTCCTGCCTTCCACCCTATCACAGACTATCCCTTTTGTCCTTTCCTCACCACCACTCCCCAATCCTTCCTTGACTTTGTGCTAGCTTAAAAACTGTTACATCTCTAACTTCTTAAAGTGAAAGGTCATCAACCTGAAAACGTTAACTCTGTTTCTCTCTCCACAGACGTTGCCTGACCTGCTGAGTGTTTCCAGCATTTTCTGTTTTTATTTCAGATCTGTAACATTTGCAGTATTTTCCTTTTGTCTCATTATAATAGTGTGTTTCCAGGTATTAACTCAGGATTCAGATGGCACTGATGAACCATTCTTGTGCATTAGGAAGTCAATGTTCAAGATATATTTCTGTAACATCGTTTAGGCACTACCCCTCAGGAAACACATTCACAGCCAGCCGTCATTCTTAATATGCAGTCTGAGCCCCGTCACAAAACATTTTCAGTATTTTCCAATTGCATTATTCTTTGAACAGCATGAAGCCGATCACAATGGTATAAAAGCTCAGATGCATCCCGGCTATATGTTGCAAATGATTATCCTTTCAATTTTAGCAGCTGAAGGACATTTGCTTTTCAGAACTTTTGTTAGTAACAACTCATTGCATTATACAAAGCAATAGTCACAACTTTCAAGGACTCTAAAGAATATTAGGCTGCTTTGTTCTTGGCAGCCCTCTACATCACGCCACTTTCAGGAAAGCCTGTCAATGGAGAGATTTTACTTCAAAAGCTAGAATTGCCCAGCAAAGAATGCTCTGCAGCAAATGATCTGCCAACTGTATGAAACAAATCCTTTTAAAGATAAATGGGATACTTACTGCAATCAGACGTAAGATAAATGAGATAAAACGACTGAACCAGTAGTCATAATAGAAACATAGAAATTTACAGCACAGAAGAAGGCCATTCCGGTCCATCATGTCCGTGCCGGCCGATAAAGAGCCACACACAGTGAGGTCTTTGGATGCTCTGATAATGACTCCACGAGGCAATGTATTGTACTTGAACTGTAGTGACCTTAGTCCTTTATTGATAACTCCAGAGTGAGGATCACACATGGTGGCCTGCCTTTTATACTAGGCCAGGCACACCTGTACAGGTAACTTACAAGTCTCCCACTGCAGTGCCCTCTGGTGGTACATCATATGTAATTGTACCAGCAGTAAACGTGTAGAATACATGACATCACTCTCCCACAAGACGTTAGTGCAAATTGCCTTCTTGCATTGACTGTGCTCTGGGCTTAGCTCTATCTGGTTGACCCTTCAAGGGTCGTTTCCATCTTGGGCGAGTGGATGGTGTTTCATTGGCAGTAGACGTGCTGGTGGTTTCTGTTTGTGTGTCCATGGCCACTCCATTCTCTCCCCCACCCCCCCCCCCCCGCCCCTTTACAGATTGTGTCAGGGGCTCATTACAGTACCTTAAAGTCCAAAAAAGAAAGATTTGCATTTGCAGCCTCACATTCGTGGTGCCGTTGAAAGGCAAGTACCTTTGACTGGTGAGGTACATAATTGATATACACTTGGAGTCAGAGCTGGGGTCAGTACTGGTGTGTGAAGACAAGCTAGTTCCAGAACTGCTGGATGGTGTCCAGGTAGTCTGGTGGCGGCCCGGTGCCCAGTGCTGGCAGTGGGAACCCGGTTGGCTCAAGTTGCCTGCGCTCGGAGCTTTTGCCGTTGCCCCTAGTGTCGGGCAGGTTCACACATGCCTGTGACCTCCCTGTCTTCTCCTTGCGGCCCGGGTCGCTGCTGCTCCCTGAAGAGCTGTCATCTAGCAGTGCACAGGGAACTGCTGACTCGCTTGCCTGGGCGTTATTTGGTTTGGGATCCTGGCTGGTCCCGGTCCCATTTGGGAGAACCGTTGCGGGTGACCCTTCATTCCCGGGTATGGCCTTGGTGGCGATAGGGTCTGGGGGCTGTGCCTTAGCAGAAGCTTGTCTTTCAGGCTCGTGGCATTTGGAGCCGTCGGGTGCCTGAGAGGCGGAGCTGATCAGGGGCAGGGTATCGATACCAGTGCCGTTACCCTCCTAAAATCACTTGCTCTGCAGCTTGTATGTATTGGCTGCTTGTGGCCACACTCCATGGTGCATAACTCTGGTCCGAGGGATGCAGGCTACTACATTGGGTAGCTCTCTGGACCTGTGTGCTCCCGATGGGTGTCTGCCCGCTGCATTGACTGAATGCAGTTGAAATCCTACATCGCACAACGTTTCATTACTCATTGTAAATAACCTGTAGCTTCAATCGCGATCGCGATCGCGCGACTTTGCTTATTGCATGTACATAACTCTGATCATCAATTACACATTTTACATCCAACTCACAGTTGCTCTTACATTGATTGAGAATGTGGAACTGCCCCTTTAATTGTAGTGGGTTGCAGGCCTCCTTTAAGAGAGCCTTGCTATCTTTACCCCAATCCTCTTCTCCGTTTGGTGTCATGTGTTGCTCCATCAGCGCTGCGCCTCGTGGTCTGGGCGCCATCCTTCCTCCATCCACAATGTTGACTGCGGTGATCCTCTTCTCCCAGTGTTCTGCCACCAAAGCTGAGAATTCGCCTTTGAATCCAATTTTCTTTCTCCGGAGTCCTGCCACTGGAGCCTGGAAAGTGCGTTCGGGTCGTCTCAGCTGGATCATCTCCACGCAGTCGTGCTGAGCGGCCTGTGCCTCGGGTGCCGTGCTGGTCTGCTCTCTTGTGCCGGATCCAACCTCAGGTGGGGGCTTGCTTTGTTTGAGGACCTCAATCGCTGGAGGGATGAAATCTTCCCAGCTCCAATGGATCTTCTCCATCCACCTTCTTCTGAGTAGCATTGGTCCATCAACTGCAACAATCCACAGAGGTAACTTGTGCACTGTGCCATCATGGAGTACCTTTACATCTGCACTACCAACGACTGGGATAAGTTCATTAGTGTAGGTGCGTAGCTTTGCCTGAACCGGGACCAACTTGGGTCGTTCAGCTTGGTTGTCCCATAACCTCTTAAAGGCTTCTTGATTCATTACTGACTGGCTCGCCCCCGTGTCCACTTCCAAGAAGACTGGAACACCATTTATCTCGACTTGTATCCTCAACGGGGAAGACTCGGTGGTGCAGGTAAACGTGCCATACATCTCATTGTGGGGCTGAGCTGCCTCCCTGACTATCGTTTCATAATCCGCACTGGATTCATGGCCATCAGCAGATTTTATCAACACAGTGAATCATATTTCTTTTACACACTCGCTGGAGGTGACCCTTTGTGCTGCAGCCTTTACACATGTAGTCTTTAAAGGGGCACTGGTGAGCCCTGTGATTCCCTCCGCAACGCCAGCATCAGACTCAGTTAAGGGACTTGAGGGCCTGTTCTCTCTTCCATGAGAAGATTCACATTCTACAGTCCAGCCTCTAAAAGGCATCATTCTGTGTACAGTACTTGCCAGGTTTGTGTCTTGAGGATAAGTCATCCGCCTAGAGACGCAGGTCAAGGTCATGAATGCCTGGCTCACGGAGATGGCCTTCTGCAGTGTGACTGTGGTATCCGCAGACAGTAGCTTATGAAGAAGGCCCTCATGACCGATTCCAATGACAAAGATATCCCGCAGCGCTTCAGTGAGATGGTCGCTGAAATCACACTGTGCCGCCAGCCTCCTGAGGTCGGCAGCACATTTTGCAATTTCCTGGCCTTCGGTGTGTATAAAACTGGTATCTGGCTGTGAGGATACGCTCTTTGGGCTTGAGTTGTTCTTGAATCAGCGTTACAAGCTCCTTGTACATCTTGGTCGTTGTCTTCGCTGGTGCCAGCAAGTCCCTGATGAGGCCATAGACTGTGTGCCCACAACTGGTTAGCAGGATAGCTCTGCGCTTATCAGCCAGTGTGGCCGGATTGTCGCCTGCCAGGTCGTTTGCTGTGAAGAAATGGTCGAGCGCTCCACAAAGGTGTCCCAATCATCACCATCGGTGAACTGCTGCAACGTACCAAGGTTAGCCGTTTTTGCGTGAAGTTCCGTAATCTTGTTGCCGATTGTTATGTCTTTAGATGCTCTGATAATGAGTCCATGAGGCAATGTATTGTACTTGAACTGTAGTGACCTTAGCCGTTTATTGGTAACTCCAGAGTGAGGATCACACATGGTGGCTTGCCTTTTATACTAGGCCAGGCACACCTGTATAGGTAATTTACAAGTCTCCCACTGCAGTGCCCTCTGGTGATACATCATATATAAATGGTACCAGCAGTAAACAATTAGGATACATGACACACATGGCCCTTGGTCAGCAGCCCTAAAGGTTACATATAAACCTATGAACAATGACGGAAAGGCAAAGAGCACCCAACCCAACCAATCTGCCTCACTACAACTGTGACTCCCCTTATACTAAAAATTCTACACTCCACCCCAACCGGAGCCAGGTGATCTCCTGGGAGAGACAAAAACCAGATAAAAACCCAGGCCAATTAGGGAGAAAAAAATCCGGGAAAATTCCTCTCCGACCCATCCAGGCGATCGAAACTAGTCCAGGAGATCACCCTGGCCGTATTCTATTCCCTACAGTACTTACCATTATATCTGCTCCGTCCAACAAAAGGTCATCCAATCTAATCCCAATTACCAGCTCTAGGTCCGTAACCCTCCAGGTTACTGCACTTTAAGTGCCCATCCAACCATCTCTTAAAAATGGTGACGGTTTCTGCATCCACCACTCTTCCAGGCAACAAGTTCCAGATCCCCACAACCCTCTGTGTAAAGAAGCCCCCCCTCAAATCCCCTCTAAACCTTCCACCAACCACCTTAAAACTATGCCCCCTCGAAATAGACCCCTCCACCAATGGAAATAGACCCTTACTATCCACCATGTCCAGGCCGCTCAATATTTTGTACAATCAATGAGGTCTCCTCTCAACCTCCTCTGTTCCAATAAGAATAAACCCAGCCTATCCAATCTGTCCTCATAACTAAGTTCTCCATTCCAGGCAGCATCCCAATAAATCTCCTCTGCATCCTCTCTAGTCCAATCACGTCCTTCCTATAATATGGCGACCAGAACTGCATGCAATACTCCAGCTGTGGCCTAACCAAATTATTATTCAATTTAAGCATAACCTCCCTGCTCTTATATTCTATGCCTTGGCCAATAAAGGCAAGCATTCTGTATTTTTAAAATTTTTTTTTATCCAATTTCGTTCCAGATCAACTCTAACGCCAAAGATCACTTTGTGTTTGATCTTAGGCCAAAAGGCCGAGAGGCAAAGTTGCACCGTTCCTGGAAATATTGCAATACCAGGTTGGTGCATGGAGTGGATGGGGTATGCCCCTGATCCAGCTCCCTGTCCAAAAATCAATTCAATATCATGTCCCCATAGAGGATATTAAACTGATAAGAACAGATACTACACTTGATCTTAGCCAAAAGGCCGAGAAGCGATGCCTTCTTAACCACCTTATCCACCTGGCCTGCTACTTTCAGGGATCTGTGGACAAGCACTCCAAGGTCCCTTTGTTCATCTACACTATTAAGTGGCTGACTGCTTAATGTGTATACCCTTTCCTTATTAGCCCTCCCAAAGTGCATCACCTCACACTTCTCTGAATTAAATTCCATTGGTCACTGCTCTGCCCACCTGACCAGTAGATTGATATCCTCCTGCATCCCATGACTTTCCTCATCATTATCAACCACACAGCCAATTTTGGTTTCATCTGCAAACTTCTTAATCATACTCCCTATATTCAAATCTAAATTGTTGATAAACACCACAAAAAGCAAGGGTCCCAGCACTGAGCCCTGTGGAACCCCACTGGAAACATCCTTTCAGTCACAAAAACATTAATCATTACCCTTTGCTTCTTTCCTCCAAGCCAATTTTGGATCCAACTTGACCTGTATCCCATGGGCTTTAGTCTTCATGACCAGTCCACCATGTGGGACCTTATCAAAAGCTTTGCTAAAGTCCATATATACATCGTACGCACTACCCTCATTGAATCTTTTGAGGAGGTAACCAAGACGGTCAATCAGGTTAGTCAGACACCATCTTCCCTTAACTAATCCGTGCTGACTGTCCCTAATTAATCCTTGCCTTTCTAAATGCAGATTTATCCTGTTTTTCAGGATTTTTTCCAATAATTTTCCCACCACTGAGGTTATGCTGACAGGCCTGTAATTACTCGGCCTGTCCCTTTCTCCCTTCTTAAACAAGGGTACTGCATTAGCAGTCCTCCAATTCTCCGGCACCATGCCCATATCCAGAGGACTGGAAAATGAAGGTGCATTTCATCCAGGCCTGGGGACTTATCTACTTTCAAAGCTGCTAAACCCCTTAATACTTTCTCTCTCATTATATTTATTTCATCCAGAGTATCACACACCTCCTCGATAGCAGTATCTGCATTGCCTCTTTCCTTTGTGAAAACAGATGCAAAGTGTCTGTTAAGAACCCTCCCAACATCTTCTGCCTCCACATAAAGATTACCCTCATGGTCTCTAATAGGCCCTACCCTTTCTTTAGTTAGCCCCTTACTCTTAATATATTTATAGAACATCTTAGCGTTTTCCTTAATTTTACTGGCCAAGAATTTCTCGTGCTCTCTCTTCACATTCCTTTTTAACTTTGCCTCTTAACTTTCTATATTCCTCTAAATATTCTATAGTATTTAGCCATTGATATATGACATAATAATCCCTTATTGTCCATTTTAAGTAAAATGTTTCTCACATCTCACGTAACATTATCCTGAGTGAAAAGAGGAGAACTAGGATTTACATTTAGATTGTTTATGCTGCAGTGGTAGCTTTTGCCCATTTTCTCCTCAAATCTGTCCCCTCACTCGTCTTCCAATTCTTCAAGTCATGTATCTCCTGCATCAGCACACATTGGTATCGAGCAATCACCAATAATGCTTTTGCTGGCAGCCAGGAAGCAAGTGAACATCTTCTGGTAATGCCTCGATTTTAAAATTCTCATCCCAGTTTTCAAGTCCCTCCTTGGCCTCACTCCTCCCCATCTCTGTAACCTCCTCCAGCCCTACGACCCTCCAAGATCTCTGCACTGCTCCAATTCTGGCCTCTTGTGCATCCCCGATTTTAATCACTCCATCATTGGCGGCCGTGCCTTCAGCTGCCTCGGCCCCAAGCTCTGGAATTCCCTCCCCAAACCACTCCACCTCCTTTAAGTCGCTCCTTAAAACCTACCCCTTTAACGAAGTTTTTAAGTCACCTGTTCTTGTGTGGCTTGATGTCAAATTTTGTTTGATAAGGCGCTTCACAGGAGCGTTGGGACGTTTTATTACATTAAAGGCATGATATAAATGTAAGTTGTTGTAGTGAATGCTCTTTGTCTGATTTTCTCTCTGCAGCAAAACACTTGGGGTCCGAAATGACCCCTTTCCTTAAGGCCTGTTTGCACTGCAAATCAGCAGCCAGGCTGCAGTGAAGTGGCCACTGACTTTTGTGGAATAACCACAGATAGCCCAATTGCCTTTCCGAGTTTCCTGGCAGTGCCCCGACCCCCCCCCCCCCCTCCCCCACCGCTTCGCTGCTGCGAATCCGTATTAAGTGTATCATCACTGTATGCACTGCCAATCTACCCGCCCGGTGGCGAAATTCCGCTCTGAAAATCTTCGGCCCGTTCGGTGGTGCCAACACAAGCCTTTCCCCAGTGGTCCAGTGAGGCTGTGGCCTTCTGCAATGGCGGTGCGGCTCCACTTAAAGAGGAGGACCTACTGCCACTGCCACCGTGTTTTTTGTTTTATCAGCCGACTGCCATGTCAGCCTAACAATTATACCCCTGGGTTCAGCAGGGCTGCCAACAGGCAGCCTGGCACCCCCTCTTGGGGCATAAACGGCTCTCCCATTTAAGTGAAGAGGAGAGCCGTGGTGACGCAATGCCGTGATGACATCATTGCTGTGGTCACTCCCCCCCCCCAACATCCGTTCCTCAGGTGTTGCCACTGTCGTGCATCTGCCCCTCTGGTGTGCTCACCGCCCCCATTAAGAGCGACTTCCGGATCCAAGTAAAAAAAAAGTGCGGAATTTTGCTCAAGAGGCGACCTCAACCACCGCGGCCATGAAAACACACAAAACAGGGTGGGAGCGCCCCATTTTGGGCGGAGGTCAATTTCGGCCCTCTTGGCTTCTCCTTGCAGGATATAATACCACTCATCTTTTGTTGAGGCATTTTTCAACCTTTTGGACTCAAATAGAGTTCAATTTCAGACCATAACCTCGGCCTCTATTTCCCATGGCAGCTAGTAATTATTCCACTATTCACACTCTATCTGGACTCATCTTTTTCTAACTTCGGCCATTAACATCTCAATTTGGCCCATCATCCCTTTTGTCTCTCAAATCTCTCCTGTCTTCCACCCTATCAATAACCTTCACTTTTGTTCTTTACCACCCACCCCACCCCCCCTCCCCCTTTCAGTGTTCCTTAAGTATCTGTTAATTTCAAACTTTTCCAGTTCTGACAAAGGGTCACAGACCCAAAACGTTAACTCTGTTTCTCTCCACAGATGCTGCTTGACCCGCTGAGATTTCCCTCATTTTCTGTTTTTATTTCAGATTCCAGCATCCCCAGTATTTTGCTTTTGTATTTGTTGTAGCAATAGTACCACATTTGGAAAATTGGTAAAGTAGAAAAGAAAACCTACAGATCTCCATTCCATTCAACCACACTGCTCAGAATATTGAATTATTGTTAATATTTTGTCTGTTTGAGCAGAAATCTCAAAATAATCATCTCAGTGAAAATGTGAAATAAAGAATTATTCAACAAGGATGTCATTATATGTTCTATTTTTCTCCCCTATCCATGCCACAAACTATTACCCGGCTGAGAGGAAAGTCGCACTTCACTTGCAACGATCGATCCAAGATCAGGAATTAACACGCTGGGGGGGAAATAGAATAGCTACCTAGTAGAGTGTTCTTCATACTTTGAACAATATGCATCCTCCCCACAGCACTGATGTATGGCCCATCTTGAGAGGCTCTGACATGCTCTAAGCACCAGCATAAAATGCAACCGTAACATTGCAGATAGGCATCATTGTGTAGTCTTCTACTCCAAAGTTGTATCTTTGTGCTAATTTTTTTTTCACCAAATATTCCTGCAGGGCCTGAGGGATATAGGTGCTTGAGTGTGGTGTGCAAATCATTCAAAGATTAAAGACGACCTTACCAGGTAGGTAATCTACCTATTTTTCCTCATTCTGCATACACACACTACACAAAAGTAATACAAATTTAGGAGTGGGAGACCCGAACTTAGGGGCCATAGAATCAACTACAAGGACTGATCAGCCAATGGGATTGTTATGCGCTGCAGAAAGGCAATCAGACTCATCAATGCTCACCCTATCAGTTAGACAGGGTACACCACCAACTCCAGCCACCACCCTCCCATCGTCCTGTATTATGCATGTGTCCGGACATCAACTCCCTTGAGGGTAGAAAATGCATCCTGTAGAAATGTGCTGGTTATCACTTTCAGTTGTTGGGGAGTGTGTCACTGGAGATTGCGGTGTATTCCATTGTCGTTTTGTGATCATTATCTAAGGTGCAGGACTGAGTTGATCTTTACTGGTTAGGAAAGAGAGGCTGTGCGGGTATAGCTGAAGTGGTTGCATAAAATGTTGTGAAAACTACAATAATGACTCCTGCAATCAGACCTAAAATGCTTGTAACTTTTAGCTGGGATGAAGACTCTTGACAGATACTGCAACCATGAGCAGGCACTTTGCCTCTTGACAGTGAACCCAAAACATGTTCAGTGGTGCCCTCAAATGGAGATATGCAAGTTTGCATCGTGTAGTTCTATGGCAACGAACCAACTCTGAGCATACCTCTAGGATAATGTGTCATAGTGTGACCATCTTGAATTGCTCCTGCTTTAGAAATTAGTTGAGTGATGTACAATGGACCATAGTCCTGTTATCTTTTTGCGAATTACAAAATATCTGGAGTAGGAATCTATTTTGTTTTGATCAGATTGAACTATTTCCATTGTTCATATGCTAGTAGTTTGTTAATGCTTTTATCAGCTGATCATTCCACAGAATCTTGTAATACACTAAAAGCCAGTAATCTCAGTGTCAAGTCCAGGACCACTGCTTTTTGCTGTAGCGTGGCACCCTCTATTTGATCTTTAATCAGGGACAATAACAGCCTATGAAAAAGGTCCTAATCTGTGTTAATGATTGTCTGGCGCAGTGTAGCCTTTTGATGAACAAATGCTGTCCAATGGTCTGGTGGCATGCCACCCTGACCTGATTAGATCCTTGTTCAGCAGAATGCATCCGCCTAATTGGACAATTGATTCAGGCAAAGGCTGGACTCGGTTTCCTGTGTGGTGAAGTTCCCATGCTGGGCGAGGACCCGAAGTACATCTGCCAAGATCTGTGTCACTGTGCTCCATAACGATACAGCCCCCATGATTAAGCATGCAAAAAATGCCAGATATGATGTATGGGGGATCTAGAGAAATGTTCCATTTTGCAATTGAGGACCCTGGATCCAGTCTAGTGAGGCTTCAGGCAACTCTGGCATTAAATGTTTCTGTGTATTTGGAGCTTTAGTCTTAATAATGTGTTCAGACAATTTGTCACTATCTTCCTCCTCCTTCCCCACAGGAGCGTCCTGATTCAATCATCTATTGGTCGATGAGAACATTCTAAAGTAGGCACCTGGGCCTCTCCTGTTGTGGATAGTGACCTGCTTCTTTCTTGTAGAAATCAAGGCTCTTATTGATTTTTCTGCGTCACTGATGATCTTGCTCAGGTAGCCAAATCCATCAGTCAGTAAGCCTGCCCCATGATTTCCCAGCATACTAACAGAGAAAGGGTCTCAGACTAATTTTGTTTTTCCAAATTATCCTTCCCAGGGAGGGGTGTGTGGATGTTTGATAGGGAGGAGTCCATGCCAGATAGGAGGCCAAACCCTACCAAATACAAGTGGGTGACCCATCCAGTGCAGGACAAAGCCAAGCTCATTTCAAGATAATTTCTTGGGTTATGGTTTGGGAGGCCTCTGAATATCCTTCAGAGGAATATTTATGTTTTGTTTTGACTATATCTAAGTGAATATTATCTGAAGGGAATTCCCGCCACTCAGGATGCCATTCCTTCACCAGTACTCTTCTGAGACCACTGAGCGTAGAATTCAATGCGGGTCATGGCCAATGATGTCTCAATGCCCATAGAAATTTTGTTCTTGCCTTTTATTGGAAACTGTTGAGGGCTGAAATTGACCTCTCTCTTAAGGCCTGTTACCGCCGGAAATCGGTGGCCATGGCTTGCAATGGCTGCCAATTTTTCATGTAATGGCCGCCATTTTGAAAATTCCTCTCCTACGGTATCCCAGTGGTGACCCGTTCACCCCCACCCCCCCCCCCCACCCCCCCAACTGCTGCCGATCGGGCCCAAGCACATCATCAGAGCGCGCACCACCGATGTTCCACCACCCCCCCCCCCCCCACAAATGCGAAATTCCGTCGAAACCATTTTTCTACCATCGCACGGTGCCAAAAGCTACTATTTTTCTGACGGTGCAGTGAGATTGCAATCCTTCTAAAATGCTGGTGTACTGCCATTAAAGGGGAGGACCTACTGCTGCTGCTGCTGTTGCTGTCATGCTTTTTTTTCGGCCGACTGCCATGTCTGGCTAACAATTATTCCCCCGGGTTCAGTGGGCTGCCAGTAGGCAGCCTGGCACCCCCTCTTGGGTGCCAGGCCTCTGGCCTGGCTGAAACCCTCCCTGGTGGCCCAGTGGACTGAACTTAAAGAATCACACAGACTCTCCCCTTTAAGTGAAGGGGAGAGCCATGGTGATGTGGCACTGTGATGACATCATCAGCGCTACGCTGATGACCGACGGCGGCAGTCACTCCGCCCGCCCTCAACTTCCGCCCCTCTAGACTGCGATCTTCCGCTCACTGCTGCAGTTCCGCCCCCATTATGACCGACCGCCGGTCCGCCGAAAAAAGCCAAAGAGCGGAATTTTGCTCAAGAGGCCATCGCTTCCACCACGACGGTAAAATCAACTGAAACAGGGTAGGTGCGCCCCATTTCCAGCGGTGGGCAATTTCGGCCCTTTAGTGTTTTACATCACCCCCCAGTGCATAACCAGGTTAATAACAGTTACATGTAGAATATATATATCCCATTCCCAGCCATCTTTTGTGTAACTGCTCCCAGATAACATTTATTTTTCATGTTACACACTACCAACCAGGATTTATTCTCTATGTGGCATAAGCCCAGTTAAATTTTACTAGATATATTTTAAACCATTTAAAAAAAATAAATAAAGTTTGCATTTTAAATGTGATTAAGTAACAATGATGGAGTGAGCCTCTTGATTTCCCAATGAATATTTAAGTTAGATGCTGGTTTTACTGATTTAGAGGGATTATATCTCAGGATGAATCTATACATAAAACTGTTGAGTTTGAGCTGTGTGCACTGCAAAAGAACAATAACCTAACTTCCCAGTGATACAAACAAAACAATCAATCGAGGAAAAACAGAATGTTCTAAGCCATTTTTGTAACTCGATTTAAACTTCTAGGCGAGTATCCTGATACCTCCAGACTACTAATACATATTCTGGTGCGCCATAGATACTTTCTTTGGTTTAATTGCATCAACTGTTCTTGCCTGCATCGGAGTACTTCATTTTTATGGGAATTGACCCTTACTACCCTATATCCATTTGTACAATCGTATCCCGAGTGATCGGAATAGGATATTTGTGTCTTTCATATGGGTGGTTTCCAATTTATTTGAAGGTGGAACAAACAAATATGAAATGTCCTTTTTTTGTATTCATTATTCCTGTGAAGATGCCAGTGAGGATTGTAAATAAATACAACTGGATTTGGACAATTTGACACAATTTCAACCCACAATAGACATTGGGTACATTCCATTCACACTTGGTCTAAAGCAGCATTATCCAATACTTTAGCCACTAACCAACCCATCTCAAATCTAGAAGGCCATTTTGGACTGTCGCCGAAGCCCTTCAGCAATCTCCTCTCAGCCTTGATGACCGATGGTAAAATGCTTGGAAGTACTATGACATACGGAATGGATTTCTTAGGAGACTCTACAGTACCACCTGAAGGATCGAACCTTCCTCGTAAACAGTGAACAACCATCAACTGCCTCAGAACCAGTCATGGCAGATGCTGCCACCTTCTCCATAGATGGAAGATTAAAGCATCCCCATCATGCAATTGTGGAGCTCCTAATCAGACCCTGGAGCACATCATTGATCACTACCCTCAGAGGAAATTTACAGGTAGCCTACAAGATATCCACACTGCTTTGGCCTGGATATCCAACTTAGATATTGACATTTGATTTGCTTTGCTCCTACCATACGAAAGAAGACGACTGGCCAAATGTGGCTAATTGGGAATCTAGGGGCTCAAGATTCGGCCTGAGTTGCTCCTATTTTTTGGAGCAACTAGTTTAGAATGGAGCATCTTAGAAATTGCAATTCTCAGCATTTAGTTTGCTCCAGTTCTAGTGAGTTAGAATAGTTCCATTTTAGAACAGATTTTTTTTCAAAAGGGGGCGTGTCCAGCCATTTACACCTGTTTTGCAAGTTTAGGCAGTGAAAACTTACTCCAAACTAACTTAGAATGGAGTAAGTGTAGATTTTTGGACGCTCAGAAAAATCTTGCCTACACTTATAAATCAGTTGTAGGGAATGAGAGATGGGGGGGGGGGGGGGGGGGAGGGGGGTTTACAAACAATAAACACTTCACTTTTACAAATAAAGAGCCATCATCAATAATAAATGATAAATAAATCAATACGTCAACCAATAAATCAATCAAAAAAAAAGATTTAAAAAAAATCAATAAATAAAAAATTAAGTTTCTACTCACCGACTGCAGCACCGGAAGCCTTCCAACAGCGTGCTGGGATGGGGTCCCCACCCTAGTGTCTCTCTCGGTCAGTGTCTCTCTGTTTCTTACAGCGGAGAGAGAGAGAGAGAGGGAGACTGAAAGTGAAACTGAACGGGCCCCGCAGACGACTGGAAGCCGGGCCGCCGAAGACCTCGGGTGGGGCCCGCCCCCAGCAAGATGCCGGGCGGGCGGGCCCCGCTGACGACGTGGAGGGAGAAGCGGGAGCTGAATGGGAGAGAGGGGGCCCCCCCCAGCCCCCGAGTCCGATCTTCGCCCGGGGAGCCCATTCGGCCAATGCTAGGGTCGGGCCCCTCCCACGCAGTCTCGGGGCGAGGAGCTACTGCACATGCGCGCACACTGTAGCGCGCATGTGCAGAGGTCCCGGCACTGTTTTCAGCGCCGGGACCTGGCTCCGCCCCTGACCCCTTGTGCTGCGCCACGCCGAGCACGAAGATGTCCTCAGGAGCTCACAGAATCACAAGGTAAGTTTTCGGCGCCCTTTTTATTCCAGCAAATTTTATGGAGGTGCGCCGTTCTTAGAGGGTGGAAACTTGGGCCCAAGATGTGGCTAATTGCATTTCTGATTAATATTAAAAAAATAATAGACACCAGGCTGGATTTTCGGTTCTGCTTATTTCAGGGCGGTAATGGCGGTGGGGCGGTAAAGTTTGCACCTGGGAACAGTTTGCACCTCAATCAGCAAAATTCATCAGCGGGGCCGAGTGTGGGGCGGAGCATTAAAGCAGGCGTTACACACCTCTCTTCGGGTACTAGGCCGGGTGAGCAAGTGAAAATCCCGAGCTAAACAGCGGCCTCAGAGCACCCAAAGAGAGGCCTGGCGGAAAAAAAAACCTGAAAAAAAAACACACAAAACTTTGCCAATAAATAACTCACGCCACCACATCATAAATTGCAAAAAAAAAATGCCAGGGGCGTTGCACATCAGCTCATCTCCTCCGGGTGGTAATGCGTCGCGTCCCGTTGAAACCGGCACTGAAAATCCTGGCGGTGTGCTAGAAGCTGGTCGTCTGCCCGGAAGTGCTTACCGTCACTATTGCTGCTCCTCTGGGGCGTTAACGGGGCGGTGATAAGCCAAAAATCCATCTTTGGGCACGTGATCTCAATATTCATTTTTGCATGGTGTATACATGTGAACTTTAACATTCTTGTGCGTTTGTTGATAAAATGGGAAGACAAAAAGCAGAGTGTGCGATTGTTTTTTTGATTATCATGAACGCTTTGCTTCCTTGATTATTGAATGGTGATAGATGTTTAATTAAATATACACGAGAAGTAGATTTACCCGTATTGTATGTGTGCATGCAAGGCATTTTCTACTAAAAGTAGTGTATGTGGTTAAAATAGTGTCACTGTAGCCACATCTGTGGCTGGTCAGCAATTTCTATTGGACAACACTGGTTTCGATAGTCCTGAAGCCCATCCCGATGGCAGAACAGAAAATAATCTTGTTGCATACTATCCATTAACAACTTTATAATTTAGACATTAAGACAGCAAAATACTTTGTCTGCTTCAAAGGGTAATGTGACATTAACCCAGATATTGGAGAATCGATATTCAAATCGGGCATGACCTTGACTGGTCTGAGGACAGAGCATAATTCACACCCATCCGAGCATTAGTTTCCAAGATAATCCCGTTAAAAGAAAGTAGAAAGAACTTGCATTTATATAGCACTTTTAATGTTCTCATCCTAAAGCATTTCACAGCCAATGAAGTACTTTTGGGGTGTAGTCACTGTTGTAATGTAGGTGAACCCAGCAGTCACTTTGTGCACAGCAAAGGTCCCACATCTCATCTGATAGCTGGCACCTCAAACATTGCACTCCCTCAGTACGACTCACTCACACAATTTATGGCCCCACCTTTGGTGAGTTCCCAAGGTTAGATACAATAAGGGGCATTTTAACCTGGAGGAGCGCGTGGGTTTGGATGTGTCAAAAATGTGAGCACGTGGAAGTTGGCAGGCTCCAACCTGCCAACTTCCATGTTTAACTTGGACATGTTAACCCCCTTGGGGAGGTGGGTTGCCTACTCACATATGGTAAAATCTCAATTGGGGCAATATTTCAACACACTTTTAAGTTTAACGTCACAACTATGGATTTCCTGGGCTTCATGAAGCTCGCCATTGAAAGGGGAGAACACAATGGCAATTGAGAGGGCCGATTAAAACTCATGGAAATACTGCAATACTCAGTACTCACAGCTGCTTTCTTACCTATTAGTGAGAAAGGGTTTGTTCACAGTACTTTTGCTGAGAGTTTACTTTCTGCACTTGAGGTTTTCTGAATCACATCAGGATGGGTGGCGCTTTGGCTGCCTTAGGTTGGGCCTTGGATGAGGAGCAATATGACCAGCACCAGCAGCAGCAACCTCTGTTGAGAGACTTGCAGCTGGACAGCATAGCGGGAAGCAGCAGTGGGGTGCAGCTTGCAGGAGGCACCTCCCGCGACACAGGGCATACAGGCAGAGGTGGAGTTTCCTTGACATGTCAGAACGGCAGTGATTCAGAAGGCAGGCATCTGTAGCCTCCTAGAAGAAGACCTGCTTCCTACTGGTCCTGATCGGCATGCATTTCCAGTGGCTGTCAAGTTGACCACCACCCTCAACTTTATTTCCTAAGGATCCTTCCAGGGCTCTGTTGGAGGCATTTCCAAGATCTCCCAGTTGGCAACTGAAGGGTTGGTTACAATTATGTGAACTTAGTCTGTGATGACACCAGTCAGAATGAGCATGTGTTCGGGTTTGCATCTCTGGCTGGCTTCCACATGCTGCAGGGCATCATTGACTGCACACGCGTGGTAATCCACGTGCCCCCAGATCAATCAGGAATATTCGTGAAGCACAAGGGCTTCCACTCCATCATTGCTGGTATGCAATCACTAAAAGATATTTCTGCAGTTGTGCACATGATTCCTGGGAAACTGCCACGATGCTTTCATCCTGTGGCAGTCCAAGCTCCCCAACCTCTTTGCAACTGCAAGCATGCTTAAGGGCTGGCTGCTAGGAGACAAGGAATACCCACTTTAAACTTGGCTGATGACACCCATCAATGAAGTCCAACAATGAATGCCATATGACCACCAGATGTGTGATCGAACAAGCCATCGGTATGCTGAAGATGCACTTCCGATGCCTAGACAGATTTGGAGGCTCCCTTCAGTAAGCACTAGAGAGGGTGTCCAGAATGGCCATGGTGTGCTGCACTCTGCACAACATTGCACAGCAGTGATGTGTGGACCTGCAGGAGGAACAAGGTGCAGTGTGCAGATTGTTGGTGGATATTTCCCAGGAGGAGAAGCAGGAAGACAAGGAGGAGAAAGGTGATGAGAGTAATGCCGCACCAGCTGCTCATACTGCTGCCTGCGATTATTAATTATTAATAATTCAAGGTTCATTATAAATTCAAGGTTCATTTAGGTTGCACCAGTGGACTGATGTCAGAAGCACATGCAACGGCCACTCTTCCCGCCCACCTCCCCCCTCCACCCCAATGCGACTGACACAAAGCAGTCCTGCAAACAACCAACCATCCCTTGCACATTCCCTCATTGGTCTCCGTCAATTCATGTCTTCCCAGTCATCATCAAGCAAGTTTAAAAGGCAACTTGCCAACCAGCAACCATGAATGAGCAAAACTGGAAAGTGGTGCAAATTAATAACATTTGTGATTCTACTAACGAACAGAAACTTCACAACATAACTTTTTCTTATCCATCCACGTATATACCATTGTGCAACTACAAAGCTTTAGTCTTCTTTTTCTTACCGCTCTTATGTGGTGCAGCCCCTGCGGCTTCAGTAGAGGTTGAGGTAGGCTGCTCAGATCCCTGCTCTAACTGCTGAAATGTTCTTGGCCAATGACTTCTGGGTTTTGGAGCCCACAAGGGCTCTGCCAAAGACTGCTCCCTCTGCACCTCTACAGAGGTAAACTTGATAAGACATGAGGCAGCATGTCAGGAAATGACTGGGGACGGGGGGTGGGCAATGGGTGAGAGGTGTAAGCACTTTGAGTAGAGTCCTCACTTCCATGTCCCCTTTCGCCATCATCCCTCTCATGGACCAGCCGCACTTCACTGCTACCACTCTGCTGGAGAGCATCTTGGTGCAGATCAGTATTGTACTTTATGGCCAAGGCCAAGGTATTTGTCATGCTAGTTAAGGTGCCAGACATGCTGGCATCCAGATGGTGAACAGCCATGATCAAGGCATACATGGACTCATTTGATTGGAGCGTTTGATGGTCCACAGAGTTGGCCACTGTATCCAAGCAAGATGACATTGTTGCAATGCACTGTGACATCAACCCACTCGTGCTGGAGACAGACCCCTTCCATTCTCTCTGCAATTGTGGTCAGTGTGTTTGAAGGCCTGTCAGTGCAGCGCACATTCTCTGCTGCTCCTCGATGATTATCCTTTTCATTGACGGCTTCCAGAGTATAGCAATCTGTGGCCAGCTGAGCAGAGCTCGGAGAGGGCTGTATAGTTGTTCCTGCCACCAGTGTCTGTTCTTGCTCACTTGTGAAGTGAGTCACCAGGTGAAATCCCAACTAGCTGTCCAACTGGTCCCACCGAAGTGTGAGCATTTGACCTGGTGAATGGTAGGCATGAGTCCTGTGATGTTGCACCTCGAATCATCTCCTCTGAAGATTTACCATCCGCAAGGTTCATGGACTCTTGCTGCCTGCGTGAAGGCCGTGTCGAAGATAAAAAGACAACAATTAGTACTGGCAGGAATGTTGCAACTTATCATTATAAAGATGATCATATTTCACTTCCTGCTAAAAATCAAGTCAACATGACTGAGGGCTAGACTTTCACCTTCATTTTTGGCGATTTTCTCGGCAGTACAGCTGTTTTTCCGTCCGGCGAAAGTTTCCCCTTAAGTTTATCATGGTATTGCCCACATCTGAACACGCCCACGAGGACCAAACCACCCACGTGCCAGGGCGTAAGTTTGGCCTCAACCGCCAACATCCAGATCGCCGAGAGACCCGCCCTGTAAAAGCTGCTTAAACAGGGCAGTAGGTGAGTACTCTGCAAAGAAAGGTAAGTTAAAGGTTCTTTATTTTTTTTAAACTTTAAAACACCGATTAGGTATAAAAGTATCTTGGAAATGCTTTGTACGTTTTAATTTTTTTTTATTTAAATTTTTTTTTAAAGTTTTCCTCTCTCCCTAGGCCCAACTGCAGCCTTGGACTAAATTTTAGTACTTACCGTCCATTCTGGTAACGACTGCCCATGTTACTAACTTTCCACTTAGCTGCCGAGAAAACCGCCGATAATGAGTGTGCAATGCCCATTTTCTCGCCAGGTGATTAGTTTTAATTACTTTAAACATAAAAATGGAAATTCTTGCCAGCGTTACTCACCGAATATTAGCGGTTCTTCTCAGCGGGCAATCGGGCATTGAGGGGCTTTAGGGAAAATCTAGCCGTGAGTGTTATATAACATTTTTATGCATTTTAATTGATTGTCACCAGGTAGCTGCAGGGTCCCCATCTCCGATGGCCAGGGAAGCCAAGGTACCACTGATCTCCAGCGCTTCCTCCTCTGCAGTTGTCAACTGTGTGATCTGCAGAGGCCTACCTCCAGTTCTCTCCTTCTCTCTTGCCTTTTGCGTTCTTTTCTCCTGCAACGGGGAAAAGAACAGACCTATGAGTGACTGTAATTACATTTGTTCACCGGTGCATGGAGTGCATTTGGTAAGGTCGGTGATCAGAGGCATGAAGTTGCATAAGGATGAATGGCAGTGGTGGATGGATAGATAGTGATGTGTGAAAGAGAAGGATGGGTGAGCTAGCAATGTAAGTGGGTGTGAGGAATGATGTGATGGAGTCGGCTTCACCAGGCAGAGTGAAGGGGGGTGGGTAATGCGCACAGCAGGATGTAGGTGAATGTACAACTGTGCTCACCTTTCCTGATCTGGTTAGGTCATTAAAGTGCTTCATCCTGCTGCTGACCCCTGGGGCTATCTCCAGCCATGCCTTCTATGTGACAGCAGCAGGTTTCATCCTCCCATTGCTGGGGAAAAGTACCTCTCTGGCTCCTCACAGCCCCAGCAGCTCATCAAGGGAGCCATCATTGAAGTGGGGCACAGCCTTTGACCATCCTGAATCCATTCTCACAGTCTATCTTCTCATGCTTGCAACACCCAATTCCTTCAAGTTCCATGTTTGGATTGGCCCTTTAATTACTGGAGTTAAGATCATGTATTGCGGGGACACATCATGATTGCTGCCGCGAAATTGACGCCAAACCCGGAAGTAAAATGCTAATGAGGTGGCAGCATTAAAATGCCACTGACAGACATGCTGAACTTACTTCCGGTATTCCCATGTGATATTGAGCCCGGCCCTCCCCCCCCTCCCCCCCACACAGTGGCTCCAGGTTATTATCGGGGCCAATATGGATATTTTATTAGTATTGATTGTTGAAAATTCCACCAGATTGGCCCAACTCCAATTCAGTGACTATTCCACTTGTTCTATACCAACACCACTTTTGCCCAAATCAGAAAAAGTACCCTCACATCTCACATTATAGGCTCTTTCCACCTCTCTCATCCCCAAATTTAAAATTAATTCCAACATATAAAAGGCAGACTTTTTATTATATATAAAAGGTCAATATGAATCAGCTGAAATATCATTGGGGCTGTGAAAGGGCAGGCAAAATAAAGGTTTCTGGATCCGAATTGGGTCAAACCTAAGTTCCGCCCATGGAAAGGACCGCTAAGATTCTGATAGTACTTTGGGCGGAAGTTTGGTGGAAAAATGGGGGGGAAAAAATGCTCGGCGGAAAAAATGGGCCTTACACGACGATTCTGGGCAGCAGCGGGCAGTAGGTCGGATTCTGGTCAGCAAATGCGATCCTCGGCATAGTAACGCCAAGGATAGAGTTGGGTTCAGGGATGGGGGAAACGGAAAAAAAAAATATTTCAACAAATGGAAAAAAAAACGTTTGCCAATCCTTCAGAGGACCCTATCCATCAAAATCGCTGCAAAAGAAAAGAAGAAAACAAGTGCACTAACCTTTTCCTGCAGGTCTTCATACTTACCGTTCAAGTAAGACCTGCCTCCACGCAGTGGTCTCTTCTACTGCTGGAGCGGAGGACCGCCCGGACCAGTCTCGGGAGGGAGCGGGCGGGAGGACTTGTGTCGGTGTTGCACACCGGCACATGCCAGTAGACGCCAGTGGACGCTCCCCAGCGGTCTTCTCTCCCTGCCTGCATGAGGGCCTCACCAAACTCGCTCAGAGTGTCCGAGAAAACTCAGCGGCAGCCAGCGGTAAGTCCACCAAATTCGGGCCCTGTGTTGCAAAATTATGCACTGCAGGAGAATATAGCCACTTCTGCAGGTCAAACATGCCAAGGGCATCAAGCTCGCAAGCTTTGGTGGAGTCCTTCGGACAGGCTGTGATCAGCTGTTTCAGGTACCCACCCATAACCCTCCTAATGAGTCAGCACTGTCCCCAGAATTGGATCAACGAGGTTATTTTTAGTTCTGAGATAGTAGTATACAAAATCCATGCGACTTTATTTCAGTTGACACAAGATGTCAGATAAGCTAATTTTCTGCCCCCTTACATGCTTAAAAACTACGTCTTAGATACACAAAAAAAGCATCAATATTTGTAGGATAGAACCAGATATGCACACTCAGGAAGCCTCCTTCTCCCATGCACACCTGATTGTAGGCATAGTTACAAACATTCCTAAGCTGATTTACGATTCTGGGGTGAAATTGCTCCTTTTTATAGCTCCGTAAGCACCTCCAGGGGGAGCTAACAGGGCGCAATGGCGTTTTCGCCTGGGGGAGGGGGACACTACCAGCTTCCGGGAAATTGTCCTGGAAATTTGGGGGGGGGGGGGCGCTGTCCTGGCGGCGCCACGATTAGCGCCCTTGGCCACCGCGCAACCAACGATGACGTTATTACCGTGTGCGCCGACCCCTCACCGCCCCACATCGACCCCTTAATGGCCCGCGGGGGAAATTGCCCCGCAGGTCGCGAAGCTGGCGGGGGTGGATGTCAATGCCAGCGTCGCTCCCAATCGGGGCGAGGGCCAATTTTCTCTCATCAAATATCAATTGAATGGATCATCCTGGTCTTGCCAACAACACCCATCACAAGAACAATTCAAACTTAATCTCCTTTGTTCTAAAAAAACATTGCTTTATGAGACAGGAAAAATCTTGGCTGTGTACACCCGTGCCAGAAGTAGGGAAGCCTGACTTTTGGCAAATTTTGTAAGGCAAACACCTCTCCCTTAATTAGAATAAGCTTCCTGCCGAGAAGGGGTCTAGACGTCATGAAGGAAGTGATGCTGTCGGATGAAATGGCCCTTGGTTTTTTGGAAGCTAGCGAGCATTGATGAAGGTGAATTCAGAGGTGTGGTGCTATCACCCAGCAAGTAGCCTCTATGCATTATGATCCTTCATACCCCAACTCTCACAGCAGGAGCTCCATACTTCAAAGTGTTGAATGATGTTACATCTCTTTTAAGGCATTGTCTTGGAGATGCATTGTAAATCAGTTTTGGTTTCTCTTCCTATAGGTTCCCACAGCATGAGGTGAGACAAGGTGTCTCTAAAGATTCTGCCACATTACAACAGCTTGCATCAAGCAGTCTCCCTACCTCCAGCAGCAGAACAGATATTAGTAGTCTAGAGAATGCAGTTAGTGAACAAATATGAAGGTGAAAGTCTAGCCCTTAGAATTGAGCACCAGGTGAGTCACAGATCACAAGTGAGGAGGAGCAAGTGGAAGTGGCAGGATAAGAAGATTCAAGGTTTGGACAGGCTGCAAGCACATGCTGCATATCAACTGGGTGAGGGTTGGTATCCTACGGAGTCTGCGTTCAGAGGAGAGCAGGAGCAAAAGGCATTTCTCACATCCAAAAGGAATCTGCAGCAGTAGCCAGGAAAGAATGTGCAGTAATGCACATCTAACATCACTGAAAAGGTCTTAATGCTAGTGTCAGCTGTGGCTTGGCTCAGTGGGTAGCACTCTCGCCTCTGAGGCAGAAGGTTGTGGGTTCATGTCCCACTGCAGGGACTTGTGCACATAAATAAATCTAGGCTGACACTCAGTGCAGTGCTGAGGGAGTGCTGCACTGTCAGAGGTGCCTTCTTTCAGATGAGATGTTAAACTGAGGCCCTGTCTGCTCTCTCAGGTGGATGAAAAAGATCCCATGGCAATATTTCAAAAAAGAGCAGAGGAGTTATCCTCAGTGTCCTGGCTAATATTTATCCCTCAATCAATGTAACAAAAACAGTTTATCTGGTCATTATCAAATTGCTGCTTGTGGGAGCTTGCTGTGTGCAAATTGGCTGCTGCATTTCCCACATTACAACAGTGACTACACTCCAAAAGTACTTCACTGGCTGTAAAGCGCTGAGATGTCTGGTGGTCATATAAATGCAAATTTTTCTTTCTAATGAATATGCAGATTGTAAATGGAGTGAGTAGCATATGCATAGCCACTTGCAGAACCCTAAAGCAGTCACAGAATCATAGAAATTTACAGCACAAGAGGAGGCCATTCGGCCCATTGTGTCCGTGCCGGCCAAAAGAACTAACCAGCCTAATCCCTCTTGGTCCGTAGCCTTGTAGGTTATGGCACTTCGAGTGCATATCAAGTACTTTTTAAATGTAATGAGTGTTTCTGCCTCCACAACCCTTTCAGGCAGGAAATTCCAGACTCTCACCACCCTCTGGGTGAAAAAAGTTCTCAACTCCCCTCAAATCCTTCTTTAAATTTATGCCCCGTGGTTATTGATCTCTCTGCTAAGGGAAATGGGTCCTTCCTATTCACTCTATCTCGGCCCCTCATAATTTTATACACCTCAATTAAGTCTCCCCTCAGCCTCCTCTGTTCCAAAGAAAACAACTCCAGCCTATCCAACCTTTCCTCATAGCTAAAATTCACTAGTCTTGGCAACATCCTTGTATCCCTCTGTGTCCCTCTCTAGTGCAAACACATCTTTGCTGTGATGTGGTGACCAGAACTGTGTGCAAGGATCAAGAGTGAATAAATGCACTGATTTTGTTTCATTCCCTTGGGACCATCAAATAATGCAGGCAATACAGACTGCTGCATAATGGACATAAAATGTGCAACTTGACATCTTTGTGGTCAGAAATGACTTGCACATTTTGTGGATTGCTACCCCTTCCTCAGAAGGTTGTGGGTTAAAATCCTACTCCAGAGATTTGAGCATATAAATCTAGGCTGACATACCAGTGCAGTGCTGAGGGAATGATACAGTGTCGGAGGTGCCATCTTTCGGATGACCAAGGCCCCATCTACCCTCTCAGGTAAAAGATCCCATGGCACTATTTTGTAGAAGAGCAGGTAAATTATCCCAGGTGTCCTGGCCAATATTTATCCCTCAATCAACACAACAATAACAGTTTTTCTGGTCATTATCACATTGTTGTTTGTGGGAGCTTGCTGTCCGCATTTCCCACATTAAACGAATATAAATCTAGACTGACACCAAGCGCCTTTCACAACCACCGGATGTCTCAAAGCGCTTTACAGCCAAGGAAGTACTTTTGGAATGTAACCACTATTGTAATGTAGGAAATGTGGTTTATTACAACAGTGACTACACTCCAAAAGTACTTCACTGGTTGTAAAGTGCTTTGGGGTGTCTGGTGGTCATGAAAGGCGCTATATAAATGCAAGTCTTTCTTTCTTTCCTGTTGATGTATGCATCTGAATTAAATTGTGGAATCCTGATACTTACATGGGTTCCATTGATAATGCTTTGGACACTTGGGAAACCAGCTAAATGGCAAAAGATTTGTACCCTCTCCAGATATATCTTCTTTTCACTGATAAAGTTATGAAAGTGCTATCCCTCATGTACATGGGGCCCGAATTTGGTGGACCGCCCAATTCTCGGCGGTCTCGCTGTGGTCGGCCAATCTTCACCACGGGATACCGCTGGGGCAGAGTGCTGGCAACATTGGTCCAGGCGGTCCTGAGCAGTGCGTCAACCGAGTACGACAGATGGTCTGCTCCAGCGGTGCAGCGTGAGTTGTCTGGACTCTTTGGGTCTTGAGTTCTGTGCACGGGCGCTCTTCCATCGACCTTCGTTAGCCGCCCCCTCGCCCCGAGAAGAGTAGTCCAGAGGCCAGAGACTGCTGATGTCGGATCGCAGGTATGGGTCTCCAGGTAAGTTTAGATTTTAAATTGTTTTGTGCAGTGTTTTTGATTTATTAAAAAAATCCTTATATTGTTTATTTATCTATTTTTTCGTGTTTTTCTTGGGGGGGGGGCGGGGAGGGGAGGAATAGATCTCTAGGGCGGTGGGGGGTCGGAGGCGGGGGGGGGGGGGGGGGAGGGGAGAAGAGGAACATTGTAGTTTACATACCGCCAACATACCATCGGCATAAAACCACCTTTTTTCAGATGCTGTGCACTCCGGTGGTGTGTCGGCGGTATGCCTCCAATGTTGGACTTCTGGGCAGTCTGTAGGGTGCTCTGAGTGGGCGGACGGTATGCATACCGCTTGGTGGTATGTCGCTGATGAATTTCCTGCTGGGCGGTATGTGGGTATTTTTCGATCAATTTCGCGATTTTTGGTGGTATGTTGGCGGTCCGCAGGCAGTATGTCCACCAATTTTGGCCCCATGATCTCCTTCTGTGCTGTAAAATCCTATGGGGGTAATTTTCACATTCACTGCCTGGACAGTAATCTGATGGAGCATATAACTCAACCGTTGTCGAACCCGTCTGATTTTAATCGCATTGAACTCAATGAGATGAAAATCATGCAGGTTCTACAATGAGAGCCAGATCTGCTCTGCCAGATTACCACACGAGCGGTGAAGGTGAAAATTACCTCCGATGATTCTGTGACATTCCCAGGTAAGGGTGCAGTGATCTGCAAAAGCAAGTCCTTGAATACTGACAACAGACATCATACTCCTACCTGAAGATGTTGTGACCTCATGAATTCGTCCCCATTCAATTCATGCAGTATTATGAGAACAGCCAAAGGAATCCTAACTTAATAACTTTATACTGCAGCAAAAAATACGCAAACACCAGAATGGTTAGCCTTTGCCAAAAGTAGGCTTGGAATTAAAATGCAACAAAATAGATGGAACAATATGCAAGAAGTTCAGTGCACCAGCAGGGAAATGCTCATTGCCATAAAGCTATACTTAATACCCTTAAAGAAACATCAGCAAGCTTATAAAAAGGAAAACTCCAATAAAGGCCAAGCACATTTAGCAGTCATGCACTGGGGGCAAAGTAGCCGGACTCCAGGTATTTACCACAGACAGGGAGGGAATAACTGAAGGGAGAGTTAACCCGATGCATTCTCATGCACCTCCTCGCATCCAACTATAAAAAGCTGCATTGGTGGAGGCCAACGAGTAGGCATTCATCTCATCTTTTCCACTGGATAAAGTTTATGTTCAAAATATTAAAATAAATGTAATTTATCGAAGTCTTGTATTTCAAGGCCTTTTATCTAATGCATATCCATTGAATAACACATCTTAAAAGGCGTTGCAACTCAAAACTGTCAGCACCGACAGGTATTAAAATTGAATTTGCCTCAAATGATCACCAAGGTCACCTGATGAGTTAAAATTGATGAAAAGGTTAAGCAATTTAAAAACTAGTGCCTCAATTAACAACAAGCTTAATAAGCAAGCAAACAAAACCAATCAAATGATTTCCAAACCTAGCAATCTGCACAAAAAACCCAAATCAGATTACTCAAATAGATTCAGCCCTGCTTTTGACCACTCCAGTCATTGTATACTCCTAAAATTAAGATTTATTTACATTAATATTTAACATTGCACATGAGAAAAATCACAAATTCCCGAAGAAAAATCTAATCTTAGCCATAAAATTGAGCATTTAAAGTCAGAAATCCCTGCAAAAGTTTCCCCCACTTAGGTCTACCCTTCTGTCTGGGCCTGGGATTTGAGCTGGAAATTTCATCCAGCCCACGGCCGTGTTGTGTGGGTGAACTTGTGTGTTTGAGAGAAATATATATCACACTCACAGGGTAGACCCATGGTCCTATAATGGCAGTACAACACTGTCAGTGCATACCCACAGAACTGATGGTGCCAGTACAGGTTGAATCTCCCTTAACCGGAATCCTCGGGACCTAGCCTGTTCTGGATAAGGGATTTTTCTGGATGAGGGATGGTCATGTTAAATTGGATGGTACAGGTACTGAGCAAGGTGATATCGGGGCTGGCGGTGGATCGCAGGGTCAGGTCCGCGATTGCGGAAATCGACAGCGAGGAAGGACTTTGATTTGTTCATGTCGGAGTTCTGCGCATGTGTCACCCAGTGGCCGGAATGGTTCTGGACGAGGGGTGGTTCTGGATAAGGGAGTTCTGGATAAGGGTGGTTCAACTTGTATAACAATGTATAAATGCTGACGTAAGAATGCCAGTCCTACATTGCCAACATTTATCCACAGAACTCATCAGTGCAAAAATACACTCAAACCTGGATATAAATGGTGCCCAAAAGGAAGGAAGATGCTTCTGGAATGGCTATAAGGATGATAATGAATTTAATAACACAGGATGAAAACTATGAATGAGAGAATATACAACATGGAACAGTAGATTGGAGGTGGCATCAAAAGGAAAGAGGCAGCCCATTGTGCGGTTCATTATTCTGCAGTGAAAGTGAAATGCAAAGTGAAGAAAGTAGCATGTAAAAAGTACAGCGGAGATCTAAAAAGGGAATAAGAGGGGCAAAAAGAGAGAGAGAGTACGAGAATAGATTAGTAGCTCCTCCCCCCCAGCCTCTCCGTTTGCTTGCTGCAGCCTCTTTAGTGATTTGCTTGCTGCAGCCGCTCTGTGGGCCCCGATGCTGACCAGTTGAATCGATTCCGCCCCATCCCGGTGCAATTTTTAAGAGATCGATCGCACCAACAGGCCACTCGGCCAGGGCTAGGGGTGGGCGGGCAGGAGAACTGATAGAAATCATCAGCAGGTAGGAACACTATCAGTTCTCCTGCCCACCCCGAGCCCTGGCCGAGTGGCCTCCCGCACTGGTTGGCCCACTGCCTTCCCGGGCTGAGTTTACTTCAATTTTTTTATTTCTTATTGAATTCTTATTACTTTTTGTTTGCAAGGTTTAGTGGTTTGTAAGGCTTGGTGGTTTAGGTGCAGGCAGGACCTCTCCGCTTCCTGCCCCTATCCCAGGCCGAATGGCCTCCGATAGCTATACCCACCTGCTTTCTGAAGTGGCCACATACGCTGGTCTAAGTAGATTTGGAGTAACTATTAGCTGGACAAAGTTGCCTAAATGGACAGAACTGGCATAGGTGGCTGGTATCGCCCCCTTTTGAGAAAAAAAAACTAAACTAAAAAAAATCGTAACTAACTCAGTTACATTGGTGCAAATTGATTGGGGAAAATGGGGATTTTTAAGTTACGCCAGAAAAACCAAGTTACTCCAAAGAAAAACGGAGCAACTCCTGGCCAAAATTGAGCTCTAAAATTTGTGACAAAATTAATTGCCATTTGGAAAAGTATGGGCTAATAAATTAAAGTCAGTACAGATTTGTTAAAAGCAAATTGTGTTTGATTAACTTGATTGAGTTCTTTGATGAAGTAATGCAGAGAGTACTGTGGTTGATGTGTATATGGACTTTCAAAAGGTGTTTGACAAAGTACCACATAATAGACTTGATAGCAAAATTAAAGCCCATGGGATTAAAGAGGCAGCATGGATACAAAATTGACTAAGGGACAGAAAGCAGGGAATAATGGTGAAAAATAATTTTTCAGACTGGAGGGAAGTATACAGTGGTATCCCCATGGGTCAGTATTAGGACCGTTGTTTTTTTGATAGATATCCTTAGCCTGAAACTATGCCCCTTCGTTCTAGACTCTCCAGCCAAGGGAAACAACCTCTCAGCATCTACTCTGTCAATCCCCCTCAGAATCTTATATGTTTCAATGAGATCACCTCAGATTTTTCTAAATTCATAAAGTGTAAGCTGAATCTACTCAATCTCCCCTCATAGGCCAACCCTCTCATGCTGGGATAAAATCCCATAGCTCCTTATAATCCTCATTTTTCATACATGAGACGAGACCCTGGTTTTCATTAAAGTCAATGGAAAATAAATCAGGTTGCAGCATTACTGGCGAAGACTATCCTCACCCTCATCATTTTTTTCCCATTTGATGTAAAGGCACCTGTATAAAACATGTTTTTGTTAATTTAACTTATGTACTGTATTTGATGAAAATTATTCAATTCACGACCTGGTTTGCCAAAGGTTGACAACGTGGGAAAAAAATGCTCTTTCAAAAGTGATCAAAGTGCCTTGATTTTTCTGTAAATGGAGATCACAGTAAACAGGTATTCTACAATTATGAGGGAAGAACTAAACTTTGAACTTTGCCCATGGGCATAGACTTATCCTTGTCTCTGCATCAGCTTCACTATCTCTGTGCCTGATGTAAAATCAGGCCTACTCCTATGTGCCCAGGACTGGCACAACTGATTAAAACATATTTCATTGTATTAAAATAAAATGACTCATATTTAAATTTTTTTTTTTGCAGGCCAATTTGAAATGAACAGGTAACAACAGTATTAAAATGGCATTCAAGAGAATTTTACGTAAATGTGATAACTGGCCTACAAAATTGAGCACACAAAGCAAATTAAACCCTTTTATTGGAAATTCTGCTTTATTAATATTGTATCAGTTTACTTTAAAGGAATTACTGAAACGATGTAATGTGTGTGGGTATCAATAATAAAAGGTGCTGTATCTGTAATAATGTGAAGCAAGTCATTAATTTAAGTTATGGAAATAATGGAATGATAATTAGCTGAGGAATGGAATGGAGGTGGTGATGATAAATGCAAAAAGCTCTAAAGTGGGGCAGGGAGAGAGGGGTGACGGGAGGAAGTGACAATTAGAGTTCTGCAGTTACCTGCTATGAACTCTCTACTGTTCACACTACTACAGAAGAGCATCTCTAGTAATATAAAATTTGCTAACAACACCATGCAATGTGGTCATGTGGATTGTACATGATCTGTTGGGGCCACCAGTGTGCGCGCACTAGGTCCGTGCAGCAGAGCTGGTCTCCAGTCGTCTTGGTTAATCTTTGCCACTGGACCAAGACCTAGCTCTGTCAAGCCCATGTGGTAGCTGATGTGCAACGGTCACCACAAGTTAAAAAAATCCATGCACAGGCATCTTCCACCCTTCAGGATGTAGTTCGGGATCTGGAATATTAGGTCCTTCATTGAAATACCTGTGAACTCATTCCTTTTTGGCGTGGAAGCAAGTCATCCTCGATACGAGGGACTGCCTATGATGATGACATGTTCTGTGGAAGAAATGGGCTTTAAATGAATAAATGACCTTTTTCCTTTCCATGCAATTACATATTCCTGTGAAGCGACCTGAATGTGAATATTACCATCCATTTTAACTACACTAGTGAGTATTAGCTAGGACTTTTCGTTTTGGCAGACAGACAGTGTGAAGTCGGTGGGGTGGGTTTTGTGCTCGCTCATTTGTCCTTTTAATAATCCTGGTGTATTTTCTGAGGTCAGTGTCATTTGAGTAATTTTGGCAGGTTCCTGGGGAGACTTCCATCTGCAGCAGGAGTTTGCCTCAAGAGAGGGAGGAGAATCGCTGCTGCAGGACCCAGGTGCCTGTAGCACTGGAGTGTGGCTGGCTGCCTCCAGAACAATTGAAGGATGATTTTGTTTTTTGTTAATTTAAAAATGTTCCAGGCAATGGAAGTATAATCGATTATCTTGTAATCAATTACTGTTTCTTGGGGATTGAAATTGATATCACCACCTGCCTGAAACAGCAATGCTGTATGCCTGGAATGCGTCAGCATTCATGACATCCAGCACTGATATGACAGTTATGATGGAAAGTAAGTTGAATGGCAATATCCTGGCATTAACCTGTCATTCGAATGTGCCCACCATGTTAGGGCAGATGGCATTCAATGTCACCTGCCACCTCGGCAGATAATCCCAAAAGTGGTAGTAGCCTATGGTGGGGGTGGGGGCACTGGTGGAACCATTCCCAGCCCAATTTTCCAATGGAGGTACCAATGTAACTCTGGAGAAAAATCTATCCTATCCACAAAGGATATCCTAATAAGATTCCAAGGAGGCATAAGACAGAACAGATGCAGACAGGTAAAAGGGAAGAGGAAACGGCAGCCTTTCTATCAGAAAGATCTCACCTGCTACTCATTTTAATGTGAAATGATCTGAAATAATGCAAGTGCTCTATGCAGAACCTTGTACTGCTGATGGGGCTTAGCAGGTGCTTTTTTCACAAGTATGAACAGCCCATATGTGACAATTGCCACAAATGCAAGGGACAAGTAATAGTCTTTTTGATGAGTGAGTTTATCTTTGTGGTGCATTTCCAATTACATGGTGTTCTATTTATTAAAGGAGGCTGTGAAGTAGATAGCTATTACTGGATAGCTCTGTCACTTACAGGTAGTGAACACCGTCCGGGACAGTGATAATATTAGCAAAGTCCTATACATTTTAATATCACATATCCCCATTTTTTCACACCCATGTAATGGAGCTGGAGGGAAGGGGGGAACTAATGAGCCCTAATACCATGCTAGGTCAACTTTGGTTAGATGAAACTGTTTCAGTATGTTTTCACTATTTCTAATACCCCCATTTTACTGCACTAAACTATGCCGTATTTAGTGCACTCTTCAGAGCAGTGAGGGCAAACTGCCTCAGTTACACTGAATACTCACATTGTTACTGGATTGGAAGTTCTTAACCTCATGCATGTACCTCTGCTCATTAGGAATTTCACTGACCAATGCCAGAAAAGAACTGATTGGGTACTCAGTTCTTTTATATCATTGGAAAATAATAGACATTTTAGAGCTCACCTAGGTATTCTTTTGACCCCAACTTAGACATTTTTTCATTTATTTTCTCTGAAAGGCCTTGACTTCTTCCTGGAGTATGGTGTACACCCTCTGGTACATTGCCCAACTGGGCCTAGCTAGTTTAATCAACCTTGGTAGCATTATCCTCAATACTACACATACACTTCCAGCAGGGGTCACTGCTTTGTGACTAGAAGTGGAAACCCTGACTGGTTTTCTTTTCACAAACCAAGAGGCTCAGAGGTCAATTCTAGAGACTGTACAACCTCCCTGTCGGAGATCAGCGAACTCAGCACAAACCAGGGATCAAACCTTTAAATATCCTGGTCTGTATAGCTCAGTTAATCTTTTCTTAACCAGATGAGGGAGCTTGCTGAGTTTGTTTTAAACTTTAAGTTTACCATTTAAAAAGTCAGCTGTCACTGCAGCAGATACACAGAGCTGGCAGCGCAAGAACACCAAACAGCAGATTTCTGTGAAAATGGCCGTGTTAAGCTGTACAGTGCAAAGGATTATACAATTCACCAACACCAAAAATGCAGTATTTGAATATATCAACATTGCAATAAGATTCTGCACTTGTACAGCATTGAAGAATCATTAACCTGCAGCATCATACAATAATACATATACGCACCCACACACGGTTTTCTTTCAGTCTAAAAACATTCTCAAACATTATACTGCTGAAGGCAGAGGCAGTATTAAGAAACATTGGATCATTCTCCCTCAGAGCGTTTTTAAGGATGTATGAAAAAAATGTCTGCATCAGTTAAAGTAAAAACAAACAACATAGAGTATTGATTAATTATGTCTAATTAATTCATCTTTTGCAGATGTACAACAAATCAGAAATAACTTCAGTTTTAAATTTTACATGAATTGCAGTCTCAAGTCAGAAAATGTCATTATACCCAGAGCAAAATGATTGTGCTGCTTTTAGGAGGGTCAGAATTAGAGTTGCAACCACTGCTTAATTACAAACACTAAATAAAGATGTATAACATAGTTGAACTGTATGAGATTCCCCCTATTTAAAGGCCTACCAAGGTTAATTAAAGAGATAAAAAATAAGTCTTCATCTCAAGACTTGCTAGAATTCCAAAATGTGCTCAATGTGAGCATGATGCTCATACACAATGTACCAGCAGTTTCCAGCTCATAATCGCCAGTTTACCACTGTGACAAATGCCTCAGATGATTAATAAGCCTAATTCATAAATGAACATTAAGAACATAAAATGAGAGAAGCATACTTACTGAGCAGCAGCCAAATACAACCACAGACAAAGAGAACGGTATCCATCTTTCAGAGTTATGTGCTGGATGCAACCTAATGCACAGTACTGCAGCACACACTGCAGCATGCTGGTGGATTTATGGGTATGAGTCATCGTCATCATCCTGTTGAGTTAATGAACTCCCCATGGTTAAAGCAGGCATGCCTTATTTTCAAAGCCATGAACAACATTATGGAAAAAGGATACACTCTTGTCACCCTCAATGAACAATTTAGCCTCCTACCAACAAATATAGTTTTTAAATAAAGTGAACAGTTTCAGTAAACCTGACATTGAGGCCTTGATTTTAGCTCCTCCTGTCTGGCGGAAACCAGGCACGTGGATGGGTGTGCATTAAAATGAAGCGGGAGACTTAACCAATCCTTTCCTGGCCTGGTCTGGCTGATTCCAATTTTAAATTGTAGGCAGCAAGGATACCTGCACCAAGCCGGCAGGGTCCTCTTTAAATATGCAGGTCGGGTTCCTACAACAACAACAGCAACTTGTATTTATATAGCGCTTTTAACGTAGTGAAACTTCCCACAGGAATATTCTGAGACAAAAAATTTGACACCGAGCCACATAAGGCGAAATTAGGACAGGTGACCAAAAGCTTAGTCAAAGAGATAGATTTTAAGGAGCGTCTTGAAGGAGGAAAGAGAATTGGCGAGGTCTAGGCAGGGAATTCCAGTGCTTAGGACCTAGGCAACAGAAGTCATGGCCATTGATGGTTCAGTGATTATAATCAGGGATGCTCAAGAGGGCAGAATTAGAGTAGCGCAGATATCTTGAGGGGTTGTGGGGCTGAAGGAGATTAGAGAGAAAGTGAGGGGTGAGGCCATGGAGGGATTTGAAAACAAGGATGAGAATTTTGAAGTCTAAGCGTTGCTTAACGGGAGCCAATGTAAGTCAGCGAGCACAAGGGTGATTGGTGAGTGGGACATGGGCAGTCAGTTTTGGATCACCTCTAGTTTACAGCTATATCATAATCGGGGCCTGATCTGACATTTTAACCTAAAGCCTGAGTGAGTGAGCAGTGGTGACTTCACCACCAGGCCAAACTTGCCAGGAACAGCAGCCAGGGCCAAAAGAGTCCCAGAAAGGTAAGTTAAACATTTTTTTTTAAGTTTCCTTGTGGGCCAGGAAAAGCAGGATTGTTCCTCTGGGCCCCAATTGTTAAAATAAAGGTAAGGTTAATGGCACTCACTGTTATTTATGCGCAAATCGCACAGCAACTTTAGGCAAGGGCAAATGCGTGGTTAAACGCGGAAATACGTAAGTTGCTGCCCGAGATGTGCAGCTCCACTGTTAGCTTTGCGAAAACGGTATCTCGCTGTCTGACTCACCATTCAAATACATTAATGGGCATGAAGTTGCTATAGATACAAACTAAACTTGCCACCGAAAGTTAGGCTTGTCCATTTCAGTCATAATATTCTTTTTAACATTGTGATAAGTGGTAATTACTGCTAAACAACTTCTCTGGCATTGAAAATGAGCTTTTACAAGCGTGGAGTTGTATTGATTGAGCTTTTAATGGTTGTGGAGAATTAAAAAATAATTTTTTTTTTAATTTCTCATTCTGTCACTTTTTTCTCTCTCTTAATCCAATCTTTCTTTCCCTCTCTTTATTTTGCCCTCGCTACCTGATTTGACATTAAATTCACTATTCAAACTGACACTTGGTTTAGACTGCACTGTTCGTTTCATAATTCTTCAATCTGATTGGTTAAGGAGGGGCACAGTTGCTTGTCCTTTTCACACAGGTTCCAGATGCTCTGTAGAGGGCACCGCACCGTTTTGATCTCCCATTTACAGCAACATCCAATGCAAAAGAAATGAAACAGGTAGGATCAACTCGAACAAATAACAGATGCCATTTGTTTACCAGCTACGGTAAATTCTGGACATTATACGATTGCAGTGTATGAGTGTGTGTGGGTGACGTGGGGAGGGAGGTGCATGAGGACTGCACTTTTATTTTCTTCCAACTTCTTTGGTCACTTAAACGGTTCCATTCTAGTAGCCTTCTTTGCCATATATGTATCTGGACAACTGCGGCTGGAGTTTCTTCAGTCGAACAATAGTTGCTGGAAATATAGTGAGGTGGAACTTCTGCCTGACCAACTTCAGGAGCACTAAACTTGCTGTAACTTCTAGGGTCTGCATGATTAGCATAATTTAGGCAAAGTACAGGCATGACAATTGTCTGCATTTGGGAATTTGCCTGTCTGGTGGTTGAAAATTACGTACTGATGCAGGACTTAATTGCCTGCAGCAGCTTAAATGGGCTTCAAAACAAAACTTTGCTTCACATGCAGGTAAAACAAGAATTCTGTGGGGAATAGAGCCCCTGCTTTGCTGATGCTGATGTTGAAGTGCTGCTTCATGGGGTCAGATTGAGAAGGAAGCAAATCTTTGGAAGGACGAAAGGAGGTAAGTGGAAGCAAGTTGCCGGTACAGTCAGTGCCAATTCCAACATTCAGCACACAGCCACTCAGCGCCACAGAAAGGATAATGCCAGCGAAGGCAAGAAGAGTCAGCCACACCTTTCAAGAATGCACAGTGCTCTGTACAATGACCTCCCCATTGCAGTGTTAAACTGCTTCAAAAGATTCTCATTAATAAATAAGAGGTAGTGCCATGCCCGTTACACCCTCAGCATTCACTGACATTACATGCTTTGACTTTACAAAAGCCTTGCATTCAATATAATTGAGGAAAAATACAAGACGACATTAATATTAGACTCGTGAATCAGAAAACAATTTCAAAATTTGTGGATGACACCAAATTAAGGGTATAGTTAATACTAAGAAAGATTGTGACAAAATACAAGAAACGTTAATAAACTTCCAGAACGGGAGTGTAATGGCAAATGAATTTCAATATAAATAAGTGTGAGGTGGTACATTTTGGGAGGAAGAGTGAGGAGGCCACATACTCCTTGGAAAATAAGGGGCCAAAATTGCCCCATTGCGTATGGCCAGTTAGGGCCGTCGGCTAGCGTACCGGAGCGCTAATATGTCAGCATGCGGGCGCGGCGGCCACATTGACCCGCGCAGATTTGCCCTCGGGGCTCCGCCGATGAAAAGTGGTTTGCTCAGCAACCCATGATTAGGGCACTAGCTTGGTGCACACACGCCAATGACATCATCACCGTGCACGGCGACCCCTTATCGCCCCACGCCGACCCCTTTACAATCCATGGGGGAAATTGACCCATGGGAGCGAGGTCTGCGCGGGGCGATGCCACCGACAGCTTCTTGATGCGAGAAGCTGTGGTGGTTGTGGCCGCCCTTAAAGGGGAGGTGCCGCTGCAGCGATCGCCATCTTTTTTGTGCCGGCCAACATTTCAGTCAGCTCAACAATGGTGGCTGTTGGTTCGGCTGGGCCGCTAACAGGCAGGCCGGCACCCCCTCTTGGGTGCCGGGCCACTGGCCCGGCCGACACCCTCACTGGTGGTCTAGTTTAAGAGAAGGAGAGGGATGTTGTGACGCGGCGCCATGACACGATACTAAATGCCGTGTCCCGCACTGCGCAAATGCCGGGGGGGATGCCCGGTAAGTGCAATCAACATTTTTTTGGAACAAAGAGCTCAAATTTACACCGGGGCCGGCACATCCTGTACCAGCGCAAAAAAATCTCGATCAGCGAAATGACTGCCCCAAAGCCAACATGGGGCAAAATCTACCCCTAAGTGTCTAAATGGGGTAGAGGAGCAAAAGAGTCTCGGGTACAGATACACAAATCACTAAGAGTAATGACACAGGTTAATAAGGCCATTAAAAAGAAAACAAAGCACTGAGATTCATTTCTAGAGGGATAGAATTGAAAAGCAGAGAAGTTATGTTAAACTTGCATAGAACCCTAGTTGGTCCACTCAGAGGACTGTGCACAGTTCTGATCTCCATATTAAAAAACGGATATAGAGACACGAGACAGTGCAAAAATGATTTTTAAGGATCATATCAGAACTGAGAAGCTATTGCTATCAGGAAAGATTGAACATGGTGGAGAAAAGAAAAGGCTGAGGAGTGACCTGATAGAGGTCTTTAAGATTATGAAAGGGTTTGATAGGGTAGACTTGGAGAAGATGCTTCCACTTATGGGGGAGACTCAAACTAGGGGCCATAAATATAAAATAGTTACTAATAAATCCAACAAGAAATTAAGGAGAAACTTCTTTACCTAGATGGTGGTTAAAATGTGAAACTTGTACTACAAGGAATAGTTGAGGCGAATAGCATTGATGCATTTAAGGAAAAGCTATATAAACACATGAGGGAGAAAGGAATAGAAGATTATGCTGATGAAGAAGACTGGGAGAAGGCTTGTGTGAGGCATAAATACCGGCTTGTTTCTGTGCTGTACATTCCATGCAATTCTATGTAATAACCTGTGGCATGTACACGTCATTGTGGTCAATAAGGTGGTCAATTGACATCTGAGTTTAACTGCATGTTATAGGACAAAAAGTAATTCTCTTTTTCTTAATTATATTTTTAAGGAGAAGGCAAATCATAACTACTGGCAGACATCAGCGACTGGTGTTGGGCCCCCAAACCTGCAACCTCTCATCCCTTTGAGGAAGAAGCCATACAAATCTTGGGCATGGACTTGTGGGAAGTAAAAGGGTTCATCCAGGCATTCTACTTCTCTTCCTATTACACCCTGCATTAATTGTCAGTGTACCAGATCATGAAAACCTCACGTCTCTCCTATTGAAAATAAAGTTTGAGCTCTATTTGTGAAGAAATCACTAACTGTTATATCTTTAATACTCTTATGAATGACTCCACGAGGTCTAGTATTGTACTTGAGCTGTTGTGACCTTAGTCCCATTTATTGTAACTCCAGTGAGGCACAAGCATGGTGAGCAGCCTTTTATACTGGGCCCTGCACACCTATGCAGGTGACCCTCAGGTCTCCCACCGCAGTGCCCTCTGGTGGCACACATTATGTGACTATACAGTTAGTATACATGGTCCACATACATGACATCATTTCCCCCAAGTCTTTAATGCAAATTTACTCGTACATTGATGGTGACCTGGGCTTTGCTCTTCCTGGTTGACCATTGGAGGGTCACTTCTAGTTTGGGTGGGTTGGTAGTGAGATTTGTTGCCAGTGGAGGTCCCAGTACTCCATTTGCACCCCCCCCCCCCTCCCCACACACAGAGATCATGCTAATGACCTGTTACATGCAAATTGAATTCAAATTCATCATATAGGTTTTACATTTACATCTTAGTACATTTGTTGGGTGGATTACAGTTGCGTTTCTTTTTGTGTGGTACATTTATATGATCAGTACAGGTATATCAGTATAGGTACACAAGGACAGTCTAGTTCCTGCACGGCCGGATGAGATCCGGGTCGCCTGATGGCGGCGCAGCGCCCCATGCTAGTGGGTCTGTGGGCGAGGCGAGCTCATTTTGCTTGAGTTGCCGGAGCTCAGGGCTCTTGCCGTTACTCCTAGTGTTGGGCAGGCCCAATGACAGCTGATGTGTCTGTGACCTCCCTGTCCTTTTCATTTGCACAGTGTCACTGCTACTCCCTGGGAAGCGGTCAGAGAGAGTGAACGTTTCGTCTAAGCGACGGTGGGGCTGCCTCATCTTGTCTAGCAGTTCGCAAGGGACTGCTGACTTACTTTCCTTGAGGGCACCGTTGTGAGCCTTCTCTAGTTTGGGATCCTGGCTGGTCCAGGTCCCGTTCGGAGGAGTCATTGCGGGTGACCCTTCGCTCTTGGGCATAGCCGTGGTGGCGAGTGGGTTTGTGAACTGCGCCTTTTCCACTCGGGTGATGGGCGACAATAGACGACTGCGAGCATAGGCGCAGTTTATTGTTTCTGGCTCGTGGCGGTTCATGCCATCGGGTGCCTGCAATGTTAAACCAATCTGAGGCAGAGTATCGTTACCGGTGCCTCTGCTCTCTGGGGATCGTTTACTCTGAGGCTTGTCTACTTCTGTCAGCTGTGGGGACATTTTATGATACATCGTTCTGGTCCCGGGGACGCAGGCTACAGCATTGGGTAGCCCGCTGGACCTGTATACGACCGTTAGGTGTTCGCCCGCTACATTGGCTGATTGCAATTTGCACCCATCACTCAAAAATATTTTGCTTGTTACAGTTGGACTTTTACATTAGTTACCAATTTCAAGCAGTTCATTCAAAAATGGCGGGTTGCTGGCTTCCTTTAAAATGGCCTTACTACTTTTACCCCAATCGTCTTCCTTGCATGGAACCACATGTTGTTGTTGCTCCATTAGCACTGCACCTCGTGGTTTGGACACCATCTTTTCCCTGTCCATGCTATCGACTGCCGCGATCTTCTTTCCCAGGGATTCTGCCACTGAAGCTGGGAAGGCACCCTCAGATCCAATCTTCCTCCCCAGGAGCCGTGCCACTGAAGGAAGGTGCGTTCGGGTTGCCTCAGCTGGATCATCACAACGCAGTCGTAATGAGCGGTAAGTGCCTCGGGGGCTGCACGGATCTGCTCTCCAGTGCCTGGTCCAACCGAAGGTGGGGGCTTACTCTGCCTCTGAGCATGGGGGGCGTTGATCGCTGGAGGGATGAAGTCTTCCCAGTTCCAATGAATCTTTCCCATCCATCTTCTTCCAAGTAGCGTTGGTCCATCACCTGAAACAATCTACAATGGTAAATTGTGCACCGCACCATGGGATACACTTACATCCGCATTACCAACAACTGATAGCAGTTCCTTGGTGTAGGTGCGCAGCTTTGCCTGAACTGGAACCAGCTTGGGTCGTTCAGCTTGATCGTTCCATAGCCTCTCAAAGGCTTCCTGGCTCATTACTGACTGACTCATCCCCGTGTCCATTTCCATGAAGACTGGAACACCATTTATCTCAACTTCCATTATCACTGGAGGACAATCTGTGGTGCAGGTATATACTCCATACACTTCATTCTGGGAATGAGCTGCCTCTCTAGCCATTTCCTCATAATCCACGCTGGATTCACAGCCATCTGCAGACGTATCTTTCACATGGTGAGTCACAGCTCTTTTGCACATTCGCTGGAGGTGGCCCTTTGTGCTGCAGCCTTTGCACACATAGTCTCTGAACCGACACTGATGAGCCCTCCGCAACGCCAGCATGGTGCTACTCGACTTACGTTTGCACCCCTCGGCGGACTCTGAGTTAAAGTACTCGGAGGCCAGTACGCTCTGCCCTGGGCAGATTCATTTTCAACAGTTCTGCCTATGAAAGGCGCCATTCTATTTACAGTACTTGCCGGGTTTGAGTTCTGAGAGTAAGTCATCATCTGTTTGGAGCTGCAGCTTAAGGTTATGAACGCCTGGCTGATGCTGATGGCCTTCTGCAGCGTGACGGTTGTTTCGGCAGTCAGTAGCCTGTGAAGAAGGGCCTCATGACCGATGGCAATTACGAAGACATCCCGCAATGCATCGGCGAGGGATGCGCTGAATTCACACGGTCCTGCCACCCTCCTGAGGTCAGTAGCGTACTTCGCGATTTCCTGACCTTCGGGGCGGCAGTGTGTATAAAATCGATGCCTGGCCGTGAGGATGCTCTCCTTGGGTTTGAGTTGGTCCCGAATTAGCACTTTCAGCTCCTCGTATGACTTGGTCATTGTTTTCTCTGGTGCAAGCAAGTCCCTGACGAGGCCGTAGACCGCAGGCCCACAACTGGTCAACAGGATAGCTCTGCGCTTATCTGCCAGTGTGGCCGGATCATCGCCTACCAGATCGTTTGCTACAAAATATTGGTCAAGCCGCTCCGTAAAGGCTTTCCAATCTTCACCCTCTGAGAACTTTTCTAATGCACCAACGTTAGTCATTTTTGCATGAAAGTTCGGAATCTCGTCGCCAATTGTTATACCTTTAATACTCTTATGAATGACTCCACGAGGTCTAGTATTGTACTTGAGCTGTTTTGATCTTCGTCCCATTTATTGTAACTCCAGAGTGAGGCATAAGCATGGTGGGCAGCCTTTTATACTGGGCCCTGCACACCTATGCAGGTGACCCTCAGGTCTCCCACCGCAGTGCCCTCTGGTGGCACACCTTATGTGACTATACAGTTAGTATACATGGTCTACATACATGACACTAACCTCTTGTTTTTCCCTTCTGTGTATGGGGAAGATGAGTCCATTCCCAATGTATCCCATCATGCTATCACTTCAGAGCATGTGCCGTCACTCACTCACTCACTCACCTTGCAAACCAGTGACATTCACTTGGGAACATTTAGAAAATGAATCAGAAGGGAGTATACTGGGTGATGTACAGAGCATGACGATCAGGATCATGTGGAGGAAGACACTGATGACCAGGAATAGGGATATATCACCCCTTAGCTTATGAGCCCTGGGATTGAGATCTCACAACTCCTGCTTTTAAAAGAAGGATGCTTGTAGAGTGTAACATATGTGGCAAAGAGGTGTTGTCAGATATTATTCAGCAGTATGGAAGGTCAATTGAAGAATCAACTACAGTACCCTGATGGATGGCTGGCTTCAAAGCACTGCAGACCATCACGGAGCTCTGCAGACATTAGCAAGGGAGGCCCTGACAACAGACCCTAACTGCAGTCTCAGCTTTTGCTGTGGATGTTCAGACTGTAACCATGGAGGCCTGAGATGCTGGATTAGAGAAGACTGTCTCTTCTAACCTAGAAAAGATTGAGGTTGGATTGCAAACAAGCATTTCACAGGGTTTTGTTGATATCATTAGTACCATTAAATCTGCTTACCCACAGACCAGTGACCATATAGACAGTGCCCAGAACTTGTGCCATGGCAGGAATGTACTTGAATGGTGGTGCTGGTCAAATACTTTCAGTTTAAGGGACTTAATGATTTGAACCCATTCTAAGTGAGTGCAGGACACAGCAGAAAACTGTCAATAATGCATTCTTAACTGCCATTACATTGGACAAGGATGGTTGGTCTGCACAATAGAAATGTCACACTGGTGCAAAATGCCTGCTCCCACGCTGGCTTTAACCAGCAGTGTTAAAATAGAAAACAATATAACGAGAGACAACTGAAAGGCACTATACATTGATATCTCTTTTTAATATTGAAGATTATGGAGCAATTCAGTAAAATTATAATTCTGCTATCATAATACGTATGCAGTATTTGCATTGTCTTATCTGGGCAGCTAGAGGGTTAAGATTGATTGCATATTAGCTCGATAAAATTTATTCTTAAACTCTTATTTCTTCTAGTAGTCAACTTAAGTGCAGATCGATTTTAAAATTCCTTACACTGTGTCCTTGTGATGATCAAAGAATTTGGAAGTAGTATTGAACATAAACATTAAGGCTCAGCACACCAGGTAACCTAGAACTATACCAGATAACTTAAAAATATACTCATTGCCAAAATTTGTATCTCTTTCAACTGCTAACAAAAGATAAAAATAGAGAAAAAATTAACTTTCATCTGAAAATAGAATGTTTCTCATATGAGCTAAATTGCAGTTTCAGGGATGTGAGTATTTCTGCAAGGTAGGCAGGAGCCAAATTATTACTACTTTATCAAGACTATTAAAAACCTATGGAAAAACTACATCAAGTCAGATGGCAGCAAGGTGATGCAACTCATTAATGATCCACTTTATGAAGCCATATTAAGGGTAGAATATGAGGTTATGAATGATTTCCCACATGGTGAATTCTCAGTGGTGCATTCTGCAACTGCGGTCTTAGGCTTGACAAAAGGCCAGGAGCTGTTCCATAGGACAGAGAGGTAAAATAAAGAGGTCAAAATGCACCAGGCGCCTCTTCATGTGAAGAGCTGCATAGCCACAGGCTGGGTGACAGGTTTCCAGACCACCCTCTTGGCTAAGTACTTGTGTGGCACTAGGGGGTTTAAGACATAGGAGAAAAGAAGTTACACTGGAAGGAAAATATCAAATGGCCTCAAGTATTAGAACCAATTCTCAGCAAAAGCAATTGCTACCATGTTGATTAACTTCTCAGAGAAAATATATCACTATCTGATTAGGAAAAGGAATGAATGTACTAGGGATTAAAATTTAATGGTGAGCCCTGGTCGGTGCCTTTAGATTGAAGGTCACAGCTAAAAAAAGGACATAAAATATATATGACTGGCATTGTTAATGACTCTCTCTGTCTGACATTACCCATCTTTCTTTCCAAACCACCATCAATAATCCTCACCTCTAAAATTCCACCCTTGATCCTTGTGTCCCCTGAAACTAGTCCCCAATCTCTCCTTCTTGTCGAAGGTCCTTCAATGTGTTACTGCCTACCATGGGCCCAAGTTTCCACAGGATAAAAAACGGGCACCCCTCCGAGCTGGGCGCCCATTTTTCACGCCTAAAACGGCGCCAGAAAAAAAACGCGCTATTCTCGAGCGCTTTGCAGCTCCTTGTCTGTTTGGCGCGGCGCCCAGGGGGGCGGAGCCTACACTCGCACCGATTTTGTAAGTGGGAGGGGGCGGGTACTATTTAAATTAGTTTTTTTCCTGCCGGCAACGCTGCGCGTGCGCGTTGGAGCGTTCGCGCATGCTCAGTGTGAAAAAAAACATTGGCACTCGGCCATTTTTGTAGTTCTTTGTAGCTGTTTAATTTTTGAACATTTTTTAATAAAATCACATTGCCATCAGCACATCAGCACTGAGGCTACCCTTCGCACTGTCTCCTTCCCCTTTCCACCCTCCACGGCAACAACCCGCTGTCTCCTTCCCCTCCCTCCCCTCCGTGGCAACAAACCGCTGTCTCCTTCCCCTCCCTCCCCTCAGCAACAACAACCCGCTGTCTCCTTCCCCTCCCTCTCCTCCACAACAACAACCCGCTGTCTCCTTCCCCTCCCTCCCCTCCGCGGCAACAAACCGCTGTCTCCTTCCCCTCCCTCCCCTCCGCGGCAACAAACCGCTGTCTCCTTCCCCTCCCTCCCCTCCATAACAACCACTCCCGATCAGCGGCACGAACGGCTTTCTCTCCCCCCTCCCCCCTCCCGATCAGCGGCACGAACGGCTTTCTCTCCCCCCCTCTCCCCTCCCGCTCAGCGGCACGAATGGCTTTCTCTCCCCCCCCCCCCCACTCCCGCTCAGTGGCACGAACGGCTTTCTCTTCCCTCCCCCCCCTCCCGCTCAGCGGCAACGAACGGCTGCAGAATTCTCCCTGGCTGAAGCACTTTCACACAGGTAGGAAGATGGTTTATTTAATCTTTTCTTTGCTTATAAATGTTTATTCAGGTTGGATTTATTTGTATAATATTTGTAGAAGTATAAATAAGGATTTATTGTAGAATTTAATGAGTTCCCTTTCCCCCCACCTCGTTCTGGACGCCTAATTTGTAACCTGCGCCTGATTTTTTAATGTGTAGAACAGGTTTTTTCAGTTCTACAAAAATCTTCACTTGCTCCATTCTACTTTAGTTTGGAGTACGTTTTCACTGTGAAAACTTTGAAATCAGGCGTCAGTGGCCGGACATGCCCCCTTTTGAAGAAAAAATTCTGTTCCAAAGTAGAACTGTTCTACCTGACTAGAACTGCAGAAAAAAAAATGTGGAGAATTGCAATTTCTAAGATAGTCCGTTCTCCACCAGTTGCTCCTAAAAATCAGGCGCAAATCATGTGGAAACTTGGGCCCCATAATTCTGTATTAGTTCAGTTTCTGTCCTCATCTACAAATCCCTCCACTACACTCCACCTTAGCTCTGTAACATTCTCCACCCATACATCCTCAGAGCCTTCAACTATCTCAAACTTATTTTTTGAAACACACTTCACAAACCTTCTGCCTCTCTATCTTCCTCCTCATCTCTAAAAGCTTTTTCAAAATACACCTTTTTAACTGAGCTAGCTGTCACCGCTCCGAGTGCCCAAACTTCCCCAACCCCTTTTTTCAGCGCACTCTCCCGAGATGTGCCGACTTTGTGCGCTGGAAACGGTGCCGAAAAACTTACTCACGTTTCTGGCCGCTCTGCTGTGTGTCCTGGGTCCTTGCGTGGCGCTCCTCGTGGAGTGGGGGGCGGAGCTGCAGCCCTGCGTCGAAAACAGTGCCGGCAGCTGTGCGCGTGCGTGGTAGAGCTGTTGCGCATGCGCATGCGCAGTAGCTCCAGCCCATGACAATGATGCCTGCAGAACGCGATCAGCCCCTATCCCAGGCCGAATGGCCTGCCGCACAGGCCGGCTGCTGAGGGCTGCAAGAAACAGGTTGGTGCGACTGAGTTTTGATCGGGATGAGAGAAGGGGGAGGGGTTGGTCGTCTTTGGCTGCAGTCTAGTGGTTTGGACCGAGGATAGCTTGTCATGCATCGATGTCGCTTGCCATGCTGGGCTGGCTTTGCGTTCATTTGGTTGGATGATGGTCTTGTCATGTTAAAGAAGCACATATACAGTGACAGCCATGTGCTTAACCTACATCCCATCCTGTGTATCAATAAATAACCAGCAACATGCAGTTAGGTTGTATTACAAATAATTTATTTGTGAAGCTCTTTGAAGATGTCAGTGGGCAAAAAGGGAAAAATTCCCACCCGAAAAGGGTTGAAAGTCGGTGGGGCGGCAACCGCGTTCTCCCTCCCCTATCCCAGGCCGAAGGTATGATTTACTTCAGCTCTTTATTTGTTAATTTTGTTAATTTAATTATTTTCCTCAGTTCTTTAGTTTTTATTGAATGGTTATGACTGCTTGTGCTTTGTTTGGTGCTTGGTGGTACTTGAAATGTTGTTTAGGTACAGGGTTCCTTCTATTTTTTTATTTTTTATTTATTGATTGCTTATTACTTTGGTCTTGGTGCTTTAGGTGCAGGGTTCCTTCTATTTTATTTGTTAATTAATTACTTATTACTTTTTGTGCTTTGTTTGGTGCTTGGTGGTGCTTTCAATATAGTTACCGATTCCTTAACTGTAAGTAAGGTCTTTCCGTGCAGACAAAAGTGGACACATATGCTGCCTTAATTTAGTTTAGTACAACTTTTTTCTGGCCAAATTGGCATAAATGGTGTAAGTGTCTGGGAACGCCCCCTTTTGAAAAAAAAACTGCCCTAACAAAAAATCTAACTAACACACTTATTAAATAGCAATATTTGCAACTTAAAAGATACACCAGAAGAATCAAGTTACACCAAAAAAAACGGTGCAACTCATGGGGAAATTTGGGCCCCTACTCCTTCACTGACCGCAATATTTCTTTTCTGGGAGTTGCCTGGTGTTTCTGACCTCTGAGGTTGGGGGGTTGGGGGGGGAGCGTGTGGCGGAAGTGCTGCAGACACACCCCGACCCCACCAATAGCCTGCTCCTACTGGCCCTTCCAGCTGACCATGTAAACTTTGGTGGGATCAGCAGTGGATTTTACCTCCAGGCATGATGCAGGCATACATGCCGGGATTGTGTCTCTCTGGAATTTCCAGGCTCCTGTTAGAATCAAAGGTGTTGAAATTGCGTAACACCCCACTCGCGATATTGGGGTTAGCACGCCCGAGAGCAAGTGGAGCGCAAAATCACGAGCTTCACTTACTCTGTGGGGCGTAAGCGGGGACAATGCAAAAAGAGAGAGGGAGGGCTACACGCTGGGACGTGCAGAGCTGCTGTGTAGAAGTGGCCCTTCATTAAAGGAGAGGGCCAAGCTGTCGACTCTGTGGTTCCTTACCTGGACCAATGGGGAGCGGGGTGCTGTGGCATCAGCCTGGCACTCAAGCGGAGTGCCAGACTGCAAGACCACGACACGAACCTCGCATTCTACGATTCAACAGACCGTGACTGTTACATCGGCCGATTTTTTAAAATGCGATTGTCACCATCCTTTTAAGGAGTGTCCCGTGAGTGGCCTACAACTCGGTTCGCACCTCCTGAAGCTGTTGCTGGCATCACCTGGCGCAGCTTTAGGGGGCACTCCTGAATTTTTGCTCCAGGGCAAAAATGGGTTGCTGACACGGTGATGACGTTGTCATTGCCGGCGCATTAGAGAGGTGTGCTACTAGTTACTGCAGCCAATAAACTCCCACGGAATTTAGCGGGAGTCGTAAGTGGTGCCGCGCCCGGGCAAAAAGTCATTTACACCCTGTTAGGGCCCCCCAGGGGGCTAACAGGTGGCGCAAACGACCCAAATTTCTCCCCCAAAGATTTTGCCCTTCCAATATAGGGTCATGACTAAAGTAAGCATTTAGATATTATTAAGTATATTTTCTGGCAAGTTCTGTTAGCAAATGAACACTTCATGTCCTTGTCTGAATGGTTTTTAATGCAGGCATAACCCATTTATTTTAAAAGCATTAATGCTTGCATTAAGAATGCACGCAAGGGAATTTAGTTCTGGAGTATTAAACATCCATCTGAGAGCAGAGTTAACTGCAAAATCTACAACTACAACACTGGTGGTGGGCGTGATGGGAGCAAGCAGAGGAGAGGAATTAATTGAATGAAGAGACCAAGTGTAATGTAGCCAAATTTGCTGATGATACAAAGATAGGTAGGAAAGCAAGCTGTGAGGAGAACACAAAGAATCTGCAAAGGGATATAGATAGGTTAAGTGAGTGGGCAAAAATTTGTCAGGAGTATAATGTGAGGTTATCCACTTTGGTAGGAAAAATAAAAAAGCAAATTATTATTTAAATAGAGAGAGATTACAAAATGCTGTGGTACAGAGGGATCTGGGAGTCCTTGTACATGAAACACAAAAAGTTAGCATGCAGGGACAGTACGTAATGAGGAAGGCAAATGGAATATTGGCCTTTATTGCAGGGAGGATGGAGTCTCAAAGTAGGGAAGTCCTGCTACAGCTGTACAGGGTATTGATGATGCCACACCTGGAGTACTGTGTACAGTTTTGGTCTCCTTATTTAAGGAGGGATATACTTGCATTGGAGGCAGTTCAGAGAAGGTTCACTAGGTTGATTCCTGAGATGAAGGGGTTGTCTTATGAAGAAAGGTTGAGCAGGTTGGGCCTACACTCATTGGAGTTTAGAAGAGTGAGAGGTGATCTTATTGCAACGTATAACATTATGGGGCCGAAATTGGTCGTCCCGTTTTTCGGTAGACCCCGGACGGTGCGTCACTTTTTACCGCCCGGTACCGAGTGGGCAGGAATTTCATCCCACTTTTCTTGTCAGAGACTGGGGTGTGCGGCGGAGGAGGCCTTTTGACGCGGAAATCTTCAGCTCCTGAGTTGTGCGCACATGCGCGTGGCTCTCAAGCTCTGCCCCTGGGCGGGAAGTGATCGATGTGGGGGGAAGAGATCGTTGTGGGAGCGGAAGAGACTTGGGCGGCATGGGGGGGGGGGGCGGTGAGAGCGACTGGGGGTGTGAGAGAGGCTGGGGGTGAGAGAAAGAGACTGGTGATGGGGGAGAGAGAGAGAGAGAGACTGGGGTTTGGGAGAGAGAACTGGGAGGGGAGAGAGAGAGAGACTGGGGGAGGTGAGAGAGGCTGAGAGAGACTGGGGGTGTGAGAGAGACTAGGGTGTGAGAGGGACTGGGGGTGTGAGAGAGACTGGGAGGGGAGGCGGGGAAAGAGACTGGGGGTGTGAGAGAGACTGGGGGTGTGAGAGAGACTGGGGGTGTGAGAGAGACGGGGTGTGAGAGAGACTGGGGGTGTGAGAGAGACTGGGGGTGTGAGAGAGACTGGGGGTGTGAGAGAGACTGGGGGTGTGAGAGAGACTGGGGGTGTGAGAGAGACTGGGGGTGTGAGAGAGACGGGGAGGTGAGAGAGACTACTAACACTTTTAATATAGTTCATTAATAAAGGAGTAAATAAGGCTTTATTAGACCATTTATATTATCGCCTAACACTAGAAAATACTACAATCCATTTAAAAATACATCAAACTGGAGAACTATAAAGATCTGTGTAATATCAAACAAACGTGTCAGCTCTGTGTACATACCGCCCACTTAAGATCCACGTAAAAGCACCTTTTCCAGGACGGTATGCATTTCCGGAGGTATGTCATGAATTTTGCACTTTTGGGCGGTATGTCGGCGGTCTGCATGGGTGAGCGGCGTGCATACAAATTTTCCACCGAGCAGTATGGCGGCAGTATGTAGGTGTCTTTTCACCAAAATTGTATTTTTGGGCAGTAAGTGGGCGATAGTGGACGGTATGTTGATGAATTTTGGGCCTAATGAGGGGGCTTGACAGAGTAGATGCAGAGAGGATGTTTCCCCTTGAGTGGGAATCTAGAACTAGGGGGCATAGTTTCAGAATAAGGGATTGTCCATTTAAAATGAGATGAGGAGGAATTTCTTCTCTCAAAGGGTTGTGAACCTGTGGAATTCTCTACCCCAGAGAGCTGTGGAGGCTGGGTCATTGAATATATCTAAGGTGAAGATCGACAGATTTTTGAACGCTAAGGGAGTCAAGGGTTATGGGGAAAGGGCAGGGAAGTGAAGTTGAGGCCAAGATCAGATCAGCCATGATTCTATTGAATGGCGGAGCGGGCTTGAGGGGCCAAGTGGCCTATTTCTGCTCCTATTTCTTATGTTCTTATGTAATGGTGTATTGACATAGCATTAAAAATGTTAAAGTGTATCGACTTAAGTGGAATATTTTTGCCTAATGATACTTACTGACAATACTGCAAAGGATTTTAGAATTATGAACTTCAAGTAACATGATTTTAGTACATTATCATCTGAAAAGCTTGAAATGCTAAACTGCTTTCTGCAACCAGGACCCTGAGACTTAATGAAGTCTCAAAAACAACTAGCCAAGTCTTTGCATCACTGTCTTAAAACCCAGCAAAATTGTTCTCAAATCCTAAACAATGGATCTATTCATATGGATAAGAACATTTTGACACAGGCTGTGAAAGGGGAAGGGGGAGGAAGAGAGAGAGAGGGGGATGAAAAGGAAAAAAACAATTTCTACTAAACTGGCAGGAATTGAACCTTGACCCAATTTGACCTTGCAGCAGTGACCAAACCATCCAAAGTGGATGAGTTTTTGTTCTTTTACTTTTGGTGCAATGAATTTGGGTTGGGGAAGGAACACCCTTCATGTTAAAATAGTGTTTTGAGTATTACTGGACAACAGAAACGCAATAAGAAATATTTTCATCTAAAGTTTAAAGCACATTCTGCTGTATTGGATCAGTACGTACTCTGCCGATCTGTGACTTCCACCAAAAATACAAATCTTTTTCTTAAACTTATGGGGGTAGAAATTGGGCCCTGCTGTGCTTGTTTTATAGGTGTAAAATGGGTGCAACAAGGCCCAATTTCAGGAACCAATGTCCTGCACCCCAAGCATACCTGAAAAACTAGATTTTGCTATTTTTCCGGCATTCCTGGCTGCCGCCTAAAACAGGTGTTAAGTCCCTTATATTTGTAAATGAAACGTCTAATGCCTGTTTTAGGTCCCCTCACAGAAGTTGGTCCCTGATAAACGGAGCAGGAGTTGGGCGTGCCTTGCTTCGGATTCTTCAGCAACTGCTGTGCCCTAAGCAGAGGGCGCCAACTAAAGGCAAGTTTTCTTTTAAACGAAAGCTTTAAAAAGCTTCCTGTGGAGCCAGGAGGATAAGGAGTGCCCCTCCTGGTTCCACAGCAATATCTACAACTGCTGCTCGCTGCCAGTAGCCCCCCTCCCACTGTCCACCTCCCTGCCCTCCTCCCAGTACTTACCATAGGCAACTGCCAATGAGGTAGGTGGCTTTCAAAGGGAGATCTGCCTGTGGAGGCACAACAGGCACTGACAGATTGCCCAGATTATTTAGACGAGGCCCGAGGCCCAAATTCAGGCCAGCCCAGGTCTCCCGGTCCGGGCATGTATTGTAGCTGCACTGCCACCTGCGCCCCCGAAACTAGGCGCCAACAAATTTCCACCCTGTTATTTTTATGCATATTGAAATATCCCCCACATTCTAGGGTTGTCATCTTTAATAATTTTCCACAAATCTGGTACAATAATGATGTGCACTTTCTGTCCATTAGTGTTTGCATTCTTTGATTACATCTAGAGCTTCACTGTTTTTTCAAAACAATGGGCTCAATTTTCCCCGGTCATTTATTTTGGTGTTTGTTTTGGCGTGTGCCGTTTTTTTTGGCCGTATTTATTTTTTTCCAAGTTTCCCCCGCGATCTGCGCCGGCATAACTGACTTAGTTACGATTTTTCGTGGCCAGTTTTTTTTACGTCATGTCTCATGTCTGCACCAGTCTTTATAATTTTTCGCAGTTTGGCCAAAATTTTTTCCTCCTAGGATGGCGTATCTGGCCACTGTCGAAAAACCTTCTGGGCACTTAAGAAAACCAGCGCACATTGACAAATTGGTTTTGAAAGATGCCATTGTTTTCAAATCGAAGATTTTGGAGGGAGTCAAGAACACTGTGAAAATAAATAATAAAGTTCAACTTTTTTTTCCTGTCAATGTAGTAAATGTAAATTTGTTGGATTTCAGAAGTTCTATCATTTTTTTACTCACTCACACGCCACCACCGAATGTCTTGGAAGCAGGGCTGGAACGTCGTAGCTTTGGCCGGCAGAATTGGCCCCGCGCTCGTACACAGGGGCTTGGAGCTCAGCTAGAAAACAAGCCGAGGGGGGGGGGTGGGGGGGGCAGGGTGAAGGGGTGAGGAGAGAGAGAGAGCAAGATGCCAATCGGAAGGCTTTGAGCCCTGGGAGCGAAGTGCCGATCGGAAGGCTTCTGAACTGAGGCTGTGGAGCGAGGTGACGATTGGAAGGCTTCTGAAGAATGCAATGAGTGGCGGGGGGGAGGGGGAGGGAGAGAGAGAAGGGGAGAAATCACAAGACTGCAATTAGTTAAGTGGGGGGGAGAGAGAGAGAAGTCGCAAGACCTTGGGTGTGGTCCATCCATACAGACCTGGAGAGAAACAACTGCGAACCTGTGCTGCCTGCTTGCCTGCCGTTTTGAGCTTCTTTCAAAGGTTAAATTTAAATATGGGGGCAATACTGACAATGCCATATCTTATGCGAGCCTTCTGCATCATGGTGCTACGTAAGAGACAATTGATTCAATGTCATCGCATCAGGAACATCAGAGCCAATAGGGTGCTGGACAGGAGGCCTTACCCACCTTGGGTATAGTGTTCATACCTCCACCTGAGTGATGCAGACTGTGTCAGAAGGCTGCTTTTCGGCAAAGAAGTTGTTTGTGAGATCTGTGAATTGGTCAAAGCAGACCTGCAACCTAGAAGCATTAAGAGGGCTACTTTGTCAGTGAAGGTTACAGCTGCACTTTCATTCTATGCCTCGTCTTATTTCAAGCTACAACTGGGGATGTGTGCGCCATCTCTCAACATGCAACACATGTCTGCATTCGCCAGGTGACGGCTGCACTGTACGCGCTTAGGAATGACTTCATAAAGTTCCCCATAACTGCCCAAGTAATGCATGACAGGGCTGTGGGCTTCTCCAGGATTGCTGGCTTCCCAAAGGTACAGGGCTGCATTGATTGGACCCACATCGCTTTGCGAGCACCTTTGGAGGATTCCGAGATGTACAGGAACAGAAAAGGCTTCCACTCCATTAATGTGCAGCTCATGTGTGATGACATGCATCATATCACGTCAGTCGATGCAAGATACCCTGGGAGCATCCATGATGCGTTCATACTGCAAAAGAGTGCTATATCTGCCATGTTTCAGCAGCATCCAGAAGGGCAGAGCTGGCTACTGGGAGACAAAGGGTATGGCCTCGCTGCCTGATTCATGACGCCCCTACACGTAACCCAGACGGAAGCTGACCGTGAATACAACATGCCGTACATTGCGATGCGCAGCATCATAGAGCGGACCATTGGCATCTTGAAACAACATTTCCGATGCTTGGACCATTCCGGCGGCTACTTGCTGTACTCCCCTGAGATTGTCGGTAAGTTCACTGTTGTGTGCTGCATACTGCATAACTTAGCCATCATGAGGCAGCAACCTTGGAGTGGAAGACCCACCTGCAGTGAGTGGCCGATGATAATGATGTGGAAGATGCAGGTGATGAGCAGGAGGAGGATGACGAGGGTAAGGAAGCCATGCAGGTGCCTGAGGCTGAAGCATGATGGCGGAGGAGGGCCGGGCCACCGTGCACCTTTAACGATTGCTCGAGCCTTGCGTCAGCAGCTCATCCGTGAACGCCTTACTGATGCCTGAGGGCTCAGCGACAACTATTTCACATAGACCATGTTTACTGTTTGGAGCTGTTCTGTAATGTTGCGTTGTGTTCATGGAACATGATTCAGTTTTAATGTAAAATATATTTTATTCAAAAGTTTAACAAACAGTTCTTTTGTACTTAACTTTAACAAAATTATTCTTGTATCAAACTTTACTTTAAGATCACTCTTTAAGGTCATTTACAAACTTTTAAACTTGTAAATTTACATAACATACAAAAAACTTTTAATTTGAGAACAGTTACAACAGTAACAACAATAATAATAACAACAACAGCAAAGCAAGGCTGCACCCACCCATCTCTCCTTCACCTTATTCTAAGACCGCCCGCTACACTTGGTCTGGGACATTCCACCACCCCTGCCCGCAGTGTTTCTGGGCTTGATACCAAGCTTATTCTTTCTAAGATCTTGGGTACTGTGCACCTGTTGGGGGCAGGGGGTGGAGGTGCGTCAGCGGCAGGCGGAAAGTTGGAGGTCCTGGCTTTGGCCTCTTCAGAGGCTGGTGTGGGGATTGGAGTGGGGGTGACAGTTGATTGTCAATGGGTGCGGGCCTGGGCGTGATACCTTATTGCAGCAGCTAACTCCAATCTGCCGTCCCTCATGCGCCCTGACAGTGTCTCAATGACCTGCAACACTCCCTCCCTCATGGCCAGTGACATGGTTTGCACTACCTCTGACATTCCCTCCCTCATGGTCACTATTCCCTCACTGATGGTCCCGGACATCGTTCCCATTTCTCGTGTCATTGCCGTTACTTCTCCCAACAGTCGCGCTACCTCATCACTCACCCCACTGTTGGCGTCCAGGAGTGATCGGGAAAGGTCAATGCTCTCCGCACTCAATTACATCATCTGAACCACATCTGTTAGATTCTGCACCTCAGGAGAGCGCGGTCGAGCTCTCCTTCCCCTCCTCCCCACGAGTGTGCCTCGCTGCACCCCACCACTGGGACCCGCAACCTCGGAAGATGGGGCCCTGGGTGTGCCTCGCTGCACCCCACCACTGGGACCTGCAACTTTGAAAGGTGTGAAACCATGGAATGTCCCACCAGCACTCAAACCACTAGTCACGGAAAGGGCTGTCGCCTCAATGAGCGGCATCTCCTCCAAAGTCAGTACAACAGTGGGAGCTTCATCCAGCTCCATTCCCTCCCCCTTCCCTCCATGTTCTTGATCTGGAGGGTTGGATTGGAAGATGTTCTCCTCTTCAGGCTCGTCTGCATCTGAATCTTCTTCTACACCGTCAGGGTTAGCCTCAAGTTCTGCAAAATATAACAGAACAGTCAAATGGTTAGCAGCAGAGGAAGGGGCAAGGTGGGTGGCATGAGTAGGCTCACACAGCGTAGGCCAGGCAGCAGGCTGATTTGAAGGACCACGATGAATTTTCAGGACTTACCCTCTCCCTCGAGTGTGGGCCCAGCTTGTGCAGTGGTGGTTGCTTTTCTCCAGGCAGGACCCAGCAAAGCAGCGACTCTCTCTTCCAAGGGTGTCAGTGGGTGCAGATTTGCCGGGTCTCCTCCTGTTCGAGTTCTTTCCCTTTTATTATGTGCCAACTTCCTCTGCAAAGATGAAAACCTAAATTTTTAGAGAGGGTGTCCTTCTGCTGGGTGGGACATACAGATGGTCACATTTACAATTGCCATTTCATTGAATAAATGAAAATATTACTTACTCATACTAACTACTTGACCAAGGTCCTGCCTTTTCTTTTTACACTGGCCTCCAAATCTCGTGGTGGTCACCATTGCGTAATAATCTTCTCCAACTTGGTTCCAGCGTTTCTTCATTTCTTTGGGTGGAACTTTTATGCGACCTCTGCTGGTGTTCAGCTCTTGTCATCTGTTCTCAATCACAGTAACTAGTGCCTCCACTTCTTCCTGTAAGAAATCCTTGGTCCTTGCACCGCATTGCATCTTGTACTGCTGCAGCCACAATTTTTCCAATGAACACGGCACTCAACGTTCTCACACACAAAACTGGCTCTTTAAAAATGGCCGATTGCCAACTCGGAGCTGTACTGCGTATGCGTGTCCATTGCAACAATGTCAGTGTAGTGTATGTAGGCACCTTTAGTAATGACTCCACGAGGCAGGGTATGGTACTTAAACTGTGCAGACCTGCAGTCCTTTATTAGCACCTCTTGAGTGCTCACAACAAGCTGTGTGTTCCTTTTTATACTGGGTTACCCGTCGTGTGCAGGCAACCCCTGGGTCTCCAGCAACAGCACCCTCTAGTGTCCCGGCAAGGTATGTACAGTACAAGGGTACATTCAATGTTGCCTGACAGTGTTATAGACATCACACAGTGAACAGGCATGCCCACACAACAGTACTCCCCCCGGAGCATTTTTCATATCCTAGTTGTCATGACCAGGGGAGGTGATCAGTGATGGGCTATGGGAGGTTGTGGTGAGAGTTGTGTGGTTGCCAGGTGTGACCCCTGTGTTTCAGGCTGGCCTCGTATGTTTCCCCTCCCTCACACACAAACCAAGTGGGTGTCACTGTTGTGGGATCCCTCAGGGAGGTAGCCACGGCAGCAGTGGGTGCTGTGTATACACTGTGATGTGGGTAGATGTGGTGTGGTGGGCAGGGCCACAAGACTCGGTGGGCTCCTTGTCCACCAATGGGGATGAGGGTCAGGTCATCCCAGGGTTTGCCAGGGAAGCTGGAGGGTATTGGTCTCATGCTTCTAGTGTTGACCCTGGTGGCCAGGATCTGTAGGGCTGTCCTGGTGCCGGTTGCCATTGGTGGTGGCTGGGCTGCCCATTGACCACTGTCCCTGTAGTGGGTCTGCTCCCACTGCCTGTGTGTGTGTCCTGCAAGGGGTATCACATTCATTCCAAAGGTCCAGGCTACATGGTCAGGTAGCCTGCTGGACCTGGGGGTCTCCCACAGGGAGATTCCATAGGCATTAGCATGGTCCCTGTAGGACCCAATGTCCTTTGGCAGTGTCCTACCAGTATACATGACACCTTGGCTCTGATCACAGATAGTCGAGCCTGCATTATACATTCTAGCACTTGCATCACTTTTGGGTGTCCTGGTTTCAACAGGCATGGTTACATTAGGTATTTCACAATCTCTATCATTTATTGTTAAGCATAATAAACTTGTTCTTAACCTTACTGACACCTGCATTCATCTCATTAGTCACATTAGTTAAACCAGCATCATAATTCATGGTTACATTGCATACATTTTCATACTTGCACCCTTTTATTGCATCTTTAGCTTTAAAGTCCGTGTACTCAAATAGTTGGAACTTCCCCTTTAATTTTTTTTGGTTACCGGTCTCCTTTAAGGGAGCTTTCAAATCCGCTTGGCCGCTCGATGTCACATGATGCTCCTCCATGTTGACTCGTGGCATGGAGGAGGCCATTTTGAATGCAGGTCTGCTGCTTGGTGTGCTGCAGCCATTTTGTGGTGCTCTTTTCTTCCACGTTCTTGTGGTCTTGTTGCAGGCAGGCTGTGGTGCTCTTTTCTTCCACATGCTTGTGGTGCTGCAGCCATTCTGTGGTCTTGCTGCAGGCAGGCTGTGGTGCTCTTTTCTTCCACAGCACCACTTCGCCTGATGTGGACCCGGTTCATCCAATTCCTGCCCAGCAGCGTGGGACCATTGCCGGCTACAATCCACAGGGGGAGTTTGTGCAACACGCCATCCTGGGAGACCTGGACGTCTACACTGCTAACGATTTGGATTTTACCTTTGGTGTAGGTGAGCAGCTTTGCCTGGACAGGAGACACTTTTGGTCGAGTGACAAGATTCATCCAAATTTTTTCAAAGGTCTTTTGGTTCATCACAGACTGGCTCGCCCCTGTGTCGATCTCCATGGAGACTGGGACCCCACCGATGTCCACTTCCATCATCCACGGAGAACTTCCGGTGGAGCAGATAAAGATTTCATACTCCTCTCCCAGGGTTAGAGCAGCTACATCTTCATCTGTGTCGGAGCCCCGGTGATTAGCCAACTCATCAGAGACACAGTGAGTACAGCCTTTTCTGCACATTCCCTGAAGGTGCCCTTTTTCTTTGCAGCCTTTGCATGCATAGTCGTTGTAGCGGCACTGGTGGGCCCTGTGGTTTCCTCCACAGCGCCAGCACGGGGCCATCCGGTTTGCCCATGTGGCGGACTCAGGGTTGCGGGACTCGGAGCAGCATTTCTGCCTTTAGAAGTGTCCATGCGGTGCATTGCATTCGCCGGTTTAGAGTCCTGGGTCAGTATTCGCCTGGAGTCACTGGCCGAAACCATGTAGGCCTGGTTCATTTGAATTGCTTTCTGCAGGGTGACCGTGATGTCAGCCGAGAGCAATTTGTGTAGGAGGCCTTCGTGGCTGATTCCGATGACAAATATGTCCCTTAGTGCTTCATTTGGTCGCCAAACTCACACGGTGCAGCTAGTCTTCTTAGGTGTGCAGCATACTTGGCAATTTCTTGGCCCTCAGGTCGCCGGTAAGTGTAGAAACGGTGCCTGGCTGTGAGGATGCTTTCTTTCGGTTTTAGTTGTTCCTGTATGATTGTTACAAGTTCCTCATAGCTCTTGGTGGTTGTCTTCTCTGGGGCTAGTAAGTCCCTAACAAGACCGTAGATGGTGGGCTCACAACTGCTAAGCAGGATGGCTCTGCGTTTGTTCGGTAGTGTGGCTGGTGTGTCCCCATCCAGGTCGTTGGCTATGAAGAAGTGTTCCAATCTTTCCACAAAAGCATCCCAATCTTCCCCCTCCGTAAATTGCTGAAAGTTGCTGAGGTTAGACATGTTGAGCGTGTAGTTCGTGATCCCATATTCCCGTTGCCAGTTGTAGTGTATGTAGGCACCTTTAGTAATGACTCCACGAGGCAGGGTATGGTACTTAAACTGTGCAGACTTGCAGTCCTTTATTAGCAGCTCCTGAGTGCTCACAACAAGCTGTGTGTTCCTTTTTATACTGGGTTACCTGCCGTGTGCAGGCAACCCCTGGGTCTCCAGCAACAGCACCCTCTAGTGTACCGGTAAGGTGTGTACAGTACAAGGGTACATTCAATGTTGCCTGACAGTGTTACAGACATCAAACAGTGAACAGGCATGCCGACACAACAGTCAGAAATGTAACTTTTTTCCCCACGCATGCGCAGAAGGTGCGGCATCGTTTTTTGGCATAGGCAACAGGCTCCACCCCCTGAGGCGACTGGACATGCTGCGCGGCGCCAAATTCGAATTATACAACGGGGAAACTTTGGCAAATTATTTCTGGCACATTTCTGGCCTAGAAAAACAGACATAACTCTGCCAATACACTAGAAAGCGGGCATGGGGAAAATTGCACAAAATATATTAGTCAATTTCCTGTGATGTTGCCTCACATTAAGTTGGAGGAAATGCTGTGTGTCTGCCAAGCACTGATACCAGCTCTCCCTCCAAATCCTATCGATGGTGCCTGTAATGTATTTGCTTCATGGGTTATTTGCTTAAGAATTCATAACAACACATTGCTATTAAGAACTAATTGTCTAGTTGATTTATTAACAAAGGTTTAACAATCACGCTATCCCCCCACTTTACCAGTTCATCCACGGGGCTCACAATTGCATGCCTCATCGTGGATGACCTATACCTAACTGACTGGGATTTTTATTGAGTCTTGTGACTATCACGTGACTGGCTAAGTCACTCACAATGCAACAACTCCACAGCTATTTTAAGCAGAACATAAAATCAAGCGCCCCCTTTATGCAAGGACACTAGAACCCAAAAATTTCCAAATAAACTTTAACGGAAACTTAAATCAAATTAAAATTTGGTTGCCAGGGTGATGAAGCACTCCAGATCCTCCGGCGCCCACCTTTCGCGGAAGGCCATGAGCGAACCGGTGGACGCCGCGTGCTCCATCTCCAGGGCCACCCTGGCTCGGATGTAACCGTGGAAGAGAGGCAGGCAGTCGGGCTGAATTACCTCCTCGACTGCCCGCTGTCTGGACCGGTTAATGGCCACCTTGACCAGATCCAGGAGCAGCCCTACCAGGAGGCCCTCCGACCTGCCCGCTCCCCTCCACACCGGTGCCCAAAGATCAGGAGCGTGGGACTGCAGTGCAGCCAAAAATCGAGAAGCAGCCCCTACAAATAATGGAACAGGGGCTGCAACCTCACGCACTGAACATAAACATAGAACACGGACTCCTCCAGACCGCAGAAATTGCAGGCGGCCTGGGAGTCTATGAACTGACTTAAAAACTTATTGCACGGGACTGTCCCAAGCAAAACCCTCCAAGCCAAGTGCAACAGCTCTACAAACCTGTGAGTGTACTCACAGGTACATATGTTACAGTGCCCCACCCTACAACAGAGTTTCTTCCCCCACCCTTACAGCCTACAGAATGTCTCTCTCGCTCTCCTTGCACCTCTTCAACAAAGTGTTCCCTCCTCAACAAGTTCTTCACCCCCTACAATACAGTATCTCTACAACCAGCTGCACACCATGGCTTCTCCCTTTCTATCTCTATCCTCCCATTTCTCTCTCACTTTCTCTGGTCCCCTTAACCAGGTCCAATGCCATTCTCTCAAAATCTTCTTTCCCTCCTCAAAGGTTCTCGCACTGGCCCCCAGAATGGTCTCTTTACTTTTCTTTTCCTCCCAGAAGAAGGTCTTTCTCACTCTCCCTTTCACGCTTACAAAGCTCTCATCTCCCAGCAGCGTCTGTCTGGCTTTCTGTTCTCTCATTTCCGAGGACACAGTACTGCAGCAATTAGTGTTGTCAGAATTGTAGGATGGAGACCAATGGCCAATAAAATGTAGCCCCAAATTAGCCCCAAAGTATGCTGTAAATCTGAAATAAAAACAGACATGCTGGAAACATTCACTTGGCCAGGTTGCATCTGTGGAGATAGACTAAATGGACTCATGGAAAAATCAATATGGAATGTTAAAGAATGTCATAATGTAGGGGGTGGTGGGTTTGCCAGCCTTTTCTGACCTTGACGGTTCGAATCGTCCCACTTCCTTATTCTAGGGCTTGGAATTATTTAGGGGATGTGATAGATGTAGACAGACAACTGTTTGGTGCAAGAACAAATATTTTATTTAGAAAATAGCACACCACACTAATTAACTTAATAGCATACAACACAGTGTACAGAAAAAGGGGGAAAACGTATACACAATGGGTACAGAGGTTATGCAGTGAAAAAAAAAACACCTCCCACCACTGCACTAACTAAGTTAGGCTCTGAAATTGCAGGGACTGTGCTCACCAAAGGATTTCTCCACAGTTTAGACCAGTGCACACTGCTTTCTCTCTCTCCTCAACCTTGTGGATTCTTTGGCTGGTTGCGGTGTCTTCGGTATTAGCACTGGTCGATGTTTTGATGGTAATTAAGTTTTTTCCTTGAGTCAGCGCTGGATGATTGTTGGTTTTTCAGCGACTCCGAGGCTTCTTGTTAGGTTCTTCTTGTTGCTTTGCTGTAACCTCGTGTGGCAAGTTAGATGTTTCAAAGCCAGAGTCAAAGTGCCCAGAGTCCAAGTGCTTTTCCAGAGTGTCCTCGGGTCCGCTTCCTCAGCCCATAATTTACCCCAGCCCCCAAAAGTCACTACCAAGCTGCCAGCAAAGGGCCCAGTTATACCTGAGAGGCTGCTTAAAACTTTCGCGCCAAAACTCGGGTGCACAATTGATTTTTGATGACTGCTTTTGTGCGGTTTTGAATCAAGATTCAAAATTCCAAAAGGTGTTGATGGGGTTTTCGAATGGTGCTGTTCGAATGTAATCAGGTCTTGATACTGTCCATTATATGTTTTGCTGATGCCCGGGTTTATCTGTATAGCCGTTTTAAGAACTATTAAAATATGTATGTATCTGCGACCCTTGTAAGTGGGCTTTTGTTCGACTGCTAATGTCTCCCTGGGGCCTGCCTCCCAGGTGGATTAGCAGCCCTATGCAGACCCAGCATACAATTTAAAATGTCCAAAATCAATCTAAAAGGCCCTAGTTTAGTCCAAAGGCGCCTAATAGTGAAATATTTCCCAGAGGATAAAAGGGGTAGTAGCAGCATGGACACAAAATAGACTAAATCGAGCGCTACACACTGGCCCGTGCAGTGCTGCCGCGAACAAAGGACCCTTCTCTCTTTAAAGGAAGGGCCATCGCTGCAGGTTCTGCAATTAGAAAAGCAGCTACCTGGACCACCAAGGGAGCGGGGGAACCAAGCAATCAGCCCGGCATACAATCAGAGTGCTGGGCTAAGCGATTGCAGGCAGGACCCTGTGAAGAAAATGGAGAAACACAGCGAAAACAAAGGTAAGTTTTTATTTACTTACCTCAGCTAATACACCTTTATTTATTGCCCTGGTAGTGGCTGGCCGCTCGATCCATGCCTCCTGCAGCTGCTGGTGTCTTTACCAGGCACTGCTGCAGGAGCTGAACGTCAATTTCGGAGCCAGGCTCTAACAGGGCGATACGCAAGGCGATGACGTCACAATCTCCAGGTGCAGGAGATCAGGGTGCAACGCCGTAGCTAAACTCCTGCCCAATATGGCAGGAGTCATCGTCAGTGCGACGCCCAGGCACTAATGCATTTGCGCCCCATTTGCGCCCCCCGGGGGTGTTAACAAGAGGCACAAATGCACCGAATAGAGTACAAAAGCCAGGAGATTATGCTAAACCGATATAAAACACTAGTTCGGTCCCAGCTGGAGCATTGTGTCCACTTCTGGAAAGCTCACTTTAGGAAGGACGTGAAGGCTTTGGAGAGGGCACAAAAGAAATTTACAGAATGCTTCCATGGATGAGGGATTGCAGATTTGTGGATAGACTGGAGAACTTGGGGTTGTTCTCAATAAAGCAGAGAAGGCTAAGAGGTGACTTGATATAGTTGTTTAAATCATGAAGGTTTTAGATAGAGTAAATAAAGAGAAAATAAAGAGGACCCCAGCTATTTCCAATATACATTAATGATTTAGACGAAGGAATTGAATGTAATATATCCAAGTTTTCAGATGACACTAAGCTGGGTGGCAGTATGAGCTATGAGTAAGATGCTAAGAGGCTGCAGGGTGACTTGGACAGGTTAGGTGAGTGGGCAAATGCATGGCAGATGCAGTATAATGTAGATAAATGTGAGGTTATCCACTTTGGTGGCAGAAACAGGAAGGCAGAATATTACCTGAATGGTGACAGATTAGGAAAAGGGGAGGTGCAATGAGACCTGGGTGTCATGGTACATCAGTCATTGAAAGCTGGCATGCAGGTACAGCAGGCAGTGATGAAGGCAACTGGCATGTTGGCCTTCATAGCGAGAGGATTTGAGTATAGGAGCAGGGAGGTCTTACTGAAGTTCTACAGGGCCTTGGTGAGGCCACACCTGGAATATTGTGTTCAGTTTCGGTCTCCTAATCTGAGGAAGGACATTCTTGCTATTGAGGGAGTGCAGCGAAGGTCACCAGACTGATTCTCAGAATGGCAGGACTGACATATGAGGAGAGACTGGATCGACTGGGCATGTATTCACTGGAGTTTAGAAGAATGAGAGGGGATCTCATAGAAACGAATAAAATTCTAATGGGACTGGACAGGTTAGTTGCAGGAAGAATGTTCCTGATGTTGGGGAAGTCCACAACCAGGGGTCACAGTCTAAGGATAAGGGGTAAGCCATTTAGGACCGAGATGAGGAGAAACATCTTCACTCAGAGAATTGTGAACCTGTGGAATTCTCTACCACAGAAAGTTGTTGAGGCCAGTTCGTTAGATATATTCAAAAGGGAGTTAGATGTGACCCTTACGGCTAAAGGGATCAAGGGTTATGGAGAGAAAGCAGGAATAGGGTACTGAAGTTGCATGATCAGCCATGATCATATTGAATGGTGGTGCAGGCTCGAAGGGCCGAATGGCCTACTCCTGCACCTATTATCTATGTTTCTATGTTTCTATGTAACTGTTTCCAATGGTTGAAGGGTTGATAACCAGAGAGCACAGATTTAAGGTGACTGGCAAAAGAACCAGAGGCGACATGAGGAAAAACATTTTTTATGCAATGAGTGGTTAGGATTTGGAATGCACTGCCTGATAGGATGGTGGATACAGATTCAATAGTGGCCTTCCAAAGGGAATTGGATAAATACTTGAAGGAGAAAAAAAATGCAGGGATATGGGCAAAGAGCAGTGAAGTAGGACTAACTGGATTGCTCTTCGAAAGAGCCAGCACAGACATGATGGGGCGAATGGCCTTCTTTTGTGCTGCATCATTTTATGATTCTATCTTCTCTGCATCTACCCTATCATACCCTTTCATAATCTTAAAGACTTCTATCAGGTCACCCCTCAGCCTTCTCTTTTCTGGAGAAAAGTCCCAGCCTGTCCAATCTTTCCTGATAGGTATAACCTCTCAGTTCTGGTAGTATCCTTGCAAATCGTTTTTGCACCTTAGAAGTACTTCAAGTGTGGTCCAACCAAGGTTCTATACAAATTTTACATAACTTCTGGTTTTCAATTCTATCCCTCTAGAAATAATCCCCAGTGCTTTGTTTGCTTTTTTAAATGGCCTTATTTACCTGTGTTGCTACTTTTAGTGATTTGTGTATTGGTACACCTAGATCCCTCTGCTCCTCTACCATATTTAGATGCTTATTTTCCTAGGAGTATGTGGCCTCCATACTCATCCTACTAAAATGCACTACCTTACACTTGATGAGGCGTAATTCCTTCACTCAGAGAGTTATAAATGTTTGGAATTCTCTACCCCAAAGGGCTGTGAATGCTGAATAATTGAGTATATTCAGATTTTTGAACGATAAGGGAGTCAAGGATTGTGGAGAGCAAGCAGGGAAGTGGAGTTGCGGCCAAGATCAGATCAGCCATGATCTTATTGAATAGCAGAGCAGGTTCGAGGAGCCAAATGGCCGACTCCTGTTCCTATTTCTTATGTTCTTATGTTCTTTAAAGGCATATTTAATCTCATATTTAGATCTTCCTCCAGGAATTTCAAGGATTTGGTCATGCATCCCCATCTCTATTGGGTCTTTTATCTGTCAGATGATAAATATAATACAGTTAACATTTTCTCTGTGTTTCTTTCTCCACAGATGCCGCTTGTCTTGCTGAGTAGCTCAGCATTTTGTGTTTTATTTCAGATTTCCAGCACCTGCAGTATTTTGTTTTTGATAAAGGTAATACAGTTGAGTCAACTCAGTTAAGCAGTATCAATAATCATTTCTCATTTGCTTCCCTAATAGCCCGACAATTACATCTAAGCAACAGACCTTATTCTATTTGTACTAGGTATAATCCTATATTTAAAAAGGGAGATAGAACAAGTGCAGACAACTGTAGACCTACAGTGGTAGGATAGATAATGGAATCTGTTCTCAACAGATGTAATAGTACATAAGAACATATGAATTAGGAGCAAGAGTAGGCCATCCGGCCCTTCGAGCCTGCTCCGCCATTCAATAAGATCATGGCTGATCTTCGGCCTCAACTTCACTTTCGCGCCTGCTCCCCATATCCCTTGATTCCCCTAGAGTCCAAAAATCTATCTATCTCCACCTTAAATATATTCAAAGATCCAGCCTCCACAGCTCTCTAGAGTAGAGAATTCCAAAGATTCACAATCCTCTGAGAGCAGAAATTCCTCCTCATTTCCGTTTTAAATGGGCGACCCTTTATTCTGAAACTATGCCCCTAGTTCTAGATTCCCCAACGAGGGGAAACATCCTCTCTGCATCTACCCTGTCAAGCCTCTCAGAATCTTATACGTTTTAATCAGATCACCTCTCATTCTTCTAAACTCCAATAAGTATAGGCCCAACCTGCTCAACCTTTCTTCATAAGACAACCCCTTCAGCTCAGGAATCAACCTCATGAATCTTCTCTGAACTGCCTCCAATGCAAGTATATTCTTCCATAAATAAGGAGACCAAAACTGTACACAGTATTCCTGGCGTGGTCTCACCAACGCCCTGTACAGTTGTAGCAGGATTTCCCTACTTTTGTACTCCATCTCCCATGGAGGGGACTTGTAAAGACATGTTAAAAGAATAAAAATTCTAAATGTAATTTTATCCGTTATTATTTCTAAGAAGTAAAAATATTCTGCCTCATATTATGAGGGTGTATCTATACTGGGACTTCAGCATTGTTATGGTCAAGTTGCTGTTCACAATGATTAGAATGTTGCTGTATAACTCCAGAGTTGGGTCTCAACTTGGTTCCAGGGAGAAGTAGCATGGAATTCCCTGGAAGAGGTAGCCTTATGATGTGCCACTCCATTGCTATGTTAAAGCTATCTTAAAAAGTGCTCAGGGCGTCACTGAGTTATACTTCAGCCTTTCACCTCGGATCTAACTGATGGAATTAAAATGCAATCTATCTGTCAGCTATGAGAATCCTACACAAAATGAGTTTGGAATGTTTCAATTCAGTTCCTCATGGGCATTAATTGGCATTGTTACACAGACAGGACTAAGGATAGTTGGTGTGAGTGATAGAGTATTCAAACAGGCTCATTTAGACAGACTGTGAAAATTCACAGACCCCCAAGTCAAGGCTGCTACATGCAGTTCGGCATGTTGCATTAACTCATCAATCAACTTGACATTTTCGGACCTTGGGTAGTGAGCCAATAAGGTCAGAGAAGGCGAGTTCTTTTCTGTAAATTGATCCAGGTATTAAATACAGCCATTTTGACCATGTGTCTCAATAAGACAAAGAAACTGGCAATCAGCCAGCAGCTTGTTGCTCTCTGCCAAGATTAAAAAGTTAAAACTACCATCGGAGTTCGCATTTCATTGGAAATTAAGAGATCTAACAGTGAGAAATTAATGTGCAACACTTGGTACAGTGAGATACTCTTCTGAGGTTTTTCTTTATATCCAGCTGGAGCTGATCTTAATGTTTAGACAGTGTAGAGGTCCCTACCTATGCTATCAAAGCATTTAAATTGTAATGATGGGACAGGTTCTCTGCACACATACATACTGCCCTGGGTGGGTGAGCGATTGTTATGTGTCTATATCTTGGAGAATGTTTTGGTAAAATGTGATTGGGAGAATTTTTATTATTGGGAAATGACTGGGTAGTTGAAGCTAAGCAGTACAATTAGCAAATACTGCCAGACTGAAACCAATGCTGTAGCTACTGGTCTCAGACAGAATATGATTATATTAAATAATTAAAGTCAATATGAATCAGAAAAACCTCTTGGTGTCTCTGACATACATCAATCACCCTTTTCATCTGTCAAAACAACAACTTGCACTTATATAGCACCTTCATGGTAGTAAAATGTCCCAAGGCACTTCTCATGAGTGTTATTAAACAGCATTTGACACCAAGCCACATAAGGAGATATTAAGGCAGGTGACCAAAAGCCTGGTCAAAAGAGACAGATTTCAAGGAGTGTCTTAAAGGAGAACGAGGTAGAGAGGTGGAGAGGTTTAGGGAGGGAATTCCAGAACCTAGGGCCTAGGCAGCTGAAGACATGGCCACCAATGGTGGCACGCTGAAAATCTGGGATACGCAAGAGGGCAGAATTGGAAGAGAGCATAGATGTCAGAGTATTAGAGATAGGGAGGAGTGAGGCCATAGAGGGATCTGAAAACAAGGATGAGAATTTTGAAATCAAGGCATTGCTGGACCGGGAAACAATGTAAGTAAGTGAGCACAGGGGTGATGGGTGAATGGGACTTGGTGCGAGTTAGGATACAGCCAGCAGAGATTTAGATTAGCTCAAGTTTACAGAGGGTGCAAGGTGGGAAGTCAACCTGGAGAGCATTGGAATAGTCGAGTCTAAAGGTAACAAAGGCATGAATAGTTATTCAGGTTTTCTGTTCCTTATCCCAGTCTCTACCTGAAATAAAGTAGGGTGATTATTCATTGGAAGTTGACCTCAGTGCATGTGTATTTGGAGTCTTCATTGGTTGTATCAGTGGTTCTGAAACCTTTTGTAGCAGATCCCAGTTTTTAAATTTTTTCAGATTGAAAAGTAACATTTCACACCCGTCCAATTAAGGACACTTATGTCAGTAAGCCTGCAATCAATCTCTATTTCTTCTCCTTTATCTCTACTACATTCCATAAAGGCTCAATTTTTTTCACATACTTTTGATGACCTGGAATGAATAAGGGACAAGCTCATGTCAATCAAACCACTTGCTGATCTCAGATGTGTTTGAATTGTCTAACTGTGATCAATTATGGCTTAAGGTGACACACACTGGCTGGTTCAGGCAATTGCATGAGCATGGGGGGGCGGTGGGGAGGGAGAGTTTTGGGGTTTCCCCGTATGCTGTGGAGTGTGGGGGGCATCCGGATCTTGGGAGCAAGGGTTGGTGGCCAATCCCTGGAGAGGTTCGATACCTGGGGGGTTGGGGGGGCGGGGGGGGAGAGGTGATGTTTGATCACACGGCGGGTGAGGGGTGGGGTGTCGCCAAACGCGGGATGGGGGGGGGGAGGGTGATCCAATCCCTAATCCCGCAAGGTCCGATCACGTGCGGGGCTGGAGGGGGGGGGCGGGGAGGTTTCAATCGAGGGGGTCCAATGGTGGGCAGGAAAACAGCTAAGCTTGGTGGGCTGGCAGGCAGCACTCCTGCTCCCCCAGGCACACAAGCAGTGCTGTAAAGGTTCCACAAAGCAGTCCTCGCTTCCCCTTAGCTGCGGGGCATTCCAAGGCTCTGGAATCCCAGCTGACCAAGGTTAAACCTGGAAGACAGGTTAAAAACGTGGCACACAGTCTCATTATAACATTTAAGTCGCCTACCTGTCTCCTGAGAGCGGGTTGGATGCTCACCCCCTGTTCCCGCCTCCATTAAAACGGGAGGTTGGTGGGTGGGGTCGGGTTCGAGATTTAAAAATTTTAACTTTTCACCTGAGCACAGCCCACCTGGTTTTTGTAGTTAAAATTACCACCATAGAGTAAGATGTTGAACCGAGGCTCCGTCTGCTCTGTGAGGTGGATGTAAAAGATCCCATGACAATATTTCTAAATAGAGCAAGGGCATTTTCTCCGGTGTCCTGGCCAATATTTATCCCTCAACCAACATCACTAAAATAGATTATCTGGTCATTATCACATTGTTGTTTGCGGGAACTTGCTGTGTGAAAATTGGCTGCCGTATTTCCTTCAACAGTGACTCCACCTCAAAAGTACTTCATTAGTTGTAAACATGCTTTGGGATGTCTTGAGGTCATGAAACGTGCTATATAAATGATTTGAAGAGGTAATTATATTTTTTTTGCAAAGCAATGGTTGGGGTACAGTTAAAGTACTGCATTGTAGAAAGGACATTCAAGCCACAGTAAGTGCACAGCATAGATTCACTTGGATGATACTTGGATGTGGCTGAGGAACTCCTCCCGGAGTTGCAGTGCGGATGCCCCTAAAAGTTTGTCACCATCCTCTGCCTGCTCCACGATGATATGCAGGCCGTGATCCTTACCGACGGATCCATTACAGACCCAATCCATGTCCGGACCGGGGTCAAACAGGGCTGCGTCATTGTCCCAACCCTCTTCTCAATCTTCCTCACTGCCATGCTCCACCTCACAGTCAACAAGCTCCCCGCTGGAGTGGAACTAAACTACAGAACCAGTGGGAACCTGTTCAACCTTCGCCGTCTCCAGGCCAGGTCCAAGACCACCCCAACCTCTGTCGTCAAGCTACAGTCTGCGCACATACAGAGGCTGAACTCCAGGACATGGTCGACGTATTTACTGAGGCATACGAAAGCATGGGCCTTACGCTAAACATCAGTAAGACAAATGTCATCCGCCAGCCTGTCCTCGCCGCACAGCACTGCCCCCCAGTCATTAAGATCCACGGCGCGGCCCTGGATAACGTGGACCATTTCCCATACGTTGGGAGCCTATTATCAACAAGAGCAGACATTGACGACGAGATTCAACATCACTTTCGGCTGCCTGAGGAAAAAAGAGTTTGAGACCAGGCCCTCAACTGCCACCAAGCTCATGGTCGAAAGGGCTGTAGTAATACCCGCCCTCCTGTATGGCTCAGAGACATGGACCATGTACAGTAGACACCTCAAGTCGCTGGAGAAATACCACCAACGATGTCTCCGCAAGATCCTACAAAACCCCTGGGAGGACAGACGCACCAACATTAGCATCCTTGACCAGGCCAACGGCCCCAGCATTGAAGCACTGACCACACTTGATGAGCTTCGCTGGGCAGGCCACATCGTTCGCATGCCAGACACGAGACTCCCAAAGCAAGCGCTGCGTATAAGGTGGCCAAGGTTAGAGGGAAACAAAAAGGAGACAAAAGCAAAAGACAGAAAGGAGATGAGTAAAAGTGGAGGGCAGAGAAACCCAAGGCAAAAAACAAAAAGGGCCACTGAATATAAAGGGGCTGCAGGAGGGGTCAAAACTAAAAATCATGGTTTAAAAACTTGGATTAAAACACTCTACCTAAACGCAGGCAGCATTCGAAATAAAGTAAATGAGTTGACGGCACAAATCATTACAAATGGGTATGATTTGGTGGCCATTACAGAAACATGGTTGCAGGGTGGCCAAGACTGGGAATTAAACATACAGAGGTATCTGACGATTCGGAAAGATAGACAAGAAGGGAAAGGAGGTGGGGTAGCTCTGTTAATAAAGGATGATATCAGGACAGTTGTGAGAGACGATATTGGCTCTAATGAACAAAATGTTGAATCATTGTGGGTGGAGATTAGAGATAGTAAGGGGAAAAAGTCACTGGTGGGCGTAGTTTATAGGCCCCCAAATAATAACTTCACGGTGGGGCGGGCAATAATCAAGGGAATAATGGAGGCATGTGAAAAAGGAACGGCAGTAGTCATGGGGGATTTTAACCTACATATCGATTGGTCAACTCAAATCGCACGGAGTAGCCTGGAGGAGGAATTCATAGAATGCATACGGGATTATTTCTTAGAACAGTATGTAACAGAACCTACAAGGGAGCAAGCTATCTTAAATCTGGTCCTGTGTAATGAGACAGGAAAAATAAACGATCTCCTAGTAAAAGATCCTCTCGGAATGAGTGATCACAGTATGGTTGAATTTGTAATACAGATTGAGAGTGAGGAAGTTGTGTCAGAAACGAGCATACTATGCTTAAACAAAGGGGACTACAGTGGGATGAGGGAAGAGTTGGCTAAAATAGACTGGAAACACAGACTAAACGGTGGCACAATTGAGGAACAGTGGAGGACTTTTAAGGAGCTCTTTCATAGTGCGCAACAAAAATATATTCCAGTGAAAAAGGGCGGTAAGAGAAGGGATAACCAGCCGTGGATAACCAAGGAAATAAAGGAGAGTATCAAATCAAAGACCAATGCGTATAAGGTGGCCAAGGTTAGTGGGAAACTAGAAGATTGGGAAAATTTTAAGCAACAGCAAAGAATGACTAAAAAAGCAATAAAGAAAGTAAAGATAGATTACGAAGGTAAACTTGCGCAAAACATAAAAACAGATAGTAAAAGCTTTTACAGATATATAAAACGGAAAAGAGTGACTAAAGTAAATGTTGGTCCCTTAGAAGATGAGAAGGAGGATTTAATAATGGGAAATGTGGAAATGGCTGAGACTTTAAACAATTATTTTGCTTCGGTCTTCACAGTGGACGACACAAAAACCATGCCAAAAATTGCTGGTCACAGGAATGTGGGAAGGGAGGACATTGAGACAATCACTATCACTAGCGGGGTAGTGCTGGACAGGCTAATGGGACTCAAGGTAGACAAGTCCCTGGTCCTGATGAAATGCAGCCCAGGTCCTGATGAAATGCATCCCAGGGTATTAAAAGAGATGGCGGAAGTTATAGCAGATGCATTCGTTATAATCCACCAAAATTCTCTGGACTCTGGGGAGGTACCAGCGGATTGGAAAGCAGCTAATGTAATGCCTCTGTTTAAAAAAGGGGGCAGACAAAAGGCAGGTAACTATAGGCCGGTTAGTTTAACATCTGTAGTGGGAAAAATGCTTGAAGCTATCATTAAGGAAGAAATAGCGGGACATCTAGATAGGAATAGTGCAATCAAGCAGACGCAGCATGGATTCATGAAGGGGAAATCATGTTTAGCTAATTTACTGGAATTCTTTGAGAATATAACGAGCATGGTGAATAGAGGTATACCGATGGATGTGGTGTATTTAGATTTCCAAAAGGCATTCGATAAGGTGCCACACAAAAGGTTACTGCAGAAGATAGAGGTATGCGGAGTCAGAAGAAATGTATTAGCATGGATAGAGAATTGGCTGGCCAACAGAAAGCAGAGTCAGGATAAATGGGTCCTTTTCGGGTTGGAAATCGGTGGTTAGTGGTGTGCCACAGGGATCGGTGCTGGGACCACAACAGTTTACAATATACATAGATGACCTGGAAGAGGAGACAGAATGTAGTGCAACAAAATTTGCAGATGACACAAAGATTAGTGGGAAAGCGGGTTGTGTAGAGGAAACAGAGAGGCTGCAAAGAGATTTGGATAGGTTAAGTGAATGGGCAGATGGAATACAATGTCGGAAAGTGTGAGGTCATCCACCTTGGGAAAAAAAAACAGCAAAAGGGAATGTTATTTGAATGGGGAGAAATTACAACATGCTGAGGTGCAGAGGGACCAGGGGGTCCTTGTGCATGAATTCCAAAATGTTAGTTTGCAGGTGCAGCAGGTAATCAGGAAGGCGAATGGAATGTTGGCCTTCATTGGGAGAGGGATGGAGTACAAAAGCAGGGAGGTCCTGCTGCAACTGTATAGGATATTGGTAAGGCCGCACCTGGAGTACTGCGTGCAGTTTTGGTCACCTTACTTAAGGAAGGATATACTGGCTTTGGAGGGGGTACAGAGACGATTCACTAGGCTGATTCCGGAGATGAGGGGGTTACCTTATGATGATAGATTGAGTAGACTGGGTCTTTACTCGTTAGAGTTCAGAAGGATGAGGGGTGATCTTATAGAAACATTTAAAATCATGAAAGGGATAGACAAGATAGAGGCAGAGAGATTGTTTCCACTGGTCGGGGAGACTAGAACTAGGGGGCACAGCCTCAAAATACGGGGGAGCCAATTTAAAACCGAGTTGAGAAGGAATTTCTTCTCCCAGAGGGTTGTGAATCTGTGGAATTCTCTGCCCAAGGAAACAGTTGAGGCTAGCTCATTGAAGGTATTTAAGTCACAGATAGATAGATTTTTAACCAATAAGGGAATTAAGGATTATGGGGAGAGGGCGGGTAAGTGGAGCTGAGTCCACGGCCAGATCAGCCATGATCTTATTGAATGGCGGAGCAGGCTCGAGGGGCTAGATGGCCTACTCCTGTTCCTAATTCTTATGTTCTTATGTTCTCGGAACTCCTTCATGGCAAACGAGCCAAAGATGGCCAGAGGAAACATTACAGCAACACCTTGAAAGCCTCCCTGAAAAAGTGCAACATCCCCACTGTAAGGGGTTCTCAGGGAGTGTTGTTGTGCCTTGGGTGTCTCTCTCTGGACTTCTGCCCTCACAGCTTATGCCTGGCCTGTGAGGTACCCTGAGTGCTGCAAGAGCACCCCTGGAGAGACTGTGTCCACAGCTTATGAAGGGGGTTTTGAGACTCGTGCGTCCCCACAGCTTATGCCTAGCCTGTGAGGCACCTGTGAGTGTCAAACACTCCTAACCTCTTCTTCCCTAGCCTGTGACACACAGTTGAGCATTTTCGAGGCGCTCCTAGCTTCCCTTACACTGTTCTGACATAAGACTCACGATCAGGAGATGTAATACAATAGAACTGAGACAAGGTGATTCCAAGAGGAACTTAGGCTTCCAATTTATTTGACAAGGTGTATCTCAACAAACAGCAATACACCAACAAAACAATCCCGTTAAATCCCACTAAACGGACACAATGAAAATCTTTACACAAGTTTAGCAGTACAATGCCCAACCTCCCACCTTTCCTGGCCTAACTGAGTTGGGAGTTCCGGGGACCAGAGGTTATACTCATTACTGCGCCTTCTGCAGTCTGGTGGTTTGTTTCTTCTTTCTTCGGTGTCTTCAGACACTGGTTTTCCTTCAGTGTCGAGAGGCTTGCTAGTTGTTGGATCACGAGGGCAGGGAAGCACCCACACTACGTCAGAAACTCCTTTTTATAGCCAGATTATCCAGTCCGCCTCTCCTGCTGAAATCGATTCTTCCTATTGGTGGGCTTTGTAATTTTGAAAAATGCAGCAGTTTTAGATTATTGCGGGTTTTTTCCACTGATGTTAACCTACTCAAGGTTTGAGTGGGTGTTGATTGCATTGGCCTCCTGTAGCCATTGTGTAGGCCCTTGGTTTGTTTTGGGTTCCCTAGTTTTCTGAAGGTCTGCATAATTTCCTTCCACAGTGTAAACATGGGGAAGACAATAGCCCGATAATGGCTATGAGCCAGTCCCACAGTTTTCGAGCAAGTGCTCTCCCATTAGCTTGAAATCCCCATGCTTCGGGCTGACTCTGTCCCACCATTGGCCCTCCGGTGTCCTCCCCCGTCCAATCACTGCTCTGCCAAGGTTAAACCGTCTCGGTTTCAATTCACAACATAGACCGATCCCACAGCCCTTTTCCTTCTGGGTAAAATGAGGGGGTTTTCGTCCTTCCTTACACACTGACACCTAGGAGTCCCTGGCCAAAGACCGCACGAAGTGGAGGAAGTGCATCCGGGAGGACGCTGAGCACCTCGAGTCTCATCGCTAACAGCGTGCAGAAATCAAGCGCAGGCAGCGGAAAGAGCGTGCAGCAAGCCTGTCTCCCACCCACCCTTTCCCTCAACGGCTATCTGTCTCACCTGTGACAGGGACTGTGGTTCTCGTATTGAACTGTTCAGCCACCTAAGGACTCATTTTTATGAGTGGAAGCAAGTCTTCCTTGATTCCGAGGGACTGCCTATGATGATGACTGGGAAGAAAATCTATTGCTAATGAGGACCGACTTAAGATACTGGGACATTTTCTACTGGAACAAAGAAGGCCAAGAGGAGATTTAATAGCGGTTTTTAAAATTATGAAGAGTCTTGATAGTTTGAATAGTCACAAACTATTTTCTCTGGTAGGGAATCAGTGACAGGGGATCATCATTTAAAGTTCTCGCTGAGAGACTGAGGCAAGCGGATAAATGGCCAGTTAATCTGTTTTAGCAGTGTTGATTCAGAAATAAATTTTGGCCAGGACACTCAGCACTCCTTTTCTTCTTCACATAGTGCCAGCAGACAGAATCTTATTTGTGAATAAAACATAAGAACATAAGAATTAGGAGCAGGAGTGGGCCATATGGCCCTTCGAGCCTGCTCCGCCATTCAATGAGATCATGGCTGAACATCTACATCAACTCAACTTCCTGCTCGATCCCCATATCGCTTGATTCACTTAGTGCCCAAAAATCTATCAATCTCAGCCTTGAATATACTCAATGACTGAGCATCTGCAGCCCTCTGGGGCAGAGAATTCCAAAGATTCACAATCCTCTGAGTGAAGAAATTTCTCCTCATCTCAGTCCTAAATGGCAGACCCCTTATCCCCTATTTCTAGGCTCTCCAACCAGGGGAAATGACCTCTTTGCACCTTTGACAAAGCAAGGTGGACTTCTGGGACTAATTATATGAAAAGTTTCCCACTCCTGGCTGTAAAATTAATTTGGAAGTCTCAACACTGAGGTCGTAGCAGAGAATTGCCTGTAAACTGGCACTCTCACTCAGAGCTAAAACTTTAAGATACAATTGCGATTTTTTAAAAAGGATGTAATGTCCCACTGTACACAAAATATGCTATTTATGTGTTTAATATTTATTTAGTTTTACATTTTACAGCTAAGACTACAAGATGGCTAGTATTGAAAATAAGCCAGTAGAGGGCATGTTATTGGGACTGAGCTGAGAAAGCTTCATCCTGTAATTAACCTGTGTTAAATCTGATCCAGAAGTACTTTTGTACCCAAGTGCTCCATTCCTCAGCGTAAAATATAAAATATGTGAAAGTGGAGCACCTGTTAGATATATGTATATAATGGGCAAACTCAAATTGATTGGCACAATAAAGGAGTGTATAAGAGAATGAGGAGAATGGACTTATTCTCTGGAGTTTAGAAGAATGAGAGGTGATCTATTTGAAACACATCAAATTCTTAGAGGGCTTGACAGGGTAGATGCTGGGAGGATGCTTCCCCTAGCTGGAGAGACTAGAACTAGGGTGCATAGTCTCAGGATAAGGGGCCGGCCATTTAAGATTGAGAAGAGGAGAAACCTCTTCACTCAGGGGGTTGTGAATCTTTGCAATTCTTCACCCAAGTGGGCTGTGGATGCTCACCTGTTGAGTATATTCAAGACTGAGATCAATAGAATTTTGGGCACTAAGGGAATCAAGGGATTATGGGGTTATGATGGGAAAATGGAGTTGGTATAGAAGATCAGCTATGATCTTATTGAATGGCAGAGCAGTCTCAAGGGACTGTATGGCCTTCTCCTGCTCCTATTATTATGTTCTTATAAGTAGAAAATTTCTGTTGTAATAAAGTGTATAAATGAAACTCTACAAAATGAGGCCTTTTCTAATTCTTGATTTTTCTTATGTTAAATAAATACAGTATTACAACAAAGTAACAATCCAATAGTGGAGGCGTGTGCAAGATGCTACCCTGAGATTTTTTCATCCTGCTTTTTTTTTAACATACTTGAGTGTAATACATACGGACAATGACGGACTGGTAAAGACCATCTGGTCCATCAAGCCTGTCCCACCCAATTGCGATACCTTGTGTATCACAACTTATATCGCAACTATCACAACTCACTCCACCTGAAACCATGATTTCCTGGGAGAGACAAAAAAAAGATTAAAAAACCCAGGCCAATTGGGAAAAAAATCTGGGAAATTCCTCTCTGACCCATCTAGGTGATCAAAACTAGTCCAGGAGATCACTCTGGTCTTTAAATTCCCTACAATACTTACCTTCTGTAAGAGTTCATCTCCGCCGCAGCCAGAAACAAATCCAGTGTTTGCTTGCAGGAATTCAGTGAGTCTGCATCCACCACATGAGAGGGCAGCTTGTTCCAGAAGTATACTATTCTCTGTGAAAAGAACCACCGCCTGACATCTAACCTAGATCTAGCCTTATGCAACTTAAATTTGTGCCCCTGATCCTGCCTAGCCTACTTAGTTGAAATAAACGGTCAACTGGAACACTGCCTATTCCCTTCATTATCTTATAAATCTCAATCATATCCTCCCTAAGTCTACACTGCTCCAAGGTAAAGAGTCCCAACTCTTTTAACCTATCTTGATAACTAAGATGTTTTAGACTTGGAATTAGTGTAATGGTCCTCTTCTGCACTCCAGAACCTCAATATCACCCAACATGTAAGGAGACCAAAACTGGGCACAGTATTCCAAGTGCGGACTGACTAAGGTCGTGTAAAAGGACAAAACAGTACGCCTCGTCTTATACTCAATTGTCCTATGGATACACCCCAACACCCTATTTGCTCTAGCTATCACTGCACAGCATTGCTCATGTACCTTTAATAATGTATGCACTAGAATGTCCAAATCTCTTTCGATCTCCACCATCTTTATTGCCTTTTGCTGGAGGGTGCATGAATGTGGAGCATTTGCCCTGCCCACACGCATAACATTGCACTTATCGAAGTTATACATCATTTTCCAATCATGAGCCCAGTCTCCCAACACATTAAGATCTGCCTGAATCAGATGAGCCTCTTCTACAGTTCGAGCACTTTGCAAATTTGCAAATTGAACCGCCAACCCCTGAATCCAGATCATTCATAAAAATAGTAAAAAGCAACGGTCCCAACACTGATCCCTGCAGGATACCACTGGTGACCGGTCTCCAAACAGATCCAAATCCGTCTATAACTACTCTTTGCCTGCGTCCTGCCAGCCAGTTCTGTATCCAGCTCCAATCTTATAGAGAAGCCTCTCGTGCGGTACCTTGTCAAAAGTCTTTTGGAAATCTAAGTGGACAATGTCTACTGGGTTTCTCTCATCCATCAACTTTGTAACTTTTTCAAAAATAACAATTAGATTTGTGAGACATTACCTCATTTTTATGAAGCCATGTTGGGTGTCCCTAATATGTCCCTCCCTTTCCAAGTATTCACATATTGCATCCCTTATGATTCTTTCAAGCATTTTCTCTAATGTTGACCATTTTGTTCAGCTTCAGCTCTTAAAACTGTCCAAGCATAGAGAAATTGAAAAGGTGGCTCTCTGACTGGTGGTTTTACAGCAATGAGGGAGCAGTGTTTATCAACCCTTCAGGCCTATGATGTTTAAAGTGCTGAGGCTGAAGCTTTCAACTTCATGGTGGATGCAGAGTTGGCAATAGCAGTGGACATGGAGGACAGAGGTAGCAATGGCAGCAGCAGCAATGAAATCAGATGCAAAGTGAACACCGGGAAATGAGTAAGCAGACCATGCTAGGAAATGAAGAGCAAAAAGAGAAGTGAGGTACAGGAAGTGAGCCAATTTTTGAAGTGGAGGTTTGAGGTGTTTGTGCATTGGAGAGAGAGGGGGATTTTGTATTTGTATGGCAGTTTTGTATTTTGTAATATGGGGCCCCCCAATTTTTGAATGGGAGCCTTGCATTTAATCACAAACAGTCCTTCACTGGTTGTGGCACATGAATCCGATCCTCTGCTGCAAAAGATTAGATAATAGGATATTGCATCAATTTTATAAAAAGACATACCTCAAGGATGAATAGTTTGTTGTAAGTTGTCCAATAGTGCCAAGAATTTAGGGGAAATTGATTTGTTCAGACAAATAAGTTTCAATATGTAACAAAATTATACATTGTTACTTTTAATTTACATTTAATGGGTCTTCTATTTATACTATTCTATTTGCTGCAAAATTCAATATTGTTACCTCAAGTCTTTAGAAAATAAGACGGGTGTAGACTGCTGTGAGCCGAATGTTATACTTTGCTGGAGACTTCTGAGATAAAAACAAATTGATGGCAATTTCTGTCCCACTTTCAGGCGGGGACAGTACAGTCACTCCCTGAACTTGCCATCCATTCTTTCCTGTTCCATTCCCAGACATTTTTCATTATTCGCATGACTTCTCTTGGCCCCTGCCTTCCCCCCTCTTTTAATGTTGAGTTTAAAGCTTGGCTCCTCAGAGGAGCTGCTGGATTTCCTTCTCCTCCCTTCTGACTCATGAGCTGCCTGTAAGTGCTGATTCAACGCTCGCAGTTCCCCGATAAATGAGGCCCAGACATCAAAATGGTTCTGGCCTCTCTTCCAGGACATCGGGCAGGTGGCACAATAAAGGTGTGCATAAATAGCCCCATCAAGTAGATTCTTGAAATGCCACCTACATAAGATAACACAAGATGAATTTGTCTTATTCTATTGTGTAAGATGCCGTTTCAATATACTTACCTGTCTTATTCTTTCCTATATATTTTTAGCCGCAGAATGCCATATTCATTCCCCCTGTAGCTGAAATGTGAATGACCACTAGGTGGCCACAAATATCAGATAGGGCAGCAAAGAGAATGAGCTTTCTGTGACCTGAATGCACTTCCTTCAAACCCCTTCTCTATGCTCTTTTAATGGAGAGGTTACCCATTTTAGGTTGATGTCTCCATTAAAATAGTCAAAAGAAGAACGTGATACAAATGCATTAAACATTACCTCATAGAGTAATAACTTCTAGTCAGACTAACAATTTTAAAAGTTATGAGTGTCCGATTTAAGTTCTTGTTTCAGACCTCCTTAGATGCTTGGGATGGTGAAGGTGGTCCATTCAGGTCAACAGTGCAAAAGAAAACATTCCTGAAATGTACAGGTGGATTATGTGGCCAGCCTATATGTGACCATAAAAAAATGAATTGTGAGTGAGTGCACTGCCAGATGCAGCTGTTTATGATTCCTGGTGATGATGTGACTCCATCGTCATGGGAACAATCACCTATAAAGTTGGTACTCTATGTTGCTGAAAGAAAAAATTTGCATTTATACAGAACCTTATCACATCCTCAGGATGTCTCAAAGCACTTTGCAGCCAATGAATTACTGTTTTGAACTGTAATTACTGTTGATATGTAAGCAAATATAGCAGCCAGTTTGCACACAGCAAATGAAATACATCTGTTTTTGTGGCAGTAATGAAGGAGCACTGCAGTGCGGTCTTCCAAATGGAAGAATGTTAGCCAGGAGAACTCCCTATTCTTCTTCAAATAGTGCCATGAAAAATTTTATGTCCAAATTAACACGCGGGTTTAACATCTTGGTTCAACATCTCATTTGAAAGACCGTGCTGCAGCACTCATTCAGTATTGCAGAGAAGTATCAGTCTTGATTATGTATTCAAATCTTGGCCTGGAATCTATAACCTACTGACTCAGAGGCAAGGTGCTACCAACTGAGCCAAGCCGATATGAGGCTCCAGGGCTGCCTAATTTATAATATAATATTGGCACTAAAGTCAAAAACTGCTAGTGATGGTAGCACAGTAATGTAAATACAACATTGAAGCCAGCAGTATGGCATAATCTAGCGACCAATCATGCTAACACATCAATACACTCAAGTGTCTGACAGGAATAGACCAACTGGTCCATGTATCTTGTGCCATACAGTTGTGATGCCTTATGAATCACACCACAAGACTCCTGACCTCCAATGAAGTCTCCTGGGAAAGGGAAAAAATCAGATCAAAAACCCAAGGCCAATTAGGAAAAAAAAATCTGGAAAATTTCTCTCTGTTCCCTGTAAGGAATCAAAACTAGTTCAGGAGACCGCATTGACCATGACTTTTATTACTTGATACCTACCTCTTACATGATGTGATCTCGGCCCCAGCCAGGAACCAATCCATCTCCCTCTTTATGGTATACAGCAAATAAGCACTCACCCCACAAGATGGCATCTTATTCCTGAGGTCGACTACTCTCTGGGAAAAGAAGAACTGTCTAACATCTAAGCTATTTCTTCTCTTGCATTATATATATGCATGACCTTTAGTCCTCCCCAACCTATGTAATTTAAATCATTGTCAGCATGCACACAATCTAGTCCTTTCATTATTTTATAGACCTCAACCAAATAGACCGACTCTACACTTCTCTAAAGTATAGACCCAGTTCTTTAGGTCTATCTGGGTAGCTAAAGTTTTAAACTGTGAATCATTCTCGTTGCTTTCTTGTGAACCTTTTCCAAAGCCTCAATCTTCCCCTCCATGTGATGGACCAAAACTGGACACAGTATTATAAATGAAGCTTAAACAAGGCCTCGTACAATAACAAAATGATATGTTTTGTTTTGTAATGGATAATCCTGTGAATGCTTCAGCTATAGTTTATCATCATCACAGGCAGTCCCTCAGAGAGGCCTACAAGAGGCCAGCGAGACCAGGAGTCCGGGGAGTTGGCGCAGGAGGGAGTTCGGGCGGCAGTTCAGAGAGGCCTACAAGAGGCCAGCGAGACCAGGAGTCAGCGGAGGGGGGAGTTCGGGCGGCAGTTCAGAGAGGCCTACAAGAGGCCAGCGAGACCAGGAGTCCGGGGAGTTGGCGGAGGCGGGTGTTCGGGTGGCAGTTCAGAGAGGCCTATAAAGGCCTGCCGGTGCAGCTGCAGTGGGGAGAGAAGGCAAAAAAGTAGAAAGAAATCGAAAGGTGACGTCACAGCCAAGGGGGTAAGTGATTGGCTGGTGACTGGTAAGTAGTTTTTGTTTTTCTTTTCTATATCAGTAAGTAACCTTTAGCATTGTTGTTGCCAATTTAAGTGTATCTAAGGGTTAAGTCATGGCAGGACAGCTCGGACACATGTTATGCTCCTCCTGTACTAGTGTCCCGGACGACTACGTGTACGGGAAGTGCAACCACCTGCAGCTCCTGACGGACCGCATTGTGGCACTGGAGCTGCGGTTGGATGAACTCTGGATGCTGAGAATGACGTGAATAGCACATTTATTGAGTTGGTCTTACCGCAGGTAAAGAGTACACAGCCAGATAGGGAATGGATGACCAACAGGAAGAGCAGTGCAAGGAAGGTAGTGCAAGGGTCCCCTGCGGTCATCCCCTTGCAAAACAGATACACCGCTTTGGGTACTGTTGAGGGGGATGACTCATCAGGGGAGGGCAGCAGCAGCCAAGTTCATGGCACTGTGGGTGGCTCTGCTGCACAGGAGGGCAGGAAAAAGAGTGCAAGAGCTATAGTGATAGGGGATTCAATTGTAAGGGGAATAGATAGACGTTTCTGTGGCTGCAACCGAGACTCCAGGATGGTACGTTGCCTCCCTGGTGCAAGGGTTAAGGATGTCTCAGAGCGGGTGCAGGGCATTCTAAAAAGGGAGGGTGAACAGCCAGTTGTCGTGGTGCATATAGGTACCAACGATATAGGTAAAAAATGGGAATGAGGTCCTACAAGATGAATTTAGGGAGCTAGGAGCTAAATTAAAAAGTAGGACCTCAAAAACAGTAATCTCAGGATTGCTACCAGTGCCATGTGCTAGTGTCAGAGGAGGAATCGCAGGATAGCTCAGATGAATACGTGGTTTGTGGAGTTGTGTACAGACCACCAAACAGTGGTAGTGAGGTTGGGGACAGTATCAAACAAGAAATTAGGGATGCATGCAATAAAGGTACAGCAGTTATCATGGGTGACTTTAATCTACATATTGATTCGGCTAACCAAACTGGTAGCAATGCGGTGGAGGAGGATTTCCTGGAGTGTATTAGAGATGGTTTTCGAGACCAATATGTCGAGGAACCAACTAGGGTGCTGGCTATCCTAGACTGGGTGATGTGTAATGAGAAAGGACAAATTAGCAATCTTGTTGTGCGAGGCCTCTTGGGGAAGAGTGACCATAACATGGTAGGTGGACTTCTTTATTAAGATGGAGAGTGACACATTTAATTCAGAAACTAGGGTCCTGAACTTAAGGAAAGGTAACTTCGATGGTTTGAGGCGTTAATCGGCTAGAATAGACTGGCAAATGATACTTAAAGGGTTGACGGTGAATAGGCAATGGCAAACATTTAAAGATCACATGGATGAACTTCAGCAAGTGTACATCCCTGTCTGGAGTAAAAATAAAACGGAGAAGGTGGCTCAACTGTGGTTAACAAGGGAAATTAAGGATAGTATTAAATCCAAGGAAGAGGCATATAAATTGGTCAGAAAAAGCAGCAAACCTGAGGACTGGGAGAAATTTAGAATTCAGCATAGGAGTACAAAGAGTTTAATTAAGAGGGGAAAATAGAGTACGAGAAGAAGCTTTCTAGGAACATAAAAACTGACTGCAAAAGCTTCTATAGATATGTGAAGAGAAAAAGATTAGTGAAGGCAAACGTAGGTCCCTTGCAGTCGGATTCAGGTGAATTTACAATGAGAAACAAAGAAATGGCAGACCAATTGAACAAATACTTTGGTTCTGTCTTCACGAAGGAAGACACAAATAACCTTCCGGATGTACTAGGGGACCGAGGGTCTAGTGAGAAGGAGGAACTGAAGGATATCATTATTAGGTGGGAAATTGTGTTAGGGAAATTGATGGGATTGAAGGTTGATAAATCCCCGGGGCCTGATAGTCCGCATCCCAGAGTACTAAGGAAATGGATATAGAAACAGTGGATGCATTGGTGATCATTTTCCAACAGTCTATCGACTCGGGATCAGCTCCTATGGACTGGAGGGTAGCTAATGTAACACCACTTTTTAAAAAGGGAGGGAGAGAAAAAATAGGTAATTATAGACCGGTTAGCCTGAGATCAGTAGTGGGGAAAATGTTGGAATCAATTATTAAGGATGAAATAGCAGCGCATTTGGAAAGCATTAACAGGATCGGTCCAAGTCAGCATGAATTTATGAAGGGGAAATCATGCTCGACAAATCTTTTAGAATTTTTTGAGGATGGAACGAGTAAGAGTGGACAAGGGAGAACCAGTGGATGTGGTGTATTTGGACTTTCAAAAGGCTTTTGACAAGATCCCACACAAGAGATTGGTGTGCAAAATCAAAGCACATGGTATTGGGGGTAATATACTGATGTGGATAGAGAACTGGTTGGCAGACAGGAAGCAGAGAGTCAGGATAAACGGATCCTTTTCAGAATGGCAGGCAGTGACTAGTGGAGTGCTGCAGGGCTCAGTGCTGGGACCCCAGCTCTTTACAATATATATCAATGATTTGGATGAAGGAATTGAGTGTAATATCTCCAAGTTTGCCGATGACACTAAACTGGGTGGCGGTGTGAGCTGTGAGGGGGACGCTAGGAGACTAGAGGGTGACTTGGAAAGGTTAGGTGAGTGGGCAAATGCATGGCAGATGCAGTATAATGTGGATAAATGTGAGGTTATCCACTTTGGGGGCAAAAATGCGAAGACAGAATATTATCTGAATGGCGGCAGATTAGGAAAAGGGGAGGTGCAACGAGACCTGGGTGTTATGGTTCATCAGTCATTGAAAGTTAGCATACAGGTACAGCAGGCAGTGAAGGCGGCAAATGGTATGTTGGCCTGCATAGCTAGGGGATTTGAGTATAGGAGCAGGGAGGTCTTATTGCAGTTGTACAGGGCCTTGGTGAGGCCTCACTTGGAATATTGTGTTCAGTTTTGGTCTCCTAATCTGAGGAAGGACGTTCTCGCTATTGAGTGAGTGCAGCGAATGTTCACCAGACTGATTCCCGGGATGGCAGGACTGACATATGAGGAGAGACTGGATCGACTGGGCCTGTATTCACTGGAGTTTAGAAGGATGAGAGGGATCTCATAGAACCATATAAGATTCTGATGGGACGGGACAGGTTAGATGCGGGAAGAATGTTCCCGATGTTGGGGAAGTCCAGAACTAGGGGACATAGTATTCGGATAAGGGCTAGGCCATTTAGGACTGAAATGAGGAAAAACTTCTTCACTCAGAGTTGTTAACCTGTGGAATTCCGGGCCGCAGAGAGTTGTTGATGCCAGTTCATTGGATATATTCAAGAGGGAGTGAGATATGGCACTTATGGCTAAGGGGCTCAAGGGGTATGGAGAGAAAGCAGGAAAGGGGTACTGAGGGAATGATCAGCCATGATCTTATTGAATGGTGGTGCAGGCTTGAAGGGCCGAATGGCCTATTCTTGCACCTATTTTCTATGTTTCTATGAAATCGAGGAAGACTCTAAAAATGAGTTCCCGGGTGGCTATAGTTTAACAACATTGGTCATTGGCAATGATTATCCAAAGCATTAGATGAAGCTTTCAGCAAGTTGACATTTACTTGGAAACTTGCTTTTCCTGACTAGATAAATAGTGATTGTTTGCAATCTGGAAATATTGCTATTCCTGACTTTCCATTGTATTTGTTCTTGTATTTTCCAGAGATTTTGCACCTGTTTCCTTCTCCCAATATATCAAGAAAAAATGAAAAAATAAAATGTTCGGGTACTTTGACCTAAGACTATCATATAAAATGTAAGATTCCATACTCCTGTGGCTCAGCTTTCAGCTGGATCTGTCTGCACTTCTGCATGGCAATTGACAAATTGAGTTTTGAAGCAGCATAAAAGATCGCAGACACTTGAACGTAAATGGTTTTGGGTAAATCGTTTTGATTCCTCCTGGATTACTCTGATATCTTGGCAGAAACTCCAGGCCCCATGCTTTTCTGAGTTTGCCCAGTAGCCAACATGACCCAGCTGGATATTGTGTCCAATTCTGGGCATCACACTTTCAAAAGGACATGAAGGCTTGGAAGAGGGTACAAAAGAGAGTTACTAGAACAGTTCCAGGAATAAGGGATTACAGTTACGTGGTGTTGCTCGAACAGAAATTTCGCTAGTCATGTGACTAGTAGTTGTCTACGACAGTTCTTGAGTTAAATACCAAATGACACACATGACAAGGGCGGTACCGTTAATGTTCGTTTAATACAGAAGAAGTACAAGACTCACCACTTATACTTTATAGTTACCCAATAGGTCCCTGGATGATCAGTCCATCCTAATACTGTTCCGTCAAGGGTTTCTTCCCTGGTGCCTACTTCTGCCGAGTGTTACTCCTAGGTCCTCGCTATGGAGTGTCCGAACCTGCCTATCTTTCTACCCTCCTTTTCATGCCTAACTAGTCGAGTTGGTGCCAGTAAGTCCGAGGTGATTAGGGTCTTCCTGCTGTCGAGTTGGTGCCAGTAAGTCCGAGAGGGCGGGTAAGTGGAGCTGAGTCCACGGCCAGATCAGCCATGATCTTATTGAATGGCGGAGCAGGCTCAAGGGGCTAGATGGCCTACTCCTGTTCCTAATTCTTATGTTCTTATGTTCTCGGAACTCCTTCATGGCAAACGAGCCAAAGATGGCCAGAGGAAACATTACAGCAACACCTTGAAAGCCTCCCTGAAAAAGTGCAACATCCCCACTGTAAGGGGTTCTCAGGGAGTGTTGTTGTGCCTTGGGTGTCTCTCTCTGGACTTCTGCCCTCACAGCTTATGCCTGGCCTGTGAGGTACCCTGAGTGCTGCAAGAGCACCCCTGGAGAGACTGTGTCCACAGCTTATGAAGGGGGTTTTGAGACTCGTGCGTCCCCACAGCTTATGCCTAGCCTGTGAGGCACCTGTGAGTGTCAAACACTCCTAACCTCTTCTTCCCTAGCCTGTGACACACAGTTGAGCATTTTCGAGGCACTCCTAGCTTCCCTTACACTGTTCTGACATAAGACTCACGATCAGGAGATGTAATACAATAGAACTGAGACAAGGTGATTCCAAGAGGAACTTAGGTTTCCAATTTATTTGACAAGGTGTATCTCAACAAACAGCAATACACCAACAAAACAATCCCGTTAAATCCCACTAAACGGACACAACGAAAATCTTTACACAAGTTTAGCAGTACAATGCCCAACCTCCCACCTTTCCTGGCCTAACTGAGTTGGGAGTTCCGGGGACCAGAGGTTATACTCATTACTGCGCCTTCTGCAGTCTGGTGGTTTGTTTCTTCTATCTTCGTTGTCTTCAGACACTGGTTTTCCTTCAGTGTCGAGAGGCTTGCTAGTTGTTGGATCACGAGGGCAGGGAAGCACCCACACTACGTCAGAAACTCCTTTTTATAGCCAGATTATCCAGTCCGCCTCTCCTGCTGAAATCGATTCTTCCCATTGGTGGGCTTTGTGATTTTGAAAAATGCAGCAGTTTTAGATTATTGCGGGTTTTTTCCACTGATGTTAACCTACTCAAGGTTTGAGTGGGTGTTGATTGCGTTGGCCTCCTGTAGCCATTGTGTAGGCCCTTGGTTTGTTTTGGGTTCCCTAGTTTTCTGAAGGTCTGCATAATTTCCTTCCAAAGTGTAAACATGGGGAAGACAATAGCCCGATAATGGCTATGAGCCAGTCCCACAGTTTTCGAGCAAGTGCTCTCCCATTGGCTTGAAATCCCCATGCTTCGGGCTGACTCTGTCCCACCATTGGCCCTCCGGTGTCCTCCCCCGTCCAATCACTGCTCTGCCAAGGTTAAACCGTCTCGGTTTCAATTCACAACATAGACCGATCCCACAGCCCTTTTCCTTCTGGGTAAAATGAGGGGGTTTTCGTCCTCCCCTACACACTGACACCTAGGAGTCCCTGGCCAAAGACCGCACGAAGTGGAGGAAGTGCATCCGGGAGGACGCTGAGCACCTCGAGTCTCATCGCTAACAGCGTGCAGAAATCAAGTGCAGGCAGCAGGAAGCCTGTCTCCCACCCACCCTTTCCCTCAACAACTATCTGTCCCACCTGTGACAGGGACTGTGGTTCTCGTATTAGACTGTTCAGCCACCTAAGGACTCATTTTTATGAGTGGAAGCAAGTCTTCCTTGATTCCGAGGGACTGCCTATGATGATGACTGGGAAGAAAATCTATTGCTAATGAGGACCGACTTAAGATACTGGGACATTTTCTACTGGAACAAAGAAGGCCAAGAGGAGATTTAATAACGGTTTTTAAAATGATGAAGAGTCTTGATAGTTTGAATAGTCACAAACTATTTTCTCTGGTAGGGAATCGGTGACAGGGGATCATCATTTAAAGTTCTCGCTGAGAGACTGAGGCAAGCGGATAAATGGCCAGTTAATCTGTTTTAGCAGTGTTGATTCAGAAATAAATTTTGGGCAGGACACTCAGCACTCCTTTTCTTCTTCACATAGTGCCAGCAGACAGAATCTTATTTGTGAATAAAACATAAGAACATAAGAATTAGGAGCAGGAGTGGGCCATATGGCCCTTCGAGCCTGCTCCGCCATTCAATGAGATCATGGCTGAACATCTACATCAACTCAACTTCCTGCTCGATCCCCATATCGCTTGATTCACTTAGTGCCCAAAAATCTATCAATCTCAGCCTTGAATATACTCAATGACTGAGCATCTGCAGCCCTCTGGGGCAGAGAATTCCAAAGATTCACAATCCTCTGAGTGAAGAAATTTCTCCTCATCTCAGTCCTAAATGGCCGACCCCTTATCCCCTATTTCTAGGCTCTCCAATCAGGAGAAATGACCTCTCTGCACCTTTGACAAAGCAAGGTGGACTTCTGGGACTGATCATATGAAAACTTTCCCTCTCCTGGCTGTAAAATTAATTTGGAAGTCTCAACACTGAGGTCGTAGCAGAGAATTGCCTGTAAACTGGCACTCTCACTCAGAGCTAAAACTTTAAGATACAATTGCGATTTTTTAAAAAGGATGTAATGTCCCACTGTACACAAAATATGCTATTTATGTGTTTAATATTTATTTAGTTTTACATTTTACAGCTAAGACTACAAGATGGCTAGTATTGAAAATAAGCCAGTAGAGGGCATGTTATTGGGACTGAGCTGAGAAAGCTTCATCCTGTAATTAACCTGTGTTAAATCTGATCCAGAAGTACTTTTGTACCCAAGTGCTCCATTCCTCAGCGTAAAATATAAAATATGTGAAAGTGGAGCACCTGTTAGAAATATATGTATATAATGGGCAAACTCAAATTGGACTACTCCTGCACCTATTTTCTATGTCTCTATGTTTCTATGATTGGCACAATAAAGGAGTGTATAAGAGAATGAGGAGAATGGACTTATTCTCTGGAGTTTAGAAGAATGAGAGGTGATCTATTTGAAACACATCAAATTCTTAGAGGGCTTGACAGGGTAGATGCTGGGAGGATGCTTCCCCTAGCTGGAGAGACTAGAACTAGGGTGCATAGTCTCAGGATAAGAGGCCGGCCATTTAAGATTGAGAAGAGGAGAAACCTCTTCACTCAGGGGGTTGTGAATCTTTGCAATTCTTCACCCAAGCGGGCTGTGGATGCTCACCTGTTGAGTATATTCAAGACTGAGATCAATAGAATTTTGGGCACTAAGGGAATCAAGGGATTATGGGGCTATGATGGGAAAATGGAGTTGGTATAGAAGATCAGCTATGATCTTATTGAATGACAGAGCAGTCTCAAGGGACTGTATGGCCTTCTCCTGCTCCTATTATTATGTTCTTATAAGTAGAAAATTTCTGTTGTAATAAAGTGTATAAATGAAACTCTACAAAATGAGGCCTTTTCTAATTCTTGATTTTTCTTATGTTAAATAAATATAGTATTACAACAAAGTAACCAATCCAATAGTGGAGGCGTGTGCAAGATGCTACCCTGAGATTTTTTCATCCTGCTTTTTTTTTAACATGCTTGAGTGTAATACATACAGACAATGACAGACTGGTAAAGACCATCTGGTCCATCAAGCCTGTCCCACCCAATTGCGATACCTTGTGTATCACAACTTATATCGCAACTATCACAACTCACCCCACCTGAAACCATGATTTCCTGGGAGAGACAAAAAAAAGATTAAAAAACCCAGGTCAATTGGGAAAAAAATCTGGGAAATTCCTCTCTGACCCATCTAGGTGATCAAAACTAGTCCAGGAGATCACTCTGGTCTTTAAATTCCCTACAATACTTACCTTCTGTAAGAGTTCATCTCCGCCGCAGCCAGAAACAAATCCAGTGTTTGCTTGCAGGAATTCAGTGAGTCTGCATCCACCACATGAGAGGGCAGCTTGTTCCAGAGGTATACTATTCTCTGTGAAAAGAACCACCGCCTGACATCTAACCTAGATCTAGCCTTATGCAACTTAAATTTGTGCCCCCTGATCCTGCCTAGCCTATTTAGTTGAAATAAACGGTCAACTGGAACACTGCCTATTCCCTTCATTATCTTATAAATCTCAATCATATCCTCCCTAAGTCTACACTGCTCCAAGGTAAAGAGTCCCAACTCTTTTAGCCTATCTTGATAACTAAGATGTTTTAGACTTGGAATTAGTGTAATGGTCCTCTTCTGCACTCCAGAACCTCTATATCACCCAACATGTGAGGAGACCAAAACTGGGCACAGTATTCCAAGTGCGGACTGACTAAGGTCGTGTAAAAGGACAAAACAGTACGCCTCGTCTTATACTCAATTGTCCTATGGATACACCCCAACACCCTATTTGCTCTAGCTATCACTGCACGGCATTGCTCATGTACCTTTAATAATGTATGCACTAGAATGCCCAAATCTCTTTCGATCTCCACCATCTTTATTGCCTTTTGCTGGAGGGTGCATGAATGTGGAGCATTTGCCCTGCCCACATGCATAACATTGCACTTATCGAAGTTATACATAATTTTCCAATCATGAGCCCAGTCTCTCAACACATTAAGATCTGCCTGAATCAGATGAGTCTCTTCTACAGTTCGAGCACTTGGTATCATCTGCAAATTTGCAAATTGAACCGCCAACCCCTGAATCCAGATCATTCATAAAAATAGTAAAAAGCAACGGTCCCAACACTGATCCCTGCAGGATACCACTGGTGACCGGTCTCCAAACAGATCCAAATCCGTCTATAACTACTCTTTGCCTGCGTCCTGCCAGCCAGTTCTGTAACCAGCTCCAATCTTATAGAGAAGCCTCTCGTGCGGTACCTTGTCAAAAGTCTTTTGGAAATCTAAGTGGACAATGTCTACTGGGTTTCTCTCATCCACCAACTTTGTAACTTTTTCAAAAATAACAATTAGATTTGTGAGACATTACCTCTTTTTTATGAAGCCATGTTGGGTGTCCCTAATATGTCCCTCTCTTTCCAAGTATTCACATATTGCATCCCTTATGATTCTTTCAAGCACCTTCTCTAATGTTGACCATTTTGTTCAGCTTCAGCTCTTAAAACTGTCCAAGCATAGAGAAATTGAAAAGGTGGCTCTCTGACTGGTGGTTTTACAGCAATGAGGGAGCAGTGTTTATCAACCCTTCAGGCCTATGATGTTTAAAGTGCTGAGGCTGAAGCTTTCAACTTCATGGTGGATGCAGAGTTGGCAATAGCAGTGGACATGGAGGACAGAGGTAGCAATGGCAGCAGCAGCAATGAAATCAGATGCAAAGTGAACACCGGGAAATGAGTAAGCAGACCATGCTAGGAAATGAAGAGCAAAAAGAGAAGTGAGGTACAGGAAGTGAGCCAATTTTTGAAGTGGAGGTTTGAGGTGTTTGTGCATTGGAGAGAGAGGGGGATTTTGTATTTGTATGGCAGTTTTGTATTTGTAATATGGGGCTCCCCAATTTTTGAATGGGAGCCTTGCATTTAATCACAAACAGTCCTTCACTGGTTGTGGCACATGAATCCGATCCTCTGCTGCAAAAGATTAGACAATAGGATATTGCATCAATTTTATAAAAAGACATACCTTAAGGATGAATAGTTTGTTGTAAGTTGTCCAATAGTGCCAAGAATTTAGGGGAAATTGATTTGTTCAGACAAATAAGTTTCAATATGTAACAAAATTATACATTGTTACTTTTAATTTACATTTAATGGGTCTTCTATTTATACTATTCTATTTGGTGAAAAATTTAATATTGTTACCTCAAGTCTTTAGAAAATAAGACGGGTGTAGACTGCTGTGAGCCGAATTTTATACTTTGCTGGAGACTTCTGAGATAAAAACAAATTGATGGCAATTTCTGTCCCACTTTCAGGCGGGGACAGTACAGTAACTCCCTGAACTTGCCATCCATTCTCTCCTGTTCCATTCCCAGACATTTTTCATTATACGCATGACTTCTCTTGGCCCCTGCCAGTACATCTGTCTTTCCCCCTCTTTTAATGTTGAGTTTAAAGCTTGGCTCCTCAGAGGAGCTGCTGGATTTCCTTCTCCTCCCTTCTGACTCATGAGCTGCCTGTAAGTGCTGATTCAACGCTCGCAGTTCCCCGATAAATGAGGCCCAGACATCAAAATGGTTCTGGCCTCTCTTCCAGGACATCGGGCAGGTGGCACAATAAAGGTGTGCATAAATAGCCCCATCAAGTAGATTCTTGAAATGCCACCTACATAAGATAGCACAAGATGAATTTGTCTTATTCTATTGTGTAAGATGCCGTTTCAATATACTTACCTGTCTTATTCTTTCCTATATATTTTTAGCCGCAGAATGCCATATTCATTCCCCCTGTAGCTGAAATGTGAATGACCACTAGGTGGCCACAAATATCAGATAGGGCAGCAAAGAGAATGAGCTTTCAGTGACCTGAATGCACTTCCTTCAAACCCCTTCTCTATGCTCTTTTAATGGAGAGGTTACCCATTTTAGGTTGATGTCTCCAGTAAAATAGTCAAAAGAAGAACATGATACAAATGCATTAAGCATTACCTCATAGAGTAATATCTTCTAGTCAGACTAACAATTTTAAAAGTTATGAGTGTCCGATTTAAGTTCTTGTTTCAGACCTCCTTAGATGCTTGGGATGGTGAAGGTGGTCCATTCAGGTCAACAGTGCAAAAGAAAACATTCCTGAAATGTACAGGTGGATTATGTGGCCAGCCTATATGTGACCATAAAAAAATGTATTGTGAGTGAGTGCACTGCCAGATGCAGCTGTTTATGATTCCTGGTGATGATGTGACTCCATCGTCATGGGAACAATCACCTATAAAGTTGGTACTCTATGTTGCTGAATGAAAAAATTTGCATTTATACAGAACCTTATCACATCCTCAGGATGTCTCAAAGCACTTTGCAGCCAATGAATTACTGTTTTGAACTGTAATTACTGTTGATATGTAAACAAATATAGCAGCCAGTTTGCACACAGCAAATGAAATACATCTGTTTTTGTGGCAGTAATGAAGGAGCACTGCAGTGCGGTCTTCCAAATGAAGGAATGTTAGCCAGGAGAACTCCCTATTCTTCTTCAAATAATGCCATGAAATATTTTAAGTCCAAATTAACACGCGGGTTTAACATCTTGGTTCAACATCTCATCTGAAAGACCGTGCTGCAGCACTCATTCAGTATTGCAGGGAAGTATCAGTCTCGATTATGTATTCAAATCTTGGCCTGGAATCTACAACCTACTGACTCAGAGGCAAGGTGCTACCAACTGAGCCAAGCCGATATGAGGCTCCAGGGCTGCCTAATTTATAATATAATATTGGCACTAAAGTCAAAAACTGCTAGTGATGGTAGCACAGTAATGTAAATACGACATTAAAGCCAGGAGTATGGCATAATCTAGCGACCAATCATGCTAACACATCAATACACAAGTGTCTGACAGGAATAGACCAACTGGTCCATCTATCTTGTGCCATACAGTTGTGATGCCTTATGAATCACACCACAAGACTCCTGACCTCCAATGAAGTCTCCTGGGAAAGGGAAAAAATCAGATCAAAAACCCAAGGCCAATTAGGAAAAAGAAATCTGGAAAATTTCTCTCTGTTCCCTGTAAGGAATCAAAACTAGTTCAGGAGACCGCATTGACCATGACTTTTATTACTTGATACCTACCTCTTACATGATGTGATCTCGGCCCCAGCCAGGAACCAATCCAGCTCCCTCTTTATGGTATACAGCAAATAAGCACTCACCCCACAAGATGGCATCTTATTCCTGAGGTCGACTACTCTCTGGGAAAAGAAGAACTGTCTAACATCTAAGCTATTTCTTCTCTTGCATTATATATATGCATGACCTTTAGTCCTCCCCAACCTATGTAATTTAAATCATTGTCAGCATGCACACAATCTAGTCCTTTCATTATTTTATAGACCTCAACCAAATAGACCGACTCTACACTTCTCTAAAGTATAGACCCAGTTCTTTAGGTCTATCTGGGTAGCTAAAGTTTTAAACTGTGAATCATTCTCGTTGCTTTCTTGTGAACCTTTTCCAAAGCCTCAATCTTCCCCTCCATGTGATGGACCAAAACTGGACACAGTATTATAAATGAAGCTTAAACAAGGCCTCGTACAATAACAAAATGATATGTTTTGTTTTGTAATGGATAATCCTGTGAATGCTTCAGCTATAGTTTATCATCATCACAGGCAGTCCCTCAGAGAGGCCTACAAGAGGCCAGCGAGACCAGGAGTCCGGGGAGTTGGCACAGGCGGGAGTTTGGGCGGCAGTTCAGAGAGGCCTACAAGAAGCCAGCGGAGGGAGGAGTTCGGGCGGCAGTTCAGAGAGGCCTACAAGAGGCCAGCGAGACCAGGAGTCCGGGGAGTTGGCGGAGGCGGGTGTTCGGGTGGCAGTTCAGAGAGGCCTATAAAGGCCTGCCGGTGCAGCTGCAGCGGGGAGAGAAGGCAAAGAAGTAGAAAGAAATCGAAAGGTGACGTCACAGCCAAGGGGGTAAGTGATTGGCTGGTGACTGGTAAGTAGTTTTTGTTTTTCTTTTCTATATCAGTAAGTAACCTTTAGCATTGTTGTTGCCAATTTAAGTGTATCTAAGGGTTAAGTCATGGCAGGACAGCACGGACACATGTTATGCTCCTCCTGGACTAGTGTCCCGGACGACTACGTGTACGAGAAGTGCAACCACCTGCAGCTCCTGACGGACCGCATTGTGGCACTGGAGCTGCGGATGGATGAACTCTGGATGCTGAGAATGACGTGAATAGCACATTTATTGAGTTGGTCTTACCGCAGGTAAAGAGTACACAGCCAGATAGGGAATGGATGACCAACAGGAAGAGCAGTGCAAGCCTAGTGCAAGGGTCCCCTGCGGTCATCCCCCTGCAAAACAGATACACCGCTTTGGGTACTGTTGAGGGGGATGACTCATCAGGGGAGGGCAGCAGCAGCCAAGTTCATGGCACTGTGGGTGGCTCTGCTGCACAGGAGGGCAGGAAAAAGAGTGCAAGAGCTATAGTGATAGGGGATTCAATTGTAAGGGGAATAGATAGACGTTTCTGTGGCTGCAACCGAGACTCCAGGATGGTACGTTGCCTCCCTGGTGCAAGGGTTAAGGATGTCTCGGAGCGGGTGCAGGGCATTCTAAAAAGGGAGGGTGAACAGCCAGTTGTCGTGGTGCATATAGGTACCAACGATATAGGTAAAAAATGGGAATGAGGTCCTACAAGACGAATTTAGGGAGCTAGGAGCTAAATTAAAAAGTAGGACCTCAAAAGCAGTAATCTCAGGATTGCTACCAGTGCCATGTGCTAGTGTCAGAATAGGAATCGCAGGATAGCTCAGATGAATACGTGGTTTGAGGAGTGGTGCAGAAGGGAGGGATTCAAATTCCTGGGACATTGGAACTGGTTCTGGGGGAGGTGGGACCAGTACAAACTGGACGGTCTGCACCTGGGCAGGACTGGAACCAATGTCCTAGGGGGAGTGTTTGCTAGTGCTGTTGGGGAGGAGTTAAACTAATATGGCAGGGGGATGGGAACCTGTGCAGGGAGACAGAGGGAAGTAGAATGGGGGCAGAAGCAACAGATAGAAAGAAGAAAAGTAAAAGTGGAGGGCCAAGAAATCTAAGGCAAAAAGCAAAAAGGTCCACATTACACCAAAATTCTAAAGGGGCAAAGGGTGTTAGAAAGACGAGCCTGAAGGCTCTGTGCCTCAATGCGAGGAGTATTCGGAATAAGGTGGACGAATTAACTGCACTGATAACAGTTAACGGGTATGATGTAATTGGCATCATGGAGACAAGGCTCCAGGGTGACCAAGGCTGGGAACTCACCATCCAGGGGTAGTCAACATTTCGGAAGGATAGACAGAAAGGAAAAAGGAGGCGGGGTGGCATTGCCAATTAAAGAGGAAATTAATGCAATAGTAAGAAAAGACATTAGCTTGGATGATGTGGAATCGGTATGGTTGGAGCTACTGAATACCAAGGGGCAGAAAACGCTAGTGGGAGTTGTGTACAGACCACCAAACAATGGTAGTGAGGTTGGGGACAGTATCAAACAAGAAATTAGGGATGCATGCAATAAAGGTACAGCAGTTATCATGGGTGACTTTAATCTACATATTGATTCGGCTAACCAAACTGGTAGCAATGCGGTGGAGGAGGATTTCCTGGAGTGTATTAGAGATGGTTTTCTAGACCAATATGTCGAGGAACCAACTAGGGTGCTGGCTATCCTACACTGGGCGATGTGTAATGAGAAAGGACAAATTAGCAATTTTGTTGGGGAAGAGTGACCATAACATGGTAGGTGGACTTCTTTATTAAGATGGAGAGTGACACATTTAATTCAGAAACTAGGGTCCTGAACTTAAGGAAAGGTAACTTCGATGGTTTGAGGCGTGAATCGGCTAGAATAGACTGGCAAATGATACTTAAAGGGTTGACGGTGGATAGGCAATGGCAAACATTTAAAGATCACATGGATGAACTTCAGCAAGTGTACATCCCTGTCTGGAGTAAAAATAAAACGGAGAAGGTGGCTCAACCGTGGTTAACAAGGGAAATTAAGGATAGTATTAAATCCAAGGAAGAGGCATATAAATTGGCCAGAAAAAGCAGCAAACCTGAGGACTGGGAGAAATTTAGAATTCAGCATAGGAGTACAAAGGGTTTAATTAAGAGGGGAAAATAGAGTACAAGAAGAAGCTTTCTGGGAACATAAAAACTGACTGCAAAAGCTTCTATAGATATGTGAAGAGAAAAAGATTAGTGAAGGCAAACGTAGGTCCTTGCAGTCGGATTCAGGTGAATTTATAATGAGAAACAAAGAAATGGCAGACCAATTAAATAAATACTTTGGTTCTGTCTTCACGAAGGAAGACACAAATAACCTTCCGGATGTACTAGGGGACCGAGGGTCTCGTGAGAAGGAGGAACTGAAGGATATCATTATTAGGGAAATTGTGTTAGGGAAACTGATGGGATTGAAGGTTGATAAATCTCCGGGGCCTGATAGTCCGCATCCCAGAGTAGTAAGGAAATGGATATAGAAATAGTGGATGCATTGGTGATCATTTTCCAACAGTCTATCGACTCTGGATCAGCTCCTATGGACTGGAGGGTAGCTAATGTAACACCACTGTTTAAAAAGGGAGGGAGAGAGAAGTGGGTAACTATAGACCGGTTAGCTTAACATCAGTAGTGGGGAAAATGTTGGAATCAATTATTAAGGATGAAATAGCAGCGCATTTGGAAAGCATTAACAGGATCGGTCCAAGTCAGCATGAATTTATGAAGGGGAAATCATTCTTGACAAATCTTTTAGAATTTTTTGAGGATGTAACTAGTAGAGTGGACAAGGGAGAACCAGTGGATGTGGTGTATTTGGACTTTCAAAAGGCTTTTGACAAGATCTCACACAAGAGATTGGTGTGCAAAATCAAAGCACATGGTATTGGGGGTAATATACTGACGTGGATAGAGAACTGGTTGGCAGACAGGAAGCAGAGAGTCAGGATAAACGGATCCTTTTCAGAATGGCAGGCAGTGACTAGTGGAGTGCTGCAGGGCTCAGTGCTGGGACCCCAGCTCTTTACTAGTCGGGAAATTGTGTTGGGGAAATTGATGGGATTGAAGGCCGATAAATCCCCAGGGCCTGATGGACTGCATCCCAGAGTACTTAAGGAGGTGCCCTTGGAAATAGTGGATGCATTGACAGTCATTTTCCAACATTCCATTGACTCTGGATTAGTTCCTATGGAGTGGAGGGTAGCCAATGTAACCCCACTTTTTAAAAAAGGAGGGAGAGAGAAAACATGGAATTATAGACTGGTCAGCCTGACATCGGTAGTGGGTAAAATGATGGAATCAATTATTAAGGATGTCATAGCAGTGCATTTGGAAAGAGGTAATATGATAGGTCCAAGTCAGCATGGATTTGTGAAAGGGAAATCATGCTTGACAAATCTTCTGGAATTTTTTGAGGATGTTTCCAGTAAAGTGGACAAGGGAGAACCAGTTGATGTGGTATATTTGGACTTTCAGAAGGCTTTCGACAAGGTCCCACACAAGAGATTAATGTGCAAAGTTAAAGCACATGGGATTGGGGGTAGTGTGCTGACATGGATTGAGAACTGGTTGTCAGACAGGAAGCAAAGAGTAGGAGTAAATGGGTACTTTTCAGAATGGCAGGCAGTGACTAGTGGGGTACCGCAAGGTTCTGTGCTGGGGCCCCAGCTGTTTACACTGTACATTAATGATTTAGATGAGGGGATTAAATGTAGTATCTCCAAATTTGCGGATGACACTAAGTTGGGTGGCAGTGTGAGCTGCGAGGAGGATGCTGTGAGGCTGCAGAGCGACTTGGATAGGTTAGGTGAGTGGGCAAATGCATGGCAAATGAAGTATAATGTGGATAAATGTGAGGTTATCCACTTTGGTGGTAAAAACAGAGAGACAGACTATTATCTGAATGGTGACAGATTAGGAAAAGGGAAGGTGCAACGAGACCTGGGTGTCATGGTACATCAGTCATTGAAGGTTGGCATGCAGGTACAGCAGGCGGTTAAGAAAGCAAATGGCATGTTGGCCTTCATAGCGAGGGTATTTGAGTACAGGGGCAGGGAGGTGTTGCATCAATTGTACAGGGCCTTGGTGAGGCCACACCTGGAGTATTGTGTACAGTTTTGGTCTCCTAACCTGAGGAAGGACATTCTTGTTATTGAGGGAGTGCAGCGAAGGTTCACCAGACTGATTCCCGGGATGGCGGGACTGACCTATCAAGAAAGACTGGATCAACTGGGCTTGTATTCACTGGAGTTCAGAAGAATGAGAGGGGACCTCATAGAAACGTTTAAAATTCTGACAGGGTTAGACAGGTTAGATGCAGGAAGAATGTTCCCAATGTTGGGGAAGTCCAGAACCAGGGGACACAGTCTGAGGATAAGGGGGAAGCCATTTAGGACCGAGATGAGGAGGAATTTCTTCACCCAGAGAGTGGTGAACCTGTGGAATTCTCTACCACAGAAAGTTGTTGAGGCCAATTCACTAAATATATTCAAAAAGGAGTTAGATGAAGTCCTTACTACTAGGGGAATCAAGGGGTATGGTGAGAAAGCAGGAATGGGGTACTGAAGTTGCATGTTCAGCCATGAACTCATTGAATGGCGGTGCAGGCTAGAAGGGCCGAATGGCCTACTCCTGCACCTATTTTCTATGTTTCTAATATATATCAATGATTTGGATGAAGGAATTGAGTGTAATATCTCCAAGTTTGCCGATGACACTAAACTGGGTGGCGCTGTGAGCTGTGAGGGGGAATGCTAGGAGACTAGAGGGTGACTTGGAAAGGTTAGGTGAGTGGGCAAATGCATGGCAGATGCAGTATAATGTGGATAAATGTGAGGTTATCCACTTTCGGGGCAAAAATGCGAAGACAGAATATTATCTGAATGGCGGCAGATTAGGAAAAGGGGAGGTGCAACGAGACCTGGGTGTTATGCTTCATCAGTCATTGAAAGTTAGCATACAGGTACAGCAGGCAGTGAAGGCGGCAAATGGTATGTTGGCCTTCATAGCTAGAGGATTTGAGTATAGGAGCAGGGAGGTCTTATTGCAGTTGTACAGGGCCTTGGTGAGGCCTCACTTGGAATATTGTGTTCAGTTTTGGTCTCCTAATCTGAGGAAGGACGTTCTTGCTATTGAGTGAGTGCAGCGAATGTTCACCAGACTGATTCCCGGGATGGCAGGACTGACATATGAGGAGAGATTGGATCGACTGGGCCTGTATTCACTGGAGTTTAGAAGGATGAGAGGGGATCTCTTTGAAACATATAAGATTCTGATGGGACGGGACAGGTTAGATGCGGGAAGAATGTTCTCGATGTTGGGGAAGTCCAGAACTAGGGGACATAGTATTCGGATAAGGGTTTGGCCATTTAGGACTGAGATGAGGAGAAACTTCTTCACTCAGAGAGTTGTTAACCTGTGGAATTCCCTGCCGCAGAGAGTTGTTGATGCCAGTTCATTGGATATATTCAAGAGGGAGTGAGATATGGCACTTATGGCTAAGGGGCTCAAGGGGAATGGAGAGAAAGCAGGAAAGGGGTACTGAGGGAATGATCAGACATGATCTTATTGAATGGTGGTGCAGGCTTGAAGGGCCGAATGGCCTACTCCTGCACCTATTTTCTATGTTTCTATGTTTTTATGAAATCGAGGAAGACTCTAAAAATGAGTTCTAGGGTGGCTATAGTTTAACAACATTGGTCATTGGCAATGATTATCCAAAGCAATAGATGAAGCTTTCAGCAAGTTGATATTTACTTGGAAACTTGTTTTTCCTGACTAGATAAATAGCGATTGTTTACAATCCGGAAATATTGCTATTCCTGACTTTCCATTGTATTTGTTCTTGTATTTTCCAGAGATTCTGCACCTGTTTCCTTCTCCCAATATACCAAGAAGAAATGAAAAAATAAAATGCTAGGATACTTTGACCTAAGACTATCATATAAAATGTAAGATTCCTTACTCCTGTGGCTCAGCTTTCAGCTGGGTCTGTCTGCATTTCTGCATGGCAATTGACAAATTGAGTTTTGAAGCAGCGTAAAAGATCGCAAACACTTGAACGTTACTAGTTTTGGGTAAATCGTTTTGATTCCTCCTAGATTACTCTGATATCTTGGCAGAAACTTCAGGCCCCATGCTTTTCTGAGTTTGCCCAATAGCCAGCATGACCCAGCTGGATATTGTGTCCAACTCTGGGCATCGCACTTTCAAAAGGACATGAAGGCTTGGAAGAGGGTACAAAAGAGAGTTACTAGAACAGTTCCAGGAATAAGGGATTACAGTTACGTGGTGTTGCTCGAACAGCAATTTTGCTAGTCATGTGACTAGTAGTTGTCTACGACAGTTCTTGAGTTAAATACCAAATGACACACTAGACAAGGACGGTACCGTTAATGTTCGTTTAATACAGAAGAAGTACAAGACTCACCACTTATACTTTATAGTTACCTAATAGGTCCCTGGATGATCAGTCCATCCTAATACTGTTCCGTCAAGGGTTTCTTCCCTGGTGCCTACTTCTGCCGAGTGTTACTCCTAGGTCCTCGCTATGGAGTGTCCGAACCTGTCTATCTTTCTACCCTCCTTTTCATGCCCAACTAGTCGAGTTGGTGCCAGTAAGTCCGAGGTGATTAGGGTCTTCCTGCTGTCGGGTTGGTGCCAGTAAGTCCGAGGTGATCAGGTCAGTAAGACTAAGGTAATTAGTTTCTTTCCTGCTGAAATTGACAGTGCATACTCCGTCTTTGTGTTGGGGGAAATTGGCTCCGCTTTGTCCGTCCAGACCAGTGACCTTATGGCCTGTACTTCCACACGTGGATAGACTGGAGAAGCTGGGGTTGTTCTCCTTGGAGCAGGGAAGGCTAAGAGGAGATTTGATAGAGGTGTTTAAAATCATGCAAAGTTTAGGGTGAATAAGGAGAAACTGTTTCCAATGGCTGAAGAGTCGATAACCAGAGGGCAAAGATTTAAGCTGATTAGCAAAAGAACCAGAGGCGACATGAAAAAAAACTTTTTGTTACGCAGCAAATGGTTAGCATTTGGAATGCACTACCTGAGGGACGCCATTTGGCCCATCATGTCCGTGCCGGCCGACAAAGAGCTTTCCAGCCTAATCCCACTTTCCAGCTCTTGGTCCGTAGCCCTGTAGGTTATGGCACTTCAAATGCATATTTAAGTACTTTATGAATGGGATGAGGTTTTTGCCTCTACCATCTCTTCAGGCAGTGAGTTCCAGACCCCCACCACCCTCTGGGTGAAAACATTTCACCTGAAATCACCTCTAAACCTTCTACCAATTACATTAAATCTCTGGAAGACCTGCTGCATGACTTTTTCGTGATTGGGGTCAGCCACAAGGCGATGTTAAGTAAGCTGCTGGCTGCGGAGACACCGGACCTCAGCAAGGTCATCACCATCACCCAGGCTTGCATGTCCATGCAGAAAAGCACGAAGCAGATATAGCGACAAAGCAGGAACTCCATGGCAACTACTGTTTACAAAATTGTATTGACGGCCGGCAGAGCTGCACATGGCAGGGCCTACTCGACTGCGTCTGCAAGACTGGGAGCCGCTCAAAGCCCGCCATCGAGGGCCTACTCGACTGCTTATGCGAGAACGGGAGCTGCTCAAAGTTTGCCATCGAGGGCCTACTCGACTGCGAATGCGAGAACGGGAGCCGCTCAAAGCCTGCCATCGGGAGCAAATCCGAGCTCAACGTGTTGGCGTTGCGGGGGCAATCACCGACCCCATCAGAGCCGCTTCAGGCAGTATGTATGCAGAGGGTGTGCGAAGACGGGGCATCTTCAGCGGATGTGTTTGCAGCGGAGCAAGCGAACTGTGACACACCACATAGATTATGATCAATTCAGCGTGAATCTGGCGATGCAGCCCGAGACATTTGGGAGCTCCAAGGAGGAAGTGCATAGCGTATGTGATTTCCTAACATAGAGCCAACTGATTATGATAGAGGGAAAACTAAACGGTGTGCCAGTATCCATGGAATTAGACTCGGGTGCGAGTTAATCGACAATGAGCCAGAGGACTTTCGAAAAGCTGTGGGAGACCAAGGCAGAGAGACCCAAGCTGAGTCCGATAAATGCGAAGTTGCGCACCTACACCAAAGAGCTCACACCAATGATCGGTAGTGCAGCAGTAAGAGTGTCATATGAGGGAGCGGTTCATGATCTACCGTTATGGATTATCCCAGGCAACAGCCCATCGTTATTCGGTAGGGTTTGGCTCGAGAAAATAAAATGGAAATGGTACGATATCAAAGCTTTGTCATCAGCAGATGATGATTTGTGTGCTCAAGTGCTGAGCAAATTTCCCTCACTGTTTGAACCGGGAATTGGCAGTGTGGTGTCAGTGCACCGTACTACAAACTCACACGAGGCATGTACTGCAGACACAGTCACTACGTGGCCTTATTCTTTTATTCCCAGGACCAAGAAGTGCTGACCCTGGGTGGGACCTCCCCTTTTATAACTGGAAACCCAGGTGAGGAGTGTCTCCCACAAATTCACCCCCTGTGGTCAGGGTGTGCATTTCTAGCGTATAAGTACAGTGTACAGGAGTTGCATGAGGGTTACATGAAGATTACCGTTGCATGATGGTTACATACATGACATCACCTCCCCCCTTACGTCTTTTTGTGTCAAAGGTTAAGTCTTTCAGGTGGTCGACGCTCTCTCGTGGAGCGCCGCAGTTGTGGCTCTGGTGGCTGAGCCTCGGCATGCGTCTTTGTCACCTGAGGTGATCCTGGCCTGTCCGGGCTGGCCGCAGGGACTGTGCATGCTGTGGACTGTCCTTGTTGCTCGTCCACTGGCAGTGGTGTGGGTGACATCTCATGCTCTTCTTCAGGTTCCTCCGTGTCTATGCTGAACCTTTTCTTTACTTGGTCCAAGTGTTTGCGGCATAGCTGCTCATTGTTTAGTATGACCACTATGACCCTATTCCCTTCTTTGCCAATTACTGTGCCCTCGGGCCACTTGGGTCCCAAAGCATTGTTAAGAACAAATACCGGGTCATCCATTTCTATACACCTCCTCCTTGAGTTTCGATCATGGAACTCGGTTTTGGACTGGCGCTTGGCTCAACAATGTCTGCCAGGGCTGGGTGACTGAGAGACAGCCGTGTTTTAAGCGTGCGTTTCATGAGGAGTTCTGCTGGCGGGACTCCCGTGAGCGAGTGCGGGTGGGACCTGTCGGCCAGCAGGAGGCGCGATAGGCAGTACTGAAGGGACGGTCTTTAGATGCGTGGCATGCCCTGTTTTATGACAGCTTGAACGGCGCTGTCCGGACGCGTTTGATACCATTTCCTGACATAAACTCCTGGAATTCATGGCTGGTGAAACACGGGCCATTGTCGCTGACCAGTATGTCCGGCAAGTCGTGGGTCGCGAAAACCGTATGCAGACTCTCCACGGTGATGGATGTCGTGCACGAGTTTAATATGATGCACTCGATCCATTTCAAGTATGCATTGACAACGATCAGGAACATTTTCCCCATGAACGGGCCCGCATAGTCTACGTGAATACATGACCATGGACTGGTGGGCCAGGGCCACGGGCTGAGTGGGGCCTCCCTGGGGGCATTGCCCAGCTAGGCACACGTCGTGTACCTGCGAACCCAGTGTTCCAGGTCTGAGTCAATCCCCGGCCACCAGCCATGTGATCGGGCAATGGCCTTCATTAACACAATGCCAGGGTGCTCGCTGTGGAGTTCCCTGATCAACGCTTCCCTGCCTTTCTGGGGCATGACTACCCAGCTGCCCTATAGCAGGCAGTCGGCTTGGATGGAGAGCTTATCCATCCGTCTCTGAAATGGTCTGACCTCCTCGGGGCACGCCCTGTGTGCGGGCGCCCAATCCCCAGTCAGGACACATTTCCTTTTCATGGATAGGAGAGGGTCTCTGTTGGTCCTGGCGGGCTGTGATGGGGGAGCCTGTGGTGTCAAAAGCCTCAACGGCCATGACCATCTCAGCACTTTGCTCCGCTGCCCCCTCGGTGGTGGCCAGTGGGAGCCTGCTGAGCGCATCAGCGCAATTTTCGGTGCCTGGCCGGTGCCGTATGGTGTAGCCATACGCAGCCAGCGTGAGAGCCCATCGCTATATGCGAGCTGACGCATTGGCATTGACAGCCTTGCTGTCGGACAACAGGGATGTTAACGGCTTGTGGTCCATCTCTAGCTTGAACCGTCTACCGAAAAGGTACTGGTGCATCTTTTTCACACCGTAAACACAAGTGAGTGCTTCCTTTTCAACCATGCCGTATCCACGCTCTGCCTGGGAGAGTGACCTGGAGGCATCAGCCACCGGTTGGAGTCGGCCGTCGTCATTACCCTGCTGCAACACACATCCAACCCCGTAGGACGATGCATCGCACATTAAAACGAGTTTTTTACAGGGGTCATACAAAGTCAACAGTTTGTTAGAACACAGCAGGTTCCGCACCTTATTGAAAGCCCGTTCTTGACGGTCCCCCCAAAGCCATTCACAACCTTTACGCAGGAGCATGTCTAACGGCTCCAACAATGTGCTTAAGTTCGGCAGAAAGTTCCCGAAATAGTTCAAAAGTCCCAGGAACGATCGCAACTCCGACGTGTTGCCGGGCCTGGGCGCCCAGCGGATCGCCTCCGTTTTTGATTCAGTGGGCCGATTCCGTCTGCGGCAACCCTTCTGCCCAAAAACTCGACCTCTGGGGCCAAAAACACACACTTGGCCTTTTTCAGCCGCAAGCCTACCCGGTCCAGTCAGCGTAGCACCTCCTCCAGGTTGTGGAGGTATTCCTCGGTGTCTCGACCTGTTATAAGGATGTCGTCTTGGAATACGATTGTTCCAGGAATGGATTTGAACAAGCTTTCCATGTTCCGCTGAAAGATAGTTGCCGCCGAATGAATGCCAAACGGACACCTGTTGTAGATAAGTAATCCCTTGTGCGCTGTGATGGTGGTCAGAAGCTTGGATTCTTCAGCCAGTTCCCGAGTCATGTAGGCCGAAGTGAGGTCCAGTTTCGTGAACAGCTTGCCACCTGCCAATGTGGTAAAAAGGTCCCCCGCTTTCGGCAGCGGTTATTGGTCTTGCAGCGACACTCGGTTGATGGTGGCTTTGTAGTCGCCACAAATCCTGACTGAGCCATCTGCTTTAAGGACAGGAATGATGGGACTTGCCCAGTCGCTGAATTCAATGGCCGAAATTATGCCCTCTCTGAGCAGTCTGTCCAATTCACTTTCAATTTTCTCACGCATCACATACGGCACCGCTCTGGCTTTGTGGTGCATTGGTCTGGCGTCCGGAGTGATGCATTTCACTACTTTAGTGCCCTTGAACATTCCGACACCGGGTTGAAACAGTGACCCGAATTTTTGTAGGACCTGTGAGCATGATCTTCGCTCCACAGATGAAATGGCGTGCACATTCCCCCATTTCCAATTCAGCTCGGCTAGCCAACTTCTCCCCAAGAGCATGGGGCCATTTCCCGGGACGATCCAGAGTGGCAGCCGGTTCTGTGATCCATTATGTGTTACCACCAAGTTTGCACTGCCGAGCACTGGGATGACCTCTTTGGTGTACGTCCGTAGCTGGTCCCATCGCCGGATGCATTGTTCCTCGTGATGGCGTGAATTGCCAATCCCCTTTCCATTGTCCCTGTTGCGGGCCCACCCTAGAGTCTGTTGCTGCCTGTACGGTTTCAAAATGCCCTTGCCTGCCTGCGGGGTCCCTAGCCGCGTTCACAATGTTAACTCCCTGGTCCATCGCCACATTGGGACCAGGGATGCGCGCGTAAATTAGCTTGGTCTCCTCTTCCCCTGCCATGTAGGTCTGAGCTATCAATGCCGCCCCTTATAAAGTCAAGTCCTTGACCTCTATGAGCTTCCTGAAAATCCCGGCATGATTAATGCCCTCAATGAAAAAGTCCCTTAACATCTCTCCCCTGCAGGCGTCTGTGAACTTACAGAGACTGGCCAAGTGCCGCAGGTCCGCAACGAAGTCCGAGATGTATTGTCCCTCCCGACGCCGGTGCGTGTAGAACCGGTGCCGGGCCATGTGTACGCTATTCGCAGGCTTGAGATACTCACTGATCAGCTGGCTGAGCTCTTCAAAGGACTTGTCCACTGGCTTTTCGGGTGCGAGCAGGTCTTTCATCAGCGCATACATCTGTGGTCCGCAGCTGGTCAGTAGATGCGCCCTCCACTTGTCAGCCGCTGTCGCTCCCAACCAGTCCTTCATGACAAAGCTCTGCTGGAGTCTTTCCATGAAGTCGTCCCAGTCCTCACCCACACAGTAACGTTCCTCTGTGCTACCGGTGGCCATCCTCGTGGTTCAGTGATTCCCGTTTCTCATCGCCAAATGTGGTGTCCCTGCACCGTACTACAAACTCACACGACATGTACTGGAGACACAGTCACTACGTGACCTTAACCTTTATTCCCAGGACCAAAGAGTGCTGACCCTGGATGGGACCTCCTCTTTTATACCTGGAAGCCCAGGTGAGGAGTGTCTCCCACAAATTCACCCCCTGTGGTCAGGGTGTGCATTTCTAGGGTATAAGTACAGTGGTACAGGAGTTGCATGAAGGTTACAGTTACATGAAGATTACTATTGCATGATGGTTACATACAAGACAGGCAGCTTCGAGGGAGCCAAGGTACAGATTCACCTAGGCCCAGACGCAAGGCCCATCCATCACAAAGCCAGGGCGGTCCCGCACATGATAAGAGAAAAGGTCGAGCTCGAATTGGACAGGCTACAACGTGAGGGGGTCATCTCACTGGTCGAATTTAAAGAAAGGGCCAGTCCCATTGTTCATGTGTTAAAGAGTGATGGCACGGTCAGGATTTGTGGAGACTATAAGGTCACGATCAACCGAGTTTCGAAACAAGATCAGTACCCGCTACCGAAAGCTGATGACCTGTTTGCAATGCTAGCCGGGAGAAAATCATTCACCAAATTGGATCTAACATTGGCCTACATGACACAGGAACTGGTTGAATCATCTAAGAAACTTACGTGCATCAACACGCACAAAGGACTGTTTATTTACAACAGGTGCCCTTTTGGCATTCGTTCGGCGGCAGCCATATTTCAGAGAAACATGGAGAGCCTACTGAAATCCGTCCCCAGGACCATGGTATTCCAAGACAATGTCCTAGTCACAGGTCATGACACCGCCGAGCACCTGCACAATCTGGAAGAGGTTCTGCGTCGTCTGGACAAAGTGGAACTCAGGCTGAAATGTTCGAAGTGCGTTTTCATGGCACCAGAGGTTGAATTCCTTGGACGAAAGATTGCTGCAGACGGAATCAGGCCTACAGACGCAAAAACAGAGGCCATCAAAAATGCATCCAGGCCCCAGAATGTGACAGAGCTGCGTTCGTTCCTGGGTCTTCTTAACTACTTCGGTAACTTCTTACCCAAATTGAGCACAGTATTAGAGCCTTTGCACAAGTTGCTCAGGAAAGGAGTTGACTGGGTGTCGGGTGAACTTCAAGACAGAGCCTTTAAGGAGGCTAGAAATCTGTTGTGTTCCCACAAGCTACTGGTACTGTATGACCCATGCAAGCATCTAGTTTCGACCTGTGATGCGTCGTCCTATGGGGTCGGCTGCATACTCCAGCAAACCAATGAATCAGGAAAACTACAACCAGTTGCATACACGTCTCGAAGCCTGTCCAAGGCGGAAAGAACCTACGGCATGGTAGAGAAAGAGGCTTTAGCATGTGTTTATGGGTTAAAAAAAATGCACCAGTACCTTTTTGGGCATCGCTTCGAGCTGGAAACCGATCACAAGCCGTTTATATTGTTGTTCTCGGAGCATAAAGTTATCAATACCAATGCGTCGTCCCACATCTTGAGGTGGGCGCTGACATTATTTGCCTATGGTTATATTAATCGCCATAGACCAGGCACCGACAACTGCGCTGATGCATTGAGCCGGTTACTGTTGCCCACACTGGAGGTGGAAACGCCAATGCCCGCAGAGCTACTCATAGCCATAGATGCCTTTGAGAATGAAGGGTCGCCTGTCATTGCTCAACAAATTAAGACCTGGACCAGCCAGGATCCAAACCTTTCAGTTGTAAAACATTCTATTCTTAAGGGGACTCATCGGCCATCCCCAAGGAAATGGGTGATGAAACCAAACCATACAGCCGTCGCAAAGATGAACTTTCCATCCAGTCCGACTGTTTCCTATGGGGTAATCATGTTGTAATGCCCAAGAAAGGCAGGGTAAGATTTGTACGGGAGTTACATAGTACGTATCCCGGCATTGTCATGATGAAGGCCATCGCCAGGTCCCATGTTTGGTGGCCTGGCATTGACTCAGACTTAAGAGTCATGCGTGCATCAGGGCAACACTTGCATGCAGTTAAGCATTGCCCCAAAAGAAGCTCCGCTTAGTCTGTGGTCATGGCCATCCAAATCATGGTCTAGAATCCACATCGACTTTGTGAGCCCCTTCCTCGGTAAAATGTTTTTGTGGTGGTGGATGCATACTCCAAATGGATAGAATGTGTGATCATGTCATCCAGCACTTCCACTGCCACCATTGAGAACCTGTTTGCCAGACATTGTTGTCAGCGACAACGGACCATGTTTCACGAGCCTGGGGTTTCAAGAGTTCATGAAACGCAACAGCATAAAACACGTGAGGTCAGCCTCGTTCAAACCCATGTCCAATGGTCAAGCGGAGCAGGCAGTTCAAACCATCAAGCAGAGCCTGAAATGCGTAACTCACGGTTCCTTGCAGACACGCCTGTCACGTATACTGGTCAGTTACAGGACAAGGCCACACACGCTCACTGGGGTCCCGCCTGCAGAACTATTGATGAAGAGAGGCCTCAAAACCAGGCTCTCTCTAGTCCATCCTGACCTTAGTGATCATGTCGAAACCCGAAGTCAATGCCAGCAGTGGTATCAGAACCGCGCCGCAGTGTCACACGGCATATCTGTAAATGACCCAGTGTATGTACTTAACCATGGTCAAGGGCCCAAGTGGCTCCCAGGCAATGTTACAGATAAGGAGGGTAACCGGGTGTATATGGTTAAGCTCAAGAATAGGCAGATGTGCATGAAACACATTGATCAAATCAAGTTAAGACACATTGACGAACCGGAACAGTTGGAAGAAGACACCGCGAGCTTAGACGACCAACCAACTCATGTCCAGCCATCAGAAGAACCCACTGTGGTCAACGCCCAGCCCCAAGTCGTGAGAAACTCTGATAGCACTGGGATTGTACTGACAGGGAGCGAAGGGTTCCGTACCATCTGAACACGTAATATTGACTTGTGCTAAGAACTTGGGGGGGGGGGGGGGATGATGTAATGTACATAAGGTCTGCCCACCACCAGGGGACACTACCATCGGAGGTCCTAGGGTTATAGGTACACTCGTGCTGGGTCCGGTATATAACCTGAACTTCACCTTTGTATCTTCACTTCTGGAAGCCATTAAAGACTGACCAGGTTACACCTAGTCACTGGCTCACAGTACAGAGTTCATTGTATCGTTTGATACACTACAGTTATAGAGGTCGTGGGTTTGGGAGGTGCTGTCAAAAAAGCGAGTTGCTGCAGTGCATCTTGAAGATGGTACACACTGCTGCCATGGTGCGCCGGTAGTGGAGGGGGTCAATGTTTAAGGTGGTAGATGGGGTGCAAATCAAGCAGGCTGCTTTGTCCTGGATGGTGTCAAACTATTTGAATGTTGGAGCTGTACACATCCAGGCAAATGGAGAGTATTCCATCACACTCCTCATTGATTTGTGCCCTGTAGATGATGGAAAGGCTTTGGGGAGTCAGGAGGTGAGACACTCGCCACAGAATACCCAGCCTCTGATTTGCTCTTGTTGCCACAGTATTTATGTGGCTGGTCTGCTAAGTTTCTGGTCAATAATGACCCTCAGGATGTTTATGGTGGGAGATTCAGTGATGGTAATGCCGTTAAATGTCAAGGGGTGGTGATTAGAATCTTGCTTGTTGGAGATAGTAATTGACTGGCACTTGTGTGGCATAAATGTTACTTGCCACTTATCAGCCCAAGCCTGAATGTCGTCCAGGTCTTGCTGCATGTGGGCATGGATTACTACATTATTGGAGGAGTTGCGAATGGAACTGAACACTGTACCATCATCAGCGAACATCCCCACTTCTGACCTTATGATGGAGGGAAGGTCATTGATGAAGCAGCTGAAGATGGTTGGGCCTAGGACAATGCCCTGAGGAACTCCTGCAGCGATGTCCTGGGGCTGAGATGATTGATCTCCAACAACCACGACCATCTTCCTTTCCACATGCTGGAGTCATACCTAGCACAATGTTTTCCCCCTGATTCCCATTGACTTCAATTTTACTCGGGCATCTTCATGCCACTCTCAGTCAAATGCTGTCAAGGGCAGTCACTTTCATCTCACCTCTGGAATTCAGCTCTTTTGGCGCTGTTTGGGCCAAAGCTCTAATGAGGTCTGGAGCCGAGTGGTCCTGGCAGAACCCGAACTGAGCATCAGTGAGCAGGTTATTGGTAAGTTATTGAAGCCGCCTTTCCTGATGGTTGTTTAATGGTCCACCACCATTCACGACTGCGGGATCGCTTAGCTCTGTTTATAGCATGCTGCTTCCACTGTTTAGCATGCATGTAGTCCTGTGTTGCAGCTACCCCAAGTTGGCACCTTATTTTTAAGTATGCTTGGTGCTGCTCCTATGATTCTCTTCTGTACTCATCATTGGTTGGTCCCCTGACTTGATGGTAATGATAGAGTGAGGGATATGCTGGGCCACGAGGTTGCAGATTGTGGTGGAATACAATTCTGCTGCTGCTGATGGCCCACAGAGCCTCATAGATGTCCAGTTTTGAGCTGCCAAATCTGTTTTGAATCTATCTCTAATTTGCACGGTGGTAGTGCCACACAACACCTTTATTGAGTTAGGCACCTCTCTCAAGTACTTTCAATAAATGTTAAACTTTTCAACGTGAAAATTATACCTTCAGATTAGCAGTAGTTAGATCATCATCATCATCATCATCATAGACAGTCCCTCAAAATTGAGGAAGACTTGCTTCCACTCTAAAAATGAGTTCTTAGGTGACTGAACAGTCCAATACGAGAATTACAGTCTCTGTCACAGGTGGGACAGATAGTCGTTGAAGGAAAGGGTGGATGGGACTGGTTTGCCGCATGCTCCTTCCACTGCCTGCGCTTGGTTTCTGCATGCTCTCGGCGATGAGACTCAAGGTGTTCAGGGTTCTCCTGGATGCACTTCCTCCACTTAGGGCAGTCTTTGGACAGGGACTTCCAGGTGTCAGTGGGGATGTTGCATTTTATCAAGGATGCTTTGAGGGTGTCCTTGAAACATTTCCTCTGCCCACCTTGGGCTCGCTTGCCATGTAGGAGTTCCAAGTAGAGCGTTGCTTTGGGAGTCTTGTGTCAGGCATGCGAACAATGCTGCCCGCCCAGCGGAGCTGGTCGAGTGTGGTCAGTGCTTCGATGCTGGGGCTGCAAAGCTCAGCAAGGTTAGGAAACAGTAAGATCAGACTCTGTCTCTTTGGTGCATTCATATGTGCCAACCGGCTGCATTTGACATAGATATCAGCGTTTTGGATTAAATGTTCCCATTTCCAGGTTAATAAAAATTGAGTCAGTATTGACATCACTGTGAGTTGGAGTTGGGGTGAGACTTATGACTGTGCACTGTTACCCCTAGAATCTTCCAATGATCTATCTTTGGCCCCTTCCTCTACATGTAAGCCCTTGGCAACATAATCCAAGACATGGCATCAGCTTCTGTATGTAGGCTGCCGACACCGAACTCTACCCCTCCACTATTTTCTTGTTTACTTCATAACTACCCCTGTATATTGGACGCCTGTTCTACATGTGTCTTGGATTAGCCACAACTTTCTCCAGTGGGAAAAGCAAAACAATCGTCTCCTGCCACAAACTCTGTACCTTTCCCCTCCTGAACCATTGTCTACTGCTGAACCAAACGGTCTGCAACCCCAACCTGAACTTCTGACCCCATATCTTCTCCATCACAAAGATGCATACTTTCACCTCTGTAACATCACTCACCTCCAAGACCCCTTCTTCAGCTCATCTGCCACTGAAACCCTTATTCATGCCTTTGCCACTTTCAGACTTGACTGTTCCAATGCTTTTCCGTTCTTCATCATCCTTCCAACTTCAGCTCATCAAAAACTCTGCTGCGTATATTCTATCCCACATCTTTGACAATTAACCCTTGTCCTTGCTGACCTACATTGGCTCCCAGATCCCCCAACACTTCTATTTTAAAATTCTCATAATTGTGTTTAAATTGTTCATGCTTTCGCCTCTTATAACTGTGACCTCCTCCTACATTACAACAGTGACTACACTCCAAATGTACTTCATTGGCTGTAAAGCACTTTGAGACATCTAGTAGTCATGAAAGGCGCTATATAAATGCAAGTCTGTATTTTTTCGTTCTTTTTCCTCCAGTCCTACACCCTCTCAACTCTCTGTTCTGCTGACTCTGGTATCTTGTGATTCATTCCTTCCCTTTGCCCCACTAATGGCAGCAGTGCTTTCAGCTGCCTATGCCCATTGATATAAGACATGTTCCTAGTTTTACAAATTACTAGTCAGGCAGTGAGGTAATGGCTTTTTATTAATCCAGTGAAAAGTATCATTGTATTATGTTGCTTGCAAGTTTATGAGGGAGCTGCGCATGAATCCCAAAAAGTTAGTTTGCAGGTGCAGCAGGTAATCAGGAAGGCGAATGGACTGTTGGCCTTCATTGCGCGAGGGATGGAGTACAAAAGCAGGGAGGTCCTACTGCAACTGTACAGGGTATTTGTGAGGCCGCACCTGGAGTACTGTGTGCAGTTTTGGTCACCTTACTTAAGGAAGGATATACTAGCCTTGGAGGGGGTACAGAGACGATTCAGTAGGCTGATTCTAGAGATGAGGGGGTTACCTTATAATGATAGATTGAGTAGACTGGGTCTTTACTCGTTGGAGTTCAGAAGGATGAGGGCTGATCTTACAGAAACATTTAAAATAATGAAAGGGATAGACAAGATGGAGGCGGAGAGGTTGTTTCCACTGGTTGGGGAGACTAGAACTAGGGGGCACAGCCTCAAAATACGGAGGAGCCAATTTAAAACCGAGTTGAGAAGGAATTTCTTCTCCCAGAGGGTTGTGAATCTGTGGAATTCTCTGCCCAAGGAAGTAGTTGGGGCTAGCTCATTGAATGTATTCAAATCACAGATAGATTTTTAACCAATAAGGGAATTAAGGGTTATGGGGAGCGGGCGGGTAAGTGGAGCTGAGTCCACGGCCAGATCAGCCATAATCTTTTTGAATGGCGGAGCAGGCTCGAGGGACTAGATGGCCTACTCCTGTTCCTAATTCTTATGTTCTTATGAGTCAGACCCACTACCAGGTTTTTCTGTGGTCGTAAATATATGGTAGCATAGTGATTTTGTAACTGGACTAATAATCCAGAGAAGGTGAGTTCAAATCCCACCATAGCAGTTTGAGAATTTAAATTCAGTTTAAAAATCTGGAATAATAAGGTAATTATCCGTAAAAATGGAAATCTGCCATTCTTACCCGATCTGGCCTGTATGTGATTGTAGACTCACATTAATGCACTTGACTTTTAAATGCCATCTGAAGAGACTTAGCAAGCTGGTTAGTTGTATCAAATAGAAGTCATCCCACTACCACCTTCTCAGGTCAACTAAGGATGGGCAATAATTGCCAAACTTGCCAGCGACGCCACACCCTGGAAATTAATTATTTTAACGCGTAATATTTATTTGTCCGTAATCATCAACATCATAGGCAGTCCCTCAGAATCGAGGAAGATTTGCTTCCACTCTTCAAATGAGTCCTTAGGTGGCTGAACAGTCCAATATGAGAACCACAGTCCCCGTCACAGGTGGGACAGATGAGGGTAAGGGAGGGTGGGACAGAGTTGCCGCACACTCTTTCCGCTGCCTGCGCTTGGTTTTTGCATGCTCTCGACGATGAGACTCGAGGCGCTCAGTGCGCTCCTGGATGTGCTTCCTCCACTTAGGGTGGTCTTTGGCCAGGGACTCCCAGCTGTCAGTGGGGATGTTGCATTTTATCAGGGAATCTTTGAAGGTGTTCTTGTAACGTTTCCGCTGCCCACCTTTGGCTCGTTTGCCGTCAAGGAGTTCCGAGTAGAGCACTTGCTTTGGGAGTCTTATGTCTGGCATGCGAACTATGTGGCCTGCCCAGCGGAGCTGATGAAGTGTAGTCAGTGCTTCAATGTTGGGGATGTTGGCCTGGTCAAGGACGCTAATTTTGGTGCTTCTGTCCTCCATGGGGATTTTTAGGATCTTGCGGAGACATCCAGTGCAGCCTTCGGTCGCCTCAGGAAAAGAGTGTTTGAAGACCAGGCCCTCAAAACTGCCACCAAGCTCATGGTCTACAGGGCTGTAGTAATACCCGCCCTCCTGTATGGCTCAAAAACATGGACCATGTACAGTAGACACCTCAAGTCGCTGGAGAAATACCAACGATGTCTCCGCAAGATCCTAGATAAGGTGGGTAAATGGAGTAGAGGTACAGATCAACGATGAACTAAATGACGGAACAAGCTTGATGGGCTGATTGGCCTACTCCTGTCTTTTGAAAGCATATTCCTATCACTTCACCCACTGTTCCACCCCTGCCTTTAATAAACAACATGTGAGCAGGTGCTCACCACAGTAAACAATAATGTAATGGTTTCAGAGACATGTCTCATCTTGTTGGTGTGCACATCTCCCCAGTTAGACTGGTTCTGGACACCCAATATTGGAGAAAATCTACTTCGCAGATTGCTGTTACTAAGAGGAATCGCTGACGAATAATGCAGAGGAACTCGATTGACACAAACAATGAACTGTGTTCTGGGCAGTCAGCCCGACATGAAACGACAAGGAAAACCGCTCCGCGGCAGGAGCATTGCATTGAACACAATGGCCAGGTTTGGTTGCACGCAGCCAGCACTCAGACAGGCTGCTTTCACCCAAACATCTAGAGTAACAGCTGGCCACGGCTAACTTTAAATTCAGGTTTACCAATGTGAAATCATAAAATAAAGATAGATATTGGCGTTTCCCGTCAACGTAAATTTGGACTGTGGGCAAACACGGAGCTAATTTTTAACCAAAATAGAATGTCACGAACGATCAACCGGTGGAAATAAGCAGGGTGTTGTCAACACTGGCGATTCACTGATAAGTTAAAGCACTTCAGGAAGTTTAGAAATGTTCCCGATTCAAATGGGAAGAAAGTAGTTTTCTTTCCACACGTTCAAATCTTCAACGTCAATCGAGTGCAGTTAAAAAGAAACAGCAAGGGTGGCCGTTACTGCTCTTAACATTAATATTATTTGCAATAGCATTTTGTAGAACTGCTTTAGCAGACCCGTGCCTCAACCGACCGCGCCTGATCAGATTGAACCCAACTTGACCTCTGTCCGCTGTGGTTTTTTGATAGCACAAACCTCTGATTTCATCGCTTTGCATCGTGTGACTGGATTTTCCCTACTCTTGTACTGCTGTGTCCTGGAGCTCTGAAAATTTCGGGATTCCCAGCCACCAACAATACATCCGACATCAATTGCTGGATTTTCCATGACATAATCGTCGCACATTCCTTAAAGTGGCCCTTATAATTATAAATGCCACCTCAAAGCCAAAACGGGTTGGCTGGAAACCAATGCAGAAAACAATCCAGCCAGTACTTCTGCAAGACGCCCTCACTTTGTGTTTAATATAATAAATCATATTTGTGTGCAGTACTTTAATAAATACAACAAAAGCTAAATACTGCGAATGCTAGAAATTTAGGGAAAAAAATGAAAATGCTGGAAACGCTCAGCAGATTAGGCAACATCTGTGGCGAGAGAAAGAGTTAATACAGGAGGTGGGTGGGATGGCTTGACCCATCCACCTCCACGGAGGTGTGTGGGGGACCTGACCCATCCACCTCCATGGCACGAACCTGGTATTGCAGTACTTCCAGGAACGGTGCAGTGGCTCTAGGCCTTTTGGCTAAGAGCATTGGCGCAGAGTGATCCTTGACTGGTGCAGGGTGACCTCTGGCGTTTGACAAAGAATTGTAACGATTGGAACGATTGGACACGAATAAAAAAAATAAAATAAAAAAAATACTTGAGGTTGATGACCTTTCATCTGAACTGGAAAATGTTAGAGATGTGACAGTTTTTAAGCAAGTACAGAAATTAAACGGCGCAGATCAACTCTTTTGCGTGCTAAATGTCTTTTGGAACTCACACGTTTTGTCAACATTTTTTGTCTTATAATATTCCTGTGAAGCGTTGAAGGTGCCATGTAAACAGAGTGATTATTTGTAACAACTTTTTTGTGTCCTGCGCATGCACGCCTGGCCTCGATCCGGTCGCGCACGTGCAGTGCGATATACGAGGAAGCTGGAAGTTCGGCCGAACCATGACCCGCGTGGAGCTGATCGCCGCTCGAACCTGGGATTGGAGCTGCTTCTATATAAATACAAGTTATGGTTGTTGTAGTTGTTAACTGCCAAAAATGATGTTAGAAAGAAAGACTTGGATTTATATAGCGCCTTTCATGACCACCGGCATCTCAAACGTGCTTTACAGCCAATTAAGTACTTTTTGGAGTGTAGTCACTGTTGTAAGGTTAGAGATGAATAGTTTTTGACCAAGTACAGAGCCAGGGAAAAGAGGGCAGGGCAGGAACAATACTCTGATAGAGTGATGATCAGGAGTGCTTAAATGACAAAAGTGATGATGTTGCAAGGCAAAATGAGACAAGTATATAAACAAATGATGGGTGCAAAGGAGGTGTAAATGGTTACAGCAGAATATCAAGGACGGAGGGAAGCACAGAAAATCTGGCAAAGAAGAGAATACTCCCGAGGCCCGAGAATATGCTGCAGAAATGCAAGTCTCTTCCAGGAGTGCAGGCCACTAAAAAGTTCCACTCTAGAGACTTGAGCACATAATGTGGGCCAATGCTCCTATGCAGTACTGAGGGAGTGCTGCACTGTGGGAGTTGTCATTTTTCAGATGAGATGTTAAACCAAAGTCTCATCTGCCTTCTCAAGTGAACGTAAAAGATCCCATGGCATCATTCAAAGAAGCGCTGGGGAGTTCTCTTGGCATTCTGGCCAATATTTATTCCTTTGCCAACACCTAAAACAGATGATGATAATTTTTTCACTGCTATTTGTGGGACCTTGCTGTGAGTAAAAAGGCAGCTGCTGGTCCCTGCATTACAACAGTGACTACACAGGAAAAAGAACATAAGAAATAGGAGCAGGAGTAGGGCCATTCGGCCCCTTGAGCCTGCTTTGCCATTCAATAAAATCATGGCTGATCTTCTACCTCAACTCCCACTTTCCTGCACTATCCCCATATCCCTTGATTCTCTTAATATTCAAAAATCTAAAAAAAAGACATTAAAAAATGCTAAACAATCACACAAGAATCAATTAGTAGCTCAAATCCAAGATTTTAGAAATTGTTTTCAATTATGTCTCTGGTTATTTTCAGTCTGATTCATACAGAATTAATTAAAGAATTTACATACAGTGATAAAGTAGTGTGGTTTTTGTGTGCGTGACTCATGACTGTGATATGATTGAGTCATATTGTAATCAGTGACATTCCACTTGGATTAATAGCTACAATAAGTCTCATCAGATCAATCAAATATCATCGGCGTATGCACATTCCTGTCAGAATAATACCTGCATTCCTATAGTCACTTATCAGGCCTAATTATCTCAAAGATCTGGGGGTAGAAATTGCCCCATCCAAAATGGGGCGTTTTTATCACAACTGCGGTTCAGGTCGCCTCTTGAGTGAAATTCGGCTCTTGTTTTTTTTCCTTGGCTCCGGAAGTCGCTCCTAATGGGGGTGGTGACAACACTTGAGGGGCAGATACCGGGGCAGTGGCAACATGTTAGGGGCGGAAGTTGGAGGTGGTGCAGAGTAACCACTGCAATGACATCATCACAGTGCTATGTCACCACGGCTCTACCCTTCACTGAAAGGGGAGAACCTCTGCCATTTTGAAACTTTGGCTCACTGAGCTACCAGGGAGGATTTCGGCTGGGCCAGCAGCCCCTGGTACCCAAGAGGGGTGCCAGGCTGTCTATTGGCAGCCCAGCCGAACCCGGGGACATAATTGTCGGGCCGACATAGCAGTCAACAGACAAATAAAACATGGCGACAATGGCAGTGTATCCTCCCCTTTAAGGGAAGCCACACCGCCATTGCAGAAAGCCACAGCCTCACTGGACCACCTCGTTTTAGCATCGCCGGGCAGGCCGAAGATTTTCAGAGGGGAATGTCACCGTCGGAGGGGTAGATCGGCGGTGCGCAGGGTGATGACACTCTTACCACGGACCGGCAGCAGCGGAGCGGTGGCAGGGGGGATTGGGACACCACCGGGAAAACTTGGGAGGGCAATTGGGCTATCAGCGGCCATTCCACAAAAAGTCGGCGGCCCACTGCACGCCGCAGCGTGGTCGCTGATTTGTGGTGGTAACAGGCCTTAAGGAGAGGGGCAATTTCACCCCCCTGTTCTTTCACATCACATAGCTTTCCCTCATTCAGAGTATAATTATTACATTTATTTTATTTTAAACCAAAATGTGCCACTCACATTTGCTAACACTTAATTTCATCTGACACTTTTTTGCCCAGTCAACCATCTTATCATGATCCCCTTGCAGCTTCCTTCGGCCATCACAATTATTTACTGTGCCTCATATTTTAGCCTCATGTCTCATGTCAAATGCATATTTGGACATTACTCCATCTATGCCTATATCAAAATGATTTCTGTACACTGTGAACAGAGGCAGATACAGAACAGAACCATGTGGGACACTATTACCTGCTCTCAACCTATGAAAGATCATAGATATAGCAACGAGTTCAAGACGCTATTCTCTATGTAATGGTGGGAGATGAATTTTATTGCTAGACATTTTTGGTTTACTTAACTGAAAAGTATGTTTTATTGAATTGTGTTTTAGTTCTAAATGTTATAAGGAAATACATTTGTAGTTGTGACAAACTTTCAGTTGCTTTCCTTCTTAGTCATTTAAAGAAAAAGCTACATCTGTTGATAAAACGATCAGAGCAGCTCATCTCACTGATTGATGGTTGTGAACCTGTTAATTATATTTGCATATGCGTAATTAAGTTTGTGTAATGAATTGTTAAGCTCCACAATTGGATATGTAAGCTTTCACATTTTTTGTATGTAACATTGTTAGTTTTAGTTTGGTTCAGTTGGTAGCACTCTGTCATTTGAGCCAGAAGGTTCAAATCCTATTTCAGGATTTGGGCATATAATTTAGACTAATACTTCAATACAATACTGAGAGAGTGCTATATTGGAGTGCTATATTGGAGGTGGATGTTAAAGATCCCATGAAGAAGAGCAGGGAGTTCACCTGGTGTCCTGGCCAACATTCCTCCCTCAACCAACATCACCAAAAATAGATTACCTGGCCATTCATCTCATTTGCTGTTTGTGGCACCTTGCTGTGTACAAATTGACTGCTGTGCTTGTCTACCTAACAACAATGATGAAACTTCAGAAGTAACTGGTTGTGAAGTGCTTTGGGAAAAATGGAGGATGTGAAAAGCAATATGTAAATGCACCTTCATTCTTACATATGAATGTAATATTGGATGAGTTTATAATGTTGTCATTTGTGTCTCTTAATTCTCCTTTATTAGGGCACTTGAATAGTTAATATTTTGCACCCATTGGCTGGAAGCTGACTGAAAGCAGACATTTTAATATATAATGTGTATGAGAAGGCACACAAATAGGAACAATGGGCGGAGGGTTTCATTACCCTTCAATAATGTCTTGGAGTTGAATTTCATGATGTTATATAAAGGGAAGCTGTATATTAAATGCCTGCTACCTTCACTTCTTTTACAGATTTGTGACTTTTGGGGTATCTGTGTTGATGCTTACAAACCTCTCTTCAAAGCCGAGTAGAGGTCAAATAAATGTTTCAATTCCAAGGTGCTAGATGTCTGCTGAATGACCAGACAATTATAGCAAATGGGCCATTGTTGGGGAACCCTTCAAAACATGAAGGTAGTGGGGCGGTGGGGGGGGGGGAGGTGCAGGGTTGTGGGTTGCTGCTTGGGATGGGGATTCTCCCATTAGCAATGACAGCAGATTGGTTTGCGCCCCTGGTGACTAACTGCTGTTTTATCACATCACACTCCTACAGCCTGCTCTACTTTACCAGTTTTTCAATGCTCTCTCCCTCTGCTATGCTGCTTTAAGTATTCATACATCCTCTGGATTGCATACATATTATCTCTCTAATTTCTCTCTTCATGCTTCCTTTTGTCCTGCACTTCTGTCATTTACTCAGCTCCTGTTTGTCACTTTATCACTTTGCAGATCATTATTTTTCTTTTCATATGTATGTGGTAAATTTGTCCTAACCCCCTTTCCCTTGCTCTGTTTCTCCTTATAAACTGTCCATCTGCAACATCTAGCAATTCTGACAAAGGGTCATAGACATAAAACGTTAACCTAATCTTTTATTCTTTCTTCACAGGTGCTGCCTGAGCTTTTGCGTATTTCCAGAATTTTTTATTTTTATTTCCTGACTGCCATTGAATTGACAACACAGCATGGGACTTCCTGGAGCAACTAACCATTTTAAGACATTTAAAAACAGTAATGTCTGGATTCTATTTGTGGAAAAATAGCCACCAAATCTCAAATAATGATATTCAATCCACCTCCCACAATGTTGCCTACAAGTCAGTGCCTAGTCAGTAGCACAGCTCAAACCGAAATAGAATGAACCAGTATTAAGACAAATTTGTTTCATGCTCCACACTGCTTTGTAATATTAGAATGTTACTCCATTTTGAAGACCATGTAGCAGTTCAATGGAGCAATATATTGCTGTATCAACATGATATAACATAGAGACCATGAGTCCAAAATTCGGATCCATGGCATCCGTTCTTTGGGCGCTAATAGTGCCCTTAGAGATCAAAAATGGCATCCGCGGTGCTCGTGCACATTTCTGGGATGAATCGCACTGGACACCATATTGGTGAGGGACATAAAAAGAGTGGAGGTGCGGTGGCATATTGGAGCACGAGCCGATCAGAGAGGGCGAAGGCTGTGAATAGTGAGACTGGATTGGATGTCACCTAATTCCGGGTCAGTGATTGGAGCGTGAGCAGGTACAGCAGGAGCGACGAGGTTGGGGCGAAGGAATGGTGAAAGATTGCAGAGCCGTGTGATTGGGGTCCAGGAGAGGTGTGAGTTTGCGGCCCAGAAGAGGCATGGGCCCAGGGGCAGCACGGGCCAGCCCACACTGCGCTATGTGTGCGTACTAGCTCCATGCAGCAGAGCTGGTCTCCGGTCATCTTGGTTAACCCTTGCCACTGGACCAAGACCAAGCTCTGTCAAGCATGTGGCTGGTGTGCAATGGCCACCACACGTTAAAAAAATCCACACACAGGCATCATCCACCCTTCAATTTGCCGCTCAGTACCTGGAATATTAGATCCTTCATTAAAACATCTGTGAACTCATAGAAACAAAGAAAATAGGTGCAGGAGTAGGCCATTCGGCCCTTCGAGCCTGCACCGCCATTCAATGAGTTCATGGCTGAACATGCAACTTCAGTACCCCATTCCTGCTTTCTCGCCTTACCCCTTGATCCCCCTAGTAGTAAGGACTACATCTAACTCCTTTTTGAATATATTTAGTGAATTTGCCTCAACAACTTTCTGTGGTAGAGAATTCCACAGGTTCACCACTCTCTGGGTGAAGAAGTTTCTCCTCATCTCGGTCCTAAATGGCTTACCCCTTATCCTTAGACTATGACCCCTGGTTCTGGACTTCCCCAACATTGGGAACATTCTTCCTGCATCTAACCTGTCTAAACCCGTCAGAATTTTAAACGTTTCTATGAGATCCCCTCTCATTCTTCTGAACTCCAGTGAATACAAGCCCAGTTGATCCAGTCTTTCTTGATATGTCAGTGTCGCCATCTCGGGAATCAGTCTGGTGAACCTTCGCTGTACTCCCTCAATAGCAAGAATGTCCTTCCTCAAGTTAGGAGACCAAAACAGTACACAATACTCCAGGTGTGGCCTCACCAAGGCCCTGTACAACTGTAGTAACATCTCCCTGGCCCTGTACTCAAATCCCCTCGCTATGAAGGCCAACATGCCAATTGCTTTCTTAACCGCCTGCTGTACCTGCATGTCAACCTTCAATGACTGATGTACCATGACACCCAGGTCTCGTTGCACCTCCCCTTTTCCTAATCTGTCACCATTCAGATGATAGTCTGTCTCTCTGTTTTTACCACCAAAGTGGATAACCTCACATTTATCCACATTATACTTCATCTGCCATGCATTTGCCCACTCACCTAACCTATCCAAGTCACTCTGCAGCCTCATAGCATCCTCCTCGCAGCTCACACTGCCACCCAACTTAGTGTCATCCGCAAATTTGGAGATACTACATTTAATCCCCTCGTCTAAATCATTAATGTACAATGTAAACAGCTGGGGTCCCAGCACAGAACCTTGCGGTACCACACTAGTCACTGCCTGCCATTCTGAAAAGTACCCATTTACTCCGACTCTTTGCTTCCTGTCTGCCAACCAGTTCTCAATCCACGTCAGCACACGACCCCCAATCCCATGTGCTTTAACTTTGCACATTAATCTCTTGTGTGGGACCATGTCGAAGGCCTTCTGAAAGTCCAAATACAGCATGTCAACTGGTTCTCCCTTGTCCACTCTACTGGAAACATCCTCAAAAAATTCCAGAAGATTTGTCAAGCATGATTTCCCTTTCACAAATCCATGCTGACTTGGACCTATCATGTCACCTCTATCCAAATGCGCTGCTATGACATCCTTAATAATTGATTCCATCATTTTACCCACTACCGATGTCAGGCTGACCGGTCTATAATTCCCTGTTTTCACTCTCCCTCCTTTTTTAAGAAGTGGGGTTACATTGGCTACCCTCCACTCCATAGGAACTGATCCAGAGTCAATGGAATGTTGGAAAATGACTGTCAATGCATCCGCTATTTCCAAGGCCACCTCCTTAAGTACTCTGGGATGCAGTCCATCAGGCCCTGGGGATTTATCGGCCTTCAATCCCATCAATTTCCACAACACAATTTCCGACTAATAAGGATTTCCCTCAGTTCCTCCTTCTTACGAGATCCTCTGACCCCTTTTATATCCGGAAGGTTGTTTATGACCTCCTTCGTGAATACCGAACCAAAGTACTTGTTCAATTGATCTGCCATTTCTTTGTTCCCCGTTATGACTTCCCCTGATTCTGACTGCAGGGGACCTACGTTTGTCTTTACTAACCTTTTTCTCTTTACACATCTATAGAAGCTTTTGCAGTCTGTCTTAATGTTCCCTGCAAGCTTCCTCTCGTACTCTATTTTCCCTGCCCTAATCAAACCCTTTGTCCTCCTCTGCTGAGTTCTAAATTTCTCCCAGTCCCCAGATTCGCTGCTATTTCTGGCCAATTTGTATGCCACTTCCTTGGCTTTAATACTATCCCTGATTTCCCTTGATAGCCACGGTTGAGCCACCTTCCCTTTTTTATTTTTACGCAAGATGTACAATTGTTGTAGTTCATCCATGCGGTCTCTAAATGTCTGCCATTGCCCATCCATTGTCAACCCCTTAAGTATCATTTGCCAATCTATCCTAGCCAATTCACGCCTCATACCTTCAAAGTTACCCTTCTTTAAGTTCTGGACCATGGTCTCTGAATTAATTGTTTCATTCTCCATCCTAATGTAGAATTCCACCATATTATGGTCACTCTTCCCCAAGGGGCCTCGCACAACTCATCGAACTCATCCCTTTTTGGCATGGAAGCAAGTCATCCTCGATTCGAGGGACCACCTAGGAAGGAAGAGGGCGCTAGGGCAAGCACAGTGAACATGCAGAATAGACAGACCATGACATCATTGACATCAGCACTGCCATTTTGGAGCTCAATGCCATCTGAATTTGAGCCACCACGGCAAATCAAAGGGTGGCTACTTGGCGACAAGGGTTATCCACAGATGACTTGGCTCAAGACTCAAGACTTACTCGTTGGCACCATGCATACGATGAAAGTCATGCTGCCACATGAAATGGTCTCCCTTAAGCTTGCACAGCTGAACATGCACTCAGCAGCAGCAGGGGAGATACCAGCAGATTGGAAAGCAGCTAATGTAATGCCTCTGTTTAAAAAAGGGGGCAGACAAAAGGAAGATAACTATAGGCCAGTTAGTTTAACATCTGTAGTGGGGAAAATGCTTGAAGCTATCATTAAGGAAGAAATAGCGGGACATCTAGATAGGAATAGTGCAATCAAGCAGACGCAACATGGATTCATGAAGGGGAAATCATGTTTCACTAATTTACTGGAATTCTTGAGAATATAACGAGCATGGTGGATAGAGGTGTAACGATGGATGTGGTGTATTTAGATTTCCAAAAGGCATTCGATAAGGTGCCACACAAAAGGTTACTGCAGAAGATAAAGGTACGCGGAGTCAGAGGAAATGTATTAGCATAGATCGAGAATTGGCTGGCTAACAGAAAGCAGAGAGTCGGGATAAATGGGTCCTTTTCGGGTTGGAAATCGGTGGTTGGTGGTGTGCCACAGGGATCGGTGCTGGGACCACAACTGCTTACAATATGCATAGGTGACCTGGAAGAGGGGACAGAGTGTAGTGTAACAAAATTTGCAGATCACACAAAGATTAGTGGGAAAGCGGGTTGTGCAGAGGACACAGAGAGGCTGCAAAGAGATTTAGATAAGTTAAGCGAATGGGCTTAGGTTTGGCAGATGGAATACAATGTCGGAAAATGTGAGGTCATCCACCTTGGAAAAAAAACAGTAAAAGGGAATATTATTTGAATGGGGAGAAATTACAACATGCTGCAGTGCAGAGGGACCTGGTGGTCCTTGTGCATGAATCCCAAAAAGTTAGTTTGCAGGTGCAGCAGGTAATCAGGAAGGCGAATGGAATGTTGGCCTTCATTGCGAGAGGGATGGAGTACAAAAGCAGGGATGTCCTGCTGCAACTGTACAGGGTATTGGTGAGGCCGCACCTGGAGTACTGTGTGCAGTTTTGGTCACCTTACTTAAGGAAGGATATACTAGCTTTGGTGGGGGTACAGAGATGATTCACTAGGCTGATACCGGAGATGAGGGGGTTACCTTATAATGATAGATTGAGTAGACTGGGTCTTTACTCGTTGGAGTTCAGAAGGATGAGGGATGATTTTATAGAAACATTTAAAATAATGAAAGGGATAGACAAGATAGAGGCAGAGAGGTTGTTTCCACTGGTAGGGGAGACTAGAACTAGGGGGCACAGCCTCAAAATACGGGGGAGCCAATTTAAAACTGAGTTGAGAAGGAATTTCTTCTCCCAGAGGGTTGTGAATCTGTGGAATTCTCTGCCCAAGGAAGCAGTTGAGGCTAGCTCATTGAATGCATTCAAATCACAGATAGATAGATTTTTAACCAATAAGGGAATTAAGGATTATGGGGAGCGGGCGGGTAAGTGGAGCTGAGTCCACGGCCAGATCAGCCATGATCTTGTTGAATGGCGGAGCAGGATCGAGGGGCTTGATGGCATACTCCTGTTCCTAATTCTTATGTAATTATGTTCTGATATGATTCTGTGAGTGTTTGGTGCTTTCTATCGTTGTTTTAAATTGCAAAAGTCAAAAAGGAGTGGTGTGGCATGTGCTGAAGGTCTTTTTCCTGACTTTAAGGCTTCTGTACAAACCAGTTGCTCCCAGATATGGGTGCACTAGTAGGAATTCCCATTTGACTACAGCATGACTTGGAGAATGAACAGAAGGCATGCAGAGCAGCACAAGCTGCTGGAAGAGGGAGAAGGGGGAGAAGTGCTCACAACAGTTCACATCCACCCAGAGTGCTCAGGGAGCAATTCTCCAACCTGAACCTCAGTGAGGAACAATATGTGAGACATCTACGCTTTAGTAAGGCAGTCTTCACTGAAATCTGCCACCTACTACAGCCACAACTGCAACCTGAGAGCAGGGCAAGGACCGCATTGCCAGTGGCTGTGAAGGTACGTGGCCAATAAACATTTATGTGCCTGGCTCCTTCCAGTCTGGAGCTGGAGATATTTGCAACATCTCACAGTTTGCTGTCCACTGTTGCATAAGGGAGGTCACTGAGGCTCTCTATTCAACTAGAGCTGACTACATTTCATTCCCTCTTGCCAGATAGCAGCAGGCAGAGCGAGCACATGGCTTCTGTAGAATTGCAGGCTTCCCCATGGTGCAGGGGGCTATTGACTGCACGTACATGGCTTTGCGGGCACTGCATGCCAACTCTGCCCTGCACCGGAACTGGAAGGATTCCACTCCATAAAAGTCCAGCGAATCATGCAGGCTAATATGTCCTTACTATGCAGTACCAATGCACACGAGGCCCATACTTGAGAGATGGTCACTCTGGGAGCAGTAACCTTTATTAGCCAGCACTGAAGTGAAGAAGGTGGGTGGAGCTTCCCCTTTTTTACCTGAAAGTCCATGTTAGGAGTGTCTCCCACAAGTTCACCACCTAGTGGTCAGTGTTCTCATGGTGTACAACTTAGGTCAGTTTATACATGGGTTACAATGACAGTTGAATATATGACATCACCTCCCCCGCAAGTCTTATTGGGATCACAGGTTAAGACTCTCTGGTGGTTAACGCTCCCTTGTAGAGCGCCTAAGTTGGGGCTCCGGTTGTTGGGCGCTTGCCTGAGTGTCTGGTATTTGCGGTGCCTCAGACCTGTCCGGACTGCCCACAGTGACTGGGCTCTCGCCCACTTGGTTCCAGTGTTTGATCACCTGTGGTGGAGTGAACTCTACATCGTGTTCTTCCTCTGCTTCTTCTATGGGGTTGCTGAAACTCCTTTTTGTTTGAGCCACGTGTTTGCGGCAGATTTGTCCATTGGTAAGTTTAACTACCAGAATCCTATTCCCCTCTTTGGCAATCACAGTGCCTGCGAGCCATTTGGGCCCTGCAGCGTAGTTGAGGACAAAGACAGGGTTATTGACATCAATACATCGCGCCCTCGCATTCCCGTCATGGTAGTCACATTGTGACTGGCGCCTGCTCTCAACAATTTTTTTCATGGTGGGGTGTATAAGGGATAACCTGGTTTTGAGCGTCCTTTTCATTAGCAGTTCTGCGGGTGGAACCCCTGTGAGTGAATATGGTCGGGATCTATTGGCCAACAGGAGGCGTGATAAGCGGCTTTGTCAGGAACCCCCTTGGATTCTGAGCATCCCCTATTTGATTATCTGCACTGCTCATTCCGCCTGGCTGTTTGAGGCCGGCTTGAACGGTGCCGTTCTGGCATGGTTGATACCATTTCCTGCCATGAAGTCGTGGAATTCAATGCTTGTAAAGCACAGGCCATTGTCGCTGACCAAGACGTCCAGTAGACCATGGGCGGCGAACATTGCCCGTAGACTTTCTACCGTGGCAGAGGATGTGCTTGAATTGAGAATGTCACACTCGATCCATTTGGAGTAGGCGTCTACTACAACCAAAAACATTTCTCCCATGAAAGAACCTGCGTAGTCCACATGGATGCGTGACCATGGTTTGGCGGGCCAGGACCAGGGGCTAAGGGGGGGCTTCCCTAGGCGCATTTCCCAGCTGGGCACACGTGTTGCACCTGCGAACGCAAAGTTCCAGGTCTGCATCTATCCCTGGCCACCAAACATGTGATCTGGCAATTGCCTTCATGATGACAATGCCCGGGTGCTCTTTGTGGAGTTCTCGGATGAACACCTCTCTGCCCATCTGGGGCATGACTACTCGGTTTCCCCATAGTAGGCAATCGGCCTGAATCGAGAATTCATCCTTGCGCCTGTGGAATGGTTTAAATTCCTCAGGGCATGCCCCGTACGTGGCTGCCCAGTCCCCATTCAAGACACATTTCTTGACTAAAGACATTAGTGGGTCTCTATTTGTCCAGACTTTGATCTGATGGGCTGTCACGGGTGAGCCTTCGCTTTCAAAAGCTTCAACAGCCATGACCATCTCAGCAGCATGCTCGGTTGCCCCCTCGGTGGTGGCTAGTGGGAGCCTGCTGAGTGCATCGGTGCAGTTTTCAGTGCCTGGTCTGTGCCAAATTGTATAGTCATAGGTGACTAACGAGAGTGCCCACCTCTGTATGCGGGCCGATGCATTTGCATTTATGGTCTTGTTGTCGGCCAAAAGGGACGTCAGGGGTTTGTGATCTGTCTCCAGCTCAAATTTCCTGCCAAACAGATACTGGTGCATTTTTTTTACTGCATATACACATGCAAGTGCTTCCTTTTCTACCATCCCTAGCCCCTTTCTGCCTGGGACAGACTTCTGGAGGCATAAGCTGCCGGCTGTAACTGACCCTTGGCATTAACATGTTGCAACACACACCCAACCCCATAGGACGATGCATTGCACGTTAAAACAAGTTTCTTACACGGGTCATATAGCGTTAACAGATTGTTGGAGCATAAAAAATTGCGTGCTCGATCAAAAGTCCTTTCCTGGCTCTCCCCCCAGACCCATTCACAACCTTTGCGTAGGAGCACGTGTAGCGGCTCAATTAGCGTGCTCAATTTGGGAAGAAAGTTACCAAAATAGTTCAGGAGCCCCAGGAATGAACGCAGCTCCGTCATGTTACGGGGTCTGGGTGCTCTCTGGGTCGCTTCTGTTTTGGATGCAGTAGGTCTGATCCTGTCTGCTGCTACCCTCATCCCCAGGAATTCTACCTCTGGAGCTAAGAATCGCAGACCTACCCGGTCCAGTCTGCGTGGCACCTCCTCCAGGTTGTGGAAATGTTCTTCAGTATCGCAACCCGTGACGAGGATGTTGTCTTGAAAAACCACCATCCTTGGAATCGACTTGAGGAGACTTTCCATGTTTCGTTGAAAGATCGCGGCGGCTGAGCGAATCCCGAACGGACATCTGTTGTACTCAAACAACCCCTTGTGTGTCGTGATGGTGGTCAGCTTCTTCGACTCACTTGCCAGCTCCTGGGTCATGTAAGTTGAGGTCAGGTCCAATTTTGAAAAAAGTTTGCCACCGGATAGCGTCGCAAAGAGGTCCTCGGCTCTCGGTAGCAGGTACTGGTCTTGGAGTGACACCCAATTGATGGTGGACTTGTAATCACCACATATCCTGACCGACCCACCCGCCTTGAGCACCTGCACAATCGGACTCGCCCAGTCACTGAATTCGACTAATGAGATGATGCCTTCCCTCAGCAGGCGGTCCAATTCGCCTTCTATCTTTTCCCGTATCACGTACGGCACCGCTCTGGCCTTGTGGTATACTGGCCTGGTGTCCAGGTTTATGTGAATCACTACCTTGGTCCCCATGACAGTGCCAATGCCAGGTTGAAATAGTGAGTCAAATTTGTCCAGGACCTGTGAGCATGATATTCGCTCCACAGAAGTAATTGCATTGACATCGCCCCATTTCCAGTTCATGACAGCAAGCCAACTCCTCCCCAGCAGTGCAGGACCATCCCCGGGACAATCCAGAGTGACAACCTGATCTCCGAATCTTTGTGGGTCACGCCTATCGTGGCGCTGCCTAGCACCGGAATGATCTCCTTTGTATATGTCCATAGCTGTGCGTCAATCCGCAATAATTTTGGCCTCCTGGCCTTGGACGCCCACAACTTGTCGAATTGTTTGATATTCATCAGGGACTGGCTGGCCGCCGTGTCTAGCTCCATTGATACTGGGATGCCATTGAGGAGCACTTTCATCATTATCGGTGGCATCCTTGTGTATGAACTGTATATGTGCTCCACATGAACTCGCTGAACTTCAGCTTCCAGCGATTTCCCCCAGTGTCCATTTGGCCTTGTAGGTTTTACATCGGGCCCGTCCTCCTCGTACATCAACCTGGCTGCAGGCTTCCTGCACATACGCGCCAAGTGACCGCTGACGTTGCAGTTTCTGCAGGTATATTGCTGATACCTGCAAACTCTGGCTGTCTGTTTGCCTCCACACCTCCAACATGAGCCGTTGTTGGAAACAAAAGGTCCATTACCAGTCGATCACCTCTGACTGTCTCTGTAACTGTCCTTAAGTGCACCATTAACAGGTGTTGATGGCCCCATTACTGGCCGCATTGTTCCTTGCGATGGCATGAATCGCCGTTCAGCTAGCAATTGTCTCTGTTGAATTCCCCCTTTGGGTTCGACTACATGCTCGGGCATGTCTGATTGCCCCTGCCTGCCTGGAGAACTGTGTGCCGCGTTAACAATGTTGACTCCCTGTCCATTTGCTGCATTTAAACCAAGATTTTTGTCAAACATCATTCTTGTCTCTTCCTGCCCTGAGATAAATGTCTGGGCCATCAACGCCGCCGTTTCCAGGGTCAAGTCTTTGGTCTCAATCAGTTTCCTGAAAACCCCAGCGTGCCCGATGCCCTCAATAAAAAAGTCTCGCATGATCTCCGCTCTGCATGCATCTGGGAACTTACATAGGCTCGCCAGTCGTCGGAGGTCTGCCACAAAGTCAGGAACGCTTTGCCCTTCTCGCCGCCGGTGCGTGTAAAACCGGTGTCTCGTCATCTGCATGCTGCTCGCCGGTTTAAAGTGTTCCCTGATCAACTTACTGAGCTCTTTAAAAGTCTTGTCCGCCGGCTTCTCTGGCGCTAGAAGGTCCTTCATCAGGGAGTATGTCCTGGATCCACAAACCGTCAGGAGATGAGCCCTGCGTTTGTCGGCCGAATCCTGTCCAATGGCAGCTTCTCAATCAGTGATTTTTGGATATTTTTTGGATATGAAGGAAATCAAGGGATATGAGAATAGTGCAGGAAAATAGAGTTGAGGTAGAAGATCAGCCATGATCTCATTGAATGGCGAAGGAAGCTCGAGGGGCTGAATGGCTTACTCCTGCTCCTAATTCTTATGTTCCTATCTCAAGTTGTTTTTTTAATTCATTCATGGGATGTGGGCGTCGCTGACAAGGCCAGCATTTATTGCCCATCCCTAATTACCTTTGAGAAAGTGGGTGGTGAGCCATCTTATACAACTGAGTGGCTTGCTAGTCCATTTAAGAGGGCAGTTAAGAGTTGCTGTGGGTCTGGAGTCACATATGGGCCAGACCAGGTAAGGATGGTAGATTTCCTTCCCTGAAGGACATTAGTGAACCAGATGGGTTTTTACAACAATCTGGTTATTTCATGGCCATCATTACGGATACCAGCTTTTTATTCCAGATTTACTTAGTTGAATTTAAATTCCCTAGCTGCCATGGTAGGATTTGTACTAATGATGATCAGTCCAGACCTCTAGATTACTAGTTCAGTAACATAACCACTATGCTACCGTACTCCTTGAGCTGTGGGTGACTTTTTCATGCAAGAGAGAAGGTAGTGTGTTAGTGACAGCCTTGTTTAGGGAATAAACTTATAAAGGGTGTAAAAGCTTGTATGCAGTGCATAAGATGTGAGATGTGGGAAACTGAGGGTTGCAATAGTGGTGAATGTGTGAGTCGGATGAGAGGGAGGTGTAGTGAAGTGTGGTGCAATGCTTGTAAGAGAGCGGAGGAAAGTGAAGGAGGGGAGTATTGTGAGTAGTGAGGTTGTAGCTGCTGTAGCTAGAGTACAATTTTAGAGGTGCTGGCTGCCTTTAAGTGGTGTCAGATACATCCAATATCCCATCCCCCAAACAGACGTGCAGCCAACGAATAGTGTGGGTAGTGCTGGCTAAACACCTGAGTCATGATAACATGACAAGCAGCACAAATATTACATGCTGCTTCGGGCAACACTTCTTCTTCTTCTTAGGTGGTCCCTCGTTTCGGGGATGACTTGATTCCACACCAAAAAGGAATGAGTTCACTGGTGTTTCGATGAGAACCTGATATTCAAGGACCCGAACTACATATTGAAGGGTGGAAGATGCCTGTGCGTGGATTTTTTCAATGTGTGGTGGCCGTTGCACGCCAGCCACCACACTGGCTTGACAAAGCTAGGTCTTGGCCCAGTGGCAATGATTCACCAAGACGACTGGAGACCAGCTCTGCTGCACGGACTTAGTGCGCACACATATCTCAGTGTGGGCTGGCCCGTGCTGCCCCTGGGCCCTCGCCTCTCCTGGGCCCTAACACTAACCTGGGCCTGGATACTAACAGACACCTGTAATACTTGCCCGCCTGATCGAATCTTTGGCCTAAATTTTAACTAAATGGAGCTTTAGGTCAGTGTTTAATTGGTTTTTCAGTGAACTTTAGAAATTGTAATGCCCCTGTTGAGGCTGCAGTTCAAAAGCACACAGTGTTTTTAAATTGTTGTTCATTTGTGCGAAAGTATGATGTGTAAAGTGTGATCTCTGTAGTGTGTCTATTGCCACAGGAGTTCTGCTTGTAAAAATGAAAAGGCTACATTTGCACATACAGATGTAGCTTGTTAATATATTATTAGCAGATCTCTGTGGCGTTCTGCATGGTAAGTCAGATGATTTCCTGTTTTATAAGGACAGATATTTTACAGCATGCAATACACAGAACTTTATTCTGCTAAAGTACCGCAGTGCTCCATTAAGTGGGTATGGTAGCATAGTAGTTATGGTACTTTAAAAAAATGTGTTCACGGGATGTGGGCGTCGCAGGCAAGCCAGCATTTATTGCCCATCCCTAATTGCCCTTGAGAAGGTGGTGGTGAGCCACCTTCATGAACAGCTGTAGTCCATGTGGTGTGTTTTTCGTAGCAATTTTTTAACTGGGTGGATTGCTTGGCCAATAAGATAACCACTATGCTACCATTCCCATTACTGGACTAGTAATCCAGAGGCCTGGACTAATGATCCGGAGACATGAGTTCAAATCTCACCATGATTGTCGTAAAAACCCACCTGGTTCACTAATGTCCTTTAGGAAAGAAAAAGTGCCGTTGGTCTGGCTTATATGTGACTCCAGACACACAGCAATGACTTTTAACTGTCCTCTGAAATGGCGACTCGCCACCACCTTCTCAAGGGCAATTAGGGATGGGCAATAAATACTGGCCTTGTCGGTGATGCCCACATCCCATGAACGAATAAAAAAGAAATCAACAAAGAATATTTTTTGTTAATTAAATGTGAACTCAGATCATTCAAAATTTAACTGCTGTTTGGTGTGAGAATTTTGCACATTGTAAAGTTTGGCTCACTGTTAGTGGTGTACCCAGCATAAAACAAATTGCTTCTTTTCTTTACAGATTGTATTGAACCTCTAACAAGACGTGACCTCTGCAGCATGATATCTGTGAATACAGAAGTTAATAAAGAGCAATATAGCATTACAGGGAATCAGACCCAGAGCTCATTCCAGTCAAAGGGTCTAGATGACATCACAAAGCACAAGCCGCATGAATCAAGAGCGAGTTATTGCATTCACTGGGCCGTCCTCCTTAACTTGCTCTTTCGTATATATATACTTTTACATAACTTTAAAATTGCTATTCTGTTTTTAAATATTTTACTTTCCTTCTTTTTAGGTGTTACATTTGATGTTGTTCTTAGCTATTAAATTACATAGCTACTGTCAGTGCTCTCCATGTCTTTGATAGGTTTAGCACTCAAAAGAACATAAAAATAATTTAACATACTCTGTAAATGGTCAGATCTAAGGACTGTTGTATTTTGCAAGATTCACATTTTTGTAATGCCATTTTGTTTTCTTGTGTTTTATTTTTGATTTATAAAGCAAATGTACATAATGAATTATTTGCACTTAAACTTGACTAAATGAACCGAAAAAATAAAAATGCACCACCAGATCGGAACATAAATTGTGCATAAATAAAAATATAAAAATAAAATATCATAGAAATAAAACATTCTTTCAATAATAATGCAAGTTGTTAGATTATTTTAATGGTGTTTATCTATACTCCCTGGCATGGTGGCGTACTTCCCCCTTTCAGTGCGAAGCAATATAAACAGCATGATTTCCCCGAAATGATGAGAGCGTCAGCCTTACCAATAGTATCGACCTTAAGTAATTTGGGAGGGTTGCCAAGAGCTCTTATTGGTTCGCCGAGTCTATCATAAGAGTTGGTGGGAAATCCCGCGTCCTGTTTTGATTTTTAATATAGCTTCAAACCCCCGAGAACCACAGATCGAGCGAGGTGATCTTGCTGAACGGGTCTCCAAGAGCTGGACACTTAATCAGTCTCGCACCACCAGGTAGCTGTTTTGCTGAACTGTGCATGGATGTAACACGGGGACGCTTGGTATTGACTTGCTAATGTTGTATCGGGCGCGTTTTAGATACAAGCTTGCAACCATTTGAAATGTTAAAAGTACTGGTGCAATTTAATGAAAACCAAGTAAAAGTAAATGTTAAATTATAAATATACTAGAAATGTCATCGGAGAAATAATTTGCTTGTCAGTGCTGCAATAAAATCTGAAGTTTTAAGATAAAGTGTTCAAACAATATTTATTGTAATACACTTTCTGTACACTGGGACAATTTCGCTGATCATAACATAATACACGCGGAAGTAGTGAGGAAATAATAGCAGAGAATATTGGAACCGAGCATCGTGTTTCCAAAGTTTGCAATCATGCAATAATAACCATTAACTTAAAACAATATTTTTGGTTATCATTTAAAATGTAATTGACAGCCAGTCGCTATTTGTCCAAACGATCATATTTAAGATACAGTTCTGTAACGCGGGCTCGCAGTGCCGTGTATGTTAAATGCTGGTTCAGTAAAGACAAACATTTTGCAAAACTTAAGGCGTATGCATGCATATAAAGCATGTATTTGTTTTGTGTTTAATGTATGGGACTTTGCAGTTTGTATGCGACCGCGAGGTACACAAAATTGTGAGATTGGGTGGACATTTAAAAAAAAAGGACTATGCGTTGCGTTCGACGATAAATTCAGATATTTAATACGTTGATGATAAAAGCTGACTTCGCCGGGCAGTGCCCCTTTGCTAAGACGTGATAGCAGAGAGCGGGAGATTCGTGTCTCCGAGTTATCTTCCGACACCCACATTAACGATTCAGGAAGCACCGCCCTTTCCGTGTCCTATCGGCTCACGTTGCATGTAGTCCGCCTAGTGGCTTAATCTGTTCTGCAATGAAACAACACGTACACATTAAGTTAACCGTTTAAATATTTGAGTTGAATTCTACTATAACAACTTCTCAAAGACCGAGAGAAGCAAGTATTAGCGTGGCGAATAGTTCATATCTAAATAAATGCAAACACTGCAGAGGTGCGCCTCAACGGCGCTTTTTGTACACGTCAGGCTTGGAATATTTCGAAAATAAAGTATTAAAAAAAACGATCTCTTGAAAGCAGTAGCTCGGGCTGGGATATGCTTCCATAGCGGTACCTCAACTGAATGATAATGGTTCACTGGGAGCTTGGGTCAATGAGTCCTGGCAAGCTTTCTAACTGAAAGCATCACAGCCCCCACCTGAACCTGTTTTCATTTTGCACCCAACACATGGGGACTTTCCAACAGAGAGCTCTACATGGCAATAAGAAACAGCAGCTGTGACTAAATGTTTCCCTTCCAAGGACACTGGGCAGTTGCACTAACTCACCACAGACCCGAGATCAAACCTGGGATTTTCCTGGGAATGCATGGATCAATGCTATACCAGGTGATGTATTTATACATTGAGCCACAGTTCTTTATTGCATTGCAGATAATAGCATTCTGCTTATTTTCTCCTGCAGATCTCTAGAAATATGCCTGTGGCAAGAATGCGTATGAGACCTTGGCTGGAATTACAGATAGATACTAATACAATTCCGGGGTTGAATTGGATAAATAAGGTAAATATATATTGTTTCACTCGATGCAATATACAGTGATGTTCAGCTCTCAAGATTTAATTACATTTAACTAATCTTATTATTTCTGATATTTTTATAGTTTACTCACACATAAGTGTGTGGCGGTATTCCCTCCTCCTACTCAGCAAAGGTTACATTCCTTTGTTTGCCTTTCATTAGTTGGAAGGTGGTAAAGGAGGTTTATTTTTGCCAATACTTCTCCACAGACACTACCAGTGTTATATGTGACAGGTCAAATGGTTGAAACAGGCCAGGTGACCAAAGCATTTCATGTCACCTGGAACATATAGTAGAGTGCAGCAGAAATGAAAGTATTTCAGCATTGCATAATGTAAAGTTATCTGAACTCTCTTTGATTTTAAGTGTTGAGTGTGCTGATTCACAGGATTTGTTTACTATGCAAGTCTTTTTGGCATCACCCAGCTGGGGAACCATCACCTTTTCTGGCTGAGAAACTAGCACAATTACTGCTAGATTACTGGATTGTTGACCTTAATTTATGTGCTACTTTACTAAATGATCAAGCCAACTTTGTATGTATTCCATTGAAAATGCAGGAAAGGAAGATGTTCCAAATTCCATGGAAGCATGCTGCCCGACATGGGTGGAATCTGGAAACAGATGCCAGTCTTTTCAGAAACTGGGCTGTACATACAGGTAGAAAACATAATTCTTGTATTTACAATGGTGCAGATTGGTACTGGAAGCATATAAATAGTATTTAAGACATTTTTATGATAGTTTTGAACTACCAAATTGCTGTACGAAAAAAATAACCTGATATGATAATGTTGCTCTCCCTGCAAGTTTATTCTGCTGAGAGCACCTACAAATATCACAAGGGGGTGACCACAGCAAACATATATAAAATAAAAGACAATTCTTGGCAGTGGCCAAAATTAACCTTACAACAGAAGGTTGTATATATATTTTGTGCAATCTTATTTTAAATGGTTGAGTCACAAGGCCTGCTTTCTCATCATATTGTCTGAATCTCTTGTTTCAGCTTTGCTAGACATTTTAAATGCTACAGGTCCTATGATATAATGTCATAATCTGAGATCCTATGACCTATTATTTTAAATTTAGTACTGCTTCAGTAGGTATGTCACAACATTTTCATTTCCATATATGAAAGAACATGGTTGAATGCCAAAACTTAGGAATGGGTTCAAGACTGAAATTCAAGCCCAGGAGTTCAAATTAAAAATAGAAAATATTCAACAAGCATTCCTTTGGTTGATGATCCTGCTGTACCTCATTAGCAAATTACCAACTTTGTAAATCTAACTTGAATGCCCATGTATACCCAGTTGTCCTAAATCTCTTCCATTTTCTTTGTAGGGAGGTTCAGGCAAGGACTAGATTCACCAGAACCTAAAACATGGAAAGCCAATTTCCGCTGTGCCATGAACTCATTGCCTGATATAGAAGAAGTGAAGGATCAGAGCATTAATAAAGGCTCCAGTGCTATTCGAGTGTACAGAATGCTACCACCACTTGACAGCTCAAAGCGAAAAGGTACTTGAAAATTAAACCCCCTGTTTTTCCTTATATTTTTCAAAGGGAAACAGAAGTATAGAGTGCTTAAAATCCATTATTTTGTTTTTCCACAGAAAAGAAGTCTAGGTCATCCAAAGATTCAAAAAGCAAGAATAGGAAAAGAGTAAGTACATGGGTCAATGAAATAATTTGTATACAAGATCAGAATGTTACTTCAGCCAAATAAAACATTTTGCCACTATTTTTATTTTAACAAAAAAAATTATTTCTTTATGTCTTTGTAGGAGATCAAGTCAAAGGTCAAGCTAGAAGTGACGGAATCTGTTGCACCTACACTACCAACCGATCACACCACATACACTGCACCAGAACAATGCACTCCACAGGAAATGGTGGTTGACAGCACAGTGAATATAGGTGAGGGAGCTGAAAAAAACTGTTGTCTAGACATTTTTGCAAAACCACTAAGAAAAGTAGCATTCTTTTTGCAGTTAGCAGGCTTTTAAGAGACCCGTTTGATGCTTTACAATGCAAAGTTTATTTTAGCCCTTTAAAAATAAACTCTATTTTTATAAGATATTTTCCCCTCTTAGGCACTCAACTTCTTGTTAATTCACCCAAGTATTCCTTTGTAAGAATAGGCAGTGAGCAATGGCAGACAATTATACTGTGGCCTGTAGGGGGAAATGACTACCCTGTCCTGTCCTCAGCCAATGTTCATATATGTGACCTTTCCAGCAGGAGTCACTAGATAGAGTCCAGCAGGAGTCACTAGATAGAGATCAGGAGCACAACTCTTTTATAAATATTTTTTCTTTAACTCCAGGACATTGTGGCCAAGTACATTGAATTTCCCAGAATAGCAATAAAAAGCAGTTTGGAAAATTGTCACCCAGTACTTCAAGGTAGCACTATAACTGAATACTTTAAACACTGTATAGTGAGCTTTGTTCAGTAACCTGTGTTTCTGTGTAGAAGAAATTAGTTTTTTTTTCTCAAATTGCTCGTCGCATATAGTATCGGTCGGTGTCAGCTGATAGTATGGTGTTGAACATGCCAAGCTCTGCATTGTGCCAAACTTACTTTCTTCCCTCCCATTTTGTTACAGAGTTCGACCAATCAGAAGCTTGCTCAGCATCCGAGCAGCTGGCTGAATGGGCGATTAATGCAATTGTAGGGGAACCTGAAGATCAAGTTGTCAGCACAAGTGACCTGTACCCATTTCAGATCTCTCCCATGCCCTCTCCTGCAGGTTAGTACAAGCTGTACAAATGTAGTCAGTTTCTGAGCTTCGTAAATATTTCCTCTATTAAAAGAAAAATTAGAGCCTTTTGACAGTAAATTACTTTCCTTGTGATTCTTCTGTACATTGGAATTCTCACAATTTTTACAAAGACTCATGGGACCTTCGGACTTCTACACCCTAAGAATTTGCAATGCCCCAATTAAGCTGCAATGAAAAACCTGTGCTAGCTCCTTCTGTGCCCGATATCTAGATCTCATGCAGCTGGCTACAGCCTGAAGGCTAATGTGCCAGATTAGTAAGGTCACTTATCAGGTTTTCCCAGCCATAGGCCTTAGTGAATCCCAACAAATTCACCTACCAGGCAGTGCTAGCACAGGCCTCGTACCATAAAATCAGATTTATTTATCTGTTTAAATTAGTAGACAGGATTTTGAGTATTTCTAGAAGAATTTTCTTTGTTCAACTTAGATCTGAAACTTCTGAGGTTTTTGAGAATTTTGCTAGATATCACCATGCATAGAATAAAATGGTGACCTGGTGACATACTGGGCTGGTGGTGCTGCCGGGGATCTTTGCCTTTGGAAGATGGGATCAAAAGTCTCTTAAGTGGCAGCGCTGTAATAAATGGAATTAGCTCCCTTTCATACACAGTACAACTTTTGCTTTTTTTTTCTTTCTGTTTGCAACATGTCGCCGTAACCTAAAATGTAGACTGGTAATCAGCTCTCAGATGATTGAGATCTGCAATTCAGCATGCTGGGGAGGTCACAGGGATGGACTGTAATCCCACAACTTTATAATGCAGTGTATCATTGCTTTACTACACCATACAACCCTCTGTATAAATAGGCATAGTACAAGTGACCTGCATAAGTAGCAAGCCCTTCCGTAGTGCATTGACCTCTAAGTACAAATAAAGGCAAAGGATTTGTATAGCAACTCAAGACATCCCAAAGCATTTTGTAGTCAATGAAGTACTTTTTGAAGTGTGGCCACCAGGACAACTCCCCTACTGTTCTTCAAATAATGCCATGAGATATTTTGCATCCAGCTGGGAGAGCTTGGTTTTCCAGTAGCTGGCACCTCTGACAGTGCAGCACTCCCTCAGTACTGCACTGAAGTGTCAGTCTGGATTACATGCTCAACTCTCTGGAGTGGTGCCTGACCCCATAACCTCCTGACTCAGAGCGAGAGTGCTACCACTGAGACGAGGCTGACACCTTTTATTACAGAATAAACAATATTTAAGTGATAAAAAACAAACACAGCTTCAAAGTATGTAACTGTCATCTCCCCAGACAGCCAGTTATATTCTATGTTTTATGTTATAATTATTGTTAAGCAGCAAAATAATGCAAAGCAAAATCTCAATCAGCTTCTAAAAATTCATAGATCCCAACATTCTCATCACATCTCTGCCAGTGGCAAGCTGTTTAATTTGTTAGCAGATACTGTTTATAAATATAAAAAGTGGATGAAAAAGAAATAATAAAATGCGTATGTCAGATTTGGTTTTATATACTGTTACAGGATCCAAAATTTGCCAGCAGTGTTTGCATAGGTAAATGAGAAATCTGATAAACGAGGCCAAGTCTTTTGTAATGCTATGGAAATATTTTAATGCAACAGTGCTGCTGTTCACATCCTCTACCAGCAATGTAGCGCCACCACCACATTTTACTATACTTCAAAAATAGTCTATCACTCCCCGCCGTGTAGCTTATTTAAGCTCTTGCAGCATCACAATTATATAAATATTAAGATGTCTTTTAATGTAAGGTCAGTATTAAGAAGTCACAATGAATTGAATTGAAGTCCAAAAAAACAAGTTACCCATTTATCACATTTAATTTGGCATTTATTTTTCTGTTTTAAATCAGTCCAGTAATAAAGGGAAGCAAATAGCTAACTTCAATGCAATCAGATCTTTAAAGCAGGTTTAAATAACTTCTGTACAGGAGAATGGGATAGTGTATTTGCTTGTGGAGAATGTATTTGTCCTGATGGGGGAGAAAAGGGGAAAGCATTTCTCTGTAGCATGATTTGGGTGTCTGGTGAACGCATTGGTTTATACTGAATTTGCTTTGTTTTGTTTTTCACAGCAGCCAGTGCAGCAGATAGCTTCCTGACAACAGATGAAGTTGCTGAGGTTAGTAGATGTAGCTGACTGTGCTGAGGGAATTATATATTGTGTATATGGGAAAGGCAATGTGATTTGATCTCTTTTGCCACCGTAGAATTTATTAACAAAAATTGAATTGAAACTTACCTTGATTAGTCAGCATTACTGAGTGGGTGACTTTCTTTTTCTGGATACTTTAAGGATATATCTATTCTGGTCTTCCAGTGTCCTTGGGTTACACACCCACCCATAGCTGAGAGATGAGGCCTGGCGGTGGGGGGGGGGGGGGGGGTGGGTGCGGTGATTGAAGGCCTCATTGGGGACTCCCCGATCGTGGGGGTGGGTTAGGTAGGGAACCTGGATCCAGGAGGTAAGTATAATGGCACTTACGTCCTGGATCCAGCAGTCCTCACCTTGCTGTAACTGCCAGGTTTTAAGAAATGTGTAAAACCCAACCATCTGCAGTTAAAAATAAAATGTAGGTGGAAAAAAGAGGTTTCCAGCTTCATTATAATATTTGAATTGTTTTCCTTCCTCCTGAGAGCGGGTTGGCTGCCCGCCCCTGTGCATAGAAACATAGAAAATAGGTGCAGGAGTAGGCCATTCGGCCCTTCGAGCCTGCATCGCCATTCAATAAGATCATGGCTGATCATTCCCTCAGTACCCCTTTCCTGCTTTCTCTCCATACCCCTTGATCCCCTTAGCCGTAAGGGCCATATCTAACTCGCTCTTGAATATATCCAATGAACTGGCATCAACAACTCTCTGCGGCAGGGAATTCCACAGGTTAACAACTCTCTGAGTGAAGAAGTTTTTCCTCATCTCAGCCCTAAATGGCCTACCCCTTATCCTAATACTATGTCCCCTGGTTCTGGACTTCCCCAACATCGGGAACATTCTTCCCGCATCTAACCTGTCCAGTCCCATCAGAATCTTATATGTTTCTATGAGATCCCCTCTCATCCTTCTAAACTCCAGTGAATAAAGGCCCAGTTGAGCCAGTCTCTCCTCATATGGCAGTCCAGCCATCCCTGGAATCAGTCTGGTGAACCTTTGCTGCACTCCCTCAATAGCAACAACGTCCTTTTTCAGATTAGGAGACCATAACTGAACACAATATTCCAGGTGAGGCCTCACTAAGGCCCTGAACAACTGCAGTAAGACCTCCCTGCTCCTATACTCAAATCCCCTAGCTATGAAGGCCAACATACCATTTACCTTCTTCACCGCCTGCTGTACCTGCATGCTAACTTTTAATGACTGATGAACCATGACACCCAGGTTACGTTGCACCTCCCCTTTTCCTAATCTGCCGCCATTCACATAATATTCTGCCTTCGTGTTTTTGCCCTCAAAATGGATAACCTCACATTTATCCACATTATTCTGCATCTGCCATCATTTTCCCACTCACCTAACCTAACCTGCAGCCTCTTAGCGTCCCCCTCACAGCTCACACCAACACCCAGTTTACTGTCATCTGCAAACTTGGAGATATTACACTCAATTCCTTCATCTAAATCGTTAATGTATATTGTAAAGAGCTGGGGTCCCAGCACTGAGCCCTGCGGCACTCCACTAGTCACTGCCAGCCATTCTGAAAAGGACCCGTTTATCCCGACTCTGCTTCTTGTCTGCCAACCAGTTCTCTATCCATGTCAGTACATTACTCCCAATACTTTGACTTTGCACACCAATCTCTTGTGCGGGTCCTTGTCAAAAGCCTTTTGAAAGTCCAAATACACCACATCCATTGGTTCTCCCTTGTCCCCTCTGCTGGTTACATCCTCAAAAAATTCCATAAGATTCGTCAAGCATTATTTCCTTTTCATAAATCCATGCTGAATTGGACCGATCCTGTCACTGCTTTCCAAATGCGCTGCTATTTCATCCTTAATGATTGATTCCAACATTTTCCCCACTACTGATGTCAGGCTAACTGGTCTATAATTACCTGTTTTCTCTCTCCCTCCTTTTTTAAAAAGTGGTGTTACATTAGTTACCCTCCAGTCCATAGGAATTGATCCAGAGTCGATAGACTGTTGGAAAATGATCATCAATGCATCCACTATTTCTAGGGCCACTTCCTTAAGTACTCTGGGATGCAGACTATCAGGCCCCGGGGATTTATTGGCCTTCAATCCCATCAATTTCCCTAACACAATTTCCTGCCTAATAAGGATATCCTTCAGTTCCTCCTTCTCACTAGACCCACTGTCCCCTAATACATTCGGAAGGTTATTTGTGTCTTCCTTCGTGAAGACAGAACCAAGTATTTGTTCAGTTGGTCTGCCATTTCTTTGTTCCCCATTATAAATTCACCTGAATCCGACTGCAAGGCTTCCTGTCCCGCCACCGTTAAAATCGGAAGTGGGTGGGTTGAAAGCGGGTTCTGGTCAGGAATTTAACTACCCTCATGCTCCAAACCCACCTGTTTTTTAATGTTAAAATTCCCCCCTAGTTGTTCAGAGTTCACAGCACAAAACTGCACATAGTTCAGGACCTGCTTGAAATAGACACTGATCAGGAGCTATGGGGACAAATTGAAGGTTAGCATTGGAAGAGTGGAGAGTGTAAACTGGGATGTAGGGCTAAAGGAGATTAAAGAGATAAAGTGTGATGAGGTCCTGGAGAGATACATAAGTGGGTATGAGGTTTTTGAAATCAATGTGGGTCCCAGTACAAGTCAAGAGGACAGAGATGATTGGTGAGCAGGACTTATCATGGGGCAGGATCTGGGTGTCTGGGTTTTGGATGAGTAGGAGTTTATACAGAGAGGAGCTTGGAAAGGCCGGCAAGGAAGTAATTGGAATACTTGAACATGGAGATCACAAAAGTGTGTGTGAGTGAGGTAAGAACAAAAGTAGCCCATGCCACGGAGTTGGGAATCGGCATTTTTGGTGATGAATAGGAAATTGGGTTTGAAGCTCTACTTGGGGTCAAACAGGACACCAAGCTGGTGCACTATCAGATTTATTCGGATCGAGCAAGGGTGGAATCGGAGGCAAGGATGCGGTCACTCCACAATGTCGTGAGGGTAGACAGTGTGGAAAATGGAAATGTCAAACTGGTATTGTAGGAGATGCACTTGTGAGGTTGTGGTTAAGCACACTATTGGAGAAGAATTCTGGGAGAATGCTTGTGTCATGATTGGTCACCAAGCACACTTTGTTACAGCAGTGCCATGCTTCAAGAAAACATTTTAGTGCAAAGTCCTGCTAGTTAGTGATACAGCTTTTACTTGCTGCCTGGTAGAAGGAAGGATCAGTTGTCATAAATCTCAAAACACAGTCATTGGAAGCCATTGTGCCACGGAATCATTTTCAATCATGTATTTTAGTTCTTGGGAATCATTTTGCAATAATTACCAATGAAACCATGTGTTATATTCACTTTGGAATCTTCGCTCCAAGCATTTTTGACTTGAGTTAGAATTGTGTTACTAGCAAACATTGCTGCTTCTGGTACTTATTTTAACGCTGTCATTTTTCTTCAGATCGCAAATGAAATAATCCAAGAACCCAGTCAATGGGAGCATAGTAACATTGAAGGGAGAGGTTACCTCAGCAACGTAATGGGAACAATGCCACTAACTTCCATCGATAGTGAATCTAAGTCCAGTGAACAAGGAACAATCTCACATATGACATTCCAGGATGGCAGTTGGCCAGATTCAGCAGGTATAATCATTTTACATTTTTAATGTCCTGCTCATAATCAGCACTATTTTGGTGAGGAGAATCCCTGAGCTAAATATGGTTTGCTTTCCATACTAACAACGGACTCATTGGCCCTGATATTTACAGGGAGGTGGGGAGGGAGTGGATAGCATGTTTGGCCGGGGGGGGGGGGTTCCCAGGAACGCGGAGGTCCTTTAACGGCTGGATCTCATTATCGTTTTTTTAAAACTCTGTTTCACGCCTGGCAGCTGGCCAGATTGACAGGTTGGCCAGCTACGGGGCAGGAAAGCCGGTGATAGAAGGCCGCAGCCAGTCCCTGGCAACGAGGAAAGATTAAGATTTGGTGGGGGTGGTGGGTTCGGACTGGCAATCAGGAGAGAAGGGGGACTGGGAGAGATCATGGGGCAAAAGGGAGGGGTAGGGGACTGGCAATCGGGAGGGAAGGGGGACAGCTTCGGAATTGTGGGTTTGGGGGGAGGAGGGGGAGAGGTGGCCAATTGCGGCAGAAGATTTGCTTGAGGGGGTTGGGGGGTGCATTCATGCTCCTCCTGGCCCACAAGCAGTGCTCTAAAAAGCACTTACCTACTTGATCCGGCTGCTCCCACTTTTGCTGCCGGGTTTTCCTAGCCCTGGAAAATCCAGTTGGCCAGCAGTAAATTTAAATCAGGCTCCCAACTGCACTGCCTGCTTTAATTATTATAATCGGGTGACGCAGCTCTCAAGAGCAGGATACAGACGCGTCTCGCAATCCGCCACTGTAAAAATGGTGGCATGCACGTCAACGGCGGGTTGGGGTCGGGCTATGCAATTTAAAATTTTTAATCCCCGATCCTCTCCCACAAGCCGCTGGGGTGGGGGAAGGGGGTTAGAATACCTCCATTGATTATAGAATTAAATCTCCCCTCAGCCTCCTCTATTCCAAAGAAATCAACCCCAGCCTATCCAACCTTTTCTCATAGCTAAAATTCTCCAGTCCTGGCAACATCCTCGTAAATCTCCTCTGTACCCTCTCTAGTGCTAATCCAGGGCACTTCACTGGTGCCAATACCCTGTTAAAGTTGTGGTAGCATAGTCAAAATGGTTGCCAGTTTATTACATGATTGGACCCGAGAGACAGTGTAACTGATAGAATCTCAGCCTTTCTACAAAAAGCAGCTTCTCTACCTGCACTGAAAAAGCAGTATTGTTTGTGTGTTGTATATAGATGTCTGTGGCTGAATACCTGTGTTTACCGGAATATTTATTTCCTGGTTCCATTCCATTCGCCCACACATTCTTCACCTTTACCTCACAAAGCCTACAGGTTTTAAAAAATTTTCTTGTGAAGTGGAACCTGATTGGTCAACAAATATAATAAAACTTCAATAAAAATAATTCAACATTTTATACTGATTAACTTTTCAAACTAATACAATAAAAGAGTATTCAAAGATCATGCTTTACATTTATTTGTTGATAACATGGGAAGAGACATTTTAGATGGCATTTCCCTCTCATTCATGTGTAAAGGAGGAAGATTCTTCCCACAAATTAGAAATCCCTCTGCCAGTTCAAGAAGACTTTAGGGCTATATCCATTGTCACCAATCATGATGCGACTAGAATTATACTTCAGAGCAGGTTGAATATTACACAAAATGTTTGCTTCTTGCTTGCTTTAGCCTGCAGTTTTAAAGCATAAAATTCAAGAGGAAGGGAGGATTGAGAGATGCCAGTAAGAGTACATATATCGGGGCCTAAATTCAGGGTCTCAAAGAGACCAGTTAATGCCCGTTTGCAACAGCTGTTTCTAAAAATCGAATGGCCGCCACTTTGGAGTCAACAGTCCAACCCGACCGAAATTCAGGTCGGGAATTTTTCGGCCTGGATCCCATCCTGCCCGAGTGGTTGCACCGCCAATGAAAACAATAAAAAAGAAATAAAAATTCTTACCCATCGATTTTCACCTAAATCCCTCGATCCCCCACCACACGGTGCCCCCGGCAGGTTTTTCTGCCGGTGCACCATGTCCGCACTGAATGCAGCCCGGCAGCGCGGCCGTCCGTAAAGGGGATGGTCCACTGCCGCGGCCGCAATGGAGACATTTTTGCCGGCTGATTTGCTGACCGGCCAGTAAAATATTGCCCCCGATTTCAGCTGGGCTGCTGGCCTGGCCGAAACCCTCCCTGGTGGCCCAGTGGCCAAATTCAAAAAAATGATAGAATCTCTCCCCTTTAACGGAGGGGAGAGAGCATGTTGACATGCACGCGCTGTGACGTCATCACGACTCCACTGCTGATTGACAGCGATGGGAGGCCCTGAATGACCCATTTTCAGCCAATCAGCCTGGCTTTGAATCTAAGGCCCGCCCCATTATGATCCATTTCCTGATGGACTTTGAAAAATTTTCAAAATCCTGAAAATGGATCGACTTACCGTACCAGGAGTTCCCACGGTCATCATCATAGGCAGTTCCTCGAAATCGAATCAAAAACTCATAGGTGCATCCGCTTTCTGGTCCATCATTTCGGCCCCATCATTTTGTACAATGTTTAGAATGAATTGCGTATATTATACTGAGAAATTAGATACATTCCAAGTCTCATGAGTGGTCCTCTTAATTTTCCTTTGCAGGCGAGTTTGAATTCAGGTTTCATACAGACTTCAGAGCGGGATTAGACCTTGTGAGCTGGCTCGAATCAGCAAACTGGCCAACTGGAAATCTCATCAGTTGCACTTGAATTAAAACTGTGATGCAATAGAGCGGGATGCACTATGTACATAGACCCCGCCCCCCCTTCTCTTGTATTTTGTTACTATCTAGACTTCGACTGTTGTCACATCAGCCATATCTGCATTTCTCCATCTGCTACCATTAGAACTTATACAGAATGGACTTTTGAAGACAAAAGCTTGTAGCACTGTTTTGAAAGATGACTTGTTTGGCTCATGCTTGAAGAATGCAAAGAACGTCTACCACACAGGGAAGCCAATTTCAGTGAGATCATGGAATGCTGTTTTGTGATTGAGCACCATTTTTAACTGTTTGCTGCTATAGGAAGTCAAGTGCTTTTAATTATTCATCTAATTATGTCACCCTCAGCTTTCTTAACCAAAAGGACTTTTTAACACACACACACATAAAAAAACTGAAGATGAGGGAGTTGTAAGCTGAAGATAGTTCAGAAACAAGTTGGGCATTGTCAGCAAGCCTCAAGCTTGTATGCAGTGTGGTATTTCGTGGCAAAAAATTAAAAAAATACACAAAACCAATCTTTTGTTTAACTGTACATATGTATTAAAATATAAAAGTTTTTGCAATCTTAAACAGACTCATTTTTCTGAAATCATGAAAAGGAAACTACTAAAAACACTGAATAAAAAAGCAGCATCACTGTGTATATTAATTGCTATTACAACTGTTTATTCATTGTAACAAAAATGTACGTTACCTCCCAACACCACATGGCTAACGATATGCAACAATATTTGCCAAAAAAGCTTTAGCTAACACTGGAACTTAGTTGTATTAGAAGTTATGCTGCAGTGTCCATGTTGTCAGGTATAGGTGACTCACCGATGATCTTTGTAGCATGATGCAGATGGTGGTGCCCAAAGATGTAATTTGAGGTTTTTTTCTCTGTCTTCAGAAATAGATACGTTGAATGTTTATAAATAACATTTACTTGTGTGTTCTGTTTAAAATTTCTAGTTGTGGATATATTTTACAATTTGTACATTATTAAATCATTCTGTTGTGCAATTAGTACTTAAAGTATACTTTTGATACATATTAAAATTTGATACATAACAAAAGTGTTGATCATAGATTACATAAACTAGGTTTATATTCCCTGGAATATAAAAGTTTAAGGGGTGATTTGAGTGATGCATTTAGGATTGTGAAAGGAATTGATAGAGTAGAAAGAAACTAGTTCTGCTCGTGGGGGAATCTATCACAAAGGGACATAACCTTAAAATCAGAGCCAGGCCATTCAGGAGAGAAGTTAGGAAAAACTTCTTCATGCAAAGGGTGGTAGAAATGCTGCACTATATTCCACAAAAAAAGCAGTAGATGCTAGCTCAATTAATGGATTTAGAGTTAAGGCGGGTGATACAGATCAGCCGTGATTTCATTGAATAGTAGAACATGCTCAAGGAGCTGAATGGCCTACTCCTGTTCCTATGTTAAAATTAAATAATTATGAATCATTAACTTGCATAATAGTTAATATTTTACATTTATTTCTAATCTTGTACAGATCCGAGATGGGCTTGGCTCCACATCAAGAAGTTCTGGTGAAAATACTAATGAACAAATGGATAATGCCTGTTTTTCTCTAATTAACAACTCTAAACTAATCACAGGAAAAGAAAGTGTGATTTCTGAGAATGCAATTTTAGAAGATTGCTAATTATGTAGAAAAACAGGAATTCTTGTGCTTTTCATTTCACCCTTTGTCTTTTGAACAATAGGGTGACTTGCCAGATCTTTCTGCCAATGCTGTCAAAAACTTATGCACATTGGCTGCTGTCCATCCAAACTTCCACACCTGGAGAAGTAGCCCCTTTCTGTTCAATGCTTCCCACAGGTGTGAGGCTGAATTTGGGAAATCCCTATGTAAGCGATCAGCAGTGATAATATTTCTAATGACTGGGGGGATTCTGGTGTCCTTTAAGTCTCCTTCATGTAAACTTGAATTTCATTTGAACAGAAATGAGAAACTCTTTCTCTCTCCCCACCCACCCCCTCCATGTCACATTGAATTGTCACATTTTTCCGAATGTAGCTTTTGAAAGATTACAAATGTTAATTTTCTCACTTGCACATCACACAACATTCCTGTCTGAGAGGGCAGATTCAAACTAAATCTAGCTTTCACTTTAACCTATTGCTTTAGTCAAGTGTCAGAAAGGCCCAGGGTCACACTGTCTAATCTCTGACTAGCTAAAGCAATGATCTCCACTTGATGCTTCTCTAATGACACTTAAGAGAAAGATGATTTTGCCATTTGGAGATTAAAACTTTTCATATGAAAGAAAGATTCATATGCTATGTTATCAGTTTGCTAATGGGCTTATTTTCAAAACACATTGTGAGGTGTTAGATCTCTTAATTTCCAATGAAATATGAACTCCGGTTGTAGTTTTAATGTAATTTTATTCTGGCAGCAGCAACAAGCTCTTGGCTTTAAGCCAGGCCTTTGTCCTTCTAAGACCACATGGCCAAAATGGCTGTACTTATACCTGGTTCAATTTACAGAAAAGAACTCGCCTTCTTTGACCTTATTGGCTCATTTGATAGTCAACCTTTAATTGGCTCGCTACCCAAGGTCCTAAAATGTCAAGTTTGATTGATGACTTAATGCAATGTGGTCTGTGTTTTTTCAAAACTACAGCCAGGCTGCAGAGCTTGAATTCTCTATCAATCCCCCCTTTGATTCTTTCACAAACTGAATCATAAAACATCAGGCATCACTGGTTAAACATTCTAAAAAATAATTTCATACATGTTAATAGAGTTTCCTTCTAAAATTTGTTGATGTGTTTCGTCACATGTCCGGACTAGTAGCTTCCACACAAATTTACACCAACCCGAGTTCCATCGTGGCCACAATGGAAGTCTGGTTTTAGGTTAATTAACCTTATTCCAATTTAATCCAAATCAATATCTTAATTCAACTAGTAAACAACCTTCCCTTAAGCATAACATACCCCTGTGCCACGTACAGACGGTCTGCTGGGACCTGCAAGGTGTCTCACCTGTGGGACAGCAGCTACAGCCGCCTGGTCGCAACAACATTTAATCAACATAACGAACAATATAAAAGTAAAATAATTACAACAAATAGAATTAAACCTTCCACCAATTAAGTTCCTATTGAACCTAGCCATTCAGTGGCTCCGCTCCACAAAGTGAATGATGGGGGTTCCTTAAGTTTTTCTACCTCCTTTTGGATATGCTCCGCTAAGTGGGTAATTTCTTCGGAGCTATCTGGAATATATGTGCAACACTCAGTTCCGAGTAGGGCGCAAGTACCTCCCTTTTCAGCCAGGATGTAATCAAGGGCCAGTCTATTCTGTTGGGCTACTGTGCAGATTGCTACCATTTCTGCATTGATTTTAACTAGGGCCTCTGAGGTATCAGTGGCTACCCGTTCCACAACGGATGCCATGTTAATGGATTCCCCTGGCAGTCCCATACTTGGGGATCAGAATGGCAAAGAACCTCTCTGTTTCTGTGATAGCTCTCTTAGGACGGTGTAAATGTTCCGACAGTGACTTTATATGATACATATAAGGCACAATGTAGGCTAAATAGCAGGCTCCCGTCCAATTCTGGGGCAGCCAAGGGTAGGCCTTGTGGCCACACACCCAATAGGTGCCATTACAGGCAATGAATGTTAGCTGTTTCTTTGTCAGCAACACTCCGGGGCCTGTCCAGGCTTTTCCATCTGTTTTATTCAGAATCCCCGTTACGTTAAGAATTCCCACATCGGCCCAGTTTGGACGGTTCCGTGGCTTGATTACATTATAATTCCGGGAGCCGTTACTATACCCCATATTTTGGCCTCCTTTGATGTTTCTAATCAGACAGACCGATTCCCCTGATCTTCCTATTCCCGTTGTATTAGTGATAACAAAAAATGAGGGCCGTTTGGAATTATTGTAGCATGGTTGGTATCCCCCTTCAAAGGTAGTCAGATTGTAACCTGTTGACTTCCATTTACGTGCTCAGTTTTCCGTATCCTGAAACGCATTGCCTGTTTTGTTTTGATTAATTATCCACTCAGCCATTTCAGAAATATTCAAGGGAACTGGCCTCAAGGGAATCCCTCCCTTTGAGTGAATAGGAATATGCGCACACACCCAACAACTAGAAATGTTACCTTGTTTGGCATAAATGTATGACATATATAAAAAGGTATTCACATGTAATTCCCTTGGTACTCTACTATTTCCCTTTGGTGCAGAGGGTTGGCTAGTAAGAAGTAGGCCTATGCCTAGAATACCTACAATCAGTAATACAGTAAATTTATACATTTTGGCAAAAAGTAATTGTCCTTATTAGATTTTAGCTTCAGTTATGGGTGCTCGTTTAACGTGTGAAGCGTGGATCCAGGCTTTCTTTCCTTGGACTTTAACAGCTGCCTGGCTGGTCAATAACACTTGATAAGGTCCCTCCCACTTGGCACCCAAAGGTTCTTTATGCAACTTTTTCACATACACCCAAACTCCCGGGATGATGTCGTGTCCTCCTTCGGGTGGATTACCCCAAGCTGCCGATACCTGTCGGGAAACAGAACTGATAGCATTGGTTAGGTTCTGACAGTATGATAACAAAGTGTCACTCATTAAGTGAACATCAGCTTTCCTTAAATCGATAGTTCCTGGCAGCGACATGGGTCTTCCTGTTATAATTTCAAATGGGCTTAGACCTGGAGTTCTGTTCGGGGTTGCCCTAATGCTACATAGCACTATTGGTAGTGCCTGGGGCCAGGGTGTTCCTTCTTGGTGATATTTGGCAAGCCGTTGTTTCAGAGTTCGATTCATTCGTTCTATTTGTCCTGATGATTATGGATGATAAGGACAGTGTAAATCCCACGTAATGTTCAGTAACCTACAGACTTATTGGCAGACAGCACCTGTGAAGTGTGTTCCCTGATCTGAGTCAATGCTACTCGGGACTCCCCATCGGGGAATGTAATCCTTACACAAGGCCTTTGCAGTGTGATTAGCTGTGGCTCTTTTAGTTGGGACAGCTTCTACCCATCTAGAGAATCTGTCAACCATGACAAGAATGTTAGTGTATCCTTGGCATGAAGGAAGAGATATATAATCAACCTGCAGATGCTGGAATGGTCCGACAGGGGCAGGGGGCCTCAGTTGGGGCATTACTGTGATGGGTCCAGAATTATTTTTCTGGCAGACCACACAGCGGTCTGCTACCAGCTGAACATGTTTTTTAAATCCCCGACCCCACCAGCTTTTCTGGAACCGTGCCGTCATCTGTTGTGAGGCTAAGTGTCCCCATGAGTGGATCTGTTGGGCTAAAAAAGGCATAAGCGCTTGTGGCGCGACTGGCTTGTCGGTAACTCTTTGTCTCCAGACACCATCTTCGCATAGCTTAATTCCTGCCTCAATCCATGTCCATTTTTCCTCTCGGGAGCACTCGCCTTGCATTGTTTAAAGGTCTCGTGTCAGAGTCCTGAGTGCTTTAAATCTGCACATCTGTGTTGGTTCTTCTGGGGAACGCCCTGTGAGGCGGCATCTTTAGCTGCCTGGTTGGCTAGGGCATTTCCCTGTGCTTCTGTGGTATTTTCCTTGGTATGGGCCTTACACTTCAGGATGGACACTTCCTGAGGTAATTGTATGGCCTCTAGTAAGTCTCGGGCTTCTTTTCCATTTCGGATAGGTGTACCAGCAGCAGTGAGGAATCCCCTTTTCCGCCATAACAGACCAAAGTCGTGAGTGACTCCAAAAGCATAACGCGAATCTGTGTAGACATTAGCTGTCTGTCCTTCTGCTATTCGACATACTTCTGACAGGGCCGGTAACTCGGCCTGTTGTGCTGACGTTCCTGAGGGTAAACATCCTTTGCCACTGCCTCATATAAGGTTGCAACTGCCCATCCTGCTTTTCTGGTACCATTGTCAACAACGGAGAAACCATCTGTAAACAGGATGAGGTCTGGTTTGTGCAGAGGCTCCTCTGCTTCTAAGGCTGCTTCTTCTGTTTCTTTTAAAATCTCCACGCAGTCATGCTCTTCACATTCTCTCCCCTCTTGCTCCCTCGATTCTGACATCGGGAGCATAGTTGCGGGATTAACTGGGCTGGCCTGGACGATATGGAGATTAGGAGCTTCCAAAACTGCTGTCCAGTGGGTCCATCAAGCTGCCATCACCTGAGACATTCTATTTATAGACAGCAAAGCATATACGGTGTGGGGACACTTGACCATCAGTTTTTGGTCGAGGACCAGACCCGCAGTGATCATTACCACTCTGCATGTAGCTTCCATGGCCCTTAGGCAACTTCCCCATCCGAGGGCTACCGCGTCCAGTTTTGCCAAATAATAGCCAATAGGTCTTTGCCGATCCCCATGTTCTTGTGTCAGTATAGCTGTCATATATCCTTCTTTCTCATGGACAAACAGGGTAAATGGCTTACCACTGTCGGGGATTCCCATAGCCGGTGCCAAACACAAAGCCTTTTTCAAACTCAGGAAGGCCTCTTGCTGTTCCTCAGTGAGGGTGATGGCTTCTTTAGAGGCACGTTTCTCCTTTAAGATATCATTCAATGGCTGAGCAAGCTATGTGAAGGAGTCAATCCAATTTCTGTTAAAGTTACACTCCCAAAAAAGACCTTAGTTCCTGAATAGTGGTGAGTTTTTTAGCAGCCCGAATGGCTGCAGTTCTATCCTGGGTAAGTTCTCTCTTTCCTTGTGAAATCTTTTGTCCCAGGTATACAACCTCTTCTTGGGATATTTGTGCTTTGTCGATGCTGGCTTTATGTCCTTTCAGCCGAAGGTGGTTCAGCAAAGCTCGTAAATCTTGTTCATGCTGTTCTTCCGTGTTTGAAGCTAGCAGGATATCGTCTACATATTGGATGACTGTGGATGACAGGGGAGGTAATTCTCGCAAATGGCTTTGTAAAGCCATGTGGAATATCGTAGGGCTGTTGTGGAAACCCTGCGGTAACCGGATCCAAGTATACTGTTGTCCTTGGACCGTGAAAGCAAACCATTGTCGAACCTCCGGTGCCAGAGACACCGACCAAAATCCGTTGGCCATATCTATAACCGAGAAATATTTATGTTCCGGTTTGAGGGCATTAAAAATGGTGGAGGGATCTGCGATCAAAGGAGCTTTTTGATCAATATACTGGTTAGCTTTCCTATAATCGACAGTCAAATGCCAAGTCTCATTGGAGTTCTGTACCAGCCACATGGGGCTATTGGAGGAGCTATGCATTTTAATAAGCACCTCTTATTTCTCCAATTGCTGAATAACCGGTAAGATTCCCGCGATGGCAGTTGGACTGATGGGATACTGTTTAGTTCATGGAGGCTTGGTCCCGGTAAATGACGCAGGCTCCATCTGGAGTAGGCCACAATCGTTCTTATCTTTAGCCTATATCGGGTGTTCCTTCAATTCTTCTTTCTTCAAAGTTCTAATTGACCATGTTACCCGACCATCCTCGAAATGCAACGATGAATCTACTTGGATTAGAACGTCCATTCCCAAAAAGGGTTGATCTACTGGGCCTATCCAGACCGGCATGGTTAGTTCATGTGGACCCAGCCCTATAAGTACCGGTGTTATCCTTTTAATTTCCATTTTATGGCCCCCAACTCCATAGGCTGTATGTGCCCTACCATCCAACGACAAAAAGTCTCCATATTGTAGGGGTAAGCATGTTAATTCCGCCCCTGCATCTAAAAGACAGTCCACATCCTTATTTCCCACCCTCACAGTTATATATAGCCCATCTCCCCTTTGTTGTATTAGTGCGAGGAGGGGGGCCAGGGTGGGCTCTAACCGTTTTTTGCTATCCCAAGTAACTCCTTCTGTTGTTGTATTGTCAGTCGCTTAAATGCTTCTATGAGGTCGTTATCTTGTGACAAGCCTGGTTTGTTGGCTGAATTGTATCCCTGGCTGCGTCCTCTTCCCCAGCCACGACCTTTCTGTTTTGCCCTGCACGTCTTGGCCCAGTGACCTTCTTTCCCACAATAATGACATTTTCCGGGTAATTTTCCGAATGACTGTTTATCGGAATCCTGGGATTTCCATCCCATAGCCTGTACAGCTCGGACTTTAGCTCCCATATCCCGATCTAATTGGTTACATCGAACCACCAATGCTGCAAAGGTAGTTCCTCTACCTTCCCAGTCCGGTAACACTACCTGAAGCATTTTGGACAGTTCTGGCTTTAGACCTGCCACGAAAGCTGCTTTCAGGGGCCCAAACACTTGTTCATCCATTTCCTCATCCGTATTATTCATACCTGAATGTTCTAGCCACGTGCATCTAAACCGCTCGTCATACTCCAGGACCTCCTCTGTTCCTTTCTGTTGGCAGGCTGCAATTTTTCCCCAGTCTGTCTTAGCTGGACTGAAGGCTTGCAGCCAGTGTTTAATCGCCTCCCACCCTGCGTCTAATTCTTGCTCATCCTGCCCCAAAGCTTCTTCTACCTTGTCGTACAATTTTCTTCCTTGTGTTTTTGGCACCATTATGGTCAAAATTTGCACTCCATCCCAGGGATGAAGTTGATGTATATTTCTTAAGCGGTCCAATTGGTCCCACGTTTTCACTCCCCCTTTCTTTGGATTGGGTAATTCCTTGGACCATTTATCAATTTTCTCTGGGTCTGCCGTATCATGAAATAAGTATTCTGCTTACACCCTTTTCCTCGTTGTTTTGGTTCCGCCCTCATCCGCAGTCTCTTCTGATTTGACTACAACTCGTCTTTTTTTTAAAAGGGGCAAAGCGCACTCCTAATTCTTCATCCTCCGACCCTGTATCGTCAGAGGATTCAGAATCCCTATATATTCCTTGGTCGTGTCTTTGGGTTTGCGCTTTTAATTTATCCAAACATGGGTACCCTGGGAATTGACCGATACATTTTTCCTTTTCCTATTACTGTCTCTTGACCTAATGATTTTTTTCCATTCTTTAATTTCACCTTTAAGATCTTTAACTTCCCCTTCGACTTTTCAAGTTCAAATCTTTTCTGTCGCAGCTGTGCACAAACAGCTTACAATTAGTCCTTTGTACTGGTCAGTTCTCGATCATGTTGGGAACGCATTATAATTTAATTCCGCTTTCGGATTTGTCCCATAATGGCTAGGGATCATCTAGTTCGCTCTTTATTTTTCATACGGGTCGTTTTTTCCTCAGACCCTTTTAATCTCGTCCAAGGACCATTGTCCTTTGGAGGTTCCGTACTTTTGTTCGATCTTAATACAGGTTTTAGATAAGTTGAATTGTTGCTCTATGTATTCTTTCAACTGTTGGAGGATTTCATCTATCGAAACCTCAGGTGGTGCCTGCCCGTCTTTAACAGTTGTAGGCAATTCTTTGCTCTTATCTCCTGCTGCCACAATACTGATTTCTTCACTGGAGTCTCGAGTCGTAGGCTTTCCAGCCGATCAGTGGGTCAGTGATTAATTAACTAAGACACCGCCGAAGTTAGACGTCTATGAGACCTTGAGCCGACTACCAACCGGAGGGTTTGCAAACCGGAGGCTTTCGGAATCGCATAGAAGGAGAGGCGAATTTAGACTTTTGACCGAGGACTTTTATAAAGAGAAGTCCTTACCTCAATATGTCAGTCCGATGTCCAAAATTCAGTTTCTTTCCTCAGCGATCGTGTTCGTGACGCCAAAATTGTTAGATCTCTTAATTTCCAATGAAATACGAACTCCGGTTGTAGTTTTAATGTAATTTTATTCTGGCAGCAGCAACAAGCTCTTGGCTTTAAGCCAGGCCTTTGTCCTTCTGAGACCACATGGGCCAAAATAACTGTACTTATACCTGGTTCAATTTACAGAAAAGAACTTGCCTTCTTTGACCTTATTGGCTCATTTGATAGTCTGTTAACCTTTAATTGGCTCGCTACCCAAGGTCCTAAAATGTCAAGTTAATTGATGACTTAATTCAATGTGGTCTGTGTTTTTTTCAAAATTACAGCCAGGCTGCAGAGCTTTGAATTCTCTATCATGAGGCCTCGATGGCTATTAGAAAGGTACTGAATCCACAAATTTCACTTTACTGATATTTATGCTGTATCGAATGAGTAGAAAGCCAATCGTGGCCAGATCCTTCGTAATACGATGGGTAATGATTAAGTTTATCAATTGTCTTGCAGCACTTTCAACAAGTGCAGAAGTACAGAAACATCTTAACATTACATTCTCATGACAATGCTCCTTTAATTTCAGTAGTTAGGAATATTTTTTCAATCGATTTAGCATTTGGAGGGAATTTAACCCTACCCATCTGGTGGAAACTGGACAGCTGGGCAGTTAAACAATCCCTGGGTTACTAACCTGCCAGGAAGCTGGGCATATCGTGCCAATTCCAAGTTAATGGACGCTTCTGGACAGGCCACTTACTTCCATGCCAAAAACCAGTGGGGTTCTAATTTTCAGATGCTAATTGGCATTCAATTACATTATTAGCCCCTAACAGTGATTTTTCACTTCAGCCTGAGTGCCATTCCTGCCAAGTAAAGGTCAACGTGCAGAGGATCGGGAAGCAGGAAACCTTCCAGGTAAATATTTTAAGTATGTGGGGCCAGCAGGTGCACAAGTGATGTTTCAGTTCTGTGGAACGGTGTATACCTGAAATCTGAACTGATTTGTGTTCTCTCGACATATGATGCTTGCCCTGAGTGTCTCCAGCATTTTCTGTTTTCGTTTCAGATTTATTATCTGCAGCATTTTTCTTTTCCAGAAGATTTGGGAAATGGTTTGAAGCTACAATCCACCCTTAGCTACAGTGGACTCCTTTTGTAACGATTTTTAGGAGCTGTACCAAAAACATGTTGCAAAAAGGACCAAGCGTCTTGCAAGCATTTTTAGTGAGGGAGCCAAATACAATTCGTGTTATATTAGCAAACTACAGGAAGCAATGCAAGGAAAACAATCCTTGTTTGAACAGAGGAAGACAAAGCCAAATAAAAAGCAAAACAAAAACTACAAATGTTAGAAATCTGAAACAAAAGGAGAAAATGCTGAAAACACAAAGCAGGTTTATTACACTCAAGATGAAGCCAATCTGCCTTCCAACCCTAAATCTCCAAAAATCCCAAATAAATGGTTATAGGAGTATTGAGGAGCAGGAAACAAACCAAGACCGGAATTTACCCTACCAGCTAGGTCCGGTGCAGGCGGGGGCCATGGCCAACACGCTCTACAGAACGAGTTTGGGGTAATATATTAGCATGAATAGAGGATTGGCTAACTAACAGAAAACAGAGAGTTGGGATAAATGGGCCATTTTCCGGTTGGCAAACATTAACAAGTGGGGTGCCGCAGGGATTGGTGCTGGGACCCCAACTATTTATAATCTATATTAATGACTTGGATGAAGGGACCAAGTGTAATGTAACCAGGTTTGCTGATGATACAAAGATGGATGAGAGAGCAAATTGTGAGAAAGGCACAACAAATCTGCAAAGAGATATAGACAGGCTAAGTGAGTGAGCAAAAATTTGGCAGTATAATGTGGGGATATATGAGGTTATCCACTTCAGCAGAAAAAATAAAAAAGCTAATTATAATTTAAATGGAGAAAAATTGCAAAGTGCTGCAGTACAGAGGGACCTGGGGGTCCTTGTGCATGAAACACAAAAAAGTTAGTATGCAAGTACAGCAAGTAACCAGGAAGGCAAATGGAATGTTGGCCTTTATTGCAAGGGGGATGGAGTATAAAAGCAGATAAATCCTGCTACAACTGTACAGGGTATTGGTGAGGCCACACCTGGAGTACTGCGTACAGTTTTGATCTCCGTATTTAAGGAAGGATATACTTGCATTGGAGGAATTCAGAGAAGGTTCACTAGGTTGATTCCGGATATGAGGGGGTTGACTTATGAAGATATGTTGAGTAGGTCAGGCCTATACTCATTGGAGTTCAGAAGAATGAGAGGTGATCTTATCGAAACATATAAAATAATGAGGGGGCTCAACAAGGTGGATGCAGAGAGGATATTTCCACTCATAGTGCAAACTAAAACTAGGGGGCATAGTCTCAGAAAAAGGGGCTGCCCATTTAAAACTGAGAAGAGGAGGAATCTCTTCTCTCAGAGGGTTGTAAATCTGTGGAATTCTCTGCCCAAGCGAGCTGAGGGGGCTGGGTCATTGAATATATTTAAGGCGGAGACGGACAGATTTTTGAGCCATAAGGGAATAAGGGATTCTGAGAAGCGGATAGGGAAGTGGAGCTGAGTCCATGATCAGATCAGCCATGGTCTTATTAAATGGCAGAACAGGCTCGAGGGACCAAATGGCCTACTCCTGCTCCTATTTCTTATGTTCTTATGCAGACGTTGAGCTTCAGGGGCCATCCAGAAAGAGGGTGATTCTGGAGGTGTAGGAAGATGTGCAGGGGGCTCTAACGACCGTGATGTCTGCAAATGTTCATAGAATGGAGGAGTCCAACACTAACTTGAGCACCACCGTGTCGCAGGCAATGGTGACTGTAGGCTCCTCCATGGATAGGATGGCCACCTGCATGGCGCCATTTGTAGGAGTAAATCGACTCTATGGAGAATAGATGGCTACCTATGGAGAATAGATGGCTACCTATGAAGAATAGATGGCAGAGGCTCATAGACTTCCTCTCTAGAGAGATATCAGCATAGACGTGGGTCCTCATGGCCCCACTAATGTGCAGCAAGGTGCTCTCCAGCTCCTTGGCAGCAAGGAAGTGAACAGGCTGCCTCTACCTCTGCTGAAGCTACAGGGCTCGCACCTCATAGAAACACGCGGAAGATAAGTGTCATGTATGTAACCTTTATGTAATAACACTGCAATACTGTATATACGTAAGAAATGCACACCTTGACCACAGGAGGTGAACTTGTGGGAGACACTCCTCACCTGGTCACCCAGGTATATAAAGGGAGGTCTCACGCAGGGTCATCACATCTTGGTCCTGTGAATAAAGGTTCAGGTCATGGAGTGACCTTGTCCATAGAATGTGCCTCGTGTGGGTTTGTGGTATTGTGTAAGGACTTTACATTGGCGACAAGAAACGGGAATCAACAACCCACAAGAATGGCCACCGGCAGCACAGATGAATGGTACTGTGTTGGTGAGGACTGGGATGATTTCATTGAGAGGCTCCAGCAGAGTTTTGTCACGAAGGACTGGCTGGGAGACACAGTGGCCGACAAGTGAAGGGCTCATCTGCTGACCAGCTGTGGATCTAAGACTTACGCACTCATGAAAGACCTGCTAGCACCGAGAAGCCGGCGGACAAAACCTTCGAAGAGCTCAGCAAACTAATCGGTGAACACCTCAAACCGGTGAGCAGCGTACACATGGCCCGACACAGATTCTATACACAGACGTCGGGAAGGACAGAGCACACCGGATTTTGTTGCAGATCTCCGACGCATGGCCAGCCTCTGTAAGTTCACAGACGCCTGCAGGAGGGAGATGCTAAGGGATTTCTTTATTGAGGACATTGGTCATGCTGGGATTTTCAGAAAACTAATTGAGACCAAGGACTTGACCTTGGAAGTGGCGGCGTTGATGGCTCAGACTTTTATGGCGGCGGAGGAGGAAACCAAGATAATATACGCGCGCAATTCTGCCTCCAACGTGGCGATGGATCAGGGAGTCAATATCATAAACGTGACACAGAGCCCCGCAGGCAGGCAAGGGCAGTTCGAGACACCCCAGGCAGCAATAGACTCAAGAAGAAGTCTCCAACAGAGACAATGGCAGGCTGAACGGACATTTACACCCCCCCAGTGGACAATGCGGCCCGGGATGGGGCCATTAACACCCACTAACAGGGTGCTCAAGAGCAGTCAAAGGGACAATCAGCAAGGAATGCCTTGCAGCAGCTCTTTTGTTCACAACAATGGGAATCTCAGTTCATGCTGGAGGTGTGGGGGCAGACATGCTGCCAGGACTTGCAGGTTTCAACAGTTTGTCTGCAGAAATTGTAACCTCAGTGGCCATTCAGCCAGAATTTTCAGAAAGTCTGTAACCAGGCTAATATACAAGGCAGATGAACCAGATGAGGGGTCTGTGAGGCAGGATGACGCATGGGGCAAATCAATGGACGCTGAAATTCAGCGGGTTCATGTGGCAAACATTCACAGCTCATATACCAAAACGCCACCTATGATGATGAAAGACCTATTAAACGGCATCCCTGTACGTATGGAGCTGGACACGGGGGCCAGCCAGTCACTCATGAGTGTTCAACAATTCGAAAAGTTGTGGCCGCTAAAAGCCAGCAGACCCAAACTAGAACGCATTGAGATGCAATTACGGACGTACACCAAAGAAATCATTCCAGTGCTAGGCAGTGCAATGTTGGCGGTCTCACACAATGGATCGGTGAACCGGCTGCCGCTCTGGATTGTCCTTGGCAATGGTCCCACTCTGTTGGGGAGGAGCTGGTTAGCTGAGATGAACTGGAAATGGGGGGATGTGCACGCCATGTCATCTGTGGAGCGAAGTTCATACTCACAGGTCCTACAGCAATTTGAGTCACTATTTCAACCTGGCGTCGGGACGTTCAAAGGTACCAAAGTGGTGATACGCATCACCCCGGACGCCAGACCAGTGCACCACAAAGCCAGAGCTGTGCCGTATGTGATGCGGGAGAAAATTGAGAGCGAGTTGGACCGGTTGCTGAGAGAGGGCATCATCTCGCCCATTGAATTCAGTGACTGGACGAGCCCCATCATTCCCATCCTAAAAGCGGGTGGCCCGGTCACGATCTGTGGCGACTACAAAGCCACTATCAACCAGGTGTCCCGACAAGACCAATACCTGCTCCCAAGACCGGAGGACCTTTTTGCCACGCTGGCAGGCAGCAAGCGGTTCACCAAGTTGGACCTCACTTCAGCCTAGATGATCCAAGAACTGGCCGACGAATCTAAACTACTGACCACCATCACCACGCACAAGGGACTGTTTGTTTACAACAGGTGTCCGTTTGGCATTCGATCAACGGCCGCGATTTTTCAAAGAACATGGAAAGCCTGCTCAAATCCATTCCTGGAACAATCATATTTCAGGACGACATCCTCATCACTGGTCGTGACACCAAGGAACACCTCCACAACCTGGAGGAGGTGCTACGCCTACTGGACTGGGTAGGCCTGCGACTCAAACATAGAAACATAGAAAATAGGTGCAGGAGTAGACCATTCGGCCCTTCGAGCCTGCACCGCCATTCAATGAGTTCATGGCTGAACATGCAACTTCAGTACCTCATTCCTGCTTTCTCGCCAAACCCCTTGATCCCCCGAGTAGTAAGGACTACATCTAACTCCTTTTTGAATATATTTAGTCAATTGGCCTCAACAACTTTCTGTGGTAGAAAATTCCACAGGTTCACCACTCTCTGGGTGAAGAAGTTTCTCCTCATCTCGTTCCTAATAACTTCACGGTGGGGCGGACAATAATCAAGGGAATAATGGAGGCATGTGAAAAAGGAACGTCAATAATCATGGGGGATTTTAACCGACATATCGATTGGTCAAATCAAATCGCACTGGGTAGCCTTGAGGAGGAATTCATAGAATGCATATGGGATTGTTTCTTAGAACAGTATGTTACAGAACCTACAAGGGAGCAAGCTATCTTAGATCTGGTCCTGTGTAATGAGACAGGAATAATAAATGTTCTCCGAGTAAAAGATCCTCTCGGAATGAGTGATCACAGTATGGTTGAATTTGTAATAAAGATTGAGGGTGAGGAAGTAGTGTCTCAAACGAGCGTACTATGCTTAAACAAAGGGGACTACAGTGGGATGAGGGCAGAGTTGGCTAAAGTAGACTGGGAACACAGACTAAATGGTGGCACAATTGAGAAACAGTAGAGGACTTTTAAGGAGCTCTTTCATAGTGCTCAACAAAAATATATTCCAGTGAAAAAGAAGGGCGGTATGAGAAGGGACAACCAGCCGTGGATAACCAAGGAAATAAAGGAGAGTATCAAATTAAAAACCAATGCGTATAAGGTGGCCAAGGTTAGTGGGAAACTACAAGATTGGGAAAATGTTAAACGACAGCAAAGAATGACTAAGAAAGCAATAAAGAAAGGAAAGATAGATTACGAAAGTAAACGCGCAAAACATAAAAACAGATAGTAAAAGCTTTTACAGATATATAAAACGGAAAAAAGTGACTAAAGTAAATGTTGGTCCCTTAGAAGATGAGAAGGGGGATTTAATAATGGGAAATATGGAAATGGCTGAGACCTTAAACAATTATTTTGCTTTGGTCTTCACAGTGAAAGACACAAAAACCATGCCAAAAATTGCTGGTTACGGGAATGTGGGAAGGGAGGACCTTGAGATAATCACTATCACTGGGGGGGTAGTGCTGGCCAGACTAATGGGACTCAAGGTAGACAAGTCCCCTGGTCCTGATGAAATGCATCCCAGGGTATTAAAAGAGATGGCGGAAGTTACAGCACATGCATTCGTTATAATCTACCAAAATTCTCTGGACTCTGGGGAGGTACCAGCGGATTGGAAAGCAGCTAATGTAACGCCTCTGTTTAAAAAAGGGGGCAGACAAAAGGCAGGTAACTATAGGCCGGTTAGTTTAACATCTGTAGTGGGGAAAATGCTTGAAGCTATCATTAAGGAAGAAATAGTGGGACATCTAGATAGGAATAGTGCAATCAAGCAGACGCAACATGGATTCATGAAGGGGAAATCATGTTTAACTAATTTACTGGAATTCTTTGAGCATATAACGAGCATGGTGGATAGAGGTGTACCGATGGATGTGGTGTATTTAGATTTCCAAAAGGCATTCGATAAGGTGCCACACAAAAGGTTACTGCAGAAGATAAAGGTTCGCGGAGTCAAAGGAAATGTATTAGCATGGATCGAGAATTGGCTGGCTAACAGAAAGCAGAGAGTCGGGATAAATGGGTCCTTTTCGGGTTGGAAATCGGTGGTTGGTGGTGTGCAACAGGGATCGGTGCTGGGACCACAACTGTTTACAATATACATAGATGACCTGGAAGAGGGAACAGAGTGTAGTATAACAAAATTTGCAGATGACACAAAGATTAATGGGAAAGCGGGTTGTGCAGAGAACACAGAGAGGCTGCAAAGAGATTTAGATAGGTTAAGCGAATGGGCTAAGGTTTGGCAGATGGAATACAATGTCGGAAAATGTGAGGTCATCCACCTTGGAAAAAGAAACAGTAAAAGGGAATATTATTTGAATGGGGAGAAATTACAACATGCTGCGGTGCAGAGGGACCTGGGGGTCCTTGTGCATGAATCCCAAAAAGTTAGTTTGCAGGTGCAGCAGGTAATCAGGAAGGCGAATGGAATGTTGGCCTTCATTGCGAGAGGGATGGAGTACAAAAGCAGGGAGGTCCTGCTGCAACTGTACAGGGTATTGGTGAGGCCGCACCTGGAGTACTGTGTACAGTTTTGGTCACCTTACTTAAGGAAGGATATACTAGCTTTGGTGGGGGTACAGAGACGATTCACTAGGCTGATGCCGGAGATGAGGGGGTTACCTTATGATGATAGATTGAGTAGACTGGGTCTTTACTCATTGGAGTTCAGAAGGATGAGGAGTGATCTTATAGAAACATTTAAAATCATGAAAGGGATAGATAAGATAGAGGCAGAGAGGTTGTTTCCACTGGTAGGGGAGACTAGAACTAGGGGGCACAGCCTCAAAATATGGGGGAGCCAATTTAAAACCGAGTTGAGAAGAAATTTCTTCTCCTAGATGGTTGTGAATCTGTGGAATTCTCTGCCCAAAGAAGCAGTTGAGGCTAGCTCATTGAATGTAGTCAAATCACAGATAGATAGATTTTTAACCAATAAGGGAAGTAAGGGTTATGGGGAGCGGGCGGGTAAGTGGAGTTGAGTCCAAGGCTAGATCAGCCATGATCTTGTTGAATGGCGGAGCAGGCTCGAGGGGCTAGATGGCCTACTCCTGTTCCTAATTCTTATGTAATTATGTTCTTATGTTCTAAATGGCTTGACCCCTGGTTCTGGACTTCCCCAACATTGGGAACATTCTTCCTGCATCTAACCTGTCTAAACTTGTCAGAATTCTAAACGATTCTATGAGAACCCCTCTCATTCTTCTGAACTCCAGTGACTACAAGCCTAGTTGATCCAGTCTTTCTTGATATGTCAGTCCCACCATCCCGGGAATCAGTCTGGTGAACCTTCGCTGCACTCCCTCAATAGCAAGAATGTCCTTCCTCAAGTTAGGAGACCAAAACTGTAGACAATACTCCAAGTGTGGCCTCACCAAGGCCCTGTACAACTGTAGTAACACCTCCCTGCCCCTGTACTCAAATCCCCTCGCTATGAAGGCCAACATGCCATTTGCTTTCTTAACTGCTTGCTGTACCTGCATGCCAACCTTCAATGACTGATGTACCATGACACCCAGGTCTCGTCGCACCTCCCCTTTTCCTAATCTGTCACCATTCAGATAATAGTCTGTCTCTCTGTTTTTACCACCAAAGTGGATAACCTCACATTTATCCACATTATACTTCATTTGCCATGCATTTGCCCACTCACCTAACCTATCCAAGTCACTCTGCAGCCTCATAGCATCCTCCTCGCAGCTCACACTGCCATCCAACTTAGTGTCATCCGCAAACTTGGAGATACTACATTTAATCCCCTCGTCTAAATCATTAAGAAGTCTAAGTGTGTGTTTTTGGCTCCCGAGGTCGAGTTTCTGGGCAGGAGGGTTGCTACAGACGGGATTCGGCCTACCGAATCCAAAACGGAGGCGATTCGACGAGCACCCAGGCCCTGCAACACATCGGAGTTGCGTTCATTTCTGGGACTCTTGAACTATCTTGGGAACTTTCTGCCGAACTTAAGCACATTGTTGGAACCACTACACGTGCTCCTGCGTAAGGGTTGCGATTGGTTTTGGGGAGACTGTCAGGAACGGGCTTTCAATCGGGCGCAGAACCTACTTTGTTCAAATAATTTGTTGACCCTGTACGACCCCTGTAAGAAATTGGTTCTGACTTGTGATGCATCGTCCTGTGGGGTTGGGTGCGTGTTGCAGCAGGGTAATGCTGAGGGTCAACTACAACCTGTGGCTTATGCCTCCAGGTCGCTCTCTCAAGGTGAACGGGGTTATGGGATGGTTGAGAAGGAAGCATTTGCATGTGTCTATGGGGTACCTTTTTGGTAGGAGGTTCGAATTAGAAATGGACCACAAGCCGTTAACATCCCTGCTGTCAGACAGCAAGGCTGTCAATGCCAATGGGTCAGCTCGCATACAGCGATGGGCTCTCACGCTGGCTGCGTATGCCTGCGCCATCCGGCACCGGCCCGGCACCGAAAATTGTGCTGACGCACTCAGCAGGCTTCCACTGACCACCACCGATGGGGCAGCAGAGCAAAGCGCTGAGATGGTCATGGCTGTCGATGCCTTTGACAGTGCAGGCTCCCCCATCACAGCCCGCCAGATCAAAATCTGGACCAACAGAGATCCCCTCCTATCCTTGATTAAGAAATGTGATGTGTCCTGACTGGGGATTGGGCGCCCGCACACGGAGCATGCTCTGAGGAGGTCAGACCGTTTCACAGATGGGTGGATGAGCTCTCCATCCAAGCCGACTGCCTACTATGGGGCAGCCGGGTAGTCATGCCCCAGAGGGGCAGGGAAGCATTCATCAGGGAACTCCACAGCGAGCACCCGGGCATCGTGCTGATGAAGGCCATTGCCCAGTCACATGTGTGGTGGCCAGGAATTGATTGAGACCTGGAACACTGTGCTCGCAGGTGCACAACGTGTGCCCAGCTAGGTAATGCCCCCAGGGAGGCCCCGCTCAGCCCGTGGCCCTGGCCCACCGCGCCATGCTCACGTATTCACGTAGACTACGCGGGCCCATTCATGGGAAAAATGTTTCTCATTGTGGTTGATGCGTACTGGAAATGGATCGAGTGCATCATTGTGAATTCGTGCACGACATCCACCACCGTGGAGAGTCTGCGTGCGGTCTTTGCGACCCACGGCTTGCCGGACATCCTTGTTAGCGATAATGGCCCATGTTTCACAAGCTACGAATTCCGGGAGTTCATGTCGGGTAATGGCATTAACCATGTCAGGACAGGACCGTTTAAACCGGCCTCCAATGGCCAGGCGGAACGTGCGGTCCAAATTATAAAGCAAGGCATGCTCCGGATTCAAGGACCTTCCCTTCAATGCCGCCTATTGCGCCTCCTGCTGGCCTATATGTCCCGACTGCACTCGCTCACGGGGGTCCCGCCCGCGGAGGTACTCATGAAATGAACACTCAAAACTCGGCTGTCCCTCATTCATCCAGTCCTGTCTGACATGGTTGAGGGCAAACGCCAGTCCCAAAACGTGTACCATGACCGAAATTGAAGGGGGAGATGTATAGAAATTGATGACCCCGTATTTGTTCCCAATCACGCTTTGGGGCCCAAATGGCTCGAGGGTACTGTAATAGATAAAGACGGGAATAGGGTCATAGTGGTTAAACTTAATAATGGGCAGATATGCCGCAAGCATCTGGACCAAGTAAAAAAAAGGTTCAGCATGGACAGTGAGGAACCTGAGGAAGATCACGAGATGGTATTCACACCACCGCCAGTGAATGAGCAACAAGAACATTCAGCAGCATGCACAGTCTCTGTGGTCAGCCCGGACAGGCCCGAATCACCACAGGTGATAGACACGCATGCCAAGGCTCAACAACCAGAGCCTCAACTGCGGCGCTCCACGAGAGAGCGCAGACCACCCGAGAGACTTAAGCTATGATCCCAATAAGATGTTGAGGGGGAGGTGATGTCATGTATTAAATCTTTTTGTAACAACACTGCAATACTGTATATACGTAAGAAATGCACACCTTGCTCACAGGGATGAACTTGTGAGAGACACTCCTCACCTGGTCACCCAGGTATATAAAGGGAGGTCCCACGCAGGGTCATCACTTCTTGGTCCTGTGAATAAGGGCTCAGGTCATGGAGTGACCTTGTCCATAGAATGTGCCTCGTGTGGGTTTGTGGTATTGTGTAAGGACTTTACAATAAGGATGTCACACAGGTATATTCGCATGGGTAGTCACTTGGGTGCTTTATCCGGTGTTTTTGTAATGTTTCTGTTAATGCGCTGTTAAACGTTAACATCTTTATTTTCACCACTTTCCTGTCTTGGACAGATTTGTGTGCACCTTTGGAAGTGGCTGAGTGAGTTGCAGTAAATGGTGAGACATAATGATAACCCTATCGCCCCCGTAGTGGTGGTGAGTGTGAAAGGAATGGCTTGGAATGGCAGGGATGCTTTATGGTGTTGGTGTCGGGTGGTGCCAACCTGGCGCAGCAAATAGCAGCCATATGGGTGTACAGTGTCAAGTTAAGTTAATCTGGCCATGGTGAAGTCATCCCTGGCCTCCCGGGCAGCAGTGTGCTCGGGTGCTGATGCCCTGTGTCCTGTACAGCATCAGGTGATTGCGGAGGAGTTTGGTGGTGTTGTTGGTGTTGCTGGTATTGGGGATGATCTTGGTCAGATTCTGAGGACCAAGGTGAGACAGTATAAAGAGCACCCATGTTGTTGGAATAGATGGCAGGTGAAGTAGAGATAACAGAAGCATTCGGTCAATGCTGAGAGAGGTTCTTTCAATGAGTTGACACTGGATCGATACTTTGCTGGAAACACTAGAAGAATCCGTGCTAGAATTGCAGTGAGCAACAGCTTCTGCTGAGGAAAGTGATCAGCTGTCAGGTGGGAGCTTTTATAGTCCATTTGATGCTGTCAACTAATCAGCTGGAGCAATGGCCACTCAACTTCCATCTCAGGTTGACAAGTGATTCCCGTAGCCATCCAGGTCTCTGCCCTACTGGCAACCGTGCCTGAGGGAAAGACGCGTAGGGGCGTGAAGAGATCGCAAAGTCTCTGTTTAAAGAATGGACTCAGTCGAGAATATTTCGTGGACTTTATGGTTTTTTTTCTCTGAGGGTACTTTCCCTGTGATGGGGTCACCCTGTGCAGATACGTGAAAAGGCTGGTTTGTTAAAACTCCAGAGACCGCATGGCAGTTGGCTGTGACAAAGAACAGTCAGTCATCCAGAATGTACGGGTTCACCCTAGCAAAACGAAAGGGGCTCAGATATCTGAGGCATGCATAAACTATTGGAAAACCACTCTGATATTCAAAGGCACTTCTCACCTCCATCTCAGAAGAGAAGCAGAACAATGGACCCACTAGCCTGGCCAGACCAAGAGGGGCCAGTTCTTCCCTACACAAAAGCCGAGAGATGTCCCAGACCCAGGGCCATCAGTCCAATACACATGGATCTGATGGCCCATCACCGACTAAGCACTGGAGTACTTAGAAGCAATAGGATTTCAAAGATTGGGCGAGATAAGGGCAGCAGGACTCCTTTAAAGATACCCTCTTTTCCACCATTCTCTAGCGTTCTGGAGCGTTCTCCAGCGTTCACAAGATCCCCCCCTCTGTCTCGCTCCACCAAGACCAACATGACAAGAAGAAGGACCAGCTGAGTGATCGAGACCAACTGGTGAGCATGGTCGCGAGTGTCCCAAGCCAGTAACCAGAGCACCAGGCGAGCTGTGTCGGGTGTAAAGGGCTCAGAGTTTTTTTGGAAGTGAAGCTTTTTCGTGCTATTCTGGGGAGGGAGCTTCATGCGACTGGGTAATTCGCCGGTAGGGGGGGGGAGTTATACTCCACCATAGCAACAAGGAAATTACTACATGTCACCGGTCCTCAGTGCTGTTTTAACCAAGGTCCCACATAAGAGATTGGTGTGCAAAATCAAAGCACATGGTATTGGGGTAATGTACTGGCGTGGATAGAGAATTGGTTGGCATACAGGAAGCAGAGAGTCGGGATAAACGGGTCCTTTTCGGAATGGGAGGCAGTGACTGATGGAGTGCCGCAGGGCTCAGTGCTGGGACCCCAGCTATTTACAATATACATTAATGATTTGGATGAAGGAATTGAGTGTAATATCTCCATGTTTGCAGATGACACTAAACTGGGTGGTGGTGTGAACTGTGAGGAGGACGCTAAGAGGCTGCAGGGTGATTTGGACAGGTTAGTTGAATGGGCAAATACATGGCAGATGCAGTATAATGTGGATAAATGTGAGGTTATCCACTTTGGTGGCAAAAACACGAAGGCAGAATATTATCTGAATGACGGCAGATTAGGAAAAGGAGAGGTGCAACGAGACCTGGGTGTCATGGTTCATCAGTCATTGAAAGTTGGCATGCAGGTACAGCAGGCGATGAAGAAGGAAAATGGCATGTTGGCCTTCATAGCTAGGGGATTTGAGTATAGGAGCAGGGAGGTCTTATTGCAATTGTACAGGGCCTTTGTGAGGCCTCACCTGGAATATTGTATTCAATTTTGGTCTCCTAATCTGAGGAAGGACATTCTTGCTATTGAGGGAGTGCAGCGAAGATTCACCAGACTGATTCCAGGGATAGCTGGACTGACATATGAGGAGAGACTGGATCAACTGGGCCTTTATACACTGGAGTTTAGAAGGATGAGAGGGGATCTCATAGAAACATCTAAGATTCTGACGGGATGGGACAGGTTAGATGTGGGAAGAATGTTCCCGATGATGGGGAAGTCCAGAACCAGGGGCACAGTCTTAGGATAAGGGTTAGGCCATTTAGGACTGAGATGAGGAGAAACTTCTTCACTCAGAGAGTTGTTAACCTATGAAATTCCCTGCCGCAGAGAGTTGTTGATGCCAGTTCATTGCATATATTCAAGAGGGAGTGAGATATGGCCCTTGCGTCTAAAGGGATCAAGGGGTATGGAAAGAAAGCAGGAAAGGGGTACTGAGGTGAATAATCAGCCATGATCTTATTGAATGGTGGTGCAGGCTCGAAGGGTCAAATGGCCTACTCCTGCACCTATTTTCTATGTTTCTATGTTTCTATATTCTCCACAGAGACATTGATTTTGTTTAGTAGTGCATGTTTTAGCCAGTGTATGTTAGACCAAATAAATAAGTGTGATTTTTCACCGAAGTATTCCTGTCCGTGACTTATTCCATTTACAGTCTGAATAATAATCCCCGGGTATAGAATTCTCATAAGATGGAGGCGATTTCAACCGTCCATCTAGCCACTGGGCTAGGATCAAAACCGCTTACATCTTATGGTGACCACGAAGGGACTTGGGTTAAAAGAGTGTAAATCAGTCATGGACAGTGCTTCTGGCAAAAAATTCCAAATGGAGGAAGAGATTTCTTCATATGTATTTAAGAAGGTTAACATCAATAAGAAGTGGGTTCTAGGTTTGTTGCGTGCTGAGCGTCCAGCGGACGCAGCAGCAGAATGGATGGAGGGCAAGGAGCATAGGCGCAGCATTGAAAAGGCGATATGGCTCGTCTGTCTACAAAGACAAGTCCAACTGCTAGATTAGCAGGTTCGTAAGTTAGAGGCAGAGTTCAAGGAGTCCGAGGTACAGTCAGACGCAGGGGCGGTAGTAGGGAGCAGATTATGCACACAGCTAAGGGATGAGAAGAGGGGAAGAATAAGTCAGGAGGAAAACTTCCGTAACCATAAGGAGTTTCTGCAATGCCAGGTAACTGAGGCAAAGGGGAACGAGAGGGCAGTTAGGGAGGAGAACGCTCACTTGTCGCGTGAGGTAAAGATGCTGGAAGAGCAGTTGAAGGAAATTCAGGTGGCATACAGAGTCGCCAGCACTAGAGGGTTTGATATAGATAGTCATGGTCCTTGCCAGGAGCAGATCCGGAATTTAACCGATGCTCTATCTAAGGCCAAAGGGATGGTCTGCTTGGTAGCTCTGGGAATGGCCCGGGTAGATGAGGAAGAGCCAGGGAAAGATAAGGAGGACTGTGAGGCAGAGGAAGCCGCTCGACCACTGCCCGAAGTGCCAGGACCAGGACTCATGTGCCCTCTCTGGCAGCGGAAATATGGTGTGCCTGTAGGCGATCAAGAGCAAGGACCAAAGCAGAGTGACTTCGTGGTCCCGTATGCAGGTAATGGTCTCTAACCTGACCAAACTGACCAACAAAGGGGACCCATCTGTCCATTTTACAGATGTGGAGCAGGTGGGGGGATCAATACGAAGCTGAGTCAGCCAAATTACTTTTGTTTTCCCTGGATAGTAGGTTGTACCAGTCGCTCTCAGTGGGTAGCAAGAGAGGGCAGGGTACATTAGAGGGGATAAAGGATGATATCCTAGAGGCTATGGGCCTCAATGATGGAAGTCCCTTCTCCCGAGTGGAAAGGACACTGCAGTTAGCTGGGGAAGCACCGCAGGCCTTCGTGGACAGGCTTTGGCCCGTCTATCAGAGCGCCTGCGCGGGGGTGCACAACTGGGCACAGCTGCAGGGGGACCCTAGGGCTCACTGGCTGAGGACCCTGGTGGCGAACAGCCTGCCCAGGATCAAGGCCAAAGCAGAGGGGTGGTTCGATTCCAGGGATCCCCAGACCACAGAAGAGAGGGTGATCCGGCAGGTAACTCTCTCTTTTAAGAATGGTAGGGCTGAGAATGACAAACCAAAGGGCAGAGTGAACGAGTTAAAGCCTAGTGGAGGCAACGTTAGAAAAGAGTGGCGCCAGGAAGGGGGTAGCTCAGAGAAAAAGCAGGGTTGTTATGGGTGTGGGAGTAAAGGGCACTGGAGGAAAGACTGCCCAGTACCTGACAAAGGGAGCGGGAAAGAGAATCCTCCAGCGCCAGCGCGGAAAGCCGCAGCTGTGGCGGGAAGCAGCACTGATCCATTCGTGGTATTAGTGGCTGCTTGCTGCGCAGTCTTTCTGGCAGGGCAGGGTAGGGTGGATGTGGCAGCAGGCAGCGTACTCCCATCCATCCCGAACAATCCTGACCCATGACTAAGGGGTTCTCAGCCCGTTTATCTCTGCCCACTAAGTTATGATGCTTGGAAAAGACCATGCGTGAAGATGGGGATGGAAAAGGTGCAAGGGACCTATCTGCTGGACACTGGAGCTTCAAGCATTATTGTCTATGTGGATAACCCGGCCACATCACCTCTATCGAACGGGGTCCCATATAACTTAGTAGGGTTCACCGGGAACGAACGAACTGGGTCTTTTGTCATCCCGCTAGCCATTGATCTGGGGACGCTCCATACAGAGTGGAAATGTGTCCTGATGTGGTGGGAACGGGAGGGAATAGGCATTTTGGGGGCAGACTTCATACTAGCCCACAAGATATTGGTGGATTTCCAGAATCACTGTCTATGGGGGGCAGTATGCACGGGAAAGGCGAAGGAGGTGGTAGTTATGCCAGGGAAGCAAGGCAAGGGAACCGCGTGTACAATGAAGCCCAAGGATAGTTATGACCTTGAACTTTTGGTCACTTCTGCCCCGGCAGAGTGCTGAGCGGATGTGCGGGGCAACCTCGTGGCATTCGCTACACACAAGCATGACTGCGGGAGGGTAGCAGGGGTGGAGGTCAGAGTAGAAGGAGACCCCATGGCCCGAGCACAGAAACAGTACAACTTCCCCAGAGAGGCAGAGGCGGATTTAGAGATGGCATTGGTATCACTGGTTGAGCAGGGTGTGTTGAGACCCATAGCGACCCATGTGAACTCTCCGATTTGGCCGGTTAGGAAACCGGACAATTCATGGAGAGCCACTGTGGACTATCAGGTTCTTAAGAAGAACATCCCAGCCTGTGCCCCCGGACTTTTGAACCGCTATACATGGGACCGTATAGTATCGTGGATAAGTCCGATGGTATATGCGGTCAAAATGCTCCGACGCACTAAGTGGTTCCATATCAATCAGTGCAAGCTTTTCAACCCTGGGGAAAGAGCTGATAAGAGGAGGAAACATCTGGGAGTGGTGAGCTGCGCTACAGGTGTGGGTCTCCAGCCCATAATCTGGGACTGTGAGGAGCCCACAGAGGGACCAGCCGTTCCGCCTGTGGGGGCAGGAATGAGGAAGAGTGCCAGGATCCCATGGCCCAGGGCGCTGTGGACGCCTCCTTACACACCAGTGAATGAAGGAAGTCGGGGTCGTAAGAGGCCCAGGGTCAAGGAGACCCAGTGTGGCCATCCGGAGATGGGTGGCACTGTACATAACTTCTTTCTCTCCTGTCTGTTGCCTTAGCTTGTCTGTATATTCCGGTTACCAAAGGTAATCAATCGTGTGTAGCTGTGTCTGGAAAGGTGAGGCATCACCCCAAGGGCAAGGTTGTCTTCTGTGTGTTTTCAGGGAATGCCTAAGAACAAGATGAAGTCAGTCATAGTAATCCTGATTGTCATGATTGAAGCCAGCACGAGTCGCAGGGGCGACACCGAGGAATCGGTTGTTTTCGGCTGCACCAGCGGAGACGGTCCGACCGTGACTACTGGAGATGGCTCGAAGGATGGGGCGAGCATCTATCTCCACAAGGGGAGATGGCCGGGATGGCTGGGGTCAAATTCCACCCAGTATTCCAGCCATGACAAGTTCACCAATGGTGAAGCGCCCATCCCATGCCCGAGAATAGGGGTTGCCACCTCCCGGGTTAGGGTAACGGAGGGTAAGCGGATGTGCCTTAGCTGTAGGGGACACATTCCACTGGGAAGGTGCTGGTGGCTCAGGAAACTGAGCATGGACACAAGGGACCAGACAGCTGACTGGGAAAGACTAAGTAACGACACGTACCGGACGATCACAGGTTCTCAAGAGGAGTGAATGTATGTTGGGAAAAGTGGTGGGAATCCGAGGTTGGGATTTATGTGTGAATGTGGGGGTCGGAAAAGATCTGCCCAACTGGTGTGTGTATCGCGTTTAGCAGGCGGTGGCAGGATGCCGGGGGTGGGATTAGTTGGGATCGGAATGTGGACTCTTGTGTGATCCCAAATCCCCCGAACACCATCAACACCACAGAACTCATCTCATACACCAGGAAGCCCCCGCCCAGAGCCCCTACGGTACAGATAGGTGTCCCACCAGGGGTCCAGGGAATGGGTTGGTGTTAAGCCCCACTGACAAAGTTTTGTTTCAGAATGTGCACTATTCCGTGGCATCCGTGATCCTGAACCTGACTGAAGTCCACCTGCCTGTGTGGTGCCCGAAAAAGACGGAGAAGCTTTATGAAGCTCTGTTAAAGGTGATGTTTCAGGAGTTTTATGAACTGGACTGTGGAAATGTAGATAAAGAATAGTTTTATGATCTGAAGGTTGGGAATAGTGTGGGGTCCGGGAGGCAGAGAAGAGGGACCTGGAACGATGTAGCCACAGCGTTCAGTACAGGAACGGGTGTTGTTAATAGTATGGATGATGTACAACTCCAGATGCAGATCACTGGGTTAAAGAAGCAACTGCGTAAGATTCTAGGGGAAGAGAACACAGTGGTGGGTTCAGATCTTCATGAGGACCAGGCAATGACTGTTCATTTAAAGGAGGTCATTGCGGAGCTGGAGAGGCACGCTAAAACGGTAAATAATTTGATACGGGAGAACAGGAACGCCTTGGAGCAGGCTGCACGGAATGAGGTGTGCGTGCTGTATGGAGCATGGTTGCTGGGTGAGGGCCGCAGTAACCTGGAGGACCTGAGGCAAGGTCGCGTCCCTTCATGGAAAAGCAACAAGCATCTCACCGCGCTGCACCCATAAAGCAATTCATTGAGCCCGTGCCAGCTTCGTTTAGCCTCTGAAGCCTATCCTGTCCCTGTAGATTGCAGGTGGTCCAACCACACAGTGATGGGAATTGTAGTAAGGATGCCGGTAATGGGCGGGTCATCCCGGCCAGCACCGGTATACAGGATTGAGAATATCGGGGTGATTTGTGGAGGAGTGCATGTTTGTTTGTCATAAAGTGGGAGCATGCTATGACGGGCACTGATCTCTCCGGATGCCAGAGCCGGGGTGCACACGTAATATTGTGCCCCAGCACTTGAATGCTTTTGCTCGAAAAGAATGTGGGTTTGAGTCTGCAGGCACGGAACCTATCAATTGCACCATGGAAGTGATGGCACCAGATCACGTAGCTCCACAGGTAGCAAACGTGGGAGTGGGACATACTGTGTCACCACAAGTGCGCTCCACTACCAGTACAGTCAGGACATGTGGTGTCCGGTGAGCGACAGCAGTTTTTGTTTCAAACCCAAGGCTGAGGTTCAAGTGGCACAAGAGCGAATTACTCCCATCCCCGAACCCTCGACCATTCACCTCACTGTGAACAATACCTTCACGCCTCTCCAGGACTACGTGGAACATTTCGGGTACCTGATTCCTTTTCTGCCGGAGCACCTCATTGAGTTAATAAAGGCCATTGAGCTCTCCCAGATACATTTTTACACTTTAGAGCAAAAGTCAGTGGAAGTGGGGGAGGAGATCGAGGGGATTGTCTCGCCACCGTGGTGGGACATCGTCTGAGTGTCGAGATTCCTCCCTGGATCTGCGTCTGTTCCCATTCATTAGTCATCGAACAATTGTTGCTTGTAAGCTATTTGTTGTACACCAGCTGCAGGCGACGGAGCCAGATGCTCCGAATGCAGTGGCAAGGGATGTTAGATCGACTCGGAGAGGTGTAATTGTTGATGATAGTTTCTCCCTGCCAAAACTTGTAACGTACCAAAGTTCTGTAAGCAAGTGTATTGTATTCTGGTTATAGTTTCACACTCTGTATTGCGCAATGTGCGCTGTTGTAGTTTTTGTAATGTGTCACCACCTGACAATGCTGAACTGTGTGAGGTGCGCGGTGATTATTTTATTTTTTGGTAACGTCTTGTGGATCTTATGTGTGAAGAAGCCGTTTTCTTATGTTTTGATTCTGTAGAAGGGAACTGTGATACACCGTAAGAAGTATGGTTCTGGGCATTTAAAATGTAAAATTAGGGGAACAGTTTCACTTGTGGGAGACTTTGACCTTTGCTCTCTCATCGAGTGATGCTTTATGGAAAGTAAAAGTATCAAACGGGGAACTGAAGAGATCACAAAGTCTCTGCTTAAAGAATGGACTCAGTCGAGAATATTTTGTGGACTTTATGGTTTTTTTTTCTCTGAGGGTACTTTCCCTGTGATGGGGTCACCCTGTGCAGATACGTGAAAAGGCTGGTTTGTTAAAATTCCAGAGACCGCATGGCAGTTGGCTGTGACAAAGAACTGTCAGTCATCCAGAATGTATGGGTTCGCCCTAGCAAAAGGAAAGGGCTCAGATATCTGAGGCATGCATAAACTATTGGAAAACCACTCTAATATGCAAAGACACTCCTCACCTCCATCTCAGAAGAGAAGCAGAACAATGGACCCACTAGCCTGGCCAGACCAAGAGGGGCCAGTTCTTCCCTACACAAAAGCCGAGAGGTGTCCCAGATCCAGGGCCATCAGTCCAATACACATGGGTCTAAGCACCGGAGGTATTTAGAAGCAAAAGGATTTCAAAGATTGGTGGGAGAGATAAGGGCAGCAGGACTCCTTTAAAGATACCCTCTTTTCTCTAGCGTTCTGGAGTGTTCTTCAGCTTTCGAGCGTTCCCCCTCTCTCTCTCGCACCACCAAGACCGACGTGACAAGAAGAAGGACCAGCTGAGTGATCGAGACCAACTGGTGAGCATGGTCGCGAGTGTCCCAAGCCGGTAACCAGAGCGCCAGGCAAGCTGTGTGGGGTGTAAAGGGCTCAGAGTTTTCTTGGAAGTGAAACTTTTTCATGCTATTCTGGGGAGGGAGCTTCATGCGACTGGGTAATTCGTCGGTAGGGGGGGGGGGGGGAGTTAGACTTCACCATAGCAACAAGGAAATTACTGCATGTCACCGGTCCTCAGTGCTGCACTGTATGTTGTTTTAACCTGGATCTTATTCTCCACAAAGACAGTGATTTTACTTAGTGCATGTTTTAGCCAGTGTATGTTAGACAAAATAAATAAATGCGATTTTTCACCGAAGCATTCCTGTCCGTGACTTATTGCACTTACACTCTGAATAGTAATCCCCGGGTATAGAATTCTCATAAGGCGGGGGCGATTCGAACTGTCCATGCCATTGGGCTAGGAGCAAAACCACTTACTGGCGGGATAACGGCAGGTTCCCAAAAATATCAACTTTCCCACCCGACCTGCCTCCGATCATATTCGCAACCACCCGGAAAATTCCGTCCCTAAAGTAATTGATCTTTTAGTTTACCCAGTTATAGATAGGGGTTAGTAAGGATTGCCTGTTAACAAAAAATGCATTTCAAAAATTTATAAAATTATTTTCCCATAAAACCCAGCAATGACAGAGATAAAAATCAATCTTCATATTTCCCCGTGCTTTCTTTTAAAGCTTTAAAAATGGTACAAGACTATCAGAATCAGATGCTGAATGCAATACTGTGTAATTTGCACCATTGTATAACAGGGATTTCCTACTACTCATGTTGGGCTTATTTAGAATATTAATGGGATTAAGGTTGAATCTATTATATGCTCTAATGCAAATCTTTGAACGTGTACAGATTCACTCCTCAAAAGTACCAGGATTTATATTTACCATGAGTTGAAGACTATTACATATTAATTCATTTTTCTTTTTGCCTTGGTTATTACATTAAAACATCTCTTTAGTCAATACATGCTTACACTGTAATCTGCACTTATAACTTCCTAGTTTCTAAATGCAGTTATTGTTTACACAGCAAAATATATTATGAAATTAGCACTATACCGTGGGAATTTAGGAACTAGCTCAGGCTATGCAGTATTGTAGTTCAAATTTTAGTATATAAACTATAAAATTAAAAAAAAGACTTTGATTATGTCGACATAATGGTTGTCTATACATATCTATTTTTTATGTTTTTGTTGTGATCATTGGATATACAACCGTTTGCACATTTTCAAGGTTATTGAACAATCTCAGATTAGTTGTCCAATTGCTTTTCATGGTTTAATAATAGATTATATGAATTACAGACCATACTCATCCGTATCAGATGTGTAAAACCACAAGATCATAAGATAAATTTAAATGAAGAATGCCCTTCAACCCATTTGATTTCATTCTTCCAGAATACTAACCTTACACAATTAACTCTAGTTGTTTCTTAAACATAACCACCCTTCTGAGCAATCTTAATTTAATATGTAAATTGAGGAATAGGTGGGTTTGGGAACCATCCAAGCAATGCATCTTTTCGTCTATAGAGTCAAACTCTGAGAATAGGTCATGAGCTGGTCTGGGCTGAGTTGTATCAGTCACGGCAGCAGTAAGACATGTGATGGGGGAATTTTAACTCTCTCCAATTGGCAGGAATGGAGCGAGGGGGCAATTCAAATTTCCCACCCCATTCTCAATGATTCTCCATTTCAATGTTACTGGTTTTGGTGGTGGCTCAGATTTTGGTAGTGGTTATGTTGCTGGACAAGTAATCCAGAGGCCTGGACCTATGGTCCAGAGATATAAGTTCAAATCCCACCATGGCAGCTAGCGAATTTATATTCAGTTCATTAAATAAATCTGGAATTTAAAAAAAGCTAGTATCAGTACTGGAGTCCATGAAATTATCGGATTGTCATAAAAGCCACCTGGTTCACTAATGTCCTTTAGGGAAGGAAATCCGGTATCCTGACATGGTCTGGCCTATATGTGACTCCAAACCCACAGCAATGAGTTTGAATCTTAACTGCCTTCTGAAATGGCCTAGCAAGCCACTCAGTTATAACAAACTGCTATGAGAAGCAACAATAAGAATAAAACTGAATGGACCACCCGGCATCAACCTCGGCATCGACTATGGACACAACAGTGACACATCAAGCCCAGTCGAGCCTGCAGAGTCCTCCTCACTAACATTTGAGACTTGTGCCCAATTGGGAGAGCTGTTGCACCAACTAGTCAAGCAACAGCCTGACATAGTCATGCTCACGGAATCATACTTTTCAGCCAACATCCCAGACTCCTCCATCACCATCCCCTGGGTATGTCCTGACCCACTGGCAGGACAGACCCACCAGAGGTGGCAGTACAGTGGTATACAGTCAGGAGGGAGTTGCACTCGGAGTCCTCAACATTGACTCCGGACCCCATGAAGTCTCATGGTTTCAGGTTAAGCATGGGCAAGGAAACCTCCTGCTGATTACCACCCACTGGCCTCCTTCAGTTGATGAATCAGGACTCCTCCATGTTGAACACCACTTGGAAGAAGCACTGAGGGTAGCAAGGGCACAGAATGTACTCTGGGTGAGGGATTTCAATGTCTATCACCAAGAGTGGCTCAGTAACACCACTACTGACTGAGCTGGCCGAGTCCTGAAGGAAATAGCTGCCAGACTGGGCCTGTGGCAGGAGGGAAAAACGTACTTGACCTCATTCTCACCAATCTACCTGTCACAGATGCATCTGTCCAGGACAGCATTGGTAGCAGTGACCACAGCACAGTCCTGTGGAGATAAAGTCCCATCTTCACACTGAGGACACCCTCCATCGTGTTGTGTGGCATGACCACCGTGCTAAATGGGATAGATTCAGAACAGATCTAGCAGCTCAAAACTGGGCATCCATGAGGCACTGTGGGCCATCAGCAGCAAAATAATTATATTCCACCACAATCTGTAAATTCTTGGCTAGGCATATCCCTCACTCTCCCATGACCATCAAGCCAGGGGACCAACTCTGGTTCAATAAGGAATGTAGAAGAGCATACCAGGAGCAGCAGCTGGTGTACCTAAAGGTGAGGTGCCAACCTGGGGAAGGTGCAACCTATGCATGCTAAGCAGCAGAAGCAACATGCTATAAACAGAGCTAAGCGATTTTCCAATCAACAGATCAGATCTAAGCTCTACAGTCCTGCCGCATCCAGTCGTGAATGGTGGTGGACAGTTAAATAACTAACCGGAGGAGAAGGCTCATGAATAGCCCCATCCTCAATGGTGGCAGAACCCAACACGTGAGTGCAAAAGACAAGGCTGAAGCATTTGCAACCATCTTCAGCCAGAAGTGCCGAGTGGATGGTCCATATCGGCTTCCTCCTGAGGTCCTAACCATCACAGAAGCCAATGTTCAGCCAATTCGATTCACTCCACGTGATATCAAGAAATGACTGAGCGCACTGGATACAACAAAGGCTATGGGCCCTGACAACATCTCAGCTGTCGTGCTGAAGCACAAGACTTGTGCTTCAGGACTAGCTGCACCTCTAGCCAACCTGTTCCAGTACAGCTACAACACTGGCATTTACCCGAAATGTGGAAAACTGCCCAGGTATTTCCTGTCCACAAAAAGCAGGACAAATCCAATCCAACCAAGTACCGCCTCATCAGTCTACTCTCAATCTTCAGCAAAGTGATGAAAGGTGTCGTCTACAGTTCTTTCAAGCGGCACTTACTCACCAATAACTTGATCACCGATACTCAGTTTGGGTTCCGCCAAGACTGCTCAGCTCCTGACCTCATTACAGCCCTAGTCAAAACATGGACAAAAGAGCTGAATTCCAGAGGTGAGGTGAGAGTGACTGCCCTTGGCATCAAGGAAGCATTTGACCAAGTGTGGCATCCAGGAGCTCCAATAAAATTGAAGTCACTGGGAATCAGAGGAAAACTCTCCACTGGCTGGAGTCATACCTAGCACAAAGGAAGATGTTGTGGTTGTTGGAGGTCAATCATCACAGCCTCAGGACATTGCTGCAGGAGCTCCTCAGAGCAGTGTCCTAGGCCCAACCATCTTTAGCTGCTTCATCAATGACTTTCCCTCCATCATAAGGTCAGAAGTGGGGATGTTTGCTGATGACTGCATTGTGTTCGGTACCATTGGCAACCCCTCAGATAATGAAGCAGTCCATGTCCACTTGCAGCAAGATCTGGACGACATTCAGGCTGAGGCTGATAAGTGGCAAGTAACATTTGCTCCACACAAGTGCCAGGCAATGATCATCTCCATCAAGTGAGTGTCGAACCACCACCCCTTGACATTAATCAGCATTACCATCGTTGAATCCCCCACCATCAACATCCTGGGGGGTCACCATTAACCAGAACTTTAACTGGACCAGCCAAATAAATACAATGGCACCAAGAGCGGGTCAGAAGCTGGGTATTCTGCAGCGAGTGTCTCACCTCCTGACTCCCCAAATCCTTTCCACCATCGACAAGGCACAAGTCAGGAGTGTGATTGAATACTCACCACTTGCCTGGATGTGTGCAGCTCCAAGAACACTCAAGATGCTCGACAACATCCTGGATAAAGCAGCCCGCTTGATCGGCACCTCATCCACCACCTTAAACAGTCACTCCCTCCACCACTGGCACACCGTGGCTGCAGTGTGTACCATCTACAAGTTGCATTGCAGCAATTTGCCAAGGCTTCTTCGGCAGCACCTTCCAAACCAGCGACCTCTACCACTAGACAGACAAGGGCAGCAGGCGCATAAGAACACCATCATCTGCAAGTTCCCCTCCAAGTTACACACCATCCTGAGTTGGAAGTATATCGCCGTTCCTTCATTGTCGCTGGGTCAAAATCCTGGAACGCCCTCCCTAACAGCACTATGGGAGCACCTTCACCACGAGGACGGTAGTGGTTCAAGAAGGCGGCTCACCACCACCTTCCCAAGGGCAATTAGGGATGGATAATAAATGATGGCCTTGCCAGCAACACCCATATCCCATGAACAAATTTTAAAAAAAGATGCCCACTGGCCGCTCCCCCGATGGGAGCCTGATTAATACTGGCTGATCGATGTCCGACAATGGCATTTTAACCCAGCCCTGAGCGGGATGTCTGCAGCAGCAACCCCACCAGATTCAGCTGTCAGGAAGCCAGTGAGGCCACTGAAGGTAAGTGAAAAAGCTTTCCTTAGTGGAGCAAGGAGGAAGGTGCTTGGAGGAGTAGGAGTGTTGCCCTCAGCCCCCCGCCCCCCCCACCCTGCCCCACCGGCCTAACCGTGATATCCTCAGAATATTCCCTCCCGTGATCTACCTTGCTGCTGGCAGCATTCTCCAACACCCGCTCAGCTGCCAGCTCTCTGCCCAAATGGGCAATCAGCTGACTGGCAGCATTCAAATGAGGCCAGGCAGTTAAAGTCTACTAAGCCTCCGACTGAAACTCCGCAGAGGTAATGTTATTCATTCTTGCTGGCTTCCTGTTGAGAGGTAAAATTCGTCCACCGTCTCTCAGTCTGGTGCGGGGGGCGGGGGGGGTGGGGGGGAGGGCGGGGTGTGGGGGACAATGGAAATTGTGCTCTTCATCAGTAATCAGTGAACTTTTATGGAATGTGCATATGCGGACACCCGTGGTTGAATAGCCTGATGAAAGTCACCCTTTAACCTGAATATTAGCCAAGTGGATGGGGTCTCATAATGCTGCCAGATTAAAGAGGCTTTAGGGGAGAGGGAAGAAGCAGTGACGGAAAAATAAGTTAAAAACTATCATGATGAGGTCTCTCACCCTTGAACATAATAATTAACACTGAACATTACCTAATGGTTACAGTAGGTCATCCTATAAATGCTTTTTCTCCAATAACGACAACATTTATATTGCACCTTTAATGAAGGGTCGAACGTGGGAGGCCAACCAGGAGCAATGTTTCCGTTTAGCTGCGTGGTTGCGCAGTGATCTTCCACTCCCGTGCAGGTGTGCTTATAGCAAAAACCGCGCATGCGCGGTAATTTGAAATGGGCCACGTAGCTCCTTAAAGGATCCGTGCACCGAAAAGAAATTAGTGGGAACATTGGCCAGGAGTGCATTGGAATAGTCAAGTCTAGAGGTAACAAAGGCATGGATGAGGACATGATGCAAGCACAAAATATAGGAAAACCACAATTTTTAAAGTGAAGCTATTTATCAAAGTAGCTTGAGCTATGCACCCACTTCCGAAATTTCCTGGTTTCTCCAAACTATCAAATGATTGATTACCACCTTATGTGGAACGGCATACTTGTCAACAGGTAACTATATCTTGAAAATAAGTGGTAAAATGAACAGAACTGCTGTAGATGGTTATGTGGATTGGAAACTGTAAAGTCCTTACACAATACCACAAATCCACACGAGGCACATTCTATGGACAAGGTCACACTGTGACCTGCACCGTTATTCACAGGACCAAGAAGTGATGACCCTGCGTGGGACCTCCCTTTATATACCTGGATGACCAAGTGAGGAGTTTCTCCCACAAGTTCGTCCCCTGTGGTCAATGTGTGTATTTCTCAAGTATATACAGTATTGAAGAAGACAATGCCGTTGATGTGGTGTACATGGACTTCCAAAAGACATTGAATTAAAGTGCCACATAATAGGCTTGCCAGCAAAGTTGAAGCCCATGGAATAAAAGGGACAGTGGCAGCATGGATATGAAATTAGCTAAGTGACAGGAAACAGAGAGTAGTGGTGAACGGTTGTTTTTTGGACTGGAGGAAGGTAAACAGTGGTGTTCCCCAGGGATCACTACTAGGACCAACGTCACTGTTCTTGACCAGGCCAACATCCTCAGCATCGAAGCACTGACCACACTCGACCAGCTCCGTTGGGTGGGCCACATCGTCCGCATGCCCGACATGTGACTCCCCAAGCAAGCGCTCTACTCGGAACTCCTACACGGCAAGCAAGTCCCAGGTGGGCAGAGGAAATGCTTCAAGGACACCCTCAAAGCCTCCTTGATAAAGTGTAACATCCCCACCGGCATCTGGGAATCCCTGACGCAAGACCGGCCAAAGTGGATGAAGAGCATTCGGGAGGGCGCTGAGCATCTCGGGTCTCGTCGCCGAGAGCATGCAGAAACCAAGCGCAGACAGCGGAAGGAGGTGCGGCAAACCAGACCCCCACCCACCCTTTCCTCCAACCACTGTCTGCCCCACCTGTGACAGAGACTGTAATTCCTGCATTGGACTGTACAGCTACCTGAGAACTCACTTTTAGAGTGGAAGTAAGTCTTCTTCGATTTTGAGGGACTGCCTATGATGATGACTACTAGGACCATTGCCTTTCATGATATATATTAATGATTTGACGTGGGTGTACAGGGCAATATTTCAAAATTTGTAGACGACACAAAACTTGGTAGTATTGTAAACACTGAGGAGGATGGGGATAGACTTCAAGAGGATATAGACTGGTGGAATGGACAGACACGTGGCAAATAAGGTTTAATGTAGGAAAGTGCAAAATGATACCTTTTGGTAAGAACAACAAGGCAATATAAACCAAAGGATGCAATTCTAAAGGAGGTGCAGGAACAGTGCGAACCGGGGGTATATGTGCACAAATCGTTGAAGGTAGCAGGACAGGTTGAGAAAGCGGTTAAAAAAGCATTCTGGGCTTTATAAATACAGGCATAGAATACAAAAGCAAGAAAATTATGATGAACCTTTATAAAATACTGGTTCGGCCACGATTGAAGTATTGCATCCAATTCTGGGCACTACACTTTAGGAAGGATGTGAAGGCTTTAGAGAGGGTGCAGAAAAGATTTACAAGAATGGTTCCAGGGATGAGGGACTTCAGTTATGTGGAAAGACTGGAGAAACTATTAGAGCAGCGATAATGAGAGGAAATTTGATAGAGGTGTTCCAAATCATGAAGGGTCTAGACAGAGTAGATAGAGAGAAACTGTTCCCATTGGCAGACGATCGAGAACCAGAGATTACAGATTAAGATGATTGGCAGAAGGTCCGAAGGCGACATGAGGAAAAAACTTTTTTATGCAGCAAGTGGTTATGATCTGGATTGCACTGCCTGAAAGGGTGGTGGAGGCAGTTTCAATCGTGGCTTTCAAAAGGGAACTAGATAAGTACCTGAAGGAAAAAAAATTGTAGGGCTACGGAGAAAAGGTGTGGGATTGGGACTGGCTGAAGTGCTCTTGCAGAGAGCCGGCACAGACTCATCGGGCAGAATGGCCTCCTACTGTGTTGTAACGATTCAATATATTCCTACTTGTGAATAATTCTGTGGGTAAATACTTAGCAGATTAGTTATCAACGCTAGTACGGAAGTAACTCAATGGGTAAGCATAATCGGTGATGGTATTTACTCATAGAGATACCCTTTTCTCTAACTTAGCTGGAATATTGTGTTCAGTTTTGGTCTCCTAATCTGAGGAAAGATGTTCTTGCTATTGAGGGAGTGCAGCGAAGGTTCACCAGACTGATTCCCGGGATGGCTGGACTGACATATGAGGAGAGATTGGATTGACTGGGCCTTTATTCACTGGAGTTTAGAAGGGATCTCATAGAAACATATAAAATTCTGATGGGACTGGACAGGTTAGAGTCAGGAAGAATGTTCTCGATGCTATGGAAGTCCAGAACCAGGGGTCACAGTCTAAGGATAAGGGGTAAGCCAATTAGGACCATAATGAGGAGAAACTTCTTCACCCAGAGAGTGGTGAACCTGTGGAATTCTCCACCGCAGAAAGTTGTTGAGGCCAGTTCGTTAGATATATTCAAAAGGAATTAGATATAGCCCTTACGGCTAAAGGGATCAAGGGGTATGGAGAGAAAGCAGGAAAGGGGTACTGAGGTTGAATGATCAGCCATGATCTTATTGAATGGTGGTGCAGGCTCGAAGGGCCGAATGGCCTACTCCTGCACTTAATTTCTATGTTTCAGTACTACACTGGGAGTGGCAGCCTAGATTTTGTGCTCAAGACTCTGGAATAGGACTTGAACCCACAACCTTCTGACTTACAGGTGAGAGTGCTACCAACTGAGCCACGGCTGACATTTAAGGGGAACCTAGATGAACAAATGAGGGAGAAAGGTTTGCTGATTGGGGTGGGAGGAGGCTTGTGTGGAGTATAAGGGCCAGTTTCTGTGCTGTATATTATATGTAATTCCCTTTCTCCCTTTCCTTAAATGCCATTCGTCTATCTATTGTTCATATACTCACGTCCACTATGCGCTGTACTGTATTAAATTGCTTCTGGCAATTTAAAAATCTTATCTCTTTCCCCAGACTCTGTCCTCTGATCCTGCTGGCACGGTTGCCTCAGAGATCAAAGCTAGAGTTAATGATCTCATCCCAATTCAGCATTTGTAGTAAACTTCTGCCACTCTTTTTTGCTCATCTTATTCAGTCATTTATTCACCACCATCAAAGCATATATTAAAGAATAATAGCATGCCACTCAATCATTGGGAATCTGCATTGGAAGTGTTGTCAAAACACCTGTGGTACAAACATTCCTCTTCACTTTTTCTGTGTATCACATGAAACAGAATCAGGAACCATGGACAGAGAGATCTGCCACCTCATAGCACACGTCGTCCTTCATTCTGACCCTGCAAAACATAAGTTCAGTACACCTACCCTGGATGATTTGAAAAATAATATTGAGAATAATGCATTGGGTGATACACCAGGCGCTAGCGAGCAGGAGATGGTGGGGGAACCAGGAGTCGTTGTCTGGGGTTCTGCACATGGCCTTTCTCAGCTGATAACACAGGGATCCAGACATCAAGGGACCTGCTTTTAAGAGAATCATGCTCCTGGGCAAGACATATTGTTGTAGTCAGTGGAAGATGTGCTAAGCAATCATCTACAGATGAGTTAGTGCTAACAAATTCACTATACACATCTGCACAATATTGCTGCATGGAATATAAACACTACAGCCTGCAGTGCACTGTGGTAGAGGCTAGGGGAGTAAAAAGGAACGTAGTAGTGGGAGGGCACAATATAGTCAGGGGGAGCGAAGCTGTTCTCTGCAGCCGCAACTGCGAGTGCCGGAGGCTGTGTTGCCTGCATGGTGCCAGGATTAAGGACATCTCCTTGCAGTTGGAGAAGAACTTGGAGTGGGACGGGGAGGATCCAGTTGTCGTGGTCCACATAGGAACCAATAACATAGGTAAAACTAAGAATGAGGTTCTGCTGAGGGAGTTTGAGGAGCTAGGGTCTAAATTAATATGCAGAACCTTAAAGCTAATAATCTCTGGATTACTACCTGAGCCACATGCAGATTGGCATAGGGACAAACAGATCAGATAGTTAAATGAATGGCTCAAAGAATGGTGTGAGAGGAAGGAGTTTAGATTTAAGGGCCACTGGCACCATTATTGGGGAAAGAGGGAGCTGTTCCATTAGGACGGGCTCTACTTAAACCGGGCTGGGACCAGTGTTCTGGTCAATTGAATAACTATGGCTGTAGATAGGGCTTTAAACTAAAAAGGGGGCAGGAGAGAGAATAGGTGAGGGTGAATTTAGTAATCTAAAGAGAAAAGTCAAGGCAATAGATCAGCGTAGTGAACTGGGTAAAGATAAGCTGTGTGTGACAAGAAGGGACAGAGAGTTTAAAGGTAGCAGTGCAGCAAAGGATAAGGTCAAAGCAGGGAAAAATGATAAAAAGTTAAAACTAAAGGCTCTTTACCTGAATGCATGATTCATTCAAGTTAGACAAATTTGTAGCAAATAAATGGTTATGATCTAATGACCATTACAGAGACATGGTTGCAAGGTGACCAAGGTTGGGAGCCAAATATTCCAGGGTACTTGACATTTTGAAAAGACAGGCGGACTTGAAAAAGAGGGGGGTAGCACGGCTAATAAAGGATGACATAAGGACAGTAGTGAGAAAGGATCTTGGCTCAGAAGATCAGGAAGTAGAATCAGTATGGGAGGAGATAAGAAATAACAATAAGCATAAAACACTGGTGGGAGTAGTTTATAGGCCCCCAATAGTGGCTATAACATTGGACAGAATATTAATCAAGAAATAATAGGAGCTTGTAACAAAGGTAATGCAATAATGGCAGACTTTAATCTTCATATATGCCAAGGGTAGTCTGGAAGACGAGTTCATGGAATGCATTTGAGACAGTTTCCTAGAACAAAAAGTCGTGGAATCAAACAGGGAACAGGCTATTTTAAAACTTGTTTTGTGCACTGAGACAGAGTTAAGTAGTAATCTCATAGTAAAGGATCCTCTCGGGATGAGTGATCATACTATGATAGAATTTCAAATTTCGCATTGAGTTTGAGAGTAACATTCCTAAATCCGAAAATGGAGTCTTAAACTTAAATAAAGCCAATCACATAGGTATGAGGGTAGATTGGCTAAGGTAGATTGGGAAAGTAGATTAAAAGGTATGACGGTAGATAAGCAGTGGCAAATATTTAAAGAAATATTCCAAAATTCTCAACGAATATATATTCCACTGAGAAATTTCAAAAATCCATTGGAAAAGTGATCCACCTGTGGCTAACTAAAGAAGTTAAGGATAGTATTAAATGAAAAGAAGAGCCTTATAATGTTGCGAAGAATAGAAGTAAGCCTGAGGATTGGGAAAGCTTTAGTAACCAGCAAAGGATGACCAAAAAAAAATGGAGAAAATAGAATATGAGTAAATTAGCAAGAAATATAACAAGATTGTAAGAGCTTCTACAAGTATGGAAAAAGGAAGAGAATAGCAAAAGTAAGCATTGGTCCCTTCGAGGCTAAGACAGGAGAAATTATATTGGGAAATAAGAAAATGGCAGAGACTTTAACCAAATATTTTGTATCTGTCTTTAGAGCAGAAGACACAAAAAGCACACTAAAAATAGTGGGGAACCAAGGGACTAATAAGAGTGAGGAACTTGAAGTAATTAATATCAGTAGAAAAAAGTACTTGAGAAACTAATGAAACTAAAAGCCAACAAATCCCCTGGACCTGATGGTCTATATCCTCGTGTCCTAAAAGAGTTGGCTGAAGAGATAGTGGGTACATTGGTTGAGATCTTCCAAATTTCCCTAGATTCAGGAATGGTCCCAGCGGATTGGAAGGTAGAAAATTTAATCCTGTTATTCAAGAAAGGAGTGAGAAAATAGGGAACTACAGGTCAGTTAGCCTGACATCAGTCATTGGGAAAATGCTGGAATCCATTATTAAGGAAGTGGTAACACAGCACTTAAAAAATCACAATATGATTAGACAGAGTCAACATGGTACAGGTACAATGAAATGTGGAATCTTAGGGACTGAGTCCGTTCCGTTTTTTGAGTTTTTCCGGGTTTCAGACAAGAAAATCAATAGTCTGAAATCTGGAATCCTCGACTGAATCCGTGCCGGATTTTGGGTTTTGCCTCAAAAATGTTCGGTTTTCAGACAAGAATTCCGGATTCCGGATGACTCCATCAGCTATGCTCAAAATGGCCAGTTTTTGGACAGTTCCAGTTTTCGGAGTTCCAGATTAAGGACGTTGCGCCTGTATTATGAAAGGGAAATTTATTAGAGTTTTTTTGAGTACGTAACTAGCAGATAGATAAAGGGCTGGATAAAGTTGAAGTAGCATATTTGGATTTCCAAAAGGCATTTGATAAAGTACCAGATAAAAGGGTGTTATGAAAGGTAAGGGCTCAAAGTGGGTTGGGGGTAATATATTAGCATGGATAGAGGATTGGTTAATGGAGAGAAAACAGAGAATAGGGATAAACGTTTTTTTTCAGTTGTCAGGCTGTAACTAATGGGATTCCGCAAGGATCAGTGCTTGGGCCTCAGCTATTTACAATCTATATCGATGACTTAGATGAAGGGACCGAGTGCAATGTATCCAATTTGCTGACGATACAAAGCTAGGTGGGAAAGTAAGCTGCGAGGAAGACAGAAAGAGGCTGCAAAGGGATATAGATAGATAGTTAAGAGAGTGGGTATTAATGTGACAGATGGAGTATAATGCAGGAAAATAAAGAATAGGAAAACTGGATATTTTTTAAATTGTGAGAAACTATTAGATGTTGATGTTCAGAAAGATTTAAGTGACCTCGTACAAGAAGCACAAGGAGTTAGCATGCAGGTATACAAACAATTAGGAAGGCAAATGGCATGTTGGTCTTTAAAGCAAGGGGGCTGGAGTATAAGAGTAAAGAAGTCTGGCTACAATTATACAGGGCTTTGGTGAGACCACACCTAGCATACTGTGAACAGTTTTGTTCTCCTTATCTAAGGAAGGATATACTTGCCTTAAAGGCGGTGTAACGAAGGTTCACTAGATTGATTCCTGGGATGGGAGGGTTGTCCTATGAGGAGGGATCGAGTAGATTGGGCCTATACTCTCTGGAGTTTTGAAGAATGAAAGGTGATCTCATTGAAACATATAAGATTCTGAGGGGGATTGACAGGATAGATGCTGAGAGGTTGTTTCCCCTAGTTGGAGGGTCTAGAACTCGGGGGCAAAGTCTCAGAATAAATGCTCGCCCTTTTAAGAATGAGGTGCAAAGAAATTACTTCACTCAGAGGGTTCTGAATCTTTGGAATTCTGTATCCTAAAGGTCTATGGATGCTCAGTCGTTGAGTATGTTCAAGGCTGAGATAGATAGGTTTTTGGACTCTACGCATATGGGGATCAGGCGAGAAAGTGACATTGAGGTCAAAGATCAGCCATAATCTTATTGAATGGTGGAGCAGGCTCATGGGGCAGGCTCGAGGGGCCATATGTCCTACTCCTGCTCCTAATTATTATGATCTTATGTGCAGCGAATGGCAACTCTGGGATGTCTGTAGTGGAGCCCTACCTCTAAGACTTAGACTCAGATTGCTACTACAGAGCCCCTCAGTTCTAAAATACAATAGGCTTAGCGATTGTATGAAGAGCGCCAGTAGTAGGGGTTAAAATCCATCATCTGGCCACATTTCACGCCAAATTTATTTACCTATAACCACATTTATAAAGATAATTTTCTATGTAACTTATCACTCTGTAACCGTTTTGATGAAGGGTCATTGGCCAGAAACGTAACTCTGTTTCTCTCTCTCTACCTGCTGAGCATTTCCAGCATTTTCTGTTTTTATTTCACTATGTAATTAATGCTGCACCACCACTGGTGAGAGGGTGCAATTACACCATGACAAGTTTACATAGGCAGTTTCATTATAATATAGGAATTTATAATGGAATATAAAAATACGGACAGAATGCATGGGACTGAAGTACGTGACCATGTCCAATTACTCCCTGACCTCTAACCCAGCTGGCGCTGAAAACTACATTTGGTCTTGACGCCCCATGTGCAACACCGTGGAAGATCAACCAGTCAGAAAATAAAAATTGTTTGCGCTGAAATGTCCAGATAGTATTCTTGTCATGGTGAAGGATAAAATATCAGCAGGTGACAGGAACCGTGGTCCTAAGTTCCACAGGGTTTTCCCGGTCTCCTGTCACAACTTTGGTGGGAAAATGACAGAACCACTGTGGAAATGGCTCCAAAAATGTCTATTTATCCAGTTTCGCTGGGAGTTCTGTCAATTTCTTGCCCAAGTTACACTTACATAGATCAGGAGAAGTTACATTTAGTTAGACCAGGAGAACCCCTGCAGAATATCCAGGCCAGTGTCTTCGTCTGTGCAATAAGAGAAGGGAAGGTAGATAAAGGTGCATTAGTTGAAGGCATGTTGAAGATGAAGAGAGGACTGAAACATAGAAACATAGAAACATAGAAAATAGGTGCAGGAGTAGGCCATTCGGCCCTTCTAGCCTGCACCGCCATTCAATGAGTTCATGGCTGAACATTCAACTTCAGTACCCCATTCCTGCTTTCTTGCCATACCCCTTGATCCCCCTAGCAGTAAGGACCTCATCTAACTCCTTTTTGAATATATTTAGTGAATTGGCCTCAACAACTTTCTGTGGTAGAGAATTCCACAGGTTCACCACTCTCTGGGTGAAGAAGTTCCTCCGCATCTCGGTCCTAAATGGCTTACCCCTTATCCTTAGACTGTGACCCCTGGTTCTGGACTTCCCCAACATTGGGAACATTCTTCCTGCATCTAACCTGTCTAACCCCGTCAGAATTTTATATGTTTCTATGAGGTCCCCTCTCATTCTTCTGAACTCCAGTGAATACAAGCCCAGTTGATCCAGTCATTCTTGATAGGTCAGTCCCGCCATCCCGGGAATCAGTCTGGTGAACCTTCGCTGCACTCCCTCAATAGCAAGAATGTCCTTCCTCAGGTTAGGAGACCAAAACTGTACACAATACTCCAGGTGTGGCCTCACCAATGCCCTGTACAACTGTAGCAACACCTCCCTGCCCCTGTACTCAAATCCCCTTGCTATGAAGGCCAACATGCCATTTGCTTTCTTAACCGCCTGCTGCACCTGCATGCCAACCTTCAATGACTGATGTACCATGACACCCAGTCTCTTTGCACCTCCCCTTTTCCTAATCTGTCACCATTCAGATAATAGTCTGTCTCTCTGTTTTTACCACCAAAGTGGATAACCTCACATTTATCCACATTATACTTCATCTGCCATGCATTTGCCCACTCACCTAACCTATCCAAGTCGCTCTGCAGCCTCACAGCATCCTCCTCGCAGCTCACACTGCCACCCAACTTAGTGTCATCCGCAAATTTGGAGATACTACATTTAATCCCCTCATCTAAATCATTAATGTACAGTGTAAACAGCTGGGGCCCCAGCACAGAACCTTGCGGTACCCCACTAGTCACTGCCTGCCATTCTGAAAAGTACCCATTTACTCCTACTCTTTGCTTCCTGTCTGACAACCAGTTCTCAATCCATGTCAGTACACTACCCCCAATCCCATGTGCTCTAACTTTGCACATCAATCTCTTGTGTGGGACCTTGTCGAACGCCTTCTGAAAGTCCAAATATACCACATCAACTGGTTCTCCCTTATCCACTCTACTGGAAACATCCTCAAAAAATTCCAGAAGATTTGTCAAGCATGATTTCCCTTTCACAAATCCATGCTGACTTGGACCTATCATGTCACCTCTTTCCAAATGCACTGCTATGACATCCTTAATAATTGATTCCATCATTTTACCCACTACCGATGTCAGGCTGACCGGTCTATAATTCCCTGTTTTCTCTCTCCCTCCTTTTTTAAAAAGTGGGGTTACATTGGCTACCCTCCACTCCATAGGAACTGATCCAGAGTCAATGGAATGTTGGAAAATGACTGTCAACGCATCCACTATTTCCAAGGCCACCTCCTTAAGTACTCTGGGATGCAGTCCTTCAGGCCCTGGGGATTTATCGGCCTTCAATCCCATCAATTTCCCCAACATAATTTCCCGGCTAATAAGGATTTCCCTCAGTTCCTCCTCCTTACTAGACCCCCGACCCCTTTTATAACCGGAAGGTTGTTCGTGTCCTCCTTCGTGAATACCGAACCAAAGTACTTGTTCAATTGGTCCGCCATTTCTTTGTTCCCCGTTATGACTTCCCCTGATTCTGACTGCAGGGGACTGTTAATGCAATGGGTGGCAGAAGTAATAAGCAGCCAGTATCCTTAGTCTATAGCAGCTCTCTCTCCTTTATGTAATCTCCTTGTGCTATTTGTTGTTTTCTTTCTCTGGGTGCTTCATGGTGATGGCTTATTACATAGCAAAGTTGTACACCATGTAACATCCTACATTGATGTGGAAAGGCTTTGGCTGGGCTGTTTCATAATATGTTCCTTCATCTCTGAATCTCTGCTTTAACATGCCTATGGTGTACTCAATGATAACTCCTTTAAATACATAGATCTCATTGTACCAGTGCTCAGCAGGTGCACATGGACTCTGTAGAAGTGTCATGAGCCAGGGCTGGGTGAGTGGCTGTGTGCTCTTCTAGAAGCCAACCATGCATTTTCTGCAGAGAGCAAAATTCACCAGAATCCCACCCCCCACTCACCCACTCCCCTCCCCTCCCCTCCCCTCACCACCCCCCCACCTCCCTACCCCCCTTCCTCCCTCACCCCCACCTCCCCTCCCCACCCCCATTCTCCCCCACCCCCAACCCCCTACCCCACCCACCCCTCACCCCCCTCTCACCTCCCACCCCCCCTCTCCCCCCCACCCCACCTCCCCTCCTTCCCCCCCACCCCACCCCCCTCTTCCCTCCCCCCCTTCCCCCCACCCCCTCACCCTCCCCCTCTTCCCCACCCCCCTCCCCTCCTTCCCCTCCTCCACACCCCCCCTCCCTCCACACCCCCCCACCCCTCCCCGCCCCTCCCCCACCCTTCCCCCACCCCATCCCCCACTCCCCCTCCCCTCCTCCACACCCCCCACCCCCCATCCCCCACCTCCCTCCCCACCCCTCCTCCTCCCCTCTCCACCCCCCACTCCCCACTCCCCTCCTCCTCCCACTCCCCCCCCATTCCCCTCCTACCCCCTCCACCCCCACTCTCCCCCACTCCCACTCACCCCCACCCCTCCAACTCCCCCCTCACCCTCCCCACCCCACCTCCCCCCAACCCCCTCTCACCCCCCCATCCCCCCTCCCCCCCCCAAACCCCCTCCCCCCCACCCCCCCAACCCCCTCCCCCCCTTCCTCACTCCCCCCAACCCCCTCCCCCCCTCCCTCACTCCCCCCAACCCCCTCCCCCCCTCCCTCTCCCCCCCCCTCGGTGGGAGCCGAGATGAATGGCAAACCGCTCTGAGCTGAGCAGTATGAAGCTCGGGAAAATGTAACTCCTGGGTCTCATCTATATTCCCCATGGTTAGTTTCCCACCTGAAACTGGCATGAAGCAGCACCTGGCTGGCGGGTGGGAGTTGAATGTTATCATAAGAAAATAAGAACATAAGAAATAGGAGCAGAAGTAGGCCATTTGGTCCTCGAGCCTGCTCTGTCATTCAATAAGATCATGGCTGGTCTGATCTTGGCTTCACCTCTACTTCTCTGGTTGGCAACCAGTAACTAGTGAGGTACCACAGGGATCAGTGCTGCGACCCCAACTATTTACAATCTATATTAATGACTTGGAAGAAGGGACCGAGTATAACGTAGCCAAGTTTGCTGACGTTACAAAGATGGGAGGAAAAGCAATGTGTGAGGAGGACACAAAAAATCTGTAAAAGGACATAGACAGGCTAAGTGAGTGGGAAAAAATTTGGCAGATGGAGTATAATGTCAGAAAGTGTGAAGTCATGTACTTTGGCAGAGAAATTCAAAGAGCAAGTTATTATTTAAATGGAGAAAGATTGCAAAGTGTCGCAGTACAGCGGGACCTGGGGGTATTGTGCATGAAACACAAAAGGATAGTATGCAGGTACAGCAAGTGATCAGGAAAGTCAATGGAATCTTGGCCTTTATTGCAAAGGGGATGTAGTATAAAAGCAGGAAAGTCTTGCTGCAGCTATACAAGATATTGGTGAGGTCACAACTGGAATACTGCGTGCAGTTTTGGTTTCCATGTTTACCTTGCTTTGGAGGCAGTTCAGAGAAGGTTCACTTCCGGGGATGAGGGGGTTGACTTATGAAGAAAGGTTGAGCTACTGATGGGGAGACTAGAACTAGAGGGCACAATCTTCGAATAAGGGGCGGCCCATTTAAAATAGAGATGAGAAGAAATTTCTCCTCCCAGAGGGTTGTGAATCTGTGGAACTCGCTACCTCAGAGAGCTGTGGAAGCTGGGACACTGAATAAATTTAAGACAGAAATAGACAGTTTCCTAAATGATAAGGGAATAAAGGGTTATGGGGAGCAGGCGGGGAAGTGGAGCCGAGTCCATGATCAGATCAGCCATGATCTTATTGAATGGTGGATCAGACTCGAGGGGCCATATGGCCTACTCCTGTTCCAATTTCTTATGTTCTTATGTTCCCTGCCCACTCCCCATAACCGTTGACTCCCTTATCATTCAAAAATCTGTCTATCCTAACCTTAAATATATTCAATGTCCCAGCCTCCACAGCACTCTGGGGTAGAGAATTCCAAAGATTCACTACCCTCTGAGAGAAGAAATTCCTCCTCATTTCCGTTTTAAATGGGCGACCGCTTATTCTGAAACTATGTTATGATTCCCCCAGGAGGGAAAACATCCTCTCTGCATCTAACCTGTCAAGCCCCCTCAGAATCTTATACGTTTCAATAAAATTACCTCTCATCTTCTAAACAACAATGAGGAGAGGCCCAACCTACTCAACCTTTCTTCAGAAGACAACCCCTTCATCTCAGGAATCAACCTTGTGAACCTTCTCTGACTTGCCCCCATTGCAAGTATATCCCTCCTTAAATAAGGAGACCAAAACAGTATACAGTACTCCAGGTATGTTCTCACCAATGCCCTCTACAGTTGCAGCAGGACTTCCCTATTTTTATAATCAATCCCCTTGCAATAAAGGCCAACATTCAATTTGCCTTCCTAATTACTTGCTGCATGCTTACCTTTTGTGTTTCATGTACAAGGACCCCTAGATCCCTCTGTACCTCAGCATTTAGTAATCTCTCACCATTTAAATAATTTTTAAAAAAAATTCCTGCCGAAGTGGATAACTGCACATTTTCCCACATTATATTCCATCTGACAAATTTTTGCCCACTCACTTAGCCTATCTGTATCTCTTTGCAAATTCTTTGTGTCCTCCACACAACTTGCTTTCCCACCTATCTTTGTATCATCAGAAAATTTGGCTACATTACACTTGGTCCCTTCATCCAAGTCACTAATATAGATTGTAAATAGTTGAGGCCCCAACACTGATCCCTGTGACACCCCACTAGTTTTTTTACCAACCTGAAAATGACCATTTTTCCCATCTCTCTGTTTTCTGTTAATTAGCCAATCCTCTATCCATACTAATATGTTGCCCCCGACCCCCGTGAGTTCTTTTCTTGTGCAGTAACCTTTTATGTGGCACCTTGTCGAATGCATTCTGGAAATCCAAATACACAACATCTGATTCCCCTTTATCCACCCTTCTTGTTACACCCTCAAAGAACTCCAGCAAATTTGTCTATTTTCTTAATAATGGACTCGAGCATTTTCCCAATAACAGATGTTAGGCTAACTGATCTGACGAAGGGTCATCGGCCCAAAACGTTAACTCTGCTTCCTCTCCACAAATACTGCCTGACCTGCTGAAATTTCCAGCATTTTCTGTTTTTATAACTGGTCTATAGTTTCCTGCTTTCTGTCTCCCTCCTTTCTTAAATAGGGTTGTTACATTTGCGGTTATCCAATCTGCTGGGACCTCTCCAGAATCCAGGAAATGTTGGTAGATTACAACCAATATATCCACTATCTCTGCAGCCTCTTTTTTTAAAGCCCCTAGGATGCAGGCCATCAGGTCCAGGGGACTTGTTCATCTTTAGTCCCATTAGTTTGCCTAGTACTTTTTCTATAATGATAGTGATTTTTTTTAAGTTCCCCCCCCCTTCCAATAACCCCTTGATTATCAATTATTGGGATGCCTTTAGTGTCTTCTACCGTGAAGACTGATACAAAATATTTGTTCAAAGTCTCTGTCATTTTCCTGTTTCCCGAGTTTCATTCTCTAAGGGACCAACGTTTACTTTACCGACTCTCTTTCTTTTTATTTATCTGTAGTAGCTCTTACTGTCTGTTTTTATATTTCTTGCTAGTCTACTCTCATTATCTATATTCTTTTTCTTTATTTTTTTTTTTAGTCGTCCTTTGCTGGTTTCCAAAAATTTCTCAATCCTCTGGCCTTCCACTATTTTTCGCAACCTTTGTTTTCCTTTATTTTCAATTTGATACCATCCTTTACTTCCTTAGTTTGCCACGGATGGTTCATCCTTCTCTTACTTTCTCACTGGAATATATCTTTGCTGAGAGTTATGAAATATTTCCTTAAATGTTTGCCACTTCTCACCCTTTAATCTGTTTTTCCAGTCCACTTTAGCCAACTCTACCTTCATACCTTTGTAATTACCTTTATTTAAGTTCAGGACACTAGTTTGAGACCTAGCTTTCTCACCCTCAAACTGAATTTGAAATTCTACCATGCTATGATCACTCTTCCCAAGAAGATCCTTTACTATGAGATCATTCATTAATCCAGTCTCATTACACATTACCATAGTCTGCTCCCTGGTTGGATCCACAATGTATTGTTCTAAGAAACCATCCTGAATACACTCTATAAACTCTTCCTCAAGGCTACCTTTGCCAATTTGATTTGTCCAATCAATATGAAGATTAAAATCACCCATGATTATTGCCGTACCTTTCTTATAAGCCTCCATTACTTCTTGATTTATACTCTGTCCTGCAGTGTAGCTACAGTTAGGGGGCCTAAAGACTGCTCCCACCAGTGACTTCTTTCCCGTATTATTTCTTATCTCCACCCAAATTGATTCTACATCTTGATCTTCTGAGCCAATATCATTTCTCACAACTGCACTGATCTCATCCTTTATTAACAGAGCTATCCCACTTCCTTTTCCTTTTTGCCTATCCTTCCAAGATGTCAAATACCCCTGATTATTCAGTTCCCAGCCTTGGTCAGGAATGTTATTTGGCAGGAGGTTGGTGGAGATCGAAGGAATGGTCCCCAGCACTCAGGTAAGTTACAGGGAGGGGGTTTCGGGAGAGTCTCTTGATCGGGAATGAGCTGGGGGGTGGGGGGAGTGCTGGGGCAAAGGAGGCCTGGAGGGCCTTGTTAGGCCCGGAGAAGCACTTCTGGCCCCCTCTAATCAAAAGAAATATGAAAAATTTAAAAACTCAGACCTTCGGGCTTCTTCTGGCCCAGACTTAATCTGGTGGAAAAGCCACAATGCTTTACCTGCTCAGGTTAAAATAATTGTTAAAATAATAGTTGAGCCCCAACAACATAATCTACATATTTAAAGAAGGACCCTGCTGGTGTCTAGCAGGTGCCCTTCCTGCCTGCTGAAAAGAGCAAGTTAAAATTGAAGTAAATGGAGTGCAACATTGGCGGGTAAGTCTCCCAGGTAGGCAAGGTTAAAATTGTGTCTCACAAGATGTATACAATGTCTGTGCTATTTTCTGATCTATGTGACAAATTACATAGTTAAAAGCATGATGATTTTAAGCTGCTTCACCCAAATTCCACCCTGAGGAAAATTAATTAGGCACAGCATTTTTCTAGAGCATATAGTACATAAAAGAGGATGTTACATACAACTGCAACTTAAACTTACCAAGTAATACTACACCTACAAAAAGAGGATATGGAGCTGACCAGTTGTGAAGAAGAAACTATCTTGTGTGATTTGTTTCAAAACTAAAGCTCATAAAACTTAGCTCATGTGGTTTTTTCCCCCAATTAACTGTTGGTAGTTGGATGTGAGTTATGTATTGTGAGCTATTTTTAAACATTATGATGATTGGTATCTTATTTTTGATATATATTTGGATTTTTTTTTCTTAAGGGAACTAATAAGATGGGTCAGGGTCACACAATTGCTGTATGAGATTGCCAGGCATTGTGTATTTGTGACAATATCCTTGGTTGACTCTGGGTTCAACCTGTGATTTGGATTGAATGGGATGTGGTTATTATGAGACGGAAATCCCCTTTTATGCTAGGTAGTCTTAAAAATAAACATAAATTAGTACCATTTGTAAAGTGCAGTTTATTTGTAAAAGTTTAACGGGTCTCCCTATCTTTGAATTCCCCCTAGCATTGGCTTCACACTTTTGATGCATACATCTGTTGTCACTGCATCATGAGAAAATCCCCTTTCTAAAATCTTGGACACACCCCGCATGGTTTTAGGCATACTTTAAATTGCATTATTGATTAAAGAAATGTAATTCTTATGTTTGATATTTTCCATCCGTCTGTAACCTGGGAGCACTTTGACTGTGCAGATACAGTATACATGCTAGACAGTTATGCTTTATACAGTGGCTTTATTCTCACTTATAGGGCCTCCTCATTAATATTGTATAAATATTTGCATATCTGTTGGATTCTGATGACTTTCACACAAGAGTTCACTTATGTGATTCTGTTTGTTCAGACACCTCTATAATTGGAATTCTGATACGAATGCATGGCTTGGAATTCCTTATTATTTTCTTCCTCCAATGTACTTTCCTGTATATCATTATTCCATGTCTTTTTTTTGTATTCATCTCAATGTAATTTTGTTTTTTGTATAAACTTCTTAATACAAATTTTGGGGAAAAAAAACTAAATGTCTTGCATTATTTTGTCTAGTCTGAATTAGACATTTATGCGTTCAAGCTACACTCCAAAACTTGAGCACATAATGCAGGCTGACACTTAAGCGCAATACTAAGAAAATGGGCCTCAAAACACCACAGGCCAGAATCCTTGTGATTATGGAGTTTGCATGGTCAGAGGGAGGGCACCTAATTTACATTGGGCCAGCGGATGCCTGAACTATTACAAGATCATCATTGTCACCTGCCTCTGCTTATTGCCCACCTTGGCACCATATACAAAACCGATCCAATTGTCAAAAAAAGAAATTGGCCTTTCTTTGGGGATCCAGGCCAATTGCCTCACCTGGACCCCCTGATGGGGCCCACTTGCACCTGTCTAGAGACTGGGATGCTTCGCCTCATTAAGCGTACAGGCGCCCAATAAAACACAGGGTCCCTACTAAAGCCAGGTAAGCGGAAACTTCCACATATAGAATCCCTGCTTCTGGCTCTACCCAGAGTTGATGACCTTGGCGGGTGGAAGTTTCACCACTTACAAAGCCAAATCGAGAAATCGCACAATGAGTGGGAAACTAGCTGCCTACAATTTTCCAGTGGGTTCCACCCAACCTTCACAAGAGTCCTGCAGCACCCCTGAGGAAACTTGGGGCTATTCTGTTTCTGTGGCTATAAAGGATCCCATAGCATTAGTTGGAGAGCAGGGAGTCATGACCAACATTCATCCCTTACCCAACATACCATGAAACAGTTCATCCATTCATTTATCTCATTTGTTGTTTAAGGGATCTTGCTGTTTGCAAATTGGCTGCCACCTTGCCTGATTAAAACAAGTGACTTCATTTAATTAATTGACTGTGAAGCACCTGGAGATATCCTGAAGATGTGAAAGGTAAATGTAATTTTCTTTCCATGTTTTGGTGAATTCACTTTTGATTGCTCCTATGCAAGTCCAATGTTTATTTAAAGTATTGCCACCTGAATTAAGCCTGCAACCAACTGCAGTGCAGATAGAATAACTGTGATTTTCCTGGTGCAATTCCTTCATCGTGAACTGCAGTAAAATGTGCTAAAATGCACCAGTGTATACTCAATAAATATATTAAAAATAAAATGTCTTTGCATTTTTGTTTCTTTTTAAAATGTTAAATGCAGCAAGAGTAAATGTTAATTATTACTTACCCCAAAGCAAAAAGGTACAAATTAGGAGACCTGCCTCTACACAGACACCAACTGCCTTCTGTTATGCCACCAACCAGAGTTTCCTATTCAGTGACCTCCTACATTTTAAATGTTGATATCTTTTTCTAATTAATGGTAGCCCCACTCATCTCCAATACATAAACAGCATTTCCATAGCACTGATAAGACCTGCAACACTCTGGACATTGGAAGTAATCCTTAAAAGCTTTAAGTGTAAAGGTCTTTCAAAATGATTGATTAACAACAAATTGACATTAATCCTATCACTAATTTTTTAATATAATTATAATAATTTTGAACTCTGACACTGTCATGTATTTCTGTTCTTACTTTCAGTATTTGCAGTTTTTCCTTTTTAAGTTACCCGATTTGCTTTTCCTTTAGCTTCCTCCCACTACTTGTGCACCTTTTACCATGTGATCATCTAATACCTCAGTGAGTTTATTGATCCATTACCTTCAACAAATGCCCCTCCATAGTATGCACATGGTATGCAACTGCACAACATTCAACATTAAATGATGAGCCTTTCCTGCGCCTCTTGCGGACGAGGTTGATGGGACTGGCTCTGCAAGGGCCGGGCGTGGAGGTCGTCCTCTCGGCTTACGCCGATGACGTGCTCCTCGCGGTAGAGGATCTCGCTGACCTGCGGAGGATGCGTGAGTGCCAGGAGATTTACTCGGCCGCGTCCTCCGCCAGGATCAACTGGGAGAAATGTTCCGGACTCCTGGTGGGTCAGTGGCGGGTGGACTCCCTGCCGGGGGAGCTCAGGCCTTTTGCCTGGAGCACGACCCATCTCCTCTATCTGGGAGTCTACCTTAGCCCCGACGAGGGAGCCTGGCCGGCGAACTGGCAGGAGCTGGAGGCCAAGGTCGCCGCTCGCCTAGGGCGCTGGACAGGACTGCTCCGAGTGCTGTCCTACAGGGGTCGAGCGCTAGTCATAAACCAGCTGGTGGCCGCAATGCTGTGGTACCGGCTGGTCACTTTGACCCCTCCCCCTGCGTTTGTCACCAAGATACAGAAGAAGCTGGTGGACTTCTTCTGGAACAACAGGAAGCACTGGGTCTCTGCTGCGGTCTTGAGTCTCCCGCTTGAGGAGGGCGGTCAGTCGTTGGTGTGCGTCTTCAGACCCTGCAGAGATACCTTTACGTCGAGCCCCCTCCTAGGTGGTGTGCTCTGGCGAGGTATTTCTTCCGCCAGCAGCGCGACCTCAATTATGACACGCAGCTCCTGTTTGTGAACTTGGGGGGTGCCAGGACCGCCCTCCGGGAGCTGCCTGTCTTTTACAGGGAACTCATCAGGGTCTGGAACAAAGTCTCCACCAAGCGCAGCTCTCCGCCGGCTGGAGTGGCGGCCGTCCTGCAGGAACCGCTGCTCGGGAATCCGTACCTCCACGGCCGAGGTTTTATGTGGCGGTCGGAAGAGAGGGCTGTGGCTGGTGAGGTGACCAGGGTCAGGGACCTGCTCGATGGTGGAGGAGCGGGCTGGATGGCACCAGACACGCTGGCGCGGCGCCTAAATTCTGCCAACGTCCGCCACGCGGCCGATGCCATCGAGTCGCTAAAAACAGCTCTGGGCCCTGACTCCGTTAGGTGCATCGAGGAGGCTCAAGCACGTGGGGAGATCCCGTCCGAACTGACCCCCGTCCGGACGGAATTCCTCATCGGCGCCAAACCCCGGAACCTCCCTCGGGGGCCGGCGCCTCACAACTTGAGCCGCCTCGGGGAAATCCCCTCCGTGCCTTTCAGTTCCGTGCGGAGGGGTTTCCTGTACGGGCTGCTCCTGCACACCCTCAACTTTGCCATCCTCGCCGGCCGTCCGGACACGCCATGGCGTACCATCTTGCCGTCCAGAGGAGGCGGGGGTCCCCGATGGAGGGCACTCTATGCAGGGGTCCTCCCACTATTCATCGGGGACTTGGCCTGGAGGGTGGTGCACGGAGCAGTGCCGTGCAACAAATTTTTAAGCCGGTTCACGGACTCCCAGGCCGCCTGCAATTTCTGCGGTCTGGAAGAGTCCGTGTTCCATGTTTTTATGGAATGCACGAGGTTGCAGCCCCTGTTTTATTATTTGAAGGGGCTGCTCCTGAAATTCTGGCTGCACTTCAGTCCCACTCTCCTGATCTTTGGGCACCCTGTGCGGAGGGGAGCGGGTAGGTCCGAAGGCCTCCTCGTAGGACTGCTCCTGGGCACGGCCAAGGGTGCCATCAGCCGGTCCAGGCAGCGGGCGGTCGAGGGGGTCGTTCAACCTGACTGCCTGCCTCTCTTCCGCTCTTACATCCGGTCCAGGGTGTCCTTGGAGATGGAGCACGCGGTGTCCACCGGTACGCTCGCGGCCTTCCGCGAGAGGTGGGCACCGGAGGGACTGGAGTGCATCATCACGCCCGGCAACCAAATTTTAATTTGATTTTACGTTTTAAAGTTTAATTTGTTTTAATTGCCGGTGCTTTTAGTGTCCCCCTTCCCTTTTATAGGGGGCACTGGGGAAAATTGTGATTTTAGTGCCCAAAAAAAAAACCAAAAAAAGAAAACCAAAAAAAAAAGGGGGAAAAAAAAGGGCCTTGTAAATGTCTGGAGTGTCACCCAGGTCGGGTGGCACCGTTTAATGTTTTATGTTTTTGCAGGTGAACTCCAAAAAGATTTTTCAACATTAAATGACATCTAATTTATCTAAATCAGCCTGCAATCTATTAACTTAGTCTGAATTAACCCCTACTCACATTTTTGTATCATATGTGAATTAACAATTGTTTAATTTAAGCCTTCCACTGGATCAGCAGATTGGAAAACTGCAAATGTAACGCCCCTATTTAAAAAAGGAGGCAGACAAAAACTATAGACCAGTTAGCCTAACATCTGTGGTTGAGAAAATGTTGGAATCCATTATTAAAGAAGCAGTAGCAGGACATTTGGAAAAGCAAAATTCGGTTAGGCAGAGTCAGCATAGATTTATGAAGGGGAAGTCATGTTTGACAAATTTACTAGAATTCTTTGAGGATGTAACAAACAGGGTGGATAAAGGGGAACCAGTGGATGTAGTGTATTTGGACTTCCAGAAGGCATTTGACAAGGTGCCATATAAAAGGTTACTGCTGAAGAAAAAAGATCACGGGGTTGGGGTAATATATTAGCATGGATAGAGGATTGACTGACTAACAGAAAACAGAGAGTAGGGATAAATGGTTCATTCTCGGGTTGGCAATCAGTAACCAGTGGGGTGCTGCAGGAATTAGTGCTGGAACTCCAACTATTTATAATCTATATTAACAACTTGGAGGATGGGACTGAGTGTAACGTAGCCAAGTTTGCCAATGATACAAAGATGGGAGGAAACACCATGAGTGAGGAGGACACACAAAATCTGCAAAAGGACATAGACAGGCTAAGTGAGTAGGCAAAACATTTGGCAGATGGAGTATCATGTTGGAAAGTATGAGGTCATGCACTTTGGCAGAAAAAAATCAAAGAGCAAGTTATTATTTAAATGGAGAAAGATTGCAAAGTGCTGCAGTACAGCGGACTTGGGGGTACTTGTGCATGAAACACAAAAGGTTAGTACGCAGGTACAGCAAGTGATCAGGGAGGCCAATGGAATCTTGGCCTTTATTGCAAAGGGGATGGAGTATAAAAGCAGGGAAGTCTTGCTGCAGTTGTACAGAGTATTGGTGAGGCCACACCTAGAATACTGCATACAGTTTTGGTTTCCATATTTACGAAAGGATATACGTGCTTTGGAGGCAGTTCAGAGAAGGTTCACAAGGTTGATTCCAGAGATGAGGGGGTTGACTTATGAGGAAAGGTTGGGCCTCTACTCATTGGAATTCAGAAGAATGAGAGGTGATCTTATCGAAACCTATAAGATTATGAGGGGGCTTGGCAAGATGGATGCAGAGAGGATGTTTCCACTGATGGGGGAAGACTAGAACTAGAAGGCATAATCTTAGAATAAGGGGCCACTCATTTAAAACTGAGATGAGGAGAAATTTCTAATCTGAGGGGTGAGGATCTGTAGAATTCGCTGCCTCAAAGAGCTATGGAAGCTGGGACATTGAATAAATTTAAGACAGAAATACAGTTTCTTGAACGATAAGGGAATAAGGGGTTATGGATAGCAGGCAGGGAAGTGGACCTGATTCCATGATCAGATCAGCCATGATTGTATTAAATGGCTGAGTAGGCTCGAGGGGCTGTATAGCCTTCTCCTGCTCCTATTTCTTATGTTCTTATGTTCTTATTAATGAAAATGGATAGCAGTGATCCAACACAAGAGCCCTGAAAAACTGCACTCATTCCTAGGCCCCAATCAAGTCCACTTCTCTGCTTGTAATTTCAACCAACTGCCTATACAAAGTAATAACAGTACGATAACTCCTTTTTATGTGGTGTAAAAAGTTATCAATTTGGCTCAGTTGCTATCAGCCTTGCTTTTCAGTCAGATGGCCAAACTACTATAGGCATGCTTGGTATCATGTGATCTTAGAAACACTGCAGTGTTAGTCCTGGTTAGTACTTAGATGAGAGACAGCCTGAGAATACCAGGTGCAGTAGGCTTTTACTTGGCCTGGAGGATGTTGCACAGGGCAGTCCCGTGCAATTAGATGTTTGTCAGTTCACGGATTCCCAGGTCATCTGCATTTTCTGCGGCCTGGAGGAGTCTGTGTTCCACGTTTTTATGGAGTATGTGAGGTTGCAGCCCATCTTCCATTATTTAAATGGGCTACTCCTTGATTTCTGGCTGCACTTCAGTCCCACGCTCCTGATCTTTGGGCACCCGGTGCAGGGAAGAGCGGGCAAATCGGAAGGCCTTCTCGTGGGACTGCTCTTGGCATAGCCAAGCTCGCCATTAACAATCCAGGCAGTGGATGGTTGAGGGGGTCAGTTCACCAATACGCTCGAGACCTTCCGTGACCGGTGGGCACCAGAGTGACTGGAGTGCATCCTCACCCCCGGAAACCAAATTTTGATTTGATTTGTTAGGTTTTCTTAAACGTTTCTGGTTAGCTTGCTGGTTCTAGTGGTTGTGCCCCTTTAACAAGGGGGCGCACGGTTGAATTGTAATATTTAAAAGAGTTAGAAAAGGTGCTTCTGAATCAAAAGGTTATTGTTATAAGCCCTACTCCAGGATTTGAGCACATAATCTAGGCTGACTCTTTAATGCAGTACTGTGGGAGAGCTGCGTTGTCAGAGGTGACAACTTTTTGATGAGATATTAAAGCAAGACCCTATCTGCCCATTTAGGTGGATGTAAACAATTCCATCATTTTAGCGAACATTTCTCCCTCATCCAACAGTACTAACTCGCAATAGCTGCTAATTTATTTCATTTTCTGTTTGTGGAACCTTGCTATGTGCAAATTAGCTTCTGCTTTTGCCGACATGACAGCAGGGACTACGGTTCAGAAGCTTTTCCCTTTTTTTAAATAATGGAACCACATGAACCATCCTCCAATACAAGGGAACCAAGTTGGACCTCAATGAACTACTGAATATGTGAGCCAGTAACTCTCACAACTTCTAAGTCCTGAATTTCAATATGTTCACACAGAAAATATCCCAAAAGGGTTGACTTTCATCTCTCAAATGGTCTTGATGCACATGGGCATTATGGAGTAGAGATCGGGCACACAGTCCAGCGTGTGCATTATTTTCTACCTAACATAGCCCAATTGTGCATTCTTCTATATGTGACATTCACTCATTTGTGTGTATTATTTTCTGACACGCACCCAAATAAACAGGTTCTATAAATCCTCAGTAGTGACGTGCAGAATGTTTCACAAAGAAATTATCATATATTTCAGAAACAGAATTTTGCCTTTGCAATATATTGATTATCAAGTTCCTGGTACGTCTGAGCACATATTCGTACAGAAAACGGTCTAAAGTAACACAAAACACTTAAGAAAATAATTAAAGTGGCGTGTAAAATTCTTGAAATGTCAGTAAGCAGCATCACTATACCTTTGTTTGAGTAACAATACAACAGATGGTTCAAGGATCCAAAGTTTACAGGTGAAGAAAAGTTAAATTGCCGTTACGGTAAGAGAAGCAATTAAGATAGCTGCCTTCCAAATGCTATTATTGTACATAACAGATTAAAAAACATCAGATTATTGTGCAGTAATGCACTACCAGACTTTGACATTGTGGCTCCCACCTTTATTTATAACGCCTCTCATTTTGAGATTGTGGCTGCCATATTTATTTAAAACAAACATCAAATCTGAGTAAAAGAATGATTTTACAGTAACTACATTTTTAATGGTCTGTACAGCAAATATTGATTGCATCTGCTTGTTTCTGTGTAACGCAATGGACTTTAGTGCATGAGAGTTGTCCATCTTATTTTAAAGGAAAAGAAGTACACAGTCTTCATTGTAGATTATTTTCTCATTCTTTGTAATGTTTCTTGCTACCACGCAACATTCACTGTTCTGAGGGATCAGTAGAGCAACTGACCCACTCATGCCCACTATGTACAGTACTCACAGTGTTGGGGGTAATATATTAGCATGGATAGAGGATTAGCTAACTAACAGATAAGAGAGTCAGGATAAATGGGTCATTTTCAGGTTGGCAAACTGTAACTAGTGGGGTGCCACAGGGATCAGTGCTGGGGCCTCAACTATTTACAATCTATATTAATGACTTGGATGAAAGGACTGAATGTAATTGAGCCAAATTTGCTGATGATACAAAGATAGGTGGGAAAGCAAGTTGTGAGGAGGACGCAAATAATCTGCAAAGGGATATAGGGCTCAATTTTCCCCAATCCCTTTTGTCGGCGCACTCATTTGAGGTGCGCCGACTTTGTGCGCTGGAAACGGCACCGAAAAAATGTGCCTCCATCCTGGCCACTCTGCCGAATGTCCTGGGTCCAGGCGCGGCGTATATAGTGGAGTGGGGTTGGAGCTACAGCCCTGCGCCGAAAACAGTGCCGGCAGCTGTCCGCATGCGCAGTGGAGTCTGCGCGCATGCTCCTCGCCCTCCCATCGCGTCCTGCAGGCTGTGAGCAGGACCCAATGCTCGCCGCCCCTATCCCAGGCCAAAAGGACGACCCGATGCTCGTCACCCCTATTCCTGGCCGAATGGTCTCCCACACCGGCTGGGGCGGGCCTGCTGTGAATCTCTCTTTCCCCCCCCCCCCTTCACCGATGCCGCTGTGGATCTCTCTCACCCCCCTTTCACCAATGCCGTGTTTAGCCTCTCCCTCCCTCCCTCCCCCGTTCACAGTTGCCACGTTGAGCCTAGCTTCCTGGTGTGTATCTTGCCGCCCCTGTCCCAGGCCGAATGGCCTCCCGCACAGGCCGGCTGCTGCCGAGTTTAATTGAAGGTAGGATTTACTTCAGTTCTTTATTTGTTAATTGAATTATTTACTTCAGTTCTTTATTTGTTAATTGAATTATTTACTTCAGTTCTTTATTTTTTATTGAATGCTTATTACTTTTTCTGCTGTGTTTAGTGCTTTTTAAAGTCTTGGTACTTTAGGTGCAGTTCTTCTCCGCTTCTTTCTTTTTTTTTTATTTGTTAATTAATTGCTTATTACTTTTTGTGCTGTGTTTAGTGCTTCGTAAGTCTTGGTGCAGGTCCTCTCGGCTTACTTCTATTTTTTATTATTGAATGCTTATTTTTGTGCTTTGTTTAGTGCTTTGTCAGTCTCTTGGTGCTTTAACTGTACTAACCTGCGCCGATTTCTTAACTGCCCGCAATGTTTTTCAGAGCTGGATACATACGCTGACCTAAGTCGATTTCGGAGTAAGTTTTAGCTGACCAAAGTGACATAAATGGCCCAAACTGGCATAAGTGGCTGGGGACGCCCCTTTTTTGAAAAAAAAACACAACTAAAAAAAATCGTACCTAACTGAGTTACTCTGGAGCAAGTTTATTGGGGAAAGTGGCGTTTTTTAACAGAAAAACCAACTTACTCCAAAAGAATTGGAGGAATTCGTGGCCAAAATTAAGCCCTTTGAAAGGTTAAGTATGTGGGCAAAAATTTGGCAGATGTAGTATAATGTGGTAAAATGTGAGGTTATCCACTTTGGCAGGAAAAATAAAAAAACAAATGATTATTTCAATGGGGAGAGATTACAAAATGCTGCAGTACAAAGGGATCTGGGGGTCCTTATACATGAAACTTAAAAAGTTAGCAAGCAGGTACAGCAAGTAATTAGGAAGGCAAATGGAATGTGGCCTTTATTGCAAGGGGATGGAGTATAAAAGTAAGGAAGTCCTGCTACAACTATACAGGGCATTGATGAGACCACACCTAGAGTACTGCGTACAATTTTGGTCTCCTTATTTAAGGAAGGATATACTTGCATTGGAGGCAGTTCAGAGAAGGTTGATTCCTGAGATGAAGGGGTTATCTTATAAAGAAAGGTTGAGCAGGTTGGGCCTATACTCATTGGAGTTTAGAAAACTGAGAGGTGATCTTATTGCAACGTGTAAGATTCTGAGGGGGGCTTGACAGGGTAGATGCAGAGAGGATGTTTCACCTCATGGCTGAATCTAGAACTAGGGGGCACAGTCTCAGAATAAGGGGTTGCCCATTTAAAATGGAAATGAGGAGGAATTTTTTCTCTCAGAGGGTTGTGAATCTTTGGAATTCTCTACCCCAGAGAGCTGTGGAGGCTGGGTCATTGAATATATTAAAGGTGGAGATAGATACATTTTTGAAGGATAAAGGAGTCTAGGGTTATGGGGAGAGGGCAGGGAAGTGGAGTTGAGGCCTGGATCAGATCAGACATGATCTTATTGAATGGCGGAGCAGGCTCGAGGAGCCAGACGGTCTGCTCCTGCTCCTATTTCTTATGTTCTTTATCCAGCTTCTGGCACAAGTTCGAGAGTGCCCCAGGGAATTAATTACCTTCCCTCCTCTATTACTTTGTGGCCCCAGAATGTCTCAAGTGGATGACATTGTGTGTCAACTTGGAGCCCATCATTCTGTGGTCCATTGTGTTGGGGCAACTAGTCTGTGCATTTTTTTTATAATGTAATTTATCTTTTATGTCTTTAAGACAATCTGACGTTATGCCTCTGCTGCTCAGAGGGCAGCCTGTTTTTATGGTTTCCGCAGGCTTCTACCATGGCCATTCTTTAATTAGTTACAGATAGATGTGTGAGAGATCAAACCTGGGGTCACGCTCTTTAATTTTTCACTTCATTACTGTGGGAAGCAACTTATCTACTGTACAATTCCCAATAATAGTGTGACAGAGATCAGCAATTACAGGCATAGGGACTCATTGTTGTAAACTCATGTCCTAATATGCATTTAATATGACATAGTTATACATATCTACATTAACTACATTTGGAAAAGAGCCATTTTAATTGCTTTTCTTACCGTAAGAGCAATCTATTGCTTTATATCTATAAACTTTGGATTCCTGAGTTATCTATTATGCTGTTCCACAAACAAAGAGACCAGCAACGTGTTATGCCACTGTGTGAACTATATTGTGGCACTTCCTTTATTATCTCTGAAGGTGAAGTTCCCTCCTCCTTTAGCTCCAAAGACCTCCCACAGAAATCAACAAAGAAGTTTCCCAGAAAATGTACAGCCATAAATCTGCTTTAAACTAAATAAATATATTGGATCTGACAATGATGACAGACTGGAGTGTAAGCATCACAGAAATAAAAACTGATCATTTTTGAACTAAATTCAGGAAATTTTCTGTTTCAAAAAAAAAATCTCTGAAAAGAACTGTAGAACAATAGATCCCTGAGAGTGATTTAAAAAGCAGTAATTTAATCAATGAACTCGACTAAAATGATAAATTGGCCTCTAGCTATGCTATTCTAGTACAGCTACAACATTGGCTGTACAAAGTGGAAAATTGCCCAGATATGTTTTGTCCACAAAAAGCAGGACAACTCCAATCCGACCAATTTCCTCCCCATCAGTCTACTCTCAATTATCAGTAAAGTGATGAAAGGGGTCGTCAACAGTGCTATCAAGCGATACTTACTCAACAATAATCAGCTCAGTTTGGGTTCGGCCATGATCACTCGGCTCCAGACCTCATTACAGCCTTGGTCCAAATATGGACAAAAGAGTTAAATTCCAGAGGTAAGGTGAGAGTGACTGTCCTTGACGTTAAGGCAGCATTTGACCGAGTGTGGCATCAAGGAGTCCTAATAAAATTGAAGTCATACGTAGCACAAAGGAAGATGGCTGTGGTTGTTGAGGCCAATAATCTCAGTCTCAGGGCATCACTGCAGGAGTTCCTTAGGGCAGTGTCCTAGGCCCAAGCATCTTCAACTGCTTCATCAATGACTTTCCCTCCATCTCAAAGTCAGAAGTGGGAATATTCACTGAAGATTGCATAGTGTTCAATTCCATTTGCAACTCCTCACATGATGAAGCAGTCCATACCCGCATGCAACAAGACCAGGGCAATATTCAGGCTTTGGCTGATAAGTGGCAAGTAACATTTGTGCCACACAAGTGCCAGACAATGACCCAATGACCAACTCCAACAAGCGAGAGTCTAACCACCTGCCCTTGACATTCAATGGCATTACCATTGTCGAATCCCCCACCATCAACATCCTGGGTGTCACCATTGACCATTAACGTGGCTACAACAGCTGGTCAGAGGCTGGGTTTTCTGTGGTGAGTGACTCGCCTCCTGACTCCCCAAAGCTTTTCCATCATCTACAAGGTACAATTCAGAAGCGTGATGGAAGCTCGGCACCCTCCAGGACAAAGCAGCCCACTTGATTGGCACCCCATCCACAACCTTAAACATTTACGCCCTCCAACACCGGCACACCATCTCTGCAGTGTGTACCACCTGCAAGATGTACTGCAGCAACTTGCCTAGCCTGCAACAACAATTCCCAAACCCACAACCTCTATCTACCACCTATAAGAAAAAGTGCAGCAGGCACATGGGAATACCACCTCCTCCAAGTATCCCTCCACATCATACACCATCTTGACTTGGAAATATATCGCCATTCTTTCATCGTCGCAGGGTCAAAATCCTGGAACTCCCTCACCAACAGCACTGTGGGAGTATCTTCACCACACGGACTGCACCACCTTCTTAAGGCCAACTAGGGATGGGCAATAAAAGCTGGCCTTGCCAGCAATGCCCACATCCCATGATTGAATAAAACAAAATTCTGAGAACAAAGTTTTAGTGGTTTATGACCATCACCTGGAGACTGAGAGTAGGCGAGATCACTCTTGGTATTGCTTGTTCATAATGTAGGTTTACTTGTTTGTAGATGATTTTCTTTTTGCTTCTTGATGATTACTACCTTCCTTTACTTTTCTCTCTTCTTCTGAATGCAGTAAGTCATGCACTGGTATAGATCCACAGCTGGCGGCAGCCACGTGATACCACAAACCATTACAGCCCACCCTTTACCTAACCCGCCTTTATGGTTTTACCAGTCACAGCAGTTACCATTTTTGTAACTCGCGTCTTTAACATATGGCCACAGCAATTCATTCATCATATATTTTCTAGTGTAAAGTAAGCCACTCCTCTGATAGCCATCATAACTCATTCGCACTGACAGTGCCATTAGTATACTTAAAATTTTTTTTATTCATTCAGGGGATGTGGGTATCACTGGCTAGGCCAGCATTTATTGCCCATCTCTAGTTGGCCTTGAGAAAGTGGTAGTGAGCCGCCTTCTTGAACCACTGCAGTCTGTGTGGTGAATCTTGAAACTCCCACAGTGCTGTTAAGTAGGGTGTTTCAGAATTTTGGCCCAGCGACAATGAAGAAACGGTGATACAAAAGCAAAATACTGCGGATGCTGGAATTTGAAATAAAACCAGAAAATGTTGGAAATCTCAGTGGGTCAAGCATTGTGTGTGACTTGGAGGGGAACTTGGAGGTGGTGATATTCCCATGCGCCTCTGTCCTTGTCCTTCTAGGTGACAGAGGTCATTGGTTTCGGAGGGGCTGTCGAAGCCTTGGCCAGTTGCTGCAGTGCATCTTGTAGGTGGTACACATTGCAGCCATGCTGTGCCAGTGGTGAGGGGAGTGATTGTTTGAGGAGGTGGATGGGGTGCTCATCATGTGGAATGCTTTGTCCTGGATTGTGCCAACATTCATGAGTGTTGTTGGAGCTGCACTCATCCAGGCAAGTGGAGAGTATTCCATCACACTCCTGACTTGTGCTTTGTACATGGTGGAAAGGCTTTGGGGAGTCAGGAGATGAGTCACACATCACAGAATACCCAGCCTCTGACCTGCTCTTGTAGCCACAATATTCATGTGGCTGGTCCAGTTAAGTTTCTGGTGAATGGTGACTCCCAGGGCGTTGATGGTGGGGGATTCGACAATGATATAGGCATTGAATGACAAGGGAAGGTGGTTAGACTCTCGCTTGTTGGAGATGGTCATTGCCTGGTACTTGTGTGGCACAAATGTTACTTGTCACTTATAAGTCCAAGCCTGAATGTCGTCCAGGTCTTGCTGTATGTGGGCACGGACTGCTTCATTATCTGAGAAATTGTGAATGGAACTGAACACTGCAATCATCAGCGAACATCCCCACTTCTAACAGTGTGATGGAGGGAAGGTCATTGATGAAGCAGCTGAAGATGGTTGGGCCTAGAACACTACCCTGAGCAACTCCTGCAGCGATGTCTTGGGGCTGAGATGTTTGGCCTCCAACAACCTTCTCAGTGACTCTCTATTGCTTTGGCATGTTGACGGCTGCAGAAATGGTACAAAAGCTACCATTTCACAGCTGTTCACTTTCCAATGTCAGAAGATGAAGTCTTCAGGATTTGGAAGAAACCTTGAGCTGTACGCAGGTTGGAAGTGTTTGCTGTGAACTCTTTATTCACTGTCACCTCCTTGGAGCAACCTCTCTCTCCATTGACAGATCACTTCTGTTATTTCATTCTCACCTGCCATCTATTCCAGCAGCATCGGTGCCCTTGATAAAATCTTACCTTGGTCCTCAGACTTCCACCATCATCATAGGCAATTCCTTGGAATCGAGGAAGACTTGCTTCCACTCCCTAAGTGAGTTATTTGATGGCTGAACAGTCCAACACGAGAGCCACAGACCCTGTCACAGGTGGGACAGACATTCGTCGGGGGAAGTGGGGGTGGGACCGATTTGTCGCACGCTCCAGCCTGCGCCTGACCTCTTCACGCTCGCGGCATTGAAATTCGAAGAGCTCAAGGCCCTCCTGGATGCACTTTCTCCACCTAGGGCGGCCTTCAGCCAGGGACTCTCAGGTGTCAGTGGTGATATCGCACGTTATCGGGGAGGCTTTGAGGGTGTCCTTGTAAAGGTTCCACTGCCCACCATTGGCTCGGTTGCCGTGAAGGAGCTCCGCATAGAGCAATTGCTTAGGGAGTCTCATGTCTGGCATGCGAACTATGTAGCCTGCCCAGCTAAGTAGATCAAGTGTGGTCAATGCTTCAATGCTGGGGATGTTTGCCTGGGCGAAGACACTGATGTTGGAGCGCCTGTCCTCCCAGGAGATTTGCAGGATCTTGCGGATACATCGTTGGTGATATATCTCCAGTGACTTGAGGTGTCTTCTGTACATCGTCCATGCCTCTGATCCATACAGGAGGGCAGGTATTACCACAGCCCTGTAGACCATGAGCTTGGTGGTAGATTTGAGGGCCTGGTCTTCGAACACTTTTTTCCTCAGGCAGCCATAGGCTGCACTGGCACTGGAGGCGATGTTGAATTACCGCATCAATGTCTGCCTTTGTTGATAAGAGACTCCCGAGGTACGGGAAGTGGTCCACGTTGTCGAGGGCCGCGCCGTGAATCTTGATGACCGGGGGGCAGTGCTGTGCGGCGAGGACAGGCTGGTGGAGGACCTTTGTCTTATGGATGTTAAGCGTAAGGCCCATGCTTTCATATGCCTCGGTGAATACATCGACTATATCCTGGAGTTCAGCCTCAGAATATGCGCAGACGCAGGCGTTGTCTGTTTACTGCAGCTCAATAACAGAGGTTGGGGTGATCTTGGACCTGGCCTGGTTGTGGTGAAGGTTAAACAGCTTCCCATTGGTTCGGTAGTTTAGTTCCACTCCAATGGGGAGCTTGTTGACTGTGAAGTGGAACATGGCAGCGAGGAAGATTTGAGAAGAGAGTTGGAACGATGACGCAGCCCGGTTTGACCCCGGTCCGGACGTGGCTTGGGTCTGTAATGGAATCGCTGGTAAGGATCACGGCCTGCATATCGTCGTGGAGCAGGTGAAGGATACTGAAAAACTTTTGGGGGCATCCAAAATGGAGGAGCACGCTCCATAGACCCTCATGGTTGATAGTGTCAAAGGCCTTTGTAGGATCGAAAAAGACCATGTATAAGGGCTGGCGCTGCTCGCTGCATTTTTTCTGCAGCTGTTGCGCTGCAAAGATCATGTCCGTTGTGCCCCGTAGGGGACGAAATCCGCACTGCGATTCTGAGAGGAGCTTCTCGGCCACAGGGAGAATACGGTTGAGGAGAATTCTGGTGACAACCTTCCCAGTGGCTGATAGCAGGGAGATTCCTCTGTAGTTGCCGCAGTTGGACATCCCCCCTTTTTAAAGATGGTCACGATCACTGCATCTCTGAGATCTCCCTAAATGCTCTCCTCACTCCAAATGAGAGAGCTGAGGTCATGTATCACGCCAACAGCGCCTCTCTGCCACACTTTAATGCCTCAAGAGGAATTCCATCCGCACCCGTAGCCTTGTTCTTGAGTGTTTTATGGCTTTGCCTACCTCGTGCCCATTGGGGTTTCACTGAGGTAGTGACGGGTCGCATGCTGCGGGATGGAGTTGTGAACACTCGAGTCAAAGACAGAGTCTCGATTGAGATCTTCAAAGTTCTCCTTCCAGCGGGCCCTGACAGCCTTGATGTCTTTCATGAGTGCTTCCCCGTTCTTGGCCAGGACTGGGGTGGGGCCTTGGGCGTTTGCAGTCAAGGCGAACTACGGTCCCTGAAGAATCCTCGCATATCGTGGCTGTTGGCCAGTTGTTTTATCTCCCGTGCTTTCTCCATTCACCACCTGTTATTTAGGTCCGGGGTTTTTTGTTGGACTTCAGCCTTGAACCGTCTGTAATGTTGCTTTGCAGCTTGAGTTGGGTTGTTGCTTGAGGCTCAGAAATGCTCTGCGCTTACGGTCTATTAGTTCTTGAATCTCCTGATCATTTTCATCAAACCAGTCCTGGTGTTTTCTGGTTGAGTAACCAATTGTTTCTTCGCAGGCACTGGTTATGGAGACCTGGAGGGCAGACCAAGTACTGTGGGCATTCAGTGTTGTGTATAGAGAAAGAGTCAAACTGAACACTGAGCTCAAAATAAAGTGTGACCGTAGTCTTTTATTGCAGGTCTCCAGAGTGCCTCCAACCTGTGAAGCCTCCTTAAATACCTGTGCTCCCAAGGGATTATGGGATCCCTTGGGACTCCAGGGGATGATCCCTCTGGTGGCTGTGCAGAGTAAATATAAGTCCACATATATAACAACATTCCCCTCACCCTGCCCCCCGCCCCCCCCCCCCCAAAGTCAACAGTGTAAGTCGATCTGGGGCCCTTGCCCTGGTTGATCATCTCGGTGTGGAAGCTGGTGTCGTTGAATCATTTGTTGGACCCTCGCTGGGCTGCTATGCAGCTGGCCTTGCTGGGCTGCCTGGTGTGTTGGGCCCTGCAGGGCTGCTGTGGATGATGGGTTCTGCTTCATGGTCAACCGTGGTGCCGGTTGCCACTGGTGTATGTGCTGCGGGATTAAAAAAGGTAGGGTCCAAAGTGGGTTGCTCAGGATAGTCCGTGAATCTGAGTTTGATTTGGTCCAAGTGTTTCCGGTGAATGAGTCCATTTGAAAGTTTGACCCGAAACACCCTGCTCCCCACTTTGGCCACAACAGTGCCGGGAAGCCACTTGGGACTTTGTCCACAATTTAATACAAATACAGGATCATTGACTTCAATCTCGCATGCCACATTTGCGCTTTCATGGTATGCTCTTTGTTGAAGCTGGCTGCTCTCTACCTGTTCATGTAGATCAGGGTGAACTAACGAGAGCCTCGTCTTAAGTGCTCTTTTCATGAGCAGTTCAGCAGGTGGGATCTCAGTGAGTGAGTGGGGTCTCGTGTGGTAGCTAAGCAGGACTCTGGATAGGCGAGTCTGCAGTGAGCCTTCAGTTACCCTCTTCAAGCCTTGCTTGATGGTTTGCACTGCTCTCTCTGCCTGACCATTGGATGCTGGTTTAACGGGGCAGATGTGACCCGTTACGGGTCATGAATTATTTGAACTCAGCACTGGTAAAACATGGCCCGCAGGCTTGTCGCTCACCAGGACATCGGGTAAGTCGTGTGTGGCAAACATGGCCCACAGGCTTTCAGTAGTGGCAGCGGACGTGCTAGCCGACATTATCTCACATTCAATACACTTGGAGTACGAATCTACAACCACAAGGAACATTTTACCCAAGAACGGGCCTGCATAGTCGATGTGATAGGGCCAAACCATAAACTTAGCTGCGCCTCCCTGGGTACATTGCTTAACTGCGAGCATGTATTACATCTGTAAACGCAGGATTCTAAGTCCGCATCGATACCGGGCCACCACACATGGGATCTGGCTATCGCTTTCATCATTACGATGCCTGGGTGGGTACTGTGGAGGTCATTGATGAAGGTGTCTCTGCCCTTCTTGGGGACCACTACGCGATTGCCCCACAGAAGGCAGTCTGCCTGGATAGACATTTCAGCTGTGTGCCGCTGGAACGGCTTTATCTGTTCCTGCATTTTCACTGGGACACTGGACCAGCTCCCGTGAAGCACACAGCTTTTGACTAGAGATAATAAGGGGTCCTGGCTTGTTCAGGTTTTGATCTGCCGGGCAGTGACGGGTGATTGCTCACTCTCAAATGCTTCCATAACCATGGCTAGATCTGCGGCCTGCGCCATTTCCACTCCCGTGGTGGGCAATAGCAGCCTACTGAGAGCATCGGCACAATTTTCTGTGGCTGGCCTGTGGCAGATGGCGTAGTTGCATGCGGACAACGTGAGCGCCTATCTCTGGATGCGGGCTGATGCGTTGGTATTTATCCTTTTACTCTTGGAAAACAGGAGTATAAGTGGCTTATGGTCAGTTTCCAATTCAAATTTTAGCCCAAACAGGTATTGATGCATTCTCTTTACTCCATAGACACACGCTAATGCTTTTTCAATCATGCTGTCGGCTTTCTCAGCCTTAGACAGACTCCTGGATGCATAAGCAACCGGTTGCAGTTTCCCAAAATCATTAGCTTGTTGCAATACACACCCGACGCCATATGATAACGCATCACATGCTAGTACCAAACGCTTACATGGATCATACAGCACAAGCAATTTGTTTGAGCATAACAATTTTCTCGCTTTTACAAAGACATTTTCTTGGCTTTTGCCCCAAACCCATTCGCCCCCTTTTCATAGTAAAACATGTAATGGTTCTCGCAGGGTGCTGAGACCCGGTAAGAAGTTATCAAAGTAGTTCAAGAGTCCCAGAAACGACCGTAGCTCCGTCACATTCTGTGGCCTCGGTGCGTTCTCGATTGCCTCCGTCTTCGCGTTGGTGGGCCTGATGCCATCTGCCGCAATCCTCCTTCCCAAGAACTCCACTTCAGGCACCAGGAAAACGCACTTTGAGTGTTTTAACCTGAGTCCCACGCGGTTGAGTCGACTAAGAACCTCCTCCAGGTTCTGCAGGGGCTCGACTGTGTTCCGACCTGTGACCAAGATGTCATCCTGGAAGATCATGGTGTGCGGGACTGACTTCAGTAAACTTTCCATGTTTCTCTTGAATATTGCCGCCGCTGATCGGATTCCACATGGGCATCTGTTATAAACAAAGATATCTTTGTGCATGTTGATGGTCTTCGATAATTCCTCCAGTTCCTGCGTCATGTCGGCTGAAGTCAGATCCAGCTTCGTGAACGTCTTTCTTCCCGCCAGCGTTGCAAAGAGGTCGTCGGCTTTTGGTAGTGGGCATTGGTCCTGCAGGGAGAAACAATTGATAGTTACTTTGTAATCACCACAGATTCTGACGGTGCCGTCTCCCTTGAGGACTGGGACAATAGGGCTGGCCCACTTGTTGAACTCGATCGGTGAGATAATGCCCTCTCATTGCAGCTGGTCTAGCTCGATCTCTCATCATGTACGGTACTGCTCTCACCTTGTGATGGATGTGTCGCGCCACTGGAATTAGGTGGATCTGCACTTTTGCTCCTTGGAATTTCCCAATGCTTGGTTCGAACAATGAAGGAAATTTGTTTAAGACCTGGTCAGATGAAGTGCCGTCAGCGGGTGATAGCGCTTGGACGTCGTCCCAGTTCCAGCGTATCTTTCCCAGCCAGCTCCTGTCGAGCAGCGTGGGACCATCGTCTGGTACCACCCAGAGTGGTAGCTTGTGCACTGCTCCATTGAAGGAGAGTTTACAGTGGCACTGCTGATTACAGGAATCCGTTCTTTCGTGTAAGTTCTTAGTTTCGTGCAAACTGGAGTTAAGACTGGTCTTGAGGCCATGGTGTATCACAACCTTTCGAAAGTCGTTTTGCCCATGATGGACTGGCTCGCCCCTGTAAACAGCTCCATTGACACCGGGAGTCCACTTAGTTCAACATTCAGCATTATTGGGGGCCATGTACCTCTGCCTCCTCGGTCTGAGGCTCTGGTTCATCGCGATCCTCCATGGATCTATCCACCTCTGCAGCATAGTGATTTGTAGGTTTAACAGGCTTTGCAGCTTGCCTGCACACTCGTTGGAGGTGTCCCATTGTTCCACAGCCCTTGCAAATGTACTCTTTGAATCGGCATGAATGGAAACGATGATCACCCCTGCAGCGCCAACAAGGTGTTAATGGCCTTGCATTCATCACCCTTGATGGTGGACTCTGAGTCATCTGCGGACGTGCAGCTGCAGGTACGTGTGACCTGCCCTATACATTACAATTCGAAAACAACATCACTTTGTTCACCGTACTTGTAGCAACACTTGTGTGCTGAGAGATTTGCTTCGTATTGTCACTGGTGGCAATGAATGCCTGGGCTATCGCTATGGCCTTACTCAAGGTTGGAGTCTCGACAATCAAAAGTTTGCGAAGTATGGTTTCATGGCCATTGCCAAGTACGAAAAAGTCTCTGAGCATGTGCTCCAAATGTCCTTCAAATTTGCAATGTCCTGCAAGGCGTCTTAGCTTGGCGACATAACTCGCCACTTCTTGGCCTTCAGACTTTTTTATAGGTGTAGAACTGGTACCTCTCTATCAGAACGCTTTCCTTCGGGTTCAAATGCTCTCGGACCAGTGTGCACAAATCGTCGTACGATTTCTCCGTGGGTTTCACTGGAGAGAGCAGATTCTTCATGAGGCCATACGTTGGTGCCCCACAGACAGTGAGGAGGATCACCCTTCATTTGGCAGCGCTCTCTTCCCCATTTAACTTCTTGGCCATGAAATATTGGTCGAGTCGCTCCACAAAAGTTTCTCAATCATCTCCCTCCGAGAATTTCTCCAGGATGCCCACTGTTCTCTGCATCTTTGGGTTTGCTATCTGTATCTCGTCGCCAGTTGTTATGCATGGAGAAAGAGTCAGACTGAACACTGTGAGCTCAAAGTAAAATGTGTTCTTAGTCTTTTATTGCAGGTCTCCAGAGTGCCTCTCCAACCTGTGAAGCCTCCTTAAATACCTGTGCTCCAAGGGATTATGGAATCGCTGGGAACTCCAGGGGATGAGCCTGTTGGTGGCTGTACAGAGTAAATACAAGTCCACATATATAATATTCAGCATCTCAGGGTCATCATGGCACGCCATATTAGCTGTGAGGCGCTGGCTGTATAGGGCTCTCTTAGCTGGGTCTTTAAGTGCCCCGGCATTTACTTTTTTGCGGCACTCCTTCTGCTGTCCCCTCTGCTTTGGGGCTATGTTTATATCGATGATGGATCAGATTAGGCGATGGTCTGTTCAGCAGTCGTCAGCTCCTGCAATGGCGTGGGTGATGTGCACATCCCTGGTTCGGACGATGACATAGTCGAGCAGGTGCCAGTGTTTGGAGCGAGGGTGTTGCGATGATGCCTTGTATTTGTCCCTCTGGTGGAACAGGGTGTTGATGATGAGTTCATGTTCTCGACATTTTGTCAGGAGTAGGGTACCGCTGGAGTTGGCTTTCCCTACCCCCTCTCTGCCAATCACGCCTCCCCAGAGGGCTGTGTCTTTGCCGACCCTGGCATTAAAGTCACCTAGGAGGATCAATCTGTCGCCCATGGGGATGCGGGACAGGGATGTCACGAGGGTGGAATAAAAACCTTCTTTAGCCTCATCCATTGCATCGAGTGTTGGGACGTACGCACTGATGACTGTGGCGCATCAGTTCCGGATAGGGTAAGGCGAAGAGTCATGAGACGTTCCTTAACCCTGCAGGGGGAGTCTTTGAGGTGGTCAACCAGTTCATTTTTGAAGGCGGCGTTCTTTCTCTGGTTTTCCTTTCCAGAAAAAGGTGTAACCTCCACCATGTTCCTTGAGCTGGCCTTCCCCTGCCCGTCGGTTCTCGCTTAGGATGGCGATGTCAATGTCAAAACGTCTAAGTTCTTGGGAAACTATGGCAGTGTGGCATTCCGGCCTGTTGCTATTGGAGTTGTCCATGAGGATCCTGACGTTCCAGGTCCAGAACTTCATATTAGCGAAGTGGAAGATGCCTGTGCGTGAGTTCTTTTAATGTGGGTTAGCCGCTGCACACCGGCAACCACACGGGCTTAGCTGAGCAAGGTCTTGGTCCAGTGGCAAGGGGGTCCAAGACAACTGGAGACCAGGCACCACTGTATAAGCCTAATTGCCTACGGCGAGATGTTGGCCGCAAGCTTGGCGCCGAGTAGCGCCTTTGATGATAGATGGCCCGAGACTTGTTTGGGGGGCAGGCATTAGGAAGGTCAGCTGTCCGCAGGGGTTCTGAGGGATGTTTTAGAAAGTTTCTTCCAAGGTTATAAATTTCCCCAAAGGTTTCCAAGTTGTTTTAAAAGTTTAAGAGTTTAAAAGTACTTCCGAATTATTAAAAAGAAGTTACACAGGTTGATTGAAGGTTTAATAAATAGATAAAATTGATGAAGTTGATTTTTAAAAAATTCTAAAATGTAAATCAAGTTATTTAAAAGTTAGAAAAAAAAAGAAAAAAAGTTCTCCAAGTTGATTAAAAATATAAGAGTTTTCCCGAATTGTTTAAGAAGTTTAAAAGTTGATTAAAAGTTTAAAAAATTGAGTCCCTTTGGCCAGTTCGATGCCGGCCTTGGAGTTCCTTCGGCCGGTTCGATGCTGGCCCCGGGCAGAATATTTCACAGTCGCCGCAGGAGGGCCAGCTGGGAGGCCCAAGTTGCGAGACTGCAGTCGAGAGCAGTTCACGGGCTGGAATCACCACCACACCTGCTCTGTCCTCCGCTCCCGGGCGGGGTCTGTCCTCCGCTCCTGGAGCGGGGTCTGTCTTCTGCTCTCAAACCCACAACCTTCTGACTCAGATAGAAGCAACACGGTGCGGCATCTCTTCGGCCCGGGATAGAAACGGGCCGGTGCAGGGTCCTTTCGGCCACGATCAGCCCCAACACAAACATCACTAAACACACCAGCATCATGAACAGCAACACCAACCAACCTTCTCCGCAATCACCTGATGCTGCACAGGACACAGGGCATCAGCACCTGACCACATTGCTGCCCGGGAGACCAAGGATGGCCTCACCATGGCCACGTTTACTTCACTTGACACTGTACACCCTGACTGCCACATGATGCGCCAGGTTCACCACCCCACATCAGCACCATAAAGCATCTCTGCAATGTCCAAACCATTCACTTTCACACTCATCGCCATTGTGGGGGGTATCCTTATGTCTGACCATTCACGACAACTCACTAAGCCACGTCCAAAGGTGCACATAATCTGTCGAAGAACACAAAGGTCTGGATTTTCAGTTGTCTGACTCCTCAGCTAGCGGCCAGATGTGGCGTTAATAGGAGCATAAGAGGCTACCAAACAGGAGCACAGCTTTTAGCGCCCCGACCGAAAATTCATTAGATGCTCACCGGGGGCACAAACCAGTATCACCTGACTGCTGATGATCCGAGCGATCCTGACGTCAGTCTTGGTGCAATACCCACATTTGTGCCCCGGTTGGTAAATTAGCTGTGGTCATGTCATTTAGCGACAGCCAAGATCAATGTCTGGAAAAACAGTTGGTACAGGTTTGCAGCATTGTTAACTGGTGGCTATTTAAAGGGATGAGGAAGCAGTTGCGTTGGAGGTCACAATCAGTGCAACGTTTATACAGAGCACAGTACGTGAGCCTGCGAGTTTACAGCGGCAGACAGACATAACAGTACACATTGAAAACAAGTGATTTTGAAAACTTTAATGGGTGCATTACTATGCTGTGCCTTTAAGACTCGGCGATTCCGGGATCTGATTCAGAGTTCCATGCATGCGCAATGGGTCTGCAAAATTTACTGACCGAACTTTTGTTTTCCTCCCCCCAGCTCTGGTGTATAATGGCTGATTTATCGCCCCTGTCAGCTCTTCGACCGATTTTGACAAATTTCTGAGTGGGAGGTGCAAACTTTTTCAAGGTGCTAAAAGTACTGCTCTGCCTGGATTAACCTGCAACAGAAGCACTGCCGCATTTCTCCCCCAAAGTGTTCAGAATAAAGAGTTAAATGTTTGACAACACATCAACATAAACTTTGCATGAATATTGGCTAAAGGATATTCTGTATCGGTCTTCACTGTAGAAGACACTAAAAACATCCCAAAATTAGATAATCAAGGTTATAGGAAGGGGGGAACTTAAAACAATCACTATCACTAAAAAAGTACTCAGTAAAATAATGGGACTAAAGATGGACAATCCCCTGGACCATCGTAGGGTCTTAAAAGAAGTGGCTGCAGAGATAGTGGATGCATTGGTTGCAATCTACCAAAATTCCCTGGATTCTGGGGAGGTCCCAGCGGATTGGAAATCCGCAAATGTAACACATCTATTTAAAAAAGGAGTGAGGCAGAAAGCAGGAAACTATAGACCAGTTAGTCTAACACCTGTCATTGGGAAAATGCTGGAGTCCATTATTAAGGAAGCAATAACAGGACATTTGGAAAAGCATAATTCAATCAAGCAGAGCCAGTATAGTTTTATGAAAGGGAAATCATGTTTGATATTTTGCTGGAGTTCTTTGCGAATGTAATGATCAAAATGAATAAGTGGGAACCAGTGGATGTAGTGTATTTAGATTTCCAGAAGGCATTCAATAAGGTACCACATAAAAGATTACTGCACAAGATAAGAACTCACTGGGTTGGGGGTAATATATTAGCATGGATAGAGGATTGGCTAACTAACAGAACACAGAGAGTCAGGATAAATGGGTCATTTTCAGGTTGGCAAACGATAATTTGTGGGGTGCCACAGGGATCGGTGCTGGGGCCTCAACTATTTACAATCTATATTAATGACTTGGATGAAGGGACCGAATGTAATGTAGCCAAGTTTGCTGATGATACAAAGATAGGTGGGAAAGCAAGTTGTGAGGAAGACACAAAGAAGCTGCAAAGGGATATAGACAGGTTAAGTGAGTGGGCAAACATATGGCTGATGGAGTATAATGTGGGAAAGTGTGAGGTTATCCACTTTGGCAGGAAAAATACAAAAGCAAATTATTATTTAAACTGAGAGAGATTACAAAATGCTGCAGAACAGAGAGGCCAAATGGCCTACTCCTGCTCCTTTTTCTTATGTTTCTTATGTTTAACCAGCACAATCATCGGAAGATTTGGGACAGAGAGCGGGCTCGAGTCGGGAGCGGGTTTACTACATGCCACCAACCCTGGCCACACTCAACTTGTCGCATGTGGCAAAATCATAGTCCTTGATGCCACACTCGTTAAGAAGAGAAGAGAAGATGATTGGTGAGTAAGTGCCCCTTGATAGCACTGTCGATGACACCTTCCAGCACTTTGCAGGGCATTGAGAATAGGCTGATTGCCTAGATTGGATTTGTCCTGCAGGCTGTACCTGTGCAATTTTCCACCTTGTCGGTAGTGTAATGCCAGTGTTATAGCTGTACTGGTACATCTTGGCTAGAGGCGTGGCTATTTCTGGTGCACAGGTCTTCAGTACTACAAACGGGATGTAGTTGGGGCCCATAGCCTTTCCTGTGTGCTCAGCTGTTTCTTGATATCACATGGAGTGAATCGAATTGGCTGAAGACTGACATCTCTGATGGTGTGGACCTCATTTAGAGGCTGAGGTGGATCATCCGCTCATCACTTCTAGCTGAAGATGGTTGTGAATGCTTCAGCCTTGTCTTTTGCACTCACGTGCTGAGTTCCATGCACATGTTCACGAAGCAATGCTTAGACATGTATGAGTCATAGTTTGGAAGTTGTGACTGAAAATCCAATTTTTGCTCAGTCTGTAAAAGAAATAAAAGAAATAAATTGGTACATTAATATGGTACAATTTACGAGATTCCAGAAGTGCACAGCAAGGTTCTATGAACAACTACCAGATATCACAGGACCAGATAATCTGCTTTAGCGATATTGGTTGAGGTATAAATTTTATCCAGGACACAGAACTTCCGTGCTCTTCTTTGAATAGTTCCATTGTATCTTTTACGTCCATTTGAGAGGGCAGACGAGCCTTTGATTTAACGTCTCTTCCAAAATATGCCTGCTCTGAAGGACAGCACTTCCTCAACTGCCTGGCGAGATTATGTGCTGAAATCTTTGGAGTGGGGCTTGAACCCACGACTTTCGAACTTGGAGGTGAGAGTGTAAAGTGAGTTCCTCAGTGCAACATTACATCACTAACACCAATTTAACAACTGTTTAACACTTGCCTAAGGACAGTCATCCACGGCCCTTGGTGTATATCACATCGATGGTAACTAAGGCCTGTAGCATCAGCTTCCCAATTTTTTAGCCATAGGATATGTATGGTCATGGGAGATCACAAATTATTTACAGGATTAAGAACACCATTTGGCCCCTTTTAATTTATCCATTCAGAAAGGGTCTAACGTTCTCCCACTACAGTATCCAACTGGTTCTTAAATTCTTAAATAAATACTCTATTTGAAAGTACATTTCATGTATTGATTACACATCGTGTGAAGAAGAACTTCCTGAAAGCTACTACATCTTCAACCTTCCTTTCCTCTCCAGAGTCCTTGAATGTGTTGTCGTCTCTTCGATCCATGCCCATCTCTCCTGCAATTGTCTGTTAGAATCCCTCCAAATAGGTTTCTGGACCTCCCACCACACCAAAATAACCTAACGAAAGTTACAAATAACATTCTCTGAGACCATGGTGCATTATCTCTCTTTGTCCTCAAATTTCCAGCAGCCTTTGACACAGCCCATTCCACCACCCTTCTCTAATGCCTCTCGTTTGTTGTCCAGATCAGTGGGAGTGCCATCACTTGGTTCCACTCTTGACTATCTATCGTAGGCAGCACATCTCTAGTAATGGTTTCTCTTCCTAGTTCTACACCACCATGGGAGTCCCCAGAGGATTCATCTTTGCTCCTTCTTTTTCTCATCTACATGCTACTTTTTGGCTACAACATCTGGGTCAACTTCCACATGTTTGCTACTGATATCAAGCACTATCTCGGCATTACATCTCAATTCCTCCATTGCCTCTGTGTTATCAGACCGTTTCTCTGACATTGAGTCATTGATGTACTGTAAATTCCTCCAGAAATTGTTGGGAAGACCAAAGCCCTTGTTATCAGTCCTGGAACTAACTTTGTACCCTTGCCATCAACTCAGTTCCATTGCCTGGCTGCTGTCTCAGGTTCAGAACCTCAGCATCCTATTTGACCCCGAGCTGAATTTCCAACCCCATATCTTCTCCATGGTAAGAACCATCTGCTTCCAGCTTCATAACATAAACCGCTTCCACCACTACCTCTGCCCATCTGCTGCTGATACCCTCATTCATGCCTTTACATGTTCTCCTGGCCACCCTCTCATCTGCCATTCTCTGTAAATTTTAGTTCATCCAAAGCTCTGCATGGATGTATCCTATTCTGTACCAAATGCTACTTGCCCTTTTCCTCACTGCCCTACATTGGCTCCTGGCCACCTAATGCCTTAAATTTAAAATCCTCATCCTTGTGTTTAAACCTCTCCATGGCCTCACCCCATCTATCTCTGTAACCTCCTCCCCATCCCATACTCTACATTCCTCTGACTTCAGCCTCTTGTGATTCTCTCCCTCCTTTTGCCCCATCGTTGATGGCCATGCTTTCAACTACCTAGACTCCACATTGGAAATTCTCTCATCCCTTTTCGTCTCTCCACCTCCCTCTCCTCCTTTAAGACCCTCCTTAAAACCACCTATTTGACCTTCCTAATCTTGGGTTCGATGGATATTTTTCCACATGCGTCTGTGAAGCACTTTGCAATGTGTTTCTGTGTTAAAGGTGCTACTGAAGTGCAAATTGCTGATTTCAGTCCTAAATTTGCTTTTATTAGATTAAATCCACGGCCTCTACTCTCTCACCATTGTGGATATTTTACTAGCATTTAGCTGCAGATTTTGACAACCCAGAGCTAGAAGCCAAACTGTGAAGGATATGAGCTGATAACAGGCATCCACAACTGCCAAGTTTGGCCAGAACTAAGCATGTGACTGAACATGTAAATTCCAGAATGATTTCAAATGAAACTCAAACTTGGCTTCAAATAAATGCGCTCAAATGCAAGTGACCCGGAGCTGAAAAAAAGTTTGCTGTTTGTTGTGGAGGATTGTTTTTATTTCTTTGCCAAAAATGAGCTTTTCAGTCTTCCAAATCTCTTAGTTGGACTTCAGCCAGAGGAAATGAAGCTTACAAGAGAATGAAAGATACTCCTTGTACAAACTGGGAGCTGATCATGACAAAGGAAGAAGCTACAATGGGGTACAAACAATCTGATATAACAGCAAGGTGACAAAACAATCAACGATTGGAGACAGAGGAAGAAATGCACTGATGTTGTGTGCAACTACCAACCCGTCAGGCTCAGGGTCATTTGCATTTGAGCGCATTTATTTGAAGCCAAGTTTGAGTTTCATTTGAAATCATTCTGGAATTTACATGTTCAGTCACATGCTTTGTTCTGGCCAAACTTGGCAGTTGTGGATGCCTGTTATCAGCTCATATCCTTCACAGTTTGGCTTCTAGCTCTGGGTTGTCAAAATCTGCTGCTAAATGCTAGTCAAATATCCACAATGGTGGACAAGGGAGAACCAGTTGATGTGGTGTATTTGGACTTTCAGAAGGCTTTCGACAAGGTCCCACACAAGAGATTAATGTGCAAAGTTAAAGCACATGGGATTGGGGGTAGTTTATTGACGTGGATTGAGAACTGGTTGGCAGACAGGAAGCAAAGAGTAGGAGTAAATGGATACTTTTCAGAATGGCAGGCAGTGACTAGTGGGGTACCGCAAGGTTCTGTGCTGGGGCCCCAGCTGTTAACATTGTACATTAATGGTTTAGACGAGGGGATTAAATGTAGTATCTCCAAATTTGCAGATGACACTAAGTTGGGTGGCAGTGTGAGTTGTGAGGAGGATGCTATGAGGCTGCAGAGTGACTTGGATAGGTTAGGTGAGTGGGCAAATGCATGGCAGATGAAGTATAATGTGGATAAATGTGAGGTTATCCACCTTGGTGGTAAAAACAGAGAGACAGACTATTATCTGAATGGTGACAGATTAGGAAAAGGGGAGGTGCAACGAGACCTGGGTGTCATGGTACATCAGTCATTGAAGGATGGCATGCAGGTACAGCAGGCAGTTAAGAAAGCAAATGGCATGTTTGCGAGGAGATTTGAGTACAGGGGCAGGGAGGTGTTACTACAGTTGTACAGAGCATTGGTGAGGCCACACTTGGAGTATTGTGTACAGTTTTGGTCTCTTAACTTGAGGAAGGACGTTCTTGCAATTGAGGGAGTGCAACGAAGATTCACCAGACTGATTCCCGGGATGGGGGGACTGACATATCAAGAAAGACTGGATCAACTGGGCTTGTATTCACTGGAGTTCAGAAGAATGAGAGGGGATCTCATAGAAACGTTTAAAATTCTGACGGGTTTAGACAGGTTAGATGCAGGAAGAATGTTCCCAATGTTGGAGAAGTCCAGAACCAGGGGTCACAGTCTAAGGATAAGGGGTAAGCCATTTAGGACCAAGATGAGGAGAAACTTCTTCACCCAGAGAGTGGTGAACCTGTGGAATTCTCTACCACAGAAAGTTGTTGAGACCAATTCACTAAATATATTCAAAAAGGAGTTAGATGTAGTCCTTACTACTAGGGGGATCAAGGGGTATGGCGAGAAAGCAGGAATGGGGTACTGAAGTCGCATGTTCAGCCATGAACTCATTGAATGGCGGTGCAGGCTCGAAGGGCCGAATGACCGACTCCTGCACCTATTTTCTAAGTTTCCATGTCCTGGAGTCTTCGGGAATAAAAGATTAATCTCCTGGACATTGCTGTGTGCAACCCAGGAGAAAAATCATAGGAGCATCACAAAAATTATGTTTATTTCATTTTCTTTAAACACTCATTTATGAGTTATAAAATATTGGAGAGGTTTATGCTGTTAAAGAGCCATCTTTTTTCATTTGCTTTTCAACACATGATGAGGTGATGTCAACCACATTGAAATGCATTGCCCTCCGGGGGGCAATAACTGGGCACTAACGACTTACCGACTGACCAGGCGTGGTGAAATGACTGACTTCCCCAAACTTGGCCGAGAGGTTTGCAGTGGCGGTAACACCTTGCATCATGCTCTCCTGTGCTCGGAGATCGTGAAGCCATTGCTGTGCACATCAACCCGGTAGTGCCCCGGACCCGAACTTCGGTTATGCCCCCAACACCGACAGCTGCAGGTGGCTTGGGAGGTCGAAGTTAAAGGGGAGGTTGGTGCGGGTAACAGAACATTTTCATAATGTGCTGTGTGGATTTTTTCAATTCTTTCTGCTAAGAGTGACTGGGGCTGATCAGGCCAGATCGCACCTGCCATCGGGTACTAGCTAACTGGTCCCAATGCAGAGCCTGCAGTGATGGCCCTTCCCTTTAAGGGAGGGAAGGAGCCTCGGATCGCATCAGCGCTGCACGGGATATTGTGCAGCGCTGCATCACTATCGCCCCACCTGCGTCCTTTAGCGCTCCAGGAAAGAAATGGAGAGCTTGTTTTTGCACTTCACTTCCTTCCTGGAGCGCTAACACCAAATTTAGAAAAAGCTAGGAATCATTAGGGCCTGGCATTCATTTTTTCAGCTTTCAAAAGTTAATGCCCCAAATGGGGCGATACTGAATTTCTCCCCATTTATTTCAAAATTATGGAGTTAATATGTCATTGGAGCAGCTCTGGGGAGCAGAGACCCAAAAACTGAAAAGTGAAACTGCTGCAAAAAAGAGGACATGATGGTTGTAATTTTTAGAGAATGCACGAGTGATAAAGAATCTTGCCTGTTGGAATGTTGCAATGATTGCACCGATGATTTTCTGTTGTGAATTGGTTCCATGCATTGGCCTGTACTCAGAAAATTTAGGTTAATGAGTAGGAATCCATGATTTTCATAGAAGATTCTGCAGAGAAAATGCACTCTAAGTAACATAGAAACATAGAAAATAGGTGCAGGAGTAGGCCATTCGGACCTTTGAGCCTGCACCGCCATTCAATGATCATGGCTGATCATGCAACCTCAGTATCCTATCCCTGACTTCTCTCCATACCCCCTGATCCCTTCAGCCATAAGGGCCACATGTTTCTCCCTTTTGAACATGTCCAACGAACTGGACTCAACAACTTTCTGTGGCAGAGAATTCCATAGTTTCACAACTCTCTGGGTGAAAAAGTTTCTCCTCATCTTGGTCCTATATGGCTTACCCCTTATCTTTAGACTATGACCCCTAGTTCTGGACTTCCCCAACATCAGGAACATTCTTTCTGCATCTAACCTGTCTAGTTCCGTCAGAATTTTATAAGTTTCTATGAGATCCTCTCTCATTCTATTAAATTCCAGTGAGTATAAGCCTAGCCGAACCAGTCTTTCCTCATATGTCAGTCCTGTCATTCCGGGAATCAGTCTGGTGAACCTTCGCTGCATTCCCTCAGATTAGGAGAACAAAACTGCACACAATATTCAAGGTGTGGTCTCACCAAGGCCCTGTTCAACTGCAGTCAGACCTCCCTGCTCATATACTCAAATCCCCTCGCTATGAAGGCCAGCATGCCATTTGCTTTCTTTATTACCTGTTGTACCTGCATGCCTACCTTCAATGAGTGATGTACCATGACACCCAGGTCTCGATGCACCTCCCCTTTTACTAATCTGTCACCATTCAGATAATAATCTGCCTTCCTGTTTTTGCCACCAAAGTGGATAACCTCACATTTATCCACATTATACTGCATCTGCCATGCATTTGCCCATTCACCTAACCTGTCCAAGTCACTCTGCAGCCTCTTAGCATCCTCCTCGCAGCTCGCACTGCCACCCAGCTTAGTATCATCTGCAAACTTGGAGATATTACATTTAATTCCTTCGTCTAAATCATTAATATAGATTGTAAATAGCTGGGGGTCCCAGCACTGAACCTTGTGGCACCCCACTGGTCACTGCCTGCCATTCTGAAAAGGACCCGTTTATTCCCACTCTTTGCTTCCTGTCTGCTAACCAGTTCTCTATCCATATCAATAAATTATCCCCAATACCATGTGCCTTAATTTTGCACACTAATCTCTTCTGTGGGACCTTGTCAAAAGCCTTTTGAAAGTCCAAATACACCACATCCACTGGTTTCCCCCTAATCCACTCTACTAGTTACATCCTCAAAAAATTCTGGAAGATTTGTCAAGTATGATTTCCCTTTCATAAATCCATGCTGTCTTGGATCGATCCTGTCACTGCTTTCCAAATGCGCTGCTATTACATCTTTAATAATTGATTCCAGCATTTTCCTAACACCGATACCAGGTTATAATTCCCTGTTTTCTCTCTTCCTCCTCTTTTAAAAAGTGGTGTTACATTAGCTACCCTCCAGTCCATAGGAACAGAACCAGAGTCCATGGAATGTTGGAAAATGACCACCAATGCATCTACTATTTCTAGGGCCACTTCCTTAAGTACTCTGGAATGCAGACTATCAGGCATTGGGGATTTATCGGCCTTCAGTCCCTTCAATTTTCCTAACACCATTTCCTGACTAATAAGGATTTCCCTCAGTTCCCCCTTCTCGCTAGACCCTTGATCCCCTATTATTTTTGGGAGGTTATTCATGTCTTCCTTAGTGAAGACAGAACGAAAGTATTTGTTCAATTGGTCTACCATTTCCTTGTTCCCCATTTATGAGTTCACCTGATTCTGACTGCAAGGGACCTACATTAGTCTTCACTAAGCTTTTCCTCTTTACATATCTATAGAAGCTTTTGCAGTCAGTTTTTATGTTCCCTGCAAGCTTACTCTCATACTCTATTTTCCTCCTCTGCTGAATTCTAAATTTCTCCCAGTTCTCAGGTTTGCTGCTTTTTTGGCCAATTTATATTCCTCTTCCTTGGATTTTACACTAAGTAGCTTCTAAGTAAGATTAACAATTACATTTTTAGGATTATTTCAGGCTTAAGCAGTGACAAACTAGCTAGCTCTCCAGTAGTTTGCTAATTAGTTAAAACTAGTTAAAACCGGTTCTTTTTAAATAGCTGACCAGTGGTGGCTCATCTGAGCCACAAGCAGTTTAAAAACCGAGGGCCGTGTGCTGGGAGCACAGAATGCAACAGCTTAGAATGGGGAATCTGAGAGTTTGGTAAATGGGAGAGTTCGGTGAAGTGGGGGCGGGAGGTGTTGCTTTGCCTTGTTTTTCCTCACTTTTCCCACAGAGCGGCGGCGTACCTGAGCGGGAGCAGATCTAGGCCCGAGAGCGGGGATGAAAGCCACAGCAGACCACAGCATATGGCCAGTGTGTTCTCCTGGACTAGTTTTCATCGCCTGGTTGGGTCGGAGAGGAATTTTCCCAGATTTTGTTCCCCAATTGGCCTGGGTTTTTATCTTTTTTTTGCCTCTCGCAGGAGATCGCACGGCTCCGGGTGAGGAGAACTCTGCTGTGTGACATCGCAGGTAAGGCAGGTAAGTGATTGTGGGCTAAGTTTTTCTTTTAAGTTAACATATAGCATATAACTAAAAACTAACCTTGATTTGTTTAACTAATTTAATAAACTATATAAGGTACATACTTTGATTAACACTAAACTAATTAATGAACTAAAATAATGGGAAAACAGGAGATGTGTTGCTGCTGCAATATGTGGGAGCTTCTGGATGTTTTGGTCCAGGACAACTACATCTGCGGTAAGGGTGTGCGGCTCGACGAACTTTGGCTCCGAGTTGAAGAGCTGGAGTCCAAGCTGCAGACATTGTGCGACATCAGGGAGGGAGAAAGTTATCTGGACCTTTTGCTCCAGGAGGCAGCCACACCCTCTAGATTAAATACTTTAGAATTGACACGTATTCAGGGACAGGAGGGTGTGACTGTGAATGAAGCAGGTAAGGGGATCCAGGAGGTAGCATTGCAGGAGCCTCAGTCCCTGCACTTGTCCAATAGATTTGAGGTTCTTGCAACCCTTGTGGACAAGTGTGCAGATTGCGGGGTGGACGAGCAGACTAACCAAGGCACTATGGTGCAGAAAGCCATTCAAGTGGGGGGAGTAGAGAGGCAGGTGGTTGTAGTAGGGGACAGTATAGTTAGGGAGATAGATAGGGTTCTCTGCAGCCGAGAGCGTGGGTCCCGAAGGCTGTGTTGCCCACGTGGTGCCAGGGTAAAGGACATTTCCTCCGGGCTGAAGAAGAACTTGGAGTGGGAGGGGGAGGATCCAGTTGTCATGGTACACGTTGGTACCAATGACATAGGTAGGACTAAGAAAGAGGTTCTGCTGAGAGAGGTTGAGCAACTAGAAGCTAAATTGAAAAGCAGAACACAAAGGTAATAATCTCTGCATTATTACCTGAGCCTCGAGCAAATTGGTGTAGGGTCAATAGTATCAGGAAGATGAATGTGTGGCTCAGAGGTTGGTGTGGGAGAAGTGGGTTTCAATTCGTGGGGCACTGGCACCAACACTCAGGAAAGAGAGAGCTGTTCCGTGGGGACGGATTACACCTGAACTATGCTGGGACCAGAGTTCTAGCGAATCGAATAACTAGGGAAGTATACAGGGCTTTAAACTAAATAAGGACGCGGAGGGGGGAGGAGGATCCCAGTGGAGTGAAACCTAGAATGCCAAAGAGAAAAGAAAAGGAAGCAATGGAGGAAAGTGATTGTGGTAAGGATAACCAGATTATGTCAGGAAGGGACAGCACATACAAACAAAAGAGTGCACTAACAAATAGGGTCCAGGTAAGAAAAAATAGCAATAAAACAAATAGGGCTATAGTACAAAATAATGTTAAGATGTCTAATAATGTTAAAAAGACAAATTTAAAAGCATTGTATCTGAATGCACGGAGCATCTGTAATAGGGTAGATGAATTAACAGCACAAATAGATGTAAATGGATACGATATAGTTGCAATTACGGAGACATGGTTGCAGGGTGACCAGGTGACCAGGATATTCGATATTTAGGAAGGACAGGCAAAAAGGAAGAGGGGGTGGTATGTCATTGTTAGTAAAGGATGAAATCAGAACAATAGTGAGAAAGGATATTGGCTCAAAACTCAAGATGTAGAATCAGTCTGGGTGGAGCTAAGGAGCACCATGGGGCAGAAAACATTGGTGGGAGTTGTCTATAGGCCTCCAAACAGTAGTGGAAATGTAGGGAATGGCATCAAACAGGAAATTAGAAATGCATGTAACAAGAGTACTACAGTAATCGTAGGTGACTATAATCTACATATAGACTGGCCAAACCGAATTAGTAATAATACTGTGGAAGATGAATTCCTGGAGTGTGTACAAGATGGTTTTTTAAGACCTCGATGTTGAGGAGCTGACTAGGAAACAGGCTATCCTACATTGGGTATTGTGCAATGAGTCTTATTGTGCGGGGTCCTTTAGGGAAGAGTGACCATAACATGATTGAATTCTTTATAAAGATGGAAAGTGAAGTAGTCAATCCGAAACTAGGGTCCTAAATCTAAACAAAGGAAACTACGAAGGTATGAGAAATGAATTGGCTATGATAGATTGGGAAGATTCATTAAAAGGCATGACGGTGGATAAGCAATGGTTAACATTTCAGGAACGAATTCATGAATTGCAACAGTTAAACATTTCTTTCTGGTGCAAAAACACACAAGGAAATGTGGCCCAACCATGGCTAACTAAATAAATTATGGATAGTATTAGATCCAAAGAGGAGTCATACAAAGTTGCCAGAAAAAGTAGCAAACCGAAGGATTGGGAGCAGTTTAGAATTCAGCAAAAAAGGACCAAGAGATTGATTAAGAGCGGAAAAATAGAGTATGTGTAAACTTACAAGGAACATAAAAACCGAATGCAAAAGTTTCTACAAGTATGTAAAAAGAAAACAATCAGTGGAGACAAATATAGATCCTTTACAGTCAAACAGGAGAATTTATAATGGGGAACAAGGAAATGGCAGAACAATTAAATAAATACTTTGGTTCTATCTTCACGGAAGTGGATACAAATAACGTCCCAGAATGCTAGGGAACAAAAGATCTAGTGAGCAAGAGGAATGAAAGGAAATGATTATTCGTAAGAAAATTTTGCTGGGGAAACTAATGGGACCGAAAGCCGATAAATCCCCAGAGCCTGATCATCTGCATCCCAGAGTACTAAAAGAGGTAGGCATGGAAATAGTGGATGCATTGGTTGTCATCTTCCAAAATTCTATAGCTTACGGAACAGTCCCTGCAGATTGGAGGGTAGCAAATGTAACTCCATTATTTAAAAAAGGAGGGCGAGAGAAAACAGGGAACTACAGACCGGTTAGGCTAACATTAATAGTAGGAAAATGCTAGAATCTATTATAAAGGATGTGATAACGGCACACTTGGATAATATCAACGGGATTAGACAAAGTCAACATGAATTTATGAAAGGAAAATCGTGTTTGACAAACCTTCTGGAGTTTTTTGAGGATGAAACTGATAGAATAGATAAGGGAGAACCAGTGGATGTAACGTATTTGGATTTACAGAAGGGCTTTGATAAGAGGTTAGTGTGCAAAATTAAAGCACATAGGATTGCAGGTAATATACTGGCATGGATTGAAAATTGGTTAATTGACAGGAAACAGAGAGTGGGAATAAATGAGTCTTTTTTGGGGTGGAGGGCAGTTACTAATGGGGTACCACAGGGATCAATGCTTGGGGCCCCAGCTATTCACAATATATATAAATGATTTGGATGAGGGAACCAAATGTAATATTTCCAAGTTTGCTGATGACACAAAACTAGGTGAGATTGTGAGTTGTAAGGAGGATGCAAAGACGCTGCAAGGCGATTTAGATTGGTTGAGTGAGTGGGCAAACACATGGCAGATGCAGTATAATGTGGATAAATGTGAATTTATCCACTTTGGTATGAAAAACATAAAGACAAAGGGGACGATTTTCAGCACCTCACCGCCTGCTGCCACCGACATTCCTCCTGAAGATCCGCCCAGTGCCACTTTCGGCGTGGCCCGTAGCAGGCGGGAGGGGAGAGCCGCCGGGAACCGCCCGCTGATGTCAGCGGACGGCCGAGTGACGCAACTAAGCTCCCGCCCGCTGAGCTCCCAGCTTCCTGTGGGCGGGAATCGGCGGGGGAATGGGGGTTGACCGCTGGCTGAAGGCTGGTCTGTCCCCAATGTTGAGTATGAAGAACCTGGAAAAAAAGGTAAGTGAACATTTTAATACTTTTTTTCAACAGCGACATACCTGGATGGGATCCCCTGAAGGTCTTTGGATACTTTAAAAATTTTTTGCTGTTGTTTTTTTTTCAGGCCTTCGACCCTCCGTGGTTGCGTCTCTGCCGCGGAGAATACGACCTCCTGCCCGCTGCCGCCCAGATTGGCGGCGTATGTCTTCCATTTGCTGCCCGCCGACCTTCGAGGGACCACCTTCATGAATACCCCCCCAAAGTACCATCCGGTACCTCGGCGGCACTTGCGCGGGCGGAAGCCTTGCTGAAAATCGGTCCCAAAGTATTATTTAAATGGTGATAGCTTGGGAAATGTCGATGTAAAAAGGGACCTGGGTGTCCTTGTACACCAGTTATTGAAAGCAAACATGCAAGTGCAGCAGGCAGTTCGGAAGGCAAATGGTATGTTGGCCTTCATTGCAAGAGGGTTTGAGTACAGGAGTAAGGATGTCTTACTACAGTTATACAAGGGCCTTGGTGAGACCACACCTGGAGTATTGTCTGCAGTTTTGGTCTCCTTACCCAAGAAAGGATATACTTGCCATAGAAGGAGTGCGGCAAAGGTCCACCAGAGTGATTCCTGGGAAGACAGGACTGTTGTATGAGGAGGTTGGGTCAACTAGGCCTGTATTCACTAGAGTTTAGAAGAATGAGAGGGGATCTCATTGAAACGTATAAAATTCTGACGGGGTTGGACATACTGGATGCCGGGAGGATGTTTCCCCTGGCTGGGAAGTCTAGAACAAGGGGTCAGTCTCAGGATACGGGATAGGAAATTTAGGACTGAGATGAGGAGAAATTTCTTACTCAGAGGGTGGTGAACCTGTGGAGTTCTCTACCACAGAAGGCTGTAGAGGCCAAGTCACTGAATATATTTAAGAAGGAGATGGATAGATTTCTAGACACAAAAGGCATCAAGGGTATAGGGAGAAAGCGGGAATATGGTGGTGAAATAGAGGATCAGCCATGATCATATTGAATGGCGGTGCAGGCGCGAAGGGCCGAATGGCCTCCTACTACTCCTATTTTCTATGTTTCTAATGCATCTCTTATGTTACGGTCAACCGATATATATTTTGATGCTAATGGAGAGCACTTTGCTAAGTGGAGATGCAGACCAAAGAGAACAAGAGCAAAGCCTGAGGATAAGACAATCACAGTTTCACAAAATAAAAACAGAACCAATAAACCAAAGAAGTATCTATTTGACAAAAAATTGACTAATACAAGTCAGAAATACCCTTAAACAGTACTGAGCTGAAGACTGAGAGATTGGAATATTGCAACATGCAAGGCCTTTAAATTAAAGCCCAGTTACAAAAGGAAACTAACATAGTGGGCATGACATTAGCAGAAGAGATCACGAAAGATATAGATATTGAAGATAGAAAAGGAGAAGAAGATTGATAAACAAATCAAACTTAGAGAGGATAAAACCCTTGGTCTGGATGTATTGCATTTATGCATATTAAAAGAAGTTAGGCTGATTTTGATTATGAAATGGTTTGATAGGGTAGATGTAGAGAAGATATTTCCATTTGCGAGAGAGATCAGAATTAGGGGTCATAAATATATGATAGTCACTAATAAATCCAATGGGGAATTCAGCAGAAACTTCTTTTCCCAGTGAGTGGTTGGAATGTGGAACCCTTTACCACAAGGAATGGTTGAGGCGACTAGCATGGATACATTTAAGGGAAGCTAGATCAACATATGAGGGAGAAAGGTATAGAAGAATAAGTGAAAAGGATTAGATCTACCGTTCAAAAGTAAAAGCAATAAGTTGCATTTATATAGCACCTTTAACATAGTGAAACATCCCAAGTCACTTCACAGGAGTATTATGAGATAAAAAATTTGGCACTGAGCCACATAAGTAGAAATTAGCGCAGGTGACCAAAAGCTTGGTCAAAGAGGCATGTTTTAAGGAGTGTCTTAAAAGAGGATAGAGAGGCGGAGAGGTTTAGGCAGGGAGTTCTATAGCTTGGGGCCTAGGCAAGAGAAAGCACGGCCACCAATGGTTGAGCGATTATAATCAGGGATGCTCAAGAGGGCATTATTAGAGGAGCACAGACATCTCAGGGGGATGTAGGGTTGGAGGAGATTACAGAGATAGGGAGGGGTGAGGCCAAGGAGGGATTTGAAAATAAGGATGAGAATTTGAAATCGAGGTGTTGCTTAACCGGGAGCCAATGTAGGTCAGCGAGCACAGGGGTGATGGGTGAGCGGGACTTGGTGCGAGTTGGGACACGAGCAGCCAAATTTTGAATCACCTCTAGTTTACATAGGGTAGAATGTGGGAGGCCAGCCAGGAGTGCATTGGAATGGTCAAGTCTAGATGTAACAAAGGCATGGATGAGGGCTTCAGCAGCGGATGAGCTGAGGCAACGGCGAAGACCGGCGATGTTACGGAGGTGGAAATAGGTGGTCTTCGTTATGCTGTGGTCGAAAGCTAATTTCAGAGTCAAATATGGCTCCAAGGTTGTAAACAGTCTGGTTCAGCCTCAGGCAGAAGTTGGGGAGAGGGATGGAGTCAGTGGCTATGGAACGGAGTGTGTGGCGGGGATTGAAAACAATGGCTTTGGTCTTCCCAATATTCAATTGGAGAACAATTCTGCTCATCCAGAACTGGATGTCGGACAAGCAGTCTGACGATTTCGAGACTGTGGAAGGGTTCAGAGAAGTGGTAGTGAGGTAGTCATCAGCGTACATGTGGAAACTGACACTGTGTTTTTGGACGACGTTGCCAAGGGGCAACATGTAGATGAGAAATAGGAGGGGGCCAAGGATAGATCCTTGGGGGGCACTTGAGGTGACGATGTAGGGGTGGGATGAGAAGCCACTGCAGGTGATTTTCTGGCTGCGATTAGATAGATAAGAATGGAACCAGGCGAGTGCAGTCCCACCCAGCTGGACGGCGGTGGAGAGGCATTGGAGAAGGATAGCGTGGTTAACCATGTCAAAGGCTGCAGACAAGTCAAAAAGTACGAGGAGAGATACTGTGCCTTTGTCACAGTCACAAAGGATGTCATTTATGACTTTGATGAGCGCTGTTTCGGTACTGTGGCAGGTGTGGTATGTCAGCTTGTACCCTTCACAAACCCTTATTAGTGGAACTGATTTACACATTGATCAGTCGAAGTGACTGCTTCATCAATCCATTGAACCATGATCATTTCCACTATTGGAAACAAGATTTCCCACCTGTGTAACAGGTTGGAGAAAGTTTTATCCTCGCAACTGCCATTCCAAAACAGGTCTTTATTATGGTTTCAATCCAACTGATAATATGGAGCCTTTATCTAAGAAGGACAGTGGGAGTACTTCATGCGGAAAGTATTTCTTAGCTCTTCTCCTTGAAATCCTGACATCTGAATACGTGTAATTAATAACTTTATATCATGGCTGTGACTATATCCAACTAAGCAACTCAGAAAACAATGAAGCATTCCAAGAGTTTAATTTTTTTTATATCTTGCCATTTCCTAACAAGTATTGAGAGAGGAATATTCCCTTTTGACCCCGCTTTTAGTTTTACTTTGTTACCTAAGATTGCATTTAATTGATACTTAATTACTGCACCAGCAGAATTGGCTTGTATCTTTCCCTACAATGCAAATTAATTTATCAAACCGAGAAAGACTTCCTTGATCAGAGAAAGATGTTTGTCCCTGTGAAACTATTTTGTTTTAAACCCCTTACTGCGGATATAAATTAATTTTCAAAATGTCATATGATTCAGGATTAATATTAAAATCATCAGCAATGTAATCTGTATATATGTTACCACCAGGCCAGATTCATTTTTCAGATAGTATTTCTATGACCGCCCCCCCACCCCCCCCACACTCCATTCAAATAAAATGGTGTTCCATGGAGTATTTGATCATCTTGTGTCTTATTTATCATTGTAATATCCAGTTTCTTTGTCAATCAAATATTTGTCCAACTTCTTTTTAAAGGAGTTAATTGATCCATGTTAACTGTTTGTTATGGGCCATTCCTTCCACATATCTACTACTCTGTCTAAAATTAAATAACTTCTCAGCTTTATGGAAGACAATCACCCCTGCCCTTACATATGTTTATATTTATGCTAACGGTGAGTCGGAGGATACAATATTTTAGGTTAAGTAATGTACAGTGTATTATCTGGGCCATAGATTTACGGTGATCAAATAAGTGAATTAGCATTTTTATTACAATTATGAAAGTGTTAGCAATTTTTTTGGGTGCAAATTATGTGATTATGTCCACATTTTCATGGTAATTTTAAATCATGGTAGCAGAGTGTGCTAGCATAGGGGAGGCAGGTTAGGTGTGGGAGTAATGCGAGGAGGATTGGTGAGTGAGAATAGTGGCGGGGATTGCAGGATCTGGGAGTACTGGAAATGGTGTCGCAAGAGTCAGATCAATGGGAAGGAGAAAGTGAGGCTTGGGAGCAGTGGCTAGGGTGCTGGGCTCAGAGAATTAGGGGAGGGATGTGTGGGTGTGGGCCAACTATGTGGTAGATGGTATGGTCTGAGACCATTGGTGAAAAGGGAGAGGGTATCATAGGGGTTGGAGTACAGGGTGTATGATAGCATTGTGTAGAAGTATTGAAGAGGGGTGCAAATGTCTAGGATGATTGGAAAGATAGGTCTTAGGATCAATGAGGATTGAGAAGTCATGAAGGATTGAAGAAAGTAAGTTGTGGAACACCAGTCCTTGGCAACTCGTGGGAGTTTGGCAGTTTTTTTAGGGGTGGGGGATGAAGGAATTCATAGATTGTAAGCCTTTATTAATCCCTACCCTACAGAAAATTTACAACAGCGCTTTCCCAGCGCCGCATACTTGCTGTACTGTGCACTTTAAATAACTAAAGCAGGCTTCTCAGCCAAGTACCCTAAAAGCTCTTGGAAAATCCTGCCACGTTACCAAGTAAAGATTTATCGATATTTTCTTGGCTTTGATGCGGGAATTCTTTTTAAGCTGGGAACATACATGATTCTTTTGGGAGGTTGGGGGGATGACACTTTCCTCTTACCTGGCAACAAGGCTGTATATTGCGGCATCATGAGGCTGCCAGACTCCTGAAATTCGCTCCTGGTGCTCCCCACATATGCTAATTAGGTGAACTTCCCCATCCCCAGCGGATAGTGGTGGAGGGCAGCAGGATCCTGGCAAAAGTGCTGGGACTGTTGGCCTGCACATTTTCGAGGCCAGAATATTTTCTTCATTAAGAGTGTTCATTTAAAAAAATATATAGAATTACATAGAAACAAGCTATTTGGCCCAACTGCTCAATGCTGGTGTTTATGCTCCACACAAGCCTCCTCGCATCCTACTTCATCTAACCCTATCAGCATATTCTTCTATTCCTTTCTCCCGGATATGCTTGTCTGGAATCCCCTCAAATGCATCTATGCTATTTGCCTCAACTTCTCCCTTGTGGTAGCGCATTCCACATTCTTATCACTCTTTGGGTAAAGAAGTTTCTCCTGAATTCTTTGTTGGATTTATTAGTGATTGGTCTTATATTTATGGCCCCTAGCTTTGGTCTCCCCCACACTTTAATTTGATAAAACTTCTTGCTGATGTAAACTAAAATGTTTCCTGTCCCAGGCGTGCATTCCTTGCAGGCAAAATTTAACATTTCCTTCCTGCTTGCTGTTATTTTTGACTGGGTTAGTTGATGTGTCGATTGAAAATTACAAACTATATTCAGTGTGGGCAATATCTATCCAGTATTCTGTAAAACGAATATCAATTTATTTGTAATTGCTATGAATACTAGATAGTTTTGTGGTAAGATAAATAGTTTTGTCAGACTCCTACAGAAAGCCACGTAAACTGGTCTAGGGCAAACTATTCATGTGTATGAAACATTTTCATTTGGATCGCTGTTGGGGTGAGACAAATACACTAGGCCAAGAAAATGGTTGAACATTCATAGTGAAAAAATATTTTTATTGCATTGGGTGGTTCTACTGGTTTTACTTTATCATTTCAGTATGTGTGTAGCATATACTTTCCATATAAACTTACATTCAAGGTATTTGCCTTCTCCTGACATAAAGACTGCAGATAAAAGGATGCATAATCAGAATTTAATTTTGCGATCACCAAACAGCTTGCTGCAATCTTTCATTTTTGTTTCAATTACCACTTGAGTGGGCAACTTGCTTCTAGGGATCCAGTTAGTCCCAGAGGTAGAGTGCCGGACTTCCAAATGGAGGCTGACATTCTGAATCCCAAGCCTTGGCTGTAATTTTAATCTTGCCAGCTCAAGTTGGTTTTTGACCAATTTTCAGGCTGGCACATGAAATACTTTATGATGATGGAACAGTTCATCTTAGGTTGGATAAAAACCTGACAGGGCTTGTAGTTCTTTGATAAAAAAGCATTTTGCGTTGACACAACATGGGAGTGGTATTGAGAGTGGCCCTAGCAAAATCCAGGACTGAGACTGTTCTGTCTGTCGGAGTCAGTGTTGCAAAATTGTGAACCTAGAGTGGAAAGATAAATGATTAGTAAGCCATGTCTTACTTTTCTCATTTTTGTTTCAGGAGTCTGACTCCATTCAATGGAATAACAGATAACTCAATAAGAATACAGAGCATTGGCTGGTATATTGAATGTCAAAAGCTCAGTGATCAAAAGTTTCTATTTAATACACAGAACGTGTTATGTATGTAAACATGTAATTACCATGTCTAACCACCAGAGGGTTTATCCCCTGGAGTCCCAAGGGATCCCACAATCCCTTGGGAGCACCTGTTATAAGGAGGCCTCACAGGCAGGAGAGGCACTCTGAGATCTGTAATAAAGGACTACGGTCACACTTACTTTGAGCTTGCCGTATCTAGTCTGACTCCTTATCCAAGATACAACAGAACGTATCAATGATCTAATTTGAACATTGATTAAACCCTCCAGCTACAGAAACCAGGGTGTGTTTGCTAGGGTTTGTTCAGGGATGGACTGGATTAGGAATTAATGTTTGCAACTAGGCCAATTTATCTACCTATTAATTTTAAAGAACTGGGCGTTTAGTGGATGAGCACATTGTCCTTTCCGATTTCAATTCTGCCCAGACTAATAGGATCAAAGTTCTGTTTTCACTGACAGTTGCAAGGGTAATATATGAGTCTAGGACAGCCTCACTCCATTTCCTGGTGGAATGGAACCACAACACTATAGGCTGATTTTTCACTGATTTGTGCCCAGAGAATGCCTATGACTTGGGTGCAAAGCAGAAGGAAAATAGATTGAGACTTGAGAGGCTGAATCTTAACTCCCAAAAACGGGTGGGTTGGGGGGGATCATGTCAGCAGTTAAAATGTAATTAATCTGAAACAGGAGCCCAGCAGGCCTTGAACCCAACTACTTCCGTTTTTAACGGAGGCGGGATGAGGGGCAGATGAGCAATCTGCTCGCGGGAAGTAGCTTGGTCATTTAAAGATTATAATGAGCCTGTCTTCATTTTAACAGTCATTCTATTATAACTCATTTCAGTCATGTTTCCCTTGCCTCTAGAAACCCAGCAGGTGCCAAAGAGGTGAGAAGGGCTGAATGCATAAGGTAAATGCCTTTACAGCACTGCTTGTGGGCCAGGAGGAGCAGGAGTGCTTCCACCAGGTCCAACAAGTTAACCAGTAAACCCCCACCCCCGCAATCTGGCTTCTCCCCCAACGACCGTTTGCTCCCTGCCCCCCGACCACCGTCTACCCCCCGCCCTCCGACCATCGTCTGCCCCCCGCCCCCGACCATCGTCTACCCCCCGCCCCCCAACCACCGTCTGCTCCCCGACCATCTGCTCCCCGCCCCCCGACCACCGTCTGCCCCCCACACACCGGCCCCGTCCACCGTCTGCTCCCCGACCATCGTCTGCCCCCCGCCCCCCGACCACCGTCTGCCCCCCGCCCCCCGACCACCGTCTGCCCCCCACACCCCGGCCCCGTCCACCGTCTGCTCCCCGACCATCGTCTGCCCCCCGCCCCCCGACCACCGTCTGCCCCCCGCCCCCCGACCACCGTCTGCCCCCCACACCCCGGCCCCGTCCACCGTCTGCTCCCCGACCACCATCTGTTCCCCGCCCCCCGACCACCGTCTGCCCCCCCGCCCCCCGTCTGCCCCCCCGCCCCCCATCTGCTCCCCGCCCCCCGACCACCGTCTACCCCCCGCCCCCGACCATCGTCTGCCCCCCGCCCCCCGACCACCGTCTACCCCCCGCCCCCGACCATCGTCTGCCCCCCGCACCCCGACCACCGTCTGCCCCCCGCCCCCCGTCTGCCCCCCGCCCCCCGACCACCGTCTGCCCCCCGCCCCCCCATCTGCTCCCCGCCCCCCGACCACCGTCTGCCCCCCGCCCCCCCATCTGCTCCCCGCCCCCCGACCACCATCTGCCCCCCCGGCCCCGACCGCCGCCTGCTGCCCCCTCCTACCACCGTCTGCCCCCCGCCCCCCATCTGCTCCCCGCCCTCCGACCACCGTCTGCCCCCGCCCCCCCGACCACCGTCTGCCCCCGCCCCCCCGACCACCATCTGCTCCCCGCCCCACGACCACCGTCTGCTGCCCCCCGACCACCGTCTGCCCCCGCCCCCCCGACCACCGTCTGCCCCCGCCCCCCCGACCACCATCTGCTCCCCGCCCCACGACCACCGTCTGCTGCCCCCCGACCACCGTCTACTCCCCGCCCCACGACCGCCGTCTGCTGCCCCACGACCACCGTCTGCCCCCCGCCCCCCGACCGCCGTCTGCTGCCCCCCGACCACCGTCTACTCCCCGCCCCACGACCACCGTCTGCCCCCCGCCCCCCCGACCACCGTCTGCCCCCCGCCCCCCCGACCACCGTCTGCCCCCCGCCCCCCGACCGCCGTCTGCTGCCCCCCGACCACCGTCTACTCCCCGCCCTCCGTCCACCGTCTACTCCCCGCCCTCCGTCCACCGTCTGCCCCCCGACCACCGTCTACTCCCCGCCCTCCGTCCACCGTCTGCCCCCCGACCACCGTCTACCCCCCGCCCCCGACCATCATCTGCCCCCCGCCCCCCGACCATCGTCTACCCCCCGCCCCCGACCATCGTCTGCCCCCCGCCCCCCCGACCACCGTCTGCCCCCCGACCACCGTCTGCCCCCCGCCCCCCGACCGCCGTCTGCTGCCCCCCCTGCCACTGTCTACTCCCCGCCCTCCGTCCACCGTCTGCCCCCCGACCACCGTCTACCCCCCGCCCCCGACCATCGTCTGCCCCCCGCCCCCCGACCATCGTCTGCCCCCCGCCCTCCGTCCACCGTCTGCCCCCCGACCACCGTCTACCCCCCGCCCTCCGTCCACCGTCTGCCCCCCGACCACCGTCTACCCCCCGCCCTCCGTCCACCGTCTGCCCCCCGACCACCGTCTACCCCCCGCCCCCGACCATCGTCTGCCCCCCGCCCCCCGACCATCGTCTGCCCCCCGCCCTCCGTCCACCGTCTGCCCCCCGACCACCGTCTACCCCCCGCCCTCCGTCCACCGTCTGCCCCCCGACCACCGTCTACCCCCCGCCCTCCGTCCACCGTCTGCCCCCCGACCACCGTCTACTCCCCGCCCTCCGTCCACCGTCTACTCCCCGCCCTCCGTCCACCGTCTACTCCCCGCCCTCCGTCCACCGTCTGCCCCCCGACCACCGTCTACTCCCCGCCCTCCGTCCACCGTCTACTCCCCGCCCTCCGTCCATCGTCTACTCCCCGCCCTCCGTCCACCGTCTGCCCCCCGACCACCGTCTACCCCCCGCCCCCGACCATCGTCTGCCCCCCGCCCCCCGACCACCGTCTACCCCCCGCCCCCGACCATCGTCTGCCCCCCGCCCCCCGACCATCGTCTACCCCCCGCCCCCGACCATCGTCTGCCCCCCGCCCCCCGACCATCGTCTACCCCCCGCCCCCGACCATCGTCTGCCCCCCGCCCCCCGACCACCGTCTACCCCCCGCCCCCGACCACCGTCTACCCCCCGCCCCTGACCACCGTCTACCCCCCGCCCCCGACCATCGTCTGCCCCCCGCCCCCCATCTGCTCCCCGCCCCCCGACCACCGTCTGCCCCCCGCCCCCCGTCTGCCCCCCGCCCCCCAACCACCGTCTGCCCCCCGCCCCCCATCTGCTCCCCGCCCCCCGACCACCGTCTGCCCCCCGACCACCGTCTGCCCCCCGCCCCCCCATCTGCTCCCCGCCCCCCGACCACCATCTGCCCCCCCGGCCCCGACCGCCGCCTGCTGCCCCCCCCGACCACCGTCTGCCCCCCGCCCCCCATCTGCTCCCCGCCCTCCGACCACCGTCTGCCCCCGCCCCCCCGACCACCGTCTGCCCCCGCCCCCCCGACCACCGTCTGCCCCCGCCCCCCCGACCACCATCTGCCCCCGCCCCCCCGACCACCGTCTGCCCCCGCCCCCCCGACCACCATCTGCTCCCCGCCCCCCGACCACCATCTGCTCCCCGCCCTCCGACCACCGTCTGCCCCCGCCCCCCCGACCACCGTCTGCCCCCGCCCCCCCGACCACCGTCTGCCCCCGCCCCCCCGACCACCATCTGCTCCCCGCCCCACGACCACCGTCTGCTGCCCCCCGACCACCGTCTGCCCCCGCCCCCCCGACCACCGTCTGCCCCCGCCCCCCCGACCACCGTCTGCCCCCGCCCCCCCGACCACCGTCTGCCCCCGCCCCCCCGACCACCGTCTGCCCCCGCCCCCCCGACCACCGTCTACTCCCCGCCCCACGACCACCGTCTGCTGCCCCCCGTCCACCGTCTACTCCCCGCCCCACGACCGCCGTCTGTCCCCCGCCCCCGACCGCCGTCTGCTGCCCCCCCTGCCACTGTCTACTCCCCGCCCTCCGTCCACCGTCTAGTCCCCGCCCTCCGTCCACCGTCTGCCCCCCGCCCCCGACCACCATCTGCTCCCCGCCCCACGACCACCGTCTGCTGCCCCCCGACCACCGTCTGCCCCCGCCCCCCCGACCACCATCTGCTCCCCGCCCCACGACCACCGTCTGCTGCCCCCCGACCACCGTCTGCCCCCGCCCCCCCGACCACCGTCTGCCCCCCGCCACCCGACCGCCGTCTGCCCCCCGCCCCCGACCACCATCTGCCCCCCGCCACCCGACCGCCGTCTGGTCCCCCCCGACCACCGTCTACTCCCCGCCCCCACCCCCCGACCACCGTCTGTCGCCCCCCCACCCACCGACCACCGTCTACTCCCCGCCCCCGCCCCCCGACCACCGTCTGTCGCCCCCCGACCACCGTCTACTCCCCGCCCCCGCCCCCCGACCACCGTTTGGCAGCCCCTGCCCCCCGCCCACCGTCTGTCGCCCCCCGCCCCCCGTCTACTACCTCCTGCCCCCCAACCACCGTGTGCTCTCCACCTCCCCTCTACCCCCCCCACCCCACCCCACGACCACTGTCTGCTCCCCCCCCCCGGCCACCATCTGCTCCGCCGCCCCCGGCCACCATCCGACACCCCTGATCACCATCTTCTCCCCCAACCACCATCTGCTCCGCCGCCCCCGGCCACCATCCGACACCCCTGATCACCATCTTCTCCCCCAACCACCATCTGCTCCGCCCCCCCGGCCACCATCCGACACCCCTGATCACCATCTTCTCCCCCAACCACCATCTGCTTCGCCCCCCCGGCCACCATCCGACACCCCTGATCACCATCTTCTCCCCCAACCACCATCTGCTCCGCCGCCCCCGGCCACCATCCGACACCCCTGATCACCATCTTCTCCCCCAACCACCATCTGCTCCGCCCCCCCCCGGCCACCATCCGACACCCCTGATCACCATCTTCTCCCCCGACCACCATCTGCTCCGCCCCCCCGACCACCATCAGACACCCCACCCCTTCCAGACACCCACCAACCGAGTGATCGGGACACCTCCCACGATTTCTCTTACTCCCGCAATACACCTACTCACTCTCGTAGGCTTCGGCCTGTGAAGCAGGGTTTCTGCCCGAAAGGCCTAATCCAGCTGCATGTGGGTGGGAACCTGACAGAAAAAAACTTGAAGGAGCCATGCAGGACATTTGTGAAACCTGTTCTTCCCAGTTTCCTGACCTACCAACAGCCCCCTACATGAAACTCGCCTCGAGGCTAAAATCCAGGCCAAGAAGTCAGGTCTCAACCCTCTTTGCATTGCTTGCATGCTTCTATAGATAACTGAGGTGCTGGGGTAGATCTTGACTTTGTGTGATAATGTAAAGTGGGTGATGGTGAGTTGGCAGCCTGTTTTACATCTCTTCCGATTCTTATTGCCATTGACGTCAAATCAGGAGAGATGTAAAATGGGCTGCCGACATGCTATCACCCATTTTACACTGTTGCACAAGGTCAAAATCTACCTCTTGATGTCTAGAATAGGTGCAAAGATTGTAATTCTATGGTAATGAGACAGGAATGAGATCACACTTCACACTCGGTGTTTGCTTGTCAATGGCCCAAACACAGGGGTACTCACAAATGGTGGGTCTTACTGCTGAAAGCAAGCTTATGAAATATCGCAGAAGGGGCAGGGGCAAAGACTAGGAGGTTGACATTTTTTTTTAATCGGGCATCAGAGGTGTTTTTGGACATCAGCCAGCATACTTCAAAGCTGGCAGCCATTGTGCTGTAGGCCTCTCATTCCTACATAATTAAAAAGGCAAATGGCCTTTATGTCAAGAGAGCTGGAATATAAAGGGATGGAAGTCATGTCAGCCATGGCTCAGTTGGTAGAACTCTTGCCTCTGAGTGAGAAGATTGTAGGTTCAAGTCCCATTCCAGGGCAGTACTGAGGGACTACTGCACTGTCTTTAGATGAGATGTAAAACCGAGGCCCTGTCTGCGCTCTCAGGTGAACATAAAAGATCCCGTGCACTATTTTGAAGAAGAGCAGGGGAGTTATCTCTGGTGGCCTGGCCAGTATTTATCCCCCAATCAACATCACCACAAGAAAAGATTATCCGGTCATTATTACATTGCTGTTTGTGGGAGCTTACTGTGCAATAATTGACTGCTGCATTTCCTTAAAATAGTGACTGCACTTCAAAAAGTACTTAATTGGCTGTAAAATGCTTTGAGATGTCCTGAGGTTGTTAAAGGCGCTATATAAATGCAAGTCTTTCTTTCTTCTCATCTGGAGTACTGTATTCAGTTCTGAACTCCGCACCTCAGGAAGGAGCGCTTTGGAAGGGCTGCAGTGTAGATTCACCAGCATGAGACCAGGGCTAAAAGGGTTAAATTATAAGGACAGATTTCATAGACTAGGCTTGTATTCCCTTGAGTACAGAAGATTAAGAGGTGAACTAATTAAAGGTGTTTAAGATGATTAAAAGATTTGTTATGGTAGATAATGAGAAACTATTTCCTCTGGTGGGAGAACAAAGGGGCATAACCTTAAAATTAGAACTAGTCTCTTGAAGGTGATGTCAGGAAGCATTTCTGCCTGTACAAGGGTACTGAAAATCTGGAACTCTCTTCCCCAAAAAGCTGTTGAGTTTCGATCAATTGAAAATGTCAAAGCTGAGATTGATCGTTTTTTGTTAGCAGGGGTATTAAGGGTTATTGAACCAAGGCGGGTAAATGGAGTGAAGATACAGATCAGCCATCATCTAATTGAATGAGAGAACAGGATTGAGGGGCTGAATGGCTTACTCCGGTTCCAATGTTCCTGCCCCTGGTTTTGGGTGTGGATCCCTGGTAAGGAGTAGACCTGCACTAGGGGAACATTGTGTCCGTGCCATGACCTGAACTGAGAAATACAGCCCAGAATCCGGTAAAGACAGGTGGAGGAGGGGTGATATTGGACCCAATATTACTCACTAGTAGATATTAAATCAGTAATCCCAGTCAGGGTTTATAAGGATGACCATCCAGCACAATTGACAGATCTCAAAGTCAGTAGCAGGGTAAGTACAATAGAGAGTGGTGGACAACACTCACAATTTATGAGTTTGCTAAAAAGGAAAATTCTACACATGGCTTCTCCCTGACTCTGTTTGAACAACAAAATACATGTGAAACATGAGTGAATGAAAGATATGGCGTTTTGCTGCAGTAACGATTGTGTAGTAATTTGGAAGAAAATCCTTCTTCTTTAACCTAGATTCATGTAAGTGAACATGGTTTCCTTTAACTATGAATCAAAGTTTACTTTACCTTTTCCTGCACGACTGACTTAAGTTTCTTATTTTAATTGGTGAATAAAAGGAAGCTGGTGGAGTGGACGGCAGTCTTCTGTTGCAATCTTTGTTGAAGACCGGTCAGATTTTAATTGTCGGGCCGCCTTTGATTGGCGCCAGTCAGCTGCTCGCCTGCTTTGGGCTGATTGCGACAGCTGGCTGGCAGTGCACGAGGATTGATGTGGCTTCCGCTAAACTCCAGCAGGAGAATCTGTGGGAAATGGTGCCTCTCCATTTTAACTGCTCTCCTGCTCCTTTTCCACTAAAATTCCCCCAAAAGTTTATCAGAAATGAGGGTTGGCCAACAACCTCAAGCTGGCTAAATTCCACAATCTTTCAGTGTTACTCACTGGCATTTTGAGATGTACATGTCATTTCTTTGAGAGGTCTAATTTCCTCTTGAGGCTATGGAGACATTTTCTGCTTCTTTGTAAATCTGAGGAAATCCCTGTAAAAAAGGAAAAGCTATATTTAACTATACTTTCTAGGAAGCATTTTAGCATGTGGTGGCAACAAAATACATATATGCACACTGCAAAGAGCACAACAAGACTGACCTTAAGTGTAAAGGAGATGAGCTATGTGGTACGAATAGAGAAACTTCAAATTTACAGTCTGGACAGAAGGTCACATTAAGGGATGACCTTGGTGAAATATGTAAAATATTAAGTGGTCATCATCATAGGCAGTCACTTGAAACGAGGATGACTTGCTTCCATGCCAAAAAAGGATAGTGTAGGGTGGAAGATGCCTATGTGTGGATTTTTTTAACATGTGGTGACTGTTGCACACCAGCCACCACACGGGCTTGACAGAGGTAGGTCTTGGTCCAGTGGCAAGGATTAACCAAGACGACTGGAGACCTGCTCTGCTGCATAGGCCTAGTGCGCACACACATCGCAGTGTGGGCTGGCCCGCCCATGCCTCTTCTGGACCCCGAACTCACGCCTCTCCTGCGCCCCGATCACGTGGTAAAATTAAGTGGCATAGATAAGGTAAATCCCACATTGCTACTTCAAAATAAGTCAGGAAAGTAAGACAAGCAGAGATAAATGGAAATGAGGCAGAAGTAAATTTAAAAGTGATGCCAGGAAAAACTAATTTATTTCAAGAATGAGATGTGTTTGAAACAGCCTGCTCAACAGGGTAGTGGAGGCAAGAACATAGGGGTTGTTTAATATACAGCTGAATGCTATGATCAGAGCGCTAGGATACTAGGTGAATGAGCTCTTTCAGCTGAATAACTTTCTCTTATGTGCTGTGTAAGTGATATACAAATGAGCAGGATATTCCTGTGTATGATAATGTTCCTCCTACTCGTTAGCCTGGTTTTTAGATATATATTCGTGCACAGCATAAGTGAGAGTAGAGCTGGTTTCCAGTCGTCTTGGGTAATCCTTGCCAGTAGAGCAAGCCCGTGTGGTAGCTGGTGTGCAATGGCCACCACACGTTAATAAAATCCACACACAGGCATCTTCCACCCTTCAAAATGTAGTTCGGGACCTAGAATATTAGTTCAAGATCTGGAACATTGAAACACCAGTGAACTCATCCCTTTTTGGCGTGGAAGCAAGTCATCCTCACTTCGAGGGACTGCCTATGATGATGATGAAGTGAGAATACATCATATCAGACCGTGGACACTTGAAAATAGTTTCTGCAATGACAATGGGTACGATTTTTGTCGCCTTACTGCCCCTTTGCAATCAAAAACATGAGCAAGAATATAAAACAACTGTTTGCCTGGCCCACTTACTGCTGCTTTTACAACTGGCTTGAATTTCCACGGGACGTTAATTGTGGCAGCCAGAGCTCCTGACTGAAACAAGAGGGAGCCTCATGAAAAATTTTAAATGGGGTCAAGTGGCGTCATTATGCACTGATGCCGTATTACACCCTCACCACCTAACTAATGCCACTTCCTGCTCCTGTCCACCAACCATGGGCAGCACTAGTTGTGAGGCTGCTATTTCAAGCTATTTAAAAAGGATCCTCAGACAGAGCATTTGGAGACATTTTTCCTGCAATAGGTTGTAAGTTTTTTAACTTTAAAGGTTTTGAAAATGCTCTTAGTTGCTATTGTAGGTTCCGAACTGTAAAGGAGCTTCTGCCATTGCAGTTGCTCCTTGATGGGGGGCCTGCAAGAAATCCCACGCTGGAAAGAGGAGGAAGGAAAGAAAGAAAGACTTGGATTTATATAGCACCTTTCACGACCACCGGATGTCTCAAAGCGCTTTACAGCTAATGAAGTACTTTTGGAATGTAGTCACTGTTGTAATTTAGGAAAGGCTGCAGCCAATTTTGTGCACAGCAAGCTCCCACAAAACAGCAATGTGATAATGACCAGATAATATTTTTGTTAGGTTGATTGAGGGATAAATATTGGCCAGGACATCAGGGATAACTCCCCTGCTCTTCTTCAAAATAGTGCATTGGGATCTTTTACAGCCACTTGAGAGAACAGACAGGGCCTCGCTTTAACTTCTCATCCGAAAGATAGCTCCCTCAGCCCTGCACTGGAGTGTCAGCCCAGGATTTTTTTTGTATTCAAGTTCCTGGAGTAGGACTTGAACTCACAACCTTCAGACTCATATGCAAGAGTGCTACCCATTGAGCCACAGCTGACACTGTAGGAGCAAGGAGGAAAAACGAAGAGAAGAAGCTATGCTCAGAAGAATATTTACTCCTCAACAGCATTTATAGGCCCAGAACAACATCTTCTGCAATTCTCTGATCAGCACTGCAAAACAAGGCTTCAATTCTCTGGCAGTGACACAGTTGTGTCACATAATTGACTTCACCAATGTCACCCTGTGGGCTCTTTCATAAGAACTTGACTGCCTTCATGAATTGCAAGGGTTTCCACTCTTAATTTTTTTGTTAGCCTGCCCTTTGGCAACAGCTGTCATCTTAAGGATATTTTATAAACATAAATATGTATTAGGGAATCCATGCCCATAATCATATTTGATGCTGGGATTCTATGTATGACAGAAATCCTGATGTATTTTGGAACACTGGTAGTTTATTGGCAGTTCAAGATAACGCACAAAAATAGAGACACAATAACCAGTGGAACAGGATAAAATGAGGCAGAAAAATATAAACACTAATAATTCGGGAGCTTAGCGCCACTTGTTAGCGCCAGATTCGGGGAAAAAATTGGCAGCTGCTGCACTATTACCCATTTTTGGCAGGTCCCGCGGTGGCGGCAGCCGCCTTTTTCGGCAGGCCGGCAGCGGTGCCACTGCCCGCACTCACCGAAAGTATTGTAATGAGTCGGAGTGTGATGTCAATTGGCGTGCAACTCCGAGTTGACGCCCGCTATCCATTTTGGTTTTCGCCGCTCCTATTGCAGCCCTCTTTAAAGCATGCCAGTGCGTGCAACCGCTAAAACCCTATCAGTAGCATTAATGGCCATGAGGAATCTGGCAGGATCTTTACGAGGATGGAGGCTGACAAGTGGAAAACATCTTAGATGGATGCCGGAACTTCAAACGCCTCCTTTGCCAAGGATGATCTTGGGAGGGAGGTGAGGTAGGGTTGCATTTTTTGGTGGCCTTATAGGAGGCCTACAGTGTTTGTCAGTAAATCAATGGGTAAAACATTGTGAAGGAAGCATTTAGTTCAGAACTGAACAACTGTACAAATAAGAACATAAGAAATAGGAGCAGGAGTAGGACATATGGCCCCTCGAGCCTGCTCCGCCATTTAATGCGATCATGGCTGATCCGATCATGGACTCAGGTCCACTTCCCTGCCCGTTCTCCATTACCCCTTATCCCATTATCGTTTAAGAAACTGTCTATTTCTATCTTAAATTTATTCAATGTCCCAGCTTCAACAGCTCTCTGAGGCAGTGAATTTCACAGAGCTACAACCCTCTGAGAGAAGAAATTTCTCTTCATCTCAGTTTTAAATGGGTGGCCCCTTATTCTAAGATTATGCCCTCTAGTTCTAGTCTCCCCTGTCAGTGGAAACATCCTCTTTGCATCCACCTTGTCAAGCCCCCTCATGCCTCGGTGGATTCTAAGCAAATAAATAAACAAATTCCTATAGAGCATCAGATTGCCTAGAACTCCATTGTAACGTTTGAAAATCATGTCCGATAAGATCTCTTTTATCTTTATGATAGCGTCACCAGAACGTCAACCCTTGGCAAATCTGGAATGCTTAAGATTTTAATGTATTATAATTAATTTATTCAAAATTCCGTAACCAATTATTTATCAAATAATTATTTTTTGTCGAGTGTGCAAGATCCACTAAAAGCTGGCACGATTATTATACATTTAAACACTTTCAAGAGTAACCACTGGGGAAAGATTAGTGTTACAGAGAATGCAGATGCATTCATTTCATGAACTATTAAAAAATCTGTTGTGTATGAAATGATACAATGAACTCCGTACTGTGAGCCAGTGACCAGGTGTAACCTGGTCAGTCTTTAATGGCTTCCAGAAGTGAAGATACAAAGGTAAAGTTCAGGTTATATACCGGGCCCAGCACAACTGTACCTATGACCCTTGGACCTCCGACGGTAGTGCCCCTGGTGGTGGGTAGACCTTATGTACATATATTACAAAATCAACAAACATCGGGTGGCAGGCAATATTTTTGTAGCAAGTACGGCAACTATTCCGTACATGGCCTGTAGGTTCACTACTTTTTTCCCCGTTCCCCTTCACTGCAAACGGGAGACAGATGTGACATTTGGCCTCTCGCCGAACTTGGTGTTGAAAAGAACGCGTTACACCACAAAATCACGCTACACTGATATTAATTAGCAGGCAGCACCAAAATACCCGTGCTCTTGGCGGGTGTCTGTTAGCCTTGGCTGCTGCTGTTACCGGCAGGTTTCCAGTGTACTCGAATTTTTAGCCCAACATGTTCCCACTTTGATGTCATTTCTTTTTTTTATCTGGAGAAAAACATTCATTTAATTATTTACTTGGAGCAAAAGGTCCTCCTATTTCTCTTATGACGTTATTGAATATTGTTTGAAACAGTGAGGGTGTGGAGATCATTTGGAATTTACCTGCAATGTTACAGTACAAAGCATTTCACAAATATTTTGACTTGCTCTTTGTAAAGTCTTATTTTTTTTATTCACCGATTTCCCCAGCTTGGAATTTACTTCATTTAGCTTAATATATGTGACAACAGCACTACTTTTTAAATAAGATTGCCAGTGTGAGCTCTGGCTTGTGTTAGGGTTGGTGACAGGTCCGTCATTTTTTTATGAAGTATCATCACAAGAGATGCAACTGTTAATCACACAGTTATAGAATATATAATTAATGCATAATTCAGTTTTCTGGGATACAAATTTCTTTCCACTGCTCTGTCATTGCCTCCCCATTTCAATAAAACTGGTTAATAGAGGAGAGATTTAAATGACTGATCTGACATCAATTGTTTTGAGCTGTTCTCTATGACAGTAACAGTTCATCTCTAGGGCAAGAGTTTGAACTGCATATAATTGAACTCAAACTGGCACTAATTTATGAGGGTCAATACCATGAGTGCCTGAGGCCTACTAAGCATGTGATGCACACTGGGGAAATCTATTCACTGGGCCACTGATGGTGTAGGAGGTACTCATCTTGGGAATTATGGTAGTGGCATTTTGTAAATGCTGCACCTGACCTGGAAATACTTGATATTGACACGGATTGCTAAAAATGTGTTATTCTCTAGTTTAATCAGCATGCAAATTTACCAAAAGAAATAAACTTTTGGGAGAAAATCTTCTCATGGCTTCTCCTGCTCCATCACTGTAACTTAAACGGGAACCCATTTATGTATGCAAAGGGTTTCTGCCAAAGTTAGTGGTGGAGCGGGAGAAGCCTCTAGAAAGCACAAATAAATCTATCCTCTTTGTAACATGAAGTGCAAAAACAATGTGAATTCTCGACACCAAAAATAACATCAAACAATCAATTCTGCCCTCAACATATCATTTTCCCAATCTAGGATTTACCTATCTCACTCTTAAAACAGACATGGGGAGATGTATAGCAGAGCAACATTATTCTTCCTCTATCACGCACACACCACCACTCTCTTTTTTAAATAACACTAACAATAAAATTAAACTGAATAAATCAGGAGGTCTGAAGGATCCATCTCTGCTGTTCTTCATAGGCACAGAGAAATAGAAGTGGGCCATTCAGCTGTTTCGCAATTCAATGACATCATAGCTGATCTGTATCTTAACTTCACCCACCTGTCTTGGCTCCATATCCTTTTGTACCCTTGTCTCAGAATTAAAATTATTAATTAAGCAATCATCTACTGCTTTTTGTGGGAGAGAGTTCCACACTTCTACCATCCTTTGCATGAAGAAGTGTTACCTTACTTCTCTCCTGAATGGCCTGGCTATGATACCATGATGTGTCCTGGCCAATATTTATCCCTAAATCAACATAACAAAAAATATTATCTGGTCATTATCACATTGCTGATTGTGGGAGCATATTGGGTGCCGCATTTCCCACATTACAACAATGACTACACTTCAATAAGTACTTAATTAGCTGTAAAGTGCTTTGAGATATCCAGTGGTCATGAAAGGCGCTATATAAATGCAAGTCTTTTTTTCTTTTTATGTAGTCTTATCCTGGACTCCTCCACCAGCGGAAAAGTTTCTTTTTATCTACCCTATCAGTTCCTTTCAAAATCCTAAAATACTCAATTAAAACACTCCTTCACCTTCTATCTTCCAGGGAATACAGCCTAGTTTATATAATCTCTCCTCATAATCTAACCCTCGGAGCCCTGGTAACATTCTGGTGAATCTGCGTGTGCTCCTTCCAAGGCCAATGTATCCTTTCTAAGGTTTGATGTCCAGAACTGTACACAGTACTCCAGATGTGGTCCAACCAGGGCTGTAGCGAAACTATTTTCCCTTTATGTTCTCCGGTTATAAAGGCTAATGGATACTGGATGGGAGAAAACATGATAAAGAGGATGTACTAGAAAGGCTGGCTGTACTTAAAGTAGCTAAGTCACCAGGAGCGGATAGGATGCCTCCTAGGATGCTGAGGGAAGTAAAGATGGACATTGCGGAGGTACTGGCCATAATCTTCCAAACCTCCTTGGATATGGGGGTGGTACAAGAAGACTTGAAAATTGCAAATTTGTTCAAAAAAGGGTGCAAGGATAAAGCCCAGCAACTACAGGCCAGTCAGTTTAACCTCGGAAGTGGGGAAGCTTTTGGAAACAATAATCTGGGACAAAATTAACTGTCACTTGGACAAGTGTGGTTTAATTGCATGTGTGAGGAGGACACACAAAATCTGCAAAAGGACATAGACAGGCTAAGTGAGTGGGCAAAAATTTGGCAGATGGAGTATAATGTTGGAAAGTGTTAGGTCATGCACTTTGGCAGAAAAAAAATCAAAGAGCAAGTTATTATTTAAATGGAGAAAGATTGCAAAGTGCTGCAGTACAGCGGGACCTGGGGATACTTGTGCATGAAACACAAAAGGTTAGTATGCAGGTACAGCAAGTGATCAGGAAGGCCAATGAAATCTTGACCTTTATTGCAAAGGGGATGGAGTATAAAAGCAGGGAAGTCTTGCTACAGTTATACAGGGTATTGGTGAGGCCACACCTGGAATACTGCATGCAGTTTTGGTTTCCATATTTACGAAAGGATATACTTGCATTGGAGGCAGTTCAGAGAAGGTTCACTAGGTTGATTCTAGAGATGAGCGGGTTGACTTATGAGGAAAGATTGAGTAGGTTGGGCCTCTACTCATTGCAATTCAGAAAATGAGAGGTGATCTTATCGAAATGTATAAGATTATGAGGGGGCTTGACAAGGTGGATGCAGAGAAAATGTTTCCACTGATGGGGGAGACCAGAACTAGGGGGCATAATCTTAGAATAAGGGGCCGCCCATTTAAAACTGAGACAAGGAGAAATTTATTTTCTCAGAGGGTTGTAAATCTGTGGAATTCACTGCCTCAGAGAGCTGTGGAAGCTGGGACATTGAATACATTTAAGACAGAGATAGACAGTTTTTTTAACTGATAAGGGAATAAGGGGTTATGGGGAGCGAGCAGGGAAGTGGACCTGCGTCCATGATCGGATCAGCCAAGATCGTATAAAATGGCGGAGCAGGCTCGAGGGGCCGTATGGTCTACTCCTGCTCCTATTTCTTATTTCTTATGTAATTAAGGAAAGCCAGCATGGATTTGTTAAAGGCAAATCATGTTTAACTAACTTGATTGCGTTTTTTGATGAAGTACCAGAGAGGGTTGATGAGGGCAATGCGGTTGATGTGGTGTACATGGATTTCTAAAAGGCATTTAATAAATGCCACATAGTTGGCTTGCAGCAAAGTTGATGCCCATGGAATAAAAGAAACAGTGACAACATGGATACAAAATTGGCTACGTGACAGGAAACGGAGAGTAGTGGTGAACGGTTGTTTATTGGACTGGAGGAAGGTACATAGTGGGGTTCCTCAGGGGTCAGTACTCGGACCATTGCTTTTCTTGATATATATTAATGACTTGGATTTGGGTGTACAGGGCACTATTTCGAAATTTGCAGATGACACAAAACTTGGAAGTATAGTGAACCGTGAGGAGGATAGGGATAGACTTCAAGGGGACATAGACAGGCTGGTGGAATGGGCGAACATATGGCAGATGAAATTTAATGCAGAAAAGTGCGAAGTGATACATTTCAGTAGGAAGAACAAGGAGAGGCAATGTAACCGAAACAATTCTAAAGGGGGTGCATAAACAGAGAGACCTGGGGGTATATGTGCACGAATCATTGAAGCTGGCAGGGCAGTTTGAGAAAGCGGTTAAAAAAGCATATGGGATCCTGGGCTTCATAAATAGAGGCATAGAGTACAAAAGTAAGGAAGTTATGATGAACCTGTATAAAACACTGATTCGGCTCAAATGGAGGTCAAATAGTGTCCAATTCCAATTTAGGAAGGATGTGGAGGCCTCAGAGAGGGTGTAGAAAAGATTTACAAGATTGGGTCCAGGGATGAGGTACTTCAGTTATGTGGATAGACTGGAGAAGCTGGAGTTGTTCTCCTTTAAGCTGCAAAGGTTGAGAGGAGATTTGACAGATGTTCAAAATGATGAGGTGTCCAGATAGAGAGAAACTGTTCCCATTGGTGGTAGGGTCGAGAACCAGAAGACACAGAAGACACAGATTTAAGGTGGTTGGCAGAAGAACCAAAAGCTACATCAGGAAAAACATTTTTATGCAGCGAGTGGTTAGGATCTGGAATGCGCTGCCTAAAAGGATGGTGGAGGCAGATTCAATTGAGGCTTTCCAAAGGGAATTGGATAAGTACGGGGCTTTGTGGGACTAGCTGAAGTGCTCTTGTAGAGAGCCGGCATGGGCTCGATGGGCCGAATGGCTTTCTTCTGTGTCGTAACCATTCTATGTAGTGTATTTGGATTTCCAAAAGGCATTCGATAAGGTGCCACATAAAAGGTTACTGCACAAAATAAGAGCTCACGATGTTGGGGTAATATATTAGCATGGACAGAGGATTAGCTAAATAACAAAAAATAGAGAGTCGGGATAATTGGGTCATTTTCCGGTTGGCAAACAATGACTAGTGGGGTGCCGCAGGATCGGTGCTGGGTCCTCAACTATTTACAATCTATATTAATGACTTGGATGAAGGAACCAAGTGTAATGTAGCCACGTTTGCTGATGAAACAAAGATGGATGGGAAAGCAAGTTGTGAGGAGGACAACATGGACTGGATTTTCGGTTGTCTAGCACCTCAGTTAGTGGCCAGGAGGGGCGTTAATGCGAGCGTAACAGCTTACCGACCGGGCGCGCAGCTTTTTGTGCCCCAATGGAAAATTCAGTTGAGGTTTACCGGGGGCACAAAACGCTAGTGCCTGGCTGCTGACTATCGGTCCGATCATGATGCTAGTCTGGTGTAGTTTTGCACCCGCCCTTGCTAAATTAGGTCCGGCAGCCTCATTTAGCGACCGCCACTAATCATGCCTGAAAAAACAGTTGTTACAGCCTTCCAGAGTCGTTAACTGGTGACTACTTAAAGGAATGAGGAAGCGCTTCCCTCGGAGTTCACAGTCAGTGCAACGTTTACACAGAGCATAGTGTGTGTGTGCTTCCGGGTCTGTAGCAGCAGACAGACATAACAGTCTTAACACTAACTTGAGAAAAAGTCATTTTGAGAACTTTGATGGGTGCATTACTATGCCACCAGCATCACATTCTACATGTTCTAGCAAGTCAGTGTCAAGAGAGAAGCGCTGTTGGCCATGTCGGCAGCTGAAGGAGGAGAAGCCCCTATTTGTCAGGGCAGGAGGCCTTACCACCCTCCCCACGGCTTTACCACCCTCCCCAACGCTCATACCTGGGCCTGTCCAAGGTGCAATGTGTCAGAAGGCTGCACTTCTGAAAGGAGGTAGTTACAGGGATATACCATCTCTTGCAGTCAGACCAGCAGTCTCACATCAGCACCAGGACTGTGCTGCCCATCGCAGTGAACGTCATGGTGGCACTCGCCTACTATGCATCCGGCTCCTTCTAGGTTGCATCAGGGGACATATGCAGCATCTCACAATTTGCAGCACATCGCTGCATCCGCGACATCATATAGGCTCGCTATATATGCAGAATGGATTTCATTACCTTCCTGATAACCAGGGAGAAACAGGATGAGCGCGCATGTGAGTTTGCCAGGATAGCGGGCTTTCCGAGGGTGCAAGGAGCAATTGACTGCATGCATGTGCCTTGTGAGCACCATTCCAGAATGCAGAGGTCTTCAGAAACCGAAAGGGATACCACTCCCTAAATGTGCAGCTGGTGTGCAACCACACACAACACATCCTCGCACTCAATGCTCGCTGTCCTGGAAGCGCACATGATGCATATATCCTCCGGGAGAGCACTGTGTCTTGACTGTTTCAACCACCATGGGAGTGCCGAGGCTGACTGCTCAGGAACAAGGGATACGGCCTGGCCACCTGGCTAATGACGCCCCCTCTGCAACCCTACCACAGAGCTGGAGGAACGCTACAATGAGAGCCATGCCGCCATCCGCAGCATCATAGAGCAGACTATAGGGATGCTGAAGCAACGATTCTGATGCCTGTAGCGCTCTGGAGGCAGCCTTCAATACTCCTCTCAACAGGTCTCACTATTCATTGTGGCGTGCGGCATGCGACACAACTTGGCCATCATGAGGCCAGTGGGGATCGCAGGCCCACCGCCCACCTCAGGAGGAGGGGGAAGAGGAACAGAAGCCTGGTGATGCCCCGAATATCCAGCAAGACGACGAGAACCAGTAGCAGCCACGGATGTGGCAGTGTGCCAATGTTGGCGGGTCCAGGGCTATTTGGCGGTGGCTCATAAGGCATCGGTTTGCTTAAATGGAGGGAGGTGAGGGATGCAGCCAATAATGACCGTGTGTTGAGGCAGGATAATGCCTCTTCTCCGTCAAAAGTCCACCGTCATACACCAGAGGCTGAAGGAGACCGTCAATGTAACATTTTATTTTTCAAACATCCCTCAAGCAACCCCAAAAACCTCACACCCACAAGTAAAACAAAGTGGAGCACTTGCCCTTTCAAAGAACACAGAAGCTCATTATATTATGGAACATATGTAGAGAGGTCCCATGGGGATACATTTCCTCAGTGCATCTTGCACTGGTATTTTCCAAACCTCTGCTTCACCCCCTCCCATACCGACTGCTGCTCCTAAATGTGGCCTCAGTGCCTGCAGCAAGGCCACTTGAGGGCTGCTGTGTGTCTGAGGGAGTCAGTACAGATGGCCTACATTGACACCCTGGACCAGCTGTGGGCCTGGGAGGTCCGACTGCTGACCGCACCACCTCACACTGGGCAGCAGCAGTGTCGGACGATTGGGGTGCAGGCCGTGGCGAGTGCAGAGGCGGACTGGCAGTGGCGGGGAGCTGAAATGCTGTCATCATGAGGGAGGACTGCACCTTCCATTTCTACTGGTACACTGTCAGTGCTCCGCGGCGGTGCCAGAGCATCAGGAGCAAGAAGTGCAACCACAGATTGCTGACCTGCTGCGGCACTGTCTGTTCCCCGTCCGACTGTGGGGATGACGGAGAGGATGGCAGCAGATACTGCTTGCTTGGCATCACTCTGAAATTGCATAAGCACAGACTGCACTTGAAACGCTGCAATCTGAGAGTGCATGCCAGCAACCAGTATCTGCATGACATCACGAAGACCTTGCGTAGCTTTGGCCTGTGATGTCATGGCTGCTGCCACGTCAACCATGGCACGCGCTATCACCTCTGTGACCCTACTGTCGCTCGTTGAGCACGCTTCCCGGTTTAGCTGGGCAAGGATGGGCTCAGTGGACTGCTGAGAGGCATGGGCAATGCTTGAGGCGGCCCCCGCCACACTTAGCAAATGCATCCACGCTCTGCGGTACTCTCCCCAATGCACCCATAATCTCACAGTGCATCTGCGTGGACTCCATGGACATAGCCATCCAATCCAGATCCTCATCTGCCTGACTCTGAGCAGGACCCTCCGGTGAGCTGGCCCCCTTGCTTCTCTTTGCGCTGCGCATTATTGCAGGCCACTGCGGCCAGCAGCGTCAGGATCAGCAACGTAGTGGTGTCCTCCACCGAGCTGGTCCCCCCACTGGCTAGCACTGAGGATGGGTCCCGCTCTGTGGCCACACACGTCTCCACATCCTCCTCACCCTCCCCCTCGTGCAATGATGCCGGCTGATGGGCAGGCTGCGGTTCATCTGACTCATCATCTGTTAACACAAAGCAACACGAGTGTGGGTAACAGTTGGGAAGGGGGCAAAAAGGCAAGAAGGAGGGGGCATCGTTATTGTGGAGCAACATGTTGTAAGGCATGGGGGCTCAAGGGTCAGGGCTGTCACAGAAAATGGACATCTCATTCACAAACTATCACTTTCATGCGGGGCCTCAGCTTTGCCGGCCGCCACCGCCCTGACTAGTGCGCCCATGAGAACGGACATTCGCTCCTTGACCGCGGTGAGGTCCTGGAGGTTTGGCTCCCCACCTCCCGTCCGCTCCTGCTCTCGCCTGTTGTGGGCGAGTTTGGCCTGCAATGACTAAAACAAGATGTTGTGAGTGGATCTGCAGTTACTCGTGTGCCATGTGTCTGCAGTAAGTGACTTGATACTAATAGCGCGAGGTGTGCATCTCAGCCTACATAGTGGAAATTGATGGGATTGAAGGCTGATAAATCCCCAGGGATTGATGGACTGCATCCCAGAGTACTTAAGGAGGCGGCCTTGGAAATAGCGGATGCATTGACAGTCATTTTCCAACATTCCATAGACTCTAGATCAGTTCCTATGGAGTGGAGGGTGATACGTCCTTACTACACAGTATAAATGCACATGAGGCCCATGCTTGAGAGGTCAGTCTGTGACCTGTCCTTTATTCCTTCGCACTCAAGTGATGAAGGTGGGTGGAGCTTCCCCTTTTATACCTGAAGGTCCAGGTTAGGAGTGTCTCCCACCTAGTGGTCAGTGTTCTCACTGTGTACAACTTAGGTCAGTTTATACATGGGTTACAATGCTGGTTGAATACATGACATCACCTCCCCCCACAAAGTCTTATTGGGATCACAGGTTGAGTCTCTCTGGTGGTTTACGCTCCCTTGTAGAGCGCCTGAGTTGGGGCTCCGGTTGTTGGGCGCTGGCCTGAGTGTCTGCTGTTTGCAGTGCCTCAGGCCTGTCCGGACTGCCCACAGTGACTGGGCTCTCCTCCCTTTGGTTCCGGTGTTTGGTCACCTGTGGTGGAGTGAACTCTATATCGTGTTCTTCCTCTGCTTCTTCTATGGGGTTACTGAACCTTCTTTTTGTTTGATCCACATGTTTGTGGCAGATTTGTCCATTGGTAAGGTTAACTACCAGAATCCTATTTCCCTCTTTGGCAACCACAGTGCCTGCGAGCCATTTGGGCCCTGCAGCGTAGTTGAGGACAAAAACAGGATCATTTACATCAATACATCACGCCCTTGCATTCCTGTCATTGTAGTGATATTGTGACTGGCGCCTGCTCTCGACAATTTCTTTCATGGTGGGGTGTATAAGGGATAATCGGGTTTTGAGTGTCCTTTTCATTAGTAGCTCTGCGGGTGGAACCCCTGTGAGCGAGTGTGGTCGGGATCTATAGGCAAACAGGAGGCGTGATAAGCGGGTTTGTAAGGAACCCCCTTGAAATCTGAGCATCCCCTGTTTGATTATCTGCACTGCTCATTCTGCCTGGCCGTTTGAGGCCGGCTTGAACGGTGCTGTTCTAACATGGTTAATTCCATTGCCTGCCATGAAGTCCTGGAATTCAGTGCTTGTGAAGCACGGGCCATTGTCGCTGACCAAGATGTCTGGTAGACCGTGGGCGGCGAACATTGCCCGTAGACTTTCTACCGTGGCAGAGGATGTGCTTGAATTTAAAATGTCACACTCGATCCATTTGGAATAGGCGTCTACGACAACCAAAAACATTTTCCCCATGAAAGGACCTGCGTAGTCCACATGAATGCGTGACCAAGGCTTGGCGGGCCATGGCTAGGGGTTAAGGGGGGTTTCCCTGGGCGCATGGCCCAGCTGGGCACACGTGTTGCACCTGCGAACACAAAGTTCCAGATCTGCGTATATCCCTGGCCACCAAATGTGTGACCTGGCAATTGCCTTCATCGTGACAATGCCCAGGTGCCCATTGTGGAATTCTCTGATGAACACATCTCTGCCCAACTGGGGCATGACTACGCGGTTTCCCCACAGTAGGCAATCGGACTGAATCGAGAGTTCATCCTTGCGCCTGTGAAATGGTTTAAATTTCTCAGGGCATGCCCTGTACGTGGCTGCCCAGTCCCCATTCAGGACACATTTCTTGACTAGAGACAATAGCGGGTCTCTATTTGTCCAGACTTTAATCTGACGGGCTGTCACGGGTGAGCCTTTGCTTCCGAAAGCTTCAACAGCCATGACCATCTCAGCATCATGCTCGGTAGCCCCCTCAGTGGTGGCTAGTGGGAGCCTGCTGAGTGCATCGGCGCAGTTTTCGGTGCCCGGTCTGTGCCGAATTGTGTAGTCATAGGCAGCTAACGTGAGTGCCCACCTCTGTATGCGGGCCGATGCATTTGCATTTATGGCCTTGTTGTTGGCCAAAAGGGACGTTATGGGTTTGTGATCTGTCTCCAGCTCAAATTTCCTGCCAAACAGGTACTGGTGCATTTTCTTTACCGCATATACACATGCGAGCGCCTCCTTTTCTACCATCCCGTAGCCCCTTTCTGCCTGGGACAGACTCCTGGAGGCATAAGCTACCGGCTGTAACTGACCCTTGGCATTGACATGCTGCAACACACACCCGATACCATAGGACCACGCATCGCATGTTAACACAAGTTTCTTACATGGGTCATATAGCGTTAACAGATTGTTGGAACATAACAAATTGCGTGCTCTATTAAAAGCCCTTTCCTGGCTGTCCCCCCAGACCCATTCGCGACCTTTGTGTAGGAGCACGTGTAGCGGCTCTAGCAGCGTGCTCAATTTGGGAAGAAAGTTACCAAAATAGTTCAGGAGCCCCAGGAACGAACGCAGCTCCGTCGTGTTACGGGGTCTGGGTGCTCTCTGGATCGCTTCTGTCTTGAATGCAGTAGGGCTGATCCCGTCTGCTGCTACCCTCATCCCCAGGAATTCTACCTCTGGAGCTAGGAAGATGCACTTCGCCTTTTTCAGTTGCAGACCTACCCGGTCCAGTCTGCGTAGCACCTCCTCCAGGTTGTGGCGGTGTTCTTCAGTATCGCAACCCGTAATGAGGATGTCGTCCTGAAAAACCACCGTCCCTGGAATCGACTTGAGGAGGCTTTCCATATTTCGTTGGAAGATCGCGGCGGCCGAGCGAATCCCGAACGGACATCTGTTGTACTCAAACAACCCCTTGTGTGTCGTGATGGTGGTCAGCTTCTTCGACTCACTCGCCAGCTCCTGGGTCATGTAAGCTGAGGTCAGGTCCAATTTTGAAAATATTTTGCCACCGGATAGCGTCGCAAAGAGGTCCTCTGCTCTCGGTCTGGTCTTGGAGTGACACCCGATTGATGGTGGCCTTGTATTCGCCACATATCCTGACCGACCCATCCGCCTTGAGCACCGGCACAATCGGGCTCGCCCAGTCACTGAATTCGACTGGCGAGATGATGCCTTCCCTCAGCAGGCGGTCCAATTCGCCTTCTATCTTTTCCCGCATCACGTACGGCACCGCTCTGGCCTTGTGGTGTACTGGTCTGGCGTCCGGGTTTATGTGAATCACTACCTTGGCCCCCATGAAAGTGCCAATGCCGGGTTGAAATAATGAGTCAAATTTGTCCAGGATCTGTGAGCATGATACTCGTTCCACAGAGGAAATTGCATTGACATCGCCCCATTTCCAGTTCATGACAGCAAGTCAACTCCTCCCCAGTAGTGCGGGACCATCCCCTGGGACAATCCAGAGTGGCAACCTGTTCTCCGAATCTTTGTGGGTCACGACTCCCGTGGCGCTGCCTAGCACCGGAATGATCTGCTTTGTGTAAGTCTGTAGCTGTGCGTCAATCGGCGATAATTTTGGCCTCCTGGCCTTGGATGCCCACAACTTTTCGAACTGTTTGATACCCATCAGGGACTGGCTGGCACCCGTGTCTAACTCCATTGATACTGGGATGCCATTGAGGAGCACTTTCATCATTATCGGTGGCGTCCTGGTGCATGAACTGTATACGTGCTCCACATGAACTCGCTGAACTACAGCTTCCAGCGATTTCACCCAGTGTCCATTTCTGCAATTTCTGCAGGTATTTTGCTCATCTCTGCAAACTTCGGCTGAGTGTGTGCCTCCACGCCTCCAGCATGAGTTGCGGTTTGAAACAAAAGGTCCCTTGCCAGTCGATCGTCCCTGACTGCCCCTGTTATTGTCCTTGAGTGTACCATTAACAGGTGTTGATGGCCCTATTACTCGCCGCATTGTCCCTTGCAATGGCGTGAATCGCTGTTCAGCCTGCCATTGTCTCTGTCGAACTCCCCCTCTGGGTTCGACTACATATTGGGGCATGCCTGACTGCCCTTGTCTGCCTGGAGAACTGTGTGCTGCTTTAACAATGTTGAATCTCTGTCCCAACCATTCCTTAACACAGTACCTCTCGTCTGTTCTGCTAGTGGCCATGCTCACATGGTTTAAATCCCAGTTTCTTGTCGCCATTGATACGTCCTTACTACACAGTATAAATGCACACGAGGCACATGCTTGAGAGAAGGTCAGTCTGTGACCTGTCCTTTATTCCTTAGCACTCAAGTGATGAAGGTGGGTGGAGCTTCCCCTTTTATACCTGAAGGTCCAGGTTAGGAGTGTCTACCACCTAGTGGTCAGTGTTCTCAAGGTGTACAACTTAGGTCAGTTTATACATGGGTTACAATGCTGGTTGAATACATGACAGAGGGTAGCCAATGTAACCCCACTTCTTAAAAAAGGAGGGAGAGAGAAAACAGGGAATTATAGACCGGTCAGCCTGACATCGGTAGTGGGTAAAATGATGGAATCAATTATTAAGGATGTCATAGCAGTGCATTTGGAAAGAGGTGACATGATAGGTCCAAGTCAGCATGGATTTGTGAAAGGGAAATCATGCTTGACAAATCTTCTGGAATTTTTTGAGGATGTTTCCAGTAGAGTGGACAAGGGAGAACCAGTTGATGTGGTGTATTTGGACTTTCAGAAGGCTTTCGACAAGGTCCCACACAAGAGATTAATGTGCAAAGTTAAAGCACATGGGATTGGGGGTAGTGTGCTGACGTGGATTGAGAACTGGTTGGCAGACAGGAAGCAAAGAGTAGGAGTAAATGGGTACTTTTCAGAATGGCAAGCAGTGACTAGTGGGGTACCGCAAGGTTCTGTGCTGGGGCCCCAGCTGTTTACATTGTACATTAATGATTTAGACGAGGGGATTAAATGTAGTATCTCCAAATTTGCGGATGACACTAAGTTGGGTGGCAGTGTGAGCTGCGAGGAGGATGCTATGAGGCTGCAGAGTGACTTGGATAGGTTAGGTGAGTGGGCAAATGCATGGCAGATGAAGTATAATGTGGATAAATGTGAGGTTATCCACTTTGGTGATAAAAACAGAGAGACAGACTATTATCTGAATAGTGACAGATTAGGAAAAGGGGCGGTGCAACGAGACCTGGGTGTCATGGTACATCAGTCATTGAGGTTGGCATGCAGGTACAGCAGACAGTTAAGAAAGCAAATGGCATGTTGGCCTTCATAGTGAGGGGATTTGAGTACAGGGGCAGGGAGGTGTTACTACAGTTGTACAGAGCCTTGGTGAGGCCACACCTGGAGTATTGTGTACAGTTTTGGTCTCCTAACTTGAGGAAAGACATTCTTGCTATTGAGGGAGTGCAGCGAAGTTTCACCAGACTGATTCCCGGGATGGTGGGACTGACATATCAAGAAAGACTGGATCAACTGGGCTTGTATTCACTGGAGTTCAGAAGAATGAGGGGATCTCGTAGAAACGTTTAAAATTCTGACGGGTTTAGACAGGTTAGATACAGGAAGAATGTTCCCAATGTTGGGGAAGTCCAGAACCAGGGGTCACAGTCTGAGGCTAAGGGGTAAGCCATTTAGGACCGAAATGAGGAGAAACTTCTTCACCCAGAGAGTGTTGAACCTGTGGAATTCTCTACCACAGAAAGTTGTTGAGGCCAATTCACTAAATATATTCAAAAAGGAGTTAGATGTAGTCCTTACTACTCGGGAGATCAAGGGATATGGCGAGAAAGCAGGAATGGGGTACTGAAGTTGCATGTTCGGCCATGAACTCATTGAATGGCGGTGCAGGCTCGAAGGGCCGAATGGCCTACTCCTGCACCTATTTTCTATGTTTCTATGTTTCAACGGTGGGATTTGGGGACAAAGAGCTATGAGTCGGTATGAGACTGAAGGCCTGTGACCGCATATGGAGAGTTAAATGGTGTTGGTGGGTGTCCTCAGGCAGTTGGGAGCTAGAAGGAGAGAGATGCTTAGATAGGCGGCATGTCTGGGGAGGCAGTAGAGAGCTTTTAGGGTGTCTCCAGCAATGAGGAGCATGGCCTGGTACACATAGAGAAGGGGTGGGCAGTGTATAGCCTTTACATTGTGTAAGACATTGAGGTTCACATGAATGCATTGCAAGGTTAATGTAAAGGGTACTCACCCTGACTCTAGTGAGGTCGTGTCACTGTCCTGACCACTGTGTTACATGTAAGAGACATGCTGGGCCACCTCCCTCCACAGCCTCCTGAACAACCGTGGCGATGGCCTTCGTCCCCCTCCAGGTTGCGCCTCGCAACCAGCCTCAAGCAAGGCCTCAAGGCCATGGCTGAGAAGTGGTGAGCTGTCTAACCTTCCTCCCTGCTCCTCCACTTTCCCACTCTCAGGTCAGTGAGGAGGTAGAGCTGCGCATGTGCATACTTACCTTGCCGCTGCTTTAAGACTTGGCATTTCCCAGGATCTGAATCAGATTTTGGAGCATGTGCAATGGTTCGGCTAAATTTAGCGCCAGCATTTTCATTAGCGCCCTCCCCAGATCAGGTGTGTAATGGCAGTTTTAGTGCCCCCTTCAGCTCTTTGTCCGATTCCAACAAATTTCTCGGCGGGAGGCGCAAACTTCACAAGGCGCTAAAATTACCACTTCGCCTGGATTAACGCCTCTAAATGGGCGTGACCGAATTTCCACTCTAAAGAGTCTTCAAAGGGATATCGATAGGTTAAGTGAGTGGGCAAAAATTTGGCAAATGGCGTATAATGTGGGAAAATGTGAGGTTATCTACTTTGGAAGGAAGAATAGAAAAGCAAAATATTATTTAAATGGAGAGAGACTAGAAAATGCTTGTGTACTGAGGGATCTGGGTGTCTTCGTACATGAAACACAAAAAGTTAGTATGAAGGCACGGCAATTAATTAGGAAGGCAAATGGAATGTTGGCCTTTATTGTAAGGGGGATAGAGGATGAAAGTCGGGAAGTCCTGCTACCACACCTAGAGTACTGCGTACAGTTTTGGTCTCCTTCTTTAATGAGGGATATACTTGCATTGGAGGCAGTTCAGAGAAGGTTCACTAGGTTGATTCCTGGGATGAAGGGGTTATTTTATGAGAAAAGGCTGAGCAGGTTGGGCCTATACTCATTGGCGTTTGAGAGATGATCTTATTGAAACATATAAGATTCTGAGGGGGCTTGACAAGGTTGATGCTGAGAGGATGTTTCCCCTCTTGGAGGAATCTAGAACTAGTGGGCATAGTTTCAGAATAAGGGGTCGCACATTTAAGATGGAGATGAGGAGGAATTTATTTTCTCAGATGGTCATGAATCTTTGGAATTCTCTACCCCAGAGAGCTGTGGAGGCTGTCATTGAATGTATTCAAGACAGATTTTTGAACTACATGGGAGTCAAGGGTTATGGGGAACAGGCAGGAAAGTGGAGTTGAGTCCAAGATCAGATCAGCCATGATATTGAATGGCAGAACAGGCTCGCAGGGCTGATTGGCCTATTCCTGCTCTTATTTCTTATGTTATGATTCTGGAAGCTAAATTTGGACTTCACCACAAACTGTTTTCTACCTTAAAGTTGCTATGTAAATGCAAGTTTTTGAGTAAAGGTAGTTAAGGAGTTAGAGGAAGTACTGAGCGGAGTGCTCCAATAATTTGTTTTTATTCCCCTGTGCTTTCTAATTTACATTAATGACTTGAATTCAGAAGCTCAACACAAATTAGTCACATTTGCAGACTTAAGGGAAGGAGTTGGAAGAAGAGCCTATTTTATCAGTACATTAAATCTCTCAACTATGAGCTGGAGTTTTGTTCAAACAAGTTTCAAAAATGATATGTTCAAGCCAATCCCCTTATCTCCAAATCCATACTGTCACACAAACAGGAACCTCCTACCATAAACCAAGACATAGAACACAATACAGGCTGTTGTTTTGTTTTTAAACAGGCTGGGCATTATGATAAAATGTCTTTGCATTTCAGTTATTTATAGAGTGCTGCAAAATGCAATTGCAGGTTTCAAATATGCCTGCTAACCAAATAGAGCGAATTCTGGACTGTGTCTTTTAATGAACGAACGATTGCATCACCAACTGGCAGCACATTATTTCCTCTGAGGAACTGATCAACCACATGATGATGTGCAGAATCGACATTTTATAATAAAACACCCACAACCTGACTTTTGGCTTTGTAACTGGTATGTTCCGAATAACTCCACAAGAATGTATATTGTAAACTCAACTGTGTTGACCTTGGTCTCTTTAATGTAACTCCAGAGTGAGGAAGCACCATGGTAGACTGCCTTTTATACCTGCTTGCCCGGGGTGTGCAAGTGACCCTTGGGTCTCCCACAGGTGCGCCCCCTGGTGGCAAGTCTTACACATTGGTAATGTTTACATACATAACATAATTCCCCCCCAAAGTCTTAGACACAAGTTAATTACAAGTTCAGACAATCCAGGGCTCTGCGTTCCCAGGTTGATCGGCTGAGTTGATGTCCTGGCATGGGTGAGTCGGTCGGATCATTGCTGCACTGCGGTGTGGCTGGTCTGATCAGACTGTCGCGCATGGTGGGTTCATCCTCATGTTTGACTGCAAGCTCAATTGCTGGTTGGGTGTGTGTGGGTGGATCATTGATGGTGATGTCCTCCTCTTCAAACTGTTCTTGGTTGTCAGTGAACCGCAGTTTGGTGTGATCCAAGTGCTTTCTGCACGTTTGTCCATTCAAAAGTTTGACAACATACACTCTATTCCCCTCCTTGGCTAACACAGTGCCAGCAACCCATTTGGGACATGAACATAATTAAGAACAAACACAGAGTCATTAACCTCAATGCCATGCGCTACAGCCGCGTGATCGTGGTACACGTTATGCCGGTGACGCCGGGTTTCTACATGATCATTGAGATCCGGGTGGACTAAGAAGAGCCTGGTTTTGAGTGCTCTCTTCATTGGCAATTCTGCAGAGGGAACCCCGGTAAATGAGTAGGGTTGCGTGCGGTAGCTGAGCAGAATCTGAGATAACCGGGTCTGCAGGGAACCGTCCATCACGCGTTTCAAGCTCTGCTTGATGGTTTGGACTGCCCGTTCTGCTTGACCATTGGATGTGGGCTTAAATGGCGCAGACCTGACATGCTTGATGCCATTGCGGGTCATGAACTTGTTGAATTCTGAGCTGCTGAAACATGATCCATTGTCACTAACAAGGACGTCGGGCAAACCATGGGTGCGAACATGGCCCAGAGGCTTTCAATGGTGGCACTATTATACATTATTAATGACGACATTATTATACATTCAATCCATTTAGAGTAAGCGTCCACTGCTACTTTCCTAGAAAGGGGCCAGCAAAATCTACATGGACCCTGGACCACGGTTTGGAGGGCCATGACCACAGACTCAGTGGGGCCTCCCTTGCTGCATTGCTCAACTGTGAGCAAGCATTACATTGGTGTACGCATAACTCCAATTCCGAATCAATGCTTGGGTGGGTACTGTGAAGGTCGCGTATAAATGTTTTGCTGCCTTTTTTTTGGCAAAACTACACGATTCCCCTATAGCAGACAGTCCGAATGGATGGACATTTCATCCTTGCGTTGGTAGAACGGTTTATTTTCCTTTTGCATTTCCCCGGGAACTGTCAACCAGCTCCCATTGAGGATGCGGCTTTTTATTAGTGATAGCACAGGGTCCTGGCTAGTCCAGGTCCTGATCTGGCGAGCCGTGACGGGTGACCCCTCGCTCTCAAAAGCATCCATTACAAGGAGCGAGTCTGCGGGTTGCGCCATTTCCACCCCGGTGATGGGCAATGGTAACTGACTGATGGCATCAGCACTGTTCTCAGTGCCTGGTCTGTGGCGGATTACATAGTCATACGCAGATAACGTTAGTGCCCATCTTTGGATGCGGGACGAGGCATTGGTGTTAATACCTTAGATGTGGCCCTTACGGCTAAAGGGATCAAGGGGTATAGAGAGAAAACAGGAATGGGGTACTGAAGTTGCATCATCAGCCATGATCATATTGAATGGTGGTGCAGGCTCGAAGGGCCGAATGGCCTACTCCTGCACCTATTTTCTATGTTTTTATGTTTGTTTTCTGAGAACAGCGAAATGAGCAGCTTGTGGTCGGTTTCGAGCTCAAACCAGAGTCCAAATAGGTATTGGTGCATTTTCTTAACCCCATATACACATGCTAATGCTTCTTTCTCAACCATACTGTAGGCTCTTTCAGCTTTAGATAAGCTTCTGGACAAATATGCAATCGATTGCAGTTTGCCTGACACATTGGTTTGCTGTAACACACAACTGACCCCGTACGAAAATGCATCACACGCTAGTACTAAATGTTTACACGGGTCATACAATACAAGTAATTTGTTATAATATAGTAGGTTTCTGGCCTTGTTAAAGGCTCTCTCATGAGCTTTACCCCAAACCCAGTCATCACCCTTGCGTAGCTATAAATGCAAAGGTTCCAGTAACGTGCTCAACCTCGGTAGAAAAGTTTCCAAAATAGTTGAGGAGTCCCAGGAACGAACGCAGCTTCGTCACATTCTGTAAAGTCCTTACTCTACAGCATGAAACCACACGAGGCACATTCCAGGGACAAGGCCACTCTGTGACCTTAACTCTTTATTACAGGACTCCAGAACATAAGAACATAAGAACATAAGAATTAGGAACAGGAGTAGGCCATTTAGCCCCTTGAGCCTGCTCCGCCATTCAACAAGATCATGGCTGATCTGGCCGTGGACTCAGCTCCACTAACCCGCCCTCTCCCCGTAACCCTTAATTCCCTTATTGGTTAAAAATCTATCTATCTGTGACTTGAATACATTCAATGAGCTAGCCTCAACTGCTTCATTGGGCAGAGAATTCCACAGATTCACAACCCTCTGGGAGAAGAAATTCCTTCTCAACTCGGTTTTAAATTGGCTCCCCTGTATTTTGAGGCTGTGCCCCCTAGTTCTAGTCTCCCCGACCAGTGGAAACAACCTCTCTGCCTCTATCTTGTCTATCCCTTTCATGATCCTGAATTCCTTTCAAAAGTCATGACCCTGCGTGGGACCGCCCTTTGTATACCTGTGTGATCAGGTAAAGAGTGTCTCCCACAAGTTCACCCCCTGTGGTCAAGGTGTGCATCTAAGTTGAGTGTATACAGTAGTGCAGTGGTGTTACATTGTAGTACAAACATGACATCACTTTCCACGCCCCAAAGTCTTACTGGGATCATAGGTTCAGTCTTTCAGGTGGTCTACGCTCTGGTTGTTGGACACTGATGTGAGTGTCTGTCACCTGTGGTGATTCTGGCCTGTCCGGGCTGACCTTAGGGACTGTGCATTCTTCTGATTGCTCTTGTTGCTCGTTCACTGGCTGTAGTGTGAGCTCCATCTCATGGTCTTCTTCAGGTTCCTCCGTGTCCATGCTGAACCTTTTTTTTACTTGGTCCAGATGCTTACGGCATATCTGGCCATTGTTGAGTTTTACCACGATGACCCTATTCCCCTCTTTGCCAATTACAGTACCCTCAAACCATTTGGGCCCCATGGCATGATTGAGGACGAATTCAGGATCATTTATTTCTATACATCTCCCCCTTAAATTACGTTCATGGTACTCGTTTTGTGACTTGCGCTTTCCCTCAACTATGTCAGTCAGGACTGGGTGGATGAGGGACAACCGTTTCATGAGTAGCTCTGCGGGCGGGACTCACGTGAGCGAGTGCGGGCGGGATCTATAGGCCAGCAGGAAGCGCGATAGGCAGCATTGTAGGGAGGGCCCGTTTTTGGACTGCCCATTCCGCCTGGCCATTGGAGGCCGGCTTGAACGGCACAGTCCTGACGTGGTTGATGCCATTGTCTGACATAAACTCCTGGAATTCATAGCTCTTGAAACACGGGCCATTGTCACTAACCAGGATGTCCGGCAAGCCATGGGTTGCAAAGATCGCACGTGGGCTTTCCACGGTGGTGGATGACGTACATGAATTCAGGATGATGCACTCGATCCATTTTGGGTACGCATCTACTACAATGAGGAACATCTTCCCCGTGAACGGGCCCACGTAGTCAACGTGAATGCGTGACCATGGCTTGGTGGGCCAGGGCCACGGGCTGAGTGGGGACTCCCTGGGGGCATTACCCAGCTGGGCACACGTCGTGCACCTGCGAACACAGTGTTCCAGGTCTGAATCAATTCCAGGCCACCAAATGTGTGACCGGGCAATGGCCTTCATCATCACAATGCCTGGATGCTTGCTGTGGAGTTTCCTGATGAATGCCTCCCTGCCCTTCTGAGGCATAACTACCCCATAGTAGGCAGTTGGCTTGGATGGAGAGCTGTGGAATGGTCTGACCTCCTCAGGGCATGCTCCGTGTGTAGGCGCCCAATCCCCAGTCAGGACACATTTTCTTAATCAAGAATAGGAGGGGATCTCTGTTTGTCCAGATTTTGATCTGGCGGGCTGTGATGGGGGAGCCTGTGCTGTCAAAGGCATTGACAGCCATGACCATCTCAGCGCTTTGCTCAACTGCCCCCCTCGGTGGTGGCCAATGGGAGCCTGCTGAGTGCATCATCGCAATTTTCAGTGCTGGGCCGGTGCCGGATGGTGTAGGCATACGCAGCGAGCGTGAGAGCCCACCGCTGTATGCGAGCTGATGCGTTGGCATTGACAGCCTTGCTGTTTGACAACAGGGATGTGAGTGGCTTGTGGTCCGTCTCTAATTCAAACTTCCTACCAAAGAGGTACTGATGCCTTTTTTTTACACCATAAATACATGTAAGCACTTCCTTCTCGACCATGCCATATCCCCGTTCTGCTTGACAGAGCGACCTGGAGGCATAAGACACAGATTGTAGCTGACCCTCAGCATTACCCTGCTGCAACACGCATCCAACCCCATAGGACGATGCATCACAAGTCAGAACTAAACGTTTACAGGGGTCGTACAGGGTCAACAACTTGTTTGAACAAAGTAGGTTTCGCGCCCGATCAAAAGCCCGTTCCTGGCAGTCTCCCCAAAACCAATTGCAACCCTTACGCAGGAGCACGTGTAGTGGCTCCAACAACGTGCTCAAGTTCGGCAGAAAGTTCCCGAAATAGTTCAACAGGAATGAACGCAGCTCCGATGTGTTGCAGGGCCCGGGTGCTCGTCGAATCGCCTCTGTTTTGGATTCGGTGGGCCAAATCCCATCTGCAGCAATCCTCCTGCCCAGAAACTCAACCTCAGGAGCTAAAAACACACATTTAGACTTCTTGAGTCGCAGGCCTACCCGGTCCAGTCGGCGTAGCACCTCCTCCAGGTTGTGGAGGTGTTCCTTGGTATCTCGACCCGTGATGACGATGTCGTCCTATAATACGATCATTCCCGGAATGGATTTAAGCAGGCTTTCCATGTTACGTTGAAAAATCGCGGCCGCTGATCGAATGCTAAACGGGCACCTGTTATACACAAACAGTCCCTTGTGTGTGGTGATGGTGGTCAGTAGTTTGGATTCGTCGGCCAGTTCCTGGGTCATATAGGCTGAAGTGAGGTTCAACTTGGTGAACAGCTTGCTGCCTGCCAGCGTGGCGAAGAGGTCCTCCGCTCTTGGGAGCGGGTCTTGGTCTTGTAGAGATACCCGATTGATGGTGACCTTGTAGCCGCCACAGATCCAGACAGAGCCATCCGCTTTTAGAACGGAACGATGGGGCTCGCCCAGTCGCTGAATTCAACAGGCGAGATGATACCCTCTCGCAACAGCCGGTCCAATTCGCTCTCGATTTTTTCCCCCATCACATACGGCACCGCTCTGGCTTTGTGGTGCACTGGCCTGGTGTCCGGGGTGATGTGTATCACTACTTTAGTGCCTTTGAAAGTCCCGATGCCCGGTTGAAATAGTGACTCGAATTGTTGTAGGACTTGTGAGCACGAACTTCGCTCCACCGAGGACATTGCGTGAACATCCTCCCATTTCCAGTTCATCTCGGCTAACCAACTCCTCCCCAACAGTGCGGGACCATTGTCCGGGACAATCCAGTGTGGCAGCCGGTTCACCAACCCATTGTGTGTGACAGCCATCATTGCACTGCCTAGCACCGGAATGATTTCCTTGGTGTAAGTCCGTAATTGTGTCTCAATACATTCTAATTTGGGTCTACTGGCTTTGAGTGGCCATAGCTTCTCGAATTGCTGAACGCCCATGAGTGACTGGCTGGCCCCAGTGTCCAGCTCCATGTGTACTGGGATACCGTTCAACAAAACCTTCATCATCATTGGTGGTGTTTTGGTGTATGAACTGTGAATATTTGCCACATGGACCCGCTGAACCTCGGCGTCCATCGATTTGCCTCAAAAGTCATCCTGCCTCACAGAACCCTCTTCTGGTCCATCTGCCTCATATATCAGTCTGGTTGCAGGTTTTCTACACATTCAAGCTAAATGGCCACTGAAATTGCAGGTTCTACAGACAAAATTTTGGAATCTGCAAGATCTGGCTGCATGTTTTCCCCCACACCTCCAGCATGAATTAAAGTTTCCATTGTTGGGGACAAAGGGACTATGGCCAGGAATTCCACGCTGACTGTCCCTTTGACTGCTCTTAAGTACCCTATTAGTGGGTGTCAATGGCCCCATCCCGGGCCGCATTGTCCACTGTGATGGCGTGAACGTCTGTTCAGCCTGCCATTGTCTCTGTTGAGATCCTGCTCTGGGATCTATTGCTGCCTGGTAAATGTTGGACTGCCCCTGCCTGCCTGTGGAGCTCTGAGTAGCATTTATGATGTTGACTCCCTGATCCATCACCGCATTAGAGGCAGAATTGCACACGTAAATCATTTTCGTCTCTTCCTCCCCCGCCATAAAAGTTAAAGCTAACAACGCTGCCGCTTCCAAGGTCAAGTCCTTTGTCTCAATTAACTTGTGAAAAATTCCTGCATGACCGATACCCTTAATAAAGAAGTCCCTTAGCATCTCCCCCCTGCAGGCGTCTGTGAACTTACAGAGGCTGGCCAAACGCCGGAGGTCCGCTACAAAGTCCGGTATGATCTGTCCTTCATGACGTCGGTGGGTGTTGAATCTGTGTCGAGCCATGTGTATACTGCTCGCCGGTTTGAGGTGCTCCCCGATTAATTTGCTGAGCTCTTCAAAGGTTTTGTCCGACGGCTTTTCGGGTGCTAGTTAGTCCTTCATGAGTGCATAAGTCTTTGGCCCGCAGCTGGTCAGGAGATGAGCCCGTTGCTTGTCGGCCGCTGCATCCCCTAGCCAGTCTTTAGTAACGAAGCTTTGCTGAAGTCTCTCGACAAAATCGTCCCAGTCTTCCCCAACACAGTACCGTTCCTTTGTGCTACCGGTGGCCATTCTCATGGGTCATGAATTCCCGTTTCTCGTCACCAATGTAAAGTCCTTACTCTACAGCATGAAACCAAATGAGGCACATTCCAGGGACAAGGCCACTCTGTGACCTTAGCTCTTTATTACAGGACTCCAGAAGTCATGACCTTGCGTGGGCCCTTCCTTTATATACCTGTGTGATCAGGCAAGGAGTGTCTCCCACAAGTTCACCCCGTGTGGTCAAGGTGTGCATCTAAGTTGAGTGTATACAGTAGTACAGTGGTATTACATTGTAGTTACAAACATGACACATTCTGTGGTCTGGGTGCATTCTTGATGGCCTTCTTCTTGGAGTTCGTGGGTCTGATGTCGCCCGTCGCAATCTTTCTCCCCAGAAATTCAACCTCTGGCGCCAGGAAAACACACTTGGATCATTTCAGCCTGAGTCCCACTTGGTCCAGTCACTTTATAACCTCTTCCAGGTTGTGCAAGTGTTCGGTGGTGTTGCGGCCAGTGATTAAGATATCGTCTTGAAACACCACGGTGCGCGGAACCGATTTCAGCAGACTCTCCGTGTTCCTCTGGAAGATGGCCGCAGCCGAGCGAATCCCAAAGGGGCATCTGTGGTTTATGAACAGTTCTCTGTGCATATTGAAGCATGTCAATTTTTTCAAAGGTTTATCCAGCTCCTGTGTCATGTAAGCAGAGGTTAGATCCAGCTTGGTGAACGACTTCCCCCCTGCTAGCATTGTGAACAGGTCATCCGCTTTGGGTAGTGGGTACTGTTCCTGTAACGAGACTCGGTTGATCGTTACCTTGCAGTCCCCGCAGATTATGACCGTCCCATCACGTTTCAACACCGGAACAATTGGACTGGCCCACTCATTGAATTCGACTGGTGATATGATCCCCTCTCCTTGAAGTCTGTCCAGCTCGATCTCAACTTTCTTTCGCATCATGTATGGAACCGCTCGCACCTTGTGATGAATGGGTCGTGCATCAGGGACTAGATGGATCTGCACTTTGGCGACTGTGAAGTTGCCGATGCCTGGCTCGAATAACGATGGGAATTTGTTAAGCACTTGGGCACTGGGCGTCATCCACTGAAGGCAGTGCTTTGATGTCGTCCCAGTTCCATTGGATCTTTCCTAGCCAACTTCTGCTGAACAGCGTTGGGCCACTGCCTGATACAATCCATAGTGGTAAATCATGCCCAGCTCCATCGTATGATATCTTCACTGCCGCACTGCCAATGACTGGTATAAGCTCTTTGGTGTAAATGCGCAGCTTGGTATGGATCAGGCTTAGTTTTTGTGCCTTGTTGCCCCACAGTTTCTCAAAAGTCTTCTGGCTCATAATTGACTGACTCGCCCCCGTGTCCAATTCCATGGAAACTGGAATGCCGTTTAATTTGACTTTTAACATGGCTTTTGGTGGTGAAGGTGTGTACCCCATACACTTCCTCTTCAGCCTTGGGTTGAGTTACCTCTCTTACTCGTTCAGCGTGATCCATGCCGGATTGGTCATCTTCTGCCGACTCTGCCACGTGGTGAGTCACAGCACGTCTGCACATTCGCTGGAGGTGCCCCATTGTTCCACAGCCCTTGCACACGTAATGCTTGAATCAACATTGATGGGTCCGATGATTACCCCCGCAGCGCCAACATGGTGTTAATGGATTCGCATTCACGCCCCACAGCGGGCTCTGAGTCATCCTAGGTCTGGCCTCTGTAGGCGTGTAGGCCCTGCCATGTACAGTTCTGCCTGCTGAAGACCTTATTTTATGCACAGTACTTGCCGGTGAGCTCGATGCTGCAATCATATCTGTTTGGTGTTATCGTTCGTGGATATGAAAGCCTGGGCTATCGTGATGGCCTTGCTCAGATTTAGGGATTCGGCAGACAGCAGTTTGCGAAGAATGACCTCGTGGCCGATTCCAAGCACAAAAAAGTCCCACAACACTTCCCCCAAAAATCCAGCAAATACGCACGGTCCCGCAAGGCGTCTTAGGTCGGCGACATAGCTCGCCACGTCCTGGCCCTCGGAGCGATGGTGCATATAAAAGCGATACCTGGCCATCAAGATGCTCTCCTTCGGCTTGAGGTGTTCCCAAATCAGCGTGCACAACTCTTGCTATGTCTTCTCCACTGGTTTCGTCGGTGGTGGCAGATTTTTGATGAGGCCATATATCGTGAACCCGGAAACGATGAGGAGAATCGCCCTGCGCTTGACCGTGGTTTCTTCCTTATCCAGCTCGTTGGCCACGAAGTACTGGTCAAGATGCTCAACGAAGGCTTCCCAATCATCACCCTCAACAAATCTCTCAAGAATACCAACGGCAGCCATAACCACGTGAAAGTTCGTGATCTGTTACTCATCACTAATTGATATGTTCCGAATAACTCCACAAGACTGTATATTGTAAGCTCAAACTGTTGTGACCTTGGTCTCTTTAATGTAACTCCAGAGTGAGGAAACAGCATGGTAGACTGCCTTTTATACCTGCTTGCCCAGGGTGTGCAGGTGACCATTGGGTCTCCCACAGGTGCACCCCCTGGTGGCAAGTCTTACACATTGGTAATGTTTACATACATAATAATTATGCCCTCCTCGAAGAAATCTTGTGCTGTTACTCATTGATACTGGCTAGTAATAGAGCAATGGGTAGACATCTGGGCAAGCAACAGAGCCATTTGGGACAGTCCTATCTGGGCCTTAATGAAGAGGCAGCACTTGGGGAAAACCTGTAGTAAACAATCTTGGCAGTTTTAACTTGAGGTGGAACAGTTTACAGGGCCAACATTTTTCTGGGCACTGGAGGCATATATTCACAGATGCTTAGAAGGTCAAAGCTGTGCAGCAACTCAAATAATTTGATAGAGAAATGTATGAGCAAACCTCAAGCCCCAGAACCTGAGACAGTATAGACCTCTACCCGCAAAACTAAAAAATGCAAACAAAGCACTAGGGTTCATTTCTAGAGAGATAGAAATAAAAAGCATTGAAGTTATGTTAAACGTATAGAACCTTGGGTAGACCACACTTGGAGTACTGTGAACAGTCTGGTCTCCATATTATAAAAAGGATACAGAGGCACTGGAGAAGGTGCAAAAAAGATTTATTAGAATGACACCAGAACTGAGGGGTTATACCCATCAGGAAAGAATGAATAGACTGAGCCCTAGAAATTGGAGAAAGCTGAAAACCTGATGCTAACAGTGATGGCAAAGGATAATGGTCACCAGCTGACATTTTTGTGCTGCCTGCTCATTAACATCAGCGTGACGTTGATTTTCTGGTGTAACGCGCTCTTTCCAGCGCTAAGCTGGAGTCCGAAGGTGCATCTGTCTCCCGCTTGCAGTGAAGGGGAACGGAGAAGAAAGTAGCAAACCTGTAGGCCATGTATGGAAGAGTTGCCGCACTTGCTGCAAAAATTTTATCTGTTACCCAATGTTTGTTGATTTTTTGATAGTTCATGAATTGAATGCACCTGCATTCTCTGCAACACTAATCTTTCCCCAATGGTTACTCTTGAAAATATTTAAATATGTCGTAATTGTGCCAGCTTTTAATGAGTGTTGCATACGCAACACAAAATAATTATTTAATAAATATTTGGCTATGGAATTTTGAATAAATTAAATATAATTCATTAAAATCTTAAGCATTTGAGTCCAGGTTTGCTAGGGGGTGATAGTCTGGTGATAAAGATAAAAGAGATCTTATCAGAGATAATCTTCAAATCAAATGGAGTTCATCCATTGATATACTGACCCACAAAAGACTGTAAGCCTCCTGGAAAGCCACCAGAAAATGCAACCTCCTGCCCCCACCCCCCTTCCCCCCTCCTCCCTCCCACCCCCCGCCCAAATCACCCCCCACCCCACATCCCCCCACTGAAGGCCAAAAAATTAAAATATAAAAGAAGAATCTTGGCAAAGGCGGCATTTGAAGTTCCGACATCCATTTGAGCTGTTTTCCACTTGTCGGCCTCCATCCTCGTATACAATCTGCCAAGTCCTGCCAGACTCCTCATGGCCGTTATCGCTGCTGAAACACTTCTAGCGGCTGCACGCACTGGCGTGCTTTAGAGTGGACTGCAATAGGTGAAATCCATTATGAATGAGCGGGCATCAACTCGGAGTTGCACTCCGATCGACGTCACGCTCCGACTCATTACAATACATTCTGCAATCGCAGGCAGCGGCAGCATCTGACGGTAATGGGTGGCGCTACACCCCTAAATTTCTAGGCCTGGGGCTCTTCTCTTTAGAAAAGAGAAGACGGAAGGGTTACCCGATAGAGGTCTTTAAGATTATAAAAGGGTTTGATAGGGTAGACACAGAGAAGATGTTTCCACTTGCAGGTGAGACCAGATCTAGGGGCCATACATATAAAATAGTCACTAATAAGTCTAATAGGGGATTCAGGAGAAACTTCTTTACCCAGAGGTAGGTCACAATGTGGAACCGCTGCCACAAGATGTGGTTGAGGCGAATAGCATAGGTGCATTTAAGGGGAAGCTAGATAAACACATGAGGAAGAAAGGAATGGAAAAATATGTGAATGGAGTTAGATGAAGAAGTTGGGAGGAGGCTTGTCTGGAGCATAAACACCTTTGGGCCTTTGGGCCGAATGGCCTGTTTCTGTACTGTAAATAATTTGTTTTGGTCAGTTTTCCAACAGGTCATGGGTAATTTGAAAGCTTTTTTTTCTGATTTCTTTAATTTTTATATTTTGTTTATATTATAAATGTTATATTTAAGTATATATAGACTAGTTGAGGAAATATTATGGAGTGAGGGAAAAAAACCTGAAAACAATTGTTTCAGCGATTTGATTGGCACTTTTTTTTTGGCAGTGCCATTTCCCAATTGGCAGTATTGAAAAAAAAAGGATTGATTTAACTGGTTGGTTTTGTGCCGATTTCTGGGTTAATGGTCATTTTCCCTACCTTGTTACTGGTCTGCAAAGGATAATGTTTCTACCTCTTTAAATTTTAATTAATCAGCATGGTGAATTTAACAGCTAGTGGTTATTTGAGCCAATCAGGTGCATATGTGACCCTCAGAAGTGAGATGGACAATTTTACCAGAGACCACAAATGTGCTTGTCGTAAGGTTTTTCATTATATTAACATTGATGGCACTCAAAGTGCAATCATGGAAACCTAAGTGCTATCTCCTGAATTTGGGGGCAGGGAGCAGAAATTGTGATATTGACAAACATCAAACTGGAATGCAATACAAAGTTTATGCATTGGACACCTATTAATTATCCAATTAGCTGACTCAAATGAATTGTGTGTGACATCAAGTTTGCTTGATGAATAAGGAAAGTAGCCTAAAATCCCTATGATGGCGGACCCTTTGCATGATGGGACTTCCACCCACTCCTTTTTTGCAACTCCTATATCATGGAGTAAGGGACATTTAATAATTAGATCAGAGAAGCTGGGCACTGGAACGTAACCACTCCCCATCCCGGCCCATTGCAACACTGAATGCCAGGAGTGGATAGGCATCCTTCGCACCCAGTGCTGATAAGGCATAAAGGGTGGCAAATGTGCTGAGTGATTTATTCCAGTTATTTGCCTCTCATTATAATACAGTCACCCATATTTGGGTAGGTGTATTATATATTTTACATCACTTTCACTAGAAAGTGCAGAAATTCCATCGGGGGAGGGAAAGAGGAGTTGGTGGAATGGTAACTTGCCTGATTATTCTCTCCTACCTGTACAGAAGATTTAGGATGTATTTTCTGGTTGGATATGCTTACCAGATCTCAATCCAATTGTAGGAGCCTATTACCTGTAGGACCCTGGTGAATGGCTTTGCAGCACCGCAATCCATCTTGGGGTCTGTAGCTGCTCTAGGCTGATCTACAGCAGAAGACTCCACAACAGAGGCCCAAAGGACTCTCATTGCTTCTGCCCTGGATACACACACTGTCATACAGGCCTTGGGTGCTAGAGTGGAAACGACTGGATCTTCCAGTTTTGATTGGCTTAGTGTGTGGTTACAGATGGCCATTTCTTATAAAAATAAAGAGGAGGTATTAGAAAGGCTGGCAGTACATATAGTGGGTAAGTCACCCGATCTGGATGGGAGGCATGCTGGGTTGCTGACAGAAGTAAAGATAGAAATTGAGGAGGCGCTGGCCACAATCTTCCAATCCTCCCTAGATACAGAGGTAGTGCCAGAGGACTGGAGGATTGCAAATGTCACACCCTTGTTTAATAAAGGGAGAAGGATAAACCTGGCAATTACAGGCCAGTCAGGATACCGTCTGAGATGGTGAAGTTTTTAGAAACAATAATCTGGGAGAAAATTAGCAGCCACTTGGACAAGCATGGACTAATAAAGGAGAGCCAGCATAGATTTGTTAAGGGCAAATCGTGTTTGACTAACTTGATTGAGTTTTTTGATGAGGTAACAGAAAGGGTGGATGAGGGCAGTGCAGTTGACATTATGTATATGGACTTGAAAAGGCATTTGATAAAGTACCACATAATAGGCTTGTTAGTAAAATTGAAGCCCATGGGATAAAAGGGGCAGGAGCAGCATGGATACAAAATTGGCTCCGGGTTAGAAAATAGAGAGCTGTGGTGAGTGGCTATTCTTCAGACTGGAGGGAGTACTAGCCTATGACCACTGCTGTTTTTGATCTACATTAATGACTTGAACTTGCAGGGTACAGGGCATAATTTTGAAATTTGGAGATGACACAAAACTTGGAACTTGTCGTAAACACTGAGGAGGATAGTACTAGACTTCAACAGTAGAAAGGCTGGTGGAATGGGAAGACACATGGCAGATGAAATTCAATGGTAAAAGTGTGATGTGATAAATTTTGGTAGGAAGAATGAGGAGAGCCAATACATTCTAAATAGTACAATTTTATAGGGGGTGCAAGAAGAGGGAGACCTGGGGATGCTTGTGCACAAATCTTTGAAGGTGGCAGGACAGGCTAACAAAGCAGAAGGGTCACAGACCTGAAACATTAACTCTGTTTCTCTCCACAGATGCTGCCTGACCAGCATTTTCTGAGTCTGCTGTTGTTGTTAATAATGCATATGGGATCCTGGGTTTTATAAATAGGGGCACAGATAGAAAAGCCAGGAAGTTATGCTTAACCCATATAAAACACTAATTGATCCCAGCTGCAGTATTGTATTCAATTCTGGGTACCACACTTTAGAAAGGACATGAAGGCGTTATAGAGACTACAGAAGAGATTTACGAGAATGGTTCCAAGGATGAGAGATTACAGTTTCGTGGATAGACTGGAGAAGCTAGGGTTGTTCGCCTTAGAGCAGAGAAGGTTAAGAGGAGATTTGATAGAGGAGTTTAAAATCATGAAGGGTTAATTAAGATAGAGTAAATGAAGAGAAACGGTTTACAATGGCTGAAAGATAGATAACCAGAGGGCACAGATTTAAGCTGATTGGCAAAAGAACCAGAGACGACATGAGGAAAAACTTTTTTTTCCGAACAAGTGGTTAGGATTTGGAATGCACAGTGGAAATAGATTCAGGAGTAGCCTTGAAAAGAGAATTGGATAAATACTTGAAGGAGAAAAAGATTGCAGGGATATGGAGAAGGAGTGGGGGAGTGAGACTAACGGGATTGCTCTTCGAAAGAGCCGGCACAGACTCAATGGGCCGAATGGCTTCCTTTTGCATTGTATTACTCTGTGATTTTATGCTTGCTCCCCAGATAGATCTCAGAAATTATTTTGAGACAAATGTGGAGCTTGTGTTTTTTTATGTCTAATTATAGTTACTCAGAATCACAACAAACCAATCAATCAACCAGGGTAATGCCCCAGCATTTTATACAAAAGTCCCCAAGTCATCCAATCAGAAAAGTTTAAGGGAGATCCGTGGGCTGTGTGACCACAGCTTGATACATGCAGCAGATAAGTGTGTTTGTGAGAAAAACAAATTCCTCAATCTACACAAAGCATGATTGACAGTAACAAATTAAAATGCTGTCATTGCTCATTTATTACTCCTGCAGTCATTATTGGCAGGCCTTAAAGCTAGGAGAAAAGGGGGAGCCTCACCAGCTGGGATTGCATAATTAGGTACACGCTGCTTTTGAATTTTCAATATGTGCTATTGCTGGGCAAAGCTCTCTGCTGGGACTTGTGAAATTCACTTTTGAGTTATTGTTCACTATTTCTTAATGTCCTGACACATGCCAGGGAATGTGTTGGACAAGAGAAAGTAAGTGCATGTCAGTGATGAACATAAGAAAGCATGGAATGAGAAAAGACCAATATGGCCTAATCAAGCCTTCTCTTTTCACAGTGTACCCTATTGTGGAGTTTACAGCTAACAATTGAATCTCCTGAGAAAAAGTTCTGTATAAATATGTGCTCGTCTCCAAGCAAACCAAGCCATTTCAAATTTTAATATAAAATATACAATGTTGTAAACATTTTTTTTTAAAGTACCTAGTTCTGGCTGAACAGGAAAGTTGAAAGGTCAGACCTTAGCAGCGGACAACCTCGCCATCTGTCACTAAGCTGTCCCCAGTATTGCTGCATGCCTGTGTCAGCTGTGATCACACGACTTTCACCCTTTCTGTGCTGATGTCTTCTGGAAGTACTGCAATGTTTTAATTCATAATGAATGTTATAAATCCTTATAATGATGGAATTTCCTGCGCAGAAAAGCTTGGTGCAGTGAGTTGTCCTTTCACCTGAGGCCTACCCAATCCGGACTGAAAGTAAGAAAATATCTTTGTTGGCTGAAAGGACCTTACACATGTTTGTGGACACTCTCAATCCAGTTCCTGATATGTAGTGATCCACAGCACAAAACTCGCCACAGTTCTCCACCACAGATATTTTTTTAATTGCCTACACTACTATTAAGTATATTTGACCCATGTTCTTTGACTCCCTCTTTATTTTGGTAATTCCTTTATAACTCCCTTTCCTTTAAGTTATCATAACGGATCTTCACATGAAGTATTCCATCTTTACTCTTTTCAGACCTGCAATGTGTTTTTAGCATTTTCTCTTTTTATTTCACAGTTCTGTACTAATGCTCCACAAATTCTCAATCACACTGAAAAGACCCCACCAGAAGTTGGAGTAGGAAAATGGAAACATCACACCAGTGAATTGTAAGTATTTTGTGTTTCAGGATTTTGATCTTTTCTTCACAGAATTTGGCATTAAATTATGTTTAAGGAGTGTTTCAAAACCAAATGAATTTGCACAGGTTTAAATGGAAGGACCACAGGCTACATGCATTGAAGAATGTACAGTAAAGTTAGATGAACCAATCTGGGGATTGTCACAATTCACAGTCTATTTCAAACTTTTGTCTCATCCCAATCCTATTAATGTATGTATGAAATGTATATTTGCTGACAGCAAGGCAGGTTGTGGGAGACATATAGTGGATAAAAATGCAAATAAATTATGGCCCAAATTTTGCGATGGTAATGATGGCAAAATTGTCAGCATTCGCCGTCATTACCCCTCTGAATCTAACCGTAACTTCAGGATTTAGCACAAGCGCAGATAGCCGCAGAGATCTTGAAGTTGTAGTCAGTCATTCCCTGTTCCACCACAGGTTATGCTGTGGAACTTTCCATAGCCAGCAATCGCTGAAATCACTTGAACTTCTGAAAACTTCTCCTTTTCTGCTCTAACATCTCTATTACAAACACCGTTTAAAGTAAAGCCTTGGGTTTTAATGAAGTTCTGAGTAATAACCACTACTGAACAACCGTCTGGCCCTGAAAAACTAATTTTATATCTGTGGAAAGTCAAATTTCTCCATTATGATAAAAAATTACAGGATTTTTAAAATAATGAAAAATATTTCTTTTAAGTTTGTTTATATTTCAACTTCTACGTTAACACCATAAGTATGTCCCAAGTTTTATTTTCCTCTGCAATTTTTTTGAAAAGTGAATGATAAAAACTCTTTTTTTTATTTTCTGGTTTGCTGTCTGTGAGAATTCTTCTGTGTGATTGGCTGCTTAGTCAGCTTGATGACATCACTGCTGCTGTATGCTGGACATCCCCTATAAAAAGCGCTACAAGTAAATTAACATCGATAAAGCCGAAGTTTTTGCTGAAGTGATCACAAGATCTTTGTGGGCAGCTTTCTTTGAGGTCAGCGGCAATTGCTGTCGCATCCCTGCTGACTGCAATTTCCAGGGCAATGAGTTGTTTTGGAATAGCAAATTCAGCCCGTTTTTATCCTCTCCTACTCGAACCTTAAATGAATGGGGGAAAAATTAGACGGGCTGTGTCATATACACGCTATCCTCTGTGCCTAATATTTAAATATGCACTGTTTTGTGTTTAAAGTACAAGAGTAGAAAATTGCACCTCTTTGCAATTCAAACAGTATCTTTTCAAAAGAACTCCAGTTGTGTTCTCGACTCTTGCTTTTAACCTTTAAAGGGCGAAACCTGTAGTTACTTCCTTTCAAGTTCACTGGATTTCCTCAGACCTGCTCCCACTCCACTATATAACTTTACCTAAAGTGTGGCGGAAACTTTTACCCACTTAAACGGGATTTAATTGGTCTTCCGGTGAAGTTAGAGCAGCAGAGCAGGAGTAGCTCCGAGGAAATTCCTGCAGGTTTCAGATAACCTTGACAATACTACCTACATATTTATAAATACATTATTATGCAGGTGAGGAATCCGGGCCAATAGGTATTATTAAAACAGGCATCAGCAACAAAATACCATGATAGATGATTCTTTTCAGTAGGAATTAAGCAGGGCTATTAAACACCAAGTCTAGATGTTATGCTGCTCAAATCCTATTTTATAGCCAAATAAATTATTTTGAATGTAACAATTGGAATGGGTAGAGATCATGAAAATTTGAAAAGATCAAACATTGAGAGAGGAAGTCAACTAAAAATTTAAGTGAGAAGTTACCAGCGTATTCCAACAAAGGTTCATATTCTTTTATTTTTAACTAATGTTTTAATTGTAAATGAAATTTATTTACACCGATGAAGTAGGTAGGCCTGTTTTTCCATACTTCGGAAATTTGTTCGATGCCAAGTTCCAATTAATTGAAAAAATCCACCATTGATACCTTTAAGAAAATGATAAACTTTACTAAACAGGAACGGTGTTTGCCTTGTGGGGGCCCCATGCAAGGGTTCGGTTTGGGACCCCGAAATTTTACTGGGTAATGGCACTAAATACTACTTACTTAATCTGGTGTCAAATCTGTACATGTACGATTATGAAAAGACAGTTTTCCAATAGGTACTATAAAAATAGTTGACAAAATGATCAAGAATCAGCTACTACCATTGGGTAGGTGTCATTTCACTGGGCCCGCTTGGGACCCTAACTGCCTCAGGGCTCCGTGTAAGTGCACAAACCTAACCCTACACATGTTACTTTTAAAAATGTATTCATGGGATGTCGACATCGCAGGAAAGGCCAGCATATATTGTCCATCCCCAAGTGCCCTTGAGAAGGTGGTGGTGATCCACCTTGAACTGCTACAGTCCATGAAGCAAAGGTACTCTCACAGTGCTGCTGAGGAGGGAGTTCCAGGATTTTGATCCAGCAACGATGAGAGAATGGCAATATATTTCCAAATCAGGATGGTGTGTGACTTGGAGAACTTGGAGGTGGTAGTGTTCCCATGCACCTGCTACCCTTGTTTGCTTGTATAGGCTGGTTTGGGAGGTGCTATCGAAGAAGCCTGTCTTGGTGTGTTACTGCAATGCATCTTACAGATGGTACACAATGCAGACACGTTGCATGGGTGGTGGAGGGATGCTTTGTCCTAGATGGTGTTGAGCTTCTTGTGTGTTGTTGGAGCTATACTCATCCAGTCAAGTAGAGAGTATTCCATCGCACTCCTCCTGACTTGTGCCTTGAAGATGGAGAAAAGGCTTTAGGGAGTCAGGAGGTGAGTCACTCGCAGAATACCCAGCCTCTGACCTGCTCTTGTAGCCACAGTATTTATGTTAATGAAGGAAACCTACGGCTAAAATTGCACAAGCTGGCAATATTAAGGGTTGTGGAATGGGAGCACTTTGTACTGACTCAGCATTGGAAATGGTGCATATTATTGATGGTGAAGGTCAGGAGGTAAAGGTTGCATTTTGAAAGACTTCCCTTTTCATCCTGCACTGTAACCACTTCCTTCCTGCTCAATACTTAGCACTACATCTCCATCAGGTCTAGTTTACAAAAACAGCTCACATTTTTCTAGTCTATGGGCTCAATTTTCCCCAAAGATTTGCACCGGTTTTTTTGGGAGCAGGCTGCTTTTTTTGGCCTAAGTTTAAAAAAACAGTTTCCCCAATTAATTTGCACCAGTATAACTCAGTTAGTTACAATTTTTTTAGGTAAGTTTTTTTTCAGCCAAAGGGAGCATAACCTGCCACCTGTGCCAATTCTGGCCAATTTGGCAAGTTTGGCCAGCTGAGAGTAACTCCAATTCTGCTTAGGCCAATGTATGTGGCCTCTGCAGAAAAACCTTCTGGAGAGTTAAAGAAATCGGCACAGGTAAGGAAATCGACGCAGCTAAGTGCAGCAGATGCCCAGACAGCAGCAGCAGGAGAGAGGTAAGAGAGAGGGGTAGGGTGGGGGGGGGGGGGGAAGAGGGGGGTGAGGGAGAGAGGGAGAGAGGAGGGAGCGAGGAGGGTGAGGGGAAGCCTTTCGGGTGTAGTTAGTTGCGGGGACCGGGAGGGAGGAGGCTGTTCGGCCTGGGATAGGGGCGGGGGAGCGGACCAGGAGGCCACTTGACCTGGGATAGGGGCGGGGGAGCGGACCAGGAGGCTACTTGGCCTGGGATAGGGGTGGGGGAATGGACCGGGAGGCCATTCGGCCTGGGCTGGGGGTGGGGGAGCGGACCTGCAGGCCATCCAGTCTGGGATAGGGGCGGGAATGGCAAGGCACTCGGGGCTGGGGAGGGGGGGGTGGAGCAGGACCGGCAAGGCACTCGGGGCCAGGGTCAGGCAGGGGAATGGACTAGCAAGCCCTTCAGCCAGGGCTAGGGGCGGGGGAGCGGGACCAGCACCAGCAATGGGCTGGGGCGGGCGGGGGAGCAGACCAGGAGACCACTCGGCCTGGGATAGGGGTGGGGATCGACACCGGCTTTAATAATTGGAGATAAGTTGCTGCAATATATTTTAATGTGTTTTTAAGTTGATGCAATGTGGTTTAATGTGTTGGGAGCTGGCTGTATATAACCCTATCTTTTTGGAGCAGATCAAGGCTCCACCCCAAAACTAAAGGACAGGTTAGGCTGCACCAAAATGAAGAAATCCAAAATGGAAACTTAGAATATTTTTTTTGGCATACTTGGGGCCCCCCATAAATGGGCGTAACTCTTCAAGTACAGCAAAAAAAAAAGCTTTGGGGGAAAATTGAGCCCATAAATTTCGTAAGTCTAATACCGATAAAACAGAAGGCATGAAGTGTGCAATCATACCAGAGCTTGTTCCATTGGTCGTTTCTATCACAGCCTCACTGCCACAAATGACATTACACTTTCATTAAAAATACATCTCTATTTTCAATATAAATATTAACACAGCAATTTAAAATTCTACACATTTTACCTCTGGTTGCTGGTCAAGCATTCAGTTAGTGATAGTATGATGGCGAAGCTGAACAATTTGAGTTTCTGATCATTTTTGAATATAGGGATGTCAACAATGGAGGAAAATCCCTGTACTTGTGCCAAGTTTAAAAGCCCCTAACATATGGCAGAAAGGGATAACAGACTGCGATCTAACAGATATCCTGAGTGCACCGCAATTACAGATGCTCAACACGAAATGCGAATGTACTTGAGATAAGGCATCCAAGCTTTCCCATCACAATGTATACTGTTCTCTAAAGGCTGCAGAATGGAAAACAAAACCACACTCGACGGTTTGTGTTTCTTTTCTGTCCTCCTAAATCATCCAAAAGGTCAGTTGAAGGTTCCCACTCTCCGCACATTTAACGCAGAACAAATATTTCTGCCCATTTTGTGAAGCTTTCCTGTGCCTTGCACCATCACCAGCTGTGGATGACAGGTTGGACCCCTGCTCCCATACCTCATTGATACATAACTATTTGCACTTAGGAAATGGACAATGACTGATGTGGCTGTCCCTCTGATTTTCTTTCCCTGTGGGAAAGTGCTTTCTCGCTCAGCTCAGCCCTTTACCCGCCCCAATATAGCGGACAGTGGGGAAAACCCACCATCTGATAAAGTTGCTGCTTGGAACCCACAAAACCTCTCGAATACGGAGCTCCAATATATAGTGCCACAAGGGTAGATTTTCTGAGTCCTCGCCTGTGGCAAGAAAACCCTCATGCTGCAAGCAGCTTCAGACAATAGCAGGCCTGCTGATTTCCATTTTCCTTCCAGCTTTATCAACTTGCCCTCTCACTGTTAACGAGCAGTGTTAAAGTTTTGAACCCTAGTTTCTGTGCTGCTGTATCACTTTTAAAGTTTAACCATTTAGTGTGTACAATATGCCCTATTCTTTCCCCCAAAATATAGCACCTCATATTTCTCTGCATTAAATTTAATCTGACATCTATCTGCCCAATCTTCCATCTTGTTTATGTCATAGCCAATCCCTTGCGATTGAGGATGACTTGCTTCCATACTAAAAATGAGTACTCGGGTGATTGATGAACTCATTTTAAACGGTGGAAGATGCCTGTGCGCAAATTCTTTTAATGTGGGATGGCCGTTGCACACCAGCCATCACACAGGCTTGACGGAGCAAGGTCTTGGTCCAGTGGCAAGGGGATCCAAAACGACTGGAGACCAGGCTTCACCGCATGTGCCAATACATACACACAAACTCAAACATACTCCTACTGTCTTCCTTCCTTCCTCTTTCCCACAGGACCTCTGTCTACGTGGGATTCATAGTACGCAATATGAGCCTCACGACCTCACAGCCTCGCTATTGGCCTGTGCTGCACCTTCCCTTGGTTTTGTTTAAGTGCTCCTGAAGTCACTTGCAGTCCTCTTCGCAGTTAATAATATTCCCTATTTTTGTGTCATATGCAAATTTTGATATTGTACACCTAAGGCCCAAGTTTACGTTTATTGAGAAAATAAATTGTCTCAACAACAGGACACCACTTTCCTTCGGTGTGAAAAACATGACTCCAGAAATTCTATGAGCTCCTCCCAGTTCCCCCTCATCTAATAATCACGAGTCTCTATTTTCTGTCCTTTAACTAACTTCCTATCCATACTGCTACACTCTCTTTAATACCGTGAGTATTCATTTGATCTCGTATTGCGGCCTGTGGAAGCTTATTCACTACCAATGTTAGGCTGACTGATCTATATTTGTCTGGCTTATCCTTTTCTCCCTTCTTGAACAGAGGTAATACATTGGTAATCCTCCATCTCTGGCACAACATCCATAGCCAAGGATATGTGGATGTTTGTCAGAGCTGCTTCTTCTCCTCTCTGACTTTGCTCTGCATTCTGGGGTGCATGTCATCAGGGCCTAGTCTTTTTCCACTTTTAGTATTCAGTACTACTTGCGTATCCGTAGTTATCCTATCTAATTGCTTCACTTCCTCCTCTGGAATAACTTCATTCCCACTATCACACTCTTCTGTGAGCACAGAGATAATGTCATTTAGTATCTTCTCCATCCTTCATATTCCATCAATAGATTTCCTTTTCCATTTCTAAACTGCCCGACCATTTCTTTAACAATCCTTTTACTTTTTATGTGTTTAAAAATCCTTTACTATCTTCCTTTATGTTGCCCACAAAACAATAAATAGTTAATATATTTATAAGTTATTCAGATCAGAATAGAAAATACACTGCTAGTTTTGTTATGCATCCTTTGTTGCTCTGGACCACTCGCATTCAAAGAGCCGCAATTCAACCACAGAACATCCGCAACATTAAACAACATTTAAAAACTTACATTTTGCATAGCACCTTTAAAATAAAAATTCATCCCAGAATTTTCACAGATTATGCATAAGAAACTCAGATGTTAAGACAGGAAGGAAGGCATTTGAAAGGGTGACCAAAAACTTTGTTGAAGAAAAAGGGTTTTGAAAGGGGGTTGCAGGGAGAGAGAGAGAAAATAACATAGCAAGAGGTTTAGACAGGGAATTCCAGAGAGTAAGACTGGGAAGTTTAATGCTCTGCCATTAATAGTGGGCACAAAGAAGAAGGATGCACAAAAGCCACAGTTAGAGGAATGGACTATTCAGGGGGCTATATTGGGCTGGGGCAGATTGCAGAGATAGGGTGGGGTGAGGATTTAAAGAGGAGGGTGGTGATTAAAAATGTTATGCATTGAGGGTGGGGAGCTAATGCATGTCACCGAGGACAGAGATGATAGTCAACTGGCACTGAGTGGCAGGTGGGTATAAGGATTGACCAAAATTCCCTGGTTTGGGGAATCCGTCTTGGTCTCGGACTGTGCCAGTTCAAAACCCCTGTTAAGGTTCTGAAGCCTGGAGCCCTGAAAACAGCATGTGTATGTACACCTTCTGTGGAAACCTGGACTAACTTTTGGGTCCTTGAGACTTGGCCCTGGAGAACCTTTGTGCTGGACTGTCTGGAGATTCTTGTGAAAGATTTGGAGGACTTTATGGACTTATAGGTATATTCTGTGGATTTTGCTGGAAAAGACTGCAAAAAGCCTGAACAGGAGAGACGGAGTAAAAGAACACATATTGCTGAGATGATGGACAGGTGGGTTTTGCTGTGTGAGTATTGGGGGTCGGAGAACCTGCAAAGTCAGCAAAACCATTATTTACCTGTCACTCATCTCCTGAGTCATCACCTGACAACGATTAATTCCAACAAAGAACTCCAGGCCTGGGCCCGAGATTGACAGGTGGCAGGATGGCCTAGTACAATGGACTGGCAGTTAACACCTCGTCAAACTAAATTGGGCCATCATTTACCGTTAATGGCCCAGGTCGGCCGTTGGAGTTTGATCACATCTCAAAGGGTGCATCTTTTGAAACTGAACAAGCCCGAACAAAGGACTTTTTAAAACCAACTAGGTCAGAGCCCTGTATCCAGGCTCCACCTTCTCCAGCAAGAAAGTGTTCGCGTCAGTGTTCGTGTTCATGCCCAAGTGTTCGCAGTGTCTCCAGCATTTTGCTGACCAACAAGCAACCTCGCTCCAACCAAAGGGGGCCAAGTCAAAACCGCAACCGGGAGCATGACACTCAGCTCGGTCAGCTGCAACCAGGCCCCGAACTCCACCAAGGTCCAGCTTGGGATTAAAACCCAAATGGGCCCATCGAAACCAACAGAAGAACCTGCCACCATATTACCAGGGGCCAACCAGCGACGATCGAGCCGACCACCCGCCCTCTGAGTGGTCGAATTAACCGGGGTCCCCAACGACAATAAAACAACTCTCCCGTCGCTAGAAAACAAAGCCTACCATTCCTGAAGACAACATCTAAACTGCATTGGCAAGTATAATTCTGACCTTGAAGGTGTAGACCTAGACAGTAAGGTTTGGGTGTTGGGAGGTGTTTTTTTTTTGGTTTAGACAGATACACTGTAATTTTGTGTGTTCTTCTTCCTCCCTTCTAGCTCTGTCTGACCGTGATTGTTACGTTGCATTAAAGTTTGGTAGTTTTCACATGTCTGAAATAAAGTTTTGGTGCCTTCAATTTTCTAATAAACACCTGAGACTCATTCCAAACACACATTTGACTACCTTTTGTTTTATTACTTCTGTGATAAGTCCAGGGTCCAGAACCAGGGGTTAAGAGAACTTCGAAACTGCTCAGAGAAGTTCCCACAGGCTAGGCATAAGCTGTGGGGGCTCAAAGGTCGTAGTAAAACCCCCTACATGGGATGTGTACAGAAATGTTGAATAAGTTGGAGTTTATCAAGGATAAGAGATGGAGGGCCAACAAGGGGAGTGTTGGAGTAGTCAACTTTGGAGCTGATGACGGTATGTGTAATGCATGTATTAAAGTTTGCAATAACCAATTAAATGAATATTTTCAGTATTAGATTTAATCAATGTTATTGAAACTGTGAGAAAAAAGAAGCATTTCTATCTGCGTTAGAGTATCGATTAGCTTCTTTATTGCTAGCCATAGTACACACATGGTGAATTTTATTATCTATTGTCTATTTCTACATTTCAGTCAGACAGATTGAATGTCAATTATTGTGCAAATGTGAATTAGTACTGGTCTCTAATGGATAATATAAAGTTTAAGATGTTAAATGCTTAAATGGGCAGTTTTTCATTTTGTAACTTCTGTACCACAAATGGTTCCACACTTGTTCCACAAGCATTGTCTATGCTTGAGTACTTCGAAAGGCAGCCCATCTATGTAATTAAAGTGCTTCCGTTCATTAATGGGGTAGATTTTGATTGCGGTTTGCTCTCCTGCAGATCACTGGGAGTGATGATTCACAGACGCATGGGAGTGGCACATGTTACCCTCTCTCAGGATAACATCACATCAGCTCCCTCTTCCCCGACTCAACCAATGCTCACCATGCAAGAAAGGGTACAAGAAAGCCAGCTAAGCCAATCTGCTCTGACAGCAGCTGAGATGTTGTGGTGTGCAGCTGAGCCCTCAAGGCCCTGAGCTCCTAGAGTTCATCGAACTCAAACATCTTTAGTGCTTTCATCTCAACATCTGCAGCGTTTCACCATGCATGCTCAAGCCACTGGGTGATAACTTCATAGGACCAGTAGAATAGGCAATAAATCACTTAAGAAACACAGGCCGGAATCTTCTCAGCCCTGCCAGTGCGGGTTTGGAGGTGGGTCCGCTGCCAAAATGGCCTTGATTGACAGCAGGACGGGATCCCGCTCTAAACCCGCCTCCTTGTAAGTTTAACTGTCGGGTTTGCGTGCAGATCGCAGACCCAACACCAAGTGGCAGGCCAGTTAATGAAGCTACTTAACAGGTACTTTAATGCTATTTAAGAGGATTAAAAGCAGGCACTTACAATTTTACCAACATTTTGATGAGTTTGCCATCCCTCGGGTTTCATGCCAGTTTCATATGTCTGTCGGGTTCTCAGTGAATCTCTATTGCTTTGGCTAGTTGACAGCTACAGAAGTGGTATAAAAGCTACCATTTCACAGCTGTTCACTTTTCAATGTCAGAAGCTGAAGCCTTCAGGATTTGGAAGAAACCTTTGAGCTGTATGCAGTTTGGAGCTGTTTGCAGTGAACTCTATTCACTGTCACCTCCTTGGAGCAACCTCTCTCACCATCTGTCATCTCAACCTTACCTGCCATCTATTCCAGCAGTATCAATGCCCTTGAAATAATCTCATCTTGGTCTTCAGACTCCCACCGCAATCAGCTCCAACACCAACATCACTAAATACACCAGCATCACCGATAACAACACCAAACTTCTCCACAATCAACTGATGCTACACAGGGCATCAGCACCTGACCATATCGCTGCCCGGGAGGCCAGGGATGGCCTCACCATGGCCACATTTACTTCATTTTGCGCTGTAAACCCTGGCTGTCACATGATGTGCCAGGTTGGCACCACCCCAGACCAGCAACATAAAGCATCCCTGCAATGTCCAAGCCATTCCTTTCACACTCATCACCATTGTGCAGGGTACTCTTATGTCTGACTATTCAGACATACAACTCACTCTATAACTCACTAAGCCACTTTGAAAGGTGCCCACAAATCTGTCCAAAAACACAAGGTGTTCAAAATAAAAGTTTCAATGATTTGACAACACATTTACAGAAACTTTACATATTGGCTAAACCACCCAAGTGCCTACCCTTGTGTGTTGTTAGTTGGTATGATTGGACAAGGATGTAGGTAAGTGTGAGAGGTGGCTAGTGAGATAGGGAAGTGATAATGTAGATACATAGAAGCATAGAAAATAGGTGCAGGAGTAGGTCATTCGGCCCTTCAAGCCTGCACCACCATTCAATAAGATCATGGCTAATCATTCACCTCAGTACCCCTTTCCTGCTTTCTCTCCATACCGCTTGACCCCTTTAGCTGTAAAAGCCATATCTAACTCCCTCTTGAATATATCTAATGAACTGGCATCAACAACTCTCTGCGGCAGGGAATTCCACAGGTTAGCAACTCTCTGAGGGAAACAGTTTCTCCTCATCTCAGTCCTAAATGGCTTACTCCTTATCCTTAGACTATGTCTCCTGGTTCTGGACTTCCCCAACATCGGGAACGTTCTTTCTGCATCTAACCTGTCCAGTCCCATCAGAATTTTATATGTTTCTATGAGATCCCCTCTCATCCTTCTAAACTCCAGTGAATAAAGGCCCAGTCGACCCAGTCTCTCCTCATATGTCAGTCCAGCCATCCCGGAAATCAGTCTGGCGAACCTTCGCTGCACTCCCCCAATAGCAAGAATGTCCTTCCTCAAATTAGGAGACCAAAACTGAGCACAATATTCCAGGTAAGGCCTCACCAAGGTCCTGTACAACTGCAGTAAGACCTCCCTGCTCCAATACTCAAATCCCCTAGCTATGAAGGCCAACATACCATTTGCCTTCTTCACCGCCTGCTGTACCTGCATACCAACTTTCAATGACTGATATACCATGACACCCAGGTCTCGTTGCACTTCCCCTTTTCCTAATCTGCAGCCATTCCGATAATATTCTGCCTTTGTGTTTTTCCCCCAAAGTGGATAACTTCACATTTATTCACATTATACTGCATCTGCCATGCATTTGCCCATTCACGTAACCTGTCCAAGTCACTCTGCAGCCTCTTAGCATCCTCCTCACAGCTCACACCACCACCCAGTTTAGTGTCATCTGCAAACTTGGAGATATTACACTCAATTCCTTCATCTAAATCATTGATGTATATTGTAAATAACTGGGGTCCCAGCATGAGCCCTGCGGCACCACACTAGTCACTGCCTGCCATTCTGAAAAGGAACCGTTTATTCCGACTCTCTGCTTCCTGTCAGCCAACCAGTTCTCTATCCACGTCAGTAATTTACGCCCAATACCATGTGCTTTGATTTTGCACACCAATCTCTTGTGTGGAACCTTGTCAAAAGCCTTTTGAAAGTCCAAATACACCACATCCACTGGTTCTCCTTTATCCACTCTACTAGTTACATCCTCAGAAACTCAAGAAGATTTGTCAAGCATGATTTCCCTTTCATAAATCCATGCTGACTTGGACCGATCCTGTCACTGCTTTCCAAATGCGCTGCTATTTCATCTTTAATAATTGATTCCAACATTTTCCCCACTACTGATGACAGACTGACTGGTCTATAATTCCCTATTTTCTCTCTCCCTCCTTATTTAAAAAGTGGGGTTACATTAGCTACCCTCCAGTCCATAGGAACTGATCCAGAGTCGATAGACTGTTGAAAAATGATCACCAATGCATCCACTATTTCTAGGGCCACTTCCCTAAGTATTCTGGGATACAGACTATCAGGCCCCAGGGATTTATCGGCCTTCAATCCCATCAATTTCCTGCCTAATAACGATATCCTTCAGTTCCTCCTTCTCACTAGACCCTCGGTCCCCTAGTACTTCCGAAAGGTTATTTATGTCTTCCTTCGTGAAGACAGGACCAAAGTATTTGTTCAACTGGTCTGCCATTTCTTTGTTCCCCATTATAAATTCACCTGAATCTGGCTGCAAGGGACCCATGTTCGACTTCACTAATCTTTTTCTCTTCACATATCTATAGAAGCTTTTGCAGTCAGTTTTTATGTTCCTGGCAAGCTTCCTCTCATACTCTATTAACCCCCTCCTAATTAAACCCTTTGTCCTCCTCTGCTGAATTCTAAATTTCTCTCAGTCCTCAGATTTGCTGCTTTTTCTGGCCAATTTATATGCCTCTTCCTTGGATTTAACACTATCCTTAATTTCCCTTGTTAGCCACGGTTGAGCCACCTTCCCCTTTTTATTTTTACTCCAGACAGGGATGTACAATTGTTGAAGTTCATCCATGTGATCTTTAAATGTTTACCATTGGTTATCCACTGTCAACCTTTTAAGTATAATTTGCCAGTCTATTCTAGCCAATTCACGTCTCACACCATCGAAGTTACCTTTTCTTAAGTTCAGGACTCTAGACTCTGAATTAACTGTGTCACCCTCCATCTTAATAAAGAATTCTACCATATTATGGTCACTCTTCCCCAAGGGGCCTCACACAACAGGATTGCTAATTAGTCCTTTCTCATTACACATCATCCTGTCTAGGATGGCCAGCCCTCTAGTTGGTTCCTCGACATATTGGTCCAGCAAACCATCCTTAATACACTCCTCCTTCACTGTATTGCTACCAGTTTGGTTAGCCCAATCTATATGTACAAACCGGACCAGTACAACTGCAGTACCTTTATTGCACGCATCTCTAATTTCTTGTTTGATGCTGTCCCTAACCTCACTACTACTGCTTGGTGGTCTGTACACAACTCCCACTAGCGTTTTCTGCTCTTTGGTATTCCGCAGCTCCACCCATACAGATTCCACATCATCCAAGCTAATGTCCTTCCTTACTATTGCGTTAATTTCCTCTTTAACCAGCAATGCTACCCCACCTCTTTTCCTTGCTGTCTATCCTTCCTGAATGTTGAATACCCCTGGATGTTGAGTTCCCAGCATTGGTCACCCTGGAGCCATGTCTCCGTGATGCTAATTGTATTAAATTCATTAATTGATGCCTGTGCAGTTAATTCATCCACCTTATTGCGAATACTCCTCGCATCAAGGCACAGAGCCTTCAGGCTTGTCTTTTTAACATACTTTGCCCTTTTAGAATTTTGCTGCAATGTAGCCCTTTTGGATTTTTACCTTGGGTTTCTCTGCCCTCCACTTTTACTTTTCTTCTTTCTATCTTTTGCTTCTGCCCCCATTCTACTTTCCTCTGTCTCCCTGCATAGGTTCCCATCCCCCTGCCATATTAGTTTAACCCCCTCCCCAACAGTACTAGCAAACACTCCCCCTGGGGCATTGGTTTTGGTCCTGCCCACGTGCAGACCGTCCAGTTTGTACTGGTCCCATCTCCCCCACAACCGGTTCCAATGTCCCAGGAATTTGAATCCCTCCCTTCTGCACCACTCCTCAAGCCATGTATTCATCTGAGCTATCCTGTGATTCCTACTCTGACTAGCACATGGCACTGGCAGCAATCCTGAGATTACTACCTTTGAGATCCTATTTTTTAATTTAACTCCTAGCTCCCTAAATTCAGCTTGTAGGACCTCATCCGGTTTTTTACCTGTATTGTTGGTACCTATATGCACCACAACAACTGGCTGTTCACCCTCCCCCTTCAAGATGTTCTGCAACCACTCCGAATCATCCTTGACCCTTGCACCAGGGAGGCAACATACCATCCTGGAATCTCGATTGCAGCCGCAGAAACGTCTATCTATTCTCCTTACAATAGAATCCCCTACTACTATTCCTCTCCCACTCTTTTTCCTTCCCTCCTGTGCAGCAGAGTCACCCATGGACTTGGCTGCTGCTGCCCTGCCCTGACGAGACATCCCCCCCAACAGTACCCAAAGCAGTGTATCTGTTTTAGAGGGGGATGACCTCAGGGGACCTCTGCATTACCTTCCTTCCACTGCTCTTCCTGTTGATCATCCATTTCCTATCTGAGAGGGAAAGAGAGAGAGAGGGATGGGTGGAGGTGCAAGGTCAGTTGGTGTGAGTAAGGATGTGCAGGAGTAGAGTAGGGAAGGCAGAGTGATGGAGATGTAATGAGTGGCACAGCAGGATGAGGTTGAATGTGGCTTTGCAGTAACGTTTCATTATCTACTGAGATCATTGAAAGGTTTGCGCCATTGCAACCAGATCCTTCTGACAACATCCTGCTTGTGCCCTCTTGTGCAATGTGCAAGCAGGCTGCGTGGTGCCCTGCAGGAGGAAGACAACCTCCCTGCACACTGTGACTCCCTCCATAAGAAAGAAAGATTTTGATTTAATCATCTGGAGGGAGTCATGGGAGAACCAGAGTGCAGCCGTGCACCTTTGTGCAGTATTTGTCAGTGTTTGCAGCAGCTGAATGCTGTAGAACACTAACAGAAGAACTGTCAAAAAAAAGTTGGCTGTGGTCCCTTTAAGGAAACCAGGACGCATCATCAGATGACGTCATCAGACCAGTTTCCTGTTAATCGGGAGGGCTTAACAAGCCCAATCATCGTAAAATAGTGCTGAGAGGGCAGGATGGAGCTGGGAACGCGTTCCCCACAAGCTACCAATGCCGCCCGCACCCATCTCGCCACTGTTGGTGAAATCGCGGCCACACTGTGGGTTAACACTTGGGTGATTATCTTGTGTTATGGCAGTTGTGTCAGCTATTAAAAAAAACACGTGTGGAAATTATGGGCTCCATTTTCCCCAAGGCATTTTTTTGGCGTACTTGAAGAGTTGCGCTCGATTTTTTGGGGCCCCAAGTATGCCAAAAAAAAAAAGTTGTAAGTTTCCCTATTGGATCTCTTCATTTTGCATGGCCTAACCCGATCTTTAGTTTTGGGGGTGAAGCCTAGATCTGCGCCAAAAAAAAATCGGTCTGCCAGGGTAACCAGGGACACAATGCGAGCTGAGGCTGCAAAGTGAATCATACAGCCACCTCGCAACACAACATATTAAAAGAATTGAAAAACACATAGCACCAACTTACCTGCAACCCCGCCTGAAGGCTGTCCAGTCGCCGGTTTGTCTCCCTCTCCCCCTCTCCCCTTCTCTCCCTCTCTCTTTCTTGGGGTAAACCAGGGACCGACACTGTAAACTGGGGACCAAGAATGGAAGTGGGCGGGGTTGGAGGTAAGTTGCTGCTATGTGTTTTTCAATTCTTTCAGTGTGTCCGGGCATCTGCTGCACCGCTTTCCTTACCTGCGCCGATTTCCTTAACTCCAGGGAAGGTTTTTCAGGACAGGCCACATACACTGGCCTAATCAGAACTGGAGTAACTCTCAGCTGGCCAAACTTCCCTAAATGGCTGGAAGTGGCGTAGATGGCTGGTTACGCCCCCTTTGGCTGAAAAAAAAACTGACTTAAAAAATTCGTAACTAACTGAGTTACGCTGGTGCAAATTGATTGGGGAAAATGGGGATTTTTAAGTTAGGCCAGAAAAAGTAGCCTGCTCCAAAAGAAACGGCGCAAATACTGGGGAAAATTGAGCCCTATTTCCCTATCTCTGTATTCTCCTCAAGCACTACAACTATCCGAGATATCTGCGTTCCTCCAATTCTAGCCTCTTGAATATCCCTGATTTAATTACTCCAACGTTGCCGTCAGCTGCCTCGGCCCTAAGCTCTGGAATTCCCTCCCTAAACCTCTACATCTCTCCACCTCTTTTTCCTCCTTTAAGACGCTCCTTAAAACCTACCACTATGATCGGTCATCTGCCCTAATATCTCCTAACGTGGCGCGGTGTCAAACTGTGTTTGATAATGTTCCTGTGAAGCATCTTGGGATGTTTTACTATGTTAAAGGCTTCATATAAATACAATTTTGTTGCTGTTGTTGTTGAAATTGCAACTTTGTTGGCAGTGTGGGTATTCAGCAGGATCTGAGCCAGAAATGGCAGATGGCTTCTGTGTCAGTATTGGTCAGTAGCTGGAAGTCGTTTATTGCAGGTTGGACAGACCTGCTCAGATGGTGCAGTTGCCTGTTAATGTAGTTGGGTGATGGTATGTGTGAATGGCCTTGATTAGCTGAATTGCTGCTGAATTAGCTGTTGGTGCAAAGCAGCAACTTCATGTTGTCTTCCTCCCATTTCTCTCCAGCTTCACCGTCGCGGGCCCATCAGCATCAGATGACGGCTGGTCTTCTGGCAGTGGTGGCTCTGCATCGTACCCCGTTTGAACAGCAAAGTTGTGGAGGACACAGCACATCTTAACTATCCAGAAGTCGCCCGATCTGTCAAGGCACCAAAAGCATTGCTTCAGCACATCTATAAAGTCCTGTGTGCTGCCATGGCTCACGTTATATCAGTGTTCAGCTGTGGTGCAGTGGTCCACAGAGGTGACATCTGCCATTTATAGAGAGGGTATCCCATGCCCCAGCATCCAACCACTGATCTGCTCATCTTGGTCAATTGGTGAGGATACGGTGGACTGGCGCTGTATATATGCATCCTGGCACCAGCTGTACATTAAGGGAAAGAAACATAGAAAACATAGAAAATAGGTGCACGAGTAGGCCATTCGGCCCTTCGAACCTGCACCACCATTCAATAAGATCATGGCTGATCATTCCTTCAGTATCCCTTTCCTGCTTTCTCTCCATACCCCTTGATCCCTTTAGCCGTAAGGGCCATATATAACTCCCTCTTGAATATATCCAATGAAAGATACCCTTTTCTGTTGAGAAATAAAGTTGGCTCATGTGGAGATGTGCTGACGGTGATGCACGTACAGTCAATGACTGCCTGTACTTGGAGGAACCCTGTAATGCAACGAGCCCGAAAGCTCTTTCTTATTGACTTTAGATGTTCTTGAAGACTCTGATGTAATTGTTTGCCTTGGTAAAAAGAGTGTCCATAAGAACATAAGAAATAAGAGCAGAAATAGGTCATGTGACCCCTCAAGCCCTCAAGTATCACCATCAGGACATCTCCACATGAGCCATCTTTATTTCTTAATAGAAAAGGGTACCATTCCCTTAATGTACAGCTGGTGCCATGTTGCCTATATACTGCGCCAGTCCACCATATCCTCACCGATTGACCAAGCTGAGCAGATCAGAGGTTGGATGCTGGGGCACAAGGGATACCCTCTCTATAAATGGCAGATGAAATCTCTGTGGACCACTGCACCACAGCTCTGCCATTCAATAAAACCATGGCAAAATTTTTACATCAACTTTGCTTTCCCGCTCGATCCCCATAGCCCTAGATTCCCTTGGTGCCCAAACATCTATCGATCTCTGTCTTGAATATACTCAACGACTGAGCATCCACAGCCCTCTGGGGTAGAGAATTCAAAAGATTCACAACCCCCTGAGTGAAGAAATTTCTCCTCATCTCTATCCTAAATAGTCGACTACTTATCCTGAGACTTTGGGCTGGATTTTCGGGTTTGGTGATTTTGGGGTGTTAATCATGTCGGGACGGTATTAATAGCGCCTGGAAAACGTTTGTGCCTCTGTCCGTAAAATTTGACTGAAACTGAGGTTCAATGATCGGGGGCGCTAAATCAGGTGTTATACACCTGTGCTTGGCCACCAACCTGAAAACCGCGGTGCAAAAAATCCTCTAAACTTTGCGCATGCACAGACCCGCTCGACACTTCCCGGGCCCGGGTGAAAGTTTAGGGCGTACCGATTTTGTTTGCACATGTGCAGATCTACCGGCCCACTTCACTAAGAGCTGGAGGCATGGCGCAGCAGGAGGGACGCCAGTGAGCACGCCGCTTCTCTGCAACGGCCGCTGAGGCCCTAGTTCAGGCCATTGACAGGAGGTGGCCTGCACTACATGTTGTGGGAGGAAGGAGGCCTGTGCCAAGGGTCTTCAGTAGGATTTGGAGAGTGATAGTGCAGGAGGTGTCAGCGGCAGACATGGTGGCTAGAACTGCCACACAATGCTGCAAAAAGTTTAACGACCTCACGAGGGTCATCAGGGTGAGTACCCTTTACATTTATAGACCCCTGCCATGGTTGCAAGATCACTGTCTCACACAATGTAAAGTCTTTGATGGAACTGCCCCTTGTCTATGTATTCAGGTCATGGTGTGGGTTGTTGAAATCACCTGAAAGCTGGAGGCTCAGTTCACCAACCAATCCCTGCACATTCAGGCAGACCCTCTTGTCCCCTAATCATTGACAACCCCCCTCGTATTCCCCTTCCACTCTTGATATACGTTGGCCAAACGTCCCCCTGAGCCGTAATGCTACCTGGCTCTCACCTTCTTTCAGTCTTTTCACATGCTCAGTCTGCAGCCATGCAGATTATAATCATTTGCCAGACAGTAGCAGCTATGGAAGGCACATGTGGCACAAGAGGAGCTGCACACTTACTCAACCCTTCTTCTTGCTCTTATTGTAGGCCAAGTTAGCGCATAATCACCAGGAGCAGCAGTGGACTGGAGGTGGAGGGCCTGATATGCAGGACCTCACGGAGGTGGAGCAGTGTCGGCCCTCATGGGCACCCCAGTTCGTGTGGTGGCCGGCGGCGAGGCAGAGCCCCCTACGGGTAGTGATGGTGTGTGAATGGCTTTTGCGATAGATGTGAGTTCCTTGACCCCTAATATCAAGCGGCCTAGCCCCTTTACATTTAGATGGCCAATGCCACCTTCCTCTTTCAGCCTGCCCCCTCCCCTGCTGCTAACCACACGTCTGTTGCTTTGTGCTTACAGATGACCAGCCAAGAGCACAGGAGCCTTCCCATGAGCCGTTGACATCTGGGGACGAAGGAGATGATGAGGGAGGGGATGACAGTGTGCTCCCTGAACGGGAGACCCCATTAGTCCCACCGAATGGGGACACAACATCGGGGGACGACATCTCATTTGAGGGATTTGATGTGTCTGAGGCTCCTGGCCCCAGTGGCCGACAGCAATGCCCAATGAGAGATGACGCTTGGAGGCCAGCTCCCCGGAGGGTGAGTCCGCCCAGTAGTCCTGCTCAGAGACAGGTAGACGTGGACCTGGACTTAGTGGCTGTGTTCAGGGAGAACGGGCAAATGCACCGCAACCTCATGGATGCATTGAGTAGGGTCCTGCAGAGCATCGATCCACTTGCTATGAGTGTGGCGGAAGCAGCCTCACGCATTGCCCGTGCAGCTCAGGACTCCAGTGACTTGGCCTCTCACAGAGGCAGATGGGCTCCATCAGTGATAGTGGAGTCCCAGAGGGGATGATGCGTATTGTGTATGTAAGTACTCTGTTAATGACTCCACGAGGCAGGGGTATGGCACTTAAACTGTACAGACTGTAGTCCTTTATTGCAGCTGCTAGAGTGAGGACACCAAAAGGTGAGCTCCCTTTTATACTGGGTTACCTGCAGTGTACAGGTGACCCTTAGGTCTCCAGCAGCAGCACCCTCTGGTGTACAGGTAAGGCATATACAGGGTGAAGTTACATTCAGGTCTAGTGTTACAGTACATCATTGGCATGCATACATAATAATGCGTGCCATGGGTGCAGCAGCTATCGCATCGCAGGCACAAGCCACGCAACAGTTAGGTGATGCCATGCGATCACTGACTGCTGCTGTCCTCTCTGTGTTCCTCAAAGTCCGACGGGGAAGTGACGGTGCTGAAGCAGGTCAGCAAGTTGTGGTCACACATCGTGCTCCGGATGCCGAGGCTCCGCCCCATGTGAGTGACAGTGGTCCCCTGAAAATTGAAGGTGCTGTCCTTCCTCAAGATGACAGCATTGCGGCTCCCACCACTGCCACTCCGATCGTGCACCTAACGCGGTTCACACCCAAGCCATCTCAGACTGCTGCCACTGATGCCGGGCCTTCAACAGCCAGAGTTGGTCCAGGGTGTCCTCATAGGCCATCTGTACTGTCTGGCCCACACACACAGCAGCCCTCAAACAGCCTTGCTGTAAGCACTGAGGCCTCATTGAGGAGGAGGAGTCAGTGTGGATGGGGGTTAAAGGTTAGGGGGGGGGAAAGGTCAGGCCAAGTCTGATTAAGGACTAGCACCATGTTGGGGAGATGCACTAAAAATTGTTAATCTGGCCTGTATATAGTTACCGTACATTGCTGCACTTCATTGGTGTTGAGTGTTGCAACAGAACGTTGTATTTTTTTTGGGGGGTTGGGAGGGGTGTTTGTTTGCTTGAGTAAAATATTACTTTGACCATTGCCATTGTCGTCTTGTGTATCATTGTAAACTTAACCAGAGATGTACCATTATGGTGGCACATAGCACAGCCAGTATTAGCTGCATCCCTCAGCTTTCTCCATTCAAGAGAACCAATCCATTTTGAGCTGCCAACATGCGGCTCTTGGTCCGACGGCATCTCCACGCTGCCTTCCCCATGTAAGATGTGGCTGTCCATTAGTAGCCTCGACAGGCTTCTGTTCATCATCTTCCTCCTCCTGAGGTGGGGCTGCAATCCCCACTTGCATGATGGCCAAATTGTGCAGCATGCAGCACAACATAATGAATTCCGAGACCTGTTGAGGAGAGTATTGAAGGCTGCCTCCAGAGTGTCCAGGCATCAGAAGTGCTGTTTCAGCACCCCAATTGTCTGTTCGATGACGTTGTAGGTGGCTGCATGACTCTCATTATAGCGCTGCTCCGCTTGTGTGGTGGGGTTTCGGGGGGGGACGGGGGACCGGGGGGGGGGGGTAATGAGTCACATGGCTAGGCTGCATCCTTTGTCCCCGAGCAGCCAGTCACGTCATTCCTGTGGTGGCTGAAACAATGAGATAGTGCTCTCACGCAGGATGGAAGCATCATGTGCACTCCCTGGTTAGCGGGCATTCACTGCGAGGATGTGCTGAGTGTGGTCACACACCAGCTGCACATTTATGGAGTGATATCCCTTTCGGTTTCTGAATATATCTGCATGGTGTAATGGTGCTCGCAAAGGCCACGTGTGTGCAGTCAATGGCTCATTGATCCTTCGGGAAGCCCTCAATTCTGCAAAACCCACATGCCTGCTCATTGGAAATGTTATGAAATCCATTTTACAGGCGTACAGAGCCTTTATGACATGGCGAATGCAGCAATGTGCAGCGTATTGAGAGATGCTGCATATGCTCCCTGTTGCAGCCTGGAAAGAACTGGAGGCATAGAAGGCCAGCGCCACATTCACAGCGATAGGCAGTGTAGTCCTGTTGCCGCTGTAAGGCTGCAGGTCTGCCTGTAGGAGATGGCATATCTCTGTCAGCACTTCCTTTTGGAAGCGCGCTTCTCACACACTGCTCCTTAGAGAGCTGGAGGTATAAGTGTTGCTGCCTGTAAACACGTGGGAGGTAAGGCCTCCTCCCCAGATGTCTTCGGCCTCTCCTCACACGACACATTAATTTGTGCACTCCCAATCACCTTTATCAGTTCTTTGGTGTACGTGCGCAGCTTGGCGTTAACAGAGCTGAGCCTGGGCCTCACAGTCTTAGTATCCCACAGCTTATTAAATGCCCTCTCGTTCATGATCGATTGACTTGCCCCAGTGTCCAGTTCCATCAATACCGGTATTCCGTTAAACTTCACATTAATCAAAATTGGTTTACTTTTGGTTATGAAAGAGTACAGTCCATACACCTCCTCCTCTGGCATCTCGTATTGTGTATCCGGATCCGCGCTAGTCTGACTTTCATCCTCCTCGTGGTGTGTCGCAGCTCGCTTGCTCATCTGCGGACACTTGCGCTGGAGATGCCCCACTCTCAGACAGCCTTTGCAACTATATTGCTTAAATCGGCACTGCTGGTGTCGATGATTACCCTCACAACGCCAACACGGAGATGTCGGATACATTCCCGCTGGCGGACTTTGGGCAGCCACAGGTTTCGCGAATGCAGCCGGATGGGCCCTGCCATATGTCGCTCTGCCGAACGCCAAATCATTCGCGAATGCAGCCGGATGGGCTCTGCCATGTGCCGCTCTGCCGAACGCCGAATCAATTGCATTTACAGTACTTGCCGAGGTTCGGTTCTTCACCGATATTTGCTTTAAATTCCTGTCCGTCGTCATACACGATTGAGTGATCTGGATGGCACTTTTTAAATCCAGCTCCTCCACCGCCAGAAGTTTGCGCAGGATCACCTCGTGGTTGATACCGATAACAAAGAAGTCCCGCAGCATGTCTGCCAACACCGTCCCGAACTTGCACGGTCCCGCTAGAAGTCTCAGGTCAGCAACGAATTCCGCCGCGCTCTGGCCCTCCGATCGAATGTGTGTATAAAACCTGTATCTCGAGATGATGATGCCGTCATCTGGCTTGAGGTGCTCCCGTATCAACTTACACAACTCCTCGTACTTTTTCTCTGTTGGATCACTAGGCATGAGTAGATTCTTTATCAGACCGTAGATCTTTGAACCGCATACAGTGAGGAACACGGCCCGGAGTCAATCTGCATCGTCGACACCTTCATTTTGTTGGCCACGATGTACTGGTTCAAACGGCTCACAAAGTCTGCCCAATCTTCTCCCTCCATGAATCGCTCTAAAAATCCAATCGTGCTCATTTTGCAAACAAAGGTTCTTGTATTCTCGTCGCCAACTGTTTATGCAATAAAGGTACAAACTGAGTACTGGTTAACTGAACAAGGCACAACCTCGTTTCTGCTTTATTACGGCCCAATGTGCCTGATTCACAAAATGGCTGGCCTTTTATATCAGAGCAGCACCATGTGCGTGCTGCTCAGTGGCCTCCAACAAGGACTCTATCTGGTGGCTACAAACAGCATGTACATACATGACACCCTTGTTGCTTTTGCTGCCGCTGCTCTTGTTCTTCTTTCTCCTCCACCTACCGTTGAGTGGCCAAAATGCCTTCCATTGTCAAAGGTTTCCAGTCCCTCTCTGATGTCACGATAGGAATTCTGGACCAATGTATATTGTAGTGTTCCAATTGACTCTCTCAATGCTAGTAATCCAGAGGCCTGGAATAATAATCTGGAGACATGAGTTTCAATCCCAACATGGCAGGTGGGGAATTTGCAATTAGTTAATTAAATAAATCTAAAATAAAAAGCTAGTATCAGTAATGGTGACCATGAGACTACTGTGGAAATGTATTTTTATCTAAGCTGTACCACACTGTATTTTTGTGCCCTTTTAATATAAAACAAAATGGAGTCCTGGTCCTTCCAGAAATTTCTGCAACAAGCAGTCGGTTTGCATAAACAGCTAAACCTGGCTTGAAATGGCTGATAGCCACCAGACAGCTAGGAGGCAAGTCCTGCTGAGACAAGTACCCCCCATGGTGCTCTCCTATTGTCTATATAACACCAGTTCCACTCCACCCCACCCTTTTCGAAGTACTCAAACCACCAGCCATTATCTCTTGTAGAGACCTCATCCATTTGATGCAAAAAGATAACTGACCAGGAAACTGGACAATCCTGACACAATGCAATGCAGGTAATAGCTCATTACCACACTCTCATCGAGTAATGGCCGGCTGGCCAAACTAATAACCCTGACAAAAGGAAATATCTGGAAACCATGTCAGGACAAGGATGTTGAAAAATTAACTCTTTATCTGTATTCACTGACTGCGAGACAGAGCCAATACACAGGGAGAGGCCATAACTTGGGTTTTACTGTATAAATATCTCGTGAAATTGTACTATTTCGGGGGGTCGCCACGTAGCCTTTGACTGGGTGAGACCTTTCTCCTTGCTGCAAGTAAATTAAAGAAACTTCTGCCGGAGCTGAAGGTGTCTGAGTCGTTTATCAGGAGTCGAGATTTCGACACAACCGGATTTTTATAAAACGCCATCTGGTTCACTAATGTCCTTTAGGGAATGAAATCTGCCATCCTTACCTGGTCTGGTCTATATGTGACTCCAGACCCACAGCAGTGTGGTTGACTCTTAAGTGCCCTCTAAAATGGCCGAGCAAGCCACTCAGTTGTAACAAACTGCTACAAGAAACAATAATAAGAATAAAACCGGATGGGCCACCCTGCATCGACCTCGGCACCGGCTTTGGCGACGCCAATGGCACATCCAACCTAGTCAACCCTACAAAGTCCTCCTCACTAACATCTGGGGACTTGTGCCAAAATTGGGAGTGTTGTCCCACAGGCTAGTTAAGCAACAGCCTGACATAGTCATACTCACAGAATCATAACTTTCAGCCAATGTCCCAGACTCCTCCATCACTATCCCTAGGTATGTCCTGTCCCATTGGCAGGACAGACCCGCCCAGGGTGGTGGCACAGTGGAACACAGTTGGAAGGGAGTAGCTCTGGGAGTCCTCAACATTGACACCGGATTCCATTAAGTCTCATGGCTTCAGGTCAAGCACAGGTAAAGAAACCTCCTGCTGATTACCACGTACCGCCCTCCCTCAGTTGAACACCACCTGGAAGAAGCATAGAGCATAGCAAGGGCACAGCATGTACTCTGGGTCGTAGACTTCAAAGACCATCACCAAGAGTGGCTCGGTAGCACCACTACTGACCGAGCTGGCCGAGTCCTGAAGGACATAGCTGCCAGACTGGACCTGTGGCAGCTGGTGAGGGAACCAACACCAGAGAAAAACCTACTTGACCTCGTCCTTACCAATCAACCTGTCGCAGATGCATCTGTCCATGACAGTATTGGTAGCAGTGACCACCACACAATCATTGTAGAGATGAAGTCCTGTCTTCATACTGAAGACTTCCTCCATCGTATTATGTGGCACTACCACTGCGCTAAATAGGATATATTCGGAACAGATTTAGCAGCTCAAAGCTGGGCATCCATGAGGCGCTATGGGCCATCAGCAGCAGCAGAATTGTATTCCACCATAATCTGTAACCTCATGGCTCGGCATATCCCTCACTCTACCATTACCATCAAGCCAGGTGATAAATCCTGGATCAATGAGGAATGCAGAAGAAAATGCAAGGAGCAACACCAGGCAAACCTAAAAATGTGGTGCCAATGTGGGAAAGCTGCAACACAGCACTACATACATGCTAAGCAGCAGAAACAGTACGTTATAAACAGAGCTAAGCGATCCTACAATCAACGGATCAGATCAAAGCTCTGCAGTCCTGCCAAATCCAGTCGTGAATGGTGGTTGACAATTAAACAACTGGAGGAGGAGGCTCCATGAATATCCCCATCCTCAACGATGGCAGAGCCCAGCACGCAAAAGACAAGGCTGAAGCGTTTGAAACCATCTTCAGCCAAAAGTGTAAAGTGGATGATCCATATCAGCCTCCTCCTGTGATTCCCATCCATCACAGAAGCCAGTCTTCAGCCAATTCGATTTACTCCACGTGATATCAAGAAGTGGCTGAGGGAACTGGATACAACAAAGGCTATAGGTCCCGACAACATTCCGGCTGTCGTGCTGAAGACTTGTGCTCCAGAACTAGCCATGCCTCTAGCCAGTACAGTTCCAGTACAGCTATAACACTGGCATCTACCCGACAATGTGGAAATCTACCAGGTAAGTCCTGTCCACAAAAGGCAGGACAAATCCAATCCAGCCAATTACCGCCACATCAGTCTACTCTCAATCATCAGCAAAGTGATGGAAGGTGTCGATGACAGTGGTATCAAGTGACACTTACTCACCAATAATCTACTCACTGAAGCTCAGTTTGGGTTCCACCAGGACCACTTGGCTCCAGACCTCATTACTGCCTTGGTCCATACATGGATAAAAGAGCTGAATTCCAGAGGTGAGGTGAGAGTGACTGCTCTGGACATCAAGGCAGCATTTGACCGAGTGTGGCATCAAGGAGCCCTAGTAAAATTGAAGACAATGGAAATCAGGGGGTAAACTCGACATTGGCTAGAGTCATACCGAGCATAAAGGAAGATGGTTGTGAGGGTCAATCATCTCAGCCCCAGGACATCGCTTCATGTGTTCCTCAGCGCAATGTCCTACGCCCAACCATCTTCAGCTGCTTCATCAATGACCTTCCCTCCATCATAAGGTCAGAAATGGGGATGTTCGCTGATGATTGCAGTGTTCAGTTCCATTCGCAACTGCTCAGAAAATGGAGCAGCCTGTGCCCGCATGCAGCAAGACCTGGACAACATTTAGGCTTGGGTTGATAAATGACAGTAACTTTCACACCACACAAGTGCCAGGCAATAACCATCTCCAACAAGCGAGAGTCTAACCACCATCATTTGGTGTTCAACAGAATTACCGGAAACTTAACTGGACCAGCCATATAAATAATCTGGCAACAAGAGTGGAACAGAGGCTGGGTATTTCTGTGGCATGTGTCTCACCTCCTGATTTCTCAAAGCCTTTCCACCATCTACAAGGCACAAGTCAGGAGTTTGATGGAATGCTCTCCACTTGCCTGGATAAGTGTAGCTCCAATAACACTCAAGAAGTTCGAAACAATCCAGGACAAAGCAGCCCGCTTGATTGACACCTCATTCACCATCTTCAACATTCATTCCCTCCACCACCGTCGCACCGTCGCTGCAGTGTGTTTCATCTATAAGATGCACTGCAGCAACTTGCCACGACTTCTTTGGCAGCATTATCCTAAACCCGCAACTTCTACCACCTAGAAGGACAAGGGCAGCAGGCGCATGGGAACACCATCACCTGCCAGTTCCCCTCCAAGTTACACACCATTCTGACTTGGAAATATATCACCGTTCCTTCATCGTCGCTGGGTCAAGATCCTGGAACTCCCTCCCTAGCAGCACTGTGGAAGTATCTTCACCACAAGGACTGCAGCAGTTCAAGAAGACAGTTCACCACCACCTTCTCAAGGGCAATTAGATATGGGCAATAAATGCTGGTCTTGCCAGCGATGCCCACATCCAGCAACGAATATAAAATGTCATTGGGCATTGTCATCTGATCCTACACTATAGGATCTTGATTTAAATACCTAAATTCCAACTTCACAAAGCATTCATGAATGACCTGAAAAATATAGCATTCATCGAATAGGAAGCGAGAATGGGACGATGTTTTTCTCACGATTTTCGGGGTGCTTCTGCCAGTATCTACTCAGTGGACCCTGTTAAAATCTACCTTAATGCCTTTTCTTCTGCCTTCTCTGCAAAAGATTTCGAAAGCAGGTCAGTCACGTTATACGGAACCAAGTTCTTTTGGGATGATGATTTTGATTGACAGCTGTGTCACAAGCTTGTGAGAAGGGGCAGATGCAACGATTAGCTGTAGTGTATTGATTGACAGCTCTGTGGCCAGAAACCTTTGATTGGGGCTTTATCTGTGGTTTCATGCGCCCACCAGAGGGTTTGGCTAATTTGATTCCATGATAGTGTTTTGCCACATTGCAAGTGAGCAGTGATTTTCAGGTAATCAGTTTGTTGAAAGACAGCTCAGGAAAAATTTTTTGATTCCCGTGATACATGGTGAAAGATAGCAAAATCTGTAAATTACTGTAAACAACACAGTTTTGCATGGAGTATTGTCCATTTACCAGTTTTGTGTTAAATAAATTGTCTGTTGAGCCCGAGTCTCTGTTTTAGTGTGGTGAAGAAACAGGAAAATCGGGCCCTTTCTTCCCGTGAATTTGTATGCCAGAAATTCCCTCGGATTTCTCCAGATTTGCTGACTTAAAGGATTGGCAAAGTCTCTGTTTATGCGTCTTTCTGGGGTCTCCCCCGATCTTCTGCCTAAGTTATGGCAGCTAATCGGGAGAATCCCCAAGGAAATTCCCAGCAATGGTTTTTGCTGAAGCTGTTGGTGTCACAATGTTGTTGGCATGGTGGATATTTGGTCCAAACCCAACTAGCTGCCTTATCAGTATTCTCCTCCAGCTCTGTCACAAATACCAACCCTTCAGTGATACAATAAAGCCCTCATTATGTACCTTTAGCTCAGAAAGCTGATTCCATCATTTAAATTGTATAAAAAGTAAAAAAATTTTTAGATTTGAATTCTTTTCTCACTGCTCTTAGTTCAATTATTTGTAAATTTGTAGCCCGGCTGACATGTGAGCTACCAACTGAGGCTGTCGTGAAAAGAAACAATTGTTTGAGAGAGCCCGACTCGACTGATTTAAAGTTTGATGTCATTTTGTGGTTAATTAGCATTGAGATGAGATATTTTAAACCAGTTGGGGTGTAACTTTCCACAAGTAACACTCAACACCCATGCACTCGGTTTTTATGGGTGCACAGAGTAGCGTGTGGTGACTGCAGTCAAGGAACTGTGCAGTCGGCGTATAAAAATCAATTTGTGCATGGTGTCATGAAACAAAAATAATTCTGGATCCTTCCACAGCCAAATAACTGAACTTCTACTGCCGAGATATTAATGATTCCCATTTAAAAAGGGAGTATCACATTTAAAAAGGGAGTATCTTTTCCCTCAGTTGTTCCTCATTGTACACAAGCCTTATTCCTTTCAATGGATTAGCAATGAGGGTGACGTGCCTTGGGACTTTGGTTTCACCAGACAAGGTAGTGAATAACAGCTAAAGCTCCCTCTTTTCTCTATTAATTAATAGAGAATCAGCTTAGTTTTTCTCTCTCTGGATTGAAATAAACAATGAACATTAAGAAAGTAATGTATTTAGCATCCATGATGCCACACTAGCTAGCTTTCAAAAGATGAACCATCTAACTGAAAAGTTTAGCCGGACTAAGACCTTCTGTGATTAAAAATATCAAAAAGTTGCAGATATGTAGGTTGGAGGAAGTTGCTGTCTTTCCACATCTGGTATGAAGACGGCCCCAGAGAGACTATACAATCAGATTGTGGGTGTTCCACAGAGCAAATCACTTACTTGGGACTAGATATTGTTTCAACATAGATGCCAATATGCCACAATTTGTCATGGCACCGCCCAGCTAATTGTTTGTATTGCTTGGAAATGGCTCAATATTTAAATAGAAAATTCCTACCCTTTGTGTCTCACTGTAGCTTTGCTTAACAGAAGCTGAAATTTTACTTTTGGGAGAACATTTTACTTTAGGTTGTGCTCAGTCAAGATCTTTGGTGTTTCCAGGAAATCCTAATGAGGTGGAGAATTCAAAACTTAAATTATACTTATTAAATCCCAAATTGCAGGGACAAAAATAAATATTGTCAGAGGAATTAAACAAGAACAACAATTTGCATTCGTACAACATCTTCAACATTAAAAACACATTCCAAGGCATTCAATAACGGAAACAGATAGGGTATAAACAATGCATCAGAGAGGGATAGATTAGGAAGTGTGACCAAAAGGTTCGTCAAAGGTTGATTTGGATTAGGCTTTTTGTCATGTATCTTACATTATTATATATAACTGTATCCTAACATGCTATAAATGACTGTAATAAGATATGACCTGTAGCCACCAGCATACCTTACCACCAGGGATGCACTTGCAAGAGACAGGTATATAAGGAGAGGTCTCAGGCAAGTGCAGCATTCCAGAGCAGTGAAATAAAGGTGCAGGTCCAGAGTGACCTTGACTTCACTACATGCCTCGTATGAATCTGTACTGAGGGGACAGGACTTTACAGTGGCGACGAGTTAAGGGATTACAGAATCCACAGAATGGCGAACAATGGATCAGATGAAAAGTACAATGCGGGAGACAATTGGGAGGACTTTATAGAAAGGCTCCAGCAAAGCTTTGTAACCAAAGACTGGTTAGGCGATGATAAGGCAGACAAGAGAAGAGCCCATCTCTTGACCAGCTGTGGCTCGAAAACATACGCTTTAATGAAGGATCTGTTGGCACCCGAGAAACCAGCAAGCAAGTCGTTTGAAGAGTTGAGCACACTGGTAAGAGACCACCTGAAGCCAGCGAGCAACCTACACATGGCCAGACACAGGTTCTACAACTACAGACGCTGTGTGGGCCAGAGCATACCCGACTTTGTGGCGGAACTTCGGAGGTTGGCTAGTTTATGTGAGTTCTCCGATGAACTGAGGAGAGAAATGCTGAGAGACTTTTTCATTGAAGGAATAGGCCACGCAGGCATATTCCGAAAGCTCATAGATACCAAGAACCTGACCTTAGAGGCAGCAGCACTGGTTGCACAGACATTCTTGGTAGGGGAAGAAAAAACGAGGTTGATTTACAATGCAGGTACGACAACTAACGAAATATCGGAACAAGAAGTTCACAGCACTAAACAAACTGCTACCCCCACACACAGACAAAACCAGGAGAACAGGCTCTCGACAGCAGGCAGAAGCCATCAAGGGCTACAGGAACGGCCGTTCACACCTCATCAACCCACAATGCGAGCAATCAACTACAAACTGAGAGAAGCTCAAGAGAGATCAGCCAGACGCAGCTCATTCTTTGGGAACACTTTGAACAATGGAACAGGTCTGTGCTGGAGGTGTGGGGGTGGGCATTCATCAAGGGGATGTCGATTTCAGCAGGCTGTTTGCAGAAATTGTGAATATACAGGGCATTTGGCCCGCATGTGCAAAACAAACGGCAGCTCAGCTGGTATACGAATCGGATGGGTCGGAAAGCGGACCAGAAGATGGTGGGGACAGTCCCCGGGACACCGATGTACAGCGGGACAACATGATCAATGGCCGCTGCTCCTACAACAGGACGCCTCCTATAATGATGAGGGTCCAACTCAATGGAATATCTGTCAACATGGAGCTGGATACGGGAGCGAGTCAATCTCTCATGGGCGCTCAACAATTTGAACAACTGTGGCCGCATAAAAGAGACAGACCAAAACGCACAAGGGTCGACACCACACTAAGGACCTATACCAAAGAAATCGTACCAGTCCTCGGCTAGCGCCATGCTCTCTGTCACACACAAAGGGACAGTGAACCGACTTCCCCTGTGGATTGTCCCCGGAGACCCCCCAGCACTGCTGGGGAGAAGCTGGCTGGCAAAACTGAACTGGAAATGGGATGATGTCCATGCCATGTCATTAGAGGAACGGACCTCCTGCTCAACAGTTATAAAGTGATTTAAACACCAGCTAGGTGTGGGCATTTTCAAAGGGGCCAAAGTCAAAATCTACATCACACAGGATGCTAGACCGGTCCATCACAAGGCCAGAGCTGTACCCTATGTGATGAGGGAAAAGATTGAACACGAACTAGACAGGCTTCTGCGGGAAGGCATTATATCACCTGTGGAATTTAGCGACTGGGCAAGTCCCATCGTCCCAGTCATGAAGCCTGATGGATCCATACGAATCTGTGGGGACTACAAATCTATCATAAACAGAGTCTCCCTACAGGACCAGTACCCGCTGCCCAGAGCGGAGGACTTATTTGCCACATTGGCTGGAGGTAAACTTTTCTCAAAATTAGACCTCACATCTGCGTATATGACGCAAGAATTGACTGAGGAATCCATGCTACTCACCACCATCAACACACATCGAGGCCTTTTCATGTACAATCGATACCCATTCGGCATCAGGTCGGCAGCTGCCATATTCCAGCGCAACATGGAGAGTCTGCTCAAGTCCATCCCGGGGACGGTTGTATTTCAAGACGACATACTTATCACGGGCAGGGACACCGACTCCCATCTCCGTAATTTGGAGGAAGTACTAAAGCGGTTGGATTGGGTAGGCCTACGAGTCAAGAAATCCAAGTGCCTGTTTCTCGCACCCGAGGTTGAATTTTTGGGCAGAAGGATTGCCGCTGATGGAATCCGCCCAACAGAGTCCAAAACAGAAGCAATTCGCCTGGCACCCAGGCCCCGGAATGTCTCAGAACTGCGCGCCTTTCTCGGGCTACTCAATTACTTTGGGAACTTTATGCAGAACTTAAGCACGCTGCTGGAGCCTCTCCATGTGCTACTCAGGAAGGGGTGCGATTGGTTTTGGGGGTCGCCCAGGAACACGTCTTCAATAAGGCACGCAACCTTCTGTGTTCCAACAGTGGTTTGACTTTCTTTGATCCAGGTAAAAAGCTAGTTCTCACATGCGATGCGTCAGCGTATGGGGTCGGGTGCGTTTTGCAACATGTCAATAGTGCGGGCAAATTACAACCCATAGCTTATGCCTCCAGGTCACTTTCGCGGGCGGAGCGCGGGTGCGGAATGGTAGAGAAGGATGCACTCGCGTGCGTGTACAGTGTCAAAAAGATGCACCAATACCTTTTCGGGGCCAAGTTCGCATTAGAAACCGACCACAAGCCCCTCACGTCCCTCCTATCCGAGAGCAAGGCAATAAACGCCAACACCTCGGCGTGAATTCAACGGTGGGCACTCATGCTGGCGTCCTACGACTATACCATAAGGCACAGACAACTGTGCCGACACGCGCAGCAGGCTACCCCTGGTGACCACGGAAGGGTCTGACGAACAGGACTGTGAGATAGTCACGGCAATCAATGCCTTTGAGTCCACAGGTTCGCCCATGATGGCTCGCCAAATCAGAGCCTGGATGACCAGCGACCCCACGTTATCCTTAGTAAAAAGATGTGTCCTAACCGGTGACTGGGCAGAGGCTCGCGATGCCTGCCCCGAGTAATTAAAATCCTTTCACAGGCGCATGCATGAGCTACACTACAAGCAGACTGCCTGATGTGGGGCAGCCGAGTAGTCATGCCTCTGCGAGGCAGAGACATTTGTCCGGGAGCTCCACCGCGAGCACCCGGGGATCGTTCTCATGAAGGCCATAGCCAGATCCCACGTCTGGTGGCCTGGTATTGACGCGGCCTTGGAGCTCTGCGTCCGAAGGTGCACCATTTGTGCCCAACTCAGCAATGCCCCCAGGGAGGCTCCACTGAGCCCCTGGCCCTGGCCTACCAATCCGTGGTCGCGGGTGCACGTAGACTATGCGGGCTCATTCATGGGCAAAATGTTCCTCGTAGTTGTAGATGCATTTTCAAAGTGGATCGAATGCACCATTTTAAACTCGAGCACAACCTCCACCACTGTGGAGAGCCTCGCAACCATGTTTGCAACGCACGGAATCCCTGACATATTGGTCAGTGACAATGGTCCGTACTTCACCAGCGCAGAATTCTAAGACTTTATCATTGACCACGGCATAAATCACGTCAAGACGGTACTGTTCAAGCCGGCCTCCAATGGCCAAGTGGAGAGAGCAGTGCAAATTATTAAACAAGGCATGCTTAAAATCTAAGGTCCCACGCTGCAGGGTCACCTGTCGCGACTGCTGCTGGCATACAGATCTCATCTGCACTCACTGACTGGGATCCCCCCCGCGCAATTGTTGATGAAAAGGACTTTAAAAACAAGGCTCTCATTAATCCCCCCAGACATGCACGAAATCGTTGAGGCAAAGTGCCGTAAGCTGACTGAGTACCATGACAGAAATTTGAGGGGGAGATGGAATGAGATAGGGGACAAAGTGTTTGTACTAAACTATGACAGGGGTCCCAAATCGCTTGCAGCGACAGTAACGGGCAAGGAAGGAAACAGGCTACTGGTAGTACAAATGGACAATGGCAAAACCTGCCGGAGGCATGTAGACCAAATCAAAAGCAGATTTACCAACAACACTGCGGAACCAGAGGCAGACTACAATGTGGAACTCGCACCACACCTGGTGGACAGACAGAGGGAACAACCTGAGGAAAGGGCAATCCCAAAGACAGCCCAGGTGAGTCAACAACAATCACACCAATCGAAACAGACAGCCCAGGCGAGATACCAGCAACCACACCCAAAGAAAAACAGACACCAAGGCAAACAACTGAACCACAACTCAGACGCTCCACGTGAGGGCGTAGACCACCTGAGAGACTGAACCTATAAAGACAATAAGACCTTGGGGGAGGGTGATGTCATGTATCTTACATTAATAAATATAACTGTATCCTAACATGCTATACATGACTGTAATAAGATATGACCTGTAACCACCAGCATACCTTACCACCAGGGGTGCACTTGCAAGAGACAGATATATAAGGACAGGTCTCAGGCAAGTGCAGCATTCCAGAGCTGTGAAATAAAAGTGCAGGTCCAGAGTGACCTTGACTTCACTACATGCCTCATGTGAATCTGTAGAGGGGACATGACTTTACACTTTTATGGGTAGAAACAGAATTGGGGTTTACGGAGGAGGTTCCAGAGAGTAGGGTCAAGGTGGCTGATTCAGTGCCATGGATTACTGAGGTGGATCCCTGCTCCTAATTGCTGTGTGGTAACCACTTCTGAAGGTGCACAAGGGCAGTGGGGGAGGACCAGTGGGTTTGGCGGAGATGTTACTTGGCTTATTTTAGTTCAATAGCCTGCCAATGTTCACTGTCAAGGTTTATGGATGAATAGTGGCCACTTCAGTAAGGTGCCAGAAGATAATTGACACTGTGGAACCATATCTTCTGCATATTGTATGGCCACTGAGCAGAGGAAGGCCGAATCAGTTAGTTTCAGTAAGACAGATGTACAGGTTTTAAAAACATTATTTGTTCCTGGGATGTGGGCATCGCTGACAAGGCCAACATTAATTGCCCATCCCTAATTACCCTTGAGAAGGTGGCGGTGAGCCTGTTCTTGAACTGCTGCAGTCCATGTGGTGAAGATACTCTCACAGTGCTGTTATTGCAACCTTGGTATCATATTTGACCCTGAAATTAGCTTTTGCCACATATCCACAGCGTAACTAAGACCGCATATTTCCACCTCCGTAACATCGCCCGTCTCCTCCCTTGCCTCAGCTTATCTGCTGCTGAAGCCCTCATCCATGCCTTTGTTACCTCTGGACTTGACTATTCCAATGCACTCCTGGCTGGCCTCCCACATTCTGCCCTATGTAAACTAGAGGTGATCCAAAACTCGGCTGCCCGTGTCCTAACTCGCACCAAGTCCCGCACACCCATCACCCCTGTGCTCACTGACCTACATTAGCTTCCATTTAAGCAACGCCTTGATTCCAAAATTCTCATCCTTATTTTCAAATCCCTCCATGGCTGCGCCTCTCCCTATCTCTGTTATTTCTTACACCCCCACAACCCCTTGATATCTGCGCTCCTCTAATTCTGCTCTCTTGAGCATCCCTGATTATAATCGCTCAACCACTGGTGGCCGTGCCTTCTGTTGCCCCAAGCTCTGGAACTCTCTGCCTAAACCTCTCCGCCTCTCTTTCCTCCTTCAAGATGCTCCCTAAAACCTACCTCTTAGACCAAGCTTTTGGTCACCTGCATTAATTTCTACTTATGTGTCTCAGTGTCAAATGTTTTTATTTTTTATCTCCAGGCCATATCACTTCCAGCAAGGGCTTCCCCGTCAGACCCAACCTGTCAGGAGGAAGATCGTGGGCCAGGAAAGGCTCAGTCAGGTAAATTTAAAAAAAACATTTCTTTGTGGGCCAGGTGGAGCAGGAGTGCCCCTCTGGGCCTCAGAAGGAAACCTTTGGGCTTCCTTTACCCCAGCTTCCCCCACGCCACCCCCCGCTCGGATCACATCCCCTCTCACCTCCATAAACTTACCTGACTGCCAGAGGCCTATCCTGTGGGTTACAAGCTACGGGCTCCTGTCTGCAATCTTCCGCTCCTGGCCATCAGCCAGGTAGTGGATCTGGCTGAGATTAGGCAGGACTCTGATGAAAGTTATGATAATGAGATCTGGCCATTAAGATCGACCGGGTCGCCACATCCTTGGACTCCTTGGGTTCGCTGCCCACTTTGGGGCTTATAATCATCATGCCTGCCCTTCTTTTAAAATGAGGGCCATTATTTCAGTAAAGTTGCTGTATTACAGTGACCAGTAAAAAGAGTCATTTAGACAGCTGTGACATTATGGTGATCAGAAACCGCACCACATGTCACAAGTTACCCATAAGCAGTGCCATGGGAAATGTGTGTTATTTTTTATGTTTATAACACTTTGTGGTTGGAGCTAGGGGTATAGTACACATTTCTTGTTCCATCATCTAATTTGAGAAAGTGAATAGTAACATAGCAGCGAGATTTCTTTGGTTAATTATTCATCATGTGCATTTGTAAATATGTATCTTCATCTGAATATCTTTAACATTTACTGTACCTATAGCAACTGAAGGTTACTATATTAACAACCCATTTTTGTGTTCTTATCACACCTGGTTAAGTGTGCTTTGCCTGTTAGCTCATGTACTTTAGAAGCTGCATGAGTTAAATGCAACCTAAGTCAATTCTAAGGTGTTAAAGGTTGCTAATATTTTATTGCCATTTACTGGAATACCATGTGGCTTTGTTCCCACTTATCTGCAGGTATTCATTTGATTACAGTTCAGAATGAACTTTGTCTTGTAAGTTTACTAGTCTTGTTTGGAATTTGATTAATTGTTATCATACTTTATCACAATCACAGTAAAATTCCGTACAACATCTTCTTTAACCAGTTCTTTGTTCTTCAATAAAATAATCAGCTTAATTAAAAGTCATTTGTCCTGAATCATGCCACTCAAATGGAAATTCATTGTTTTACTACAAGAGAAGTTCTATGCAAAATGTCTGCTCCCAGGCTGCTTCTGACCAGCTGCTTATGCCACCTGATAGAATCATAGAATGATACAGCACAGAAGGAGGCCATTCGGCCCATCATGCCTGTGCTGGCTCTTTGGCAGAGCTATACAATTAATCCCACTCCCCTGCTCTTTCCCCATAACCCTGCAAATGTTATACTAAAATAAAGAACCTGGTACCAAAATTGAATGAAAAACAGGTTCACAGGCTTTAGAAATTGTAACTGATGCAACAAATTGCTCCCAATATCTTTGAATGAAATCTAGCATTGTGAAAAATAGACTGGAAAAGGCTAAGAGAAGGCAAGGCAAATAGCACTGCACAAGTAAACGTTTATGAGCAAAGCTTACAATAAGAAGCACTGAAACACCAGTGAGAGTACCTTTACTCTTATGTACCAATTGTTATTACATACTAGTTGATAATAAACAACCAGAACTAAATAAATTAGTTCTTTATTGTACAGCCATTTTAATTCTACACTGTATCATACAAATAATATCCAGGTCAGTGGGAGCAGTCAGGAAACTTCCTGTACTACACCAGTGATACAAAGTTTAAATTTCAACATTGCTACACCTTGATCCTCTATAGAAAATAAACCTTTATACAATAACAGTTCATCAACAATGAACTATAATGTCTCAACAGTGCGAATGTTCCAGTTGGAGCAATTCAAATAATTATAAAGGCATTGGTATATAACATTATTATTGTTGTTTAGCATTACTTCTTGTTATGGGAATAGGTTCATTATTGCCCCCTTTGTAATGACAATACTGTATAAGGCCGGATGGGTAGGGTGACTGTCATCAATCAGAAATCTTGCCAGACCCGCCTCACTTGACCCTTGTGCTAAGTTCACTGATGCAGGTATACTTGGATGCCAGGACCAGGTCCTGGTGGAAGTGGGGCTCCGTTACTTTAGGAAATGGCAGTTTCCTAACAGCAATCGATCACAATGTTTGAGTGCCATTGGTAAAGCAGAAAATAACTCATATTTTTTAAATTTTTTTTTGAACACTAGTTTAACCAGAAAGGTGTTACTTTTAAATTCCAGGCTCTCCGATGGAAACAGCATAGGTGCCTGCTCCCTATGTAAATGATCTGATTTGGGATGGGTCACAGCAGACTGTGGGTTAGAAATCCCACCGAGTGGGTTACAAGGGCAGAGTGGGCCCTAAGGAATTTTGAGCCCATATTTCTGACATCAGAACAGGTCCATGTCCATTTGCCACTATTTGAAACAAATATTTTACTTTTTCTTGCTCTTGATTTTTTTTTAATTACCATTCTTTTCCCAAGGACTTAGTGGGGGGAAGAATTCAGCTCACGGCTGTCAGTTCTATGCCTGAAAAATGGCCGGCCCCTGTTGACAATCAGGAAGGTATACCTCAGCAGCCCATTTAATACCCAAGGCTCACCTCATGCAATGTTCAGGTGAGCCTGTAAATAGACTAGCAGTATGGCCGCCTGAAATGGGCATAAGGCTGCTTAAAGGTGCAAATCTGGGTCCAACACTGATGGTAGGACCACCAACAGAAATTCAGGAACAAGTCCTTGCGCCACACATGATCTGTCTAGTTATACCTTGTTTTGAGCAGCCTAATGTGATCGTTGGTTGCCGCCCAAATAAAAGGCCAAATACATTTTGTGGGCTCCTATTGGTCCCACTGATAAAACTCAAGTCCATTGCTGACATGTTCATAGCCACCGCTCCCCCCACCCCCTTGTGAGATCGCCTTCCCCACCACCACCCCCACACTCCTAGGCCTGACTTGTTGGATGGTTCCACCTGGCTGATTTCCAATCCGTCTCAACCGTTGAGCTGCAGCACGGCATCCATTTGACGCCAACAGCTCGCCGGCAGCATTTAAATGAGGCTTAGTGCCAGCATGGACTGGAATACAGAGCTGTCATTCCGCCCACTTTGTGCCCATGTTGGGCAGAAGTTGAATTTCTCGGTCAAATTGTCTTTTGTTGGACATGAGCGGTCAATGTCTAGTTGATATCTAACTTGTTTATTGTTTTGGAGTGTGTTGGCACACTCCTAAACATCTGTTGGCATTCTGATCAACATAAGTGTGAAAATGTAAAATTTGTGAATCACTAGTAACTTTACTTACATTATTTGGTCACTGTTTTCCATTTTTCTGGACTTTAAACACTGAGGCTGAAAAATGATTCTGTTATATAAATTAAAAAGATGCACATCCCCAGAACATCCCAAAGCACTTCACAGCAAATACGTTTTTGTTGAAGTGCATTTCGTGTCGTGTGGATCACAAATACATCAGCCAATTTGCACACAGTAACATCCCATAAACAAAAATAAAATGAAGGACTAGTTCGTTTCTTATGGTGCTGTTCATTGGTGAATGGATGTTGACCTGAACAGCAGGCGAGCTCTCCGTTCTTCCTTGAAAAAGTGCAATGGGTCTTTAAATCCACCTCAGCAGATAAACAGTTCAATGTTTGATCTAAAAATCAGCACCTCCAACACTGTTACAGAAAGTGTGAGTCTCCACCGCTAGAGCAAGCTATAAACCCACAACCTTCTGACTTGCAGTTAAGCATACTACCACTGAACCAAACTGTTACTTACATTTCCTTCCGGACCACAAACAGCACACACTTCTATCTTTCTGAAATGACATTTTCCATGGTATTTAAAGTCAAGTTCAGGAGTTTTCAAAAACATCTTGGGCTTCACAACTTGATGCATTTTCTTTATTTATCTTGCTAGATACATATTTCTCAACTGTTTTGGCTGCATATTTGTATATGCAAGGGCCGAACGTCTGTTTCAAATGTGAGCCCTGCATGTCGATTTTGTGGCCTTTATCAATATGACAGGTGACACATTTCTGGCTTTCTGTGCTTCCTATCCACCATAGTGGAAGTTTAGGCGACTGTTCTGGATGAACAGATATTTTCTTCAATGAAATGTTGGGAAGACTAAAGCCATTGTTTGTGGTCCCTGCCACAAACTGCATTCCCTAGCCACTGACTCTATCCCTCTCCCTAACATCCGTCTGAGGCTGAACCACACTGCTCGTAACCTTGGTGACATATTTGACCCTGAAATGAGCTTCCAACCACATATTGATGTTAGATGAAGTCCTTACTACTAGGGGGATCAAGAGGTATGGCGAGAAAGCAGGAATGGGGTACTGAAGTTGCATGTTCAGCCATGAATTCATTGAATGGCGGTGCAGGCTAGAAGGGCTGAATGGCCTACTCCTGCACCTATTTTCTATGTTTCTATGTTTCTATATCCATGGCATAACTAAGAACGTTTATTTCCACCTCCATAACATCGCCCGTCTCTGCCTGTGCTTCAGTTCATCGGCTGATAAAACCCTCATCGATGCCTTTGTTACCTCTAGACTTGACTATTCCAACGCACTGCTGGCTGGCCTCCCACGTTCTACCCTACGTAAACTTGAGATCATCAAAAACTTGTCTGCCCATGTCCTAACTTGCACCAAGTCCCGCTCACCCATCACCCCTGTACTCGCTGACCGACATTGGCTCCTGGTTAAGCAATGCCTCGATTTCAAAATTCTCATTCTTGTTTTCAAATCCCTCCATGGCCTTGCCCCTCCCTATCTCTAATCTCCTTTAGCCCCACAACACCCCCACCCCCCCCCCCCGCCACCCCCGAGATGTCCGCGTTCCTCTAATTCTGCCCTCTTGAACATCCCTGATTATAATCACTCAACCAATAGTGACCATGCCTTCTGTTGCCTAGGCGCTAAACTCTGGAACTCCCTGCCTAAACCTCTCTGCCTCTCTACCTCTCTTTCCTCCTTTAGAAGCTCCTTAAAACCTACCTCGTTCACCAAAAATTTAGTCATCTGCTCTAATTTCTCCTTATGTGATTTGGTGTCAATTTTTAAAATCTTATAATACTCCTGTGAAGTATCTTGGGATCTTTTACTACCATAAAGGCACTATATAAATCCAAGCTGTTGTTGTTTAGCAAATGAAAAATAGGCGCTGTGCAGCTGAATTTCTGGACCCCATTGTTACATATTCTAGTCAAGGTGTGCAGACTAGCTACCTATTTCGTCTTAATTGTTGCAAGTGCAATGTTTGTGGGTTTCTGCAAAACAGAAGTGCGCAATGTTGATAAGAACAAAGTCAGTGTCATTCTTGTCTTCATCTGTCTCAAATTTGAGACCATCAAGAATATTTAGTGCCTCTCTGACAAGAATAATGAATTGATGTAACAGTTCACACATTTTTTGGTTGCTTTAATGAATCCTATACTTCTCCCACATATTTCTAAAGCTTTTTCAACTGCTTCCCGATGTCTTGTCCTTTCTAGTTTTGCTTTAAAGGGCACATCTTGAATGGTAGGCTTAGAGGCCTGTAGAGTGATTGCATTCTTGGTGCATTACACTTATATTTTTCATTTTAAAGTGACTTGGCAGCTGATACAATAACATGGAGTAAGCCACAGTTTAAAAAAAAACACAATGTACTGAGTCAATCACAGATTAAGTACAATATCTACCAACATAGTTGAAATATTTCTATGTATAATTTAACTGAAAAGCAAAGGGCTGCGAAAGGATGGCTTTTCTGACCAACCGTTCCTTGTTTTCATCTATATCCCCTTCAAAGATATTCTGGTAAAATCACAGTGAGTGACTTCCATTTCTGACACCACGGAGGATGGGGTGGATTTCAAACTGCTGGTGGCCAATTTCTCACCTGAGAAATGGAAGAACAGCAGAAAAAATCTGGTGCGGTCCTTGGACATCCATTTGCCTGCCTAATTTAATTTTCAGGCAGGACATTATAAGCTCTCAGCACTCCCACCCCAAAGAGGCAGGAAGGTATTTAAATATACAGAAAAGGGTACCAGTTCAGCGGCATTCAGGAAAACCAGGTCTACATGTAATCTCATCAGCAACCCTTAAAGGTAAATTATAATAAATACTTACAGTGCTCCTCCTGGCTCCACTTTAGTCCCATAGGTTATTACCTGGCCCTGGTCAGCCCCACCTCTCTTGATCTTCTTCCTTCCCGATTACGTTTCCTTCCCCTTTAAGCAATTGTTTGAGGGTGCAGCCGGAGTGGCCCACAATGCCAAGGATCTTCACTGGCGAACTGCCTGGGGGTGCACAGCAGGTGGCTGCAGCTCACTGCTCTCATTTAAGTGAAGCCCGAGGCCCAATATAAGATGCGCCTCGAGCCTATCGGTTCTGCCACAGGGGACTAGAAATTGCAGTAGACTGGACACCTGCCGGCAACAGCACCAGCAAGGCTAACGGCTGCCCGCAGAAAGAGCACAGGCAGCACCGGTACATTGGTGCTGCATGCTAATTAACTTCAGTGGTGCGGAGAATTTGTGGTGTAATACGCTTTTCCGGCGCTAAGCTCAGCAGGAGGCCGAAGGTCACGACTGTGTCCTGTTTGCAGTGATGGAGAAGGAGGAAGAAATGAGTGAACCTGTCGGTCATAATCTTGTTGAATGGCGGAGCATGCTCGAGGGGCTAGATGCCTACTCCTGTTCCTAATTCTTATGAAACAGTTGTCGTATTTGTTACAACAATTTACTTGCCACCCGCTCACCAATCAATGTTACAGGCAAATTCTTTATGCATCCTAGAATTAAGAACATAAGAACATAAGAACAAAAGAAATAGGAGCAGGAGTAGGCCATTTGGCCCCTTGAGCCTGCTCCGCCATTCAATAAGATCATGGCTGATCTGATCATGGACTCAGCGCCACTTCCCTGCCCACTCCCCATAATCCTTTACTCCCTTATCGTTCAAAAATCTGTCTATCTCCACCTTAAATATATTCAATGACCCAGCCTCCACAGCTCTCTGGGGCACAGTTTTAAATGGGCAGCCCCTTATTCTGAGACGATGTCCCCTAGTTTTAGTTTCCCCCATGAGTGGAAATATCCTCTCTGTGTCCACCTTGTCGAGCCCCCTCATTATCTTATAAGTTTCAACAAGATCACCTCTCATTCTTCTGAACTCCAAAGTGTATAGGCCCAACTTACTCAACCTTTCCTCATAAGTCAACCCCCTCATCTCCAGAATCAACCTAGTGAACCTTCTCTGAACAGCCTCCAATGCAAGTATATCCTTCCTTAAATACGGAGACCAAAACTGTATGCAGTACTCCAGGTGTGGCCTCACCAATGCCCTGTACAGTTGTAGCAAGACTTCTCTGCTTTTATACTCTATCCCCCTAGCAATAAAGGCCAACATTCTATTTGCCTTCCTGATTACTTGCTGTACCTACATACTCACTTTTTGTGTTTCGTGCACAAGGACCCCCAGGTCTCGCTGCACTGCAGCACTTTGCAATTTTTCTCCATTTAAATTATAATTTGTTTTTCTATTATTTCTGCCAAAGTGGATAACCTCACATTTTCCCACATTATACTCCATCTGCCAATTAGGGGGGCACAGTCTCAGGATAAGAGCTTGGTCATTTAAGACTGAGATGAGGAGGGATATCTTCACAGAGGGTTGTGAATCTTTGGAATTCTCTATCCCAAAGGGCTGTGGATACTGAATCGTTCAGAATATTCAAGGCTGAGATAGATAGATCTTTGGACTCTAGGGGAATCAAGGATATGGAGATCAGGCAGGAAAGTGGAGTTGAGGTCGAAAATCAGCCATGATCTTATTGAAAGGCTGAACAGGCTCAAAGGGCCGTGTGGCCTACTCCTGCTCCTAATTCTTATGTTCTTATGTTCTATTTGTGGGGAGCCTGTCGACTGCACCAGGGAAGTCTGTAGTTTGATTGGACTTCGGCTTTTATGGGATTGGGGGAGAAGGGGGTTGGTGTGGGTGTACAAGGCAGCAAATTAATTATCGGAGGTCTGTACCTCGCATTGCACTGAAGAAGGCATGCAGCATTCAGTGTTCATTTTTTTTTGACATTGAGCCAAGATGCCCCATTTCATGCTTTCAAGGCTCGTTCCCCTATCATTTTATCCACACATCTCAGTCTAAAGAAGTAGAGACTATGCCAAGCTCTTTATTTTAAATGAAGCTCATTATTTTAAATGCGTCTTTAAATTTAAATGTAGCAGGAAGAAAAAGATATAGGACAGGAACGATCAAATCCAGCATTTTGTAGTATTTGAAACTGATACACTGTAGTCATCATTTCATTGATATGCTGAGGTCACTTTACTCACTGGCTTAGGAGAGTCTTGACAACTTGAGAGCATTTTACTATTAAATGGTGAAGACAGAATACACATACCTGATAACTTAAACAATTTGAATTCACACTTCAGATTTCAGAGATCGAAACATTGAACATCCATAGGCGATTCTTAATTCAAACCTCAAACTTACTCTTCTAGTCACTCAGAAGTAATCACTTGCAATATTCTGCATCTTCACATTTGTTACATCCAGTATTACACCTCAGGCAGGACAGTTTCAAATAAACAAACCACTGAATAAAAAAAACTTTACCTACAAATCTCAAGGGTTAGCTTTCAATACCTAGGCTTGCAATTAATATAAACATTGCGACATGGAGATAATAGTCCTGGTGTTCTTACATTTGTCACTTGAAGCATCCTCATGGCCGTTTATGCTGCTGAAGTGTTTTAGTGGCTGCACACACAAGACGTGCTTTGGAGAGGGAGGCAAGAGGAGCAGCGATAACCAAAATGGATGAGCAGACATCAACTTGGCGTTGCACGCTGGGTGACATCACGCTCTGATACTTTCGACAAACGCAGGCAATGGCTGCGCTGCTGACCTGCCGAAAATGGCGGTTGCCGCGGGACCTGCCGGCAGTGGGAGGAAGTGTGGCGGCTGCCATTTTTTTCTCCGAAACAGGCCTTAAAGTTCAGCGGCGAAGACTGCAAATTTCAAAGATGAGGATTATTCCCTGCACCCAGTTCATGCCAGCCATTGTGTCGGCAAGCTCCTAATTGAACTTAATGACCACTTAAAAAAAGATAACATCGTGTTTCTGGCCTGCTGTCTAAATAGCAATTAAACTCTTAATGAATCTACTTAACATTTAATTAATACCATGTGGCCTTAAAGAGACACAGATTCACCTCAGCAGTAAAAATTGTGATTTTAGTGCCCAAAAAGAAAAACCGAAAAAAGAAAAACACAAAAAAAAAACCAAAAAAAAAGGGGAAAAAAAAAAAAAAGGGCCTTGTAAATGTCTGGTGTGTCACCCAGGTCGGGTGGCATGGTTTAATGTTTTTTGTTTTGCAGATGAACTCCAAAAAGAGTTTCACCTCAGCAGTAGAATATATTCTGCCTCTGTCTAGAAAAACACCTTTAAGCACAAAAAGAGCAAGATTATCTTCGCATATTATTATATATGTGGACTTGTATCTACTCTGTACAGCCACCAGAGGGCTCATTCCCCGAAGTCCCAAGGGATCCCATAATCCCTTGGGAGCACAGGTATTTAAGAAGGCTTCACAGGTTGGAGAGGCACTCTGGAGACTTGCAATAAAAGATGAAGGTCACACGTTACTTTGAGCTCACAGTATTCAGCCTGACTCTTTCTCCATACACAACAACTGGCGACGAGGTACAGATAGCAAACCCAAAGATGCAGAGAACAGTGGGCATCCTGGAGAAATTTTCGGAGGGAGATGATTGGGAAACTTTAGTGGAGCGACTTGACCAATACTTCGTGGCCAATGAGCTAGATAGGGAAGAGAGCGCTGCCAAACGAAGGGCGATCCTCCTCACCATCTGTGGGGCACCAACGTATGGCCTCATGAAGAATCTGCTCTCTTCAGTGAAACCCACGGAGAAATCGTACGACGATTTGTGCACACTGGTCCGAGAGCATTTGAACCTGAAGGAAAGCTTTCTGATGGCGAGGTACCGGTTCTACACCTAAAAAAGGTCTGAAGGCCAGGAAGTGGTGAGTTATGTCGCCGAGCTAAGCCGCCTTGCAGGACATTGCGAATTTGAAGGACATTTGGAGCACATGCTCAGAGACTTTTTCGAACTTGGCATTGGTCACGAACCATACTTTGCAAACTTTTGACTGTAGAGACCCCAACCTTGAGTAAGGCCATAGCGATAGCCCAGGCGTTCATTGCCACCAGTGACAATACTAAGCAACTCTGTCAGCACACAAGTGCTGCTATAAGTACTGTGAACAAAGTGATGTTGTTTTCAAATCGTACAGGGCAGGTCATACATACCTGCAGCTACACGTCCGCAGATGTCTGAGTCCACCATCAAGGGTGATGAATGCAAGGCCAAAAACAACTTGTTGGTGCTGCGGGGGTGATCATCGTTTCCATTCATGCCGATTCAAAGGATATGTTTGCAAGGGCTGTGGAACAATGGGACACCTCCAACGAGTGTGCAGTCGAGCTGCTAAGCCTGTTAAACCTGCAAATCACTATGTTGCAGAGGAGGATCACGATGAAACAGAGCTTCAGATAGAGGAGGCAGAGGTACATGGGGTACTCATGTTCACCATGAATTGTCCCCCGATAATGCTGATTGTTGAACTAAATGGACTCCTGCTGTCAATGGAGCTGGACACAGGCGCAAGCAAGTCCATCATGGGAAAAAGTATTTCGCAAGGTTGTGGTGCAACAAGGCCTCAAGGCCAGTCTTAACTCCAATTCGCACAAAACTAAGAACTTACACAAATGAACTTATTCCTGTAATCGGCAGTGCTACCGTAAAGGTCTCCTACAATGGAGCGGTGCACAAGCTATCACTCTGTGCGTACTGTGCGATGGTCCCACGCTGCTCGGCAGGAGCTGGCTGGGAAAGATACGCTGGAACTGGGACGACGTCCGAGCGCTATCGCCCATTGATGACACTTCGTGTGCCCAAGTCTTAAACAAATTTTCTTCACTGTTCGAACCAGGCATCAGGAAATTCCAAGGAGCAAAAGTGCAGATCCATCTAATTCTGGAGGTGCGACCCATCCATCACAAGGCGAAAACAGTACCGTACATGATGAGAGAAAGGGTAGAGATCGAGCTATTTCACCGATCGAGTTCAGCGAGTGGGCCAGTCCTATTGTCCCAGTCCTCAAGGGAGACGACACCGTGAGAATCTGTGGTGATTACAAAGTAACTATCAATTGTTTCTCCCTGCAGGACCAATACCCACTACCAAAAGCCGACGACCTCTTTGCAACGCTGGCGGGAGGAAAGACATTCACGAAGCTGGATCTGACTTCAGCCTACATGACGCAGGAACTGGAGGAATCATCGAAGGCCCTCACCTGCATCAACACGCACAAAGGTCTTTTTGTTTATAACAGGTGCCCGTTTGGAATCCGATCAGCGGTGGCGATATTCCAGAGAAACATGGAAAGTTACTGAAGTCGGTCCCGCATACCGTGGTCTTCCAGGATGACATCTTGGTCAAAGGTCGGAACACAGTCGAGCATCTGCAGAACCTGGAGGAGGTTCTTAGTCGACTCAACCACGTAGGCCCAGGTTAAAATGCTCAAAGTGCATTTTCCTGATGCCTGAAGTGGAGTTCCTGGGAAAGAGGATTGCGGCGGACGGCATCAGGCCCACCAACGCGAAGACGGAGGCAATCTAGAACACACCGAGGCCACAGAACGTGATGGAGCTATGGTCATTTCTGGAACTCTTGAACTACTTTGGTAACTTCTTACCGGGTCTCAGCACCCTGCGAGAACCACTACATGTCTTACTACAAATATAACGTGCTCGTAGAATCTATTTGGGGGTGGGAGAGGAAATTCTTAATATTTCCAGCCCAACAAGGAAGGGAACAGTGTTGGAGATAGTTCTGGGAAATAAAATGGAGCACGTTTCACGGGAGAGTATCAGGGGAATAGTGATCATAATATTTGATTTGCTGTAGTTATGGAAGAGAATGTGCATCAAGCAATGGTGAAAGTACTCCACCAGAAAAGGGCTAATTTTGGTGAGTTGGGGGTTCTGGCCCAGATAGATTGGAAACAGCTGACCGGGTACGTCAGGGGCCTTAAAGGTGATAGTTAAGGTGAACAGGATAATCAAAGAGCTCTGGCAAAATAAGAGGACAAAGATTAGTGGGTAACAAATGATACACCAGTATTTTGTATCTTTTATTCAGTCAAATGGTCAGGTGAATTGAGACCAGAAATGGAAATCTTGTGGAGCTAGCTGGTGTAGCTCAAGCACTGAAGAGGATGCTGCCAAGTGATGAGGTATTTCTAAAGATCATAAGTCTGTTGGAAAACAATGGGTTCATTAATGATAGCCAACACAAATTTGTTAAAGGCAAGTTACGATACAAATTTGAGTGAGTTATTTGCGTACAATTTTGGTCTCCATATTTAAGGAAGGATATACTTGCATTGGAGGATGTTCAGAAAAGGTTCACTAGGTTGAATCTGGAGATGAGGGGGTTGACTTATGAAGATAGGTTGGGACTACACTTATTGGAGTTTCGAAGAATGAGAGGTGATCTTATCGAAACATACAAGATAATGAGGGGGCTAGACAAGGTGGATGCAGAGGGGATGTTTCAACTCATAGAGGAAACTAAAACTAGGGGACATAGTCTCAGAATAAGGAGCCGCCCATTTAAAACTGAGATGAGGAATTTCTTCTGAGGGTTGTAAATCGCTGGAATTCTCTGCCCCAGAGAGCTGTGGAGGCTGGGTCATTGAATTTATTTAAGGCAGAGATAGACAGATTTTTGAGTGATAGGGAAATAAAGGGTTATGGGGAGCGGGCGGGGGAGTGAAGCTGAGTTCATGATCAGATCAGCCATTGTCTTGTTGAATTGCGCAGCAGGCGCGAGGGCCAAGTGGCCTATTCCTGCTATTTCTTATGTTCTTAAATAACGGTAGAGGGTTGAGGAAGATTGTGCAGTTGATGTATAAAAGATAGACTTGGATTTATATAGGGCCTTTCACGACCACCAGACGTCTTGAAGCACTTTACAGCATGGGGTGTGGAGAGAAAGCAGGAATGGGGTACTGAAGTTGCATGATCAGCCATAATCATATTGAATGGTGGTGCAGGCTTGAAGTGCCAAATGGCCTACTCCTGCACCTATTTTCTATGTTTCTAACATATGAGCCATCTTCCACAATCATGTATCTCAGGCCATAATCTCTGCACCTCAGAGTACAGATTAACAAACAACATATCATCTCATTTACTATAAGCAACATCATGGGAAATCAGCTAAGTAAAAACGCTTTTAGACTGGTCTATACACTTCATGTCTCACATACAAATTTCTGTCACACTTTAAAGAAAGAAAGCCACTCTAAATCAAACTTTAAAAAATCTACTAACAGTGCAATTTTGAGATTTAAAATTAATGACCATTTGGAATTCTCCTTCAAAACAAACTCTTCATTTCTTTATTGACACTCTCCCTTCATATCTAATTGTGCTCTCAGCAGCAAAAATTTGTCAATGTGAATTCATTTACATTTGTTTCAGTAGCAAAATTTGGAGGCAATTCAATTTAAAGCCACATACCACCAACCTGGCAAATTATTCTTTTCTTATATTATTACCTATCCTATTTTGATCCATAGCTTGCTGAATTGTGATTCATTAATTATTTCCACAAGTTTATCCTGGTAACACGAGTTGTTTAAACAAATTAAGTTAGCCTTCTTTGGCATCACTTTCATATCATTTTACAGTGCTTCTCATGTAAAATTATTGCCCAGAGTACTTTATAATATGGAGAGGTGAACACCAAGCAGGATAATGGAATCTGGGGCGAGGAGAAGATTTAAGGCATAGTCAAAGTGTTGGGTTATTTCGATGCGCTTGAGGACAGGGAGGGAGGTAGCAAGACAAAGTGGTTTGGTGAGAGAATTCGAAAGAGCAAGAGCATAGTGACAAATATTGTCCTGTCATGATTTAGTTGAGGGAGTAATCTGTATTCAGAGGTGCAGAGATTATGGCCTGAGATACATGATTGTGAAAGATGGCTCATATAGAGCAGAATAAGATTGCAGGTACCCCAAAAGCCTAGAAATACGTAGAAGTCACAACATGGAAATAGGCCATCTGGCCCAACCAATCCGTGCTGGTGTTAACCGTCCATGCGAGCAAAGAGTTATAATCACTTTAGCCCAACCTATTGTATACAAGTATAGAACTTAGAATTTTGTTAACTTTTTTTACTCTCCAGTTATTGCCTTTTCCTTCCTATCCAATCTAACCTTGAATGTCGATACAGTATCTGCCTCAACCACTAAGCCTAGAATTGAATTCCACAGCCTCACTCTGTGTAAAGAGATTTCTCTTGATCTCTGTTCTAAATCTCTGACATGAAGCTATGGCACCTCGTTCTAGACTCTTCAATTACTGGAACCAGTTTGCTTCCCTCTAACCTGTCCCACCTTTTTGCAATTTTAAACACTTCTTGAGGCCTAGATCCAAATCATTGATACACTCGGTGAACAGAATTGGCCCCAGAACTGAACCCTGTTACACATCACTAATCACTTTCAACTACTCTGAAAAACTGCCAATAATGCAGTCTCTCTGTTTTCTCCATCTAATCAATTTTTTTAATCCTCCCCCAAATTCCATACCCCTTAATCTTCTCTAAAATTCTCATCTAACAATCCCCCAGAAAACTATTTCCAACAATTTCAAACTGTGACTTCTTTAACAAATCAGTCTTTTTTTCTGTCCACTTTATTATCTTCACATTTAAATTCTTATATTTAAATCCTGAATCTTGAGGGAAGATGCCAGTTCTGGGCCTCCCCAGGATAACAGCCTATACCGTTAGTGCTTGACTACAGCAATCAGGAAGAATAAGAACATAAGAAATAGGAGCAGGAGTAGGCCATTTGGCCCTTCAAGCCTGCTCCACCATTTAATAAGACTTTTGGCTGATCTGATCTTGGGCTCAGCTCCACTTCCCTGCCTGCTCCCCATACCCTTAACTTCCTTATTGCTCAAAAATTTGTCTATCTCCACCTTAAATATATTAAATGACCCAGCCTCCACAGCTCTCTGGGGCAGAGAATTCCACAGATTTATGACCCTCTGAGAGAAAAAATTCCTTCTTATCTCAGTTCAAAATGGGTGACCCTTTATTCTGAAACTATGCCCCTAGTTCTAGATTTCCCCATGAGAGGAAACACCCTCTCTGCATCTACCTTGTCGAGCCCCCTCAAAACCTTATATGTTTCAATAAGATCACCTCTCATTCTTCTAAACCCTAATGAGTATAGGCCAACCTGCTCAACCTTTCTTCATAAGTCAACCCCTTCATCTCAGGAATCAACTGAACATTCTCTGAATTGCCTCCAATGGAAGTATTTCCCTCCTTAAATAACTCCAGGTGTGGCCTCACCAATACCCTTTGTAGCAGAACTTCCCTGCTTTTATAAACCATCCCCCTTGCAATGAAGACCATCATTCCATTTGCCTTCCTGATTACTTGCTGTACCTGCATACTAACCTTTTGTGTTTCATGCACAAGAACCCCCAGTTCCAATGCCATGGAACAACTCTTACAGGGGCCTCAAACCTCCTGAGCTAGACCTGCTGCTGCTTAAATTAACGGAAAACATCGGAGTTCCCTTGGTCTATCTAAGCTTTGACCAAATCTATACACTCACTGAGGTAATTTTGACTTTGCGCGATAATGTAAAATGGGTGATAGCGAATCGGCAGCATGTTTTACATCTCTCCCAATTTTTATCATCTGTCTTTCAGATGAGACATTAAACCGAGGCCCAGTCTGCTCTGTCAGGTGGATGTAAAAGATCCCATGGCACTATTTCAAAGAAGAGCAGGGGGGTTATCCCCGTTGTCCTGGCCAATATTTATCCCTCAATCAACATAACAAAAACAAATTATCTGGTCATTATCACATTGCTGTTTCTGGGAGCTTGCTGTGTTCAATTGGTTGCCACGCTTCCTACATTACAATAGTGACAACATTTCAAAAATACTTGATTGGCTGTAAAGCGCTTTGGGGCGTTCTGAGGTCGTGAAAGGTGCTATATAAATGCAAGTCTTTCTTTTTGTATTTCCACAAAGTCATTTTCCAGATGATATAATTTTGTGCTACAAGTTGGATTGCTCAAAAGTCTGTGGTACCTGTGCTAAACAAAGCGTTTGCCTATTTACTGCCTGTGTAATCATTTACCCCTGCTTCAAAAAGTATCTATTTTCATCTAAATCAGGATGGCCAACTATTCAAAGCTCAAGAGCTGGAAAAAGAAAAGGTACACTATCAAAAAGCAAGTTTTAAATAGCAGTCAGAGAGATGTCACTCAAATGTGTTATGTGTTCGTCCACTAATATTGCTAACAGTAATTTCCTGGCTAAAGTATGCTTACTAATGCTCTTACTCTAACACATGAGAAAAATTCATGAGATCACAAGTAAATTATGGAGGAAGGCCATCCAAAGCTGGAATTTTTACTCAACTAACAGTTCTTTACATCTATAAGTCCCGCCATTATTGGCAAATGCCCTACCATTTCCAATATGCTTGGCTGTATAACCACATCTATAAACATGTGTGGTATTTACCAGCAGGAAAGGTTTAGACTTGGCATCTCAGAAATCTCTTAAGTTTCAGAAAACAAAGAATATGTACAATTTTTTCAATATTGTACTCGGTAATTGCAAAAAGCACTGACTGCAAACACATAAGATGCAATCAAACAAGCCCTTACCTGCTGCAGGCTAGCATCCAATCATATTGATATCAGATTATAAAAACAGGCTACTGGGGTCCTATCACAAACAAACATCTGATTTATCAGAAATTGAACGGATAAAACTAGTTTACAGTGCCACAGGGGAAAGAATGTTGACTTGCTACTTGAAATTCTGCCTAGTTACAGTAAGGATAACAAATCTGGCATGTAACAACAATATCATCATTACTATTGTCCCTGCACTGTGAACCTGCAAGCTAAATATATGGATCGTGAAAAGGTTATGAATTATACTACAAGCTTTGCAGTAGTGCTCTAATCTTCCATTGTATAGAACAAGAGTGGCAGATCCTGTCCTTAACATCATGACTATTAACTTAGACAGCAGTCTTTTTCCTAAATAATAATAATGAAACCTTTAAGTGCAAAATTAGATCCACCAGAAGTCAAACTCAAGTCACTTTAAATCTCGAAGGAATCAAACCAGCATCGATCACCAAAGATCAGAGGCATCAGATAGCAAAGAACTTCCTGCTTACCCACTGCCACAAATGTTGGATCGACTCTAGATATTCTCTTAGGGTTCAGCGCTACCAGTCTCCCCCATAAGTGAGTTCCACATGCGTTACAATCAAGAGCGTATCCTTACTGCTCAATATCTAGTCATATAGTAAGTAATGTGCCTGGGGGCTTTATCAGTACAACTCTGATAAATGAACTAGATACTGTAATCTAGCACATATCCCTGTATGCTCTTCTCGTGTCACCTGAACGATGGATTGATTAAAAATTTTGGTGAGACAAGGCTAATTAAAAAAAATTAAGAAGCTGGTTTATTTTACATATTACTGAACAGAGTAGTAAATCCTGAACGTTATACTATAATGTTTCATATAACATATAAAACAGCAAAGCATTTCACACTGCCCTTGTTTGCAGGCTGGAACATACTCTTGAATCAGTACCTCTTTCTATGTGATTGGTTGGTCCAATTCTTCCAGAAGAGACCTTTGTGTCTTTGGGGCTGTCTTCCCTTACTAGCTGAGCAGACAGCTTTGCCAGTGTTTTCCTCTTAATTCTTGGCTGCACAGGAAATTAACAGCCTGATCTCTGGACCCTCATGTCCTAGATCTCTGTATATCAGGAGCACCAGATTCCTCCCCCTATAAACCAGCTCCTGCTGCTCCCTTTTGAATCTTGAAAGTGACACTGATCATCAGACATTAGAGATTTGATATCTTAACAGCCACTGGACTGTCAGATTTTAATGCCCACCAACCAACAAACCACCAGGGATGATGATACCATCAAACCATCAGAGAACATGGATGTGTACCTCCTGGAGGTAAGTGGCAAGGACCCAGATCTTTCCTACTCAGTGGGCTTGATAAATAGTGTCAGCTTCATGTGCTTCCTCAAAATTTTCAACAGCCTTTTGCTCACCCACTATACCTTTGAGATCAAATGTCGCTCTTCTGTGTTTCACATTATATGGGGTGTAAAAGTTGGGTTGAACACTAGAGCTTAGCTTTCAGTCAGTTACACCTTTTATGTTGATGTCAGTGATTGATGACTGGCGCCATCACCAATAAAAAGGAAGCAAGTGCCCTCTTTTAAAGGGGCATGACCAATGAACCACAAATAAAGTGGAATTTACTTGAAACTTAACAAATCAGAATTTAGTTTCTGGGGGTAATGAAGCACTCCAGTCCCTTCGGTCGTGGAATGCATCAATCATACTGGCCGATCGACCTGCCACTGCCTGGACCTGTTAATGGCCACTTTGGCCAGGCCCAGTAGTCGTGCAAGAAGGAAGTCCCCACGCTAAGTCCCCAGTAGAAAAGGGGAGGACTCCCGCGTAGAGAGCCCTCCATTGGGCAACCTGCCTCCTCCATATGGCAGACGGGAGATGAGGAAGACAAAGTGGAGATTGTGCAAGAGCAGCTCGTACAGGAAACCCCTCCGTGCAGAGTGGCAAGGCACGGAAGGGATATCCGAGAGACGGGTCAAGCTGTGAGGCGCCTGTTCCTGAGGGAGGTTTCGAGGCCTGACACCAAGGATCAGTTCTGACGGGATCGCTCCACATACTTGAGCCTCCTTGACACACCCAGTGGAGTCAGGGCTGAGTGCCTCTTTTAGCATCTCAGTGGCTTTGGCAACAGACTGGATGCCATGCCATGACATGCGCTGTACCAGCCTCTTTGGCGACATCCAGACCGATTCCCCACCATCCAGTACATCCCTGACTCTGCTCACCTTATCAGACCGAGCCCTCCTCTCCATTAGCCACCTGAAACTGCAGTTGTGGAGGTGCGGATTCCTGAGCAGCAGCCGCCACTCCTGATAAAGGAGAACTCTGGCTGGAGGCAACAGTGTTCCAGATCCTGATCAATTCTTGCAAAAAGACAGGCAGCTCCTGCAAGGAGGCCCAGCTACACCCCAGTTTTATAAACAGGAGCTGCCTGTCATAATTGAGGCCGTGCAGCTGGCAGACGAATTACATCGCCGGCACACACCATCTGGGAGGATCCGAAAAGGGAAAATTGTTGCCTGGGTACGCACGCACACCAGTGCCTGACCGCTCTCCCTAAGCGGGAGACTCTGAACCGTGGCAGAGACACAATACTTCCTTTTATCCCAGAAGAAGTCAACAAGCTTCTTCTGTACCTCGGCAACAAATTCAGGGAGACGGATCAAAGTGACCAACCAGTACTGCAGCATAGCGGCCACAAGTTGGTTTATGACTAGCGCTCGACCTCTGTAGGGCAGCACTCGGAGCAATCCTGTCCAGTGCTCTCAGTGAACGGTGACTTTGGCCTCCAGCTTTTTCCCATTCGCCGGCCAGGTTTCCTCGGCAGTCCGAAGGTAAATCCCAGGTAGAGGAAATGGATGGTGCTCCAGGAAAAAGGCCTTAATTCCTCCGGCAGGGAGCCACCCGGCACTGACCCACCACGAGTCTCCCAATTGATCCTGGCAGAGGATGTGACTGAGTACATCTTCTGGCACTGGAGCATCCTCCTCAAGTCAATGGGATCCATCACCACGAGGAGCACGCCTTCAGCGTAAGCTGAAGGGACGACTTCCACTCCTGGTCCTTGCAAAGGGGCGCTGTCAAAGACCCATTAACCTTAATCAGACACTCCGTGGCGGCGTACAGAAGTCGGATCTGGTGACAAAGTGAATCCCAAACAAGAATGCGCACAGAGTCCCGTGATCCACCCTGTCGAATGCCTTCTCCTGATCCAGGGAAAGGAAGGTTATCAAGAGACCAGCTCTCTGGGAATGGTGGAGCAGGTCCCGGATCAAATGGATGTTGTCGTGGATGGTCGGGACCAGGACTGTGTAGCACTGGTTGGGGTGGATCATATAGCTCAGCACGGTGCCAAGGCGAGCAGACATTGCCCTGGCAAAGATCGTGTAGTCCGAGCTGAGGAGGGAGACAGGGCGCCAGTTCTTAAATAGGTGGAGATCGCCCATCAAGGACAGCAGGACGATGACTGCCCTGTGCCAAGATGGGGTATCTCCCTAGTCGCCAGACTTTCCCCAGGACCCGCGCATAGTCGCTCCCATGATGCTCGCCTAGCCCCGGGGGCTTGTCCCTCGAGAGCTGGCCAAGGGCACCAGTCAACTCGCCAAGACTTAGCAGAGCATCCAGCTGTTCAGCACACTGACCTTCGGCAGGTCCTCCCATAAAACTCTCTCAGCATCCTCGTTGGATGGTTCCGGAGAGAACAGAGCCCCGTAATAGGCCCAAGACCTGGCACTGATGCCCTCCCGGATCCGAGACCAGAGATCTGTCATGGGCCAGCAGCCTCAAGAGCTGCTTACGGACCCCATGCCATTTACCCAGTGAGTAGAAGAAGGGGGAACCAGGGTCCAAGTCCTGGAGGAACTCAATCCACAACCTCACGTACGCGTTTCAGGACCCAATGAGCCGCCGGTCCTTCAGTACTCCCTTCTTCTCTTCGTACATCTCCCGCAGGTCCGGGTCTTCGAAGACTTGACTGAGACAAAACTCCAGTTGAAGCACCTCGTCCTCCAATTGCCTGGACCTCCCACCTCTTGGTCGACTCCCTCACATATTCCTGACAGAAGAGACAGAAGTGAGCCTTGTCTATATCCCACCATAGCCTCAAGGAAGGGAAGCCCCTTTGCTTCCTTCCCCAGAATCAATGGAACGAATCCCAGAACCGCTTGTCGTTCAACAGCAGGTTGTTAAAATGCCAGTACATGGACCCCACCCATGAGCGGAGTGGAGTGAGCTCTGCCCACACCAGGTGGTGGTATGAGCATGGTACTGGCCGCATGGAAGCAACCAAAACACAGGAGACGTATGCCTGGGAAATGTAAAGGCGGTTGATTCTGAACCTTGCTCCTCCAGAATTCAGGTGAGTGAAGGCGCCGGAGTCGGACTGGAGTTTCACCAGACGTCCACCAAGTTGAAGGACCCGACCAAGTCCCTCAACTTCCCCATTGCCACCATGCGGCTTGGGGCACCACAGCGATCCGTCGCCTCGAGGGTGCAGTTGAAATCCCCCCCGAGGATAATGCACTCGATGGCATAGATGGAGCCTAAAAGAGCAGACACTTGTACAGAGAAGTGCACTTGTCCAGGGAGTGTACACGTTCAGAGAAGAAGGCTTCCTCTGCACCTTCCTTCTGTGTGGATGCTCTTCCACCAGTCCCACCGGAGGCCGTGATGACATTGGCGTCTGAAGACGACCGCGCATTTGGTGTTGTGGCGGGGGACAGGCCTGGGGACGGGAGCAGTGCGGGTACTAGCCTTGGCCGGTTAGTTGTGTTGGCGGCCTTGGAGGTGGGGCAGTTTTTAAGCACCTGCCCCACCTCCTTGCAGGTGTGGCACTGCACATCATCCGATGTCCAGAAGACGTGGTAGAGAGTTCCCTGGTGGCTAACCATGAATCCACCCTCCATGTCCTCGTCTCTCGCCAGCTGAACACAAAGCTGGTACTGGAAGAAGAAGACATGACGGAGGCCTCCCTGAAGTCGAGTGGGATCATCGCTATCCCCGACCTCACCTGTTCCAGTTGACGTAGGTGGGGGAGGAGGAGCTCACTGGGAATAAAGGATGGGACATTTGATAAAATTATTTGCTGCGCAGTGGCCTTGAGAGGATCCGCCGGCAGGAAGGTCCCGCCCACCGTGAGCCCCTTATTAAGGGCCAGGAACATCACCTGCTCAGACCTCAGGAAGAACACAGCCTTCCCACACATTCAGGGCGACAACGATGGCTGAAGGCCCGACAACCAAAACCATGGTTTTGATGCAAGCCTCGAGGGTCATGTTGGGGTGAGTGTAGTTCTTCACAACATGTTTTTTGGTGATAAGGCTGAAAGGTGACAGGGCAGCAGAAGTGGCTGTAGCTGCCATGCCCGAGTCTGCCCTTGCTTGCCTTTTCACCGGCGAAGAGGAAGTCACGATTGATGTTAATAAAGTGCTACACTCACTCCAAGTTTTAAACCTGAGACTAATATGGTTTTTTCTTCAAACAGAGGAGATTTGGAGATAAAATGGGGAAAAGACCCACCTCGCCTAGTGATTTCAGGATGGGAGAGGCAATTTCTCCTCTCTGCTGAAAAAAGGTAAAGGAAACAATAATAGCAAAGATAGAGGTTGCCTCTCAAGAGTGAGAGAGAGCGAAGGAGGAGGGAGGCTGGAGAAGTGAGGTCACTACGTAGAATAGGGCTCAATGGGAGGGTGAGTGTGTTGCAGGGGTGCACACACATAGTTGTGGTTCTCCTTCACTCTCCCTCTCTCCCAATACAGAGCCAACAAGCAAGCAAATTGCTTCCCATCTCCCTACTTTCCAGTAGAGCCGGTAGGAAAACTAAAGCCTAGTCTTTAGAAGCCTTTATTCAGAGACATACTGTAAACCCCAATATAAGATTCTCCCACTTCCCAAGCCTGCTCCCATATATATGAACACAATTAATACCCACCACCTGAATACAATTAACAGGTGGTCCCTTGCAGGAAGAGGCGGTCCACTCCATTGAGCATCCAGGTACTTCCAGAGACACAACTGATGCTAGTTCCTGATCTGCCATTCCTGCCACTTCATCACCAACTCTATCATGGCTTCTTAACTGTACAAACACAAAACCCCACTTTGGAGGAAGTAGTTTGTGAGTGAAGTAGTTTGACACTGGATGAAGTTCTGAGAACTGGTGGGAATGATGATCTGGGTGTGGAAGACACCCATGAAAGGTGGAAAAACAATCAACTGTACTTGAGGAGCTGAGGGATCCAGATCTCAGGGGCCCAGTTTAAAAAAAAAACATTATTAGAGAAGGTTGATCTCATGTGGAGGCAGTAAGACAGTTTCAGTGCATATGATAAAGAAGTGAGACAAATCTACTACCTACACCTGCATCATATTGCTGGAACTTTCCCATGACATGCAGAACACTAAAGAGGCTAACAGTCTTGGAGATTTCTACAGCATTAAGACATCAGGATGAGGTAGTATGTGATGATTTCTGGCATGGCAGGTACCACTTGTATTTATTGTCCCTTGAATAACTCTTAAGTTCACTTTAACTCTCTTTATTCTGGAGCTCAGTCAGCAATGTGCATTTAAAATGGCGATCCTCATACACACACACACACACACACACACACACACACACGAGGTTTCCCCATACAGATCGAGGGCGCTATACCTCCTAGCTAGAGGGTGCTATATATTCTATCGTTACACCTTTCCTTTCATAAGAAACAAAGTGAATTAAAGTGAGTTTCAATATAAACTGGTAATGAACTTCTTATGAATACATGTAGTAAACAACTATAAGTTTAACAAACAACAACAAAAACCTTGTCTTATTTTCTCTTTATCCAAGTGTCCAGTGTCCATGATTTCTTATTTCTGTACATGGTGTTCCGTTCCATGTATTTTGTTGGTTGTGCAGATTCTGTTGTTTCGCCTCAAACTGGTTGTTTCAGTGGTGTTCGATCGATTTAGTCCCTTTATCAGTGCTCTGAGGGGAAGTATCAATCGACATATCCCTATTTTCACGTGTTGTCATTGAGGTGTTGTTTTGCATGTTATTTGGCTGTGTTGGCAGTGGATTATGTGTGGGTGTCACTGACATCTCTGGAGTTTCAATGAATGTCTCCGCGCTCTTTCGCAGATGTTTCTTATTTCGGCGATACTTCCGGCCATCTTCTGTAACGATCTGATATGATCGAATGCCGACTTGTTTCTGAACCTGAACTTTTTGCCACACTTTGCTGTCTCACGTTTGTTTGAGTCTCACTGTTTCTCCTTCCTGCAGAGTATAAGTGCTGTGGCACCTCTGTTGTAGTAGTGTGCTTGTTTGGCACAGTTCTTTTCTTTGTTGATGTTGACGTCCTGTACGATTTTTGGTTTGAGAAGTTTGTTTGCGATTGGGATGTTTGTCTTTGTGTGGTGACTGAGTAAGTGTTGTGCTGGCAAACTATTAAGGCCTTCAGTTGGTGTGTTTCGCCAGATGAGAAGGTTCATGCAGAAGTCACCGCAGTCTTTCTTTGTCATCTTGATTTAACACTTTGTGAGCTTAACTGCATTCTCAACCTTTTCGTTGGTTTGTGAATATTCTGGTGAGGTTGTTGCGTGATCGAATCCATATTTTGTGGCAAAGTTTGCGAACTGTTGTGATTGAAGGGAGGTCCATTGTCAGATTGAACCGTGTCTGGAATACCGTGGTTGGAGAAGTGTTTATGGAGGTGTTTGATGATGACAATGGTATCTTTCTTTCGTGCAGATTGTCTATCTTGAAATAGTCCGAGTAGTAGTCCACTGTGCATAGGTAGTCTTGGCCATTGAGTGTGAATATTTCACAACCAATCTCTGAGGGAGGTCGTGACTTATTAATGGCTATTTTGGTTGGTTCGGTTGATAGGTGTTGCATGTTTCACACTTTGAAATATAGTCTTTTATGTCACTGGCATGTGTCCAAGTCCCTTAAACACATCCGGATACGCATTGTTGGCATCAGCTTTTGACGCTAGCGAGATGTTTGCATTGTTCGTAGTTTGCGATTCGCGTGGTTCATTTACCACTGCGATATTCTGATGCTGCATTTGTATCAGTTGTAGCTGTTGAGCAGTGCGTGAGCCAATCAGTGGTGCACTTTGGTCCTCAATGATCACAAAGGGCACAATGTATTTTTGCTTGCTCTTTGTATTTTCCAGTGGCACATTACAAGTCCCTACCATTGGAATGGTTACATGGTTCTTAGATTCTTTTATCTTTAAGCCTTTAGGCAAGTATCTACGAGGTAGCACATTGCATGTGGCCCCACAATCTATTTGCATTTTTACTATTTTACCTTTAATGGAGAAGATTGCCATAATCTTGTTAGGATACTTTCGATCAGCTTTGTCCTTGATTGTGTGATCAACTTTACCAACAATCATGACTTCAAAATCAAAATCATCACTGTCTTCATATAGTGCATGAACTTTTAACTTGCCCTTATATTTAGGGTTATGTGTAGACTTCTTCCTCGATCCATTCTGCCTGCACTTGAGAAAAGTGATTTTGTTTGCCACATCTTGTGCAGGTCTTTCCAAGTGCTGGGCATTTAGTTTTTGACAGAATATCTGCAATTGTTCGTAAACTCGTTGTCTGTGAATTCTTTCTTTGTGGGTTGGGGTTTCTGTCTGACAATTTTGACATTCTCAGAGTCTAACTCTGTTTTAGTGAGCTTCACGGCTTTCATTTGCACATCTGTGGCCTCTGTAGATTTACAGAGTATCACACATTTATCTAGTGTTAGGCTTGATTCTTGCAACAGCCTCTTACAGATATTCCGCAGACTATGCAGTCTCTGATGACATCATCCCTCAAATTGCCGAAATCACATGCTGATGCCAGCTCCCTCACTTTCACGACATAACTATCAAAACACTCATCCCTTTGTACACAGTTGTTAAACTGATACCTTTCATAGATGATGTTGGTTTTATCTTTACAGTGCTCTTCCCAGACCTTCGAAATAATCTCAATTTCCTGTTTGTCTTCCTCCGATTTGTAGGGAAGATATTGTTGATACCGAGGGCATCTCTGCAAATGGCAGTGATAAATGTTGCAACCCTAATTTTATCTGTTTTTTCCACAATATTCGTGATAATTTCATAGCTGTCCCACAGCTGTTTGAATTTTTTCCAGTTGGCTTTCAAATCGCCAATCACCTGCAATGGAGGTGGGAGGGAAATGTGCGCGGAAGTTGGCACCGTAGATGCATTTGACGAAAAATCGGAAGTCTCCGCTTCTGACACCATGTATTTTTTGTCTCTTGAACAACTCTTCAGTTCAATTTAATTCTCTTTATTCTGAAGCTCAGTCAGCATTGTACAGTTAAAATGGCGATCCTCCTACTAGTGAAACAGTGGTGTAACGATAGAATATATAGCGCCCTCTAACTAGGAGGTATAGCGTCCTCGATCTGTATGGGGGAAACCTCATGTGTGTGTGTGTAAGAGGATCGCCATATCAATATATAGCAATAGTAACCCCAATCTTCAGTTGCAGGAAAAAAAAATAGAGCATCCACTTCAGGGATAGATAGAAAGAAAGGAAAAAAGAAAAACTAGCATTTATATATCACCTTTCACAACCTCAGGATGCCCCAAAGTGCTTTATAGCCAATGAAGTAATTTTGAATTGTAATCACTGTTGTAATGTCGGAAACACGCCAGCCAATTTGCATGCAGCATGCTACCAAAACACCAAAGTGATAATGACCAAATAATCTGTTTTTAGTTATGTTAATTGAGGGATAAATATTGGCCAGGACACCGGGGATAACTGTGGGGCAGATTTGGTGCAGAGATTGGGGAAAATGGGTCGGAGTGCAAAATCCAGGCCCACTTGACTCCAATTAAATGCGGCAGTGTAGGGTCCCAGTGGACCTTAAAGGAGATTGGTGATTTTCTGGGTGCACAATCCTTTGTAGTGTTAGACTAGTGGTTTTGAAACGGTAGGAATTGCTGCCACATTGTACTCTGTTTCATCATCATAGGCAGTCCCTCAAAATCGAGGAAGACTTGCTTCCATTCTAAAAGTGAGTTCTCAGGTGGCTGTACAGTCCAATATGGGAATTACAGTCTCTGTCGCAGATGGGACAGACAGACATTGAAGAAAAGGGTGGGTGGGGAGTCTGGTTTGCCGCACGCTCCTTCCGCTGTCTGTGCTTGGTTTCTGCATGCTCTTGCCGACGAGACTCAAGGTGCTCAATGCCCTCCCGGATGTCCTCCTCCCCTTAGGGCAGTCTTGGGCCAGGGTGTCCCAGGTGCCAGTGGGGATGTTGCACTTTATCAAAGAGGCTTTGAGGGTGTACATGAAATGTTTCCTCTGCCCACCTGGGGTTCACTTGCCGTGTAGTCGTTCAGAATAGAGCACTTGTTTTGGGAGTCTCGTGTCGGACATGTGGACTATTTTCCATATCTCGGGAGTCTACTATCAGCGAGGGCAGACATCGATGACGAGGTCCAACACCACCTCCAGTGCAGCCTTTGATCACCTGAGGAAGAGAGTGTTCGAAGACCAGGACCTCAAATCTGGCAGCAAGCTTATGGTTCAAAGGGCAGTAGTGATACCCATCATCCTATATGGCTCAGAGACATTGACCATATACAGTAGACACCTCAAAGCGCTGGAGATGTACCACCAGCGCTGCCTCCGCAAGATCCTGCAAATCCACTGGGAGGATAGACGCACCAACACCAGTGTTCTTGCTCAGGCCAACATCCCCAATATCGATGCAGTGATCACACTTGACCAGCTCCGTTAGGCTACTGTTTACCACCCCAAACCTGCGAGACAAGGCCAAGGGTGGCAATTCAACTATCTCTTAGATTCTGTGCTCATCACTAATATAATTAGGTGACATAGAGGAAGGCTGCTTATGTTCATGGAACCCCAGCATAAGAAATCAACTTTGGGAGAATGGGAGTAAATTGGAAAAAAATGGTGGTGCGTTCTGTGACAGATTGAAGATCTATCTTGTTTCAAATCATAAAAAGGATGTTTTATTGATATATAGGATCCTATAAGATTTTGGTAGCTGATAATCACTTTAATTTCATTCTTGTTGCTAGAAACAAACTGTGTGTGTGTTTGTGTGCAAACTTGAAATATGCATTGGCCCCGGTTCTCATGAGCTGCAAGACCCGCCCGTTTGCCGCCCAAAGGACCGCCGATGGCCGCCAAGAGACCAGGCGGTATTTTGCCTGAAAGATTCCTCAAAGAGGTGGCAGTACCGACTGGCCAAATAATGAATTACGCCGCCAATCTGGGCGGCAGTGGGCGGGAGCTCTCAATCTCGGCGGCAATGAGCTTGCCGCCCAAGTGCTGCCGAGGATGGAGTCGGGCCCAGGGACGGTGGATGACCTGAAAAGTAAAAAAAAAAAACAAAAAAAAAGAAACACCAGAACATCTTCAGGGGACCCCATCCAGGTAATCGCTGTGAAAAAAATGTTTTAAGGATGCTCACTAACATTTTCTTGCAGGTGTTCATACCTACTGTCGGGGTTGGAATAGCCTCCTCGCAGCGGTCCTTCCCCCTGCTGGCGCTGACTCCCGCACGCACCAATCTGGCATCTCGGAGGGCGGGAGGCCACTTATGCGACTTGGCTGCCAGAGAACGCCGGCGGGCGGTTCCCGGTGGTACTCCCCTCCCGCCCGTTCCAGCCCAAAAGGAAAATGGCAAGGAGAGGAAAATGGCAACAAAACTTGCCGGCAGTCGGCGGCAGCAGGCGGCAGTGGGCAGTAAGGCCACCAATATAGGGGCCATTCTTTGTCTCTAGTATCAATGCCATTCGAAGGAGCAGATGTCTAGTTGGACTGCTAAGTTGCAAGTGCAAATGGGTGAAAGTAATATTTAATGTTGATTATTTGGCTGAGAAGAAGAGATTGACAATTGCTTAGTATTGTGAGCTCATCAGAGGGGAAAGCTAATCTTTCTCTGTATACGATTGGCTTTGTTTCACAGCTGTAACTATTATATCAGGAATATGCGATTGACAAACTGATGCCTTTGAACCATACTGTGATTGAGTGCTGTATTTAATAATGAAAGATAACCCTTTGAGATTTTGTGCAAGTTCAGTCTTGAAAGTAAGAGGCGTATAACAGCTCACATTGGAAAGATCCTTAGTGAATTTCTGCTTCGCTAAGCACCTGAATGAGTTAGAAGCCAATGGAAATACACCTTGAATATCTGAGTTCATATATAAGTTTCCTCATAAGCATCCGTTCCAAGAGAATTTTTTAACTTGCAAGACATTTATCATTTTTCAAATGGTTTAAAGTACATGATCAGAAAACAAGTATTCCTTTACTAGTGAAATATTTCAGCTTTGTTTGTATTTCTGTTTAATTTTACTTCTTCATAAACTTGATTCCTAAGATATATTTTCAACTTCCTGCCAGATGTAAAACTGAAATCAAGTGAAATGAAAATGGAGTGTTTCTACAATGGATGGCTGATCCACAAAGACAGCTTTATGCCCCGACATGAAGTTGAAAACCCACACTGTAGTTCATAGTCGGAGACATTGGGATCGACTTTAACTTGGGGGGCGGGGGGATGTTGGCAGAAACCAGGTGGGGAGAGTTAAAATGGAGTGGCGGACATACCCATTCCTTTTCTACGGCCCATTTGGCTGATTGCAAATTTTAATTCTAATGCTGTCAGTGCTTTCTGGTTGGTTAGCAATGCACGACGCAGACATTGACTGTCGTGAGGAAAATAAATAATTCAAAAGGTCAGCTTTATTGTTAATTCTTCAACTTTCATCTATTTTTTGTGAATGTTTAAATCTGCTCTCCAGAAAAAGTCTAGAGAAATCCAATTGCATGAAGTCTGCTTAGTTAGGCTGCCACGATCAAGCTTGATGAAAGAACAGCTCTCTTTAACCATCTCTAGATTGTGCAACAACAATTAATTTTGTATATAGCAAATCTCATGCTGAAGTTTCAATTTTCTACATTGCTAATTGGCTATCTTATCTATATGTCAATACATATATTTCCTTAGATCTCCTGACTGCAGATCTGGTGCTCATTTCAGCTTTGCGCTGTGACATGGATTGAGAAATTGATGGAACGATGGGGACGTGCTGAGCAACCGGGAAATGGCCTCGAATTCATTGGAACTGAAGTCTGATGAGGCAGTCACGGACTGCCCTTCCACAAGGCCGATTGAGTGGCTGCCTCCTCCATCACAGTTGTTCATGCTCCTGTTCTTCCTCCTCTTCCTTGCCCTCTTTGTCTCTTTCTTCCTCCTCCTGAGCTGGTGCAGCTATGCTGATGGCAATGGCTGCGCCCTCATGATGGCCAAGTTGTGCAGCATGCAGCAGACGATGACGGTAAAGGACACCTGCTCAGCCGAGTACTGGTTGGCTCCTCCCAAGTGGTCAAGGCAGCGGAATCGTTGCTTGAACACTCCGATGGTCTGCTCAGTGATGTTCCTGATGGCAGCATGGCTCTAATCATGCGAGTACTGGGCATGAGTGTTGGGGTAGCTGAGGGGAGTCATGAACAAGGTGGATAGCCCTTGTCTCCCAGCAGCCAGTCGCGAGCTTGAAGTGGTGGCTGGAGCAGAGCTGGCACACCGGTTTGGCACAGGATGAAGGCATCGTGGCTGCTGCCAGGATAGTGGGCATTGACAGTGAGGATTTGCAGTGTGTGGTTGCAGACCAACTGAACAGTCAGTGAGTGGTAGTCTTTGCGGTTATGGAATACCTCAGGATTGTTATGCGGTGCCCGCAAAGCGACTTGGGTGCAGTCAATGGCGCTCTGCTCCATGGGGAAGCCTGCTATCCTGGTAAAGCCACATGCATGCTTGTGCTGCTTTTCTTTGGTCATGGGGAAGGAAATATAATCCCTTCTCCTTCTGTAGAGCGCCTCTGTGACCTCGCAGATGTAGCAATGCGATATGTTTCCTGTTGCACACTGGCGTAGAAATCGAGGGCGATGGTGACCTTGACTGACACTCAGAGAGCCGTCCTCACCCTGGTCTGAGGCTCGAGGTCTGGTTGCAGGACGTGGCAGAGCTCTGTGACCATGTCCTTGATGAAGCGCAGCCTTCAAACACACTGTTCTTCAGTGAAACTGATGTAGGAGAAATGTTCCCGGAGTGCTCTAGGAGGGTAAGGCCACCTGTTGAAAGTCCTGTTGGACCTCCTCCCTCTGGCTACATTTTGTAATCTTTCTCTCCGCCTCCGCTGCCTGCGACGTTGATGGTGGAGGGCGGGGTCCAGTGCCAGTACAGCCCCCAACAATGTATGGAAATGTAGCACTTTTAAATCTCATCAGAATGATCCTGAATAATTTTAATGAGGCAGAAGACTCCTGAAACTGAACAACGATAAAATTGCATAAAACAGCTATTTGCCTATCTCAATCTGACGAGACAGAATTCTTTGCTGACTCCAAATAAACTGGATGTTGACGCCTTTATATACCCATCCCCCAGCGGCTGCCTCTTCTTCCTGCCGTTGGTGACAGCAGGAGCTCAGACAGGGGAAGAGAGGGAATTTCTGATCTGGGGCGGTAACGGGGCGCTGTGCACTGGATAATGTCATGAGCAACGGGGTGCTAGAGAGCTATGTGGTAAGTGTTAGCGCCAGCTCAAAACCACCAGGGAAGTTTGCGGGCACCGGTGAATTCTCCGCGCTGAAGGATGCAAAATTCACGAGAACCCCCCCCCCCACCCCAGTGTTTGGGCTCATTGAAAGGAAATTTAATTTGGGACTATCTACCGGAAAGTTTGAAATCCTAAAGTGCTTGTGGGAGTAACTACGAACTTTAATCAAATTTTGGACTTTTACAAGACAAATTCAAGCCTGTGGGCGGGCCTAAAGAACTAAAGAAGCCCACTTGATTATTGGAACTGTTTGGGTGTTGAGACTAAGTTAACTTGTCTGGAGGAATGGACATTCGAAAACCCTTCTCCACAAGAGACATTTACATCACAACAATAACTCAGAGATGGCTAGCCATCAAACCAAACTGAGATAAGCCACCTTCAACATGAATAAGAACAATGGGCCCAATGCAGCCTGTATGCGAAAAACCAAGCATAAAAGAACATTGCGATTAGCAAGCTAATATTTCCATGAGGAAATAGATTTAGAAATGCAACCCACCCAAGACATTAACTTTTAACAAGCCCGCCAAAATATTACAAAGAAAAGTCAAGCCCGCCAAATTTAAACAAAGAATTCTGAACTGATTTGGCGCGAAGATTAGAACAACTCAAACCGTATAACTGGCCCCTGTTTTTAACAGAGGTTGGGATGCTAGGTAGCTACAAGGTTGCTCCTACCTCAGGAGACACTGTATATAGCTCCAGGTGCTACACTGCGAGTATGCCATCAAGAAGGGAGAGAGACCAACGCGACAGCTGAAAACTAACTTATCCAGCCTCGAAGTCTTGAAGTCCTGAAGGAAGGAAGAACATCACCATCGTGGCAGCAACCGACCACAGTCAATGTGGTACCACCGAGAAACCACCGCGATCGACCAAACTCAAAAAAAAACTCCAACAGAAAGAAACCGAAGAATCGAAAGTTTCCAGTGTACAATCTAAGGCCTGACTACCAACAGGTGAAAACATTACCTAAAGAGACTTTGAACCTATTTCTAATGAAGAAAACCGGGTACTTACCCCATAGATCCAAAACGCGCCTTACCGCATCAGCGGACTCAACCCAACTGAAGATTGCACAGTAAGAAGTCTTCTCTGACATTCGGGGTACGGCAAGCAAAACCTACAGAATTTAACGAACCCCGAAATTGCAAACTACCGCTAACTGACCAGAAAGGATTGGTAAGCATAGTCCCTGCCTGCCCTGGAATCTACTCTAGCTAGGATTAGGTATTGGGAGGTGGGAGGTGTAATTTTTGCTGTAACCCCCTTTGAATGTGTAATGTATTGTTCTTTATTAGAGTGATTATAAGTTTGACATTGTATTTTCTTGTCTGTAATAAAGTCAAAGTTCTTTTGCATCAAACCAGTTGTCCTTTGCACTTTGTCACCCCCCCCAAATAAACCCAGAGTCTAGAACCCAAGGGAGTGGGAGCAATTCGAACCGCTTAAGTAGGTCAGAGTTGAACCTGACCCCCGGGACCACCTCTTACAGCGCCCAGTCGGGAATCCCTTCGCACCGTGTTACCGCCCCCTGCAGACACTAAGGAGAGGCACAAACCAGGCCAATTTCTCCCTTTTATGTCTTGATAAGAAGATAGTTGTTATTATGCTCTTTTTCCTTTCGTCTCACCTGCTCTAGAGAGTATAGTTCCAATCTACTCAAAGAAGTGATTATTACCATAACACTAATCTTGCCAGCTTCAAACTACAGACACTGTTGAAGCTTTGGGGTAAAGAACATGATTTATTATCGCTCTTTACTTTCATAAACGCCAAACTGTAATTCACCCATGGCATTAAGTCAATGAATCTACAAATATGCCATTCTTAATCTAAAATTCAAAGCCAAGTTGTTTCATACTTGAATGCATCCTTCAAGTAATCACTCCCAGCCCAAGCCAAGAACATGTTTATTTCAACGAACCCTGTTTATCTTCCACAGCACAGCACTCATTCAAGCTAGGCGAAGTCAGGGTTTTCTTTCAATATTGCTAAATATAAAGTGATGGCTCATTATATTAACATTGTGCAGGCATTGTCCAACCACTAAATTTGTAGGACGCATTATCAGCCGCCCTGGGCGGATGCCTACAATATGCCTTCAGTGTCTTATATATGTAAATTAGGGACCTAATGCCTGTTGAAGGACCCTTTTTCAAAATTAGTCAATGATGAACAGGGCAGGCATTGGGTTTGCTCAGGATTCTCCAGCGGCCAATGAAAGGTAAGTTTAATAATCATTTTTTTTAAAGGGCTCCCATGACTCCAGAAGCATTGTGATCATCACTGCGCCCCCCTCGCCCATAACCCGCTCCAGCCCCCCTCCCTGAACTTACCTGAGGGCGTTTCAGCGGCCTAACCTAGATGTTCGCTTTGCTGGCAAGCTGCCTGAGGTCGTGCAGCAGGTGTCCACAGCTCAATAATTTAGATGAAGGCGATGCCCAATTTCAGTTGGGCTATGGGCCCTATGTGTTTTGGTGCAGCGGATTGTTCCTTGCACCCAGTTTGTGTCAGTAGGACTACACTATGCAATCTCTACACAAAGAATTTATACATTCATTCTTTTCTGTTTAAAAAAAAGTCAATTTTGATAGCTTTATCTCACCCTGCCATTTTGGAATCAAGGTTACAAGTAACTAGGCTGTCTTTAGTGCATTTAGCATATCCTACAGTACTCTTATTTCTAAAATATGATAGTTGCTGAATGAAATAGATCCTGCTGCTGGAGAACACTGAAGAGCATTTTTGTGATTTAGTTTCAAAAGCCTTATTTGGGGAAAAGTGGGGAAATTCTTCACTGTCAATAACTTGTGTGAAAAAGGCCCCGATATTAATTCAAAGGCACGTTGTGAGTGAGGGAAGGGGTGTCCGATATTGCATGGGAATCCTGCAAGTAAGTTCAGCATGTCTGGCAGTGACATTTTAATGCAGCCAGCTCATTAGCATTTTAATTCCAGTCCATTTTGCAGCAGCGAGCATGGTGCACCCCCGCAATACATGACCTTAACTTCAGTATTTAAAGGACCAATCCAAAGATGGAATTTGGAGGAGTTTGGAGTTGGAAAGGTGGGACAATGAATTCCGGATGCTCAAAGGCCGTGCCCCGCTTCAATGACACCTCCCTTGATGTGCTGCTGGGGCTGTGAGGAGCTGGAGAGAAGAGAAATAATCTTCCCCAGCAATGGGAGGAAGAAACCTGCTTCTGCCACAAAGAAGGCGTGGCTGGAGGCGGCCCAGGAGATCAGCAGCAGAAGCACTGTGCCACTCTCCTGGATTCAGTGCAGAAAGGATTTTAATGATTTAAAGTTGCACATTCACTTACATCCTGCTGCGTACATCATTCCACCCCCTCACTCTGCCTTCTCATGCCTACTCCATTATATTACTCCTCACACCATTTAACTTGCAAGCGGAGCCATCCTTCTCTTTCTATGTACTTGCTCACATCCCCATCCATCCACCACTGCCACTCAACCTCATCCCTATGCAATTTCATGCCTCAACAAATACACTGCATCCATCAGGTGGACACATGCCATTACAGTCACACATAGGTCTGTTCTTTCCTCCATTGTAGGAGAAAAGAGCACAGAACACTAGGGAGAAGGAGAGAACCAGAGGTGATCCACCACAAATTTACCAGCTAACAACTGCAGAGGAAGAAGCACTGGAGATCAGTGGCATTTTGGTGTCCCTGGTCATCGGAGATGGAGGCCTTCCAGCAACCTGGTGACACAATTAAATATCACTGACCCACATGTCATACAAAACTCAGTCATGTTGACTTGATTTCAACAGCGAGTGAAATCGTGAAATTTGATCATCTTCATAATGCTAAGTTACAAGGTACTTAGCTTGCCAGTACTAATTCATATCTTTTCTCTCCGCCAGGGCCTTTATGCACATTGGCAGACCTCATGGATGATGAATCCTCATAGAAGCTGTTTCATTCTAAGGGTGGACCCTCACAGGACTCATGCTTACCATGCACTAACGCAGATTCTTGAACTTCGGTGGGACCAGTTAGACAGATAGTTAGGTTTTCACCTGGTGATTCACACTTCACAAGTGAGCGAAAGCAAACACGGGTGGCAGGGACAACTGTGGAGAGTTTGTGTCGGAGAGTACAGCCCTCTGCAAGCTCTGCTTATCTGGTGCTGTACCCCGGGGGCCGTCAATGAAAACAATGATTAGTGAGGAGCAGCAGACAATGTGTGATGTATTGACCTGCCTTCCAAGCACACTGACATGACTGCAGAGAGAATGGAGCAGTCTGTCTCAAGCATGAGTTTGGTTGATGTCACAGGGCATTGCAATGATGTCTTCTTCCTTGGATAGACTGGCGAACTCTGTGGAACATCAAACGTGGCAATCAAATGAGTCTTGCCCACGGCCATGCATACTCTGGATGTCAACATGTCTGATGCCTTCAATAGGATGACAATTATCTTAGCCTTGGCCTTACAACATCGCACTGATCTGCTCTAATGTGCTCTCCAGCAGAATCGTACCAGCGAAGTGCGGCTGGCCCATGAAAGGGATGGTGGCAAAAGGAGACATGGAATTGGGAACTCCACTCATAGTGCTTACAGCTCTCACCAGTGGCCTCCTCCTCAGTCAGTGCCCACCATGCTACCTTGTGCCCCGATGGCCGAGTCTGTCCCTTCACAGCTGCAGGTGGAGCAGTCTTTGGCAGGGCCCTCATGGGAACCAAAACCCAGAGGTCATTGGCCAAGAGCATCTCAGCAGTCAGAGCAGGGACATGAGCAGCCTGCCTCTCCCTCAGCTGAAGCTACAGGGCTTGCATCACATAGGAGAGGTAGGAAAAGGAAGCGTAAAGCTTTGTAGTTGAGAGTATGACAGTATAACAGATGACTGTATTCCTGTTCCCACCTCTACCACTCCACCATTTCCCTTGCCACTGTCTGTCAGCCAGCCAGCCCAAACTACAACCGCCCATGCCGAAGTGGTGCAGTCTACAGCCAGGCCTTCTAGGGCCACAATTGCTCGAGGTCGTCCTGCAAGGCCATCAGAAGTTTCCCGCACGGAAATTCAGCAGCCTTCCACCAGCCATGCTGCAGCCATTGGGGGAGCATTTCATAGGAGTGCTAGGTTAGGAAAAAGCACACACATTTTCTTCATGTAAATATGTCTGAATTGATTTTTAATAAATTTAATAATTTTGTTTGGAATCTTTTGTAGTGTCTCTCGTATCAGCATTGTGCCCAGGTGGACACTGTGATATCCCATGAGACCGGGATGGTATGATGGCGGTGTGGTGAGCAATAGAAACATAGAAAATAGGTGCAGGAGTAGGCCATTTGGCCCTTCGAGCCTGCACCGCCATTCAATAAGATCATGGCTGATCATTCCCTCAGTACCCCTTTCCTGCTTTCTCTCCATACCCCTTGATCCCTTTAGACGCAAGGGCCATATCTAACTCCCTCTTGAATATATCCAATGAACTGGCATCAACAACTCTCTGCGGTAGGGAATTCCACAGGTTAACAACTCTCTGAGTGAAGAAGTTTCTCCTCATCTCAGTCCTAAATGGCCTACCCCTTATCCTAAGACTGTGTCCCCTGGTTCTGGACTTCCCCATCATTGGGAACATTCGTCCCACATCTAACCTGTCCAGTCCCATCAGAATCTTGTAAGTTTCTATGAGATCCCCTCTCATCCTTCTAAACTCCAGTGTATAAAGGCCCAGTTGATCCAGTCTCTCCTCATATGTCAGTCCTGCCATCCCGGGAATCAGTCTGGTGAATCTTCGTGCACTCCCTCAATAGCAAGAACATCCTTCCTCAGATTAGGAGACCATAACTGAACACAATATTCCAGGTGAGGCCTCACCTGTACAACTGAAGTAAGACCTCCCTGCTCCTATACTCAAATCCCATAGCGATGAAGGCCAACATACCATTTGCCTTCTTCACCGCCTGCTGTACCTGCGTGCCAACTTTCAATGACTGATGAACCATGACACCCAGGTCTCATTGCACCTCCCCTTTTCCTAATCTGCCGCCATTCAGATAATATTCTGCCTTCGTGTTTTTGCCCCCAAAGTGGATAACCTCACATTTATTCACATTATACTACATCTGCCATGCATTTGCCCACTCACCTAACCTGTCCAAGTCGCCCTGCAGCCTCTTAGCGTCCCCCTCACAGCTCACACCGCCACCCAGTTTAGTGTCATCTGCAAACTTGGAGATATTACACTCAATTCCTTCATCTAAGTTGTTAATGTATATTGTAAAGAGCTGGGGTCCCAGCACAGAGCCCTGTAGCACTCCACTAATCACTGCCTGCCATTCTGAAAAGGACCCGTTTATCCCGACTCTCTGCTTCCTGTCTGCCAACCAGTTCTCTATCCACGTCAGTACATTACCCCCAATACCATGCGCTTTGATTTTGCACACCAATCTCTTGTGCGGGACCTTGTCAAAAGCCTTTTGAAAGTCCAAATACACCACATCCACTGGTTCTCCCTTGTCCACTCTGCTAGTTACATCCTCAAAAAATTCCAGAAGATTCATCAAGCATGATTTCCCTTTCATAAATCCATGCTGACTTCGTCCGATCCTGTTACTGCTTTCCAAATGCGCTGCTATTTCATCCTTAATGATTGATTCCAACATTTTCCCCACTACTGATGTCAGGCTAACTGGTCTATAATTCCCCATTTTCTCTCTCCCTCCTTTTTTAAAAAGTGGTGTTACATTAGCTTCTCTCCAGTCCATAGGGACTGATCTAGAGTTGATAAGACTGTTGGAAAATGATCACCAATGATCCACTATTGCTGGGACCACTTCCTTAAGTACTCTGGGATGCAGACTATCAGGCCCCGGGGATTTATCGGCCTTCAATCCCATCAATTTCCCTAACACAATTTCCCACCTAATAAGGATATCCTTTAGTTCCTCCTTCTCACTAGACCCACTGTCCCCTAATACATTCGGTAGGTTATTTGTGTCTTCCTTCGTGAATACAGAACCGAAGTATTGGCTCAATTGGTCTGCCATTTCTTTGTTCCCCATTATAAATTCACCTGAGTCCGACTGCAAGGGACCTACGTTTGCCTTCACTAATCTTTTTCTCTTCACATATTTATAGAAGCTTTTGCAGTCAGTTTTTATGTTCCTTGCAAGCTTCCTCTCGTACTCTATTTTCCCCCTCTTAATTAAACCCTTAGTCCTCTGTTGAATTCTAAATTTCTCCCCATTCTTGTGTATATTTGTCAGTATAGTACATAATGAATTCAGCTCATTCACAACTGATACGCAAGGGTCAATTTTATGCTGAGCGGTAACACAAAAGTGTCTATTGTTCTGACATTTCTGGGGGAAGATTCTTGTCCCTGCAGGAGCTATTACATTGCCTGGCTGTAGTGAATAGAGGACAACTGTTTGATTAGGAACACATGCCTATAAAGGAGCCTGTCTGATAGTTTGTCCATTTAAATGCTGACAAGACGACATTTATTGCCCATCTCTAATTGCCCTACGATTTGGCCTCTTCTTGAAACTACAGTGATGGTAATGCTTCCATAATGATAGTGAACTCGAGGATTTTGACCGAGCGATGCTGAGAGAACAGCAGAATATGTCAAAATCTAGATGATGTGTGACTTGAACAGGAATTTGAAGGTGAAGGTGGTCTAATGATGTTACTGACTTTTTGACAATGATCCTGTATTTGCTGTACTCAGGGGAAGAGGAACGTCTGCCCCAAGGCCAAAAAGAAAAGGTTGCAACCATTGTAGGAGCATTGGCCAGAATGTGCCTTACCCATTCGGGTTTGGATGCGTGGTGGGTCGGAACCGTGTTGTTGTAATGATCCCGCTCCTCACACTGACCCTTTCCTATTCAGGCAGACATGCGCGTTTCCCAGCCCTATTAAATGGTGCGGGTCTGATGATGTAATTGATCACTCATTTCCAGTGGGGATATTTAAAGCAGCCTTGGCCACATCGCATTTAAAGGTTCATCTAGGGGTGTGCAGGGAGGATATTACACGATCTTCTTATTGCTGACACTTCAAAACATGACTTTACAAAGACAAAGGGCTGCACCCAGGTTTTCAGATGACTCTTGACATATTCTTATGGAGGGAGTCAGTGCACGCAGGGAGGTCCTCTTCCCTGCTGATGGGCAGAAGAGACCGCCCCAGGAGTCAAAAAGAGCCTGACATCTATTAGCTGAGGAGCTGAACATCAGGGATGTGGTGAGGCAGATCTGGGTGCAGTGCCGGAAGGGCTGCAATGATCTTATGAGATTAGGACAGGCGAGTGCAAAGCCACACTCATCTTCATCCTGCTGTGCCTGTCACCACATCCCGACCTCTTCCTTCCCAACCCTGCTCCTGCACATCCTTACTCACACCAACATACCTTGCACATCCACCCATTCCTCTCTCTGTACAGACTCACATCCCCACCTGACAATCCACCCCTCACATTTACCTTCATCCTAATGCAATCATACCAAATAACACCACACAAAGAGGCTATTTGACAGTGGCACTTTGGCATTGACGCCACACTCCCTCATAGTCACCCTCAAAAATGCAACACACACATTGCTTACACTCATGCCATTACTCTCACTCAAACTTCTTTTTGTTTCCTTCTTGCAGAAGAAACAAACAAACAACAGAGCGAGGGAGAGAACCAGAGATGGCCCTCCATCCTTCACCACTTTAACTCCAGTAGAGGAGGTCGCCCTGGAAGTTTCGAGTTACGGAACTGCTGGTGGTGGGAAAGAGAGAGAGGGGGATCCCTCGGCAACCTGGTGACGGAATTACATCTCATACAGCTACATGGCATACAACAGTCACTCATATGGGGACTGATATCAGCAGCTAGTGAATGTTCATCATGTGCATAATGGAATTGTTACCAATTCTTAATATAACATTTCTGAATCATCTCTTTACTCTTCCACAGGTCCATCAAGTGCCCCCGCCCCCAACCCCCCCCACTGTCCAGCTGGAGGAGGAAGACAACTCCTCAGAGGATCCTCCAACCTCTGAGGCTGCACCGTCACCCACCTAAGCGCACCCAGCACCAGCATACCTCGGTGGGTCCTATGCAAGATAAAGTAGTGTCTCACAAGTCACAAGTGAGCAAGAACAGATGATGGAGACAGGAACAGCAGAGGAGACTACTTACTAGAGGGCGCAGGGCGCTCCCAGCTCTGCTCAGCTGCATGTAGATGCTGAGCCCCAGGCCATCAAGAAAGAGGTGTAGGAAGAAGTGCAGGAGGCTCTGTCAGGATTTTTAGTCGTGATGTCTGCAAGTGTGCAGAGAATGGGGGAGTCCATCTCTAACAAGAGCACCATCTTTTCGCAGGTGATGGGGACAGTATGCGCTTCCATTGAAAGGATGGCCACCAGCATGGAGCAGCTATTGCACCACTCACATGAGCACATGAGCATATGGACAACAGATAACAGAGGCTCAAAGACCTCCTCTCAAGGAGGGATGTAAAGGTAGACTTGGGTCCTCAAGGCCCCACTGGTGTTCTCCAGCAAGTGCGGGTGGCCCATGAGAGGGATGATGGTGAGAGGGCACATGGAAGTGGGAGCTCCTCTCAAAGTGCTCACACTTCTCCCCCGTTGCCCTTCCCCCCCTCAGTCATATGCCTCCTCAGATCGTGATGGCCAAGTCTGCCTCTGCACAGTCGCAGGAGCAGCAGACTTTGGCGAACCATCATAGACTCCAAAACCCAGAGGTCATCCGCCAAAAGTGCCTATGCAGTCACAGCAAGGAACTGAGCAGCCTGTCTCTTCCTCTGCTGAAGTCACAGGGGATGCACCTTGTGGAAGCATGCATAAATGAAAACTCACACAGAAGTAGATGCACAGGGCTAAGCACCTGGGTGTTTAAAGAAGTGTTATTGTTAAGGTTCTGTTAATGTTATGACACATATAAAACTACTTATTTTCACCACTTTCTGTTCATGCCCATTTTTGTCTGATACTTTGGAAGTGGCTTAGTGAGTTGGAGTGAATAGTGAGACATAACATTACCTCCAGCAATGGTCTTCAGTGTGAAAAGATTGGTCATTGTAGGGGTGCTTTATGGTGTTGATGAGGGTGGGGTGGGGGACCTGGCACAGCATTAGGCAGCCATATGGGTATAATGCAGTATGTTAAGTCGATCTGTCCATGAAGAGGCCATCCCTGGCCTCCCGATCAGCAATGTGCTCTGGCGCATTAATTCACCTAATTGGCTGACTTGTCAAACAGGGCATCGGTGAGCTGTGTGATGCATCTGTGGGCGGAAAACTGCGAGATGCCGCAAATGTCTTCTGCAGATCCCTGGAAGGAGCCCGAGGTGAAAAGGTTGAGAGCGATGGTGACTTTGACAGCCACTGGTAAGACGAGTCCACCAGCTCCTCTGAGCTGTAGGTCTTGCTCCAGTAAGCTGCAAATGTCTGTGATGACTTGGCGCAATAGCCTGAGCCTGCTTTGGCACTGCTGTTCCGTCATTGTTGAGGAAGCTCATCTTCTGCCTGTATACCCTGTGTTGGGGGATCGCCTCCAGCACGGTGCAGCCCTACATTGATGTCCTCTGTCCTGTGGATCATCAGGGGGTTGAGAAGAAATTTGTTGCCGTATTTGCTGCTGGTGTTGGGACTCATCGTGGTCTGATTCTGAGGACCAAGGTGAGATAGTATAAACGTCACCCATGCTGATGTAATAGATGGCCGGTCAAGTAGCGATCAGAGGAGCAAACTGTCAATGTTTTGATAGTTACTAGCAATGTGTTGAGAGTAACTTCCGAGGTTACAGAAAAGACTTGTAAACTTTTGACACCCAAACCTGTGCTCAAAATGGATTCAGCCTTTCCCTTAGCAAGTAATGAAGTGTCATGTGGGAGTATTTATTGGGATTTCTATGCTGTGCATTAATGACCTCGATCAATGGCCAGAGCTTCCGCTGCACATTAACAGACGTGGTTCCCGAGCTGCGTGATTCCTGTGGTCATCCAGTGAAATTCAAAAGGTCTGCTTAAATTTCCTGTTGTGGGTCTGACAACAAGGTTTTAATGCGTTTAATTAGGTTGCCCGCCTCTGCCGTTCGGGTCCATGGTGGCTGGCAAACACGTCTAAGTTAAAGGCACAATGACGATGCATTCCCGACGCGCTCGCAATTTCTGCCATTTTTACTACTGTCTCGCCTCCAAACCTGCATGCCTGGCAGATTCCAGCCATAGGAAAAGTAGTAGGCTATTTTTCTACTCGAGGCTGTTCCGTCATTCATTTCAAACATGGCTGATCTGTATCTCACCTCCATTTACCCGATTTTGCTCCCTATTCCTTGATACCCTTACTTAACAAAAATCTATCAGTCTCACTCTCAATAAATGTACTATTTCTACAGAATACTATTCATTTATATGTCAATGCAAATAACATTTGTCTGTTGATTCTCAGCCTGATCCTCCATCTGATCGAGTGAATTTGTATCTGCCTATTGAAGATAAGATCATGTCATATATGCCAATAAGCAAAAATACAGTGTCAAGGGTTCTCGATTCAATTCCTGAGATCTGTATATTGTGCAGATAAAGACACACTCTGGTTCATAGGGGACACAAGATTCATTTATCAGAGTAGTCATTGATGCTTAATGAAGAAAAAGATATAGCTTAAAAACTCAAAGACATCGGTCTTTGCACTAATTTGGTTCAGTTACTGCTCAAACAAAATAAGCAGCAATTTCTTCAAATCAGGTTTTTTTTAAATTCTTGCTGGGTCATTTTTATGATTATTTGTTATTTCAATAAAAAATGTTCAGTTGTCTCTCGACTGTCTTCTTTTTCCCCATCCCATGTTTTCAGACTCATTTCAAACATGGATGGAATCCCTTCAGTATGGTGGCTGTTAATCTTCAGAGATGCAATTATAACTTATACTGAAAATTCAGTCTGATTTTTCACTCTTTTAAAGCTCCATATTCATGTGAAGATTGTTGCCTGGTACACATTGTGAAATTCTAATCATGACATCAATGTAAATATTGCACACGTCTATTCAGCAAATGTAAATACACTGTGTTGCGGTACCGTACCATAAAGCACAGTGGCTTCATGATCAAAATGTGTTCTTTTAGAACATCCCCCTGAAATTAGGCAATTTGCTTGGGGAAAGGGCAGCAGGGAGAACCAATGGCCTGCCATTCATGGCAAAATATACCAGTACAATAATGGGCATCACCAATAGGCCACTGGTTCGTAATTCTATGCTGAGATTACGTTCATTTTTCAAATGAAGTTTATGTATATCTCTATTTAATGGCAGCATGAATTGATGACTTTCTTTCAATTGTATAAAGCTGTGTTTATCTTTGAAGTTGGAATAGGAAGGTTGGTGTTTTAGTTAACTGCAACTACTGGAATATTCTTTGGTGTTGATGGTTATTGTGCATAGGGAAAAGTTGCAATAAGAATTTGCCAACTAACGTGATTTGGTTTGAACTGACATGATCTTAATTGGTTAATGTTGTTCTAAATTTTTTCAGTGAGAAGTTGCATGTGGCTTGGCGTAGCTCCAGGAAGCTTGTTTTTTTTTCCCCTTTCCAAACTAGCTTTGTTCAGTTTGTCGTTTGTATAGCTGTTTGAAACAATTTTCTTATTACTGCCGCATGGTGGAAAAATGTAAATTAAAAAAAAATTAAAACTCTCCTTGTACCACAGGAAGTTCTAATTCGTCAGACACTATTGGGTAATATCAGCAAACCTGCACGCAAAGCATGCAGCCATAGTTGAAAGGATCAAGGGTAGGCGACAAAGCTACAACATTGTAGCACCCCCTTTGTGTACATCTGTTTGCTGGGTCAGCAGGGACACTGAATTTACAACATATGTCTAGTTCATGAAAATATAAAAAAGTAAGAGGAGGATTTAATGCTTTGTTTGCATTACTTTGCGAACAACGTACTTTTGAGAGAGAGGAACATTTGAAACAAGCCAATGAAAATAATCTTTTAACTCATATCATTTTTGTGAAGATAAGAACCCTTTTCCCCTTTCATCAAGTTATTTTCTCTCTGGGACATTGATCAACTGTGGCCAAGGAAGCGAGCAAATGTTGTGAAACCTCGGCCAACGCCTCCCTGAGTCATTAAAGTTTATGACATTGGTCCAATGACGATCCCTATATATTAACCCCTCCTCCACGAGAGTAGTGCTTCCGTTCAGTTGTTTACCACAGAAGTGTGGACTGAATAAATGTTAAAATTAATGTGCACTCATTTGCTCTTGAAAAGGTTGGTTTGCTCCTTTTTCAGTTCTTAATGTAACATTTTGGTATATCGTTCAGAATGAGCTCACTAATGCTCAGTTTGGGTTCTGCCAGGTCCACTCGGCTCCAGACCTCATTAAAGCCTTCGTGCAAACTGTTGTGTATGCAGACTATAGATATAATCTCTGTGTAGTCACTTTATAGTTGCATAAGATGGAGACTTGTTTATCTGATGTGCTATCAGTAAGGTTTGCACTGTATATATACATACTGGCACTACTAGAGGGTGCAACTGGTGGAGACCGAGGTTTTTTGTGGCAGAATCGCAGGAGAGAAGGATCAAGGCAGTCGACCTTGAGGACAGAGGCAAGATGGCATCCCTGCTGCAGCGAGGGGCAGCGTGGCTGAAAAAAAAGATGGCCGCGGCAATATCACGAGGTGCAACGCTGAGGGACCAACATGTGGTGTCTAACAAAGGACTCGACTGGGGTAAAGCCAGCAGGGTTCTCTTAAAGGAGACCTGCAACCAACTGAGCTTAAAGAGACATTGTGTGCATGGCAATCAATGTAACGAACCAGGGGATCGAGGGTCTAACGAGAAGGGGGAACTGAGGGAAATCCTTATTGGTCAGGAAATGGTGTTGGGGAAATTGAACGGACTAAAGGCCGATAATTCCCCAGGGCCTGATAGTCTGCATCCCAGAGTACTTAAGGAAGTGGCCCTAGAAATAGTGCATGCATTGGTGGTCATTTTCCAACATTCTATAGACTCTGGATCCGTTCCTATGGATTGGAGGGTAGCTAATGTAACCTCACTTTTTAAAAATGGAGGGAGAGAGAAAACAGGGAATTATAGACCGATTATCCTGACATCGGTGGTGGGGAAAATGCTGGAATCAATTATTAAAGATGTAATAGCAGCGCATTTGGAAAGCAGTGACAGGATTGGTCCAAGTCAGCATGGATTTATGAAAGGGAAATCATGCATAAAAATCTTCTAGAGTTTTTGAGGATGTAACTAGTAGAGTGGGATAAAGGAGAACCAGTGGATGTGGTGTATTTGGACTGTCAAAAGGCTTTTGACAAGGTCTCACACAAGAGATTAGTGTGCAAAATTAAGGCACATGGTATTGAGGGTAATGTATTGACGTGGCTAGAGAACTGTTGGCAGACAGGAAGCAAAGAGTGGGAATAAACGGGTCGTTTTCAGAATGGCAGGCAGTGACAAGTGGGGTGCCGCAGGGTTCAGTGCTGGGACCCCAGCTATTTACAATATACATTAATGATTTAGACGAAGGAATTGAATGTCATATCTCCAAGTTTGCAGATGACACTAAGTTGGGTGGCAGTGCGAGCTGCGAGGAGGATGCTAAGAAGCTGCAGGGGGACTTGGACAGGTTAGATGAATGGGCAAATGCATGGCAGATGCAGTATAATGAGGATAAATGTGAGGTTATCCACTTTGGTGGCAAAAACAGGAAGGCAGATTATTATCTGAATGGTGACAGATTAGTAAAGGGGAAGGTGCAACGAGACCTGGGTGTCATGGTACATCAGTCATTGAAGGTAGGCATGTAGGTACAGCAGGCAGTAAGGAAAGCAAATAGCATGCTGGCCTTCATAGCGAGGGGATTTGCGTATAGGAGCAGCGAGGTCTTACTGCAGTTGTACAGGGCCTTGGTGAGACCACACCTTGAATATTGTGTGCAGTTTTGGTCTTCTAATCTGAGGAAGGACGTGCTTGCTATTGAGGGAATGCAGCGAAGGTTCATCAGACTAATTCCCGGGATGGCATGACTGACATATGAGGAAAGACTGGATCGGCTAGGCTTATACTCACGGGAGTTTAGAATGAGAGGGGATCTCATAGAAACTTATAAAATTCCGATGGGACTGGACAGGTTAGATGCAGGAAGAATGTGTCCAATGTTGGGGAAGTCCAGAACCAGGGGTTACAGTCTAAAGATAAGGGGTAAGCCATATAGAACTGAGATGAGGAGAAACTTTTTTACCCAGAGAGTTGTGAACCTGTGGAATTCTCTGCCACAGAAAGTTGTTGAGTCCAGTTCGTTGGACACATTCAAAAGGGAGTTAGATATAGCCCTTATGGCTAAAGGGTTCAGTGGGTATGGAGAGAAGGCAGGGGCGGGGTGCTGAGGTTGCATGATCAGCCATGATCATATTGAATGGCGGTGCAGGCTCGAAGGGCTGAATGGCCTGCTCTTGCACCTATTTTCTATGTTTCTATATTTCTATGAACCGATTAAGATTGTGAACAAAATGTTGTTGCGAATTGTCGGTACTATTCCAAATGTAAAGAACAAAATGTTGTTGCGAGATGTTGGGAATAGAGTGTATCCAAAAGTAGCAAACAAGCGACCTCAGAAGGGTGAAGGCACTGATCCTGATACCCTGCCCCAGGTCTATCCCATGCTGCAGGCACCCGATGGCACTATTTGCCACAGACCCGGAAACAAAAACGGTGCCGATACGCGCAATCGGCCGTCGTTGCCCACCACCCGAGTGGAGACGGCGCAGCCCCTAGACCCAGTCGCTACCTCGGCCATGTCTGGGAGCGAAAGGTCAGAATCAACGAGATCCGCAAACGGGACCTGGAACAGCCAGGTTCCCAACACCGTTAGAAAGCAGGCAGAAGACTCTGCAGCTCTCAACGGAGGACAGGGAGGTCACACACATCTGTGGCTCTGCCCACCATTAGGCAACAGCAAAGGCCCTGAGTCCTGGCTAGGTGAGCGAACCAAGCCCACCCCGCTAGCAGGGGATGCAGCGCCGCCATCAGACGACTAGGACCCCGTCCGGTTGCTCTGGAACTAGCATCCTCGCATACCTGTACTGCTACCTCAGTACTTACCATGACTGAACCATGAATGCAATCTACCCAATCCTGGCAGACGACCGTAAAACGTAACGAATGTAAGTGACTGAACCAAGGTGTCATGATACAAACTGTGTAAAAAATTGGCAGGGCCCATTATAAAAGGCTGCACACCATGCTTGTGACTCACTCTGGCGTTTGGAATAAAGGACCAAGGTCACTACAGTTTGAGTACAACACAGTGCCTCATGGAGTACATTATAGACATAATACAAACATAGACAAAAGAGCTGAATTCCAGAGGTGAAGTGAGAGTGACTGCCCTTGACAGCAAAGCAGCATTTGATTGAGTGTGGAATCAAGGAGTCCTAGTAAAATTGAAGTCAATAGGAATCTGGGAGAAAACTCTCAACTGACTGGAGTCCTACCTAGCACAAAGGAAGATGGTTGTGGTTGTTGGAGGCCAATCAGCTCAATCTCAGGACATCGTTGCAGGAGTTCCTCAGGGCAGTGTCCCAAACCCAAGCATGTACAGCTGCTTCATCAATGAAGCAACTCCTCAGATATTGAAGCAGTGCATGCCCGCATGCAGCAAGACCTGGATGACATTCAGGCTTGGGCTGATAAGTGGCAAGTAATATTCGTGCCACACAAGTGCCATGCAATGACTATCTCCAACAAGAGATAGTCTGGATGAGTGCAGTTCCCACAACAGCCAAGAAGCTAGACAACATCCAGGACAAAGCAGTTTGCTTAATTGCCATCCAATCCACCACCTTAAACATTCACTCCTTCCACCACTAGCGCACTGTTGCTGCAGTGTGTACCATCTTCAAGATGCACCGCAGAAACTTGCCAAGGCTTCTTTGACAGCACTTCCCAAATTTGTGACCTCTACCACTTAGAAGGACAAAGGCAACAGATGCATAGAAGCAACGCCACCTGCAAGCTTCCCTCTGCGTTGCATACTATCCTGACTGGGAAATATATCACCATTCCTTCATCAGCGCCGGGCCAAAATCCTGGAACTCCCTACCTAACAGCACTGTAGGAGAACCTTCATCTCACGCACTGCAGCGATTCAAGATGGCGGTTCATCACCACCTTCTCAAGGACAATTAGGGATGGGCATTAAAGGCTGGCCTTGCTGGCTACGACCACATCCTGTGAATGAATAAAAAAATGAGCATGAGGAACTGTACAACTCTTGGGATTGTAGAGTAGGATCTGAAATTGGACTTGAATGTTGGAGTTGAATAAAGACTGAAGGCAAATAGTTGTAGATATTAGTGCTAGATTAGAAGTGCAGCTAGCAGTATGATCTATTGTAGGATCAAGTGTGCTATGTTTGAGCTTGGCCTAGTGTGAGGTATGATAGTTTTGTAGTATGACATTGATGCAGACTTTAGAAAATAACTTTAGTCTTACCTTCATGGCCCCCAGGTTTTACTGAGCAGAACATCCATGGGGCACACTCTACCCAGTAGGCCCTCTAAAATGCATTGGACTATGTGGTTAAGAAGGCATACAGGATACTTTCCTTTATTAGCCAAGACATAGAATATAAGAGCAGAGAGTTTATGCTAGAATTGTATAAAACACTAGCTAGGCCATAGCTAGAGTACTGCGTACAGTTCTGGTCACCACACTACAGGATAGATGTGATTGTACTAGATAGGGTACAGAGGAGATTTACAAGGATGTTGCCAGGACGACAGAATTTTAGCTATGAGGAAAGATTGGATAGGCTGGGGTTGTTTTCTTAGGAACAGAGGAGGCTAAGGGGAGACTTAATTGAGGTGTATAAAATTATGAGGGGCCTAGATAGAGTGGATAGAAAGGACCTATTTCCCTTAGCAGAGAGGTCAATAACCAAGGGGCATAACTTTAAAGAAATTGGTAGAAGGATTAGAGGGGTGTTGAGAACTTTTTCACCCAGAGGGTGGTGTGGGTCTGGAACTCACTGCCTGAATGGGTGGTAGAGGCAGAAAGTACTTGGATATGCACTTGAAGTGCCGTAAACTGCAAGGCTACAGACCATGGAAAGTGGGATTAGGCTGGATACCTCTTTTTCAACCGGCGCAGCCAAGATGCGCCGATTGGCCTCCTTTTGTGCTGTAAATTTCTCTAATTCTATGTACTTTATAAGTCCTCTATTTGCATAGATTATTGAGGCTCCTGCCTGACTCAAAAGGCATCTGAGCTGCCCAGCAGAAGACCCAAGTTAAAATAGTAACGGACCAGGCATGGGCTTGTACGTCAACTACTCCAATTTTAACTCTGATACTACACCGTTTCCCCCAGATGGAGTAAAAATTGGCTCTATTCTATGGCACACTGAGGGATTGCATGGTGTGGTATTGTTGAATTTAATAGAATCATCAAGGAGGACAGTTCAATATGATTTGAATGAGATTTTAGCTTGGCAGGTAGCCAGTGACCCAAGATCAAAGGTTACTGTGGTGAGACTAGAGATTTTTCTTCACATAAATAGTAATCAACACATGGCATGGACTCCCAGACAGAACAGTGAAGGAGAAAACCCTGGCATTATTTATGAACAATTGGATCCTGCAGTGGGTTTGTGAGGAGCTGTAGGCTCTTACTGGTTGGATGGATTAAGATTGGTTGAATAGCCTTCCTAATACATAATGATCTTGTGATCACAGACTGGACAGCACATAATTTCAGTCAGCCATGGCTCAGTTGACAGCACCCTTATAGCTGAGTCAGAAGGTTGTGGGTTTGTATCCCACTCCAGAGACTTGAGCATAAAATCTAGGCTGACACTTGCGTGCAAGACAGAGGAGGGGTGAAATTGCCCCGTGCCCCGTTTGGAGGCGGTGACCTTCCGGGTCCGGGACATTTATCGCCCGGCCCGGAATTGCCACCCCGGCACGGAATTCGGCCCTTCCATCCCTCAACGGAGGCGGAGCGCTATCGGAGGCACTCCGCGTCCACGGAAGGGTGGTCCCAGGCGGTAGCATGGTGCGGGGTCCAGCGCCGCACTCTGGAGCGCAGTGCCCCACCGGCAACGTCAGCGCTATGCAGATGCTCCACGTAGCGCTAACGCAGCAGAATGCTCCTTGCCTTAAATTAAAGGGCCGGGCCGCTGCGCGCTCTGTAGTCATTTGGCGGCCGGCACTGGGACACCAGGGACACCCTTGATCCGGCCAATAGCCTGGCACCCATAACAGAGTGCCGGGCTGCAGGATGGCAACCTGGTCGAGGCGAGGGTGATGTGGCGCCCCATGGCACAAACAACCTCCACTTTAAATGGAGCTCCGGCGGCGGTAGTGACTCGCGAAGCTGGCGGTGACATTGGCCAGCACCATCCTTGCCGACCACCAGGCAATTTCCCCCAAGAGGTCGGCGCGGGATCAGCACGCATGGCGATGATGCCATCGCCGTGCGTGCGCCAGCCTGGGACGCCAATCGCAGGGCGAACCACTAACGGCGCAATGTCCCCCAAACCTCCGGGGCAATTTCCCTGAAGGCACTATAGACACCTTCCCAGGTGATAACCTCATTGCACTAAATTGGCACTAATGGGGCTATAAAAAAGGGCATTTTTTCCCCCAGGGAATTCTACATTGCCAGAGGTACTGTCTTTTGGATGGGATGTTAAACCAAGGCCCTATATGCCTTCTTAGGTGAATGTAAAAGATTCCATGACACTATTTCGAAGAAGAGCAGGGGAGTTTTCCCCAGTGTCCTGGCCAATATTTATCCCTCAATCAAACATCACTAAAACAGATTATCTGGTCATTGCTGTTTGTGGGACTTGCTGTGCACAAATTGGCTGCCGCTTTTTCTACTTCATTGGCTGCAAAGCACTTCGGGATGTCCTGTGATCATGAAAAGTGCTATATAAATGCAAGTTCTTGCTTTGTTTATTTTTTGTCTAATAACAATGGTTCAAGATAAATGGGAAAATAGCTGCACAATGTTTAATTAAAGATAAATTATCACTGGGATTAAAATTAGCGTTTGGGATTTTTCTGTTTAAGTAGCAGTTTTATTTAAAATTGAACTTTAGCAGAGGTTGTGTCGGGGGCAATGCCAGAGATTACTCGGACACAAGCTCACATCAGCAACCTTCCACACACCGTTCCCAATATTGACCATGTTCCTTGCTAGTGGAGTGGATGCTGTTCGTTGGCTGTAAGATTCAGTACTGGGAGGAAGTGAAATTTGGAGGGTCTGTCATTCTGGGCACTCTCACTCATGTCCTAACACTAGCAGAGATACTGGGGGTAATTTTAACCCAAAAAGACAGATGGCTTGGAGTCGGGTAGGGAGTTAAAGTGTTAATAATATGAATCCCAACCAGAACCCGCCTCCAAACCGCTCACTTCCGGTTTTAACGGAGGCAGGAGGGGGCGAGGACAGAGATTGCAAATGCAACTCATGTCCTGCCATTAAATTGGGCAGGGCCTGCGGGAAACTCAAGTTTCTCCCAGGTTTCCCGACCGCTTCCTAGACCCCTGCTCTCAACCCACCAATGTATTAAAATTCAGGCCAGTGAAGTAGTTTCACACTTTATTCTCTCAACTAGAAATGGTAAATAGTATGGAAAGAACCCAAAAAGAAAAAAGGAGAAAAATCATCATCATCATAGGCAGTCCCTCGGAATCGAGGAGGACTTGCTTCCACTCCCAAAGTGAGTTCTTTGATGGCTGAACAGTCCGATACGAGAGCCACAGACCATGTTACAGGTGGGCAGACATTTGTCGAGGGAAGGGATGGGTGGGGCTGGTTTGCCGCGTGCTCCTTCCAGTGCCTGCGCCTGACCTCTTCCTGCTCTTTGCATCGAGACTCAAAGAGCTCAACACCCTCCCGGATGGACTTTCTCCACCTCGGGCGGTCTGCGGCCAGGGTCTCCCAGGTGTCAGTGGTGATGTCGCACTTTACCAGGGAGGCTTTGAGGGTGTCCTTATAACGTTTCCGCTGGCCACCTTTGGCTCGTTTACCATGAAGGAGCTCCGCATAAAGCACTTGCTTAGGGAGTCTCGTATCTGGCATGTGTACTACGTGGCCTGCCCAGCGAAGCTGATCGAGTGTGGTCATTGCTTCAATACTGGGGATGTTAGCCTGGTCGAGGACACTGATGTTGGTGAGTCTGTCCTCCCCGGGGATTTGCAGTGGTAATGGGCTAACCAGCTTGAAACTATCTGAACCAAGTCAATTTGATTTGCCCAATTCTGCAAATCTCATTGGGAAGTAGATTTTAAAAAGCATTCTATGAAAATAAGCATTTCTATTAGAACGAGAATATTTTGCTGGAATCAGATCTTGTTTATATTTTAAGACAACAATCTCATGGTAAGACTAATCAGAACCTTCTTGCTACTTATTAGAATGTTTTAAGATGATTTAAAAACCAATCCATCTCAGCATTCCTTTCTGTGAGCATTTTTAGTGGTAGAGCAAATGTGAGAGAAAGTAATCTTGTCTCTATGTATGAACAACAGGTCTACGGAACAGGATACACATTTGGTCTAAGTACTTACTGTACTATACACAAAGCTTGTAGCACAGGGGCAAAGGCTGAATGTGCAAGCTATGTATTCGGTAAGCACAGGCCAAGGTTGTAATGCATGATATATAGTATAAGAATAGAACCAGGTTCCCTTTAACTTCAGGGCATTCTCGAGGGTCAGGAGCAATGCAGCCGCGCGGAGGTTCTGGAGAGCGAGAGCTGGTCACTCCAGGTCTTACGTTGCTCTCAGACATCAGAGAGTGTAATCGGAGGTACTCGGAGCCTGGGGATCAGGTTATATTATTCGTTTAATATAAATGGAAGACCAAATCAGTCACTATAATGAAGCTCGTTATTATAAAAAGCACTTATGAGTGAATCATAAATGGACTTATTGTCGCCGAACTAACAACCTTTTGTTATGACGGTAACCACTAAGAAATCTGCTAACATTAATGTACTGTGATTTAAAAGAAAAATGAAACCTTACAGCCCAGCATATCCTGAATGCCCCAGTGAAGATTTACAATGCTAATTTATCTTGGATCATGCCCAGCCTGTCTCCATTAATACATGATGCAACTTTTACAAATTGTAAGTCTTCTAATGGCTTGAGTTGGGTTTAGCTCTGATAAATACACTCATTTGCTAAGAATCTCCTTATGTTTGGTTCAGATCAAAATTTCTATGAACTAAAATACAGACACAAAAGGGACAATATGCAAATTATCATACCGTGGTCAATGTAATAATTTAATCAGCTGCTGCAGGAAGAAATCTAGGAGGTAGCTAACTTCATTGATTGGAGGCCATATGCCTCTCCCAGGGCAGGAGATTCACTTGTGCAAATCCAAAAAGAGTTTCACTTGTGCAAATAGTAAGAGTGTATTTAAGAGCAATATTAACAGAGCCAGGAGAAAGCTCCTGCCCTCTTAACTCCACTTTGACTAAATTCTTACCCTCATATTTAATAATAAAATGAAGGGTAATAGAGGGTAATGTTGAATTCTTGGATCAGGGTATTGTGTTGAACTGAAAATGTTATCCTTAGATCCAGCAATCTGCAGGAAGTTATTAAGCACAACAGAATTCTCGACTTGCATAAGAGTTATGTTTGGTCATATTTACTTATATGCAACAAATTGTTTGTCAGTTTTTTGGAAAAGCACTGCCTTGTTAATAGAACATTCCGACAGAACCAGAACTGCCCACATCACCAGAATAAGCTTCAAGATACATGTGGATTAGAAAATTAGTATTAGAGTTTAACAATGGCATTAAAATATACTCTTTTGCATATTTTGGCCAACTTTCAATGGAAGATATCAAAATATCAAATATGCTGCCGAAACTCCTGCTAACAGAAATAATTTTAGATATAGAATCTCCAGGAAAAGTCAATAAGTGTTCACCTATTTTAAGCGTTTTTTTCCTTATCGTGCCTTTACTCTAAACAGTGGTTATACTCTAAACCAAACAGTTGGACAGCCATCAACCTTTTGATGGAGATCAGTATTTCTTAAATAAAATGCGAAAATAAGATGATCTCAACATTTTCATTGTGGAGGAAAGCACAGATGTACAGCTGCTGAATTCCTACTACTGATATAAATTGATAAGTAACTATGGGCCCAAGTTTCGGGCCGCGCAACCCCGATCTAGACGCCTGTTTTTCTCGTCAAAAATAAACTTACAGATTCTCCGGCTCCCTGTAGGCCCTCTGGAGCCGGGTGCGGCGCAGCACGAGCTATGGGGGGGCGAAGCCAGGTCCCTGCGCTGAAAACAGTGCCGGGACCTCTGCACATGCGCGCTACAGTGGGCGCGCATGTGCAATAGCTCCAAGCGCCCAAAACTGTGTGGGAGGGGCCCGAAGCATGCAGCCCATAGCCCTGGCCGAATGGCCTCACTGGGGCTGTGTGCATAAGGCTTCTCCCACGCCCAGCTCCTGCTTCCTCCCAACCCGACTCGACTCCTGCTTCCCCCCGCTCCCCGCCCCCAGACCGGACCCGACCCCCGGACTGGACCCGACCTGCGCTAACCCCCCCCTCACCACCCGACCTGACCTCCCTCTCCCTCCCTCCCTCCCCACCTCCAGACCCGACCCGCGCTCCCTCCCTCCCCCCACCCCCCGACCCGAACCAACCCGACCTCCATCTTCCCCCCCGACCCCTGACCCGACTCATGCTCCCGACTGCCACCCCCCCCCCCCGGACCGGACCCGACCCAACCTCCCTCCACCCCCTCGACCCAACCCGCGCTCCCGACCCCGACCCGCGCTCCCCCCGACCCGACCCGCGCTCCTGACCCCGGACCCCGGACCCGACCCGACCCAACGCCACCTACTTGTAAATCTGGTGCTGGAGACGGGCCCTTCCCGAAGTCTTGGGCCGGGCCCGTTCAGCCTCCTCCCCCTTTTCCTTCCCCCCCCCTTCTCCTTCCCCCCACTTTCTCCTCCCACCTTCTCCTCCCCCCGTTCTTCTCCCCCTTCCCCTTCTTCTCCCCCCTTCCCCTTCTTCTCCCCCCCTTCCCCTTCTTCTTCCCCCCTTCCCCTTCTTCTCCCTCCCCTTCCCCCCTTCCCTCCCCTTCTCCTCCCTTCTCCTCTGTCCCCCTCCCTCCATTCCCTCCCCCCTTCTCTCCCTCTACCCCCCTCCTCTCCCTCCCCTTGCTGTCAGAAACACAGACAGACAGACAGACAGACAGAGAGATAGAGACACTGACAGAGACACACTGCGGGGGGGGATCCCAGCATGCTGTTGGAGGGCTCCCGGTGCTGCAGTTGGTAAGTAGAAAATGTTTTATTTATTGATTTAAAAAAAAAATTATTTCTTATTAATTTTTTTTGATTGATTTATTGGTTGATTTATTGATGTATTTATCATTTATTATTGATGATGGCTCTTTATTTGCAAAACTGAAGTGTTTAATGTTTGTAAACTTCCCTTTAAACCTCCCACCCCCCATTCCCTACGCCTGATTTTCCAAGTGTAGACAAGGTTTTTCTGAGCGTACAAAAATCTACACTTCCTCCATTCTAAGTTAGTTTGGAGTAAGTTTTCACTACCTAAACTTTCAAAATGGGCGTAAGTGGCCGGACACGCCCCCTTTTGAAAAAGAAAATCTGTTCCAAACTGAAACTGTTCTAACTGACTCGAACTGGAGCAAACTAAATGCTGAGAATTGCAATTTCTAAGATACTCCATTCTAAACCAGTTGCTTCAAAAAAACAAGAGCAACTCAGGCCGAAACTTGGCCCCATATTGTGGGCCGTTCCCGTTCCCTTAAGGCCTGTTACCACTGGAAATCGATGGTCATGCTGCGGAGTGGAATGGCCACTGATTTTTCGTGTAATGGTCGCCATTTTGAAAATTCGGTATCCAGGCGGTGACCCACTCCCCCCCACTGCCGCTCTGCTGCTGTCGATCTGTCCTAAGTGCATCATCAATGTGAATGTGAAATTCCGCTGACAAAATCTTGCCGTTGCCGCTCGGTGCCACTGTGCACAGTGTTGGGAGTACTTCTAAAATGGAGGTGCAGCTGCCATTAAAGGGGAGGGTGCACTGCTGTGGCCGCCATATTTTTTTTTGCTAGCTGACTGCCAGGTCTGGCTGACAATTATGCCGCCAGGTTCAGCCGGGTCGCCAACAGACCACCTGGCACCCCCTCTTGCGTGCCAGGCCACTGGCCCAGCCAAAACCCTCCTTGGTGGCCCAGTGGACCTAGCTTCAATAATCGCACCGGCTCTCCTATTTACGTGAAGGGAAGAGACGTGGTGACGGCCAGCGTGATGACGTCATCAGCACTACGCTGATGAGTGACAGCGGCAGACGCTCTGCCCGCCCCCAACTTCCGCATGTCTACTGTGCGAACTTCTGCTCACTGCTGCACTTCCGCCCCCATTATGACCGACTTCCAGTCCACTGGAAATAAAAGTCCAAAGTGCGGAATTTCGCTCAAGAGGCCACCGCATCAACTGCGCCAGTAAAAATACATGAAACAGGGTAAGTGCGCCACATTTTTGCGGGGTGGGGGGAGGTTCAATTTCTGCCCCACTATTTATTAAGACAAAATCAGGGCTTAAAAAGCTGAAAATAAATCAGGAGGAACATTAACCTGCATGTTCATAGCCTGTAAATATTGTGGTATTCAACCAATTTTCAAAGCCAGTGCCTACTCTTGAAGGGAATTATGATTATAAAAGAACAGTATATTGTATGGCTGATTGGGTGCCACTGGTAAGGAGCAAAACCCACAGAATAGGGAAATTGCAGCCTCTGGTTTTCTATTCAATGGGGAATCAGCCTTTGTGTGCCAGCAGTTTGGTTTATCTTGCAATAGTGCACAGAAGGAAATTAGGATCCATAAGCACACATTTGTGTAATTCTTGCAGAATTCTTACAACGTCGGTTTTGTTCATGGGAGCATCAAGTGCAAAAGCAAAGAGGTAATGCTAAATCTAATCACTGGTTAGGCCACAGAATATTTCATCCAATTTTAGCCATCCTGATTTTAGGAAGGATGTCAAGACCATTGAGAGTGTACTTATGAGATTTATAGGATGATACTGAGGGAGGAGAGACTAAAGAAACTGATTTCTTGTCTAATTACGCTCCTGTGAAGCACCTTGGGTCATTTTAGTATGTTAAAGGTGCTATATAAATGCAAGATGTTGTTGTTGTGGGGACAGGAAGCCACTTAAGACTGCGTTTTTATCATATTTTAAATGCTGAACCAGCCTTACAATTTCTCTTATATTGCCCTAAAAAGTATTTCTCGCCAGCAAAACAGATGCTTCCCTTCCAATCCAGTATGCAATATTCATCCAGAATAATTCATCTCTAAATATTTTGGTTCCCCAGTCCAACAAAACCTCTTTGGCAGAGCCTGCAAAATTTCCAGAACTAACATAGTATAACCTTTTCTCCCGAAACTCCAGATCTCAACTGAAATAAAAGCGATCCTTATAGGAAGACCTGATGTATCACATGTCACAAAAGCAATCCTAAGAGTTACAATTAATCAGATCCATTGTAGAAACAGTAGATGCAGAGAGTTCCCATTCTATACATCACATATAACTGCCTCACTTCATTGCTCATATGTTGCATGCTTAAATTCAGTCACTGGATGAATATCACCAACAATCAGGCCTCACTATATATTTATCCTCCATTTACAGTACATATAAATCTTAGTCTGTTGTATGAATTAAGTGAGCGAGGAACCAGGTTATCCCCTGTAAGTCACACTGTTGGGGCAAATTTAACCCTGCCCGCTCGATGAAAACCAAACAGGCAGAGAGTTAAAATTGCTCATGTGACTCACCTGCTCACAGCGATCCTGCAGGTTTTGATTTCAACCTGCTCTTCTTAACAGATAAGCATGAGACCCACTGTAAACCAGCAGGGTCCTACTTCAAATATGCCCGACGGGCTCCAATTACATCATCTGCTATAAGTGGTTGTGCTTTTCCTGCCAGGTCCTCTGAGCAGGAAGAGCAGTCAAGGCGAGAAGAGGCCCAAAAAGGTTAGCTTCTTAACTTTTTTTTGGAGTGCTCCTCCAGGCCCCCCGAGGAAAGTTGAGGCTTCTCCTGGCCAGGGCCTCCCCGCTCCCTCACTGATCCTTGACTGCCGAGGACTGTTTGTTGGATACCCGGCAGCAGTGTCCTGCCGCCAAACATTACGCTCCTGCCCACCAGCCATCTGCCGCCTCCCACCAGTTTCAGGCAGGAAACTGGCTGAGGGCATGCAGGTGGTGCCAGGATATAAACTCTCCGGGACCACACTATGCTGAGAACAGGATGGTTCACCGGCCGCCTCAGCCCGCTCACCCCCGAGTTAAAATTGGGGCTTGGGTACATGGTTTGCCTTGTGTTACTGTCAAATATGTCAGATTTTACACCAAAGTTTCTCTCTATGTTTTGCCAGCTTTTAAACAGTACACTGATCTAGAGATTAGCACTGTATTTTAAAGGAGATAGTAGCGAAGAAATCCTGCAATAGTGTTTCGGCACTGTGGTGAGGCAACACTTCCACCTGCCATTTTCACCTGCTGCTGACCCTATCCCAAATTCTGTCTATTGGGTAATTTGAACAATAGGGATATTCGGCACTTGGAAGTTTCTTTTTGGTCAGGATGGATGCCGTGGCGGCTGAGGGGCGGAAATGCTCTTGCAACGGACGTGCCGCGTCGTGCTGACACGTCACAACGTCTCATCCCTTCAGTTAAAGGGGGTGGCAGGCTGCCTGTTGGCTGCCTGGCTGAACCCAGGGGCATAATTTTCGGGCTGACCTGGCAGTCGACCGACAAAATAAAATAACATGGGAGCCATGGCAGTGCGCCCTCCCCTTTAAGGGCGGCCGGACTGCCATACCACAGAGAGTGCACCTACCGATGGCAGGGCTGCTCCCGCACGGCAATACCGGGAAAGGGGCCATTTCCCGAGGGACAATTTCGCGAGGGGTACCCCGCAAGTCAGTAAGGGGTCGGCGCATGCACACCGCGGCAGGAATACGGGCGGGGCGATCTCGGGCACCGCTCCAAAACTCACGAAGGGCAATTTACAAAATGGCGGCCCCTCCACGGAGAGCCGGCGGCCATTCCGCGCTGCCCCGATGCCACCGCTTTCAGGTGGCCAGGGGCCTTATCGGGAGGGGCAATTTCGGCCCCTCAATATGTTGCAAGGTGAAACGCTATGCTGTGGATTTGTGCTCAAAGTCGTCAACATTTATTTCTCAATCTCAGCCACGATACTGTGAAGAGACAGGAGGGAACAATCAGAAGCAGATGTAAACACAAGCTTGCAGGATGCACACTGTGAGGAGTGGAAGGTAGGGAAAACAATTCTTAAGAGGGAATCTATCTTTTTGTCTTATTCTAAAAAAGGTTAATTTATTGGCAGGAGTTAAAGGGATAGAAATTGCCCTCTGCCGGAAACGGGGTGCACCAACTCTTTTGGAAGTGTTCTGGCTGCCGCAATGGATGAGGCGGCCTATCTGGCAAAACTCAGCTCCTCGGGGTTATTTTTCCAGTGGGGCGGAAGTGGATCATCATGGGTACAGAAGTGGGAGCAGAGCGCAGTGGCCGTCACTAGCAGGGCGGAACTGGGGGCGGGACGCAGCTGTCAGTTATCAGCGCCGTGCTGATGACGTCATCGCGCTAGCGCCTCACAACGTCTCTCCCCTTCAGTTAAGGGGGAGAGCTGCTTGCGAACTTTACAGATATTTTAGTTAGGTCTACTGGGCTCCCAGCACAGGTTTTGGCCGGGCCAGCGGCATGGCACCCAAGAGGGGCTGCAGGGCGGCCCGGCTGAACCTGTGGCCATAATTGTCGAGCCGACCTGGCAGTTGGCCGACAAAAAAAAGTAACGTGATGGCCGCGGCAGTGCGCCCTCCCCTTTAAGGGCGGCCGAGCCGCCATTTCACACAGAGTGCACCGACAGCAAAAACTGTCGGGGGCACCGGTCGGTGGCGGGGCTTCTCCCGTGGGGCAATTTCGGGTAAGGTGCAATTTTGTGAGGGCATTTTCGTGAGGGAGTCCCCACCAGACAGTAAGGGGTCGATGCGTGCACCCTGTGGTGGGAAAATAGATGATGCGGACCCAGACACCACTGCGCTCCTGAGTTAGGGCAATTTCTAAAATGGCGGCCCCTCCAAGGCGAGTCGGCGGCCATTTTGCGCCGCCCTGTGGCGGTCAGAGACCTTATTGGGAGGAGCAATTTCGGCCCCAAAATCTCTCTTCACTGCACAAGTTTTCACATTCCTATATCGCATTTAGAATCTGTGATCTTTCTTAATTGAAGGGACCAGCTCAACACAACAAAGACGCACCAAGCGTTCTAGCATCAGAATGTGAAACTGAAAGGAAATAAAGCCTACATGAAAAAATACAAATCTTTTTAAATTGCGAACTTCACTTCGAGGTGTTTTCCCACAAGTTCAACATTTTGTGTTACTCTTATTGTCTACCCTCGACTACCTACACAAATTAATTCCGCTTTTATGCCCATCATCAGCAATGAACACATCTTGTAACTTTCAGGGTGAGTAAATAATGGATGCTTCGAATGTAAACATTGTTCTCAGTTCTGCCAGCAACAAGACAAATGAATATCTGTTACTGTCCAAAGCTACACATCAAACACTGAATCATAAACAACACCTAGAAATGTATCAAAGTGAACAAGAAAACTCGTCACATTACTTTCAATTCACAGAGCACTGGAAAACGTTGGTTTACCTTTCTGTAAATGTTCGAGCTCAAATCTCACACCACAGAGTGACATGTCCCTTTGTCCACAGCAACATACGCAGCTACATATTCCAAATGCACTGTTCCATAAATCCCAGGCCGTCTGCATGTATCTTGTGTTAAATTTGTAACTGCTGATAGACAGGAAAGCTGCCTGTACTCTCCAACACATCCAACGTGTAATTCTACTTTCACTTCCACTCTCTTCACAACTTTCACTTTTGCCCTCCTGTATAAGAAAAATTGGCCGGGGCTGCTCATGGCCTCATAATGCACAACCACACTTGTGTATATTTCATATTAATAAATATCACTTCATTTTTGGATCAGTTAAGATCTCTTTTTAACAAACAATTGATTTATTTTTAATAGATTAAAAGGGGACATGGGCTACAGGCCTCCTCCTCATGCCTATTTCCCCCCCGCTTTTTCTCTTCTGAAGGGATTAAAAGATGCTGAGGTACAGGCAGCGGCAGTCTGCCACTACCTTCTCCAGGTGATGTGGAAGCCGAGATAGTGAGAAACTGAGGTAAATTTCAGTGACCCCACTCAGATAACTCAGCATAGAACATGGTCCGAAGCAGGAGCCTTCCTTGTTTTGGATAGCTCGGTACTATACCTTGATGTGAGAATTTACTCTTTAAATCTAATTTCATCTGTACTGTATTCTCAGTCTACTTGAGGATATTTTTACTGTATTTTTGTTTTATATTTTCTTTCTATTCTATTTCCTCTCGCTAGAGTTCGACAAACAATGGACAGATTTTGCGGTGGCTGTGACGGCGTGGACATTGAAACAGGCTCCTGAGCAATGAGTATTTCCCCATCGGTGCGGATCATCTGTCAAGGCGTACCTTGACAGAACGGAAGTTCGGGATTTAGCACGAGCTTGGAAATCCCGAACTTGTGGATAATTTCAAAGGTGGTATCATAGCATACTCTGCCTTGATTTTCTCGAAGTCAATATTGGGAAGACCGAAGCCATTGTCTTTGGTCTCCTGCCACAAACTCCGTTCCCTAGTGTGACAGATGCAGTATAATGTGGATAAATGTGGGGTTTTGGTGGCAAAAACACGAAGGCAGAATATTATCTGAATGGCGGCAGATTAAAAAAAGGGGAGGTGCAACGAGACCTGGGTGTCATGGTACATCAGTCACTGAAGGTTGGCATGCAGGTACAGCAGGTGGTGAAGAAGGCAAATGGTATGTTGGCCTTCATAGCTAGGGGATTTGAGTATAGGAGCAGGGAGGTCTTATTGCAGTTGTATAGGACCTTGGTGATGCCTCACTTGGAACACTGTGTTCAGTTGTGGTCTCCTAATCTGAGGAAGGACGTTCTTGCTATTAAGGGAGTGCAGCGAAGGTTCACCAGACTGATTCCCGGGATGGCAGGACTGACGCATGAGGAGAGACTGGATCTACTGGGCCTGTATTCACTCGAGTTTAGAAGGATGAGAGGGGATCTCATAGAAACATATAAAATTCTGATGAGACTGGACAGGTGAGATGCGGGAAGAATGTTCCTAATGTTGGGGAAGTCCAGAACCAGAGGACACAGTCTAAGGATAAGGGGTAGGCCATTTAGGACTGAGATGAGGAGAAACTTCTTCACTCAGAGAGTTGTTAACCTGTGGATCTCTCTACCGTAGAGAGTTGTTGATGCCAGTTCATTGGATATATTCAAGAGGGAGTTAGATATGGCCCTTATGGCTAAAGGGATCAAGGGGTATGGAGAGAAAGCAGGAAAAGGGTACTGAGGTTAATGATCAGCCATGATCTTATTGAATGGTGGTGCAGGCTAGAAGGGCCGAATGGCCTACTCCTGCACCTATTTTCTATGTTTCTATATGTGTTACCTGTGAGGGCTATTCTATGCTGGGACTGTTGAATTTCAGAATCTGTCCGAGACAGAATTTCTCAAGGCACCCAGCTCTACATTCATTCACCATGTTGAAAAATCAGCTTAAGCTCAGATAGAACAATGACCCTTTCAATGTACTTTCCAATTCTCTCACAACTCACCCAGAGTCATTTTTCACTTGCAAATTGACCAACACCACAGAAAGTGGGTTTCTATGTAGGGTCAGCATGGTGAAACAGTGCATTGAAACATCAGTACATTGTACCATGAAGAGGTGAGACACGGATTGGGCTCGACTTTCCACGATGATCTTTTGGGCGATATTTCCGGCCTTAGAGCTAGAACCTCCACTTTTGTGCTTATCGCCCAAAAATGGGTATTATTTCTGGCGTGGGCGATTAAAAAAGGGTTTTTCAGATCGCCGGCTTCTCGCCCATTCTCAAAGCACCTAGTCTCCAATTTTTGAAAATGGCTGTTACTGCGAGCGATATGAAATGGGCGGTAGCGTTAAATTTTTTTGACCTTCTGCTGTAAAGTGTGGCCGTCCTTAGCAACGGCATGGCAACGCTCGATTCCCGCAATTCAGGAGGTCAAAGGTCATCATGGCATGCGCAGAAGAGGAGACAGAGAGAGAGGGAGCTCAGAGGGACTGAAGGCGTGTCTGGGTGTGGTGTGGCTGCTTTGGGAGGAAGGAGGGAGACTTTAGAGCTTCACAGCAAGTAGGCAAACAAAAAGTACTGTTACCAGCCACATATTTGCCTGAATTTGGCCTGTAATGGAGAGAGAGGAGGAGGCATCACAGCACGCTGTGGAGACTGACGCTGGAGAGGGCAGTGAGGTGGGAGAAGAGCACATTGAAGGGCGCAAAGAGCCAGGAGGTTCTCGAATGAAGCAAATGCCTCCCTTCTGCAGGAGGTTGAGTTACGCTAGGGTGATTTGACACAGTGAGGGTGTGGGAAGCTCACCCCAAAGGCCTACCAAAAGATATGGGCCAAGATAGCAGAGGTGGTCTCGTCGGCGATCAACGAGGTTCGAAAGGGCAACCAATGCCGCAGACGATGAATGACCTTGTGAGATCCACAAGAGTAAGTATTACATTGATTTACATGTACTTATGTATTTATATAATTTGATTTGTAACAGTCATGAGTGACTATCAGCAGATGTGAGGTCTTTCACTTTTACCGGGAATGTTTTACTCAAAGCCTGCGGCCATGTTGTACGTCTTTAGGTAAAAAATGATAATTTTCATAATAATCATGATTACATCTGTCATTTATGTGTTGTATCAGTCTCTGTGACAGTACCTAGCAATGATAGCACGCAATGATCTCATGCCATGTCATCCTGTCACCTTTTACAGAAGAAGCTATCGACGATGAGTTCTGTGCCGAGGCGAACGAGTGGGGGGCCACCAGTCACCAGCGACAACACTGAGATGGAGGAGCGGGATGCTCGCACTCGTGGGGAAGCAGCCCCAGACAGCCATGGATGCATCTGCAGACCCTGAAGTGATGCCACGTGAGTAAAGCTTACACCATTGCGTGATGTGAAGTCAATAGATGCCACACCCACTCATATCTGAACAATCATATATGGTAGATGATTTCTAAAATTGTCATAGAAATAATGATGGTCTAATGAAAATCATTGCAATGCATGGTCATGAAATGTGATATCCGCAATGATTTTGAGAGCGGTGGTGCTTTTGTCGTGCATATGCTGTGTGTAGTGCTGGACTCACCTTGTGACTCTAACACCCCCTTCTCCTCCAATAACCTCATTTGTGTTTTGCAGCTCAGCCATCAGCGCATCCCAAGGCAAGTCAACATAGAAAAATAGAAACATAGAAACATAGAAAATAGCTGCAGGAGTAGCCCATTCGGCCCTTCGAGCCTGCACCACCATTCAATAAGATCATGACTGACCATTCACCTCAGTACCCCTTTCCTGCTTTCTCTCCATTCCCCTTGATCCCTTTAGCTTCGAGGGCCATATCTAACAGATGCCAGAAGGTGGGGGCGCGGGGCCCAACTCTCCGGACGATCCAACATCTGGTACTGAGGAGCTCCGATTCTTGCCCGTCAATCTACTGGGTCTGTTCTCCACGGATGAGAGTGTGGACTTCGAGGAACCTGCATCGCCATGCTCCAGAAGCCATTCCACCCCAAGGCCATCTAATAGTCCTCCGATCATTCCCACCTCCACTCTGGAGGTACCGGTCCCAAGCACCTTATCACAGGACACCCCATTTGTCCCCAGGATGGTGCCGACCCCGCGGAGGTTTCGTGGATGCGACAGGTCTGTTCCACGAGCGTCACATGACGGTGGAGAGATGGTACAAGTTGTCCAGGAGGACTGTAGACATTGGTGACCAGCTCATCGAAGCATTGGGGGGCATATCCCGACATCTGGCCACCATGATCAAGTACATTCCATGGATGGCGGAGGTCCTGAATGCGATAGCCAGGAACACTGCTGGCACAGGCATCCCAGTGGTCCCTGAGCACAGCACTCCACCCCTAGGTTCTGCACCACCACTGTGAACGACAGATGAGAGCAAGGACCAAGATCCTGCTTCTACATCAGAGTATGCTGCCCCCTCGGCACCCCCCGCTCCCGTACCCGTGCAACTAACGCATCTGCCTTCACCCCCCCAATGAGACACCGCCTGAGGAGTTCCTCGGCCAGGCGCCGTGGAGCGAGGAGGGGAAGGGGTAGATGTGGGGAGAAGAAGGGGAGGGGGGAAGGAAAGTGAGGTGCATGTCCACAGATAATGGCTGTATTATATCTCCATCTGGGTGTATGCAATTTGTTGTAATGTATGGGGGCTGGGGACCATGCTCCTGCTTTGCCTTTGTATTCTGTGTTGTTGGACATGTTGAACATTTGATTGATGTCAATGGTGGAAAAAGTAGGGTGTGGGCGGGGGTTGGGTGTTATTGCCTGTGATACTTATGATTTCAGACCAATGTTGGTATAAAACTTTTGTTATTGAACATAACCTTGTTGCGCATTGTCTCAGATAGCTGGACCGTTACACACTGGTGATTCCTTAACATGAAAGGGTTAAATAAAACTTAACATCAATCAACGTAAACTTTAACTGGCACCAAGGTAATGGGCACCAGTAATGTCTGAGCTGCACACACACAGCAGTGTGTCAGCGTTGTCACTCATAGCAACGTTCTTTCAGGCAAGTCGTTCAGATATCAGCTCCTCACGTAAGAGTCTTGCAGCTATGTAGCCACCACGGGCCCTTTCCTGCAAAGGGTCGTGGGCATGGTTGCACAGCCAGCCTGATTGTCTGGCCCTAGGTCAGCGTCCAGCCCCTCGTCGTCCTCTTCCTCTCTCTCCTGAGGTGGAGTATCAGTCCCTTCTGGCAATTCTTGGTCCTTCATGATAGCCAGGTTGTGTTGCATCGAGTACACGACCACAAATTTACCTACTTGCTCAGGGTTGTATTTAGCTCCCCTCCTGAGTGGTCAAGACATCTGAAGCGCTGCTTAAGCACTGTTATTGTTTGTTGGTCCCATTGCATCCAAAGTATTATAGCGATTGATCAGAAGCAATGATTTCCTCACTAAAATACACCTGGAGTAAAGCCCCAATAGTCCAGAGTCTGAAAATATGTCTGTTGAGATGTTCACTTCACCTGAGAAGAACTGCAGAGTCAATGCAAACTTCCCCGAAGTTGAGGCAGCCTTTTGAATGAAGCGACCTGCGATTTAAAAAAATGGCAGCCACACCGCTGGCTTTAGTTCAGAACAGTTCCACTTTTTCTGGGCATTTCTTTTGGACGAGCAATATTGTGGGCGATATGTGTGCGAGGTGGTGAAAGTACAGTGGTTGATCTCCTGGGCGTTAGTGTGGAAATATCAGAAAGGCTTAAGAAGTTAGTTCAGACCTGGGGTCTAAAAAACTAATAAACTCTCTTGCACAAAAAACAAGCAGGCATTAACCTCCGAGTCAATGAGATAAGAGATGAGGTAAAGTTGTAAAACAGCTGGGAAGCTACAGGATAATAAAGCTAAATTCAAAGGAGTGGCCCTGGATAAGAGATAGTTTGTAAATACTGAATGCCAATTAATAAAGTTCCGGCAATTGCTAATGACCGAACAAAAGGGCAGGTGTAGGAATAACAGATTGAAGGCCAACGGACAAGAGGGAGTTACCATAACAGGACCAGCTGTGGACACAGTAAGGGGTGGTAATAAAGGATTTCATTGATCAAGATAATGTTTACACATGGGAAGGGAGATTCCCGACTTGGTATTAACTTTTGGAGGCGAGAGACAAGTTGAGATAACAACAGAATGTCTCTGTATCTTGTAGAAACAAGCAGGCAATTAATAGCAACACACATGGTTAAATGAGGGACAAAAAAGGTATAAAGATAGACAAGCTCGGACAGTCCAGAGCGAGAACCCGGGAACAACACTTGACAGAAGCAGGGACCAGGGAGCGATCCTTGAAGGAACAGTGTCAGGACCGGATTGATCACACGGGCGTATTGGGTAACTATGTTGAGTTGAACAGAGTTAGTATTTTGAGCGGAATAGAACACCTTTTGGAACGCCTTTCTGCAGAGTTAAGCAGAATTAAATAGAGTATAAGTAGTGAGTCTTGTACTTCTTCTGTATTGGGGAACTATAGAGTATAAGTAGTGAGTCTTGTACTTCTTCTCTATCGGAGAATTATAGAGTATAAGTACTGAGTCTTGTACTTTTCCTGTATTAAATGAACATTAACGATACTGTCATTTGTCCAGTGTGCAATTTGGTATTTAACTCAGGAACCATCGCAGGCAAATACTAGTCACACGACTAGTGAAATTGCCGCTTGCGCAACAGTTAGTTTCGCCAAATGTGCTCTTTACGACAAAAAAAAATGGGCGGGCGGTATTATTGAATCCCGGCATTAATTCCACGCGGAAAGTAACGCTGCTGATGTTATGGGCATTGATTTAGCTAATTCAATGATTCTGCCCCAAAAAAGTGGGCGGGCGGTAATATTTTTTCCCGGCATTAAGTACATGGAGAAAGTAACGCTCAGTGATAAGTTTCCTAAAAATGCCTGTCAGTTTCCATTTTGTGCCAAAATGGGCGATATATGGGCGTTATACATCATTTCAGCGGTAAAATGGCCTTAAGTGGGCATTAAGCATGCAAAAAAAGTGGAGGTTCTAATCCCTAGTGTTTGTTTATTTTTCAGGATTGCTGGAATATCGCCCATTTTAAAGACCGCTAGTTTCATCTTTTTATTTTGGGCGATCGCCTTACTGATGTGAAATGGGCCTTAGCGATGTATTCAGTCATGCAAGGCTGGCATCATAGCAGCGGTCGTTCTGCGCATGCGCGTTTTTTTTAGTAAAGAAGTTTTCCCGCGTTCGGGAGTTCAGGAGTCATCTGCGCCATGCTCAGAAGAGTCAGAGAGGGGGAGAGAGAGAAGGAGAGAGAAACAAGAGCAATCATCGGAGTTGATAGTTGTAATTTGAGTATTGTCTGTTTATTCTTAAATCTTGGAGCTGTTTTATAAAAATATGTCCAGCGATACAAGTGTCCATGAGGAGGAACTGTCAGGGAGAAGGTGGGCGAAAGCCTTTTTGGATGAAGCGAATGAGGCCCCCATAAATGAGGTGGAAAGTCGTTGGGGACAATGAACCCGGGGTGGGCGTGGGAATCCTCCCCCTTGCAGCACCTATCAAAAAATATGGTGCGATATCGCCGCCATTGTATCTTCAGTGTCCCACGATAGTCGTGAGGCAGACCAGTGCCGCAAGAGGTGGAGCAGCCTGGTTGCTTCAGCAAGAGTAAGTATTAAATTATTACATTTTAAATTGTAATGATCCATTGAATTAATTAGAATGTATATCTGCCAGATTGTAATTAAGCTGGGTAATCTTGGGTAGCTTCCCTGCTAAGATTTGGACTGGGGTTGGAACCTGCACCCTAGAAGTCTAATTTTGCCTACATTTAATCAACAGTATTAATTATTATTATTTAAAGGAATGATTGGAAACAGACAGACTGCAAACATTTGGCATTTCTACCACGTTAGTTTAGAAGGAGAATTCTTGTGTGTTGTGAGCAAGTCTTTAACTTGGGCACCGTCTCCTTTTTGGTTAGGATGGTGGATGAGGCACGACTGAGCACTGAGGGGTCCGGTCACCTTTACCCAGACTATGTGAGTCTCTCCGGCTGCTGTCACTCATATAGTGACCCAGCCTGGACTGGGGGAGAGCTGCCCTGGCTCACTGTCTGCCCTGGGACACTTTGGGACATTAGCTCTGGCCACACGGAGGTCTCCGAGCACAGCCCATGGACACACAGGTGCCCCCTCCCATTAAACTCCTGTCATTACCGAGCTCACTAGTGGTCCTGATTCCACCCCCGCTGCCCCGGGGGAACCTCCATTGATTCAAATAAACCGCCTACCTCCCCTCAGGTGCCGAATGGCATGGCCCGTTGATGGGCCTTTCGTGGAGATTGTACGCGATATGTTTGGTATGAAGCATTAGTTCCTAAACATGATCTTATAAAATATTTTCTCTGAACGTAGATGTTATAACCATGCATCCATTGTGGATACAAACCGTATTAGCATATAATGTTAAAGTTATCAATGAATAGAATGCGGGGTGACGAATTGTTGATTACAATATCTGTTGTGTTTTCGTAATAGTATCTAGTCAATTAGCTTATGCCATGCTCGTGTCACGTTTGCAGAGGAAGATATCTAAGAATCGGGCAGAGCAGAGGTGCAGTGGAGGAGGCCCTGCTGAGCTGCACCCGCTCACTGATTTGGAGGGATGTGCACAGCACTAGTGGGCACCCAGAACCGTTCTGCCACCCGTGTTGGTGCAGATCCCGTTGTTGCACTATGTGAGTAATGTATAAAGCAGTGGTAAAGCAGTGGTAATTTAAAGTAATTTAATGGCATTTCATTATAATATATGAATGATGTAATGTTATGTATGCAGCTTCTGTACTCTCAGGTTAATCATATGTAATGTCTCTCGTTCATGTTTATTGTAGTAGTGTTCTCCTCATACATATGCCAGTGCAGCACAAGCATTCTCATGTCTACCCTTCTCTTCTAATAATCTCAATTATGTTTTGCAGCTACCCAGATTCCCAAGGCACAAAGGGAGGCCCCTGCAACAACCACTTTGCTGCTACAGGTGGTCATCACCACAGGTGCAGAAGAAGAAACCAAGGAGGAGGAAGATGACCAGCTTTCATCTGTGGGACCTGCGGCCACATCGTCAACAGATGAAGTAGCCGGGCAAAGCTGCTTACACCAGGCCGCTCCAATGCATCCAGTGCTCATGCCAACCCCACGGATGCTGAGTCGGTGAGGTAGGCACGTGCTGCAATGGGCAGATCCAAATGAGGACATGGTCTCGCTGTCAAGGGCGAGCGTAGACATAGGTCGAGAGCTCCTCCGGGCGCTTGGTGGGTTGACTGGCAACATTGCCACACTGTGTGCATGAATAACGGAGGGCATGGAGCGCATAGTTGCGGCAATGGGGCGAACAACCGACTCTGTCGATGCCTTGCAGCTTGTGATGGTTTCGGGAGATGGCACTGCACCCCAAGGTGCCGTCCCACCAAGCACCATGACAGATGCGAGACAGGAAGAACTTCCTTCTGACTCGGAAGACTTTTTTTCAGAAACACCTTCTCCTCCAGCCACTGAGGTGTTTCTGCTGACGTCACCCATCCCCTCCCCCGCACACACAGCAGCAGGCCTCGACATCTTGGTCCCATTACTCGGGGAGTTAAACGATGGGTTAATACAAGGAGGGGGTCAAGGTGCAGGAGGGAAGCGTGGCCGCAGGGTGCTGTATATTGTTGTTAAAAATACATTTTGTTGAATGTTCACTGATTGGGAGGGTGTTGTTATATTGTTGTGTTACAAATGATGTTGACTGTTGAGGGTGGGATGTGTTATATATGTTTGTTCAAAAAATTTTTACATTCGTCTTCAATTATTAAACATTTTTATTTAATTTTACAATTGTCCTGAAGTGTCTTCTAATAACATAAGGTAAAACATTAGTACAATGGTTGGAAACAATGGCTATGGCCAGGCAAGGATGAAACGTAGTGCAACTGGAACTGTCACCAATGTAGGTTCACGCAAGCTGTTCATTTATGAGCTGCTGACGCAAGGCGGGACTTTTCTAGTGTTGCGGACGGATGTGGGGCCATGGGTTCATCACCAGGCTGATTGTCCTCCTCGAGGTCCTCGTCCTCCTCCTCATCATCCCTCTTCCTCCTCCCCTCTCCCTTGAGGTGGACTGGTGGTCCCATCTGGCAATTGTTATCCTTCCTCATAGCTAGTTTATGCAATATGCAGCCCACCATAATGAACTCAGCGACCTGCTCAGGGTGTGTTATATATTTAACCCTTGCAACCTGTATCACACTACCATCAGAGGGCCTACCTGTTGGAGTCCCAAGGGGTCCCAGCATCCCTTGGGAGCACTTATATATAAGCAGGCCACCCATGAGGTACCTGCATCTGGAGTCTTATTAAAGGAGCTAAGGTCACACTTGCTCATTTTTCACAGTACTCAGTTTCATCCTTTATTATGAGTTTATCAATTGGCGAAGAGGTAACGAATAACCGCGCGAAAATGCAAAGAACAGTTGGTATCCTGGAGACGTTCTCAGAAGGGGACAATTGGGAGGCTTTCGTGGAGAGAGTTGACCAATACTTTGTGGCCAACGAGCTGGAAGGGGATGAGAATGCTGCCAAACGAAGGGCGATCCTCCTTACTGTCTGTGGAGCAACAACCTATGGCCTCATGAAGAATCTTCTAGCTCTGGGAACCAACAATTAAATCCTATGAAGAATTGTGTACGCTGGTCCGGGAGCACCTAAATCCTAAGGAAAGCGTTTTGATGTCGAGATAACGGTTCTACACGTGTCAATGGTCGGAGGGCCAGGAAGTGGCGAGCGATGTCGCCGAACTAAGGCGCCTTGTAGGACATTGCGAACTTGAGGGATTCCTAGAACAAATGCGAAGAGACTGTTTTGTACTGGGCATTGGACATGAGACAATCCTGCGCAAACTGTTGGCTGTTGAAACTCCGAATCTAAGCAAAGACATAATGATAGCCCAGGCATTTATGTCCACCAGTGACAACACCAAGCAGATTTTGCAGAGTAAAGAGGTTTCGGCCAGTACTGTGCACAAAGTAACGTCATTTTCGAGCAGAAATATATATTACAGAACGTACATGTCGGCTGCTGCTGCACGACCTCAGATGACCCAGAGTCCGCCATCAATCGTTAATGCGAGGCAGTTAGCACATTGTTGTCGGTGGGGAGGTGATCATCGGTGATACGTCCTTACTATACAGTATAAATGCACACGAGGCCCATGCTTGATAGAAGGTCAGTCTGTGGCCTGTCCTTTATTCCTTAGTACTCAAGTGCAGGAATTGGGTGGAGCTTCCCCTTTTTTATCTGAAGGTCCAGGTTAGGGGTGTCTCCCACAAGTTCACCACCTAGTGGTCATTGTTCTCACAGTGTACAACTTAGGTCAGTTTATACATGGGTTACATTGCTGGTTGAATACATGACATCACCTCCCCGCCCAAAGTCTTATTGGGATCACAGGTTGAGTCTCTCTGGTGATTTACGTTCTCTTGTAGAGCGCCTGAGTTGGGACTCCGGTTGTTGGGCGCTGGCCTGAGTGTCTGCTGTTTGCGGTGCCTCAGGCCTATCCGGACTGCCCACAGTGACTGGGCTCTCCTCCCTTTAGTCCCTGTGTTTGGTCACCTGTGAAGGAGTGAACTCTATATTGTGTTCTTCCTCTGCTTCTTCTATGGGGTTGCTGAACCTCCTTTCTGTTTGATCCACATGTTTGCGACAGATTTGTCCATTGGTAAGTTTAACTACCAGAATCCTATTTCCCTCTTTGGCAATCACAGTACCTGCGAGCCATTTGGGCCCTGCAGCGTAGTTGAGGACAAAAACAGGGTCATTTACATCAATACATCGCGCCCTCGCATTCCTGTCATGGTAGTCATATTGTGACTGGCGCCTGCTCTCGACAATTTCTTTCATGGTGGGGTGTATAAGGGATAACCGGGTTTTGAGCGTCCTTTTCATTAGCAGCTCTGCGGATGGAATCCCTGTGAGCGAGTGTGGTCAGGATCTGTAGGCCAACAGGAAGCATGATAAACGGCTTTGTATGGAACCCCCTTGGATTCTGAGCATCCCCTGTTTGATTATCTGCACTGCTCGTTCTGCCTGGCCGTTTTAGGCCGGCTTGAACGGTGCCATTCTGACATGGTTGATTTCATTGCCTGCCATGAAATCCTGGAATTCAGTGCTTGTGAAGCACGGGCCATTGTCGCTGACCAAGATGTCCGGTAGACCGTGGGCGGTGAACATTGCCCGTAGATTTTCTACCGTGGCAGAGGATGTGCTTGAATTTAAAATGTCACACTCGATCCATTTGGAGTAGGCGTCTACTACAACCAAAAACATTTTTCCCATGAAAGGACCTGCGTAGTCCACATGGATGCGTGACCAAGGCTTGGCGGGCCATGGCCAGGGGCTAAGGGGGGCCTCCCTGGGCGCATTGCCCAGCTGGGCACACGTGTTGCACCTGCGAACACAAAGTTCCAGATCTGCGTCTATCCCTGGCCACCAAACGTGTGACCTGGCAATTGCCTTCATTATGACAATGCCCGGGTGCTCATTGTGAAGTTCTCTGATGAACACCTCTCTGCCAATCTGGGGCATGACTACGCGGTTTCCCCACAGTAGGCAATCGGCCTGAATCGCGAGTTCATCCCTGCGCCTGTGAAATGGTTTAAAATTCTCAGGGCATGCCCTGTACGTGGCTGCCCAGTCCCCATTCAGGACACATTTCTTGACTAGAGACAATAGCGGGTCTCTATTTGTCCAGACTTTAATCTGACGGCTGTCACAGGTGAGCCTTCGCTTCCGAAAGCTTCAACAGCCATGACCATCTCAGCAGCATGCTCGGTAGCCCCCTCAGTGGTGGCTAGTGGGAGCCTGCTGAGTTCATTGGTGCAGTTTTCGGTGCCCGGTCTGTGCCGAATTGTGTAGACATAGGCGGCTAACGTGAGTGCCCACCTCCGTATGCAGGCCGATGCGTTTGTATTTATGGCCTTGTTGTCAGCCAAAAGAGACGTTAGGGGTTTGTGATCTGTCTCCAGCTCAAATTTTCTGCCAAACAGGTACTGGTGCATTTTCTTAACCGCATATACACATGCGAGTGCCTCCTTTTCTACCATCCCGTAGCCTCTTTCTGCCTGGAGAACTGTGTGCTGCTTTAACAATGTTGAATCTCTGTCCCAACCATTCCTTAACACAGTACCTCTCGTCTGTTCTGCTAGTGGCCATGCTCGCGTGGTTTAAATCCCAGTTTCTTGTCCTTACTGTACAGTATAAATGCACACGAGGCCCATGCTTGAGAGAAGGTCAGTCTGTGACCTGTCCTTTATTCCTTAGCACTCAACTGCAGGAAGTGGGTGGAGCTTCCCCTTTTATATCTGAAGCTCCAGGTTAGGGGTGTCTCCCACAAGTTCACCACCTAGTGGTCATTGTTCTCACAGTGTACAACTTAGGTCAGAGTATACATGGGTTACATTGCTGGTTGAATACATGACAATTGGGCCCATCAATGCCACTCAAGTACTATGCGCGCAATGCCTGCAGAACAATGGGACACCTCCAGCGACTGTGCAGGCGAGTTGCAAACCCTGCACACCCTGCAAACCACCATGTTGCAGAGGAAGATCGATCCACTGTGGATCAGGCTGAATTGGAGACTCGTATCGAGGAGGCAGAAGTGTACGGGGTACACACATTCACTATGAAATGTCTACCAATAATGTTGAAAGCTGAACTGAACAGAATTCCAGTATCTATGGAACTGGACACAGGTGCGAGTCAGTCCATAATGAGTAAAAAGGCCTTCGACAGGCTGTGGTGCAACAAGGCACACAGGCCCAAGCTCAGCCCCATTCACACCAAACTAAGGACATAGACCAAGGAACTAATCCTTGTAATTGGCAGTGCAGAAGTCAAAGTCTCCTATGATGGAGCAGTACAAGAACTCCCGCTGTGGATCGTGCCAGGAGATGGCCACATACTGTTTGTCAGAAGCTGGCTGGGAAAAATCCACTGGAACTGGGATGACATCCGAGCACTTTCGTCCGTTGACGACACCTCATGTGCCCAGATTCTGAGCAGATTTCCATCGTTGTTCAAGCCACGCATTGGAAGCTTCTCAGGGGCGAAAGTGCAGATCCATTTGGTTCCCGGTACGCGACCCATCCACCACAAGGCATGGGCATTACCATATATGATGCGTGAGAAAGTGGAAATTGAGCTGGACAGGCTGCAGTGCGAAGGCATCATCGCGCCGGTGGAATTCAATGAATGGGCTAGTCCAATTGTCCCGGTACTTAAAGGTGACAGCAAGGTAACTATTTGTGGGGACTATAAAGTAGCGATTAACCGTTTCTCGCTGCAGGACCAGTACCCGCTACCCAAGACAGATGACCTATTTGCAACCTTGGCAGGAGGGAAGACGTTCACCAAGCTGGACCTGACCTCGGCCTACATGACACAGGAGCTGGAGGAGTCTTCGAAAGGCCTCACCTGCATCAACACGCACAAAGGTCTGTTTATCTACAACTGGTGCCCGTTCGGGATTTGGTCGGCCGCGGCAATTTTCCAGTGGAACACGGAGAGCCTGTTAAAGTCGGTTCCTTGTAGAATGGTCTTACATCAGAACATAAGAATTAGGAACAGGAGTAGGACATCTAGTCCCTCGAGCCTGCTCCGCCATTCAACAAGATCATGGCTGATCTGGCAGTGGACTCAGCTCCACTTACCCGCCCGCTCCCCGTAAACCTTAATTCCCTTATTGGTTAAAAATCTATCTATCTCTGACTTGAATACATTCAATGAGCAAGCCTCAACTGCTTCCTTGGGCAGAGAGTTCCACAGATTCACAACCCTCTGGGAGAAGAAATTCCTTCTCAACTCGGTTTTAAATTGGCTCCCCCGTATTTTGAGGCTGTGCCCCCTAGTTCTAGTCTCCCCGACCAGTGGAAACAACCTCTCTGCCTCTATCTTGTCTATACCTTTCATTATTTTAAATGTTTCTATAAGATCACCCCTCATCCTTCTGAACACCAACAAGTAAAGACCCAGTCTACTCAATCTATCATCATAAGGTAACCCCCTCATCTCCGGAATCAGCCGAGTGAATCGTCTCTGTATCCCCTCCAAAGCTAGTATATCCTTCCTTAAGTAAGGTGACCAAAACTGCACACAGTACTCCAGGTGCGGCCTCACCAATACCCTATACAGTTGCAGAAGGACCTCCCTGCTTTTGTACTCCATCCCTCTCACAATGAAGGCCAACATTCCATTCGCCTTCCTGATTACCTGCTGCACCTGCAAACTAACTTTTTGGGATTCATGCACAAGAACTCCCAGGTCTCTCTGCACCTCAGCATGTTGTCATTTCTCCCCATTCAAATAATATTCCCTTTTACTGTTTTTTTTCCCAAGCTGGATGACCTCACACTTTCCGACATTGTATTCCATCTGTCAAACCTTAGCCCATTCGCTTAACCTATCTCTTTGCAGCCTTTCTGTGTCCTCTACACAACCTGCTTTCCCACTAATCTTTGTATCATCTGCAAATGTTGTTACACTACACTCTGTCCCCTCTTCCAGGTCAGCTATGTATATTGTAAACAGTTGTGGTCCCAGCACCAATCCCTGTGGCACACCACTAACCACCGATTTCCAACCCAAAAAGGACCCATTTATCCCGACTCTCTGCTTTCTGTTAGCCAGCCAATTCTCTATCCATGCTAATACATTTCCTCTGACGCAGCATACCTTTATCTTCTGCAGTAACCTTTTGTGTGGCACCTTATCGAATGCCTTTTGAAAATCTAAATACACCACATCCATCGGTACACCTCTATCCACCATGCTCGTTATATCCTCAAAGAATTCCAGTAAATTAGTTAAACATGATTTCCCCTTCATGAATCCATGCTGCGTCTGCTTGATTGCACTATTCCTATCTAGATGTCCCGCTATTTCTTCCTGAATGATAGTTTCAAGCATTTTCCCCACTACAGGACGACATATTAATTACAGGTCGGGACACCATGGAGCACTTGAAGAATCTGGAGGAGGGTATTAGTCAATTGGATCGCGAAGGGCTTAGGTTGAAACGCTCGAAGTGTGTTTTCCTGGCACAGGATGTCGAATTCTTAGGAAGGAGAATTGCAGCAGACGGCATCAGACCCACCGACACCAAGAACGCGCCGCGACCACAGAACGTGAGGGAGCTGCGGTTGTTCCTGGGACTCCTTAACTATTTCGGTAATTTCCTACCTGGGTTAAGCACTTTGCTAGAACCCCTACATGCGCTACTGCACAAAGGAGACAACTGGGTATGGGGGAATTCACAAGAGGCTGCCTTTAAGAAAGCCAGAAGTCTATTGTGTTCGAACAAACTGCTTATCCTGTACAACCAATGTAAACGATTAGTGCTAGCTTGCGATGCGTCGTCATATGGGGTCGGGTGTGGTTACAACAGGCTAACGAATCGGGGATTTTGCAACCGGTCGCTTATGCATCCAAGAGTTTATCCAAGGCCGAAAGGACCTACAGCATGGTTGAAAAAGAGGCTCTGGCATGTGTTTACGGGGTAAAAAAAATGCACCAGTACTTATTTGGCCTCAAGTTTGAGCTTGAAACTGATCACAAGATGCTCATACCGCTGTTCTCTGAGAGCAAAGGGATTAATATCAATGCCTCTGCCCACATCCAAAGATGGGCGCTCACGCTGTCGGCTTACAACTATGTAATCCGCCACAGACCAGGCATAGAGAACTGCGCAGATGCTCTCAGTCGGCTACCATTGCCCACCACCGGGGTGGAAATGGCACAGCCAGTGGACTTGCTCATGGTCATGGAGGCATTTGAGAAGGAAAAGTCCCCCGTTATGGCCCGCCAGATCAGGACCTGGACCAGCCAGGATCCTTTACTGTCCTTGGTAATAAACTGTGTCCTCCATGGGAGCTGGTCCGGCATCCCAGTGGAGAAACAAGAGGCAATTAAACCATTCCACAGACACAAAGACGAGTTGTCCCTGCAGGCGGTCTGTCTATTGTGGGGCAATCGCATGGTCTTGCCCAAGAAAGGCAGAGACACATTCATATGTGAATTGCACAACACCCACCCAGGCATCGTAATGATGAAAGCTATAGCCAGATCCCATGTGTGGTGGCCCGGCATCGACTCAGATTTAGAATCATTCGTGCGCCTGTGCAACACTTGCTCTCAGTTGAGCAATGCACCCAGCGAGACACCGCTAAGTTTGTGGTCATGGCCCTCCAAACCGTGGTCGAGGATTCATGCAGACGATGCGGACCCATTTCTGGGCAAAATATTTTTGGTTGTTGTGGACGCTTACTCAAAATAGATTGAATGTGCATTAATGTCTGGAAGCACATCCACGGCCACCATTGAAAGCCTTTGAGCCATGTTTGTCATGCACGGCTTGCCGGATGTCCTAGTCAGCGACAATGGGCCGTGCTTCACCAGTGCTGAATTCAAGGAATTCATGACCCGCACCCGGATTAAACATGTCACATCTGCCCCGTTCATTCCGCCTGGCCATTGGATGCGGGCTTGGACAGTTCAGACCATCAAGCAAAGCTTGAAACGTGTGTCGGAAGGCTCCCTGCAGACCCGGTTGTCCCGAGTGCTGCTCAGCTACCGCACCAGACCCCACTCACTCACCGGGGATCCCCCAGCCGAGCTGCTCAAGAAAAGAGTGCTTAAAACAAGGCTCCCTCTTGTCCACCCTTAACTCCATGATCACGTGGAGGGCAAGCGGCATCAACAAAGTGTGTACCATGACCGCGTAAATTTGTCACGCGATATTGAGATCAATGATTCTGTGTTTGTGCTCAATTATGGACATGATCCCAAATGGCTTGCTGGCACGATCACAGCCAACAAGGGGAGTAGAGTGTTTCAGGTCAAACTGACCAATGGACAAACACACAGAAAACATTTGGACCAAATAAAATTGCGGTTCACCAACACCTACGAACAACCAGCAACTTTGACCTTCCAACACACACACAAGTGGTAACTAGCATCATAGTTGACCACAAAACCAAATTCATCATCCCCAGCAGCCCGGCAAGGCCAGCTGCCCAACAGCCCAGTGAAGAGCTGACCAAACCACCCAAACCCGCATTTGTAACGAGACGATAGACAAGGGAGCGTAAAGCCCCAGATCGTCTCACCTTGTAAATAATTGTACTGTTGACTTCATGGGGATTGATGTTATTTATTAAACCTTTTGTAACCTGCATTACATCTGACCACCTGTTGGAGTACCAAGGGATCCCAGCATCCCTTGTGAGCACAGTATTTAAGCAGGTCACCCGCGAGGTACCTGCACTCTGGAATCTTAATAAAGGAGCTAAGGTCACACTTGCTCATTATACACAGTACTCAGCCTCACCATTTATTTCGAGTATAACAGTTGTCATCATAGGCAGTCCCTCAGAATCGAGGAAGACTTGCTTCCACTCCTAAAGTGAGTTCTTTGGTGGCTGAACAGTCCAACACGAGAGCCACAGACCCTGTCACAGGTGGGACAGATATTCGTCAGGGGAAGGGAGGGTGGCATTGATTTACCACACGCTCCTTCCGCTGCCTGCACCTGACCTCTTCATGCTCGCAGCGTTGAGATTCGAAGAGCTCAACGCCCTCCCGGATGCACTTTCTCAACCTAGGGCGGTCTTCAGCCAGGGTCTCCCAGTTGTCAGTGGTGATGTCCCGTTTCACCAGGGAGGCTTTGAGGGTCTCCTTGTAAGGTTTCCGCTGCCCACCTTTGGCTCATTTGCCATGAAGGAGCTCCGCATAGAGCAATTGCTTAGGGAGTCTTGTGCCTGGCATGCGAACTAAGTGGCCTGCCCAGCGAAGCTGATCGACTGTGGTTAGTGCTTCAATGCTGGGGATGTTAGCCTGGGCGAGGACACTGATGTTGGTGCGTCTGTCCTCTCAGGGGATTTGCAGGATCTTGCGGAGATATTGTTGGTGATATATCTCCAGCGACTTGATGTGTCTTCTTTAAGTCGGCCATGCCTCTGATCCATACAGGAGGGCGGGTATTATTACAGCCCTGTAGACCTTGAACTTGGTGGTAGGTTTGAGGGCCTGGTCTTTGAACACTCTTTTCCTCAGGCGGCCGAAGGCTACACTGGCGCACTGGAGGCAATGTTGAATCTCTGCATCAATGTCTGCCTTTGTTGACAAGAGGCTCCCGAGGTATGGGAAGTAGCCCACATTGTCGAGGGCCGCGCCGTGAACCTTGATGACTGGGGGACGGTGCTGTGCGGCGATGACAGGCTGGTGGAGGACCTTTGTCTTATGGACGTTAAGCGTAAGGCCCATGCTTTCATATGCCTCGGTGAATACATCGACTGTATCCTGGAGTTCAGCCTCAGAATTTGCGCAGGTGCAGGCATCGTCCCCATACTGCAGTTGAAGACAGAGGTTTGGGCGATCTTGGACCTGGCCTGGAGGCGGCATAGGTTAAACAGCTTCCCACTGGTTCTGTAGTTTAGTTCCACTCCAGCGGGAGCTTGTTTACAGTGAAGTGGAACACGGCAGCGAGGAAGATTGAGAAGAGGGTTGGAGCGATACAAGATTTGTTGTATTTGAGAGGGAAATAAGGGGGGAAGCAGTGTAATATATTATCAGATGGTTTGGTATGAGCATGCTCAGTTCGCTCTGGTGAAATAAAGCAAGCACATGGACTAGCAACTCAATGTGCCTCTGTCCTTTTGTTTGTTCTACCCAAGTATATTACACCTGTAATAATCACGCTCTCCATTTGGCCAAGATTATCAGGACAGAGGCAAATTAATATTGCGGCCTCCCAGCATTGGTGATGTCATGTGCTGGGAGCATGGACTCCAGGGAGGGGCTGGAAGCAGAAATATGCAGGTGATACTTCTGTGTGATGGCGACTGAAATGTGCTGCAAAGGCTGTCTTGCAATATCTGTTCTTTCGCATTGGGCTAGACTTTCCACTTTTTTTGTATCGATACCCCCCACTTAACGTCCATTTTAATGCTGAGATGAGGTATAACGCCCAGATATCACCCATTTAGGCACAAAATGGAAACTAATGCCCACTTATCACTCACTTATCGGCCAGCGTTACTTTCGTCATGTACTTAACGCCGATATTTAACAATACCGCCCGCTCATTTTTTTTGTCGTAAAGATCAGAATGGCCGAAACTAACGTCTATAGTATTGCTGAGCGTTACTTTTGGCATCTCGCCCACATATTGCCGAAAATATCGCTCGCCGAAAAACCAGCTGAGAAAAAGTTGCTCTCACCTGAATTAAACCCAGCGGTATGGACGCCATTTTGTAAATTGGAGGTCGGTTCATAAAAACGGCTGCTTTAACTTCTGGGGAGTTTTGATGTACTCTGGAGGTCTTTTAAGGTGATTTGAAAATCTGAACAAACATCTTATCATACTGTGGACAATTTTAATTTATTTTAGGTGACTTAGCAGGTAAATTTATTGTTTATGGGCAATAGGTATAATACTGATAGTTATTGTAATGGGGCCTTCAATTTCTCAGCCTGTCTTGATGACTACGCACATGCTGCAGACTAGAGCTGGCAGAAGGTATATTCAACCGCATTATGTGCTTAATCAAAGATGTGCCAGACTGCTGAGGAGGACGAGACCTTGCATCTCATGCACTTACAGGGAGAAGCGGTCTTACCTGAACTTGTCTGATAACACATGCCTTAGAAGACTGCGCTTCCAGAAAGAGGTTATCAGTGAGATATGCCAGCTCATCAGGGGAGATGTGCAGCCTGCCAGCACCATCAGAACCGCACTGTCCGTTGAGGTCAAGGTCACTGCGGCACTTGCCTTCTACGCATCGGGTTCCTTTCGGGCCTCAGCTGGCAACATTTGCGCTATATCTCAGCATGCTACACATTGCTGCATTCGACAAGTGACTGAAGTCCTTTACGCACGCAGGATGGACTTTATCAGCTTTCCCATGACCAGGGAGGCACAGACTGAGAGGGCTCTAGGATTCTCCAGAATTGCAAACTTCCCCAAAGTGCAAGGAGCAATAGACTATACGCACATTGCCATGTGGGCACCTTTTCAGGATGCAGAGGTTTGTCGGAACCTAAAGGTATTCCACTCCCTGAATGTGCAGCTCGTTGTTGACCGCCAGCAAATTATAATGGCAGTAAATGCAAAATTTCCAGGCAGCATCCATGATGCCCACATCCTGCGTGAGAGCGCTGTATCTGACATGTTTACCAGTCAGCCACAAGGTCAATGCTGGATGCTTGGTGACAAAGGATATGGGCTCACCTCCTGGCTGATGAATCCCCTGCGTAACACCCACACAGAAGCCGAGAAGCGATACAATGAGAGCCACAGAGCCACACGCAATTTCATCGAAAATACCATTGGACTGCTTAAGCAGCACTTTAGTTACCTGGACCACTCAGGAGGCGAGCTACAATACCAGGTAGCTCAATTCATGGTGGTGTGCTGCAAGCTGCACAACATCAGGAGGGGACAAGAATTGCCAGAAGGGTCTGTTGGTCCACCTCAGGAGAGAGAGGAAGAGGAGGACAAGGAGGTGGACGCTGAACTCAGGTCAGCTGACGATGAAACCATGCCCCCGGCCCCCTCTAGACCACAGGAAAGGGCCCGTGGTGGCTACGTAGCTGCAAGACTCTTGCGTCAGCGGCTCATAAATGAGCGTTTGCTTGAAATAACGTTGGTGGTATTTACAAAGCTGCAAGACTAATGTGTCTGCAGCTCATACATGAATGCTGTGCATTACCTTGGTGACAGTTAAAGTTTAAGTTGATTCAAGTTAAGTTTAATTATCCCCTTTCATGTTAAGGAATCACCAGTGTGTAACGGTGCAGCTATCTGAGACATTGCGCCACAAGGTTATATTAAATAAAAAACATTTAATGAGAACATTTGTAAGGAATCATAATTATAACTGTAAAAAACATCCCACCCCACTCCACAACAAATCTATAACATTTATATAATTCATTCAATGTTTAACATTTCCAACAACACTTCATAAACATAGAACACAAATGCAAAGTAACAAGGTGCCCTCCTCCCCACAAACCTCCCAACAAAATAGCAACAACAACATGAAAATACTGTGACCAAGACAACATCTGTGGCCATACACTTCACTTTCCTTTCCCCCGCCCCGCTTCTCCTCCCCACGTCTACCCCTTCCTCTTCCCCTCCTGACTCCAAGCCGCCTGGCCGAGGAGCTCCTCAGGCGCTGCTTCATTGTGGGTGATGACGGCAGAACCGCTGCTTGGATGGATACGGGAGAGGATGGTCCCGAGGTGGGAATGTGCTCCGAGCCAGAAGCAAGATCTTCCTCCTGGTTCTCATGTGTCATTGGCAATTGGGGTGCGGCATCTTGGGGTGCAGTGCCACGCTCCGGGACCACTGGCAGGTCTCTGCCACCAGTGTTCCTGGCTATCACCTTCAGGGCCTCCACCATCTGCGGCACGTACTCGCTCATGGTGGCGGACATGCAGGCCATCTGTTGAGATATGCCCCCCATTGTCTGTTGGATCTGCTGACCTATGTCAACACTCCTCCTGGACAAGTGAACCTTGTCCCCGTTCAAATCTGCCGCTTGTGGAGCAGACCTGCTGCATCGAACCAACCTCCGCTTGGTCGGTGCCATCCTGGAGACACCTCAGTGGCCCTGCAGCAAGGTGCTTGGGCCCGGTACCTCCACAGTGGAGGAGGGAATGGCCGCAGGAGCACTAGATTTCATGTGTGTCGACTGCATTATGGAGTTTGGCCATGCAGGTGCCTCGAAGTCCGCACTCTCACCCAGCAGCTCCACGGGCGATAATCAGGGCTCCTCAACACCAGATGCACGATCGTCCGGTGAGTCCGGCCTCGCACCCCCAGCTTCTGGGCTCGATGTTCTTGCTTGGAGCCACGCTGCTGGCTGAGCTACAAAACATAAATGAGGTTATTAGAGGAGAAGGGGGTGCTAGGGTCGTAAGATGATTCCAAAGCTACGCACAGCATATGCACGACAAAAGCACCACCCCTATCAAAATCGTCACAGACATCACATTTCATTTCATGACCATGACCAAATTCTGTATTGCAATGATTTTCATGAGGCCGTCATTATTTAGAGAACACTTTTATTAATCATCTATCATATATTATTGGCCAGATATGAGTGGGCGTGGCATCTATTGACTTTACATCACGCAATGTTGTATAATTTACTCACGTAGCATCACATCAGGTTCTTCAGCTGCATGCATGGCCGACCGGGTGTGACTCCCCACTAGTGTCAGCACCCACTCCTCTATGTCGATGAGCTCGACGGTGACCCGCCACCCGTTCACCTCTGCTCGGCCCTACTCTTCAAAAGCTTCCTCTGTAAAAGGTAACCAGCACAACATGGTATGAGATCATTGCGTGAGATAATTGCTAGGTATTGTCACAGAGACTGATACAACACACAATCAACAGATGTAATCATGATTATTATGATAATTATCATTCTTTACCTAAAGATGCACACCGTATACGCAGGCTTTGAGTAAAATATTCCCGGTATAACTGCAAGACATCACAGCTGATTTTAATCAATCATTACACTTACAAATCAAATTATATAAACATGTAAGTACATGTAAATAAATGTAATACTTACTCTGGCGGATCTGACATTGTCATTCCAGCGCTTGCGGCACTGGTTGCCTTCACACACCTCGTTGGTCGACGACGAGACCACCTCGGCTATGTCGGCCCATATCCTCTGGTAGAACTTTGGGATGGGCTTACCATGCCCTCCCTGGGTCAATTGACCCCAGCATGACCACAGCATAACTCCACCTCCTGCAGGAGGGAGGCATTTGCCTTGTCAGAGAATCTCCTCGCTTGTTTGCATCCTCCCAATTGTTCCTCTTTCACCTCACTGCTTTCGTCAACGTCCTCAGACTCCACAGTGTGCTCTGTCACCTCCTCCAACCCTTCCATTTTAAATATTATTTTTTCAATAAAAACTCAGTGGCAACCAAGTTCTTTGTGCTCAGCAGTCTTTTTGCTGCTGGTAAATCTCCCTCCTGCCTCCCACAATAGCCAAACACCCACACAACACACCCACACACGCTTTCAGTTCCTCTCTGCTCCCTCTCTCCCTCTCTCCTCTTCTGCGCATGTATTGATGACTCCTGAATCATGAGAAATGACCGCTGCCATGCCGTTGCTATGGATGCCGACTCTTTACGGCAAAAGGTCAAAAAAATTTAACGCAAACGCCTATTTCAGATTGCTCGCGGTAATGCCCATTTTATAAAATGAAAAGTTGAGGTTTTCAAATGGGCAATAATCCGGTGATTTCAAAACCTATATTTACCGCCAACGCTGGAAATAATGCCCATTTTGGGGCGATCTACACAAAAGTGGAAAGTCTAGCCCATTGTCTTTCTGTAGGGCTGCCTGAGGTGCAGCTATTTGGAGGGACAGAAGTAGAAGGCCCATTCACTTCGTATCGCACTCCATCAGGTGTTGTCTGCCTTCTGGTACCTTATCCAAGTGGCTACTCTTGAGGTATCAGTCTAAACATTAAGGGGGAGAATTTCCTTTGGTTTCTGACATAATAACACCAAATTCATGTGTAGAAATTGGGGTGGGACCTAATTACGCTGTGTCTCTGCCCTTTTTAACACCTACTAAAATTTCAACTGGCCGCATGCAGATGAAAAATCATCACTTGGGCAAGGTAGTCCAGGACTGACGATGACCAGGCTTTCAACAGAGGAGGGAATAAAATGAGAAAACTAAAAATACAATAGAAAGTTAATGGAGAACAAAAAATGATAAAAATGTGAAAATGAACAAGACTTAATTGTACTTTTAATGGATACTGATACTGGCTCTTACACCACTCCTCCCCATAAAGGGAAAGAAGATTATCTCAAAAATCTAAACCTTTGTGCCTAAGCTTCAAATATTTGCTGACAAGGAACATAGAAACATAGAAACATTGAAAATAGGTGCAGGAGCAGGCCATTCAGCCCTTCTAGCCTGCACCGCCATTCAATGAGTTCATGGCTGAACATGAAACTTCAGTACCCCCTTCCTGCTTTCACGCCATACCCCTTGATCCCCGAGTAGTAAGGACTTCATCTAACTCCCTTTTGAATATATTTAGTGAATTGGCCTCAACTACTTTCTGTGGTAGAGAATTCCACAGGTTCACCACTCTCTGGGTGAAGAAGTTTCTCCTTATCTCGGTCCTAAATGGCATCCAACCTGTCCAAACCCGTCAGAAATGTAAACGTTTCTATGAGGTCCCCTCGCACTCTTCTGAACTCCAGTGAATACAAGCCCAGTTGATCCAGTCTTTCTTGATAGGTCAGTCCCACCATCCCGGGAATCAGTCTGGTGAATCTTCGCTGCACTCCCTCAATAGCAAGAATGTCCTTCCTCAAGTTAGGAGACCAAAACTGTACACAATACTCCAGGTGTGGCCTCACCAAGGCCCTGTACAACTGTAGCAACACCTCCCTGCCCCTGTACTCAAATCCCCTCGCTATGAAGGTCAACATGCCATTTGCTTTCTTAACCGCCTGCTGTACCTGCATGCCAACCTTCAATGACTGATGTACCATGACACCCAGATCTCGTTGCACCTTCCCTTTTCCTAATCTGTCACCATTCAGATAATAGTCTGTCTCTCTGTTTTTACCACCAAAGTGGATAACCTCACATTTATCCACATTATACTTCATCTGCCACGCATTTGTCCACTCACCTAACCTATCCAAGTCACTCTGCAGCCTCATAGCATCCTCCTCGCAGCTCACACTGCCACCCAACTTAGTGTCATCCGCAAATTTGGAGATACTACATTTAATCCCCTCGTCTAAATCATTAATGTACAATGTAAACAGCTGGGGCCCCAGCACAGAACCCTGCGGTACCCCACTAGTCACTGCCTGCCATTCCGAAAAGTACCCATTTACTTCTACTCTTTGCTTCCTGTCTGACAACCAGTTCTCAATCCACGTCAGCACACTACCCCCAATCCCATGTACTTTAACTTTGCACATTAATCTCCTGTGTGGGACCTTGTCGAAAGCCTTCTGAAAGTCCAAATATACCACATCAACTGGTACTCTTTTGTCCACTTTATTGGAAACATCCTCAAAAAATTTGTCAAGCATGATCTCCCTTTCACAAATCCATGCTGACTTGGACCTATCATGTCACCATTTTCCAAATGCGCTGCAATGACATCCTTAATAATTGATTCCATCATTTTACCCACTACTGAGGTCAGGCTGACCGGTCTATAATTCCCTGCTTTCTCTCTCCCTCCTTTTTTAAAAAGTGGGGTTACATTGGCTACCCTCCACTCGATAGGAACTGATCCAGAGTCAATGGAATGTTGGAAAATGACTGTCAATGCATCTGCTATTTCCAAGGCCACCTCCTTAAGTACTCTGGGATGCAGTCCATCAGGCCCTGGGGATTTATCGGCCTTCAATCCCATCAATTTCCCCAACACAATTTCCCGACTAATAAAGATTTCCCTCAGTTCCTCCTCCTTACTAGACCCTCTGACCCCTTTTATATCCCGAAGGTTGTTTGTGTCCTCCTTAGTGAATACTGAACCAAAGTACTTGTTCAATTGGTCTGCCATTTCTTTGTTCCCCGTTATGACTTCCCCTGATTCTGACTGCAGGGGACCTATGTTTGTCTTTACTAACCTTTTTCTCTTTACATACCTCTAGAAACTTTTGCAATCCGCCTGAATGTTCCCTGCAAGCTTCTTCTCGTACTCCATTTTCCCTGCCCTAATCAAACCCTTTGTCCTCCTCTGCTGAGTTCTAAATTTCTCCCAGTCCCCAGGTTCGCTGCTATTTCTGGCCAATTTGTATGCCATTTCCTTGGCTTTAATACTATCCCTGATTTCCCGAGATAGCCACGGTTGAGCCACCTTCCCTTTTTTATTTTTACGCCAGACAGGAATGTACAATTGTTGTAATTCATCCATGCGGTCTCTAAATGTCTGCCATTGCCCATCCACAGTCAACCCCTTAAGTATCATTAGCCAATCTATCTTAGCCAATTCACGCCTCATACCTTCAAAGTTACCCTTCTTTAAGTTCTGAACCATGGTCTCTGAATTCACTGTTTCATTCTCCATCCGAATGCAGAATTCCACCATATTATGGTCACTCTTCCCCAAGGGGCCCCGCACAATGAGATTGCTAATTAATCCTCTCTCATTACACAACACCCAGTCTAAGATGGCCTCCCCTCTAGTTGGTTCCTCGACATATTGGTCTAGAAAACCATCCCTTATGCACTCCAGGAAATCCTCCTCCACCGTATTGCTTCCAGTTTGGCTAGCCCAATCTATGTGCATATTAAAATCACCCATTATAACTGCTGCACCTTTATTGCATGCACTCCTAATTTCCTGTTTGATGCCCTCCCCAACATCACTACTACTGTTTGGAGGTCTGTACACAACTCCCACTAACGTTTTTTGCCCTTTAGTGTTCTGCAGCTCTACCCATATAGATTCCACATCATCCAAGCTAATGTCTTTCCTAACTATTGCATTAATCTCCTCTTTAACCAGCAATGCTACCCCACCTCCTTTTCCTTTTATTCTATCCTTCCTGAATGTTGAATACCCCTGGATGTTGAGTTCCCAGCCCTGATCATCCTGGAGCCACGTCTCCGTAATCCCAATCACATCATATTTGTTAACATCTATTTGCACAGTTAATTCATCCACCTTATTGCGGATACTTCTTGCACTAAGACACAAAGCCTTCAGGCTTGCTTTTTTAACACCCTTTGTCCTTCTAGAATTTTGCTGTACAGTGGCCCTTTTTGTTCTTTGCCTTGGGTTTCTCTGCCCTCCACTTTTCCTCATCTCCTTTCTGTCTTTTGCTTTTGCCTCCTTTTTGTCTCCCTCTGTCTCCCTGCATAGGTTCCCATCCCCCTGCAATATTAGTTTAACTCCTCCCCAACAGCACTAGCAAACACTCCCCCTAGGACATTGGTTCCGGTCCTGCCCAGGTGCAGACCGTCCGGTTTGTACTGGTCCCACCTCCCCCAGAACCGGTTCCAATGTCCCAGGAATTTGAATCCCTCCCTGCTGCACCACTGCTCAAGCCATGTATTCATCTGCGCTATCTTGCGATTCCTACTCTGACTAGCACGTGGCACTGGTAGCAATCCCGAGATTACTACTTTTGAGGTCCTACTTTTTCATTTAGCTCCTAGCTCCTTAAATTCTTTTCGTAGGACCTCATCCCTTTTTTTACCTATGTCATTGGTACCAATGTGCACCACGACAACTGGCTGTTCTCCCTCCCATTTCAGAATGTCCTGCACCCACTCCGAGACATCCTTGACCCTTGCACCAGGGAGACAACATACCATCCTCGAGTCTCGGTTGCGGCTGCAGAAACGCCTATCTATTCCCCTCACCATCGAATCCTCTATCACTATCGCGCTCCCAATCTTTTTCCTGCCCTCCTGTGCAGCAGAGCCAGCCACGGTGCCATGAACTTGGCTGCTGCTGCCCTCCCCTGATGAGTCATCCCCCCCCAACAGTACTCAAAGCAGAGTATCTGTTTTGTAGGGGGATGACCACAGGGGACCCCTGCACTATCTTTCTTGCACTGCTCTCCCTGCTGGTCTTCCATTCCCTATCTGGCTGTGGACCCTTCTCCTGCGGTAAGACCAACTCACTACACGTGATACTCACGTCATTCTCAGCATCGTGGATGCTCCAGAGTGAATCCACCCTCAGCTCCAATTCCGCAACGCGGACCGTCAAGAGCTCGAGGCGGATACACTTCGCACACACGTAGCGCCCAGGGACACCGGAAGTGTCCCTGAGTTCCCACATGGTACAGGAGGAGCATATCACGTGACATAGGAGCACAGGAATTGCTAGAATAAAAAAAGACAAAGGTCCATCTCGCTTGCCTTCTACCAGGAGTCACATGATACAAATATAATAGAGTTGTTGACTAATCATTGCATTCAGTCTCTATCAATTAGTCTACAACAGACCCGGACAGGACACGAGGCATGACGTGTTAAGAATCTTAACTGAATGATAATTGTGAAAATGGGAAAGGACATCTTAAATAAGGTGTCCACCACTTTTGGACCAAGTCTAAACAATGGAAATTCTTATCATCCCAGTTCATGCAAGATTGATTGTTATCAGATTAATGAACGTCTAAAATGACTTTGAAAAAGTAAAGCAGAGAGAAATCCTAAACTGGTTACATAGATAATGAAAACAACCTTTATCCTTTCTGAATAGTTTGAGGTAATGCTCTAGTGAGCATAAGTACAAACAAGTAGGAGGTACAAAATTTGATGGGTGTTCATAAGCAACTGAATTGGCTACAACCACAGATAGGAGAAAGATGCGCATTGAAGCACATGAAGCAACCAATGTTTGGGGATAAAATGAGCAGTAATGGAACAATAATGCTATTTGCCTAACTGAAAAATGGTGCTGCGAAGAGCGGAAATTAAATTATTGCCAGACAGAACAGTACCAAAAAGAGCCAATTTTTTTTTTTACTGTTCTTTCTTTTTCCTTCAATTTCTACTCTTCCTCGCATCCTGCTCACATTAGAATCTTAAAATAGAATCATAGAATGGTGACAGCACAGATGGAGGCCATTCGGCCCGTTGAGCCTGTGCCGGCTCGCTGCAAGAGTACTTCAGCTAGTCCCACTCCCCCATCCTTTCCCCGCAGCCCTGAAATTTGTTTTCCTTCAGGTACTTATCCAATTCCCTTTTGGAAGCTGCAATTGAGTCTGCGTCCACCACACTTTCAGGCAGTGCATTCCAGATCCTAACCACTCACTGTGTAAAAAAGATTTTGCTCATGTCGTCTTTGGTTCTTTTGCCAATCACCTTACATCTGTGTCCTCTGGTTCACGACCCTTCTGCCAATGGGAACAGTCACTGACTTCATGCAGAGTTTCAGTTGCTTCCTACAATTCGCCATATGGCAATTCAATCATGAAAGTGAGTGTCAGCAGGCTACTCAAAGTGCGGGCGGGGTGGGGATATCACAAATGAACTCAATCTAGTGCTCAGCCAACATCCATACATGCTTATTTCCAGCAAGAGTTGGATAATGATGAGGAATTGGAATCATGGCTAATTTCAACTCCCTAAACTCGAGATGGAAAGGCCAATTGCAGTATCCTAAGTACAGGTATTACCCTAGCTGGAATCAAGAAATTGGTACAGAGTGGGGATTGAACCTGTGACCATTCTCGCATGTATGGCTCAGCTAGCATTGCCTTTGTTATGTTTGCAAACCTCACCAATGAGTAAGACTTTCCACCAGGGGGCACACCTGTGGGAGACCTAAGGGTCACCTGTGCACACTGGGCAAGCAGGTATAAAAGGTCACAATGGTTTGAGCTTACAACACAGTTTTGTGGAGTTATTCTGAACTTAACAACTGGTGACGAGTTACAGATCACGAACTTTCACGCGGTAATGGCTGCCATTGGTATTCTTGAGAGATTTGTTGAGGGTGATGATTGGGAAGCCTTCGTTGAGTTTCTCGACCAGTACTTCGTGGCCAACGAGCTGGGCACGGCTGAGACGGCAGTCAAGTGCAGGGCGATTCTCCTCACCGTATGTGGGTCTTCGATATATGGCCTCATCAAAAATCCGCTGGCACCGGTCAAACTAACGGACAAGACTTACTCAGAGCTGTGCACGCTGGTTCGGGAACACCTCAAGCCAAAGGAGAGCATCCTAATGGCCAGGTATCGATTTATACACGCACCATCGCTCCGAGGGCCCGAACGTGGCGAGTTTTGTCGCCGACCTAAGACTCCTTGCGGTACAGTGCAAATTTGTCGGACTTTGGGGGAAATGTTGCGGGACTTTTCCATGCTTGGAATCGGCCACGAGGTCATTCTTCGCAAACAGCTATCTGCCGAATCCCGAGATCTGAGCAAGCCCATCACGATAGCCCAGGCTTTTATATCCACGAGCGGCAACACGAAACAGATATCTTCACAGCATCAAAGCTCACCGGCAAGTACTGTGCATAAAATAATGACTTCAGCAGGTAGAACTGTACATGGCAGGGCCTACACGACTGCAGAGGCCAGGCCGAGGGTGACTCAGAGGCTGCTGTGGGATGCATTAACACCATGTTGGCGCTGTGGGGGCAGTAATAGAGCCCATCAATGTTGATTCAAGCACTATGTGTGCAAAGGCTGTGGAACAATGGGGCACCTCCAGCGAATGTGCAAACGTCCTCTGACTCAGCATGTGGCAGAGTCAGCAGAGGACAACCGATCCAGCATGGATCATGCTGAACGAGCAGGAGAGGCTACTCAACCAGAGGATGAAGAGGAAGTGTATGCGGTACACACCTTCACCACCAAAAGCCCTCTGATAATGTTAAAAGTTAAACTTAACGGCATTCCAGTCTCCATGGAATTGGACACGGGGGCGAGTCAATCAATCATGAGCCAGAAGACTTTTGAAAAACTGTGGGGCAACAAGGCACAAGAGGCCAAAACTGAGCCCGATTCACACAATGCTGCGCACTTACCATAGAACTCATACCTGTTATTGGCAGTGCGGCAGTGAAAGTATCGTACGATGAAATGGTGCATGATTTACCACTATGGATTGTACCAGGCGATGGCCCAATGCTGTTCAGCAGAAGCTGGCTAGGAAAGATCCGATGGAACTGGGACGACATCAAAGCACTGTCTTCTGTGGATGACGCCTCGTGTGCCCAGGTGCGAAACAAATTCCCGCCGTTATTCGAGCCAGGCATCGGCAACTTCACAGGCGCCAAGGTGCAGATCCATCTTGTTTCTGGGGCACAGCCCGTTCATCACAAGGCCCGGGCAGTCGCATATATGATGCGAGAGAAAGTTGAGATCGAGCTGGACAGACTTCAACGAGAGGGAATCATATCGCCAGTCGAGTTCAATAAGTGGGCCAGTCCAATCGTGCCAGTGCTAAAGACCGATGGGACGGTCAGAATCTGCGGGACTACAAGGTAACGATCAACCGAGTCTCGTTACAGGACCAGTACCCATTACCTAAAGCAGAAGACCTATTCGCAACGCTAGCATGGGGAAGTCATTCACCAAGCTAGACCTAACCTTTGCTTACACGACACAGGAGCTGGCTGAACCGTCAAAGAAATTGACGTGCATCAACACCCACCACGGACTGTTCGTGTACCACAGATGCCCCTTTGAGATTCGCTCGGCTTCGGTCATCTTTCAGAGGAACATGGAGAGTCTGCTTAAATCGGTTCCATGCACCGTGGTGTTCCAAGACGACATCTTAATCACTGGTCGCAACACCACCGAACACTTGCACAACCTGGAAGAGGTTCTAAAGCGACTGGACAGAGTGGGACTCAGGCTGAAATGCTCCAAATGTGTTTTCCTGGTGCCAGAGGTCGAATTTCTGGGGAGAAAGATTGCGGCAGACGGCATCAGACCCACAGACTCCAAGACGGAGGCCATCAAGAATGTATCCAGACCACAGAATGTGACAGATCTGCGTTCGTTCCGGGGACTCCTCAACTATTTTGGTAACATTCTACCGGGGTTGAGCACTTTGCTGGAACCCTTGCATTTATTGCTATGCAAAGGTGACGACTGGGTTTTGGGTAAATCTCAAGAGATAGCCTTTAATATGTCCAGAAACCTGCTATGCTCCAACAAGTTACTTGTATTGTATGACCCATGTAAACGTTTAGTATTAGCTTGTGATGCGTCGTCGTACGGGGTAGGCTGTGTGTTACAGCAAGCAAATGTGTCAGGCAAACTGCAACCAGTTGCATATGCGTCCAGAAGTTTATCCAAGGCTGAAAGAGCCTACAGTATGGTTGAGAAAGAAATATTAGCATGTGTAGACGGGGTTAAGAAAATGCACCAATACCTATTTGGTCTCCGGTTTGAACTCGAAACCGACCACAAACCATTCACTTCACTGCTCTCAGAAAGCAAAGGTATCAACACCAATGCTTCGTCCTGCATCCAAAGATGGGCACTAACATTGTCTGCATATGACTATGTAATCCGCCACAGACCAGACACTGAGAACTGCGCTGACGCCTTCAGCCAGCTACCATTGCCCACCACCGGGGTGGAAATGGCACAACCAGCAGACTTGTTTCTGGTAATGGGTGCTTTTGAGAACGAGGGGTCATCCGTCACGTCTCACCAGATCAGGACCTGGACTAGCCAAGATCCTGTGCTCACTTGTAAAAAGCTGCATCCTTAATGGCAGCTGGTCGGCGGTTCCCGGGGAAATGAAAGATGACGTTCCACCAACGTAAGGATGAATTGTCCATCCAATCAGATTGTCTCCTATGGGGTAATCATGTGGTTTTGCCAAAAAATCGTGTTTTGCCCAGATTCTGAGCAGATTTCCATCGTTGTTCAAGCCACGCATTGGAAGCTTCTCAGGGGCGAAAGTGCAGATTCATTTGGTTCCTGGTACGCGACCCATCCACTACAAGACATGGGCATTACCATATATCATGCGTGAGAAAGTGGAAATTGAGCTGGACAGGCTGCAGCGCGAAGGCATCATCGTGCCGGTGGAATTCAATGAATGGGCTAGTCCAAATGCCCTGGTACTTAAAGGTGACAGCAAGGTAAGTATTTGTGGGGACTATAAAGTAACGATTAACCGTTTCTCGCTGCAGGACCAGTACCCGCTACTCAAGGCAGATGACCTATTTGCGACCCTGGTTGGAGAGAAGACATTCACCAAGTTGGACCTGACCTCAGCCTACATGACTCAGAAGCTGGAGAAGTCTTTGAAAGGCCTCACCTGTATCAACACGCACAAAGGTCTGTTCAGCTATAACAGATGTCCGTTCGGGATTCGGTCGGCTGTGGCAATCTTCCAACGGAATATGGAGAGCCTGCTAAAATCGGTTCCTCGCACTGTGGTTTTGCAGGACGACATACTGGTTACAGGTTGGGACACCATTGAGCACTTGAAGAATCTGGAAGAGGTTCTTAGTCGGTTGGATCGCGTGGGACTCAGGTTGAAACACTCGAAGTGGTCGAGTTCTTGGGAAGAAGAATCGCTGCAGATGGCATCAGACCCACCGACGCCAAGACGGAGGCCATCAAGAACGCGCCGAGATAACAGAACGTGACAGAGCCGCGGTCGTTCCTGGGACTCCTTAACTATTTCGGTAATTTCCTACTTGCGTTAAGCACCTTGCTAGAACCTCTACATGTGCTACTGCGCAAGGGAGACAACTGGGTATAGGGGAACTCACAAGAAGCTGCCTTTGAGAAATCCAGAAATCTGTTGTGTTCAAACAAACTGCTTGTCCTGTATAACTCTTGTAAACGATTAGTGCTAGCTTGCGATGCGTCGTCATACGGGGTCGGGCGTGTGTTACAACAGATTAATGAATCGGGGATTTTGCAACCGGTCGCTTATGCATCCAGGAGTTTGTCCAAGGCCGAAAGAGGAAAGAGCCTACAGCACACTTGAAAAAGAGGCTCTGGCGTGCGTTTACAGGGTAATAAAAATACACTAGCACTTGTTTGGCCTCAAGTTTGAGTTTGAAACTGACCACAAGCCGCTCATCGCTGTGCTCTGAGAGCAAAGGGATTAACTCCAATGCCTCTGCCTGTATCCAAAGATGGGCGCTCTCGCTGTCGGCATACAGCTATGTAATCTGCCACAGACTGGGCACAGAGAACTGTGCTGATGCTCTCAGTCGGCTACCGTTGCCCACCACTGGGGTGGAAATGGCACAGCCTGCAGACTTGCTCATGGTAATGGATGCATTTGAAAAGGAAAAGTCACCCGTTATGGCCCGCCAGATCAGGACCTGGACCAGCCAGGATTCTTTAGTGTCCTTTGTAAAAAACTATGTCCTCCATGGGAGCTGGTCCAGCGTCCCAGCAGAGATGCAGGAGGCGATTAAGCCGTTCCACAGGCGCAAAGACGGAATGTCCCTGCAGGTGGACTGTCTGTTGTGGGGTAATCGCGTGGTCTTGCCCAAGAAAAGAGAGATACGTTCATTCGTGAACTTCACAGCACCCACCCAGGCATTGTAATGATAAAAGCCATAGCCAGATCCCATGTGTGGTGGCCCGGCATCGACTCAGATTTAGAGTCAAGTGTGCGCCAGTGCAACACTTGCTCTCAACTGAGCAATGCAGAGAGGCACTGCTAAGTTTGTGGTCGTGGCCTTCCAAACCGTGGTCGAGGATCCATGTGGACTATGTGGGCCCATTTCTAGGCAAAATGTTCTTGGTTGTCGTGGATGCTTACTCAAGATGGATTGAATGTGCAATAATGTTTGTAAGCACGTCCACGGCCACCATTGAAAGCCTACGAGCCATGTTTGCCATGCACGGTCTGCCTGATGTCCTAGTCAGCGACAATGGGCCGTGTTTCACCAGTGCTGAATTCAAGGAATTCATGACCCACAACGGGACCAAGTACGCCACATCTGCTCCGTTCAAGCCTGCATCCAAAGGCCAAGCAAAACGGGCAGTTCAGACCATCAAGCAAAGCTTGAAACGTGTGTCGGAAGGCTCCGTGCAGACCCAACTGTCCCGAGTGCTGCTCAACTACCGCACCAGGCCCCACTCACTGGGGTTCCCCCAGCCAAGCTGCTCATGAAAAGGGCGCTCAAAACAAGGCTCTCTCTTGTCCACCCTAATCTTCATGATCATGTGGAGGGCAGGCGACATCAAAGTGTGTATCATGACCGCGCACATTTGTCACGCAATATTGAGGTCAATGACCCTGTGTTTGTACTCAATTATGGATATGGTCCCAAATTGCTCACTGGCACGGTCATAGCCAAAGAGGGGAGTAGGGTGTTTCAGGTCAAATTGGCCAATGGACTAACATGCAGAAAACATTTGGACCAAATCAAATTGCGATTCACCAACAGCTACGAACAACCCGAAGAAGACACCACCAACTTTGACCCTCCAACACACACACAAGTAGTAACTGACATCATGGTTGACCACGAAGCCGAACTCACCATCCCCAGCAGCCCGGCATTTGTACCGAGACGATCGACAAGGGAGCGAAAAGCCCCAGATCATCTCACCCTGTAAATAAGTGTACTATTAAGTTTATGAGGAATGATGTTATGTATTTAACCTCTTGCAACCTGTATCACACTACCACCAGAGGGCCTACCTGTTGGAGTCCCAAGGGATCCCAGCATCCTTTGGGAGCACTGTATATAAGCAGGCCACCCACGAGGTACCTGCTCTCTAGAGTCTTATTAAAGGAGCTAAGATCACACTTGCTCATTGTTCACAGTACTCAGTTTCATCCTTTATTATGAGTGTATCAGGTGGTATTGTAGGTTTCCTCCTGAGTGGTCCAGGCATCTGAAGTGCTGATAACGCAGGGGGGTCATGAGCCAGCTGGCAAGGCCTTATCCATTATCCCCCAGCATCCAACTGTGACCTTGTAGCTCATTCTTAAATAGGTCAGAGACAGTGCTCTCACACAAGAAAGTTGCCTGGAAAATTTGCATTTACTGCCATGATTATTTGCTTGTGGTCGACAAGGCGCTGCACATTCAGGGAGTGGAATCCCTTTTGGTTCCGAAACGCCTCTGTATCCTGTAAAGGTGCTCGCAGGGTGATGTGCGTACAGTCTATTGTTCCCTGCACCTTGGGGAAGTTTGCTATTCGTGATAAATCCAAAGCCCTCTCAGTCTGTGCCTCCCTGGTCATAGAAACATAGAAACATAGAAAATAGGTGCAGGAGTAGGCCATTCGGCCCTTCTAGCCTGCACCGCCATTCAATGAGTTCATGGCTGAACATGCAACTTCAGTACCCCATTCCTGCTTTCTCACCATACCCCTTGATTCCCCTAGTAGTAAGGACTTCATCTAACTCCTTTTTGAATATATTTAGTGAATTGGCCTCAACAACTTTCTGTGGTAGAGAATTCCACAGGTTCACCACTCTCTGGGTGAAGAAATTCCTCCTCATCTCGGTCCTAAATGGCTTCCCCCTTATCCTTAGACTGTGTCCCCTGGTTCTGGACTTCCCCAACATTGGGAACATTCTTCCTGCATCTAACCTGTCTAACCCCGTCAGAATTTTAAACGTTTCTATGAGGTCCCCTCTCATTCTTCTGAACTCCAGTGAATACAAGCCCAGTTAATCCAGTCTTTCTTGATAGGTCAGTCCCGCCATCCCAGGAATCAGTCTGGTGAACCTTCGCTGCACTCCCTCAATAGCAAGAATGTCCTTCCTCAGGTTAGGAGACCAAAACTGTACACAATACTCCAGGTGTGGCCTCACCAAGGCCCTGTACAATTGTAGCAACACCTCCCTGCCCTTGTACTCAAATCCCCTCGCTATGAAGGCCAACATGCCATTTGCTTTCTTAACCGCCTGCTGTACCTGCATGCTAACCTTCAATGACTGATGTACCATGACACCCAGGTCTCTTTGCACCTGCCCTTTTCCTAATCTGTCACCATTCAGATAATAGTCTGTCTCTCTGTTTTTACCACCAAAGTGGATAACCTCACATTTATCCACATTATACTTCATCTGCCATGCATTTGCCCACTCACCTAACCTATCCAAGTCGCTCTGCAGGGAAGCTTACAATGTGCATCTTTGTGCATAAAGGGTTTCAGTCACCTGTAGAATGCAGCAATGTGTGGTGTGCTGAGAGATACCGCAAATGTTGCCAGCTGAAGCCTTAAAAGAGCCCGATGCGTAGAAGGAAAGTGCCGCAATAACCTTGACCACAACGGGCACTGCGGTCCCGATGGTGCTGCTCGGCTGCAGATTTCCCTTAGTCTCAATTATTTAACAACATTGCAATACTGTATATACGTAAGAAATGCACACTTTGACCACAGGGGGTGAACTTGTGGGAGACACTCCTCACCTGGTATTTTAAGGGAGGTCTCACGCAGGGTCATCACTTCTTGGTCCTGTGAATAAAGGTTCAGATCAAAGAGTGATCTTGTCCATAGAATGTGCCTCATGTGGATTGTGGTATTGTGTAAGGACTTTACATTGGCGATGGGAAATGGGAATCAACGACCCATGAGAATGGCTACCGGCAGCACAGATGAATGGTACTGTGTTGGTGAGGACTGGGACGATTTCATTGAGCGGCTCCAGCAGAGTTTTGTCACGAAGGACTGGCTGGGAGATGCAGCGGCCGACAAGCGAAGGGCTCATCTGCTGACCAGCTGTGGACCTAAGACTTACGCGCTCATGAAAGACCTGCTTGCACCCGAGAAGCCGGCGGACAAAACCTTTGAAGAGCTCAGCAAACTAATTGGTGAGCGCCTCAAACCGGCGAGCAGCGTACACATGGCCCGACACAGATTCTGGACACACCGAAGTCAGGAAGGACAGAGCATACCGGATTTCGTTGCGGAACTCCGACGCTTGACCAGCCTCTGTAAGTTCACAGACGCCTGCAGGGGGGAGATGCTAATGGATTTCTTTATTGAGGGCATCGGTCATGCTGGGATTTATAGAAAGCTAATTGAGACCAAGGATGCGGCGGCATTGATGGCTCAGACTTTTATGGCGGGGAGAAGGAAACCAAGATAACATACGCGCGCAATTCTGCCTCCAACGTGGCGATGGATCAGGGAGTCAAGACACAGAGCCCCACAGGCAGGCAAGGACAGTTTGAGACACCCCAGGCAGCAATAGACCCAAGAGGAAGTCTCCGACAGAGACAATGGCAGGCTGAATGGACATTTATGCCCCCCCAGTGGACAATGCGGCCCGGGATAGGGCCATTGACACCCACTAACAGGGTGCTCAAGAGCAGTCAAAGGGACAATCAGTGAGGAATGCCTTGCAACAGCTCTTTTGTTCACAACAATGGGAATCTCAGTTCATGCTGGAGGTGTGGGGGCAGACATGCTGCCAGGACTTGCAGGTTTCAACAGTTTGTCTGCAGAAATTATAACCTCAGTGGCCATTTAGCCAGAATGTGCAGAAAGCCTGTAACCGGGCTAATATACGAGGTAGAAAATTGAGAGCGAGTTGGACCGGTTGCTGAGCGAGGGCATCATCACGCCCGTTGAATTCAGCGACTGAGCAAGCCCCATTGTTCCCATCCTAAAAGCGGATGGCTCGGTCACGATCTGTGGCAACTACAAGGCCACTATCAACTGGGTGTCCCGACAAGACCAATACCCGCTCCTGAGAGTGGAGGACCCTTTTGCCACGCTGGCAGGCAGCAAGCTGTTCACCAAGTTGGACCTCACTTCAGCCTACATGATCCAAGAACTGGCCGAAGAAGCTAAACTACTGACCACCATCACCACGCACAAGGGACTGTTTGTTTACAACAGGTGTCCATTTGGCATTCGATCAGCGGCCGCGATTTTTCAAAGAAACATGGAAAGCCTGCTCAAATCCATTCCTGGAACAATCATATTTCAGGACAACATCCTCATCACCGGTTGTGACACCGAGGAACACCTCCACAACCTGGAAGAGGTGCTACGCCGACTGGACCGGGTAGGCCTGCGACTCAAGAAGTCTAAGTGTGTGTTTTTGGCTCCTGAAGTCGAGTTTCTGGGCAGGAGGGTTACTGCAGATGGGATTCGGCCTACCGAATCCAAAACGGAGACGATTCGACGAGCACCCAGGCCCTGGAACACATCGGAGTTGCGTTCATTTCTGGGACCCTTGAACTATTTCGGGAACTTTCTGCCGAACTTAAGCACATTGTTGGAGCTGCTACACGTGCTCCTGCGTAAAGGTTGTGATTGGTTTTGGGGGGACTGTCAGGAACGGGCTTTCAATCGGGCGCGGAACCTACTTTGTTCAAATAAGTTGTTGACCCTGTACGACCCCTGTAAGAAATTGGTTCTGACATGTGATGCATCGTCCTATGGGGTTGGGTGCGTGTTGCAGCAGGGTAATGCTGAAGGCCAACTACAACCTGTGGCTTATGCCTCCAGGTCGCTCTCTCAAGCTGAACGGGAATATGGGATGGTTGAGAAGGAAGCACTCGCATGTGTCTATGGGGTGAAAAGATGCATCAGTACCTGTTTGGCAGGAGGTTCGAATTAGAAATGGACCACAAGCTGTTAACATCCCTGCTGTCAGACAGCAAGGCCGTCAATGCCAATGCGTCAGCTCGCATACAGCGATGGGCTCTCACGCTCGCTGCGTATGCCTACACCATCCGGTACTGGCCCGCCACCGAAAATTGCGCTGACGCACTCAGCAGGCTTCCACTGGCCACCACCGAGGGGGCAGCAGAGCAAAGCGCTGAGATGGTCATGGCCGTTGATGCCTTTGACAGCGCAGGCTCCCCCATCACAGCCCGCCAGATCAAATTCTGGACCAACAGAGATCCCCTCCTATCCTTGATTAAGAAATGTGGCCTGACTGGGGATTAGGCGCCCGCACACGGAGCATGCCCTGAGGAGGTCAGACCGTTTCACAGACGGATGGATGAGCTCTCCATCCAAGCCGACTGCCTACTATGGGGCAGCCGGGTCATCATGCCCCAGAGGTGCAGGGAAGCATTCATCAGGGAACTCCACAGCGAGCACCCGGGCATCGTGCTGATGAAGGCCTTTGCCCGGTCACATGTGTGGTGGCCGGGAATTGATTCAGACCTGGAACACTGTGTTCGCAGGTGCATGACATGTGCCCAGCTTGGTAATGTCCCCAGGGAGGCTCCGCTCAGCCCGTGGCCCTGGCCCACCAGGCCATGCTCACGTATTCACGTAGACTACGTGGGCCCGTTCATGGGAAAAATGTTTCTCATTGTGGTTGATGCGTACTAGAAATGGATCGAGTGCATCATTTTGAATTTGTGCATGACATCCACCACCGTGGAGAGTCTGCACGCATTCTTTGCGACCCACGGCTTGCCGGACATCCTTGTTAGCGATAATGGCCCACGTTTCACAAGCTACGAATTCCGGGAGTTCATGTCGGGTAATGGCATTAACCATGTCAGGACAGCACCTTTCAAGTCGACCTGCAATGGCCAGGCAGAACATGCGGTCCAAATCATAAAACAAGGCATTCTCTGGATTCAAGGACACTCCCTTCAATGCCGCCTATCGCGCCTCCTGCTGGCGTATAAGTCCCGACCACACTCGCTCACGGAGGTCCCGCCTGCGGAGCAAGTCATGAAACGAACACTCAAAACTCGGCTGTCCCTCATTCATCCAGTCCTGTCCGACATTGTTGAGGGCTAGCGCCAGTCCCAAAATGAGTACCATGACCGAAATTCAAGGGGGAGATGTATAGAAATTGATGACCCCGTATTTGTTCCCAATCACGCTTTGGGGCCCAAATGGCTTGAGGGTACTGTAATAGACAAAGAAGGGAATAGGATCATCGTGGTTAAACTTAACAATGGGCAGATATGCCACAAGCATCTGGACCAAGTAAAAAAAAGGTTCAGCATGGACACTGAGGAACCTGAGGAAGATCATGAGATGGCATTCACACCACCGCCAGTGAATGGGCAACAAGAACAGTCAGCAGCATGCACAGTCCCTGCGGTCAGCCCGGAGAGGCCGGAATCACCACAGGTGACAGACACGCAGACCAAGGCTCAACAACCAGCGCCTCAACTGCGGCACTCCACAAGAGAGCGTCGACCACCCGAGAGACTTAACCTATGATCCCAATAAGATGTTGAGGGGGAGGTGATGTCATGTATGTAACCTTTATGTAACAACACTGCAATACTGTATATACGTAAGAAATGCACACCTTGAGCACAGGGGGTGAACTTGTGGGAGACACTCCTCACCTGGTCACCCAGGTATATAAAGGGAGGTCCCACGCAGGGTCATCACTTCTTGGTCCTCTGAATAAAGGTTCAGGTCATGGAATGACCTTGTCCATAGAAAGAATGTGCCTTGTGTGGGTTTGTGATATTGTGTAAGGACTTTACACTTAGTTAGCTGGCATATCTCACTGATGATCTCCTTTCGGAAGCCCAACCTCCTAACGCACGTGTTATTGGACAAGTCCAGGTATGATCGCTTATCCCTGTAAATGCGTTGGGTATAATGCCTCCTCCTCCACAGCAGTCTGCCACTTCTTTGATTGGACACATAATGCTCTTCAATATACCTTCTCCCATCTCTATTCTGCAGCATGTGATTAGTGATCAATACTTGTTGAGAAATTACAGGCACCATCACTGTAAATCGCTATAAATGCCCTTAATTTGTCCTCAACAAATACAAATGTGATTAGATGATCGGCAGGAGTCTAAAAGGCCCTTAAAATCAATCACAAATTGATTCTCCTCACAAGCACTTGAAGTAGCCTTTTACTACAGATCCTCTGAGTTAGAAAATGGCGTCCATAGTGCCGAGTAGTGCCGAGTAGTGCCGAGTTAAGGTCAGGTGATTGCAGCTTTACTTCAGTGTCTTTTTCGGCCAGTGATCATTTGGGCGGTTTGTGGGCCCAATGCCAAAAGTAGCGGTCGGTGATAACCTGGGCCATAATCGGGCACAAGTTTCCATAATAAGCACTATACTTGGCCTTGCATGAAGATGACGTCATTTTTTTCAAAAATAGGCCGTGTGATGCAGCTCATTCATGTGTGCCGAAAGTTGGGCCGGTGATAAATGGGCTATAATCGGGTGCTAGTTTCCACTTTTCATGAAATATGAGCGATAGCCTGCATCTGAGCGCTTATTTGGGTGCTAAATGGGCGAAGATGTACCGAAAATCTATGATTTCTCTATGCACCGAATTCCTGATCTCAGCTCTGCTGCTTTGGGAAGACACTGAGTGGAAGTCACATTACGAGAAGGAAAAGTTGATAGAAGAGTGACCACGTGCTGCTCTCATGCACCTTGCAGCAACCTTACCCAAAGGCCTGGGAGCAGGTTGACTGCCTAGGATCTTAGCTGAAAATTGCACAAAGGGCCAAAAATAATCTCATTAGAGAACGTTTCAATTTCAACTCAAATAAATATTGTTGGGTATCTTCACAGAATTTATCTTCACTCAAGTGGTGAAAAGGAAGCTGTAGATTAGTCCAAAGGTTTGTTAACCCCTACAGTAAATTTCAGAATATTGAACAAGTCTCAGACCAGGAATCTGTTATGCTTTTATATTAAGAGTTTGATAGAATTTCTGTATTAATGAGGAAGTGATAGACAATCCTTACCTCCAACAATATGTCTGTGGAGCTCATGGATTTCTTTGTCTCTAAGATTTAGACCATCCGTTCAGCTGCCTCTGCTGCTTCCCTCCCTTCCCTAGCCAACTGGGACAAACTTCCCCTAAGGTTTCCTCTGCCCTAGCCTTGAGCTTGCATCTTTCTACAGTTTCTTTTCTATCTCCCCTCATACCCTCTCAGAGCTCATCTTGTCCATTAGACCCAGCTCCTGCTCCTTCGATCTTATCCCACCAACTTCTCTACCTGGCCCCCATGTTACCTGATATTGTTAACGGTTCTCTCTCCTCAGGTACTGTCCTCCTTTTTCTTCAAATCTGCTGTCATCACTGCTCCTTCTCAAAAAAACAACCCTTGACCCCCTCGGTCCTTGGAAACTGCCACCACATCTCCAACCTCCCTTTCTTCTCCAAAGTCCTTGAATGTGTTGTCGCCTCCCAAATCTGTGCCCATTGTTCCCAGAACTCCATGTTTGAATTCCTCCAATCAAGTATCCACCCCTGCCACAGTACTGAAACACCCCTTATCAAAGTCACAAATGACATCCTTTGTGACTGTAACCATGGTAATTTATCCCTCCTTGTCCTTCTCAACCTGTCTGCAGCCTTTGACAAAATTGATCACAACATTCTTTTCCAACACCTCTCTTCCGTCATCCAATTGGGTGGTACTGCCCTCGCCTGGTTCCATTCTATCCAGCCATAGCCAGAGAATCACCTGCAATGGCTTCTCTTCCCACTCCTGCACCATTACCACTAGAGTCCCACATGCTGCCCCTTGGCGACATGATCCAAAAACACAACATCAGGTTTCACATGTACGCTGACGACACCCAGCCCTATCTCACCCTCACATCTCTTGACCACTCCATTTTCTCTCATTTGTCATATTGCATGTTGGACATTAAGTAATGGATGAACAGAAATTTCCTTCAACTAAATAATAGGAAGACCAAAGTTGTTTTCTTCGTTCCCCGACACAATCTCCATTCCCTAGCCACCGACTCCATCCCTCTCCCTGGCAACAGTCTGAGGCTTAACCAGACCGTTTGCAACCTTGGTATCATATTTGACCCAGAGATGAGCTTTTTTTTATTCGTTCTGGGATGTGGGTGTCATTGGCAAGGCCGACATTTATTGCCCATCCCTAATTGCCCTTGAGAAGGTGGTGGTGAGCCGCTTTCTTCGCTGCAGTCCTTGTGGTGAAGTTACTCCCACAGTACTGTTAGGGAGGGAGTTCCAGGACTTTGACACAGCGACGATAAAGGAACGGCGATATATTTCCACATCTGGATGGTCATAAGATCATAAGAAATAGGGGCAGGAGTAGGCTATACGGCTCCTCAAGCCTGCTCTGCCATTTAATACGATCATGGCTGATCCGATCATGGACGCAGGTCCATTTCCCTTCTAGGTGGTAGACGTCGCGGGTTTGGGAGGTTCTGCCAAAGAAGTCGTGGTGAGTTGCTGCAGTGATTCTTGTAGATGGTACACACTGCAGCCACGGTGCACCAGTGGTGGAGGGAGTGAATGTTGAAGGTGATGGATGGGCTGCCAATCAAGCGGGCTGCTTTGTCCTGGATTGTGTAGAGCTTCTTGAGTGTTGTTGGAGCTTCACTCATCCAGGCAAATGGGGAGTATTCCATCACACCCCTGACTTGTGCCTTGTAGATGGTGGAACGGCTTTGGGGAGTCAGGAAGTGAGACACTCGCCACAGAATACCCAGCCTCTGACCTGCTCTTGTCGCCACAGTATTTATGTGATTAGTCTAGTTAAGTTTCTGGTCAATTGACCCCCAGGATGGTGGGTGATTCAGTGTTGGTTATGGTGTTGAATATCAAGTGGAGGTGGTTAGACTCTCGCTTGTTGGAGATGGTCATTGCCTGGCACTTGTGTGGCACCTATATTACTTGCCACTTATCAGCCCAAGCCTGAATGTCATCCAGGTCTTGCTGCACGTGGGCATGAACTGCTTTATTTTCTGAGGAGTTCCGAATGGAACTGAACACGATGCAATCATCAGTGACCATCCCCACTTTTGACCTTATCTTGGAGGGAAGATCATTGATGAAGCAACTGAAGATGGTTGGGCCTAGCCCTGAGGAACTCCTGCTGTGATGTCCTGGGGTTGGGATGATTGACCTTCACAACCATAACCATCTTCCTTTGTGCTCGGTATAACTCCAGCCAATGGCGAATTTTCCTCCTGATTTCCATTGACTTCTGGTTTACTAGGGCTCCTTAATGCCACACTTGGTCAAATGCTGCCTTGATGTCTAGGGCAGTCACTCTCGCCTCACCTTTGGAATTAAGCAGTTTTGTCAATGTTTGGACCAAGGCTGTAATGAGGTCTTGAGCCGAGTGGTCCTGACGCAAACCAAAGCGACCACTCATCCACTCCATCACTAAGACCGCCTATTCCACCTCCATAACATTGCCAATTCCGCCCCTGCTTGAGCTCATCTGCTGTTGAAACCCTCATCCATGCCTTTATTACCTCAAAACAGGACTATTCCAATGTTCTTGTGGCAGGCCATTCTCTTCCACCCTCAATAAACTTGAGCTCATCTAAAACTCTGCTGTCTGTATCCTAACTCGTACCAAGTCCTGTTTACCGATCACCTTTGTGCGCGCTAACCTACATTGGCTCCTGGTCCGGCAACAAATCAATTTTAAAATTCTCATCCTTTTTTTCAAATCCCTCCCTTTCTCTGTAACCTCCTCCAGCCCTACAACCCTCTGAGATCTCTGCGCTCCTCCAATTCTGGCCTCTTATGCATCCTCAATTTTAATCACTCCACCCTTGGCAGTTATCTCTTCAGCTGCCCTTAAGCTCTGGAAATCCCTCCATAAACCTTTCCACCTCTCACCCCTGCCTCCTCCTTTAATACGCTCCTTATAACGTACCTCTTTGACCAAGTTTTTGGTTATCCTAATATCTGCTAATGCTGCTCAGTGTCAAATTCTGTTTGATAACGCTCTGGTGAAATACCTTGGGACGTTTTACTACGTAAAATGCAAGTTGTTATTGTTGTTGAAAGACAATTTGTATCTGAACCTCTGGTATCAATATATATTATAGTGAAGTGTGTTTTGATTTCATTGTGTATTACAGTGAGGGTTAAGCTATATGGGGTGTCTGCTAATAGGGAAGCCATAATAAATCTATAATATATAGAATGCAATCTTAAAGTAGTATTATGTTTATTATGTTTATTTCTATGCTTCCTAAGAATATGTTTTGTATTCTTTTAACAGTTATATTATTCTCAGTATGTTGTAAGTTCTCTATCAAATTAATAAACCATGCATTGTCTGTGTTCCATCAGAGTATGTCTGGGTGAGGAACGAATGCATTAATAATAGATCTGACATAATGTTGAAACCCAATTCCATTACATATAGAAATTTTCTGCAGGTTGAGCTTTTTACTCCATAACAGGCTGCTTTTGAAACAGTACTTCCCTACTGGGGAATTTTTTGATACCATGCTGTTGAATAAGTCCTTTACCCTTTAAACAGATTCACAATGCTAGCCACAGTAATAATAATAATAACTTTTATTTATATAGCACCTTTAATGTAGTAAGTCCCGAGGCACTTCACAACAGTGTTACAAGAGAAATTAGATAAATTTCACACCGAGCCACAAAAGAAGAAATTAAGGCAGATGACCAAAAGCTAGTTTAAAGAGATAGATTTTAATAAGAACATAAGAACATAAGAAATAGGAGCAGGAGTAGTCCATATGGCCCCTCAAGCCTGCTCCGCCATTCAACACGATCATGGCTGATCCGATCATGGACTCAGCTCCACTTCCCCGCCCGCTCCCCATAACCCCTTATTCCCTTATCGTTTAAGAAACTGTCGATTTCTGTCTTAAATTTATTCAATGTCCCAGCTTCCATAGCTCTCTGAGGCAGTGAATTCCACAGATCCACAACCCTCTGAGAGAAGAAATTTCTCCTCGTCTCAGTTTTAAGTGGGCGGCCCCTTATTCTAAGATTATGCCCTCTAGTTCTAGTCTCCCATATCAGTGGAAACATCCTCTCTGCATCCACCTTGTCAAGCCCCCTCATAATCTTATACATTTCGATTAGACCATCTGAAGCCTGAAGGCTCTGTGCCTCAATGCAAGAAGTATTCGTAATAAGGTGGATGAATTAACTGCACAGGCAGCTATTAACGATTATGATATAAGTGGGATTACGGTGACATGGCTCCAGGGTGACCAAGGTTGGGAACTCAACATCCAGGGGTATTCAACATTCAGGAAGGATAGACAGAAAGGAAAAGGAGGTGGGGTAGCATTGCTGGTTAAAGAGGAAATTAATGCAAAAGTAAGAAAGTACATTAGCTTGGATGATGTGGAATCTGTATGGGTAGAGCTGCTGAATACCAAAGGGCAGAAAACGCTAGTGGGAGTTGTATACAGGCCACCAAACAGTAGTAGTGAGGTTGGGGATGGCATCAAACAAGAAATTAGGGATGCGTGCAATAAAGGTACAGCAGTTATCATGGGCGACTTTAATCTACATAAAGATCGGGCTACCCAAGTTGGTAGCAATACGGCGGAGGAGGATTTCCTGGAGTGTATTAGGGATGCCTTTCTAGACCAATATGTCGAGGAACCAACGAGAGAGCTGGCCATCCTAGACTGGGTGTTGTGTAATGAGAGAGGACTAATTAGCAATCTTGTTGTGTGAGGCCCCCTGGGGAAGAGTGACCATAATATGGTAGAATTCTTTATTAAGATGGAGAGTGACAGTGTTAATTCAGAAACTAGGGTCCTGAACTTAAGGAAAGGTAACTTCGATGGTATGAAGCGTGAATTGGCTAGCATAGACTGGCAAATGATACTTAAAGGGTTGACAGTGGATAGGCAAGGGCAGACATTTATAGATTACATGGATGAACTTCAACAATTATACATCCATGTCTGGAGTAAAAATAAAACGGGGAAGGTAGCTCAACCGTGGCTAACAAGGGAAATTAGGGATAGAGTTAAATCCAGGGAAGAGGCATATAATTTGGCGAGAAAAAGCAGCAAACCTGAGGACTGGGAGAAATTTGGAATTCAGCAAAAGAGGACATGGAGTCTAATTAGGAGGAATAAAGTATGAGAGGAAGCTTTCAGGGAACATATAAACTGACTGCAAAAGCTTCGATAGATATGTGAAGAGAAAAAGATTAGTGAAGACCAATGTAGGTTCTTTGCAAACAGAATCAGGTGAATTTATAATGGGAAACAAATAAATGGCAGACCAATTGAACAAATACTTTGGATCTGTCTTCACTAAGGAAGATACAATTAACCTTCTGAAAATAATAGGGGTTCGAGAGTCCAACGAAAAGGAGGAACTGAAGGAAATCCTTATTAGTCGGGAAATTGTGTTCGGGAAATTGATGGGATAAATCCTCAGGGCCTGATATGCTGCATCCCAGAGTATTTAAGGAAGTGACCCTAGAAATAAATAGTGGATGCATTGGTGATGATTTTCCAACATTCGATTGACTCTGGATCAGTTTCTATGGATTGGAGGGTAGCTAATGTAACACCACTTTTTAAAAAAGGAGGGAGAGAGGAAATGGGGAATTATAGACCGGTTAGCCTGACATCGGTGGTGGGGAAAATGTTGGAATCAATTATTAAAGATGAAATAGCAGCGCATTTGGAAAGCAGTGACAGGATCGGTCCAAGTCAGCATGGATTTATGAAAGGGAAATCATGCTTGACAAATCTTCTAGAATTTTTTGAGGATGTAACTAGTAGAGTGGACAAGGGAGAACCAGTGGATGTGGTGTATTTGGACTTTCAAAAGGCTTTTGACAAGGTCCCACACAAGAGATTAGTGTGCAAAATTAAAGCACATAGTATTGGGGGTAATGTATTGACGTGGATAGAGAATTTGTTGGCAGACAGGAAGCAGAGAGTTGGAATAAACAGATCCTTTTCAGAATGGCAGGCAGTGACAAGTGGGGTGCCGCAGGGTTCAGTGCTGGGACCCCAGCTATTTACAATATACATCAATGATTTAGATGAGGGAATTGAATATAATATCTCCAGGTTTGCAGATGACACTAAGCTGGGTGGCGGTGTGAGCTGTGAGGAGGAAGCTAAGAGACTGCAGGGTGACTTGGACAGGTTAGGTGAGTGGGCAAATGCATGGCAGATGCAGTATAATGTGGATAAATGTGAGGTTATCCACTTTGGTGGCAAAAACAGGAAGACAGAATATTATCTGAATGGTGACAGATTAGGAAAAGGGGAGGTGCAACAAGACCTGAGTGTCATGGTACATCAGTCATTAAAGTTTGGCATGCTAGGACAGCAGGTGGTGAAGAAGGCAAATGGCATGTTGGCCTTCATAGCTACAGGATTTGAGTATAGGAGCAGGGAGGTCTTACTACAGTTGTACAGGGCCTTGGTGAGGCCACACCTGGAATATTGTGTTCAGTTTTGGTACCCTAATCTGAGGAAGGACGTTCTTGCTATTGAGGAATTACAGCGAAGGTTCACCAGATTGATTCCCGGGCTGGCAGGACTGACATATGAGGGGAGACTGGATCAACTGGGCTTGTATCCACTGGAGTTTAGAAGAATGAGAGGGGATCTCATAGAAACATATAAAATTCTGACGGGATTAGACAGGTTAGAGGCAGGAAGAATGTTCCCGTTGCTGGGGAGTTCCAGAACCAGGGGTCTCAGTCTAAAAATAAAGGGGAAGCCATTTAGGACCGAGATGAGGAGAAACTTCTTCACTCAGAGAGTTGTTAACCTGTGGAATTCTCCACCGCAGAAAATTGTTGATGCCAGTTAATTAGATATATTCAAAAGGGAGTTAGATATGGCCCTTACGGCCAAAGGGATCAAGGGGTATGGAGAGAAAGCAGGAAAGGGGTACTGAGGTTGAATGATCAGCCATAATCTTATTGAATGGCGGTGCAGGCTCGAAGGGCCGAATGGCCTAATCCTGCACCTAATTTCTATGTTTCTATCTTTCTATCTCGAAGAATAAAAGTGTTTAGTAATGACAAAATTGATTCTGCATATATATAAATGTTATGATTATACGGAAAGGCTGCAGTGTTGAAACAAAATTGAAGCTCACAGACTTCTAGCATGTCCTGTTTGTATATTGTCTTCTGGCTAGACAGAGCTTAAAGGAACAAAGGTGAAAGTTGGAAAGCCATTAACCTAGTCAATGACTGGCGCTGGTCCTCCAGACAGAGACATGTATGAGGAGAAGCCAATCAGAAACGGCCCTGGAACCAAGATCCAATCCTGAGGTATCCTGAGAAACTATGACCTTAAGAGATATGAAAACTCAAGCCAAAGATTGCTCTCTCTCTTCTCCTTAGCACATGGCAAAAGCAGGATCTCCCTCTACAGACAAAGAAGCAGCCGTGTGCTTTGCCAGAGGGAAGTAAAGTATACTGTTTTTATTGTAACATCAATGTATCTGTTGAAACTAAGTCGATCCATAGGATAGCTGACAACTGCTGATAGATGTGCATGTGTGTGTGTTTAATAAACTATTCCAAATTGTTTTAAAAGAATCAGTCTTGCTGTCAATTTAATGCCAGGGATTTAGAAATCTTACACCTCTCATTCTTCTGAAGTCCAATGAGTAGAGACCCAACCTACTCAACCTTTCCTCATAAGTCAACCCCCTCATCTCCGGAATCAACCTTGTGACCCTTGCCTCCAAAGCAAGTATATCCTTTTGTAAATATGGAAACCAACACTGCATGCGGTATTCCAAGTGTGTCCTCACCAATACCCTGTACAACTGTAGCAAGACTTCCCTGCTTTTATACTCCATCGCGGAACCAACCAGGGGGCAGGCTATCTTAGATCTGGTCCTGTGTAATGAGACAGGATTAATAAACAATCGCCTAGTAAAGGATTCCCTTGGAATGAGTGATCATAGCATGATTGAATTTCAAATTCAGATGGAGGGTGAGAAAGTTGGATCTCCAACCAGCGTACTAAGCTTAAATAAAGGAGACTATGAAGGTATGAGGGCTGAGTTGGCTAAAGTGGACTGGGAAAATAGATTCAAGTGTCGGACGGTTGATGAACAGTGGTGTACATTTAAGGAGATATTTCACAACTCTCAAGAAAAATATATTCCAGTGAGGAGAAAAGGGCGTAAGAGAAAAGATAGCCATCCGTGGCTAACTAAAGAAATAAAGAATAGTATCCAATTAAAAACAAGGGCATACAAAGTGGCCAAAACTAGCGGCAGGACAGAAGATTGGGAAGCGTTTAAAAGCCAACAAAGAATGACTAAAAAAATGATTAAGCAAGGGAAGATAGACTATGAAAGTAAACTAGCACGAAATATAAAAACAGATAGCAAGAGTTTCTATAGGTATATTGTACGAATAAAAGTGTTTATTAATTGATTCTGTGTTTGTATAAATGTTAAAAGTGTAGATTATATGGAAAGGCCTGTTTGTGTCGGGATAAAATGGAAGCCCACAGATTGCCAGCATGGGCTAAGTTTTGTAAGAAACAAAATGCAAGTCCCGAGAGCTGCCGCATGGTTTTCGTGTATTGGAAAGCCATTTAAACTAATCAGTGATAGTTGAGCCAGACCAGACAGCCACATGTGTGAGGAGAGCCAGTAAGGAGCTGCCCTGGAACTAAAGTCCAATCGGTAGGCTTTCTGAGGACAATGACCTTGAGGAATATAAAAAACGCAAGCCAGGAACTTTTTTCCCCTCTCTTCTCTCCCTGCTGGACACATGGCAAAAGACCTCCTGTTGAAGACCAGCCAAATCAACATACCGTGTGTCCAAACCAGCCAGCAAAAGGGATGTAACGTATATCATTCGTTATTATAACCTCATTGTAGCTCTGTTAGAACATAATTGACAACTGTTGGTAATTGATCGTTGCTGCTAATCTGCATGTGTGTATGTTTTTAATAAACCCTTCCAATTGTTTGAACGAATCATCTCACTGTCAAATATAAGCCCAGAGAGATTCATAAATCTTACAATATAAAAAGGAAAAGGCTAGAGTAAATGTTGGTCCCTTGGAGGACGAGACTGGGAAATTAGTAATGGAGAACATGGAAATGGCAAAAACTCTGAACAAATATTTTGTATCAGTCTTTACGGTAGAGGACATTAATAATATTCCAGCAGTGGATAGTCAAGGGGCTATAGCGGGGGAGGAACTTAACAAAATCAAATCACAATCACTAAGATGGTGGTACTTCGTAAGATAATAGGACTAAAGGTGGATAAATCCCCTGGACCTGATGGCTTGCATCCTAAGGTCTTAAGAGAAGTAGCGGCAGGGATAATGAATGCATTGGTTGTAATTTACCAAAATTCCCTGGATTCTGGTGAGGTCCCAGCAGATTGAAAAACTGCAAATGTAACGCCCCTATTTAAAAAAGGAGGCAGAGAAAAAGCAGGAAATTATAATCCAGTTAACCTAACATCCGCTTGGGAAGATGATGGAGTCCATTATTAAAGAAGCAGTAGCTGGACATTTGGAAAAGCACAATTCGGTCAGGCAGAGTCAGTATGGATTTATGAAGGGGAAGTCATGTTTGACAAATTTGGTGGAATTCTTTGAGGATGTAACGAACAGGATGGATAAAGGGGAACCAGTGGATGTGGTGTATTTGGACTTCTAGAAAGCATTTAACAAGGAGCCACAAAAAAGGTTATTGCACAAGAAATAAGATCATGGGCTTGGGGGTAATATATTAGCATGGATAGAGGATTGGCTAACGAACAGAAAACAGAGTCAGGATAAATGGTTCATTCTCGGGTTGGCAATCAGTAAACAGTGGGGTGCCGCAGGGAACAGTGTTGGGACCCCAACTATTTACAATCTATATTAACGACTTGGAGGAAGGGACTGAGTGTAAAGTAGCCAAGTTTGCCGGTGATACAAAGATGGGAAGAAAAGCAATGTGTGAGGAGGACACACAAAATCTGCAAAAGGACATAGACAGGCTAAGTGAATGGGCAAAAATTTGGCAGATGGAGTATAATGTTGGAAAGTGTGGACTTTGGCAGAAAAAAATCAAAGAGCAAGTTATTATTTAAATGGAGAAAGATTGGCCTTTATTGCAAAAGGGATGGAGTATAAAAGCAGGGAAGTCTTGCTACAGTTGTACAGGGTACTGGTGAGGTCACATCTGGAATACTGCATGCAGTTTTGATTTCCATATTTACGAAAGGATATACTTGCTTTGGAGGCAGATCAGAGAAGGTTCACTAGGTTGATTCCAGAGATGAGGGGGTTGACTTATGAGGAAAGGTTGAGTAGGTTGGGCCTCTACTCATTGGAATTCAGAAGAATGAGAGGTGATCTTATCGAAACATAAGATTATGAGGGGGCTTGACAAGGTGGATGCAGAGAGGATGTTTCCGCTGATAGGGGAGACTAGAACTAGAGGTCATAATCTTAGAATAAGGGGCCGCCCATTTAAAACTGAGATGAGGAGAAATTCATTCTCTCAGAGGGTTGTGGATCTGTATAATTCGCTGCCTCAGACAGCTATGGATGCTGAGACATTGAATAAATTTAAGACAGAAATAGACAGTTTCTTGATTGATAAGGGAATAAGGGGTTATGGGGAGCGGTCAGGGAAGTGGACCTGAGTCCATGATCAGATCAACTATGATCATATTAAATGGCGGAGGGGCCGTATGGCCTTCTCCTGCTCCTATTTCTTATGTTCTTATCCCCTTTGCAATAAAAGCCAAGATTCCATTGGCCTTCCTGATCATTTGCTGTACCTGCATACTAATCTTTTGTGTTTCATACACAAGTACCCCTAGGTCCAGCTGTACTGCAGCACTTTGCAATCTTTCTCCATTTAAATAATAACTTGCTCTTGGATTTTTTTCTGCCAAAGTGCATGACCTCACACTTTCCAACATTATACTCCATCTGCCAAATTTTTGCCCACTCACTTAGCCTGTCTATGTCCTTTTGCATATTTTGTGTGTCCTCCTCACACATTGCTTTTCCTCCCATCTTTGTATCGGCAGCAAACTTGGCTACGTTACACTCAGTCCCTTCTTCCAAGTCGTTAATATAGATTGTAAATAGTTGGGGTCCCAGCACTGATCCCTGCGGCACCCCACTGGTTACTGATTGCCAACCCGAGAATGAACCATTTATCCCGTCTCTGTTTTCTGTTCGTTAGCCAATCCTCTATCCATGCTAATATATTACCCCCAAACCCGTGAACTTTTATCTTGTGCAGTAACCTTTTATGTGGCTCCTTGTCAAATGCCTTCTGGTTCCCCTTTATCCACCCTTCTTGTTATCCATCCTCAAAGAATTCCAGCAAATTCGTCAAACATGACTTTCCCTTCATAAATCCATGCTGACTCTGCCTGACCGAATTTTGCTTTTTCCAAATGTCCTGCTACTGCTTCTTTAATAATGGACTCCAACATTTTCCCAACCACAGATGTGGTTTAAGGAGGGTTTTAAAGGAGGAAAGAGAGGTAGTGAGGCAGAGTGGTTTAGGGAGGGAGCTCCAGAGTTTAGCTTAAGCTTAGCTTAATATGTCTGATAATTTAATTATTTTATTATTGACAAAACATTAATGAAACACTCTATATGCCCATACAGAGTAGTGCACATTTACCTCACGTGCATGGATTTTAATGAGGTATCGTGAAGGTGGCTTCTCCAAGCTTGTTCATGCCAACTAATTAAAAACATGGCATCTCTTTTCATATCATTTTCTTTATGGTCTTCTTCCTGTTGGATGCAACACTATCTGATGTTTTATGACCGCCCAGTTTTTCAAAGCGATTGCTGAACAGAGTTGAGAGGCCCCATATGTTTTCACGCAGACTGTTACTTCTTATCATTGCTTTTCCCAAACCATGGCTTCATTGTAAACAGCTTTTGATGCATAGATACCAACCTATTGTCTTTGATATTGAAGCAATCTCCTGCTCCCACACTACCCACTTCTGTGATTAACAAATTGCAGGGTTATTTTGGTGAAAGGATGAAAACAGGCGCTAAATGGGTGCTGTGCTCTTAACATAGAAACATAGAAACATAGAAAATAGGGGCAGGAGTAGGCCATTCGGCCCTTCTAGCCTGCACCGCCATTCAATGAGTTCATGGCTGCTCCGAGTGCTGTCCTACAGGGGTCGAGCGCTAGTCATAAACCAGCTGGTGGCCGCCATGTTGTGGTACCGGCTGGTCACTTTGACCCCTCCCCCTGCGTTTGTCGCCAAGATACAGAAGAAGCTGGTGGACTTCTTCTGGAACAACAGGAAGCACTGGGTCTCTGCGGCGGTCTTGAGGCTCCCGCTTGGGGAGGGTGGTCAGTCGTTGGTGTGCGTCAGCGCCCAGCTCGCGACTTTCCGTCTTCAGACCCTGTAGAGATACCTTTACGTTGAGCCCCCTCCTAGGTGGCGTGCTCTGGCGATGTATTTCTTCCGCCAACAGCACGGCCTCAACTACGACACACAGCTCCTGTTTGTGAGTGTGGGGGGCGTCAGGACCGTCCTCCGGGAGCTGCCTGTCTTTTACAAGGAACTCATCAGGGTCTGGAACAAAGTCTCCACCAAGCACAGCTCTCCACCGGCTGGAGTGGCGGCTGTCCTGCATGAGCTGCTGCTCGGGAATCCGTACCTCCACGACCGAGGTTTCAGGTGGCGGTCGGACGAGAGGGCTGTGGCTGATGAGGTGACCAGGGTCAGGGACCTGCTCGATGGCGGAGGAGCGGGCTGGATGGCGCCAGACACGCTGGCGCAGCGCCTAAATTCTGCCGACGTCCGCCGCACGGCCGATGCCATCAAGTTGCTAAAAACAGCTCTGGGCCCCGACTCTGTTAGGTGCATTGAGGAGGCTCAAGCACGTGGGGAGATCCCGTCCGAACTGACCCCCATCCGGACGGAATTCCTCATCGGCGCCAAACCCCGGAACCTCCCTCGAGAGCCGGCGCCTCACAACTTGAGCCGCCTCGAGGAAATCCCCTCCGTGCCTTTCAGTTCTGCGCAGAGGGGTTTCCTGTACGGGCTGTTCCTGCACACTCTCAACTTTGCCATCCTCGCCTACCGTCCGGACACGCCATGGCGTACCATCTTGCCGTCCGGAGGAGGCAAGGGTCCCCGATGGAGGGCACTCTACGTGGGAGTCCTCCCAGTATTTATCGGGGACTTGGCCTGGAGGGTGGTGCACGGAGCAGTCCCGTGCAATAAATTTTTAAGCCGGTTCACGGGCTCACAGGCCGCCTGCAATTTCTGCAGTCTGGAAGAGTCCGTGTTCCATGTTTTTATTGAGTGCACGAGGTTGCAGCCCCTGTTTTGCTATTTAAAGGGGCTGCTCCTGAAATTCTGGCTGCACTTCAGTCCCACACTCCTGATCTTCGGGCACCCTGTGCGGAGGGGAGCGGGTAGGTCCGAGGGCCTCCTCGTAGGACTGCTCCTGGGCACGGCCAAGGGTGCCATCAGCCGGTCCAGGCAGCGGGCGGTCGAGGGGGTCGTTCAGCCAGACTACCTGCCTCTCTTCCGCTCTTACATCCGGTCCAGGGTGTCCTTGGAGATGAAGCACGCGGTGTCCACCGGTACGCTCGCGGCCTTCCGCGAGAGGTGGGCACCGGAGGGACTGGAGTGCATCATCACGCCCGGCAAACAAATTTAAATTTGATTTTATGTTTTTTAAGTTAATTTGTTTTAATTGCTGGTGCTTTTAGTGTCCCCCTCCCGTTTTATAGGGGGCACTTAGGAAAAATAATATTATTTTAGTGCCCAAAAAAAAAGCCTTGTAAATGTTGGTGTTCCCCCAGATCGGGGGGCACGGTTTAATGTTTTTGTTGTTTACTCCAAAAGAGTTTCAGGTCAAGCGCTATCCAGCAAAATGCCTTGCAGTCTCGTTAATGAGCGCTAGCAGGCAATTTAAATGGCAATCAAACCCTTAATGATTCTCCAGGGGGCCATTCCTCGGGCAAGCTACAACTCTTTTACCAAGATGCCGTCTTGCACTAAACATGGGCTAAGCCGGCGTTTCAACTTAATACCCCATCTTGGCTACCTCAGAGGCTCTTTAGCGCCTTAAGTATCTGGTGAAATTCACTCCCACTGAGTTTCAATCTTAATTTTTTAAGCTCAATATTTTTCCACCTAGCTTATATATTTACATGTGCCTATCTTTACAGTACAATTTCTTTTGTCCTGAAAATTATCCTTCTCTAATGTTATCAGCGTCATTGAGGGGAGAAGACAAGCTTTTTGAGAACATGATTGAAACCAACTCAGTCTACATTACTGGTCTGTCTTTGTTCGAAACAAAAGTAATGTAAAAACTTAGCGATATTCTGCCTTAGATTTACAAACAGAAATTATACATTTTTTTTCAGACTTGATACATTTATTATTTTATTTCATCCCATATATTTTAAGAGATATAATGGATATAAATATTTCGAAACAGTATTATGGAATTTATTATTCATAAAAATAGAAATTTCCGGCACAGAAGGAGGCCATTTCGGCTCATTGTGTCTGTGCGGCCTAAAAAAAGGTTATTCAGCCTAATCCTACTTTCCAGCTCTTGATCCATAGCCTTCTAGGTTGCAGCACTTTAAGTGCATATCCAGATACTTTTTAAATGTGATTAGGGTTTCGACCTCTATCACCCTTTCAGGCAGTGAGTTCCAGACCCTCACCATCCTCTGGGTGAAATGATTTCTCCTCAAATCCCCTCTAATCCTTCTACCAATTACTTTAAATCTATGCCCCCTGGTTATTGACCTATCTGCCTTTCTATCCACTCGATCTAGGCCTCTCATAATTTTATACACCTCAATTAAATCTTCCCTCAGCTTCCTCTATTCCAAAGAAAACAACTCCAGCCTATCCAATCTTTCCTCATAGCTAAAATTCTCCAGTCCTGGCCACATCCTCATAACTCTCCTTTGTGCCCTCTCGAGTACAATCACATCCTTCCAGAACTATACACAGTATTCTAGCTGTGGCCTAGCTCATGTTTTATACAGTTTAAGTATAACCTCTCTGCTCTTATATTCTATGCCTCGGCTAATAAAGGAAAATATCCCATCTGCCTTCTTAACAACTTTATTTACCTGTCCTGCTACCTTCAAGGATCTGTGGACATGCACTCCAACGCGCGCAATTCTGCCTCTAACGCGGCGATGGATCAGGGAGTCAACATCATTAATGCGACTCAGAGCCCCGCAGGCAGGCAGGGGCAATCCGAAGCAATAGACCCAGAGCAGGACTTCAACAGAGACAATGGCAGGCTGAACGGCATCACAGTGGACAATGCGGCCCGGGATGGGGCAACTGACAACCATTAATAGGGTACTTAAGAGCAGTCAAAGGGACAGTCAGCACGGAATGCCTGGCCACAGCCCTGTTGTTCCCAACAGTGGAAACTTTAGCTCATGCTGGAGGTGTGGGGGAAAACACTCAGCTAGATCTTGCAGATTTCAACAGTTTGTCTGCAGGAACTGCAATCTCAGTGGCCATTTAGCTCAAATGTGCAGGAAGCCTGCAACAGACTAATATATGAGGCGGATGGACCAGAAGAGGATTCTTTGAAACAGGATGACCTTTGGGGCAAATCGATGGACGCCGAGGTGCAGCAGGTCCATGTGGCGAATATTCACAGTTCATACACCAAAACGCCACCAATGATGATGAGGGTTTTATTAAACGGTATCCCTGTACGCATGGAGCTAGACACTGGGGCCAGCCAGTCACTCATGGGCATTCAGCAATTCGAGAAGCTATGACCACTTAAAGCCAGTAGATCCAAATTAGCACGTATCGAGACACAATTACGGATTTACACGAAAGAAATCATTCCGGTGCTTGGCAGTGCAATGTTGGCTATCACACACAATGGATCGGTGAATCGGCCACCGCTTTGGATTGTCCCGGGCAATGGTCCCGCACTGTTGGGGAGGAGCTGGTTAGCCGAGATAAACTTGAAATGGGAGATGTTCATGCAATGTCATCTGTGGAGCGAAGTTCGTGCTCGCAAGTCCTACAACAATTCGATTCACTATTCCAACCTGGCGTCGGGACTTTCAAAGGCACTAAAGTAGTGATACATATCACTCCGGATGCCAGGCCAGTGCACCACAAAGCCAGAGCGGTGCCGTATGTGATGCGGGAAAAGATCGAGAGCGAACTGGACTGGCTGTTGAGAGAAGGCATCATCTCGCCTGTCGAATTCAGCGACTGGGCGAGTCCCATCGTCCCCGTACTAAAAGCGGATGGCTCTGTGAGGATCTGTGGCGACTACAAGGCCACCATCAATCGGGTGTCCCTACAAGATCAATACCCGCTCCCGAGATCGGAGGACCTTTTTGCCACGCTGGCAGGCGGCAAGCTGCTCACCAAGTTGGACCTCACTTCAGCCTATATGACCCAGGAACTGGCCGACGAATCCAAACTACTGACCACCATCACCACGCACAAGGGACTGTTTGTTTATAACAGATGCCCGTTTGCCTTTTGGCATTCGATCAGCGGCCGCGATTTTTCAACGAAACATGGAAAGCCTGCTTAAATCCATTCCTGGAACGCTCATATTCCAGGACGACCTCCTCATCACGGGTCGAGACACCGAGGAACACCTCCACAACTTGGAGGAGGTTCTAAGCCGACTGGACCGGGTAGGCCTGCGACTCAAAAAGTCTAAATGCTTGTTCTTAGCTCCTGAGGTTGAGTTTCTGGGCAGGAGGGTTGCTGCAGGTGGGATTCGGCCCACCGAATCCAAAACAGAAGTGATTCGACGAGCACCCAGGCCCTGCAACACATCGGAGTTGCATTCATTACTGGGACTGTTGAACTATTTCGGGAACTTTCTGCCGAGCTTGAGCACTTTGTTGGAGCTACTACACATGCTCCTGCGTAAGGGTTGCGATTGGTTTTTGGGGGACTGTCAGGAACGGACTTTTGATCGGGCGCGAAACCTACTTTGTTCAAACAAGTTGTTAACCCTGTACAACCCTTGTAAACACTTGGTTCTGACATGTGATGCATCGTCCTATGGGGTTGGGTGCGTGTTGCAGCAGGGCAATGCTGAAAGCCAACTACAACCTGTGGCTTATGCCTCCAGGTCGCTCTGTCAAGCAGAACGGGGATATGGGATGGTTGAGAAGGAAGCGCTTGCATGTGCCTACAGTGTAAAAAAAATGCATCAGTACCTATCTGGTAGGAAGTTTGAATTAGAGATGGACCACAAGCCATTAACATCCCTGTTGTCAGACAGCAAGGCTGTCAATGCCAATGCATCAGCTCGCATACAGCGATGGGCTCTCACACTGGCTGCTTATGACTACTCCATCCGGCACTGGCCCGGCACTGAAAATTGCGCTGACGCGCTCAGCAGGCTTCCACTGGCCACCACTGAGGGGGCAGCAGAGCAAAGCGCCGAGATGGTCATTGCTGTCGAGGCCTTTGACGGCGCATGCTCCCCCATCACAGCCCGCCAGATCAAAATCTGGACAAACAGAGATCCCCTCCTTTCCCTGATTAAGAAATGTGTCCTGACTGGGGATTGGGCGCCCGTACACGGAGCATGCCCTGAGGAGATCAGACCATTCCACAGACGGATGGATGAGCTCTCCATCCAAGCCGACTGCCTACTATGGGGCAACCGGGTAGTTATGCCCCAGAAGGACAGAGAGGCCTTCATCAGGGAACTCCAAAGTGAGCATCCAGGCATTGTGCTGATGAAGGCCATTGCCCGGTCAACGTTTGGTGGCCTGGAATTGATTCAGACCTGGAACACTGTGTTCGCAGGTGCACGACGTGTGCCCAGCTGGGTAATGCCCCCAGGGAGGCCCCGGTCAGTCCGTGACCCTGGCCCCCCAGGCCACAGTCACGCATTCATGTTGCCTACGTGGGCCCGTTCATGGGTAAGATATTTCTTATTGTGGTAGATGCATACTCGAAATGGATTGAGTGCATCATTCTGAATTCATGCATGTCATCCACCACCGTGGAAAGCCTACGTGTGATTTTTGCAACCCATGGCTTGCCAGACATCCTGGTTAGTGATAATGGCCCGTGTTTCATAAGCTACGAATTCCGAGAGTTTATGCCGGGCAATGGCATCAACCAGGTCAGGACTGCGCCGTTCAAGCCGGCCTCCAATGGCCAGGCGGAACGTGCGGTCCAAATCATTAAGCAAGGTATGCTCAGGATTCAAGGGCCCTCCCTACAATGCCACCTATCGCGCCTCCTGCTGGCCTATAGATCCCGACCGCACTCGCTCACGGGGATCCCGCCCGCAGAGCTACTAATGAAATGGACACTCAAAACTCAGTTGTCCCTCATTCACTCAGTCCTGACCGACATAGTTGAGGGCAAGCGCAAGTCACAAAATCAGTACCATGACCGTAATTCGAGGGGGAGATGTAATATAAATAAGTGATCCTGTATTCGTCCTCAATCACGCCATGGGGTCCAAATGGCTTGAGGGCACTGTAATTGACAAAGAGGGGAATAGGGTCATCGTGGTAAAACTCAACAATGGTCAGATATGCCGTAAGCATCTGGACCAAGTAAAAAAAAGGTTCAGCATCGACACGGAGATGCCTGAAGAAGACCATGAGATGGAGCTCACCACACCGCTAGTGAATGAACAACAAGAGCAATCAGAAGAATGCACAATCCCTGTGGTCAGCCCGGACAGGCCGGAATCACCACAACCAGAGCCCCAACTGCGGCGTCCCACAAGGGAGCGTAGACCACCTGAAAGACTAAACCTATGATTCCAATAAGACTTTGTGGGGGGAGGTGATGTCATGTATGTAACCACAATGTAACACCACTGTATTACTGTATACACTCAACCTAGATGCACACCTTGACCATAAGGGGTGAACTTGTGGGAGACACTCCTTACCTGATCACTCAGGTATAAAAAGGGAGGTCCCACGCAGGGTCACCGTCTTTGGAGTCCTGTGAATAAAGAGTTCAGGTCACAGAGTGACCTTGTTCCCAGAAGGTGCCTCATGTGGTTTCATACTGTAGAGTAAGGACTTTACAGTCACGATGGCGACTGCCCATCCGCATCCTGCTCCTCCTCCTTGTGCCTCTTCCACCTCCTCCTCATGCACCTCCTCCTCCTCCTCCACAGGTGCCACTGCTGCCTCGTACTCCAATGGCTGCACCCTCATGATGGCCAATTTGTGGAGCATCCAGCACACCACCATTAATATAGAGACATGCTCAGGAGAGTACTGCAGCACATCCCCTGAGTGGTCCAGGCAACAAAACCTCTTCTTTAGAATCCCAATTGTGTGCTCGATGATGGCCCTATTGCCGAGAGACAGTCATTATAGGCGTGCTGCACCGCAGTTCTAGGGTTGTGCAGAGGAGTCTTGAGCCAAGTGCTCAGTGTGTAGCCCTTGTCACCGAGGAGCCAGGCACAATCTTGACTGGGACGAGTGAAGAGGCGTGGCACACCGCTCTGGTGCAGTATGAAAGAATTGTGGCTGCTGCCAGGAAACTGAGCACCCACTTGAATAATCTTGCAGTTGTGGTCGCAAACCAGTTGAACATTGAGGGAGTGGAATCCCTTGCGGTTTCGGAATTGCTAGGGAGTGTGTTGGGGTGCCCGGAGACCGACATGGGTACAATCAATGACCCCTTGGACCCTGGGGAAGCCCGCAATGCACAGGAATGCAGTCTTTAGCTCCAACTGCTTGTCCCCGCTCACAGGGCAGGAGATGTAATCGGCCCACCTCCTATACATAGCATCTGTGACCTCCCGGATCAATGTATGGGCTGCAAACTGCGAGATGTTGGAAATGCAGTGGCAGCTTGGAAGGACCCAGTGTGTCATGTATGTACATGCTGTTTGTAGCCACCAGATGGCGTCATTGTTGGGGGCCCCTGAGCAGCACGCACATGGTGCTGCTCTGGTATGAAAGGCCAGCCATTTTAGGAATCAGGCACTTTGGGCTGTAATAAAGCAGAACCCAGGTTGTACCTTGTTCAGTTAAACAGAACTCAGTTTGTGCCTTTATTGCTTACATCACATTTGGCAACGAGAATGCAAGAACCTTTGTTTGAAAAATGAGCACGATTGGATTTTTAGAGCGACTCGTGGAGGGAGAAGATTGGGCAGACTTTGTGAGCCATTTGAACCAGTACTTCATGGCCAACAAAATGAAGATTGGCGCCGGGCCGTGTTCCTCACTGTGTGCGGTTTAAAGATCTACGGTCTGATAAAGAATCTACTCATGCCTACTCATGTCTACTCAACAGAGAAAACGTACGAGGAGTTGTGTACATTGGTACGGGAGCACCTCAAGCCAGACGACGGCATCATCATCTCGAGATACAGGTTTTATACACACGTTTGATCAGAGGGCCAGAGCGCGGCAGAATTCGTTGCTGACCTGAGACGTCTAGCGGGACTGTGCAAGTTCGGGGCGGTGTTGGCAGACATGCTGCGGGACTTCTTTGTTATCGGTATCAACCACGAGGTGATCCTGCGCAAATTCTGGCGGTGGGGGAGTTGCATTTAAAAAAGGCAATCCAGATCGCTCAGTCATGTATGACGACGGACAGGAGTTTAAAGCAAATATCGGTGAAGAATTAAACCTCGGCAAGTACTGTAAATGCGATTGATTTGGCGTTCGACAGAGCGGCACATGGCAGGGCCTATCCGGCTGCATTCGTGAATGATTTGGTGTTCGGCAGAGCGGAACATGGCAGGGCCTATCCAGCTGCATTCGCGAAACCTGTGACTGCCCAAAGTACGCCAGCGGAAATGTATCCGATTTCTCCGTGTTGGCGTTGTGGGGGAATCATCGGCACCAGCAGTGCCTATTTAAGCGATATAGTTGCAAAGGCTGTCTGAGAGTGGGGCATCTCCAGCGCAAGTGTCCGCAGATGGGCAAGCGAGCTGCGACGTGGAGGATGAGAGTCAGACTAGCGCGGATCGAGGTACGCAATCCGAAATGCCAGAGGAGGAAGTGTATGGACTGTACTCTTTCATAACCAAGAGTAAACCAATTTTGATTAATGTGAAGTTTAACGGGATACCGGTATCAATGGAACTGGACACAGGCAAGTCAATCGATCATGAATGAGAGGGCATTTAATAAGCTGTGAGATACCAAGACTGTGAGGCCCAGGCTGAGCCCTGTTAATGCCAAGCTGTGCATGTACACCAAAGAACTGATAAAGGTGATTGGCAGTGCACAAATGAACGTGTCATATAATGGTGCGGTTCATGAGTTACCGCTGTGGATTGTTCCAGGCAATGGTCCAATGCTGCTTGGCAGGAGCTTGTTGGAGCAAATCAGATGCGACTGGAACAATATAAAGTCGTTGTGATCGGAGGAGGATACATGTGCCCAAGTATTGAGCAAGTTCCCCTCACTGTTCGAACCGGGTATCGGCAACTTCACGGGAGCCAAGGTGCAGATCCACGTGGACTCAGATGTAAAACCCGTCCATCATAAAGCTCGAGCAGTGCAGTATATGATGAGGGAGTAGGTCAAAATTGAACTGGACAGACTCCAGCGTGAAGGGATCATATCACCGGTCGAATTTAATGAATGGGCCGGCCCCATTATTCATGTGCAGAAAAGTGATGGCACAGTGAGAATCTGTGTAGGCCACAAAGCTACGATCAACAGGGTTTCGAAACAAGATCAGTACCCTTTACCGAAGGCTGATGACTCATTTGCGGCGCTAGCCAGAGCCAAAACTGGACTTGTCATCGACCTATATGACACAAGAGTTGGTTGAGACGTCGAATAGACTTACGTGCATTAACACACACAAAGGACTGTTTATTTACCACAGGTGTCAGTTTGGAATTCGCTCCGCTACAGCAATATTCCAGAAGAATATGGAAAGTATACTGAAGTCAGTTCCCAGAACAGTCGTGTTCCAAGATGACATCCTGATCACCGGTCATGACTCCAAGGGACATCTGAACAACCTGTAAGAGGTCCTACTGCGTTTGGATAGAGTGGGACTCAGACTTAAACGCTCGAAGTGCATCTTCATTACACTGGACGTCGAATTCCTCAGGAGGAAAATCGCTGCTGATAGCATCAGACCTATTGACATGTAAACCAAAACCATCAAGAATGCACCCAAGGCGCAGAACATGACGGAGCTGCGTCGTTCCTGGGTCTACTCAACTACTTTGGTAACTTCCTACCTAAATTGAGCACCTTACTTGAACCACTGCATGCATTATTGAGAAAAGGCAACAACTGGGTGTGGGGCGCATTGCAAGACAGAGCTTTCGAGAAAGCCACCAATCTGCTTTGCTCGAATAAGCTAATGGTACATTATGAGCCATGTAAATATTTAGTTTTGGCCTGTGACGCATTGTCATGTGGAATTGGTTGCTTGTTACACCAAGCCAATGAGTCAGGGAAATTTCAACTTGTCGCGTATGCATCCAAAAGTTTGTCTAAAGCAAAAAGAACCTACAGTATGTTCGAAAAAGAAGCTTTAGCGTGTGTGTACGGTGTTAAAAAGATGCATCAATACCTGTTCGATCTGAGGTTTGAATTAGAGACCGATCACAGGCCGCTCATTTCGTTGTTTTCCGAGAGCAAAGGTATCAATATCACGCTTCATCCCGCATCTAAAAGGTGGGCGCTGACATTATCTGCCTATGATTATGTCATTCCCCACATATCTGGCACAGAGAATTGTTCCAATGCTTTGAGCCAGTTGCCGTTGCCCATACTGGAGGTGGAAAAGCCACAACCGGCAGATTTAATGTTAATCATGGATGCTTTTGAGAGTGAAGGTACCCCTGTCATGGCTCAACAAATTAAGACCTGGACCAGCCAGGACCCAATATTATCGGTGGTAAAGGGTTGCATCCTCAAAGGAGATTGGTCTGCCATACCTAAGCAAATGTGCGAGGAGGCCAAATCATATATTCGTCGCAAGGACAAACTGTCTATTCAAACAGATTGCGTATTGTGGGGCAATCGAGTTGTAGAAAGGGAGAGAGAAAGGGAGAGAGAAGTTTGTGTGTGAGTTACACAGCACACATCCTGGTATAGTGGCCATCGCCAGGTCCCACGTATGCTGGCCAGGAATTGATTCTGAGCAGGAAGCATGCGGCATCAGTGCAACACCTGCATACAGCTCAGCAAATCGCTTCTCGGCCTTTTGGCCAAGATCATGCGTAACTGACCTGACAGGGGAGTAACCATGACCCCAAAGTGGTTCTCCCTGGATCAGGAAGGTGGTTCTCCTATGCTTTTTGGAAATAGGAGGTGGGTGGGGTGGATTGACCCATCCACCTCCACGGAGGTGTGAGGGGGGCCTGACCCATCCACCTCCATGGCACGAACCTGGTATTGCAGTACTTCCAGGAACGGTGCAGTGGCTCTCGGCCTTTTGGCTAAGAGCATTGGCGCAGAGTGATCCTTGATGTGTGCAAGGTGACCTCTGGCGTTTGTGATTTGACAAAGAATTGGAAAGATTGGCTACGAATAAAAAAAAAAGCACCAGCGGAAGCGCCGCTGAGTCTGTGATCATGGCCATCCAAACCTTGGTCCAGGATCCATGTAGATTTTGCAGGTCCCTTCCTGGGCAAACTGTTTTTAGTGGTGGTGGGTGTTTATTCGAAGCTGATAGAATGCATAATCGTGTCATCCAGTACGTCCATGGCAACCATAGAGAATCTCAATGTCATGTTCGCGACACATGGTCTGCCTGACATAGTGGTGAGCGACAATGGATCGTACTTCACCAGTCAGGAGTTTCAGGAGTTTGTAAAACTTAACAGCATAAAACATGTAAGGTCAGCACCATTCAAGCCTGCGTCCAACGGGCAAGTAGAACGTGCAGTACAAATTATCAAGCAAAGCATGAGGAGAATAATCCAAGGGTCATTGCAGACCCACTTGTCTTGCATACTGCTGAGTTACAGGATAAGACCTCACACACTCACAGGGGTCTCGCCTGCTGAACTCATGATGAAAAGAGGTCTTAAGACCAAGTTATCTCTTGTACACCCGGATTTAAGTAATCATGTTGAATACAGAAGACAGAGTCAAAAAGGGTACTATGATTGCGCAACTGTGTCACGCGAGATTCCTGTTAATGATCCTGTATATGTGTTGAACTATGGTCAGGGTCCCAAATGGCTCGCTGGTTCAGTCATGGCCAAGGAGGGCAACAGAGTATTTGTTATTAAGCTCAAGAATGGGCAAATTTGCAGAAAACAAATAGATCAAACAAAGATGAGGGACACAGACGAGCCAGAGCAGTCGGACGAAGAAACCATCGACGACCAACCAACCTACCAGCAGCCTTCAGTAGACTCAAGGATCATCGGTGAACCTGGAATTTTCATCACAGACTTGTTCAATAAAAATGGACTTGCAATTCCTGACATGGCCACTGCCACCCCCAACAAGTCAGCCATGTAGCCTCCAGCCACAACAGACTCTGCACATTCACCCAAGGCTGGAATCGAACTGAGATGGTCAACCCGGGAACGTAAAGCACTGGACCATCTCAACCTGTGAAAGACTGTGATAAGATCTCAGAGGAGGGTATTGTCATTATGTACATGCTGTTTGTAACCACCAGATGTTATCATTGTTGGAGGCCACTGAGCAGCACGTACATGGTGCTGCTCTGGTATAAAAGCCAGCCATTTTGTGAGTCAGGCCTTTTGGGCCATAATAAAGCAGAGCCAAGGTTGTACCTTGTTCAGTTAAACAGTACTCAGTTTGTACCTTTATTGCATACATAAAAGTCATCTCGCCATAAACAGGAATAATGTTGTTGACAAAAGGCCTGAACAGTAACAGGGGCCTATCACATCATTGCACATTTCTTTATAATGCTGAGAGGGAAATTGCTCTTGAATGCCTGGATTATCTGTTTTAGTCCTGTGTGAGGGTCTCTGGTGCAGCAGCTCAGGCTGTGGGCTGTTCTTGCTGCTGTGGTTTTTCTGAAGTGTCTTGGGTCATTTTACTACATTAAAGGCGCTATATAAGTGCAAATTGGTGTTCTTGTTTTTGGTAGCATCATAGAATCATAGACGTTTACAGCACGGAAAGAGGCCATTTTGGCCCATCGTGTCCATGCCGGCCAACAAGAGGTTATCCAGCCTAATCCCACTTTCCAGCTCTAGCTCCGTAACCTTGCAAGTAACGGCACTTCAGGTGCACATCCAAGTACTTTTTAAATGCGGTGAGGGTTCCTGCCTCTACCACCCTTTCAGGCAGCGAGTTCCAGATCCCCACAACCCTCTGCATGAAGAAATTTCCCCTCAAATCCTCTCTAAACCTTCTGCCTATTACTTTAAATTGATGCCCCCTGGTTGTTGACCCCTCTGCTAAGGGAAATAGGCCCTTTCTATCTACTATATCTAGGCCCCTCATAATTTTATACACCTCAATGAGGTCTCCTCTCAGCCTCCTCTGTTCCAATGAAAACAAATCCAGCCTTTCCAATCTGTTTTCATAGCTAATATTCACTACTCCCGACAACATCCTTGTAAATCTCCTCTGTACCCTCTCCAGTGCAATCATGTCCTTCCTGTAAAAGGTGACCAGAACTGCACGCAGTACTCCAGCTGTGGCCTATCCAGTGTTTTATACAGTTCAAGCATAACCCAAGCCACCTGCCGCCCCCCCCGCACCTCCGCCCCTGCTCTTGTATTTTATGCCTCGGCTAATAAAGACAAGCATTCCGTATGCCTTCTTAACCACCTTATCTACCTGACCTGCTACTTTCAGGGATCTGTTGACATGCACTCCAAGGTCCCTTTAATCCTCTACATGTCTCAGTATGTGTATTCCCTTTCCTTGTTAGCCCTCCCAAAATGCATTACCTCACACTTCTCTAGATTAAATTCCATTTGCCACTGTTCTGCCCACCTGACCAGTTGATTGATATCTTCCTGCAGTCCGCAGCTTTCTTCTTCATTGTCAACCACACAGCCGATTTTAGTATCATACTCAAACTTCTTAATCATACCCCATATAATAATGTCTAGATCATTGCTGTATATCACAAAAAGCAAGGGACCTAGCACTGAGCCCTGTGGAACCCTTCTGGAAACATCCTTCTAGTTGCAAAAACATCATTCTTGACAGCACAGATAATCAAGTCTGCAATAAATTCCCCCAAAAGGAATTCTTAAAATCAGCAAGACAATTGCTTTGGCTGTTCTTGCTTACTATGGGCCCAAGTTTCGGCCTCAGTTGCTCCTGATTTTTTGGAGCAACTGGTGTAGAACGGAGTATCTTAGAAATTCAAATTCTCGGCATTTAGTTTACTCCAGTTCTAGTCAGTTAGAACAGTTTCACTTTGGAACAGAATTTTTTTTTCAAAAGGGGGCGTGTCCGGCCACTTACGCCTGTTTTCAAAGTTTCGGCAGTGAAAACTTACTCCAAACTAACTTAGAATGGAGTAAGTGAAGATTTTTGTACACTCGAAAAAACTTTGTCTACACTTTAGAAAATCAGGCCGAGGTTACAAATTAGGCGTAGGGAATGGGGGGAGGGGGGTGGGAAGGGAAGTCATTAAATTCTACAATCAATCCTTAGTTATACTTATACAAATATTATACAAATAAATCCAACCTGAATAAAAATTTATAAGCAAAGAAAATATTAAATAAACCATGTTCCTACCTGTGTGAAACAGCAGCAGCCTTCGAGCTGCTGTGCTTCAGGCAGGTCTTTCATGTTGGAGACAGGCAGGGGTGTGGCGTCAGTGTCTCGACGGCAGCCCCAACAGCGGCAGCAAGCAGCCTTCGAGCTGAGCTGCTGTGCTGCAGGTAGGCCTTCATTCTGTTAGTGGCTGGCCGGCAGCCGAAGGATCAACACGGAGGCATGCAGCTTTTCAAGGGGGCTGAGGCCATTCGGCCATGGGATAGGAGCGGAGTCAGTGGCTGGCCGGCAGCCGAAGGATCAACACCGGACGCACGCAGCTTTTCAAGGGGGCTGAGGCCATTCGGCCATGGGATAGGAGCGGAGTCAGTGGCTGGTCGGCAGCCGAAGGATCAACACCGGACGCACACAGCTTTTCAAGGGGGCTGAGGCCATTCGGCCATGGGATAGGAGCGACGTCAGTGGCTGGCCGGCAGCCGAAGGATCAACACCGGACGCATGCAGTTTTTCAAGGGGGTTGAGGCCATTCGGCCACACTTAAGGGGCGGCGTCAGTGGCTCGACGGCAGCCGAGTCCTTTTAAAAATGGCCGAGTGCCAATGTTTGTTTGACACTGCGCGTGCGCGCACACTCCAACGCGCACGCGCAGGGTTGCTGGCACCACGTTGGCTCATTTAAATTGGACCCACGCCCCACTACTTACAGAATCGGTGCGAGTGTTTGGCTCCACCCCCCGCTGTGAAGAGCGCGCCGCGCCAAGCTGAGATCGAGCTCCGAGGAGCCGGAGAATATCGACGTTTTTTCTAGTGCACTTTTAGGCGCGAAGAACAGGCGTCCAGTTCGGAGGTGCACCGTTTTCGGCGCGGGCCAAAACTTGGGGCCTAACTGGCATCCAACTGAAATGACATGGGCTGTGTTCAAGGGGCTGGTTAACTACCCTAGCCCTTGGCTTTGGAATGGTTATAATGCAGTGACGCACCATTCCACAAAAGATAGAAATCAGTATTTTGCAAATGAATGAGAGACATCATAAACATTAGGCTCCTAAGAATACATTTTTCCTGCATTGTATTTATTTCTGCCTTAAATTCAATTGGAACCTTAAAGCCTGGAAATGAATGAATTCATCATCTCAGCCATATCTGCTTTCTGGTGTCATTTTAGTTTGTTATGTAAAGTGTGATGTGTTGCACAGAACATTAACCAGATGAACATTCTGCCAGCAGTACTGCTTCCTTGTGGTTACTGAGAATAATTCATTGTTCTAATTAACAAAGTATTGGAGAAAACCTGATCTCAACACTCCCTGTCAAGGAACTCCCTATTATCTTGACAAGGCGTATTAGTCCCACAAGAATGAGAGCGTGCAAGCCAACTGCTCACCCATTGAATGAATGACACTGAGCTGTGCTTCAGTGCGTCAGGCATTGCTGCTAATCCAGATTGTCCTCATGATTCAACTTTTAATTATGAACCATAACTAGCTAATTAGCTCATATTCAACATATTTTAATTCAATCATGGTGAATACTACATCATTAAGAGCAATGAATTAAATCTAATTCTCTTTTACTCTGGCGTTGAAGTACCTTTAGTGGACCACCAGTTAGACCTCATGCAGACTTGTTTTATCTGAATGTCGCTGGCTGCCTCAGGGCGCATCAATCTTGGAGGGTTAAAACCGGAAAAAATGGCAGCGCTTTGGGAAGCCAGCTCCAACTCGTCGGCTTCTGCATTTAACCAGAGCCCATTAGGCTGCATGTGCGTAACAGAGAGGCGTGTTGCCTATTAACATATTCTAATTGCTCAATTGGAGCGCTATTTCAACACACTTTTAAATTGAACGCCACATCTATAGGTTTCCCCGGCTTCTTGAAATTTGCCAGTGAAAACAAGGCAAGAACACAATGGCAATTGAGGGGGCTGATTAAAACTCATGGAAATACTCAGTACTCACAGCTGCTTTCTTACCTGCTCGTGGGAAAGGGTTTGTTCACAGTACTTTTGCTGAGAGTTTACTTTCTACACTTTGGAGGTTTTCTGAATCACATCAGGACGGTTGGCGCATTGGCTGCCTTAGATTGGACCTTGGATGAGGAGCAATATGACCAGCACCAGCAGCAGCTGTTGTAGCTGGACAGCAGAGAGAGGAGGGGGGGGGGCAGCAGAGGGGCCAGCAAAGAGGGAGGCAGCAGAGAGGGGGCCAGCAGAGAGCTGAGGGGCAGAGAGAGGGGGCCAGCAGAAAGGGGGCAGCATAGAGGGGGCCAGCAGAGATGGGGGGAAGCAGAGAGGGGGGGCAGCAGAGGAGAGCAGCAGAGGGGGAGGCAGCAGAGAGGGGGCTGCAGAAGGAGTCCAGCACGCAGGAGACACTACCCGCGACACAGGGTGTACAGGCAGAGGCTGAGTTTCCTTTACATGTCCAAATAGCAGTGTTTCAGGAGGCTCAGGTTGTCACATCATTTGGTGGCAGACATCTGCAGCCTCCTAGAAGAAGACCTGCGGCCTGCTGGATTTGGTGGCTGTCATGTATTTAACCATCTTGCAATGACATAGTCATGTAACTGTAACTCATGTACACTGTACCTGTACCCTAGAATTGCACACCCTGACCACAGGGGGTGAACTTGCGGGAGACACTCCTCACCTGGGTTTCCAAGTATAAAAGGGGAGGTCCCACCCAGGGTCAGCACTCCTTGGTCCTGGCAATAAAGGTGAAGGTCACAGAGTGATTGTATATATCCATGCCTCATGTGAGTTTGTAGTAAGGTGCAGGGACACTACATTTGGCGACGAGAAACGGGAATCACCGAACCACGAGGGTGGCCACCGGTGGCACAGAGGAACGTTACTGTGTGGGTGAGGACTGGGATGACTTCGTGGAAAGACTCCAGCAGAGCTTTGTCACAAAGGACTGGCTGGAAGAGATAGCGGCTGATAAGCGGAGGGCGCATCTACTGACCAGCTGCGGACCACAGTCGTACGTGCTGATGAAAGACCTGTTCCCACCCCAAAAGCCAGAGGACAAGTCCATTGAAGAGCTCAGCCAGCTGATGAGTGAGCATCTCAAGCCGGCGAGTAGCGTACACATGGCCCGGCACCGGTTCTACTCTCACCGGCGTCGGGAGGGACAAAACATCTTGGACTTCATGGCGGAACTGCGGCGCTTGGCCAGTCTCTGTAAGTTCTCCGATGCCTGCAGGGGGGAGATGTTAAGGGACTTTTTCATCGAGGGCATTAATCATGCCGGCATTTTCAGGAAGCTCATAAAGACTAAGGACTTGACTTTAGAAGGGGCGGCGTTGATAGCTTCGACCTTTATGGCAGGGGAAGAGGAGACCAAGTTAATTTACGCGCGCAGCCCTGGTCCAAATGTGGCGATGGACCAGGGAGTTAACATGGTGAACGCGGCTCGGGATCCCGCAGGCAGGCAAGGGCATTTCGAAACCACCCAGGCAGCAACAGGCTCTAAGGTGGACCCGCAACAGGGACAATGGAAAGGGGATCGGCAATTCACGCCATCTCGAGGAACTATGCGTCCCGCGATGGGACCATTAACATCCACCATTAAAGTGCTTAGAAACAGCTAAATGGGCAATCAGAGAGGAATGCCTGGTAATAGTCATTTTGTTAACAGCAATCTCAATCTCAGCTCATGCTGGGGGTGCGGGGGTAGACACATTGCGAAAAGCTGCAGATTCCAGCAATATACCTGTAGAATTTGTAATGTCAGTGGACACTTGGCCAGGATGTGCAAAAAGGCAATAGCGAGGCTAATCTGCGAGACAGAGGAATCAGACGAGGGGTCTGCAATGCAGGATGAGACCTGGGGCAAAGCTATAGATGCTGAAGTTTAGCTGGTTCATGTGGCTGATGTCCACAGCTCATACACTAAAACGCCACCCATGATGATGAAAGTCTTACTGAATGGCACCCCTGTGCACATGGAGCTGGATACGGGAGCTAGCCAGTCACTCATGAGCGGCCAACAATTTGAGAGACTATGTCCACACAGAGCTAGCAGGCCCAAACTGGAATGCATTGAGACGCAGCTACGGACGTACACCAAAGAGATCATCCCAGTGCTGGGCAGTACAAACTTGGTGGTAACACATAATGGATTACAGAACCGACTGTCACTCTGGATCATTCCGGGAAATGGCCCCGCGCTTTTGGGGAGGAGTTGGCTAGCTGAGATGAATTGGAAATGGGGGGATGTGCACGCCATTTCATCCATGGAGCGATGTTCATGCTCCTGCGTAAAGGTTGTGAATGGTTTTGGGGGGACTGTCAAGAAAGGGCTTTCAACAAGGCGAGGAACCTGCTGTGTTCCAACAAACTGTTGACTTTGTATGACCCCTGTAAAAAACTGGTCTTAACATGCGATGCGTCATCCTATGGGGTTGGGTGTGTGTTGCAGCAGGGTAACGATGACGGCCGACTCCAACCGGTGGCTTATGCCTTCAGGTCGCTCTCCCAGGCAGAGCATGGATACAGCATGGTCGAGAAGGAAGTACTTGCGTGTGTTTACGGTGTGAAAAAGATGCACCAGTACCTTTTTGGTAGGCAGTTCGAGCTAGAGACGGACCACAAGCCGTTAACATCCTTGTTGTCCGACAGCAAGGCTGTCAACGCCAATGCGTCAGCTCGTATATAGCGCTGGGCCCTCACGCTGGCTGCGTATGACTACACCATACGGCACCAGCCAGGCACCGAAAATTGCGCTCAGCAGGCTCCCACTGGCCACCACCGAGGGGGCGTCAGAGCAGAGCGCCGAGATGGTCATGGCCATTGAGGCTTTTGACACTGCGGGCTCCCCCATCACAGCCCGACAGATCAAACTCTGGACCAACAGGGACCCCCTCCTATCCATGATAAAGAAATGTGTCCTGACTGGGGATTGGGTGCCCGCACACAGGGCGTGCCCCGAGGAAGTCAGACCATTTCAGACACGGATGGTTGAGCTCTCCATCCAAGCCAACTGCCTGTTATGGGGCAGCTGGGTAGTCATGCCCCAGAAAGGAAGGGAAGCGTTCATCAGGGAACTCCACAGCGAGCACCCTGGCATCGTGTTAATGGAGGCCATTGCCCGGTCACATGTATGGTGGCCCTGGCCCACCAGACCATGGTCACGTATTCATGTAGACTATGCGGGCCCGTTCATGGGGAAAATGTTCCTGATCGTTGTCGATGCATACTCGAAGTGGATCGAGTGCATCATATTGAACTCGTGCACGACATCCATCACCGTGGAGAGTCTGCGTACGGTTTTCACGACCCATGGCTCGCCGGACATCCTGGTCAGCGACAATGGCCCGTGTTTCACCAGCCATGAATTCCAGGAGTTTATGTCGGGCAATGGTATCAAGCACGTCCGGACAGCGCCGTTCAAGCCGGCTTCCAATGGCCAGGCGGAACGGGCGGTCCAAGTCATAAAACAGGGCATGCTACGCATCCAAGGACCCTCCCTTCAGTATCGCCTATCGCGCCTCCTGCTGGTCTACAGGTCCCGCCCGCACTCGCTCACGGGAGTCCCGCCAGCGGAACTCCTCATGAAACACACGCTCAAGACGCAGCTGTCCCTCATTCACCCAGCCCTGGCAGACATTGTTGAGGGCAAGCGCCAGTCCCAAACCGAGCTCCATGATCGAAACTCAAGGGGGAGGTGTATAGAAATAGATGACCCAGTATTTGTTCTTAACCATGCTTTGGGACCCAAGTGGCTTGAGGGCACCGTAATTGGCAAAGAAGGAATTAGAGTCATGGTGGTCCGACTAAACAATGGGCAGATATGCCGCAAACACTTGGACCAAGTAAAGAAAAGGTTCAGCATAGACACGGAGGAACCTGAAGAAGAGCATGAGATGGCACCTGCACCACCGCCAGCGGACGAACAACACAGACAGTCCTCAGCATGCACAGTCTCTGCGGCCAGCCCGGACAGGCCGGAATCACCTCAAGTGACAGAGACGCGTGCTGAGGCTCAGCCACCAGAGCCTCGACCACATGATAGACTTAACCTCTGAAACAAAAAGACTTAAGGGGGGAGGTGATGTCATGTATTTAACCATCTTGCAATGACATAGTCATGAAATTGTAACTCATGTACACTGTACCTGTACCTTAGAAATGCACACCCTGACCACAGGGGGGTGAACTTGCAGGAGACACTCCTCACCTGGGTTTCCAGGTATAAAAGGGGAAGTCCCACCCAGGGTCAGCACTCCTTGGTCCTGACAATAAAGGTGAAGGTCACAAAGTGACCGTGTCTGATATATCCATGCCTCGTGTGAGTTTGTAGCAAGGTGCAGGGACACTGCAGTGGCCATGCATTATTAGTGCCTGCCAAAGTGACTAGCGCCCTCGACCTTTTAGTCTCTGGATTCTTTCAAGTGTTCTGCCAGAGACATATCCAAGATCCCCCAGTCAGCGGCTCACAAACGACTGCACACGTGGTAATCCAGGCACCCCCAGATCACTAGTCATCAACTGCAAGTCCTTCCACTCCATCAATGTGCAGTTGGTGTGCAAGCACAAAAAGATATTCATGCAGGTATGCGCAAGATTTCTAGGGCACTGCCACGATGCTTTCATTCTGTTCCTATTTGTATCACTTCTACACCTGGCTGATGACTCCACCCCCCTATCCCCCGCAACCTCACATTTGTGGCCAGCACTCATATAATGACACGAGGAACATCATTGAGCAGACCATCGGGGCGCTGAAGCAACGGTTCTACTGCCTTGACTACTCGGTAATAACTCTCCAGTACTCACCGGAGTGGATGTCCCAATTTGTGATGTGCTGCTGCATCCCCAACAACTTGCCCATCATAAAAGAAAGAAAACTTGCATTTATATAGCGCCTTTCACAACCACCGGATGTCTCAAATTGCTTTACAGCCAATTAAGTACTTTTGGAGTGTAGTCACTGTTGTAATGTGGAAAATGTGGCAGCAAATTTGTGCACAGCAAGCTCCCACAAGCTGCAATGTGATAATGACCAGATCATCTGTTTTTGAGGGTGTAGCCCTTGCCACCACGGGTTCCATGAACACCTCAGGAGGAGGAGAAGGTCGAAGAGGAGAAGGAGGAAGGGACGAGGCAGCCTGCAAATTCACATTCTGGATGCATTGTCTGTGAGTGCATCATCAGACTCCGCTTCACCTGAATGAAATCCCCGATCTTCGTTGCTCAACACTTCCCCACATTAACATCCCTCTGACACGGACCATCACAGCGTCCTCTTTGGTATAATGCTGAAATGAAAGCCACCACAAAACAAACATTCGAATCATAATTTATAAATTATTCATTCCAATACTACATAACAAAGTCAACTAATCACCCATGTGCATTCGTTTAGTGTCTGTCTTTCGTGTGCCTTCGCCTAACCTAATGCTCCTACGAAGTGCTACCCCAGTGGCCACAATATAGCTGGTGGAAGGCTGCTGACTTTCAGTGGGTGAGACTGCAGATGGCCTTGCAGGAGGACCCCGAGCAGCTCTGGGCCAAGAAGGCCTGGCTGTAGACTGCACCACCTCGGCATGGGCGGCAGCAGTCTGGGCTGGCTGGCTGACAGGCAACAGCAAGGGCACTGGTGGAGTGGCAGTGGTAGAAGTATGAATGCTGTCACCCTGAGAGAGGATAGCCGGTTAGTGCTCCAGGGAGCCACTGGCACTCCCCTGTAATGGTGCCTCAGCAATCCTAGGACAGATTGCTGGACTGCTGTGAGACCCTGCATGCCCCTATTCATACTGGTAAATGCAGCCATGATGGCAACAGTCTGATCTTGCATGGCAGCAAGCTGAGCTTGCATGACCGAAGTCTGAGCTTCCACTGCAGCACCCAGATGTTGCGTCACTTCAACTTATGCTCCAATGTAAGCTAAGACCTCGCCCATGAGACCTTGCATCATGGTTGAGTCCACAAGTCTGTTAACAGTGACAACAGGCCTGACAATGCACCAAACATTTCTCTGTGCGTGGCATCATCCTTCTCCTGATGACCGCCACATCATCAAATTCCTCACCTGGGTGCTCTGTTGAAGAATGCAAATGAGACTTCACCTTTTGGGTTGCTGACACCTGTGCTACCCTTTCCCATGCTCTGGCTGCAGGCCACTCGAGTCCGGTGACTCACTACGTGCAGATCCCACCTCTATATTACCCTCTGAAATACGCACATTGCCATTTTCTGAGCTGATGCCTGCAAGCGTCAGATCGAGTGATGGTGACCCTCCTTCTCCATCACTGTCCTCTTGTTCTTCCTACACTGTCTGGGTTGGTTGCAGTTTTTGTGTATCTGAAAGGAGAAAGGCACATGGGTGGGGTTGTAGTGAGGGGAGGCAGGGGGAAGTGAAGCAAGAGATGCATGCTTACACTATCAGCTGCTTGTAAGTGAGAAGAGATTATGGGATGAGGGGGAAGTGGAATGTGAGAAGGAGGATTAGGTATGAGCATACCTTCCTCGTCAATGGTTTCAGCCTCGCTGATCTCCATGGCCTCAGTGGCGGCCCCTTCAATGGTGTCTAGCACCGTCTCCTCCAGCTGAGTCAGGATATGCAGCCATGCCTTCTGTTGTCTAGGCCTCAAGCTCTGGAATTCCTTACCTCTCTACCTCTCTTTCCTCCTTCAAGACGCTCGTCAAAACCTGCCTCTTTGACCAAACTTTTGATCACCTGCTCTAATTTCTACTTATGCGGCTTGGTGTCAAATTTTTTATCTCACAATATTCCTGTGAAGTGCCTTGGGAGATTTCACTACATTAAAGGCGCTATATAAATGCATGTTGTTGTTGTTATTGTCTTTTGTGATAGAAGGAAACTTCTTTACCCAGAGAGTGTTTTGAATCTGGAGCTTGCAACCACAAGGAGTTGAGGTGGATCACTTAGCTGCATTTAAGGGGAAGCAAGATAAATACATGAGGGAGAAAGGAATAGAAGGTTTTCTTTTCATTCATTCCAGACAAGTGAGCATCGCTGCCAAGGCCAGCATTTATTGCCCATCCCTATTGCCCTGGAGAAGGTGGGGGTAAGCTGCCACCTTGAACCGCTGCAGTCCGTGTGTTGAAGGTACTCCCATTGTGCTGTTAGGGAGGTTATGCTGTTAGGGTGAGATAAAGTAAGTTGGGAGGGGGCCCGTCTGGAGCATAAACACCGGCATAGACAAGTTGGGCCGAAAAGCCTGTTTCTATGCTGTAAATTCTATGTACGTCACAACAATGCCAGTTATTATTAACTGAAATGCAAGGAATATATTTGCGGGGCGAAGGCAGCTTCTACACCATTTGCTGTGCAAGTATCTGTTTCATTGTTAGCTTTTCCTGTAAATGGGTTGGGCCTGCGACTCAGCTGTCAAGAAACCATCTCTTCCTCAATCGTGAGCTACAGTCACAGGCAATGGGGGAGAGGCTAGACTATATTATATAATGTCATGCCTTATTCTGTCACGTCTTCCGATAAATCAGGCGAATGTGGTATCTGGCTGAGTGAAGGTATGTAGCCAAACTTGTTCTGTTGTGCTGTTACACCCTTTTCACCGGGTCACTCTAGCCTGGCAAGATTGTCCTTTTTTTCGACATATCATTTGTAATTATATGTCAGTCAATAATAAACAACAAAGACTAAAGAGCGAAATAAATGTGTTCCTTACCATTCAACAATTTGAATTATACATTGCAGATGTCATTCCTGTACTTCACTACTGACGTACGTTTCAATTCATTATTGATACAAAGGGCAAGCATTCAGAAAAGTGGCCTGTGAATAATATAAAACTGCAAGCATCCCCCTCTGCTCCCATCACCCATTCCCCTCCCTCTCTCCTAGACCCGTGTTGTCCAATATAAATCGCTGACCAGCCACAGGCGATATTGTGGCCCACCGTTTTAGCCACATGCATTCATTTTAGTAGAAAATATCGTATGTCCATATGAGAAAATACACTTCACGTGTATGTTTACTTAACAAACATCTACTGCCATTCGTTGCAGTCTTTTTCGACAAAGTTTGAAATTATGGAATGAATTAAGACACAGCAAATCTTAGTGCAGCTTCTAGGTTTTTGTCCAGCAGTTGTGAGCAGTACTTTGACTTCATCAGAGCGATTGCTGAGAATGTTAACTCAAACAACTAGACATGCCAGAGCAGCCGCTGCTATCCATCCGGAAAATGATTGGATGCTGCCCGCCATTTACCATGACATGCACTGTTGGAGATGCTTGTTATTGGCAGGTCCTGCTTTCTCTGCTGGCCTGAAGTGGTTATTCTGATTGGTTGAGCTGACCACAATGGCAGCTCCCCTCTCCAGACAACGCTGTTAGTGTTTCCGTGGTGCTGATGTCTAGCGTTTTCACTCGTGTTACACACCATTTTACCATTTTAGCAGATAACTAATAAGCAGTAATTAAGAAAGAAAAGTACACACAACGATCAAGAAGCACTCGAACACTCTTGAGTTTTGTATGAACATTTTACAATAAATACACCAAAAAGGTTAAAGTACAATGTATAAACTGTACAAATATGAGCACAGTATTGAGATAACATGCCCGAAGACGGTGTCTATGACTCACTTTTTATTACAAATCCAAAATACAATTAACCACATTTAGATTCCCAATGACTAATATATTCGACAACACTGTTCCAGGCTCAACTAGTTAAAAACAGTGAATTGTCTCTGCTGAGTTAGCCAGGATAGTGATAGGGGTACTAAATTGACACTGGGAGTAGAAAATGGGGAGAAGATTAGCACGAGTACAAGCAGGTAAAGAGTGGCCTGCTGTTGCAAACTGGTTTATGGTGGGAAACTCTCACAATGAATTTGCCGCTGTGAATGGCAAGAAGCTTACCACTCATGTAGCAGTTGCCATAAGAAGCATTTCACACTTATTAAGCAGGTAATGAACAACATAAATCATAGCAACAAACGTTATAGAAACATAGAAAATAGATGCAGGAGTAGGCCATTCGGCCCTTCGAGCCTGCACCACCATTCAATAAGATCATGGCTGATCATTCACCTCAGTACCCCTTTCCTGCTTTCTCTCCATACCTCTTGATCCCTTTAGCCATAAGGGTCATATCTAACAATGGCTGATGTACCATGGCACCCTGGTCTCGTTGCACCTCCCCTTTTCCTAACCTGCCGCCATTCAGATAATATTCTGCCTTCATGTTTTTGCATTTATCTACAATATACTGCATCTGCCATGCATTTACCCACCCACCTAACCGGTCCAAGTCACCCTGCAGCCTCTTAGCATCCTCCTCACAGCTCACACCACCACCCAGTTTAGTGTCATCTGCAAACTTGGAGATATTAGATTCAATTCCTTCATCTAACTCATTAATGTATATTGTAAATAGATGGAGCCTCAGCACTGAGCTCTGCGGCATCTCACTAGTCACTGCCTGCCATTCTGAAAAGGCCCCATTTATCCCGACTCTCTGCTTCCTGTCTGTCAACCAGTTCTCTATCCACGTCAATACATTGCCCCCCAATACCATGTGCTTTAATTTTGCACACCAATCTCTTGTGTGGGACCTTGTCAAAAGCCTTTTGAAAGTCCAAATCTACCACATCCACTGGTTCTCCCTTGTCCACTCTGCTAGTTACATCCTCAAAAAATTCCAGAAGATTCGTCAAGCATGATTTCCCTTTCATAAATCCATGCTGACTTGGTCCAATCCTGTCATTGCTTTCCAAAAGCGCTGCTATTTCATCCTTAATGATTGATTCCAACATTTTCCCCACTACTGATGTCAGGCTAGCCGGTCTATAATTACCCATTTTCTCTCTCCCTCCTTTTTTAAAAAGTGGTATTACATTAGCTATCCTCCAGTCCATAGGAACTGATCCAGAGTCGATAGACTGTTGGAAAATGATCACCAATGCATCCACTATTTCTAGGGCCACTTCCTTAAGTACTCTGGGATGCAGACTATCAGTCCCCGGGGATTTATCGGCCTTCAATCCCATCAACTTCCCTAACACAATTTCCCGCCTAATAAGGATTTCCTTCGGTTCATCCTTCTCACTAGACCCTCGGTCCCCTAGTATTTCCGGAAGGTTATTTGTGTCTTCCTTCGTAAAGATAGAACCAAAGTATTTGTTCAACTGGTCCGCCATTTCTTTGTTCCCCATTATAAATTCACCTGAATCTGACTGCAAGGAACCTACGTTTGTCTTCACTAATCTTTGTTTCTTCACATATCTATAGAAGCTTTTGCAGTCAGTTTTTATGTTCCCAGCAAGCTTCCTCTCATACTTTATTTTCCCCCTCCTAATTAAACTCTTTGTCCTTCTCTGCTGAATTATAAAATTCTCCCAGCCATCAGGTTTGCTGCTTTATCTAGCCAATTTATGTGCCTCTTCCTTGGATTTAACAATATCCTTAATTTCCCTTGTTAGCCACGGTTGAGCCACCTTCCCCGTTTTATTTTTACTCCAGACAGGGATGTACAATTGTTGAAGTTCATCCATGTGATCTTTAAATGTTTACCATTGCCTATCCACCGTCAACCCTTTAAGTATCATTCACCAGTCTATTCTAGCCAATTCACATCTCATACCATCGAAGTTACCTTTCCTTAAGTTCAGGACCCTAGTCTCTGAATTAACTGTGTTACTCTTAATAAAGAATTTTACCATATTATGGTCACTCCTCCCCAAGGGGCCTCGCACAACAAGATTGCTAATTAGTCCTTTCTCATTGCACATCACCCAGTCTAGGATGGCCAGCCCTCTAGTTGGTTCCTCGACATCTTGGACTAGAAAACCATCCCTAATACACTCCAGGAAATCCTCCTCCACCGTACTGCTACCAATTTGGTTAGCCCAATCTATATGTAGATTAAAGTCGTCCATGATAACTGCTGTACCTTTATTGCACGCATCCTTAATTTCTTGTTTGATGCTGTCCCCAACCTCATTACTACTGTTTGGTGGTCTGTACACAACTCCCACTAGCATTTTCTGCCCTTTGATATTCCGCAGCTCTACCCATACAGATTCCACATCATCCAAGCTAATGTCCTTCCTTACTATTGTGTTAATTTCCTCTTTAACCAGCAACGCTACCCCATCTCCTTTTCCTTTCTGTCTATCCTTCCTGAATGTTGAATACCCCTGGATGTTGAGTTCCCGGGTTGAGTTCCCAGCCTTGGTCACCCTGAAGCCATGTCTCCGTAATCCCAATTATATCTAATTCGTTAATAGCTGCCTGCACAGTTAATTCATCCACCTTATAAATTATGGCAAGGGAAAAAGTTCAGCAGTACTGCAGTTCACTAACTAGAACTTCAAGTGCTGTATCTAGATGTAATGTCCATTCTCGTGATGGGCAATACTGTGGCAAGAAGTAAAGCAGAAGGGGGTGGATTTTCCGTCTGTTGCTGCATCTGTTCGCAGATGAGGCGGTAATGTCAGTGGAAATGATTTCCGGCCGAGCGGCCAGCTTCCAGCGCCCCGGAGGGACATTTGGTGCCGGCTTTGTGGGGGTGTGGAGCAGTACCGCCCGGGAGAGGCGAGTTGGTATGCAACGCCCCTGGTTGTGACACCGTTCTGAAATTTGTTCGCAGCAGGACCCATAACACCCCGTAGCACACCCTGGTGGGTCCGAGCTGTTCCAGCGGTGGTGAGGGAAGGAACGTATACATCAGGTAAGTGTGATTGTTTTTATTTTTGTGATTTATGTTTATGTGGGGTGAGCAAGGCTTTGGGAATGATTTTTGTATTTTTCTGGGGGATTTTCTTTTTCCAGGGAAGCATCTCGTAGGGCACTCAGAGGCTGGCTCTTTAGCTCGGGATTTTCAGTTGCTCAGCCAACTTAGCGCTCTAAGAGAGGTGCAGATGCAAACCATTTCCCAGTGCAAAATTTACCTTCCCGCCCCCATTAGCGCCCTAATTAGCCTCAAACCAAATTTCCACCCCAAGAATTAGTACAATTTCCCCATAAACATACAGGCCCCGATATTTGCATGGAGGGAGTGGCGTAGGCCGAAAACGGCCAAAGAACCCGACAAGGTCGGGGATGCGGAGGTCCTACCAAATTTAAAGTTGTCTTCCCCACTTCCATTTTCTTTGTTTCCTTCAATTTGTCCATCAATTTTTCTTTCCTCTGTATTTGATGGTATAGATTTCTTGCTGGGCTATGTTGTTGTAAATGTTGATTCCCCCTCCAATACCTTATCAAAGTGACCATTCTTCATGTGTGTTCCTTGACAGTCAATATTGGCAGGCTATTGGACTGAAGGAAGGATTATAGCTGAGCTCATTCCTGCCTGTATCTGATCTGACATGCACAAACATGTACTTCTATCGAGGATGATCAGACAGTGATCAGGAATGCCCTAACCCAAGGGTATAGATGTTCATTGTAGTGCCTCAATGACACTCTTGACTGAGGTTGGTTAACTCAGCATTGACTGACAATTAAATCTAGGATTTGCCTAGTCAGTTTGGCTCAGCTACTCACTGGATCAACTTCCACAGCTATCTGGAGTCCCATCGAGTAATCCATACTGGAAAATATGCATGTATGGATGCCAAGTGAGATCAGATTTCTTTTGGCTGTGATTCCTTATGATTAAATAGACAAGGAGGACTGTGTAAACTAAAACCTGTGAAGTGGCAACTTGATTCCCATGCCCAATGAGTCACACAGCAGCAGGAGTAAGCTCCTTCAAGAGAAGAAAGATAAAAATACATCGGGGATGGTCAATTAAAAAAAAAAATAATCTAATGTACAAAGTTTCATATGTGAACCTTTGAGATGAAGCACCCTCTAATGATTAACTTTATAGCACCGTCAGTACTCCAGCAACTGCACTGAAAAATGTGAAAATGAGATTGTGCCATGGTTTTAGTAGTGCTTCACAAGAAACACAATAGTTTGAGGAGTGCATTCTTCTTACTAATAATCAATTTCTCGTCATGATTGTAACTATATGGAATTCTCAATTTCATGAGTGAAGGAAAGAAAAGGCGAACAGGAAGCAATGGATCAGGGGTAGCTAGGTAAGTACATGAGGGAGAAAGGAATAAAACAATATGTTGATAGGCTGAGGTGAAGTCAGGTGGGAAGAGGCTTGAGTGGAGCATAAACCTGTTGGGCTGAATGGCCTGGTGTAAATTCTATGTAATTCTATGTAACATGGTGGCATATCATACATTGGCCACAATTTGGGGTAGAAATTGCCCTCCGCCCGAAACGGGGCGCACCTACCATTTTTTAAAGTTTTTCTCTGCCCCATGGCCTGAGGCAGAGATACCGGAGAAATTCAGCACTTTGGGGTTTTTTCTCCATGATGTGGTGTTCCACTCGAGTGCGGGGTGGAAGTGACCTCGCAGCAGGTCTGCCACTACAATCATTCACAATGTCTCTCGCCTTCAGTTAAAAGGGAGATGCGCTGCGAACTCTGCAGATATTTTAGTTCGGTCTACTGGGCCATCAGGGAGGGTTTCGGCTGGGCCAGCAGCCTGGCACCCAAGAAGTGATGCCAGGCTGCCTGTTGGTGGCCCGGTCGAATCTGGGGGCATAATTGTCGGCCTGACCTGGCAGTCGGCTGACAAAAAACAATAACATGGAGGCCACAGTAGTGTGCCCTTCCCTTTAAGGGTGGTCATGCCGTCATTTTATACAGAGTGCACTGACAGCAAAAGTGGAGCAATTTTGAGTAAGGGGCAATTTTGCGAAGGGGCCCGTTGGAAAGGGGTCGGCGCGTGCACGCTGCGGCAGGAAAATGGGCAGAACGGTCACGGATACTGCTCCGCTCCTGAGGTAGGGCAATTTCTAAAATGGCGCCCCTTCCACGGAGTGTCAGTGGCCATTCCGTGGCCAACAGAAGCCTCATCAGGAGGGGCAATTTCTGCCCCTTTACCTCATTGAGAAATAATTCATAAAGTTCATTACTGTCATCTGTCAATCAAACTGTTGGAGACTTGGGGCTAGACTTTTCACTTTGCTGGCTATCGCCCCAAAAATGGGTGATGTCCCAGCCTTAGCGATGTGTCAGCCTTACTGATCGCTGGAACATCGCCCATTTTTTGGATCGCAATTTTGGGCTCAGCGATAGCCCAGCGATGTGAAATGGGCTCAGCGATAGCCCAGTGATGTGGAAGGCAAAAGCTTCCCTAGCAATGGCCCTCTGCTTTTTTTTTGTTTTCCCGAGTTTCAAGAAGTCAGGGGTCATCCACACATGTGCAGAAGGCAAAGGGAGGGAGAGAGAAAGAGCGAGAGAGAGAAGAGAGAAAGGAGTGGAAGGAGTTGTGAGAGTTGCTGGAGCTAGATTTATCGCTGTTATTATTTACTTACTTACTATCTGAACAATGTCTGACTCCGAACAGAGTCAGCATGGTGTAGAAGGTGGGGAGGAAGATGGCCAACTCTTTCTCCGATGAAGCCAACAAGGCCCTGGTAGCAGAGGCGCACTCCTGGTGAGCCCAATTAGCTCGGGGTGCAAAGGGAAACCCCCCCCCGCCGCCCCGGGTTTACCGACATATTTGGGGAGAGATCGCGGACGTTGTGCCCTCGGTGTCACATGAGGCGAGGGGTGCCGACCAATGCCGGAAGCGCTGGAACAGCCTGATTGCGTCCGCAGGAGTAAGTAGGATTTTTTATTGTAAGGATGCAAAGTGTATCTATAATTTATTATTAATCTTCTGGATTGAATTTAAACTCGTTATTCTTATCTATATTATTACATATATTCCCTGCTAAGATACAGACAAGGCTATGAAGCTGCGACCTTTTTAAGTCTCTCTGGCTGCTGCCACTTACAGAGTGACCCATCATGGACTGGGGGAAGAGCTGCCCTTGCTTAATCTGTGCCCTGAGATACGTTTGGACATTAGCTCCTGTGATTGTCTTTGCGAGTTCAATGGAGATTGAAATCGAGAAAGATGTAGCAAGCATTAGCTCTTAAACATGATCTTTGTTATAACCATGCATCAATTGTGGTTAAAAACCCTATTAGCATATAACTTTGGAAACTGTTGACTGTCCATTTTAGTACCTTGGCTCATGCCATGCTCTTGTCACATTTGCAGAGGAAACTATCGAACAACAGACGTGAGCGGAGGAGGTGCACTGGAGAGGGCCCTGCTGAGCTACAGCAGTTGTTTGAGCTGGAGGAGTGTGCGGCGGCACTTGTGGGCACCCACAGTCGCTTGGTCACGACCCATGGTGTGGCTGAGCCCACACAGGCACCATGTGAGTGTTTTAAGTAGTGTTAAAGTAATGTTTAAGTAATGTAACGCCATTTCATTATAATATACAAATGGTTATATACGAATGATGTCATGTAATGCATGCTGCCTCTGTGCTACATTCAGGTTGACAGCATAAGAACAAATTACATCAGAGCAGGAGCAGGCTATCTGTCCGTTATGCCCTTCTCTTTTTGTTCGCCATACAGTCCCTATCATTCTGTCTATATCTGACTTATCCAGTATCCACAGCTCTCTGGGGCAATGAATTCCACATAGATTCATTAGTAGTGCTTCTCCTCAAACATTTGGCAGCGCAGCGCAAGATTACTGTGTTCCCTTCTGTTCTAATTGTGTTTTGCAGGTCGCCCAGCCCCAGCGGCCCAAGAAATGGAGGTGCAATTAACAACGGGAGGAGAGGAGGAAGAGGACGAGGATGATCAACTCCAGGAGCAAGAGCATGAGACGACGGAGGAGGAGACACAAGTTGTGATTCAAGCTGCGTCAATTGGGGGACCCGCGGTCATCAGTTCGGAATCGAACGAAAAGGTAGCGGGACTAAGCGGCGTGCAGTTGGCCACTCCAAGTCACACACCGTTGCTCTCGCAGACCCCACGGAGGTCGGGTCAGCAAGTTGAGAACATAAGAACATAAGAACATAAGGATTAGGAACAGGAGTAGGCCATCTAGCCCCTCGAGCCTGCTCCGCCATTCAAAAAGATCATGGCTGATCTGGCCGTGGACTCAGCTCCACTTACCCGCCTTCTCCCCGTAACCTTTAATTCCCTTATTGGTTAAAAATCTATCTATCTGTGACTTGAATACATTCAATGAGCTAGCCTCAACTGCTTCCTTGGGCAGAGAATTCCACAGATTCCCTCTGGGAGAAGAAATTCCTTCTCAACTCGGTTTTAAATTGGCTCCTCCGTATTTTGAGGCTGTGCCCCCTAGTTCTAGTCTCCCCTACCAGTGGAAACCTCTCTGCCTCTATCTTGTCTATCCCTTTCATGATTTTAAATGTTTCTATAAGATCATCCCTCATCCTTCTGAACTCCAACGAGTAAAGACCCAGTCTACTCAATCTATCATCATAAGGTAACCCCCTCATCTCCGGAATCAGCCTAGTGAATTGTCTCTGTACCCCCTCCAAAGCTAGTATATCCTTCCTTAAGTAAGGTGACCAAAACTGCATGCAGTACTCCAGGTGCAGCCTTACCAATACCCTATACAGTTGCAGCAGGATCTCCCTGCTTTTGTACTCCATCCCTCTCGCAATGAAGGCCAACATTCCATTCGCCTTCTCGCACCTGCAAACTAACTTTTTGGGATTCATGCACAAGGACCCCCAGGTCCCTCTGCACCTCAGCATGTTGTAATTTCTCCCCATTCAAATAATATTCCCTTTTACTGTTTTTTTTCCCAAGGTGGATGATCTCACACTTTCCGACATTGTATTCCATCTGCCAAACCATAGCCCATTCGCTTAACCTATCCAAATCTCTTTGCAGCCTCTCTGTGTCCTCTAAATCTGTGAAATCTAAATACACCACATCCATCGGTACACCTCTATCCACCATGCTCATTATATCCTCAAAGAATTCCAATAAATTAGTTAAACATGATTTCCCCTTCATGAATCCATGCTGCGTCTGCTTGATTGCACTATTCCTATCTAGATGTCCCGCTATTTCTTCCTTAATGATAGTTTCAAGCATTTTCCCCACTACAGATGTTAAACTAACTGGCCTATTGTCTGCCCCCTTTTTTAAACAGAGGCGTTACATTAGCTGCTTTCCAATCCGTTGGTACCTCCCCAGAGTCCAGAGAATTTTGATAGATTATAACGAATGCATCTGCTATAACTTCCGCCATCTCTTTTAATACCCTGGGATGCATTTCATCAGGACCAGGGGAATTGTCTACCTTGAGTCCCATTAGCCTGTCCAGCACTACCCCCCTAGTGATAGTGATTGTCTCAAGGCCCTCCCTTCCCACATTCCTGTGACCAGCAATTTTTGGCATGGTTTTTGTGTCTTCCACTGTGAAGACCGAAGCAAAATAATTGTTTAAGGTCTCAGCCATTTCCACATTTCCCATTATTAAATCCCCCTTCTCATCTTCTAAGGGACCAACATTTATTTTAGTCACTCTTTTCCGTTTTATATATCTGTAAAAGCTTTTACTATCTGTTTTTATGTTTTGCGCAAGTTTACCTTCGTAATCTAGCTTTCCTTTCTTTATTGCTTTTTTAGTCATTCTTTGCTGTTGTTTAAAATTTTCCCAATCCTCTAGTTTCCCACTAACCTTGGCCACCTTATACGCATTGGTCTTTGATTTGATACTCTCCTTTATTTCCTTGGTTATCCCTTCTCTTACCGCCCTTCTTTTTCACTGGAATATATTTTTGTTGCGCACTATGAAAGAGCTCCTTAAAAGTCCTCCACTGTTCCTCAATTGTGCCACCGTTTAGTCTGTGTTTCCAGTCTACTTTAGCCAACTCTGCCCTCATCCCACTGTAGTCCCCTTTGTTTAAGCATAGTGTGCTCATTTCTGACACAACTTCCTCACCCTCAATCTGCATTACAAATTCAACCATACTGTGATCACTCATTCCGAGAGGATCTTTTACTTGGAGATTATTTATTTTTCCTGTCTCATTACACAGGACCAGATCTAAGATAGCTTTCTCCCTTGTAGGTTCTGCTACATACTGTTCTAAGAAACAATCTCTTTTTTCATTATATGAATTCCTGCTCCAGGCTACCCCGTGCGATTTGAGTTGACCAATCGATATGTAGGTTAAAATCCCCCATGACTACTGCCGTTCCTTTTTCACATGCCTCCATTATTCCCTTGATTATTGCCTGCCCCACCGTGAAGTTATTATTTGGGGGCCTATAAACTACGTCCACCAGTGACTTTTTCCCCTTACTATCTCTAATCTCCACCCACAATGATTCAACATTTTGTTCATTAGAGCCAATATCGTCTCTCACAACTGCCCTGATATCATCCTTTATTAACAGAGCTACCCCACCTCCTTTCCCTTCTTGTCTATCTTTCTGAATCGTCAGATACCCCTGTATGTTTAATTCCCAGTCTTGGCCACCCTGCAACCATGTTTCTGTAATGGCCACCAAATCATACCCATTTGTAATGATTTGTGCCGTCAACTCATTTACTTTATTTCGAATGCTGCGTGCGTTTAGGTAGAGTGTTTTAATCCTAGTTTTTAAACCATGATTTTTAGTTTTGACCCCTCCTGCAGCTCCTTTATATTCAGTGGCCCTTTTTGGTTTTTGCCTTGGGTTTCTCTGCCCTCCACTTTTACTCATCTCCTTTCTGTCTTTTGCTTTTGTCTCCTTTTTGTTTCCCTCTGTCTCCCTGCATTGGTTCCCATTCCCCTGCCATCCTCCTCCCCAACAGCATTAGCAAACACTCCCCCTAGGACATTGGTTCTGGTCCTGCCCAGGTGCAGACCATCCGGTCTGTACTGGTCCCACCTCCCCCAGAACCTGTTCCAATGCCCCAGGAATTTGAATCCCTCCCTGCTGCACCACTGCTCAAGCCACATATTCATCTGCGCTATCCTGCGATTCCTACTCTGACTAGCACATGGCACTGGTAGCAATCCCGAGATTACTACTTTTGAGGTCCTACTTTTTAATTTAGCTCCTAGCTCCTTAAATTCATCTCGTAGGACCTCATCCTTTTTTTACCTATGTCGTTGGTACCAATGTGCACCACGACAACTGGCTGTTCTCCCTCCCTTTTTAGAATGTCCTGCACCCGCGCGGAGACATCCTTGACCCTTGCACCAGGGAGGCAACATACCATCCTGGAGTCTCGGTTGTGGCCGCAGAAACGCCTATTTATTCCCCTTACAATTGAATCCCCTATCACTATCGCTCTCCCACTCTTTTTCCTGCCCTCCTGTGCAACAGAGCCCGCCACGGTGCCATGAACTTGGCTGCTGTTGCCCTCCCCTGATGAGTCATCCCTCTCAACAGTACTCAAAGCAGTGCATCTGTTTTGCAGGGGGATGACCGCAGGGGACCCCTGCACTACCTTCCTTGCACTGCTCTTCCTGCTGGTCTTCCATTCCCTAGCTGGCTGTGAACCCTTCACCTGCGGTAAGACCAACTCGCTACACGTGCTACTCACATCATTCCCAGCATCGTGGATGCTCCAGAGTGAATCCACCCTCAGCTCCAATTCCGCAACGCGGTCCGTCAGGAGCTGGAGGCGGATACACTTTCCGCACACGTAGTCGTCAGGGACACCGGAAGTGTCCCTGAGTTCCCACATGGTACAGGAGGAGCATATCACGTGACCGAGCTCTCCTGCCATGACTTAACCCTTAGATACCCTTGAATTGGCAACAACAATGTTAACAGCTTAGTGACTGATATAAAAAATAAAAAGAAAAGCTACTCACCAATCACCAGCCAATCACTTACCCCCTTGGCTTGAGCGAATGCCTACCCTGACCAATCGCATAGAGGGCTTGACACAATTGTGTGAGGAGGCAGTCGCGATAAGTCGCGGCCATCTCCAGGCGTTTGTGGCCTACACGGACGAGTTCTCCAGGGTGTCTGCTCGCCAAGCGGAGGTGTCACAGCAGACGCTCCTGGAGATGCGTGAACAGACCGCCACCACCAATGCCTTGCGGCATGCATTGTTGGCGGAACACGGCGCTACACCCCAAGGTGTCATGATTCGAGCGACCACAAGCACCAGCACACAAGCGAGTCAGGAGGAAGCACTTCCTTCTGACTTGGAAGGCGAATCCCCCGCTTTGTCATCCCCTCCAACACCCTCCCAACAGGCGATCGCGGTACCATCTCCCCCACCACGGCAGGAAGTCTTGCCGTTGCCAGCTACATGTCCGTGACGTCTCAGTACCTGGGGACCAAAACGGGTGGGTGGGCTTAAAATACCAGGGGGGGTAAAGGACCTGGAGGGAAAGGTGACTGCAGGTAGGGAAGGGGGTGTCCTATTTTGCTTGTTCTTGTTATTGTTCTTTTTTATTGTTGTTGGGTGATTGTTGGGGGGTGGGCTGGGTTGGGAAGGAGTTAAACAATTAGTTAAAACTTTGTAGCATTAATAAAAAAAAATATTGAATTTTACAATTGTTGTGCAGAGTCTTGCAATAACGTAAGTTAAGGAAAAACTGTTATAAAACCTTGGCCAGGCCAGACCAGGAAAGGATGAAACGTAACTCAAATGCAACTGTTGTTTTGTGGAAACCGTAACTGTAACTGTGACTGTGACTGTCACTGTCACCAATGTAAGTTCATGCAAAATGTTCATTTATGAGTTGCTGACGCAACAGTCTTGCAGCCGTGTAACTCCCATGGGGTTTGAATTCATCACCAGGCTGATTGTCCTCCCCGAGGTGCTCACCAGCCTCCTCCTCCTCCTCCTCCTCCTCCTCCTCCTCCTCCTCTTCCTGCTCCTCTTCATCTGCCTCTTCCGTCTCCAATCTTTCTTGAGGTGGACCGGCAGCCCCATCTGGCAATTGTTGTCCTCTCCTTATAGCTAGGTTATGTAACATGCAACACACCACAATAAACTCAGCGACCTGGTTGAGGTGGTACTGTAGGCTGCCACCAGAGTGGTCCAGGCATCTGAAGCACTGCTTGAGCACTCCAATTGTCTTTTCGACGATGTTGCGTGTAGCTATGTGGCTTTCGTTATAACACTTCTCGGCTTCCGTCAGGGGATCATGAGCCAGATGGCAGGGCCATACCTTTATCCCCCAGCATCCAGCCGTGACATTGTGACTGATTGTGAAACAGGTCAGAGACAGTGCTCTCACGCAGGATGTGCGCATCATGGATGCTGTCTGGAAATTTAGCATTAACTGCCATGATTATTTGGTTGTGGTCGACAACAAGCTGCACATTCAGGGAGTGAAGTCCCTTTTGGTTATGAAACACCTCCACGTTCTGTAAAGATGCTTTCAGGGCAATGTGCGTGCAGTCTATTGCTCCCTGCACCTTGGGGAAGTTTGTATTCTCGAGAAACCCAAAGCCCTCCCGGTTTGTGCCTCCCTGGTCATCGGGAAGTTTATAAAGTCCATCCTGCGAGCGTAAAGGGCTTCAGTTACCTGTTTAATGGAGTAGTGTGCGGCATGCTGAGAGAAACTACAGATGTTGCCAGCTGAAGCCTGAAAGGAGCCAGATGCATAGAAGGATAGTACTGCAGTAACCTTTATCTCAATGGGCCTGATGGTGCAGGTAGGCTGCAGATGCCCCTTGATGAGCTGGCATATCTCATCGATGCTCTCCTTTCGGAAGCGCAGCCTCTTAAGGCACGCGTTATCAGACAAGTTGAGGTAAGATTGTTTTTCCCTCTAAGTTCGTCGGCTGTACGTTCTCCTCCTCCTCCGCCTCCTTATTTGTCTGCCACCTCTTCGATTGGCCCCTTCACTAAACCCTTCACTTAACTCAACCTCAGATGCCAGCAATTGAACAGTTGCAAATAATGGTCGAAAAGCTACAGGCCCCATCACTATATCACTATTATCGCTATTACTATCATTGTTGATATAAATGCCCTTTCTACTACGACTAAAATTCCCTTTCTACTAAAATAAATGCAAATATAATTATAATTATAAACATAAGTATAAATGTAAATGGATATATCTGTATATATAACTCACAAATTTATAAGCCCCTTGTTTAAGCAGCCTCCTGTCTTCCTCTGATGTTCAAAATGGCGTTCATAGGGCCGAGTTCTGTGAGGAAGGCCAGAGAAAAGCAACTACTCTCCAGCGATGTTCTCGGTGAGCGATCAGCCTGGTGATATGCCGGCAATGTGCCGAAAGTTGCGCTGGGCGATGTGTGGGTGATCACCTCAGCGATGTGAGCCGAAAGTTGAGCCGGCAATTTTCTGGTGAAGTGCCAGCCCAACTTTCCACTTCTCAGTCAAAATAGACAATAGCAGGTCTTTTTGGGCGATATATGGGCACTAGCCCAGCGATGTTAAGTGGAAAGTCTAGCTCTTGGATTTCCTCTGATTGGGTACGTGCCCCACACATGTTGGGCTGAACTGAAGAACAAAAAAAGGGCAATCACACTGCTGGGAATATACTATAGACCCACAAATAGTCAGAGGGAGCTAGAATAGCAAATATGTAGGCAAATATCTGAGAATTGCAAAAACTACCCGAACAGTAACTGGGATCGAATGAGTATAAATGGTTTAGTGGGTACAGAATCTCAAAATGCATTCAGGAGAACTTTTTTATTCAGTACGTAGCAAGCCCAACAAAAGAGGGGGTTCTGGACTTAGTTTTAGGGAATGAAGATGGGCAGGTTGAAGGGATATCAGTCGGAGAGCATTTTTGTGGTAGTGATCATAATTCAGTTAGATTTAGCATAGTTATAGAAAAGAACAAAGATAGACCAGGAGTAAAAGTTCTCAATTGGAGAAAGGTCAATTATACTAAGCTGAGATGTGATTTAGCAAAAGTGGACTGGGAACAGCTACAGTGTCAGAGCAGTGAGAAACATTCAAGGAGGAGATAGTGAGGGTTCAGAGCAAATACGATCCCACAAAGAAAAAGGGTGGGACTCCCAAATCAAGAGCCCCCTGCATGTCAAGTGCCATACAAGGTAGGATAAGGCAAAAAAGTGAAGCTTATGCTAGATACCGAGAACTCAATATAAAAAGTGAAGGGGCGAAATTAAAAAATGGGATTCGGAAAGCAAAGAGAGGACATGAAAAAATATTGGCAAATAAAATTAAGGAAAATCTAAATATGTTTTATAAATACATAAAGAGCAAGAGGATAACTAACGAAAGAACAGGGCCTATTAGAGACCAAAAAGGTAACCTGTGTGTTGAGGTGGAAGACATGGGTATTGTTCTTAATGAATGCGTCTGTCTTCACAAAAGATAGGGACAATGCAGACTTTGTACTTAAGGAGGAGGAGTGTGAAATATTAAATGAGATAAACATTGTGAGAGAGGAAATGTTAAGGGGTTTAGCATTTTTAAAAGTGGATTAATCACTAGGCCCAGCAGTTCTGACCATCATTTTCTGATCCTCCCTGGCTACTGGTGTGGTGCCGGAGGACTGGAGGACTGCTAACATTGTACCATTGTTTAAAAAGGGAGAAAGGGATAGACCGAGTAACTACAGGCCGGTCTTGGAAAAACTTCTGAGGGACAGGATAAATCGTCATTTAGAAAGGCACAGATTAATCAAGGATAGTCAGCATGGATTTGTTAAGGGAAGGTCATGTCTGACTAAATTCAATGAATTTTTTGAGGAGGTAACACGGAAGGTTGATGAGGGTAGTGCATTTGATGTAGTCTACATGATTTTAGCAAGGCTTTTGACAAGATCCTACATGGCAGACTTGTCAGAAATATAAAAGCCCATGGGATCCAAGGGAAAGTGACAAGTTGGGGCTCAGTGACAGGAAGAGTAATAATGATCGACAGATGTTTTTATGACTGGAAGGCTGTTACCAGAGGGGTTCCACAGGGCTCAGTACTTGGTCCCTTGCTTTTTGTGGCATATATCATGGATTTAGACTTCAATGTAGGGGGCATTATTAAGAAGTTTGACGATGATACAAAAATTGGCCTTGTGGTTGATAATGATGAAGAAACCTGTAGACTGCAGGAAGATATCAATGGACTGGTCAGGTGGGCAGAAAAATGGCAAATGGAATTTAATCTGGAGAAATGTGAGGTAATGCATTTGGGGAGGGCTATCGAGGCAAGGGAATACACAATAAATAGTAGGATACTGAGAAGTGTAGTGGAACAGAGGGACCTTGGAGTCTATGTCAAAGGTAGTAATCTCTGGGTTACTACCGGTGCTGCGTGCTAATGAGTATAAGGATAGAAGGATAGAGAGGATGAACACATGGCTGGAAAGCTGGTGTAGGAGGAGGGCTTTAAATTCTTGAGGCATTAGGACTGCATCTGGAGGAGATGGGACCTGTACAAATTGGACGGGTTGCACCACAACAGCGCCGGGACCAATATCCTCACGGAGAGTTTTGCTAGTGTTGTTGGGGAGAGTTTAAACTAACTTGGCAGGGGGATGGGAACCTGAGAACGAATTCAAAACGGAAGGAAGTAAAGCTGAAATTGGATAGCAAGAATCTAGAAAACGAATCTGTAACACATAGGAAACAGGATTTAGTATGTAGTAAGCAAGGAAGTCTTTCTGTGATGAATGGTATATACTTTAATGCAAGGAGTGTAGCAAATAAGGCGGGTGAGCTAAGAGCACATGTAGACATTTGGGAGTATGACATTATAGCCATTACAGAAACATGGCTGAAAGAGGGGCAGGTTTGGCAGATCAATATTCCTGGCTACAGGATTTTTAGACAAGATAGAGAGGGGATAAAAAGTGTGTGGGGTGGGGGGGGCGGGGGGCGCGGTTGCGGTGCTGATTAAAGAAAATACAGCAGTGAGGAGGGATGATGTGTTAGAGGGATCATCAAATGAGGCCATATGGGTCGAATTGAAAATTAAAAATTAAAAGGGGCGATCACACTGCTGGGCATGTATTATAGACCCTCAAACAATGGGAGGGAGATAGAGGAGAAAATATGTAGGCAAATTGCTGTGGTCCAAAAACCATAGGGTTGTAATAGTAGGGGATTTTAACTATTCTGACGGGACTGGACAGGTTAGATGCAGGAAGAATGTTCCCGATGTTGGGAAAGTCCAGAACCAGGGGACATAGTCTAAGGATAAGGGGTAAGCCATTTAGGACTGAGATGAGGAGAAACTTCTTCACTCAGAGAGTTGTTAACCTGTGGAATTCCCTACCGCAGAGAGTTGTTGATGCCAGTTCATTGGCTATATTCAGGGGGGAGTTAGATATGGCCCTTACGGCTAAAGGGATCAAGGGATATGGAGAGAAAGCAGGAATGGGGTACTGAGATGAATGATCAGCCATGATCCTATTGAATGGTGGTGCAGGCTCGAAGGGCCGAATGGCCTACTCCTGCACCTATTTTCTATGTTTCTATGTTTCTATCCAAATATTGATTGGGACAAATTTAGTGTGAAGGGTATACAGGGTGTGGAATTTTTGAAATGCATTCAAGAGAACTTTTTTGGTCAGTATGTAGCAAGCCCAACACGAGAGGAGGCAGTCTGGCATTTCATTTTGGGGAATGAAGCTAGGCAGGTTGAAGGGGTATTAGTGGGAGAGCATTTCGGTGCCAATGACCATAATTCAGTCAGATTCAAGTTGGTTATGGATAAGGACAAGAGTAGGCCTGGAATAAAAGTTCTGAATTGGTGAAAAGCTAATTTTGCTAAGTCAAGGAGTGATTTGGCCATAGAGGACTGGAAACAGCTACTTGTGGGTAAATCAGTGTCGGAACAGTGGGAGGCATTTAAGGAGGAGATCCGGAAGGCTCAGGCCAAACATATGCCCTTAAAGATAACGATTGGGAAAAATAATTTTAGAGCCCCCTGGATATCTAAGGACTTACAGGGGACGATTAAGAAAAAAAGAGACGCTTATGTCATATATCAACGGCTAATTCTATGGAAGCTTTAGAGCAATATAGAAAGTTAAGAGGCAAAATTAGAAAGGATATTAGGAATGCTAAGAGAGAACATGAGAAATTCTTGGCCAGTAAAATTAAGGAAAATCCTAAGATGTTCTACAAATATATTAAGAGTAAGAGGGTAACTAAAGAAAGGGTAGGGCCTATTACAGACCATGAGGGCAATCTTTGTGTGGAGGCGGAAGATGTTGGGAGGATTCTTAACGAATACTTTGCATCTGTTTTCACAAAGTAAAGGGGCAATGCAGATACTGCTACCGAGGATGGTGTGATATTCTGGATGAAATAATTATAATGAGAGAGAAAATATTAAGGGGTTTAGCAGCTTTGAAAGTCCCCAGGCCCGGATGAAATGCATCCCAGGTTGTTGAGCGAAGTAAAAGAGGAAATAGCAGAGGCCTTGACCATCATTTTCCAGTGCTCTTTGGATCTGGGCATGGTGCCGGAGGATGGGAGGACTGCTAATATAGTACCCTTGTTTAAGAAGGGAGAAAGGAACAGACCGAGTAATTGCAGGCCTGTCAGCCTAGCCTCAGTGATGGGAAAATTATTGGAAAAAAGTCCTGAAAGACAGGATAAATCTGCATTTGGAAAGGCAAGGATTAATTAGGGACAGTCAGCATGGATTTGTTAAGGGAAGATCGTGTCTGACTGACCTGACTGAATTTTTTGAGGAGGTAACCTAGAGGGTCGATGAGGGTAGTGCATACGATGTAGTATATATGGACTTTAGTAAGGCTTTAGATAAGGTCCCACATGGTGGACTGGTCATGAAGGTTATAGCCCATGGGATACAGGACAAAGTGGCAAGTTGTATCCAAAATTGACTTGGAGGAAGGAAGCAAAGGGTAATGATTGAAGGATGTTTTTGTGACTGGAAGGATGTTTCCAGTGGGGTTCCGCAGGGCTCAGTACTGGGACCCTTGCTTTTTGTGGTATATATCAACGATTTAGATTTGAATATAGGGAGTATGATTAAGAAGTTTGCAGACGACACTAAAATTGGCTGTGTGGTTGATAATGAAGAGGAAAGTCATGGGCTGCAGGTGGATATCAATCTACTGTGGGCAGAGCAATGGCAAATGGAATTTAATTCAGCGAAGTGGATGGTGATACACTTTGGGAGGGCTAATAAGGAAAGGATATACACATTAAGCAGTAGGCCACTTAATAGTGTAGATGAACAAAGGGACCTTGGAGTGCTTGTCCACAGATCCCTGAGAGTAGCAGGCCAGATGGATAAGGTGGTTAAGAAAGCATACGGAATCCTTGCCTTTATTGGCTGAGGCATAGAATATAAGAGCAGGGGGTTTATGCTTAAATTATATCATACTTTGGTTAGGCCACAGCTGGAGTATTGCGTGCAGTTCTGGTCGCCGTATTATAGGAAGGATGTGATTACACTAAAGTGGGTGCAAAGGAGATTTACTAGGATGCTGCCTGGAATGTAGAATCTTAGTTATGAGGACCGATTGGACAGCTGGGTTTGTTCTCATTTGAACAGAAGAGGTTGAGAGCAGACCTCATTGAGGTGTACAAAATATTGAGCGGCTTGGACATAGTGGATAGTAAGGGTCTATTTCCATTGGTGGTGGGGTCTATTTCAAGGGGGCATAGTTTTAAGGTGGTTGGTGGAAGGTTTAGAGGGGATTTGAGGGGGAGCTTCTTTTCGCAGGGGGTTGTGGGGTTCTGGAACTCATTGCTTGGAAGAGTGGTGGATGCAGAAACCCTCACCACTTTTAAGAGATGGTTGATGGGCATTTAAAGTGCAGTAACCTGCAGGGTTATGGACCTCGAGCTGGTAATTGGGATTAGGCTGGATGACCTTTTGTTGGACTGCAGGGAATAGAATACGGCCAGGGTGATCTCCTGGACTAGTTTCGATCGCCTGGATGGGTCGGAGAGGAATTTTCCCAGATTTTTTCTCCCTAAATTGGCCTGGGTTTTTATCTGGTTTTTGCCTCTTATTCTTAACACTGCTTGCACGTAAATGAAAATATTTTGTGACAAAACATAGCCAAATTTCAATTTTCCCGTGGAATTTGAGCTTGTGCAATTGATGTTTACCTTTTCCCTGCTCAGGTTCTTAAATCTCTCCATTGAATGTTGTTACAAAAAAGCAACAACAATAAGTTAAAAAAATGCCACTCTCACAGATATATCTTTTGCTTTACTTCAGAATTGCATGAAGTCTTTACCTTCTATAAGCTAAGCAAACACTATACACAGAAGTGGTGAGTCTTGTTTTGCGTAATGGTACCTTAATCATGAAAATCTTAGACAACTGTACCTTGACATGTCCCGAATGTTTTCTTTGTGTTCTTCCAACTTGCATGAAGTATTTAACAAGTTGTTCCTACCTTTCAATCAAATATATCGCCAAAAGAAGAACATTTTTGGAGACTAGTGCTCTCCTGAACTAACCCCACTGTGAGAATATAAATCATGAGGACTGATTTTCCTCGGCCCTGCTTTCACATAGTGCCTGTAAATGGGTGCTATTCCTCTGCTCCCACTGTGATCTTGAACACCGCTGCATTCAAGCATCTTCGATAGCTTTTCTGAAGAGGGTGCAGCAATGTAAATTTCATGCAAATGAATGTCAGAGGGTTGTGCACCCAGAGTTCCTCTAATTGCACCTGGTGTAAAACAAGAAACCTCACATTCAAATAAGCTGCCTCTTCCAACTCTTGCATTAACTTTCTTCAAACCCACAATTGTTTTCCCTGTTAGTTCAAAATACTGCTTGGCACCACTGTGCCAACCATTTACTAGCTCCCTTCAAGTCAGATTGAAAAGGTCCCTCAAGTGCAGCTTGGGCTATAGCTGCCACCCCAGCCATGGCACATCAGTACAAACGCATTCACAGGGGATGGAAACTTTAAACACACATGAAAACCACCGACTTACAAATCACAACTTATAGCATATTGAATAAAAAACTTACACAAGTCTTCAGAAGCCTCCATTATAAAAATCCTGTCCATTACCAATGACAACTTGCATTTATATAGCGTCTTTAATATACTAAAACGTCCCAAATTGTTTCACACGACTGTTATCAAACAAAATTTGATATCGAGCCACAAAAGGACAGATGAGAGGTAAGTTTTAAAGAGTGTCTTAAAGAAGGTGAGAGAGGTAGAGAGGCAGAGAGGTTTAGAGAGTGAAGGCCAGACCTGAGGGCCAAGGCAGCTGAAGGCAGCTGCAGGTCAATAGTGGAGCGATTAAAATCGAAGATGCACAAGAGACCAGAATTGGAGGAGCACAGAGATTTTAGAGGGTCTGGAGAAGGTTACAGAGATAAGGAGGGGCAAGGCCATGGAGGGATTTTAAAAAAAAGATGAGAATTTTAAAATTGAGCATTGCCAGACCGGGATCCAATGTCGGTCAGTGAGCACAAGGGTGATGGGTGAGCGGGAATGGGTGCGAGTTAGGATATGTGCAGCAGAGTTTTGGATGAGCTCAAGTTTATGGAAGGTGGAAGATGGGAGGCCGGCCACGGGAGCATTGGAATAGGCAAGTCTAGAGGTAACAACAGCATGTATAAGAGTTTCAGCAGCAGATGAGCTGAGGCAGTAGTGGAGTCGGGTGGTCTTTGTGATGGAGCGGATAGCGATTGCGAGCTCATCTCGGGGTCAAAGACGACACCAAGATTGCGAACGATCTGGATAGCCTCAGACAGTTGCCAGGGAGAGGGGTGGAATTAGTGGCTAGGGAATGCAACTTACATATGAATATGTAGGATATACAGCACAGAAACAGGCCTTTCGGCCCAACCAGTCCATGCTTGCGTTTATGCACCACTCGAGCCTCCTCCCATCTTTCCTCATTTAACTGTCAGCATAAACCTCTATTCCCTTCTCCCTCATATGCTTATCTAATCTCTCCTTAAATGCATCTGTACTATTTGCCTCAACCATTCCTTGCGGTAGCGAGTTTCACATTCTCACCACTCTCTGGATAAAGAACTTTCTTCTGAATTCCCTATTTGATTTCTTGGTGACTATCTTATATTGATGGACTCTAGTTATGCTCTTCCCCGCAAGTGGAAACACGCTCTCTGTTTCTACTCTATCAAAACTTTTCATAATTTTAAAGACCTCAATTAAGTCACCCCTCAGCCTTCTTTTTCAAGTAAAGAGATCCAGCCTTTTCATCCTTTCTTGATGGGTATACCCTCACATTTATGTATCATCTTTGTAAATCTCTGCCACACCCTCTCCAGTGCCTCTATATCCTTTTTATAATATGGTGACCAGAATTGTACGCAGTACTCTAAGTGTGGTTGATACAAGTTTAGCATAACTTCATTACTTTTTAATTCAATTCCTTTCAAAATAAACCCTAGTGCCTGGTTTGCTTTTTTTGTGGCCTTGTTAACCAGTGCCGCTACTTATAGTGATTTGTGTATTTGTACTCCAAGATCCCTTTGTTCCTCTACCCCATCTGGACTTGCACCCTCCAAGTAATAAGTGACCTCCAGATTCTTCCTACCAAAATGTAATACCTCACATTTATCTGTGTTGAACTTCATTTGCCAATTATGTGCCCATTCTGCAAGTTTATTAATGTCTTCCTGTAATTTGTTGCAGTCCTCCTCAGTCCTCCTTGTGGCGGAGACCAAAGACAATGGGGTGAAAATTCGGTCTGTTGCTGCCTCAGTCTGTGCCCCGGAGAGGCAGTAATGGCAGCGGTAAATTTTGCGGAATTACAGCAAGACTGTAACTGCAGTCTTGTCCTTTAATCATATCTGTAAATAAATGAGCATTATTACACAATTTCTACCACACAAGGCAGAAGGAGAACAAGAAAATATAATCCCATACAAAGCAAATATATCTTTCTCTCAAAAGTTGAAGAACTGGAAAAGGCTTCCAATGTCGGAAGTTCAGTGTGGGAGATTTGCCAATTAAAAAAAATTAGATCTAAAAATATAGAAGATGTAAAACTGGTGACACACCAAAATGTTTTTACTACTGGAGTCTTTTGTGTAATAACCATAGAAACAAATCTGTATCGATGACATGCAGTGTTATTCGTGTCATCAAAGGAAGAACATGTTTAAATACAGGTAAATAATGGAAGTTTTCCAAAAATAATACATAGAATTAATTTGCAATAAGATACTTGCTTTCAGCTAAATTACTGCTTTTGATTTGTAAAGGAATTACTTTTTTTCAATATCTTTCATCAGTTCTTAACATTAGAACATAAAAATGTAAAGTTAGGAAAAGACCAGAGGTGGGAACTAAGTAGCATCCTATCCTTTTACCTGTGGGGCCTGGACTTGGATTTAGCCCATATTGATGGGTTTCGGGCAGTAGAATCCTTTATAAAATAAGTTTGGATTGTCCAAACCCAATTCACCATAAGGATGAGGGCACAGCCTCTTAAGCCCAGATTTTCTAATAGGGCATGATCCCCACACCCCAACTCCTACATCCTGTGTAGAATGAAGACTTTCAGCCAATCCAACAGACACATTGCACAAACTAATTCTAGGACTACAATGCTTAGTGGAAGTGGAAGGCTCTGTATACACACTGCAAAAACTGATTGCAATCCCATTGCATTGTTACTGTATTATTGACCTGCCTCGTAAGCACAGGTATGCCTGTATGGTGTTGAAAAATTCCCAGTACCTGGTCAGACTGGCTGATCAGTGGTAGAAGTGGAGCCAAGCCAAGATCAAGGCCTTGACCCCCATATAGGATCCCTATTTCAAAAATATAATTTTCAATGCAACTCCTTTACAAAGAACCCTGCTGAGGACAGAGTCATGTTATTTCTGGAGCGGGATCTTGCATGCCTTCCCCATGCATCCTTCAGCCAATCTTTCCAGCCTCATTGCTGGGTGGGTGCCTTTAATGCCCATCTAGTGCCTGCCATTGTCAGTAGAGAGCCACCCCCTTGTCCCAGATCACCCTCTGAGGCCAGACATGGAGATTCCTAATGTCCTTGTCTCAGCAATTACACCGGGATGCACTCCATTGCAGAATTTCAGGGCCATAGACGTTGTTATTATTGGAAATGTGATCAAAATTTGCTATTAGTCACAATCATCACTGAGAGTATTCAGATTTAGTATAGGATCTGGTATAAGAGTAGATCACAAGCAAATAAATGTTCACATCTGGATATAGTGTGTACAATTATTTCTTAGGGGTGGAAAATCAGCTTCTGCTGCATGAACTATGACTAACCAGTGTATACGAGGCAGGTCAACAATACATGTATCAATCGACTGAGGTTGTAGCTAGGCTCTGCCAATAAAACAAATTTGCTGTAAATTATTATTTATGATTAACAACAAAGTAATGATCAGCCATGATTTTATTGAATGGTGTTGTAGGCTCGAAGGGCCGAATGGCCTACTCCTGCACCTATTTTCTATGTTTCTATGTTTCTATGTTAATTAAAATGAAGAATATTCCTAAATCCTAATCAGTGCAATTATAGTGATCCAAAGCTAAAAAAATAGTGCCCATTAATTTGAGAAAGAAAATTCTTCTGTCAGCTTGGGACTCAAGGCACTGACAGACATAGGGAAGGGGGGAAATCACATTTATTTTTGCTAAGATATGGGAGAAAGAACAATTAAGTGTTTTAGAAACGTAGAATCATGTTTGCATAGCTGATCATTCACCTCAGTACCCCTTTCCTGCTTTCTCTCCATACCCCTTGATCCCTTTAGCCATCAGGGCCATATCTAACTCCCTCTTGAATATATCTAACGAACTGGCATCAACAATTCTCTGCGGTAGAGAATTCCACAGGTTAACAACTCTCTGAGTGAAGAAGTTTCTCCTCATCTCAGTTTTAAATGACTTACCCCTTATCATTAGACTGTGACCCCTGGTTTTGGGCTTCCCAGACATTGGGATCATTCTTCCTGCATCTAACCTGTCCAGTCCCGTCAGAATTTTATATGTTTCTATGAGATCCCCTCTTATTCTTCTAAACTCCAGTAAATACAGGCCCAGTCGATCCAGTCCTCCTCATATGTCAGTCCTGCCATCCCGGGAATCAGTCTGGTGAACCTTCGCTGCACTCCCTCAATAGCAAGAACGTCCTTCCTCAGATTAGGAGACCAAAACTGAACATAATATTCCAGGTGAGGCCTCACCAAAGCCCTGTACAACTGCAGTAAGACCTCGCTGCTCGTACACTCAAATCCCCGAGCTATGAAGGCCAACATGCCATTTGCCTTCTTCACCGCCTGCTGTACCTGCATGCCAATTTTCAATGACTGATTTAATTTTGCACACCAATCTCTTGTGTGGGACCTTGTCAAAAGCCTTTTGAAAGTCCAAATACACCACACCCACTGGTTCTCCCTTGCCCACTCTACTAGTTACATCCTCAAAAAATTCTAGAAGATCTGTCAAGCATGATTTCCCTTTCATAAATCCATGCTGACTTGGCCCGATCCTGTCACTGCTTTCCAAATGCACTGCTATTTCATCTTTAATAATTGATTCCAACATTTTCCCCACTACTGATGTCAGGCTAACCGAACTATAATTCCCTATTTTCTCTCTCCCTCCTTTTTAAAAAAGTGGTGTTACATTAGCTACCCTTCAGTCCATAGGAACTGATCCAGAGATGATAGACTGTTGGAAAATGATCACCAATGCATCCACTATTTCTAGGGCCACTTCCTTAAGTACTCTGGGATGCAGACTATCAGGCCCTAGAGATTTATTGGCCTTCAATCCCATCAATTTCCCTAACATAATTTCCTGACTAATAATGATTTCCTTCAGTTCCTTCTTCTCGCTAGACCCTTGGTCCCCTAGTATTTCCAGAAGGTTATTTGTGTCTTCCTTCGTAAAGACAGAACCAAAGTATTTGTTCAATTGTTCTGCCATTTCTTTGTTCCCCATTATAAATTCACCTGAGTCTGACTGTAAGGGACCTATGTTTGTCTTCACTAATCTTTTTCTCTTCACATATCTATCGAAGCTTTTGCAGTTTTTATGTTCCCAGCAAGCTTCTTCTCATACTCTAATTTCCCCCTCCTAATAAAACCCTTTCTCCTCCTCTGCTGAATTCTAAATTTCTCCCAGTCCTCAGGTTTGCTGCTTTTTCTGGCCAATTTATGTGCCTCTTCCTTGGTTTTAACACTATCCCTAATTTCCCTTGTTAGCCACGGTTGAGCCACTTTCCCCGTTTTATTTTTACTCCAGACAGGGATGTACAATTGTTGAAGTTCATCCATGTGATCTTTAAATGTTTGCCATTGCCTATCCACCATCAACCCTTTAAGTATCATTCTCCAGTCTATCCTAGCCAAATCACATCTCATACCATCGAAGTACATATACAATTCCTTTAAGTACTGTGATGAGGTCGGTTATTTTTATTTTAGAAGTCACAGGGGCCTTTTCAAACTCGTTAGGATCAAAGGAACACCAACAGGGACAGATTAGGATCAAACTGGTTACTCCCACCTGGCTGATACAATACTTCCCAGTATAGTTACCTTCTGGTGCTTTTCTGGCAGGGATGCCGGGAATATCCAGTTGAATATATATATCAGCCAATTTTCATTGCATGAAGTCCCTTGGTGGTGGGAAAAATCTAATTGAAAGATAAACTGGCTATCACTCTGTGACATGGATTCCAGGCGAAGAATATTCGTAATTTCCATGGAGTGAACTGACAATTCACACTGATCCCTCTTCTTTCTGAGATGAATTGATTGCCGTTCCCTAATCGCACCTACAGGATTCTGTCCCATGAACAGAACCCTCCGCCTTTCTTATTTTCTTGAAGACTCAGTATAGGTCACCAAAAAAGGACAATTTGCTACTATTTTTCTGTTCCCTTTCATGTACCAGAGAGGTCACCACTTCAATGACTAGGTACATACTATCGAAGATTTTAAGTTTCAGGTCAATGTAACCATTTGATCCTCTTTTCCTTTTCTTCACCATCTCTGGAGCCACCATCCTCTGTGGATTGCAACGTCTTCTGATTTTTATTGGCTGGGAGGAAATACATTTCTTGGGGTCATGGTGAAAATCTACCAGTTTTTATTTGATCTCCCCTCCTTATAACTGGGCTGAAAATTTCACAAAATTTACCCACACTTAAAATGAGTTTGTCAAAACAGACAACAGAAGAGGATTCAAAATAAACCTCGGGCCCTCAGTATTGTTTAATTTCTACAACAACAATGGAAATGATCAATGAAGCAGTTGCTTTGAGCACATGAAGGGAGTGATATTTTATGGTGAAACTGCTCATAGTAAAATCTGAGCAAAGCAGAACCTCTACTCTCAAATGAAATGGCAACTTTTTTCAATAACATCATTAATAATATCAAGTTCACTGGGTTAGGCACATTCCACGGAAACAAAAGAACAAATAAACATTAGTGCATTGTACCAACCCTTGCCAGGAAACAATTTGTGAAATGCTTTCCTAGATTGATGTGATGAATTAAAGTAACTATTTAAAACAGGTGGAGCGACTCCTGTTTGATTCCTCAAGTAAAGATGTAATGCAGTGCAGTGTATTGCAGCGTCGAGAATCCGCATTTCCAGAACCCGGAATGTTCCAGAATCTGGATTCTGACTGGCCGGTGGCAGGTTCGGCCGGAATCTGTGAAATGTTCCGGAATCCGGAGCCGACGACCCTGCCGACCTTGGGGCCTCGCTGCCGCTCACCTTGCCGCCACTGCCCTTACCTCGGGGCCTCCTCGCCAGCCCGCCCGACGACATCCCTTGATGGGGCCCGCCCAACAACCACCTCCGCGGGGCAGGATGGCTCTTCGGTGGGGATCCCCCCCCACATTTCTGACATTCCGAAATCCGGAAATACCCATACCTGGGCTCGGATGTTTCCAGATACGTGACGTCAGAAAACAAATCAAAAATCCGGTAAAGCCTGGAATTAGGAACGGTCTCAGTCCCGAGGGTTCCGGATTTTAGGTGCTGCACCTGTACTCACTACAAAAAAGGATAGTATAATGCACTACACTATCGTATTATAGAAACTATGGGCTGGAATTTGCGATGGTCAACAACGGCAAACTAACAGCTTTCGCTGATATTACGCTTTTGAAACTGATCGCAACTTCAGGATGTAGTGCAGCACATCTCATTGTGGAAATCCTTTTTTTGTTTTATTGTCCATCCCTAATTGCTCTTGAGAAGGTGATGGTGACCCGCCATCTTGAGCCGCTGTAGTCTGCTTGGTAAAGGTACAGCCACAGTGCTGTTAGGGAGGGAGTTCCAGGATTTTGACCCAGCGATGATGAAGGAATGGCAATATGTTTCCAAGTCAAGATGGTGTGTGACTTGGTGAGGAACTTGGAGGTGATGGTGTTCCCATGCACCTGCTGGCCTTGTCCTTCTAGGTGGTAGATATCGCGGGTTTGGGAGGTGCTGTCAAAGAAGCCTTGGCGAGTTGCCGCAGTGCATCTTTTAGACGGTGCACACTGCAGCCACGGTACGCCGGTGGTGGAGAGAGTGAATGTTTAAGGTGGTGGATGGGGTGTCAATCAAGTGACTGCTTTGTCCTAGATGGTGTCGAGCTTCTTGAGTATTGTTGGAGCTGCACTCATCCAGGCAAGTGGGGAGTATTGCATCACGCTTCTGACTTGTGCCTTGTAGATGGTGGAAAGGCTTTGGGGAGTCAGGAGGTGAGACACTCACCACAGAATGATGGTTGGGGATTCGGTGTTGGTAATTCCGTTGAATGTCAAAGGGAAGTGGTTAGACTTTCACTTGTTGGAGATAGTCATTGCCTGGCACTTGTGTGGGTACGAATGTTACTTGCCACTTACCAGCCAAAGCCTGAATGTTTTCCAGGTCTTGCTGCATGGACTGCCTCCTTGTCTGATGAGTTGCGAATGGAACTGAACACTGCAAGCATCAGTAAACATCCCCACTTTTGACCTTATGATCGGAGGAAGGTCATTGTTGAAGCAGCTGAAAATGGTTGGGCCTAGGACACTGCCCTGAGGAACTCCTGCAGCGATGTCCTGGGGCTGAGATGATTGAGCTCCAACAACCACAACCATCTTCCTTTGTGCTAGGCATGACTTGATCCTGAAGTTGTGGTCAGTCATTCACTGCTTCGACACTAGCTGCGCTGTGCCCCCCTCCCCATCCCCCCACCTCCATAGCCAGCAATCAGTGTAATCAGTGAAATCAGTGGTCTTTTCCGTGGTAATAACGCTGTTAAATATGTTATGTAAAACATTTTTGGCCTTTTTGGATGAGGGGCAACTGGAGTTTTAACAGAATATTGACTGCTAAACAAACATTATGGCTCTGAAAAACGAATTTTAATTTTGTGGAGTATTAGATTTCTCCAATATGATAAAAACTACAGGGTCCAAAATCGGTGAAACCCAAGGCCCGCCCAAGTGCTGCCTAAAGGACCGCCAATGGCCGCCGAGAGACCGGGCGGTACTTTGCCAGGAAGATGTCACTAAAAGTGATGGCAATACCGCCCGACGGCAAAATAATGGCTTACGTTGCCAATTTGGGCGGCAGCTCTCAATCTCAGCGGCAAAGGCTCTTGCCGGCCAAGTGCTGCCGCGGATGGAGTCGGGCCGAGGGAGGGTGGAAGACCTGAAAATAAAAATCATTACAAAGAAAAAAAAACACCACAACACCTTCGAGGACCCCATCCAGGTAAGTCGCTGTAAACATTTTTTTTTAAAAGATGTTCACTAACCTTTTATTGCAGGTCTTCGTACTTACTGTCCGGGTTAGACCAGTCTTCATGCAATGGCCCTTCCCCTGCTGGCGCTGACTCCCGCCTGCACCAATCTGGCAGCTCGGTGGGCGGGAGATCACTTACGCTACTTGGTCGTCAGCAGCCGTCAGCGGGCGGTTCCCAGCAGTACTCCCCTGCCGCCCGCTCCAGCCCAAGTATAAACTGGCACAGAGAGGAGACCGGAGGCAAAACTTGGCGCCAGTCAGTGGCAGTGGGCAGCATTGGGCGGTAAGGCCACCAATATCGGGGTCCCAATTTTTAAGAAACTTAAAAAAAAAATTGTTTCGCATTTTCTTAAGTTTGTTCATGATTATATTAGGTTCTGCCTCACTCTCATGTGAGAGCCCCAATCTTTGTTTTGCTCTCTGTAACATTTTTAAAAACTTGGGATAAAAGCATGTTCTCATTTCCTGGTTCCCTGTCTGTGAGAATTTTGCAATGTGATTGGCTGCTTAGACAGCTTATTGATATCACAACAACACATGTTAGAGATTTCCCACTAAACTGCACTAAAATTTCTTATGCATTGAAAAAGGAAAATTCGCCACAGAAATTCCAAGATTTCTGTGGACAGGTTTCTTTGGCACCAGCAGCAAACGCCTTTGCTTCACTGCTGACTGCAAATTCCGGGCCTATATTTTGTAACTGGGTTGTGTTTGGCAGTATCTTGATAGTGTGACAGTGATCCAACATATTGGACTGGATTCTCCTTTGAATTACCACACCTTTTGGGGTGGATTTGGGGCATAAAATGGAATAAAATTGGTCCTTTAATGCTACCACCTTAAAACTGCTGCTTAAAAACTGCACCAGAATTATCTTCCCAAAAGAATCACCACTGGGCCCACCGGGAACCCAATCGTCACAATTTAAATACAGGTCCAAAGTCTGAGCAGTTGGGAGTTTGAGAGTCATGTTGAGTGTGACTTGGCAGAGAGTTTTTTCCAAGGGTGAAACAGGATAGAGGGATGCATGCAGTGAGGAATAAAAGGAAGTATGTAGAGGGAGCAGAGAGACCACAGGAAATGGTGAGATTGAGTGGGCAGCTGTGATATGGGTCTGAAGGTCTATATGGAGGGAGAGGTTTAGGAAACACAGGACGATAATGAATTTGGAGCAGAGGGCAAAGAGAACTGAGATAGAGATTGCAATCACTAAATATGAGGATTCATCAGTACAGAGGCTGAAGGAAAAAAGGAAAGAGAAATTTGCGGTAGGGTTTGGGGAGGGTGATAGACAATGAGGTTTTAAAGTCGAGGCAAGAAGGGAGGAAGAGGGTGAGGTACTCAAAGAAGGTGAAGGTGCCAGGGCAGTAAGAGGAGAGGACAAGTTTTAACTTGATGATAGGAGCCATGCCACAGTGGTTTCCTCTTGGCAGGTGTTGGGAATTATACCAAGATGGAGATGTTAAGGGCTTGGGCTAATGATACAAGGTGGGGAGGCTTCAGTTAAGGGCAAGGTGTCAATATGATCATCCACAATATGGTCTGGAGGGAAATGTGAAGAAAGTTGTTGATCCATTGACAGAGTACACCAGGTGGATGGTGGTGGGTGAGGTAAGTGGGGTGGGAAAAATTGACAGGTTTAGGCATGTGTAGATGCACTTGGTAGCAACTTTAGCAAAGGGGAAGAATGGGGCAATTGGGGTTAATGCCATTAAGGAGGCAGTGACCAGTGTAATGATGGGTCTATCGGAAAATGCTGAGAGGCACAGAGAGTTGCCATGACCTTGTTCAAAAAGGGTTCAGGCCTTGTACAGTGGCAAGAGAGAAAGAAGGCAGAGGTCAAGGCAGGGAGCAGGCAGGCAATAAAGTCATAAAGGTAAAAATAGGTATGGTTAACATGCAAATAAAATTCCATTTAGAAAACAGGAATAGCATGATGAAAAAAATAAAGGGGTAAGAGGATGGAAATTAAATCAGGCAGTTATAAGCCAGAAAGAAAAAAACTGAGATAAGGGAACAAGATGTTAGCTTGGACAAAATAAAGTCGAGAGAAATGAGTATCATTAAATATGAACAAAAAAGATAAAGTTCCTGGATTGCAATGCTCAGAATGTGGGAAATAACCAGGGGCAATTAGAAGCAACTATGGTACAGAAATACAGAGATTTTACAGTGCGAACAGAAACTTCGCAGCAAATAAGTCAGGAGTGGAAAATAAAATTATCAAGTTGTAATATTTTTATAGGAGGGACAGAATAGATAAGAAAGGAAGAGGTGTGGTCGTATTGCTGAAGGAAGGAATGCATGCTGTAGAGAGGACTGATTATAAAACAAATTCCTCACAGCTGCTCCTGCTCAGGCGACACAACTTCACCAGTAGGGTGGCACAAACCCCATTTATGTACACAATGGTGTTTTCACTGCTTTTCTGGAGAAGTTAGGGGGGGGGAAGCGGGAACAGTCCCTTGGAAATTCTAGGCTTATATAGTTAGAGATCAAAAGGGCTTATTATAACAGAAGAGTTGTACTACAGACCGCCAATTGTGAAAGGAAAATGGAAGATGAAATTTTCAGACAGTACAGGGAAATAAAAAATATATTATTCTCGGAGATTTTAATTGCCTATTCGCTTAACGGAACAGGGAGGGAATAAACAAAGAGAGGGGAATGGAATTTTTAATGTGTGCATATTCCTCAGTGATAGTGACCATAATATAAGATTCAGGGGCTTAAATTGCCTCCTTCTATAAACTCCATTGCCTCCTCTAAGAGCGGATAGGCCTTACAGACCAGGGACAGACGGTTGGGCTGACCCATCCTCAATTGTCCCCAGGAGCGGTGAGAACGGGTTTCTCCACCACCCACGGAAGTTCCCGCCCTGTCGAGCACCCGCTCACCGACCGGCTGTGACCCTCTTTCCGCCCCGCAAGGGAAATTGCCCCGCGGGAACAGCGCCGCCACTGGCCGGTTGGTGCCACTGACAGTTTTCTCTGCTGGAAGCTGTGTGTGGCTGGGCGGCACATCCACCCTTAAAGGGGAGGTCGCATTGCCGCGGCCGCCATTTTATTTTAATTGTCAGCTGACACTGAGGTCGGCCCGACAATGGTGGCCACAGGTTCGGCCAGGCTGCCAACAGGCAGACTGGCACGGCCAAAACCCTCCCTGGTGGCCCAGTGGACCTCAATAAAAATGTGCAGAGTTGGCGGCGCTGATGACTGGGAGCAGCGGCCGACCCATCAGAATGGCACTTCCGCCCCACAGCCACCCGGAATGGCACCCGCTGCAAAAAAAAATTAAAGTGCTGGAACGACCGCGATTTAATAAATTGTAATGATGCAATGATTAATTGAGATGTAGATCTGCTGGATTGTAGTTAGGCTGGTAAACTTGATGTCATGCGTTTAATCCTAACCTCGATCTTATTAAAGTTATTCTTAGACGGTAGATATAACCATGCATTCAATTGCATACAAAGCGTATTAGCATATAATGTTAACGTTAATGATGAATAGCATGGGATGACTAATTGGGGATTGTCTGTGTGTTCTGTGTGTTGTGCTGTGTGTGTTGTGTTGTGTAACAGTAATAGTAGTAATAATAATAATAATCTGATATCTGTCAGCAATCTGGTATAGTACCTAAGCAATCTTATGCCATGCTCTTGTCACCTTTGCAGAAGAAGCTTTCAAAAAATCGTTCAGAGCAGCGACATACTGGTGTAGGACCAGCAGATGTGACCCCCACTAATGGACCGTGAGGAACGGGCCTTAATGGGGGTCCACAACCAGTCGGCCACCCGTGGTGGTGCCTGACCCGTTCCTGTGCCACGTGAGTAATGTATAAACCATTGGTGATTTAAAGTAATTTAATGCCATTTCAGTATAATATATTATTGATGTAATAGAAACATAGAAACATAGAAAATAGGTGCAGGAGCAGGCCATTCAGCCCTTCTAGCCTGCACCGCCATTCAATGAGTTCATGGCTGAACATGAAACTTCAGTACCCACTTCCTGCTTTCACGCCATACCCCTTGATCCCCCGAGTAGTAAGGACTTCATCTAACTCCCTTTTGAATATATTTAGTGAATTGGCCTCAACTACTTCCTGTGGTAGAGAATTCCACAGGTTCACCACTCTCTGGGTGAAGAAGTTTCTCCTTATCTCGGTCCTAAATGGCTTACCCCTTATCCTCAGACTGTGACCCCTGGTTCTGGACTTCCCCAACATTGGGAACATTCTTCCTGCATCCAACCTGTCCAAACCCGTCAGAATTTTAAACGTTTCTATGAGGTCCCCTCTCACTCTTCTGAACTCCAGTGAATACAAGCCCAGTTGATCCAGTCTTTCTTGATGTTATGTAATGTTATGTAATTAATGGTGGGGATGATGAAATATCATTGTAATGCAATGCAGATTCTATACTATTATGATGTTAATTATATGTGATGTCTGTCAGTATACTTATAGCAGTAGTGTTGCTCCTCGTACATATGCCTGTGTAGCGTAAGCATTCTCATGTGACCCTGGCTACCCTTTCTCATCTACTAACCTCATTTATGTTTTCTAGATCACCAGGCCTCACACGCTTTCCAGGTTCCCCAGGCTCATCAGCCTTCGCAGGATCCCCAGGTTCCCGTGGTTCCACCTGTTGTCTCCAGAAGCGAGGAGGCAAGAGCCTCCTGTTCTTCTGAAGGTCCTCCTATCCACCGAGGATAGTGAGGAGGTGGAGGAGGAGCCTGTAGCAGTCTTATCGTGTGTTCCTGCGGCCAAGTCCTCTTCCACTGAGGAAGTAGCGGAGCCAAGCTCCTTATAGCAGGGCACCCCGATTGGTTCCACACCTGCACCGATCCTGCGAAGGTTGGTTCGGCAAGGTTGTACTGCTCCAAGACCGGCAGATTTAAGTGTGGACATGGTGAATTTGTCCAAGACGAGCGTTGACATAGGTCGAGAGCTCCTCCAGGCAATGGGTGGGTTAACTGGCCACGTTGCCGTTCTGACAGCGGTAGTCTCGCAGGAGATGTCGGGGATGATAGCGCTGATGGTTGCTTCTCCATCTCCAGCCCCATCTACTAACCTGCCATTGCCCCCCACACAGCAGCAGTGCTTGAGGTACCCTGCTGCAAGGCGGCTTGGGGTTGGTAGGGGAAGGGGAAGAGATGGTGTTCAGATCAGGGAGGGAAAAGGAAAGGAGAAGCATGGCTGCAGGTAGGGAGGGTGGATTACTGTTTAAAAATGTGTTGCCTGTTGGGTGGATGGGTGGTTGGGCGTTTGTTATATTTATAATTGTTTTTTAAAGTATGATGTTGTTGTTGTTGTTGTTTTTATTGTAAATCTTATTTGTCATTTAAAACATTTTCACTTTTGGGGTGGGGGGGCGCGTACATGGGTGTTAACTGTTAATAAAATTTGTTGTTATTTATAAAATGTTCACTGTTGAGGTGGGGGTGGGGGCAGTACATGGGTGTTAACTGTTAATGATGTTTGTTTTTTTTTAAAAATTGTTGAAAACTTTTATAAACAGTAAAAAAAATTAATTAACTTTATATTGTTGTGCAGTGTCTTCAAATAGCAGAAACGTCAAACATATACAAAGTTTGCAAACACTGGCGAGGCCAGGCCAGGAAAGGCAAAGATTAAACATAATGTAACACAAGTGTAACTGTAACTCTCACCAACATAGCACAAAGCGATCATTTATGAGCTGCGGACACAACCGTCTTGCAGCTCCGTAACTACTACCAACGTTAGTTCAAGTAAATCGTTCATTTATGAGCTGCTGATGCAACAGTCCTGCAGCTGCGTAACTACCACGAGGCTTTTCCTGCGGTCTAGGGTGGAGTGGGGGCATAGTTTCAAGGCCAGCCTGATTGTCCTCCCCAAGGTCCTCGTCCACCTCCTCTCGTTCTCCTCTTCCATCTCTCCTCTCTCCTGAGGTGGATCAGCAGTCCCACCTGGCAATTCTTGCCCCATCCTGATAGCTAAGTTATGCAGCACACCATCCTGATCGCTAAGTTATGCAGACCTGCTCAGGTTGGTATTGTAATTTGCCTCCTGAGTGGTCCAGGCATCTGAAGCGCTGCTTAAGCACTCCAATTGTCTTTTCGACAATATTGCTTGTGTCTATATGGCTTTCGTTGTAGTGCTTCTTGGCTTCTGTCTGGGTCTTCAGCCAGCTGGCAAGGCCATATCCTTTATCCCCCAGCATCTAACTGTGACCTTGTGGCTGACACTTAAACAGGTCAGAGACAGTGCTCTCATGCAAGATGTGCGCATTATGGATGCTCCCCAGAAAATTTGCATTTACTGCCATGATTATTTGCTTGTGGTCGACAACGAGTTGCACATTCAGGGAGTGGAAAGCCTTTCGGTTCCGAAACACCTCTGCATCCTGAAAAGGTGCTCGCAGGGCGATGGGCATACAATCTATTGCTCCCTGCATCTTGGGGAAGTTTGCTATTCTTGAGAAACCCAAAACCTTTTCAGTCTGTGCCCCCCTGGTCATAGGGAAGCTTATAAAGTCCATCCTGCGTGCGTAAAGGGCTTCAGTCACCTGTCGAATGCAGCAATGTGTAGCGTGCTGAGAGAAACCTCAAATATCACCAGCTGAGGCCTGAAAGGAACCCGATGTATGGAAGGAAAGTGTCGCAGTAACCTTGACCTCAACAGGCAGTGCGGTCCTGATGGTGCTGTTAGACTGCAGATCTCCCTTAATGAGTTGCCATATCTCACTGATGACCTCCTTTCAGAAGCACAGCCTCCTAAGGCATGTGTTATCGGACAAGTTCAGGTATGACCGCTTATCCCTGTAAGTACGTAGGGTGTAAGGTCTCCTCATCCTCATCGGTCTGCCACCTCTTTGATTGAGCACATAATGCTCTTCAACATACCTTCTCCCATCTCTAGTCTGCAGCATGTGAATAGTCATCAATACTGGCTGAGAAATTATAATGCCCTATTTATATGTATTCAGAATTATTAAATTGTCCTCTAATAATTCAATAAAAAATGCAAATTCACCACAATATGATTAAATGGTTGTAATGAGATTTTAAAACCACGTTAAAAGCACAAATTATTTCAAAGCTCTCATGAACCTGAAGCAGCCTTTTATGAAAAGTCATCTGAATTATAAAATGGCGTCCATACCGCTGGGTTAAGGTCATGTGAATGCAGCTTTTTTTGAGTGTTTTTTTGGGCGAGCGATCATTTGGGCGGTATATGGGCGAGATGTCGAAAGTAACGCCCGGCAATATTCTGGGCAGTATTTGGGCATTAGTTTCCATTATAAACAGTCTTCTGGGCGGTGCACGAGTGATGTCGTCAGAATTTTAAAAAAATATATGGGCAGGCGGTTCAGCTAATTCTTGGCTTTAACTTTATGCTGAAACTTACACCGGCAATAAATGGGCAATAATTGGGCATTAGTTTCCATTTTTAATCAAATATGGGCATTCGTCTAAATCTTAGCGGGTAACTGGACGGTAACTGGGCAGTAGTGGGGTGAACCCAATGGAAAGTCTAGCCCCGAGCTGGAAGGAAAACAGAGGATTCAGTGTTACTGCTGATTATTAGAAAATATTGGTATTATTATCTATTATTATTAATTCATATTGGGCATGGATGATCCAGAAAACTTATTTTAAAGGGGCACCATTAGTTCTGTGAATTATTTGGTTAGAGATTTAGAAAAATGTACCATTCACATTGCAAAGATGTCTTAAAAAGTGTGTGTGTGATGTTATCATGCCATACTATCGGAAAAGTGGTAACTCACCTTTTCCGAATCTGAGGAATTTTTTTCTCTTCCCAAAATACCAACAATTCCTGTTCATTAAAAATTGAACTTCAACACTTAATGTATTCCATGGTTTTCCATGCAGAATACACAATGAGCTGGATACTCTCCTATTTCCCATTTAAATTTACAATGGACTCTCTGCAGATCTGAATTCTGAACTTTGACTAACGGTGTAAATTCCATGAGGTAAAATTTCACCTGAGTTTTCCCAACGTCCTGACATAACTTAGGTGGAAGATTGGTGAAAACCCTGCAGAAATGGCGTAAACAGCCGTTTACACTCTTTCTCCGGAGTTTCTGCCAAGCTTCTGCCAAGGTTATGGTGGGAGATCGGGAGGAGCCCCGCTTAAATTCCAGGCATACATATCTTTTCTTGAAAATTGGTCCAGGGTACAAGTGCTTAGGATATAGCAACTAATTTCAAAGCAGTACAGTATAAATTATCACATTTGTGGCTTCTTTCCCTCCTGTCCCTACTTCAACCTGCTGTATTAACCCTGGACCCACTTGTAGATAAAAAAAGTTGTTTGCACGGTACTGAATGAGCACAATCATGTGAGCACACACCTAACATGCACCTTTACACAAAAATAATTTTCATTTGTGGCTGTGCGATCCAGCAGTATAATTGGGCATCATTACATAATCTGCTCATTCATTGCTCTGTACACAGAGCTTGGATTATGATAGTGGGTGTTAGTTAAAACAATAGAAGCCCCATTTTCTTGATACTTTGACATGTCACAGTTGCTGGCTCAGTCCTCAAAGAGTTTTTTCAAACCAGATTGCTCCCGATCAGTACTTGGATCCAAAAAGTGTTTGCATTGATTAGGAGTTTGCTATGCATAAGATTTTTTTGTAATAGGAATTTTGCTAAAATTATATATTGTAGCTCCATTTCATCTCCTTAAGAGCTGAGTATTTGGAGAGTATCAGGAAGCATTTATTAACATTCTGTGTATTTTCAGCACAAGAGCTGGAATGTTACAGGTGGGCTAGAAATTGTCATGTTGCCCATCCTGGGGCGCTAACCTTCCTGGCTCGGGTCAGTTAACGCCCGGGGCAGAAGTCCCGCCTCTCGTGTAAAATTGGCTCTTTGTGATCCAGAAATGAGGCGGAGCGCCGTCTTGGGCGCTCTGACTTGTTTTGGGGGCGTTCCCAGAGCGGTAGTGTGACGCTGAGGTCAAGCTGTGCTGAACAGATCACTCTATGTGGCTGCTACGCATAGCACTGACACACCACAACGCCTCACCCCTTCATTTAAAGTGGAGGGCCACTGCAGACTCTGCAGCCCCTTTGCTGGGCACCACTGGTTCACCAGGTGCATTTTCGACTGGGCCAGTGGCCCGGCACACAAAAGGCAGTGCTGGGCTACACGATGGCAACCCGGTCGAAACAAGGGTCGCCATTGTCGGGCCGACGAGAACGTTGGCCGACAATAAAACATAGCGGCCCGGGATGCACAAGCCCTCCATTTAAGTGGCACCCCAGGCGAATGTCAGCGCCATGCACCAGCCGAGTGTCCCATGGGGCAATTTTCCCATGGGGTGCAAAGGTGTCGGAGCAGGGCTCTGAGCGGTCAGCGCACATGGCGATGATGTCATTGCCGTGTGCGCCATGCCTCGGAGTGCAAAATACAGGGTGAGGTGCTAACTGCCAATTGTCCCCAAAATCTCGCGGGCAATTTCAGTCGGGGCGCTACCACTGCCTGCCCATGGGTGAAAAGGGATTTGTGCCCCATTAGCGCTTACCAGCTAAAGGGGTGCAAGAAAGGGGCAATGTCAGTCCCACTATTTATATTTGTTTAAAAGAACTTGGGGTGTGAAATTCATTTACTTACTGCCACCTGTTAGTGCCAGCGATTCTCAAAAAAATGGTGGCCGCCGCTCTTGCGCCATCTGGAGGCGGTCCCTACAGTGGCTGCCATATTCATGGGCCCCTTTGCGCTGCTGGTAACCGGCAGTACCCTGCAAAGAAAAATTGCGGCATGGTGACGTACATCGGTGTGCAAGGTTAACATCACCTCTGCGAACTTTGACCCTAGTGCTCAATTCAGCGCTGGGTTCTAAGGTTAACCTGGTATGCTAGCAGGCTGACAGATGCTGGCAGAAGTGATATCTGCAGCTGTTACAAGGAAATAGACATCAATCAGGTAAGTTTGAATGGATGGGTTTGGCCTTGGCTTTTTGGTATTTTGTTGAAATGATGGTTTGCTGAAATATATGCGAAAAGTTTTAAAAAATGTTTTGGGAGTGCTGCTGGATGCTTGCATGGGCTTGGATGGTAAGTGAATGCCTTTGAGAAGACAGAACATGCTGCGAATATTCAGCATGTCACACTATATCCATGGAGTTCACGACTCAGGTCCCAAATGAGTATTTGCAGCAGTTTATGCTATCATTTCACATTTACAGCATCCGGTTGCAGAGGGAAGAGGAAGATGCAGCAGATGTAGATGCAGAAGAGGAGGAAGCCAAAGAGGAGAAATCAGACGTAAGGTTGCACCCCTTTGTGGCCGGGATAGCTGGGATGGAATCATCCACCTGTAGTGCCACTGACTGGGCAGGATGAATTTCTTGGGTGTGTGAAATGAGGAAGACACAAAGGTGGAGTTGTGCTGATAGGAGGACGGTAAAGGAAGAGGTGCAGGCCAGAAGGGGAATAACATATGAGGATACATGCATCTTGTTTTTTTTTCCGGCCCGCCACTGGCCAAGTGCTCAGCCATGCCCCTGCCAAGAACGTCCTGCATCGTCTCCTCCAAGGGGATGAGGTGATGCTCGGAATAGGAGATGTGCCTCGTCATTGATGCAAATTGTTAGGTGAGTGATTGGGGGCCCTGCATTGAGCACTGTGTGAGGCTAGTGGTACAGTTGGTAGGTGACGGCATTTGAAGATGCAGTCACTGACCTTGTCCAGTGGTCTGAGGTCATGAAGCTTCTTTGGGTATTGTAGCAAGGTGATGGGGATGACACTGCTGCCCTTGGTAATGTACTCGCACATTGTTATTTCTGGAGGGCCTCCTGGCCCCAGTGGATAGAGGACCAGTCTTGCAATGTTGACCCCCTGCAAAAACTGGAGTGCTGTGTGCGAAACCCTGGGTGCTCCTTCCCTGACTTGCTGAGCCATTTGTGTTAGTGCTGATGCAGTTTTCCCATTTGTTCAGTTTAGGAAGGTTAGTCAGCTTTAAGAGCTGAGTAATCACATTTGGAATTTCTTTTAAATATTCAATATTTGTGAAAAGACAGAAATGGCTGAAAAATGTATTGAATCAGTGCATTTTATTTTCCCTTGCTTTAAATTTCCGAGCTCCTCACTGCCACAATGCATTGGGAGCTTCACAGCCTCTCATACAGACACCTGGGAAGAAGCAATGGCTCACCAGGACTACAAATTGGTCCCAGATTCCTCGGTGCAATGCCACCAGGATGGTGTTACGCCTAAGGTTAGCGCTGGGCCACCCACCTCCATGCCCCTCACACTAATTTAGCTCAGTTAGAGCTGCGGCCATTTTGGACCGCCATTAACGGCAGTTGGCGGTGACACCGACTGTTTTGCTGGCGATCACCAATTTCCCCCCCCTTGTTGTCAGAGTAATATCGTTTCTAAGATATTGCATACAAAAGGTAGGTGGGTATTGGGAAGTATGTCTCCCAGTCATTGTGGTCTCCTGGAACTTGTTTGATAGTCTTTGGTGATTAGATAGATATTTTTCAGTTTTTTTCCAAAATTGACCTAAGGTTTTATCTTTGGATTTTAGCCTTTCCCATGAGATTACATGAACGGATCATGGAATGAAAATCGGACGGATCCTATAAAGGTTGGGCGATCCTCCCTACCAGATTAATGGTAAGGTGGTAAAGATGAAAATCTAGCTCATTGTATGTGCTTCTTTGCTGTGGCAGTCAAATGTGTTGCTTTGCATTGGTGGTTTTGCTGTGGACTGTTCTCGGCATCAAAATGAATAAAAAGCTCCACAATACCTGTTGCTTATCTTTGTGATCTAAATATGCTAATGAGGCTGAGTTAAATACAAGACTACATTTTTTTTAAAGATTAAGGGGCCAAAATTCGTTAATGCCCCATTTGGGAGAGGTAACCGAGGTGAGGCCGGACTTCTTGAGCCCGGTGCGGCAATCCCGCCCCGGCTGTGAAATTGGGGTTACCACCCCCGAAAGGAAGTGGAGCGCAATGTTGCTTCTTCTCGGGGGAGGGAGCGGGGTGCTAAGCATGGGAATTTTCCAGCACTACGTGGAGTGTCGCATAGCACTGGTGGAAGCATAGGGCCCTCCCCTGCTGTTAAAGGGGAGGGCACACTGCGAACTCTGCAATGGGGCAAGGGGCCACCACTTCTTCACCGGGGAGCAGGGTGCCATGGCAGCAGTGCACACAGAGTGCCGGGCTGTAACAACGCAACACGGACCCTGCAAATTCGACAATGCAAGGCCATTGAAAAAAAAATGCTGCCATGCAACTCCCCTTTAATTTTCGTCCAACGAGTGGTATGTGCCTGGTTTGCGATCAGCAAGGCTGGCGCGGATGTTGTCCACGGCGGGCTCAAAAGGACGTTACCGAAGTTTCGCTCCGAGGCGAAAATTGGTCGCTGCGCACGGTGATGACATCATCGTCGCCGGCGCTGCGGTCCGGGGTGCTACCGGCGGGTGCGGGGCACTGCCCGTTTGCGCCTCCACTAACTCCCAAGAAATTTTGCGGGAGCCGTAGTGGCCCTGCGACCCGGGTGAGTAATCGTTTGCGCCCCGTTAGCGCCCCCGGGGCTGCTAATAGGAGGCGCAAATGATGTGAATTTCTCCACCTAAGTAGCTACCCAAATGATCAAATGGTGGATAAAAGCAGCACATGGTACAATACTGAACCATGCAAATAAGGAAGGTCTCAGATTCAATTCTACGGTCAATTAGCAGATCTGTCGGGACAGTAATGGGAGCTACAGTTGGTTTCAATGGCCCTGAGTGAGAGGGCAGCAAAATCAGCTGAGCGTCCCCTCTTGATCACTCTTGAGTGCCTGCTGGAATATGCATGCAGGCATCAATCAGGAAAGGCTGAGCTTTGGTCATGTTGTTCCCTCGAGTTGAATAGCCTGTCACTCCTTACTGTCCAGGCTTCATTTATGAAGAAAACGTTAAGTCGTTTAGTGCTGCTCTTGAAGTGTGAGGCTACATCTCAGGACAAGAGAGGAGAAATGGGGAAGCAATAGGTTCACAATCATTACAACCCTTGCTCACTTACAAAGTGTTTGTTAGGAAGATTTTGTGAATTGATGGGAAAGTTCATCCTTGAAAACAATTCCAAACCATAATTATTAATGTTGTACTGAGTGAATATAAATGTCCACAAATAACTTCCCATGAAAGTTTGAGGTTAATCCATTATCAAGAGGAAAGCCCCTGAACACAGTGCAGGGCCCATCCTATTCCTGTAAATCATGTGCCTTTCAGAAGGCTTGCCTTTTGGACGCTGGCCCAGTTTCTTTTCAATAGCAGCTACTGCACGTCGCTGGGCATGACACAGCTGCTTACAATCTTTTACTGATTACTTGCAATGACTGTGTTGCAATAGAAGGCTCTACTTTACAGACAGCAGGAGACAGGCTGCATTTTCAATATTTGTTCAAGTGGGGTTAATACTGGAATTAGTTTGATCAAAAAATAAGTTGAAGCTGTTTCAAAGCAGGCTGTTGTCATCAGACAAACTGCTGCGTAGCCTAGAAATTCTGCATTCCGAGGGGTGGAACTGGGGTGCGATTCTGGCAAAGGAGGCCACAATGGGGTGGGGTTAAAATATTTTTCCTCATGTCGCCTTTGTTTCTTTTGCCAATCATCTTAAATCTGTGTCCTCTGGTTCTCGACCCTTCCGCCAATTGGAACAGTTGTTCTCTGTCCAGCCCCTCATGATTTTGAACACCTCTATCAGATCTCCTCAGAATCTTCTCTGCTCTAAGGAGAACAACCCCAGCTTTTCCAGTCTAACCACGTAACTGAAGTCCCTCATCCCTGGAATCATTCTTGTAAATCTTTTCTGCACTCTAAGGCCTTCACATCCTTCCTAATGTACGGTGTCCAGAATTGGACAAAATACTTCAGTTGAGGCTGAACCAGTGTTTTATACAGGTTCATCATAACTTCCTTGCCATTATTTATGAAGCCCAGGATCCTGTATGATTTTTTAACTGCTTTCTCAACCTTCCCTGCCACCTTCAATGATTTGTGCACATATACCCCCAGGTCTCTCTGTTCATGCACCCCCTTTAGGATTGTACCCTTTAGTTTATATTGCTTCTCCTCGTTCTTCTGACCAAAATGTATCACTTCGCACTTTTCTGCGTTAAATTTCATCTGCCATATGTCCACCCATTTCACCAGCCTGTCTATGTTTTCTTAAAGTCTATCACTATCCTTCTCACTGTTCACTATACTTTCAAGTTTTGTCCTCTGCAAATTTTGAAATTGTGCCCTGTATTCCCAAGTTCAAGTCATTAATATATATCAAGAAAAGCAGTGGTCCTAGTAACCGACCCCTGGGGAACCCCACCTTGTACTTTCCTCCAGTCTGATAAACAACCGTTCACCACAATTACATAGGATTACATAGGATTACATAGGATATACAACACAAAATCAGGCTATTCGGCACAACCAGTCCATGCCGTTGTTTGTGCTCCACTCAAGCCTCCTCCCATCTTTCCTCATTTAAATCTATCAGCATAACCCTCTATTCCCTTCTCCCTCATATGCTTGTCCCGCCTCCCCTTAAATGCATCTACACTATTCATTTCAACCACTCCCTGTGGTAGCAAGTTCCACATTCTCATAAGAACATAAGTGTTATGTATGCAATAAAGGTTCGAACTGAATAGTGTTTAACTAAGCTACACCCTTGCTTCTGCTTTATTTAGGGCCAAAGTGCCTGACTCACAAAATGGCTGGCCTTTTATACCAGAGCAGCACCATGTGGGTGCTGCTCAGTGGCATCCAACAATGACACCATTGGTGGCTACAAACAGCATGTACATACATGACAATAAGAACATAAGAAATAGGGACAGGAGTAGGCCATACTGCCCCTTGAGCCTGCTCCGCCATTCAATAAGATCATGGCTGATCTGATCATGGTCACAGCTCCAATTCCCTGCCCACTCCCCAGTAACCCCTTATCCCCTTATCATTGAAGAAACTGTCTATTTTTGTCTTAAATTTATTCAATTTCCCAGCTTCCATAGCTCTCTGAGGCAGCGAATTCCACAGATTTACAACCCTCTGAGAGAAGAAATTTCTCCTCATCTCTGTTTTAAATGGGCAGCCCATTATTCTAAGATTGTGCCCTCTAGTCTAGTCTCCCCCATCAGTGGAAACATCCTCTCTGCATCCACCTTGTCAAGCCCCCTCATAATCTTATACGTTTCGATAAGATAACCTCTCATTCTTCTGAATTCCAATGATTAGAGGCCCAACCTACTCAACCTTTCCACATAAGTCAACCCTCTCATTCCTGGAATCAACCTAGTGAACCTTTTCTGAACTGCCTCCAAAGCAACTATATCCTTTGGTAAATGTGGAAAGCAAAACTGCACGCAGTATTCCAGGTGTGGCCTCACCAATACTTTATATAGCTGTAGTAAGACTTCCCTGCTTTTATACTCCATCCCCTTTGCAATAAAGGCCAAGATACCATTGGCCTTCCTGATCACTTGCTGTACCTGCATACGATCTTTTTGTGTTTCATGCACAAGTACCCCCAGGTCCTGCTCTTTAGGTAAAGAAGTTTTGTAAAGAAGTTTCTTCTGAATTCCCTATTGGATTTATTGGTAACTATCTTATATTGATGGCCTCTAGTTATGCTCTTCCCAACAAGTGGAAATATTTTGTATCCACTCAATCAAAACTTTTCATAATTTTAAAGACCTCTATTAGGTCACCCCTCAGCCATTTTTTCAAGACAAAAGAGACCCAGCCTGTTCATCCTTTCCTGATATGTATAGCCTCACATTCCTTGTAAATCTTCTCTGTAGCCTCTCCAGTGCCTCTGTATCCTTTTTTTAATATGGCGACCAGAACTGTATGCAGTATTCTAAGTGTGGTCTACCTAAAGTTCGATACAGGTTTAGCATAACTTCTCTACTTTTCAGTTCTACACCTCTAGAAATAAACCCTGGTCATTAGTTTGCTTTTCTTATGGCCATGCTAACCTGTGTCACAACTTTTAGTGATTTGTGTATTTGTACTCCGAGATCCCTTTGTTCCTCTACCCCACCTAGACTCGCACCCTCCAAGTAATAAGTGACCTCTCTGTTCTTCCTACCAAAATGTAATACCTCACATTTATCTGTGTTGAACTTCATTTGCCAATTATATGCCCATTCTACACGTTTATTAATGTCCTCCTGTAATTTGTTGCAGTCCTCCTCAGTATTGACTATCCTCCTCCGATTTGGTGTCATCTGTAAATTTAGAAATTGTGTTTCTGATTCCAAAGTCTAATTCGTTAATATAAATTATGAACAACAGTGGTCCCAGCACAGATCCTTGTGGAACATCGCTACCTACCTTCTGCCACTGTGAATAGCTACCTTTTACCCCTACACTCTGCTTTCTGTCTTGAAGCCAGCTAGCTATCCATTCCACTACTTGTCCTCTGACTCCGCATTCTCTGAGTTTGTTCATCAGTCTATTATGGGGTACCTTATCGAACGCCTTTTGAAAATCAAGATAAATGACATCTATTGCAATACCATTGCAACACATGGTCAAGCAAGACTTTTCCTTTTGAAATCCATGCTGACTATTCATTATTATATTTTTGGCTTCTAGATGTTCTAAATTCTCCTTAATAGGGATTCCATTATTTTTCCTACCACCAATGTTAAGCTGGGTCATTGAATATATTTAAGGTGGAGATAGGCAGATTTGTGAATGATAAGGGAGCCAAGGGTTATGGGGAGCGAGCAGGGACGTGGAGTTGAGGCCAAGATCAGATCAGCCATGATAATGAATGGTGGAGCAGGCTCGGGGTGCCAAGTAGCCTACTCCTGTTCCTATTTCTTATGTATTCTTGCCTCTAAGTCAGAAGTTAAAGGTTTTGAGTCACACTCCCAACAGCCCAGCCGAATAGAGATTAAAGTGGTCTCTAAATATGGGCTTGATGTCCGGCTGGAGTGACTTCTGGCTCATTAGTAGTATTCCCGCCTCTGAGTCAGAAGAGTTGAGTTTGGGCCCACTGCAGACAGCCCTGGCGAGCGGCGTGGTAGCTCTCACACTTGAGTGATTACTTGTATCAGATGAGTGCTGGAAGCTCCCTCCCATTGCTAAAAGTAGCTGGGGCTCTTGAACATTGGCTGCAGCACCATTGGGAGAAGCTCCTCTAAAGCTGAAAACTGAGGAAGGCAATGGGAAACCACCTTAGGTGGGGGAATTGAGAACAAGAGGGCGCAATGGTAAAAATAGAACTAGGCCTTTCAGGAGTGAAATCAATAAGGATGTCTTCACACAAAGAGCAGTGGAAATCTGGAGCTCCCTTACCCAAAAGGGGTGATGCTGGGTCAATTGTAATAGGTTTTTCATAGGTCAGAATATTAAGGGATATGGATAAAAGTCAAGTAAATTGAGTTGAGGTTTTTGTTTTATAATACTCCTGTGAAGCGGCTTGGGACGTTTTACTGCATTAAAGGCACTATATCAATAGAAGTTGTTGTTGTTGTGCAGATCAGACATAGTCTAATTGAATGGCAAAGCAGGCTCGAGGGGCTGAATGGCCTATTCCTGTTCTTATGGGGAGAATTTTAACCTAAACAAACATGTGGGTTTGGAGCATTGGGGTAGTTAAATTGTTTAAAATCAATCTCAACCTGAACCCACCTCTAACCTGCCCACTTCTGGTTTTAATGGAAGCCGGACGGGAGGGAAGCCAACCTGCTACCAGGAGGCAGGATGTCAATTAAAATATTATAATGAAGCTGGAAGCCTTGTCTTTAATCTCCATTTTGTTTTTAACTCAAGCTGGTCGTGTTTCACATGAATTGTAAAACCCGACAGTAACAGCAAGGTGAGGGCTGCTGCATCCAGGAGGTGAGTGCCTTTACATCTACCTTCTGGATCTAGGGTCCCTGCCTAGCCAACCCCCATGATCGGAGTCAAACCCCCAGCCCTCGGATCGGCTTCCCGGACCGCCTCCACCTCTCCCCTGCCCCCGATCCTACAGAGGCCCCGATCTTCCTTCTCCAGCGCCCCCTCCCCTATCCTCCGGAGGCACCAATCTCCTTCTCCCTGCCTCCCGATCCTCCGGAAGCACCAATCTCCATCTCCCTGCCTTCCGATCCTTCAGAGGCACCAATCTCCTTCTCCCTGCCTCCCGATCCTCCAGAGGCACCAATCTTCCATCTCCCCCTCCCCCCCGCAATCCTACGGAGGCCCTAATCTTCCTTCACCCCCTCCCCATGATAATCCAGCCCTATGTTCCTATGTATGTAATGGGATCATGTTGTTACAGAGTTCAATGCTGGTTTAGCTAGCCTGAAGATAGGTTGCTTTGAGGATAACGCTGAGGGTGAAGAAGTGGTGTGGATAAGTACCAAGGTTGAGTTGGCCATGAGTTTTTGGGATGAGAGTTCAGAAGGGCAGGAGATCATGGGGGAGAGAGACTGACGGTTAAGAGGTTGATGGTTGCGGGGCCAAAGCTCATGATGTGGCAGAGTGTGAAGCTCAAGGTGATAGGCTTGAAGCTTGACAACTACTAACAGCATTATGAAGCCGAGGGGTGTGGCTCAGACCGCAATGGCAACCTGGTGGTTGGAAATGGCACAAGCGGATATCCCCAAGCCCTAGGTTCAAGGTTAGCCCACTACTACCAAAGTAAGAAAAACAGGATGAGTGGGGAGCAGGTATGCCATGGCCCGAAATAAGAATCCAGCGGCTGCAAACATGACAAGTCGGTAGGGGAGTCTTGAAAACCCGGTAAAATTCCATGTGGATGTAATTAAATTAAATGAATTAAATACAGTGAGAAAATTCAGGATAGCCACAAAATTGTGAGACTAGACATTTGGCATAGAGTCTCACTCGATGAAAGTGAAGGTTGGTGCGCTCAATATTCAGGACGTTTGAATTTACAGCCATTAAGATTAATGGTTTTAAAATCAAGAGCACCATTAATTGGACACACCGACCTCCAAGTCTGATTCTCCAACTTCTGCTCCCATTGAACAAGGCTTCTCACCGGGAGCAGGATATTGCAATTTGAGGCTTTTAATAATGTTGAATGTGGAAAACCACCAAATGACCAACATGACCAACTGGACTGGAATAGGGTGTTGTGGTCCGGAATGGCAATAACAGACAACTCAGGTGGACCATGCCCCTGACAGTTGTTGGCCAATTTTATGGACCAGTTAAAATTCTTTCTGTAATTTTGCGTGTTAGTTGCATTAGAAATTGTATCTTTCCCTGGGGGTACTTGAGAGGCTGAAGTAAAAAAAAATGACTGACCACCTCTTTTAAGTTTTTAAGAACTTTCCAGTACTGTAATGCTGATACAAACCCTAATATTTTATAATAAGTAGCTGATCTCCTGTGACGTTGCACAGAGGGATTTAATACCAGGAAACACTAGAGCTGGGAGAAGAGGGAAGCACAGTGCTCGAGCAGAAAATTGGCAGGGGTGCATGTGACCAGAGCAGTCAGTAGAGAGTGCAGCTCATCAGCAGAGCAGTCAGCAGAACAGGCACATGATCAGAAAATGGGAAGAGTACAACATTGCCACCTAGTGGATATGTAACTACATTGTTACTGCTAATTGTTGAAATGAGAACAGGAGGAACTTAGGAATTAACATTTCAGGTCAATGACCTTCCATCAAAATGGATAATGCTATGAAAGCATATGTAAAAGAACATTATGCAAATGGTGTCTGCACTGTATATGGGAAACCATTGACAGACATCAAACCATCATCGTATGCATTGAGAGCCATCAATTTCAACCCAAACATTTCTGGAATGGATGTTGGAGATCAGAGTGGTGGTTTACTATCACTTCTTCATCAACTCAGGTGGAAGGTGTTTTGAAGCCTCAAATCTGTTTCTCTCTCCATATATGCTGCTTGATCTGTTGCGTATTTCCAGCATTTTCTGTTTATATTGTAGCATAACTTCCTCTCCTTTGTATTCCAGCCCCGTTGTAATAAAGGTGGATGGATACGAAATTGGCTAAGTGACAAAAAACAGAGAGTAGTGGTGAAAGGTTGTATATTGGACTGGAGGAAGGTATAGAGTGGTGTTCCCCAGGGCTCGGTACTCGGACCACAGCTTTTCTTGATATATATTAATGACTTAAATGTGGGCACAATTTAAAAATTTGCATCTGACACAAAACTTGGAAGTATAGTGAACAGTGAGGAGGATAGTAATTGACTTCAAGAGGACATCATAGAATCATAGAATCATAGAAATTGCATGGAAGGAGACCATTTCGATCCATCGTGTCTGTGCCGGCCGACCAAGAGTTATCCAGCCGAATCCCGCTTTCTAGCTCTTGGTCCATAGCCCTGTAGGTTAAGGCACTTTAAGTGCACATCCAAGTATTTTTTAAATGTGGTGAGGGTTTCTGCCTCTACCACCCTTTCAGGCAGTGAGTTCCAGACTTCCACCACCCTCTGGGTGAAGAAATTTCCCCTCATATCTCCTCTAAATCTCCCCTCAATTACTTTAAATCTATGCCCCCTGGTTGTTGACCCCTCTGCCAAGGGAAACAGATCCTTCCTATCCACTCTATCCAGGCGCCTCATAATTTTATGCACCTCAATCAGGTCTCCCCTCAGACTCCTTTGTTCCAAAGAAAACAGACCCAGCATTTCCAATCTTTCCTCATAGCCAACATTCTCCAGTCCAGGCAACATTCTTGTAAATCTCCTCTGCAGCCTTTCCAGTGCAATCATATCTTTCCTGTAATGTGGTAACCAGAACTGCACAGAGTACTTCAGCTGCAGCCTAACCAGTGTTTTATACAGTTCAAGCATAACCTCCTTACTCTTATATTCCACGCCTCGACTAATAAAGGCAAGTATTCCATATGCCTTCTTAACCACCTTATCTACCAGGCCTGCTACCATCAGGGATCTGTGGACCTGCACTCCAAGGTCCCTTTGTTCCTCTACACTTTTCAGTGTCGTACCATTTAATGTGTATTCCCTTGCCTTGTTAGACCTCCCCAAATGCATTCCCTCACACTTATCCGGATTGAATTTCTTTTGCCACTGTTCCGCTCACCTGATCAGTGCATTAATATCTTCCTGCAATCTGCAGCTTTCTTCTTCATTATCACCACACAGCCTATTTTAGTGCCATATGCAAACTTCTTAATCATACCCCCAACATTTAAGTCCAAGTCATTGATATATACCACAAAAAGAAAGGGACCCAGCACTGAGCCCTGCTGAACCCCACTGGATACAGTATCCAGTCACAAAAACACCCATCAACTATTACACTTTGCTTCCTGCCTCCGAGCCAATTTTGGATCCAACTTGCCATTTTGCCCTGAATCCCATGGGCTATTACTTTCATGACCAGTCTGCCATGTGGGACCTTATCAAAATCTTTGTTAAAATCCAGATAGACTACATCATACGCACTGCCCTCATCGACCCTCTGGGTTACCTCCACGAAAAATGCAATCAAGTTAGTCAGACACGGCCTTCCCTTGACAAATCCATGCTGACTGTCCTTGATTAATCCATATCTTTCCAAATGAAGATTTATCCTCTCCCTCAGGATTTCTTCCAATAATTTTCCCACCATCGAGGTTAGGCTGACTCGCCTGTAATTACTCGGTCTATCCCTTTCTCCCTTTTTAAACAAAGGTACAACATTAGCAGTCCTCCAGTCCTCTGGCACCACACATGTAGCCAGAGAGCATTGGAAAATAATTGTCAGAGCCTCTGCTATTTCCTCTTTTGCTTCTCTTAACAGCCTAGGATACATTTCATCTGGACCTAGGGATTTATCCACTTTCAAAGCTGCTAAGCCCCTTAATATTTCCTCTCTTATTATGTTTATCTCATCTAATATTTCACACTACTCCTCCCTCATTGCAAAGTCTGCATCGTCCCTCTCTTTTATGAAAACAGATGCAAAGTATTCATTAAGAATCCTACCCACATTTAATGCCTCTCCACACAGATTTCCTTTATAACATAAGAACATAAGAAATAGGAGCAGGAGTAGGCCATACGGTCCCTTGATCCTGCTCTGCCATTTCATACGATGGCAAATCCGATCATGGACTCAGGTCCACTTCCCTGTCCACTCCCCATAAACCCTTATTCCCTTATCATTTAAGAAACTGCCTATTTCTGTCTTAAATTTATTCAATATCCCAGCTTCCACAGCTCTCTGAGGCAGCAAATTCCACAGATTTACAAGCCTCTGAGAGATTCCATTGGCCTTCCTGATCACTTGTTGTACCTGCATACTAACCTTTTGTGTTTCATGCACAATTACCCCCAGGTTCCACTGTAATGCAGCACTTTGCAATCTTTCTCCATTTAAATAATAACTTGCTCTTTGATTTTTTTCTGCTAAAAGTGCATGACCTCACACTTTCCAACATTATACTCCATCTGCCAAATTTTTGCCCACTCACTTACCTGTCTATATCCTTTTGCAGATTTTTTGTGTCCTCCTCACACATTGCTTTTTCTCCCATCTTTGTATCATCAGCAAACTTGGCTACGTTACACTCAGTCTCTTCTTCCAAGTCGTTAATATAGATTGTAAATAGTTGGTGTCATGTATTCAACCAGCATTGTAACCCATGTATAAACTGACCTAAGTTGTACACCGTGAGAACACTGACCACTAGGTGGGAGACACTCCTAACCTGGACCTTCAGGTATAAAAGGGGAAGCTCCACCCACCTTCATCACTTGAGTGCTAAGGAATAAAGAACAGGTCACAGACTGACCTTCTCTCAAGCATGGGCCTCGTGTGCATTTATACTGTATCGTAAGGACGTATCAGTTGGGGTCCCAGCATTGATCCCTGCTGCACCCCACTGGTTACTGATTGCCAACCCGAGATTGAACCATTTATCCTGACTCTCTGTTTTCTGTTAGTTAGCCAATCCTCTATCCATGCTAATATATTATCCCCAACCCCGTGAACTTTTATCTTGTGCAGTAACCTTTTATGTTGCACCTTGTCAAATGCCTTCTGGAAGTCCAAATACACCACATCCACTGGTTCCCCTTTATCCACCCTGTGCACTACATCCTCAAAGAATTCCAGCAAATTTGTCAAACATGACTTCCCCTTCATAAATCCATGCTGACTCTGCCTGACCGAATTTTGCTTTTCCAAATGTCCTGATACTGCTTCTTTAATAATGGACTTCAACATTTTCCCAACCACAGATGTTGGGCTAACTGGTCTATAGTTTCCTGCTTTTTGTCTGCCTCCTTTTTAAAATAGGGGCGTTACATTTGCAGTTTTCCAATCTGCTGGGACCTCCCCAGAATCCAGGGAATTTTGGTCTCTAATAGGTCCTAGTCTTTGTTTAGTTATCCTCTTGCTCTTAATGTATTTATAAAACATATTTGTGTTTCCCCTGATTTTACTTGCCAACATTCTTTCAAGCTCTCTCTTTGCTTTCCTGATATATTTTTTAATTGCACCCCTGCACTTCTTATACTCCTCTAGAGTTTCTGGAGTGTTGAGTTCCCGGTGTCTGTCATAAGCTTCCCTTTTTTTCTTTATCTTACCCTATATGTCCCTTGACATCCAAGGGGCTTTAGATTTGTTAGCCCCACCAGATTTGTTAGTCCCACCCTTTTTTTTAAAGGAACATACTTGCTCTGTACCCTCAGGATCTCCTACTTGAATGCCTCCCACTGCTCTGACATGGATTTACCATCAAGTAGCTGTTTCCAGTTCAGTTTGGCCAAATTCCATCTCAGCTCAGCAAAATTGGCTTTACCCCAATTGAGAACTTTTATTCCTGGTCCCCCTTTGTCCTTTTCCATAACTACCCTAAATCTTACTGAATAATGATCACTAGCACCAAAATGCTCTCCCACTGATGTCCCTTTCACCTGCCCCTCTTCATTCCCCAAAACCAAGTGCAGAATTGCCCCCTCCCTTGTTGGACTTGTTACATACTGGCAACAGAAGTTCTCCTGAATGCATCTTAGGAATTCTGCACACTCTGTACGATTCAAACTACCTTTTTCCCAGTTAATATTAGGGTAATTAAAATCGCGCACTATTACAGCTCTATAGTTTTTGCACTTTGCAGAAATTTGCCTACATATTTGCTCTTCCATTTCTCTCTGACTGCTTGGGGGTCTATAGTACACTCCCAGCAGTGTGATTTCCCCTTTTTTGTTCTTCAATTCAACCCATACGGCCTCATTGGATGATCCTTCCAACATATCATCCCTCCTCACAGCTGTCATTGTTTCATTAATCAGTACAGCGACCCCCCCTCCTTTTTTACCCCTCTCTCTATCTCGTCTGAAACCCTGTAATCAGGAATGTTGAGCTGTCGTACCTGCCCTCTTTCAGCCATGTCTCAGTAATAGCTATAATATCCTACTCCCAAGTGTCTTTCTGTGCTCTCAGCTCATCTATCTTATTTCCTATTCTCCTTGCATTGAAGTATATACCATTTAGTATTGCCAAACACCCCTGTTATCTATTTTCCAGCCCTTATTTCCTCTGTCTTCCAAATTCACTTCCTATTTCTACTTCTCTGCTGCCAAATTCCAGCTTTGCTTCTCTCCCCACTTAATCTATTCTTCAGCTCCCATCCCCCTGCCAAGCTAGTTTAAACCCTCCCCAACAGCACTAGCAAACCCTCCCGTGAGGATACTGGCCCCGGCTCTGTTGAGGTGTAACCCATCTGGCTTGTACAGGTCCCACCTGCCCCAGAAACGGTCCCAGTGTCTGAGGAATCTAAAGCCCTCCTGCCTGCACCATCTCTCCAGCCACGTTTTCATCTTCTCTATCCTCCTATTTCTGTACTCACTAGCAGTAATCCAAAGATTGCTACCTTTGAGGTCCTGCTTTTTGATCTCTCTCGTAGCTTCCTAATCTCTGCCTGACGTAGACTGGCTGGTGAAATGGGCGGACGTGTGGCAGATGAAATTTAACGCAGAAAAGTGTGAATTCATACATTTTGGTAGAAAGAATGAGGAGAGACAATATAAATTAAAGGTACAATCCTAAAGTAGGTGCATGGACAGAGAGACCTGGAGGTATATGTGCACAAATTGTTGAAGGTTGAGAAAGCAGTTAAAAAAGAGTAGATAGAAAGAAACTGTTCCCATTGACGGAAGGATTGAGAACCAGAGGACACAGATTTAAGGTGATTGGCAGAAGAACCAAAGGCGACATAAGAAAAAAGTGTTTTACGCAGCAGGTCGTAAGGATCTGGAATGCTCTGCCTGAAAGGGTGGTGTTCACTGCTTTCAAAAGGGAGTTGGATAAGTACCTGACAGAAAAGAATTTGCAGAGCTACGGGGAAAGGGCGGGGGAGTGGGACAAGCTGAGGCGCCTTGCAGAGAGCCAGCACGGGCTCGATGGGACGAATGGCCTTCTTCCGTGCTGTAACCATTCTATGATTCTAAGGTTAGCATTCCATTAGCCCTTTTAATTATTTTTTGTACCGAACCACTGTTTTGTTTAGTGATTTCTGTACATGGACCCCTTAATCTCTCTGCTACTCCACAGTTTCTAGCTTCTCACCATTTAGAAAATACTCTCAGCTATCTGATCTATCTCTCTTCGGTCACAAATGGATGACCTCACACTTCCAACTGTCTCTAAGCTCCACCATCTTTATAAGGATGAAGGAATGCATTGATAGCGGTTTCAATCCCACCGCAGATCTCCTACAGCTGTTCTCCCACAGATCAGTGGGAGTGATTAGCCGCAGCCTCACGGAAGTGGCAGTGGTGCAGTGGGAGTGGCATATGCTGCCCTCTCCCATGAAAACAGCATGCCTGCTCACCTGCCATCCCCTCAATCAATGTCTGCCATGGTGCCTTATAAGTCAGCAGCATCAGATTGCCCATGCAGCAGCCAGGATGCTGTACTCTGAAGCCAGCCCCTCTCAGGTCTGAGCCCCTAGAAGATGCTGATTGCCTGCATCTGATCCGAAAGGCCCCCATCTGAGCATCAGTGGCCTTCAACATCCCATTCAGCAGCCACTGGGGGAGCACTTCATTACAGGTAGCAGAATTAGTATACTAGAATTGTAGAATTGGTAGCTCTTTCAGAGAGTCGGCGTAAGAACGATGGGCTGAATGGCCTCCTTCTGTGTTTTTTGATTCTATGATTGTATAATTAAGGTAACAAGATGTAAAAAAAGACACCATGGTGTAATGCCTGGGTGATTATTGTTTATTTTTTCATTTCTGAAGAAAAGTAAAATCTTTGGCTTAGAAATTGGATTAGGCGGTGTCACTGGCCAGCGCTAATCGCCTGCGCTTGTTGAAAGTGGTGCAGGCAGTACGCAAAATTCATGCTGCCTGCTCATTGTAATGATTGTAGGGCTGATCTCGGCGCTAAATGGGCTGCTAATTAGTTTAGCGCTCAACAGGGTGACTAATAGTGGGGCAGTCTAATGGCCAGTAATTATCATCATCATCATCATAGGCAGTCCCTCGGAATCAAGGAAGACTTGCTTCCACTCTTAAAATGAGTCCTTAGGTGGCTGAACAATCCAATACGAGAGCCATAGTTCCTGTCACAGGTGGAACAGATAATCATTGAGGGTAAGGGAGGGTGGGACAGATTTGCTGCATGCTCTTTCCGCTGCTTGCGCTTGATTTCTGCATGCACTCGTTAATGAGACTCGAGGTGCTCAGCGCCCTCCCGGATGTACTTCCTCCACTTAGGGCAGTCTTTGGCCAGGGACTCCCAGGTGTCGGTGGGGATGTTGCATTTTATCAGGGAGGCTTTGAGGGTGTCCTTGTAACATTTCCTCTGCCCACATCTACATCTTGATCTTCTGAGCCAATATCATTTCTCACTACTGCACTGATCTCATCCCTTATTAATAGAACTTCCCCACCTCCTTTTCCATTCTGCCTATCATTATGAAATGGCAAATACCCCTGAATATTCAGTTTCCATCCTTGGTCAACTTGCAACCTCGTCTCTGTCATGGCTATCAGATCATTCCCATTTATTTATATTTGTGCCATCAACTCATCTATCTTGTTACGAATGCTGCATATGTTCAGATATAAAGCTTTTAATTTTGTCTTATGTGTTTCTACTCTGTCCCTTCCTGTCACACTCTGGTTATCATTAGTTTCCCAGAACAATACATCATGGAACAAACTAGGGAACAGGCTATTTTAGATCGTTTATTGTGTACTGAGACAGAGTTAATTAGAATTTCATAGTAAAGGATCCTTTGAGGAAAAGTGATCAAAATATGATAGAATTTGAGAGTGAGTTTGAGAGTGAAATACTAAAATCTGAAACAAGAGTCTTAAACTTAAATAAAGCCAATGACATAGGTATGAGGGCAAGTTTTCTAAGGTAGATTGGGAAATTTGATTAAAAGCTATGACGGTAGATAAGCAGTGGCAGACATTTGAAGAAATATTCCAGAATTCTCAGCGAATATACACTCCATTGAGAAATAAAAACTCCATGGGAAAAGTGATCCATCCATGACTAACTAAAGAAGTTAAAGATAGTATTATAGTAAAAGAAGATTATAATGTTATAGTAGTAAGCCTGAGGATTGGGAGAGCTTTAGAAAACAGCAAAGGATGACCAAAAAATGGATAAAAAGGGAGAAAATAAAATGAAAATGAACGAGTAAGAAATATAAAAACAGATTGTAAGAGCTTCTATAAGTATGTAAAAGTTATGAGAGGAGCAAAAGTGAACATTGGTCCCTTAGAGGCTGAGACTGGTGAAATTATAATGAGGAATAAGGAAATGGCAGAGACTTTAAACAAATATTTTGGGGCTGAAATTCACGTGCACCAGAAAGCTGGCGCACCTATGAGATTTTGACTGGTATTTACTGCTGTAACTCCTGGTACGGTAAGTAGATCCATTTTCAGGACTTTGAAATGTCCTACAGGAAATGGATCATAATGGGGCGGGCCTTAGATTCAAAGCCAGGCTGACTGGCTGAAAATGAGTCGCTACAGGCCTCCACCGCTGTCAATCAGCGGTGGAGTCGTGGTGATGTCACAGCACGCTCTCTGCACTCCATTAAAGAGGAGAGATTCTATCATTTTTAACATTGGCCACAGGGCCACTAGGGAGGGTTTCCACCGGGCCAGCAGTGGGCCCTCCCCTTTAAGGGCGGCTGCGCTGCCGGACCGCACTCAGTACGGAGATGGTGCACCGGCAGAAAAATCTTCCGGGGGCACCGCGCGGCAGAGGATCGATGGATGAAGCTGAAAATAGCTGGTAAGTATTTTTTTATTCCTTTAAATTGGCGGTGCAACTACTTGGGTGGAATGGGGTCCAGCCCGAAAAATTCCTGACCTGAATTTAGGTTGGGTCGGCCTGTTGACCCCAAAGTGGCGACCATTCGATTTTTAGGAATGGCCGCCGCAAACGGGCATTAATGGGTCTCTTTGAGACCCTGAATTTCAGCCGCTTTGTATCTGTCTTGACAGTAGATGACACAAAAATCATACCAAAAATATTGGTTAACAAGGGGCTAATAAGAGTAAGGAATTTTAAGTAACTAATATCAGTAGAGAAAAGTACTTGAGAAACTAATGGGACTAAAATTCGACAAATTCCCTGGACCTGATGGCCTACATCCTAGGGTTTGAAAGGAGGTGGCTGCAGAGATGGTGGATCCACTGGTTGTGATCGTCCAAAATTCCCTGGATTCTAGAACGTTCTCAGGGAATTGCAAAGTGCCAAATCCATCATAGGCAGTCCCTCGGAATCGAGGAAGACTTGCTTCCACTCCCAAAGTGAGTTCTTTGATGGCTGAACAGTCCGATACGAGAGCCACAGACCCTGCTACAGGTGGGACAGACATTCATCGAGGGAAGGGGTCGGTGGGGCTGGTTTGCCACACGCTCCTTCCTCTGCCTGCGCTTGGCCTCTCTATGCTATTTGCGACGAGACTCGAAGAGCTCAACGCCCTCCCGGATGGACTTTCTCCACCTCGGGCAGTCTGCGGCCAGGGTCTCCCAGGTGTCTGTGGTGATGTTGCACTTTACCAGCGAGGCTTTGAGGGTGTCCCTATAATGTTTCTGCTGTCCTCCTTTGGCTCGTTTACCATGAAGGAGCTCCGCATAAAGCATTTGCTGAGGGAGTCTTGTATCTGGCATACGTACTATGTGGCCTGCCCAGTGAAGCTGATCGAGTGTGGTCAGTGCTTCAATACTGGGGATGTTAGCCTGGTCGAGGACACTGATGTTGGTGCACCTGTCCTCCCAGGAGATTTGCAGGATCTTGCGGAGACATCGTTGGTGATATAACTCCAGCAACTTGAGATGCCTTCTATACATCGTCCATGCCTCAGATCCATACAGGAGGGCGGGTATTACTATAAAACATGAGTTTGGTGGTAGATTTGAGGGCCTGGTCTTCAAACACTCTTTTCCTCAGATGGCCGTAGGCTGCGCTGGCGCATTGGAGGCGAGGCTGAATCTCTGCATCAATGTCTGCCTTTGTTGATAAGAGGCTCCTGAGATATGGGAAATGGTCCATGTTGTCCAGGGGTGCACCGTGGATCTTGATGATTGGAGGGCAATGCTGTGCGGCGGTGACAGGCTGGTGGAGGACCTTTGTCTTACGGATGTTAAGCATAAGGCCCATGCTTTCATATGCCTCAATGAATACATTGACTATATCCTGGAGTTCAGCCTCTGAGTGTGCACAGACACAGGCGTCGTCCACATACTGCAGCTCAACGACAGAGGTTGGGGTGATCTTGGACCTGGCCTGGAGGCGGCGTATGTTAAACAGCTTCCCACTGGTTCTGTAGTTTAGTTCCACTCCAGCGGGGAGCTTTTTGATTGTGAGGTGGAGCATGGTGGTGAGGAAGATTGAGAAGAGGGTTGGAGCGATAACACAGCCCTGTTTGACTCCTGTCCGGACGTGGATTGGGTCTGTAATGGATCCATTGGTAAGGATCACGGCCTGCATGTCATCGTGAAGCAGGCGAAGGATGTTGACAAACTTTTGGGGGCATCCGAAACGGAGGAGGACGCTCCATAGACCCTAACGGTTGACAGTGTCAAAGGCCTTTGTAAGATTGAAAAAGGTCATGTATAAGGGCTGGCGCTGCTCCCTGCATTTTTTCTGCAGCTGGCGTGCTGCAAAGATCATGTCTATTGTGCTCTGCAGGGGATGAAATCTGCATTGTGATTCCGGGAGGAGCTCCTCGGCCACAGGGAGAAGACGATTGAGGAGAACTCTCTAGCGACAACTTTCCCAGTGGCTGAAAGCAGGGAGATTCCCCTGTAGTTGCCGCAGTTGGACTTGTTCCCCTTTTTAAAAATGGTCACAATCACTGCATGTCTGAGATCTCCCGGCATGCTCTCCTCCCTCCAGATGAGAGAGATGAGGTCATGTATCTGCGCCAACAGCGCCTCTCCGCCATATTTTAGTGCCTCAGCAGGGATTCCATCCGCACCCGTAGCCTTGTTATTCTTAAGCTGTTTTATGGCTTTGCCTATCTCGTGCAACGTTGGAGTTTCACTAAGTTGATGGCGGGTCTCATGCTGCGGGATGGAATTGAGAACACTCGAGTCAAAGGCAGAATCTCGATTGAGGAGATCTTCAAAGTGCTCCTTCCATCAGGCCCTGACAGCCTTGGTGTCCTTGATGAGTGTTTCCCCATTCTTGGCCAGGAGTGGGGTGGGGCCTTGGGAGTTTGGACCGTAGGTGGCCTTGACTGCAGCGAAGAATCCTCGCATATTGTGGCTGTCGACCAGTTGTTGTATCTCCTGTGCTTTCTCCATCCATCACCTGTTCTTTAGGTCTCGGGTTTTTGTTGGACCTGAGCCTTAAGCCGTCTGTAATGTTGTTTTGCAGCTCCCGAATTGGGCTGTTGCTTGAGGCTCAGAAATGCTTTGCACTTGCGATCTATTAGTTCTTCGATCTCCTGATCATTTTCATTAAACCAGTCCTGGTCTTTTCTGGTTGAGTCACCAAGTGTCTCTTCACAGGCACTGGTTATAGAGGCCTGGAGGACAGACCAAGCGCTATGGGGATTCAGCATCTCAGGGTCATCAAGGCACGCCAGATTGGCTGTGAGGCGCTGGCTCTATAGGGCTCTCTTAGCTGGGTCTCTAAGTGCCCCGGCATTAACTTTTTTGCGGAACTGCTTCTGCTGTCCCCTCTGCTTTGGGGCAATGTTAATGTTGATGATGGATCGGATTAGGCGGTGGTCCATCCAGCAGTCATCAGTTCCTGTCATGGCTTGGCTGATACGCGCATCCTTGCGATCCCTGGCTCGGATGATGACATAGTCAAGTAGGTGCCAGTGTTTGGAGCGAGGGTGTTGCCACGATGCCTTGTATTTGTCCATCTGGCCGAACAGGGTGTTGGTGATGAGGAGTTCATGTTCTAGACATTTTGTCAGGAGTAGGGTAGCGCTGGAATTGGCTTTCCCTACCTACTCTCTGCCAATCACGCCTCCCCTGAGGGCTGTGTCTTTGCCGACCCGGCATTAAAATCACCCAGGAGGATCAATTTGTCGCCCGTGGGGACGTGGGACAAGAATGTCTTGAGGTTGGAATAAAATCCCTCTTTAGCCTCATCCATTGCATCAAGTGTAGGGGAGTACGCACTGATGACTGTGGCACATTGGTTCCGAGATAGGGTGATACGGAGAGTCATGAGGCATTCGTTAACCCTACAGGGGGAGTCTTTGAGGCGGTCGACAAGCTCATTCTTGATGACAAAGCCGACTCCATGAAGGCGGCGTTCTGCCTCTGGTTTCCCTTTCCAGAAGAAGGTGTAAACTCCACCATGTTCCTTCAACTGGCTTTCCCCTGTCCACCGGGTCTCACTTAGGGTGGCGATGTCAATGTCAAAACGTCTGAGTTCCTGGGCAACTATGACGTGCGGCGTTCTGGTCTGTTGCTGTTGGAATTGTCCATGAGGGTCCTGACGTTCCAGGTCCCGAACTTCATACTGACGAAGTGGAAGATGCATATGCGTGAGTTCTTTTAACGTGGGGTGGCCGCTGCACACCGGCAACCACACAGGCTTAGCTGAGCAAGGTCCTGGTCCAGTGGCAAGGGGGTCCAAGACAACTGGAGATGAGGCATAGCTCTATAAGCCTAATTGCCTATGGCGAAGTGTTAGCCGCAAGCTCGAGCCCGGTAATGCCATTGATGGTAGATGGCCCGAGGCTAGTTGGGAGGCAGGCATTAGGAAGGTGACTTCCAAAGTTATTTTAAAAGTTAAAAGTTGATAAAGATACCTAATTTATTTCAAGAGGTTCTATAGGTTGTTAAAAAGTTTTAAAAAGTTTCTAAGAGTTGTTAAAAGTCTAAGATGTAAGTCAATAATAGATTATAAAAGTTTCCCCAATTTAAAAGTTTCTAAAAGTTGTTAAAAGTCAAAGATGTAGATTAATAATAGATATTTACTAGTATAGATATGTAATATAACCGCCGGAGGCCTTGTACATCGTGGGAGTACACTCAGCAGCTTCTGTCCCTGGCTGAAGGGACCCTGTACTGGCCGCTTCTATCCCGGGCCGAAAGGACTCTGCACCAAATTCGGGGGACGTCTAACCGGCTGAAGGGACTCTGGGACGACCTGCCAAAGGGACCTGAGGACGTGGAACCGGCTGAAGGGACTCCAAGGCCGGCGCTGAACTGGCTGAAGGGACTCCGAGGCCGGCGCTGAATCGGCTGAAGGGACCGAGGCGTGGCGTCGTCTTAGACCCCTCAACCAACTTTTAATTAATCTTTAAACTTTTAACCAACTTTTAAACTTACTAAACAATTTGGAGAACTTTTAAACCTTACATTTTAAACTCTCAATCAAAAAACTATTTAATATCTATTATTAATCTGCCAAATATAACACCGCTATTCAAGAAAGGAGGGAGCGAGAACACGGGAATTACAGGCCTGTTTGCCTGACATCAGTCATCAGGAAAATAGAATCATAATAGAATCATAGCAGGAGTAGGCCATTCGGCCCTTCAAGCCTGCACCACCATTCGATAAGATCATGGCTGATCATTCCTTCAGTACCCCTTTCCTGCTTTCTCTCCATACCCCTTGGTCCCTTTAGCCGTAAGGGCCATATCTAACTCCCTCTTGAATATATTCAATGAACTGGCATCAACAACTCTCTGCGGCAGGGAATTCCACAGGTTAACAACTCTCTGAGTGAAGAAGTTTCTCCTCATCTCAGTCCTAAATGGCCTACCCCTTATCCTAAGACTGTGTCTCCTGGTTCTGGACTTCCCCAACAACGGGAACAATCTACCCGCATCTAACCTGTCCCGTCCCGTCAGAATCTTGTATTATTCTATGAGATCTCCTCTTATAGTTCTAAACTCCAATATATAAAGGCCCAGTTGATCCAGTCCCTCCTCATATATCAGTCCAACCATCCCAGAAATCAGTCTGGTGAACCTTCGTTGCACTCCCTCAATAGCAAAAATGTCTTTCCTCAGATTAGGAGACCAAAACTGAACACAATATTCCAGGTGAGGCCTCACCAAGGCCCTGTACAATTGCAGTAAGACCTCCCTGCTCCTATACTCAAATCCCCTAGCTTTGAAGGCCAACATACCATTTTCCTTCTTTACCGCCTGCTTTACCTGTATGCCAACTTTCAATGACTTATGAACCACGATACCCAGGTCTCGTTGCAACTCCCCTTTTCTTAATCTGCCACCATCCAGATAATATTCTGTCTTTGCGTTTTTGCCCCCAAAGTGGATAATTTCACATTTATCCACATGGTACTGCACCTGCCTTGCATTTGCCCACTCACCTAACCAGTCTAAGTCACCCTATAGCCTCTTAGCGTCCCTCTCACAGCTCACATCGCCACCGAGTTTTGTGTCATCTGCAAACATGGAGATATTACACTCAATTCCTTCATCCAAATCATTGATGTATATTGTAAAGAGCTGGGGTCCCAGCACAGAGCCCTGCGGCACCCCACTAGTTACTGTCTGCCGTTCAGAAAAGGACCTATTTATCCCGACTCTCTGCTTCCTGTCTGCCAACCAGTTCTCTATCCACGTCAATATATTTCCCCCAATACCATGTGATTTAATTTTGCACACCAAGGTCTCTTGTGCGGGACCTTGTTGAAAGCCTTTTGAAAGTCAAATACACCACATCCACTGGTTCTCCCTTATCCACTCTACTAGTTACAACCTCAAAAAATTCCAGAAGATTTGTCAAGCATGATTTCCCCTTCATAAATCCATGCTGACTTGGACCGATCCTATCACTGCTTTCCAAATGTGCTGCTATTTCATCCTTCATAATTGATTCCAAAATTTTCCCCACCACTGATGTCAGGCTAACTGGTCTATAACTACCCGTTTTCTCTCTCCCTCTCTTTCTAAAAAGTGGTGTTACATTAGCTACCCTCCAGTCCATAGGAACTGATCCCGAGTCGATGAGTGTTGGAAAATGATCACCAATACATCCACTATTTCTAGGGCCTCTTCCTTAAGTACTCTGGGGTGCAGACTTTCAGGCCCCGGAGATTTTTCGGCCTTTAATTCCATCAATTTCCCTAACACAATATCCTGACTAATAAGGATATCCTTCAGTTCCTCCTTCTCACTAGACCCTCGGTCCCCTAGTACTTCCGGAAGATTATTTGTGTATTGCTTCGTGAAGACAGAACCAAAGTATTTGTTCAATTGGTCTGCCATTTCTTTGTTCCCCGTTATAAATTCACCTGAACCCAACTGCAAGGGACCTACGTTTGTCTTCACTAATCTTTTTCTCTTCACATATCTATAGAAGCTTTTGCAGTCAGTTTTTATGTTCCCAGCAAGCTCCTTCTCGTACTCTATTTTCCCCCTCTTAATTAAACTCCTCTGCTGAATTCTAAATTTCTTCCAGTCCTCAGGTTTGCTGCTTTTTCTGACCAAATTATATACCTCTTCCTTGGATTTAACACTATCCCTAACTTCCCTTGTTAGCCACGGTTGAGCCACCTTCCCCGTTTTATTTTTACTGCAGACAGGGATGTACAATTGCTGAAGTTCATCCATGTGATCTTTAAATGTTTGCCATTGCCTATCCACCATCAACCCTTTAAGTATAATTTGCCAGTCTATTCTAGCCAATTCACGCCTCAAACTATCGAAGTTACCTTTCCTTAAGTTCAGGACCCTAGATTCTAAATTAACTGTGTCACTCCCCATCCTAATAAAGAATTCTACCATGTTATGGTTACTCTTCCCCAAGGGGTCTTGCCCAACAAGATTGACAATTAGTCCTTTTTCATTACACATCACCCAGTCTAGGATGGCCAGCTCCCTGGTTGGTTCCTCAACATATTGTACGAGAAAACCATCCCTAATATACTCCAGGAAATCCTCCTCCACCGCATTGCTACCAGTTTGGTGAGCCCAATCAATATGTAGATTAAGTCACCCATGATAACTGCTGTACCTTTATTGCATGCATCCCTTATTTCTTGTTTGATGCTGTCCCCAACCTCACTACTACTGTTTGGTGGTCTGTACACAACTCCCACTCGCGTTTCCTGCCCATTGGTATTCCGCAGCTCCACCCATACCGATTCCACATCATCCAAGCTTAAGTCCTTTGTTACTATTGCATTAATTTCCTCTTCAACCAGCAATGCCACCCCGCCTCCTTTTCCTTTCTGTCTATCCTTCCTAAATGTTGAATACCCCTGGAAGTTGAGTTCCCAGCCTTGGTCACCCTGGAGCCATGTCTCCGTGATGCCAATTACATCATATCCGTTAACTGCTATCTGCGCAGTTAATTCGTCCACCTTATTCCGAATACTCCTCGCATTGAGGCACAGAGCCTTCAGACTTGTCTTTCTAACACCCTTTGCCCCTTTAGAATTTTGCCCATTTTGCTTTTTACTTTAGGTTTCTCTGCCCTCCACTTTTATTTTTCTTCTTTTTATCTTTTGCTTCTGTCCCCATTCTACTTCACTCTGTCTCCCTGCATAGGTTCCCATCCCCCTGCCATATTAGTTTAACTCCACCCCAACAGCACTAGCAAACACTCCCCCTAGGACATTGGTTCCAGTTCTGCCCAAGTGCAGACCGTCCAGTTTGTACTGGTCCCACCTCCCCCAGAACCGGTTCCAATGTCCCAGGAATTTGAATCCCTCCCTGCTGCACCACTCATCAAACCATGTATTCATCTGAGCTATCCTACGATTCCTACTCTGACTAGCACGTGGCACTGGTAGAAATCCTGAGATTACTACTTTTGAGGTCCTACTTTTTAATTTAGCTTCTAGCTCCCTAAATTCGTCTTGTAGGACCTCATCCCATTTTTTACCTATATCGTTGGTACCTATATGTATCACGACAACTGACTGTTCACCCTCCCTTTTCAGAATGCCCTGCACCCGCTCCGAGACATCCTTCACCCTTGCACCAGGGAGGCAACATACCATCCTGGAGTCTCGGTTGCGGCCGCAGAAACGTCTATCTATTTCCCTTACAATTGAATCCACGATCACTATAGCTCTCCCACTCTTTCTCCTGCCCTCCTGTGCAGCAGAGCCAGCCACGGTGCCATGAACTTGGCTGCTGCAGCCCTTTCCTGATGAGTCATCCCCCCCACAACAGTAGCGAAAGCGGTGCATCTGTTTTGCATGGGGATGACCGCAGGGGACCCCTGCACTTCCTTCCTTCCACTGCTCTTCCTGTTGGTCACCCATCCCCTATCTGACTGTGTACCCTTTTCCTACGGTAAGGTCAACTCACTAAACGTGCTCTTCACGTCATTCTCAGCATCATGGATGCTACAGAGTGAATCCACCCGCAGCTCCAGTGCCTCAATTTGGTCCGTCAGGAGCTGCAGTTGGATGCACTTCCCGCACACGTAGTTGTCAGGGACACCGGAAACTTAACTGACTTTCCACATAGTACAGGAGGAACATAACATGTGTCCGAGCTGTCCTGCCCTGACTTAACCCTTAGATTAACTTAATTTGGCAACAAAGCTAAAAGGTTACTTACTGATAAAGAAATGAAAATGAAAAACTACTTACCAATCACCAGCCAATCACTTACCCCCTTGGCTGTGACGTCACCTTTCTATTTCTTTCTACTTCTTTTTTGTCTTCTTGCTGCAGCTGCACCAGCTGGGCCTTTATTGGCCTCCCGAAATCCCCGGACACATGCTGCTCCGAGCTCCTGCCTCCTCGACATCCATGAACACCCGTTGGCCTTTATGGGCCTCCTGAAATCCCCGGACTCGCACTGCTCCGAGCTCCCGCCTCTCCGACTTACTGCTCGAACTTCCGCTGGCCTTTATAGGCCTCCCGAAATCCCCGAACTCGTGCTGCTCCAAGCTCCCACCTCTCTGACTGACTGCTCGAACTCCCGCTGGCCTTTATAGGCCTCCCGAAATCCCCGAACTCGCGCTGCTCCAAGCTCCCACCTCTCCGACTGACTGCTCGAACTTCTGCTGGCCTTTATAGGCCTCCCGAAATCCCCGAACTCGCGCTGTTCCAAGCTCCCACCTCTCCGACTGACTGCTCGAACTCCATTGTTCCTCAGAAAGCCCCAAGATTGGGTCTTGGTTCCAGGGCAATTCCTTATTGGTTCTCCTCACACATGTGTCTGTCTGGAGGACCCGGTGCATTACCTTGATTCGGTTAATGGCTTTCCAATTAACATCTTTTCTAGTTTGGTGAGTTTCAAAGCCATGGAGACATGAACTTGGGGAAGGGATCCATTTTGTCTCTTTAAACAGCAGCTTTTCCATATAACCTACACTGTCAGCATTTATAAATACACAGAATCAATTTTGTCATTACGGAGAACTTTTATTCGTACAAACTCCCCACCTTGAGGGGGAAATATTCTTATCAACTCCTCATATGGTTTATCTCCTCAGGGCTCACATATTATAAACATTGAGGGGGTTCTGATAGCTCTGCTGTTTATGTTTCTGTGAGGTGGATGACCGCTGTATAACGCGTGGTAAAATTAGAGAGAGAGAGAGAAAAATGGATGGCCTGACTTGGTCTCCACCTCGTAAAGTGTATGCCACACATAGAGGATTTACTATCGTACAATAACATCTCCAGCGGAGAGTCTCTCTTCCCGTATCTTCAGTGCACCATCACTTCTCAAAGCACATTGATGATTGATGATGTTCGTGAGTCATGCTGCAGCTCCCGCTTCTCCATCTTCCCTCGGCTTCGGTCGTGACCGGTATTATCCTGACAATTGTGAGGATCCGTAACATGGTCGATGGGAAACACGATCAGTGCAGTATTTACTCTTTGGCTGTTTTTAACTGATTAATGTGAAACCACTTCTTGTACTTAACGCCCTTTTCCCCGATAACTGAATCAAATAAACCGCGGGGTTCAATCGGTCTATAATCGTATGTGGTCCCCACCACCTGGGCTCAAAAGCATGCTTCTTTTTCTCATAATTTGGAATCATTACTGAGTCTCTCACCTCATATTCAAAGGGACGTACTTTCTTGTCAAAGTAACTTTTAATTTGTCTTCTTGACTTCCCCAATTTGGTGGCCACAATCGATTGATCTGATCGGTGTGATCTACCACTTGTTCCAGCCACTTGGAACTACCTGGTTTCATCGTCAGGGGACTCATCCCTGTTAGTGTTAGCTGGCCTGGTGTTCTCATGAGCCTCCCAGTCATGACCTGATATGGGGAGACCCCTGTTGTTCTATGAGATGTGGACCTCATTGCCATTCAGCACATTGGCAGCATGTTAGCCCATTGAGTGGGGTGGTCCGCGCACAATTTTTTTAACATTAACTTTAGGGTCCTGTTCCCCCTTTCGACCCCTCCGGACAACTGGGGGTGGTGAGCAATATGTAATTTGTGTTTTATCCCCAACATTTCCTGCAGGTGGGTAAAAATTTTACCGGTAAAGTATGAACCTTGATCGCTGTCCACTTGTACTTGTACTCCCCACCTACAAAACACATGATTCAATAGTGTTTTGGCTGCTGAGATTGCGGTGTTGGAGCGACAGGGGAATGCTTCAATCCATTTAGTGAATTGATCCACCACCACTAGGGCATGCTGAAAATTGCCTTGCGCCTGTGGAAGTGGCCCAATGAAGTCTATCTGGAGCTGAGTCCATGGCTCTTGAGATGGGGGTGTGCTTTGAAGCAAGGCTTGGTTAGTGCATGCGGGAGGATTGTGTTGCAGGCACGGTAGGCATCGTGCCATATATTGGTTGATTGATTTCCTCATGGAAGGCCACCAAGCTGTGGATGCTACCTTAGAGAAGGTTACCAGGACCGAATAGTGCCCTGCTGGGGTGGGAGTGAAAGAGGGACAGCAGTTCCTGACCCACCTCTGGTGGTACACACACCACCAGGCAGGCGTTTGGCTTTCTTTTGAACTGCTCATCTAAGTAAGGGGCAGTGGCTCGTATGGTATTGGGAGCACAGGCTGTTGGTTGAAGAAGGGGTCTGCCTTCCTTGTGCCAGGCGCTTACAACAGCATATGACCAGTATTGCTGCTGCAGGGATTTTAAATCTAGGTAATCTGTTGGGGAGGTCATGCTAACAGTATTGCAGGGCTCAACAAATATATCCTCTATCTCTCCATCAATCACAGCGTCCTTGGCTGCTCTGTCTGCTCTGGAATTTCCCTCACTATGTGGACCCCCTTTTCTATGGACTGCTACCTTTTCTATGAAGCAGGGCTGGGATTGTTGTTTAAGGTATGACCAGAGCAGGTGTAACCAGGGTCTATGGATTAGAGCCTAACTGTCTATCGTACGATAGTCATTTGTGTGCTATAGGGGCAGGGAGAGCTTGGTGTTTATAGCAAAGTCACTATCGGACTAAATATTCACGGGTCTATCTGAGATTTTCTTCACAGCAGTTAGAAGTGCGGCGATTTCTGCATATTGTGAAGACTGTCTGTTGCATCTTCACTAGATGGTTCTTTCTGGCAATACCACAGTATACCCGGTGTGAGGGGATCCTTCAATGTGATATGAGGACCCATCGATGTAGACATCTGGAGCACCCTGTATGGGCTCTTTCTGCACAGGATGGGTCTCAAAGTTAATCAGGGGTAACGGACATTCATGCGGGTCCCCCTCATAGATCAGAAATTGTGGCAGCAATGTGGTTGGGTTTGGAAATGGTATCAATGTCACTTTCCATAAATCCCAATGTCCATTTGCTGAGGCGCTGCGAGGAAACTAGCGAATCTCCAGGTTTCATCAGTAGTTTCAGAGATGTGTGTCCGCTGTGCAGGATTGTAGCCTGTAACCCAGTAATGAAGGTAAAGTGCTGTACCGACCAGAAGATGGCCAGTAGGTGGCGCTCGCATGGGGTATATGTCTTTTCTGCCCCCTGCAGGATTTGAGATGCATATGCAATGAGCTGTCGTCGATCAGCTCGCATTTGGCACAAAACTGCAGTGAGGCTTTGCTCTGTGGCCCCAACCTCTAAATGGAAGGGTTGCGTGGGATCAGGAGGGATCAGACATGCGGCCTGTATAACTGTAGTTTTTAATTTAGCCACAGACTGGGTGTGGGCATCAGTCCATGCCGGGCATATATCATCAACCTGCAGTTTTATTAAATCATACAGGGGCTTGGCACATGCTGCAAAACCTGGGATAAAGTTCCATTGGTACCCCACCAAACCCAAGAATGATCATAGGTCTGTTCTGGAAGTGGTTAATGGCAGTCGCTGTATTATCTCCAACTTGTGAGAGTCGGGGGATGAACCCTCTGGAGAAATGGACACTCCTAGAAAGGTGACCCGTTTTTTACTAATTGAGCCTTACGGGGATTCACCTTTAGTCCCGCCTGAGCCAACAATGTCAAAAGATTATGCAAGAGGGACAGATGCTCCTCCGTGCTGTCGGTTGCCAGCAGTAGGTCGTCTACGTACTGCAGCAAACAGGTAGGGTGGGAATAGTCTTTTAAATTGCAGCCATTCTTTTGTGGAATATTGTGGGGGCATTGTGGAACCCCGGAGTCAAGCAAGTCCAGGTGTAGCTCTGGTCCTCAAATGTGAACGCAAATTTGTACTGGTCTTCCCTCTTAATGTTGGGGGCCAGCATCGTGAGAGTGGGCAGCGCAGAAGAATAAAGGCGGCAGCGAGTCAGAGCAGTGGCAGATCATTGGGGGCCAGCATGTGCAGAGGCCAAAGGTAAAACAAAGAAGTAGAAAGAAATCGAAGGGCGACATCACAGCCAAGTGGGTACGTGATAGGCTGGTGAATTGGTGAGTATTTAATCTTTTTCTTTTTCTTTTTATTTCCTTATCAGTAGATAACCTTCGACGCTGCTGCCAAATTAAGTTAATTTAAGGGTTAAGTCATGGCAAAAGTGCCCAGATCCATGTCATGCTCCTTCTGTGCTATGTGAGAAGTCAGGGACATTCCCAGTGTCCATGACTGCTATGTGTGCAGGAAGTGCATCCAGCTGCAGCTCCTGATAGACTGCATTGCAGCACTGGAGCTGCGCATGGATTCACTCTGGAACATCCGCGAAGCTGAGGATGTTGTGAATAGCACATTTCGTGAGTTGGTCACACCGCAGGCAGAGCAGCGGAAGGAAGGTCGTGCAGGGGTTCCCTGTGGTCATTCCCCTCCAAAACACCTTGGATACTGTTGGGGAGGATGACTCATCAGGGGAGAGCAGCAGCAGCCAAGTTCATGGCACCATGGGTGGCGCTGCACAGGAGGGCAGGAAAAAGAGTGGGAGAGCTATAGTGGTAGGGGATTCAATTGTAAGGGGAATAGATAGACGTTTCTGCGGCCGCAATCGAGGCTCCAGGATCGTATGTTGCCTCCTTGATGCAAGCGTCAAGGATGTCTGGGAGCGGCTACAGGGCATTTTGGAGGGGGAGGGTGAACAGCCAGTTGTTGTGGTGTATATAGGTACCAACGATATATGTAAAAAATTGGATGAGGTCCTACAAGCTGAATTTAGGGAGCTAGGAGTTAAATTAAAAACTAGGACCTCAAAGGTAGTCATCTCAGGATTGCTACCAGTGACACGTGCTAGTGAGAGTAGAAATAGCAGGATAGTTAAGATGAATATGTGGCTTGAGGAATGGTGCAAGAGGGATGGATTCAAATTCCTGGGACATTGGAACTACTTCTGGGGGAGGTGGGACCAGTACAAACCGGACGGTCTGCACCTGGGCAAGACTAGAACCAATGTCCTGGGGGTGTGTTTGCTAGAGCTGTAGGTGAAGGTTTAAACTAATATGGTAGGGGGATGGGAATCTTTGCAGGGAGACAGATATAAGTAAAATGGGGGCAGAAGCAAAAGGTAGAAAGAAGATAAGGAAAGGTGGAGATCAGAGAAATCACAGGCAAAAATCAAAAGGGGCCACATTACATTATAATTCTAAAAGGACAAAGAGTGTTAAAAAAACAAGCCTGTAGGCTCTGTGTCTCAATGCGAGGAGCATTCGTAATAAGGTGGATGAATTAACTGCACAGATAGCTGTTAACAGTTATGATGTAATTGGAAATACGGAGACATGGTTCCAGGGTGACCAAGGCTGGGAACTCAACATCCAGGGGTATTCAATATTCAGGAAGGATAGACAGAAAGGAAAAGGAGGTGGGGTTGCATTGCTGGTTAAAAAGAAGATTAACGCAATAGTAAGGAAGGAAATAAGCTTGGATGATGTGGAATTTGTATGGGTAGAGCTACGAAACACCAAAGGGCAGAAAACGCTAGTGGGAGTTGTGTACAGACTGCCAAACAGTGGTAATAAGGTTGGGGATGGCATCAACCAGGAAATTAGAGATGTGTGCAATAAAGGTACAGCAGTTATCATGGGTGACTTTAATCTACATATAGATTGGGCCAAAGCAAACTGGTAGCAATACGGTGGAGGAGGATTTCCTGGAGTGTATAAGGGATGGTTTTCTCGACCAATATGTCGAGGGACCAACTAGAGAGCAGGCCATCCTATACTGAGTCTTGTGTAATGAGAGAGGATTAATTGGCAATCTTGTTGTGCGAGGCCCCTTGGGGAAGAGTGACCATAATATGGTAGAACTTTTCATTACGATGGAGAGTGACACAGTTAATTCAGAGTCTAGGGTCCTGACCTTAAAGAAAGGTAACTTCAATGGTATGAGGTGTGATAGGCTGGCAAATGATACTAAAAAGGTTGACGGTGGATAGGCAATGGCAGCCATTTAAAGATCACATGGATGAACTTCAACAATTGTACATCCCTGTCTGGCGTAAAAATAAAATGGGGAAGGTTGCTCAACCGTGGCTAACAAGGGAAATTAGGGATCGTGTTAAATCCAAGGACGAGACATATAAATTGGCCAGAAAAAGCGACAAACCTGAGGACTGGGAGAAATTTAGAATTCAGCAGAGGAGGACAAAGAATTTAATTAGGAGGGGGAAAATAGAATACGAGTGTAAGCTTGCAGGGAACATAAAAACTGACTGCAAAAGAATCTATAGTCACGTGAAGAGAAAACAATTAGTGAAGACAAATGTAGGTCCCTTGCAGTCAGAATCAGATGAATTTATAATGGGGAACAAAGAAATGGCAGACCAATTGAACAAATACTTTGGTTCTGTCTTCACTGAGGAAGACACAAATAACCTTCCGGAAATACTAGGGGACCGAGGGTATAGCGAGAAGGAGTAACTGAAGGAAATCCTTATTAGTCAGGTAATTGTGTTAGAGAAATTGATGGGATTGACGGCTGATAAATCCCCAGGGCCTGATAGTTTGCATCCCAGAGTATTTAAGGAAGTGGCCCTAGAAATAGTGGATGCATTGGTGGTCATTTTCAGAATCAAATGATAGGTCGCGAGCTTCTCCAGGGGTTCTCTCAGTTCGCTTGTGACTTTTCACAGGTGTCTGCTGTGCAAGTCGAGCTACTGGAGGTAGCATGGCAGACCCTGGAAGGGATGCGTGAACAGGCCGCCACAACAAATGCCCTTTGGCATGCGCTGCTGGCTGAACACGGCGCTGCACCCCAAGGTGCCGTTTTGGGTCGGAGTATCACCCCGAGCACTCAAGTGAGTATGGAGAATACACTTCCTCTTGACTCGGAAGACGACCCGCCAGCTTCGTCTTCCACTTCAACACCCCCACCACGGCAGGAAGTCTTTCCAGTGCCCGCTGCACGCCAGCAACGTCTCGGTCTCCGGGGACCCAAACGGGCGGGTGATGCTAAGACACGGGGCGGTACAGGAGGGAAACATGGCTGCAGGTAGGGAGGGGCAGTGTTTTTGCAATGTTATCTGTTACTATTACATTTTTTAGTGTTAATGTTAAAGTGTTAAATTGTTACTGTTAATGTGCGTTCATAGTTGTGGGGGTGGGAGTTGGGGTGTTGGCGGGGAGGTTGGGGGGTGGGTGGGTGGGGGGATGTTGATTTAAAAAAAAATTAAATTCTTTGTTTGCAATACATTTTTTTACTGAATTTAACAATTATTTTGCATTGTCTTATAATAACATAAGTTTAGTTAAGTTAAGCATTAATGCAAATGTTGTACAACAATGGACAGGCCAGGCCAGTGCAGGCAAGGCTAAAACGTAACTCAAAATAACTCAACGCAAATGCAACTTTTGTGTAACTGTAACTGTAACTGTAAATGTGACTGTCCCCAATGTAAGTTCATGCAAAGCATTCATTTATGAGCTGCTGACGCAACAGCTTTGCAGCCGTGTAACTCCCACAGGGTACTGGTCTTCTGGGGGGCGGGAGGGGCAGGGTGGTGGGAGCATGGCTTCATTCCCAGGCTGATTGTCCTCCCCGATGTCCTCACCAGCCTCCTCCTCCTCTTGTTCCTAGCCGTTTGGCTCTTCTGTCTCCCTTCCTTCTGGAGGTGGACCTGTAGCCCCACCTGGCATTTGTTGTCCTCTCCTTATAATTCGGTTATGCAACATGCAACACACCACAATCAACTCAGTGACCTGGTCAGGGTGGTACTGCAGGCTGCCATCAGAGTGGTCCAGGCATCTGAAGCGTTGCTTTAGGACTCCAATTGTCTTTTCGATTATGTTGCGTGTAGCTATGTGGCTTTCATTATAACGTTTCTCGGCTTCAGTAACGGGATTACGCAGCGGGGTCATTAGCCAGCTGGCAAGGCCATATCCTTTATCCCCCAGCATCCAACCGTGACCTTCTGGCTGATTGACAAACAGGTCAGGGATAGTACTCTCACACAGGATGTGTGCATCATGGATGCTGCCAGGAAATGTAACATTCACTGTCATAATAATTTGGTTGTGGTCGACAACAAGCTGCACATTTAGGGAGTGGAATCCCTTTCTGTTATGAAACACCTCCGTATTCTGTAAAGAGGCTTTCAGGGCGATGTGCGTGCAGTCTATTGCTCCCTGCACCTTGGGGAAATTTGCTATTCTCAAGAAACCCAAAGCTCTCCTGGTCTGTGCCTCCCTGGTCATAGGGAAGTTTATAAAGTCCATCCTGCGAGCGTAAAGGGCTTCAGTCACCTGTTGAATGCAGCAGTGTGCGGCATGCTGAGAGATACCACAGATGTCGCCAGCTGAAGCCTGAAAGGATCCAGATGCACAGAAGGATAATGCCGCAGTAACGTTTACCTGAACAGGCAGTGCGGTTCTGATGGTGCTGGAAGGCTGCAGAACCCCCTTGATGAGTCGGCAAATCTCATCGATGACCTCCTTCCGGATGCGCAGCCTCCTAAGGCACGCGTTTTCAGACAAGTTGAGGTAAGATTGCTTTTCCTTGCACCTTCGTTGGCTGTATGCTCATCTCCTCTGCCTCCTCTGTCTCTGCATTATTCTACCACCTGTTTGATTGATCATTTCAGAAACCAGCATGTGAGCAGTTACGAGTAATGACAGAGAAACCATAGACTCCATCACTATCAATAATTATTTTCACTTGCTATAAATGCACATTCTAGTAGAAAAATGCCTAATCTACTAAGCTAATATTAGTATAATTAAATATAAATGTAAATGTGAGTGGCTCTATCTGTAAAAGACCCTTAAAGAACTCACAATATATAAGCTTGAGTTTTTTAGCTGTCTCCTCCTTTCCTCTAAAATTGAAAATGGCATCCGTAGTGCCCAGTTCGGTGAGAAAGGCCCAGAAAAAGCAACTATTATGCAGCGATGTTCTCGGCAAGCGATCAGCCCGGCGATGTGCCGAAAGTTCCACTCGGCAATGTGTGGCGATCACCTTAGCGATCAGCTCGGTGATGTGAGTCGAAACTTGGGGGATAATTTTCCGGCGATGTTCCAGCCTGAGTTTCCACTTTTTGCTCAAAATGGGTGATAGCCGGCTGTTTTGGGCGAAATATGGGCGATGTGAAGTGGATAGTCTAGCCCTTAGACTTTCGGAGTTCCTGTCTGAAAGTCCGCCTCAGTGTTCTTTACACTTGCCTAAAGAGGCTGGCAGCAGGAAGACGGAAAATTGGTCCGCCAGTCTCTTTTCTATATTACCGATAAGCCACCAACACCATCCTCCTCCCTGACCACTGTCTGAGGCTGAACCAGACTGTTCAAATTTAAAATTCTAATTCTTGTGTGCAAATCCCTCAATGGCCTTGCAGCTTCCTGTCTCTGTTATCTCCTCCAACCCTCCAACCTTCTGAGATCTTTGCACTCCTCCAATTCTGGGCCCTTATGCACCCCTGATTTCCATCGCGCAACCATTGGGCCCCTGGCCTTCAGCTGCCTCAGCCCTATGCTCTTGAATTTCCTCCCTAAAGATCTCCGCCTCGATACCTCCCTCTCCTCCTTTAAAAGAAAGATTTGGATTTATATTGCGTGTTTGATGACCACCGGATGTCTCAAAGCGCTTTACAGCCAATGAAATAATTTTGGAGTGTAGTCACTGTTGCAATGTAGGAAATGCAGCAGCCAATTTGCGCACAGCAAACTCCCACAAATAACACTTTTGGAGTGTAGTAACTGTTGTAATGTGGGAAACGCGGCAGCCAGTTTGCACACAGCAAACTCCCACAAACAGCAATGTGATAATGACCAGAAAATCTGTTTTAGTGATGTTAATTGAGGGATAAATATTGGCCAGGACACTGGGGATAACTCCCCCAGCTCTTCTTCGAAATAGTTCCATGGGATCTTTTATGTCCACTTGAGAAAGCAGATGGGACCTCGGTTTAATGTCTCATCTGAAAGATGACACCTCCGACAGTGCAACGCTCCCTCAGCACTGCACTGGAGTGTCAGTCTAGATTTTTTTGTGCTCAAATCCCTGGAGTGGGACTTGAACCCACAACCTTCTGACTCAGAGGCGAAGGTGCTGACACTTAAGAGACACCTTAAAACCTATCTCTTTGAACAATCTTTTGGTCACTATCCTAATGTCTCCTTATGTGGCTCGGTTTCAATTTTGTCAGATATGCTCCTGTGACGCGCATTCAGACATCTTACTACATTAAAGGCACTATATAAATGCAAGTTGTTGTTGTGTTGTTTATTTTAGTGATTATCTTGAATTTGTGCTTCCTTTAAACTGTCCCATCTATCCATGAAACAACCTTTCACTATTTAGCTTATCATGACTTTTTAGAATTTTGGTAACCTCTATCAAATCACTCCTTAAAAACCTTCTCAGCCCGAGTGAGGGAAATCTCTAACTTCTCAAACCTCTTTATATCTATAACCCCTTGTCACGGTTTTAAGTTGAGCAAGATGATGGAGCGAAGATTAATCTTTTGGTTTTCTTTGTTTTTGTGACAGAACGAGAACAGTATATTTCACTGATATAATGGACATTGAGGATAAAGACAGAAAAAAATTGTAAGAATTGAAGAGGAAGGAAAGCATAGTATCAACAAAAAACCTAATTATCATCTGGGGGTGCTCTGATGCGCAAACATGACCTAATCCCTAAATACTTATAAATTAAGAAAAGGCTACCCACTGGGTCAATTCTTTTTATTTAGAACCACAGGGAAGCAAAACCAAATCAGCCAGGATTCTCATGCCTAATTGCTATGTATTGAATCCTCTGGAATGTGCATGTGTGTCTGTTTTGGGGTGAGGATGGAATTGGGTCTTGCTATGAGATCCTTGATAGTCAAACAACCTGATAGCACTCACTATCTGGACTCATATATGAAAACGAATAGTCACATGGACAAGGGAGGTGATTGACACCTATGGAACTGCACCATAGCAGAGAGTCAACATCTTCAGAACAGAAGGGGGTTGAGAAACATTTGCAAGGATAAGAGAAGATCTCTATTAAAGAGCTAAATACCCACATCGGAAAAAAATAAATATTGTGCCAGTACCTCAAGGTCAGTGAAGATCACCGCTGGTGGAGTGACACCATTTTTCTTTGCAATGTGGCGGTTTATTGCTTCAGTTTCCTGTATCCTTCCCTTTGACAGCAGCCAGTGTGGAGATTGGGGAATGAACCTGGGATTAAAAGTGTTATTTTAAGAAAAGAGCACTAAAGTCGCACAATGGACTTTTGAAGTTTCTATTAATATTAAGGTACTCTTTAATAACAGATATTAACATGTAATTTTATTAAAATTTAGGAGTGGATTCAGAAACGACAGTGGCATGGGATGTGGACAGTGTATAATGTGGATTTTGACAGGTTTACAGATCATGTGCACTATTGACAAAGGTATGCAAGGTTTGGACACTCTCTCGCTGTGACATTGTGTGTTGCATGGAGACCTGAAGAGGAACAACAAACAGAGCTGAAGACAAGGGGTGGAGCGTTGGAGGCTGGGTAAATAAAAACAATCAGGATTAGCTAATAGAGAAGGAAGAAAAGGATGACAATAATGAAGAAAATGATTTAGCCAGAGGGACATGGAATAGAAGAATGCAATCCAATGGACTAGATATAACTGAGCAAAAGATTGTTGAAGGTAGGAGATAGCATGGCAAAAACATTTTGAGACAATGAATAGTGTTAAAAAAATAACAGTAGGTTAAAAGGCTGGGAAATAAACTGGCGGAACTAAAAGCCATTATTCTACAGCAAGATCTGAACAATAGCATTAATGGAAACTTGGCTCCAAGTGGGACAAAAATGAAAAATAAATATTTAAGGATAAAATACATTTAAGAGGAAGAGAAAATATCAGAAAGGAAGTGTAGTGACAATATTGGTTAAAGAAGGGATATATTCTCAAGAGAGGATTAATGTAGATAAGGATTGGGTGCAGACAAGCGTCATGTTCGGAGCTCAAACACAAGGCTTGACACATGAGTAAGGGTGTATTACAGACCTCCAAATCGTGCAAGGGAAATTGAAGAGGAAATCTGCAGTTAGATTATAGAGACGAGTAGGTGTAACAAAATTATTGTTGTGGGAGATTTTAATTATCTACTTATCGATTGGGACAGAGGAAGAAAAGGGAATGGAATTCCTAAATGTGTATAGGACTCGTACCTCAAGCAGTATGTTAATCTTCTTCTTCTTAGGCAGTCCCTCGGAGTCGAGGATGACTTGCTTCGACACTGATATGAGTTCTCAGGTGACTAAAGAGACCAATGCGGGACCTACAGTGGGAGAAATTGGGCGCTATTTCGCCTTTATTGCCGGTAAAAATTACTTATCTAAATTGGCCAAAGTTAATGAATGGCAGTTTTGAAATAGCGCTAAAAAGCGGATCAACCATGTGTGATGCCAAAAAAAACGCACCACTTAAAATTGGCCGTTTGGCGAACCCGTGCACAGGTGAAAAAAAACACCTTAAAAAAGCCTGCGTTGAAACCCCAGAAACAACGGTAGGTATGAAGACCGACAAAAAAGGTAAGTTGAAGTTTTTATTTTGTAATTCTTCTTTTGCAATTCATTAGTTAAGTGTATAGTGAATGTTTTCTGATTATTTATATTTTGATTTTTGCAATTTTTTTGTGTGTTTTCTCCCCTCCCAGAACCTGAATTTTAGGCGGTGATAGGCCGCGGGCTAAAGTTGGCGAGGACCATGGTTTCCACTGCGAATCCTTGTGCAATGGCGATTTTTACTGTCGGGCGCATTTTCTCTGCCAATTTTACCCCCTTAAAAAAGGACGAAGTTTTTAGTGGTATTTTTGCTGTAAAATAATGGAGAAAAATCGATATCGCCAAAAACAGAATTTCTAACCCACAGTCTCGCTCAAAGATGGGGCAGACGGTGGTTGAAAGGGATGGATGGATGGTGTGCTTGTGTTGTTGTGCGTTCCTTCCGCTGTTTGTGCTTGGCTTCCGCGTGCTCCCGCGAAGAGACTCGAGGTGTTCGGTGCCCTCCAGGATGCTTCTCCTCCATTTTTACTGGCTTTGGGCCAGGGATTCCCAGGTGTCAGTGGGGATGTTGCACTTCTTCAAGGAGGCTTTGAGGGTGTCCTTGAAGTGTTTCCGCTGCCCACCTGGGATTCGCTTGCCGTGTCAGAGCTCTGAGTAGAGCGCTTGTTTTACATAAGAACAGTTGAAATAGGAGCAGGAGTAGACCATATGGCTCCTCAAGCCTGCTCCGCCATTTAATAGGATCATGGCTGATCCGATCATGGACTTAGGTCCACTTCCCTGCCCGCTCCCCATAACCCCTTATTCTCTTATCGTTTAAGAAATTGTCTATTTTGTCTTAAATTTATTCAATGTCCCAGCTTCCACAGCTCTCTGAGGCAGCGAATTCCACAGATTTACAACCCTCAGAGAGAAGAAATTCCTCCTCATCTCAGTATTAAATGGGTGGCCCCTTATTCTCAGATTATGACCTCTAGTTCCAGTCTCCACTATCAGTGGAAACATCCTCTCTGCATCCACCTTGTCAAGCCCTCTCATTATCTTATACGTTTCGATAAGATCACCTCTCATTCATCTGAATTCCAATGAGGCCCAACCTACTCAACCTTTCCTCATAAGTCAACCCCCTCATCTTCGGAATCAACCTAGTGAACCTTCTCTGAACTGCCTCCAAAGCAAGTGTATCCTTTCGTAAATATAGAAACCAAAATTGCATGCAGTATTCCAGGTGTGGCCTCACCAATACCCTGTACAACTGTAGCAAGACTTCCCTGCTTTTATACTCCATCTTCTTTGCAATAAAGGTCAAGATTTCATTGGCCTTCCTGATCACTTGCTGTACCTGCATACTAGCCCTTTGTGTTTCATGCAGAAGTACCCCCAGGTCCCGCTGTGCTGCAGCACTTTGCAATTTTTCTCCATTTAAATAATAACTTGCTCTTTGATTTTTTCTGCCAAAGGGCATGACCACACACTTTCCAACATTAAACTCCATCTGCCAAATTTTTGCCCACTCACTTAGCCTGTCTATGTCCTTTTGCAGATTTTTTGTGTCTTCCTCACACATTGCTTTTCCTCCCATCTTTGTATCGTCAGCAAACTTGGCTACGTTACACTCGGTCCCTTCTTCCAAGTCGTTAATATAGATTGTAAATAGTTGGGGTCCCAGCACTGATCCCTGCGGCACCACACTAGTTACTGAGTGCCAACCAGAGAATGAACCATTTATCCCGACTCTCTGTTTTCTGTTAGTTAGCCAATCCTCGATCCATGCTAATATATTACCCCTAACCCTGTGAATTTTTATCTTGTGCAGTAACCTTTTATGTGGCACCTTGTCAAATGCCTTGTTTTGGGAGTCTAGTATTGGACATGTGGGTGATGTGGCCTGTCCATCGGAGCTGATCGAGCGTGGTCAATGCTTCGATGCTGGGGATGTTGGCCTGAGCGAGGACACTGATATTGGTGCGCCTATCCCGCCAATGGATTTGCAGGATCTTGCGGAGGCAGCGTTGGTGGTTCTTCTCCACTGCTTTGAAGTGCCTGCTATACATAGTCCATGTCTCTGCAGCATATAGGAAGGTGGGTATTACTACTGCTCTGTAGACCATGATCTTGGTGCTTGGTTTGAGATCCTGGTCTTCAAACACTCTCTTCCTCAGGCGACTGAAGGTTGCACTAGCACACTGAAGGCAGTGTTGGACTTCGTCATCGACGTCTGCCCTTGTTGACAGTAGGCTCCCGAGATATGGAAAATGGTCCACGTTGTCCAGGGCCTCATCACGGAACTTGGTAATCGGGGGGCAGTGCTGTGTGGCGGGGTTGGTAGAGAACCTTTGTTTTACAGATGTTTAGTGTAAGGCCCATACTCTTGTATGCTTCGGTGAAGGTGTTGACGATGGTTTGGAGTTCGACCTCCGAGTGTGCACAGACGCAAGCGTCGCCTGTATACTGTAATTCAATGACAGAGGATGGAATGAAATTGGATCTAGATTGGAGGTGACGGAGGTTGGACAATTTCCCATTTGTACTGTAGATTAGCTCCACTCCAGCGGGGAGCTTATTGAGGGTGAGATGGAGCATTGCAGCAAGAAAGATCGAGAAGAGCATTGTTGCAATGACACAGCCTTGCTTGACTCTGGTCCGCACATGTATTGGGTCTGTGGCGCATCCATTAGTCAGGATCATAGCTTGCATGTCATCATGAAGCAGGCGGAGGTTGATGGCAACCTTTTGAGGGCAACCAAATTTGAGGAGGACACTCCATAATCCCTCACGTTGACAGTGTCGAAGGCCTTTGTGAGGTTAAAGAAGGCCATTTGCAGAGGTTGGTGCTGCTCCCTGCATTTCTCTTGAATTTGACGCGTGGTGAACATCATGTCCATTGTGCCCCTTAGCGGGCGGAATCCACGGTGCAACTCTGGGAGAAGGCGATTGAGGCGGTTTCTTGCGATGATTTTCCCGGTGGCAGAGAAACTCCTCTGTAATTACCGCAATCGGACTTTCACCTTTATAGAAGATGGTCATGATTACAGCTTCTCTGCGATCCCCTGGCATGCTCTCCTCCTTCCAAATAAGAGAAATTAGTTCAAGGAGTCACGCTAATAGTGCTTCTCCACCATGCTTTTTTGCTTTGGCAGGGATTCCATCTGCTCCCAAGGCCTTGTTATTCTTCAGTAGTCAGATGGCCTTTACAATCCCATGCCGAGCTGGGTTGTGCTGAGGTCGTGGCGGGTAGCATGCTATGGGATCGAGTCGAGGACACTCACGTCGGAGACAGAGTCTCGGTTAAGGAGATCTTTGAAGTGCTCCTTCCAGTGGGCACTGACTACCTCTCCATTTTTGGCCCTCAGTGGGGTAGGATCTTGGGTGCTTTGGCTGTAGGTGGCCTTGACTGTGCTAAAGAATCCACGCACATCATGGTTGTCGGCTAGTTGTTGGATTTGCTGTGCTTTTTCCACCCACCATCGCTTCTTTAGGTCACAAGTTTTATGTTGGACCTCAGCCTTCAGACATCTGTAAAGCTGCTTTCTTGCTGTCGAGTTGTGTTGCTTTTTCCAGATCAAGAATGCCTTGTGTTTGTGGCTTATTAGCTCCTGGAACTCCTGATGGTCCTTGTCGAACCAGTCTTGATGTTTCCTGGTGGAGTGACCAAGCGTCTCTTCATAGGCACTAATTACGGAGGCCTTGAGGGCAGTCACAGTGGACACTCTGCATCTCCAGTACACTGGAAGTAGTCAGTATTTTAATAGGACTACAAGGACAGATGTTACTAGATCTGGTTATGTGTGATGAAATAGATCAGGTGGATAAGCTAAATGTGAGTGAGCACCTTGGGAATAGTGACCACAGTATGAGAAGGTTTAAGATCCAACTAGAAAGGGAAAAAGTCAGTAAAATTACTAGATCACCATATTGGATTATGGGCAGATTTTAGAAAGATGTACAAGCTAGCTAAGGAAAGGTGGAAGGAGAAATTTGCACATAGGACTGCAGAGAAACAGTGGCGTGTTTTTAAAAATTAGGTTGCATAGATACAGAACCAGTATATTCCATTAAACATAAGGAAAATATTAGTAGCTTTAGGATGCCAGGATAAATAAAGCAGTTAAAAACAATTAACATTGAAGAAGAGGGCCTATGAGGACTATAAGAATAATAATGAGAAAATAAGAGGTTAAGAATGGGTTAAGAAAAAAAAAAGAAAAAAACATCAAAAGGACCAGTGAGTTATTTTACAAATAAGGGCTGGGGTTTTGCTGAGATGGTGGCGGGTAGCATGCTGCGGGATGGAGTCGATGACACTTGTGTCGAAGGCAGAGTCTCGATTAAGGAGATCTTCGAAGTGCTCCTTCCAGTGGGCCCTGACTGCCTCGGTGTCCTTAATGAGTGCCTTCCTGTTCGTGGGGTGGGGCCTTGGGTGCTTGGGCCGTAGATGCGGTGAAGAATCCTCGCACGTCATGGCGTCGGCCAGCTGCTGGATCCCCTGTACATTCCCCACCTACCACCTATTCTTTAGGTCGCGGGTATTTTGTTGGACCTCGGCCTTCAGCCGCCTGTAGAGCTGCTTTGCTGCTCCCGAATTGGGTTGCTGCTTTAAGTTCAGAAATGCCTTGTGCTTGCGGCTTATTAGCTCCTGGATCTCTTGGTCGTTCTCATCAAACCACTCGGTGTTTCCTGGTTGAGTGACCGAGCATCTCTTCGCAGGCACTGGTTATGGTGGCCTTGAGGGCAGACCAGGCACTGTGGGTCATCGAGGGTCGCCAGGTTGGCAGTGAGGCGCTGGCTGTACGGTTTTCTTAACTGGGTCTTTGAGTGGCCCAGCGTTGATTTTTCTGCGGCATTGTTTCTGTTGCCGTCATTGCTTTGGGGTTATATTGATGTTGATAATGGAGCGGATTAGGCGATAGTCCATCCAGCAGTCGTCGGCTCCTGTCATGGTGCGGGTGGATCAGGAGCAGATGGAACCCCCGCTGAGGCACTAAAGTATGACGGAGAAGCATTATAGGCATGGATGCATGACCTCATCTCTCTTATCTGGAAGGAGAAGAGCATGCCTTGAGATCTTAGAGATGCCGTAATCGTGACCATCTTCAAAAAAGGGGATAAGTCTGACTGCGGCAACTACAGAGGAATCTCCCTGCTGTTGGCCACTGGGAAAATCATTGGAAGAATCCTCCTCAACTGACTTCTTCCTGTGGCTGAAGAGCTTCTCCCAGAGTCACAATGCAGATTCTGTCCATTAAGGGGTACAATGGACATGATCTTCACCGCGCGACAACTACAAGAGAAATGCAGGGAACTGCACCAACCTTTGTACATGGCCTTCTTTGACTTCACATTGGCCTTTGACACCGTCAACTGTGAGGGACTATGGAGAGTCCTCCTCCATTTCGGCTGCCCCCCAAAAGGTTGTCACCATCCTCTACCTGCTCCATGACGACATGCAGGTCATGATCCTGATCAACGGATCCACCACAGACCCGATCCACATCTGAACCGGGGTCAAGCAGGGCTCTTTTCGATCTTCCTTGCTGCAATGCTCCATCTCTCTCTCTCAACAAGCTCCCCAGTGGAGTGGAACTACACTATAGAACCAATGGGAACCTGTTCAACCTTCATCGCCTCCAGGCTAGATCCAAGACCGTCCCATCCTCTGTCATCGAACTACAGTACGCAGATGATGCTTGCGTCTGCTCACATTCAGAGGCCGAACCCCAAGCAATTGACAACATCTTCACCGAAGCATACGAAAGCATGGGCCTTACACTAAACATCCGTAATTCAAAGGTCCTCCATCAACCTGACCCCGCCACACAGCACTGCCCCCCGGTCATCAAAATCCATGGACAACGTGGACCATTTTTCATACCTCGGAAGCCTACTATCAGCAAGGGCAGACATTGATGACGAGATCCAACACCGCCTCCAGTGTGCCAGCGCAGCATTCGGTCGCCTGGGGAAGAGAGTGTTTGAAGACCAGGACCTCAAATCTAGCACCAAGCTTATGATCTACAGGGCTGTAGTGGTACCCGCCCTCCTGTATGGCTCAGAGACATGAACCATATACAGTAGACACCTCAAAACGCTGGAGAAGTACCACCAGCGCTGCCTCCACAAGATCCTGCAAATCCACTGGGAGGATAGACGCACCAACATCAGTGTTCTTGCTCAGGCCAACATCCCCAGCATCGAAGCACTGACCACACTCAACCAGCTCCGTTGGGCGGGCCACATTGCCCGCATGCCCGACACAAGACTCCCAAAGCAAGCGCTCTACTCAGAACTCCTACCTGGCAAGTGGGCCCCAGGTGGGCAGAGGAAATATTTCCAGGATACCTCAAAGCCTCCTTGATAAAGTGCAACATCCCCACCGGCACCTGGGAATCCCTGGCCCAAGACCACCCAAAGTGGAGGAAGAGTATCCGGGAGGGCACTGAGCACCTCGAGTCTCATCGCCCTGGGCTTGCAGAAATCAAACACAGACAGCAGAAGGAGCGTGTAGCAAACCAAACTCCCCACCCACCCCTTCCTTCAACCACCATCTGTCCCACCTGTGACAGAGACTGTGATGCCCGTATTGGACTGTACAGTCACCTGAGAACTCACTTTTAGAGTGAAAGCAAGTTTTCCTCGATTTTGAGGGACTGCCTATGATGATAATGATATCAGTAAAAAGAAAATGATTAAAAGTGAAGTGGACCCCTGAGAGGAGAGGATTGTCAATCTGTAGAGGTTAATCAAATAATGTCAGAGATATTTAATATGTATTTCAGTCTTTACTAAAGAGAAGATATCAGAGAGGATGTGAATCTTGAAGTGGATGAAAGGGATATGGTGGTGGTTAAAAGGACATTATTGGAAAAGTTAGTTAAACGAAAAAATGACAGAATTCCAGGACCTAATGGGATGCACCATAGGATCCTGAAGAAGATGAAGGAGTACATTGCAGAATTGCGAGAGATTATATTTCAGCTCTCTATTGAGTGTGGATTTGTGCCAGAAGACTGGAGAGTGTCCAATGTAGTAGTCATTGTTAATAAGAGAGACAGAGCTAATCCAGGTCGGGAATATTTTAGAGTCTTTAATTTATTATATAATTACCACAAATCTAGATCTAAAGAAAATAATCAATAAATCTAGCTACACTTCTCAAAGCATTTTAGGAGTGAATGTAGTTCCAGCACACCATCTGCTGGAATGTAGCTGAACTTTACAAGTGTTTGGTGTCAAATTTAAAAATCTCATAATACTCCAGTGAAGGTCCTTGGGACGTTTCACGATGTTAAAGGTGTTATATAAATACAAATTGTTGTTGTTGTAGTAGTATGAAGATCAACACTAAGAAGAGCAGCACGCATTAATAATCCACTGCTAACATAGAGTGCTTTCCGGGGGCACTGGAAATTACGGAGCAGAAGACAGAGGATTAAGTGGGGGAAGACAGAGAAGTCTGAATGGAGAGGTTGTTGATCGGCATTGGAAGGAAGAAAAACCTGTCGCAAGGCGAAGAGGTTTTGGGGAGAATTCCAAAGGATAGGGTGTAGTGGCTGAAAGTTTTGGAGAAATGTGTTAATTTAGATTCAAAGAAGTGGAGGGTGTGAATCGGACATATAGCTGAAGAAAGAGGATCAAGAATGTGGAGGAACTTGAAGGAGCTTAAAGTTGACATGATGAAGACTGCGAATCAGTGAAGCTTGGTAAGGAGAGGGTCCACGTGTGTGAGAGGACTCGGGCTGCAAAGTCTTGGACTAACCGAAGATTATGAAGGGTGAAGGAAGAGAGGCCATTGAGAAAAGCCTTCAGAAATTAAACTCTGATATTCTGTCAGGTAAATGTGCTGGCTCTGTGATCAGCAGGATCCAGTGGTGCAGCACAAAGAGTCACATTTGTGCCTTTGTTTCTTGCTTTGAGCAAGTGCCAACATTCACCAAATACATTTACCACCATAGTCCCATGGAACTGATCAATCTACAGTAGATATTGCACCTGATACAGGTTCCATGAACAGAGAAACTACTTCTGGTTCATTGCAATGTATTTTTTTTAAAACTTTAGTTTGATAAAGTACTGTGGTAAACATCTTCCACAATGATTTTGTTTACATAACTTTAGTTTTTCTTTTATTGTTAAGAATTAACAGATTATTCATTATGTTCTTGTTTCCTCTCTTGAAGTAGTGACTCATTCTCATGTATAGTTCTTTAAGTGCTGGCCATCCTCTTCTATTTCACTCAAGTTGGCACAATTCATGTGTGTGCACAGATAGTGATGCCAGCAGAGTATTTGTCATAAGTCATTGTGGTGCTAAAACTGATTCCTAATGGTGAGGCCATTGATTTGGTATCTCCACAATCTGGTGAGGTCTGCCATGTGCGCTCTGAAACATTGGCCCTATATCAGTAATTCAACCAAGGAGGTGGCCCAATATGGCAGGACTCATGCAAGACCAGTATGCCAGAGGACCAGTGTGCCAGACTATCACAGTCTGCTGTGTAGGAACAGTGATCCAAAAATTGGAGCCTTCAAGATTGGGTGGGGAAATGCTCTTAATTATGCCTTAAATGTGCCTTAAAAAGTAGTTTTAGCTTGAAAGTTCAAGACATCAAGTCGAGTTCAGCTGCTGAACTGAATGCTAGGAAATAGCTTTCAGCTGGCACAAGTACTCAGCTAGTTCAGACCATCACACAGGCTTTTAGACATGGGGCTGAAATTGCCCTCTGCCCCGTTTGGTGCAGTAATTCGAATTAGATGATGATTTACCGCCTGAATCAATGGGGCGGGGAACTAAGCGATTTTGGGCACTTTTGACTGCAAAAATGAACGGGCAGTGTTGGGGGCGGAAATGGCCTCTGTGTAGCGGTGTAGGAGCGGGATCACCGACTGAGGACCCAATTTCACCTGAATCGCATTAATTCATCATGAGGCAACTTCTCCCTGGCCTTGTTAAAGGGCAGGTCTTTCAGGTACTGGTCATTCTGATCAGAGTGTTTGTTGTTTCTCATCAATGTAACATGGCAAGTCAGAGAGGTAGCAGGAGGGTAAATACATTCACAGATGTACAAAATGAGATGCTGCTGAAAGCTGTGGAGGGAAGGAGGTGCCTCCTATTTCCAGAGTCTGGCAGGCCCTCTCAGCAGGTCTTCAATGATGCTTGGGCAGAGGTGGCTGCAGAGGTGTCGGCAACCTCAGTAATGGACCGGACGGGCATTCAGTGCAGGAAAAGGTTCAACGACTGTAAGCATTGGCATAGGCCCCAGGAAGATATTAAAGGATATTGGACAAAGTGCTTACGTCAGAAGGTTTTTATTAAAGAACATGCTGGACACTGTACTGTTTCCCAAAGATTGAGAATTTGGGACAGATTGTGTTTTATTGTTTGCTGAAAAGAAGAGAGCAGCCTGTTTGTGTTAATGTCTGGAGCAGGCCGAGGTCTCTGGGCAACAATGGCTAGGAGCGAAAACTCATCCCAGGCGATTGGCAGGATTGTTCAGTAATGGGAAACCGCTTAACCCAAGATCGGGTGCGAAGCAGATACCCATCAACAGCTATTTACGCCATTACCTGGATGAGATAGCCCTGAAAGGTGGGAAGCCGAACAAAGAACTGCCATTAAGTCCCAGACCCAGTGGAAGCAGAAGCTATCAGGAACTATCAACAGAATCCACAAACATAAGATCTGGGATGATGGGCCATTCCGACAACGCCCCAGACAAAGGGAATACTCTATTTTGGCAGGAAGAAGCATGGACTGTAATGTATAAGAGAAGGCAGTTTGCTGCCATTTCTCTCTCTTCTCTCTTCACTTCAAGAACTGTGCACTCCATCCGTGATGGAGAGGAAACCCACCAACGAGGGACCAACAACGTCGCTGCTCTACTTTCGGAAGGACCCTCGAGACCAGGACCTGAATGCTGCAGTGGTGGCACGGAATCAGAAGAGAAAGCTTTCCCCAAGGAAGAAGCAGTGAGTAAGCCAACGGATAATCTGGGTCTGCATTATCCAAGCCCAGGCACCGTTAAAAGCACCGAATCGAGTGTGAGGGGGTGTTATGTGTCCCAAACCAAGTCTTAGGGGTTTAGTGGGGAGATGCTGCGTGTGATTATAATGTGTGTAAGGTGGGATTTGTTGGATGAATCCAGTTATACCCTGTACATTACTGCAGTGTGTTGTTTTCTTCGTCGTCTTAATTTGCGACAGGGGCCTGTTAGGATGGGCCAGTTTTTGTACTGTTGTACTGTTTCATTTATGCTATAAGGTGTTACTTTTACTGGTGTTTGTGTGTGTGTGTGTAACCGAATAAAGTATTACATGGTCGAGGCTGAAAGACCTGTCTCTGGTTCAGTTTTCTGTTCCCCCAAATAATTCCCGTGTCTAGAACCGTAGGCTGGGGTGATTCGAAACCACCAAGGCAAACCACCTACACCATCACTCGAGTGATGAAAGTGAGTACATGGTCTCCCTGTTATTGATCTTCACTCTCTGAGCCTCTCCTATTCTAATTCTTATTTACCTGCTTCTGTTTCCAGTTAGCAAAGCAGCATTTCAGTGGTGAGTCATCTATATGTCATGTGTGCATACTCACAGTTGAGGGCCCCCTTCATTTATGCCTTACACTTGCACCTAATGATTTCCAGATGCCTAACTGGACTGTTACTCACCAACACTTCTTTGCTTTGTAGGCCAAGATGGCACATAACCGCAGGGAGCAGCAGAGGACTGGGGATGGAGAGGTCGACCTCCAGCAGTTGACCGATGTTGAGGAAAGGGTATTTGGCCCACAGGTTGCCTGCCCAGTGGCCAGTGACACCGTGGATCCTGCTGGGGGCAGTATTGGTATGTCAAGGCCTTCCTTTAATGCCATCTGTCTGTAACTGTTCAAATGCCGATCAGTAACATGGTCAGCAATGTTTGCAACTTGGTTGTTGCATGGTCCACCCCTCTCCCTCATCATCACACCACTCTTGTCCCATTTATGCTTGCAGATCATGCCCCGGAGATAGAAACATAGAAACATAGAAAATAGGTGCAGGAGTAGGCCATTCGGCCCTTCTAGCCTGCACCGCCATTCAATGAGTTCATGGCTGAACATTCAACTTCAGTACCCCATTCCTGCTTTCTCGCCATACCCCTTGATCCCCCTAACATGAATGACTCTGAGGGGGCATCTGGGCCAGCATGAGCCTCAGCCCCCTGAGCCAAGTGACAACAGTGACGAAATGTTGGAGGAGGCGGATGCCAAGGGAGAGACAGCTCCAAGCACTGATTCTTACACTGCACCTGGTGGCTGTCATTGAGAGTCATTGTCGGCTTTCTGTGCAGGAGTGGTGGGGTTGTGAAGGGAAGTCAGGATCCAGGTGCACAGTGCCTTCTTGTCTCCTAGGAGTTATCTACCACCTTCATTTGGTGGCTGAAACAGACCTGACCTGGCCCGCTGCAGGATGAAGGCATCGTGGCTGCTGCCAGGATACCAGACACCAATAGCCATGATTTGGTGCTTGTGGTCACAAACCAACTGGACATTGAGTGAGTGGAATCCATTGCGGTTTCTGAACATCTCCAGATTGTTCTGCGGTGCCTTCAATGCCACGTGGGTGCAGTTTATGGCACCCTGAACACTGGGGAAGGCCGCTATCATGAAGAAGCCTGTGGAATGCTCGAACTGCTTCTCTCTGGTTTTTGGAAAGGAGAGGTAGTCCTGTAGGGGTTGGTCTCGGGGGTCACGTTCACCTCTGACCTTCTGAGAGGCTCGAATAGCTTCCACTCCCTGGGTTCGAGACTTTGGATTTATTTGGGGATGTGACAAAATGCAAGAGACAACTGGTTTTGATGGTAAGAACTTCGATTTTATTAAGGACAAGAAAGTACAATGTCAAAGCTGGCAATCACTAGAATAAAGAACACTTTATCACACGTTCAAAAGGGGTTACAGAAAACAATACACCTCCCACCTCCCAATGCCTAACTCTGACTAGGTTGAACTCCAGGGCAAACAAGGATTATGGTCATCAATCCTTTTTATCGTGAGTTGGCGGTGGTTCGCAATTTCGGGGTTTGCTGGACTCTGTCGGTCCAGCTTGCCGTAGTCCGAACGTCGTGGAAGACTTCTTACTGCGCAGTCTTTAGTTGGGTGGTGTCCGCTGATGCGATAGGGCGTGTATTGGACTTATGGGGTGAGTACCCACTTTCTTCCGTCATCAGTAGGTTTTAAAGTCTATTTAGGTAATATTTCACCTGTTGGTAGCTAGGAACAGATTGTAGAGTGGAAACGTTCGAATCTTCGGTTTCTTCTTGAGGAGTTTTATTTTTGGAATTTGTCGATCGCGGTGGTTTCGATGTTACCACGTTGGCTATGGTCAGTTGCTGCCGCGATGGCGATGTGCGAAGTTACTGGGAACTGCTTTTCTGTGCCTTGATGATATTCTTCCTTCTTCTTCGATAGCAGAGCAGTATGGCCCAGGAGTGTCGCCGAGGCTGAAGATGTTAGTGCTCATAAGAGTTGCATAGAAAGCTGTGTAGCAAGCTCTCTGGAATGCTCGTTAAGGCTGCTGCGGTGGTCTTCACACTTTCTCCCTTCTTTCTCTCTCCTCACTCATTAAAACTAGGGCCCCAGTTATACTTTGGGAGTCGTTCTAATCTGCACGCCAAATCAGCCCCAGAGTAACAAAATTTGCAGATGACACAAAGATTAGTGGGAAAGCAGGTTGTGTAGAGGACACAGAGAGGCTGCAAAGAGATTTAGATAGGTTAAGCAAATGGGCTAAGGTTTGGCAGAAGGAATACAATGTCGGAAAGTGTGAGGTCATCCACCTTGGGAAAAAAAACACAGTAAAAGAGAATATTATTTGAATGGGGCGAAATTATAACATGCTGCGGTGCAGAGGGACCTGGGGGTCATTGTGCATGATTCCCAAAAAGTTAGTTTGCAGGTGCAGCAGATAATCAGGAAGGCGAATGGAATGTTGGCCTTCATTGCGAGAGGGATGGAGTACAAAAGCAGGGAGGTCCTTCTGCAACTATAAAGGTATTGGTGAGGCCACACCTGGAGTACTGCGTGCAGTTTTGGTCACCTTACTTAAGGAAGGATATACTAGCTTTGGAGGGGGTACAGAGACGATTCACTAGGCTGATTCCGGAGATGAGGGGGTTACCTTATGATGATAGATTGAGTAGACTGGGTCTTTACTCGTTGGAGTTCAGAAGGATGAGGGGTGATCTTATAGAAACATTTAAAATAATGAAAGGGATAGACAAGATAGAGGCAGAGAGGTTGTTTCCACTGGTCGGGGAGACTAGAACTAGGGGACACAGCCTCAAAATACGGGGGAGCCAATTTAAAACCGAGTTGAGAAGGAATTTCTTCTCCCAGAGGGTTGTGAATCTGTGGAATTCTCTGCCCAAGGAAGCAGTTGAAGCTAGCTCATTGAATGTATTCAAGTCACAGATCGATTGATTTTTAACCAATAAGGGAATTAAGGGTTATGGGGAGCGGGCGGGTAAGTGGAGCTGAGTCCACGGCCAGATCAGCCATGATCTTGTTGAATGGCGGAGAAGGCTCGAGGGGCTAGATGGCCTACTCCTGTTCCTAATTCTTATGTTCTTATGTTCTTATGTATTCTTTGTCTTAATTTTGGCGGGCTTGATATTTCTTTGTCATATTTTGGTGGGCCCATTAATGGTGATCTGTCTCGGATGTGTCGATCTTTCGAATTTGTTTCCTGATCGTGAAAAATTAGCCTTGGTATTTGCAATGTCTGCCTAGGCCTGGGTTTTCCATGTGGGCTGGATGGGCCATTATCATTATGTATACGCTGGATGGGTTTCCTGCTCAGAGTGATGGCTGGCTATCTCTGGGTTGATTGTTGCTATGTTAATGTCTCCCGGGGAGAAGGGTTTTCGAGTTTACACAATACCCCAAACAATTTGTTTAGCTTCAATTCCCCAGACAGCTTCAATACACAAAACTGGTTTCCTTGAAGGATAGTTATCCTTCAGTTTTCAGTCCTTTCCACACGGACCCAATCTGCCTTGTAAAATCCCAAATTCGATTAAAACTCATCGATTCTTCCATGTGCACTTTTGGATCCCAAACTTTCTGGCTGATAGTTCCAAATTGAATTTCCTTTACAATGAATCCAAACACTGGGGGGGTTTTCCCATGAATTTTACAATCTTACAGTTCCTCACCCTCTTGTACAGAGCATCAGTGATCTGACGGATGGAGCAATATGCGGCATATTGTGAGAGGTTGGAGATATCTGCTGTGGCTCATTAGAAAGATCCAGTGGCATAGAAATTCAGGGCGATGGTGACCTTTGATGCCACTGATATAGCCGTCCTCACCCTTGTTTCAGGCTGCAGGTCTGGCTGGAGGAGATGGCACAGCTCCATCACCATGTCTTTTCTGAATCACAGTCTCCGCAGACACTGGTCATCATTGAGGTCCATGCAGGAGAACTGTTGTCGGAAGACCCTTGGACAATAGGGCCTTCTGCCACCACTTCCATGACTGCGTCTTCCTCTGCCACCTTCCTCATCCCCTTCTTCATCCGGGTCATGCTGCTCCTGACCTTCTGCATCCTGGTGCTGGTAAACATCTGGCTGTTGCTGATGCTGACTTCTCCTCTCTATGTCCCTCTCCCTCTGGCTATGGATGTCGGCGACCATGACCCTCTTCCTCGCTGCATGCCCTTCTTCACATCCTTCCCACGTCCTTCTCTAGGTACAGGTATATAGTCATCTCCATAGTTGATCGGCCATTTTGCTGTCCCATCCTATGTGGGTCCCTGTCCCGCTGCCTCTGCATCTGTAGTTGGCGGCGCCGCTCTCTTCTGTGAACCACCCTGCCCTGCACAATGTGGTAGAGGCGGTCCACTTCCAGGACTGACCCCATTATTTGCAAGCAGTGGCCTACTCTGCCAATGCTAGCTCTTGGAGCAAGGTTCGGTATTGCAGGTTGTGCAAAGTGAGGCCAAGTAATCGTTGAAGCCCGATTTAGAGGATAAACATTCAAAGCATCAACACTCAATAACAATTTGGCTGACAACAATGGTGCAAGCCATAGCGCTGGTGGTTTCGAATGCAGATTGTACACCGACAAAAAAACCTATCGCTGGCACCGACATGCGTTGATCGACTATTTGAGCGCAATGTCGCTTCTGTGGCGGGAACCAGGGGTTGTGCACTATGATGACATCATTATCGCTGAATGCACAGGAGCAAAGTGGATGTGGTGGGAGCATGGTGGTCACCTTCCCCTCCTCAAAAATCATGAGGGCAATGTTCCAAACGTCGGGTCTGCCCCGCCTGGGGGGGAAACTAATTTCCACCCCGTAACTGCTCTATAAAAAAGGGGCAATTTCAGTCCCATGGTGTTTCCTGGATAATTTTCTAAACTAAAGACCATAAACTAATTAAAGCCATAAAACCACTAATTCAATTGCTCCAGGAAAATTGATGTTTCTGCTACAGGTATCTCTTAACAGGTATTAGAAGCCATTATCCTGAATTCAAACCACATGTTAACACCTAATAGAACATAAATTGTTCCTTTCATTAAGATTCGTGACCACCTCTATGAGGTGCTCATGGGTTCGTAAGGACTCACCGTTCGCTTGGCGCGGAGGGACTGCCATTTTTAAAATTGGCCTCCTTTATTTTTCGAGCGGGGTACAGGATAGCCCCAGTAGTGTTCCCAACCCGTTGGGCACGCGCCGACCCCTTACCGACCAGTGGCAAACCCCTTTCTATTCCGCATGGGAAATAGCCCCATGGGAAATTGCCCCTCTGGAGCTTCTTGTGGCAGGGCGGCGCGACCGCCCTTAAAGGGGAGGGCGCAATGACGCAACTGCCATTTGATTTAATTGTTGGCCAACTGCCAGGTCGGCCCGACAATGGTGGCCACGGGTTCGGCCAGGCCGCCAACAGGCAGCCCGGCACCCCCTTTTGGGGGCCAAAACCCTCCCTGGTGGTCCAGTGTTTACCACTAAAGTGGCTGCAGAGTTTGCCGCGGCCCTCCCCTTTAACTGAAGGGGAGGGACGCTGACATCATCAGCGTGGTGCTGATGACTCGGAGCGACAGCTATTCCAAGCCGCCCGCACTTTCATCCCACTAACGTCACCATGCCCTGCTACCAAAAAAATAAATAAAGAGCTGAATTTCACCGGATTCTCCGCCCCAATGAAAACACTTAAAAACGATGAGTACACCCTGTTTAGGACGGAGGGCAATTTTGGCACCGTTACCTCGTCCCATTTTTGTGAAATGAAATTTGTGAGAATGCAGTTTAGTGGTGGGGTTCATAAAAACCACAGCCACAAAATCTGTCCAGCTAGGGGAAAAAAACCATGCTCCAGGGACTCACTCTCAGCTTTAGGACTCCACATTGATCAGGCTTTATTTTTTTTTAATTTTTTTAATTTTTATTTTTTTTGTGGGTTTTTTTTGGGCACTAAAATCAAATTTTTCCTTTTTTCCAGTGCCCCCTATAAAAGGAGAGGGGGACACTAAAAGTTGATCAGGCTTTATTGGCAGAGGTGGGCTTGACCTTCTGGAACCAGTGTCAGCCTGATTGTTTAAGGGAGACCACACTTTAAAATTAAAATATACAATAGAGGTTTCTGTACCTCTCAAGTTGATCAGTGTTAGACAATTGGCAGTTGGTAGTAGTTAACAGTCTAAAGTAATTTTTTTTATCGCGAGAACAAGCTGTCTCTCTTTGTCTTTGCCACCAGTCTTTCCCCCATGACATGGATCCAGTGCCGGAAGAAGTTTAATGACCTCACACGAGGTGGGACGGCCTCTCGTGGGAGCAAAAAACCTGGCAGACGGTGTTGAGCATGCTTTCAGAAAGCATTTAAACTAATTCAGAATGGGGATAGTGCAGATCAGTTCAAAGTTAGGCTTACTGCTAAGCATGATGTACCAGGTAGGAAGCAAATAAGAATGAATAACTTTAAGAAATTAGATGGGAGACCTTTAAATTTCTTTTAGGAAAATGCAAGGAGTGTTAGACGCAAATTGTTAGCATTGCAATCCTATGCTATGTTGGAGAATTTAGACGTAGTTTGTATTTCTGAGACATGGCTAGATGACAATGATGGCACAGAAATTCACCTTAAGGGCTACAAGGGTTTCAGAAAGGATAGGGTAGGTCAAAGGGGAGGTGGGGTTGCTATTTTTATCAGTGAGTATCTAATAGTTAGAGTGAGGCTTGATATTGCCTCATCTGGTACAGCTGAAGCTATCTGGGTTCAAGTGGACCAAGTTCAAAGGCAGAGATTAATTATCGGTAACTGTTATAGGCCCCCGGGTCAGACACTTGATGAGTTATTATGGAAACAGATCACTGATGCTTTTAATATAAAATACCACCTTTGTTTGGTGGGTGATTTTCATTTTCCTGGCATTCAGTGGCATGGTGGTTTACCTGCTGTTGAGTTGAGAAGTGGAGCTGAAAAATGTATTGAAAATATACAAGACTGTTTCCTGACTCAACATGTTAATGAAGTAACGAGGGATAATCATATATTGGATCTGATGGTTAGTAGTGAGCCTGACCTCATATCAGGCTTCTATGTGGGGGAACATCTGGGCAACAGTGATCACAACATTATACGGTTCCAATTGGCAAGTTGAACTATAGTTACTGAGAACCTGCAACTTGTACCAGATTTCGGAAGGGCAAACTTCTCCAAAATGGCAGATGATTTGGAACAGGTAAATTGGCTAACCCTCCTCGGTGGTGATGCGACCGATGTTAATATAAATGGAAAGTTTTTAAGAATAAGATTAAAATGTGGAAAACAAACATGTACCCAAAATCAAAAGACGGAAATGTGGTAACAAAAAGCCAAGGTGGCTGACTGGCTATGTACAAAGACAAATAAAATGCAAACAGAAATGTTCCTCTAAATTAAAGAAATTTAACACTCAAATAAATAGGGTTGAATAAGATGATCAACTGAAGAAAACTAAGGAACATAAGAACGTAAGAAATAGAAGCAGGAGTCGGCCATTTGGCCCCTCAAGCCTGCTCCACCATTTGGTAAGATCATGGCTGATCAATGCTGCTATTAGATCAGTAAAAAGGCAAATGGAAAAAAGGATTGTAGACAACTGTGGTAGGAATGGGAAGAGCTTTTTTAGTTATGTGTAGAGTCAGAGAATTATCAAAGACTGTATTGGCCACTGAAGGGTGATCAAGAACAGGTTACAAATGACTCACTGAGTATGGAGGAAATATTAAATGAGTACTTTGCATCAGTATTCACCCTTGAAGATGATGCTCAAATATTAGAATTTAATAATACTCATTTTATCAGTAACATTAACATAGACAAGCATATTATTTTAGAAAGAATTATGAATTTAAAAATAGATAGAGCAGCGGGGCCTGATGATATTCATTCGAGGGTCCTCCGGGAGACGGGTCATGTGCTGTGTGAGCCCTTGGCCTGTATTTTTAATAGCTCACTGCACTCTGGAATGGTTTCTACAGATTGGAAAGAGGCTAATGTAGTCCCCTTTTTTAAAAAAGGTGACAAGGCAGATCTGGGTAACTATAGGCCCATCAGTTTAACATCAGTAATAGGTAAGATGCTTGAAAGAATCATAAGGGATGCAATATATGAATACGTTGATAGGGAGGGACATATTAGGGACACCCAACATGGCTTCATAAAAAAGAGATCATGTCTCTCAAATCTAATTGTATTTTTTGAAGAAGTTACAAAGTTGGTGGATGACGGAAGCGCAGTGACATTGTCCACTTAGATTTCCAAAAAGCTTTCGACAAGGTACCACACAAGAGGCTTCTCTACGAGATCGGAGCCTCTGGTATTAGTGGAAATATATTGAACTAGATGCAGAACTGGCTGGCACGACGCAGGCAAAGAGTAGTAATAGATGGATTTGATCTGTTTGAAGACCGGTCACCAGTGGTGTCCTGCAGGGATCAGTGTTGGGACCGCTACTTTTTACTATTTTTATTAATGATCTGGATTCGGGGCTTGGCGTCACAATTTGCAAATTTGCAGATGATACCACGATCTGTGCAACTGGTTGAATTGTAGAAGAGGCTCGTCTGATTCAGGCAGATCTTAATGTGTTGGGAGACTGGGATCATGACTGGAAAATTATTTTAACTTAGATAATGCAGTGTTATACATGTAAGCAGGGCAAATGCTCAACAATCATGCACCCTCGAGAGAAAGGCAATAAAGATGGTGGAGATAGAAAGAGATTTGGGCGTTCTAGTGCACACATCCTTAAAGGTACACGAGCAATGCCATACAGCGACACTAGAGCAAATAGGGTGTTGGGGTATATCCGTCATGTATGTATCCTCTATGCAACACCACTGCAATACTGTATATACTTAAGCAATGCACACCTTGACCACAGGGGGTGAACTAGTGGGAGACACTCCTTACCTGGTCATCCAGGTATATAAAGGGAGGTCCCACGCAGGGTAATTACTTCTTGGTCCTGTGAATAAAGGTTCAGGTCATAGAGTGACTTTGTCCATAGAATGTGCCTCATGTGGATTTTGTGCCATTGAGTAAGGACTTTACATTGGCGACGAGAAACGGGAATCAATGACCCACGTGAATGGCCACCGGTAGCACAAAGGAATGGTACTGTGTTGGTGAGGACTGGGATGATTTCATTGAGACGCTCCAGCAAAGCTTTGTCACGAAAGAATAACTGGGAGATGCAGCGGCCGACAAGCGAAGGGCACATCTGCTGACCAGCTGCGGACCTAAGACTTACACGCTCATGAAGGACCTACTAGCACCCGAAAAGACAGCGGACAAAACCTTTGAAGAACTCAGCAAACTAATCAGTGAGCACCTCAAACCGGCGAGCAGCGTACACATGGCCCGACACAGATTCTATACCCACCGACGTCGTGAAGGACAGAGCATACCGGACTTTGTTGTGGACCTCCGGCATTTGGCCAGCCTCTGTAAATTCACAGATGTTAAGGGTTTCTTTATTGAGGGCATCGGTCATGCGGGGATTTTCTGAAAGTTAATTGAGATCAAGGATTTGACTTTGGAAGCGGCGGCGTTGATGGCTCAGACTTTCATGGCGGGGGAGGAGGAAACCAAAATAATATACGCGCGCAATTCTGCCTCCAACGCGGCGGGGGATCAGGGAGTCAATATCATAAACATAACTCAGAACCCTGCAGGCAGGCAAGGGCAGTTCGACACACCCAGGCAGCAATAGACCCCAGAGCAGGTTTTCAACAGATACAATGGCAGGCTGAACGGAAATTTATGCCATCACAGTGGACAATGCGGTCCCGGAGGGGGCCATTGACACCCACTATCAGGGTACTCAAGGGCAGTCAAAGAGGTAATCAGCTAGGAATACCGGGTCATAGCTCCTTTGTTCACAACAATGGGAACCTCAGCTCATGCTGGAGGTGTGGGGGCAAACACTCAGCCAGGACTTGCAGATTTCAACAATTTGTCTGCAGAAATTGCAACCTTAGTGGCCATTTAGCTCGAATGTGCAGGAAGCCTGTAACCAGGCTAATTTACGAGGCGGATGGACCAGAAGAGGGGCCTGTGATGCAGGATGACCCTTGGGGCAAATCAATGGACGCTGAAGTTCAGCGGGTTCATGTGGCAAGGAAGTGGCATAGAAATTGGCCAAAAATAGCAGCGAACCCGGGGACTGGGAGAAATTTAGAACTCAGCAGAGGAGGACAAAGGGTTTTATTAGGGCAAGGAAAATAGAGTACGAGAGGAAACTTGCAAGGAACATTAAGACGGACTGCAAAAGCTTCTATAGATATGTAAAGAGAAAAAGGTTAGTAAAGACAAATGTAGGTCCCCAGCAGTCAGAATCAGGGGAAGTCATAATGGGGAACATTCAGGAAGGATAGAATAAAAGGAAAAGGAGGTGGGGTAGCATTGCTGGTTAAAGAGGAGATTAATGCAATAGTTAGGAAAGACATTAGCTTGGATGATATGGAATCTATATGGGTTGAGCTGCAGAACACCAAAGGGCAAAAAACGTTAGTGGGAGTTGTGTACAAACCTCCAAACAGTAGTAGTGATGTTGGGGAGGGCATCAAACAGGAAATTAGGGGTGCATGCAATAAAGGTGCAGCAGTTATAATGGGTGACTTTAATATGCACATAGATTGGGCTAGCCAAACTGGAAGCAATACGGTGGAGGAGGATTTCCTGGAGTGCATAAGGGATGGTTTTCTAGACCAATATGTCAAGGAACCAACTAGGGGGGAGGCCATCTTAGACTGGGTGTCGTGTAATGAGAGAGGATTAATTAGCAATCTCATGTGCGAGGCCCCTTGGGGAAGAGTGACTATAATATGGTGGAATTCTGCATTAGGATGGAGAATGAAACAGTTAATTCAGAGACCATGGTCCAGAACTTAAAGAAGGGTAACTTTGAAGGTATGAGGCGTGAATTGGCTTGGAGAGATTGGCGAATTATACTTAAGGGGTTGACTGTGGATGGGTAATGGCAGACATTTAGAGACCGCATGGATGAACTACAACAATTGTACATTCCTTTCTGGCGTAAAAATAAAAAAGGGAAGGTGGCTCAACCATGGCTATCAAGGGAAATCAGGGTTAGTATTAAAGCCAAGGAAGTGGCATACAAATTGGCCAGAAATAGCAGCGAACCCGGGGACTGGGAGAAATTTAGAACTCAGCAGAGGAGGACAAAGGGTTTGATTAGGGCAGGGAAAATGGAGTACGAGAAGAAGCTTGCAGGGAACATTAAGGCGGATTGCAAAAGTTTCTATAGATATGTAAAGAGAAAAAGGTTAGTAAAGACAAACATAGGTCCCCTGCAGTCAGAATCAGGGGACGTCATAACGGGGAACAAAGAAATGGCAGACCAATTGAACAAGTACTTTGGTTCGGTATTCACTAAGGAGGACACAAACAACCTTCCGGATATAAAAGGGGTCAGAGGGTCTAGTAAGGAGGAGGAACTGAGGGAAATCTTTATTAGTCGGGAAATTGTGTTGGAGAAATTGATGCGATTGAAGGCTGATAAATCCCCTGGGCCTGATGGACTGCATCCCAGAGTACTTAAGGAGGTGGCCTTAGAAATAGCGGATGCATTGACAGTCATTTTCCAACATTCCAAAGGGCCATATCGAACTCCCTCTTGAATATATCCCATGAACTGACATCAACAACTCTCTGCAGTAGGGAATTCCACAGGTTAACAACTCTCTGAGTGAAGAAGTTCTCCACATCTCAGTCCTAAATGGCTTACTCCTTATCCTTAGACTGTGTCCCCTGTCTCTGGACTTCCCCAACATTGGGAAAATTCTTCCTGCATCTAACCTGTTCAGTCCAATCAGAATTTTATATGCTTCTATGACATCCCCTCTCATCCTTCTAAACTCCAGTGAATACAAGCCCAGTCGATCCAGTGTCTACTCATACGTCAGTCCAGCGATCCCGGGAATCAGTCTGGTGAACCTTCGCTGCACTCCCTCAATAGCAAGAACGTCCTTCCTCAGATTAGGAGACCAAAACTGAACATAATATTCCAGGTGGAGGGTCAGAGGGTCTCGTCAGAAGGAGGAACTGAGGGAAATCCTTATTAGTCAGGAAATTGTGTTGGGGAAATTGATGGGATTGAAGGCCGATAAATCCCTAGGGCCTGATGGTACTTAAGGAGGTGGCCCTGGAAATAGCGGATGCATTGACAGTCATTTTCCAACATTCCATAGACTCTGGATCAGTTCCTATGGAGCGGAAGGTAGCCAATGTAACCCCACTTTTTAAAAAAGGAGGGAGAGAGAAAACAGGGAATTATAGACCGGTCAGCCTGACATCGGTAGTGGGTAAAATATTGGAATCAATTATTAAGGATGTTATAGCAGCGCACTTGAAAAGACGTGACATGATAGGTCCAAGTCAACATGGATTTGTGAAAGGGAAATCATGCTTGACAAATCTTCTGGAATTTTTTGAGGATGTTTCCAGTAGAGTGGACAAGGGAGAACCAGTTGATGTGGTGTATTTGGACTTTCAGAAGGCTTTCGACAAGGTCCCACACAAGAGATTAATGTGCAAAGTTAAAGCACATGGGATTGGGGGTAGTGTACTGACGTGGATTGAGAACTGGTTGGCAGACAGGAAGCAAAGAGTAGGAGTAAATGGGTACTTTTCAGAATGGCAGGCAGTGACTAATGTGGTACTGCAAGGTTCTGTGCTGGGGCCCCAGCTGTTTACATTGTACATTAATGATTTAGACAAGGGGATTAGTATCTCCAAATTTGTGGATGACACTAAGTTGGGTGGCAGTGTGAGCTGCGAGGAGGATGCTATGAGGCTGCAGAGTGACTTGGATAGGTTAGGTGAGTGGGCAAATGCATGGCAGATGAAGTATAATGTGGATAAATGTGAGGTTATCCACTTTGGTGGTAAAAACAGAGAGACAGACTATTATCTGAATGGTGACAGATTAGGAAAAGGGGAGGTGCAACGAGACCTGGGTGTCATGGTACATCAGTCATTGAAGGTTGGCATGCAGGTACAGCAGACGGTTAAGAAAGCAAATGGCATGTTGGCCTTCAGAGCGAGGGGATTTGAGTACAGGGGCAGGGAGGTGTTACAACAGTTGTACAAGGCCTTGGTGAGGCCACACCTGGAGTATTATGTACAGTTTTGGTTTCCTAACTTGAGGAAGGACATTCTTGCCATTGAGGGAGTGCAGCAAAGGTTCACCAGACTGATTCAAGGAATGGCAGGACTGACATATCAAGAAAGACTGGATCAACTGGGCTTGTATTCACGGGAGTTCAGAAGAATGAGAGGGGATTTCATGGAAACGTTTAAAATTCTGATTGGTTTAGACAGGTTAGATGCAGCAAGAATGTTCCCAATGTTGGGAAGTCCAGAACCAGGGGTCACAGTCTAAGGGTAAGGGGTAAGCCATTTAGGACCGAGATGAGGAGAAACTTCTTCACCCAGAGAATGGTGAACCTGTGGAATTCTCTACCACAGAAAGTTGTTGAGGCCAATTCACTAAATATATTCAAAAAGGAGTTAAATGTAGTCCTTACTATTAGGGGGATCAAGGGGTATGGCGAGAAAGCAGGAATGGGGTACTGAAGTTGCATGTTCAGCCATGAACTCATTGAATGGCGGTGCAGGCTCGAAGGGCCGAATGGCCTACTCCTGCACCTATTTTCTATGTTTCTATGTTCTAAACATTCACAGCTCATATACCAAAATGCCACCAATGATGATGAAGGTTTTATTAAACGGCATCCCTGTACAAATGGAGCTGGACACTGGGGCCAGCCAGTCACTCATGAGCGTTCAACAATTCGAAAAGCTATGGCAGACAAAGCCAGTAGACCCAAACTAGAATGCATTGAGACACAACTACGGACGTATACCAAAGAAATCATTCCAGTACTTGGCAGTGCAATGTTGGCGGTCACACACAATGGATCAGTGAACCGGCTGCCGCTCTGGATTGTCCCGGGCAATGGTCCCGCACTGTTGGGAAGGAGCTGGTTAGCTGAGATGAACTGGAAATGGGGGGATGTGCACGCCATTTCATCCATGGAGCAAAGCTCATGCTCACAAGTCCTACAACAATTTGAGTCACTATTCCAACCTGGCGTCAGGACGTTCAAAGGTACCAAAGTGGTGATACGTATCACACCGACGCCAGACCAGTGCACCACAAAGTGAGAGCGGTGCCGTATGTGATGCGGGAGAAAATTGGAAGAGAGTTGGACCATTTGCTGAGAGAGGGCATCATCTCGCCCATTGAATTCAGCGACTGGGCGAGCCCCATTGTTCCCGTCCTAAAAGCGGATGTTTCTGTCAGGATCTGTGGTGAATACCCAAGGCCACTATCAATCGGGTGTCCCTACAAGACCAATACCCATTCCCGAGAGCAGAGGATCTTTTCGCCATGCTGGCAGGTGGCAAGCTGTTTACCAAGTTGCATCTCACTTCAGCCTACATGACCCAAGAACTGGCCGACGGATCTAAACTACTGACCACCATCACTGCACACAAGAAACTGTTCGTTTACAACAGGTGCCCGTTTGGCATTCGATCAGCGGCCACGATTTTTCAAAGAAACATGGAAAGCCTGCTTACATCCATTCCTGGAACAATCGTATTTCAGGACGACATCCTCATCATGGGTCGTGACACCGAGGAACACCTCCACAACCTGGAGGAGGTGCTACGCCGACTGGACCGGGTAGGCCTGCGACTCAGGAAATCCAAATGTGTGTTTTTGGCTCCTGAGGTTGAGTTCCTGGGCAGAAGGGTTTCTGCAGATGGAATTCGGTCCACCGAATCCAAAACAGAGGCGATTTGACGAGCGCCCAGGTCTGGCAACACATCGGAGTTGCGTTCATTTCTGGGACTCTTGAACTATTTCGGGAACTTTCTGTTGAACTTAAGCACGTTGTTGGAGCCGCTTCACGTGCTCCTGCGTAAGGGTTGTGATTGGTTTTGGGGGGACTGTCAAGAACGGGCTTTCAATTGGGCGCGGAACCTACTTTGTTCAAATAAGTTATTGACACTGTACGACCCCTGTAAGAAATTGGTTCTGACATGTGATGCATCGTCCTATGGGGTCGGGTGTGTGTTGCAACAGAGTAATGCTGAGGGCCAACTACAACCTGTGGCTTATGTTTCCAGGTCGCTCTCTCAAGCAGAACAGGGATAAGGGATGGTTGAGAAGGAGGCACTCGTGTGTGTCGATGGTGTAAAAAAAAATGCATCTGTAAAGACTCCAAGCGCCTGGGCAGAAGAGAGCTCTGAAAAGAAGAAAGGATCCCACAAACGCTCAGCATCCTGGGGAGCGTGGGGCTCAAATGGCTTGAGGGTACTGTAATAGACAAAGAGGGGAACAGGGTCATCGTGGTTAAACGTAACAATGTGCAGATGTGCCGTAAGCATCTGGACCAAGTAAAAAAAAGGTTCAGCGTAGACACTGAGGAACCCGAGGAAGATCATGAGATGGTGTTCACACCACCGCCAGTGAACGAGCAACAAGAACATTCAGCAGCATGCACAGTCCCGGCGGTCAGCCCGGACAGGCCGGAATCACCACAGGTGACAGACACTCACGCCAAGGCTCAACAACCAGAGCCCCAACTGCGGCGCTCCACGAGGGAGCGTATACCACCTGAAAGACTTAACCTATGATCCCAATAAAACTTTGGGGGAGAGGTGATGTCATGTATGTAACCTCTATGTAACACCACTGCAATACTGTATATACTTAAGCAATGCACACCTTGACCACAGGAGTTGAACTTGTGGGAGACACTCCTTACCTGGTCATCCAGGTATATAAAGGGAGGTCCCATGCAGGGTCATCACTTCTTGGTCCTGTGAATAAAGGTTCAGGTCATAGGAGTGACCTTGTCCATAGAACGTGCCTCATGTGGGTTTTGTGCCATTGAATAAGGACTTTGCAGTATCCATAGCACAATTGAGCATAAGAGCATCCTAGGGTCTTAAAAGAAGTAGTAGCAGGGATTGTGGATGCATTGGTTGTACTATCCTGGATTCTGGGGAGGTCCCAGCAGATTGGAAAACTGCAAATGTAATGCCCCATTTAAAAAAGGAGGCAGACAAAAAGCAGGAAACTATAGACCAGTTAGCCTAACATCTGGGTTGTGAAAATGTTGGAGCCCATTTTTAAAGAAGCAGTAGTAGGACATTTGGAAAAGCAAAATTCAGTCAGGCAGAGTCAGCATGGATTTATGAAGGGGAAGTCATGTTTGACAAATTTGTTGGAATTCTTTGAGGATGTAACGAACAGGATGGATAGAGGGGTACCAGTGGATGTGGTAAAATTGGGAATTCCAGAAGGCATTTGACAAGGTGCCACATAAAAGATTACTGCACAAGATAAAAGTTCACGGGGTTGGGGGTATTAGTCAGGAAATGGTGTTAGGGAAATTGATGGGATTGAAGGCCGATAAATCCCTGGGGCCTGATAGTCTGCATCCTAAAATACTTAAGGAAGTGGCCCTAGAAATAATAGATGCATTGGTGGTCATTTTCAAACATTACATGGACTCTGGATCACTTCCTATGGATTGGAGGGTAGCTAATGTAACCCCACTTTTTAAAAAAGGAGGGAGAGAGTAAACAGGGAATTATAGACTGGTTAGCCTGACATCGGGAGTGGGGAAATACTGGAATCAATTATTAAAGATGTAATAGCAGTGCATTTGGAAAGCAGTGACATGATCTATCCAAGTCAGCATGGATTTATGAAAGGGAAATCATGTTTGACAAATTTTCTAGAATTTTTTGAGGATGTAACTAGTAGAGTGGATAAGGGAGAACCAGTAGATGTGGTGTATTTGGACTTTCAAAAGACTTTTGACAAGGTCCCACACAAGAGATTAGTGTTCAAAATTAAGGCACATGGGATTGGGGGCAATATATTGACGTGGATAGAGAACTGGTTGGCAGACAGAAAGCAAAGAGTGGGAATAAACGGGTCCTTTTCAGAATGGCAGACAGTGACTAGTGGGGTGCCGCAAGGTTCAGTTCTGGGTTCCCAGTTATTTACAATATATATTAATTATTTAGACGAAGGAATTGAATGTAATATTTCCAAGTTTGCAGATGACACTAAGCTGGATGGCAGTGTGTGTTGTGTCCTTACACACTACTATAAATTCACACGAGGCACATTCTGCAGACAAGGTCACTCTGTGACCCTAACCTCTATTCACAGGGCCAAGAAGTGATGACCCTGTGTAGGACCTCCCTTTATATACCTGGATGACCAGGTGAGGAGTGTCTCCCACAAGTTCACCCTTTGTGGTCAAGGTGTTCATTTCTTAGGTGTATATAGTATGCAATGTTGTTACATGAAGGTTATAGTTACATGAAGGTTACATACATGACATCACCTCCCCCCAACATTTTATGGGTCAAAGATTAAGTCTTTCAGGGGATCGACACTCTCTCATGGAGCGCCGCAGTTGGGGCTCTGGTTGTTGAGCCATGGCATGCGTCTCTGTCACCTGTGGTGATTCCGGCTTGTCCGGGCTGGCCGCAGCGACTGTGCATGCTGCTGAATGTTCTTGTTGCTCGTTCGCTGGCGGTGGTGTGTGCAGCATCTCACGATCTTCCTCAGGTTCCTCAGTGTCTATGCTGAACCTTTATTTTACTTGGTCCAGATGCTTGCGGCATATCTGTCCATTGTTAAGTCTGACCACTATGACCCTATTCCCCTCTTTGTCAATTACAGTACCCTCAAGCCATTTAGGCCCCAAAGCATGATTAAAAACAAATCTTAATCGTCATCGATTTCTATACATCTCCCCTTCGAGTTACGGTCATGGCACTCATTTTGGGACTGCCGCTTGCCCTCAATAATGTCTGACAGGACTGGATGAATGAGGGACAGCCGAGTTTTAAGTGTACGTTTCATGAGTAGATCCACAGGCGGGACTCCCATGAGTGAATGCGGTCGGGACCTAAAGGCCAGCAGGAGGTGCGATGGATGGCATTGAAGGGAGGGTCCTTAAATCCGGAGCAAGCCTTGTTTTATGATTTGGACTGCATGTTCCGCCTGGCCATTGGAGGCCGGCTTGAATGGTGCTGTCCTGACATGTTTGATGCCATTACCTGACATGAACTCCCGGAATTCATAGCTAGTGAAACACGGGCCCTTGTCACTAACCAGGATGTCCAGCAAGCCGTGGGTCGCAAAGACCGCATGCAGACTCTCCACAGTGGTGGATGTTGTGCACGAATTCAATATGATGCACTCAATCCATTTCGAGTATGCATCAACAACAATGAGGAACATTTTTACCATGAATGGGCCCGCGTAGTCTACGTGACTACGTGACCATGGCCTGGTGGGCCAGGGCCACGGGCTGAGTGGTGCCTCCCTGGGGGCATTGCCCAGCTGGGCACATGTCGTGCACCTGTGAACACAGTGTTCCAGGTCTGATTCAATTCCTGGCCACCATACATGTGACTGGACAATGGCTTTCAATAGTACAATGCCAGGGTGCTCGCTGTGGAGTTCCATGACGAATGCTTCCCTTCCCTTCTGAGGCATGACTACCCGGCTGCCCCATAGTAGGCAGTCGGCTTGGATGGAGAGCTCATCCATCCGTCTGTGAAACGGTCTGACCTCAGGGCATGCTCTGTGTGCGTGTGCCCAATCCCCAGTCAGGACACATTTCTTAATCAAGGATAGGAGGGGATCTTTGTTGGTCCGGATTTTGATCTGGCGGGCTGTGATAGGGGAGCCTGTGCTGTCAAAAGCATCGACAGCCATGACCATCTCAGCCCTTTGCTCCGCTGCCCCCTCAGTGGTGGCCAGTGGAAGCCTGCTGAGCGTGTCAGCGCAATTTTCGGTGCCTGGCCGGTGCCATATGGTGTAGTCATACGCATGCCAGCGTGAGAGTCCATCGCTGTATACAAGCTGACGCATTGGCATTGACAGCTTTGCTGTCTGACAACAGGGATGTTAATGGCTTGTGGTCCATTTCTAACTCGAACCTTCTGCCAAAAAGGTACTAGTGCATCTTTTTCCCCCCGTCGACACATGCGAGTGCTTCCTTCTCAACCACCCCATATCCACTTTCTGCTTGGGAGAGCGACCTGGAGGCATAAGCCACAGGTTGGAGTTGGCCATCATCATTACTCTGCTGCAACACGCACCCAACCCCATAGGATGATGCATCACATGTCAAAACCAATTTCTTACAGGGGTCGTACAGGGTCAAAAGCTTATTAGAACAAAGCAGGTTCCGCGCCCGATTGAAAGCCCGTTCCTGACAGTCCCCCCAAAACCAATCGCAACCCTTATGCAGGAGCACGTGTAGCGGCTCCAACAATGTGCTTAAGTTTGACAGGAAGTTCCCGAAATAGTTCAAGAGTCCCAGAAATGAACGCAACTCCGATGTGTTGCCGGGCCTGGGCGCACGACGAATCGCCTCCGTTTTGGATTCGGTGGGCCGAATCCCGTCTGCGGCAACCCTCCTGCCCAAAAATTCGACCTCTGGGGCCAAAAACACACACTTGGACTTCTTTAGTCGCAAGCCTACCCGGTCCAGTCGGCGTAGCACCTCCTCCAGGTTGTGGAGGTGTTCCTCGGTATCTCGACCCGTGATAAGGATGTCATCCTGAAATACGATTGTTCCGGGGATGGATTGAGCAGGCTTTCCATGTTCCTTTGAAAGATAGCAGCTGCTGAACGAATGCCAAATGGACACCTGTTGTAGACAAACAGCCCCTTGTGCGTGGTAATGGTGGTCAGTAGCTTGGATTCTTCGGCCAGTTCCTGGGTCATGTAGGCTGAAGTGAGGTCCAACTTGGTGAACAGCTTGCCGCCTGCCAGCGTGACAAAAAGATCCTCCGCTCTCGAAAGCAGGTATTGGTCTTGTTGTGACACTTGGTTATAGTGGCCTTGTAGTCGCCACAGACCTTGACCGAGCCATCCGTTTTTAGGACAGGGACGATGGGGCTTGCCCAGTCACTGAATTCAACGGGCGAAATTATGCTCTCTCTTCGCAACCTGTCCAACTCACTCTCAATTTTCTCCTGCTTCACATATGGCACAGCTCTGGCTTTATGGTGCACTGGTCTGGCGTCTGGGGTGATGCGTATCACTACTTTGGTACCTTTGAAAGTACAGACACCAGGTTGAAATAGTGACTCAAATTTCTGTAGGACTTGTGAGCATGAACTTTGCTCCACAGATGAAATGGTGTGCACATCCCCCCATTTACAGTTCATCTCGGCTAGCCAGCTCCTCCCCAAAAGCGCAGGACCATTTCCCGGGACAATCCAGAATGGCAGCCGGTTCTCTGATCCATTATGTGTGACCACCAACATTGCACTGCCTAGCACTGGGATGATCTCTTTGGTGTACCTCCGTAATTGCGTGTCAATGCATTCTAGTTTGGGTCTGCTAGCTCTGAGTGCCATAGTTTCTCGAATTGTTGGACACTCATAAGTGACTGGCTGGCCCCTGTGTCCAGCTCCATGCGTACCGGGATGCCGTTTAATAGGACTTTCATCATCATAGGTGGCGTTTTTGTATATGAGCTGTGGATGTTTACCACCTGAACCCGCTGAACTTCAGCATCCATTGCTGTGTCCCAAGCATCACCCTGCCTTGCAGACCCCTCTTGTGGTTCATCTGCCTCGTAAATTAGCCTCGCTGTGGGCTTCCTGCACATTCTGGCTAAATGTCCACTGAAGTTACAATTTCTACAGGTGAATTGTTGGAACCTGCAGGTTTTTGCATCATGTCTGCCCCCGCACCTCCAGCATGAGCTGAGATTGTTGTGAACAAAAGAGCTGTTACCAGGCATTCCTCTCTGATTGTCTCTTTGATTACTTTTGAGCAATCTGTTAATGGGTGTCAATGGCCCCATTCCAGGACATATTGTCCCTTGTGATGGTGTAAATGTACGTTCAACCTGCCATTGTCTCTGTTTAGAGTCTGTTACTGCCTGGGTGGTGTCGAATTGCCCTTGCCTGCCTGCGGGGTTCTGAATCGCGTTTACAATGTTAATTCTCTGATCCATCGCCTCGTTGGAAGCAGAGTTGCTTGGTCTCAATTAGCTTTCTGAAAATCCCGGCATGACCAATGCCCTCAATGAAGAAATCTCTTAGCATCTCCCCCCTGCAGGCATCTGTGAACTTACAGAGGCTGGCCAAGCGCCAAAGGTCTGCAACGAAGTCCGGTATACTCTGTCCTTCCCGATATCAGTGTGTATAGAATCGGTGTCGGGCCATGTGTATACTGCTCGCTGGTTTGAGGTGCTCACCAATCAGTTTGCTGAGCTCCTCAAAGGTTTTGTCCGCCGGCTTCTCGGGTGCGAGCAGGTTTTTCAGCAGCGCATACGTTTAGGTCAACAGTTGGTCAGTAGATGCGTCCTTCGCTTGTCAGCCACTGCCTCTCCCAGCCAGTCCTTCGTGACAAAGCTCTGCTGGAGCCTCTCAACAAAATCGTCCCAATCCTCACCAACACAGTACCGTTCCTCTGTGCTACCGGTGGCCATTCTTGTGAGTCGTTGATTCCCGTTTCTCGTCGCTAAATGTTGTGTCCTTACACACTGCTATAAATTCACACGAGGCACATTCTGCAGACAAGGTCACTCTGTGACCCTAACCTTTATTCACAGGACCAAGAAGTCATGACCCTGCGTGGGAGCTCCCTTTATATACCTGGATGACCAGGTGAGGAATGTCTCCCACAAGTTCACTTCCTGTGGTCAAGGTGTGCATTTCTTAGGTGTATACAGTATGCAGTGTTGTTACATGAAGGTTACAGTTACATGAAAGTTACATACATGACAGTGTGAGCTGTGGGGAGGATGCTAAGAGGCTGCAGGGTGACTTGGACAGGTTAGGTGAGTGGGCAAATGCATGGCAGATGCAGTATAATGTGGATAAGTGTGAGGTTATCCACTTTGGTGGCAAAAACTGGATGACAGGTTATTATCTGAAAGGTGACAGATTAGTAAAAGGGGAGGAGCAACGAGATCTGGGTGTCATGGTACATCAGTCATTGAAAGTTGACATGCATGTCCAGCAGGCAGTTAAGAAAGCAAATGGCATGTTGGCCTTCATAGCGAGAGGATTTGAGTATAGGACAGGGAGGTCTTGCTGCAGTTGTACAGGGCCTTGGTGAGACCACACCTTGAGTATTGTGTGCAGTTTTAGTCTCCTAATCTGAGCAAGGACATTCTTGCTATTGAGGGAGTGCAGAGAAGATTCACCGGACTGATTCCCGGGATGGTGGGACTGACATATGAAGACAGACTGGATCGACTAGGCTGATATTCACTGGAATTTAGAAGAATGAGAGGGGATCTCACAGAAGCATATAAAATTCTGACGGGACTGGACAGGTTAGATACAGGAAGAATGTTCCCGATGTTGGGGCAGTCCAGGGGTCACAGTCTAATGATAAGGAGTAAGCCATATAGGACCGAGATGAGGAGAAACTTTTTCACCCACAGAATTGTGAACCTATGGAATTCTCTACCACAGAAAGTTGTTGAGTCCAGTTCTTTGGATATATTCATACTGAGGTTGCATGATCAGCCATGATCATATTGAATGGTTGTGCAGACTCGAAGGGCCGAATGGCCTGCTCCTGCACCTATTTTCTATGTTTCTATTTTTCTATGTAATATATTAGCATGGATAGAGGATAGACTAATGAATAGAAAACAGAAAGTAGGGATAAATAGTTCATTCTCGGGTTGGCAATCAGTAACCAGTGGCGTGCCGCAGGGATCAGTGCTGGCACCCCAATTATTTACAATCTATATTAACAACCTGGAAGAAGGGACCGAGTGTAACGTATCCAAGTTTGCTGGCAATACAAAGATGGGAGGAAAAGCAATGTGTGAGGAGGACACAACAATCTACAAAAGGACATAGACAGGCTACGTGAGTGGGCAAAAATTTGGCAGATGGAGTATAATGTTGGAACGTGTGAGGTCATGCACTTCGACAGAAAAAAATCAAAGAGCAAGTTATTAGTTAAATGGAGAAAGATTGCAAAGTGCTGCAGTACAGCGGGACCTGGGGGTACTTGTGCATGAAACACAAAAATTAGTATACAGGTACAGCAAGTGACCAGGACGGCCAATGGAATCTTGACCTTTATTGCAAAGGGGATGGAGTATAAAAGCAGGGCAGTCTTGCTGCAGTTGTATAGGGTATTGGTGAGGCCACACCTGGAATACTGTGTGCAGTTTTGGTTTCCATATTTAAGAAAGGATATACTTGCTTTGGAGGCAGTTCAGAGAATATTCAGTCTCCCTGTTTTTTCCACCAAAGTGGATAACCTCACATTTATCTACATTATATTGCATCTGCCATGCATTTGTCTACTCACCTAACCTGTCCAAGCCACCCTGCAGCCTCTTAGCATCCTCCTCACAGCTCACACTGCCACCCAGTTTAGTGTCATCTGCAAACTTGGAGATATTACATTCAATTCCTTCATCCAAATCATTAATGTATATTGTAAATAGCTGGGGGCCCAGCACTGAACCCCACTAGTCACTGCCATTCTGAAAAGGACCCTTTTATTCCCACTCTTTGCTTCCTGTCTGCCAACCAGTTCTCTATCCATGTCAATACATTACTCCCAATACCATGTGCTTTAATTTTGCACACTAATCTCTTGTGTGGGACCTTGTCAAAAGCCTTTTGAAAGTCCAAATACACCACACCCACTGGCTCTCCCTTGTCCACTCTACTCGTTACATCCTCAAAAAATTCCAGAAGATTTGTCAAGCATGTTTTCCCTTTTATAAATCCATGCTGACTTGGACCGATCCTGTCACTGCTTTCCAAATGCGCTGCTATTACATCTTTAAAAATTGATTCTAACATTTTCCCCACTAACTGGCTAACTGGTCTATAATTCCCTGTTTTCTCTCTCCCTCCTTTTTAAAAAAGTGGTGTTATATTAGCTACCCTCCAATCCATAGGAACTGATCCAGAGTCTATAGAATGTTGGAAAATGATCACCAATGCATCCATTATTTCTAGGGCCACTTCCTTAAATACTCTGGGATGCAGACTATCAGGCCCCGAGGATTTATTGGTCTTCAATCCCATCAATTTCCCGAACACAATTTACTGAATAATAAAGATTTCCTTCTCGCTAGACCCTCGGTCCCCTAGTATTTCCAGCAGGTTATTTGTGTCTTCCTCAGTGAAGACAGAACCAAAGTATTTTTCAATTGGTCTGCCATTTCTTTCTTCCCCATTATAAATTCACCTAATTCTGACTGCAAGGGACCTACATTTGTCTTCACTAATTGTTTTCTCTTCACATATCTATAGAAGCTTTTGCAGTCAGTTTTTATGTTCCCTGCAAGCTTACTCTCGTACTCTATTTTCCCCCTCCTAATTAAACCCTTTGTCCTCCTCTGCTGAATTCTAAATTTCTCCCAGTCCTCAGGTTTGTTGCTTTTTCTGGCCAATTTATATGTCTTGTCCTTGGATTTAACACTATCCTAATTTCCTTTGTTCGCCACGGTTGAGCCACCTTCCCCAGTTTATTTTTACGCCAGACAGGGATGTACAATTGTTGAAGTTCATCCATGTGATCTTTAAATGTCGGCCACTGCCTATCCACCGTCAACCCTTTTAGTATCATTTGCCAGTCTATCCTAGCCAATTCACATCTCATACCATCGAAGTTACCTTTCTTTAAGTTCAGGACCCTAGACTCTGAATTAACTGTGTCACTCTCTATCTTAATGAAGAATTCTACCATATTATGGTCACTCTTCCCCAAGGGGACTCGCACAACAAGATTGCTAATTAGTCCCTTCTCATTACACATCACCCAGTCTAGGATGACCAGCTCACTAGTTGGTTTCTTCTCCTCCCATGAGCGGGCCCCCTGATATAGAGGGTCGACGCTCACCCCAACCTGCGTAGCAGTTCTCGAAGTTAGCAGACAGAGACGGATGGCAAGGTATAACGATCTTTAATTACAAGCGTCCAGGAGCACCTCTCATCACAGCCGCCTGTGAGTGGAGATGCTCCCTGAATAGCAAAATTGTACATCATTTATACATTTCATCGATCCCTTCGTCCCCTGGTACGACCTCCCTCGATCTCTAATTGGGTTACCTTATTAGTAATATTTTGGATTGACAGAACAAGATCTCAAGGCAACGTTTAGACCTTAACTGGGATGACCTCATTGGGTTAGAATTTGCTGATCGTACGTAGCGCCTAAAAGTCTGTTTTGAGTCTTTTTGCAAGGTCTTATCAATGTCTGTTTAAGTTCTCACATCGTATCCTGTCGGAATATTATCTAATGTCCTGGTACATATTGAATTAATAACTTCTGGAGCCTTGGTACTGGAATGTGCAAGGCCGAAGAGAGGCCTTTTACCTCCTTATAGGTCGGTGCAGGAACCAGCACTTTAACCCTTGTCCCGCTGGTACCCCTAATGCAAATTTCTCTTACAATTCCCCCCTTTTGGCCCTTGGCCAGACGCCAAGTGAGGCATATTCCCTGAAACTACCTCCCTGTGGGCAAGTCTCAGATGTGTCCGTTCGCCTGGGTGGCCATCTCCCGAACTTCAGGACTTCCTGTGACTTTTCCCGCAGAGCTGTATAAGGTAAGCCCCTTTTGCAGGATTGTTTAAATTTTTGTCCCTTATTGTCTTAATCATAGTGCATGCCCTGACGTATCGTTTGGCCTGTTTAATTCGTGCACAGGTTAGCTCTACCAGTACCATCAGGACCAGGCATTGTATTACTACAAGTGCATGTGATATAATTCTTATCCATGGGTGAATCTGAATATTAAGTCCAATGTTCCACAGTTTTGAGTACCAAGGCTGGTCGGCCAGCTTCGCGTTAGTGTCTCTTTGTAGGTTTGTCTATTTCTTCCATCAGCTGGATATAGTGTCGTCTTTGGTTTTGGATTCATTGCACCAATCGTTCCTCACTTAATTCGGGTATCTGTCTCCTTGTATCCTTCTAGGAGGGTATCCGTGATTGTTCCGTGGATAATTTCCATTTTCTCGGGATGGATGTGATATCCATTTATGTCTATCTTTCCCATAGGCCTGGAACAGAAGATAGGGTTGGTGATGACACAGGGGATAACTCCTCCCCTGGTCTTAATCGTCGGGTTGGCTGCTCCTGTGCTCACGCACCAATCTCCATTCCCTTGTGGAGCAGCGATTGTTTTGGAATCGTGTTCGAGAGGAGTGATACTCAGCATGCATCCGTTTGTTTGGTGGAATCTGCAATCATCATTCGTCACTCGTGGCGTACCTCGACATAAAACCACTTGGTTAATTTTCTAGCAATCGGTTATGTCAATGCCTTTGGTACTAATTTAATCACCTGTCTGGAGGGGCGATGGTAACGTAACTCTGTTCGGTTTCTTCACCAATACTGTCGGTTTGGTATAAGGGGTCTACCTTTCTTACGTCTTACTGTGGTATTGCGCATGTAGGGCTTGGTTATCCATGTCCCTCCCCAGCAAACCCCTTAAGATTTGCGTTAAGTTGTTAACCCGGTCGTCTATTACATACAGGTCTATGGAATTAATCATTGTAACCCCTGCCGTATAACCCGTGCCTAGTATTTCCAGTATTCCCCTTTTTGTTCGACCTTGTCCTGTTCCCTTTCTGACATTAAATCTCAGGGTAGTGGATTCCGAACCTTCGAGGATCCGTTGTGTCAGGGTCTGGGAAAGACTTATAGTTTCATTCCCATAGAAGCTCGGAAGAATGATATCCGTTAGGTTTAGGTTAAGTAGTCGCTGACGCACCCCAAATTATATCCTTTCTTTAGATTCTTTTATTACTAGCCCCGCTTTGGCTCCAGTCTTTATCGACGGGCATATGGGGGGGCTTGTGTGATTGTGCTGGGAAGAGTTGTTGTCCGTAGGGTGGTTGTCGGGGCAGTGGCAGGGCTTCCCAGGGTCCCTTTGGGTGTGTCTGGTGTCCCAGCCGGACCTTTATTTCGGGTCCACTACATTGTCATCTTTCCTCCACACTCCATCCACCCCCCTTTTTAGGTTGTATTCCTTCTTGTTTGCGCTGCGCACGATCAATACCGGCTTCTCGGTGTTATTACCATGTCACACTTCGGGACATACACCTTATATTCCAGAGACCTCCCTTGGTCTTCATTTTATCCCACTGGCCAGTTTTCTAAACATCCTGGGGTCCCACCCCCCTTTTTGCTCGGTTCTGTTCCCACCCTTCTATTTCTCTTGCGGGGTGGATTTGGCTGCTTGATTTGCAGCTTCGTCTGTCCATGCATGAGCTTCTAGAACTGAAATTCCATCCAGTTAGATTTCTGCGCCCTTCCCCTTTTGGTCCTATGAACTAGCTCCTGTCCTCGGAATCTATTGGCGCCCATGGCATCGGCAGCCTGCTGCATTACAACCTTACTTAATACACTATACATAGCCATGCGTTAAAATAAGTTCTGTCCTTGCTCCAGTCCTTGGCTGCTGGGATGCATATTTTGTCAGTTAAATTAAACAGAGCCCCATCGTTCATGTAGTTGTGTCTTTCCTGCGTGTGCTATATCTCTCGTAGTCCGTCTGTATTATCCAGTGCTTGCATGGGCCTTAAGGTTCCCAGTATCCTGAGTCGAAGTAGCTGCTGTGGCCCCATCTCGGTGAGTGTTTTATCTGCAAATTTTAAACAGAGAGCCTGGTCGTCACCAGGTGTTAGGTTCTGGTCTACTCATCTTTTATCCATGCATGTCGAGGTCACTCTGTGAAATCGGAGGTAAGGGCTAGGTTGGGTTTGTGGATTACACTTACCCACCATGGGGTACATTGGCTCTATTGCCATAGGTGATGGTGCTATGGCTGCGCACTGCACTATCCGTCTGGTCCCATTTAAAAAAAAATCTCTTCCAGCTTATTTATCTTAGCTTTTAACTCTTGAATTTGTTTTGTTTGAGTATCTTTCTTTTATTTGTATCAGGCGAGTATTATTACATAGGCTAGTTCTGTTTTATTTTTATTCTGACTATCCCACCATTTCCTCTATCTGTCAGGTGAGTATTTATTTTATTAAGAAATCCAAATTAATAATGTCCAGTATAAAACAGCTGTCAATGGAAAGGGTTAACACCTTTACAGGTTTGTAAGAAGGCCTGATGTCATTACGTGACTTCGCGTAATTATCTAAAATTTTTTCCAAGTCTTTGTACCTTCAAAACTTGCTTAGAAATTAGGAAATCATTAGTAAAGCCGTCATAATAAAAGTCTTCTCATCAGGAAAGACAGCATTTTAGATTAAACTCCAATTTTTTTTAACTTCTAATTCAAGTACTTGCCAAATAATTTTTTAAAAAATTGATTTAAAACAAGACCACACATTTTTAATTGCTATTTTGTTTACTGAAATCCAATTTTCACACAAACTGTATACATTCCAACATTTCAGGGTTTTTTACGGTGCCGTTCACTGGGCAAATCTTGTGTTTTATTTCTCTCTCAGCACAAAATCTAAACTTCCGTGCCAGTTCCATTTTCTATAAGAATTTTAACATTCAGTAAGATTCTCTAATTCCCAGTTTTTTTTCTTTCTGTGCTGAGTTCGCATAGCTTAGATCTTTACTCCTCGTTATTTTCAAAACCCTCCTGCTTGTTTAGACTGTTCGGGACTTTTCTTGATAAACAACGTCTATTTTGGAAATCTTTTTAAACTGCAGTGAAACTTTCGCGTAATTTAAAATCATTATCAATGGAGAATGTCTTTTACCTTTTCCAAAACTTTTTCAATTAAACCAATATCTTTTTCACAGCCAATATCAACTAGTATTTAGTAAGTTATGTCTTTTTCCATCGCAAACACTCTTTTTTTCAGCACCTATTTAGTACGTAACTTCTTTTTTTTCATCTTTTCCATAACTAGAATGGAGTCTAGCACGTAGGCTTTGAGAGCTGCTTTTCGTTATCTCAAATGTTCCAGTTTCAAGGCCATTACAATGTCCTTTTTTCTAAACTGCTAAAGCTTACCGTTTTAACCTTTTATTTTTTTTTCAAAAGTCCCTTTTACACCTTCGCAGATAGCTCACCACTCACCCAGAAGTTTGACCTGATTCCTGAAGGTATTTCTAGATTGTTTCCAAATCTTTTAGTTTTATTTCTCTTTTTGCTTTGAGATCAGATTTAATTTAATATTTTTTTAGTTTGAATCTATCTCAGTATTTTGCTGTGCCTTCTCTTAATATCTCAAAATCCCCAAATCCCAATTCAAATTTTGTAATGCCAATCTTTTATTTAAAACTCTTTTTTACTGAGCTAGAAGCTTTCGCATCGAGGTTTTACACAAAGGAAAATGGGAGCGTCCTTCCCCAGCCCGCAGCCTCGAGAGACCCATGCAGGCTTTTTTTTAAAGGCATTACAACTTCCCTTCTCTTTTCTTTATCTCATTCCGAGACTAAATTTATGTCTTTCAACCCAATGTAATCAATGATTGCGTGTTTTCTTTTGATAAGTGAGCTTTTCGAAAAAAATGTTTTTAAAACCACCGGGACCATGTATTTTTTATCTTTTACTCAACAAACCTATATCCTTTGGGCATTTCCTAGCTCCAGAACTTATCATCCAAATAAATCCACACCTGCATTTCTAACTTAAAACTTCCTACATACAGGACAAGACTACAAAGGGTTAAAAAAAACTTTCACTCTGTCTGAAAAAGTGGGTGGAGCTAAAACAAACAGACAGCTTCACCATTTTTCCAAACGGGCTTTCAGACACATGAAAAATTCATTCCACAGTCAAAAAATCACACAAGCACTCTCACTCAACGACAGACATTCACAAAAGTCTCTCTTCATTCAACAAAGCTTATTGTTTGGCCGGCTCTATTTTTTTTGGATCCATACATCACTATCAGGGTTTTTTATAAATAAATTAATACATGATGATAGATTAATACATTATTGATTTACTTTCTCTGTTAATTTTAAGTGGGCTCGAAGAATTAGAACCCAGGCCTTTTCTATTACTTTCTTTTGTTCCTCCGCCAGTTGGCGGGTAAGGGACCCTTCGGATCCCCACTCGAGTTCTGTTGATATATTGGCCATGTTTCAAAACATAGAAATATAGAAGGACTACATCTATAGAAACATAGAAAATAGGTTTTCTATTTTCTATAGGTGTAGGAGTAGGCCATTCGGCCCTTCGAGCCTGCACCGCCATTCAATGAGTTCATGGCTGAACATGCAACTTCAGTACCCCATTTATACTTTCTCGCCATACCCCTTGATCCCCCTCGTAGTAACTTAGTATAGTTAGAGATCTAACTATCGGAGGTCCGCCTTCACCAGTGTGACTTGTAGTAGACCACCTCACTCTCAGCGGTCCACCTGCACCAGTGTAACTTGTAGGAGGCTGTTTCTAAATCGTAAGTTGAGGATAGTTAGAGATCTAACTCTCAGAGGTCCGTCTGTCCCAGCGTGACATGTAGTAGGCTGTTTCTAACTATTAAATTTAGCTTGGGTAGCTCGTTAAAGATTGGTTTTATTCGTCTTTTTACTAGCCATGTTACCCATCTTACTTTGGGGAAGGTGTAGGGGTCTTAGGCATTTCCTTTAATTCATGTTAGGTATGCAGAACGTTGTCTATCTGTCTCCCCTCGGTGCCGTACACTCGTACTGCCACGCTTTGGGTCAATATGTCTCTGCGGGGACGTCATCTCTATGTCCTCAATATGTCTCATCCCTGCACCATGCGCTCGTACCGCTTTGGGTCAATAGACCTTCCCCTATATCTTCCCTTGCATCAGACCCTCGCACTGACACGCTACCTACACGTGCGCGTCTCAGAGTATGTCTTTTAACCCCCTCCCACCCCTAGATTGTCCCTGTCCTCTGTCTCTGTCCCTCCTGGACCTGCTACAAATGGTTCTTTGTATAGATGTTCTTCCCTCCCGGTTTACAATGCCACAGCTCTAACTTGAAGGTGGTAAATTAAACATATTCACCCCAACAGCTGGATCATTGTTCCGTTCAGGAAGTTCTTGTACCCTGCTCGCAGCGCCAAATGTAGGGGGAAAATAGGAAGGCTTCTCTTTCCACGAGCGGGCCCCCTGATATAAAGGATCGACGCTCGCCCCAACCCGCGTAGCAATTCTTGAAGTTAGCAGACAGAGACGGATGGCAAGGTATAACGATCTTTAATTATGAACGTCCGGGAACACCTCTCATCACAGCCGCCTGTGAGTGGAGATGCTCCCTGAAAAGCAAAATTTTACATTTATACATTTCATAGATTCCTTCGCCCCCTGGTACAACCTCCCTCGATCTCTAATTGGGTTACCTTATTAGTAATATTTTTGATTGACAGACCAAGATCTGAAGGCAACTTTTAGACCTTAACTGGGATGACCTCATTGGGTTAGAATTTGCTGATCGTACGTAGCGCCTAAAAGTCTGTTTAGAGTCTTTTCGCAAGGTCTTATCAATGTCTGTTTAGGTTCTCACATCGTATCCTGTCGGAATATTATCTAATGTCCTGGTACATGTTGAATTAATAACTTCTGGAGCCTTGGTACTGGAATGTGCAAGGCTGAAGAGAGGCCTTTTACCTGCTTATGGGTCGGTGCAAGAACCAGCATTTTAACCCTTGTCCTGCTGGTTCCCCGAATGCCAAATTTCTCTTACAGTATTAAATGGCGGAGCAGGGTCGAGGGACTGTATGGCCTATTCCCCTCCTATTTCTTATGTTCTTATGTTCTTATGTTCTTATGTTTTGTCCATATTCAAAATCTTAGTCAGGCCGCATTTGGAATACTGTGTCCAGTTTTGGTCTCCTCACATGGTGGGTGATATCGAGGCTCTGGAAAGGGTGCAGAAGAAGGTCACTAATTCCAAGTCTAAAGCTTTTTAGTTATCAAGATAGGTTAAAAATGTTGGGCCTCTTTACTTTAGAGCAGCTTAGACTTAGGGGGATATGATTGAGGTTTATAAGATAATGAAGAGAGTAGACAGTGTTCCAGCTGACCGCTAATTTCAATCAAATAGGCTAGGCAGGACCAGGGGACACAAATTTAAGTTGTATAAGGCTAGATCGAGGTTAGATGTCAGGAGATGGTTCTTTCTTTATACCTCTGGAACAAGCTGAATTCACTGACTCACTGAATTCCTGCAAGCAAACACTGGATTTGTTTCTGGCTGCGGCAGAGATTAACTCTTATACAACGTAGGTACTGCAGGGAGTTTAATGGCCAGATTGATCTCCTGGCCTAGTTTTGATCACCTAGATGGGTCGGAGAGAAATTTCCCAGATTTTTTCCCCCCAAATTGGCCTGGGTTTTTTATCTGTTTTTTGGCCTCTCCCAGCAGATCACATGGTTTTGGGTAGAGTGAGTTTATAAGTTGTGATACACAAGGCATCGCAATTGTGTGGGACAGGCTCGATGGACCAGATGGTCTTTACCTGTCCGTCATTGTTCATGTGTTTGTATGGTCAAGGCCAGTGAATGCATCTTCAAATGCTCTTTTCCACCAATTGCACCACTAGCCTCACACACTGCTCAATACACCACATCCCATCACTCACCTACCAACAATCTCGATCAATCACAACGCATATCTCACAATTCTAGCTTCACTTCACCCTCACACACTTACCACTGCTGCAAGCCTCACACCCATATCTCACACCTTATACACAATGCCAACTATTCAACCATGACAAGCACATCACCCAAACACAATCCACCACACTGACTGACACACTTCCCTTTCTCTTGCAGGCCAAGTCACTTATAACCAGCATGAGCAGGAGCAAACAGGCTGGATGCAAGCACGGCTGCAGAATCTGACCCAGCTAGAGGAGACAGTGCTGGAGATAATTGGAGAGGCCGTCACTGAGGCCGTGGCAGTTGGCAAGGCTGAGAGCATTAATGATAACAGTATTCTCGTAATTAATCCTTAAGAGCCTTAGCAGTTTTGAAAGTGGATAAATCCCCATACCCGGATGAAATGTATCCCAGGCTATTAACAGAAGCAAAAGAGGAAATAGAAGAGGCCCTGACCATCATTTTCCAATCCTCTCTGGCTACAGTGTGGTGCCAGAGGACTGGTGGACTGCTAATGTTATACCTTTGTTTAAAAAGGGGTAAAGGGATAGACCAAGTAATTACAGGCCAGTCAGTCTAACTTTGGTGGTGGAAAAAATCCTGAGAGACAGGATAAATCTTCATTTGGAAAGACATGGATTAATCAAGGACAGTCAGCATGAATTTGTTAAAGGAAGTTCATGTCTGACTAACTTAAATGGATTTTTTGAGGAGGTAACCAGAAGGGTCGATGAGGGCAGTGCGTATGATGTAGTGTATATGGATTTCAGCAAGGCTTTTGATATTGTCCCACATGGCAGATTGGTCATGAAAATAATAGCCCATGGGATCCAGGGCAAAGTGGCAAGTTGGATCCAAAATTGGCTCAGAGGCAGGAATCAAAGGGTAATGGTTGACGGGTGTTTTTGTGATTGGAAGACTGTACCCAGTGGGGTTCTGCTGGGCTCACTGCTGGATCCCTTGCTTTTTGTGGTATATATCAATGATTTTGACTTAAATGGTGCGGTATGAATAAGAAGGTTGCAGATGACATTAAAATAGGCAGTGTAGTTAATAATGAAGAATAAAGCTGCGGACTGCAGGAAGATATCAATGTACTGGTCAGGTGAGCAGAACAGTGGCAAATGGAATTCAATCCGGATAAGTGTGAGGTAATGCATTTGGGGAGGTCTAACAAGGCAAGGGACTACACATTAAATGGTATGACACTGAAAAGGGATCTTGGAGTGCAGGTCCATAGATCCCTGAAGGTACCAGACCAGGCAGATAATGTGGTTAAGAAGGCATATGGAATACTTGCTTTTATTAGTCGAGGCATAGAGTACAAGAGCAAGGAGGTTATGCTTGAACTGTATAAAACACTGGTTAGGCTGCAGTTGGAGTACTGTGTGCAGTTCTGGTCACCACATCACAGGAAAGATGTGATTGCACTTGAAAGGATTCAAAGGAGATTTACAAGAATGTTGCCTGGACTGGAGAATTTTGGTTATGACGAAAGATTGGAGATGCTGGGTCTGTTTTCGTTGGAATAGTGAGGCTAAGGGGAGACCTGATTGAGGTGTATAAAATTATGAGGGGCCTGGATAGAGTGGATAGGAAGGATCTGTTTCCCTTGGCAGCGGGGTAAACAACCAGGGGGCATAAATTTAAAGTGATTGGGGGGGGAGGGTTAGAGGAGATATGAGGGGCAATTCCTTCACCCAGAGGGTGGTGGGGATCTGGAACTCATTGCCTGAAAGGGTGGTAAAGGCATGAACCCTCACCACATTTAAAAGATACTTGGATGTGCACTTAAAGTGCCGTAACTGACAGAGCTACGGACCATGAGCTGGAAAGTGAGATTAGGTTGGATGGTTCTTATTCGGCCGGCGTTGACACGATGGGCCGAATTGGCCTCCTTCCAAGCTGTAAATTTCTATGATTCAATGATTCTCACATTCTATCACTTTTCAGATATCCAAGAACTGCCACCAGCCCAGTCTACGCAGGAAGAAGTAGAGGAGAGTGAAGGAGAAAGAAAGACACCATCACTAGATCTGACACTTCCAGTGATCAGCTCAAAAAATGGCACTGCGCGAACTTTAGAAGGTAGTATAGAGGCAGGATCTGCATGTCATGAGTTACTGGGCATGAGTGGGCTGCAGCCTGGCCAGGGGGAAAGGGTAGCACAGATGCCACCTCCCCAGGGGGGCGAGGTCGCACACGGGTTCTGCTGCAGAGCACTCAGGTGAGGACTTCGATGGGGCAGCCTTCAGAAGAAGAGTGATGGGCATACACACAGAAATGCTTGGTGCAATGGTGGGCCTGCCAGAGAGCCTCTTGTCTAGGAGCATAGAGAAGTCCAGCTCCAACATTGCATGGGTCTTTGTGCAGAGCTTGGAGCCAATGATTTCCAGGATGGAAGTGATGGGCAACTCGATTCGACCAGTTGTGGAATCAACCAGGATGCTAGGTGTGATGGATGACGTCACAGCTTCCATTGCAGCACAAGCAGAAGCGACCCAACATTTGACTGCTCAGACTTCTGTCTTGCAAACTCTACTTGCCACCAGGCAAGCTCTCATGCAAGCTCAGCTTGGTGCCTTCGTGGCTGAGTTTACAGGTGTGGAAAAGGGCTTGCAGGGTCTGACAGTAGTCCACCAATCTGTTCTCTAACAGACGGCTCGGAATGATGAGACGCCATCCTGGTGAAGTGGCAGTGTCTCCATGGAGCAAGATCCTGCTGTCCTCTCTCAGGAAGACAGTATTCGTACTTCCACCACTGCCATTCCACCAGTGCCATTGCAGTTTCCTGTCAGCGAACTAGCTCATGCCGAGGTGGTGCAGTATACAGCCGGGTCTTCTTGGCTCAGAGCTGCTCGAGGTTATCCTGAAAGACTATTTACATTGTCCTCCATGGAACGTCAGCCACACTGCAGCAACTGGGATAGCACTGCGGGAGCACTAGAATAAGCAAAGAAACATGAAAGACAGACACAAGGCTGTGATTTTCCCAACCTCGATGGACCCATGGTGGATGACATCGGTAGCAGTTCATGGCCACGCTGCTGGCTCCATCCTGGCCTCTGACATGACTTTCCATTGATTGGAATTGTTAATATGTTTATGGAGGGAGTCAAGCACGCAGGGAGGTTTTCTTCCCTTCCAATGGGCAGAAGTGGACTTCCCAAGGGAGTAACACAGCCTGGTTGCACATTGTGCAGCTGGGCACAAGCAGGGATATCGTCAGGTGGACCTGGCTGCAGTGGCGCAAGTCCTTCAATGATCTCAGTAGATCAAAAAATTTTACTGCAAAGCCACACTCAACATCATCCTGCTGTGCACTCATCATATCCCCATCACTCTGCTTTCCCTACCCTACTCCTGCACATCCTTACTCACACCAACTTAACTTGCACCTCCACCCATCCCTCTCTATCTACATTATCACTTCCCTATCTCACTAGCCACACTCACACTCACCCTCATCCTAGTCCAATCGTACCAATTAACAACACACAAGGGACATGTATATGTTTTAGCCAATGTTCATGTGAAGTTTCTGTTAATGTTGTGTCAAACATTGAAATTTTTATTTTCAACACTTTGCATTCTTGGATGGATTTGTGTGCACAGTTGAAAGTGCCTTAGTGAGTTGCAGTGAACAATGAGACATAACGGTACCCCCACCCACAATGGCGATGAGTGTGAAAGGAATGGCTCGGACATTGCAGGGATGCTTTATGTTGTTGGTGTGGGGTGATGCCCACCTGGCGCATCATGTGGCAGCCAGGGTGTGCAGCGTCATGTGAAGTAAACCTGGCCATGGTCATTGTGAAGAAGGTTGGTGTTGTTATTGGTGCTGCTGGTGTGCCTAGTGATGCTGATGTTGGGACTCATCATGATCATAATCTGAGGACCAAGGTAAGAGAGTGTAAATGGTCCCCATCCTGATGGAGTAGAAAGCAGTTGAAGTTGCGATGACAGATGCAATCTGTCAATGATGACAGAGGTTGCTGCAATGAGGTGACATTGCTTGGAGAATTTGCTCCAAACACTTGCAACATCAATCTCTCTCCCTGCCCCTCTCCGGGCTCCAAGCCATCCGATCGGCACCTGGCTCTCTCTCTCTCTCTCTTCTCCCCCTCCCTCATCTCCATGGCTTGTTTTATAGCCGTACCCCGAGTTGCTGTGTCCGGGCGCGAGGCCGATTCTGCCGGCCAAACCTACAATATTCCAGCCCAGCTTCAAGACGTTCGCTGGTGGTGTGTGAGTGAGTAAAAAAATGAGAAAACTTCTGAAATCCAACAAATTTACACTACTATGTTGACAGGTAAAACAAAGTTGAACTTTATTATTGATTTTGACAGTGTTCTTGACTCCCTCCAAAATCTTCGAATTTCAGTGCAAATTTGTGAATATGCGCTGGTTTTCTTAACTCACCAGAAGGTTTTTTGGGAGTGGCCAGGTACGCCAAGCTAAGAGGAAAAAATATTGGCCAAACTGCGAACAATTGAAAAAACCAACACAGACATGAGGGAATGACGTAAAAAAAAAACTGGCCTAGAAAAATCGTAACTAAGTCAGTTACGCTGGCGCAGATCGCAGGGAGAAACTTGGAAAAAAATAAATACATCAGAAAAATTAGTATAGACACAATCTATCTTCATAAGTCAACCCCCTCATCTCTGAAATCAACCTAGTGAACCTTCTCTGAACAACCTCCAATACAAATATATCCATTCTTAATTACAGAGACCAAAACTGTACGCAGCCAGGTGTGATCTCACTAATACCCTGTACAGTTATAGCAGAACTTCTTTATTTTTATACTCTATCCTCCTTGCAATAGAGGTCAACATTCCATTTGCCTTCCTGATTACTTGCTGTAACTGCATGCTAACTTTTTGTGTTTCATGCACAAGGACCCCCAGGTCCCTCTGTACTGAAGCACTTTGCAATTTTTCTCCATGTAAATTATAATCTGCTTTTCTATTTTTCTGCCAAAGTGGATAATCTTACATTTTCCTACATTATACTCCATCTGCCAATTTTTTGCCCACTCACTTCGCCTGTTTATATCCCTTTGCAGATATTGTGTGTCCTCCTCACAATTTGCTTTCCCACCTATCTTTGTGTCATCAGCAAATTTGGTTACATTACACTCGGTCCCTTCATCCAAGTCATTAATATAGATTGTAAATAGTTGAGGCTTCAGCACTGATCCCTGTGGCACCCCTCTAGTTATTGTTTGCCAACCGGAAAATGACCCGTTTATCCCAACTCTCTGTTTTCTGCTATTTAGCCAATCCACAATCCATATTACCCCCAACCCCGTGAGCTTTTATCTTGTGCAGTAATCTTTTATGTGGCACCTTATCGAATGCCTTCTGGAAACACCACATCCACTGGTTGCCCCTTATCCACCCTGCTCGTTACATCCTCGAAGAACTCCAGCAAATTTGTCAAACATGATTTCTCTTTCATAAAACAATGCTGACTCTGCTTGATTGAATTATGCTTTTCCAAATGTCCTGCTACTGCTTCCTTAATAATGGACTGCAGCATTTTCCCAATGACAGATGTTTTGCTAATCGGTCGAGAGCTTCCTGCTTTCTGTCTGCCTCCTTTTTCAAACAGTGGTGTTACATTTGCGGTTTTCCAATCCGCTGGGACCACCCCAGAATGCAGGGAATTTTGACAGATTGCAACCAATGCATCCACTATCCCTGCAGACACTTCCTTTAAGACCCTCGGATATAAGCCATCAGGTCCAGGGGACTTGTCCACTTTTAATCCCATTATATTACCGATACTACTTCTTTAGTGATAGTGATTGTATTAAGTTCCTCCTTCCCTATAACCCCTTGATTATCCCCAAATGGAATGTTTTTTAGTGTTTTCTACTGTGAAGACTGATACAAAATATTTGTTCAAAGTCTCTGCCATTTCCCTGTTCCTTGTTATTAATTCCCCTTTCTCATCCTCTAGGGGACCAATATTTACTTTAGCCATTCTTTTCCTTTTTATGTACCTGTAGAAACTCTTACTATCTGTTTTTATATTTCGTGCTAGCTTACTTTCATAATCTATCTTCCCTCTTGTTGTTATTTTCTTAGTCATGTTCTGCTGGCTTTTAAGAGTTTCCCAATCCTCTGGCCTCCCACTAGTCTTGGCCACATTGTATGCCCTTGTTTTCAATATGATACCAACCCTATTTCCTTAGTTAGCCTTGTCTTACAGCCTTACCTTCTCATTGCGATATATTTTTGTTGCGAGTTATGAAATATCTCCTTAAATGTCTGCCACTGCTGATCAACCGCCTCATACTTTAATCTATTTTCCCAGTCCACTTTAGTCAACTCTGCCTTCATACCTTTGTAGTCTCCTTTATTTAAGCTTAGGACACTGGTTAGAGATCCAACTTTCTCCCCCTGCAAATGAGTTTGAAATTCAACAATGTTATGGTCACGCATTCCTAAAGGATACTTTACTCAGAGATCGTTTATTTATCTTGACTCACTACACTGTACCGGATCTAAGATCGCCTGCTCCCTGGTTGGTTCCGCAATGTACTGTTCAAGGAAACTATCCCAGATACATTCTATGAACTATTACTCAAAGCTAGCCTGGCAAATTTGCTTTGTCCAATCAATGTGAAGGTTAAAATCTCCCATGATTATTGCCGTTCCTTTTTTACAAGGCTCCAATATTTCTTGATTTATACTCCGTCCAACAGTGTAGCGACTGTTGGGGGGCCTATAGACTATGCCTACCAGCGACTTTTTCCCATTAGTATTCCTTATTTCCACCCAAACTGATTCAACATCTTGATCTTCTAAGCCAATATCATTTCTCACTAACGCACTGATCTCATCCTTTATTACCAGTACTACCCCACCTCCTTTTCCTTTCTGTCCGTCCTTCTGAATAGTCAAATACCACTGAATATTTAGTTCCCAGCCTTGGTCGCCTTGCAACCATGTCTCTGTAATGGCTTTCAGATCATACCCATTTGTATCTATTTGTGCCGTCAACTCATCTATTTTGTTACAAATGCTGTGTGCATTCAGATAAAGAGCTTTTAAAATTGTTTTTTTTACCCTTTTTCCTGCTTTGACCCCACTTTCTGATTCACTTTTATGTTTATACATTCTGTCCCTTCCTGGCACCCTTTGGTTTTCATTTCCCCCAGTGCTATGCTGCTCTATTGCCTTCTCCTTATTCTTTGACTTCTTAAATTTTCGTTCAGCTGAACGCTCCGCCCCACTAATTAGTTTAAAACCCTCTCGACAGCCCTAGTTATTTGATTCACCAGGACCCTAGTCCCAGCATGGTCTTAGTGGAGCCCGTCCCAACGGAACAGCTCCCTCTTACCCCAGTACTGGTGCCAGTGTCCCACGAACCAAAACCCATTTCTCCCACACCAGCCTTTGAGCCATGTGTTTAACTCTGTGATCTTATTTACCCGCTGCAAATTTGCTCGTGGCTCACGTAGTAATCCAGAGATTATTACCTTTGTGGTTCTGCTTTTTAATTTGGCCCCTTGCTCGTACTCCCTCAGCAGAAACTCTTTCTTTGTCCTTACGATATTGTTGGTACCTATGTGGACCACGACAACTAGATCTTTCCCCTCCCACTCCAAGTTCCTCTCCAGCCTAGAGGAGATGTCCTTAACCCTGGCACCAGGCAGGCAACACAGCCTTCGGGACTCACACTCTCGGCTGCAGAGAACAGTATCTATCCCCCTTATTACACTGTCCCCTACCACGACAACATTCTGTTTTACCTCCCCCACGTGAATGGCCCCCTGTACCACGGTGCTGTGGTCAGTTTGCTCATCCTCCCTGCAGTCCCTGCTCTCGTCCACACAGGGAGTAAGAGCATCGAACCTGTTGGTCAAGAGCAAAGCCTGAGGCTCCTCCATCACTCCATCCTGAGTCCCCATACCTTCCTCACTCACAGTCACACCCTCCTGTCACTGACCACGGATCGAATTTGAATTAATTAATCTAAGGAGTGTGACTGCCTCCTGGAACACAGCGTCCAGGTAGCTCTCCCTCTCCCTGATGTGTCGCAGTGTCTGCAGCTCGGATTCCAGCTCATCAACACGGAGCCCAAGTTCCTCGAGCTGCAGACACTTGATGCAGATGTTGTTACTATGGATCTCAATGGGGTCAACCAGCTCTCACATGCAACAGCCATAACACATCGCCTGTCTTGCCATCTCTAATGTATTTAGTTAATTAAGTTTTCAAGTATTGTTTTTAATCCCAGCTCTTAATTCAAACCAATGCCCCAGAAAAGAGAGAAAAAGAGAATAAAACTTACCAACCAATCACTTCCCTTCTTTCCTGTGACATCACCCTTTCATTTTGGTTCTTTCTACTTCTTATCTTCAGATCAGTTGGTGCCGATGGGACAGCTCTCTTTATCTCCCCTCAGATCAGCTGCTGATCTCACTGTGTTTTGCCCCGGCTGCTGCTCATGCTCTCTTTATCTCCCCTCCAATCGGCTGCAGGTCTCACACAGAGACTGCTGGGAGAGCAACGTACAGACTGAAGACAACATCATCTGTGTCCGAGCGATTCCAGAGACCAAGGGCTGTGAGCTTTTGTTCAATTGTCACTTTTTGTTCAGCATACTATGCTGTAAGCTTAATAAATCTTGATCTATTGCTCAAACATACTGACTGCTGCCTATTGGTGGCTTGTCCAAGAACCTTTAAAAAGTTCCACAAACTGGCACCCCAGATGGGATGAGACAAAGTGGTTGGTATTGTGTAATAGATCGGACCTGGACCTTGGCCTCCTGATCAGTTGCTCGAGGAGGGATTAACCCCTAGTGGGGAGAGCTCGTGGATTGTGCTCCGATAGTTACTGATGTTAGAGGTCTGTTAAGAAAATGGCTAGTAAGAGTTTGGTTAGCGCTTATAAGAGTAAATTAAAAAAGGGGCCTGTGAGGATGAAGTACAGGTATTATTGATGGAATGTTTAACCAAAGGAGACCGAGTCCCCTTTGAAGAAGTGATAAACTTTCTTCAGGAAAGTTAAAAGTTAAAAGTGATGAGTACAGTGAGAAATAAAGTAAAGAAAGAAGAGCTAAAGAAAAAGATTGTCAGGAGGTAGAGGACTTAAAGAAACAGCAAGAGTTGGAGGTGGAAGACCTAAAAGGAAAGCAAGTTCAGGCTGCCGTTACTGCCAGATCATATGATTAAGCAGTCGGAGCAGCGGGCGGAGGAGAAATGATAGACTGGGATATACTGCTAGAAAAGACATATCAGTACGGGTTGGGGAGACCCTGCGGTGTCCCTCAACAATAGTAACGGTCAAGCCCCTGTGAGTGTCATAGTTAGCATCCAGTGGAGGGGGGGGGCGCGGGCGGAAGCGGGTGGTGTAGGGTGTGGTGTGTGGGTCAGCTTCACCTCTGACTTTCTGAGCGGTTCTAATTGGAAAGCAGTGACAGGATCGCTCCAAGTCAGCATAGATTTATGAAAGGGAAATCAAGCTTGACAGATCTTCTGGAATTTTTTGAGAATGTAACGAACAGAGTGGACAAGGGAGAACCAGTGGATGTGGTGTATTTGGACTTTCAAAAGGCTTTTGACAAGGTCTCACACAAGAGATTGGTGTGCAAAATCAAAGCACATGGTATTGGGGGTAATGTACTGACGTGGATAGAGAAACATAGAAACATAGAAACATAGAAAATAGGTGCAGGAGTAGGCCATTCGGCCCCTCGAGCCTGCACTGCCATTCAATGAGTTCATGGCTGAACATGCAACTTCAGTACCCCATTCCTGCTTTCTTGTCATACCCCTTGATCCCCCTAATAGTAAGGACTACATCTAACTCCTTTTTGAATATATTTAGTGAATTGGCCTCAACAACTTTCTGTGGTAGAGAATTCCACAGGTTCACCACTCTCTGGGTGAAGAAGTTTCTCCTCATCTCGGTACTAAATGGCTTACCCCTTATCCTTAGACTGTGACCCCTGGTTCTGGACTTCCCCAACATTGGGAACAGTCTTCCTGCATCTAACCTGTCTAAACCTGTCAGAATTTTCAATGTTTCGATGAGATCCCCTCTCATTCTTCTGAACTCCCGTGAATACAAGCCCAGTTGATCCAATCTTTCTTGATATGTCAGTCCCGCCATCCCGGGAATCATTCTGGTGAACCTTCGCTGCACTCCCTCAATAGCAAGAATGTCCTTCCTCAAGTTAGAAAACCAAAACTGCACACAATACTCCAAGTGTGGCCTCACCTAGGCCCTGTACAACTGCAGTAACACCTCCCTCCCCCTGTATTAAAATCCCCTCGCTATGAAGGCCAACATGCCATTTGCTTTCTTAACCGTCTACTGTACCTGCATGCCAACCTTCAATGAGTGATGTACCATAACACCCAGGTCTCGGTGCACCTCCCTTTTTCCTAATCTGTCACCATTCAGATAATAGTCTGTCTCTCTGTTTTTACCACCAAAGCGATAACCTCACATTTATCCACATTATACTTCATCTGCCATGCATTTGCCCACTCACCTAACCGATCCAAGTCACTCTGCAGCCTCATAGCATCCTCCTCGCAGCTCACACTACCACCCAACTTAGTGTCATCAGCAAATTTGGAGATACTACATTTAATTCCCTTGTCTAAATCATTAATGTACAATGTAAACAGCTGGGGTCCCAGCACAGAACCTTGCGGTACCCCATTCTGAAAAGTACCCATTTACTCCTACTCTTTGCTTCCTGTCTGACAACCAGTTCTCAATCCACGTCAGCACACTACCCCCAATCCCATGTGCTTTAACTTTGCACATTAATCTCATGTGTGGGACCTTGTCGAAAGCCTTCTGAAAGTCCAAATACACCACATCAACTGGTTCTCCCCTGTCCACTCTACTGGAAACAACCTCAAAGAATTCAAGAAGACTTGTCGAGCATGATTTCCCTTTCACAAATCCATGCTGACTTGGACCTATCATGTCACCTCTTTCCAAATGCGCTGCTATGACATCCTTAATAATTGATTCCATCATTTTACCCACTACCGATGTCAGGCTGACCGGTCTATAATTCCTTGTTTTCTCTCTCCCTCCTTTTTTAAAAAGTGGGGTTACATTGGCTACCCTCCGCTCCATAGGAACTGATCCAGAGTCTATGGAATGTTGGAAAATGACTGTCAATGCATCCGCTATTTCCAAGGCCACCTCCTTAAGTACTCTGGGATGCAGACCATCAGGCCCTGGGGATTCATTGGCCTTCAATCCTATCAATTTCCTCAACACAATTTACCGACTAATAAGGATTTCCCTCAGTTCCTCCTTCTTACGAGACCCTCTGACCCTTTTATATCCGGAAGTTTGTTTGTGTCCTCCTTAATGAATATCGAACCAAAGTACTTGTTCAATTGGTCTGCCATTTCTTTGTTCCCCGTTATGACTTCCCCTGATTCTGACTGCAGGGGACTTACGTTTGTCTTTACTAACCTTTCTCTTTTTACATATCTATAGAAGCTTTTGATGTTCCCTGCAAGCTTCCTCTCATACTCTATTTTCTCTGCCCTAATCAAACAATTTGTACTCCTCTGCTGAGTTCTAAATTTCTCCCAGTCCCTGGGTTCGTTGCTATTTCTGGCCAATTTGTATGCCACTTCCTTGGCTTTAATACTATCCCTGATTTCCCTTGATAGCCACGGTTGAGCCTATATTGTTGGTACCTATGTGTACAACGACAACTGGCTGTTCACCCTCCCTTTTCAGAATGTCCTGCACCAGCTCCGAGACATCCTTGACCCTTGCACCAGGGAGGCAACATACCATCCTGGAGTCTTGGTTGCGGCCGCAGAAACGCCTATCTATTCCCCTTACAATCGATCACTACAGCTCTCCCACTCTTTTTCCTGCCCTCCTATGCAGCAGAGCCACCCACGGTGCCATGAACTTGGCTGCTGCTGCCCTCCCCTGATGAGTCATCCCCCTAACAGTACCCAAAGCGGTGTATCTGTTTTGCAGACAGGAAGCAGAGAGTCAGGATAAACGGGTCCTTTTCAGAATGACAGACAGTGACTAGTGGAGTACCGCAGGACTCAGTGCTGGGACCCCAGCTATTTACAATATACATTAATGATTTAGATGAAGGAATTGAGTGTAATATCTCCAAGTTTGCAGATGACACTAAGCTGGGTGGCGGTGTGAACTGTGAGGAGGACGCTAAAAGGCTGCAGGGTGACTTGGACAGGTTAGGTGAGTGGGCAAATGCATGGCAGATGGAGTATAATGTGGATAAATGTGAGGTTATCCACTTTGGGGGCAAAAACAGGAAGGCAGAATATTATCTGAATAGCAGCAGATTAGGAAAGCGGGAGGTGCAACGAGACCTGGGTGTTATGGTTCAATAGTCATTGAAAGTTGGCATGCAGATACAGCAGGCGGTGAAGAAGGCAAATGGTATGTTGGCCTTCATAGCTAGGGGATTTGAGTGTCGGAGCATGGAGTTTTACTGCAGTTGTACAGGGCCTTGGTGAGGCCTCACCTTGAATATTGTGTTAGTTTTGGTCTCCTAATCTGAGGAAGAACGTTCTTGCTATTGAGGGAGTGCAGCGAAGGTTCACCAGACTGATTCCCAGGATGGCGGGACTGACATATGAGGAGAGACTGGATCAACTGGGCCTTTATACACTGGAGTTTAGAAGGATGAGAGGGGATCTCATAGAAACTTACAAGATTCTGTCGGGACTGGACAGGTTAGGTGCGGGAAGAATGTTCCCAATGATGGGGAAGTCCAGAACCAGGGGACACAGTCTTAGGATAAGGGGTAGGCCATTTAGGACTGAGAGGAGGAGAAACTTCTTCACTCAGAGAGTGGTTAACCTGTGGAATTCCTTACTGCAGAGAGTTGTTGATGCCAGTTCATTGGATATATTCAAGAGGGAGTTAGATATGGCCCTTGTGGCTAAAGAGATCAAGGGGTATGGAGAGAAAGCAGGAAAAGGGGTACTGAGGGAATGATCAGCCATGATCTTATTGAATGGTGGTGCAGGCTCGAAGGGCCGAATGGCCTACTCCTGCACCTATTTTCTATGTTTCTATGAATCGCTCCCACTTCCTCGATTCTGGACTTTGGATTTATTTGGGGATGTGATACAAGTGCAGCAGACAACTAGTTTTGGTGCAGGAACCTTGTAGTTTTATTCAAGAAATAACATGACATATTATGATGCACTGTCAAAATCTTACACTCTCTAAATGGGGAACACTTTAATATACACAAGGAAAATACAGCAGAAAATACCTCCCATCTCCCAATTCCTCTCTCTAGCTAAATTGAACTCTAGGGTACCAGGGATAATGCTCACCAATCCTTCCTTTGGACAGTTCATGGTGGTTCGCGATTTCGGGCTTCTCTGGATTCTGTAGGTGCTGCCTGCCATACCCCGAACACGTTAGAAGACCTCTTACTGCGTCCTCCTTCAGTTGGGGTCTGTCCACTGATGTGGTAGGACGCGTGTTGGATGTATGGGGTAAATATCCACTTTTCTTCTTGCAGAGATCGGGTTTTGAGTTACTTTAGGTAAGGTTTTGCCCGTTGGCAGGTCAGGAACAGATTGTAGGGTGGAAAACTTTTGAATCTCCGGGTTTCTCCCGAGTTGGTTATTGCCGAAATTGGTCGGTCGTGGTGGCTCAGTATTATCAAGTCGGTTGATGGTAATGCTTTGTTGGTCGTTTCGTAAGGCTCTTGTTGCCGCGATGTGTCCGATGATGTTCTGGGCCACTGAAGCTGTTTGAAGATGTCACTGAACTCGGTTGCACTTTAGAACTCTTGACTGCACTGCCTCGACTCTTAACTGCCCTGTCTCGACTTAACTTGACTGACTTGACTGTGAGACAGGCCCTCAATTATACCTTGAGAGGCCTTCTAATCTGCGCGCCAAATCGATCCCCGTTCTTTGTTTAATTTTTGGTGAGCTGGGCAACGGTAACTTGATTAAAATGTGTCAATGTTGTGAAAAGTGGTTTTGGGACTGCTGTACTCACTATTCATGAACTGATGAGCTCCCAGCTATTGTTAAAGTTATACTCTAGTTTTGAGTTGCCTGTCTGGGTCCGAGATCTCTGTGCAGGTTGGAAAGGTGATTAGAATTATGCATGTGTTGAATGGGTCCTGTGATTAGGGTGGGGACTGCTCTTCTGTGGGTCGATTGTTGAAAGTGTTAATGTCTTCTATGGGGCTGACTGAGATTAAACAGTTCCCCCAGACAACTTGATTAATTCCAATATCCAAACTGGCTTTACAGAGGTCGATCCCATCCCCTGGTTTGCAGCCTTTTTCCCTTTACAGGCCCAACATGCACCTTTTAAAGTTCCAAACCTTGGTTTTCGACCTTCAATCTCCTCTCTTAGGCCCGGCACGTATTTTACCGTCCCAAAGCTTGTTTAAAAGAGTCCAAAGTTATTCTCCTTAGGGTTTCTTCAAGCATTGGGGGATCTGTGAATTTTGAGAAATCTTACAGTGGGGGGCGGGGACGGGAGAACCTTTTCCAAGAAGCATAAAGAGTGGGAGATACAGAGGCAAAAACATCAAAGAGAAACTTGGGGTTAGACTTTCCTATGAGCCCCTCAACACCAGATTGCCCGCTGAGAAGAACTGCTAACATTCGGTGAGTAACGCTGGGGAGAATTTCCCTTTTTATGTTTCAAGTAATTAAAACTAATTGCCCGGAGAGAAAATGGACGTTACACACTCATTGTCGGCGGTTTTCTCAGCGGTTAAGTGGAAACTTAGTAACATGGGCGTTCGTTACCGGAATGGACGGTAAGTATTTAAAATTTAGTCCGAGGCTGCGGTTGGGCCGAGGGAGGAGGGAAAACTTAAAAAAATAATTTTCAATAAAAAAAATAAAAACGTACAAAGCATTCCCAAGACACTTTTATACCTATATAATCGCCATTTTTAAATTTAACAAAAATAAATAAAGAACCTTTAACTTACCTTTCTTTGCAGATTACTCACCTACCACCCTGTTTAAGCAGCTTTTACAGGGCAGTTTGCTCGGTGATCTGGACGTCGGCAGTTGAGGCCGGTTGTTCTCGGCGTTGACTGTGGCCGGTTTGGTCCCAGCGGGCGTGTTCAGATGTGAGCGATATCATGAAAAAACTTATGGGAAAACTTTCACTGGGCGGAAAAACAACTTTACGCCGAGAAAATCGGCGAGTAATGATAGGAAATCTAGCCCTTAAAATTGAAACGAACACTTAAGCTGTCAGCTTTTGAGCCTAGTGAAAAAACAAAGACATAAAATTTATTGAGTTAAAGGAACCTTAAAGGATGTTATTTAAAATTTTCCATCTGTATGAAAGTGTGTGTGTTTGTGTGGAAATTTTCCTGATTTTAAATGTTTAGGGAGTTAAAGAATTTTTCGTTTATCTGAAAGCCTGTCTGTATGTTTGTTTTAGCTCCGCCCAGCTTTTTGGACAGAGAGATGAACATTTTTTTTAATCCTTTGTAATGTTGTACTGGATCTGTAAAGTTTACGAAAGTACGAATGAATTGAGTGTTAAAATGTTCATTCTGTACCTAGAATTGTATTACATTTTAATTTAGAAATGCAGGTGCAGATTTATTTTGATTATGATTTACGGAGCTATGAAATGCATAAAAGACGGTTTGTTTACCAAAAGATAAACTTCAGCCTTGAAGTTACAGTTGCCAAAAGAAAATGAATTTGAACGTTTTACTTGGATTACAGTTTAAAAAAGTGCTTTTGTCGGATATAGTTTAAATTTAAATGGTGCGGTCTTATTTTAAATCAATTCGAATCATAACAAAGCACTGTTTATTCAATGTGGTTATTGCATGCCCGAGATGCCCACTTACTTGTCAAAAAACTTAATCATTGATTACATTGGGTTGAAAGGTATTAAATTTAATCTATGAATGAGGTAAAGAAAGGAGAAGGGAGAGATCCTATCCCTTTCAGTGTAATACGTGTTAAAAAAAAGCCTGCATGTATTTCTTGAAGCTACAAGCTAAGGAAAGCTCCGCCCTCTTTTTCTTTTTGAGTCGAATGTGTGTGATGTTTGATAAATATAAAAACGAATGTTTCTCCAGTTATATTCAGTATTTTTACCTTCATCTGGGAAGGCATCTGAAGAAAAGATCAATATGAAAAGTGAAATAACTTCCTGTGCTATTTTGTTTTATTTTATCTGCTCTGTGTTGTGTTTAGTTAATAAGATAATGATCTGAATTTGATTGGAATTATTAAGGTTGATTAACATATGAAAACCCAACTTTCATTGTGGCCATGGTGAAATTCTGGTTATTTCAAAGTGTGAATGTCTCTCGTTCCAGACTTGAGACTTTAAGATTGAGGAAAAAAAGGGAAGACATCTGATGTTGCTAATGATTTTTGCTAGGGAAAACAAAAATATTGGCAGTATTTGAATTGGAATTTTGAGATATTTGAGGTGATTCTCCTTGTTGGACATTTTGGTTGTGTTGTAAGTTCTTGCGTTTAGAAACATTTTTAAAATAAATAATACTAAACAGTTTAGAAGTAATACTAAAAAGTTTGGAAACAATCTAAAATACCATTTTCTCTGATGAGAGACAAAAGTGCCCAAGGTGGGGAGTCGAGATAAAATATGGAAGTAGCCTTGTAAATGAATTGGGAGAACTTGTGTCTCTAATGTTAAGTCACTATGGGGCCGAAATTGCCTCTTTCCTTAAGGCCTGTTGCCTTCGAAAAGCAGCAGCCATGCTGCAGAGTGGAGTGGCTGCTGACTTTTCATTGAATGGCCGCTGCTAGCCCAATTGCCTTCTCGAGTTTTCCCGGTAGTGCCCCGATCCCCGCCTTACCGCTCCGCTGCTGCTGTTCCGCGATAAGCACGTCATCACTTAAAATATCGATACTCAAAGAAAAGTTTCACACAGAGACTGCTGGGAAAGCAATGTACAGACTGAAGACAATGTTATCTGTGTCTGAGAGCTTCCAGAGACCAAGGGCTGCTAGCTTTTGTTCAATTGTCGCCTTTTGTTAAGTATACTACGCTGTTGGCTTGATAAATCTTGATCTATTGCTCAAATATACTGACTGCTGCCTATTGGTGTCTTGTCCAAGAATCTTTAAAAAGTTCCACAGTAACACATTCATTTAGATCATCAGAGTCAAACCATTTACATAGAATTACATAGAATTTACAGCTCAGAAATAGGCCATTCACCCCAAGTGGTCTCGGCTCCACACAAGCCTCCTCCCACTCTACTACATCTAAATCTATCAGCATATCTTTTTATTCCTTTCTCCCTCATGTACCTATCCAGCTTCCCCTTAAATTCATTTATGCTATTCGCCTCAACGCCATGTGGTAGCAAGTTTCACATTCTAATCACTCTGGGAAAAGAAGTTTCTCCTGAATTCCTCATTGGATTTATTAGTGACTATCTTATATTTATATCCCCTAATTTTGAATTCCCCACAAGTGGAAACAGCTTCTCTGCGTCTAACCTATCAAAGTCCTTTATAATTTTAAAGACCTGTATTATGTCACCCCTCAGCATTCTCTTTTCTATAGAACAGAGTCATGGCTTGTGGAGTCTTTCTTGATAATTATAATCGCTCAGTTCTGGTGGTATCCTTGTAAATAATGATAGCTGTGGCTCTGTGGGTGGCATTTTCTAGGTAGGAGGGGCTAGAAATGAGCAGATGCTGCTGATTACTGCATGAGTTGGAGTGAGTTTGTAAAAAGTTGGTGGTCAGTTTTGGGTTGTTTTATTTCCCAAATTTTAGGGCCTCTTTGGCCCATAAACATCAGCCAGATGGCTGCTGAGGGGCCTGAAGGGCCGGGCCCCCTCAGAGGACAATGCTCCCAGTGTGAATTTCATCAGGGGAGAAAATGTTTTGAGAAGGGAGAATAAAAGGCACAAAGATTTGGGCCGTGATCCCAGGAGGTTTAGAAAAGGAAACACGGTGGTGGTTTACTGCCAGGATAAGGAGATAAAAGTTTGGGATATCATCCAGGCAGTACAAGAGGAAAGCGGAAAGGGAAGTTGCTTTGCTTGCTGACCAAAGCCGAATAGAAACATAGAAACATAGAAAATAGGTGTAGGAGTAGGCCATTCGGCTTTTTGAGTCTGCACCACCATTCAATATGATCATGGCTGAATGTTCGATTCGAAGTGACGGTCAGTGGCCGAGAGCAGGTGGAAAGACTTTTACTGAGCTTGAAAGTTGGTGAAAAGTACCTGGATGTATCTCTGCTGTTTCTGAAGAGGTGGTGGTCTCATTCTTAAACCTGCCGGTTTCTGTTGAGGACGATGTGCTGATAAAGAAATTGGAGTCGTGTGACATTAAACTTTGCTCAGTAGTAAAGAGGAGATATTATCCAGGAACGCAGGTAGCCGATGGAACCCATTGTGTAAAGATACGGTTACCAGAGGGTTGAAGTCATTACATTACAGCATGAAATTCGAGACAAAGGAAGGAGTGCAGTACTTCCGGGTACTGCATGATAACCAGGTGAAGGTTTGCTATTACTGTCTTGGACACGACCATCTAGTAAGAAGCTGTCCAGATCTGTATTGTTATAACTGTGGTGATTCTGGACACATTGCTCGGAACTGCAAGGCAGAGAGCTGTGCGGTTTGTCACAAAGGCCCCACCGGCTGTGGGTGTGAGGCCCCTTGAGTGACGAGGAGATGGGAGAAGGAGCAAGAGATGTGAGTGGGGTGGCCAGAAGAGCAAAGCAGGCGGAGGACACAGCCGCCGAACGGAATGAGGAAAGAACACAAGAAGAGGCAGAAAATTGAGGTGCAGAAAACAGGGTGGAAATGGTGGAAAACACACTAAGTATGGTGGAAAAGGACAAAGTCAGGGAAGGACATCACGGGTCAAGGACAGAGCCAAGCCATAATATGGCTTGCCTCTTCCTAAAGAATCAGGTGTCTGTGGGGGAGTGGAGGCGGGATCGGGGTGCGGGGTAAGTGTAAGTACCTCAAAGAAAGACGGGGAGTTGTACATCCCGGGGAGCAGGAGGGGGCAAGACAAGAAGGGGGTGCAAGAGGTAGAAGCCTTAAAGGGGCAGCACGATGGGTGCGGGGAGACAAAGGCTCCAAAAGCGAGTAAGATGGGTGGAGATGTTCCATTGTCTCAGAGAGAAGAAACGGGGAGCAAGGGTCAGCAGTGGAGGTGAGGCCGAAGGGAGTGAGACTGTTGGAACTTAGCAGGAAGACTCCCTGAGGGAGATTATGTATCTGATGGGGAACAGGGACGCGAGATTACAGAAGAGCTCGAGAGTAAGGAGTCAGAGAAGGATGGAGACATGGAATTGGGGGATGGGTTGGCATCATGTGGAAAGTGAAAGGTTAGTTCAGCCATCGCCTTTCTCAAAGAAAAACAGCCAGTAACATTCTTCCTGGCAAACTACCGCTCCATCTCTAGCACCCCTTTCCTTTCCAATGTCCTTGAATGTGTTATCAATTCTCAAATCTATGCTCATCTTTCCCTCAACTTCATGTTTGAATCTCTCCAATCAATTTCCCCCCCCGCAGCCATAGCACTAAAATGGCCCGAATCAAAGACACAAATGAAATACTCTATGGGGGAGAAATTCGGTATCGCCCCATTTTGGGCGTTAACTTAACAAATTTTGAAAAATTAGTGCCAGGCGCTAATGATTCTCACCTTCCACTAAATTAGCTTTAGCGCTCCAGGAAAGAACTGGAGCATTAAATTAAGCACTAATGGCCTCAATAGGGTGCTACAGGGGCGTTACCAGCAGAGCGCTAATGAATTTCAATTGCAATGCATTCGGCAATGATCCTTCACACTGGCTCCTTCCAGCTCTTAAAGGGGAGGATGCTTCATTATGCAGATACTCATTATCAGTATTGCTGGCTGTGAAGGCGGCCTGCAACCAACTCAATCCCCTGATCGTAATGGCTGAACCCACTCCCAGGGAGAGAGTTTGTCATTTCATGGACATGCATTGGAGGCACTGGTGGTGGGAGTGGAACGAAGGAGGGCAGTGTTGATCACAACCACTGGAAGGAGGCCATTGCCCGAGGTTGTCAGAGCAATGTGGAGGGAAGTGGCTGAGGAGGTCTCGGCCAGTAGTGTGGTCATATGCTGCCTGGCACAGTGTCGGAAGAAATTCAATGACCTCACTCGGGTGTTCAGGGTGAGTACATGCTTCAACAAGTCCTACATACCAGCATCTGAACCTCAGTCTGTACACACAGCACAAGGTACCACACCCGCACCACTCACCCACCAAGCATTTCCACCTACTCAAATTCACATCCACATCTCAAGCCTTGATTGCAATCACAGCTATTCAACTATAGCAGGCATATCTCCCAAACACATAGCTGGACTCTAATTCACACACATTTGTTTCTCTTGCAGGCCAAGATGACCCACTATAGGAGAGCACCACAGTGAACAGGTGGGGGTGATGCACAGCTCCAACAGCTTTCAGACCTTGAGGAGCAAGTGCTGTGACTCATTGGGCAGCAAGTGGTGGACGCCATGGCCGTTGGCGACATTGACCCCATAGGGGACAACAGTATCTTCATCCACTCTCCATCTCCCATCCCACTTTCCCCACACCACAAGCCTTTCTCACTGTCCAGCTCTGATATTGGCTACATTCCTTGCTCCATTCCTACTCCCCTGCCGTCATCTTAACGTGAGTCTTGTGCCTTTATGCTTTCAGATAATTATCAACGAGATGAGCAGCCTGTCCCTGAGCCTCCCACTGAGAGTGAGGAAGGAGAAGAGGAGGAGGAGCAAAGCACCGCATCACTGCATCTCTCACCCGCAGGCACCACCTGATCTTTAGAGGCAAGTTTAGTCGAGGGGTCTGCACTGGGTGATGCACCAGGGATGAGCGGGCTGCAACAAGACCAAGGGGAAAGGGTAGCTCAGGAGCCGGCTCACTGGAGGCTAAGTTCAGCTGCATGCACAGGACTTGGATGAGGACCTTAATAGGGAGGCTTTAACAAGAAGGGTGATGGCCATGCATTCGGAGAGGATAGGTCCAATGGCAAGGATGTCCAAGAGCCTCTCGGCAATGGTAAGAAGCATGGAGGAGACCACCTCCAACATTGCACAGAGCTCTGCGCACACCATGGATCCCATCATTTCCACTCTGCAGAAGATGCTGGACTTCCAGGGAGATTGTGAGGATCCAGACCTCATGACACATGTCGTGGGCAATGTGGCAGCTTCCATTCCAGCACAGGCGGAAGTGACGCAATGTTTTGTGCTGTAATGCAGACAATGGTTGGTGGCATCGAGTGTGAGACTGCTCTCAACCGGTCTCAGCTTCATGCCACGCAATGTCTTGGTGCTGTCATGCCATCAATGGTTGGTGGGATCCAATCTCAGACTGCTCCAATACAGTCTCAGCTGGATACCACGCAAGCTCTGAGTGTTGCCATCATTGCTGGGTCCACCACAGTCCATCGGGAATCTCACAGTGACACAGCAGGCCATCAATCTGTGCTCCAGCAGATTGTTAGGGATGCTGAGGTGCTGCCCTGGGGGAATGGCAGTGGGTGAGTGGAGCAGGATGACAGAATTCCTGATCCCCCCACTGTCACTCTGCCATTGCACTTTTCGCTACCAGTTATCAAGCCAGCCCAGACTGCCGCCACCCCTTCCTATTTCTGAAACCTCCTCCAGCCTTACAACCCTCTGAGATTTCTACACTCCTTCAATTCTGACCGCTTGCACATTCCCGATTTTTCTTTCTAAACCATTGGCGTCCGTGCAATATACTGCTTTGAGTGCTGTTGGGGGGGATGACTCATCAGGGGAGGGCAGTAGCAGCCAAGTTCATGACACCGTGGCTGGCTCTGTTGCACAGGAGGGCAGGAAAAAGAGTGGGAGAGCGATAGTGATAGGGGATTCAATGGTGAGGGGAATAGATAGGCATTTCTGTGGCCGCAACCGAGACTCCAGGATGGTATGTTGCCTCCCTGGTGCAAGGGTCAAGGATGTCTCGGAGCAGTGCAGGACATTCTAAAAAGGGAAGGAGAACAGCCAGTTGTCGTGGTGCACATTGGTACCAACGACATTGGTAAAAAAAAGGGATGAGGTCCTACAAAACGAATTTAAGGTGCTAGGAGCTAAATTAAAAAGTAGGACCTCAAAAGTAGTAATCTCGGGATTGCTACCAGTGCCACGTGCTAGTCAGAGTAGGAATCGCAGGATAGCGCAGATGAATACGTGGCTTGAGAGTGGTGCAGCAGGGAGGGATTCAAATTCCTGGGGCATTGGAACAGGTTCTGGGGGCGGTGGGACCAGTACAGACCGGATGGTCTGCACCTGGGCAGGACCGGAACCAATGTCCTAGGGGGAGTGTTTGCTAGTGCTGTTGGGGAGGAGTTAAACTGATATGGCAGGGGGATGGGAACCAATGCAGGGAGACAGAGGGAAACAAAAAGGAGGCAAAAGCAAAAGACAGAAAGGAGATGAGGAAAAGTGGAGGGCAGAGAAAGCCAAGGCAAAGAACAAAAAGGGCCACTGTACAGCAAAATTCTAAAAGGACAAAGGGTGTTAAAAAAACAAGCCTGAAGGCTTTGTGTTTTAATGCAAGGAGTATCCGCAATAAGGTGGATGAATTAACTCTGCAAATTGATGTTAACAAATATGATGTGATTGGGATTACAGAGACGTGGCTCCAGGATGATCAGGGCTGGGAACTCAACATCCAGGGGTATTCAACATGCAGGAAGGATAGAATAAAAGGAAAAGGAGGTTGGGTAGCATTGCTGGTTAAAGAGGAGATTAATGCAATAGTTAGGAAAGACATTAGCTTGGATGATATGGAATCTATATGGGTTGAGCTGCAGAACACCAAAGGGCAAAAAACGTTAGTGGGAGTTGTGTACAAACCTCCAAACAGTAGTAGTGATGTTGGGGAGGGCATCAAACAGGAAATTAGGGGTGCATGCAATAAAGGTGCAGCAGTTATAATGGGTGACTTTAATATGGACATAGATTGGGCTAGCCAAACTGGAAGCAATACGGTGGAGGAGGATTTCCTGGAGTGCATAAGGGATGGTTTTCTAGACCAATATGTCAAGGAACCAACTAGGGGGGAGGCCATCTTAGACTGGGTGTTGTGTAATGAGAGAGGATTAATTAGCAATCTCATTGTGCGAGGCCCCTTGGGGAAGAGTGACTATAATATGGTGGAATTCTGCATTAGGATGGAGAATGAAACAGTTAATTCAGAGACCATGGTCCAGAACTTAAAGAAGGGTAACTTTGAAGGTATGAGGCGTGAATTGGCTTGGATAGATTGGCAAATTATACTTAAGGGGTTGACTGTGGATGGGCAATGGCAGACATTTAGAGACCGCATGGATGAACTACAACAATTGTACATTCCTGTCTGGCGTAAAAATAAAAAAGGGAAGGTGGCTCAACCATGGCTATCAAGGGAAATCAGGGATAGTATTAAAGCCAAGGAAGTGGCATACAAATTGGCCAGAAATAGCAGCGAACCCGGGGACTGGGAGAAATTTAGAACTCAGCAGAGGAGGACAAAGGGTTTGATTAGGGCAGGGAAAATGGAGTACGAGAAGAAGCTTGCAGGGAACATTAAGGCGGATTGCAAAAGTTTCTATAGATATGTAAAGAGAAAAAGGTTAGTAAAGACAAACGTAGGTCCCCTGCAGTCAGAATCAGGGGACGTCATAACGGGGAACAAAGAAATGGCAGACCAATTGAACAAGTACTTTGGTTCGGTATTCACTAAGGAGGACACAAACAACCTTCCGGATATAAAAGGGGTCAGAGGGTCTAGTAAGGAGGAGGAACTGAGGGAAATCTTTATTAGTCAGGAAATTGTGTTGGAGAAATTGATGCGATTGAAGGCTGATAAATCCCCTGGGCCTGATGGACTGCATCCCAGAGTACTTAAGGAGGTGGCCTTAGAAATAGCGGATGAATTGACTGTCATTTTTCAACATTCCAAAGGGCCATATCGAACTCCCTCTTGAATATATCCAATGAACTGACATCAACAACTCTCTGCAGTAGGGAATTCCACAGGTTAACAACTCTCTGAGTGAAGAAGTTCTCCACATCTCAGTCCTAAATGGCTTACTCCTTATCCTTAGACTGTGTCCCCTGGCTCTGGACTTCCCCAACATTGGGAAAATTCTTCCTGCATCTAACCTGTTCAGTCCAATCAGAATTTTATATGCTTCTATGACATCCCCTCTCATCCTTCTAAACTCCAGTGAAAACAAGCCCAGTCGATCCAGTGACTACTCATACGTCAGTCCAGCGATCCTGGGAATCAGTCTGGTGAACCTTCGCTGCACTCCCTCAATAGCAAGAACGTCCTTCCTCAGATTAGGAGACCAAAACTGAACATAATATTCCAGGTGGAGGGTCAGAGGGTCTCGTCAGAAGGAGGAACTGAGGGAAATCCTTATTAGTCAGGAAATTGTGTTGGGGAAATTGATGGGATTGAAGGCCGATAAATCCCCAGGGCCTGATGGTACTTAAGGAGGTGGCCCTGGAAATAGCGGATGCATTGACAGTCATTTTCCAACATTCCATAGACTCTGGATCAGTTCCTATGGAGCGGAGGGTAGCCAATGTAACCCCACTTTTTAAAAAAGGAGGGAGAGAGAAAACAGGGAATTATAGACCGGTTAGCCTGACATCGGTAGTGGGTAAAATGATGGAATCAATTATTAAGAATGTCATAGCAGCGCACTTGAAAAGAGGTGACATGATAGGTCCAAGTAAGCATGGATTTGTGAAAGGGAAATCATGCTTGACAAATCTTCTGGAATTTTGAGGATGTTTCCAGTAGAGTGAACAAGGGAGAACCAGTTGATGTGGTGTATTTGGACTTTCAGAAGGCTTTCGACAAGGTCCCACACAAGAGATTAATGTGCAAAGTTAAAGCACATGGGATTGGGGGTAGTGTGCTGATGTGGATTGAGAACTGGTTGTCAGACAGGAAGCAAAGAGTAGGAGTAAATGGGTACTTTTCAGAATGGCAGGCAGTGACTAGTGGGGTACCGCAAGGTTCTGTGCTGGGGCCCCAGCTGTTTACACTGATTTAGATGAGGGGATTAAATGTAGTATCTCCAAATTTGCTGATGACACTAAGTTGGGTGGCAGTGTGAGCTGCAAGGAGGATGCTATGAGGCTGCAGAGTGACTTGGATAGGTTAGGTGAGTGGGCAAATGCATGGCAGATGAAGTATAATGTGGATAAATGTGAGGTTATCCACTTTGGTGGTAAAAACAGAGAGACAGACTATTATCTGAATGGTGACAGATTAGGAAAAGGGGAGGTGCAACGAGACCTGTGTGTCATGGCACATCAATCATTGAAGGTTGGCATGCAGGTACAGCAGGCGGTTAAGAAAGCAAATGGCATGTTGGCCTTCATAGCAAGGGGATTTGAGTACAGGGGCAGGGAGGTGTTGCTACAGTTGTACAGGGCCTAGGTGAGGCCACACCTGGAGTATTGTGTACAGTTTTGGTCTCCTAACTTGAGGAAGGACATTCTTGCTATTGAGGGAGTGCAGCGAAGATTCACCAGACTGATTCCCGGGATGGTGGGACTGACCTATCAAGAAAGACTGGATCAACTGGGCTTGTATTCACTGGAGTTCAGAAGAATGAGAGGGGACCTCATAGAAACGTTTAAAATTCTGACGGGTTTGGACAGGTTAGATGCAGGAAGAATGTTCCCAATGTTGGGGAAGTCCAGAACCAGGGGTCACAGTCTAAGGATGAGGGGTAAGCCATTTAGGACCGAGATGAGGAGAAACTTCTTCACCCAGAGAGTGGTGAACCTGTGGAATTCTCTACCACAGAAAGTAGTTGAGGCCAATTCACTAAATATATTCAAAAGGGAGTTAGATGAAGTCCTTACTACTTGGGGGATCAAGGGGAGAAAGCAGGTAGGGGGTACTGAAGTTGCATGTTCAGCCATGAACTCATTGAATGGCGGTGCAGGCTGGAAGGGCTGAATGGCCAACTCCTGCACCTATTTTCTATGTTTCTATGTTTCTATGTGCCATCAGCTGCCAAGGTCCTCTGCTTTGGAATTCCCTCCCAAAACCTCTCCGCCTCTCTGCCTCGCTTTCCTCCTTTAAGACGCTTCTGAAACATACCTCTTTGACCAAGCTTTTGGTCATCTACCCTAATATCTCCTGATGTGCCTCGGTACAAAATTTGGTTTGATCACATTCCTGTGAAGCGCCTTGGGACATTTTATTACATCAAAGGCGCTATATAAATGCAAGTTGTTGTTGCTACAATTACTACCTTCAGGGAAGCAGGTAAAAAAGTTTATCGGAGAGAAAAGTAAATTCTCAAGAAGGTTCTGATCATGAGAGGAAATCAGTTATATACGAATATGCAGAAAATAAAAGAACCATGCAGCCCAATCTGTCCGGTCCCATTTTCTATCAAATATGTTACCGCACAATACTTCTCATACCCGGCTATCAAATGTTTGTCCAGGTACATATCCAACTCTCTCCTCGATCGGCTGATACAGTCAACCCCGCTGCTTCCCTTGGCAGTCCTTTCCACACATTCACCCCACACTCTGCATCGAGCAGTTGGATCTAAACTGCCTTTTCACACTCCCTTTTCTCAATTTGAGGCTGGTTGTAGAATCTCTGGCTGTGAAACGAATTGAGGTTGGAAAATTAGATATATTAGGACAAATTTTTTTCGAACTGGAGCAAGGTTAAGGGCAAAGGTCAGAGACAGGTGTTAAGGTTCCAATTTCTAATGTTTATCGACCCAAATAAAAATATTCAAGTATATCTGGCATGAGGCCATACAAGATAAAGAATTACAGCTGCTTCGCCATGTTTGGATTCAAATGCATCTGCTCGTTATATTTTGAAAACATCTGAATATATTACAGTGATCTTCACAAACTATTCTCAGGTTAACTATTGCCGGTGTGACCACTGTATCCCTTCAGCCACATACCTCGGAGACGATGGTGGAGATGTACTGCTCCTTACTGTAATCCCATCCATCCAAACAGGGCTCCTGTTCTACCTCAGACATATTGAAGGAATCTAAGTCGGGAAACGTCTCCAAAAGATTCATTATCATGTCCAACCGGTACTATCTGCATTTGCTGTACTGGAGTTTGTCTCTTTCTTGCACCAGAGGGATTGTCCGATTCATCCACGCTTCACTGAGATTCAGATTCCCGGGAATTAGCAGCGATGCTCTGGAACATCCCCAACGAAAACTATGGACAGTCTGCAGAAACTGTTGGGAAAGGCGTTGAGGTTCAAAAGGAAGAATATAAACCACTGAAAGAGTACCCATTCTCCAAGAAAAGCGATAATTTCATTGTAATCCCGCATGTTAGTTGCAGTGGGAGGACTGGAAGAGATTTTCTTCCGGAAAACTGTAGCAATTGGCCAATAGAGGGCGGACCAGGTTTGCTGAACTGCATTCTTTCAAAGTCTCAATAATTCTGAACGGTAATACAATCTTCATCCTGCACTATCTCCTTCCTGTACTCTTAAAGCGGACTCTAAGTAAACAACCTGTTTGCCAGCACTGGAGTGTTCTTATTCTTTAGGCAGGAGAAGCTATTTGTTTTTTTCCCAAACAGAAATTATCATAAAGTGCAAATTCTGGTTACATATTTACTACTGACAAGAATGTATTCAATTAAATGCTTGTTGTATGAAGGATATGTGTTGGAGGTAGACTGTGTGGGATATGCAGGCATCCCAATAATAAGAACATAAGAATTAGGAGCAGAAGTAGGCCAAACAGCCCTTTGAGCCTGCTCCATCATTCAATAAGATCATGGCTGATCTTCAACATCAACTCCACCTTCTCACCTGATTTCCATATTCCTTGATTCCTCTTGAGTCCAAAAATCTATCTCAGCCTTGAATATAGTCAATGACACAGCATCCACAGTCCTTTGAGGTCATGAATTCCAAAGAATCACAACCCTCTGAGTGAAGAAATTCCTCTTAGCTCAGTCTTAAATGGCCGACCCTTTATACTGAGACTATGCCCCTTCATTCCAGACTCTCCAGCAAGGGGAAACCCTGGGGAAATTCCCTTCAGAATCTTGTATGTTTCAGTGAGATCACGGCTCTGAAATCACGGTTCCTTCTTCTCGCGGGCGTTCGACTCAATTCTAGGGAAAAGATGTGCACTTACCTTTTGCTGCTACACCCACCAGAGATCTCGGTCCTGAGGCCTCCTCTCCCTGCGCATTGTAGCACATGCATGTCTGGTCGGACGTATAGCTGGAGCTGGAGTCAGGTGGCACTGGGCAGCCAATTCAGGTAAAATATTCTTATTCATAATAATGGGAACTCCGTAAGTCGGAGTTCTCATTATTATGATTGAGAAACATCCCCCCAACACCAAAATACCAATAAAAAATAGCAAAAATACATCACATATTTAATATTAATTTAAACTAAGTTTAATAAATGTCTTTCAAAAAAATATATTTTCCTGATTTTTTAAAAGGTTTTTTAAATTATGGTTTAAAATAAACTTACCTTAGTGGGCAGGGTTTTTAACATTAAAATGTGTTTTTTAATTTTAATTTTTATCTGTTTTTGTACGTTTGAAAACTCTTATGCTGGTAAAAGTAGGCTCTGCGCCTGCTTTTACCAGGCGCGGTTTTAAGGACATTCGCAGGGCAAGAGATGGGCAAATAGTGCAATCTTGCCCATGCACATGTCCTTCTCCCCAAGATGCGTGTGATCTGCCAAGCCAGACAGATCGGAAAAGTCGGTTTTTGGTGCATGCGCATCGCGTACTGAAAACCGGCTTTTGTGTTGCCTTCCTGGATCCGTACACACTCCGTACGGACCCGGGGAGGCCGGGATTTCAGGGCCCACCTCTCTTTCTTCTAAACTCCAGAGCGTATAGGCCCAATCTAGTCAAACTTTATGTGGCTTTGCGCCCTGCTCCCGTTCCCAAGAGGAAGTGGAGCGCGATATTTTGCGCTCCATTTCCTCTCGGGGGCGGTAAGTCCTATATAGCTCGCAGGGCGGGACTTCTGCATCTGGCACAGGAAATCCCGCCTCGCTGCTGTTACCACCCCCAGATGGGGCAGTATGGAATTTCGCCCCGCTTTACTCTTGTACTCCAACCCCCTTACAATAAAGGCCAACATGCCATTTTCCTTCCTAATTGCTCATTGTACCTGCATGCTAACCTTCTGTGTTTCCTATAAGAGGACATCTAAATCTCTCTGAACAACATTTTATAGTTTCCCACTATTTAAAATATATTCTGTTTTTCCAATCTTCCTACCAAAGTGAATAGCCTCACAATTCCCGACATCATATTCCATCGGCCACCTTATTGCCCACTCACATAACCTGTGTATATCCCTTTGGAGGATCGTTGTGTCCTCTTCACAGCTTACTTTCCCACCTTGCTTTGTAGCGTCAGCAAACTTGGATACATTGCACTCGTCTCTTCATCGAAGTCATTAATATAGATTGTAAATAGCTGAGCCCCAAGCACAGATCCTTGTGGCATCCTACAAGTGAGAACCTGCCAACCGAAAATGACCCGTTCATCCCTACTCTTTGTTTTCTGTCCGTTAACCAATTCTCTATCCATGCTAATATATTACCCTCAACCACATGAGCCCATATTTTGCCCTCAACTTCCTTTTCTGGCTCTCATTTTAGCTGATATTGTTAACAGCTCTTTCTCCTCACGCAGTGTCTCCCTCTCCCTCAAATCTGCCATCATTTCCCTTTCCTCAAAAACAACCCTCGTTCCACTCCGTGCTTGCAAACTACCGCCCCATCTCCAACCTCCCTTTCCTCTTCAAAGTCCTGGAATGTGTTGTCGCTGCCCAAATCTGTGCCCTTCTTTCCTGCAACTCCACATTTCAATCCCTCCAATTCGGTTTCGGTACCAGCCACAGTACCGAAATGGATCTCATCAAAGTCAAAAATTACATCCTTTGTGACTGTGACAAAAACAAACTATCCCTCCTCATCCTTCTTGACTTGTCTGCAGCCTTTGACATGGTTGACCATTCTATCCTTCTCCAACGCCTCTCCACCATCATCTAGCTGGGTGGGACTGCACTCGCCTGGTTCCATTCTGTCATGTATGTATGCTTGGGTTTACTAGCCACCAGGTGGCGCCACTGTCGGAGGTCATTGGGCTGTGCGCACATGTGTGCGGCCCAGGTATAAAAGGCCAGCCATCTTGTAATGTAATCACTTTGGGTCCTAATAAAGTAGAGCCAGGTTTGTACCTGTTCGGAGTTTACAGTATTCAGTCTATTGAGTTATTGCATACACAACATTTGGGGACGAGATAACATAGAAACATAGAAAATAGGTGCAAGAGTAGGCCATTCAGCCCTTTGAGCCTGTACCACCATTCTATATGATCATGACTGATCATGCAACTTCTGTACCCCATTCCTGCTTTCTCTCCATACCTCCTCATCTCTTTAGCTGTAAGGGTCACATCTAACTCCCTTTTGAATAAATCTAACGAACTGGCCTCAACAACTTTCTGTGGTAGAGAATTCCACAGGTTCACAATTCTCTGAATGAAGTTTCTCCTCATCTCGGTCCTAAATGGCTTACCCATTATCCATAGACTGTGACCCCTGTTTCTGGACATCCCCAACATCGGGAACATTCTTCCTGCATCTAACCTGTCCAATCCCATCAGAATTTTATATGTTTCTATGAGATCCCCTCTCATTCTTCTAAATTCCATGAAATATAAGCCTTGTCGATCCAGTCTCTCTTCATATGTCAGTTCTGCCATCCCGGGAATCAGTGTGGTGAACCTTCGCTGCACACCCTCAATAGCAAGATTGTCCTTCCTCAGATTCGGAGACCAAAACTGTACACAAGAAACTTTGCATGCAAAAATGAGCGCAATTGGAATTCTGGAGCAATTTGTGGAGGGAGAAGATTGGGCAGACTTTGTAGCCCGCTTGAACCATTACTTCGTGGCCAACAAAATGGAGGAAGCGACAGGCAGAGTTTGTCGCCGGGCAGTCCCCCTCACGGTTTGCATCCGAAAATCTATCGACTCATAAAACATCTTCTCTCGCCCTTAAGTCCAACGGACAAGGACTATGAAACATTGTGTGCTCAGGTACGTGACCATCTCAAACCAGAAGAAGACATCATCTTCTCAAGATATCGATTCAATATACACGTTTGTTCTGAGGGCCAGGATGTATCAGAATTTGTTGCCGACCTGAGGCGTCTAACTGGACTGTGTAAGTTTGAAACGGCGATGGCAGACATGCTGCGGGACTTCTTTGTAATTGGCATCAACCATGAGGTGATCCTGCGTAAGCTACTAGCGGCGGAGACGCTGGATTTGAGCACGGCCATCACGATTGCCCAATCATGCATGACGACGGACAAAAGCTTTAAGCAAACATCATTGAAAAATCGGAACTCGGCAAGTATTATAAACAAGATAGTATTGTCGTTTGGCAGAGCTGCATATGGCAGGGCATTTCCAACTGCGTACGCGAAACCTGTGGCTGCTCAAAGTCCGCCAACGGGAATGAATCTGATATCACTGTGTTGGCTTTGTGGGGGAAATCATCGGCATCGTCAGTGTCGGTTTAAACAGTATATTTGTAAAGGCTGTTCGAGAGTGGGGCATCTCCACCGCAAGTATCCACAACTGAGCAAGCGTGCTGCGACACACCATGTGGAGGATGATGACCAGTCTAGCGCGGATCCGGATATGCAACCCAAGATACCAGAGGAGGAAGTGTATGGACTGTATTCGTTCCTAACAAAGAGCCAACCGATAATGATTAATGTAAAACTTAATGGTGTGCCGGTATCGATGGGATTGGACAAGGGTGAGAGTCAATCAATAATGAGCCAGAGGACATTTGACCAGCTGTGGGATACTAAGGCTGTGAGGCCGAAGCTGAGTCCAGTCAATGCCAAGTTGTATACGTACACTAAAGAACTCATAGCGGTGATTGGCAGTGCAGTAATCAAGGTGCCGTATGATGGTGTGGTTCACGATTTACCATTATGAATTGTCCCAGGCAATGGTCCAATGCTATTCGGCAGGAACTGGTTAGAAAACATCAAATGGAACTAGAATGAGATCAAAGCATTGTCTTTGGAGGAGGATACTCCATGTGCTCAAGTGCTGAGCAAGTTCCCCTTGCTGTTTGAACCAGGTATCGGCATTTTCACGGGAGCCAAGGTGCAGATCCACATGGACGCGGGTGCAAGACCCGTCCATCATAAAGCTCGGGCAGTTCCGTACATGATGAGGGAGAAGGTCGAAATCAAACTGGACCGACTTCAGCTTGAAGGGATCATATCACCAGTTGAATTTAACGAATGGGCCAGCCCCATTATTGCCGTGTTGAAAAATGATGCCACTATCAGGATTTGTGGAGACTACAAGGTTACGATCAACCAGGTTTCGAAACAGGACCAATATCCATTACCGAAGGCTGATGACCTGTTTGCAACGCTAGCCGGGGGGAAGTCGTTCACAAAACTGAATCTGACATCGGCCTACATGACACAGGAACTGGTGAACACGTTGAAGAAACTTACGTGCATCAACACTCATAAAGGACTGTTTATCTACAACAGGTGCCCTTTTGGAATTCGCTCGACTGCAGTCATATTTCAGAGGAACATGAAGAGTCTACTGAAGTCCGTACCCAGAACCGTTGTGTTCCAAGATGACATACTGGTCACAGGTCGTGACTCCGTCGAACATCTGAACAACCTGGAAGAGGTTCTACATTGTCTGGACAAAGTGGGACTCAGACTGAAATGCTCGAAGTGTGTCTTCATGGCACCGGAAGTCGAATTCCTGGGGAGGAAAACTGTTGCTGACGGTATCAGGCCTACGGACTCGAAAACCAAGGCCATCAAAAATGCACCCAAGCCTCAGAATGTGATGGAGCTGCGTTCATTCCTTGGTCTACTCAACTACTTTGGTAATTTCTTATCTAAATTGAGCATCTTGTTAGAGCCACTGCACATACTGCTAAGAAAAGCCAACAACTGGGTTTGGGGTGCATTTCAAGATTGAGCTTTTGAGAAAGCTACTAATCTGCTTTGCTCTAACAAACTGCTGGTACATTATGATCCGTATAAGCGTCTAATATCGGCCTGTCATGCTTTGTCATATGGAATTGGTTGCATGCTCCAACAAGCTAATGAATCCAAATTACAACGTGTTGCATATGCTTCAAAAAGTTTGTCAAAGATGGAAAGAGCCTACAGCATGGTAGAGACAGAAGCACTAGCCTGTGTGTATGGGATTAAAAAGATGCATCAGTACCCGTTTGTCTTTGATTTGAACTGGAAACAGATCACAAGCCACTTATTTCATTGTTTTCCGAAAACAAAGGTATTGATACCAATGCATCATCCCGCATCCATAAGTGGGCGCTGACATTATCTGCCTAAGATTATGTTACTCGCCATAGACCTGGCACTGAGAATTGTACCGATGCATTGAGCCGTCTGCTGATTCCCACACCGGAGGTGGAAACACCACACCAGGCAGACCTGTTAGTCATGGATGCTTTTCAAAGTGAAGGAACCCTTGTCATGGCTCAAGTTAAGACCTGGATCAGCCAGTACCCAATATTATCAGTTGTGAAACGTTGCATCCTTAGTGATGATTGGTCTGCCATACCCAAGCAAATCTGACAGGAGACCAAACCTTACATCTATCGCAAAGACGAACTATCCATTCAATCAGATTGTATACTGTGGGGCAATCATGTTGTTATGCCCAAGAAAGGCAAAGAGAAATTTGTGCATGATCTACATAGCACATATCCCGATAGTGTCATGATGAAAGCCATTGCCAGGTCTCATGAATCCGGAGCATGCCCTGTTTTATGATTTGAAACGTACGTTCCGCCTGGCCATTGGAAGCCGGCTTGAACGGTGCTGTCCTGACGTGTTTGATACCATTACCCGACATAAACTCCTGGAATTCATAGCTAGTGAAACATGGGCCATTATCACTCACCAGGATGTCCGGCAAGCCGTGGGTCGCAAAGACCGTAAGCAGACTTTCTACAGTGGTGGATGCCGTGCACGAATTCAATATCATGCACTCGATCCATTTTGAGTATGCATCGACAACAATCAGGAACATTTTTCCCATGAACGGGCCCGCGTAGTCTACGTGAATACGTGACCATGGCCTGGTGGGCCAGGGCCACGGGCTGAGTGGGGCCACCGTGGGGGCATTTCCCAGCTGAGAAGCCAGTGTTCCAGGTCTGAGTCAATTCCGGCCACCATACATGTGACCGGGCAATGGCCTTCATTAACACGGTGCCTGGGTGCTCGCTGTGGAGTTCCCTGATGAATGCTTTCCTTCCTTTCTGGGGCATGACTACCCAGCTGCCCCATAGCAGGCAGTCGGCTTGGATGGAGAGCTCGTCCATCCGTCTGTGAAACGGTCTGGCCTCCTCGGGACATGCTCCGTGTGCGGGCGCCCAATCCCCAGTCAGGACACATTTCTTTATCAGGGATAGGAGGGGGATCTCTGTTGGTCCAGTTTTTGATCTGACGGGCTGTGATGGGGGAGCCTGCGGTGTCGAAAGCCTCAACGGCCATGATCATCTCCGCACTTTGTTCCGACGCCCCCTTGGTGGTCGCCAATGAAGGCCTGATGAGCGCGTTAGCGCAATTTTCGGTGCCTGGCCGTGTGCCGTATGGTGTAGTCATACGCAGCCAACGTGAGGGCCCACCGTTGTATGCGAGCTGATGCATTGGCATTGACAGCTTTGCTGTCAGACAACAGGGATGCTAACGGTTTGTGGTCTGTTTCTAACTCGAACCTTCTGCCGAAAAGGTACTGATGCATCTTTTTCAACTCGTAGACACATGCGAGTGCTTCCTTTTCAACCATACCATATCCCCATTCTGCCTGGGAGAGCGACCTGGAGGCATAAGCCACAGGTTGGTGTTGGCCCTCATCATTACTCTGCTGTAACACGCACCCAACCCCATAGGATGATGCACCACATGTTAAAACCAATTTCTTACAGGGGCTGTACAAGGTCAACAGCTAGTTGGAACAAAGCAGATTCCGCGCCTGATTGAAAGCCCGTTCTTGACAGTCCCCTCAAAACCATTCACAACCCTTATGCAGGAGCATGTGCAGCGGCTCCAACAATGTGCTTAAGTTCGGCAGAAAGTTCCCGAAGTAGTTCAATAGTCCCAGAAATGACCACAACTCCGATGTGCTGCCAGGCCTGGGCGCACGATGGATCGCCTCCGTTTTGGATTCGGTAGGCCGGATCCCATCTGCGGCAACCCTCTTGCCCAAAAACTCGACCACTAGAGCCAAAAACACACACTTGGACTTCTTTAGTCGCAAGCCTACCCGGTCCAGTCGGCGTAGCACCTCCTCCAGGTTGTGGAGATGTTCCTCGGTGGCTTGACCCGTGATAAGGATGTCATCTTGGAATACGATTGTTCCAGGGATGGATTTAAGCAAGCTTTCCATGTTCCTCTGGAATATAGTGGCCACTGAACGAATGCCAAACGGACACCTGTTGTAAACAAATAGCCCCTTGTGTGTAGTGATGGTGGTCAGAAGCTTGGATTCTTCAGTCAGTTCCTGAGTTATGTAGGCTGAAGTGAGGTCCAACTTGGTGAACAGCTTGCCACCTGCCAGTGTGGCAAAAAGATCCTCTGCTCTCGGAAGCAGGTATTGGTCCTGTAGTGACTTTCGGTTGATGGTGGCCTTGTAGTCGCCACAAATCCTGACCGAGCCATCCGCTTTAAGGACTGGAACAATGGGGCTTGCCAAGTCACTGAATTCAACAGGCGAAATTATGCCCTCTCTTAGCAGCCTGACCAACTCACTCTCAATTCTCTCACGCATCACATACAGCACGGCTCTGGCTTTGTGGTGCACTGGTCTGGCGTCTGGGGTGATGCATATCACTACTTTGGTGCCCTTAAAGGTCCCGGCACCTGGTTGAAAAAGTGGCTCGAATTTCTGTAGGATCTGTGAGCATGAACTTCGCTCTACAGATGAAATGGCGTGCACATCCCCTCATTTCCAGTTCATCTCGGCTAGCCAGCTCCTCCCCAAGAGCGCGGGACCATTTCCCGGGACAATCCAGAGTGGCAGCCGGTTCTCCGATCCATTGTGTGTGATCACCAAATTTGCACTGCCTAGTACTGGGATGATCTCTCTGGTGTATGTCCGTAACTGTGTGTCAATGCATTCCAGTTTGGGTCTGTTAGCTTTGAGTGGCCATAGTTTTTCAAATTGTTGGACACTCATAAGTGACTGGCTGGCTCCTGTGTCCATCTCCATGTGTACTGGGATGCCATTTAATAGAACTTTCATCATCATAGGTGGCGTTTTGGTGTACAAGCTGTGGACGTCTGCCACATTAACCCGCTGGACTTCAGCGTCCATAGCTTTGCCCCAAGCATCACTCTCCCTTGCAGTCCCCTCGTCTGGTTCCTCTGCCTCGTAAACTAGCCGCGCTACGGGCTTTCTGCACATTCTGGCCCGATGTCCACTGAAGTTACAGTTTCTACAGATAAATTGTTGAAACCTATAGGTTTTCGCAGCATGTCTGCCACCGCAGCTCCAGCACGAGCTGAGATTGTTGTGAACAAAGGAACTGTTTACAGGCATTCCTCTCTGATTGTCTCTTTGATTGCTCCTGAGCACTCTGTTGCTGAGTGTCAATGGTCCCATCCCGGGACGCATTGTCCCTTGTGATGGCGTGAATTGCCGATCCCCCTGCCATTATCTCTGTTGCTGGCCCACCCTAGAGTCTGTTGCTGCCTGGGCGGTGTCGAATTGCCCTTGCTTGCCTGCGGGGTTCTGTGTCTCGTTTACAATGTTAACTCCCTGGTCCATCGCCACGTTGGAACCAGGGCTGCGTACGTAAATTATCTTGGTCTCCTCTTCCCCTGCCATGAAGGTCTGAGCTATCAGCATTGCCCTTTCCAAAGTCAAGTCCTTGGTCTCAATAAGCTTCCTGAAAATCCCGGCATGACCAATGCCCTCAATGAAGAATTCCCTTAAAATCTCCCCCTTTCAGGTGTCTGTGAACTTACAGAGGCTGGCCAAACGCCGAAGGTCCGCAACGAAATCCGATATGCTTTGTCCCTCCCGATGCCGCTGTGTATAGAACCAGTGCAGGGCCATGTTTATACTGCTCGCCGGCTTGAGGTGCTCACCGATCAGAGTGTTGAGCTCTTCAAAGGACTTGTCCGCCGGCTTCTCAGGTGCGAGCAGGTCTTTCATCAGCGCATACGTCTTGGATCCACAGCTGGTCAGTAGATGCACCCTCCGTTTGCCAGCCGCTTCCTCTCCCAGCCAGTCCTTCGTGACAAAGCTCTGCTGGAGCCTCTCAACGAATTTGTCCCAGTCCTCACCAACACAGTACCGTTCCTCTGTGCTACCGGTGGCCATCCTCATGGGTCATTGATTCCCGTTTCTCATCACCAAATGTAGTGTCCTTACACCTTGCTATAGAATCACACGAGGCATGTACTGCAGACAAGATCACTACGTGACCTAAACCTTTATTCCCAGGACTAAGAAGTGCTGACCCTGCGTGGGATCTCCCTTTATATACCTGGATGACCAGGTGAGGAGTGTCTCCCACAAGTTCATCCCCTCTGGTCAAGGTGTGCATTACTCAGGTGTATACAGTATACAGTGTTGTTACATAAAGGTTACAGTTATGTGAAGGTTACAAACATGATAGTAGCCTGAATTGACACTGATCTGGAATCATGTGTCCATCAATGCAACATTTTCATGCAGCTTAGTAAAGCACCAGCGGAGTCACCACTGAGTCCGTGATCATGGCCATCTAAACCATGGTCCTGGAACCACATCGACTTTACAGGTCCCTTCCTGGGAAAAATGTTCTTAGTTGTGGTGGAGTGTACAATTATATCATCCAGCACATCCACAGCTACCATTGAGAGCCTTCGTGTCATGTTTGCTGCGCATGGTCTGCCTGACATCGTTGTAAGCGACAACGGATCTTGCTTCACTAGTATGGAGTTTCAAGAGTTCATGAACTCAATGGTATCAAACATGTGAGGTCAGCACCATTCAAACCCGCATCCAATGGACAAGCAGAGCATGCGGTCCAAACCATCAAGCAGAGTATGAAACGTGTAACTCAAGATTCACTGCAAACTCGCTTGTCACGCATATTGCTTAGTTACAGGACAAGATCCCATACGCTTACTGGGGTCTCCCCTGCTGAATTATTGATTGATGAAGAGAGGTCTTAAGACCAGGCTCTCCCTTGTCCACCCTGACTTGAATAATCGTGTTGAATACAGACGTCAAAGTCATCAAGGGTATTATAATCGCGCTACTGTGTCATACGATATTTCCATCAATGATCCTGTGTATGTACTGAATTATGGTCAAGGTCCCAAATGGATCGCCGGTACTGTTATGGCCAAGGAGGGTAACAGAGTGTTTATCGTTAAGCTCAAGAATGGGCAGACATGTAGGAAACATGTTGATCAGATAAAGCTGCGGCACACAGATGAACCGGAACAGTCTGAGGAAGACACAATCAGTGACCAACCAACCTACCCTCAGTCATCAGAGGACACCGCTGTCATCAATGAATCTGGACTTTCAATCACTGACATGGTCAATGAATCTGGACTTTCAATCCCTGACGTGGTCATTGCCACTCCCATCAGATCGGCTACCCAGCCTCCAGTCATAACAGACTCGCCCAAGGCTGGAGTTGAACGGAGATGTTCAACTCAGGAGCAGAAAGCCCTGGCCATCTCAATTTGTAATAAGACCGTTAATAATATCCTAAATGGGGGTATTATCATGTATGTGTGCTTGGCTTTACTAGCTACCAGGTGGCGCCACTGTCGTAGGTCATTGGACTGTGCACACGTGTGGGCGGCCCAGGTACAAAAGGCCAGCCATCTTGTAATGTAATCACTTTGGGTCCCAATAAAGTAGAGCCAGGTTTGTATCTGTTTGGAATTTACAGTATTCAGTCTATTGAGTTATTGCATACACAACACATTCCTAATAAAGTAGAACCAGGTTTGTACCTGTTCGGAGTTTACAGTATTCAGTCTATTGAGTTATTGCATACACAACACATTCCTAATAAAGTAGAACCAGGTTTGTACCTGTTTGGAATTTACAGTATTCAGTCTATTGAGTTATTGCATACACAACACATTCCTAATAAAGTAGAACCAGGTTTGTACCTGTTCAGAGTTTACAGTATTCAGTCTATTGAGTTATTGCATACACAACACAACACATTCTTATCTATCTAATCGTAGCCAGAAAATCACCTGCAATGGCTTCTCTTTCCTCCCCCGCATCGTTACTTCTGGTGTTCCTCAAGGATCTATACTTGGGCTCAATGTTGCTAATTGGCGACATCATCCAAAATACAGCATCTGTTTCCACATGCACGCTGATGACATCCAGCTCTACCGCACTATCGTTCCTCTATATTGTGAGACTGCTTGTCCGACATCCAGTTCCGGATGAGCAGTAATTTTCTCCAATTGAATATTGGGAAGCCATTGTTTTTGGTCCCCGCCACAAACTCCGTTCCATAACCACTGACTCCATCCCCCTTCCCAAATTCTGTGTGAGGCTGAAACATACTATTTGCAACCATGGTGTCATATTTGACCCTAAAACGAGCTTTCGACCACATATCTGCAGCATAACTAAGACCGCCTATTTCCACCTCTGTAATATTACCCATCTCCGCCCTTGCCTCATCTCATCTGCTGCTGAAACCCATAAGAATATAAGAAATAAGAGCAGGAGCAGGCCATATGGCCCCTCGAGCCTAGTCCACCATTCAATAAGATCATGGCTCATCTGATCATGGACTCAGGTCCACTTCCCTGCTCATTCCCCATAACCACTTATTCCCTTATCGGTTAAGAATCTGTCAATCTCTGTCTAAAATATATTCATGACCAACTTCCACAGTTCTCTGAGGCAGCAAGTTCCACAGATTTACAACCATCTCAGAGAAGAAATTCCTCCTCATCTCAGTTTTGAATGGGCGGCCCCTTATTCTAAGATTTTGCCCCCTAGTTCTAGTCTCCCCTATCAGTGGAAACATCCTCTCTGCATCCACCTTGTCAAGCCCGCTCATAATCTTATACATTTCGATAAGATCACCTCTCATTCTTCTGAACTCCAATATGTAGAGGCCCAACCTACTCAACATTTCCTCATAAGTCAACCCCCTCATCTCTGGAATCAACCGAGTGAACCTTCTCTGAAGTGCTTCCAAAGCAAGTATATCCTTTCTTAAATATGGAAACCAAAACTGCAGTATTCTAGGTGTGGCCTCACCAATACGCTGTATAACTGTAGCAAGACTTCTCTGTTTTTATACTCCATCCCCTTTGCAATAAAAGCCAAGATTCCATTGGCCTTCCTGATCACTTGCTGCAACTGCAGACTAACCTTTTATGTTTTATGCACCAGGGCTCCCAGGTCCCGCTGTAGTGCAGCATTTTGCAATTTTTCTCCATTTAAATAATAACTTGCTCCTCGATTTGTTTCTGCCAAAGTGCATAACCTCACACTTTCCAACATTATACTCCATCTGCCAAATTTTTGCCCACTCACCTAGCCTGTCTACGTCCTTTTTGTGTCCTCCTCATTCATTGCTTTTCCTCCCATCTTTGTATCATCAGCAAACTTGTTACATTACACTTGGTTTCTTCATCCAAGTCGTTAATATAGATTGTAAATAGTTGTGGTCCCAGCACTGATCCCTGCAGCGCCCCACTAGTTACTGATTGCCAACCCAAGAATGAACCATTTATCCTGACTCTCTGTTTTCTGTTAGTTAGCCAATCCTCTATCCATGTTAATATATTTCCCGCAATCCCGTGAACTTTTATCTTGTGCAGTAACCTTTTATGTGGCACTTTGTGAAATGCCTTCTGGAAGTCCAAATACACCACATCCATTGGTTCCCCTTTATCCACCTTGTAAGTTACATCCTTAAAGAATTACTGCAAATTTGTCAAACATGACTTTCCCTTCATAAATCCATGCTGACTCTGCCTGACTGAATTATGCTTTTCCAAATGCCCTGCTACTGCTTCCATGCCTTTATAACCGCAAGACATGACCATTCCAATGCACGCCTGGCTGGCCTCCCACATTCAACCTTACATATACTAGAGGTGATCCAAAACTCAGCTGCCATGTCCTAACTTGCACCAAGTCCTGCTCATCGATCAGCTCTGTGCTCGCTGACTTACATTGCATGCCGGTTGAGCAATGGCTCGATTTCAAAATTACCAACCTTGTTTTCAAATCTTTCCATGGCCTCGCCCCTCCCTATCTATGTAATCTCTTTCAGCCCCACAACCCCCTGACATATCTGCGCTCCTCTAATTCTGCCCTCTTGAGCATCCCTGATTTTAGTCGCTCAACCATTGGTGGCCGTGCCTTCTATTACCTCGGCCCTAAGCCCTGGAATTCCCTAGCTAAGCCTCTCCACCTCAGCACCTCTCTTTACTCCTTCAAGATGCTCCTTAAAACCTACCTCTTTGACCAAGCTTTTGGTCACCTGACCTAATTTCTTCTTATGCTGTTCGGTTTCAAATTTTTTAGCTCATAGTACTACTGTGAAGCACCTTGGGATGTTAAATACAAGTTGTTGTTGTTACTTTTGTATAGCAAACTTTTAAGTGTCACCTTATCGAATGCCTTTTTGAAATCCAAATATACTACATCCACTGTTTCCCTTTATCTACCCTGCTAGTTACATCCTCAAAAAACTAAAATAGACTTGTTAAACATGATTTCCCTTTCATAAAGCCATGTTGTCTCTGCTGAATAATATCTAAGTGCCCTGTTACCACTTCCTTAATAATGGATTCCAGCATTTTCCCGATGAATGATGTTACACAAACTAGCCTGTCGTTCCTTGCCTTCTCCATCCATCCTTTCTTGAACAGCAGGGTTACATTTGCTACTTTCCAATACACTGAGGCCATTCTAGAATCTGCGGAATTTTGGAAGATCACAAACAATGCATCCACTATCTCTGCAGCCACCTCTTTTAGAACCCTTACATGTTGGCTATCCAGGTCCAAGGGATTTGTCGGCTTTTAGACCCATTAGTTGCTCAAGTACTTTTCCTCTACTGATATTAATTATTTTATGTTCCTCACTCTTATTAGCCCCTGGTTCACCACTATTTTTGAGTTTTCTACAGTGAAGACAGATACAAAATAATTGTTTAATGTCTCTGCTATTTCCTTATTCCCCGTTATATTTTTATCTTTCTCAGCCTCTAAGGGACCAACACTTACTTTTGCAATTCTCCCTTTTTACATACCTGTAGAAGCTCTTACGATCTGTGTTACGTTTAGAATAACTCCACAAGACTGTACATCTTAAGGTCAAACTGTAGTGACCTTGGTCTCTTTATTGTAACTCCAGAGTGAGGAGGCAGCATAGCAGTGTGCCTTTTATACCTGCTTGCCCAGGGTGTGCAGGTGACCCTTGGGTCTCCCACACATGCGCCCCCTGGTGGCAAGTCTTACACATTAGTAGTGTTTACATACATAACATCATTCCCCATCAAAGTCTTATGTACAAGTTATTTACAAGTTGAGGTGATCCGGGGCTCTGCGTTCCCGGGTTGATTCCCTGAGTTGAAGTCCTGTCATGTGTGAGTCGGTCGGATCATTGCTGCACTGCAGTGTGGCTGGTCTGATCGCACTGTCAGGCATGGTGGGTTCATCTCGCGGTTGACCGCGCGGTCAATTGCTGGTTGGGTGTGTGTGGGTGGAACAATGATGGAAATGTCCTCTTCAAACTGTTCTTGGTTTTAGTGAACCGCAGTTTGGTCTGATCCAAATGCTTTCTGCACGTTTGTCCATTCAAAAGTTTGACAACAAACACTCTATTCCCCATTTGGCTAACACAGTGCCAGCAACCCATTTGGGACCATGACCATAATTAAGAACAAATACAGGGTCATTGACCTCAATGTCATGTGATACAGGCGCGCGATCATGGTACATGTTATGCCAGTGACGCCAGGTTTCTACATGATCATTGAGATCCGGGTGGACTAAGGAGAACCTGCTTTTGAGTGTTCTCTTCATTAGCAATTCTGCCAGGGAACCCCAGTGAGCGAGTGAGGTCCCATGTGGTAGCTGAGCAGAATCCGAGATAAGCGGGTCTGCAGGGAACAGTCCGTCGCGCGTTTCAAGCTCTGCTTGATGGTTTGGACTGCCTGTTCCGCTTGACCATTGGATGCAGGCTTAACCGTTGCAGACCTGACATGCTTGATGCTATTGCAAGTGATGAACTCGTTGAATTCTGAGCTGGTGAAGCATGGCCCATTGTCACTAACAAGGACGTTGGGCAAGCAATGGGTGGCGAACATGGCCCGGAGGCTTTAAATGGTAGCAGTGGACGTACATGACGACATTATTATACATTCAATCCATTTAGAGTAAGCGTCCACTGCTACGAGGAACATCTTTTCTTGAAAGGGGCCAGCGAAATCTTCGTGGAGCCTTGACCACGGTTTGGAGGGCCATGACCAGGACAGAGTCAGTGGGGTCTCCCTTGGTGCGTTGCTCAACTGTGAGCAAGTGTTACATTGGTGTATGCATGACTCCAATTCCGAGTCAATGCTGGGCCACCAAACATGTGACCTGGCGATAGCCTTCATCAGGACTATGCCTGAGTGGGTACTGTGAAGGTCACGTATAAATTTTTCCCTGCCTTTTTTCGGCAAAATTACATGATACCCCCATAGGAGGCAGTCCGAATGGATGAACATTTCGTCCTTGCGGCGGTGGAATGGCTTAATTTCGTCTTGCATTTTCCCTGGTACCACCGACCAGCTCCCATTGAGGACGCAGCTTTTTATTAGTGATAGCACCGGATCCTAGCTAGTCCAGGTCCTGATCCGAATAGCCATGACGGGTGACCTCTCGCTCTCAAAAGCATCCATTACAAGGAGCAAGTCTGTGGGTTGCGCCATTTCCACCCCGGTGGTGGACAATGGTAGCCGACTGAGGGCATCCGCACAGTTCTCAGTGTCTGGTCTGAGGCGGATTACATAATCATACGCAGATAACGTTAGTGCCTATCTTTGGATGTGGGACGAAGCATTGGTGTTAATACCTTTGCTTTCTGAGAACAAGAAAATGAATGGCTTGTGATTGGTTTCGAGCTCAAATCGGAGCCCAAATAGGGAGTGGTGCATTTTCTTAACCCTATATACGCATGCTAATGCTTCTTTTGCAACCATACTGTCGGCTCTTTCAGCCTTAGATAAGCTTCTGGATGCATATGCAACTGGTTGCAGTTTGCCTGACCCATTGGCTGGCTGTAACACACAACCGACCCCGTACGAAGATGCACCACAAGCTAGTTCTAACCATTTACATGGGTCATACAATACAAGTAATTTGTTAGACCATAGCAGGTTTCTGGCCTTTTTAAAGGCTGTCTCTTGAGATTTACCCCAAACCCAGTCGTCACCCTTGTGTAGCAATAAATGCAATGGTTCCAGCAAAGTGCTCAACCCCGGTACAAAGTTAACAAAACAGTTGAGGAGTCCCAGGAACGAACGCAGCTCCGTCACATTCTGTGGTCTGGGTGCATTCTTGATGGCCTCCATCTTGGATTCCGTGGGTCTGTTGCCGTCCGCCGCAATCTTTCTCCCCAGAAATTCGACCGCTGGCGCCAGGAAAACACACTTGGAGCGTTTCAGCCTGAGTCCCACTCCATTCAGTCACTTGAGAACCTCTTCTAAGTTGTGCAAGTGTTTGGTGGTGTTGCGGCCAGTGATCAAGATGTCGTCTTGGAACAACACAGTGCACGGAACCGATTTCAGCAGACTCTCCATGTTCCTCTGGAAGATGACCACCGCCAAGCGAATCCCAAAGGGACATCTGTGGTATATGAACAGTCCTCTATGCGTGTTGATGCACGTCAATTTTTTGGAAGGTTCAGCCAGCTCCTGTGTCATGTAAGCAGAGGTTAGATCCAGCTTGGTGAATGATTTCCCCCTGCTAGTGTTGCAAACAGGTCATCTGCTTTGGGTAGTGGTTACTGGTGCTGTAACGAGACTCGGTTGATCGTTACCTTGTAATCCCCGCAGATTCTGACCGTCCCGTTGCTCTTCAACACTGGCAACAATTGGACTGGCCCACTTGTTGAACTCAACTGGCGATATGATCCCCTCTCATTGAAGTCTCTCCAGCTCTATCTCGACTTTCTCTCACATCATGTATGGAACCGTTCAGGCCTTGTGATGAACGGGTCATGCATCAGGGACTAGATGGATCTGCACTTTGGCACCTGTGAAGTTGCCGATGCCTGGCTCAGATAACGACCAGAATTTGTTTCGCACTTGGGTGCACGAGGCTTCATCCTCTGAAGATAGTGCTATGATGTCGTCCCAGTTCCATCAGATCTTTCCCAGCCAGCTTCTGCCGAACAGCAATGGGACATCGCCTGGTACAATCCATAGTGGTAAATCATGCACAGCTCCATCGTACAATACCTTCACTGCCGTACTGCCAATGACTGGTCTGAGCTCTTTGGTGTAAGTGCGCAGCTTGGTGTGGATCGGGCTTAGTTTTGGCCTTTGTACCTTGTTGCCCACAGTTTCTCAAAAGTCTTCTGGCTCATAATTGACTGACTCGTCCCCATGTCCAATTCCATGGAAACTGGAATGCCATTTAATTTGACTTTTAACATTATCTGAGGGCTTTTGGTGGTGAAGGTGTATACCCCATACACTTCCTCTTCAGCCTCTGGTTGAGTTGCCTGTCTTACTCGTTCAGCGTGATCCGCGCCGGATCGGTCAGCTTCTGCCGACTTGGCCGCGTGGTGAGTCACAGCACGTCTACACATTCGCTGGAAGTGCCCATTGTTCCACAGCCCTTGCACACGCAGTGCTTGAATCAACATTGATGGGCTCGATGATTACCCCCGCAGCGCCAACATGGTGCTAATGGATTCGCATTCACGCCCCACGGCGGGCTCTGAGTCATCCTAGGCCTGGCCTCTGCGGGCGTGTAGGCCCTGCCATGTACAGTTCTGCCTGCTGAAGGCGGTATTTTATGCACATACTTGCCTGTGAGTTCCGATGCTGCAATGATATCTGTTTCGTGTTATCGTTCATGGACATAAAAGCCTGGGCTATTGTGATGGCCTTGCTCAGATCTAGGGATTCGGAAGACACCAATTTGCAAAGAATGACCTCGTGGCTGATTCCAAGCATGAAAAAGTCCCGCAACACTTCCTCCAAAAATCCAGCAAATATGCACGGTCCCTCAAGGCGTCTTCGGTCGGTGACATAGCTCGCCACGTCCTGGCCCTCAGAGAGGTAGTGCGTATAAAAGCGATACCTGGCCATCAAGATGCTCTGCTTCGGCTTGAGGTGTTCCCAAAACAGCGTGCACAGCTCTTCATAGGTCTTCTCCGTTGGCTTCATCGGTGCGAGCAGATTTTTGATGAGGTCATATATTGTGGACCCGCAAACGGTGAGGAGAATCGCCCTCCGCTTGACCGCGGTTTCTTCCTTTTCCAGCTCGTTGGCCACAAAGTACTGGTCAAGACGCTCAACGAAGGCTTCTCAATCATCACCCTCAACAAATCTCTCAAGACTACCAATGGCAGCCATAACTATGTGAAAGTTCGTGATCTTTTACTCGTCGGCAATTGTTACGTTTAGAATAACTCCACAAGACTGTACATCTTAAGCTCAAACTGTTGTGACCTTGGTCTCTTTATTGTAACTCCAGAGTGAGGAGGCAGCATGATAGACTGCCTTTTATATCTGCTTGCCCAGGGTGTGCAGGTGAACGTTGGGTCTCTGACAGGTGCGCCCCCTGGTGGCAGGACTTACACATTGGTAGTCTTTACATACATAACAATCTGTTTATCTATTTCTTGCTTGTTTACTCTCGATTCTATTTTCTCCCTTTTAATCAATTTTTTGGTCAAATTTTGCTGGTTTCTAAAGCTCTCCCAATCCTCAGCATGCTACTATTCTTCGCAACATTATAACCCTCTTTTAATCTAATACTGTTCTTCACTTCTTTAGTTATTCATGGATGGACACATTTTTGTTGAAAATTTTGAATATTTCTTTAAATGTTTGCCACTTCTTATCTACCATCATAGAATCATAGGAATTTACAGCACAGAAGTAGACCATTTTGGCCCATCGTGCCCATGCCGGCTGACCAAGAGCTATCCAAGCTAATCCCACTTTCCAGCTCTTGGTCTGTAGATTCCGGCACTTCAAGTGCACACCCAAGTATCTTTTAAATGTGGTGAGGATTCAGGCAGTGAGTTCCAGACCCCCACAACCCTCTGGGTGAAGAAATGTTCCCTCATATCTCCTCTAAATCTCCCCTCAATTACTTTAAATCTATGCCCCCTAGTTGTTGACCCATCTACCACTCTATCCAGGCCCCTCATAATTTTATAAACCTCAATTAGGTCTCCCCTTAGCCTCCTCTATTCCAAAGAAAACAGACCCAGCATCTCCAATCGTTCCTCATTGCCAAAATTCTCCATTCCAGGCAACATTCTTGTAAATCTCCTCTGCACTTTTCCAGTGTAATCACATCTTTCCTGTAATGTGGTGACCAGAACTGCACACAGTCCTCCAGTTGCGGCCTAACCAGTGTTTTATACAGTTCCTTGCTCTTGTATTCCATGCCTCGACTAATAAAGGCATACCATTTCATTTAATTTCCCAACCTACCTCACCCAGCTTGCCCTCAAACTTATGTAATTAGCTTTACTTAAGTTTAAGACTTTCATTTCGAATTTGAGGGACAAAAATTCGTGCTCTTAGTGTTGCCCATTAGTGCCAGTAGATGTCACGAATGGGGCACTAGACCAGTATCGTCGGGACGAGGCGAATCCACCACTGTATGCTAAATCCAGCCCTCCCGTAGCGCTGCCGGTAAGAGGTATCACCAGGTACGTCAATGCCAGGGAGATCGTGACGTCATTGTGCGTGCACTACCTGATTTACAAAATTGATTATCTCTGCTTACCTCACTGCCTGGAGTAAACACCGACAGGGAGAAATGCTGTGCAGCAGCAGGAAGTCGGCTCCAGGGACGGTATTTAAAGGGATCATCAATAATCACTCGCAGCTGTCAGGTTAGTGTAGTTTCAGTGTTTTATTTATTAGTTTCACCCACTGCAACAGTTTATTCAGTAATTTCAAGGTTATTTTGTATCAGGAGTCTTCTGGCAACTAATAAGTAGCTACATTTATTGTTCAAAGATTCATACTGGTACATTTACTAAGATTAATGGGTGCATTACCAGCATTGACCTTGCCCTCCATGATCTACGGCAGAGGGAGCGGAATCAGAGAGAAAGACTAGAACATGTGTCCAGAGGGAGGAGGAGGGCCATCAGAGCTCAACAGGAGGTTTTACCCTCCGAGGGTATTCCGAGAGCACTTCTCCTACCTCCAATTAAGCGAGGATCAGTGTATTAGAAGGCTCCGCTTCATCAAGGTGGTGGTCACAGAAATCTGCCACCTCCTGCAACCAGGCCTCCATCCTCATACCAGGGTGACTACAGCCCTCCCAGTAGCAGTCAAGGTCACCATCGGCCTCAATTTCTTTGCCAGTGGATCCATCCAGTCTGCAACAGGAGACATAGCTAACATCTCACAGTTCGCCATCCAATGCTGCATCCGAGAGGTCACAGAGGCGCGCTACAGTCGGAAAAGGGACTACATTTCCTTCTCCATCACCAGAGAGAAGCAGGACGAGCTTGCATGTGACTTTGCCAGGCTAGCGGGATTCCCCATGGTGCAGGGCATCATTGACTAATGGAAGCTGCCAGATCGCCCGTCATATGCGGCATCAGGTTTGGGCCATCACGGCCTGTCTGGGAATCTAGCATTCTTTGCAGACTGGAAATGATGGGCTCAATGGTGCGCGCAGAACCTTGTGCAATGTTGGAGATGGATTCCTCCATGCGCCTTATAATTGCTGAGAGGCTCTCGAGCACCCTTGCCATTGCACCTATCATCTCCGTGTGCATGCCATCATCCTTGTTCTAATTGCCTCTCCATCAAGGTCCTTATCTGACTCCTGTGCAGCAGAACTCATGCGTGAACTTGTCCTCCAGGCAGCTGGTCGCCGAGCTATCCTATCCTCTGGCCTTGCTGCAGCCCACACTTCCCGGGTGCATCAACCTGCGCAGATCCTGCTACGATATTAGCCTTTAAAGAACGTGTAGTGCCAGTATCTGAGCTGGTGTCTGCAGGTGAGGGATGCAGTGTCACAGTGTGTTCTTCCTCCTCCTTGTAAGTGGTTTTGCCCCTGGTGGTTTTGAATCACCCCTCTTACAATAGTTCTAGACTCCGGAATTATAGTCGTGAATAGTAATATACAGTCAGAGACAGGTCTTTTTGGTTTCAACAGTCGCAATGCTTTTATTCAAGTGAAAACACGCCTGCACAAGTAAAAACACACTCTGGTAGTGTAATACAAACAAACACAGTACAACACACAGTCTGACCTGTCTAAACACGCCCCTTATGCGAGGTACCCATGTCTAAAACACCACTGCTCGGATTCAAAATTGCACCACTGAAATCTGTCCAACAGGAATGTGTGTACGCTTATGATCCTTGCAACAACCTCCCCACTAAAACCTCTAAAGCTTGATTTGGACACACAACACCCTTTCACACTTTGCGGTGGTCTTAAAGATGCATGGGCTGGGATAAATGCTCACCAATTACCCCTCTGGCTTACTCGCTGCTTCTCCTGATGAGGCGTTATCTTCTGGGTCTGTACCAAACTGCGGTATTCAAGTCCAGTCTCAAGATCAGCCTCCCAGTGGAAGTAGCAAAGCTCTCTTGGCTCGTAGATGGTGGTTCCTTCTCTCCATTCCAGATGGAGTGCTCCGTCCTTGTGTGTTGCAAGCAGGCGTAGACGAGGGGAGAGAGAGAGATGGCTGCAGTGTCCATTCTCTTATCATCATCAGAGGCAGTCCCTTGAAATGAGGATGACTTGCTTCCACACCAAAAGGGATGAGTTCACAGGTGTTTCAATGAAGGACCTAAAATTCCAGGTCCCGAACTACATCCTGAAGGGTGGAAGATGCCTGTGCGTGGATTTTTTTTAATGTATGGTGGCCGTTGCACACCAGCCACCACACGGGCTTGACAGAGCTCGGTCTTGGTCCAGTGTCAAGGATTACCCAAGACAACCTGGAAGACTGCTCCTTTTCGTGCCCTGAGGCAGTCCAACTGAAAAGCCAAAATCAAGTTTTTGTCTGCTCCTTTGTCAACTCGATGGGTGGCTCCGATGAGTCTGCAGTCAAATAGCTCTCCTTTGTCTTTCAATGGCCTGAAACCCCAGGCATTTTACTTAATGTCTCACTGATGGGTTCCAATTCCATGACAAAAGGCACGCATCAATCATGATGTTCCTGATTTCAGCCATTCTCATACCCGCCCAGCTGATGTGTATTCAAATTAAACATGTTTGGACCTTGTTTGCTCTTCGCAGTAACAGAAAATGTGTCCAAGCAAAGTTCAAAACTTATAAGTCCAAAAGTATATGCTTTTGCTGTCGATGTTTTCGCCGAATGTTACATCCTCTTCTCCCGCTTTGCTCTCTACGGTGCCCTCAGGGATGTGCTGCTCAGGTGCTTGCTGATTATCTGAAAGCATAAAACACAAGAGTCGGGTGAATGTGAAAGATGAGGCAGGAAGGGAGAAATGCATGCATACAGCATGATTAGCTGGAAAGTGCAAAACGCTGGTGGGGTGTGGGTGAAGTGGGATGTGGGAAGAAGGGCTAGGGATGAGCATAATGCTGTTGCTTTTAAGGGGGCCAACGTCGCCAGTGGCCATGGCGTCCACCACCTGGTGCCCAAAGACTTGCAGCACTCGATTCTCCAGTGCAGACAGTGATTGGGTGTCGGCTTGAAACCCGCCTGTGCACTCCTGCTCCCTCCTGTTGTGAGCCACCTTGGCCTGCAAGAGAAAGGAAAGTGTGTGAGTGAGTGTGGAGCAAAGAGTTTGGGTAATGTGCCTACCATAGTTGAATAGCTGTCATTCTGTGCAAGGTGTGAGGTGTGGGTGTGAATGTTGGTAAGTAGGGATTGTTGGTAGGTGAGTGTTGGGCGTGCTGGGGTTGTGGTGCTTTGGGCAATGTGTGAAGACTGCAGTACAGATGGTGGTATGTAGCATTTGTTGAGGCGTTCATTCACCCTGACCATCCAAGTGAGGTTGTTAAATTTCTTCCTGCACTGTGTGTGGGTCATGGGGGACCACAGTACTGCCCGAGAAGTGCTGCGCTCCCTCTCTCCACATGGTGCGGAAGACTTGTGGTGAGGACCTCCTGCTACTTGCCTTGTACAGCCTTGCCTTCCGTCTCTCTACAGCATAAACCAACGCCTCCAATGCATTCATCGGAGAATCTGCGGGCTCTCTCGCTGGGGCGTTGATCTGCCATAAGCACATCTGGTTCAATCCTCCGGCTCCTTCTTGTTCCGCCTCTGCTTGCTGATGCTGATGCAGCTGCACAGCCAGCAATGCTGAGAATGATGTGCTGCTGCATCCATAAACCTCTCCTTTAAGTCGTGAAAAATGCCTGTGGCATTGGTAAGTTGCAATTATACTTCACCCGATATTGGTCCACCCTTTGAGTGTAACACCAATGAACTTGGGTTTTAAGACTTGATTTAGAACTTCAATCATTTTAATGAGCAATGGGCATGAATTTTTTGTGCACTCTAAAGCATTTGCGCCTGGCACTAATTTTCCAACTTTTCTACTGACGTCGCCCATTCCTTGACAATAATGAATTTCTAGGCCTAAGTATTTCACACTCAAACTCAATGTGTAATTCTAACATATTATGATCACTCTTCCCCAGTGTATCCTTTATTATGAGGTTACTAATTAACCCTGTCTCATTACACAATACAAGATCTAAAATAGCCTGTTCGCTGGATGGTTCCATTAAGTATTGTTCTCAGAAACTCATACGAATGCATTCCATGAACTCATCCTCCAGACTACCTTTGCCAATTTGACTTGCCCAGTATATGTGAAGATTAAAGTCCCCTATGAATATTGTATTAGCTTTGTTACAAGCTCCTACTATTTGTTGATTAATATTCTGTCCAACAGTATAGCTATTGTTTGAGACGTATAAATTACTCCCACTCGTGATTTCTGCCATTTGTTATTTCTTATCTCCATTCTGATTCTACTTCCTGATCTTCTGATTCCATTACTTCAGCTGTGATACCCAATATATATAACCACTTGCATTTATATAGTGTCTTTAACAAATGTCCCAGGGCAAAAGAAGCATTTCAAACTAAATTTGACCAAGAGCCACATAAGGAGTAGTGAACAAAAGCTTGGTCAAAGAGGTAATTTTTAAGGAGTGTGTTAAAGGAGGTAGAGAGGCAGAGAGGTTTAGGAAGGGAATTTTAGCGCTTAGGGCCCAGATAGCTTGAGGCAAATCTAGAGGTAACAGAGGCATGGATGAGGGCTTCAGGAGCAGATATGCTAAGGCTGGGGCTGAGACGGGCAATGTTATGGAAGTAGAAGTAGGTAGTCTTCCCGGGATGGCGGGACTGACAGATCAAGAAAGACTGGATCAACTTGGCTTGTATTCACTGGAGTTCAGAAGAATGAGAGGGGATCTCATAGAAACGTTTAAAATTCTGACGGGGTTAGACAGGTTAGATGCAGGAAGAATATTCCCAATGTTGGGGAAGTCCAGAACCAGGGGTCACAGTCTAAGGATAAGGGGTAAGCCATTTAGGACCGAGATGAGGAGAAACTTCTTCACCCAGACAGTGGTGAACCAGTGGAATTCTCTACCACAGAAAGTTGTTGAGGCCAATTCACTAAATATATTAAGAAAGGAGTTAGATGTAGTCCTTACTACTAGGGGGATCAAGGGGCATGGCGAGAAAGCAGGAATGGGGTACTGAAGTTGCATGTTCAGCCATGAACTCATTGAATGGCGGTGCAGGCTCGAAGGGCCGAATGGTCTACTCCTGCACCTATTTTCTATGTTTCTATGTTTGTCTTGGTGATGGAGCAGATACGGAGTCGGAAGCTCATCTCAAGGTCAGACAGCATACCAAGGTTATGAATAGTCTGGTTCAGCCTCAGACAGTGGCCAAGGAGAGAGATGGAGATGAGGGTGAGGTATTTTTTCCTGGAATTATCCCAAGCATAATGAATCTCAGATGCCTATAGTGAATTGTATCCCAAATCAAGCTGATGACAGAATAGTGCATTTTATTTTTCATGGCTAATCTTAAGCCTTTCCTACATGTTACTTGATATTTCTCAATGTCTTCCAGTTGAGACATCTGATTTGTTTTCAGATTTCCTGTCAGAAGTTTAGGCAGCAAATTAATTTTTTTACAAACTTCTTCTAAATGCTTTCCCATTCCTTTGCTCCCAGGTAACCTAGATTTTTCAATTGGATGTAGACCCACACACTGGTTTATAAGCATGCTTGCATTTATAAGTAGCGAGTAACTACACAATGTCCAATAATGACCATCTCCAACAAGAGAGACCCTAACCTTGACAATTCTATGACATTACCATTGCTACATAACCCGCCATCGATATCCTGGGGGTCGCCATTGACAAGAAACTGAATTGGAGCTGCCACATAAATGCCATAACTACTAGAGCAGGTCCGAGGTTGGCTATTCCACAGCAAGTCGCTCACCTCTCAGTCCTGATTCCCTAAAACCTTTTCACCTACAAGGCACAAGTCAGGAGTGTGATGGAATATTCTCCACTTGCCTGGATGGCTCGAACAATAGTCAAAAAGCTTGACACCATCCAAGACAAAACAGTCCTTTTGATTGGCAGCCCAACTACCACCTTAAACATCCACTACTAGTGCTACACACTATCATCAAGATGTAAAAAATGCCCATGGGATCGTAGGTGTTATCATCATCATAGGCAGTCCCTCGGAATCGAGGCTTGCTTCCACTTCCGAAGTGAATTCTTTGGTGGCTGAACAGTCCAATACAAGAGCCACAGACTCTGTCACAGGTGAGACAGATAGTCGTTGAGGGAAAGGGTGGGTGGGACTGGTTTGCCGCACGCTCTTTCCACTGCCTGCGCTTGATTTCTGCATGCTCTCGGCGTTGAGACTCGAGGTGCTCAGCGCTCTCTCAGATGCACTTCCTCCACTTAGGGCGGTCTTGGGCCAGAGACTCCCAGGTGTCAGTCGGGATGTCGCACTTTATCAGGGAGGCTTTGAGGGTGTCCTTGTAGCGTTTCCGCTGCCCACCTTTGGCTCATTTGTCGTGAAGGAGCTCCGAGTAGAGCACTTGCTTTGTAAGTCTCGTGTCTGGCATGCGAACTATGTGGCCTGCCCAGCGGAGCTGATTGAGTGTGGTCAGTGCTTCAATGCCGGGGATTTTGGCCTGAATGAGGACGCTGATGTTGGTGCGCCTGTCCTCCAAGGGGATTTGTAGGATCTTGCTGAGACACTGTTGATGCTATTTTTCCAGCAACTTGAGGTGCCTACTGTACATGCCCATGTCTCTGATTCATACAGGAGGGAGGGCAGGTATTACTACAGCCCTGAAGATCATGAACTTGGTGGCAGTTTTGAGGGTCTAGTCTTCAAACACTCTTTTCCTCAGGTGGCCAAAGGCTCCACTGGCGCATTGGAGATGGTGTTGGATCTCGTCGTCGATGCCTGCTCTTGTTGATCGGAGGCTCCCGAGATCTGGGAAGTGGTCCACGGTGTCCAGGGCTGTGCCGTGGATCTTGCTGACTGGGGAACAGTGCTGTGCAGTGAGGACAGGCTGGTGGAGGATCTTTGTCTTACGGAGGTTTAGCATAAGGTCCATGCTTTTGTATGCCTCAGTAAATACGTCAACTATGTCCTGGAGTTCAGCCTCTGTATGTGCGCAGACGCAGGCGTCATCCACATACTGTAGCTCGACCACATAGGTTGGGGTGGTCTTGGATCTGGCCTGGAGACGGTTCAGGTTAAACAGGTTCCCACTGGTTCTGTAGTTTAGTTCCACTCCAGTGAGGAGCTTGTTGACTGTGAGGTGAAGCATGGCGGTGAGAAAGATTGAGTAGAGGGTTGGGGTGATGACGCAGCCCTGTTTGACCCCGGTCCGCATGTGGATTGGTCTGTGGTGGATCCGTTGGTAAGGATCACAGCCTGCATGTTGTTATGGAGTAGGCGGAGGATGGTGACAAACTTTTGGGGGCATCCGAAACGGAGGAGGACGCTCTATAGACCCTCGCGGTTGACAGTGTCAAAGGCCTTTGTAAGGTCAAAGAAGGCCATGTATAAGGGCTGGCGCTGTTCCCTGTATTTTTCCTGTAGATGTTGCGCAGCAAAAATCATGTCCGTTGTGCCGCGTAGGGCACGAAATCCGCACCTTGACTCCGGGATGAGCTCCTCGGTCTCGGGAAGAACACGATTGAGGAGGCCTCTAGCGACGACTTTCCCAGTGGCTGATAGCAGGGAGATTCCTTTATAGTTGCTGCAGTCGGACTTGTTCCCTTTTTTAAAGATAGTCACGATTACAGCATCTCTGAGATCCTCCAGCATGCTCTCCTCCCTCCAGATGAGATTGAGGAGGTAATTTATTCACGCCAGCAGTGCCTCTCCGCCATACTTCAATGCCTCAGCAGGGATTCTGTCCGCACCCATTGCATTATTATTTTAAGCTGTCTTATGGCTTTTTCTACCTCGTGCAGTGTTGGGATCTCACTGAGGTGGCGGGTAGCATGTTGCGGGATGGAATCGAGAACACTCGAGTCAAAGGCAGAGTCTTGATTGAGGAGATCTTTGAAGTGCTCCTTCGAGCGGGCCCTCACTGCCTCGGTGTCCTTGATGAGTGTTTCCCCTTTCTTGGCCAGCAGTGGGGTGGGGCCTTGGGTGTTTGGCCCGTAGGTGGCCTTGACTGTGATGAAGAATCCTCACACATTATAGTTGTCGGCCAGCTTCTGTATCTCCTGTGTTTTCTCCATCCACCACCTGTTCTTTAGGTTCCGGGTTTTTTGTTGGACCTCAACCTTGAGCCGTCTGTAATGCTGCTTTGCTGCTCCCGCGTTGGATTGTTGTTTAAGGCTCAGAAATGCCCTGTGCTTGCGATCTATTAGCTCTTGGATCTCCTGATCACTCTCATCAAACCAGTCCTGGTGTTTCCTGGTTGAGTAACCGAGCGTCTCTTTGCAGACACTGGTTATGGAGCCCTGGAGGGAAGACCAAGCGCTGTGAGCATTCTGTGTCTCGGGGTCATCAAGGCTGTGAGCTGTGGTTAGCTGTGAGGCGCTGGCTTTATAGGGCTCTCTTAGTTGGGTCTTTAAGTGCCCCGGCATTGACTATTTTGCGGCACTGCTTCTGCTGCCCCCTCCGCTTTGGAGTCGTCGGCTTCTGTCATGGCGCGGGTGATGCGCACATCCTTGCGATTCCTAGCTCGGACAATGATATAGTCGAGCAGGTGCCAGTGCTTGGAGTGAGGGTGTTGCTACAATGCCTTGTATTTCTCCCTCTGGCGGAACAAGGTGTTGGTGATGACAAGTTTGTGCTCTGAAAGGGACACTGGGTACAAAAACAAAGTGTTAATGCTAAATCCATGCAAATATATTCAAAAGGGAGTTAGATGAAGTCCTTACTACTAGGGGGATCTAGGGGTATGGCGAGAAAGCAGGAAGTGGGTCCTGAAGTTGCATGTTCAGCCATGAACTCATTGAATGGCGGTGCAGGCTAGAAGGGCCGAATGGCCTACTCCTGCACCTATTTTCTATATTTCTATGTTTCTATGTATAGGTTAGGCTGCAGTTAGAATATTGTGCTCAGTTTCAGGCATTCTACTTTCGGAAATCTTCAAGTGAATTCTGCTCTATTTAACTGGTCTCTTCCTCTTCATTCCAACAACGTTATTAATGTTTGTTGACCTAGGAAATGGGTTGGGGTCACAGTAAAGATGGAGAAATAGTGGAAGTCCCACCCCAACCCTCCTCCAGCTGAAAATCCAACCCAGAGGGAAATTTGGCCTAATATGCCTTCTAAAAGCCCCACCCATTAGCTTCTGACAGAGACTGAGATCTGTACAGCTCAAATGTTGATATTTGGAGAGGCATGCTAACCTGTGACTTCAAGAGGGAGGGTTCATCTTAATGTTGCAATTTCTGCTGGGTGCTGCTAATAATAGAAATGTGGCATTTGTTCATTATATAAGTTTCATTTCTGAGGGTGTCACTTACGTTTAAAGGATATGCTGTTAGTGTTTGATAAAGTAGGTTGAGAGGAGGCTTGAGTGGAGCATAAACTCCAGAATAGATCAGTTGAACCTGTTACTGTGCTGTAAATTATATGTAAATACATGTATATTGAGTGCAGGAATGAGTCAAGGGTCAAGGTGCCTTATCTTTGCTGTTCCAATAAGGTCATAAAATGTTTGCAATGCTGCAGAGTCTGGGACTCTGCCACTACAAATCCCTTCTGCATTGCTTTTACTTCTAGCTTAACGGAGAGGTCTCCTGCCCTGAACCGCCTTCTCAAGGACAATTAGGGATGGGCAATAAATGCTGGGGTTGCCAACGGGCGCTCACATCCCCTGAATGAATATTTAAAAAAGTCTGCAGAAACTGATCCTATCCAACAGGCTCAATGTATTTGCTGCCTTTTCAATCTTCCTCACTGCCAAGCTCCACCTCACAGTCAACAAGATCCCCTCTGGAGTGGAACTAAACTACAGAACCAATGGGAACCTGTTCAAATGTTGTTGACTTCAGGCCAGGTCCAAGACCACCCCAACATCTGTCGTCGAGCTACAGTATGTGGACGATGCCTGCGTCTGCGCACATACAGAGGCTGAACTCCAGGACATAGTCGACATATTTACTGAAGCGTACGAAAGCATGGGCCTTACACTAAACATCCATAAGACAAAGGTCCTCCACCAGCCTGTCCTCACCACACAGCATTCCTTCGCAATCATCAAGTTCCATGGTGCGGCCCTGGACAACGTGGATCATTTCCCATGCAAGAGCAGACGTTGATGATGAGCTTCACCACCGCCTCCAGTGCACCAGCGCAGCCTTCAGCCGTCTGAGGAAAAGAGTGTTTGAAGACCAGGCCCTCAAATCCGCCACCAAGCTCATGGTCTACAGGGCTGCAGTAATACCCACCCTCCTGTATGGCTCAGAGACATGGACCATGTACAGTATACATCTCAAGTCGCTGGAGAAATACCACCAATGATGACTCTGCAAGATCCTACAAATCCCCTGGGAGGATAGACGCAACAACATTAGCATCCTCGACCAGGTCAACATCCCCAGCATTGAAGCACTGACCACACTTGATCAGCTCTGCTGGGCAGGCCACATCGTCTGCATGCCAGACATGAGGCTCCCAAAGCAAGCGCTCTACTCGGAACTCCTTCAGGGCAAGCGAGCCAAAGGTGGGCAGAGAAAATGTTACAACGACACCCTCAAAACATCTCTGATGAAGTGCAACATTCCCACCGACATCTGGGAGCCCCTGACCAAAGACCGCCCTAAGTAAACAAGGGCGCTGAGCACCTCGAGTGTCATCGCCGAGAGCATGCAGAAATCAAGCGCAGGCAGTGGAAAGAGCATGCAGCAAACCAGTCCCACCCACCCTTTCCCTCAACGACTATCTGTTCCACCTGTGACAAGGACTGTGGTTCTCATATTGGACTGTTCAGCCACCAAAGGACTCATTTTTAGAGTGGAAGCAAGTCTTCCTCAATTCTGATGGATTGCCTATGATGATGACTTGCTTCCTGTGAGGATAAGGATAAAGAGTTTTGTAAGGACAGCCAGAATGTTGACCATGGCATCTTGGAGCAGATGGTCCCTTTATCTGGAGGGAGAGGCTAAGCGTAATGTGGCATTTGTAGCGGATTCATCATCATCATAGGCAGTCCGGTGTTGAAAGGCAATGGGACGGTCAGAATCTGCGGGGATTACAAGGTAACAATCAACCGAGTCTCGTTACAGGACCAGTACCCACTACCCAAAGCGGATGACCTGTTTCCAATGCGAGCAGTGGGGAGTCGTTCACCAAGCTGGATCTAACCTCTGCTTACATGACACAGGAGCTGGCTGATCATTTGAAAAAATTTACGTGTATCAACACGCACAGAGGACTGTTCATATACCACAGATACCCCTTTGGGATTCGCTCGGCTGCGGCCATCTTCCAGAGGAACCTTGAGAGTCTGCTGAAATCGGTTCCGCGCACTGTGGTGTTTCAAGACGACATCTTGATCACTGGCCACAACACCACCGAACAATTGCACAACCTGGAAGAGGTTCTAAAGTGACTGGACAGAGTGGGACACAGGCTGAAATGCTCCAAGTGTGTTTTCCTGGTGCCAGAGGTCGAATTTCTGGGCAGAAAGATTGTGGCGGACGGCATCAGACCCACGGACTCCAAGACGGAGACTGTAGTGTATGAATAAAGAGTCTGACTAGATACTGTGAGGTCAAAATAAAGTGTGACCGTAGTCTTTTATTGCAGGTCTCCAGAGTGCCTCTCCAGCCTGTGAGGTTTCCTTAAGTACCGGTACTCCCAAGGGATTGTGGGATCCCTTGGGACTCCAGTGGATGAGCCCTCTGGTGGTTAAACAAAGTATTTACAGGTTGACATATATAACAACACTCCCCTCCCAAAGTCTATAGTGTAACTATTTACAAGATGAGTCGATCTGGGGCCTTTCTTTCCCTGGTTGATCGTCTCGGTGCAAATGCTGGTTTTGGTGAGTCGTTTGTTGGGCCCTTGCTGGGCTGCTGTGCAGCTGGCCTTGCTGGGCTGCCTAGTGTGGTGAGTTCTGCTAGGCTGGTGCGGGTGATGGGTTCTGCTTCGTGGTCAACCGCTGTGTCAGTTGCCACTGGTGTGTGTGTTCGGGGGTCAAAAAAGATGGGGTCTAATGTGGGTTGCTCTGGATAATCCATGAATCTGAGTTTGGTTTGGTCCAAGTGTTTCTTGTAGATGAGTCCATTTGAAAGTTTGACCCGAAACACCCTATTCCCCTCTTTGGCACGACAGTGCCGGGAAGTCACTTGGGACCTTGTCCATAGTTCAACACAAATACAGGATCATTAATCTCAATTTCGCATGACACATTTGCGCAATCATGATATACACTTTGTTGAAACTGCCTGCTCTCTACCTGTTTGTGTAGATCAGGGTGGACTAACCAGAGTCTTGTCTTAAGTACCTTTTTCATGAGCAGTTCAGCGGGTGGAATCCCAGTGAGCGAGTGGGGTCTCGTGCGGTAACTAAGCAGGACTCCGGATAGGCGAGTCTGCAATTAGCCTTCAGTTACCCTCGTAAAGCTCTGCTTGATTGTTTGTCCTGCTCGCTCTGCTTGACCATTGGATGCTGGTTTGAACGAGGCAGATATGACATGTTTGATCTCATTGCGGGTCATGAACTCTTTGAACTCAGCACTGGTGAAACACGGCCCGTTGTCACTCACAAGGACATCGGGCAGGCCGTGCGTGGCAAACATGGCCCGCAAGCTTTCAGTGGTGGCAGTGGACGTGCTTGCTGACATTATCTCACATTCAATCCATTTGGAGTACACATCTACAACCACCAGGAACATTTTTCCCAAGAACGGGTCTTCATAATCGACATGGACCCTAGACCATGGTGTGGAGGGCCAAGACCATAAACTTAGTGGCGCCTCCCTGGGTGCATTGCTTAACTGTGAACATGTGTTACATTTGTGCACTCAGGACTCTAAATCTGCATCAATACCGGGGCATCACACGTGGAATTTGGCTATCGCTTTCATCATTACAATACCTGGGTGAGTACTGTGGAGATCACTAATGAAAGTGTCCCTGCCCTTTTTGGGTACCACTACCCGATTACCCCACAGAAGGCAGTCTGACTCTATGGATATTTCATCTTTGCGCCGCTAGTACGGCTTTAGTTCTTCCTGCATTTCTAATGGCACACTGGACCAGCTCACGTGAAGCACACAGTTTTTTTACTTAGGACAGTAAGGGGTCCTGGCTCATCCAGGTTCTAATCTGTTGGGTAACAAATGATTGCTCACTCTCGAATGCTACCATTACCATAAATCTACGGGCTGTGCCATTTCCACCCCCGTGATGGGCAATGGCAGCTTACTGAGAGCATCGGCACAGTTTTCTGTGCCTGGCCTGTGGCGGATGGCGTAGTTATATGCGGACAACGTGAGTGCCCATCTCTGGATGTGGGCTGATGCATTCGTATTTATCCCCTTACTTTCAGAAAAGAGGGATATCAGTAGCTTATGGTCTGTTTCCAATTCAAATTTAGTCCAAACAGATATTGATGCATTTTCTTTACCCCATAAACACACGCTAACGCTTCTTTTTCAATCATGCTGTAGGCCGTCTCAGCCTTAGACAGACTTCTGGATGCATTAGCAATCAATTGCAATTTCCCAGATTCATTAGCTTGTTGCAATACACACCCGACACCGTATGACGACGCATCACTTACATGGATCATACAACACAAGCAATTTGTTTGAGCATAACAGTTTTCTTGCTTTTACAAAGGCATTTTCTTGGCTTTTACCCCATACCCATTCATCTCCTTTATGCAGCAAGGCATTCAGAGGTTCTAACAGTGTGCAGAGACCTGGTAAGAAGTTACCTAAGTAGTTCAGGAGCCCTAGAAACGACCGCAGCTCTGGCACGTTCTGGGGCCTCGGTGCGTTCTTGATTGCCAGAGTCTTCAAATCGGTGGGCCTGATGCCGTGCGCCAAGTTTCTTCTCCCTAGGAACTCCACTTCAGGTGCCAGGAAAATGCACTTCGAGCGTTTAACCTGAGCCCCAAGCGATTAAGCCGACTAAGAACCTCCTCCAGGTTCTGCAGATGCTCGACTGTGTTCCGACCTGTAAGCAAGATGTCGTCCTGGAGGACCACGGTGCGCGGGACCGACTTCAGTAAGCTTTCCATGTTTCTCTGGAATATCGCCGCGGCTGATCGAATCCCAAATAGGCATCTGTTGTAAATGAAGAGATCTTTGTGCGTGTTGGTGCAGGTGAGGCCTTTCAATGATTCCTCCAGCTCCTTCATGTAGGCCGAGGTCAAGTCCAGCTTCGTGAACATCTTTCCTCCCAGTAGCGTCGCAAAAAGGTCATCTGCCTTTGGTACAGGGTATTGATCTTGCAGGGAGAAACAATTGATAGTTGCCTTGTAATCACCACAGATTCTGACGGTGCCGTCTCTCTTGAGGACTGGAACAATCGGACTGGCCCACTTGTTGAATTCGATCGGCGAAATGATGCCCTCTCGTTGCAGCCGGTCCAGCTCGATCTCCACTCTCTCTCTCATCATATACGGTACTGCTCTCACCTTGTGATGGATGGGTCGTGCCATCAGAATGAGGTGGATCTGCACTTTTGCTCCTTGGAACGTCCCGATGCCTGATTTGAACAGTGAGGGCAACTTGTTTAGGACCTGGGCACACAAAGTGTCATCGACGGGCGAGAGCGCTCGGACGTGGATCCAGTTCCAGCGTATCTTCCCCAGCCAGCTCCTGCCGAGCAGTGTGGGGCCATTTCCCGGTACCACCCAGAGTGGTAATTTGTACACTGCTCCCTTGTAGGAGACCTTTACAGGAGCACTGCCGATTACGGGAATCAGTTCCTTTGTGTAAGTTCTCAGTTTAGTGCGAATGGGAGTCAGGACTGGCCTTAAGGCCTTGCTGCACCACAATTTATCAATAATCTTTTTGCTCATAATGGACTGGCTCACACCCGTGTGCAGCTCCATTGACACCGGGAGTCCATTTAATTCAACATTCAGAATTATCGGGGGACACTTTGTGTAAAGTCCTGTCCCCTCAGTACAGATTCACATGAGGCATGTAGTGAATTCAAGGTCACTCTGGACCTGCACCTTTATTTCACAGCTCTGGAATGCGGCACTTGACTGAGACCTGTCCTTATATACTTGTCTCTTGCAAGCGCACCCCTGGTGGTAAGGTATGCTGGTGGTTACAGGTCATATCTTATTACAGTCATGTATAGCATGTTAAGATACAGTTATATATAATAATGTAAGATACATGACATCACCCTCCCCCAAGGTCTTATTGTCTTTATAGGTTCAGTCTCTCAGGTGGTCTACGCTCTCGCGTGGAGCGTCTGAGTTGTGGTTCAGTTGTTTGCCTTGGTGTCTGTTTTTCTTTGGGTGTGGTTGCTGGTATCTCGCCTGGGCTGTCTGTTTCAATTGGAAATGATCCACTGCATAAAGTTCCCAAAGTAATTGAGTAGCCCGAGAAAGGCGCGCAGTTCTGAGACATTCCGGGGCCTAGGTGCCAGGCGAATTGCTTCTGTTTTGGACTCTGTTGGGCGGATTCCATCAGCGGCAATCCTTCTGCCCAAAACTTCAACCTCGGGTGCGAGAAACAGGCACTTGGATTTCTTGACTCGTAGGCCTACCCGATCCAACCACTTTAGTACTTCCTCCAAATTACGGAGATGGGAGTCGGTGTCCCTGCCCGTGATCAGTATGTCGTCTTGAAATACAACCGTCCCCGGGCTGAACTTGAGCAGACTCTCCATGTTGCGCTGGAATATGGCAGCTGCCGACCTGATGCCGAATGAGCATCGATTGTACATGTAAAGGCCTCGATGTGTGTTGATGGTGGTGAGTAGCTTGGATTCCTCGGTCAATTCTTGCGTCATATACACAGATGTGAGGTCTAATTTTGAGAAAAGTTTACGTCCAGCCAATGTGGCAAATAAGTCCTCCGCTCTGGGCAGTGGTTACTGGTCCTGTAGGGAGACTCTGCTTATGGTAGATTTGTAGTCCCCACGGATTCGTATGGATCCATCAGGCTTCATGACTGGGACGATGGGACTTGCCCAGTCACTAAATTCCACAGGTGATATAATACCTTCCCGCAGAAGCCTGTCTAGTTCGTGTTCAATCTTTTCCCTCATCACATAGGGTACAGCTCTGGCCTTGTAATGGACCGGTCTAGCATCCTGTGTGATGTAGATTTTGACTTTGGCCCGTTTGAAAGTGCCCACACCTGGCTGAAAGAGATGTTCAAATCGCTTTATAACTGTTGAGCAGGAGGTCCGTTCCTATAATGACATGGCATGGACATTATCCCATTTCCAGTTTAGTTTTGCCAGCCAGCTTCTCCCCAGCAGTGCTGGGGGGTCTCCAGGGACAATCCACAGGGGAAGTCGGTTCACTGTCCCTTTGTCTGTGACAAAGAGCATGGCGCTAGCCGAGGACTGGTACGATTTCTTTGGTATAGGTCCTCAGTTTGGTGTCGACCCTTGTGAGTTTTGGTCTGTCTCTTTTATGCGGCCACAGTTGTTCAAATTGTTGAGCGCCCATGAGAGATTGACTCGCTCCCGTATCCAGCTCCATGTTGACAGATATCCCGTTGAGTAGGACCCTCATCATTATAGGAGGCGTCTTGTTGTAGGAGCAGTGACCATTGATCGTGTTGACCCGCTGTACATCGGTGTCCCGGGTACTGTCCCCACCATCTTCTGGTCCGCTTTCCGACCCATCCGATTCGTATACCAGCCTAGCTGCTGTTTTTTTGCACATGCGGGCCAAATGCCCTGTATATTCACAATTTCTGCAAACAGCCTGCTGAAATCGACATCCCCTTGACGAGTGCCCACCCCCACACCTCCAGCACAGACCTGTTCCATTGTTCAAAGTGTTCCCAAAGAATGAGCTGCGTCTGGCTGATCTCTCTTGAGCTTCTCTCAGTTTGTAGTTGATTGCTCGCATTGTGGGTTGATGAGGTGTGAACGGCCGTTCCTGTGGCCCTTGATGGCTTCTGGCGCCACTGCCTGCTGTCGAGAGCCTGTTCTCCCGGTTTTGTCTGTGTGTGGGGGTAGCAGTTTGTTTAGTGCTGTGAACTTCTTGTTCCGATATTTCGTTCGTTGTCGTACCTGCATTGTAAATCAACCTCGTTTTTTTTCCCCTACCAAGAATGTCTGCGCAACCAGTGCTGCTGCCTCTAAGGTCAGCTTCTTGGTATCTATGAGCTTTCGGAATATGCCTGCGTGGCCTATTCCTTCAATGAAAAAGTCTCTCAGCATTTCTCTCCTCAGTTCATCGGAGAACTCACATAAACTAGCCAACCTCCGAAGTTCCGCCACGAAGTCGGGTATGCTCTGGCCCACACAGCGTCTGTAGTTGTAGAATCTGTGTCTGGCCACATGTAGGCTGCTCACTGGCTTTAGGTGGTCTCTTACCAGTGTGCTCAATTCTTCAAACGACTTGCTTGCTGGTTTCTCGGGTGCCAACAGATCCTTCATTAAAGTGTATGTTTTCGAGCCACAGCTGGTCCAGAGATGGGCTCTTCTCTTGTCTGCCTTATCCGTCGCCAAACCAGTCTTTGGTTACAAAGCTTTGCTGGAGCCTTTCTATAAAGTCCTCCCAATTGTTTCCCGCATTGTACTTTTCATCTGATCCGTTGTTCGCCATTCTGTGGATTCTGTAATCCCGTAACTCGTCGCCACTGTAAAGTCCTGTCCCCTCAGTACAGATTCACACGAGGCATATAGTGAAGTCAAGGTCACTCTGGACCTGCACCTTTATTTCACAGCTCTGGAATGCTGCACTTGCCTGAGACCTGTCCTTATATACCTGTCTCTTGCAAGTGCACCCCTGGTGGTAAGGTATGCTGGTGGTTACAGGTCATATCTTATTACAGTCATGTATATATGTTAGGATACAGTTATATATAATAATGTAAGATACATGACACTTTGTGGTCAATGTGTGCACCCCATATACCTCTGCCTCCTCAACCTGAGGCTCTGGTTCATCGTGATCTGCCGTGGATCTGTCCTCCTCTGCAACATGGTGGTTTGCAGGATTGGCAGCATTTCCAGCTCGCCTGCACATAGATTGGAGATGTCCCATTGTTCCACAGCCCTTGCAAACGTATCCTTTGAAGTGGCATGAATGGAAACGATGATCACCCCCGCAACGCCAACAAGGTGTTAATGGCCGAGCATTCATCACCCTTGATGTTGGACTCTGAGACATCTGCGGTCGTGCAGCTGCAGGCATGTCAGGCCTGCCCTGTATGTTGTGATTCGAAAACAACATTACTTTGTTCACAGTACTTGGAGCAGCACTCGTGTGCTGAGAGATTTGCTTGGTGTTGTCACTGGTGGCAATGAACGCCTGGGCTATTGCTATGGCTTATATCAAGGTTGGGGTCTCGACAGTCAAAAGTTTGCGAAGTATGTTTTACATACACCGACTGTACAATCTGAATGCGAGGGCCAGTGACACGGCACTTCTCTCTCTCCCTTCATGGTCAATGCCAAGTACAAAGAAGTCCCTGAGCATAAGGATTAGGAACAGGAGTAGGCCATCTAACCCCTCGAGCCTGCTCCGCCATGTACTCCAAACGTCCTTTAAATTCGCAATATCCTGCAAGGTGTCTTAGTTCGGCGACATAGCTCACCACTTCCTGGCCTTCAGACACCTGCACGTGTAGAACCGGTACCCCGCCATCAAATGCTTTCCTTCGGGTTAAGATGCTCCTGGAGCAGTGTGCCAGTGTGCACAAATCATCATATGATTTCTCTGTGGGTTTCGTTGGAGCAAGCAGATTTTTCAAGAGGCCAGACGTTGGTGCCCCGCAAACGATGAGGAGAATCGCCCTTCGTTTGGCAGCATTCGCTTCTCCTTCCAGCTCGTTGGCCACGAAGTATTGGTCAAGTCGCTCTACGAAGGTTTCCCAATCATCTCGCTCTGAAAATTTCTCCAGGATTCCCACTGTTCTCTGCATCATTGCAGTGGGGTTTGATATCGGATATCTCATTGCCAGTTGTAGTGTATGAATAAAGAGTCTGACCAGATAGTGTGAGCTCAAAGTAAAGTGCGACCTTAGTCTTTTATTACAGGTCTCCAGAGTGCTTCTCCAGCCTGTGAGGCCTCCTTAACTACCGGTGCTCCCAAGAGATTGTGGGATCCCTTGGGACTCCAGGGGATGAGCCCTCTGGTGGTTAAACAAGGGATTTACATGTTTACATATATAACAGAGACCATCAAAAATGCACCCAGACCACAGAATCTGACGGAGCTGTGTTCGTTCCTGGGACTCCTCAACTATTTTGGCAAGTTTCTACCGGGGTTGAGCACTTTGTTGGAATTATTGCATTTATTGCTACGCAAGGGTGATGACTGGGTTTGTGGTAAATCTCAAGAGACAGCCTTTAACAAGGCCAGAAACCTGCTATGTTCTAACCAATTACTTGTATTGTATGACCCATGTAAACGTTTAGTACTAGCTTGTGATGCATCTGTTGTGTGTTACAGCAAGCCAATGGGTCAGGCAAACTGCAAACGGTTACATATGCGTCCAGAAGCTTAACTAAGGCTGAAAGAGCCTACAGTATGGTTGAGAAAGAAACATTAGCATGCGGATACAGGGTTAAGAAAATGCACCAATACCTATTTGGGCTCCGGTTCGAGCTCGAAACCGACCACAAGCCGCTCATTTCATTGATCCAAGAAAGCAAAGGTATTAACACCAATGCTTCATCCTGCATCCAAAGATGGGTACTAATGTTATCTGTGTATGTTTATGTAATCTGCCACAGACCAGACACTGAGAACTGTGCGGATGCCCTCTGTCGGTTACCATTGCCCACCACTGGGGTGGAAATGGCGCAACCTGCAGACTTGCTTCTTGTAATGGATGCTTTTGAGAGCGAGGGGAAACCCGTCACGACTCGCCAGATCAGGACCTGGACTAGCCAGGACCCGGTGCTATCACTAGTAAAAAGCTGCGTCCTCAATGGGAGCTGGTCGGTGGTACCAGGGAAAATGCAAGACGAAATTAAGCGGTTCCGCAAGGACGAAATGTTCATCCATTCGGACTGTCTACGATGGGGGAATCATGTAACTTTGCCAATAAAAAGCAGGAAAACGTTTATATGTGACCTTCACAGTACCCACCCAGGCATAGTCATGGTGAAGGCTATCGCCAGGTCGCACATTTGGTGGCCCGGCATTGACTTGGAATTGGAGTCATGCGTACACCAATGTAGCACTTGCCCACAGTTGAGCAATGCACCAAGGGAGGCCCCACTGAGTCTGTGGTCATGGCCCTCCAAACCATGGTCAAGGGCGGTCCATGTAGATTTTGCTGGCCCCTTTCCAGGAAAGATGTTCCTAGTAGCAGTGGACGCTTACTCTAAATGGATTGAACGTATAATAATGTCGTCATGTACGTCCACTGCTACCATTTAAAGCCTCCGGGCCATGTTCGACACCCATGATTTGCCCGACGTCCTTGTTAGTGACAATGGACCATGCTTCACCAGCTCAGAATTCAATGAGTTCATCACCCGAAAAGGCATCAAGCATGTCAGGTCTGCGGCGTTTCAACCCGCATCCAATGATCAAGCAGAACGGGCAGTCCAAACCATCAAGCAGAGCTTGAAACGCGTGACGGACGGTTCCCTGCAGACACGGCTATCTCGGATTCTGCTCAACTACCGCACGCAACCCCACTCAATCACCGGGGTTCCCCCTTCAGAATTGCTAATGAAGAGAGGACTCAAAACCAGGCTCTTCTTTGTCCACCCAGATCTCAATGATCATGTAGAAATCCAGCGTCACTGACATAAGATGTACCACGATCGTGCAGCTGTATCACGTGATTTTGAGGTTAATGACCCTGTGTTTGTTCTTAATTATGGTCATGGTCCCAAATGGGTTGTTGGCATTGTGTTAAGCAAGGAGGGGAATAGAGTGTTTGTTGTCAAACTTTTGAATGGACATACTTGCAGAAATCACTTGGATCAGACCAAACTGTGGTTCACTGACAACCAAGAACAATTTGAAGAGGACATTACCATCATTGATCCATCCACACACACCCAACCAGCTATCGACCTCGCGGTCAACCATGAGGATGAACACACCATGCCCGACCGTACGATCAGACCAGCCACACCTCAATGCAGCAATGATCCGACAGACTCACTCATGCCAGAACTTCAACTCAGGCGATAAACCCTGGAACGCAGAGCCCTGGATCGCCTCAACTTGTAAATAACTTGTACATAAGACTTTGGGGGGAAATGATGTTATGTATGTAAACATTACCAATGTGTAAGATTTGCCATCAAGGGTTACCTGCACACCCTGGACAAGCAGGTATAAAAGGCAGTCCACCATGCTGCTTCCTCACTCTGGAGTTACAATAAAGAGACCAAGGTCACAACAGTTTGAGCTTAAAATATACAGTCTTGTGGAGTTATTCTGAACGTAACAGTTTGAAAAGTAGAAAATACTTCATTTACATCTTGATTGTTAAGTCTTTATTGCATTAAGAAACAAAAAAATTCACTTTAAACTGTTTACATGTTATCAAGCATGTTATAATTGCAAATGTTTCCAAAGATGAAAATTGCTAATTCACATCTTGATTAAGTCTTTATTGCACTAAGAAACAAAAACATTCAATTTAAACAGTTTATATGTTTTTATCAAATACTTTATAATTGAAAATGTTTACAAACAACAACAACAGCAACTTGTATTTATATAGTGCCTTTAACGTAGTGAAACATCCCTAAGTGCTTCACAGGAGTATTATGCGACAAAATTTGACACTGAGCTGCATAAATAGTAATTAGCGCAGGTCTTAGTTATGCTGCAAATATGTGGTCAAAAGCTTATTTCAGGGTCAAATATGACACCAAGTTTGCAAACAGACTGGTTCAAAGAAGAATATATATATATAACAATTTCTAATTAAATACGAAAAACTTCAATAAAGTAAATCAAGTCTTAGGTGCGGCAATAAAAGTTCACTGTTTCACTTTAAATTGCATGAGATCTTTTCTGTGCCTTGCTGGGGGTAGGGAGAGGGAGGAGGCGACAGTATCATCACCCCATAAACGTGTTGACTACTAGTTGTTCCCTTGTAGCTCTGCTTTCGGCACCAGTTGGCTCCTCCCCATCACGCCTCACCACAGGGATATTGGGAGCTTCAAAATCTTCCAATTCAGCAGGGAGCTGATCTGCAGGGTTAAGAGTTAATCTTTCATGCAGGGCAAAGTTGTGCAAAGCGATACCACAATTCTTGACACTTTCACAGGACTGTACTGCAATGTCCTCCCATCCTGTCCAGGCACCGGAAGCATGATTTTAAAAGCACGATTGTCCTCTCGACCACATGTGCTTGGTTGCATCTCTTCTGTGCCTCATTATTGGTCCTGTGGTATGGTGTCATCAGTCACAGTTTTAGCGTTAGCCCTTGTCGTCCAATTCGAATGAGGATCCTGGAGGCAATTCATTGAGAGCATCATATAAGTTGGAGTGACGGAGGACAAAAGAGTTATGAGCACTTCCACAGCAACCTGCATTCATGTTTAGGATCCTGAGTTGCGCACCACAGACGATCATTACATTTAATGAATGATACCCCTTCCTGTTGATGTATGTCACACGTGTACCAATTGGTGCCTTCAATGCAACATGGGTTCCATTGATGGCCTCAATCATTTTTGGGAAGCCAGCACTTCTGTAAAATGCAGGGATCCTCTCCTTTTGCTGCCGTGTGGACAAGTCGAAGTGAATGAACGCAGTGGCCCGACTGAATATGGTATCTGTGACCTGCTGAATGCAAGACCTCACAGCACACTGGCTGATGTTTGAAATGTCACTGGTGCCTGACTGAAATGACCCTGATACAAAGAAGGTCAGTGCCGTGGTTACCTTCATGGACACTGATAAAGCAGTGCGGATCTTCAAGTGTGTTTGAAGGTAGTCCTTTAACATGTCGCACAGTCGGCCGATTGCTTCTTTGCTGAAGCACAGCCTCTTCACACAAACTCCTCTGACATTATTTCTAAAGATAGCCTCTCCATGTATACTCTCTGTGGTGGGTATAACTTCCTTCTGATGAGGCGGCATTCATGGTTGCTCAATTTTCTTTGTTGTTCCCTCCGGTGTTTCATTCTATGTACCAGGATCACAGAGGATCAGGAGGAAATTGTGAACAAGCATGTTTCTCTCTCACAGGCTTCCTCTTTAGATAGATGCCGCACATGTAGGAAGAAAGATGCAAAGACTTGTAAAAGTTATTTAGATAAAGTGAATGGGTAGAAATTCAAGTTGGGTGGTGAATTACAATATGCAGATGATGCTTGCGTTTGTGAATACTCGGAGTCCGAACTCCAAACTATCGTTGGCACCTTCACTGAAGCGTATGAGAGTCTGGGGTCTGGGTCTCACATTAAACATCAGTAAGACAAAGGTCCTCTACCAACCAGTCCCCGGCCACACTGTACTGCTCCCTGGTTATCAAGATCCACAATGAGACTTTGGACAATGTGGACCACTTCCCAAAACTTGGGAGCCTACTATCAGCAAGGGCAGACATCAATGAAGAAGTCCAACTCCGCCTTCAGTGTGCCAGTGCAGCCTTCGGCCACCTGAGGAAAAGAGTGTTCGAAGACCAGGATCTCAAACCTGGCACCAAGTTCATGGTCTACAGAGCAGTAGTGATACCTGCCATCCTATATGCTTCAGAGACTTGGTGGCTAAGGCCAAAAAAAATGCGCCTTGTTACAGCGATGCGGGACGTATCGCCCGTGCTGATCGCCGGCTCAAGGCCCATTTTTTTTTTGCAATTTTCCACTCGGCCTTACCCCAGCGATATCAAATGGGCGATGTGATTTCTCAGTGATCTCACGATCACCCAAAGAAAATGGAAGTGAATGAAAAAAAAAGCTTCCCTAGCAACGCATTACTGCGCATGTGCAGGTTGATTTTTTTTTCAGGTTGATGCTCTTTCCCGCGTTTTGAGAGATCAGGGGTCTTCACACATGCTCAGAAGCTCCGTGTGGGTCCGGGAGAGAGAGAGAGAGAAAGAGGCGAAAGAAAGCGGGGATTTGACAAAGCCTTAATTCATATTAATTTAAACAATGGAGGGATCAGTAGAAAGGCGAAGGGCCAAGTCCTTCAGCAAGGAGGCCAATGAGGCCCTTGTTAACATTGTTAGTGCAAGGTGGGAGGATCTGACACGGGGTGGACATGGGAAACCTCCACCCCGTGCATATCGGAGGATTTGGGCAGAGATCACGTCGGCATCTAATGAAGCCCGGACACCGGACCAGTGCCGCAAAAGATGGAACAGTCTACTGGCGGCTGCAAGAGTAAGTTGAAATTTATATTTGAAATCATCCACATTTATTATTTAATCATGTATGGAAATTCTAATTAGAATCTGCAATGTTATCTCGTAATCTTTAAGCATAACTAAATAACTAAATTAGGATTAAATTATGATTACATTTATGCACCACAACATAAATTTGAATGTTACAGTATGAAATATCTTATTCCTATGCAATGTAGTGCAAACTTGTAGTCGAACTTATAAATCTGTCAGTCTTAAATGTTTATTGCCAAATCCATTTGCTTATGCCGTGCAATGTTCCCTTATCTATTGCAGAAGAAGATTTCCATCAACCAGCGAGAGCAACGCAGGACGGGCGGGGGCTGTGCCATGCTGCAGTCTCTCACCACCTACGAAGAGCTTGCTGTGGCCTTGGTGGGGCCAGAAAGCCGTTCGGTCACAACCCGTGGTGTAGCCGAACCCACCCTAGAGTCACGTGAGTAATGAGAACTGTGCATTGTGCAATGTGTGAATCAATAGTAAATATTTGTTACGCAGGTAATCCTATGCAATGATACTTTAATTTGATATATAATTGAGTTATGCTATTGAGATATTCTATTGATCTTCAAATGAGGTCATGTTAGGCCTGGTGAGCACTTGCGCATATGGGCTAATGGTAATGTTTTGAGTTCTTGAAAAATTCAAATGAATTTATCAATTCCATTTGCCTTTCAAAGGTCAACTAGTATTACTGGAGTCAGCGGACACGTCCACTGAACCTTCAGGAACCTCCCAGGAGGAAGAGCCAGAGGAGGAGCCAGTGCAAACTCCTGCTGCTGCTGTGCATGAGCAGGAGGAGGAGGAGGAGGTGGAAGAGAAGGAAGAACAGGAGATTTTTTTTGTGGGGGGGGGGGTGGGGGGGAACAACCTGCGGCTATCTCTTTTGAGACAGATGAGGCACCGGGACCAAGCGGTGTGCAGGTGGTGACGCCAAGGCACATGACATTGCAGACGGTGACCCCACGGCGGTCCAGTCAGCGTGAAATACACTCGCCTGCCACGGAGGACCAGACGCTGAGCTTACTTTCCCTGTGCAGGGAGACGGTCGCGATCGGTCACGACCTTATTCAGGGGTTCGCGGGTTTCTCAGCCAATTGGAGCCAGTTCTCCACAACCTAGAGCGAGTTCTGCTCGTGCTTCTCCAGCTGGTCTTCTGAGCAGTCACAGACTGCTCGGGAGACGTTGGAGGTGATCAGGGAGCAGACAGCCGCAACAAATGCCCTACGGCATGCGTTGCTGGCTGGACACGGCGCTGCCCCGCAAGGTGTCATGTCCACTCGCAGCGAGACCCCAAGCACACAAGCGAGTATGGAGGACACAGTTCCGCCTGACTCGGAAGTACAGCCTGAGGCTTCTGCTTCCACTCTGTTACCTCCACCACGGCAGGAAGTCTTGCCGTCCCACTCTGCACGGTGTTGGTCTGCGTAGACCAAAACAGGCGGGTCGGGTGCGAACATGGGGTGAGGCTGGACCTGGAAGGAAACGTGGCCACAGGTAGTGAAGGGGGAGTGCTTTTCAATAGTTCCGTTGTTACATAAATGTTCACTTGTTATTATCACTTTATTATTCTCTTGTTATTCTAACTAAATTGGGCACTTGTCATCAATACTTAAATGTCCACTTGTTATCATTACTTAACTGTTCACTTGTCATTCTTACTAAAATGGTCACTTGTTATCATTACTGAAATGGTCACTTGTTAACATTACTGAAATGGTCACTTATTATCATCACTGAAATGGTCACTTGTTATCATCACTGAAATGGTCACTTGTTGTCGGAATTGAAATAGTCACTTGTTATTATTACTTAAATGGTCACTTGTTATCATCAGTTAAATGGTCACTTGTTATCATTACTTAGAAGTTCACTTGGTATTATTACTTAAATGGTCACTTGTTATCATGACTTAAATGGCCACTTGTTATTAATACTTAAATGTTCAATTTCTTCTCCTTCTAACGTTTTGGGGATTTTGAGGGAAGGGTGGGTTGGTGCGGTGGGTGGGGTTGGAGGGAGGGTGTTGTTCATTAGTTCTTAAAAAAAATGTTGTTTCTTAATAAAAATAAGTTTTTCTACAACTTTTGTACCTTCTCTCTTAGTTACATAAGTTTTACAACGTACAGTTTTTCATGCATATTTGTTTGTTTATTCTGTTTCCCCACGGAAATGAAACTTTTGATTAACCATAACTGCAACTGAAAGTTTGAATATCAACAATAATAGTTCATGCGAAGCGTTCATTAATGAGCTGCTGACGCAAAAGCTTAGCGGCCGTGTAACTGCCACTGGCTACTGGTCTTCGGGAAAGGTGAAGTGGTGCTAGATCGCCATGTTGATTAAGCTCCCTATGTCCTCACCCGCATCCTCTCCTGCCTGTTCCTCCTCTTCATCCTCGCCGGCTTCCTCTTCTGTCTCATTTCCTTCTGGAGGTGAACCTGCAGCATGATCTGGCATTATTTGTCCTCTCTTTATAGCTAGGTTATGCAGCATGCAACACACCACAATAAACTCTGCTACCGGATCAGGGTGGTACTGGAGGCTGCCTCCGGAATGATCCAGGCATCTGAAGCGCTGCTTTCGGACTCCAATTGTCTTTTCAACGACATTGTGAGTCGCTATGTGACCTTCATTATACCGTTTCTGTGCTTCAGTGACAGGATTACGCAGAGGGGTCATGAGCCAACCGGCAAGGCCATATCCTTTATCCCCCAGCTTCCAACCGTGACCTTCTGGCTGATTGGCAAACAGGTCAGGGATAGCACTTTCACATAAGATGAGCGCATCATGGATGCTGCCAGGAAATGTAGCATTTACTGTCATAATTGTTTGATTGTGGTTGACAACAAGCTGCACATTTAGTGAGTGGAACCCCTTTCTGTTATGAAACACCTCCGCGTTCTTTAAGGGTGCTTTCAGGGCAATGTGCGTGCAGTCTATTGCTCCCTGCACCTTGGGGAAGTCTGCTATTCTCAAGAAACCCAAAGCTCTCTCGGTCTGTGCCTCCCTGGTCACTGGGAAGCTTATGAAGTCCATCCTGCGAGCGTAAAGGGCTTCAGTCACCTGTCGAATGCAGCAGTGTGTAGCGTGCTGAGAGATATGGCAGATGTCGCCAGCTGAAGCCTGAAAAGATCCCGATGCGTAAAAAGCTAGGGCAGCAGTAACCTTTACCTCAACGGACAGTGCGGTTCTGATGGTGCTGGAAGGCTGCAGATCATCCTTGACGAGTTGACATATCTCATCGATGACCTCCTTCCGGAATCACAGTCTCCTAAGACAAACATTTTCAGACAAGTTCAGGTAGGATTACTTTTCCAAGTGCCTTCGTTGGCTGTACGGTCTCCTCCTCTGTCTTCGTCTCTGTCTATGCATTTCTCTGCCACCTCTTCGATTGATCCTTTCAATAACCAGTGTGTGAGCAGTTGCAATTAAAGGCAGGGAAGCATGGGTCCCATCAGTATCGATAATTACTTTCACTAATTTTAATAATCTCTCTACTCTATACTCTCTAATCACTGTACTCTGCACTCTCTGTCCTCTCTAAGCTGTATACCAGTCAATTTGATAGGCCCCAACAATATCAGTAAATAAATTCACAATGTAAAAGCTATTTACAAAATAATTCCAATACATGAGAATTATTTAGCATAAATAAGTTATGTCCTTGCTATACAGTATAAATGCACACGAGGTTCATGCTTGAGAGAAGGTCAGTCTGTGACCTGTCCTTTATTCCTTAGCACTCAAGTGCAGGAAGTGGGTGAAGCTTCCCCTTTTATACCTGAAGGTCCAGGTTAGGAGTGTCTCCCACCCAGTGGTCAGTGTTCTCACGGTGTACAACTGAGGTCAGTTTATATATGGGTTACAATGCTGGTTGAATACATGACATCACCTCCCCCACGAAAGTCTTATTGGGATCACAGGTTGAGCCTCTCTGGTGGTTTACGCTCCCTTGTAGAGCGCCTGAGTTGGGGCTCCGGTTGTTGGGCGCTGGCCTGAGTGTCTGCTGTTTGCGGTGCCTCAGGCCTATCCAGACTGCCCACAGTGACTGGGCTCTCCTCCCTTTGGTTCCGGTGTTCGGTCACCTGTGGTGGAGTGAACTCTATATCGTGTTCTTCCTCTGCTTCTTCTATGGGGTTGCTGAACCTCCTTTTTGTTTGATCCACATGTTTGCGGCAGATTTGTCCATTGGTAAGTTCAACTACCAGAATCCTATTTTCCTCTTTGGCAACCACAGTGCCTGCGAGCTATTTGGGCCCTGCAGCATAGTTGAGGACAAAAACAGGATCATTTACATCAATACATCGCGCCCTCGCATTCCTGTCATGGTAGTCATATTGTGACTGGTGCCTGCTCTCGACAATTTCTTTCATGGTGGGGTGTATAAGGGATAACCGGGTTTTGAGCGACCTTTTCATTAGCAGCTCTGTGGGTGGAACCCCTATGAGCGAGTGTGGTCGGGATCTATAGGCCAACAGGAGGCGTGATAAGTGGGTTTGTAGGGAACCCCCTTGGATTCTGAGCATCCCCTGTTTGATTATCTGCACTGCTCGTTCCGCCTGGCCGTTTGAGGCCGGCTTGAACGGTGCCGTTCTAACATGGTTAATTCCATTGCCTGCCATGAAGTCCTGTAATTCAGTGCTTGTGAAGCACGGGCCATTGTCGCTGACCAAGATGTCCGGTAGACCGTGGGCGGCGAACATTGCCCGTAGACTTTCTACCGTGGCAGAGGATGTGCTTGAATTTAAAATGTCACACTCGATACATTTGGAGTAGGCGTCTACTGCAACCAAAAACATTTTCCCCATGAAAGGACCTGCGTAGTCCACATGGATGCGTGACCAAGGTTTGGCGTGTCATGGCCAGGGGCTAAGGGGGGCTTCCCTGGGCGCATTGCCCAGCTGGTCACATGTGTTGCACCTGCGAGCACAGAGTTCCAGATCTGCGTCTATCCCTGGCCACCAAACGTGTGACCTGGCAATTGCCTTCATCGTGACAATGCCCGGGTGCCCATTGTGGAGTTCTCTGATGAACACCTCTCTGCCCATCTGGGGCATGACTACGCGGTTTCCCCACAGTAGGCAATCGGCCTGAATCGAGAGTTCATCCTTGCGCCTGTGAAATGGTTTAAATTTCTTAGGGCATGCCCTGTACGTGGCTGCCCAGTCCCCATTCAGGACACATTTCTTGACTAGAGACAATAGCAGGTCTCTATTTGTCCAGACTTTAATCTGACGGGCTGTCACGGGTGAGCCTTTGCTTCCGAAAGCTTCAACAGCCATGACCATCTCAGCAGCATGCTCGGTAGCCCCCTCAGTGGTGGCTAGTGGGAGCCTGCTGAGTGCATCGGCGCAGTTTTCGGTGCCCGGTCTGTGCCGAATAGTGTAGTCATAGGTGGCTAACGTGAGTGCCCATCTCTGTATGCGGGCCGATGCGTTTGCATTTATGGCCTTGTTGTCGGCCAAAAGGGACGTTAGGGGTTTGTGATCTGGCTCCAGCTCAAATTTCCTGTCAAACAGGTACTGGTGTATTTTTTTTACCGCATATACACATGCGAGCGCCTCCTTTTCTACCATCCCGTAGCCTCTTTCTGCCTGGGACAGACTTCTGGAGGCATAAGCTACCGGCTGTAATTGACCCTTGGCATTGACATGCTGCAACACACACCCGACACCATAGGACGACGCATCGCACGTTAACACAAGTTTCTTACATGGGTCATATAGCGTTAACAGATTGTTGGAACATAACAAATTGCGTGCTCTATTAAAAGCCCCTTCCTGGCTGTCCCCCCAGACCCATTCCCGACCTTTGCGTAGGAGCACGTGTTGCGGCTCTAGCAGCATACTCAATTTGGGAAGAAAGTTACCAAAATAGTTCAGGAGCCCCAGGAACGAACGCAGCTCCATCGTGTTACGGGGTCTGGATGCTCACTGGATCGCTTCCGTCTTGGACGCAGTAGGGCTGATCCCATCTGCTGCTACCCTCATCCCCAGGAATTCTGCCTCTGGAGCTAGGAAGACGCACTTCGCCTTTTTCAGTCGAGGCCCAACCCGATCCAGTCTGCATAGCACCTCCTCCAGGTTGTGGAGGTGTTCTTCAGTATCGTAACCCGTAATGAGGATGTCGTCCTGAAAAACCACCGTCCCTGGAATCGACTTGAGGAGACTTTCCATATTTCGTTGGAAGATCGCGGCGGCTGAGCGAATCCCGAATGGACATCTGTTGTACTCAAACAACTCCTTGTGTGTCGTGATGGTGGTCAGCTTCTTCGACTCACTCGCCAGCTCCTGGATCATGTAAGCTGAGGTCAGGTCCAATTTTGAAAAAAGTTTGCCACCGGATAGTGTCGCAAAGAGGTCCTCCGCTCTTGGTAGCGGGTACTGGTCTTGGAGTGACACCCGATTGATGGTGGCCTTGTAATCACCACATATCCTGACCGACCCATCCGCCTTGAGCACCGGCACAATTGGACTCGCCCAGTCACTGAATTCGACTGGCGAGATGATGCCTTCCCTCAGCAGGTGGTCCAATTTGCCTTCTATCTTTTCCCGCATCACGTACGGCACCGCTTTGGCCTTGTGGTGTACTGGCCTGGCGTCCGGGTTTATGTGAATCACTACCTTGGCCCCCATGAAAATGCCAATGCCGGGTTGAAATAATGAGTCAAATTTGTCCAGGATCTGTGAGCATGATACTCGCTCCACAGAGGAAATTGCATTGACATCGCCCCATTTCCAGTTCATGACAGCAAGCCAACTCCTCCCCAGTAGTGCAGGACCGTCCCCCGGGACAATCCAGAGTGGCAACCTGTTCTCCGAATCTCTGTGGGTCACGGCTACCGTGGCGCTGCCTAGCACCGGAATGATCTGCTTTGTGTAAGTCCGTAGCTGTGCGTCAATCGGCGATAATTTTGGCCTCCTGGCCTTGGACGCCCACAACTTTTCAAACTGTTTGATACCCATCAGGGACTGGCTGGCACCCGTGTCTAACTCCGTTGATACTGGGATGCCATTGAGGAGCACTTTCATCATTATCGGTGGCGTCCTGGTGTATGAACTGTATACGTGCTCCACATGAACTCGCTGAACTTCAGCTTCCAGCGATTTCCCCCAGTGTCCATTTCTGCAATTTCTGCAGGTATTTTGCTCATCTCTGCAAACTCCGGCTGAGTGTGTGCCTCCACGCCTCCAGCTTGAGCTGCAGTTTGAAACAAAAGGTCCCTTGCCAGTCGATCGTCCCTGACTGCCCCTGTTATTGCCCTTGAATGCGCCATTAACAGGTATTGATGGCCCCATTACTGGCCGCATTGTCCCTTGCAATGGCGTGAATCGCTGTTCAGCTTGCCATTGTCTCTATCAAACTCCCCCTTTGGGTTCGACTACATGTTGGGGCATGCCCGACTGCCCTTGTCTGCCTGGAAAACTGTGTGCTGCTTTAACAATGTTGAATCTCTGTCCCAACCATTCCTTAACACAGTACCTCTCGTCTGTTCTGCTAATGGCCATGCTCATGTGGTTTAAATCCCAGTTTCTTGTCGCCATTGATACATCCTTACTATACAGTATAAATGCACACGAGGCCCATGCTTGAGAGAAGGTCAGTCTGTGACCTGTCCTTTATTCCTTAGCACTCAAGTGCAGGAAGTGGGTGGAGCTTCCCCTTTTATACCTGAAGGTCCAGGTTAGGAGTGTCTCCCACCTCGTGGTCAGTGTTCTCACGGTGTACAACTGAGGTCAGTTTATACATGGGTTACAATGCTGGTTGAATACATGACAGATAATACCTATTTATATTCCCTGTCCCAAAGTTCTGAGTGCAATTTTCTTCAATTTTACTCACAATTAATTCTCCACCCTTCCTCCGGTTCAAAATGGCGTCCGTAGTGCCCATTTTCTTCTCTTAGGCCCTGAAAAAGCAACTATTTTTCAGCACTCTTTTGGGCCTTGCATCGGCCCAGCGAAGTGCATGCAAGGTGCCAAAACTTGGGATGGGCCTTGTGTCGGGGATCATTTGGGCGATCATCTCGGCGATCAAAGTGGAAACTTAGGCACCTGTTTTCCGGCGATGTTTTGGGCCTAGTTTCCTCTTTTTGCTAAAAATGGGTGATAAGGGTCCATTTTGGGCGATAGATGGGCCATAGATGGGCGATGTGAAGTGGAAAGTCTAGTCCATGGACTATGTACAGTAGGCACCACAAAGCACTGGAGAAGTACCACCAATGCTGGCTCCGCAAAATCCTGATAATTCATTGGCAAGGTAGGCGTACCAACGTTAGTGTTCTCTCTCAGGCCAACATCCCCACTACTGAGGCACTGACCACGCTTGGCCAGCTCCTGTGGACGGGCCACATTGTCCGCATTCCCTATTCTAGTCTCCTGAAACAAACACTCTACTACATCACGGCAGGCGAGAGCCAGGAGAGCAGAGAAAACGCTTCAAGGACACCCTCAAAGCCTCCTTGAAAAAATACAACATCCCCACCGCCTCTTGGGAATTCCTGGCCCAAGACCGCTCAAAGTGGAGGAGGAGCATCCGAGAAGGCACCGAACACTTCGAGTCTCTTTGCCACGTGGAAGGCAAGTACAAACAGCGGAAGGAGCGTACAACAAATCAAACACCCCACCCACCCGTCTCTTCAACCACTCTCTGTCCGACGTCTGACAGAGACTGTAGATCCCGCATTGGTCTCATCAGTCACCTTAGAACTCATTTTAATGTGGAAGCAAGTTATCCTTGGCTCCGTGGGCTGCCTAAGGAGCAGAAGAAGAAGAAGAAGAAGAAGTATCGTCCAAATAATTTTAGCAAGTTCTAAGTGATATATTCTTCTTTACTTTCTGAATTAAGCATTTAAGTACACATAGTTTATTTGCAGCTGAAATTTACAACCATCCATGAGGCCTCTGCCTGGAGAGTATGTCTACTTGTGGGCCTAACAGTATCCAACATTTTATCCCTAATTTAGTCATTCTAGTTGGTTTTAGGCAAAATCTTAAGCACTAAACCGGACATATGGTAGGTAGTGTTTCTTATCTGTTGTAATGTAATACATTCCTCTCTCTGAATAAACAACGTCCTTTTTGAATTGAATAGTACCATTAGAGATTCTTCATCCAAGGCAAAGCCATTAGCTAACGATGGGTTATGCAGCACATCACAGCTGCACAGTCCGGCAACACTTTTTCTGGAAATGTCATCAAGTGTCTGGTCCAATCCCTTCCTTTTCACTCACTAATATCTTCAGATAATTCTCAAATTCCTTGTGTACATCATCCTCTAACAAATATAATTTATTCTAGAAATTCGCCGACTTTGCGAGCGGGTTTTTGCTGCTTTTTCACTCTCCACGACGAAAACCCGCTTGGCGGAAACTTCGGGCACCTTTTTGCGGTGGCACTTTCCACGTACTGCCAGGGAGAGGAGCACCGACATGCAATACCTGAAATATCGTTTGCGATCGATATTTGGCTCTCTCCGCACCCGTATTCTGCGCCCAGAATACCGACGGAAAAATCTACATTGCAGCCCTGCCAGCAGCGGTAAATATGAAGACCTGCAAAAAAGGTAAGTTAAATTTTTACTTTTTAATTCTTTTTCAGCGATTTAGTAGGTAAGGGTTTTTTGAATGTTTTGTGAATGTTTTTTTTGTTTTTTGCAAATTTAAAAAAATTGTTTCTCCTCCCCTCCCACAGGCCTCTCCTGCAGCACTATTGGCCCCAGATTAAAGTTGACAAAATTCGTGGTTTGCACCGCGAATCCTCTTGCAATGCTGATTTTTACTGCTGCACAAATTAAAGGCAGAAAATTGGGCCTACTAATGGAAGCGAAGCGAAAATGGTAATTTTTGCGTAAAAATTACTGTTTTTGCTGAAAACTGAATTTCTAGCCCGATGTTTACATTTTAATATTCCATCTGTTCATCATCAGCAGTAATATTGCCACTATCACAGGAATCAGCCGCCAAAGAGCCTCACTTTGCTTGCAAGGCTTCCTGGCATAAAACACCAGTGCAAATCTTACACCGAACCATATTCAGATCTGATTTTCAGATTGTCATTTGTTTGTCTAATACAAAATTTGAGATCCATTTAACCCCTTTTTCAATCTGATTTAAGTAGAAACCCTCCAGAGAGCAGAGAGTCTTTGAGAACAGTTGTTCTAAATGATTGCTGTTATCCCTAACCAGTCCTAATCTTTCTGCTTCTTTTATTAAAACCAGCAATTCTCTTTGTTCTGATGTAACCTGCCCTGTCTGCCTATTCATTCATTTTCATATTCCCACTAATTGCTGGTGCATTGTTAACATGTTCCCATTGCCTCTATGTGAGTTCACCAAAATATCCTCCCAAATTGTGCTCAGTAAAGATTTCTCTAAGCACTGTATGATAAAACTCTACATACATTCAATTACATAATTCAGACGATAAAAGATACAGAAAGAAATGTTTAACAGCGTAGGAATAATTTCTAATCATAAATCGTTATTATGTCCTTGCATCGCTCAGTTTGTTCATGGGATCTTCATGAATACAGTTTGCATTTTTTCCTGCGCTACCCATTTTTAAGTATTAATTGCATTAGTGTACCATGAAATGCTATCAATCACGAAGGGATATTTATTAGTGCCTGATTTGCCATTGCCTAATAATATCATGGACTGTCTGAATTAGTTCTTGTCACAGGGCTGTAGGAACTACAAAAATCACAGAGCCATTATACATGTCATTGTTTTTATTAAGGGCCAATTTGTGCAGTGCCAGCTCTTTCCAGTCACAAGCAGATTGAAGTGCTGGAAGCTCAAAGATGTGAGGTCAACATCTAAAAAACTAGTCGAGCAAGTAATTAAAATGAGCAATGCAATTTGGCAACCAGAAGTATTAATTATTTCCTCCTTAGGGGTAAGGGATGATGTCAATCACACAATAGCAGTTTCCAGATTCTCTTGAAAAGGCTGTTTTTTCACATTTAACAAAAACTCTGGGCTAAACTTTCACCTTAATTTTCAGCGTTTGTCTCAGCCGCACAGATGTTTTTTGACAAAAAACCGCCCGGTGAAAGTTTTCTCTTTATTTTTTAAAGTGTTCCGCCCACAATTTGAAAAGACCGCCGGGTAGCAAACCACTGATCTGCACCGCCGAGAAAACCGCCAGGATCTAAGGGGTGAAGTTTCGGCCGCCCGTTAAAACGGCGCATATCGGAGAGGCCCGCCTAATTTATAGAACAAAAATTGCGCCGAATACTCACCTCGCGATTCTCCAATAGCTGTCGGCCCAATTCCACCTCGGGGCGGCGCAGCAGGAGCTGCTGGGGGCGGAGCTACAGCCCTGCGCCGAACACAGTGCCGGCAGCTGCGCGCATGCGCAATGGAGGCTGCGAGCGTGCGCAGTAGCTGCCGCCGTCCTGTCTCCGGGGCGACGACCCTATCCCAGGCCGAAGGGACATCGCCCCTTCTACACTTACACCATTCTAAGTTATCCCCGGCCGAGTGGCCTGCGCAACTTACCTCGGCGGCGGAGCCCACCCGCCCGGCCTCTTGCTGGGGTGGGCCCCGCCCGAAGAGTCATCGGTGGCGTCTGCAGCCTGGCATCGGCTGCGTGTGGGCACCACCCGAAGTCCTCGGCCAGGCACGGCTTCCTTGTTATCGGTGGAGTCTGCCCTGCATCTTGCTGGGGCGAGCCCCGCCCGAACAGTCGGCGGCAGCCTGGCATCAGCTGCATGCGGGCCCCGCCCGAAGATTCGTCGCCGTCGGCAGCAGCCCGGCATCTTCTTCTCTCTCCCCCCCACCTCATCTTCTTCTCTTCCCCCTGCACCTCCCATCATCTTCTCTCCCCCCCCATCATCTTCTCTCCCCCCCCATCATCTTCTCTTCCCCCCCATCATCTTCTCTCCCCCCCATCATCTTCTCTCCCCCCCCCATCATCTTCTCTCCCCCCCCCATCATCTTCTCTCCTCCCCATATCATCTTCTCTCCTCCCCATCATCTTCTCTCCCCCCCCATCATCTTCTCTTCCCCCCCATCATCTTCTCTCCCCCCCATCATCTTCTCTCCCCCCCCATCATCTTCTCTCCCCCCCCCATCATCTTCTCTCCACCCCCCATCATCTTCTCTCCACCCCCATCATCTTCTCTCCCCCCCATCATCTTATCTTCTCCCCCCATCATCTTATCTTCCCCCCCCATCATCTTCTCTTCCCCCCCCCATCATCTTCTCTCCCCCCCCATCATCTTCTCTCCACCCCCCATCATCTTCTCTTCCCCCCCCCATCATCTTCTCTTCCCCCCCCCATCATCTTCTCTCCCCCCATCATCTTCTCTTCCCCCCCATCATCTTCTCTCCACCCCCCATCATCTTCTCTTCCCCCCCATCATCTTCTCTTCCCCCCCCCATCATCTTCTCTTCCCCCCCCCATCATCTTCTCTTGCACCCCCCCATCATCTTCTCTCCCCCCATCATCTTCTCTTCCCCCCCCATCATCTTCTCTTCCCCCCCATCATCTTTTCTTGCACCCCCCCCATCATCTTCTCTTTCCCCCCCCCATCATCTTCTCTTCCCCCCCCCCCATCATCTTCTCTCCCCCCCATCATCTTCTCTTCCCCCCCATCATCTTCTCTCCCCCCCCATCATCTTCTCTCCACCCCCCATCATCTTCTCTCCCCCCCCATCATCTTCTCTTCCCCTCCCCCATCATCTTCTCTTCCCCTCCCCCATCATCTTCTCTTCCCCCCCCCATCATCTTCTCTCCCCCCTCATCATCTTCTCTCCCCCCCCCATCATCTTCTCTCCCCCCCATCATCTTCTCTCCCCCCCCCCATCATCTTCTCTTCCCCCCCCCATCATCTTCTCTTGCACCCCCCCCCCCATCATCTTCTCTTCCCCTCTTCTCCCTGGTGCTGCAGTAGGTGAGTAGAAATAATTTTTTAATTTATTGAGTGATTTTTAATCTTTAAAAAATGTTTTATTTTTTTATTTATTTGGATTGATTTATTGGTTTATTTATCATTTATTATTATGATGGCTCTTTATTTGTAAAAGTGAAGTGTTTAGTTTTTGTTAACTACACCCCCCGCCCCCGCGCCACCCCTCGTTTCCTACGCTTGATTTGTAACCTACGCCTGATTTTCAAAGTGTAGGCAAGGTTTTTCTGACTGTACAAAAATCTATACTTACTCCATTCTAAGTTAGTTTGGAGTAAGTTTTCACTGCCTAAACTTTCAAAACGGGCATAAGTGGCCGGACACGTCCCCTTTTGAGAAAAAAAATCTGTTCCAAACTGAAACTGTTCTAACTAACTAGAACTGGAGCGAACTAAATGCCGAGAATTGCAATTTCCAAGATATTTCATTCTAAACCAGTTGCTCCAAAAAAACAGGTGCAACTCAGGCCGAAACTTGGTCCCCATGTTTGGCCTCAATGGAGGACCCGTACACATCGCCGAGGTAACTGCCCACGAGAAGCTGCCTGAAACAGGGTAGTCGGTGAGTACCCTGCAAAGAAAGGTAAGTTAAAGTTTTTATAATTATTTTTTTAATTCTAAGACAATGATTACATTAAAAAGTGTCTTGAGAATGTTTTATAACTTTTTATTTTTTGCTAAAGTGAAAAAATATTTTTTGAGTTTTCATCCCTACCTAGGCCCAATCGCAGCCTCGGAGTAAATTTAAAAAAAAATGTTAAGAACCGCCCGGTCTCGCTTTTTTCAGCTGCAACCGCCCAGAAACTGCTGAGAACCTTGGTGTAAGAACCATTTACTCGCCGGGCGGTTTTAATTTACTAATTAGTGGAAATTTTTGCCGGCGTTAACTGATTAAGCTTAGCAGTATTTTCTGGGTGGCAATCGGGCAGTGTGGGCCTTGGGGAAAGTCTACCCCTCTGTTTCTAACAATCCACACCACGTGTCTTTATTTAAAGGACGCATTTATTTATACTGTTAAAATGTCTGCCCTTTGTCTCTGATTGGTCCCATTGGAGGATAAGCCACACCCTGAAGTTTCTCTGGACTGTGTAACTGGAACCACCCATTCCAAGTTCTCACTGATGTAGGATTCATAAAATGTTGGGACCCCTACTCAATGGACATTTAAAAGGGAACTGTGTTAGACTTTTGGAGGAGAAATGTGGACAGAAATATCTCACTATTAGGTGCCTTTGGACTAAACTAGGGCCTTTTAGATTGAGTTTGGACATTTTAAATTGTATGCTGGGTCTTCATAGGGAAATGGGATCCGTATAGGGCTGCTAACCCACCTGGGAGGCAGGCCCAAGGGAGACATTAGCAGTCTAACAAAAGCCCACTTAGCAGGGAACCAGATACATACATATTTTAATAGTTCTTAAAACAGCTATACAGATAAACTCTGGCATCAGCAAAACACACAATAGACAGTATCAAGACCTGATTACATTCTAACAGCAACATTCAAAAATCCCATCAACACCTTTGGGAATCTTGTATCATGCTAATACTCAATCAGCCCACCAAAATTCTCACAAAGGGATCACATTACAGTTGATTAGCCTGCCAAAATCGCACAAAAGCAGTCACCAAAAATCAATTGTGCACCTGAGTCTTGGCACGAAAGTTTAAGCAGCCTCTCAGGTATAACTGGGGACCTTGCTGGTAGCTTAGGGGGGGGGTTACTTTTGGGCTGAGGAAACACTTTTGAAGAAACGTACCCGAGAACACTCTGAAAAAGCACTTGGGCTTTTTGACTCTGGCTTTGAAACGTCTAACTTGCCACACGAGGTTACAGCAATGCAACAAGAAGAAGCCTTGGAGTCACTGAAAAACCAACAATCATCCAATGCTGACTCAAGGAAAAAACTTATTTACCATCAAAACGTTGACCAGTGCTAATACCGAAGACACCGCAACCAGCCAAAGAATCCACAAGGTTGAGGAGAGAGAAAGCAATATGCAACTGTTCTAAACTGTGGAGAAATTCTTTGGTGAGCACAATCCCTGCAATTTCAGAGCCTAATTTAGTTAGTGTAGTGATGGGAGGTGGGGTTTTTTCACTGCATAACCTCTGTACCCATTGCTTATACATTTTCCCCCTTTTTCTATACATTTTATTATATGCTGTTAAGTTAATTAGTGTGGTGTGCTATTTTCTAAATAAAATATTTATTCTTGCACCAAACAGTTGTCTGTCTCCATCTATCACATTCCCTAAATAATTCCAAGCCCTAGAACCAGGGAGTGGGACGATTCAAACCGTCAAGGTCAGAAAAGGCTGATAAACCCACCACCCCCTACACTGACTTGGTAAATTGTAACTCGATCCACTTTGACTTCCAGAAGCCACAGAGAATAGATCTCTGCAAAAGCCACCAAGTGCCAGCCAAAATCCCTTACCCCAGCGCAAGTGCATCCCTCCCTCCAGCCAAAGTCCCTTGCCCCCCCAGCGCAAGTGCTGCTGAAGTCCCGTACCCCAGCACACGTGCATCCCTCCTGCAACCGAAGTGCCTTATCCAGCGAAAGTACTGCATCCCCCAGCCAAAGTCCCTCCTTATACCAGCGCAAGTGCATGACCTTACCCCCACCTCCCCACCATAGATGGGGCATTGTGTACGGATTGTTAACAGGTTTATTGGATATGAAGTGAATAGTGACAGTGTAGTGACTTCTGGATTTCATCCACTCCAATGATGTCCCTTGTAGGTGTTGTGAGAATGTGATCCATTTTCCCTGAATTCCCTCTCTCCACTCCAATTCTTCCCCCCCTGACCTGTGTCTCTCTCTCTACCCACCCACACACCCCCCCCCCCGCCCCAGTCTCTCTCTCTCTCGCTATCCCTCCATGCTCTCTCTCTTCCCTCCACCCGACTCTCCCTCCATCCCTCACACCCCAGGCCCTCTCCTCGCTACCCCCCGTTCCAGGCTTTCCCTCCATCTCTCTCACACCAGGCCCCCACCCCCGGGCTCTCTCTTCCCCCCCCCCCCCTGCCCAGACTCTCTCTCCCTCCCTCACAGCCCAGGCTCTCTCTGCCTCTCCCTTCCACCCCGCAGGCTCTATCTCTCCTCCACCCCATGTCCCCAGGATCTCTCTCGCTCCCTCCCTGCAATCTCTCTCTCTCCCCAACCCCGTCTCTTTCTCTTTCTCCCCCCCAGCCCAGTCTCGCACTCTCCTTCTCCCCCCAAGCTATCTCTCCCTCCCCGACATACAAGGCTCCTTTTCTCTCTCTTCCAACCCCTACCTCACGGCCACCCGCCGGGTCTGGACCACTCGGGTCGGGACCACGTGGGTTGGGGCCGCTCGGGTCGGGGCCGCTTGGGTCGGGGCCACGTGGGTCGGGGCCCCTCGGCACACGGGGCCCTTCGGGTCGAGGCCCCTCGGATATAAAGCCAGAGTTGGCTACAATGGACTGGGAAAATAGATTAAAGTGTAAGATGGTTGAAAAGCAATGGCAGACGTTCAAGGATATATTTCATAATTCTCAACAAAAAAATATTCCAGTGAGAAGGAAAGACTTTAAGAGAAGGGAGAACCATCAGTGGCTAACTAAGGAAGGAAAGGATGGTTTCAATCTAGACATTGAGTAGATTGAGCCGATACTCTCTGGAGTTTAGAAGAATGAGAGGCAATCTCATTGAAACATTTAAGATTCTGAAGGGGATTGACAGGACAGAGAGACTGCTTCCCTTGGCTGGAGAGTCAAGAACTGGGGGGCATAGTCTCTGGATAAGGGGTTGGCCATTTTAGACTGAGATGAGGAGGAATATCTTCACTTGGAGGGTTGTGAATCTTTGGAATTCACTACCCCAAAGGGCTGTGGATGGTGATACATTCACTATATTCAAGGCTGAGATAGATTTTTAGACTCTAGGGAATGAAGGGTTATGGGGATCAGGCAGGAAAGTGGAGTTGAGGTCAAAGATCAGCCATGATCTCATTGAATGGCGGAGTCGACGCGAAGGGCTGTAAGGCCTACTCCTGCTACTAATTCTTATGTTCTTATGACTGGGATGCCTGCATATCCCATGCAGCCTACCTCAAACATATATATTTAATGCAACAAGCATTTAATTGAATAAATTCTTGTCAGTAGTAAATATGTAAACAGAATTTGCACTTTGTGATATTTTCTGTTTCATAAAAAAAACCAAATAGCTTCTCCTGCCGAAAGAATAAGAACACTCCAGTGCTGGCAAACAGGTTGTTTACTAAGAGCCGGCTTTAAGAGTACAGGGAAGAGATAGTGCAGGATGAAGATTGTATTACCGTTCAGGATTATTTAGACTTTGAAACAATGCAGCTATCAAACTTCTGGTCCGCCCTCTATCAGCCAGTTGCTGCAGTTTTTCAGAAGAAAATCTCTTCCGGTCCTCCCGCTGCAACTAACATGCGGGATTACGATGAAATTACCGCTTTTCTTGGAGAACGGGGAACCTATCAGTGGTTTATATTCTTCCTTTTAAGCCTCAGCATCTTTCCTAACGGTTTCTGCGGACTGTCCATAGTTTTTATCGGGGATGTTCCAGAGCATCGCTGCTTAATTCCCGGGAATCTGAATCTCAGTGAAGCGTAGCTGAATAGAACGATCTCTCTGGTGCAAGAAAGAGACAAACTCCAGTACAGCAAATGCAGATGGTTGGATGTAATAATGAACCTTTGTAGTTACGGACACGGAGAAAGACAGGGAGAAAGAGAGCAAAATGTGGCCAGAGGGTGAAGACCCAACAGGGTTGGCAACAGGAGACTTTACCCTCCCAGGGTATTCCAGCAGCTGTTCTCCTACATCAATTTCATGGAGGAACAGTGTGTTCGAAGGCTGCGCCTCAGCTAGGTCGTGGTCACAGAGCTCTGTCATCTCCTGCAACCAGACCTCGAGCCTCAGACCAAGGTGTGGACAGCTCTCTCAGTGGCAGTAAAGGTCACCATCGTGCTCAATTTCTATGCCAATGGATCCTTCCAGTGTGCAACAGGAGACATCTCCACATCTCCCAATTTAGCGTCCATCGCTCCATCCGCGAGGTCACAGATCCTCTGTACAAAAAGTGAAGGGACTACATATGCAGCACTCCTTGGGTCAAAGGTTTTCTCCAAGCTTGATCTGACGCACACTTATGGGCAGCTGAATGTTGACAAAGAGAGTCAACAGTATCTCATCATCAACACAAACAAGGGGCTGTACTCATACATCAAGCTGCCGCAGCAGTGTAAAGTCCTACCCCAAAACCTTCCAGGCTACAATGGATAAGATTTTGCAATTGTTTATGCAATCAAGACGCTGTGCTAACCGCAATAAGCAATGAGGAAGAAAATCTAGAAGTGTTAGATGTAGTGCTTCAAAGGTTGAATGCCCACAATATCAAATTGAAAAGGAGCAAATGTGTTTTTGTGCAGTCTGAGGTTGTGTATCTTGGTTTGAAAGTTGATGCAAATGGCTTGCAACCAATGAAGGGAAAGGTTGATGCTGTCATCGAGGCTTCAAAGCCACAGAACATGTCTGAGTTAAGACCTCTCTTTGGAATGGTCTGATACTACGCACATTTCTTACCTGAGTTAGCGACTATGTTAGCTCCATTGTACGAGCTCCTTATGAAGGAAGTCCAGTGGAAGTGGATGAAAGCACATTCAGAAGCTTACGACGTTTGTAAGAGAAGTCTCTCTAGTGATACTCTACTTGTGCACTACGAAATAAAGCATGAACTTTGTTGTGTTCATAACACAGATGAGACTGCACACAGGGAGGTTAAAGTAACAGTGACCTCAGTCTTTATTAAGACACTCCAGAGCGAGGAACAGACCTTAGGGATCGGCTTATATACAGTGCTCCCAAGGGATGCTGGGATCCCTTGGGACTTCATGGGATGTGCTCCCTGGGAGCGGAATATGGGAGTGCATGCTTTACAGATACACAACATCACTCCCCCGCAAAGTCAAAGTGAAAATTATTTACAAGGTGAGGCGGTCGGGAGCCTTTCTTTCCCTAGTGGACCGCCTCGGTACAAATGTCTGTTCTGGTGTGTTGGCTGTGCCCTCGTGGGCTGGCATGTTGTTGGCCCTGCAGGGCTGCTGGGTGAGCCTGGCCTTGCAGAGCTGTTGGGCGTGATGGGTTCGATTTCCTGATCCGGGGTGGTATTGTTGATCCTTTGGGTGTGTGTTGTGGGCTCGAAAAAGGTGGTGTCTGCTGTGGGTTGTTCAGGGCAGTCTGTGAACTGCAGCTTTGTTTGGTCCAGGTGCTTTCTGCAAATTTGTCCATTGTCTAGTTTGACTACAAACACCCTACTCCTTCTTTAGCTATCACCTTGCCTGCGATCCACTTGGGGCCATGTCCATAATTTAGCACATACACAGGGTGATTCAGATCAATTTCCCGTAACACAGTGCCTCGACCATCGTTTACATTTTGTTGCTGCCGCCTGCACTCTACCTGATCATGCAGGTTGGGGTGGACTAGCAAGAGTCTGGTTTTAAGTGTCCTTTTCATGAGTAGCTCAGCCGGGGGCACCCCTGTGAGCGAGTGGGGTCTCGTGCGGTAGCTGAGCAGTACTCAGAACAGGCGTGATTGGAGTAAGCTTTCTGTGACTCGTTAAAGGCTCTGTTTGATTGTTTGTACTGCCCGCTCTGCCTGCCCATTGGAGGCTGGTTTAAACGGGGCCGAGGTGACATATTTGATCCCATTACGAGTCATGAATTCTTTAAATTTGGCACCGGAGCAACATGGCCCGTTGTCACTGACCAGTATGTCAGGCAGGCCATGGATGGCAAACATGGCCCTCAGGCTTTCAATGGTGGCGGTGGCGGTGCTCCCTGACATTATTTCACATTCAATCCATTTTGAAAAAGCATCCACCACCACCAGGACCATTTTACCAAGAAATGGGCCCGCATAGTCGACATGGTTTCTCAACCATGGTCTAGAGGGCCAGAACCACAAACTTAGTGGTGCCTCTCTGGGTGCGTTGCTCAACTGAGCACACACGCGGCATTGCCGTATACAGGACTCTAAGTCAGAGTCGATACCGGGCCACCACACGTGGGATCTGGCTATCGCTTTCATCATTACTATACCCGGGTGTGTGCTGTGGAGATCCGAGATGAACGTCTCCTTGCCCTTTTTGGGTAGTGTCATGTTTGTAACCTTCACATAACTGTAACTTTTATGAACAACACTGTACACTGTATACACCTGAGTAATGCACACCTTGGCCACAGGGGGTGAACTTGTGGGAGACACTCCTCACCTGGTCATCCAGGTATATAAAGGGAGATCCCACGGAGGGTCAGCACTTCTTAGTCCTGGAAATAAAAGTTCAGGTCATGTAGTGACTTTGTCTGCAGTACATGCCTCATGTGATTCTATAGTAAGGTGTATGGACACCACATTTGGCGACGAGAAACGGGAACCAACGACCCACGAAGATGGCCACTGGTAGCACAGAGGAACGGTACTGTGTTGGTGAGGACTGGGACGATTTCGTTGAGAGTCTCCAGCAGAGCTTTGTCACGAAGGACTGGCTGGGAGAGGAAGCGGCTGGCAAGCGAAGGGCGCATCTACTGACCAGTTGTGGATCCAAGACGTATGCGCTGATGAAAGACCTGCTCGCACCCGAGAAGCCGGCAGACAAGTCTTTTGAAGAGCTCAGCACTCTGATCGGTGAGCACCTCAAACCGGCGAGCAGTATACACATGGCCCGGCACCCGTTCTACACACACCGGCGTCGGGAAGGACAAAGCATATCAGACTTCGTTGCGGACCTTTGGCGTTTGGCCAGTCTCTGTAAGTTCACAGACGCCTGCAGGGGGGAGATGTTAAGGGATTTTTTCATTGAGGGCATTGGTCATGCCAGGATTTTCAGGAAGTCTATTGAGACCAAGGACTTGACTTTGGAAAGGGCAACGTTGATAGCTCAGACCTTCATGGCAGGGGAAGAGGAGACCAAGATAATTTACGTACGCAGCCCTGGTTCCAACGTGGCGATGGACCAGAGAGTTAACATTGTAAACGAGATTCAGAACCCCGCAGGCAGGCAAGGGCAATTCAACACCACCCAGGCAGCAACAGGATGTAGGGTGGGCCAGCAACAGAGACAATGGCAGGGGGATCGGCAATTCATGCCACCACAAGGGACAATGCACCCCAGAATGGGACCGTTGACACTCAGCAACAGAGTTGCTCAGGAGCAATCAAAGAGACAATCAGAGAGGAATGCCTGTTAACAGTTCCTTTGTTCACAACAATCCCAGCTCATGCTGGAGGTGTGGTAGCAGACATGCAGCGAAAACCTGTAGGTTTCAGCAATTTATCTGCAGAAACTGTAACTTCAGAGGACAGCTGGCCAGAATGTGCAGAAAGCCCATATCGAGGCTAGTCTACGAGGCAGAGGAACCAGAGGAGGGATCTGCAAGGCAGAGTGATGCTTGGGGCAAAGCTATGGACGCTGAAGTCCAGCGGGTTAATGTGGCAGACGTCCACAGTTCGTATACCAAAACGCCACCTATGATGATGAAAGTTCTATTAAATAGCATGGAGCTGGACACAGGAGCCAGCCAGTCACTTATGAGTGCCCAACAATTTGAAAAACTATGGCCACTCAAAACTAACAGGCCCAAACTGGAACGCATTGACACACAGTTACAGACGTACACCAGAGAGATCATCCCAGTACTAGGCAGTGCAAACTTGGTGGTCACACACAATGGATCGGAGAACCGGCTGCCACTCTGGATTGTCCCGGGGAATGGTCCCGTGCTCTTGGGGAGAAGCTGGCTAGCCGAGATGAACTGGAAATGGTGGGATGTGCACGCCATTTCATCTGTGGAACGAAATTCATGCTCACAGGTCCTACAGAAATTTGAGCCACTTTTTCAACCAGGTGTTGGGACTTTTAAGGGCACCAATATAGTGATACGCATCACCCCGGACGCCAGACCAGTGCACCACAAAGCCAGAACCATGCTGTATGTGATGCGTGATAGAATTGAGAGTGAGTTGGACAGGCTGCTAAGAGAGGGTATAATTTTGCCTGTTGAATTCAGTGACTGGGCAAGTCCAATCATTCCTGTCCTTAAAGCAGATGGCTCGGTCAGGATTTGTGGTGACGACAAGGCCACCATCACTACAGGAGTGTCACTACAGGACCAACACCCGTTTCCGAGAGTGGAGAATCTTTTTGCCACACTGGCAGAGGGCAAGCTGTTCACCAAGTTGGACCTCACTTCAGCCTACATAACTCAGGAACTGGCTGAAGAATCCAAGCTTCTGACCACCATCCCTATGCACAAGGGGCTATTCGTTTACAACAGGTGTCCGTTTGGCATTCATTCAGCGGCCGCTATCTTCCAGAGCAACATGGAAAACTTGCTTTAATCCATCCCTGGAACAATCGTATTCCAAGATGACATCCTTATCACGGGTCGAGACACCGAGGAACACCTCCACAACCTGGAGGAGGTGCTACGTCGACTGGACCGGTTGGCTTGCGACTAAAGAAGTCCAAGTGTGTGTTTTTGGCTCCAGAGGTCGAGTTTTTGGGCAGGAGGGTTGCCGCAGACGGGATCCGCCTACCGAATCCAAAATGGAGGCGATCCGTCGTGCGCCCAGGCCCGGCAACACATCGGAGTTGCGGTCATTTCTGGGACGATTGAATTACTTCGGGAACTTTCTGCCGAACTTAAGCACATTGTTGGAGCCACTACACATGCTCCTGCGCAAGGGTTGTGAATGGTTTTGGGTGGACTGCCAAGAACGGGCTTTCAATCGGGTGCGGAATCTGCTTTGTTCTAACAAGCTGTTGACCTTGTACAACCCCTGTAAGAAACTGGTTTTAACGTGTGATGCATCATCCTATGGGGTTGGGTGTGTGTTGCAGCAGAGTAATGATGAGGGCCAACTCCAACCTGTGGCTTATGCCTCCAGGTCGCTCTCCCAGGCAGAACGGGGATATGGGATGGTTGAAAAGGAAGCACTCGCATGTGTCTACGGGATGAAAAAGATGCACCAGTACTTTTTCGGAAGAAGGTTTGAGTTAGAAATGGACCACAAACCGTTAACATCCCTGTTATCTGACAGCAAGGCTGTCAATGCCAATGCGTCAGCTCACATACAGCGGTGGGCCCTCACGCTGGCTGCGTATGACTACACCATACGGCACCGGCCAGGCACCGAAAATTGCGCTGATGTGCTCAGCAGGCTCCCACTGGCGACCACCGAGGGGGCGTCGGAACAAAGTGCGGAGATGGTGATGGCCGTTGAGGTTTTCGACACCGCAGGCTCCCCCATCACAGCCCGTCAGATCAAAATCTGGACCAACAGAGATCCCCTCCTCTCCCTGATAAAGAAATGTGTACTGACTGGGGATTGGGCACCCGCACACGGAGCGTGCCCCGAGGAGGTCAGGCCGTTTCACAGACGGATGGACGAGCTCTCCATCCAAGCCGACTGCCTACTATGGGGCAGCCGCGTAGTAATGCCCCAGAAAGGAAGGGAAGCATTCATCAGGGAACTCCACAGCGAGCACCCAGGCACCGTGTTAATGAAGGCCATTGCCTGGTCACATGTATGGTGGCCGGGAATTGACTCAGACCTAGAACACTGCGTTCGCAGCTGCACGACGTGTGCTCAGTTGGGAAATGCCCCCAGGGAGGCCCCACTCAGCCCGTGGCCCTGGCCCACCAGGCCATGGTCACGTATTCACGTAGACTACGCAGGCCCGTTCATGGGAAAAATGTTCCTGATTGTTGTCGATACATACTCGAAATGGATCGAGTGCATCATATTGAATTCGTGCACGACATCCACCACTGTGGAGAGTTTGCGTACGGTCTTTGCGACCCACGGCTTGCCGGACATCCTGGTTAGCGACAGCGGCCCATGTTTCACAAGCTATGAATTCCCGGAGTTTATGTCGGGTAATGGTATCAAACACGTCAGGACTGCACCGTTCAAGCCGGCTTCCAATGGCCAGGTGGAACGTACGGTTCAAATCATAAAACAGGGCATGTTCCGGATTCAAAGACCCTCCCTTCAGTACCGCCTATCGCGCCTCCTGCTGGCCTATAGGTCCCGGCCGCATTCACTCACAGGAGTCCCGCCCGTGGAACTACTCATGAAACGCATGCTTAAAACGCGGCTGTCCCTCATTCATCCAGCCCTGTCAGACATTGAAGAGGGCAAGCGCCAGTCCCAAATCGAGTGCCATGCTTGCAACTCAATGGGGAGATGCATAGAAATCGATGACCCTGTATTATTTCTCAATCATGCTTTGGGACCCAAGTGGCTTGAAGGTACTGTATTTGGCAAAGAGGGGTATAGGGTCATAGTGGTCAGACTTAACAATGGGCAGATGTGCCGCAAACATCTGGACCAAGTAAAGAAAAGGTTCAGCATGGACATTGAGGAACCTGAGGAAGATCATGAGATGTCACCCACACCACTGCCATTGAGCGAGCAACAAGGACATTCACCAGCATGCACAGTCCCTGCGGGCAGCCCAGACAGGCCGGAATCACCTCAGGCGACAGAGACGCATGCCAACGCCCAAGCACCAGAGCCCCAACTGCGGCACTCCACGAGAGAGCGTCGACCATCTGAAAGACTCAATCTTTGACCCAAAGTCATTGGGGGGAGGTGATGTCATGTTTGTAATCTTCACATAACTGTAACCTTTAAGAACAACACTGTACACTGTGTACACCTGAGTAATGTACACCTTGACCACAGGGGGTGAACTTGTGGGAAACACTCCTCACCTGGTCATCCAGGTATATAAAGGGAGGTCCCACGCAGGGTCAGCACTTCTTGGTCCTGGAAATAAAGGTTCAGGTCACGTAGTGACTTTGTCTGCAGTACATGCCTCGTGTGATTTTATACTAAGGTGTAAGGACACCACAGGTAGCACTACGCGGTTACCCCACAACAGGCAGACTGCCTGAATGGACAGCTCGTCCGTTCGCCGCTGGAACAGCTTGATTGGCTCTTGCATTTCAATGGGGATGCTGGCCCAGCTCCCATGCAGTACACAGTTTTTTACTAGGGATAGCAGAGGATCTTGGCTTGTCCAAGTCCTAATCTGGCAGGCTGTGACAGGTGATTTATCATTTTCAAACGCTTCCGTGATCATCAACAAGTCTACGGGCTGCGCCACCATCAACAAGTTTGCAGGCTGCGCCATTTCCACCCCCGTGGTGGGCAATGGTAGCTGACTGAGAGCATCTGCACAATTCTCGGTGCCCGGCCTGTGGCGGATGGTATAGTTATACGCTGATAGCGGGAGTGCCCACCTTTGTATGCAGGCTGAGGCATAAGTATTTATCCCTTGTTTTCAGCGAACAGGGATATGAGGGGCTTGTGATCGGTTTCCAACTCAAATTTGAGGCCAAACAGGTACTGATGCATTTTCTTTACCCCGAACACACACGCCTTTTTCTCAATCATACTGTAGGCCCTCTCGGCCTTGGACAAGCTCCTGGAGGCATAGGCGACAGGTTGCAACTTCCCCGCAACATTAGCTTATTGTAATACACACCCGTACGACGATGCATCACATGCTAACACAAGTCTTTGACATGGGTTATACAATACAAGCAGCTTGTTGGAGCATAAAATGTTTCTGGCTTTCTCAAAAGCAATTACTTGTTTTTTTCCCCATACCCAGTTCTCACCTTTACGCAATAATACATGTAGGGGCTCTAAGAGGGTGCTTAACCCCAGTAGGAAGTTACCAAAATAGTTGAGGAGTCCCAGGAACGACCGCAGCTCTGTGACGTTCTGTGTCCTGGGCGCATTCCTGATAGCCTCTGTCTTGGTGTCTATGGGCCGAATGCCATCCGCCGCGATCTTTCTCCCCAAAAACACCACTTCTGTTGCCATGAAGACACCACTTCTGTTGCCACGATCTCTTCAGCCACAGCCCGACGCGATCCAGTCGCTGGAGGGCCTCCTCCAGGTTTTGAAGGTGCTTGACGGTGTCCTGACCCGTGACCAATACGTCGTCCTGAAAAACCACCGTGCATGGTACCGACTTGAGTAGGCTCTCCATGTTTCTCTGGAAGATCGCTGCAGCCAATTGAATTCCAAACGGGCATCTGTTATAGATGAACAGTCCCTTGTGCGTGTTGATGCAGGTGAGGACCTTTGAAGACTCCTCCAGCTCCTGCGTCATGTAGGCTGACGTCAGGTCGAGCTTGGTGAACGTCTTGCCTCCTGCCAGCGTCACAAATAGGTCGTCTACCTTAGGTAGCGGGTATTGGTCCTGTAGCGAGAAACGATTAATAGTTACTTTATAATCACCACAAATCCTGACCGTGCCATCACTTTTGAGTACTGGAACAATCGGGCTGGCCCACTCGCTGAAGTCCATTGGAGAGATGATGCCCTCGCATTGCAGCCTGTCCAGCTCGATTTCCACTCTCTCCCTCATCATGTGAGGTTCCGCTCGAGCCTTGTGGCGAATGGGTCGTGCCTCTGGGACCAAGTGGATCCGCACCTTCGCCCGGAAAAGTTTCCAATGCCTGGCTCAAAAAGGGAAGGAAATTTGTTAAGAACCTGGGTACATGAGACCTCATCAACATGTGATAGCGCTCGGATGTCATCCCAATTCCAGCGGAGTTGGCCCAGCCAGCTCCTTCCAAGCAGTGCGGGGCCATCGCCCGGGACAATCCAGAGTGGCAGTTCATGCATCGAGCCCTCGTATGTGGCCTTGACCATGGCGCTGCCCAAGACAGTGATGAGCTCTTTGGTGTAGGTTCTCAGTTTTGTGTGGATGGAGCTCAGGGCTGGTCTGAGTGCCTTGTTGCACCACAGTCTCTCAAACATCATTTTACTCATGATGGATTGGCTAGCGCCAGTGTCCAGTTCCATGGCTACCGGTAAGCCATTCAATTTTACATTTAGCATTATAGGTGGACATTTTGTTGAAAATGTGTGCATCCCGTGTGCTTCATCATTTGTCTCCTCTCTCTGAGGCTCAAAATTGCTTTGATTCACCATGGACCGATCTTCCTCTGCCACGTGGTGGTTAGCAGGTTTTGCAGAGCTTGCAGCTCGTCTGCAAGCTTGTTGGAGGTGCCCCATTGTTCCACAGTTCTTGCAAACATACCTTTTGAAGCAGCATGAATAGGCTGAATAGAAGCCTCCACAACGCCAACAAGGTGTGAATTGCCTTGCATTCATCCTTTGTTGCGGATTCTGAGTCATCTGGGTCACCTGCTGGCAGTTGCAGACTTGTGGTTTCTGCCCTGTACATTTCTGCTCGCAAACACAGTTCCAGTTATTTTATGAACATTGCTAGCACTTGTGTGCTGAGAGATTAGTTTGGTGTTACCACTGGTGGACATAAACGCCTGTGCTATCGCAATGGCCTTACTGAGGGTCGGTGTCTCAATAGTCAAAAGTTTTTGAAGGATGGGGCCTCGTGGTCAATGCCCAATACAAAAAAGTCTCTGAGCATCTGCTCCAGGTAGCCATCAAACTCACATTGTCCTGCAAGTCGCCTTAGCTCGGTGACGTAGCTCGCCACTTCCTGACCTTCAGATCGCTAGCACGTGTAGAACCAATATCTCACCATCAGCACGCTCTCCCTTGGGCTAAGATGCTCCCGAACCAGTGCACACAGCTCCTCATATGACTTATCTGTGGGTTTCACCGGAGCCAGAAGATTCTTCATGAGGCTGCAGGTCGGTGCCCCACAGACCGTGAGGAGGACCGCTCTCCTTTTTGCAGCGCTTCCTTCTCCATCCAGCTCGTTGGCTACAAAGTACTAGTCTAGCCATTCGACATAGACTTCCCAGTCCTCTCCCTCTGAGAACTTCTCCAGGATGCCCACAGTTTGCTGCATCTTTGCGTTGGATTTGTGTACTCGTTGCCAGTTGTTGTGTTCCTAACACAGATGAGATTGCACACAGGGAGGTTAAAGTAACAGTGACTTTAGTTTTTATTAAGACACTCCAGAGTGAGGAACAGGCCTTAGGGGCCAGCTTATATACAGTGCTCCCTAGTGGTGGAATATGGAAGTGCATGCTTTACAGATACACAACAAGCTTAAGTTAGTGTGTGATGCTTCCAGCTAGGGTGTGGGAGCTATCATAAGCCATGAAATAGATGTCGGCTAAGAGAAACCAATCATGTTTGCATCGCGAACCTTCACAAAGAGCAAAAGAAATTATGCGCAAATTTAAAAAGAAGCACTCGCCATAGTGTTTGGAATGAAGAAATTCAAACAGTTCCTGATCCTGAAAGTTTACCCTCATAACCAATCACAAACCGCTCCTAGCAATTTTGGGGCCCAAATCTGTAATCCCTGCAGTGGCCACAGCAAGAATGCAACACTGGGCAGTGTTGTTGTTACAATGTGACTACATGACTGAATAGCGCACTTCAAAGCAAAACGCAACCGCAGATGCCTTGTCCAGTTTGCCACATGAGGACTTATGTGTTGAGAATGAAGGTGCAATCTTCACACTCGTTACAGTGACAAAGACTTTCCCGTGAATGCAATTGAGATTGAAGATGAGACTCAAAAGGTCTCTACTGAAAAGAGTGAATGGATGGACTGATCAGTGTATGGACACAGAATTGGAACCAATCCATAACCATCGTAATGAATTGTCTTGTGAGGAAGGTTGTATCCAATGGGGAAACAAAGTGGTGGTTCCTGCTTCTTTGAAAAATAGAATTCTGGCCAAACTTCATACTGAGCATCCAGGGATCGTCAGTATGAAATCAATTGCAATTGGAGAGTGATCTTGAATCACATGTCAACAAATGCAGCGTTTGCCAAAATTGCAGAAACAAACCACCCAAAACTCCACTACAACCCAAGTCATGGCCAAGTAGATCTTTTCAGACTGTACAAGTAGACTTCTGTGAGAAAGCAGATGATTATATCCTGGTACTTGTAGATAGTCACTTCAAGTGGAATGAAGTGAAACATATTAGTTCAAACAAGTCTGAGATAGAAACTGGATCATCTTTGAGTTCAGAACCAAAACAAAACAGTCCAAAAATTGATTCAACGCCAAAACCTGCTGTAAGGAGATCAGGAAGGCTCCACAAACCTGTTATTAAACTGGATTTGTAGCTCATTTAAAATAAAAAAGTCAGGAGTTTTTGTTAGGTGCTACATGCAATGCTGGGAAATGTGGGACCATAGTTTTGTTGTTGTTATGTATTTAACCCTTTGTAACCTGCATTACACCTGACCACCAGAGGGTCCACCTGTTGGAGTACCAAGGGACCCAGCATCCCTTGGGAGCACAGTATATAAGCAGGCCACCCACGAGGTAACTGCACTCTGGAATCTTAATAAAGGAGCTAAAGTCACACTTGCTCATTATACACAATACTCAGCCTCAATCATTACAAGTATAACAATTGGCGACGAGGTAACGAACAATCACATGAAAATGCAAAGAACAGTCGGCATCCTGGACTAGTTCTCAGAAGGGCATGATTGGGAGTCCTTCGTGGATAGACTCGACCAATACTTCGTGGCCAACGTGCTGGAAGGGGACGGGTACACTACCCATCGAAGGGCGATCCTCCTAACCGTCCATGGGGCAACAACCTATGGCCTCATGAAGAATCGCCTGGGCCTGGCAAAACCAACAGAGAAGCCCTACGAAGAATGGTCCGGGAGCACCTAAATCCGAAGGAAAGCGTTTTGATGGTGAGATATCGGTTCTACACGTGTCAACGATCAGAGGGCCAGGAAGTGGTGAGCTACTTCGCCGAACTAAGGCGCCTCGCAAGAGTTTGAGGGATTCGTAGAACCAATGCTCAGAGACTTTTTTGTACTGGCCATTGTGCATGAGACAATCCTTCGAAAACTGCTGACTGTAGAAACTCCGAATCTAAGTAAAGCCATAACGATAGCCCAGGTATTTATGTCCACCAGCGACAACACCAAGCAGATTTCGCAGAACAAAGAAGTTTCGGCCAGTACTGTGCATAAAGTAACGTCGGTTTTGAGCAGAAATGTACAGGGCAGAACGTACATGCCGGCTGCTGTGGCCTGACCTCAATTGACCCAGAGTCCGCCATCAACTGTTAATGCGAGGCAGTTAACACCCTGTTGGCGCTGCGGAGGTGATCATCGGCCCCATCAATGCCGTTTTGAGCACTATGCGTGCAATGGTTGCAGAACAATGTGACACCTCCAACGAATGTGCAGGTGAGCTGCAAACCCTGCAAACCACCACGTTGCAGAGGAATATCGATCTACAGTGGATCAGGCTGAATTGGAGACTGGTACTGAGGAGGCAGAAGTGTACGGGGTACACACGTTCACAACGAAATGTCCACCAATAATGTTGAAAGTTGAACTGAACGGCATTCCAGTATCTACGGAGTTGGACACGGGGGCAAGTCAGTCCATAATGAGTAAAAAGGCCTTTGACAGGCTGTGGGGAAATAAGGGACACAGGCCCAAGTTCAGCCCCATTCGCTCCAAACTAAGGACTTACACCATGGAACTGATCCCTGTAATTGGCAGTGCAGAAGTCAAAGTCCCCTACGACGGAGCAGTACACGAACTCCCACTCTGGATTGTACCAGGGATGGCCCCACGTTGTTTGGCAGAAGCTGGCTGGGAAAAATCCGCTGGAACTGGGACAACATCCGAGCGCTTTTGCCCGTCGACGACGCCTCATGTACCCAGGTTCTGAGCAAGTTCCCATCGTTATTCGAGCTAGGCATTGGAACCTTCTCGGGGGTGAAAGTGCAGATCCATTTGGTTCCCGGTACGTGACCCATCCACCACAAGGCTTGGGTGGTACCGTACATGATGCGTGAAAAAGTGGAAATTGAGCTGAACAGGCTGCAGCGATAAGGCATCATCGTGCCGGTGGAATTCAATGCCCAGGCAAGTCCGATTGTTCCAGTACTCAAGGATGGCACGGTTAGAATTTGTGGGGACTATAAAGTAACGATTAACCGTTTTTCGCTGCAGGACCAGTACCCGCTACCCAAGGCAGACGACCTATTTGCAACCTTGGCAGGAGGGAAGACGTTCACCAAGCTGGATCTGACCTCGGCCTACATGATGCAGGAGCTGGAGGAGTCTTCGAAAGGCCTCACCTGCATCAACACGCACAAAGGTCTGTTTATCTACAACCGGTGCCCGTTCGGGATTTGGTCGGCTGCGGCAATTTTCCAGCGGAACACGGAGAGCCTGTTAAAGTCGGTTCCTTGTATAGTGGTCTTCCAGGACGACATATTAGTTACAGGTCGGGACACCATGGAGCACTTGAAGAATCTGGAGGAGGGTATTAGTCGATTGGATCGCTTAGGGCTCAGGTTGAAATGCTCGAAGTGTGTTTTCCTGGCACAGGATGTCGAATTCTTAGGAAGGAGAATTGCAGCAGACGGCATCAGACCCACCGACACCAAGACGGAGGCCATCAAGAATGCGCCGCGACCACAGAACGTGAGGGAGCTGCGGTAGTTCCTGGAACTCCTTAACTATTTCGGTAATTTCCTACCTGGGTTAAGCACCCTGCTAGAACGCCTACATGCGCTACTGCACAAAGGAGACAACTGGGTATGGGGGAATTCACAAGAGGCTGCCTTTAAGAAAGCCAGAAGTCTATTGTGTTCGAACAAACTGATTATCCTGTATAACCAATGCAAATGATTGGTGCTAGCTTGCGATGCGTCGTCACATGGGGTCGGGTGTGGTTACAACAGGCTAACGAATCGGGGATTTTGCAACCGATCGCTTATGCGTCCAGGAGTTTGTCCAAGGCCGAAAGGGACTACAGCATGGTTGAAAAAGAGGCTCTGGCGTGTATTTACGGGGTAAAAAAAATGCACCAGTACTTATTTGGCCTCAAGTTTGAGCTTGAAACTGATCACAAGCTGCTCATATCGCTGTTCTCTGAGAGCAAAGGGATTAATACCAATGCCTCTGCCCGCATCCAAAGATGGGCGCTCACACTGTCGGTTTACAACTATGTAATCCGCCACAGACCAGGCATAGAGAACTGCGCAGATGCTCTCAGTCGGCTACCATTGCCCACCACCGGGGTGGAAATCGCACAACCAGTGGACTTGCTCATGGTCATGGAGGCATTTGAGAAGGAGAAGTCCCCCGTTACGGCCCGCCAGATCAGGATCTGGACCAGCCAGGATCCTTTACTGCCCTTGGTAATAAACTGTGCCCTCCATGGGAACTGGTCCGGCATCCCAGTGGAGAAACAGGAGGCAATTAAACCATTCCACAGACACACAGACGAGTTGTCCCTGCAGGCAGTCTGTCTATTGTGGGGCAATTGCATGGTCTTGCCCAAGAAAGGCAGAGACACATTCATATGTGAATTGCACAACACCCACCCAGGCATCGTAATGATGAAAGCTATAGCCAGATCCCATGTATGGTGGCCTGGCATCGACTCAGATTTAGAATCATTCGTGCGCCTGTGCAACACTTGCTCTCAGTTGAGCAATGCACCCAGCGAGACACCGCTAAGTTTGTGGTCATGGCCATCCAAACCGTGGTCCTGGATCCATGTAGACTATGCGGACCAATTCCTGGGCAAAATGTTTTTGGTTGTCGTGGACGCTTACTCAAAATAGATTGAATGTGCAATAATGTCGGGAAGCACATCCACGGCCACCATCGAAAGCCTACGAGCCATGTTTGTCATGCACGGCTTGCCGGATGTCCCAGTCAGCGACAATGGGCCGTGCTTCACCAGTGCTGAATTCAAGGAATTCATGACCCGCACCCGGATTAAACATGTCACATCTGCCCCGTTCAAGCCCGCATCCAATGGCCAGGCAGAATGGGCAGTTCAGATCATCAAGCAAAGCTTGAAACGTGTGTCGGAAGGCTCCCTGCAGACCCGGTTGTCCCGAGTGCTGCTCAGCTACCGCACCAGACCCCACTCACTCACCGGGATTCCCCCAGCTGAGCTGCTCATGAAAAGGGTGCTTAAAACAAGGCTCCCTCTTGTCCACCCTTAACTCCATGATCACGTGAAGGGCAAGCGGCATCAACAAAGTGTGTACCATGACCGCGCAAATTTGTCACGCGATATTGAGATCATTGATTCTGTGTTTGTGCTCAATTATGGGCATGATTCCAAATGGCTTGCTGGCACGATCACAGCCAACAAGGGGAGTGGGGTTTTTCAGGTCAAGCTGACCAATGGACAAACACACAGAAAAGATTTGGACCAAATAAAATTGCGGTTCACCAACAGCTACAAACAACCAGCAACTTTGACCTTCCAACACACACACACAAGTGGTAATTGACATCATAGTTGACCACGAAACCAAATTCATCATCGCCAGCAGCCCGGCAAGGCCAGCTGCCCAACAGCCCAGTGAAGAGCTGATCAAACCACCCACACCCACATTTGTACCGAGACGATAGACAAGGGAGCGTAAAGCCCCAGATCGTCTCACCTTGTAAATAAGTGTACTGTTGACTTCACGGGGGAGTGATGTTATGTATTTAACCCTTTGGAGCATTGGCTATCCTCACTGGGATACAGTTCGACAAAGCTGGTCTCCCACTGATACCTCATCCAACTGCATTACACCTGACCACCAGAGGGGACACTTGTTGGAGTACCAAGGGATCCCAGCATCCCTTGTGAGCACAGTATATAAGCAGGTCACCCACGAGGTACCTGCACTCTGGAATCTTAATAAAGGAGCTAAGGTCACACTTGCTCATTATACACAGTACTCAGCCTCCCCATTTATTACGAGTATAACAGTTGTCATCATAGGCAGTCCCTCAGAATACAGGAAGACTTGCTTCCACTCCTAAAGTGAGTTCTTTGGTGGCTGAACAGTCCAACACGAGAGCCACAAACCCTGTCACAGGTGGGTCAGAGATTCGTCAGGGGAAGGGGGGGTGGCACTGATTTACCACACGCTCCTTCCGCTGCCTGCGCCTGACCTCTTCATGCTCGCAGCGTTGAGATTCGAAGAGCAATTGCTTAGGGAGTCTCGTGTCTGGCATGCGAACTAAGTGGCCTGCCCAGCGAAGCTGATTGAGTGTGGTTAGTGCTTCAATGCTGGGGATGTTAGCCTGGGCGAGGACACTGATGTTGGTGCGTCTGTCCTCTCAGGGGATTTGCAGGATCTTGCGGAGACATCGTTGGTGATATATCTCCAGCGACTTGATGTGTCTTCTGTAAGTCGTCCATGTCTCTGATCCATACAGGAAGGCGGATATTATTACAGCCCTGTAGACCTTGAGCTTGGTGGTAGGTTTGAGGGCCTGGTCTTTGAACACTCTTTTCCTCAGGTGGCCGAAGGCTACACTGGAGCACTGGAGGCAATGTTGAATCTCTGCATCAATGTCTGCCTTTGTTGACAAGAGGCTCCCGAGGTATGGGAAGTGGCCCACATTGTCGAGGGCCGCGCCGTGAACCTTGATGACTGGGGGATGGTGCTATGCGGCGATGACAGGCTGGTGGAGGACCTTTGTCTTATGGACGTTAAGCGTAAGGCCCATGCTTTTATATGCCTCGGTGAATACATCGACTGTATCCTGGAGTTCAGCCTCAGAATTTGGGCAGACGCAGGCATCGTCCCCATACTGCAGTTGAACGACAGAGGTTTGCGCGATCTTGGACCTGGCCTGGAGGTGGCATAGGTTAAACAGCTTCCCACTGGTTCTGTAGTTTAGTTCCACTCCATCGGGAGCTTGTTGACAGTGAATTGGAACATGGCAGCGAGGAAGATTGAGAAGAGGGTTGGAGCGACACAAGATTTGTTGTATTTGAGAGGGAAATAAGGGGGGAAGCAGTGTAATATATTATCAGATGGTTTGGTATGAGCATGCTCAGTTCGCTCTGGTGAAATAAAGCAAGCACATGGACTAGCAACTCAATGTGTCTCTGTCTTTTGTTTGTTCTACCCAAGTATATTACACCTGTAATAATCACGCTCTCCATTTGGCCAAGATTATCAGGACAGAGGCAAATTAATATTGCAGCCTCCCAGCATTGGTGATGTCATGTGCTGGGAGCATGGACTCCAGGGAGGGGCTGGGAGCAGAAATATGCAGGTGATACTTCTGTGTGATGGCGACTGAAATGTGCTGCAAAGACTGTCTTGCAATATCTGTTCTTTCGCATTGGGCTAGACTTTCCACTTTTTTTGTATCGATACCCCCCACTTAACGTCCATTTTAATGCTGAGATGAAGTATAACGCCTAGATATCACCCATTTAGGCACAAAATGGAAACTAATGCCCACTTATCACTTACTTATCGCCCAGCGTTACTTTCGGCATGTACTTAACGCCGATATTTAATAATACCACCCGCCCATTTTTTTTGTCGTAAAGATCAGAATGGCCGAAACTAATGGCCATAGTATTGCCGAGCGTTACTTTCGGCACCTTGACCACATATCGCCGAAAATATCGCTCGCCAAAAAACCCGCTGAGAAAAAATTATTCTCACCTGAATTAAACCCAGCGGTATGGACGCCATTTTGTAAATTGGAGGTCGGTTCATATAAACGGCTGCTTCAACTTCTGGGGAGTTTTGATGTACTCTGGAGGACTTTTAAGGTGATTTGAACATCTGAGCAAACATCTTATCATACTGTGGACAATTTTAATTTATTTTAGGTGACTTAGTAGGTACATTTATTGTTTATGTGCAATAGGTATAATACTGATAGTTATTGTGATGGGGCCTTTAATTTCTCAGCCTGTCTTGATGACTACGCACATGCTGCAGACTAGAGCTGGCAGAAGGTATATTCAACAGCATTATGTGCTTAATCAAAGATGTGCCAGGCTGCTGAGGAGGACGAGACCTTACATCCCATGCACTTACAGGGAGAAGCGGTCTTACCTGAACTTGTCTGATAACACATGCCTTAGGAGACTGCGCTTCCAGAAAGAGGTTATCAGTGAGATATGCCAGCTCATCAGGGGAGATGTGTAGCTTGCCAGCACCATCAGGACGCACTATCCATTGAGGTCAAGGTCACTGCGGCACTTGCCTTCTATGCATCAGATTCCTTTCGGGCCTCAGCTGCCGACATTTGCGCTATATCTCAGCATGCTACACATTGCTGCATTCGACAAGTCACTGAAGCCCTTTACGCACGCAGGATGGACTTTATCAGCTTCCCCATGACCAGGGAGGCACAGACTGAGAGGGCTCTAGGATTCTCCAGAATTGCAAACTTTCCCAAAGTGCAATGAGCAATAGACTATACGCACATTGCCATGTGGGCACCTTTTCAGGATGCAGAGGTTTGTCGGAACCTAAAGGTATTCGACTCACTGAATGTGCAACTCGTTGTTGACCGCCAGCAAATTATAATGGCAGTAAATGCAAAATTTCCGGGCAGCATCCATGATGCCCACATCCTGCGTGAGAGCGCTGTATCTGACATGTTTACCAGTCAGCCACAAGGTCAATGCTGGATGCTTGGTGACAAAGGATATGGGCTCACCACCTGGCTGATGAACCCCCTGCGTAACACCCACACAGAAGCCGAGAAGCGATACAATGAGAGCCACAGAGCCACATGTAATTTTGTCGAGAATACCATTGGACTGCTTAAGCAGCACTTTTGATGCCTGGACCATTCAGGAGGTGAGCTACAATACCACCCTGAGCAGGTAGCTCAATTCGTGGTGGTGTGCTGCAAGCTGCACAAATTGGCTATCAGGAGGGGACAAGAATTGCCAGAAGGGTCTGTTGGTCCACCTCAGGAGAGAGAGGAAGAGGAGGACAAGGAGGTGGACGCTGAACTCAGGTCAGACAATTAGGCTGATGACAAAACCATGCCCCCGCCCCCCTCTAGACCACAGGAAAGGGCCCGTGGTGGCTACATAGCTGCAAGACTCTTACGTCAGCAGCTCATAAATGAGCGTTTGCTTGAAATAACGTTGGTGGTATTTACAAAGCTGCAAGACTAATGTGTCTGCAGCTCATACATGAATGCTGTGCATTACCTTGGTGACAGTTAAAGTTTAAGTTGATTCAAATTAAGTTTAATTATCCCCTTTCATGTTAAGGAATCACCAGTGTGTAACGGTGCAGCTATCTGAGACATTGCGCAACAAGGTTATATTAAATAAAAAACATTTAATGAGAACATTTGTAAGAAATCATAATTATAACTGTAAATAACATCCCACACCAGCACCCCACTCCACAACAAATTTATAACATTTATATCACTCATTCAATGTTTAACACTTCCAACAACACTTCATAAACATAGAACACAAATGCAAAGTAACAAGGTGCCCTCCTCCCCACAAACCTCCCAACAAAATAGCAGCAACAACATGAAAATACTGTGACCAAGACAACATCTGTGGCCATGCACATCACTTTCCTTTTCCCCGCCCTGCTCCTCCTCCCCACGTCTACCCCTTCCCCTCCTGACTCCAAGCCGCCTGGCCGAGGAGCTCCTCAGGCGTTGCTTCATTGGGGGTGATGACGGCAGAACCGCTGCTTGGATGGATTCGGGAGAGGACGGTCCCGAGGTGGAAACGTGCTCCGATCCAGAAGCAAGATCTTCCTCCTGGTTCTTACGTGTCATTGGCAATGGGGGTGCGGCATCTTGGGGTGCAGTGCCATGCTCCGGGACCACTGGCAGGTCTCTGCCACCAGTGTTCCTGGCTATCACCTTCAGGGCCTCCACCATCTGCGGCACGTACTCGCTCATGGTGGCGGACATGCAGGCCATCTGTTGGGATATGCCCCCCAATTGTCTGTTGGATCTGCTGACCTATGTCAACACTCCTCCTGGACAAGTGAACCTTGTCCCCGCTCAAATCTGCCGCTTGTGGAGCAGACCTGCTGCATCGAACCAACCTCCGCTTGGTCGGTGCCATCCTGGAGACACCTCAGGTGCCCTGCAGCAAGGTGCTTGGGCCCGGTACCTCCACAGTGGAGGAGGGAATGGCCGCAGGAGCACTAGATTTCATGTGTGTCGACTGCATTAGTTTGGCCATGCAGGTGCCTCGAAGTCCGCACTCTCATCCGTGGAGAAGGCACCCAGCAGCTCCACGGGCGATAATCGGGGCTCCTCAACACCAGATGCACGATCGTCCGGTGAGTCCGGCCCCGCACCCCCAGCTTCTGGGCTCGATGTTCTTGCTTGGAGCCATGCTGCTGGCTGAGCTACAAAACATAAATGAGGTTATTAGAGGAGAAGGGGGTGCTAGGGTCATAAGATGATTCCAAAGCTACGCACAGCATATGCACGACAAAAGCACCACCGCTATCAAAATCGTCACAGACATCACATTTCATTTCATGACCATGACCAAATTCTGCATTGCAATGATTTTCATGAGGCCGTCATTATTTAGAGAACACTTTTATTAATCATCTATCATATATTATTGGCCAGATATGAGTGGGCGTGGCATCTATTGACTTTACGCAATGTTGTATAATTTACTCACGTGGCATCACATCAGGTTCTTCAGCTGCATGCATGGCCGACCGGGTTGACTCCCCACTAGTGTCAGCACCCACTCCTCTATGTCGATGAGCTCGACGGTGACTGGTGACCCGCCACCCGTTCACCTCTGCTCGGCTCTATTCTTCGAAAGCTTCCTCTGTAAAAGGTAACCAACACAACATGGTATGAGATCATTGCATGAGATCATTGCTAGGTATTGTCACAGAGACTGATACAACACACAATCGACAGATGTAATCATGATTATTATGATAATGATCATTCTTTACCTAAAGATGCACACCGTATACGCAGGCTTTGAGTAAAATATTCCCGTATTAAGTGCAAGACATCACAGCTGATTTTAATCAATTATTACGCTTTCAAATCAAATTATATAAATATGTAAGTACATGTAAATAAATGTAATACTTACTCTGGCGGATCTGACATTGTCATTCCAGCGCTTGCGGCACTGGTTGCCTTCACACACCTCGTTGGTCGACGACGAGACCACCTCGGCTATGTCGGCCCATATCCTCTGGTAGAACTTTGGGATGGGCTTACCATGCCCTCCCTGGGTCAATTGACCCCAACATGACCCCAGCATGACTCCACCTCCTGCAGGAGGGAGGCATTTGCCTTGTCAGAGAATCTCCTCACTTGTTTGCATCCTCCCAATTGTTCCTCTTTCACCTCACTGCTTTCGTCAACGTCCTCAGACTCCACAGCGTGCTGTGTCACCTCCTCCAACCCTTCCATTTAAATATTATTTTTTCAATAAAAACTCAGTGGCAACCAAGTTCTTTGTGCTCAGCAGTCTTTTTGCTGCTGGTAAATCTCCCTCCTGCCTCCCACAATAGCCAAACACCCACACAACACACCCACACACGCTTTCAGTTCCTCTCTGCTCCCTCTCTCCCTCTCTCCTCTTCTGCGCATGTATTGATGACTCCTGAAACACGAGAAATGACCACTGCCATGCCGTTGCTATGGACGCCGACTCTTTACGGCAGAAGGTCAAAAAAATTTAACGCAAACGCCCATTTAAGATTGCTCGCGGTAATGCCCATTTTATAAAATGAAAAGTTGAGGTTTTCAAATGGGCAATAATCCAGTGATTTCAAAACCTATATTTATCGCCAACGCTGGAAATAATGCCCAATTTGGGGTGATCTACACAAAAGTGGAAAGTCTAGCCCATTGTCTTTCTGTAGGGCTGCCTGAGGTGCAGCTGTTTGGAGGGACAGAAGTAGAAGGCCCATTCACTTCGTATCGCACTCCATCAGGTGTTGTCTGCCTTCTGGTACCTTATCCAAGTGGCTACTCTTGAGGTATCAATCTAAACATTAAGGGGGAGAATTTCCTTTGGTTTCTGACATAATAACACCATATTCATGTGTAGAAATTGGGGTGGGACCTAATTACACTGTGTTTCTGCCCTTTTTAACACCAACTAAAATTTCAACTGGCCGCATGCAGGTGAAAATTCGTCACTTGGGCAAGGTAGTCCAGGACTGACGATGACCAGGCTTTCAACAGAGGAGGGAATAAAATGAGAAAACTAAGAATACAATAAAAAGTTAATGGAGAACAAAAAATGATAAAAATGTTAAAATGAACAATACTTAGTTGTACTTTTAATGGATACTGATACTAGCTCTTACACCACTCCTCCCCACAAAGGGATAGAAGATTATCTCAAAAATCTAAACCTTTGTGCCTAAGCTTCAAATATTTGCTGACAAGGAACATAGGAGCACAGGAATTGCTAGAATAAAAAAGACAAAGATCCATCTCGCTTGCCTTCTACCAGGAGTTATATGATACAAATATAATAGAGTTGCTAACTAATCATTGCATTCAGTCTCCATCAATTAGTCTACAACAGACCCAGACAGGACACGAGGCATGACGTGTTAAGAATCTTAACTGAATGATAATTGTGAAAATGGGAAAGGACATCTTAAATAAGGTGTCCACCACTTTTGGACCAAGTCTAAACAATGGAAATTCTTATCATCCCAGTTCATGCAAGATTGATTGTTATCAGATTAATGAATGTCTAAAATGACTTTGAAAAAGTAAAGCAGAGAGAAATCCTAAACTGGTTACATAGATAATGAAAACAACCTTTATCCTTTCTGAATAGTTTGAGGTAATGCTCTAGTGAGCATAAGTACAAACAAGTAGGAGGTACAAAATTTGATGGGTGTTCATAAGCAACTGAATTGGCTACAACCACAGATAGGAGAAAGATGCGCATTGAAGCACATGAAGCAACCAATGTTTGGGGATAAAATGAGTAGTAATGGAACAATAATGCTATTTGCCTAACTGAAAAATGGTGCTGCAAAGAGCGGAAATTAAATTATTGCCAGACAGAACAGTACCAAAAAGAGCCATTTTGTTTTTTTTTACTGTTCTTTCTTTTCCCTTCAATTTCTACTCTTCCTCACATCCTGCTCACATTAGAATCTTAAAATAGAATCATATAATGGTTACAGCACAGATGGAGGCCATTCGGCCCGTCGAGCCTGTGCCGGCTCGCTGCAAGAGTACTTCAGCTAGTCCCACTCCCCCACCCTTTCCCCGTAGCCCTGAAATTTGTTTTCCTTCAGGTACTTATCCAATTCCCTTTTGGAAGCTGCAATTGAGTCTGCCTCCACCACACTTTCAGACAGTGCATTCCAAATCCTAACCACTCACTGTGTAAAAAGATTTTCCTCATGTCATCTTTGGTACTTCTGCCAATCACCTTACATCTGTGTCCTCTGGTTCACGACTCTTCTGCCAATGGGAACAGTCACTGACTTCATGCAGAGTTTCAGTTGCTTCCTGCAATTCGCCATATGGCAATTCGATCATGAAAGTGAGTGTCAGCAGGCTACTCAAAGTGTGGGCGGGGTGGGGATATCACAAATGAACTCAATCTAGTGCTCAGCCAACATCCATACATGCTTATTTCCAACAAGAGTTGGATAATGATGAGGAATTGGAATCATAGCCAATTTCAACTCCCTAAACTCGAGATGGAAAGGCCAATTGCAGTATCCTAAGTACAGGTATTACCCTGGCTGGAATCAAGAAATTTGGTACAGAGTGGGGATTAAACCTGTGACCATTCTAGCATGTATGGCTCAGCTAGCATTGCCTTTGTTATGTACGCAAACCTCACCAATGAGTAAGACTTTCCACCAGGGGGCACACCTGTGGGAGACCTAAGGGTCATCTGTGCACACTGGGCAAGCAGGTATAATAGGTCACAATGGTTTGAGCTTACAACACAGTTTTGTGGAGTTATTCTGAACTTAACAACTGGCGACGAGTTACAGATCACGAACTTTCATGCGGTAATGGCTGCCATTTGTATTCTTGAGAGATTTATTGAGGGTGATGATTGGGAAGCCTTCGTTGAGTTTCTCGACCAGTACTTCGTGGCCAACGAGCTGGGCACGGCTGAGACGGCGATCAAGTGCAGGGCGATTCTCCTCACCGTATGTGGGTCTTCGATATATGGCCTCGTCAAAAATCCGCTGGCACCGGTCAAACTAACGGACAAGACTTACACAGAGCTGTGCACGCTGGTTCGGGAACACCTCAAGCCGAAGGAGAGCATCCTAATGGCCAGGTATCGATTTATACACGCACCATCGCTCCGAGGGCCCGAACGTGGCGAGTTTTGTCACCGACCTAAGACTCCTTGCGGGACAGTGCGAATTTGTCGGACCTTTGGGAGAAATGTTGCGGGACTTTTTCATGCTTGGAATTGGCCACGAGGTCATTCTTCGCAAACAGCTATCTGCCGAATCCCTAGATCTGAGCAAGGCCATCACGATAGCCCAGGCTTTTATATCCACGAGCGACAACACGAAACAGATATCTTCACAGCATCAAAGCTCACCGGCAAGTACTGTGCATAAAATAATGCCTTCAGCAGGTAGAACTGTACATGGCAGGGCCTACACGACTGCAGAGGCCAGGCCGAGGGTGACTCAGAGGCCGCTGTGGGATGCATTAACACCATGTTGGCGCTGTGGGGGCAGTAATAGAGCCCATCAATGTCGATTCAAGCACTTTGTGTGCAAAGGCTGTGGAACAATGGGGCACCTCCAGCGAATGTGCAAACGTCCTCTGACTCACCACGTGGCAGAGTCAGCAGAGGACAACCGATTCAGCATGGATCATGCTGAACGAGCAGGAGAGGCTACTCAACCGGAGGATGAAGAGGAAGTGTATGGGGTACAAACCTACACCACCAAAAGCCCTCTGACAATGTTAAAAGTTAAACTTAATGCCATTCCAGTCTCCATGGAATTGGACACGGGGGCGAGTCAATCATCATGAGCCAGAAGACTTTTGAAAAACTGTGGGGCAACAAGGCACAAGAGGCCAAAACTGAGCCCGATTCACACAATGCTGCGCACTTACACCATAGAACTCATACCTGTTATCGGCAGTGCGGCAGTGAAAGTATCGTACGACGGAATGGTGCATGATTTACCACTATGCATTGTACCAGGCGATGGCCCAACACTGTTCAGCAGAAGCTGGCTCGGAAAGATCCGATGGAACTGGGACGACATCAAAGCACTGTCTTCGGTGGATGACGCCTCGTGCACCCAGGTACGAAACAAATTCCCGGCATTATTCGAGCCAGACATCGGCAACTTCACAGGCGCCAAGGTGCAGATCCATCTTGTTCCTGGGGCACAGCCCATTCATCACAAGGCCCGGGCAGTCGCATATATAATGAGAGAGAAAGTTGAGATCGAGCTGGACAGACTTCAACGAGAGGGAATCATATCGCTAGTCGAGTTCAATGAGTGGGCCAGTCCAATCGTGCCAGTGCTAAAGAGCGATGGGACGGTCAGAATCTGCGGGGACTACAAGGTAACGATCAACCGAGTCTCGTTACAGGACCAGTACCCATTACCTAAAGCAGAAGACCTATTCGCAATGCCAGCAGGGGGAAGTCATTCACCAAGCTAGACCTAACCTTTGCTTACATGACACAGGAGCTGGCTGAACCGTCAAAGAAATTGACGTGCATCAACACCCACCACGGACTGTTCGTGTACCACAGATGTCCCTTTGGGATTCACTCGGCTTCGGTCATCTTTTAGAGGAACATGGAGAGTCTGCTTAAATCAGTTCCATGCACCGTGGTGTTCCAAGACGACATCACTGGTCGCAACACCACCGAACACTTGCACAACCTGGAAGAGGTTCTAAAGCGACTGGACAGAGTGGGACTCAGGCTGAAATGCTCCAAATGTGTTTTCCTGACGCCAGAGGTCAAATTTCTGGGGAGAAAGATTGCGGCAGACGGCATCAGACCCACGGACTCCAAGACGGAGGCCATCAAGAATGCACCCGGACCAGAGAATGTGACAGATCTGCGTTCGTTCCGGGGACTCCTCAACTATTTTGGTAACATTCTACTGGGGTTGAGCACTTTGCTGGAACCCTTGCATTTATTGCTGTGCAAAGGTGACGACTGGATTTTGGGTAAATCTCAAGAAACAGCCTTTAATACGGCCAGAAACCTGCTATGCTCTAACAAGTTACTTGTATTGTATGACCCATGTAAACGTTTAGTATTAGCTTGTGATGCGTCGTCGTACGGGGTAGGCTGTGTGTTACAGCAAGCAAATGTGTCAGGCAAACTGCAACCGGTTGCATATGCGTCCAGAAGTTTATCCAAGGCTGAAAGAGCCTACAGTATGGTTGAGAAAGAAACATTAGCATGTGTCGACGGGGTTAAGAAAATGCACCAATACCTATTTGGTCTCCGGTTCGAACTGGAAACCGACCACAAACCGTTTACTTCACTGCTCTCAGAAAGCAAAGGTATCAACACCAATGCTTCGTCCCGCATCCAAAGATGGGCACTAACATTGTCTGCGTATGACTATGTAATCCGCCACAGACCAGACACTGACGCCTTCAGCCAGCTACCATTGCCCACCACCGGGGTGGAAATGGCACAACCAGCAGACTTGCTTCTGGTAATGGGTGCTTTTGAGAACGAGGGGTCATCCGTCACATCTCACCAGATCAGGACCTGGACTAGCCAAGACCTGTGCTCACTTGTAAAAAGCTGCATCCTTAATGGCAGCTGGTCGGCGGTTCCCGGGGAAATGTAAGATGACGTTCCACCAATGTAAGGATGAATTGTCCATCCAATCAGATTGTCTCCTATGGGGTAATCATGTGGTTTTGCCAAAAAAAAGGCAGGGAAACATTTATACGCGACCGACACAGTACCCACCCAGGCATAGTCATGATGAAGGCTATCATCAGGTCGCACGTTTGGTGTCCCGGCATTGACTCCGAATTGGAGTCATGTGTACACCAATGCAACACTTGTTCACAGTTGAGCAATGCACCCAGGGAGGTCCCACTTAGACTGTGGTCCACTGCCACCATTGAAAGCCTCAGGGCCATGTTCGTCACACATGGTTTGCCCGATGTCCTTCTTAGTGACAATGGACCATGTTTCACCAGCTCGGAATTCAACGAGTTCATGACCCGCAATGTCATTAAGCATGTCAGGTCTGCCCCATTTAAGCCTGCACCAATGGTCAAGCGGAACGGGCAGTCCAAACTACCAAGCAGAGCTTGAAACGCGAAACGGACGGTTCCTTGCAGACCCAGTTATGGCGGGTCCTGCTCAGCTACCGGACGCGCCCCCACTCGCTCACCGGGGTTCCCCCTGCAGAATTGTTAATAAAGAGAGCACTCAAAACCAGGCTATCCTTACTCCACCCGGATCTCAAATGATCACGTAGAAACCCGTCGGCACCGGCATAACGTGTAGCACAATCACGCGGCTGTATCATGTGACATTGAGGTTAATGATCCTGTGTTTGTTCTCAATTACGGTCATGGTCTCAAATGGATTGCTGGCATTCTTTTAGCCAAGGAGGGGAATAGAGTGTCTGATGTTAAACTGTTGAATGGGCAAACGTGCAGAAAGCACTTGGATCAGACCAAACTGCGATTCACTGACAACCAAGAACTTCTATGATCCACCAACCAGCAATCGACCTCGCTGTCAACCACGAGGATGAACCCACCATGCCCGACAGTCTGATCAGACCAGCTACACCGCAGTGCAGCAATGATCCGGCCAACTCACCCATGCCAGGACTTCAACTCAGGCGATCGACCAGGAAACACAGAGCGCCAAATCGCCTCAACCTGTACAAAACTCGTACATAAGACTTTAGGGGGAGGGGGGGAGAGACGTTATGTATGCAAACCTCACCAATGAGTAAAACTTGCCACCAGGGGGCACACCAGTGGGAGACCTAAGAGTCACCTGTGCCCCCGGGCCAGCAGGTATAAAAGGCTATCTACCACGCTGCTTCCTCACTTTGGAGTTACATTAAAGAGACCAAGGTCACAATGGTTTGAGCTTACAACACAGTCTTGTGGAGTTATTCTGAACTTAACAGCCTTAACCAGTTGAGACATTGGGGACCACGCCACTTTGTATATTTGCACCCACTGATATTTCCTCTATTTACATTCTACATCACAATCTAGATTTGTATCTAGGATGGCTGGTGTGATATCTTCACAGAGCACAAGCACACACAGCTTCCTACATGGCAGGCAGCTCTCACGGAAGCCTCCGGAAATCTGCCTGGTTCTGTTTAATGATTAACTCTGTAATTGCAGTACACAATACGTCCACATCCACAGTGTGGAGCTACAAACATTACAAGCTGACAGACATTACAGCTGATGGGATCATTTGTCGAATTGAACTTATGCTGACCCTACCAATTTTCACTGGCCAGTTTTAATTAAATAATCAAGGCAGGAGATCCTAGTGGCATTTCCTCTTTTAATTGAGAGCTCACTTTTCAGTTAGGGAACTTGTTAACAGAATGTTTTTATAACTTTTAAATTTAAGAAAGCAATTTGTGCAAGGCTAATTTAATCATTTAACAACATTCATTTTATAGATATTTCATTGGTTTTGCATCTTTTGCTTAGCAGTGGATTTCATTTGATGAGTACCTTTAGCTGTGTATTCAATTTGATTGCATTTTTTAAAAAAACTGAATATGACTTTCAAAATGATTTTTCTCATAGTTGCTGCAGTTTAAAATAATTATCCCAGAATGTTTTAAATGTTAATTTTTCTATGCTGTTTAAAATTTTTATGTGTGAATTGTTAAAATGGCTTAAAAATTAATTTTGGGCATGGTATTTATCAGGCGGGTATGACGGGTGGTGATCAGATACCAATCATTTCATTCCATCGCCCAACGTGAATTTCTGCCTACTCACTTTATTAAGATGACTTTTACAAGTCTATCTATCTTTCTTCCGACATGTGCAGCATCTATCTAAAGAGGAAGTCTGTGAGAGAGAAACATGCCTGTTCATGATTTCCTCCCGATCCTCTGTGTGATTCTGGTACATAGGATGAAACACCGGAGGGAACAACAAAGAAAATTGAGCAACCATGAATGCCATCTCATCAGAAGGAAGTACTACCCACACAGAGAGTGTACAGGGAGAGGCTAGCTTTAGAAATTATGTCAGAGGAGTTGTGTGTGAAGAGGCTGTGCTTCAGCAAAGAGGCAATCGGCCGACTGTGCGACATGTTAAAGGGCGACCTTCAAACACGCTCGAAGACCCGCACTGCCTTGTCAGTGACCATGAAGGTAACACGGCACTGAACTTTGTATCAGGATCATTTCAGTCAGGCACCAGTGACATTTCAAACATCAGCCAGTGTGCTGTGAGGTCTTGCATTCAGCAGGTCACAGATACCATATTCAGTCGGGCCACTGCGTTCATTCACTTCGACTTGTCCACACGGCAGCAAAAGGAGAGGGTCCTTGCATTTTACAGAAGTGCTGGCTTCCCAAAAGTGATTGAGGCCATCGATGGAACCCATGTTGCATTGAAGGCACCAATTGGTACACGTGTGACATACATCAACAGGAAGGGGTATCATTCATTAAATGTAATGATCGTCTGTGGTGCGCAACTCAGGATCCTAAACGTGAATGCAGGTTGCTGTGGAAGTGCTCATAACTCCTTTGTCCTCCGTCACTCCAACTTATATGATGCTCTCAATGAATTGCCTCCAGGATCCTCATTGGCATTGGGCAACAAGGGCTACCCGCTAAAACTGTGACTGATGACACCATACCACAGGACCAATAATGAGGCACAGAATACAACAAAGCACATGTGTTTGAGAAGATAATCGGGCTTTTGAAATCATGCTTCCAGTGCCTAGACAGGTCGGGGGGCCATTGCAGTACAGTCCTGTGAAAGTGTCAAGGATTGGCATATGGAATCGGTATGGGTGGAGCTATGGAATACCAAAGGGCAGAAAATGCTGGTGGGAGTTGTGTACAGAACACCAAACAGTAGTCGTGAGGTTGGGGGCAGCATCAAACAAGAAATTAGGGATGCGTGCAATAAAGGTACAGCAGTTATCATGGGCGACTTTAATCTACATATTGATTGGGCTAACCAAACTGGTAGCAATGCGGTGGAGGAGGATTTCCTGGAGTGTAGTAGGGATGGTTTTCTAAATCAATATATCAAGGAACCAACTAGAGGGCTGGCCGTCCTAGACTGGGTGATGTGCAATGAGAGAGGACTAATTAGCAATCTTGTTGTGCGAGGTCCCTTGGGGAAGAGTGACCATAATTTGGTAGAATTCTTTATTAAGATGGAGAGTGACACATTTAATTCAGAGACGAGGGTCCTGAACTTAAGGAAAGGTAATTTCGATGGCATGAGACATGAATTGGCTAGAATAGACTGGCGAATGATACTTAAAGGGTTGACGGTGGATAGGCAATGGCAAACATTTAAAGATCACATGGATGAACTTCAACGATTGTACATCCCTGTCTGGGGTAAAAATAAACCAGGGAAGGTGGCTCAACCATGGCTGACAAGGGAAATTAAGGATAGTGTTAAATCCAAGGAAGAGGCATATAAATTGGCCAGAAAAAGCAGCAAACCTGATGACTGGGAGAATTTTATAATTCAGCAGAGGAGGACAAAGAGTTTAATTAGGAGGGGGAAAATAGACTATGAGAGGAAGCTTGCTGGAAACATAAAAACTGACTGCAAAAGCTTCTCTAGATATGTGAAGAAACAAAGATTAGTGAAGACAAACGTAGGTCCCTTGCAGTCAGATTCAGGTGAATTTATAATGGGGAACAAAGAAATGGCGGACCAGTTGAACAAATACTTTGGTTCTAGCTTTACGAAGGAAGACACAAATAACCTTCCGGAAATACTAGGGGACCGAGGGTCTAGTGAGAAGGATGAACTGAAGGAAATCCTTATTAGGCTGTAAATTGTGTTAGGGAAATTGATGGGATGAAAGGCCGATAAATCCCCGGTGCCTGATAGTCTGCATCCCAGAGTACTTAAGGAAGTGGCCCTAGAAATAGTGGATGCATTGGTGATCATTTTCCAACCGTCTATCGACTCTGGATCAGTTCCTATGGACTGGAGGGTAGCTAATGTAACAACACTTTTTAAGAAAGGAGGGAGAGAGAAAATGGGTAATTATAGACCGGTTAGCCTGACATCAGTAGTGGGGAAAATGCTGGAATCAATTCGTAAAGATGAAATAGCAGCGCATTTGGAAAGCAGTGACAGGATCGGTCCAAGTCAGCATGGATTTATGAAAGGGAAATCATGCTTGACAAGTCTTCTGGAATTTTTTGAGGATGTAACTGGTAGAGTGGGCAAGAGAGAACCAATGGATGTGGTGTATTTGGACTTTCAAAAGACTTTTGACAAGGTCCCAAACAAGAGATTGTTGCGCAAAATTAAAGCACATGGTATTGGGGGTAATGTACTGACGTGGATAGAGAACTGGTTGGCAGACAGGAAGCAGAGAGTTGGGATAAACAGGTCCTTTTCAGAATGGCAGGCAGTGATTCGTGGAGTACCGCAGGGCTCAGTGCTGGGACCCCAGCTATTTACAATATATAATAATGATTTAGATGAAGGAATTGAGTGTAATATTTCCAAGTTTGCAGATGGCAAAAACACGAAGACAGAATATTATCTGAATGGCGGCAGATTAGGAAAAGGGGAGGTGCAACAAGAGCTGGATGTCATGGTACATAGTCATTGAAATTTGGCATGCAGGTACAGCAGGTGATGAAGAAGGCAAATGGTATGTTGGCCTTCATAGCAAGGGGATTTGAGTATTGGAGCAGGGAAGTCTTACTGCAGTTGTACAGGGTCTTAGTCAGGCCTCACCTGGAATATTGTGTTCAGTTTTGGTCTCCTAATCTGAGGAAGGACATTCTTGCTATTGAGGGAGTGCAGCGAAGGTTCACCAGACTGATTCCCGGGATGGCAAGACTAACATATGAGGAGAGACTGGATCGACTGGGCCTATATTTACTGGAGTTTAGAAGGATGAGAGGGGATCTCATAGAAACATATAAAATTTTGACAGGACTGGACAGGTTAGATGCAGGAAGAATGTTCCCGATGTTGGGGAAGTCCAGAACCAGGGGACAAAGTCTAAGGATAACGGGTAAGCCATTTAGGTCTGAGATGAGGAGAAACTTCTTCACTCAGAGAGTTGTTAACCTGTAGAATTCCCGACCGCAAAGAGTTGTTGATGCCAGTTCATTGGATATATTCAAGAGGGAGTTAGATATGGCCCTTACGTCTAAAGGGATCAAGTGGTATGGATAGAAAGCAGGAAAGGGGTACTGAGGTGAAGGATCAGCCATGATCTTATTGAATGGTGGTGCAGGCTCCAAGGGCCTAGAGGCCTACTCCTGCACCTATTTCTATGTTTCTATGTGTGGCCTGTTGCACTTTGCACAACTTTGTACTGCAGCAAAGATTAACTCTTAATCCTGCAGATCCGCTCCCTGTTGAAATGGAAGATTTTGAAACTCTCAATGTCCCTGTGGCAGGACATGATGGGGAGGAGCCGACTGGTTCTGAAAGCAGAGCTGCAAGGGAGCAACTAGTAGACTACATGTTCACGAGGTGATGATACTGTTGCCTCCTCCCTCTCCCTACCCCAGCAAGGCACAAAAAAGAACACCCACAATTTAAAGTGAAACAGTGAACTTTTATTGCAGCATTTATGACTTGATTTACTTTATTGAAGTTTTTCGTCTTTACTTACAAATTGTTAGATAGCTATTTTCTATTTTAAACCAGACAGTTTGCAACCTTTGGTGTCATATTTGACCCTGAAATGAGCTTTCGACCACATATCCGCAGCATAACTAAGACCGCCTATTTCCACCTCCTTTACATTGGTCGTCTCCACCCTTGCTTCAGCTCATCCACTGCTGAAGCCCTCATCCATGACTTTGTTACCTCTAGACGTGACTATTCCAATGCACTCCAGGCTGGCCTCCCACATTCTACACCATGTAAACTAGAGGTGATCTAAAACTCGGGTGCCCGTGTTCAAACTTGCACCAAGTCCTGCTCATCCATCACCCCTGTGCTGCTACATTGTCCTCTTACACCTACACCGGTTAAGCAATGCCTCGATTTCAAAATTCTCATCCTTATTTTCAAATCCCTCCAGGCCTCACCCCTCCCTAACTCTACAATCTCCTCCAGCCCCACAGCCCCATGAGATGTCTGCGCTCCTCTATTTCTGCACTCCTGAGCATCCCTGATTATAATTGCTCAACAATTGGTGGCTGTGCCTTCTGTTGCCAAGGCCGCAAGATCTGGAACTCCCTGCCTAAACCTCTCCGCCTCTCTCCCTCTCTTTCCTCCTTCAAGATGCTCCTTAAAACATACGTCTTTGACCGAGCTTTTGGACACCTGTGCTAATTTCTACTTGTGCAGTTTGGTGTCAACTTTTTTTTGCATAATCCTCCTATGAAGCGCCTAGGGATGTTTCACTACGTTAAAGGCACTATATAAATATAAGTTGCTGTTGTTGTTATTTGTAAACATTTTTAATTATAAAGTGTTTGATAAAAACATGTAAACAGTTTAAACTGGATTTTTTTTTTGTTTCTTAGTGCAACAAAGACTTAACAATCAAGATGTAAACTAGGTATTTTCTACTTTTCAAATAGTTGTAACTTTAAATTGGTTGTGAATAAAAAAGTTGAATCAAAATGTAAAGTGCAACGCTCACTGGACGCCCAATCTCCAACATTGGATACAGCCACTTAACTTAATGGGAGTGCAGACCAGCGACACGGAAAGCTGGCGTCCACAAGCAGAAAGCAGGCTGCAGCAGTGACATTTAAAGGTACCATCACCAATCAGCTGACAGGGTTTTACAGTGACTGTTTGCTACTTCCTGCAACTGAAACAATTATCTTTAGTTATTTCAAAATGTTTTGGTTACAAGGAGTGTGGATGTTGTTATGTATCTGGACTTGTATATACTCTGTGCAGCCATCAGAGGGCTCATTCCCCTTGGGAGCATAGGTATTTAAGAGTGTTTCACAGGTTGGAGAGGCATTCTGGAGACCTGCAATAAAAGACGAAGGTCACACATTACTTTGAGCTCAAAGTGTTCAGTCTGACTCTTTCTCCATACACTACAACTGGTGACAAGACACAGATAGCGAACCCAAAGGTGCAGAGAACAGTGGGCATCCTGGATAAATTCTCGGAGGGAGATGATTGGGAAACTTTTGTGGAGCGACTCGACCAATACTTCGTGGCCAACGAGCTAGATGGGGAAGAGAGCGCTGCCAAACTTAGAGCGATCCTCCTCACCGTCTGTGGGGCACCAACATATGGCCTCATGATGAATCTGCTCACTCCAGCGAAACCCACGGAGAAATCGTACGATGATTTGTGCACACTGGTCCGAGAGCATTTGAACCCGAAGGAAAGCGTTCTGATGGCACGGTACCATACACCTACAAAAGTTCTGAAGGCCAGGAAGTGGCGAGTTATGTCACTGAGCTAAGACGCCTTGCAGGACATTGCAAATTTGAAGGATATTTGGAGCACACGCTCGGAGACTTTTTCGTACTTGGCAATGGCCACGAAACCATACTTCGCAAACTTTTGACTGTAGAGACCCCAACCTTGAGTAAGGCCATAGCGATAGCCCAGGCGTTCATTGCCACCAGTGACAATACTAAGCAAACCTCTCAGCACACAAATGCTGCTACAAGTACTGTGAACAAAGTGCTGTTGTTTTAGAATCGTAATGACAGAGCAGGTCACACATACCTGCAGCTACACGTCCGCAGATCTCTCAGAGTCCACCATCAAGGGTGATGAATGCAAGGCCATTAACACCTTGTTGGCGCTGCGGGGGTGATCATCATTTCCATTCATGCTGAATCAAAGGATACATTTGCAAGGGCTGTGGAACAATGGGACACCTCCAATGAGTGTGCAGGTGAGCTGCTAGGCCTGTTAAACCTGCAAACCACCACATTGCAGAGGAGGACAGATCCACAGAGGATCACAATGAAACAGAATTTCTGATAGAGGAGGCAGAGGTACGTGGGGTGTACACAATCACCACGAATTGTCCCCAGATAATGCTGAAGGTCGAACTAAATGGACTCCCGGTGTCAATGGAGCTGGACACGGGCGTGAGCCAGTCCATCATGGGCAAAAAGACTTTCACAAGGTTGTGGTGCAACAAGGCCTCAAGGCCAGTCTTAACTCCAATTCGCACAAAACTACATGAAAGAACTGATTCCTGTAATCGGCAGTGCAACTGTAAAGGTCTCCTACGATGGAGCGGTGCACAAGCTACCACTCTGGGTGGTACCGGGTGATGGTGTCATGCTGCTTGGCAGGAGCTGGCTGGGAAAGATACGCTGGAACTGGGACGACATCCGAGCGCTATCGCCCGCTGATGACACTTCGTGTGCACAGGTCTTAAACAAATTTCCTTCGCTGTTCGAACCAGGCATCAGGAAATTTCAAGGAGCAAAAGTGCAGATCCACCTAATTCCAGGGGCGCGACCCATCCATCACAAGGCGAGAGCAGTGCCGTACATGATGAGAGAACGGGTAGAAATCGAGCTCGACTGGCTACAAAGAGAGGGCATCATCTCACAGATCGAGTTCAGCGATTGGGCCAGTCCTATTGTCCCAGTCCTCAAGGGAGACGGCACCATCAGAATCTGTGGTGATTACATAGTAACTATCAATCGTTTCTCCCTGCAGGACTAATACCCACTTCCACCTCTTTGCAACGCTGGCAGGAGGAAAGACATTCACGAAGCTGGATCTGACTTCAGCCTACATGACGCAGGAGCTGAAGGAATCATCGAAGGCCCTCACCTGCATCAACACGCACAAAGGTCTTTTTGTTTATAACAGATGTCCGTTTGGAATCCAAATAGCGGCGGCGATATTCCAGAGAAACATGGAAAGTTTACTGAAGTCAGTCCCGCGCACCGTGATCTTCCAGGACAACATCTTGGTCAAAGGTTAGAACACAGTCAAGCATCTGCAGAACCTGGAGGAGGTTCTTAGTCGGCTCAACCGCGTGCGGCTCAGGTTAAAATGCTCGAAGTGCGTTTTCCTGGCGCCTGAAGTGGAGTTCTTGGGAAGGAGAATTGCGGTGGACGGCATCAGACCCACCAACGCGAAGACAAAGGTAATCGAGAATGCACCGAGGCCACAGAACGTGACGGAGCTGTGGTCGTTCCTGGGACTCTTGAATTACTTTGGTAACTTCTTACCGGGTCTCAGCACCCTGCTAGAACCACTACATGTCTTACTATGAAAAGGGGGCGAATGGGTTTGGGGCAAAAGCCAAGAAAATGCCTTTGCAAAAGCGAGAAAATTGTTATGCTCAAACAAATTGCTTATGTTGTATGATCCTTGTAAGTGCTTGGTATTAGCATGTGAGGCGTCATCATATGGAGTCGGGTGTGTATTGCAACAAGCCAATGATTTCGGGAAACTGCAACCGGTTGCTTATGCATCCAGGAGTCTGTCTAAGGCCGAGAGAACTTACAGCATGATTCAAAAAGAAGCGTTAGTGTGCCTATGGGGTAAAGTAAATGCATCAATATCTGTTTGGTCTAAAATTTGAATTGGAAACTGACCATAAGCCACTTATCGCCCTGTTTTCCGGGAGCAAAGGCATAAATACTAACGCATCGGCCCGCATCCAGGGATGGGCGTTCACATTGTCCACATACAACTACGCCATCCACCATAGGCCAGGCACAGAAAACAGCACCGATGCTCTCAGTAGGCTGCCATTGCCCACCACGGGAGTGGAAATGGCGCAGGCCGCAGATCTAGCCATGGTTATGGAAGCATTTGAGAGTGAGCAATCATCCGTCACTGCCCGGCAGATCAAAACGTGGACAAGTCAGGACCCCTTATTATCTTTAGTCAGAAGCTCTGTGCTTCATGGGAGCTGGTCCAGTGTCCCAGTGGAAATGCAGGAAGAGATAAAGCCGTTCCAATGGCGCAAAAATGAAATGTCGATACAGGCAGACTGCCTTCTGTGGGGCAATCGATTAGTGGTCCCCAAGAACGGCAGAGACACCTTCATCAATGACCTCACAGTACCCACCCAGGCATCGTAATGATGAAAGCGATAACCAGATCCCACGTGTGGTGGCCTGGTATCGATACGGACTTAGAGTTCTGCGTTCACAAATGTAATACATGCTCGCGGTTAAGAAATGTATCCAGGGAGGAGCCGCTAAGTTTATGGTCTTGGCCCTCCAAACCATGGTCTAGGGTACACGTCGAATATGCAGGCCCGTTCCTGGGTAAAATGTTCTTTGTGGTTGCAGATGCATACTCCAAGTGGATTGAATGTGAGATAATGTCAGCCAGCACATCCGCTGCCACCACTGAAAGCCTGCGGGCCATGTTTGCCACACATGGCTTACCCGATGTCCTGGTGAGCGACAACTGGCCATGTTTTACCAGTGCTGAGTTCAAAGAATTTATGATCCGTAACAGGATCAAACATGTCACATCTGCCCCGTTTAAACCAGCGTCCAATGGTCAGGCAGAGAGAGCAGTGCAAACCATCAAACAAGGCTTGAAGAGGGTAACTGAAGGCTCACTGCAGACTCGCCTGTCCCGAATCCTGCTTAGCTACCGCACGAGACCACACTCACTCACTGGGATCCCACCTGCTGAACTGCTCATGAAAAGAGCACTGAAGACAAGGCTGATCACCCTGATCTACACGAACAGGTAGAGAGCAGGCGGCTTCAACAAAGTGCATACCATGATAGCACAAATGTGTCACGCGAGATTGAAGTCAATGATCCTGTATTTGTATTAAATTATGGGCAAGGTCCCAAGTGGCTTCCCGGCACTGTTGTGGCCAAAGAGGGGAGCAGGGTGTTTCGGGTCAAACTTTCAAATGGACTCATTCACCGGAAACACTTGGACCAAATCAAACTCAGATTCACGGACTATCCTGAGCAACCCACCTTGGACCCTACCTTTTTTGATCCCCCAACACACACACCAGTGGCAACCGACACCACAGTTGACCACGAAGCAGAACCCATCATCCACAGCAGCCCTGCAGGGCCCAACACACCAAGGAGCCCAGCAAGGCCAGCTGCATAGCAGCCCAGCGAGGGCCCAACAAATGACTCAACAACACCAGCCTTCACACCGAGACGATCAACCAGGGCAAGAAGGGCCCCAGATCGACTCACATTGTAAATAGTTACACTATTGATTTTAGGGGGGAATGTTGTTACGTATCTGGACTTCTATATACTCTGTACAGCCACCAGAAGTCTAATTCCCCGGAGTCTCAAGGGATCTCATAATCATTTGGGAGCACAGGTATTTAAGAGTGCTTCACAGGTTGGAGAGGCGCTCTGGAGACCTGCAATTAAATATTAAGGTCACACATTACTTTGAGCTCACAGTGTTCAGTCTGACTCTTTCTCCATACACTACAGATTCAAATGCAAAAGTCACTCATTATTTGTTAATGGCTTTGGCTCACAACACTTCATCACAGTCATGGGGGCTGCAGGATTGCAGCATTACCTCAGGAGGACGATGAGGTAGAGGAGGACAAAGAGGAAGAGGATGAGGCGGAGGACAGGGAGGATGATGAGGCGGAAGAGGATGTGGAAGTGGAGGATGAGGTGGAGGCAGATGAGGCAGAGGAGGATAAGGAGGAAGAGGATGAGGAAGAAGATTACAAGGATAGGAGGACAAGGCGGAGGGGGACGAGGAGGAAGAGGATGAGGAGGAGGACCAGGAAGGAGTGCACAGGCAGCGAGTGAATCAGTCTTCTGGACGGGCTGTGCCTGACTGGCTCATCAGACTCTGATTCACCTGAATGAACCCCCAGATCCCCATAGCTCCCCACATGCTCATCATAAAATCCCTGTCTCATGGCATATCACCGCGTCCTCCTGGGCAAAAAAGTGAAATGAGGAAGACCACCAAAATATTCCAAACACCATTAATAAATGTATCTATAAACATGTCACACATATGACATGAATTCTAATAAATTCCCTGGATTCTGGGACGGTCCCAGCGGATTGGAAAACTGCAAATGTAATGCCCTATTTAAAAAAGGAGGGAGACAAAAAGCAGGAAAATGTACACCAGTTAGCCTAACATCTGTCGTTGGGAAAATGCTGGAGTCCATACTTAAGGAAGCAGTAGCAGAATATTTGGAAAAGCATGATTCAATCAAGCAGATTCAGCATGGTTTTAGGAAAGGGAAATCATGTTTGACAAATTTGCTGGAGTTCTTGAGGATGTAACAAGCAGGGTAGATAAGGGGGAACCAGTGGATGTGGTGTATTTGGATTCCCAGAAGGCATTCGATAAGGAGCCACATAAGAGGTTATTGCACACGATAAAAGCTCACGGGGCTGGAGGTAATATATTAGCATGGATAGAGGATTGGCTAACTAACAGAAAACAGCGAGTCTGGATAAATGCGTCATTTTCTGGTTGGTTTAGCAACTGTAAAAAACTCTAGAAACCATCAAACACTGTTACAAACCATAGCAAATGCCAGTCATCATCATCATCATAGGCAGTCCCTCGAAATCGAGGAAGACTTGCTTCCACTCTAAAACTGAGTTCTCAGCTGACTGTAAAGGCCAATATGGGAATTATAATCTCTGTCACAGGTGGGACAGATGGTGGTTGTAGGAAGGGGTGGGTGGGGAGGCTGGTTTGCCACACACTCTTTCCGCTGTCTGTTTTTGATTTCTGCATGCCCTTGGCGACGAGACTCGAGGTGCTCAATATCCTCCTGGATGCTCTTCCTCCACTTAGGGTGGTCTTGGGCCAGGGATTCCCAGGTGCCGGTGGGGATGTTGCACTTTATCAAGGAGGCTTCGAGGGTGTCTGGAAACGTTTCCTCTGCCCACCTGGGGCTCGCTTGCCGTGTATGAGTTCCGAGTAGAGCGCTTGCTTTGGGAGTCTCGTGTCGGACATGCGGACGATGTGGCCCACCTAACAGAGCTGGTCGAATGTGGTCAAGGGCATGCAGAAATCAAACGCAGACAGCGGAAGGAGTGTGCGGCTAACCAGACTCCCCACCCACCCCTTCCTTCAATCACCATCTGTCCCACCTGTGACAGAGACTATAATTCCCGTATTAGCCTGTACAGTCAGCTGAGAACTCAGTTTTAGAGTGGAAGCAAGTCTTCCTCGATTTTGAGGGACTGCCTATGATGATGATGATGATGACTGGCATTTGCTATGGTTTGTAACAGTGTTTAATGGTTTCTAGAGTTTTTTAAAGTTGCTAAACCAACCGGAAAATGACGCATTTATCCAGACTCGCTGTTTTCTGTTAGTTAGCCAGAGCTGGAGGTAATATATTAGCATGGATAGAGGATTGGCTAACTAATCCTCTATCCATGCTAATATATTACCTCCAGCTCCGTGAGCTTTTATCGTGTGCAGTAACCTCTTATGTGGCTCCTCGACGCTGGGGATGTTGGCCTGAGCAAAAACACAGATGTTGGTGCGTCTGTCCTCCCAGGGGATTTGCAGGATCTTGTGGAGACATCGTTAGTGGTATTTCTTCAGCGATTTGAGGTGTCTACTATATATGGTCCACGTTTCTGAGTCATACAAGAGGGCAGGTATCACTACAGCCCTGTAGACCATGAGCTTGGTGTCAGATTTGAGGGCCTGATCTTCGAACACTCTCTTCCTCAGGTGACTGAAGGCTGCACTGGCGCACTGGAGGCGATGTTGGACCTCGTAGTCGATGTAGGCATCAATTAGCAACTAACTCCGCTGATAGCAGGGGGGGGGGGCCTTCCTGCTGATGAAGACGTGTTCAGCTGTGCGGCCTAAGAGAGGGTGTTAGCTGGAGTATTGAGTTTAAAAACGTTGCATGGCAACAAATCAGTGTTACATGCTGATTGATGTCATGATCTGCCTGCTCTGCATACTTTGTAGAGGGATGTGATCGGGGCCAGGGGAGGCGAGAGTTCAGGGCCCAGAAGAGGCTAGGGCTCGGGGCAGCACGGGCCAGCCCACACTGCGATATGTGTGTGCACTAGGTCCATGCAGTAGAGCTGGTCTCCAGTTGTCTTAGTTAATCCGTGCCACTGGATCAAGACCTAGTTCTGTGAAGCCTGTGTGGTGACTGGGGTGCAACGGCCACCACATGTTAAAAGAATCCACGCACAGGCATCTTCCACCCTTCAGTATGTAGTTCGGAATCCGGAATATTAGGTCCTTCATTGAAACACCTGTGAACTCATCCCTTTTCAGCATGGAAGCAAGTCATCCTCATTTCGAGGGACTGCCTATGCTGCTCTGCGTACTTCACTGCGCACGTTCACTGCGCCTTCGCTAATGCCTCCACCCAAATGACATCTGGCGCGACTTGAACCAAAAATGCTCTCGCGCACCACGGACACCATTTTGGATCAAAGACGTCACTCGTGCGAAAACAGCAGGCGCTAAGGAGCCAAATTTTGCAGTCATTATAACTTTGCTGTTTGAGAGATCTTGCTGTGCGCAAAACTGGCTGCCATGTTTCCTGCATTACAACAGTGATTACATTTTAAAAGTGCTTCAAAGTAAAGCACTTTGGGATGTCCTGAGGTCGTGGAAGGCCCAATATAAATACAAATTGTGTTCTTCATTTACCTCAGGCTGGTAATTTCCAGAAGGTAGATTCTCTTACCACACTGAAATATTTCCTGTTTTCTCTCCCCTTTCTCTCTCTCCAATTCATCTCTAGGCTCCTTCAGTGTGGCTTTTAAAACATTGATCTTTGCCTATGTCTCTACATCATTTTTTCGAGTTTCTGATTACTTTCCTTTAACTGAGCACAACTTTTCTTCAACATGAGTATTACATTCTTAAATGCTTTTCTTAAATTTATTGTAATGGCAAACAGTTATATTGCTTTCCGCTGCTTACATTGTAGTTCCGGCCTTACTCGACTGCAAGTGAGGCATGGCACAAAGGTTCCAACTGTTATGACCCATGTTTTGAAAATAGAAACATAGAAAATAGGTGCTGGAGTAGGCCATTCGGCCCTTCAAGTTTGCACCACCATTCAATATGATCATGGCTGATCATGCAACTTCAGGACCCCATTCCTGCTTTCTCTCCAAAATCCTTGATCCCTTTAGCCGTAAGGGCCACATCTAACTCCCTTTTGAATATATCTAACGAACTGGCCTCAACAACTTTCTGTGGTAGAGAATTCCACAGGTTCACAATTCTCTGAATGAAGAAGTTTCTCCTCGTCTTGGTCCGAAATGGCTTACTCCTTATCCTTAAACTGTGACCCCGGTTCTGGACTTCTGCAATTTGTTTTCTGATCTGATCATCTTTTAGTGGCAGACACATTTTAAATGTCATTCATTAATGGTTTAGATGTTGACTCATCAATACCGGAAGGAAAGTTGTTTTATTAAATGATGGTTGCTGCTTAGGCCGTCGAGGCTGCTCAAGAATCCCAAACAGAGTATGTACGACTCCTGTACTGCTCAATCAAACCAATTTCTGCAAGGGGGCCTAAAACAGGCTTTAGGTCCTTCATTTACTTATGGAAAAGGCGAAAGACCTGCTTTAGGCAGCTAAATGAGATGGTTGCAAAGCCGCCTTTACCAACATGGTGCTGCCCTTATCGCAGGCACAGATCAAGTGTAAGACATTGTGCCCCAAATTTGGTGCTTTTTAATGACACAAATAGAGATAAATGGGTTTGATCTAGTAGCCATTACTGAGACGTTTTTGTAGGGTGACCAAAGTTGGGAACTAAATATTCCAGGGTCCATGACTTTTAGAAAATCTAGGCAAAATGGAAAAGGAGATGGGGTAGTCCTGATAATAAAGGATGGGATAAAGGCAGCAGGGAGAAAGGATTTTTGCCTGGAAAATCAGGATGTAGAATAAGTATGAAAGGAGCTAAGAAATAACAAAGGGTAGAAAACACTGGTGGGAGCAGTTTAAAGGCTCCCTTAGAGTAATCATAAGTGTTGGTCAGAGTATAAATCAGGAAATAAGAGAAGCATGTAACAAGGATAATGCAATAATCCTGGGGGGACTTTAATCTTCATACAGACTGGACAAACCAACTATATGACTGCATCTGAAAATGCTGCACCATATCCTTTTAAAAATTCCTATCAGTTATCACCACGTTTTTATGTTTGGGTACTCCTCTTGAGTTTCAGGTGGGTGATTTTTCAGTATCAGGTAAGTGCGAAATTATTGTATCCTAAACAAAAATTAAGACTTTGTAATGCCCAGATTTTCAAAGATTCAGTGAGGCGTGTGACAGTGCTAAAGATATTGATGTGGGTCTGACGGTGGGTGATATTTGGGCTTAGGCTGCTGTGAGCTTGCTACAGGACAGGTAATGTAAAGACTGGGACAAGCTATATTCCTCGAATCAGGTCAAATGGCGAAAGCACTACCAGTGCAAACTCAGCTCTGGTCCCTCCACCCTGGGCCCTCTGCTCTGGGCCCTCCATATTGGGCTATCTGCGCTGGGCTCTCCACCCTGCACCCTCCATGCTAGGACCTCTATGCTGGGTCTTCCAGAGACTGCTCGGGAATCAGTGAATGACCACCATGTTAATACTTGTGCATCATTTGAATTAACAAATTCAGCAACTTGCCAGAGCTTAGAATTGGCTGAGAGTTTCAGGAGGCTGAGTAATTTAAAAAAAAATCATTCTGGGATGTGGGCGTCGCTGGCAAGGCCAGCATTTATTGTCCATCCTTAAATGCCCTTGAGAAGGTGGTGGTGAGCCAACTTCTTGAACCGCTACAGTCCACTGAGATGGCCTGAGCATGAATTAAGCGAAAGGCCCCGGTAATTGGGTAACACAGCAGTCAGCACCTGCCTGATAGAACCCGGGCCCAGGCTCCCACCAGCTCTAAATCCGTGGCAGTGACTTCACACCCTGAGCGTTGCCAGCTTGCCCATCTCTCGAGAAGCCCAGGCTGCTCGCCATGCATAAAGTATTACACAACTGATAGAGGGGAGCTGCTCCCTACAAATCCCTGAGGAAGGTTCCAATTACTGTGCGCATGCTTCCGGGGAGCATTCCAATCTCCGTGGCCAATGCTGAGTGATGCTGCCATGCACTGCCCAATCGGAGTACTGCCGTGCCGATGAACTGTCACCCAGCATCATTGCATCATTCTCCGAGTAAGAAAATGTGAGATTTTGCTGCTAAATCACAAGATCGTGAGTTGTGTTATAATCTCATTAAAAACATTGCGTCTCGTGATTAATTCGTGAGAGTTGGCATTACTGAACTTGCAGTAACCAAATTAAGAAAACAGTACTTTATAAATGTTTAAATTGATTTGAGACAAGATCATGTATCTTTAACTTAAACTGCACAAAGCAATACTAATTTTTAGCTGTAATCTAATTCAAAAATGTACTTAGAAACGTTCAAATGTATCTACTACCAGACACAAGAACTGTAACTTGTAGTTCTTCAAGGTTGAATCTTAACTTTTTTAGAAACAAACTGCCTCTGCTTTTCACAGTTGCACAAATAAACTTTAGTCAAAATAAATCCACACCAGTATTTTTAACTTAAAATGTAAATCACAAAGTTTTCTTCAATTCTGGGTACACAATCTTAAATTGAAACGAACATAGTCAATAACCATATGATCACTTTCATGCACCTTAAAAATACTGATCCCTGGAATGAGTTATGAACTCCAAAAGTGCCAAATCTTTACCTGATATTCTCAAGTCACAAGTTCAAGGAATATTCAAAGATTAAATCAGTCCAAAACCAAAACATGACTCAAAGAGAAGAAATGTCTCCTCACCTCAGTTCTAAATGGGTGTCACCTTATTCTGAAACTATGTCCACTAGTTCTAGATGCCCCCACAAGGGGAAACATCCTCTCTCATCTTCCTTGTTGAGCCCTCTCAGTATCTTATATGTTTCAATAGATCACCTCTCATTCTTCTAAACTCCAATGAGTATAGGACCAACCTGCTCAACCTTTCTTCATAAGTCAACCCCTTCATCTCAAGAATCAACCTCGTGAACCTTCTCTGAATTGCCTCCAACGCAAGTTATATCCCTCCTTAAATAAGGAGAGCAAACCTGTACGCAGTATTCCAGGTGTGGCCTCACCAATACCCTGTACAGTTGTAGCAGGACTTCCCTCCTTTTATACTCCATCCCCCTTGCAATAAAGGCCAACATTCCATTTGCCTTCCTGATTACTTGCTGTACCTGCACACTAACTTTTTGTGTTTCATGCACAAGGACCCACCAGGTCCCTCTGTACTGCAGCATTTTGTAATTTCTCTCCATTTAAATAATAATTAGCTTTTTTATTTTTCCTGCCAAAGCAGATAACCTCATACTTTCCCACATTATACTCTATGTCTAATGTTTGCCCACTCACTTAGCCTGGCTATATCCCTTTGCAGATTTTTGTGTCCTTCTCACAACTTGCTTTTCCACCCATTTTTATATCATCAGCAAACTTGGCGACATTACACTCGGTCCCTTCACCCAAGTCATTGATATAGATTGTAAATAGTTGAGGCCCCAGCACCGATTTCTATGGCACCCCACTAGTTACCGTTTGCCAACTGGAAAATGACCCATGTTTTCTGTTAGTTAGCCAATCCTCAATCCATGGTAATATATTAACCCCAGCCGTGTGAGCTCTTATCTTGTGCAGCAACCTAATCGGCCCAAGTTTCGGACCGCGCCTAGAACGGCGCAGCCCCGACCTGGATGCCCGTTTTTCGCGCCACAAAGTGCGCCTAAAAAAAACTTACGTATTCTCCGGCTCCCTGCTGGTCCTCTGGAGTCAGGCGTGGTGCAGCACGAGCTGTAGGGGGCGGAGCCAGGTCTCTGCACTGAAAACAGTGCCGGGACCTCTGCACATGCGCTACAGTGGGCGCGCATGTGCAGTGGCTCCAGGCGCCCAAAACTGTGTGGGAGGGGCCCGAGAATGGCCTCACTGGGGCTGCGTGCATAAGGCTCCTCCCATGCCCAGCTCCTGCTTCCTCCAGACCCGACCCGACTCCCGCCCCCCCCCCCCCGCCCCCGGACTGGACCCGACCTGCGCTCCCCCCCCCACCCCTGACCTGACCACCCTCTCCCTCCCTCCCCACCCCCCGACCCGAACCGACCTCCCTCCCACCACCCCCCCGACCCGACCCGCGCTACCGACGCCCCCCCCCCCACCCCTACCTGGACCCGACCCGACCCAACCTGACCTCCCTCCCCCCGCCCCCGACACGAACCAACCCGACCCGACCCGACCTCCCTCTGTACACCCCCCCCGCCCCCGACCCGAACCGATCCGAACCGACCCGACCCGACCCGCGCTCCCTCCGTCCCCCCCTCCACCCGAATCAACCCGACCTCCCTCCTCCCCGCCTCCGACCCGACCCGTGCTCCCGACCACCACCCGCAACCCCCCCCCCCTGCCCCGGACCAGACTCGACCCGACCCGACCTACCTCCGTGCCCCCCCTCGACCCGACCCGCGCTCCCGACTCTGGACCCCGGACCTGACCCGACTCAACGCCACCTACCTGTAAATCTGGTGCTGGGGACGGGCCCTGCCCGAAGTCTTGGGCCCGGCCGGGCTAGGCCCGTTCAGCCTCCCTCACCCTCTCCTTCCCCCCCCCATCTCCTTTCCCCCCCACTCTCCTTTCCCCCCTTCTCCTTTCCGCCTCCTTCTCCTTTCCCCCCCTTCTCCTCTCCCCCCCTCTTCTCTTCCCCCTTTCCCCTTCTCCTCTCCCCCCCTTTCCCCTTCTCCTCTCCACCCCTTTCCCCTTCTCCTCTCCCTCCCTCCTCTCCGCCCCATCTCTTTCCCCTTCTCCTCCTCCCCCCCGCCTTCTCCTCCTCCCCCCTTCCCCTTCTTCTCCTCCCCCCCTTCCTCTTCTCCTCCTCCCCCCCTTCCCCTTCTCCTCCCCCCTTCTCTCCCCCTTTTCCCCCATCCCTCCCCCTCCCTCTGCCTCCCTCCCTCCCCTCCCCCTGCCCCCCCCTCCTCCCCCTCCCCTCGCTGTCAGAAACACAGACACTGACAGACAGAGAGTGAGAGACACACGCAGACAGACAGACAGAGAGATAGAGACACTGACAGAGACACACTGGGGGGGGTGGGGGTGGGGGGCATCCCAGCACGCTGTTGGAGGACTCCTGGTGCTGCAGTCGGTAAGTAGAAAATGTTTTATTTATTGATATAAAAAAAAAATTATTTCTTATTAATTTTTATTTGATTGATTTATTGGTTGATTTATTGATGTTTTTATCATTCATTATTGATGATGGCTCTTTATTTGTAAAACTGAGTGTTTAATGTTTGTAAGCTTCCCTTTAAACCACCCCCCCTGCCTCCCCGCATTCCCTACGCCTGATTTGTAACCTACGCCTGATTTTCTAAAGTGTATACAAGTTTTTTTCGAGCGTACAAAAATCTTCACTTATTCCATTCTAAGTTAGTTTGGAGTAAGTTTTCACTGACGAAACTTTGAAAACAGGCGTAAGTGGCCGGACACGCCCCCTTTGGAAAAAAAAATTCTGTTCCAAAGTGAAACTGTTCTAACTGACTAGAACTGGAGCAAACTAAATGCCGAAAATTTGAATTTCTAAGATACTCCGTTCTACACCAGTTGCTCCAAAAAATCAGGAGCAACTGAGGCCGAAACTTGGGTCCAATATGTGGCACCGTATCAAAAGCCTTCTGGAAATCCCAATACACCACATCCACTGTTTCCCCCTTATCCACCCTGCTCATTACATCCTCTAAGAATTCCAGCAAATTAGTCAAACATTATTTCCCTTTCATAAAACCATGCTGACTCTGCTTGACTGTATTATGCTTTTTCAAATATCAGGCTACTGCTGTTTAATAATGGACTCCAGCATTTTCCTAATGACTGATGTTAGGCGAGCTGGTCTATAGTTTCCTACTTTCTATCTCCCTCATTTTATAAATAGGGGTTACATTTGCGTTTTTCCAATCCGCTGTAACCTCCCCAGAATCCAGGAAATTTTAGTGGATTACAACCAATGCATGCACTATCTCTGCAGCCATTTCTTTTAAGACCCTAGGATGTAGGCCACCCGGTCCAGAGGACTTGTCTACCTTTAGTCCCATTATTTTACCAATTACCTTTTCATTAGTGATAGTGATTGTTTTAAGTTCCTCCCTCCCTATAGCCTCTTGATTATCTATTATTGAGATGTTTTTAGTGTCTTCTACCATTTGTTCAGTCTCTGCCATTTCTCTGTTCCCCATTCGTCGGTCAGCAAACTTCCACAGGAGAACTTTCTTGATTAATATGTCTCCAATCCAACAAGGAAGGAAGCAGTGTTGTATCTGGTTCTGGGAAATGAAGCAGGGCAAGTGAAGTGTGTTACAGTGGGAGATCATCGAGCCAACTGTCACCACAACATAATTTGCTTTAGAATAATTAAGGAAAGAGACCAGAAAATATCGAAAGTAAAATTGCTCAAATGGGGAAGAGATCATTTTAGTGATTTAAGGAGGGATTTAGCGCACGGAGATTGGAAAAGGCAATTGCAGGGTGAAGCAGTAGCAGAGCAATGGAAGGCATACATGGAAGAGATCGTTCAGGTACAAACTAAGTATATTCCTTTGAAGGGAAAAGATAGAGCATTCAAAGCTAATGCACCCTGGATGACAAATGAAACAAAAGTTAAAATAAAATAGAAAAATGATGCTTATGACAAATATCAGGACTAAGATTCTGTTAATAACCAGGAAGATTATGGAAAGTTCATGAGCTCGTGCAGTCGATGTATATATCGACTTTCAGAAGGCATTTAACAAAGTGCCATATCAGAGACTTGTTAAGAAAATGGAAGCCAATAGAATTAAGGGGAAAGTATTGGTATGGATACGGAATTGGCTTAGTGACAGAAAGCAGAGGTTGGAGGTGAATGGATGTTTTTAAGACTGGGAGATGGTTTGCATTGGTATTTTCCAAGGGTCAGTCCTGGGTCCATTGCTCTTTTCAATTTTTATAAACAACCTAGACTCAGGTGTGGAGAGCAGCATTATAAAGTTTGCAGATGATATGAAAATTGACAATGTAGCAGATAGTGATGAGGATAGTTGTCGACGTAAGGATGACATAGACAGGATGGTTAAATGGACAGAAGCATCGCAGAGGGAGTTCAATGCGGGGAAGAGTGAAGTGATGCACTTTGGGAGAACTAATATAGAAAGACTGTATTCTATAACTGGCATGAATTTGAAACGTGTAGATGAGCAGAGTGACCTTGGTGTCCATAATACCAAATTCTTAGAAGTAGCAAGACAAGCTGATCAGGTGGTGAAGAAAGAATATGTGTTGCATGGGGTATAAATAGAGGCATAGAATATAAAAGCAAAGAGATTGTGCTTGAACTTTATAAATCACTAGTTAGGCCTCAGCTGGGGTATTGTGGACAATTCTGGGCACCATACTTCAGGAAAGATATAAAGGACTTAGAAAGAGCACAGAGGAGGTTGACCAAGATAGAAACATATAAACAGAGAAAATTGTTGCAGGAGTAGGCCATTCGGTCCTTTGAGCCTGCACCGTCATTCAATGAGTTCATGGCTGAACATGCAACTTCAGTACCCCATTCCTGCTTTCTCGCCATACCCCTTGATCCCCCTAGTAGTAAGGACTACATCTAACTCCTTTTTGAATATATTTAGTGAATTGGCCTCAACAACATTCTGTGGTAGAGAATGCCATAGGTTCACCACTCTCTGGGTGAAGAAGTTTCTCCTCATCTCAGTGCTAAATGGCTTACCCCTTATCCTTAGACTGTGACCTCTGGTTCTGGACTTCCCCAACATTGGGAACATTCTTCCAGCATCTAACCTGTCTAAACCCTTCAAAATTTTAAATGTTTCTATGAGATCCCCTCTCATTCTTCTGAACTCCAATGAATACAAGCCCAGTTGATCCAGTCTTTCTTGATATGTCAGTCCGGCCATCCCGGGAATCAGTCTGGTAAACCTTCGCTGCACTCCCTCAGTAGCAAGAATGTCCTTCCTCAAGTTAGGAGACCAAAACTGTACACAATACTCCAGGTGTGGCCTCACCAAGGCCTTGTACAACTGTAGTAACACCTCCCTGCCCCTGTACTCAAATCCTCTCGATATGAAGGCCAACATGCCATTTGCTTTCTTAACCGCCTGCTTTACCTGCATGCCAACCTTCAATGACTAATGTACCATGACACCCAGGTCTCGTCGTACCTCCCCTTTTCCTAATCTGTCACCATTCAGATAATAGTCTGTCTCTCTGTTTCTACCACCAAAGTGGATAATCTCACATTTATCCACATTATACTTCATCTGCCATGCATTTGCCCACTCACCTAACCTGTCCAAGTCACTCTGCAGCCTCATAGCATCCTCCTCGCAGCTCACACTGCCACCCAACTTAGTGTCATCCGCAAATTTGGAGATACTACATTTAATCCCCTTGTCTAAATCATTAATGTACAATGTAAACAGCTGGGGCCCCAGCACAGAACCTTGTGGTACCCCACTAGTCACTGCCTACCATTCTGAAAAGTACCCATTTACTCCTACTCTTTGCTTCCTGTCTGTCAACCAGTTCTCAATCCACATTAGCACACTACCCCCAATCCCATGTGCTTTAACTTTGCACATTAATCTCTTGTGTGGGACCTTGTCGAAAGCTTTCTGAAAGTCCAAATACACCACATCAACTGGTTCTCCCTTGTCTACTCTACTGGAAACATCCTCAAAAAATTCCAGAAGATTTGTCAAGCATGATTTCCCTTTCACAAATCCATGCTGACTTGGACCTATCATGTCACCTCTTTCAAAATGCGCTGTTATGACATCCTTAATAATTGATTCCATCATTTTACCCACTACCGATGTCAGGCTGACCGGTAGTGGGTAAAAGATGTTATCAGGGATGAGGGACTTCAGTTATATGAGCACTGTAACATAGTAGTTATGTTATGGGACTAGTAATCCAGAAACCTGCTCTAGTGATCCACAGTCATGAGTTCAAATCCCACCATGGTAACTGGGGAATTTAACCAGTTAATTAACGGGTCATTTTCGGGTTGGCAGGCTGTAATTACTGGGGTGCTGCAAGGATCAATGCTTGTGCTCCAGCTATTCACAATCTATATCAATGATTTGGATGAGGGGACCAAATGTAATATATCTAAGTTTGCTGATGATACAAAGCTAGGTGGGAATGGAAGTTGGGAGGAGGATGCAAAGAGACTTCAAGGGATATAGACAGACTAAGTGAGTGGGCAAGAACATGGCAAATGGAATTTATGTGGAGAAATGTGAAGTTATCCACTTTAGTCGGAAAAATAGAAAAGAGAGTATTTTTTAAATGGTGAGAGATTGGGAAATGTTGGTGTTCTGGGTCTTTGTACACAAATCACTGAAAGTCAACTTGCAGGCACGGCAAGCAATGAAGAAAGCAAATGGTATGTTGACCTTTATTGAAAGAGGATTTGAGTACAAGAGTAAAAACATCTTACTGCAATTATATAGATTCCTGGTGAGAATGCACCTGGAGTATTGTGTACAGTTTTGATCTCCTTACCTAAGGAAGGATATACTTGCCATTGAGAGAGCGGAACGAAGGTTCACCAGACTGATTTCTGGGATGGGGGGATTTTCCTATGAGGAGAGATTGCGTAGACTAGGCCTATATTCTCTAGAGTTTAGAAGAATGAGAGGTGATCTCATTGAAACATACAAAATTTTTACAAGGCTTGACAGGGTAGATGCAGGGAGGATGTTCCTTGTGGCTGAGGGGTCTACAACCAGGGGTCACCATCTCAGAATAAGGGGTGAGCCATTTAGAACTGAGATGAGGCAAAACCTCTTCATTCAGAGAGTGGTGAATCTTTGGAATTCTTTGCCATCGAAGGTTGTGGAGGCTCAGTCTGAGCATATTCAAGACAGAGATCAATAGAATGTTGGATATTAAAGGAATCAAGAGATATGGGGATAGTGCAGGAAAGTGGAGTTGAGGTAGAAAATCAGCCACGATCTCATTCAATGGCAGAGCAGGCTCGAGGGGCCGAATGGCCTACTCCTGCTCCTAATTCTTATGTTCGTATGTAATACAATTAATCTGAAATTAAAAAGCTAGTGCCAGTAATGGTGACCATTAAACTACTGGAATGCTGTAAAAACCCATCTATATCATTAATGTCCTTTAGGGAAGGAAATCTGCCATCCTATACCTGGTCTGGCCGATATATGACTCCAGGCCTGCAGCAATGTAGTTGATTCTGAATTGCCCCCCTCTGACATGTAGGCTGTTTGCCAGCTTCACTTGGGAATAACTGTGCATGTACGTATTTTGAATGGGCTGCGCAGCCCCTTCAAGAATAAAACAATGATTGGGAATATTGGCTCAGAGGTGAACTAATAGAGGTTTTTAAGATGATGAGAGGGTTTGGAAAAAACTTCCATCTGGTGAGTAGGTTAATAACCAGAGGTCATGGGACAGTTGATGGGCAGTGGCAAACCTTTAAGCAGATATTTCATAACTCGCAACAAAAATATATCCCAATGAGAAGGAAAGACTGTAAGAGAAGGGATAACCATCCATGGCTAACTCAGGAAATAAGGGATGGTATCAAATTGAAAACAAGGGTGTACAATGTGGCCAAGACTAGTGGGAGGCCAGAGGATTGGGAAACTTTTAAATGCCAGCAAAGAATATTGAAAAAAATGATAAAGACAGGGAAGATAGATTATGAAAGTAAACTTGCATGGAATATAAAAACAGATAGTAAGAATTTCTATAGGTACATAAAAAGGAAAAGAGCGGCTAAAGTAAATGTCGGTCCCCTCAACAATGAGACTGTGAATTAATAAACGGGAAAATGGCAGAGACGTTGAACAAATATTTTATTTCAGTCTTCACGGTAAAAGACACTGAAAACATCCCAATAGTGGATAACCAAGGGGCTATAGGAAGCGAGGAACTTAAAACAATCACTATCACTAAAGAAGTAGTACTTGGTAAAATAATGGGATTAAAGGTGGATAAGTCCCCTTGCATGCTGGAGTCTTAAAAGAAGTGTCTGCAGAGATAATGGTTGCATTGGTTGTAATTTACCAAAATTCCTTGGATTCTGCAGTGGTCCTAGCAGATTGGAAAACAGCAAATGTAATGCCCTATTTAAAAAAGGAGGCAGACAAAAAGCAGGAAACTATAGACCAGTTAGCCTAACATCTGTCATTGAGAAAATGCTGGAGTCCATTATTAAGGAAACAGTAGCGGGACATTTGGAAAAGCATAATTCAATCCACCAGAGTCAGCATGGTTTTATGAAAGGGAAATCATGTTTGACAAATTTTCTGGAGTTCTTTGAGGATATAATGAGCAGTGTAGATAAGGGGGAAACAGTGGATGTGGTGTAATTGGATTTCCAGAAGGCGTTCGATAAGGTGCCACAAAAAAGGTTACTGCACAAGATAAAAGTTCATGGGGTTGGGGGTAATTAGCATGGATGGAAGATTGGCTGACTAATAGAAAACAGAGAGTTGGGATAAATGGGTCATTTTCGGGTTGGCAAATGGTAACTAGTGGGGTGCCACAGGGATCGGTGCTCGGGCCTCAACTATTTACAATCTATATTAATGACTTGGATGAAGGGACCGAGTGTAATGTAGCCAAGTTTGCTGATGATACAAATATGGGTGGGAATGCAAATTGTGAGGAGGACACAAACAACCTGCAAAGGGATATAGACAGGCTAAGTGAGTGGGCAAAAATTTGGCAGATGGAGTATAATATGGGAAAATGTGAGGTTATCCACATTGGCAGAAAAAATAGAAAAGCAAATTATAATTTAAATGGAGAAAAATTGCAAAGTACTGTAGTACAGAGGGACCTGGGGGCTCCTTGTGCATGGAACACAAAAATTGAGTATGCAGGTACAGCAAATAATCAGGAAGGCAAATTGAATGTTGGCCTTTATTGCAAGGGGGATAGAGTACAAAAGCAGCGAAGTCCTGCTACAAATGTACAGGATATTGGTGAGGCCACACCTGGAGTACTGTGTACAGTTTTGGTCTCCGTATTTAAGGAAGGATATACTTGTATTGGAAGCTGTTCAGAGAAGGTTCACTAGGTTGATTCCGGAGGTGAGGGGGTTGACTTATGAAGATAGGTTTAGTAAGTTGGGCCCATACTCATTGGAGTTCAGAAGAATGAGAGGTGATCTTATCAAAACATATAAGATAATGAGGGGGTTCAACACTGTGGATGCAGAGAGGATATTTCCACTCATAGGGAAAACTAAAACTAGCGGACATGGTTTTAGAATAAGGGGCAACCCATTTAAAACTGAGATGAGGAGGAATTTCTTCTCTCAGATGGTTGTAAATCTATGGAATTCTCTGCCCCAGAGAGTTGTGGAGGTTGGGTCATTGAATATATTTAAGGTGGAGATAGACAGATTTTTGGGCAATAAGGGAATAAAGGGTTATGGTGAGCTGGTAGGGAAGTGGAGCTGAGTCCATGATCAGATCAGCCATGATCTTATTAAATGTGCCAGGTGGCCTACTCCTGCTCCTATTTCTTATGTTCTTATGTGCATAGATTTAAAATCACTGGCAAGAGAACTAAACGGTAGCAGAAAAGTTTTTTTCGCTCAGAGAGTTGTCAGGATCTGGTACACTCTGCCTGAAAAGATGGTGAACGCTGATTAAATAAGTAATTTTAAAAGGGAGTTGGTCAGATACTTGAGGATGAGGAACTTACAGGGTTGTGGACAAAGAGTAAGGGTTTAAAATGAAGCATGACACCTTTTTCAAAGAGCCAGCACAGGCAGGATGGGGCAAATGGCCTTCAACTGTGCTTTAAATTTCTGTGATTCGATAATTCACACAAATTTTCACATGGACACCCAGGGAATGTTAGAGAACCCTACGTCAAGGCCTGCTGCATTCTTTTTTACTACTCCTCAGGGACGGTATGATGGGAGGATGGTCAACTAGTAATGGTCAATATTCTAACAGACCTAAGTGCTCCACTCTGATCCAATCAACTGACTCTGCACAGATCAGGGATCAAACTTGTATGGGTAAGTGCCACATCATGTGATGTCTTCATCTGCCATCCCAAGCCTCATCTTATTCTCATCTCATGTTCACACACACATTCCAGCAGCATTTCAGTCTCCTGCAGTCAGAAGTGGGAATTTGGCTAATTTTTCCCATGATGAAGGGCACTGAGGCCAATTATGGTGTACCTACTGCTGAGTGAGAGCCTCCAACACTGCCGCTGCGAAATCTTGCAAATCCACTGGGAGGATAGACGCATCAACGTCAGTATTCTCGCTCAGGCCAACAACCCTAGCGTCAAAGCTCTGACCACACTCGACCAACTCTGTTGGGCGGGCCACATTGTCCGCGTGCCCGCCACGAGATTCCCAAAGCAAGCGCTCTACTTGGAACTCCTACACGACAAGCGAGCCCCAGGTGGGCAGAGGAAACGCTTCAAGGACACCCTCAAAGCTTCCTTAATAAAGTGCAACATCCCCACCGGCACCTGGGAATCCCTGGCCCAAGACCGCCCTAAGTGGAGGAAGAGCATCCAGGAGGGCGTTGAGCACCTCGAGTCTTGTTGCCAAGAGCATGCAGAAATCAAGTGCAGATAGCGGAAGGAACGTGCGGCAAACAAGACTCCCCACCCACCCTTTCCTTCAACCACTGTCTGTCCCACCTGTGACAGAGACTGTAATTCCGATATTGGACTGTACAGTCACCTGAGAACTCACTTTTGGAGTGGAAGCAAGTCTTCCTCAATTTCTTGGGACTGCCAATGATGTTGATGACCTACTGCTAGCCATGTTTTGATCAGATAACTCAGCACAGTCCTGGGATTGACCCTGAGGTCTCCATGTTCTCCAGGCAGTACATTTTTCAATTGAGACGATTTACCTCATTTGATATTTACTTCCCAGTTTACCCGACTATCCATTTTACTCTATTCGCTATTTTTGCAGTCCCTATTTATCTTCTACACAATCTGTCACATTCCCTGTTACCCTCACCCTCTGTTTTCCACACTTGCCATTTTCCCTGCTTCCCACACACCTTATTTACCTTACCCAGTCTCACTATTTTTCAGTTTAGCACACTCAGCTGAATGAACAGATTAATGTTTCACTGGTGAATGGTTAAAGCATAACTGTGCTTTATTGTTTAACTACAAGATTACTTTATTATCAACTCAGTCTGATGCAATCTAACCACAATGACAATCCCAGTGCTCGGGTCAACTAGCTGGTTTATTTATATTTTTTATTAATGGATCTTCAGAACATTGATCATAGTACGTCAGATGATATGCTGAGCTACAAATAATGAAACATTCCCACACTCGGAACAAATGAACTGCCTCTCCCTGGTGTGACTGCGCTTGTGTCTCTCCAGGTTGGATGATCGTCTGAAACCTCATCCACACACAGAACACGTGTACGGTTTCTCCCCACTGTGAACGGTGCTTTTTGCTTCCATGTTCAAAGGCTGATGATATTCAGGTCCTGATGAATTGAGTGACTGTCAGATCTTGATGTAATGTTTGGTTTGAGCTTCCAGTCTGCAAATCCTTCCCTTCTAATACCCTGCACACTGAACATTCCCGCCTTCCTTCACAAAGATGGTGGCCGTTAATCTGTGCCTGTTCTCGGGAGAAAGCCCAAAAGTTGCAAACGCGAGACCTTCCGGTTATTATTCGGGCTTTGCGGCCTACACCAGTTGTTTATGAAGCCTCCCCGCCACTCGCCAGATCCATTACTCTCCGGCGCCTTGTCGTCGTCACTCACTTTACAGAGCCCGTCTGTAACCTGTATCCTGTCCCAGCACTGACACTGAGGTGTTAGGCTGCAGCAATAGAAACAGCTGTTTTGACACTTTCAATAAATCAAAGCGTGTGGAAACTGAAAGGATGCAACTGGTGCGACCTATTGTCAGTCAATTAACCAAGTAAATACATAAGAAAAGGTATAAAATAATGAGTATCCACCTAAAACATACAGTGAGGATGCCCACCATAGAAGAAGCTCAGCAGGTGCAGTTCCCCAGAGAGAGATCGTATCATTGTGATTGATGTGTCCTGTTTTAGGTAAGGTTGCATCATAGTGGGAAGTAGTGAGATACCCTCCCTGGAAGTCCCTGGCCAAAGTCTGTCCGAAGTGGAGGAGGCGCCTCGAGTCTCAAGTCTCGTCACCGAGAGCATGCAGAAAACAAGCGCAGGCAGCGGAAGGAGCATGCGCAAACGAGACTCCCCACCCACCCTTTCCATCAATGACAGTCTGTCCCACCTGTGACAGAGACTGTAATTCCTGTATTCGACTGTTCAGTCACTTAAGAATTCACTTTTAGATGGAATCAAGTCTTCCTCAATTTCGAGGGACTGCCTATGATGATGTTATGAAACGTTACTGCTTTATTGATTTTAAAGTCTAATATAAGAAAGATTAATATGATTTACTACTAGAAATCAGATAGCAGAGACAGTTTTTGTTTGGCACCAAGTGATACAGATATTCAAGGGAGCTTCCAAGGGCACTTAGAGCAGGAAAAAAAGTTTAATGACCTGATTAGATCAGGCAGGTTAAGAGGACTCAGCTATTTTTTCCAAGAATGCACGGTACAAAGCATGTCTGCTATTTAAAATTATCTTCCCCTCACATTGTATTAATCACTTATGGCCAGTGTTCAAGAGGTAACATGACACCCTTCGCACCTCCAGCCATCACCTGCCAATGTTCCTTTACTCACATTCTTACCTGCTTGCAACGCACAAAAAGCCTCACAGGATATGTAACTCTCTATTGCTTACACATGTCACCATACCTATTATGGGCTACATGTTAGAACTGTATTTCTGCACGTCATACTAACAAATAGTAATTTTCCATTTTTGATTTAATTTCCGAGAGCAGGATACCCCATTATAACATTATTACAAGCAATAGGTGGTAGAACCTTATACCTCGAATGCCATTTTTCAAATGACGAGTGAGGCCAAAGAGGATGTCAGAGATAAGGAAGTCGAAGGGAATGTGACAGCTGCGTGTTCATGATCCCATTCCAAACTGTATCATTTTATGTAATCTTGTTTGCTTTTTGTGGGATCGTATTGCCTGTTATGTTTGCATACTTTACAAGACTAACTGAACCTCTGAAACTATTAATTTGTTGTGGATAGTTTTGGGATATCCTAAGGATGTAATAAGGCACTCTGTAAATGCAATTGTGCGCTAGTTTTAATTAATTTGTAAATCCATTTTTGAAAATGAATTTACAAACTTATTATCACTGATGCATAGAGGAAAATATTAAGACTTAATCATATTTTAATTGAATAGATGTGATAGGGTTAGTTGTTTTTGGAACTCGTTTCCAAAAATATAACAAGCCATTAACTCAGGATAAACCATCTTGAGCAAGCTATACAGGAAGCAGAAATTTAACACTTTAGCTACTTTATCAGCTGCAAGGCAGATATTCCTGTGATTGTATGCGAGCTAGGTCCGTGCAGCAGAGCTGGTCTCTAGTCGTCTTGGTAAATCTTTGCCACTGGACCAAGACCTAGCTCTGTCAAGCCCGTGTGGTGGCTGTTGTGCAACGGCCACCACACATTAAAAAAATCCACGCACAGGCATCTTCCACCCTTCAAGATTTAATTCAGGACCTGGAATATTAGGTCCTTCATTGAAATACTTGTGAATGTTTTGGCGTGGAAGCAAGTCATCCTCGACTCGCGGGACTGCCTATGACGATGACGATGATCATTCCGATAGAGACATGTGTAATGAAAGATAGTTGACCACTGTTTCAAAGGATGATAACTTTAGACAATGGGATTTGATAAGGATGAGGCCCATATAAGGATGAGGTTGCGTGTGTTCAGCAATCAGTTTTATGATCAGTACATAAGATGCCAACGAAGTTAAACTCAAAATGGCCCAGAAATCCCGGTTTCTCCTTCCCGCAGGCGTTCAAATGGATTTTAGAAAAAAGATGGCCAGCTATCTGAAGCTGCTGTGGCCACGCGAGTTCCCGGTCCTGAGGCTCTCCTGACTGCGCATCGCAGCACGTGCACGTCAGGACGTGTGCAGGTCTGGAGCTGGAGGCACATGGCTCTGGGCAGCCAATCAGATGTCGTATATTCTCATTCATAATAATGGGAACTTCGTAAGTTGGAGTTCCCATTATTATGAATGACAACCACACATCCCCCGCAAACACTAATAACCAATAATAAAAGATAGAAAAAATGCGCAACATATTTTTATTATTTTAAATTAAAGTTATTTTTGTATTTAAAACAAAAAAGGGGCAGAAATTCCTCTGGAGGACTTCCCGCGGGCATAGCTCTAAATAATGGACATAAAATGTACACTTACCTGAAGCTGCTGCACCAGCTCGAGATCCTGGTCCGGAGACCTCTTGTGACTGCTTGACACATTGGAAAAGTCGGTTTTCAGCACATGCCCATTGCACGCTGAAAACCGGCTTTCCAATGTCTTTCCGGGTCAGTAGAAACTTCATACGTGCCCGGGTCGTCGGAATTTCTACCCCATATTTTCTGATTTTTTAAAAAGTTTTTTTAATTATGGTTTAAAATAAACTTATCGTAGTCGGAGGGTTTTTAACAATAACATGAGTTTTTAAAATTTTATTTTACAATGTTTCTTTGTGTTCTAAATCTCTTACGCCAGTAAAAGTAGGCTATGCGCCTGCTTTTATCAGGCGCAAGAGTTTTGAGGACATTTGCTGGGCAAGAAATGGGTAAATCCCGCAATCTTGTCCTTGCAAATGTTCTCATTCCCGATATGCAAATGATCTGTCAAGCCAGAAACTTGACAGATTGGAAAAGCCACTTTTCAGCACATGCGCATTGTGCGCTGAAAACCAGCTTTTCCGATGCCTTCCCGGGTCTGTAGAAACTCCGTACGGACCCGGGGAGGCCGGGATTTCCAGGCAATGTCCCAAGCGTCACAGTCTAAAATTGATGACCTTGCATGGACTTTTGACAAATAAAGTATATGTTGTACTGACATCATGAGTTAATTAGAAGCAGAACATAACAGTATTTAACACATGTTCTCTATAGTGCTAACTCATGCAATATTCTAAACAACACCTCAAACATAAATGTTATACAAATCACTTAATTCTAGCTAGTTACCCCTTTATCCATACGTGATTTCTGTAACATGGGTTGCCATTTGTCAGAACACAGCAGGATAAGAATTCTGCTTCTGTAGTCACCCGCTGTGATTTTGTCTCCATTAAGGTAAATGGGTGGAAAATTGTTAACTGGGGAATTCAGAAGAGGAATTTCTGCATTTCCCAATTGACCTGTTGGTTAAACAGGCTGGATCTCCCAACATTCCAGGTATACATACTTACTTTTCACACTTTAAATAATTTACGATGCTGAATTGGTATTTCTTAATGAAGTATGATATTGAAATGAATAAGAAATCAATTAACTGAATTATTCACTTATCTGGGGTATTTCCTGAATTGAAACTCTGGCCACAACTTTGCTGACCTGATGTGTGAGACAGCTCGCGACCCTGCTGCTGGCTCCATCCCGCTGTCTGAAATGAATTTCCCTTGATGGGCTTGTTAAGCCCGCCCTGCCTGTTTCCCATCCAATTAGAGGAAGCGGGTCTGGTGATATCATTTGATGACGCAGCATCAGCTGATTTTCTTCGAGGGACCAAGTCTAAATATATTTTGACATTTGTGCTGTCAGTGTTCCACAGCATTGAGGTGCTGCAAACACTGACAAGCACTGCACAAGGCACAGGGCTGCACCCAGGCTCTCCCATGACTCCATATGCTTATGGATGGTGTCACAGCACGCAGGGAGGTCCATGGGTAGAAGAGACATCCCCAGGTGGTCAACACAGCCTGGTTGCACATTGCAGAGGAGGGCACAAGCAAGGATGTGGTCAGGCAGACCTGGGTGCAGTGCCACAAACATTTCAATTATCTCAGTCGATCACGAAACGCTACTGCAAAGCCACACTCAACCTCATCCTGGTGAGCCTCTCATCATATCCCCATCACTCTGCCTTCCCTACCTTACTCCTGCACATCCTTCCTCACACTAACTTACCTTGCATCTCATCCCATCCCTCTCTATCTATATTATCACATCCCCATCTCACTAGCCACCCCTCACACTCACCCTCATCCTAGTGCAATCATACCAACTAACAACACACAAGGGTAGGCACTTGGTTGTTTTATGCAATATTCATGTAAAGTTTCTGTCAATGTGGTATCAAACATCGAAGCCTTTATTTGCAACACTTTGCGTTCTTGGACAGATTTGGACAGGGAGTGGCTTAGTTTGTTGCAGTGAATGTTGAGACATAATGGTACCCCCCACAATGGTTATAAGTGTGTAAGGAATGGCTTGGGTATTGCAGGGATGCTTTATGGTGTTGATGTGGGGTGATGCCAATCTGATGCATCATGTGGCCAGAGTGTACAGTGTCAAGTGAAGTACAACTAGCCATGGCGAGGCCATCCCTGGCCTTCTGGGCAGCAATGTGGTCAGGTGCTGATGCCCTGTGTTCTAGAAACATAGAAACATAGAAAATAGGTGCAGGAGCAGGCCATTCAGCCCTTCTAGCCTGCACCGCCATTCAATGAGTTCATGGCTGAACATGAAACTTCAGTACCCCCTTCCTGCTTTCTCGCCATAACCCTTGATCCCCCGAGTAGTAAGGACTTCATCTAACTCCCTTTTGAATATATTTAGTGAATTGGCCTCAACTACTTTCTGTGGTAGAGAATTCCACAGGTTCACCACTCTCTGGGTGAAGAAGTTTCTCCTCATCTCGGTCCTAAATGGCTTACCCCTTATCCTCAGACTGTGACCCCTGGTTCTGGACTTCCCCAACATTGGGAACATTCTTTCTGCATCTAACCTGTCTAAACCCGTCAGAATTTTAAACGTTTCTATGAGGTCCCCTCTCATTCTTCTGAACTCCAGTGAATACAAGCCCAATTGATCCAATCTTTCTTGATAGGTCAGTCCCGCCATCCCGGGAATCAGTCTGGTGAACCTTCGCTGCACTCCCTCAATAGCAAGAATGTCCTTCCTCAAGTTAGGAGACCAAAACTGTACACAATACTCCAGGTGTGGCCTCACCAAGGCCCTGTACAACTGTAGCAACACCTCCCTGCCCCTGTATTCAAATCCCCTCGCTATGAAGGCCAACATGCCATTTGCTTTCTTAACCGCCTGCTGTACCTGCATGCCAACCTTCAATGACTGATGTACCATGACACCCAGGTCTCGTTGCACCTTCCCTTTTCCTAATCTGTCACCATTCAGATAATAGTCTGTCTCTCTGTTTTTACCACCAAAGTGGATAACCTCACATTTATCCACATTATACTTCATCTGCCATGCATTTGCCCACTCACCTAACCTATCCAAGTCACTCTGCAGCCTAATAGCATCCTCCTCGCAGCTCACACTGCCACCCAACTTAGTATCATCCGCAAATTTGGAGATACTGCATTTAATCCCCTCGTCTAAATCATTAATGTACAATGTAAACAGCTGAGGCCCCAGCACAGAACCTTGCGGCACTCCACTAGTCACTGCCTGCCATTCTGAAAAGTACCCGTTTACTCCTACTCTTTGCTTCCTGTCTGACAACCAGTTCTCAATCCACGTCAGCACACTACCCCCAATCCCATGTGCTTTAACTTTGCACATTAATCTCTTGTGTGGGACCTTGTCGAAAGCCTTCTGAAAGTCCAAATATACCACATCAACTGGTTCTCCTTTGTCCACTTTACTGGAAACATCCTCAAAAAATTCCAGAAGATTTGTCAAGCATGATTTCCCTTTCACAAATCCATGCTGACTTGGACCTATCATGTCACCATTTTCCAGATGCACTGCTATGACATCCTTAATAATTGATTCCATCATTTTACCCACTACTGAGGTCAGGCTGACCGGTCTATAATTCCCTGTTTTCTCTCTCCCTCCTTTTTTAAAAAGTGGGGTTACATTGGCTACCCTCCACTCGCTAGGAACTGATCCAGATTCAATGGAATGTTGGAAAATGACTGTCAATGCATCCGCTATTTCCAAGGCCACCTCCTTAAGTACTCTAGGATGCAGGCCATCAGGCCCTGGGGATTTATCTGCCTTCAATCCCATCAATTTCCCCAACACAATTTCCCGACTAATAAAGATTTCCCTCAGTTCCTCTTCCTTACTAGACCCTCTGACCCCTTTTATATCCGGAAGGTTGTTTGTATCCTCCTTAGTGAATACCGAACCAAAGTACTTGTTCAATTGATCCGCCATTTCTTTGTTCCCCGTTATGACTTCCCCTGATTCTGACTGCAGGGGACCTACGTTTGTCTTCACCAACCTTTTTCTCTTTACATACCTATAGAAACTTTTGCAATCCGCCTTAATGTTCCCTGCAAGCTTCTTCTCGTACTCCATTTTCCCTGTCCTAATCAAACCCTTTGTCCTCCTCTGCTGAGTTCTAAATTTCTCCCAGTCCCCAGGTTCGCTGCTATTTCTGGCCAATTTGTATGCCACTTCCTTGGCTTTAATACTATCCCTGATTTCCCTAGATAGCCACGGTTGAGCCACCTTCCCCTTTTTATTTTTACGCCAGACAGGAATGTACAATTGTTGTACTTCATCCATGCGGTCTCTAAATGTCTGCCATTGCCCATCCACAGTCAACCCCCTAAGTATCATTCGCCAATCTATCCTAGCCAATTCTCGCCTCATACCTTCAAAGTTACCCTTCTTTAAGTTCTGGACCATGGTCTCTGAATTTACTGTTTCATTCTCCATCCTAATGCAGAATTCCACCATATTATGGTCACTCTTCCCCAAGGGGCCTCGCACAATGAGATTGCTAATTAATCCTCTCTCATTACACAACACCCAGTCTAAGATGGCCTCCCCCCTAGTTGGTTCCTCAACATATTGGTCTAGAAAACCATCCCTTATGCACTCCAGGAAATCCTCCTCCACCGTATTGCTTCCAGTTTGGCTAGCCCAATCTATGTGCATATTAAAGTCACCCATTATAACTGCTACACCTTTATTGCATGCACCCCTAATTTCCTGTTTGATGCCCTCCCCAACATCCCTATTACTGTTTGGAGGTCTGTACACAACTCCTACTAACGTTTTTTGCCCTTTGGTGTTCTGCAGCTCTACCCATATAGATTCCACATCATCCAAGCTAATGTCTTTCCTAACTATTGCATTAATCTCCTCTTTAACCAGCAATGCTACCCCACCTCCTTTTCCTTTTATTCTATCCTTCCTGAATGTTGAATACCCCTGAATGTTGAGTTCCCAGCCCTGATCATCCTGGAGCCACGTCTCCGTAATCCCAATCACATCATATTTGTTAACATCTATTTGCACAATTAATTCATCCACCTTATTGCGGATACTCCTTGCATTAAGACACAAAGCCTTGAGGCTTGTTTTATTAACACCCTTTGTCCTTTTAGAATTTTGCTGTACAGTGGCCCTTTTTGTTCTTTGCCTTGGGTTTCTCTGCCCTACACTTTTCCTCATCTCCTTTCTGTCTTTTGCTTTTGGCTCCTTTTTGTTTCCCTCTGTCTCCCTGCATTGGTTCCCATCCCCCTGCCATATTAGTTTAAATCCTCCCCAACAGCACTAGCAAACACTCCCCCGAGGACATTGGTTCCAGTCCTGCCCAGGTGCAGACCGTCCGGTTTGTACTGGTCCCACCTCCCCCAGAACCGGTCCCAATGCCCCAGGAATTTGAATCCCTCCCTGCTGCACCACTGCTCAAGCCACGTATTCATCTGCGCTATCCTGCGATTCCTACTCTGTGCAGCATCAGTTGATTGCTGAGAAGGTTGGTATTTCTATCAGCTGGGAGCATTGTGGCTGTCAACATTTGAAGCTGTCAACACATCACCAATTCAATGGCCACTGACTTTCCGCCTCAGCTTCACAGACGAGGTCTTGGCACAGCGGAAAACTGGTGGGAGCCAAGTTGAATCCAAAAAGCTGGGAAAAAAACATTGATAAGTGGCTGCAAACAAGCTACTAATTATTTAATTGCCTCCCCCATCGCTGCGTGTTGGGTCGACTCAGCGCTGACAGACCCGATATTTGGCAAAGGCACGTGGCAGCTGGTTGACAGCGGGATCCCGACCGGCTGGGAAAATAAAACAATTTCCCAACAAACCTACCACCGATCCCGCCTGCTGACCCTCTGTAAAATCCAGCCCTATGACTAAGCAAGCACAGCTCTTTGGAGCAGAAAATTCCAAAGGTTCTCAACCCTCTTAATTAAGAAATTCCTCCTCATCTCAGTCTTAAAAGGCTGACCCCTGATCCTGAGAATATGACCCCTTGTTCTGGACTCTCCAGCCGGGTTAAACAATCTCTCAGCATTTATCCTGTCAATCCCTCTCATAATCTTATATGTTTCAATGAGATCACCTCTCATTCTTCTAAACTCCAGAGAGTATATGCCCAATCTACTTAATCTCTCCTAAGAGGAAAACCCTATCATCCCAGGAATTAATCTAATGAATCTTCATTGCACCACAGGCAAGTATATCCTTCTTTAGATAAGGAAACCAAAACTGTGCACAGTACTCCAGGTGTGGTCTCACTAAGGCCCTGTACTATTGTAGCAAGACTTCCTTACCGTTGTACTGTAACCCACTAGCAATGAAGGCCACCTTGCTATTTGCCTTCCTAATTGCTTGATGTACCTGCAAGCTAGCTCTCTGCGGTGGCAATTTGGTCACGCCTCTGTTGCGGCTTTAACCCACGCAGAGCTGTAATTTTAGCACCTTGAAAGAGTTTGTGCCTCTCGCCGAGAAATTTGTCAGAATCCGATGAAGAACTGAAGGGGCACTAAATCCGCCATTACACTCCTGACCTGGGGGGTGCTAACGAAAATACTGCCGCTAAATTTTGCCAAACCATTTTTGACGATCACCGATTCTGATCCCAGGCTAAGCCGAGTCTTAAAGACGCGGCAAGGTAAATATGCGCATACGCAAATCCACATCCTCACTGATCTTAGAGCGGGAAAATAGTGGAGCAGGGAGGAAGGCAGAGAGTGCACCGCTTCTTGGCCATGGCCCTTGAGGCCTTGTTGGAGGCAATGGTTGCCCGGGAACTTAGATGCTTCGATGTTGACATTGCCGCCCTAAGCGAGACCCAGTGGGCAGGGGAAGGCAAGCACAAGGAACAAGGTGGAGGTTACACCTTCTTCTGGAAAGGCAAACCAGAGGAAGAACGCCGCCTCCACAGAGTCGGTTTCGCTATCGAGAACGAGCTGGTCGACCGCCTCAGAGACCAGAGACTCCCCCTACAGAATTAATGAACATCTCATGACTCTCTGACTCACCCTATCCTGGAACCAATGTGCCACAGTCATCAGTGCATAAGCCTCAACATTCGATGCAACAGATGAGACTAAAGAGGGTTTTTACTCCAGCCTCGAAAAATCCCTGTCCCGCATCCCGATGGACGACAAACTGATCCTCCTCAGCGACTTCAACGCCAGGGTCGGCAAGGACACAGCACTCTGGAGAGGCGTGATCGGCAGAGAGGGGTTCGGGAAAGCTAATTCCAGCGGTACCCTGCTCCTGACAAAATGAGCACAACCTTGTCATCACCAACACCTTGGTCAGCCAGAGGGAAGTACAAGGCATCATGGCAACATCCTCGCTCCAAACACTGGCACCTGCTCGACTATGTCATCGTCCGAGCCAGGGATCGCAAAGATGTGTGCATCAGCCACACCATGACAAGAGCTGATGACTATTGGACGGACCACTGCCTAATCCGTTCCATCATCAACATCAACATAGCCCCAAAGTGGTGACGGCAACAGAAGCAGTGGCGCAAAAAAGTAAATGCCGGGGCACTCAAAGACCCAGCTAAGAGAGACCTTTTCAGCCAGGGCCTCACTGCTAACCTGGCATCCCTTGATGACCCTGAGACACAGAATGTCCATAGCGCTTGGTCTGCCCTCCAGGCCTCCATAACCAATACCGGCAAAGAGATGCTTGGTCACTCAACCAAGAAACACCAGGACTGGTTTGATAAGAATGACCAGGAGATCCAAGAGCTAATAAATCGCAAGTGCAGGGCATTTCTGAGCCTAAAACAACAACCCGACTCAGGAGCAGCAAAACTGCATTGCAGATGGCTTAGGGCTGAGGCCCAACAAAAAACCCGTGACCTAAAGAATAGATGGTGGGTGGAGAAAGCCCAAACACCCAAAGCTCCACCCCACTGCTGGCCAAGAACAGGGAGCCACTCATCAAGGACATCGAAGCAGTCAGGACCCGCTGGAAGGAGCACTTCGAAAATCTCCTTAACCGAGACTCTGCCTTTGACTCGAGTGTCTTCGACTCCATCCCGCAGCATGCTACCCACCACCATCTCAGCAACACCCCAGCCCTGCAGGAGGTATAAAAGGCCACCCGCCAGCTTAAGAGCAACAAGGCAACAGGAGCGGATGTAATCCCCGATGAGGCACTAAAGTATGGTGGAGAGGCACTATTGGCACGAATGCATGACCTCATCTCTCTCATCTGGAAGGAGGAGAGCATGCCATGAGATCTCAGAGATGCAGTAATTGTGACCATCTTTAAAAAAGGGGACAAGTCCGACTGCGGCAACTACCGAGGAATCTCCCTGCTATCAGCCACTGGGAAAGTCGTCGTTAGAGTCCTCCTCAACCTTTTTCTCCCTGTGGCTGAGGAGCTCCTCCTGGAGTCACAATGCGGATTGAATCCTCTTTTAGGTGCAATGGACATGAATTTTACAGCGCGACAGCTGCAAGAAAAATGCAGGGAACAGCATCAACCCTTATACATGGTCTTCTTTGACCTTACAAAGGTCTTTGATACTGTCAGCCATGATGGACTATGGGGCATCCTCCTCTGTTTTGGCTGCCCCCAAAAGTGCGTCACCATCCTCCGCCTGCTCCACGATGACATGCAAGCCATGATCCTGACCAACGGATCTATTACAGACCCAATCCAAGTCTGGACCGGTGTCAAGCAGGGCTGCGTCATCGCGCCAACCCTCTTCTCAATCTTCCTCATCGCAATGCTCCACCTCACAATCAACAAAGTCCCCGCTGGAGTGGAACTAAACAACAGAACCAGTGGGAACCTGTTCAAACTCTGTCGTCTCCAGCCCAGATCCAAGACTGTCCCAACCTCTGTCGTTGAATTACAGTACACGGACAACACATGCGTCTGCGCACATTCAGAGACTGAACTCCAAGTCATAGTCAGCATTTTCACTGAGGCGTACGAAAGCATGGGCCTCACATTAAACGTCCGTAAGACAAAGGTCCTCCACCAGCCTGACCTGGCCACACAGCACTGCCCCGCAGTCATCAAGATCCACGACGCAGCCCTGGACAACGTGGACCACTTTCCATACCTCAGGTGCCGAATATCAATAAGGGCAGACATCGCAACAAGATTCAACACTGCCTCCAGTGTGCCAGCGCAGCCTTCGGCCACCTGAGGAAAAGAATGTTAGAAGATTAGGCCCTCAAATCTGCCACCAAGCTCATGGTCGACAGGGCTGTAGTGATACCCGCCCTCCTGTATGGCTCAGAGACATGGACCATATACAGTAGACACCTCAAATCGCTGGAGAAATACCACCAACGATGTCTCCACAAGATCCTGCAAATCCCCTGCGAGGTCAGACACACCAACGTTAGCGTCCTCGACCAGCATCCCCAGCATCGAAGCACTGACCACACTCGACCAGCTCCGCTGGGCGGGCCACACTGTTCACATGCCTGACACAAGACTTCCAAAGCAAGCGCTCTATTTGGAACTCATACATGGCAAGCGAGCCCAAGGTGGGCAAAGGAAACATTTCAAGGACACCCTCAAAGCCACCTTGATAAAATGCAACATCCCCACGACACCTGGGTGTCCCTGGCCAAAGACCGCCCAAATTGGAGAACGTGCATCTGGGAGGGCACTGAGCATCTCGAGTCTCATCGCCACGAGCATGCAGAAACCAATTGCAGACAACAAAAAGAGCATGCGGCAAACCAGACTCCCCACCCACCCTTTCCTTCAATGAATGTCTGTCCCACCTGTGACAGAGACTGTAATTCCTGTATTGGACTATTCAGTCACCTAAGAACTCATTTTTAGAGTGGAAGCAAGTTTTCCTCAATTTTGAGGGACTGTCTATGATGATGGAGGCTGTAGAGAGGCATAATGATGGCCTACATCTTCGACGGGGGCAAAGGCCACTGCAAGAGTGTTCAGGAAGCTGTGGAGGAAGGTGGCCCAGCACATCTCTGCCCACAACACGGTGGCCAGGACAGCGACTCAATATTGCAAGAAATACAATGACCTCAGTAGGGTCATGAGCGTGAGTACCCTTTAGATTAACCTTGCAATGCATTCATGTGAGACTCACTGTCTTACACAATGTAAAGGCTTTACACTGCCCATCCCTTCTCTGTATGTACCACAAATGTCACCAGCTGAGGCTTGAAAGGAGCCTGATGCAGAGAAGGAAAGTGCTGCAGTAACCTGTATGTCAATGGGCAGTGCGGTTTTGATGGTGCTGGAAGGCTGCAGATCTCCCTTGATGAGCTGGCATATCTCAGCAATGACCGACTTTCGGAAGTGCGGCCTCCTGAGGCACTTGTTATTGGACAAGTTCAACCGGGAACATAAAAACTGACTGCAAAAGCTTCTATAGATATGTGAAGAGAAAAAGATTAGAGAAGACAAACGAAGGTCCCTTGCAGTCGGATTCAGGTGAATTTATAATGAAGAACAAAGAAATGGCAGATCAATTGAACAAATACTTTGGTTCTGTCTTCACGAAGGAAGACACAAATAACCTTCCGGAAGTACTAGGGGACCGAGGATCTAATGAGAAGGAGGAACTGAAGGCGTCAAATTGTGTTAGGGAAATTGATGGGATTGAAGGCTGATAAATCTCCGGGGCCTAATACCTGCATCCCAGAGTACTTAAGGAAGTGGCCCTAGAATTAGTGGATGCATTGGTGATCATTTTCCAACAGTCGATCGACTCGGGATCAGTTCCTATGGACTGGAGGGTAGCGAATGTAACCCTACTTTTTAAAAAGGGAGGGAGAGAGAAAGCGTGTAATGAAAGACCGGTTAGCCTGACATCAGTGGTGGGGAAAATGTTGGAATCAATTATTAAGGATGAAATAGCAGCGCATTTGGAAAGCAGTGACAGGATCAGTCCAAGTCAGCATGGATTTATGAAGGGGAAATCATGTTTGACAAATCTTCTGGAATTTTTTGAGGATGTAACTAGTAGACTGGCCAAGGGAGAACCAGTGGATGTGGTGTATTTGGACTTTCAAAAGGCTCTTGACAAGGTCCAACACAAGAGATTGGTGTGCAAAATCAAAGCACATGGTATTAGGGGTAATATACTGATGTGGTTGGAGAACTGGTTGGCAGACAGGAAGCAGTGAGTCGGAATAAACGGGTCCTTTTCAGAATGGCAGGCAGTGACTAGTGGAGTGCCGCAGGGCTCAGTGTTGGGACCCCAGCTATTTACAATATACATCAATGATTTGGATAAAGGAATTGAGTGTAATATCTCCAAGTTTGCAGATGACACTAAACTGGGTGGCGGTATGAGCTGTGAGGGGGATGCTAAGAGGCTGCAGGATGACTTACACAAGTTAGGTGAGTAAGCAAATGCATGGCAGATGCAGTATAATATGGATAAATGTGAGGTTATCCACTTTGGGGGCAAAAACGCGAAGACAGAATATTATCTGAATGGTGGCAGATTAGGAAAAGGAGAGGTGCAACGAGACCTGGGTGTCATGGTTCATCAGTCATTGAAAGTTGGCATGCAGGTACAGCAGGCATAAAAGAAGGCAAATGCTATGTTGGCCTTCATAGCTCGGGGATTTAAGTATCGGAGCAGGGAGGTCTTACTGCAGTTGTACAGGGCCTTGATGAGGCCTCACCTGGAATATTGTGTTCAGTTTTGGTCTCCTAATCTGAGGAAGGATGTTCTTGCTATTGAGGGAGTGCAGCGAAGGTTCACCAGACTGATTCCCGGGATGGCTGGACTGACACATGGGGAGAGACTGGATCAACTGGGCCTTTATACATTGGAGTTTAGAAGGATGAGAGGGGATCTCATAGGACCATACAAGATTCTGACAGGATGGGACAGGTGAGATGCGGGTAGATTGTTCCCGATGGTGGGGAAGTCCAGAACCAGGGGGCACAGTCTTAGGATAAGGGGTAGGCCATTTAGGACTGAGATGAGGAGAAACTTCTTCACAGAGAGTTGTTAACCTGTGGAATTCCCTGCCGCAGAGAGTTTTTGATGCTGGTTCATTGGATACATTCAAGAGGGAGTTAGATATGGCCCTTATGGTTAAAGGGATCATGGATATGGAGAGAAAGCAGGAAAGGGGTACTGAGGAAATGATCAGCCATGATCTTATCGAATGGCGATGCAGGCTCAAAGGGCCGAATGGCCGACTCCTGCACATATTTTCTATGTTTCTATGATTGCTTTTCCCTGTAAGTGCATTGGGTGTAAGGTCTCCTCCTCCGCAGCAGCCTGCCATCTCTTTGATTGGGCAAATAATGCTCTTCAATATACCATCTCCCATCTTCATTCTGCAGCATGTGATTATTGACCAATACTGGGAGAGAAATTACAGACCCCATCACTATAAATCACTCTAAAAGCTCTTAGATTTGTCCTCTCCACTTAAATGTGATTACAAGATTGCTAAGTGTCAATAAGGCCCTTAAAATCACTCACAAAATATCTCCTCGTATGCTCCACGTTGAAACAGCCTTTTCAGTTCCTCCGACATTCAAAATGGCGTCCGTAGTGCCGAGTTCTGCCAATTAGTGCCAGTTGGGACCAGCTTTTCTTCTTATTGGCAAGCAATCAGCCCGGCGATGTGTGAGCGATGTGGCGAAGGTTGCGGTGGGCGATCACCTCAGCGATGTCAAAATCATGTGCGCCAAAAGTTAGGCCGCCGATCATTGGGCAATGTTCCGGCCCAACTTTCCACTTTTAAGGTAAAATGGGCAATAGCCTGCCTATTTGGGCGATAGATGGGCGATAGCCCAGCGATCATCAGTGGAAAGTTTGATGTCACCTCTTCCCATTTGTTTGAAAGTTTAGTGTTGGAGTTCATACAAATTGTAGTCATAAAATCTGTCTAGCTGTAAGAAACCTTTGGCATTGTTGCCAGATCAAATTAATTAAGGGTTAAGTCATGGCAGGAGAGCCCTGACCAATTTCATGCTCCTCCTGTGCTATGTGGGAAGCCAGGTACGCTTCCAGTGTCCCTGACGACTACATGTGCGGGAAGTGTATCCAGCTGCAGCTCCTGACAGACCACATTGCGGCATTGGAGCGGCCCTTGAATTCACTGGAGAATCCATGATGCAGAGGATGTCGTGAATAGTACGTTTAGTGAGTTGGTCACACTGCAGGTAAAGGTTACTCAGCTAGATAGGGAATGAGTGATCATCAGGCAGAGCAGTGGAGGAAAGGTAGTGCAGGGGTCCCCTGTGGTTATCCCCTTCCAAAACAGATGCACCACCTTGGGTGCTTTTGGAGGGAATGACTCACCAGGGGAGGGCAGCAGCAGCCAAGTTCATGGCAATGTGGATGGTTCTGCTGCTCAGGAGGGCAGGAAAAAGAGTGGGAGAGGTATAGTGGTAGGGGATTCTATTGTAAGGGGAATAGATAGATGTTTCTGCGGCTGCAATCAAGACTCCAGGATGGTATGTTGCCTCCCTGGTGCAAGGGTCAAGTATGTCTCGGAGCGGCTGCAGGATATTTTGGGAGGGTAGGGTGAACAGCCAGTTGTCGTGGTGCATATAGGTACCAACGATATAGGTATAAAATGGGATGAGGTCCTACAAGCTGAATTTAGGGAGCTAGGAGTTAAATTAAAAAGTAGGGCCCAAAGGTAGTAATCTCAGGATCGCTACCAGTGCCACATGCTAGTCAGAGTAGGAATTGCAGGATAGCTAAGATGAATACATGGCTTGAAGAGCGGTGCAGGAGGAAGGGATTCAAATTCCTGGGATATTGGAACCGGTTCTAGGGGAGGTGGGACCAGTACAAACCGGACGGTCTGCACCTGGGCAGGACTGGAATCAATGTCCAAGGGGGAGTGTTTACTAGTGCTGTTGGGGAGGGGTAAAACTAATATGGCAGGGGGATGGGAATCTAGGCAAGGAGATAGAGGGAAGTAGAATGGGGGCAGGTGCAAAAGATAGAAGGGAGAAAAGTATAAGTGGAGGGCAGAGAAACCCAAAGCAAAAATGAAAAAGGGCCACATTACAGCAAAATTGGCTGGAAACTGCGCTGTAGACGGGAGAAGTCTGTCCCCGGGGAGGGTGAGACAGTCGAGGCTGCCCAGCCTCTGCCTCCCTGGGATGGCGTGGAAGATCTGCCTGTCGTGGGGGGCGTGGGGCCAGTGGAGGAAGGCGTAGCCGCCAGGTCGAGCGTCCCGGGGACTGAGGCGGGCGGGGCCGAAAAGGCCGAACCTCAGCCCGCCCAGCCAATATCCAACTCACCCGGGATTTGATCGACTCGGCAGAAACTGAAAATGATAATAATTTTACAGAACATCCACACGCTGGGCCGGGGGGTGGCGGCGGGGAGGGGGAAGAACAACAGCCCTCGCCCCCTACTTTGGAGCTGGGGTACTTGGAGGACCTGGAACATTACTTTGGCCAGGTCTCTCCGTGTTCCCCGGTTCCTGGGGCGGAGGAGGAACCCCTTCCGCTGTCGCTTCATGACCCAGCACCACTTTTAAAAGAGCCCAGTGGGGACTCCTCTGCCGACGATCCTGGGGATGGGATCGGGGCAGAGCCAGGGTCGGATGGAGCGGCCGGGCCGTTTGCCGTACTTCGTGCGGTCGACGGGCCGGCTGCTGGCGGCGACCTCCCGGAGGGGGACGGGGACTCGGTGGGGGACGAGGGAGAAGATCTCGAGTCCATCGCTAGTGAGGCGGTGGATCTCCTCGTGCCCGCCGCTGAGTCCCCCCTCATTCCTGCAAAAGAACTCCGGGACTTTTTGGTCCAGAGCCAGGGTCGCTGCAACCGAGCCCATCTGGCCCTGGAAAGATGGTCCGAGCCGGGGCTGCTCGTCGCGTCCGTCCGCGCCGCCGCTAAAACCATGGCCGAGGGCGGGCCCTTATCAAAGGCGCAAGGCTTTGAGCTGCGCCGGCTCAAAAGGTTCCTCGCTGGGCTGCTGAAGGACTGGAGGACAACAAACGACTCCACTCCACCCCCACAATAGGTTAGGTAGAGGTTGCACTATGCTTTTGCCATGAAGATAACCATAGGCAGCCTCAACATCAACGGCGGCAGAGAGGCACACCGTAGATTTAACAATTTTTCGCTCCTGCGGGAGGGGAAATATGCGGTGTGCTTCCTGCAAGAAACCCACACCGTTCCGGGAGACGAAGCCACATGGCTCCTGGAATGGTAAGGAGAGGTCAGCATGAGCCACCTCACTACCACTTCTTGTGGGGTGGCCATCTTGTTGGCCCCGCATTTTCAGCCGGAGATCTTGGGGGTCGAGGAGCCCGTGCTAGGCCGCTTGCTGCATGTCACGGTTCGCCTGGGGGACGTGCCACTCCATCTCGTGAACGTGTACGCCCCTCAGCCCGAACCGCAGCAAACGCGCTTCTTCGAAGAGGTGTCCGCTCTTCTTGGCTCCGTCGACGTCGGCGACTGCATTGTCCTCGGGGGGGATTTTAACTGCACCCTCGAGGTGAGGGATCGCTCCAGTGCCCCGCAGAGCATGACGGCGATGGAGAAGTTGAGGGACCTGGTCGGGTCCTTCGACTTGGTGGACGTCTGGCGAAATTTCCATCCCGACTCCAGCGCCTTTACTTGGGTGAGGCCTGGAGTAGGAAGGTCCAGAGTCAACCGCCTTTACGTGTCTCGGGCGTACATTTCCTGCGTTCCGGCGGCCTCCATGCGACCGGTGCCGTGTTCGGACCACCACTTGGTGTGGGCGGAGCTCGCTTCGCTCCGCGTGAGGACGGGGTCCACGTACTGCCATTTTAACAACCAGCTGCTGGAGGGCGTGCGGTTCCAGGACTCGTTCCGTCGTTTCTGGGCCGACTGGAGAAGGAAGCAGGGGGGCTTCCCCTCCTTGAGGCTATGGTGGAACATGGGCAAGGCTCATGTCCGCGTCTTCTGTCAAGAGTACGCGAGGGGGTCGACCAAGAGGCGGGCGGCCAGGGTCGGGCGCCTAGAAAAAGAGGTGCTCGAACTGGAGTTCTGTCTCGGTCAAGTCGTCGAGGACCCGGCCCTGCGGATGGTGTACGAAGCGAAGAAGGCAGCGCTGAAGGACCTGCAGCTCGTCGGGTCCCGAGGCGCGTTCGTGAGGTCGCGGATCCGGTTCCTGCGGGATCTGGACCGCGGCTCCCCCTTCTTCTACTCGCTGGAAAAAAGACAGAGTGTCCGTAAGCAGCTCTTGATGCTGCTGGCCGTCGACGGCTCTCTCGTCTCGGATCCGGAGGGCGTCAACAACAGGGCCCGTGAATATTACGGGGCTCTGTTCTCTCCGGAGCTGTCCAGCGAGGAAGCGCGTAGAGTTTTGTGGGAGGACCTGCCGAAGGTCAGCCCGGAGGGCGCCGAAAATCTGGAAGCTCTGCTAAGCCTGGCGGAGCTGACCGGTGCCCTCACCCGGCTCTCGAGGTTAAATGCCCCGGGGCTGGACGGGCTGACCGTGGAGTTCCACAGGGCATTCTGGGACGTCCTGGGGGGCGACTACGCGCGGGTCCTGGGGGAAAGTCTGGTGACCGGGGAGATGCCCCTCTCTTGGCGCAGGGCAGTCATCATCCTGCTGCCTAAGAAGGGCGATCTCCGCCTCCTTAAGAACTGGCACCCGGTCTCCCTCCTTAGCACGGACTACAAAATCTTCGCCAGGGTGATGTCTGCTCGCCTTGGCGTCGTGCTGGACCACATGATCCGCCCCGACCAGTCCTACGCGGTCCCGGGCCGGACAATCCACGATAACATCCATCTGGTCCGGGACCTCATCCATCATTCCCAGGAGGCTGGTCTGTCGGTCGCCTTCGACAGGGTGGATCACGACTATCTGTTCGGAACTCTCTGCGCTTTCGGGTTCGGGACGCATTTCGTCGCCCGGATTCGACTTTTGTACGCCGCCGCGGAGTGTCTGATTAAGGTTAACGGGTCCTTGACAGCGCCCCTTCGCTTTGGGAGAGGGGTGCGCCAGGGATGCCCCATGTCCGGCCAGTTATATGCCATCTGCGTGGAGCCTTTCCTGCGCCTCCTGCGGACGAGGTTGACGGGACTGGCTCTGCAAGGGCCGGGCGTGGAGGTCGTCCTCTCGGCTTATGCCGATGACGTGCTCCTCGCGGTAGAGGATCCCGCTGACCTGCGGAGGATGCGTGAGTGCCAGGAGATTTACTCGGCCGCATCCTCCGCCAGGATGAACTGGGAGAAATGTTCCGGACTCCTGGTGGGTCAGTGGCGGGTGGACTCCCTGCCGGAGGAGCTCAGGCCTTTTGCCTGGAGCACGACCCATCTCCTCTATCTGGGAGTCTAACTTAGCCCTGACGAGGAAGCCTGGTCGGCGAACTGGCAAGAGCTGGAGGCTAAGGTCGCCGCTCGCCTAGGGCGCTGGACAGGACTGCTCCGAGTGCTGTCCTACAGGTGGCCGCCATGTTGTGGTACCAGCTGGTCACTTTGACCCCTCCCCCTGCGTTTGTCACCAAGATACAGAAGAAGCTGGTGGACTTCTTCTGGAACAACAGGAAGCACTGGGTCTCTGCCGCAGTCTTGAGTCTCCCGCTTGGGGAGAGCGGTCAGTCGTTGGTGTGCGTCAGCACCCAGCTCGCGACTTTCCGTCTTCAGACCCTGCAGAGATACCTTTACGTCGAGCCCCCTCCTAGGCGGCGTGCTCTGGCGACGTATTTCTTCCGCCAGCAGCACGGCCTTTACTACGATATGCAGCTCCTGTTTGTGAGCTTGGGGGGCGTTAGGACCGCCTTCCAGGAGCTGCCTTTCTTTTACAAGGAACTCACCAGGGTCTGGAACAAAGTCTCCAACAAGCGCAGCTCTCCACCGGCTGGAGTGGCGGCTGTCCTGCAGGAGCCGCTGCTCGGGAATCCGTACCTCCACGACCGAGGTTTTAGGTGGCGGTCGGACGAGAGGGCTGTGGCTGGTGAGGTGACCAGGGTCAGGGACCTGCTCAATGGCGGAGGAGTGGGCTGGATGGCGCCAGACATGCTGGCGCGGCACCTAAATTCCGCCAACGTCCGCCGCGCGGCCGATGCCATTGAGTCGCTAAAAACAGCTCTGGGCCCTGACTCCATTAGGTACATCGAGGAGGCTCAAGGACGTGGGGAGATCCCGTCCGAACTGACCCCCGTCCGGACGGAATTCCTCATCGGCGCCAAACCCCGGAAGCTCCCTCGGGAGCCGACGCCTCACATCTTGAGCCGCCTCGATGAAATCCCCTCCGTGCCTTTCAGTTCCGCGCGGAGGGGTTTCCTGTACGGGCTGCTCCTGCACACTCTCAACTTTGCCATCCTCGCCTGCCGTCCGGACACGCCGTCCGGAGGAGGCGAGGGTCCCCGATGGAGGGCACTCTACGCGGGAGTCCTCCCAGTATTTATTGGGGACTTGGCCTGGAGGGTGGTGCACGGAGCAGATCCGTGCAATAAATTTTTAAGCCGGTTCATAGGCTCCCAGGCCGCCTGCAATTTCTGTGGTCTGGAAGAGTCCGTGTTCCATGTTTTTATGGAATGCGCGAGGTTGCTGCCCCTGTTTTATTATTTGAAGGGGCTGCTCCTGAAATTCTGGCTGCACTTCAGTCCCACACTCCTGATCTTTGGGCACCTTGTGCGGAGGGGAGCGGGTAGGTCCGAGGGCCTCCTTGTAGGACTGCTCCTGGGCACGGCCAAGGGTGCCATCAGCCGGTCCAGGCAGCGGGTGGTCGAGGGGGTCGTTCAACCTGACTGCCTGCCTCTCTTCCGCGCATACATCCGCGCCAGGGTGTACTTGGAGATGGATCACGCGGTGTCCACCGGTATGGTCGCGGCCTTCCGTGAGAGGTGGGCACCGGAGGGACTGGAGTGCATCGTCACGCCCGGCAACCAAATTTTAATTTGATTTTATGTTTTAAAGTTTAATTTGTTTTAATTGCCAGTGTTTTTAGTGTCCCCCTCCCCTTTTATAGGGGGCACTTGGAGAAAAAAAAATATGTCTGATTTTAGTGCCCAAAAAAAAACTTAAAAAAAAACAAAAGCACAAAAAAAACAACAACAAAAAACACAAAATAAGGGCCTTGGAAATGTTTGCTGCGCCCCCCAGATCGAGGGGACACGATTTAATGATTTAATGTTTTAATGTTCTCACAAAAAGAGTTCTGTGGACCAATGGTGAAGCTTTGGAGGTGTGGCCTATTCAGTTGGAGCTGTGCTGCTGTGAGAAAAGGAGCTCCCTGCTTTAGCTCCTGTCTGGAAGGCCTGGAGTGAACCCTGAGACCAGCCCAGGAAGAGGAGGAGAGGGCTGGCTTACTACAATTCAACGTCCAGAGGGAGAGGAGGAGAGCAGAAAATTTATATTTATTACAACTACAGAGAGTTGGAGAGAGGGGGAAAAGAACATCCTGAGAAAACACCATCCAGCGTGGAAGGAGGGTGTGGTAATGTATTTTTATCTAAGCTGATACCATATGGTATTTGTGTGCCCATTGCAATATATATATATCAATCCTGGTCTTTCCAGAACTTTCTGCATTTTAGCAGTCAACTTGCATAAACAGCTAAACCTGGTTTGAGATGGCTGATGGCCATCAGACAGCTAGGAGACAAGTCATGCTGAGACAAGTACCCCCCATGGTGCTCTCCTATTGTCTACACGACAAGAGTTCCATGTCACCCCACCCTTTCCTATGTACTCCATTCCACCAGCCACTATCTCTTGTAGAGACCTCATCCTTTTGATGTAAACGATAAACTGACCAGGAAATTGAACAATCCTGACACAATACAAGACAGGTGATAGCCCATTACCTATGACTCATGGAGTAATGGCCGGCTGGCCAACTGATAACCCTGACAAAAGGAAATATCTGTAAACCATGTCAGGACCAGGATATAGTAATGAACTCTTTATCTGTATTCACTGACTGTGAGACAGAGCAATACACAGGGAGAGGCCATAACTTGGGTTTTACTGTATAAATATCTTGTGAAACTGTACCATTGCAGAGGTGTTCACATAGCCCTTGACTGAGTGTAACCTGCCCCTTGCTAGCAAGCGAATTAAAGAAACTTCTGCCGGAGCTGTAAGTGTCGGAGTCATTCTTTTCGGAGGTCGAGATTTCGACAGTTACTTCTTGGAGGTTCCGCCGAGATGCATACTCTCTGTCCTGTGAGTAAAACAGATACAGGCATAGTGCCTCTCCAGTGAAAGGCTTCAGTGGCCAAACAAGGTGAGCCTTTTGCTCACAAGAGGTTTCTTCACTGTTGAATCGCATATGTAATCTGTTGTCCACAGGAGAGACACTGCAATCTACAAGACTCGACATTTAAAAGCTAAAGGTATTTTTTATAACCATTTCTTTCTCAGCTTGCCAGCAGAAGAGAACAGGTTCTGGAAAAAATCTCGAAACAGCCCGGGGAAGGTTTCAGTAGGTAAGGGAGTGCTAGTCGATCGAAAAGGGTTCCTGATTCTTATATGATAAGATTTTTATTGTTTTAAAGGAAAAGCGCTAATCGATCGAAGGTTCTTATGTGATAAGATTTTTATTGTTTTTAATTTGGAAGGGGTTCTTATATGATAAGAGTAGAGAAAAAAAAAAGAAAGCGCAATCGATCAAAGGTTCTTATGTGATAAGAGTTTGGGTATGGAACCATGAGTTTTATCAGTTTTTTATTAGGATAAGTTAAGGACTCGGTCTGTAGTGGCGTACAACGCAGACTGAGAATTTGTTTAGATAAGGTGTAAGGTTATGATTTGTGTACTCGCGGGAATATTGTTTGTTGTCCTTGTTATACTGTTGTGTGCAATACCTTTGTGAGAGATTGCCATTAGAGAAACGGGAAGAGTCACTAGGGAAAATTGTGATTGGAAAAAAAAACACAAGGATTGATTAAGAAAAGAAACAGTAACTGATTGATCAACTACAGTTGGTTCGTGCCAACATATCTCACACACCCAGACTGAGCCCGAATTAAGAGCCTTTTCAGGCCACGTAACGATCAGGAGAAGTGGGCGTAGAGAACTCGGTTGGCCGAAAGGATTGTGAGATCAGAAACTGTGGAAAATCTTAATCATCCAGAATGGGTGCCGGAGCAAGTTAAAACACCACAAAAGGCACACCAGCCTATGTCAGGCTCCAGAATTGTGGTCAGTCTTCAATTGACCAAAGAAAAAAAAACGGTAAAGTGGACTAAGGGTGAAAACAGGCCATTTCCACCCGATGGTTCATTTAATTTAGAGAGAACAACATGTCTAGAGGAGTGTCTTATAAACAGAGATCCAGGTAGAAGAGGGAAAAAAAAAGGAAAGTAATAGAAAAGGCCTGGGTTCCGATTTTTCAAGCCCATGTAAAATTAACAGAGGAAGTAAATCAAATGTAAAAAAAAGAGAACCTGAAAGTGACTTATGGATTAAAAAAAAAGCTTTATTGAATGGAGAGAGACTTTTGTGAATGTCTTGTCTTTGAATGAGAGTGCTTTTGTGTTTTTTCCTTGTGTCTGGAAACCTGTTTGGAAAGGTTGTGGAGCTGCCTGTTTGTTTTAGCTCCACCCACTTTTTCAAACAAAGTGAAGTTTTTAACCCTTCATAGTGTTGTCCTGTATGTGGGAAGTTTAAGACATTTTAAGTTAGAAGCGCAGGTGTGGATTTATTTGGATGAGAGGTTACGGAGCTAGGAAATGCACAAAGGATAGGTTTGTTGAGACATGGTCCCGGTGGTTAAAAGTTGTAATGCCTTGGGAAGTTGTAATGCCTTTTTAAAAAAAAAAGCCTTTGTGGGTCTCTCGAGGTGCAGGCTGGGGGAGTACACTCTTATTGTCCTTGGTGTAAAATCTTGGTACAAAAGCTTCTAGCTCAGTAAGAGGATTTTTTTAGATAGAGAGTGGCAGTACAATATTTGAATTGGGATTTTGAGATATTTCAGGTGATCTCCTTGATCAACATTTTGGGTGTATTGAAAAAATCTTGGGTTTGGAAGCCTTTTAATAAAATTAGAAAACAAGTACTTTACATTCTGTGATCTGTGAATCACTATAAGCATAAATGAGAAGTCCGTGTAACACACAGATTCTTCCGGTTCAGAAGCCCAATAGTGACAAATGGAAGTTTGTCCAAGACCTACGAGCTGTGAATGAATCGACTATATTCTCACAATGCTTAAAGAAGGATTTGGAATGAAGTATCCTGGAATGCTTTCCAGAGTCTTAAGCAGTCCCTCACTTCAGCACCAGCCTTGGGATTACCAGATTACACTAAGACATTCAACTTATTTGTGCATCACAAGTCGGGTTTTGCACAATCTGTTTTGACTCAGTTACATGGGGACAGGCAGCGACCGGTAGCGTATTTCAGTACCCAACTAGACCCAGTGGCACGCGGACTACCAGGATGTCTTCCTTCGTTGGCAGCAGCTTATTATGCTATGCAACAGGCTCAGACAATAACTCTAAATCATCAGACCATTTTGTATATCCCACACTCTGTCGAGATTTTACTTACTAAGTGTGCCACCCAACACCTAACCTCCGCAAGAACCACTAAATATGAGGTCGAACTGTTATCAAATCCGAACCTTATCATCAAAAGATGCACTAGCTTAAATCCAGCCACTCTATTCCCCACGGAAGACAACGGCGAACCCCATTCATGTGAAATGGTAACCGAATTAGTGACTAAACCATGTATCAATCTAACAGATGTACCAATGTGTAACCCTGATCTAGTGTACTATGTTGACGGATCAGCCTTACGAAATGATAGGGGCCAACCTAGAGCAGCTTATGCAATTGTAACTCAGTTTAATGTTGTCGAAACAGCCTCTCTTCCAGACTCCTTTTCAGCCCAACAAGCCGAATTGTTTGCATTAACTCGAGCCTGTATTCTGGCTGAAGGACACACAGTTAATATCTACACTGACTCCAGGTATGCTTTTGGGGTATCACATGACTATCGACAAATTTGGAAGATTCGCGGGTACCTGACTTCTTCAGGAACCCCTATCAAAAATGCAGAACAAGTGGAAAATCTTCTGCGAGCCATTTAATGCCCCTTGAAACTTCCCATTATCAAATGCCAAGCACATACAGGCCAGTCGAATGAGGTGGCACTTGGGAATGCCAGAGCTCATAATGCAGCTAAGTCAGCAGCTCTGTCAAAAGGGGGGATGCAGGTGTCATTGTTCCCACTAAGGAAAAATAATTGCTCAGACCCGCCACCCACTATTAATGATGTGCTGGCCTTTCAGACACAGGCCAGTACGGAGGAGGTGGTGACCTGTACGAAGGATCAATGTTATAAAAATCCAGAAGGAATATGGGTTCACCACGACGGCCGTGTGTTGGCGCCCAGATCCTTACTTCCATGGATTGCCCGATGTGTTCATACATTCACACATGCAGGCAAAGGGGGATTGGCAGATTATATTTTGGCAACTTGGTATGCACCAGGTATTTCGGCAATTGCAAAACAAATCTGTGAAAATTGTGTTACCTGTCAGACAATGAATCCGGGTAAGACGGAAAAAGTAGAATCTGCCTCCCACCCAAATCCAGTGGGGCCTTTTGTACATTTACAAATGGATTTTATTGAATTACCTATGTGTATGGGATTCAAGTATGTATTAGTTATTGTAGATGTGTTCTCTAGATGGATTGAAGCCTTTCCATGTAAAAAGGCCGATGCCACTACTGTTGCTAAATGTTTGTTAAAGGAAATCGTACCGCGCTTCGGAATTCCTGCTAAGCTTTCTAGTGATAACAGGTCACATTTCACGGGAACTGTTGTAAGAGAAATGTGTAAAGCTTTGCAGATTAATCAACGTTTTCATTGCAGTTATCATCCACAATCAGCTGGACTTGTTGAAAGATATAATGGAATGCTTAAAAATAAGCTGGCAAAACTATGCAATGACACTGGACTGAAATGGACAGAACTGCTGCCCTTAGCTTTGATGGTAATGCGATCTGCAACCAACAGAACAACAGGCCTGTCACCACATGAGATAGTTATGGGACGTCCCCAACGACTACCTTTTACAGCACCATTTACTGCAAAATAGATGGACATCCACAAAATGGAGGAAAATATGTTGAATTATTGTATTGCACTAACCAAATGTATTTCCAGCTTTCATTCACAGGTAAAGGAAGCCCAAGTCAAGCCAGCGGAAGGGAAGTGTCATAACCTGGAGCCAGGGGAATTCGTTTACATCAAGATTTTTAAAAGAAAAAGCAGTCTACAGCCAAGATTCGAAGGACCATACCAGGTCTTGCTGGCGACCAATACTGCAATCAAGGTAAAGGAAAGACCAACATGGATCCACGCATCCCATTGCAAACGGGCACCCAACCAGGAGGAAGGGAAGAAGGAATCAGAGGAACAGAAAAAGGAAGACTGAATAAGGAACTGTATGGACTATGGGGACTGATGGTGCTGGGCTTGACAGGGTTTTACTTCGCATTATTGATTACACCAGGGGTACAGACCCGCCACCAAAGGGAATTGCATGTAAACGTATTTATGGCACTGAGTCATAGGTATGCCCAAGAAAGAAACTTGTCAAGTTGTTGGATATGTTCCCATGTGCCTGTCCACTCCAAAGGGGGTATTCCCCTGAGATCTGTCCCCTGAATCAGAAATGGTAGAATGGTTGACAGTGCAAAATAGGACAAACCTAACTTAGGGGCCAGAAATGAAGGAGCAAACAGAATGGAGGTCGGCAGGGTATAAACTTACAGCCTTCCAGGGATGGTACCAGCCCAATTATGATAATAACCATCAGCCTCCCTTCCTAAGCATTACTCCCAGAATAGAAAATCCCGAAGGTATAATATGCCTAGTGAGTAATGGGACTAAAGGACCAGAAATGGGACGCAGCAAGTGTTCCCAAATGATTAAATGGCAAGCCACAACTAATCCCACTGAGAGAAAGATAGCAACCGTTGGCTGGACAACGGTCCATAACAAAGCCCTAGGTAAAGGGTGGGAAGGTGAGACCACTCGAGTAGAGATAGTGCGAAAGGACCAGGAGCTGACGTCCTATAATTGCACCTACTTTATTTGTGGCCATAAAGCCTACCCATGGTTACCAGCCAACTGGACAGGGTCCTGTTACTTAGGAGATGTGGTACCCCTTATCAGATCAGTAAAGACTCTAAGGGAGGCCTATGGAAGTCACAGATTTAAACGGGATTTGACGTGGCTAAACGGAATATTCAAGGTAATGGTGCCACCCTATGGAATAGCATCGACCGAATGGCAGTTACGGAAACTGGCTAACTTAGTCGAATCAGTAGCCAACGCAACTTCCCAAGCCTTTGAAGGGATAAATGACGAAATGGTAGCTATTCGAACAGTGGCTCTCCAAAATCGTATGGCCTTAGATTATCTCCTAGCCAAGGAGGGAGGGACATGCGCATTAATAGGTGAAGAATGCTGTACGTATATCCCAGATAAATCAGAAGATATCGGCAGTTTAGCTGAAAACATCAGGAAAAAGGTAATAGAGTATAAACAGACAGTTGGCCAGGATGGTATCACCTTGTGGGGTTGGGCATCGGGATGGTTGGGATCCCTAGGGAAATCTGTGGTACAGGGTTTGATCATATTCCTGCTGATAGCCTTCGCCCTGTATCTATTATTTGTCATCATTAAGTGTTGCTATGCCAGGGTGGGAGAAACTATGTTACCTACCGAGACCACGGCTAGAGTTATGGTAGCAACAACTGCTGAAGGCTCTTGTGTGGAAATGGAAATGGAGAGACTGTACAAGATCAGAATGGATTGAGTTGTCCTTGTGAAGGACAAAATGGGGGAATGTGGAAATGTATTTTTATCTAAGCTGATACCATACGGTATTTGTGTGCCCATTGCAATATATATATATCAAAATGGAGTCCTGGTCTTTCCAGAACTTTCTGCATTTTAGCAGTCAACTTGCATAAACAGCTAAACCTGGTTTGAGATGGCTGATGGCCATCAGACAGCTAGGAGACAAGTCATGCTGAGACAAGTACCCCCCATGGTGCTCTCCTATTGTCTACACGACAAGAATTCCATGTCACCCCACCCTTTCCTATGTACTCCATTCCACCAGCCACTATCTCTTGTAGAGACCTCATCCTTTTGATGTAAACGATAAACTGACCAGGAAATTGAACAATCCTGACACAATACAAGACAGGTGATAGCCCATTACCTATGACTCATGGAGTAATGGCCGGCTGGCCAACTGATAACCCTGACAAAAGGAAATATCTGTAAACCATGTCAGGACCAGGATATAGTAATGAACTCTTTATCTGTATTCACTGACTGTGAGACAGAGCAATACACAGGGAGAGGCCATAACTTGGGTTTTACTGTATAAATATCTTGTGAAACTGTACCATTGCGGAGGTGTTCACTTAGCCCTTGACTGAGTGTAACCTGCCCCTTGCTAGCAAGCGAATTAAAGAAACTTCTGCTGGAGCTGTAAGTGTCGGAGTCATTCTTTTCGGAGGTCAAGATTTCGACAAGGGAGAACCATTTCTACAATCTTCGACAGGTGGGTGTGTTTGGGTGCATTCCCCGAAAGACTTTGTTGTATCGGTGGGGGTAGGAAAGAAGACCTTTCGAGGGCCGGGACATCGCGGGGGGTGTGTGAGTATGGAAGTGTGTGTGGGGGTCTTGCTTACAGCTAGGCCCCACACACCACTGAAGTACCCCTCCCCCATTGCCTCGCCTGGGATAGCTGGAGCTACCTGGCTGAAGAAGTACTAATCACCCTGTTAAACATCGTTGGGAGTGTGTGCCTGGGTGGCTCCAGCTACCCCAGGTGAAGACATCTTCTCCCCCCACCCGAAGACCATTCTACAAAAACTGTGTTTTTTGCCATCTGGGGAGTGCACCCCAAGAAACACCCACCCATCGCTGTGAGGGGAGACCTGCCCTTGCAGCTTCCCTCTTTCCCACCTCCCCCGCTCTTTCTCTCTCTCTCTGTCTCTCCCCTCTCTCTCTGAGAGCCCTTTCCTCCTAATTGTAAAAACAATTAAGACAACTGAGCAGAGGGAGCAAGGCCCCTCCCCATTCGTTAACTAGGGGAGAGGTGTGCCCCATTAAGAGCTCCCTCTGCTCAAAACACCAACGAGGCCAATTAAAGACCATTAAGGCCTGTGACTTTGGGGTGGGTGTAGCCCTTAAAGGGACCCCGTGATAGCGACCCCATCCACGCCGGTGGTAGGGCCAGCTAGGACATATGCGCAGGCGGCGTCCACATCCATGGCGCCTCCTGCGCCTCCTGCTGCCCTGCCACCATTCAGACTGATAACAAAAAAACACGGGGTCAAGAGCTACACTCACCCCACAATGAGCATTGAGGAGTGCGTGCGGGCGATGGCTGGGATAGTCGGCCCCTCGGCCATTGTCGTGGCCTCAAAGATGTCTGGGAAGGCTGTGTTCTTCCTGGGATCGGAGCGGGCGGTGTCCCTGGCCCTCGAAAAGGGGCTCACGGTGGGCGGGACGTTCCTGCCGGTGGACCCTCTCGAGGCCACCGCGCATAGGGTCATCCTTTCAAATGTCCCGCCCTTTGTTCCCGCTGAGCTCCTCCTCCCTCACCTACACCAACTGGGAGAGGTAAGGTCGGGGATCAACCCCATACCGCTCGGCCTCAGGGAGAACAGCCTGCGCCATGTGTTCTCCTTCCGTCGCCAGCTCTTTGTCCGGCTGGCGCGGGAGGAGACGACGGAGGGCAATTTTAATGTGGTGCACGAGGAGACTGCCTACCGTGTCTTTTGGACATCGGACGGAGTGCGGTGCCATGCCTGCAGGGAGGTGGGGCACGTTCGCAAAGAACTGCCCCGCCTCCAAGGCCGCCAAACCACCGAAGGCGGCCAAGAGGACTGAGGCGGGTGGGGCCGAAAAGGCCGAACCTCAGCCCGCCCAGCTATTAACCAACTTCCCCTGGGTGTCGCTCGGCCCGGAAGAAACTGAAAATATGAACAATTTTAACGATTCTGTACACGCTGGGCCGGGGATTGGCGGCGGGGAGGGGGAAGAACAACAACCCTCGCCCCCTACTTTGGAGCTGGGGTACTTGGAGGACCTGGAACATTACTTTGGCCAGGTCTCTCCGTCTTCCCCAGTTCCTGGGGTGGAGGAGGAACCCCTTCCGCTGTTGCTTCCTGACCCAGCAGCACTTTTAAAAGAACCCAGTGGGGACTCCTCTGTCGACGATCCTGGGGCTGGGATCGGGGCAGAGCCAGGGTCGGATGGAACGGCCGGGCCGTTTGCCGTATCTCGTGCGATCGACGGGCCGGCTGCTGGCGGCGACTTCCCGGAGGGGGACGGGGACTCGGTGGGGGACGAGGGAGAAGATCTCAAGTCCATCGCTAGTGAGGCGGTGGATCTCCTCGTGCCCGCCGCTGAGTCCCCCCTCATTCCTGCAAAGGAACTCCGGGACTTTTTGGTCCAGAGCCAGGGTCGCCGCAACCGAGCCCATCTGGCCCTGGAAAGATGGTCCGAGCCGGGGCTGCTCGTCGCGTCCGTCCGCGCCGCCGCTAAAACCATGGCCGCGGGCGGGCCCTTATCAAAGGCGCAAGGCCTTGAGCTGCGCCGGTTCAAAATGTTCCTCGCTGGGCTGCTGAAGGAGTGGAGGTCAACAAACGACTCCACTCCACCCCCACAATAGGTTAGGTAGAGGTTGCACTATGCTTTTGTCATGAAGATAACCATAGCTAGCCTCAACATCAACGGCGGCAGAGAGGCACACCGTAGATTTAACAATTTTTCGCTCCTGCGGGAGGGGAAATATGCGGTGTGCTTCCTGCAAGAAACCCACACCGTTCCGGGAGACGAAGCCACGTGGCTCCTGGAATGGCAAGGAGAGGTCCGCATGAGCCACCTCACTACCACTTCTTGTGGGGTGGCCATCTTGTTGGCCCCGCATTTACAGCCGGAGATCTTGGGGGTCGAGGAGCCCGTGCCAGGCCGCTTGCTGCATGTCACGGTTCGCCTGGGGGACGTGCCGCTCCATCTCGTGAACGTGTACGCCCCTCAGCCCGGACCGCAGCAAACGCGCTTCTTCGAAGAGGTGTCCGCTCTTCTTGGCTCCGTCGACGTCGGCGACTGCATTGTCCTTGGGGGTGATTTTAACTGCACCCTCGAGGCGAGGGACTGCTCTGGTGCCCCACAGAGCATGACGGCGATGGAGAAGTTGAGGGACCTGGTCGGGTCCTTCGACTTGGTGGACGTCTGGCGAAATCTCCATCCCGACTCCAGCGCCTTTACTTGGGTGAGGCCTGGAGTAGGATGGTCCAGAGTCGACCGCCTTTACGTGTCTCGGGCATACGTTTCCTGCGTCCCGGCAGCCTCCATGCGACCGGTGCCGTGTTCGGACCACCACCTGGTGTGGGCGGAGCTCGCTTCGCTCCGCGCGAGGACGGGATCCGCGTACTGGCATTTTAACAACCAGCTGCTGGAAGACGTGCGGTTCCAGGACTCGTTCAGTCGTTTCTGGGCCGACTGGAGAAGGAAGCAGGGGGGCTTCCCCTCCTTGAGGCTATGGTGGGACGTGGGCAAGGCTCACGTCCGCGTCTTCTGTCAAGAGTATGTGAGGGGGTCGACCAAGAGGCGGGCGGCCAGGGTCGGGCGCCTAGCAAAAGAGGTGCTCGAACTGGAGTCCCGTCTCGGTCAAGTCGTCGAGCACCCGGCCCTGCAGATGGTGTACGAAGCAAAGAAGGCCGCGCTGAAGGACCTGCAGCTCGTCGGGTCCCGAGGCGCGTTCGTGAGGTCGCGGATCCAGTTCCTGCGGGATCTGGACCGCGGCTCCCCCTTCTTCTACTCACTGGAAAAAAGAGAGTGCCCGTAAGCAGCTCTTGACGCTGCTGGCCGACGACGGCTCTCTCGTCTCGGATCCGGAGGACGTCAACAACAGGGCCCATGAATATTAGGGGCTCTGTTCTCTCCGGAGCCGTCCAGCGAGGAAGCGCGTAGAGTTTTGTGGGAGAATCTGCCGAAGGTCAGCCCGGAGGGCGCCGAAAATCTGGAAGCTCCGCTAAGCCTGGCGAAGTTGACCGGCGCCCTCGCCCGGCTCTCGAGGGGAAAAGCCCCGGGGCTGGACGAGCTGACCGTGGAGTTCCACAGGGCGTTCTGGAACGTCCTGGAGGGCGACTATGCGCGGGTCCTGGGGGAAAGTCTGGCGACCGGGGAGATGCCCCTCTCTTGGCGCAGGGCAGTCATCGTCCTGCTGCCTAAGAAGGTTGATCTCCGCCTCCTTAAGAACTGGCGCCCGGTCTCCCTCCTCAGCACGGACTACAAAATCTTCGCCAGGGTGATGTCTGCCCACCTTGGCGCCGTGCTGGACCACATGATCCACCCCGACCAGTCCTACACGGTCCCGGGCCGGACAATCCACGATAACATCCATCTGGTCCGGGACCTCATCCATCATTCCCAGGAGGCTGCTCTGTCAGTCGCCTTCCTATCTCTCGACCAAGAGAAGGCGTTCGACAGGGTGGATCACGACTATCTGTTCGGAACTCTGCGCGCTTTCGGGTTCGGGACGCATTTCGTCGCCCGGATCTGACTCTTGTACGCCGCCGCGGAGTGTCTGATAAAGGTTAACGGGTCCTTGACAGCGCCCCTTCGCTTTGGGAGAGGGGTGCGCCAGGGATGCCCCATGTCCGGCCAGTTATATGCCATCTGCGTGGAGCCTTTCCTGCGCCTCCTGCGGACGAGGTTGACGGGACTGGCTCTGCAAGGGCCGGGCGTGGAGGAGCACGTCCTCTCGGCTTACGCCGATGACGTGCTCCTCGCGGTAGAGGATCCCGCTGACCTGCGGAGGATGCGTGAGTGCCAGGAGATTTACTCGGCCGCGTCCTCCGCCAGGATCAACTGGGAGAAATGTTCCGGACTCCTGGTGGGTCAGTGGCGGGTGGACACCCTGCCGGAGGAGCTCAGGCCTTTTGTTTGGAGCACGACCCATCTCCTCTATCTGGGAGTTTACCTTAGCCCCGACGAGGAAGCCTGGCCGGCGAACTGGCAAGAGCTGGAGGCCAAGGTCGCCGCTCGCCTGGGGCGCTGGACAGGACTGCTCCGAGTGCTGTCCTACAGGGGTCGAGCGCAAGTCATAAACCAGCTGGTGGCCGCCATGTTGTGGTACCGGCTGGTCACTTTGACCCCTCCCCCTGCGTTTGTCACCAAGATACAGAAGAAGCTGGTGGACTTCTTCTGGAACAACAGGAAGCACTGGGTCTCTGCCGCGGTCTTGAGTCTCCCGCTTGGGGAGGGCGGTCAGTCGTTGGTGTGCGTCAGCGCCCAGCTCGCGACTTTCCGTCTTCAGACCCTGCAGAGATACCTTTACGTCGAGCCCCCTCCTGGGTGGCGTGCTCTGGCGACGTACTTCTTCCGCCAGCAGCACGGCCTCAACTAAGACACGCAGCTCCTGTTTGTGAGCTTGGGGGGCGTCAGGACCGCCTTCCAGGAGCTGCCTTTCTTTTACAAGGAACTCACCAGGGTCTGGAACAAAGTCTCCACCAAGCGCAGCTCTCCACCGGCTGGAGTGGCGGCCGTCCTGCAGGAGCCGCTGCTCGGGAATCCGTACCTCCACGACCAGGGTTTTAGGTGGCGGTCGGATGAGAGGGCTGTGGCTGGTGAGGTAACCAGGGTCAGGGACCTGCTCGATGGCGGAGGAGCCGGCTGGATGGCGCCAGACACGCTGGCGCGGCGCCTAAATTCTGCCAACGTCCGCCGCGCGGCCGATGCCATCGAGTCCCAAAAACAGCTCTGGGCCCTGACTCCGTTAGGTGCATCGAGGAGGCTCAAGCACGTGGGGAGATCCCGTCCGAACTGACCCCCGTCCGGATGGAATTCCTCATTGGCGCCAAACCCCGGAACCTCCCTCGGGAGCCGACGCCTCACAACTTGAGCCGCCTCGGGGAAATTCCCTCCGTGCCTTTCAGTTCCGCATGGAGGGGTTTCCTGTACGGGCTGCTCCTGCACACTCTCAACTTTGCCATCCTCGCCTGCCGTCCGGACACGCCATGGCATACCATCTTGCCGTCCGGAGGAGGCGAGTGTCCCCGATGGAGGGCACTCTACGCGGGAGTCCTCCCAGTATTTATCGGAGACTTGGCCTGGAGGGTGGTGCACGGAGCAGTGCTGTGCAATAAATTCTTAAGCCGGTTCACGGGCTCCCAGGCCGCCTGCAATTTCTGCGGTCTGGACGAGTCCGTGTTCCATGTTTTTACCGAATGCACGAGGTTGCAGCTACCCGTTTTATTATTTAAAGGGGCTGCTCCTGAAATTCTGGCTGCACTTCAGTCCCACACTCCTGATCTTTGGGCACCTTGTGCGGAGGGGAGCGGGTAAGTCCGAGGGCCTCCTCGTAGGACTGCTCCTGGGCACGGCCAAGGGTGCCATCAGCCGGTCCAGGCAGCGGGCGGTCGAGGGGGTCATTCAACCTGACTGCCTGCCTCTCTTCCGCGCGTACATCCACGCCAGGGTGTCCTTGGAGATGGAGCACGCGGTGTCCACCGGTACGCTCGCGGCCTTCCGCGAGAGGTGAGCACCGGAGGGACTGGAGTGCATCATCACGCCCGGCAACCAAATTTTAATTTGATTTTGTTTTAAAGTTTAATTTGTTTTAATTGCCGGTGTTTTTAGTGTCCCCCTCCCCTTTTGTATGGGGCACTTGGAGAAAAAAAAATATATATGATTTTAGTGCCCAAAAAAAAACTTCAAAAAAAACATAAACACAAAAAAACCAACAAATAAAACACTAAAAAGGGCCTTGTAAATGTTTGGTGCGTCCCCCAGATCGGGGGGCCACGATTTAATGTTTTTCATTTCCTCCCAAAAGAGTTCTGTGAACATGCACTCCCAGGTCCCTTTATTCCTCTACACTTCTTAATGTCCTACCATTTAATGTGTATTCCCTTTCCTTGTTAGCCCTCCCCAAATGCATTACCTCACACTTCTCTGGATTAAATTTAATTTGCCACTGTTTTGCCCACCCGACCAGTTGATTGATATCTTTCTGCAGTTCACTGCTTTGTTCTTCATTATCAACCACACAGCCTATTTTTGTATCATCTGCAAACTTCTTAATCATCCCCTTATATTCAAGTCTAGATCATTGATGTATCCCACAAAAAGCAAGTGACCTAGCACTGAGCCCTGCGGAACCCCTCTGGAAACATCCTTTAAGTCACAAAAACACCCATCAACCATTACCTTTTGCTTCCTGGTTGTGAGCCAATTTTGGATCCAACTTGCCACTTTGCCCTGGATCCCATGGGCTTTTACTTTCATGATCAGTCTGCCATGTGGCATCTTATCGAAAGCTTTGCTAAAATCCATATACACTACATCGTATGCACTGCTCTCATCGACCCTCCTTGTTACCTCCTCGAAAAATTCAATCAAGTTAGTCAGACACGACCTTCCCTTAACAAATCCATGCTGACTGTCCCTGATTAACCCATGTCTTTCTAAATGTAGATTTATCCTGTCCTTCAGGACTTTTTCCAATAATTTTCCCACAACTGAGTTTAGGCTGACTGGCCTGTAATTACTCGGTCTATCCCTTCCTCCCTTCTTAAACAAAGGTACTACATTCGCAGTCCTCCAGTCCTCTGACACCACATCTGAAGCCAGAGAGGATGGAAATTGATGGTCAAAGCCTCTGCTATTTCCTCTTTTGCTTCGCTTAACAGCCTGGGATACATTTCATTCGGGCCTGGGGACTTATCCACTTTCAAAGCTGCTAAACCCCTTAATACCTCCTCTCTCACTATATTTATTTCATCTAATATGCACTCCTCCTCGATAGCAGTGTCTGCATCACCCCTCTCTTTTATGAAAACAGACGCAAGGTATTCATTAAGAACCACACCCACATCTTCCGCCTCCACACACAGATCACCCTCATGATCTCTAATAGGCCCTACCCTTTCTTTACTTATCGTCTTGCTCTTAATATATTTATGAAACATCAAACTACATGTTGAAGGGTGGAAGATGCCTGTGCATGAATTTTTTTAATGTGTGGTGGAACACCAGCCATCACATGGGCTTGACAGAGCTAGGTCTTGGTCCAGTGGCAAGGATTAACCAAGACGGCTGGAGACCAGCTCTGCTGCATGGACCTAGCTCACACACATATTGCAGTGGAGGCTGGCCTGGGCTGCCCCTGGGTCCTCGCCTCTTCTGGGCCCCGTAACTGATGCTTCCCCTGGGCCTCGATCAAAAGGCCCACATTACTCCTGACCACCCTCTTTATTCGAATATAATAGTAAAAAAATGTTGTGTTAATTTTGATATCCCGTGCAAATTTCTTTTCATACTTCTTTTTTTTTTGAACACACGACCTGGAAGGGAACACCACCACCGGCGGCCAAGGATAAAGAGGAGCAGCTCAGCCCCAGTTGGGAGCAGCACAAGCAGCACAAGCAGCACAGAGAGGGCGACAAATGCGAAGAGGGTGACTACATTCAACATCACTGGAGCCCAGGGAGCGGATTGGTGGGGTATCGTGAAGTGAGGCCAAGTCCAGCAGAGGGGTCGGGACCCAGGAGGAGTTGAAGGTCGGAGGTCGGACCCAGGAAGAGACAGTCAGTGTCCATGAGGAGTTGGAGGTCGGGGCCCAGAAGGAGTCGGAGGTCGGGGCCCAGGAGGAGTCGGAGGTCGGGGCCCAGGAGGAGACAGAGATCGGGGCTCAGGAGAAGTCGGAGGTCGGGGCCCAGGAGGAGACGGAGGTCGGGGCCCAGGAGGAGTCGGAGGTCGGGGCCCAGGAGGAGTCGGAGTACGGGGCCCAGGAGGAGTCGGAGGTCGGGGCCCAGAGTGGGAGGAGAAAAGGTCGGGGCCCAGAGCGGAGGTTGGAAGCCCAGGAGCGACGAGGTCGACGCCAAGGAGTGGCCCAGGAAAGGAACAGCATGGGCCAACAGCGAGGTGCCACGAGGACTACACTGTGAATCTCAAGGAGGGAGTTCCTGTGGAAAGGAGGAAGGAGGACAGTAGGAGAATGCGTGTGTGTATGTCATACAGCAGAGCCTTGTCTCCAGTCACCTTGTATCCCCTTGCTACTGGATCAAGAACTTGCCCTGTCAAGTCCGTGTGGTAGCTGTTGTGCAACGGCCACCCCACGTTAAAAGAATTCATGCACAGGCATCTTCCACACTTTAAGATGAAGTTTGGGACCTGGAACGTCAGGACCCTCATGGACAATCCCAACAGTGACAGACCAGAACGCCGCACCATTATCGTTGCTCAAGAACTCAGATGCTTCAACATAGACATCGCCGCACAAAGCGAGAACCAGCGGGCAGGAGAAGGCCAGCTCAAAGAACAAGGTGGTGGCTACACCTTCTTCTGGAAAGGTAAACCAGAAGTATAACGCTGCCTCCATAGGATAGGCTTCGCTGTAAAAACGAGCTAATGGGCCCTCACAGAGACCCCTTGCGGGATAAACGAGCGTCTTATGACTCTTCGGCTTACCCTAGTCTGGAACCAGTGCGCTACGGTCATCAGCGTATACGTCCCAACTCTAGAAGCTACAGACGAGATCAAAGAGGAATTCTACTCCAGCATCAAACAATCCCTATCCCGAGTCCTAATGAGCGACAAGCTGATCCTCAATGGCGACTTCAATACTAGAGTTGAAAAGGACACTGACCTCTGGGGAAGTGTGATCGGCAGAGAGTGGGTAGAGAAAGCCAACTCCAGTGGCACCCTCCTCCTGACGAAATGCTTAGAACATGGCCTGATCATAACTAATACCCTGTTCCGTCAGAAGGACAAAGTTAAAGCCTCATGGCAACAACCTCGCTCCAAGCACTGGTGTCTGCTAGACGAGGTCAGCGTCCGAGCGACGGACCGCAAAGACGTGCGCATCACCCGCGCCATGACAGGAGCTTAAGACTGCTGGACAGACCATCGCCTAATCCGCTCTGTCATTTCCATCAACATTGCACCAAAACAGCGACAGCAACAGCAACGATGCTGCAGGAAAATCAACGCCGGAGCACTCAAAGATCCTGCTAAGAAAGCCCTATTCATCAGCGTCTTACTACCAAACTGACAACTCCCAGTGACCCAGAGACGCAGAGTGTCCATAGTGCCTGGTCTGCCCTCAAGGCTTCCATAATTAGCATCGGTGAAGAGACGGTCAGTCACTCAACCAGGAAACACTGAGACTGGTTCGACGAGAATGACCAGGAGATCCAGGAGCTATTATGCCACAAGCGCAAGGCATTCTTGAACTGGAAACAACAACACAAATCGAGGGCAAGAAAGCATCTCTACAGACAACTGAAAACCCGTGACCTAAAGAATAGATGGTGGGTGGAGAAAGCACAAGAAATCCAGCAGCAAGCAAATACTTTGGTTCTGTCTTCACGAAAGAAGGCACAAATAACCTTCCGGAAATACTAGGGGACCTAGTGAGAAGGAGGAACCAAAATAAATCCTTATTAGTCAGGAAACTGAGTTAGGGAAATTGATGGGATTGAAGGCGGATAAATTCGCAGGGCCTGATATTCTGCATCCCAGAGTACTTAAGGAAGTGGCTCTAGAAATAGTGGATGCATTGGTGATCATTTTCCAGCAGTCGATCGACTCTGGATCAATACCTATGGACTGGAGGGTAGCTAATGTAACACCACTTTTTAAGAAAGGAGGGAGAGAGAAAACAGGGAATTATGGACTGGTGAGCCTGGCATCAGTAGTGGGGAAAATGTTGGAATCAATTATTAAAGATGAAATAGCAGCACATTTGGAAAGCAGTGACAGGATGGGTTCAAGTCAGCATGGATTTATGAAAGGGAAATCATGCTTGACAAATCTTCTAGAATTTTTTGAGGATGTAACTAGTTGAGTGGACAGGGGAGAACCAGTAGATGTGGTGTATTTGGACTTTCAAAAGGCTTTTGACAAAGTCCCACACAAGAGATTGGTGTGCAAATTTAAAGCACATGGTATTGGGGGTAATGTATTAACGTGGATAGAGAACTGATTGGCAGACAGGAAGCAGAGAGTTGGGATAAACGGGTCCTTTTCAGAATGGCAAGCAGTGACTAGTGGGGTGCTGCAGGGCTCAGTGTTGGGACCCCAGCTATTTACAATATATTTCAATGATTTAGATGAAGGAATTGAGTGTAATATCTCCAAGTTTGCAGATGACACTAAGCTGGGTGGCGGTGTGAGCTGTGAGGAGGACGCTAAGAGACTGCAGGGTGACTTGGACTGGTTAGCCTAGTGGGCAAATGCATGACAGATGCAGTACAATATGGATAAATGTGAGGTTATCCACTTTGGTGGCAAAAACAGGGAAGCAGAATATTATCTGAATGGCGGCAGATTTGGAAAAGGGGAGGTGCAACGAGACCTGGGTGTCATGGTACATCAGTCATTGAAAGTTGGCATGCAGCTACAGCAGGCGGTGAAGAAGGCACCGATATTGATGGAATGATTGGGCTGCCTCCATAATCCCACGCAGATTACGTTCAACAGATATGTTTAACGCATTGAATAAATTGTCAGTAGTAAATATGTGAACAGAATTTGCACTTTGTGATGATTTTTGTTGCATAGGAAAAAACAAATAGCTTCTAATGCCTCAAGAATAAGAACACTCCAGTGCTGGCAAACAGGTTGTTTACTAAGAGTCCGCTTTAAGAGTACAGGGAGGAGATAGTGCAGGATGAAGATTGTATTACCGTGCAGAATTATTTAGACTTTGAAACAATGCAGGTATCAAACTTCTGGTCCACCCTCTATCGGCCAGTTGCTGCAGTTTTCCGGAAGAAAATTTCTGCCGGTCCTCCCGCGGCAACTAACATGCGGGATTACGATGAAATTACCGCTTTTCTCGGAGAACGGGGACCCTACCACTGGTTTATATTCTTCCTTTTGAGCCTCAGCATCTTTCCGAACGGCTTCGGCGGACTGACCATATTGTTCGTCGGGGACGTTCCAGAGCATCGCTGCTTAATTCCCGGGAATCTGAATCTCAGTGAAGCGTGGCTGAATCGGACGATCCCTTTGGTGCAAGAAAGAGACAAACTCCAGTACAGCAAATGCAGTCGGTACCGGTTGGACGTGATAATGAATCTTTCGGCGACATTTCCCGACTCAGATTCCTTCAATATGTCTGAGGTAGAACAGGAGCCCTGTTTGGATGGATGGGAGTACAGTAAGGAGCAGTACATCTCCACCATCGTCTCCGAGGTATGTGGCTGAAGGGATACAGTGGTCACACCGGCAATAGTTAACCTGAGAATAGTTTGTGAAGATCAATATAATATATTCAGATGTTTTGAAAATATAACGAGCAGATTTTTTCTCTTGCATGGCCTCGGGCCAGATATACTTTAAAATTTTTCCTTGGGTCTATAAACATTCGAAATTTGAACCTTAACATCTGTCTCTAACGTTTTCCCCTCCGGCCTTAAACTTGCTCCAGTTCTAAATGATTTGTCCTAATTTATGTAACTTTCCAACGCCAGCTTCAATTCGTTTAACAGTCAGAGCTTCTCCAACCAGAGGGTGCAGCCTCAAATTTAGAAAAGGGAGTGTGAAAATGCAGTTTAGATCCAACTGCTCGATGCAGAGTGTGGGGTGAATGTGTGCAAAGGACTGCCAAGGGAAGCAGCGGGGTTGACTGTATCAGCAGATCGAGGAGAGAGTAGGATATGTACCTGGACAAACATTTGATAGCGGGGTATGAGAAGTATTGTGCGGTAACATATTTGATAGATATTGCGACCGGACAGATTGGGCTGCAATATATTTTATGTTTCTATTTATTCCTATATAAATGATTTCTTCTCATGATCAGAACCTTCTTATGAATTGACTTTTCTCCCCGGATCAACAATCCCCCAGCTTCCCCGAAGGTAGTGACTGTAGCAATAACAACTTGCATTTATATAGTGCATTTAACATAGTAAAACATTCCAGGGCGCTTCACATGAATGTGATCAAACAAAATTTTGCACCGACACACTTAAGGAGATATTAGGGTAGATGAGCCCATGATTATATCAGCCATGATCTTATTGAATGGCAGAGCAGGCTCAAGGGGCCAAATGGCCTACTCCTGCTCCTATTTCTTATGCTCTTATGACCGAAAGCTTGGTCAACGAGATAGGAGGAAAGCGAGGTTTATAAAGGCTGAGCGGCTTAGGGAGGGGATTCCAAAGCTGAGGGCCTTGGCAGCTGATGGCACTGTCGCCAATGGTTTAGAGAGTAAAATCAGGAATGCGCAAAAGGTCAGAATTGGAGGAAAGCAGAGATCTCAGAGGGTTGTACGGCTGGAGGAGGTTTCAGAAATAGGGAGGGACGAGGCTATGGAGAGATTTGAAAACAAGTATGAGAATTTTAATCATCATCATCGGCAGTCCATCGGAATCGAGGAAGACTTGCTTCCACTCTTAAAATGAGTACTTCGGCTGAACAGTCCAATACGAGAGTCACAGTCCCTGTCATAGGTGGGACAGATAGTCGTTGAGGGAAGGGGTGGGTGGGACTGGTTTGCCGCATGCTCTTTCCGCTGCCTGCGCTTGATTTCTGCATGCTCTCGGCGATGAGACTCGAGGTGCTCAGAGCCCTCCCGGATGCACTTCCTCCACTTAGGGCGGTCTTTGGCCAGGGACTCCCAGGGGTCTGTGGGGATGTTGCACTTTATCAGGGAGGCTTTGAGGGTGGAGTTTAATATCAAGGCATTGATTATCCAGGAGCCAATGTGGGTCAGCGAGCACAGGAGTGGTGGATGAACGGGATTTAGTGCGAGTCAGGATACATGCAGCAGAGTTTTGGATGAACTCAAGTATTTGGAGGGTGGAATTTGGGAGGGCATCCGGAATGCATTGGAATAGTCAAGGTTAAAGGTAACAAAGGCATGGACAAGGGTTTCAGTGCAGCCTAGACAGCCACGTGTGCAGGAGGTGGCTCCAGCTTCAACTGCTTGAGCTCCGTGTTTTGGAGCTGGAGCAGCGGGTGGAGTCAATAAGGTGCATCCTCGAGGCTCAGAACTACATGGATAGCACATTTCAGGAGGTGGTCATGCCGCATGCTCTTTCCGCTGCTTGCGCTTGATTTCTGCATGATCTCGGTGTTGAGACTCGAGGTGCTCAGAGCCCTCCCGGATGCACTTCCTCCACCTAGGGCGGTCTTTGGCCAGGGACTCCCAAGGGTCAGTGGGGATGTTGCACTTTATCAGGTGTACAGGTAGAGGGAAAGTGGGTGACCACCAGGCATAGTAAGTGTGTTAGGCAGGTAGAGCAGGAGTTCCCCCGTGAGTCCATCTCGCTTTCAAACTAATATTCACTTCTGAGTATCGGTAAGGACGATGGTGCCTCTGGGGAGCGCAGCCAGAGCCAATTCCAAAGGCACTACGGGTGGCTCAGCTGCACAGGGGGGAGGGATGAAGAACAACAGAGCCCTAGTGATAGGGGATTCTATAGTTAGGGGAACAGATAGATGTTTCTGCGTCCGCAGACGTGACTCCCGAATGGTTTTGTGCCTCCCTGATGCCAGGGTCAAGGATGTCACAGAGTGGACGCAGGGCATCCTGCGGGGGGAGTGTAAAAAGCTAGAGGTCATGGTCCATATCGGGACCAATGACATAGGTAAAATCAGGGATGAGGTCCTACAGGAAGAATTCAGGGAGCTAGGAAGAAAATTAAAAGGTAGGACCTCAAAGGTAGTAATCTCCGAGTTACTACCAGTGCCACATGCTATTGACTATAAGAATAGAAGGATAGAGAGGATGAACACGTACCTGGAAAGTTGGTGTAGGAGGGAGGGCTTTAAATTCTTGAGGCATTGGAACTGCTTCTGGGGGAGATGGGACCTGTACAAACTGAGTGGGTTGCATCACAACATCGCCGGGGCCATTATCCTCACGGGGAGTTTTGCTAGTGCTGTTGGGGAGAGTTTAAACTAGCTTGGCAGGGGGATGGGAACCTGAGAACTAATTCAAAAGGGAAGGAAGTAAATCTGAAATTGGATAGCAAAAATCTAGAAAGCAAATCTGCAAGACAGAGGAAACAGGGCTGGGATGTAGTAAGCAAGGAGGTCTTCCTATGCTGAATGGTATATACTTTAATGCAAGGAGTATAGCGAATAAGGTGGATAAGCTAAGAGCACAGGTAGACACTTGGGAGTATGACTTTATAGCCATTACAGAAACATGACTGAAAGATGGGCAGGTTTGGCAGATCAATATTCCTGGCTACAGGATTTTTGGACAAGATAGAGAGGGTATAAAAAGGGAGGGGTGGGGGGTGGTTGCGGTACTGATTGAAGAAAATATTACAGTGGTGAGGAGGGATGATATGTTAGAGGGATCATCAAATGAAGCCATATGGGTCGAATTGAAAAATAAAAAAGGGGCAATCACACTGCTGGGTGTGTATTATAGACCCCCAATCAGTGGGAGGGAGATAGAGGAGAAAATATGTAGGCAACTTGCTGTGAAGTCCAAAAGCCATAGGGTAGTAATAGTAGGGTATTTTAACTATCCAAATATTGATTGGGACAAAAACCTTGTTTAAGAAGGGAGAAAGGGACAGGCCGAGTAATTACAGGCCTGTCAGCCTAAACTCAATGGTGGGAAAACTATTGGAAAAAATCCTGAAAGACAGGATAAATCTGCATTTGGAAAGGCAACGATTAATTAAGGACAGTCAGCACAGATTTGTTAAGGGAAGATCATGTCTGACGAACCTAATTGAATATTTTGAGGAGGTAACCAAGAGGGTCGATGAGGGTAGTGCGTATGATGTAGTATATATGGACTTTAGCAAAGATTTTGATAAGGTCCCACATGATAGACTGATCATGAAGGTTAAATCCCATGGGATACAGGGCAAAGTTTCAAGTTGGATCCAAAATTGGCTTGGAGGTCGGAAGCAAAGGGTAATGATTGATGACTGTTTTTGTGACTGGAAGAATGTTTCCAGTGGGGTTCCGCAGGGCTCAGTACTGGGACCCTTGCTTTTTGTGGTATATATCAACGATTTAGATTTGAATATAGGAAGGAAGTATGATTAAGAAGTTTGCAGACAAAACTAAAATTGACTGTGTGGTTGATAATGAAGAGGAAAATCATGGGCTGCAGGAGGATATCAATCTACTGGTCAGGTGGGCAGAGCAGTGGCAAATGGAATTTAATTCTTGGGGAGGGCTAATAAGGAAAGGGTATACACATTAAGCGGTAGGCCACTTAATAGTGTAGATGAACAAAGGGACCCTGTCCACAGATCCCTGAAAGTAGCAGACCAGGTGGATAAGGTGGTTAAGAAGGCATACGGAATTCTTGCCTTTATTGGCCGTGGCATAGAATATAAGATCAGGGAGTTATGCTTAAATTATATAATACTTTGGTTAGGCCACAGCTGGAGCATTGCGTGCAGTTCTGGTCGCTGTATTATAGGAAGGACGTGATTGCACTAGAGAGGGTGCAGAGGAGATTTACTAGGATGCTGCCTGGAATGGAGAATCTTAGTTATGAGGACAGATTGGATGGGCTGGGTTTGTTCTCATTGGAACAAGGAGGTTGAGAGGAGACCTCATTGAGGTGTACAAAATATTGAGGGGCCTGGACATAGTGGATAGTAAAGGTCTATTTCCACTGGCGGAGGTGTCTATTGTGAGGGGGCATAGCTTTAAGGTGTTTGGTGGAAGGTTTAAAGGGGATTTGAGGCGGGGTGGGCATCTTTACGCAGAGGGTTGTGGGGATCTGGAACTTGTTGCCTGGAAGAGTGGTGGATGCAGAAATCCGCACCACTTTTAAGAGATGGTTGGATGGGCACTTAAAGTGCAGTAACCTGCAGGGTTACGGACCATGAGCTGGTAATTGGGATTAGACTGGATGACCTTTTGTTGGACGATGCAGATACAATGGTAAGTACTGCAGGGAATAGAATACAGCCAGGGTAATCTCCTGGACTAGTTTCGATCGCCTGGATAAGTTGGAAAGGAATTTTCCCAGATTTTTCTCCCTAAATTGGCCTGGGTTTTTATCTAGTTTTTGCCTCTCCCAGGAGATCACATGGCTCCGGTTGGGGTGGAGTGTAGAATGTTTTAGTATAAGGGGTGTCGCAGTTGTGGTGAGGCGGATTGGTTGGGCTGGGTGCTCTTTGCCTTTCCGTCATTGTTCATAGGTTTATACGTAACCTTTAGGGCTGCTGACCAAGGGCCGGTGGCTCTTTGTTGGCCGGCGTGAACACGATGGGCCGGAATGGCCTCCTTCAGCAATGTAAATTTCTATGTTTCTATGTTTCAATGTTCCTATGAACTGAGATAGGGGTAGAGTCGAGTGATGTTACCGAGGTGAAAATATGTGGTTTTAGTGATGATGCGGATATGTGGTTGGAAGCTCAAGTCAGGGTCAAATACAGCACTAAGGTTGTGAACAGTAGTTCAGCCTCAGGCAGTTGCCATGGAGAATGAATAGAGTTTATGATGGGGATCAAAGACAATGGCTTTGGTCTTCCCAATATTTAGTTGGAGGAAATTTCTATTCATTCAGTACTGGTGTCGGACAAGCAGTCTGACAATTTAGAGACAGTGGAGAGGTTGAGAGAGGTGCTGGTGAGGTAGAGCGGGATATCGTCAGTGCATTTCTGGAAACTGACCCTGTGTTTTCAGATGGTGTTGCCGAGGGGCAACATATAGATAAAAAATAGGAGGGGGTCAAGGATAGATCCTTGGGAGACACTGGAAATATTGTTGCAGGAGCGGGAAGAGAAGCCACTACAGGATATTCTCTGGCTTTAACTGGATAAGTGAAACAGGACGAGGGCAGTTCCACTCAGCTGGATGATGGAGAAGAGGCATTGCAGGAAGATGGTGTGGTCAACTATGTCAAAGGCTGGAGAGAAATTGAGAGGAATGAAGCGGGATGGTGCACTACAGTCAGAGACATAGGGGGACAAATCTGGCTACTTTGTACTTTCTGTTAGCGCCTCCAGGGGATGATAACGGTGCACTAACGACTTACTGATGGGGCACGGCTAAATAAATGACGACCGCTAAATTTCCCTGGAGGTTTGGGGTGGCGGTAATCCCTTGCGTCACAATCTCCTGCACTCGGAGATCGTGATATCATCGTCCTGCGCATCGCCCCATTACCGCCCCGGATCCTAACTTTGCTTCCACCTCCTGCCTGAGCGTTTGCCGTTAATAACAGTAAGAAGAGGAGGTCGTATGCGGTCAGATGTTTGCTGGAGGAGCAGTATATAAAGGCGTTACCATCTGGATTTTTGTGGTCGGCAAAGAATGCTGCCTGGAGTACAAGTCTTCAGCACAACATCCGCCATGTTGACGGAACCCATTGCCTTTGTTATATCCAGTGCCCTCAGTCATTTCTTGATATCATGTGGAGTGAATTAATTTGGCTGAAGATTGGCTTCTGTGATGGTGGGGAGCTCAGCAGGTGGCTGATATGGATCATCCACTCGGCACTTCTGGCTGAAGATGGTTGCAAACGCATCAGCCTTGTCTTTTACATTTGCGTGCTGGCCTCCGCTATCATTGAGGATGTGGATATTCATAGAACCTCCTCCCCCCATTATTTGTTTAATTGTCTAACACCATTCATGACTGGCTGTGGCATGACTACAGAGCTTTGATCTGACCTGTTGATTGTGGGATCGATTAGCTCTGTCCATAGCATGCTGATTCAACTGTTTAGCATGCATATGATTCTGTGTTCCAGCTTTTCCAGTTTGGCAGCTCATTTTTAGGTATGCCTGGTGTATGCTCTTCCGAGCTCCTCATTGAACCAGGGTTCATCCCCTGGCTTGATGGTAATGGTAGAGTGAGTGATATGCTGGGCTATGAGATTACAGATTGTGGTGGAATACAATTTTGCTGCTGCTGATGGCCCACAGTGCCTCATAGATGCCCGGTTTTGAACTGCTAGATCTGTTCCGAATCTATCCTATTTAGCACAGTGGTAGTGCCACACAACACGATGGAGTGTGTCCTCAGTGTGAAGACGGGACTTTGTCTCCCACAAGGAATGTGCAGTGGTCACTGCTACCAATGCTGTCATGGACAGATGCATCTGTGAATGGTAGATTGAGGAGGACGAGGTCAAGTATGTATATCCCTCGTGTTGGTTCACCACCTGCCACAGGCCCAGTCTGGCAGCTATGTCCTTCAGGTCTCGGCCAGCTCGGTCAATAGTTGTGCTATCAATCCACTCTTGGTGACGGACATTGAAGTCCCCCACGCAGAGTACATTGTGTGCCCACCCACCCTCAGTGCTTCTTCCAAGTGGTGTTCAACATGGATGAGTACTAATTTATCAGGTAAGGAAGGGTGGTACGTGATAATCACCAGGAGGTCTACTTGCCTAGGCTTGACTTGAAGCCATGAGACTTAATTGGGTCCAGCGTCAATGTTGGGAACTCCCTCCCGACTGTATACCACTGTGCCACTGATGGGCCTGTCTTGTGATATATTCTTTACGACATCACTAACAAACGCACTCTACAAGATGGCCCCAATAGAAACTGTCATCATGTGCCTTAGTCACATGACCCTTTTATTGTATTTACATCAGTAGTTGCATTACTACAGTAGTGCACTAGGTGGAGCAGTAGTCCATGTCTCCCTACTTAACGAAGAATTAATCATAACAAAATAATCATACAGAACTTGCATGGTTATACACAACAAAAGATATGGACTTATTTTGCCATATTTACAAATCAAATTTAACCACTGGTTTTCTGTTTCAAAGAGGATATCTTCGCTCTCGAACAGAACTTTCCAAACTTGGTGTCAAACTTAGACTCATTCTCGGCTGAGCCTGAGGAGAGTTTTTCTCCAAGGCCAACCCTTGATCTACATTTTAATTCTCTACAACTTCAGACTGTTTGTCTGCCTGACTCGGACTTAGACTTAAATTCTGACATCCTCTTGGACTTGTTTCTAGTACATCTGATGTAGGATTTGCTACTGGTACTCTACTTGTAACAAGACTATCTGACTTATCAGAAATAATCGAATCATTCCAACTTTCATCTTCTTCCACATTTGTACGTGAAATATAATCAATGTGAACAAACCTAACCTATCCATGATCAAAAATCTTGACCAAATATGTGTGAGGACCACATATCTTCACTACATTTTCTGGTAACCACTTGAACCATTTATAGTGATGGTTCTTCACGCTAACCTTCTGATTCAATTTCACACTTCTCTCTCTTACGCTACTTCAATCATGATTCTCTTTCTGTCTTAATTGTTTCTCTTCTACTGACTGTGCAGATTTGGCTTTAACAACGAGAACCTGGTTCGTGGCTGTAGTTACATAGAAACATAGAAATATAGAAACATCGAAAATAGGTGCAGGAGTAGGCCATTCGGCCCTTCGAGCCTGTACCACCATTCAATAAGATCATGGCTGATCATTCACCTCAGTACCCCTTTCATGCTTTCTCTCCATCCCCCTTGATCCCTTTAGCCGAAAGGGCCATGTCTAACTCCCTCTTGAAAATATCCAATGAACTGGCATCAACAACTCTCTGCAGTAGAGAATTCCACAGGTTAACAACTCTCTGAGTGAAGAAGTTTCTCCTCATCTCAATGGCTTACCCCTTGTCCTTAGACTATGTCCCCTGGTTCTGGACTTCCCCAACAGAGGGAACATTCTTCCTGCATCTAACCTGTCCAGTCCTGTCAGAATTTTATATGTTTCTATGAGATCCCCACTCCAGTGAATATAGGCCCAGTCGATCCAGTCTCTCCTCATATGTCAGTCCTGCCATCCCGGGAATCAGTCTGGTGAACCTTCGCTGCACTCCCTCAATAGAAAGAACGTCCTTCTTCAGATTAGGAGACCAAAACGGAACACAATATTCCAGGTGAGCCCTCACCAAGTCCCTGTACAACTGCAGTAAGACCTCCCTGCTCCTATACTCAAATCCCCTAGCTATGAAGGCCAACATACCATTTGTCTTCTTCACCGCCTGCTGTACCTGCATGCCAAATTTCAATGACTGATGTACCATGACACCCAGGTCTCGTTACACCTCCCCTTTTTCTAATCTGCCACCATTCAGATAATATTCTGCCTTCGTGTTTTTGCCACCAATGTGGATAACCTCACATTTATCCATATCACACTGCATCTGCCATGCGTTTACCCACTTACCTAACCTGTCCAAGTCACCCTGCAGCCTCTTAGCTTCCTCCTCACAGCTCACACCGCCACCCAGGCTAGTGTCATCCACAAACTTGGAGATATTACACTCAATTCCTTCATCTAAATCATTAATGTATATTGTAAATAGCTGGGGTTCCAGCACTGAGCCCTGCGACACCCCACTAGTCACTGCCTGCCATTCTGAAAAGGACCCGTTTATCCCGACTCTCTGTTTCCTGTCTGCCAACCAGTTCTCTATCCACGTCAGTACATTACCCCCAATACCATGTGCTTTAATTTAGCACACCAATCTCTTGTGTGGGACCTTGTCAAAAGCCTTTTGAAAGTCCAAATACACCACATCCACTGGTTCTCCCTTGTCCAGTCTACCAGTTACATCCTCAGAGTTTGAGAAACAACTCTGCTGGTGTTCTACCAATAGTTGTATTATGTTAAGTAATCAGAAAATTTGCTAGTTTTTGGTCCAACAACAACTACCGTTTCTTTATATTTGGATCCACCATTTGCTTGGTGAGGCAAGTTTTACAATTTGCATTGCTGCACCATTTGAAGCAGGGTGATATGGTGGAACCTTGGTATGTTTCACATCATTTCTGCTCATGAACTACAGAAATTCTTCTGAATAAAATTGTGGCCCATTATCAGGCACAATTTCTTCTGGGAAGAAAATAATCTTTGCGAATTGTCTAGTGTTTTACTTGTTGTTATTTTCCTCATCGGAAACACCTCAGCCCACTTTGAATGACTATCAATCACAATGAACAATTGTTGTCCTTCTAGCTCCGCAAAATCTATATGTAATCTTTGCCACACCCTGAGAGACCATTTCCACGGCTGTAATGGTACAGATAATGGTTTCTTGCCTACCGATTGACATGTTGTACACTGACTAACGATATACTCTGTAACTGCGTGCAAAACTCTTGGTCAAGCACATTCCTAGGTGCTGGCATGAAGATCTCCTAATAATTTGGACCTGAACTTATTTGGAATAACTACTCTTGCACCCTACATAATTCAATCTTTATCCACTGATAACTCATTCCTACGAACAAAGTATAGATCAATATCTTCCTCTGATACCTGGTTTGGCCAGCCATTTGCTATGTAATCATACAACTTTAACATAACTGAGTCACGTTTGGTTGCTATACCAATCTCTTCAGCTGTGACTAGCAGTTCATCAATGTATAAAAATAGAACACTTCTTCTACTTAGAGATAATGTCCTCAGTTTCTAGTCTTTTGAGTTCTGGCCCAACCATACCCTTGAGTGTGTATGGTATGTGACGTGGCTTGCAGTAAACTGATCTTGCATCCTTCTGTACTCCGACATTCGCCTTGAAGTCTTGGATCGGATTGCCTGTTTCACGGAACACCTTCAGATACTGCTTGATTACATCATCCTTCAATGAAAATTTTGTTTCCACACGAAAAATCTCATTCCAATCCAGCTTCAGTGATCCCAACCAATTTCTACCTATCAAGGCAGGCTTGTCTCCTGTCACTATTATGAGAGGCAAGCTCTGAAACTGATCCTTGTATTTCACCGACATGGTGATTCATCCTACCACAGGGATTTACTCTCCTGAGTAGCCTTGCAGCTGTATCTTCAATTTCTCCAGTGGAAATTCACACAACATTGTCGAAATATGGCGATTCCGGTACTATGCTCACGTATGCACCAGTATTAATTTCCATGGGTATCCTGGTTCCTGCAACATCTACTTGGTTGATGATACATCACAAATTGTTGTTGTGCTCCTGATGACGTGCATCTCTAGAACATCCTCGTCCTGTTGCTTCTCTTCAATGCTTTGTAGTGTCTGATGATTTCTACATCTAGCATTGGAAGTTAGTATACTCTCCAGTCGGCATGCCTTTGCAAGACGCCCAGTTTTCCTACAGTAGAAACACTCTGCCTTCACATATGGACAGCTTTGAGTGAGGTGTTGTCCCAGACACTGACAGCACGACTTCAATGCACTGTTACCTTGGCTAGTTGCTGAAGTCTTGGGACCCAACTGCCTTTTACTTTTAACTTGCAGGCGATTCACCTTGGTTATCTGATGACTGGAAATGCTGCAAAATTCTCTGGAGTATTGTTCGGCCATATACATTGACATAGCTGTCTGACAATCTAAATCAAAGTCAAGTTAGGGGTTGTCAATAACATCCTTCTGATTGCTTCATTTTTCATCACACAAACAAAGTGGTCACGCAATGCTTGATCCTGAAATTTTCTGAAATGGCAGTGAATGGATAACTTTTTTAAAGCTACAATGTACTCACTGATACTCTTGTCAGTTAATTTATTTTTTTATTCCAAAACAATAACTTTCAGCAATTTCCAGGGACTCGGGACTGTAATGCGGAATCTCTGTCAGTGGCATGTCTTTTGGCTTGACAGGACAAGGACATTTTTCTGGGTTTCATACACCTCAGGGCTTGCTTCAATCAAGAAAATAGTCCATTTACTTTCTAAAAGCACGTGGTTACGGATTTCATCATCGGGGAATTTGACAATACTATTCGCAGTGAAAAACATGTCTAGCCACTCCACATACGCTCCGAAAGTCCCTCAGTCTTGATGGGACTCACCCGAGCACCCTATTATTCCCATAAGGACGGCCATATGGACTCTGACAGTTCAGCCAAGTATGCTTGTAATTTATCTTAGATTTTTAGCTGTTGTGCGAAAAAAATAACGACTCAAAGTTGCACTGTTCGTTGGCTGGATTATCCACCAACAAAAATTTCAGCTATGGAATCCGATTATCCTATCGTCATCGCTAATGTGATATATTCTTTCATCATAGGCAGTCCCTTGAAATCAAGGACGATTTGCTTCCACTCTAAAAGTGAGTTCTCAGGTGACTGAACAGTCCAATATGAGAATTACAGTCTCTATCACAGGTGGGACAGACAGTGGTTGGAGGAAAGGGTGGGTGGGTGGGGAGTCTGGTTTGCCGCATGGTCTTTCCGCTGCCTGTGCTTGTTTTCTGCATGCTCTCAGCGACGAGACTCGAGATGTTCAGCGCCCTTCCGGATGCTCTTCCTCCACTTAAGGCGGTCTTTGGACAGGGATTCCCAGGTGTTGGTGGGGATGTTGCACTTTATCAAGGAGGCTTTGAGGGTGTCCTTGAAACATTTCCTCTGCCCACCCGGGGCTCGCTTGCCGTATAGGAGTTCCGAGTAGAGCGCTTGCTTTGGGAGTCTTGTGTCGGGCATGCAAACAATGTGGCCTGCTCAATGGAGCTGGTCAAGTGTGGTCACTGCTTCGATGCTGGGGATGTTGGCCTGATCGAGAACACTGATGTTGGTGCACCTATCCTCCCAGGGGATTTGCAGGATCTTGCGGAGACATCGTTGGTAGTATTTCTCCAGCAATTTGAGGTGTCAACTGCATATAGTTCATGTCTCTGAGCTATATAGGAGGGCGGGTATCACTACAGCCCTGTAGACCTGATATCAGATTTGAGGGCCACTTGTCCCAATTTTGACAAGTCCCCAGATGTTAATGAGGGGGACTTTGCAGGGTTGACTAGGTGCCATTGTCGTGTCTGAAGCCGTTGCCTCGGTCGAAGCTGGGAGTTCTGTCTGATTTTATTCTTATTATGGTTCTTCGTAGCAGTTTGTTATAACTGAATGACTTGCTGGACTATATGATTCTGTAGTTATGAACACTGTCGGTGTCTAGGCTGATGCCTTGAGAGCTCCTTAGTGATGATTTGCCATATCTGAGCATCTCCTTTCAGAATCACTGTGGCTGGTCTTCACTGTGAGGAGATTATATTTTTCATAGGTTAAAACGAGGTTTAATTACGATTTTGTATTCTCTAAATGGGGAAGTATGATATACTGAAAGCATTCTTTCCTTTCCCCTCTCCACCATTATTCTTAGGGAGCAGTCTGTCAACCTGGTACAATAAATGTGGACTCTCTAAAGTCCAGTTTAAAATTGAAGGGTTCAATTTTCCACAACCCCTTTTTTCGGCACATTCACCCGAGATGCAGCGACTTTGTGCGCTTAAAGCGGCGCAAAAAAAACGTGCCCCCATCCTGTCCACTCTGCTGCGTGTCCCGTGGCTTGGCGCAGCCTGGCCAGTCGATTGGGGGGCGGAGCTAAGGTCCTGCACCAGAAACTCTGCCGGCAGCTCTCCGCAAGCGCATTGGTGTCAGGTCCGATGTGTGCGCATGCTCAGTGTGGCCGAAACGTGTCACCTGTCCATTTTTAAAGGTAATCACTCGCTCTCTCTCCCCCACCCTCACCGACGCTCTGTTCGGTTGCTCTGCTTAGCTCCCCCCCGCTGCCCCCCGTTGATTTAAAGGGCAGCATCTCTCTCTCCCCGCCCCCCCCCGCCCACTGATGCCGCGTTCGGTCGCTCTGCTTCGCCTACCCGCCCAACCCCCCCACCCCCGCCGTTGATATCTAGGCCAGCATCCCTCGCTCTCTCTCTCCCCCCCACCGATGCCGCATTCGATTGCTCTGCGTCCACAACCCCCCCCCCCCCATTCATTTGCAGCCGTCCCTAGCCCTGGCCGACTGGACTCCTGGTGCGTGTCTTGCCACCCCTATCCCAGGCCGAATGGCCTCACGCACAGGCTGGCCAGATGCCTTCCTGGGCCGACTTTAAAGATTAAGATAGGAATTACTTGATTTCTATTAGTATTTTAATTGTTTGAGCTTTTCCTTGCAATGTTTGGTGCTTGGTTGTTTAGTATCTGGTCCCCTCCGGTTCCTTTCCCGCTGCTATCCCAGGTCGAATGTCTGCCGATGCACTAATGTGCGCCGATTTCTTAACTGCTCACAAGGTTTTTCAAAGCTGGCCACATACGCTGACCTAAGTCAATTTGGAGTAAGTTTTCGCTGGCCAAATTGGCATAAATGGCCAAAACTAGCGTAAGTGGCTGGGAACTCCCCCTTTTGAAAAAAAACTCAACTAAAATAAATCGTACCTAACTGAGTTACTCTGTAGCAAGTTGATTGGGGAAAGTGGCGTTTTTTAACTTATGCCAGAAAAAACAACTTACTCCAAAAGAATTGGAGCAAGTCATGGCCAAATTTGAGCCTGAAGGCACAGATTTAAGGTGATTGGCAAAAGAACCAGAGCCAACATGAGGAAAAACTTTTTAACGTAATGAGTGGTTACGATTTAGAATGCACTGCCTGATAGGGTGGTGGATACAGATTCAATAGTAGCTTTCAAAAGAAAAAGGGAATTGGATCAATATTTGAAGGAGAAAACATTGCAGGGCTGTGGGGATAGGCAGGGGAGTGGAACTAGTTGAAGTGCTCTTACAGAGAGCTGGCAGAGGTTCGATGGGCTGAATGGCCTCCTTCTGTGCTGTACTATTCTAAGATTCTATGATTCTATGCACAGTGTTCAGCTCCATTCACAATTCCTCAGATAACGAAGCAGTCCATGTCTGCGAGCAGCAAGATCTGGCAACATCCAGACTTGGGCTGATTAATGGCAAGTAACAATGGCGTTACACAAGGATTAGGAAATCACCATCTCCAACAAGAGAGAGTCTAATCACCTCCCCATGACATTCAATGGCATTACTATTGTTGAATCACCCACTATCAACGTCCTGTGGGTCAGCAAGAAATTAAACTGGACCAGCCACATAAATGCCGTGGCTGCTGGAGCGGAGCAGAGCAGTGGCAAGTGGCAAGTGGCTCACCTGCTTGTTCCCCAAATCATCTCCACCACAAGTCAGGAGTGTGATGGAATGCTCTCCACTGACCTGGATAGGCACAGCTTCAACAACACGTAATAAGCTCAACACCATCCAGGACAAAACAGTCCGCATGATCGGCCACCCATCTACCATCTTAAACATCCACTCCCACCACCACCTGTGTACCTTTGTTGCAATGTTTATGATATACAGGATGCACTGCAGCAACTTGCCAAGCCTTTTTCAATAGCACCTCCCAAACCTGTGATCTCCACAGCCTAGAAAGACAAGGGCACCAAGTACATGGAACACCATCCAAGTCACACACCATCCTGACTCGAACATATATCACTGTTTCTTCATGGTCACTGTGCCAAAATCTGGAATTTCCCACCTAACAGCACTGTGGGTGTACCATCCATACATGGACTGTATCGGTTCAAGAAGAAGGCCCATCACTGCCTTCTCATGGACAACTAGGGATGGACAGTAAATGCCTGTCTTGCTAGCAAGGGCCACTTCCCAAGAATTAATTTTAAAAAAGTAATAAAACCAAAATCGTAATGGTGAATCTTTGCACCAACTGTAATTTTTGAATAATCCGCAAAATCGGCGGCTCGGGCTCCCACTGGAAAGGAGGCAGGAGCCTAATTACGGTCTGCAAATAAGAGTCCACGTGCATAGAAATGACGTGCATAGAACTGTGATGTAATTTCGAACTGAAACTGCATAGCCCCGCCCACTGACACCGAGTGGTAAGTGGCCAAACCAGCAGCCCTTAAAGGGATGCTTGAAGTTGCTCAGCAAAGATCAAAATTCAGATTTTTGGGGGGCAGAATGAGTATGGTTGCTCTGCCTACAACTCCATAAAAATTCACCCCACTGGTGCCTAACCTTCCACTGTCATTATTACATAATGCAGTTGTAAATTCAGGAAAAAATATTTCTGAAAGTTGATAATGTATCCTTTGAAAAATCCTCACATCTAGTTTTCTCTGTTATTGACTTTCTCTTGTCTACAGCAAATATATATCAGGTGTATGATTCCATATGGTGGAGATCAAGCTTCAAGGTTCATTCCAGCTTGAATCACTTGCAGTTGTTTTGCTGAATGGATGTTGGGATATTGAGGAGCAGATTTTGTTTATCAGGGCAGGAACTGGAATGGATGAAGGTTCTACAACCCCAGTCTATAGCATGATCTCCTGGGTTGGGTGTCTCCATCGTGGCTTGGCAAAGAGGAAAGGACCAAACACCAGCATCTCCATGCCAGTGACATTTTTGCACCCGCATCAAACAAACAATTCTGCAGTTACTATTATTTACTTCGGTGAAAGTAGGAGAATACTTTGAACAAAACTATTCCATCTCTGCTTTCCTTCCCTTTTAAAATTTTTTTTATTTTTACAAGTAAATAGTATAAATATTTTTTTCTTCTGAGCATCTTGGCAGATAAAATTAAGCCATTTTTTTTGGTTTTAAAAGTCAGTGCGCTAGAAATTCAGTTGGCTATTGCCTCCATTTTGCAGCCCGGAGAGGCGGCACAGCGTTGTTAGTTGCTTAATGTCTGGCCACAGAGATTTTAGCGTAGTGCTGAAACTTAGGTTGACTTTTACCGTTTGGCACTAATACTTATCGCCTCGCAGTCTAACAACAGCCAGATCATGACGTCAGTACGCGTGCAATCTTCCCACTAATGTCCCGGACTCGAACTTCGGTTTGTGCGTCTCACTTACCGACAGCTGCTGAACACGCCAGAAAAACCAGGTGGTCCCAGTTGCTTTGGCCGATACCGGGAAGGTAATTAAAGGGATGAGCAACTGAGTTTCTCAGTTCACAGAGAGTGCTACGTTTCTACATAGCACAGTGCATGTATCTCTGAGATTGCCAAGGCAGTCTTCAAAGTTACAGTTAAGTTACGATTTGAGATGTGCATTTGCACGTGTGTAGTGCTAACACGCCATCCTCACTTCCTCCAATCAATTTATAGGCAGCGTTTACAGAGAAGGGATATTGGGAATGTGGGGTCATGAATGCAGAGACCCTGCAGATGTCGGGGCATGAAGCCTTACCCCCGACGGGTTTATTGGGAACAATTATCATACCTAGACATGTCTGAGGAGCAGTGCATTGGAAGGCTGCGGTTCCGATGCCTTGACCACTCTGGAGGCAGTTTTCAGTACTCCCCTGATCAAGTGTCACGCTTCATTGTGGTCTGCTGCATTCTGCACAACCTGGCTGTCATGTATCTTACATTATTAGATATAACTGTATTCTAACATGCTATACATGACTGTAATAAGATATGACCTGTAACCACCAGCATATCTTACCACCAGGGCTGCACTTATATAAGGACAGGTCTCAGGCAAGTGCAGCATTCCAGAGCTGTGAAATAAAGGTGCAGGTCCAGAGTGACCTTGACTTCACTACATGCCTCGTGTGAATCTGTACTGAGGGGACAGGACTTTACACTGACCTTCATGAGGGCCCAGACATTGCCACTGGGGATTGCAGCTCCACCTCAGGAGGAGGGAGAGGAGGAGGAGCATGACGATGCACAGCATTGTGAGGCAGACGAGACGGAGGATCAGCAGCCACGGAGGAGGCACTGTGCCAACCATGCTACACACGGTTCACACGTCAGCGCCTCATCCTGCGTCGATTCCGATGGATCAACAACCACATGACTACTGGGCCTCAAAGTCACATTGCAATGTGCTAGGTTGATGGTGCAGCTCCTTGAAATTCTCAATTCATACACATGATGCAAATGCAACATTTTATTATTTCTAAAGGAGTGTGCTGTCAGCACACCAACAACACTTCACCATCACTTAAAAAAGAATGCAACAAAAGCTCCTTGAAACAGCATAACACACAAACAATTTCATGATTATTTATACAAACGCCCCTCTCACCTGAAATGCAAGACCTGCTCCCAAGAACTATATTACACAAGATCCTTCCACAAATAACAGGCATCAAACATCAGCAACAAAATGTGTGCTATTATATTTACAACATGTGGATATATGTCCATTATTCTCACATTACCACCCCTTCACTTCTCCTCCTCCCATGCTAATGCTCCTCTTTAATGTGTCTCCAGTGCCAGCAGCAAGGCTGTTTGAAGGCTGTTGTGTCTGTGAGGCAGAGACTGCAGATGGCCTCACATCCATGCTCTGTGGGACCCTTGCCAATGCACCCATAAGGTCGCGCTGAATGCCCTGAGACTCTCTCGCTACACCCTCCAAATTCAGTTGAGTCAGGCTCAGCAGGACTGAGGCCCCGATTCATCCTCTGGGGAGATGGCCCCTGAGCTTCCCCTGGGTCACTGGGTGCAAGAGCCTCAGGCTTGTCAAGCCCCAGGGAGATCGGCTCGTCCATCGAGGTGGCGTCTCCACTGTCTGCAGCGGATGGATCCTGCTGGAGTGGGGCAGAACTGTCAAACCCATCTTCCTCGTCTCCCCTGTCGTTGAAGGTGCATGCCTCACGGACAGGCTGTTGCGCTTCTGGCTCATTATCTGTAAGCCCAAAGCGACAGAAGTGTGGTTAGCAGCAGGAGAGGGGACAGGAAGGGAAGAAGGACATTTATATGTAAAGTGACATAGGACATTTATATGTAAAGTGGCCAAGGCATGTGGTTTCAGGGTAAATGGTCTCATTTAAGATGAAAAGGGGATGAGCATACCGTCACTGTCCCCAGGGAGCTCGGCTTTCTCGACCGGTACCACACCCACTTGTGCGCCAATGAGGTGGCCACTCGCTCTTCCACCTCCGTGAGGGCGTGGAGTTCAGGCTCCCCTCCTCCGGTCCGCAACCGTTATCACCCGTTGTGAGCGAATTTCGCCTGCTATAACATACAGAAGAAGATGTGAATATGAGAGCCGCTAATCGTCTGCCATATGTGCCTTGCAGAGTTGAATAGCTTCTAATGTATGGAAGTGTGCAGATGTTCATTTGACTCTGTTGTTGTGCAGAGTGGCTGTGTGAACGGTTGGATTTGATGGCTACCAGCTAAGATTAAGGCAAAGGCTAATGTTTTTACAACGCATATAAACAGTGAAAAGGTAGTAATAGGAAGGGTGTGGCTGAGTATCGAACAAGAAAGATAGGAGGTCCAGGGAATGGCTGCTGAACTGAGGCTGAACTTTGCAGCTCTCTTCAGCAACGAAGACCATGGCCTGGTACACATATTGAAGGAGCAAATACTGTACAGATTTTACATTGTGTGAGAAAGTGAGGTTCAAATTATGGCATTCTAAGGTTAATAGAAAGGTACTCACCCTGATGACCCGAGTGAGGTTGTTTTATTCTTGCGACATTGTGTCGCAGTTCTGGGCACCGTGCTTCGTGCAGACATGTGTTGTGCCACTTCCCTCCACAAATGCCAAAAAATTCTTGGCGGTGGCCTCCTGCCATTCTCAAGCTGAAGACATTCAACTGCCTCTCAACAGCCTCCATCAAAGCCTCCTGGGCCGCGTTGGAAAACCGGAGGGCACGCTGGTGACCTGCTGTCTCAGCCATGTTGCAGACTGAGATGGAGAAACTGCGCCTGTGCAAACGAGCATCGCCTCATCCTCATTCGCTCTGGGAATTTATTGCAACCATTTTCGCCTGTCACTGACCGAAGAGAATTGTGCAATGACTGATTTACCGATCCATTTCCCTCCTGGGGCGCTGTAATCTAATTTTGCGGTAGACGCCGTTAAATTTCACACGGCACTACAGTTACCGACCAACTGGGATTAACGCCTCAAAATAGGTGATATGAAGTTTCAGACTTAGAAATTGAATGAGCTAAATTTGATTTGAAGGCTAACTGTATTCCAGAAACTAATCCAAGCAACTGCAATCAGTCAATAAGGATTTAGATGCATTGGAGAAGGTATAAAAAGATTTACAAGGATGATACCAGAACTGAGCAGTTATACTTATCAAGAAAGACTGTACAAGCTAGGACTCTGTTCTCTAGAAAAGAGAATGCTGAGGGTTGACCTAATAGAGGTCTTTAAATTTATAAAGGGCTTTGTTAGGGTAGATGCAGAGAAACTGTTTCCACTTATGGGGGATTCAAAACTAGGGGATATAAATGTAAGATAGTCACTAATAAATCCAATGAGGAATTCAGAAAAAAAAATATTTTTCCAGAGCGGTCAGAATGTGAAACTTGCTACCACATGGGGTTGAGGAGAATAGCATAAATGCATTTAAGGGAAAGCTAGATAAGTACATGAGGGAGAAAGGAATAAAAGGATGCGCTGATAGGTTTAGATGTAGTAGAGTGGGAGGAGGCTTGTGTGGATTCTGGACCAGATGAGGCCTGTTTCTGAGCTGTAAATTCTATATAATTCTATGTAAATAGTTTGACTCTGATGAACTAAATGAATGTGTTGCTGAACAATGACAGTATTTTTCTTGCGAAAAAATAGTGTTCAGAAGTTTTTTTTGAATAATGTAATTTAAGTATGCCTCCGGTGTCCCCCAAGGGTCAATCCTTGTCCCCTTTCTATTCCTCATCAGCATGCTGTCCCTCGATGACATCATCCGAACACACAACAACAGTTCCAACATGTACGCCAACCACACCCAGTTATAACTCACCAGCATCTCCCTCAACCCTCCCACTGTCTCTAAATTGTCAGACGGCTTTTCCGACATCCAATATTGGATGAGCAGAAATTTCCTCCAACAAAATATTGGGAAGACCGAAGCTATTGTCTTTGGTCCTCGCCACAAACTTTGTTCCCAAACCACCTACTCTAACCCTCTCCCAGGAAACTGTCTGAGGCTAAACCATACTGTTGACAACCTTGGTGTTACATTTGACTCCGAGATGAGCTTTCGATCACTTATCTGCGCCATCACTAAGACCGCCTATTGCCACCTCTGGAACATCGCCCAACTCCACCCCTGTCTCAGCTCATCGGCTATTGAAACCCTCATCCATGCCTTTGTTACCTCTAGACTTGACTATTCCAAAGCACTATTGGCAGGTCTTCCACGTTCTACCCTTACAACAGTGACTACATTTTAAAGATTATTTAATTGGCTGTAAACTGCTTTGGGACATCCGGTGGTCGTAAAAAGCATTATATAAATGCAAATATTAATTTTTTCCATAAACTTGAGGTCATCCAAAACTCTGCTGCCCGTGTCCTAACTTGCACCAAGTCCCGTTCACCCATTAGCCCTGTTTTCGCTGACCGATATTGGCTCCCAGTTAAGCAACACCTCGATTTTAAAATTCTCATCCTTGTTTTCAAATCTCTCAATGACCTTATCCTTCCATGTCTCTGTAATCTCCTCTAGCCCCACAGCCCTCCAAGATATCTGCACTCCTCTAAATCTGGTCTCTTGAGCTTATCCAGTTTTAATTGCTCCACCATTGGCGACCGTGCCTTCAGCTGCAAGGCCCTAATCTCTGGAATTTCCTCCCTAAACCTCCCTACCTCAATACCCTCCTTTCAGACGCTCCTTCAAACCTACCTCTTTGACCAAGCTTTTGGTCTTCTGCTCTAATATCTCCATATGTGGCTTGGTGTCAAATTTTGTTTTATAATGTTCCTGTGAAGCATCTTGGGATGTTTTGCGACGTTAAAGGTGATATATAAATACAAGTTGTTGTTGTTCTTGTTGTTGTTGTAGTACAACAATGCTGATAAACTCCGAGGTGTTGTGTTTTTGGAAGGCAAAAACTCAGGATCACTTTGAGAAAATGTAATGGTCTTGCCCTCCAAAATGCTGGAATAGTGCATCACCCCTCCAGAGAATAAATCTCACAACGTCAACAGTTGCATCTTCCTCAACCTCCTAAATCTGGGGTGTAAATTGCTGCCACTGAGCTTAGCTTATATCATAGTCAGCTTGCTGAGACAAATGGGCTTTTCTAGTAAAGGGTTACTTCTGTCCATTCTGATAATGTAGAATGCACATTCTTACATTTTGCACAGTAAAATTGCTTACCTGTAATTTTTCCCAAGACCACTTTTTGTTTCCATTTCTCTTTGTATTTCAGTGGGACTTAGTGTGTGACAATGACTGGAAAACGCCACTTTCTATGTCCATATACTTCGTGGGAGTGCTGGTTGGTTCTTTTTTCTCTGGAATGTTGTCAGACAGGTGAGTTATTTCCTTTATTCAACTCTGCTAGAAATTCATTCATTCATTCTAATGCACACACAATTTCACACAAACACATATTCATATCCAAAAAGCTGTCTGTCAGAGATATGGAAATAACATTATTTTCACTTTTATTCTTATACACAAATTCTTTTGCAATGTGGCAAAGTGAAGCACAAAGGACAGGATCAGAAAGGTGAAATCGCACGATGATAGTAACATATAAACCTGTTAACTCACTTATTTCAATGGGTGAACGTATTTAGTAAATTCAACTCTTTATTGTAGAAATTGTTCAACTGTTGTCTATTGATTGTGTACCCGTATGCTGGGGACATATAAATGGCAGATAAAATGATTTGAGAGACAGAGGTGACTATATTCGACACAAATGTAGTAATGAAGTTAACTGTCTCAAAATGTATTTAACATTTCATCAACAAGTTCAAGGGTTACACAAAAACATTCTGTAGAGTGAACTTTGGTTGTGGAAATACAATTGTATGAAGTTCTTCTGCTGTATTTTATCAAATACCCAGCCCAGAACCCACTATTTGACAGGTAGGTATGCCTGATCTTACCAAATATATCTCCACTGACCCTACACTGAGGCTCTTTGAGGACCAGGATGGTGGGATTTCATGATGTCGGGTAACCCCACCTCCAGCCTTTCTGCCTCTTATACCAAAGACCTTCTTTTGGAGCAGCCAGAGGTTACACCCGCAACAAGTCATCTCAGATTCCTGGAGGTAAGACCCTGAATATCTAGGTCCTTCATTTGTAGCCTTTCCAGTGCGCCCTCGTCCTAGTTATGGCAGGAGTGTGCCATCTGGATCGTGCCTTTTCGGTCCCAGTATTTTTTTTTGCAAGTATAAATGTGAATTGATGTGTCTATCTTTAGATGTATGACTACTTATGTAACTGAGAGAATATATATTTGCATGTGCACTAGTGTATATGTGTATGTACAGATGCATGATTTAGTATGCGTATAACCACATGCATGAGTTTAAGGGGGTGAAATTACCTTGCGCCCTGATTGGGGGTGGTAACCTGCTCGGGGCAGGACTTCCTCATGGAGCAGGACCAGCGTTGCTAATGGAGCATGATCGGGAGCAATACGCGGATTTTCCGCAAACCGATAATGCATTGCAATACCTCTCCCCTTCGCTTAAAGAGTGGGCCACTGCACACTCTGAAAAGCCTCTGATGGCCTCCACTGGACCACCAGGGCAGCGTGGTACCGGGCCTGCAGCCCAGCACCCAAAACGGAGTGCCAGGCTGCAAGGTGGCAGTTCAGTCCAAGCTCGGGAGCCATTCTGGGAGCCGATCGGAGAGCTTGTGAAACTTTAAAGATGATGGCGCAGGGCGCTGGCAACCTCCCTTTAACTTCCACCCCACGAGTGAATGTCAGCCGGCTTCATGACCCACGAAGTTGACGCTGACAGCCACTCGTGCCAGCCTCGCGGGGCAGGGGGCAACATCCCCCGCAGGGTGGAAATGGGTTGGTGTGTGGCACTGATGTGGTGCCGTACACAGTGATTGTGTCATCGCCGGTTGTGCGGCGGCCTGCGGTGCTACCCGTGGGGCGTGGCGCTGCCATGACAACGCCCCCGCAAACACCCGGGCTATTTCCCAGGTGCCAATAGTGCCTCCCACCCCCCTACTATGTACAAAAAGTGTTTCGCATTCTGTTAGCGCCCCCTGAGGCACTAATTGGCATCGTAAAAAGGGGCAATTTGGCACCCCATGTGTATGTTTGTCAGTAAGCTAGCAGTACTGTATATATTTGTAGCTTTGGTTGATTCTGTTTCGCAGGTTCGGGAGGAAGAAAGTTCTGTTTGGGACCATGGCTATACAGACTGGATTTAACATGCTTCAAGTATTCTCACCAAACTGGGAGATATTCTGCCTGTTTAATTTCCTTATAGGTATTGGAAATATCTCAAACTATGTGGCTGCCTTTGTTCTTGGTAAGTGTCCATACCATTCAGTACTTTTATTAGCCCTTTCCTTGCTACCTTTGATGATTTTATCACTCTCAGTATGACACTAAGTCCTTATCATTATATGTGGCCCAGCTTTTCATGCAACAGCAAGACTGATGACGTACAATGTGAATCTCACCATTGCGAACTTGTTCCAAATTTTGCTAGTTTTCTAATGAGAATACCCCACAATGCTCATCGTGCTGAATCAGGCACTCGGTGCCAATCTAAGAGTTCAAGTGACAGCACTTTCACTATATGGAGCCATGGGGTGGGGAGAGAGTGAACAGGGCGGGTTTAAGTGAATGGAAATCTAGCTTCTTAAATAAACTTCCATTAACAATTCAACTCGGTATTAAATTTAGACTTCAATGTAGCGGGCATGATTAAGAAATTTGCAGATGATACAAAAATTGGCTGTGTTGATCGTGAGGAAGAAAGCTGTAGACAACAGGAAGATATCAATGGACTGGTCAGGTGGGCAGAAAAGTGGTAAATGGAATTCAAACCGGAGAAGTTTGAGATCATGCATTTGGGGAGGGCTAACAAGGCAAGGGAATACACATTAAATGGTAGGTCACTGAGAAGTATAGAGGAACAGAGGGACCTTGGAGTTCATGTCCTCAGATCCCTGAAGATAGCAGGACAGGTAGATAAGGCAAATAAGAAATCCTACAGGATACTTTCCTTTGTTAGCTGAGGCATAAAACTTTAGTTAGGCCACACTAACTAGGCTAGGCTAATATGTACAGTTGTAGGGCTCAATTTTCCCCAGTGATTTGCACCATTTTTTTTGAGCATGCTGCTTTTTTGGCCTAAGTTCAAAAACCACAGTTTCCCCAATCAATTTGCACTAGCGTAACTCAGTTACGATTTTTTTAGGTCAGTTTTCTTTTCAGCCAAAGGAGGCGTAACCTGCCACCTATGCCCTTTAGGGAAGTTTGGCCAGCTGAGAGTTACTCCAGTTGTGCTTAGGCCAGCGTATGTGGCTTCTGCAGAAAAACCTTCCGGAGAGTTAAGGAAATTGGCGCAGGTAATGAAATTGGCGCAACAGATGCCCGGACACACTAAAAGAATTGAAAAACACATAGCGGCAACTTACCTCCAACCCCGCCTGATCCCATTCTCGGTCCCTGGTTCAGAGAGTGAGAGAGAGAGTATTTTTTTTGGCGTACTTAGGCTCCAAAAAATCGGGCGTAACTCTTCAAATGCGCCCAAAAAATGCTTTGGGGAAAATTAAGCCCATAATCACGACATTACACGAAAGATGTGATTGGACTAGAAAGGATACAGAGGAGATTTACGAAGATGTTGCCAGGACTGGAGAATTATAGCTATGAAGAAAGATTGGATAGTCTGGGGTTGTTTTCCTTGGAACAGAGGAGGCTGAGGGGAGACTTAACTGAGGTGTATAAAATTATGAGGGGCCTCAACATAGTGGATAGGAAGGACCTATTTCCTTTAGCAGTGTTGTAAATAACCAGGGAGCATAGATTAAGATAATTGGTAGAATGATTAGAGAAGAGTTGAGGAGAACTTTTTTCACCCAGAGGTCTGGAACGCACTGCCTAAAAGGGTGGAAGAGTCAGAAACCCTCATTTCATTAAAAAAGTACCTGGATATGCACTTGAAGTGCCGTAACCTACAGGGCTGGAATGTGAAATTAGGCTGGATAACTCTTTTTTGGCTGGCAGAGACACAATGGGCCGAATGGCTTCTTTCTGTCCTGTAAATTTCTCTGATTCTCTGATTCTATAAATACTGATGTCCATCTAAAATACTCCTGTGCACATGACAGAAAGATTAAGAAAATTGACTAGTCAAGCAGCAGCCTGACAGAGTCATACTCACAAAATCATACCTTTCAGCCAACGTCCCAGATTCCTCCATCACCATCCCTGGGTACGTCCTGTTGCACTGGAAGGGCAGATTGACCAGAGGTGGTGGTATAGTGGTATACAGTCAGGAGGCAGTGGCTCTGGAAGTCCTCAACATTGAATCTGTGCCCCATGAAGTCTCATAGCTTCAGGTCAAGCACAGGCAAGGGAACCTGCTGCTGATTACCACCTACTGCCCTCTCAGCTGATGAATAAGTACTCTTCCTTGTTAAACACCACTTGGAAGAAGCACGGAGGGTAGCAAGGGCATAGAATGTACTTTGGGCGGGGGACTTCAATGATCTTTATCTAAAGCTGGCCAGCATAAGTAAGTGTGCAAAAATCTTGGTCAAGCACATTCCCAGGTGCTGGTCATGAAGATCTACCAATAAGTTGAACTTATTTGGAATAACTACTCTTGCACCGCACATGATAAAATCTTTACCTACTGACAATTCATTCCTACAAACAAAGTATGGATGAATATCTTTCTCTGATGGTTTGGCCAGCCATTTGCTATGTAATCATACACCTTTGACATAACTGGGTTATGTTTGTTTGCTCTACTAATCTCTTCACCTGTGACTGGCAGTGCAATAATGTATAGAAAATAAAAGACTTCTTCCCTGTTGCGTGTAACTTGTGATGGTGATGGTAACCTGGACATAGCATCAGCATTGCCATCTGACTTAGGTACAAAAACAATGGGTGTAGCCCAAATACTTAGATTTACCTTAGAGATAATGTTCTCAACTCTAGACTTTTGAGTTCTTGCTCAACATTTTCCTTTAGTGCTTATGGTACAGGACGTGGCTTGCAGTAAACTGATTTAGCCTCCTTCTATACTCTGACACTCACTTTGAATCTGGGATCAGCCTGCCTGTTTCGCAGAACACCTTTGGATACTGTTTGATGATATCATCCTTCGATGCAAATCTTCTTTCAACACCAAAAATCTCATTCCAATCCAGCTTCAGTGATCCCAACCAATTTCTACTTATTAAGGCAGGATTGTCTCCTGACACTACTAAGAGAGGCAAGCTCTGAAACTAATGCTTGTATTACACCGATACGGTGATGCGTCCTACCCACTGGGATTTGCTCTCCTGCATAGCCTCACAGCACTATATTCAACTTCTCCAGTGAAAATTCACTCAACTTGTCGAGATATAGCGATTCCGGTACTACGCTCATGGATGCACCAGTGTTGATTTCCATAGGTACCCTGGTTCCTGCAATTTCTACTTGGATGACAATACATCGCGAATTGTTGTTCGATACCCTAGTGCTCCTGATGAAGTGTGCCTCCAGAAACTCCTCGTCCTTTTGCTTCTCTTCAATGCTATGTAGTGTCTGCCGATTTCTACATATAGCATTGAACATCAGTTTACGCTTCAGTCGGCATGCCTTTGCAAGATGCCCAGTTTTCTTGCAGAAGAAATACTCTGCCTTCACATATGGACAACATTGAGCAATGTGTTGTCCCAAGCACGGATAGCAGGACTTCAATATAGTGTTACCTTGGTCAGTTGCTGAGGCCTTGGGGCCCAACTGCCTTTTATTTCTAACCTCCAGGCGATTTACCTCGGTTGTTTGACGATTGGAAATGGTGCGAAATTCTCGGGAATATTGGTCGGCCATATCCATCGACATAGCTGTCTGAGAAGCTAAATCAAAAGTCAAGTTAGGGGTTGTCAACATCTTTCTTCTGATTGCTTCTTTTTCATCCCACAAACAAAGTAGTCATGCAGTGCTTGATCCTGAAAGTTTCCGAAGTGACAGTCAATGGATAGCTTTTTAAAAGCTACAATGTACCCACTGATACCCTCATCATGGAATGATCTCGTATTCCAAAACGATAACTTTCAGCAATTTCCAGGGGCTCAGGACTGTAGTGCTGTTCTAATTAATCTCCTTCTGTGGCGCGACCTTTGGCTTGACAGGAAGAAGCACATTTTTCAGGGTTTCATACATCTCGGGGCCTGCTTCAGTCAGGAAAATAGCTTGTTTTCTTTCTAAAACCATCCGGTTAGGGTTGTCATCATCGGGACTGCGATGATAAACATTTCTAGCCACTCCACATGCGCTCCGAAAGTCTCTTGGTTGCGATGAAACTTACCCAAGTGCGCTATTATTCCTATAGATATAGATGTGACCATCTGGCCTCTGGCAATGTGCTTGAAATTTACCTTGGATTTTTAGCTGTGCTGCAAAACAAAGACCCTCCCAAAGTCTCTCTGTTTGGCTGGATGATCGACCAACAAAAATTTCAGCTAGGGACCTTGTCACATGACCCTTTATTGAAATTACCTCAGCAGTTGCATTACCACAGTAGCCCACCAGGTGGAGCAATAGTCCATTAAGTCGAGCTCTGTCACCGTTACATAGAATTAAATAATATTTACAGCACAGTAACAGGGCATTCGTCCCCACTGCCAGTGTTTATGCTCCACACAAGCCTCCTCCCACTCTATTTACTTCATCATCACTCGATCAACACGTTGGCTATCTCTGTCAGATCTTGCACTCCCTGATTTTATGAAGACATTTTTATGGCATTCCTTCTATCAGGGTGAATTTCCGATCATTGATACTCAAGCTGAAGGAACACTGCGCTGCGTGTTTTGCATTTACACAAAGCAAGAGATTCATTCTTCACTCCCATCTGGTGCTATATGGCTCATGTATGTTTCCTGTACATGGAACTAGTACTCCTTTCACAAATTTCATGTACAGGTATCATGCACAAGCAGATGGGAGTGAAGAATAACAGGTTGAAATCCAGTTTCTACCGCCACCCGTTATCGCGCGTGGGAGGCGGCAAACGGGCGGCAATGGTCTACCTTCGATGATAGGCGGCACACACACCTGCCCAGAAATTCAGTCGACTCTTTGGCAGAGGTGCCAAGAGCTAACGCCACCCACGTGGTTAGATCATCCAGCGTGCAACACCTCCTTGGCGCCTCTATCGTGATATTCTGTTTGCTCATCGGCCTGACTGGCAGGCGTTCTTACAGCCTGGATAAAGTGGTGAATAAACAGCAGAACTCGGGCAGAATCGGCCAGAGAGCAAGGTAAGTTTTATTCTTTCTTTATTTCTTCATTTCTTCATTAGTTGTACCAGTGGGGAAGTTTGTGTGTGGGTCAGAGAAGTTTCAGGTTTTTTTCTTTCTTCCAAACAGTAATAGGGATGTTGGGGAGGGCATCAAACAGGAAATTAGGGGTGCATGCAATAAAGGTGTAGCAGTTATAATGGGTGACTTTAATATGCACATAGATTGGGCTAGCCAAACTGGAAGCAATACGGTGGAGGAGGATTTCCTGGAGTGCATAAGGGATGGTTTTCTAGACCAATATGTTGAGGAACCAACTAGGGGGGAGGCCATCTTAGACTGGGTGTTGTGTAATGAGAGAGGATTAATTAGCAATCTCATTGTGCGAGGCCCCTTGGGGAAGAGTGACCATAATATGGTGGAATTCTGCATTAGAATGGAGAATGAAACAGTAATTTCAGAGACCATGGTCCAGAACTTAAAGAAGGGTAACTTTGAAGATATGAGGCGTGAATTGGCTAGGATAGATTGGCGAATGATACTTAGGGGGTTGACTGTGGATGGGCAATGGCAGACATTTAGAGACCGCATGGATGAATTACAACAATTGTACATTCCTGTCTCGCGTAAAAATAAAAAAGGGAAGGTGGCTCAACCGTGGCTATCTAGGGAAATCAGGGATAGTATTAAAGCCAAGGAAGTGGCATACAAATTGGCCAGAAATAGCAGCGAACCTGGGGACTGGGAGAAATTTAGAACTCAGCAGAGGAGGACAAAGGGTTTGATTAGGGCAGGGAAAATGGAGTACGAGAAGAAGCTTGCAGGGAACATTAAGGCGGATTGCAAAAGTTTCTATAGGTATGTAAAGAGAAAAAGGTTGGTGAAGACAAACGTAGGTCCCCTGCAGTCAGAATCAGGGGAAGTCATAACGGGGAACAAAGAAATGGCAGACCAATTGAACAAGTACTTTGGTTCGGTATTCACTAAGGAGGATACAAACAACCTTCCGGATATAAAAGGGGTCAGAGGGTCTAGTAAGGAGGGGGAACTGAGGGAAATCTTTATTAGTCGGGAAATTGTGTTGGGGAAATTGATGGGATTGAAGGCCGATAAATCCCCAGGGCCTGATGGACTGCATCCTAGAGTACTTAAGGAGGTGGCCTTGGAAATAGCGGATGCATTGACAGTCATTTTCCAACATTCCATTGACTCTGGATCAGTTCCTATGGAGTGGAGGGTAGCCAATGTAACCCCACTTTTTAAAAAAGGAGGGAGAGAGAAAACAGGGAATTATAGACCGGTCAGCCTGACCTCAGTAGTGGGTAAAATGATGGAATCAATTATTAAGGATGTCATAGCAGTGCATCTGGAAAATGGTGACATGATAGGTCCAAGTCAGCATGGATTTGTGAAAGGGAAATCATGCTTGACAAATCTTCTGGAATTTTTTGAGGATGTTTCCAGTAAAGTGGACAAAGGAGAACCAGTTGATGTGGTATATTTGGACTTTCAGAAGGCTTTCGACAAGGTCCCACACAAGAGATTAATGTGCAAAGTTAAAGCACATGGGATTGGGGGTAGTGTGCTGACGTGGATTGAGAACTGGTTGTCAGACAGGAAGCAAAGAGTAGGAGTAAACGGGTACTTTTCAGAATGGCAGGCAGTGACTAGTGGAGTGCCGCAAGGTTCTGTGCTGGGGCCCCAGCTGTTTACATTGTACATTAATGATTTAGACGAGGGGATTAAATGCAGTATCTCCAAATTTGCGGATGATACTAAGTTGGGTGGCAGTGTGAGCTGCGAGGAGGATGCTATTAGGCTGCAGAGTGACTTGGATAGGTTAGGTGAGTGGGCAAATGCATGGCAGATGAAGTATAATGTGGATAAATGTGAGGTTATCCACTTTGGTGGTAAAAACAGAGAGACAGACTATTATCTGAATGGTGACAGATTAGGAAAAGGGAAGGTGCAACGAGACCTGGGTGTCATGGTACATCAGTCATTGAAGGTTAGCATGCAGGTACAGCAGGCGGTTAAGAAAGCAAATGGCATGTTGGCCTTCATAGCGAGGGGATTTGAATACAGGGGCAGGGAGGTGTTGCTACAGTTGTACAGGGCCTTGGTGAGGCCACACCTGGAGTATTGTGTACAGTTTTGGTCTCCTAACTTGAGGAAGGACATTCTTGCTATTGAGGGAGTGCAGCGAAGGTTCACCAGACTGATTCCCGGGATGGCGGGACTGACCTATCAAGAAAGATTGGATCAACTGGGCTTGTATTCACTGGAGTTCAGAAGAATGAGAGGGGACCTCATAGAAACGTTTAAAATTCTGACGGGTTTAGACAGGTTAGATGCAGAAAGAATGTTCCCAATGTTGGGGAAGTCCAGAACCAGGGGTCACAGTCTGAGGATAAGGTGTAAGCCATTTAGGACCGAGATGAGGAGAAACTTCTTCACCCAGAGAGTGGTGAACCTGTGGAATTCTCTACCACAGAAAGTAGTTGAGGCCAATTCACTAAATATATTCAAAAGGGAGTTAGATGAAGTCCTTACTACTCGGGGGATCAAGGGTTATGGCGAGAAAGCAGGAAGGGGGTACTGAAGTTTCATGTTCAGCCATGAACTCATTGAATGGCGGTGCAGGCTAGAAGGGCTGAATGGCCTGCTCCTGCACTTATTTTCTATGTTTCTATGTTTCTATGTTTCCCTTTTCTTCCCGTTGTCCAGCGAGCATGACGGCAGCCTCCCGCTGCGAGATTCAGTAGGCCTCCTGAGTTTCCACCTGAGGATGAGTGTACAATGGCACTTTTTAGTGCTGCTCTCTCATCTTTGAGTGTAAAAAGTGAATTTGGCAGTTGGCAGTTGGAGCCTGTACCTAATGCCGAGCAGTAAAATCAGCTCATGTGTTGGCACTGCCTCAAAAACGGCGGTTCTAAATTTCAAACCCTCAAACTCTTGCTTTGACTCAGACTAGTTTGAATATGGTACGGCTCTCATCTTCGCTCCCTTAAATCCAAAGGACTCAGACTTGAACGGATATGGCAACTGGTTTAGCCACTCACCGCCAGATCTGGCTGGACCACAAAAAGCATTATTGTGTCCTGCTCGCGTCTGCCAAAACTGCTCGCTATTCCAGCATCATTCTGGAATGCAAAGATAACCCTCGGCTTCTACTCTCTAATGTTAACCATTTTCTCCCCTGCCTCTCCACTCTCACCTCCAACAACATGTGTGAGAATCTCACAGATTTCTTTGTCTCCAGGATTTAGACCACCTATTCAGCTAGCTCTGCCACTCCTCTTCCTTACCCTAACCCACCAAGCCAAATTTCCTCCAAGGTTCCACCCTGCCTTCACTCTGAATTCACATCTTTCTCCACTTTCTCTCCAATCTCCCCTCATAACCTTTCCGTGCTCATCTTGTCCATGAGACTCACTTCCTGCTCCCTCGACCCTATTCCCACTAAACTGCTGACCACCCACTTCTTTTCTGGCTCCCACATTAGCTGACAATGTTAATGATTCTCCTCAGGTACTTCCCCCTCTCCTTCAAATCTGCTGTTATCACCTCTCTCAGAAAAATAACCCTTGATTCCTCAGTCTTTGTAAACTGCAGCTCCATCTCCAAGCTCCCTTTCCTCTCCAACGTCCTTGGACGTGTTGTCTCCTCCCAAATCAGTGCCCATCTTTCCCGGATCTCCATGTATGAATTGCTCCGATCAGGTTTCCGCCCCTGCCACAGTACCATAGAGGCTCTCATCAAAGTCACATATGACATCCTTTGTGACTGTGACAAAAGTAAACAATCCCTCCTCGTCCTTCTCAACCTGCCTGCAGTCTATGACACGGTCGATCACTCCATCCTCCTCCAATGCCTCTCCACCATCGTCCAGCTGTGTGGGACTGCACTCGCCTGGTTCCATTCTAATCTATCTAATCGTAGTCAGAGAATCACCTGCAACGGCTTCTCTTCGTGCTCCCACATCATTACCTCTGGTGTCCCCCAAGGATCTATCCTTGGGCCCCTCCTATTTCTCATCTACATGCTGCCCCTTGGCGACATCATCCGAAAACACAGCATCAGTTTCCACATGTAAACAGACAACATCCAGCTCTATCTCACCACCACTTCTCTCGACCCCTCCACGGTCTCTAAATTGTCTGACTGCTTATTAAACATTCTGGATGAGCAGAATTTTTCTCCAATAAAATATTGGGAAGACCAAAGCCATTGTCTTCGGTCCCTGCAACAAAGTCCATTCCCTATCCAACCACTCTATCCCTCTCCCTAGCATCTGTCTGAGGCTGAAGCTGACTGTTCACAACCTTGGTGTCACATTTGACATTGAAATGAGATTTCGACCACATATCCACGGCATAACTAAGACCGCTTATTTCCACCTCTGTAACATTGCCCATCTCCGCCCCGCCTCAGCTCATCTGCTGCTGAAACCCTCACCCATGCCTTTGTTACCTCGAGACTTGACTATTCCACTGCACTGCTGGCTGGCCTCCCACTTTCTACCCTATGTAAACATGAGGTCATCCAAAACTCTGCTGCCCATGTCTTAATGCGCACCAAGTCCCGTTCACCTATCACCCCTGTGCTCGCTGACCTACATTGGCTCCTAGTTAAGCAACAGCTCAATTTAAAAATTTGCATCCTTGTTTTCAACTCCCATCATGGTCTCGTCCCTCCCGAGCTCTGTAATCTTTTTCCGCTCCACTAATTTTGCCCCCTTGAGCATCCCTGATTATAATCACTCCACCATTGGTGGCCGTGCCTTTAGCTGCCTCGGCCCTAAACTCTGGAATCTCCTCCCTAAACCTCTCTGCCTCTACCTCTCACTCCTCCTTGAAAGCTACCTCTTTGACCAAGCTTTTTCCATCTGCCCTAATATCTCCTATGTGTTCCGGCGTCAAATTTTGATGTGACAATTCTCCTGTGAAGCACATTGTGACGTTTTACTACATTAAAGGCACTATCGGCTGAAAATTTGTTACCAGGGCTGGGAATAGCCGCGAAGTGGGACTTCCTGAGCCAGGTGCAGAAGTCCCACCCCACGAGCTATATTGGGCTTACCATCACCGACATGAAGTGGAGCACAAAATCTCGCGCGTCACTTCCTCTCGTGAGCGGGACCGGGGCACAAAGCAACGCAAATTTTCCAGCGCTACGCGGAGAGATGCGTAGCAGTGCCGGGAAGACCGGGCCTTTCCCTTCCATTAAAGGGGAGGACCAAGCTGCCGACTCTGCATTGCCCGCCACAGCTTCACAGGGCACTACCGAATATTCGCTCCGGGGCAAAAACGGGTTGTTGCACATGGTGATGACATCGTCATCACTGGCGCAGCAGCCCAGGGCACCACCAATAGGAGTGGGGCATTACCATTTAGCGCTGCCGTTGAACTCCCATGGAATTTCTCGAGAGTCGTAAGCGGCGCCGCACCTGGTCAAATAATTGTTTGCGCCCCCCATTAGCGACCCCAGCAAGAGGCACAAATGACCTGAATTTTTCCCCTTTTATAAATACAAGTTGTTGTTTTCACAACTTAGGTTGTGACCAGTGTACTAAGTAGGTAGATCAGGTTTGTACAGTACTGCTCTTTGTTTAGTGTGCCCTTGGATCTGGCTGTGATGAGTGAAGTTTGGAACAGTGACATAAAATGGTTTACATAGAATTACACTGAATTTACAGCCCAGAAACAGGCCATTTGGCCCAGCTGGTTTATGCGGTGTTTATGCTCCACATAAGCCTCCTCTCACCTTATTTCATCTAACTCTATCAGCATATCATAGGATCAAAGAAATATACAGCACAGAAGGAAGCCATTTAGGCCTATCATGTACACAACGGCCAACAAAGATCTATCCAGCCTAATCCCACTTGCCAGCTCTTGATCTGTAGCTCTAGGTTACTGCAGTTCAAGTGCACATCCAAGTACTTTTTAAATGTGGTGAGGGTTTCTGCTTCTACCACCCTTTCAGGCAGTGAGTTCCAGACCCTCACCTCCCTCTGAGTGAAGAAATTTCCCCTCATATCCCCTCTAAACCTTTCCCCCTTGTGTACCAATCTAGCTCCCCATTAAATGCATCTAAATGATATACTGCAACCACTCCCTGTGGTAGCGAGTTCCACATTCTCACCACTCTCCAGGTAAAGAAATTTCTCCTGAATTACTTACTGGATGAGTGACTATCTTATGGGTGTCTCTTAGTTTTGGACTTCCCATAAGTGCAAATATCTTCCTTACATCTAGCCGATCAAATTGCTTCATAATTTTAAAGACCTCTATTAGGTCACCCCGCAGAGAAAAGAGCCTGAGCCTGTTCAATCTTTTCTGATCCTTATAAACTTTCAGTTTTGGTATCATCCTTATACTTTTCTTTTGCACCTTCTCCAGTGCCTCTAAACCTTTTTTGTAATACACGGTTTAACCAAGGTTCTATGCAAGTTGAAGATAACCTCTCTGCATTTCAATTCCTCCTTAGCATTTCTTCTAGAGTTATCATGTTTATTGCTTTCCATACAAGCAGGTACCAAAATTAAAATCTTAAATTTACACATCATCAGATCATGAACAGGGACAAAGCCAATTCATCCAACACTGCTGTTAGTTTAACGTCACAGACCATGACTTTATAACGGGAACAAAGAAATGGCAGACCAATTGAACAAATACTTTGGTTCCATCTTCACTAAGGAAGACACAAATAACCTCCCGAAAATACTAGGGGACTGAGGGTCTAACGAGAAGGAGGAACTGAAGGAAATCCTTATTAGTCAGGAAATTGTGTTCGGGAAATTGATGGGACTGAAGGCTGATAAATCTCCAGGGCCTGATAGTCTGCATCCCAGAGTACTTAAGGAAGTGGCTCTAGAAATAGTGGATGAATTGGTGGTCATTTTCCAACCTTCTATAGACTCTGGATCAGTTCTTATGGATTGGAGGGTAGCTAATGTAACCTCTCTTTTTAAAAAATGAGGGAGAGAGAAAACAGGGAACTATAGACCAGTTAGCCTGACATCGGTAGTGGGGAAAATGTTGGAATCATTTATTAAAGATGTAACAGCAGCTCATTTGGAAAGCAGTGACAGGATCAGTCCAAGTCAGCATGGATTTAGGAAAGGGAAATCATGCTTGACAAATCTTCTAGAATTTTTTGAGTAACTAGTCGAGTGGACAAGGGCGAACCAGTGGATGTGGTATATTTGGACTTTCAAAAGGCTTTTGACAAGGTCCCACAAGAGATTAGTGTGCAAAATTAAATCACATGTTATTGGGGGTAATGTATTGACATGGATAGAGAACTGGTTGGCAGACAGGAAGCAAAGAGTAGGAATAAACGGGTCCTTTTCAGAATGGCAGGCAGTGACGAGTGGAGTACCACAAGGTTCAGTGCTGGGACCCCAGCTATTTACAATATACCTTAATGATTTAGATGAAGGAATTGAATGTAATATCTCCAAGTTTGCAGATGACACTAAGCTGGGAGGCAGTGTGAGCTGTGAGGAAGATGCTAAGAGGCTGCAGGTTAGCCTGCTGAGCGCGTCGGCACAGTTGTCTGTGCCTGGTCTGTGCCTTATGGTATAGTAGTAGGACGCCAGCATGAGTGCCCACCGTTGAATTCGCGCCGAGGCATTGGCGTTTATTGCCTTGTTCTCGGATAGGAGGGACGTGAGGGGCTTGTGGCCGGTTTCTAACGTAAACTTGGCCCCAAAAAGGTATTGGTGCATCTTTTTGACACCGTACACGCACGCGAGCGCCTCCTTCTCTACCATTCCCTACCCGCGCTCCGCCCGCGAAAGTGACCTGGAGGCATAAGCTATGGGTTGTAATTTTCCCACACAATTGACATGTTGCAAAACGTATCCGACCCCATACGCTGACGCATCGCATGTGAGAACTAGCTTTTTACCTGGGTCAAAGAAAGTCTAAATGCTGTTGGAACACAGAAGGTTGCGTGCCTTATTGAAGGCGCGTTCCTGGGCATCCCCCCAAAATCATTCGCACCCCTTCCTGAGCAGCACGTGGAGAGGCTCCAGCAACGTGCTTAAGTTCTGCATAAAGTTCCCAAAGTAATTGAGTAGCCCGAGAAAGGCGCACAGTTCTGAGACATTCCAGGGCCTGGGTGCCAGGCGAATTGCTTCTGTTTTGGACTCTGTTGGGCGGATGCCCAAAAATTCAACCTCGGGTGCAAGAAACAGGCACTTGGATTTCTTGACTCATAGGCCAACCGATCCAACCGCTTTAGTACTTCCTCCAAATTACGGAGATGAGAGTCGGTGTCCCTGCCGGTGATAAGTATGTCGTCTTGAAATACAACCGTCCCCGGGATGGACTTGAGCAGACTCTCCATGTTGCGCTGGAATATGGCAGCTGCCAACCTGATGCCGAATAGGCATCGATTATACATGAAAAGGCCTCGATGTGTGTTGATGGTGAGTTGCTTGGATTCCTCGGTCAATTCTTGCGTCATATACGCAGATGTGAGGTCTAATTTTGAGAAATGTTTACCTCCAGCCAATGTGGCAAATAAGTCCTCCGCCCTGGGCAGCGGGCCCTGGTCCTGTCGGGAGACTCTGTTTATGGTAGATTTGTAGTCCCCACAGATTCGTACGGATCCATCAGGCTTCATGACTGAGACGATGGGACTTGCCCAGTCGCTAAATTCCACAGGTGATATAATGCCTTCCCGCAGAAGCCTGTCTAGTTCGTGTTCAATCTTTTCCCTCATCACATACGGTACAGCTCTGGCCTTGTGATGGACCGGTCTAGCATCCTATGTGATGTAGATTTTGACTTTGGCCCCTTTGAAAGTGCCCACACCTGGCTGAAAGAAATGTTCAAATCACTTTATAACTGTTGAGCAGGAGGTCCGTTCTTCTAATGACATGGCATGGACATCATCCCATTTCCAGTTTAGTTTTGCCAGCCAGCTTCTCCCCAGCAGTACTGGGGGGTCTCCGAGGACAATCCAGAGGGGAAGTTGGTTCACTGTCCCTTTGTGTGTGACAGAGAGCATGGCGCTGCCGAGGACTGGTACGATTTCTCTGGTATAGGTCCTTAGTTTGGTGTTGACCCTTGTGAGTTTTGGTCTGTCTCTTTTATGCGGCCACAGTTGTTCAAATTGTTGAGTGCCCATGAGAGATTGACTCGCTCCTGTATCCAGCTCCATGTTGACAGATATCCCGTTGAGTAGGACCCTCATCATTATAGGAGGCGTCCTGTCGTAGGAGCAGCGGCCATTGATCGTGTTGACCCGCTGTACATTGGTGTCCCGGGTACTGTCCCCACCGTCTTCTGGTCCGCTTTCCGACCGATCCGATTCGTATACCAGCCGAGCTGCCATTTCTTTGCACATGCGGGCCAAATGCCCTGTATATTCACAGTTCCTGCAAACAGCCTGCTGAAATCGACATTCCCTTGACAAGTGCCCATCCCCATACCTCCAGCACAGACTGCTTGCAAAGAATGAGCTGCATCTGGCTGATCTCTCTTGAGCTTCTCTCAGTCTGTAGTTGATTGCTTGCATTGTGGGTTGATGAGGTGTGAACGGCCGTTCCTGTGGCCCTTGATGGCTTCTGTTGCCACTGCTTGCTGTCGAAAGCCTGTTCTGCCGGTTTTGTCTGTGGAAGTAGCAGCTTTTCTAATGCTGTGAACTCCTTGTTCCATTATTTCGTTAGTTGTCGTACTTGCATTGTAAATCAACCTTGTTTCTTCTTCCCCTACCAAGAATGCCTGTGCAACCAGTGTTGCTGCCTCTAAGGTCAGGTTCTTGGTCTCTATGAGCTTTCGGAATATGCCTGCATGGCCTATTCCTTCAATGAAAAAGTCTCTCAGCATTTCTCTCCTCAGTTCATCGGAGAACTCACATAAACTAGCCAACCTCCGAAGTTCCGCCACGAAATCGGGTATGCGCTGGCCCACACAGCGTCTGTAGTTGTAGAACCTGTGTCTGGCCATGTGTAGGCTGCTTGCTGGCTTCAGGTGGTCTCAGGTGAAAAACACTTTTCAGGTATGGCCTGAAAGCAAGTCGTTTGAAGAATTGAGCACTCGAGGAAGTCAAGGAAGTTCCAGCTTTATAAGGCTGGAATGGGTAGAATTTTCCAAGGGAGAAGAGTTTTCCAAAAATGCCTCCCTGGCAAGGGGTTGGACAGAATTGCCTCAAATTTCCAACCTTGCCCTTCCTAACAGAAATCTTCCATTCTGTGCCCCTGCAGCCTGGGAATTTCAGTGCCATATAAAACCAGAAGATCTTAGACTTGGGGGCTGAAATTGGCCTGTTGTGCGCTTGCTGTTAGCACATCCAGGGGATGCTAACGGGGCACGCAAGTGTTTTCACCTGGGGTGGTGTGGGGGCGCTACCGGCTCCTGCAAAATTGTGTGGGAGTTAGTGGAGGCCCGAAACCAGTAGTGTTGTGCCCCCCGTTGGTTGCGCCCCGGGCAGTTGCACCTCCAGCGATGATGTCATTTCCGTGCGCGGCATCGCATTATCGCTCCGCAGCAGAAATTGGGCTGAGTATTATGAGGCTGCCGCAAGCTATGTCAGCGCCAGCCTCATGGGCCGCGAACCGGGCTACACTCCACTCGTGGGGCAAAATATAAAGGGGAGTTGCGCGCTGCTGCCAATTTTGCGAGATCTGTGCCGCAATCGTGCAGCCCGGCATTCCGTTTCGGTGGCGGGCTGTTGTCACGGCAACCTGCATCCCCTGTGGCCTAGTGGAGGTCCATCAAGAACCGTGTAGAGCTCGCACCGTCCCTCCCCTTTAACAGAAAGGGAGGGCCCGTTGAACCCATCAGCACGAGACTGCGTAGCGCTGTGTGTTGCGTGCGATCAGTGCCCCCAAGCCCACCCCAAGTGGAAGTGGAGCATCCAACATTGTACTCCACTTCCTCTCAGGGGCAGTGACCCCAATTTAGATCACGAGGCGGGACATCTGCGCCGGGTGCAGGAGGTCCCACCTCATGAAGGTTACCAGTCCCAAATGGGGAGCTTCGGAATTTCATGGCCTTGATCCCTGGTTTATATCGAGTTATCTGATTTCAATTATGGTGGTCGGTCAGATGTTACAATTGACTTTAGTGCTTCTGGACCAGGAAGGGAGAAATGTGGCAAAAGTCCTGTGCCTCATTGCTGACAATTGAACCAGTGCTGAAAACTTATGGGCCCATCAGTAGAACAACAACTACCAGTTTGCCCAGCATTGACTTAGTGCAGAATCCCAGGATGACATCATTTACATGAAAGGGGAAGACAACTTTATCATTTAAGGGACTCCCCAAGTGCCTGCCCTGAGGGAAACCAAGAATATCAGAGTGACACTTTTGCTGGTCCATTGGGGGTTGGAGGAGGACAGTCTGGCCAAAGAGCGAACATTTGTTTCCATTGCCTTTTAAACTTCACTTGTCAATTGTTTTCCAAATGTGTTACACTCTTTTTCCCTCTTCTCCCTATCATGTGCCATGCTCCATCTCATCTCTGCTTCTGCTGCTTGATCACTGGCCTCTGGGATGTGCACACGGTGAGCTGAGGTGACATATCTGTATTCAGAATCCTTCACAAAGCTTGGTTTGTTGGGGTAAGTTTAGAGAGCATTCATAGAATCATAGAATGGTTTCAGCAAAGAAGGACACCATTCGGCCTATCAAACCTGTGCTGGCTCTCTGCAAGAACAATTCAACTAGTCTCACTCCCCTGCCCTTTCCCTGTTGCCCAGCAAATTTTGTTCCTTCAGCTGCTTGTCCAATTCCCTTTTGAAAGTCACAATTGAATCTGCCTCCACCACCCTTTCAGGCAGCGCATTCCAGATCCTAACCACTTGCTGCAAGCTTTTTTAACAAACATAACAACGTTTCTTTCAGAAAGGCAGTGAAATAAAATTGGGAAATAACTCACAATCTGTGTTGTTCTGAACCTGGTTAATTCTCTTCCTACAGGATCGGAACTTGTTGGGAAATCCATTCGGATTGCATTCTCTACAATGGGAATTGGCATTTTTTATGCATTAGGCTACATGTTCCTGCCTTTGGTTGCATACTTCATACGAAGCTGGAAGATGCTGCTCTTCACCCTGTCTCTCTTTGGCCTGCTGTACATTCCGTTGTGGTGGTATGTAGGAATTAGAATATTATCCTATTTAATCAGTAGATTCGGAACTTTTATTGCCATTAACATCTGGGACTGATTCTAACCAAGATAAAGAAAATGAGAGTCCTTCTTGGATGAGGGTAGGGATGGGGATCAGCATTGTCAGTGGATTAAAGAAGTGTCATAACATCTCCTTGAATGTGATGAAATGCTGGACGTTCAGTAGGGGTCATTTTCACCTTTACTGCCTGGGCGGTACAGTTCCCACCCTGTCTCAGCATCAAAGGCCACCTAATCAAGTATGGTACGGTTACCAGCAGAGTAAAGCTCCATCTATGCTCTTCCATCAAGTTCCCTCTAATTTGCTCCACCAACACTCCTTAACCACACCCTCAGAAAAGCAACATTGACTGTTCCTGTGTAACATTTCCATTTCCTATACCTGTCACCATTATGGTGCTTCAGAGTGAAATGATCAATTTGTTTTGTGAATGTGTATCAAAATATAACATTTTTGTGCTATGGGATATGCTCATTAGCTTGTGCATTTCAGCAACTCCAAAGTCATCTCACCCAGTACCCTTAGAACCAGGAAATACTTTCGTCTCTCTATGCTGGGATGGACTAACAGCACGATTCTGAGGCAGAGAGATGTTAATCACAGTTCAGAACTTCAATAAGCAGAAACTTTTCGGGAGTACGTTAGATTTCTGGACTAGTAATCCTGAGGCCTGGAATAATAATCTGGAGACGTGAGTGGCTGGCGGAACAGTGATGTACAATCAGGAATGAGTGGCCCTGGGAGTCCTCAACATTGACTCCGGACCCCATGAAGCCTCATGGCTTCAGGTCAAGCAGGGGCAAGGAAACCTTCTGCTGATTACCATCTACCGCCCTCCCTCAGCTGATGAATCGATACTCCTCCATGTTGAACATTATTTGGAAGAAGCACTAAGGATAGCAAGAGCACAGAATATATTCTGGGTTTGGGACTTCAATGTCCATCACCAAGAGTGGCTCGGTAGCACCACTACTGACCAAGCTGGCTAAGTCCAGAAGGACATAGCTGCCAGACTGGGCCTATAGCAGGCAGTGAGAGAACCAACACGAGAGAAAAACCTACTTGACCTCGTCCTCACCAATCTACCTGTCACAGATGTATCTGTCCATGACAGTATTGGTAACAGTGACCTCTGCACAGTCCTTGTGGAGACAAAGTCCCGTCTTCACACTGAAGACACCCTCCATCGTGTTGTGTGGCACTACCACCGTGCTAAATGGGATAGATTCAGAACAGATCTAACTGCTCAACTGGGCATCCATGAGGAGCTGTGGGCCAGCAGTAGAATTATATTCCACCACAATCTGTAACCTCATGGCCAGGCATATCCCGCATTCTGCCATTGCCATCAAGCCAGGCGAACAACTTGTTTCAATGAGGAACGTAGAAGAACATGCTAGGAGCAGCACCAGGTGTACCTAAAAATAAGGTGCTGACCTGGGGAAGCTGCAACACAGGACTACATGTCTGCTAAACAGCGGAAACAGCATGCTATAGACAGAGCTAAGCAATCCCACAAGCAATGGATCAGATCAAAGCTCTGCAGTTCTGCCACATCCAGTCCTGAATGGTGGTGGACCATTAAACAAATAACGGGAGAAGGAGGCTCCATGAATATCAATGATGTCGGAACCCAGCACACAAGTGCAAAAGACAAGGCTGAAACGTTTGCAATCATCTTCAGCCAGAAGTGCCAAGTGGATAATTATTCTTGGCCAACTCCTGAATTCAGGCCATGGGCCCAGTACTGCAAATCCTGTAACTTAATGTTGAGAGTCTCTCATCAGCGAAGCATTCAATCACAGCCCTGTCGCTATGCGGCACAATTTGCCTTGAAGATACAATTTGCCTTAAAGAAACCCAGATTGCAACAAATGAATCTGTTTGCTTTGCTATTGATTGATTTTACTTGGTATGTCATGCATTTCATGTAAAACATGCCCGAGCTACCTTTGTCCTTAACATCAACTGAGATACTATTCACATCTTATTCTTGAATCACATTGATGTTATACAGGTTAGTGGTTTCAAGATTGCGAACATGTATAAGCCACCAAGTGAAACCTGTTGGAACAACTTACTGCCTTGTCTTTCTCACCCAACTATCTACCACACAGACTGGGGTTATTCACAGTCCAATGAAGATGGAGTTTGATTACGAAGCTGGGCACCGAGTAATGACTTTGCCCTGATCCACGATCCTGTATGGCATGGCACCTTCGGCTTGCCCATGGCTTCCACGCTGCTCCTGGACCCCGTCTGTTAAACTGAGGCGGAGGTTGAGTCACCATTGAATCAGCTGATGAGTAACAGCTTTAAATCTAGTATAAAAGCTCCCACTTCACACCTGTTCACTTTCCAACCATAAAGGCTGTTGCTTTCTCCCTTTAGAACATAGATTGAGGTTTACGCAGGCTGCAAGTGTTTGGAGCAAACTCTCCAGCCAGTGTCACCTCATTGCAGCAACCTCTGTCACCATTGACAGATTGCATCTGTCATCTCAACTTCAACTGCATTCTACTCCATCAGGATGGGGACCATTTACACTCTCTCACCTTGGTCCTCAGAATCTGATCATGATGAGCCCCAACACCAGCAGCACCAGGCACATATGCAGCACCAATAACAACACCAAACTTCGCCACAATCACCTAATGCAATAGTAAGGAAGGACATTAGCTTGGATGATGTGGAATCTGTATGGGTGGAGCTGTGGAATACCATGGGGCAGAAAACGCTGGTGGGAGTTGTGTACAGACCACCAAACAGTAGTAGTGAGGTTGGGGACAGCATCAAATAAGAAATTAGGAAGGTGTGCAATAAAGGTACAGCAGTTATCATGGGCGACTTTAATCTACACATAGATTGGGCTAACCAAACTGGTAGAAATATGGTGGAGGAGGATTTCCTGGAGTGTATTCGGGATGGTTTTCTAGACCAATATGTCGAGGAACCAACTAGAAGGCTGGCCAACCTAGACTGGGTGATGTGTAATGAGAAAGGACTAATTAGCAATCTTGTTGTGCGAGGCCCCTTGCATAACAGTGACCATAATATGGTAGAATTCTTCATTAAAATGGAGAGTGACACAGTTAATTCAGAGACTAGGGTCCTGAACTTAAGGAAAGGTAACTTCGATGGTATGAGACGTGAATTGGCTAGAATAGACTGGCAAATGATACTTAAAGGGTTGCCGGTGGATAGGTAATGGCAAACATTTAAGGATCACATGGATGAGCTTCAACAATTGTACATCCCTGTTTGGAGTAAAAATGAAACGGGGAAGATGGCTCAACTGTGGCTAACAAGGGACATTTAGGATAGTGTTAAATCCAAGGAAGAGGCATATAAACTGGCCAGAGGACTGGGAAACATTGAGAATTCAGCAGAGGAGGACAAAGGGTTTAATTAGGAGGGGGAAATAGAGTATGAGAGGAAGCTTGCCGGGAACATAAAAACTGACTGCAAAAGCTTCTATAGATATGTGAAGAGAAAAAGATTAGTGAAGACAAACATAGGTCCCTTGCAGTCAGATTCAGGTGAAATTATAATGGGGAACAAAGAAATGGCAGACCAGTTGAACAAATACTTTGGTTCTGTCTCCACGAAGGAAGACACAAATAGCCTTCCGGAAGTACTAGGGGACCGAGGGTCTAGTGAGAAGGAGGAACTGAAGGATATCCTTATTAGGTGGGAAATTGTGTTTGGGAAATTGATGGGATTGAAGGCCGATAAATCCCCGGGCCTGATAGTCTGCATCCCAGAGTACTTAAGGAAGTGGCCCCAGAAATAGTGGATGCATAGGCGATCATTTTTGAACAGACTATCGACTCTGGATCAGTCCCTATGGACTATGAGCTAATGTAACACCACTTTTTAAAAAAGGAGGGAGAGAGAAAACAGGTAATTATAGACCAGTTAGCCTAATATAAGTAGCAAGGAAAATGTTACAATCAATTATTAAAGATGAAATAGCAGCGCATTTGGAAAGCAGTAACAGGATCGGTCCAAGTCAGCATGGATTTATGAAAGGGAAATCATGCTTGACAAATCTTCTTGAATTTTTTGAGGAGTGGACAAGGGAGAACCAGTGGATGTGGTGTATTTGGACTTTCAAAAGGCTTTTGACAAGGTCCCACACAAGAGATTGGTGTGCAAAATTAAAGCACATGTTATTGGGGGTAATGTACTGACGTGGATAGAGAACTGGTTGGCAGACAGGAAGCAAAGAGTTGGAATAAACGGGTCCTTTTCAGAATGGCAGGCAGTGACTAGTGGAGTGCCGCACGGCTTAGTGCTGGGAACCTTGCTATTTACAATATACATTCATGATTTAGATGAAGGAATTGAGTGTAATATCTCCAAGTTTGCAGTTGATACTAAACCGGGTGGTGGAGTGAGCTGTGAGGAGGACACTAAGAGGCTGCAGGGTGAATTGACCAGGTTAGGTGAGTGGGCAAATGCATGGCAGATGCAGTACAATGTGGATAAATGTGAGGTTATCCACTTTAGGGGCAAAAACACGAAAGCAGAATATTATCTGAATGGCAGCAGATTAGGAAAAGGGGAGGTGCAATGAGACCTGGGTGTCATGGTACATCAGTCATTGAAAGTTGGCATGCAGGTTCAGCAGGCGGTGAAGAAGGCAAATGGTATGTTGGCCTTCATAGCTAGGGGATTTGAGTATAGGAGCAGGGAGGTTTTACTGCAGTTGTACAGGGCCTTGCTGAAGCCTCACCAGGAATATTGTGTTCAGTTTTGGTCTTGCTATTGAGGAAGTGCAGCGAAGGTTCACCTGACTGATTCCCAGGATGGCTGGACTGACATATGAGGAGAGACTGGATCGACTGGGCCTGTATTCACTGGAGTTTAGAAGGATGAGAGGGGATCTCATAGAAACATATAAAATTCTGACGGGATTGGACAGGGTAGATGCAGGAAGAATGTTCCGATGTTGGGAAAGTCCAGAACCAGGGGACACAATCTAAGGATAAGGGGTAAGCCATTTAGGACCGAGATAAGGAGAAACTTCTTCACTCAGAGAGTTGTTAACCTGTGGAATTCCCTACCACAGAGAATTGTTGATGCCAGTTCATTGGATATATTCAAGAGGGAGTTAGATATGACCCTTACGGCTAAAGGGATCAAGGGATATGGAGAGAAAGCAGGAAAGGGGTACTGAGGTGCAGGATGAGCCATGATCTTATTGAATGGCGGTGCAGGCTCGAAGGGCCAAATGGGCTACTCCTGCACCTATTTTCTATGTTTCTATGTTTCTATGATGCTGCACAGGACAGAGGGCATCAGCACTCGACCACATTGCTGCCCAGGAGGCCAAGGATGGCCTCACCATGGCCAAATTTACTTCAGTTGACACTGCACACACTGACTACCACATGATGCTCCAGGTTGGCAACACCCTACACCAGCAACATATAGCATCCCTAGAATGCCCAAGCCATTCGTTTTAACACTCATCAGCAGTTTGGTTAGCCCAATCTATATGTAGCTTAAAGTTGCCTATGATAACTACTGTACCTTTATTGCATGCATCCCTAATTTCTTGTTTGATGCTGTCCCCAACCTCACTACAACTGTTTGATTGTCTGTACACAACTCCCACTAGCGTTTTCTGCCCTTTGGTATTCCGCAGCTCTACCCACACAGATTCCACATCATCCAAGCTAATGTCCTTCCTTATTATTGCATTCATTTCCTCTTTAACCAGCAATGCTACTCCACCTCCTTTTCCTTTCTGTCTATCCTTCCTGAATGTTGAATACCCCTGGACGTTGAGTTCCCAGCTTTGGTCACCCTGGATCCACGTCTCCGTAATCCCAATTATATCATATTCGTTAATAGCTGCCTGCGCAGTTAATTCGTCCACCTTATTACGAATACCCCTTGCATTGAGGCACAGAGCCTTCAGGCTTGTCTTTTTAACACACTTTGCCCCTTTAGAATTTTGCTGTAATGTGGCCCTTTTTCATTTTTGCTTTGGGTTTCTCTGCCCTCCACTTATACTTTTCTCCCTTCTATCTTTTGCACCTGCCCCCATTCTACTTCCCTCTATCTCCTTGCCTAGATTCCCATCCCCCTGCCATATTAGTTTTACCCCTCCCCAACAGCACTAGCAAACACTCCACCTAGGACATTGATTCCAGTCCTGCCCAGGTGCAGACCGTCCGGTTTGTACTGGTCCCACCTACCCTAGAACCGGTTCCAATATCCCAGGAATTTGAATCCCTTCCTCCTGCACCGCTCTTCAAGCCATGTATTCATCTTAGCTATCCTGCAATTCCTACTCTGACTAGCATGTGGCACTGGTAGCGATCCTGAGATTACTACCTTTGGACCCTACTTTTTAATTTAACTCCTAGCTCCCTAAATTCAGCTTGTAGGACCTCATCCCATTTTATACCTATATCGTTGGTAACTATATGCACCACGACAACTGGCTGTTCACCCTACCCTCCCAAAATATCCTGCAGCCGCTCCGAGACATCCTTGACCCTTGCACCAGGGAGGCAACATACCATCCTGGAGTCTTGATTGCAGCCGCAGAAACGTCTATCTATTCCCCTTACAATAGAATCCCCTACCACTATACCTCTCCCACTCTTTTTCCTGCCCTCCTGAGCAGCAGAACCATCCACATTGCCATGAACTTGGCTGCTGCTGCCCTCCCCTGGTGAGTCATTCCCTCCAAAAGCACCCAAGGTGGTGTATCTGTTTTGGAAGGGGATAACCACAGGGGACCCCTGCACTACCTTTCCTCCACTGCTCTGCCTGATGATCACTCATTCCCTATCTAGCTGAGTAACCTTTACCTGCAGTGTGACCAACTCACTAAACGTGCTATTCACGACATCCTCAGCATTGTGGATTCTCCAGTGAATCCAAGGGCCACTCCAATGCCGCAATGTGGTCTGTCAGGAGCTGCAGCTGGATACACTTCCCGCACATGTAGTCGTCAGGGACACTGGAAGCGTACCTGGCTTCCCACATAGCACATGAGGAGCATGAAATTGGTCAGGGCTCTCCTGTCATGACTTAACCCTTAATTAATTTGACCTGGCAACAATGCCAAAGGTTTCTTACAGCTAGACAGATTTTGTGACTACAATTTGTATGAACTCGAACACTAAACTTTCACACAAATGGGAAGAGGTGACATCAAACTTTCCACTGATGATTGCTGGGCTATTGCCCATCTATCGCCCAAATAGGCAGGCTATTGCCCATTTTACCTTAAAAGTGGAAAGTTGGGCCGGAACATCGCCCAGTGATCGCCGGCCTAACTTTTGGCGCACATGATTTTGACATCGCTGAGGTGATCGCCCACCGCAACCTTCGCCACATCGCTCACACATCGCCGGGCTGATTGCTTGCCAATAAGAAGAAAAGCTGGTCCCAACTGGCACTAATTGGCAGGACTCGGCACTACGGACGCCATTTTGAATGTCGGAGGAACTGAAAAGGCTGTTTCAACATGGAGCATACGAGGAGATATTTTGTGAGTGATTTTAAGGGCCTTATTGACACTTGGCAATCTTGTAATCACATTTAAGTGTAGAGGACAAATCTAAGAGCTTTTAGAGTGATTTATAGTGATGGGGTCTGTAATTTCTCTACCAGTATTGGTCAATAATCACATGCTGCAGAATGAAGATGGGAGATGGTATACTGAAGAGCATTATTTGCCCAATCAAAGAGATGGCAGGCTGCTGCGGAGGAGGAGACCTTACACCCAATGCACTTACAGGGAAAAGCAATCATAGAAACATAGAAAATATGTGCAGGAGTCGGCCATTCGGCCCTTTGAGCCTGCATCGCCATTCGATAAGATCATGGCTGATCATTTCCTCAGTACCCCTTTCCTGCTTTCTCTCCATACCCATGATCCCTTTAACCGTAAGGGCCATATCTAACTCCCTCTTGAATGTATCCAATGAACCGTCATCAAAAACTCTCTGCGGCAGGGAATTCCACAGGTTAACAACTCTCTGTGAAGAAGTTTCTCCTCATCTCAGTCCTAAATGGCCTACCCCTTATCCTAAGACTGTGTCCCCTGGTTCTGGACTTCCCCACCATCGGGAACAATCTACCCGCATCTCATCTGTCCCATCCCGTCAGAATCTTGTATGGTTCTATGAGATCCCCTCTCATCCTTCTAAACTCCAATGTATAAAGGCCCAGTTGATCCAGTCTCTCCCCATGTGTCAGTCCAGCCATCCCGGGAATCAGTCTGGTGAACCTTCGCTGCACTCCCTCAATAGCAAGAACATCCTTCCTCAGATTAGGAGACCAAAACTGAACACAATATTCCAGGTGAGGCCTCATCAAGGCCCTGTACAACTGCAGTAAGACCTCCCTGCTCCTATACTTAAATCCCCGAGCTATGAAGGCCAACATAGCATTTGCCTTCTTTTATGCCTGCTGTACCTGTATGCCAACTTTCAATGACTGATGTACCATGACACCCAGGTTTCGTTGCACCTCCCCTTTTCCTAATCTGCCACCATTCAGATAATATTCTGTCTTCGCGTTTTTGCCCCCAAAGTGGATAACCTCCCATTTATCCACATTATACTGCATCTGCCATGCAATTGCTCACTCACCTAACTTGTGTAAGTCATCCTGCAGCCTCTTAGCATCCCCCTCACAGCTCATACCGCCACCCAGTTTAGTGTCATCTGCAAACTTGGAGATAATACATTCAATTCCTTCATCCAAATCATTGATGTATATTGTAAATAGCTGGGGTCCCAACACTGAGCACTGCGGCACTCCACTAGTCACTGCCTGCCATTCTGAAAAGGACCCGTTTATTCCGACTCTCTGCTTCCTGTCTGCCAATCCGTTCTCCAACCACATCAGATTATTACCCCCAATACCATGTGCTTTGATTTTGCACACCAATCTCTTGTGTGGGACCTTGTCAAAAGCCTTTTGAAAGTCCAAATACACCACATCCACTGGTTCTCCCTTGGCCAGTCTACTAGTTACATCCTCAAAAAATTCCAGAAGATTTGTCAAACATGATTTCCCCTTCATAAATCCATGCTGACTTGGACAGATCCTGTCACTGCTTTCCAAATGCGCTGCTATTTCATCTTTAATAATTGATTCCAACATTTTCCCCACCACTGATGTCAGGCTAACCGGTCTTTCATTACACGCTTTCTCTCTCCCTCCCTTTTTAAAAAGTAGGGTTACATTCGCTACCCTCCAGTCCATAGGAACTGATCCCAAGTCGATCGACTGTTGGAAAATGATCACCAATGCATCCACTAATTCTAGGGCCACTTCCTTAAGTACTCTGGGATGCAGATATCAGGTCCCGGAGATTTATCGGCCTTCAATCCCATCAGTTTCCCTAAAACAATTTGACGCCTTCAGTTCCTCCTTCTCATTAGATCCTCGGTCCCCTAGTACTTCCGGAAGGTTATTTGTTTCTTCCTTCATGAAGACAGAACCAAAGTATTTGTTCAATTGATCTGCCATTTCTTTGTTCTTCATTATAAATTCACCTGAATCCGACTGCAATGGACCTACGTTTGTCTTCTCTAATCTTTTTCTCTTCACATATCGATAGAAGCTTTTGCAGTCAGTTTTTATGTTCCCGGTTGAACTTGTCCAATAACAAGTGCCTTAGGAGGCCGCACTTCCGAAAGTCGGTCATTGCTGAGATATGCCAGCTCATCAAGGGAGATCTGCAGCCTTCCAGCACCATCAAAACCGCACTGCCCATTGAGATACAGGTTACTGCAGCACTTTCCTTCCAAGCATCGGGCTCCTTTCAGGCCTCAGCTGGCGACATTTGAGGTATCTCAGCACGCCACACATTGCTCCATTTGACAGGTGACTAAAGTCCTTTACGCTCGCAGGATGGACTTTATAAGCTTCCCTTTGACCAGGGAGGCACAGACCGAGAGGGCTTTGGGTTTCTCGTGAATAACAAACTTCCCAAAGGTGCAGGGAGCAATAGACTATATGCACATTGCCCTGAGAGCATCTTTACAGGATTCGAAGATGTTTCGTAACCGAAAGGGACTCTCCTCCCTGAATGTGCAGCTCGTTGTCGACCACAATCAAATAATCATGGCAATAACTGCTAATTTGCCCGGCAGCATCTATGATGCATACATCTTGCATGAGAGCACTGTCTCTGACCTGTTTAACAGTAAGCCACAAGGTTATGGTTCGATGCTGGGGGATAAAGGATATGGCCTTGCCAGCTGGTTCATGACCCCCCTGCGTAATCACCAGACAGAAGCCAAGAAGCGCTACAATGAAAGCCATATAGCTACATCGTCGAAAAGACAATTGGAGTGCTGAAGCAGTGCTTCAGATGCCTGCACCACTCAGGAGGCAACCTACAATACCAACCTGACGAGATTGCTGAGTTTATTGCTGGTGTGCTGCATGTTGCATAACCTAGCTATAAGGAGAGGACAACAATTGCCAGAGGGCAAGAGGAAGATGAGGAGGAGGAGGATGACGAGAACCTCGGGGAGGACAATCAGCCTGGCGATGAACCCATGCCCCCACACCCCCCCCCCACAAGACTGGAAAAGCCCCGTGGGAGTTACCCAGCTGCAAAACTCTTGCGTCAGCAGCTCATAAATGAATGCTTTGCATGAAGTTACATTAGTGACAGTTACAGTGATGGAAAGACTACAGTTGCAGTTGCATTACGTTTCTGGCCTGGCCTGGCCTGGCCATTGTTTTCCAACAATTGTATTCATGTTTTCCTTACCTTACATTATTATATGACACTGCACCACATTGGAAAATGCAATAAAATATTTTAATAATTTAACTATTAATTTTTTTTAACTGTAAGAATAAGACCCCCTCCAACCCCAGCAGTCACCGAACAATAAATTTAAAATACAACAACAACAATAAGAACAATAACAATAATAACACCCGCCCCCCCCCCCCCCGCCCCCTACCACCTGCGGCCACGCTTCCCTCCAGATCCTAATATACCCCACCGTACCTTAGACCGCCGTTGTAATCGGTTAATGGGACCACGACGACTTGCAGCAGGGGACCTCAAGACCTGCTGCTGTGGGGGTGTTGACGATAGCAGAATCCTCTCAGGGGGTGGAGGAGGAGAAGATGTTTCGGAAGAAACATTTTCCGAAGTTTCCGAAGATTTTCCTCCTGACTCGCAACTGTGCTGGTATTTGGTGGGACGGCACCTTGGAGTGCAGTGCCGTCTCCCGACAATATCGCATGCCACAAGGCATGGATGGTGGCGGTCTGTTGGCCCATTGCCACAATCATGCGCTCCATACTCTCCAATTTGTGAGCGGGCATTCTGCCAATATTCCCGGTCAACCCGCCAAACGCCTGGAGGAGCTCTCAACTTAGGTCGACGCTCTCCCTACACAGCACAACCATGTCCTCCTTCAGACCTGCCCGTCGAAGATGACGATGTGGCCGCAGGTACAATAGATACAAGGGGCATCCTCCTCGGTATTTTCCATTTCCATCTCCTCCTCTGGCTCTGTGGTCTCCTCCTCACCACCCGTGGTGATAATCACCTGCAAAGGGACAGGTGTGGCCTCCCTTTGCACCTGTTGAGTTGGGCGACCTGATGAACACAATTGAGCTTATTAGAATAGAAGGGTATACATGATTCTTGTGCTGAGCTGGCATACGTCGGAGGAGCAGCACTCCTACAATAAATGTGACCGAGAGACATTACATATTACTGCCTCATATGGTGGTACATATGGTAGTACATCTATGTGGAATTCACTGCCCCAGTGAGCTGTGGAGACTGGATCAGTGACTATAGTTGAGGCGGAGATCGACAGACTTCTGAATGATAAGGGAGTGAAGGGTCATGGGGAGCGGGCAGGGACATGGAGCTGAGCCCTACATCAGATCAACCATGATCTTATTAAATGGCGGAGCAGGCTCGAGGTGCCAGATGGCCTGCTCCTGCTCCTATGTTCTTATGTTCTTATATTGTTAATCTGAGAGTAGCACAGAAGTTGTATGCATAACATGAGATCATTCGTATATTATAATGATATGCCGTTACATTACTTTGAATTAACACTACTTTACACATTACTCACGTGATACAAGGGAGGGATCTGCACCACCACGGGTGGTGGCCGAGCGACTGTGGGTGCCCACAAGCGCTGATGCACGCTCCTCGAGGTCGCTAAGCAGCTGTAGTTGAGCAGGGCCTCCTCTGGTGCATCTCTGCTTGGAATGATTCTTTGATATCTTCCTCTGCAAATGTGACAAGAGCATGGCATAAGCTAATTGACTAGGAACTATTATGGAAAGACAATAGGTTCCAACGTTATATGCTAGTTGAGTTTGTATCCACAATTGATGCATGGTTTCCACATCTACGTTCAGATAAAATATTTCATAAGATCGTGTTTAGGATCTAATGCTTGACGCAAAACATCTCGACTATAATCTCCATGAGGGCCCCCAGGGGGGTGGGGAGGTAATCAGGATCACTGGTGAGCTCGGTAATGACAGGAGCTAATGTCCCAAAGTGTCCCAGGGCAGACAATGAGCCAGGTCAGCTCTCCCCCAGTCCAGGCTGGCTCACTGTGTAAATGACAGCAGCCGGAGAGACTGACACAGTCTGGGTAAAGGTGACCAGACCCCTCATTGCTCAGTCATGCCCCATCCATCAACGTAACCCAAAAGTGGATGCTGCCAAAATTAAAGTTAAAAAGGGCGCAGGTTCCGAGCCCTGTCCCGATCTTACCAGGGAATATATGCAAGAATAACCAGCTTAATTTCAATCCAGGAGATTTACATATTATGTAGATCATTACAATTTAAAATCTATTTAATACTTACTCTTGCCGAAGCAACCAGGCTGTTCCAGTGCTTGCAGCACTGATCCGACCCCCTCGCCTTGTGGGAAGCCGACAAGACCATGTCGGCGATCTTGCCCCAAATCTTCCTGTCGGCCCGGGTTGGAGGTTCCCCACACCCACCCTGGGTTAATTGGGCCCACCGCAAGTGCATCTCCTAGACGAAGGCCTCGTTGGCCTTATTGGAGAAGGGTTTGGCCCTCCTCCTCCCCTCAACATCATGGCCACTCCTCCGACTCTTCCAAGTTTGACATACCAAAATATCTCTCGCTCTCTAAAGCTCTCTCTCCTGCCTGTCTCTCCAATTTCTCCTCTCTCTCGCTCTCCATCCCTTTGCCTTTTGCGCATGCCCAGGTGACCCCTGACCTCCTGAATCGCGGGAAACCTTCTTTCGAAAAAAAAACGCATGCACAGAAAGGCCGTTTCTAGGGACACCTTGCCTTTCACATCGCTGAGGCCCGTTCCACATCGCTGAGCTATCGCTGAGCTATCGTCCCCAAAGAAAAGCCGAAAGTAGCGATCAGAAAAATGGGCGATCTTCCAGCGATCCTGTAAGCTGAAACATCACTAAGGCTGGAACATCGCCCATGTCTTGGGCGATAGCCAGCTAAGTGGAAAGTCTAGCCTCATGTCTAAAAGCATGTGTGATGGTTGGAACTAGCTGAGTACGAGTGCCAACTGAAAGCTATTTTCCAGCATTCAGTTCAGCAACTGAACTCCACTTTGTGTTGTCAATTTCCAAGCTAAAACTACTTTTTGAGCATATTTAAGTGCATTTCTCCAACCAATCTTGAAGGCGTCCTTGACAATTTATGGAGCACTGTTCCTACACAGCAGCCTATGATAGTCTGGCACACTGGTCCTCTGATACACTGGTCTTGCATGAGTCCTGCCATATTGGGCCACCTCCTTGGTTGAATTACTGCAAAAGGGCCAATGTTTCAGAGCACACATGGCAGACCTCACTAGCTTGTGGAGATACCAAATCAATGGCCTCACCATTAGAAATCAGTTTTCACACCACAATGGCTTATGACAAATACTCTGCTGGTATCACTATCTTTGCACACACATGAATTGTGCCAACTTGAGCAAAATACCAGAGAATGGCCAGCACTTATGGAACTATACACAAGAATGAGTCACTACTTCAAGAGAGGAAACAAGAACATAATGGATAATCTGTTAATTCTTTACAATAAAAGCAAAACTAAAGTTATATAAGCAAAATCATTGTGGAAAGTATTTACCACAGTACTTTATCAAACTAAAGTTTTTTTAAGAATAGAGTATACTGAACCACAAGTAGTTTCTCTATTCATGGAACCTGTATCAGGTGCAATATCTACTGTGGATTGATCAGTTCCCCGGGACTATGGTGGTAAATGTATTTGGTGAGTGTTGTCACTTGCTCAAAGCAAGAAACAAAGGCACAAATGTGACTCTTTGTGCTGCACCACTGGATCCTGCTGATCACAGAGCCAGCATATTTACCTGACAGAATATCAGGGTTTAATTTCTGAAGGCTTTTCTCAATGGCCTCTCTTCCTTCACCCTTCATAATCTTCAGTTAATCCAAGACTTTGCAGCCCGAGTCCTCTCACACACATGGACCCTCTCCTTACCAAACTTCACTGATTCACGGTCTTCATCATGTCAACTTTAAGGTCCTTCAAGTTGCTCCACATTCTTGATCCCCTTTCTTCAGCGACATGTCCCATTCACACCCTCCACTTCTCTGATTCAAAATTTAATGGCCCTGAAATTGCGGTTGGAGGCTTCTTTTGGACGAACGCCTTCGATCGGAGAATTTTTACGAATTTACCTGGTGGTCCCGGAGGAGCTTGGAATTCCGGTGGGGAGGTCTTCTCTTCCCGTCCTCGAGGTTTCCACGCAGAAGGTGCAGCCATGTCCAGGTACAGTATTCCACAGCTTTCTCATTAATAGCAATGAGAACTCCGTATCATTGCTATTAATGAGAAAAAAAAACTAAACACCATAATAAAAAATAAAAAGACACACACCTCACATAATTAAAATGAATTGAAATTAAAGTTAATAAATGTCTCAGAAAAATTTTAAAGTTTTGTAATTAGGGTAAAAAATAAACTTCCCTTAATGGGCAGGGTTTTTAACAATAAAATGTGTTTATTTTATTTAATTTTATTATGTTTTTGTATGTTTTAAAACTCTTACACCTGTAAAAGTAGACGATATGCCTGCTTTTATCAGGCGCAAGAGTTTTGAGGACATTTTCTGGGCCAGATATAGGTAAATACCACAATCTTGCCCTTGCAAATGTCCTCGCTCCCGAGATATGGAAGATCTGTCAACCGACTTTTCTGATGTATTCCTAGGTCCATAGAAACTTCATACGGATCCGGAGAGGCCGGGATTTCCAGCCCTATGGCTTATAGTTCCACCAGTTTATTTCTCAGTCTGTGCATTGCAATACATACCTTTTAACCTACTATTATATGTCTTAATGCTATTCATTTTCTCAAAATGTTTTTGCCATGTTATCTCCATGCCACTGTCATTTCTGAATCCACTCCTAAATTTGAATACAATTACATGTTAATATCTTTTATTAAAGTGTATCTTAATATTAATCATAACTTCACAACATGACTTTAGTGCTCTTTTCTGAAAATAACACTTTTAATCCCAGGTTCATTCCCGAATCTCCACGCTGGCTGCTGTCAAAGGGAAGGATACAGGAGGCTGAAGCAATAATCCGACTCATTGCAAAGAAAAATGGTGTCACTCCCCCAACAGTGATCTTCACTGAGCTTGAGGTACTGACACACAATATTGCTTTTATTCCCTGTGTGGTTGTTTAGCTCTTTAATACAGACCTTCTCTTAGCCTTGCAAAATGTTCCTCATCCCCCTTCTCTCCTGAAGGTGTTGACTCTCTGCTATGCTGTGGATCCATAGGTGTCAATCACATCCCTTGTTCACGTGACTATTCTGTTTCATATATGAATCCAGATCGTGAGTGCTATCAGGTTATTTGACCATCAAGGATCTCACAGCAAGGCCCAATTCCGTCTTCATTCAAAAGCAGACACACATTCACTGCATAGCAATTAGGCATGACAATCCTGGCTGATTTGCTTTTGCTTCCCTGTGGTTCTTTGGATAACTCTTGTGCCACCAACTGCACAAACAAGAGATCAAACATGAACTGCATGTCTTAACTACCCACTGGATGAAATAATTGAACCTGTGGGGAGTCTTTTCTTAACTTATAAGGATTTAGGGATGAGGTCACACTTGCACTCTTTCATCAATTCATTGAGACATGCATTGCATTGGAGCACCCCCAGATAATAATTATGTTCTTTATTGACCATATGCTTTTCTTCCTTTTCAATTCTTGCAATATTTTTTCTGGCTTTTTCCTCACTATCAATTATATTAGTGAAATATACACCAGGTAAAATATGGGAACATAGAAACATAGAAACATAGAAATTTACAGCGCAGAAGGAGGCCATTTCGGCCCAGCGTGTTTGCACCAGTCGACAAAGAGCCACACGGCCCTTGGTCAGTTGCCCTGAAGGTTAAATATAAACCTATTAATAATGAACAATGGCAGACAGGTAAAGAGCATCTGGTCCAACCAATCGGCCCCACACAACTGCGATACCCCATATATTGCAACATTTTATCCTCCACCCCACCTGGAGCTATGTGATCTCCTGGGAGAGGCAAAAAAACAGATAAAAGCCCAGGCCAATTGGGGAAAGAAAATCTGGAAAAATTCCTCTCTGACACATCCAGGCGATGGAAACTAGTCCAGGAGATCACCCTGGCCTATTCGATTGCTTGAAGTATTTACCATCGTATCTGCGCCAGCCAACAAGAGGTTATCCAGTCTAATCCCACTTACCAGCTCGAAGTCCGTAACCCTGCAGGTTATGACACTTCAAGTGCCCATCCAAGCACTTTTAAAATGAGGGCTTCTGCCTCGACCACCTTTCCATGCAGTGAGTTCTAGACCCCCACAACCCGCTGCGTGAAGAAGCTTCCTCACAAATCCCCTCTAAACCTTCCACAAACCACCTTGACCACCTGCATGTTGCATGTAATGGCGGAGATGGAAGTTCGAGGATGGCCTCCGCAAAGTCTGGGAGGAGCGTGATGCCTATAAAAGGCCCAGCGGCAGCAAGGAGCAGCGGCAGTTGGGGAGGAGTGTGAGGCCTATAAAATGCCCAGCGGCAGCGAGGAGCAGCGACAGGTGGGGAGGAGCGACGAGGCCTATAAAATGCCCAGCGGCAGCGAGGAGCAGCAGCAGTCAGGGAGGAGCCTACAGGGTCAAAAGTAAGAAAGAAGTAAAAAGTAATTGAAGTGTGATGTCACAGCCAAGAGAGTAAGTGATTGGCTGGTTGATTGGTGAGTAGTTTTCTTTTTCCTTATCTTTTTTCTTTTTCTTAGCAGTAAGAAACCTTGTTACTGTTGCCAAATTAAGTAATTTAAGTGTTAAGTCATGGCAGGAGAGCCCAGACCCATGTCATGCTCCTCCTGTGTTATGTGGAAAATCAGCGTCCCTGATTCCTATGTGCGCGGGAAGTGTATCCAGCTGCAGCTCCTGACAGATTGCATTGCAGCACTGGAGCTGTGCATGGATTCACTCTGGAGCATCTGCGATGCTGAGGATGTCATGAATAGCACGTTTAGTGAGTTGGTCACACCGCAGGTAAAGGGTACACAGGCAGATAGGGAATGGGTGACCATCAGGAAGAGCAGTGGAAAGAAGGTAGTGCCACAGTCCCCTGCAGTCATCTCCCTCCAAAACAGATATACCACCTTGGGTACTGTTGGGGGAGATGGCCAATCAGGGGAAGGCAGCAGCAGCCAAGTTCATGGCACCATGGGTGGCTCTGCTGCGCAGGAGGGCAGGAAAAAAAGTGGGAGAGCTATAGTGATAGGGGATTCAATTGTAAGGGGAATAAATAGGCGTTTCTGCGACCGCAAACGAGACTCCAGGATGGTATGTTGCCTCCCTGTTGCAAGTGTCAAAGATGTCTAGGAATGGCTGCAGGGCATTCTGGAGGGGGAGGGTGAGCAGCCAGTTGTCGTGGTGCATATAGGTACCAACGATATAAGTAAAAAGCAGGATGAGGTCCTAGAAGCTGAATTTAGGGAGCGAGGAGTTAAATTAAAAAATATCCAGAGTAGAAATAGCAGGATAGTTAAGTTGAATACATGGCTTGAGGAATAGTGCAAGAGGGAGGGATTCAAATTCCTGGGACATTGGAACCGGTTCTGGGGGAGGTGGGACCAGTACAAACCAGACGGTATGCACCTGGGCAGGACTGGAACCGATGTCCTAGGGGGAGTGTTTGCTAGTGTTGTTGGGGAGGATTTAAACTAATAGGGCAGGGGGATGGGAATCTATGCAGGGTGACAGAGGGAAGGAAAATTGGGTCAGAAGCAAAAGGTATAAAGGAGAAAAGTTAAAGTGCAGGGCAGAAAAATCAAAGGCAAAAATCAAAAAGGGTCACGTTAAAACATAACTCTAAAAGGACAAGGAGTGTTAAAAAAACAAGCCTGAAGGCTCTGTGTCTCAATGCGAGGAACATTTGTAATAAGGTGAATGAATTAATTGCGCAGATAGCTGTTAACGGATATGATGTAATTGGGATTACGGAGACATAGCTGCAGGGTGACCAAGGCTGGGAACTCAACATCCAAGGGTATTCAATATTCAGGAAAGATAGACTGAAAGGAAAAGGAGGTGGAGTAGCGTTGCTGGTTAAAGAGGAGGTTAACACAGAAGTAAGGAAGGACATTAGCATGGATGAGGTGGAATCTGTATGGGTAGAGCTGCGGAACAGCAAAGGGCAGAAAACGCGAATGGGAGTTGTGTACAGACCACCAAACAGTCATAGTGAGGTTGGGGATGGCATCAAACAGGAAATTAGGCATGTGTGCAATAAAGGTACAGTTATCATGGGTGACTTTAATCTATATATAGATTGGGCTAACCAAACTGGTAGCAAATGGAGGAGGATTTCCTGGAATGTATAAGGGATGGCTTTCTAGACCAATATGTCGAGGAACCAACTAGAGAGCTGGCCATCCTAAACTGAGTGTTGTGTAATGAGAGAGGATTAATTAGAAATCTTGTTGTGCAAGGCCCCTTGGGGAGAGTGACCATAATATGGTAGAATTCTTCATTAAGATAGAGATTGACACCGTTAATTCTGAACTTAAAGAAAGGTAACTTCAAAGGTATGAGATGTGATTTGGCTAGGATCGACTGGCGAATGATACTTAAAGGGTTGACGGTGGATTGGCAATTGCAGACATTTAAAGATCACATGGATAAACTTCAACAATTGTACATCCCTGTCTGGCATAAAAATAAAATGGGAAAAGTGCCTCAACCGTGGCTTACAAGGGAAATTAGGGATAGTGTTAAATCCAAGGAAGAGGCATATAAATTGGCCCAAAAAAGCAGCAAACCTGAGGACTAGGAGAAATTTAGAATGCAGCAGAGGAGGACAAAGGGTTTAATTAGGAGGGGGAAAATAGAATATGAGAGTATGCTTGCAGGGAACATAAAAACTAACTGCAAAAGCTTCTACAAATAAGTGAAGAGAAAAAGATTAGTGAAGACAAATGTAGGTCCCTTACAGTCAGAATCAGGTGAATTTATAATGGGGAAGAAAGAAATGGCAGACCAATTGAACAAATACTTTGGTTCTGTCTTCACTAATGAAGACACAAATAACCTTCCGGAAATACTAGGGGACCGAGGTTCTAGCGAGAAGGAAGAGGTAACGGAAATCCTTATTAGTCAGCAAATTGTGTTCGGAAAATTGTTGGGATTGAAGGCCGATAAATCCCCAGGGCCTGATAGTCTGCATCCCAGAGTATTAAGGAAGTGGCCCTACAAATAGTGGATGCACTGGTGGTCATTTTCCAACATTCTACAGACTGCGCATCAGTTCCTATGGACTGGAGGGTAGCTAATGTAACCCCACTTTTTAAAAAGGGAGGGAGAGAGAAAACAGGGAGTTATAGACCGGTCAGCTTGATATCGGTGGTGGGGAAAATTTTGGAATGAATTATTAAAGATGTAATAGCAGCGCATTTGCAAAGCAGTGACAGGATCGGTCCAAGTCAGCGTGGATTTATGAAAGGGAAATCATGCTTGACAAATCTTCTGGAATTTTGTGAGGATGTAACTAGTAGAGTGGGCAAGGGGAAGCCAGTGGATGTGGTGTATTTAGACTTTCAAAAGGCTTTTGACAAGGTCCCACAAAAGAGATTAGTGTGCAAAATTAAATCACATAGTATTGGGGGTAATGTACTGACGTGGATAGCAAACTGGTTGGCAGACAGGAAGCAAAGAGTAGAAATAAATAGGTCCTTTTTAGAATGGCAGGCAGTGACTAGTGGGATACCGCAAGGTTCAGTGCTGCGACCTTAGCTCTCGACGAAGGAATGGAATGTAATATCTCCAAGTTTGTAGATGACACTAAGCTGGATGGCAGTGTGAGCTGTGAGGGGGATGCTAAAAGGCTGCAGTGTGTCTTGGACAGGTAAGGTGAGTGGGCAAATACATGGCAGATGCAGTATAATGTGGATAAATGTGAGGTTATCCACTTTGGTGGTAAAAACAGGAAGGCAGATTATTATCTGAATGGTGACAGATTAGTAAAAGGGGAGGTGCAACGAGACCTAGGTGTCATGGTACATCAGTCAGTACACCCAAGTAAAACAGGCAGTGAAGAAAGCAAGTGGCATGTTGGCCTTCTTAGCGAGAGGATTTGAGTATATGAGCAGGGAAGTCTTACTACAATTGTACAGGGCCTTATTGAGGCCACACCTTGAATATTGTGAACAGTTTTGGTCTCCTAATCTGAGGAAGGACGTTATTGCTCTTGAGGGAGTGCGGTGAAGATTCACCAGACTGATTCCCAGGATGACAGGACTGACATATGAAGAAAGACTGGATCGACTCGGCTTATATTCAATGGAATTTAGAAGAGTGAGAGGGGATCTCATAGAAACATATAAAATGCTGACGGGATTGGACAGGTTCGATGCAGGAAGAATTTTCTCGATGTTGGGGAATTCCAGAACCAGGGGTCACAGTCTAAGGATAAGGGGTAAGCCATTTAGGACCGAGATGAGGAGAAACTTCTTCACTCAGAGAGTTGTGATCATGTGGAATTCTCTACCTCAGAAAGTTGTTGAGGCCAGTTCGTTAGATATATTCAAAAGGGAGTTAGATGTGGCCCTTATGGCTAACCAGATCAAGGGGTATAGAGAGAAAGCAGGAATGGGGTACTGAAGCGCAGAATCAGCCATGATCATATTGAATGGTGGTGCAGGCTCGAAGAGTCGAATTGCATACTCATGCACCTATTTTCTATGTTTCTATGTTAACCTATGCCCCCTCATAATTGACCCCTCCACCAAGGGAAATAGGCCCTTGCTACCCACTATATCCTGGCCCCTCAAAACTTGATACACCTCAATGAGGTCTCCCCTCAGCCTCCTTTGTTCCAAGGCAACCAAACCCAACCTATCCAATCTGTCCTCATAGCTAAGAATCTCCATTGCAGGCAGCATCCTTGTAGATATTCTCTGCACCCTCTCCAGTGCAATCCTATAATACGGCGACCAGAACTGCACGCAGTACTCCAGCTGTGGCCTAACCAAAGTATTATACAATTTAAGCATATCCTTCCTGCTCTTGTATCCTCTGCCTCTGCCAATAAAGGCAAGCATTCCGAATGCCTTGTTAATGACCTTATCCACCTGGCCTGCAACTTTCAGGGATCTGTGGACAAGCACTACAAGGTCCCTTTGTTAATTTACACTTCCATGTGGCTTACCATTTCATGTGTATACACTTTCCTTATTAGCCCTCCCCAAGTGCGTTACCTCACATTTCTCCGAATTAAATTCCATTTGCCACTGTTCTGCCCACCTGACCAGTAGATTGATATCCTCCTGTAGTCCATGACTTTCCTCTTCATTATCAAGCACACAGCCAATTTTAGTGTCATTTTTAATCATACTCCCTATATTCAAATCTAGATCATTGATGTATACCACAAAAAACAAGAGACCCAGTACTGAGCCCTGCTGAACCCCACTGGAAACATCCTTCCAGTCACAAAAACATCCATCAACCATTACCCTTTGCTTCCTATCTCTAAGCCAATTTTGGATCCAACTTGCCACTTTGTCCTGGATCCCATGGGCATTTACCTTCGTGACAAGTTTGCCATTTGGGACCTTATCAAGAGCTTTGCTGAAGTCCAGATACACACTACCCTCATCGACCCTCCTGATTACCTCCTTGAAAAATGTAATCAGGTTAGTCAAACACGATCTTCCTTTAACAAATCTGTGGTGACTGTCCCAAATTAATCCTTTCCTATCTAAATTTGGATTTATCCTGTTCTTCAGAATTTTTTCCAATAATTTCCCACCACTGAGTTTAAGCTGCCAGGCCTGTAATTACTCGGCCTATTCCTTTCTCCCTTCTTAAACAAGGGTACCACAAGCAGTCCTCCAATCCTCCGGCACCATGCCCGAATCCAAAGAGGTCCGGAAAATGATTGTCTGCTATTTCCTCTTTTGCTTCGCTGAACAGCCTGGATGCATTTCATTCGGGCCTGGAGACTTATCTACTTTCAAAGCTGCTTAATCTCTTAATACCTCCTCTCTCACTATGTTTATTTTATCCAGAATTTTACACTTGTCCTTGATAGCAGTATCTGCATTGCCCCTCTCCTTTTCAGCACATACCACGCCAATCCCTATGGATTTTGGCAACTTTAAACAACTATAGAAAGCACCAAACCTTTGTAGAAGCATAGCAATAGGCAGAAGAAATCAACCAGCAACTAATCCATAAGCAGTTAATGATCTCTTTAAATAGCACTGGTTGGGGGTCTTTCCTGCTGCAGAAAGCGTGGTCAGCTGAATGAGGTTAAAAGCGAGTGTTATCTGGAGCGTTAAGCTCCAATATGGCAGTGTTGGTGTCAAATCAGCATTGCAGGTGATTGACGTCATGATCTGCTTGCTCTGCATACTTCCGACGGGTGTTCATTGCACGCACACGAATGCCCTCAACAATATGGTGTCCGCCGTGATTCGCCCCTTCATGTGTGTGTACACACCGCGGTCGCTATTTTGGAGCTCTTAGGGTCCTCGTAATGCCGAAAAAACTAGTGCTACAGATACGAATTTTTCACCCAAAGACTGAGGGAATGACAAAGGTACTAAATAAACATTTTGCTTCAGTTTTCACAGAGGAGCTGTATATTGGGATGATAGAACAATCAGAGGTAGGTGTAAAATTATTAGTGAAGGTTTTAAGGTAAATGGTATTAAAGGAGTTTCTCAAACTCAATTCCCACAAATCACCGAGATCTGATAGGTTATGTCTGAGGGAAGCTCGGGAAGAAACAGTGGATGTGAGCACTATAATTTTACATAATTCTGTGTAAAAGAAAATTGTACCAGATGATTACAGACTGGAATATGTGTTTCTTCAGAAAAGGAGTCAGGGTAACTCAGGAAGTGTCGGGTGGTTTGTCTCTAGCCGTTGATAAATTACCAGTCACTAATGCAGGATGAAATTACTAAGTAGTTAGAGAAACATAAGGGCCCAAAAGTCCCGGTTTCTCCTTCCTGCGGGTGTTCGAATGCATTTTAGAAAAAGATGCCTACCTACCTGAAGCTGCTGCGGCCAAGCGAGATCTCGGTCCTGAGGCCTCTCCTGACTGCGCGTCGCAGTGCGTGCACGTCAGGACTTGCGCAGGCCTGGAGCTGGAGTCACATGGTTCTGGGCAGCCAATCAGATGTAGTCTTCCTTTACCTGCACAACGAGCGGCCTCGGGAGCATTGTGGAGGCCCCGGCCTGTGTGAGAACACCAGCGGCAGATCGGGGCCTGTAAGCATTGAATCCCCAAGCACCTGGACATTGCGTTTTAATCTCCAAGGATTCGTTGGACATATTTTTCTCACCGCAGAAAAAGCTGGAAGCTGTTTGTTGGAGGGGCCCAGGTACTTCTCCATGTTGTACTTCGAATGATGGGCAGGGGGTCTGGGAAGACAATGGCCAAGATGAGGCAATACATCTGATTGGCTGCCCAGAACCATGTGACTCCAGCTCCAGGCCTGCGCACGTCCCGACGTGCATGCACTGCGACGCGCAGTCAGGAAAGGCCTCAGGACCGGGATTTCGCTTGGCCGCAGCAGCTTCAGGTAGGTAGGCATGAGCAGATGGAGGGTCCATTGTTAAGCAATGTGAACTCGTCAAAGATAGATCAGATGATCTGATCAGTGATTGAGCCATTACCTGGATGAGATACCAGAACAATAGAAAGTCACTAAGCCCAGACCGGTCGGAAGCGAAAACCCATCACTGGACTCAAAATAGGACACCTCGAAAACAAGGAAACTTTATTGGGCAAAAAGAAGATTCACCCACAGGAAGCCTCAAAACAACAACAAACTTTATTCAGCCTGAAAGGGCCGGCAGTATGGGGTATAAAAGAGGCTGGATGGCCAAGCTCGCTCTCTTACTCTCGCTCACTTCGCCTTTACAAGGACCAAGCCCTCCGTATGGGACGGAGAGAAGAAACCAGAAGAGACACGTTTTCATCAGGAGACGCAGCGAGTAAGCCAATGAATCACTGAGCATCCTCTCTTTGCACACACATCTTTTAAGATCACAGCCACGGTGTGAGGGGGTATCGTGAGTTCTCCCAACCAATATCTTAGGGGTTTTCAGGGGAGGTTTTAGATGTGGGTACTTTGCGATAGAGGCCTGTTTAGATGGGCCAGACTGTGTATTGTACTGCATTTGTTTGTTTTACACACCAGGGTGTGTGGGGTTTTACTGGATGCATTAACTATGTTTTAACTTTAACAAAAGCATTGCCGGTTGAGACCAAGGTACTCGTCCCTGACTCAATCACCTTTTCAGTACAGTAATCACTCCCAGCACTAGAACTATTGTAAAGTGGGGGTGCTTCGAAAACACACAAGGCAACCACTTACAGGTCATTAAAGGAGCGGCGAGCAGCCTCTGGAGCAGCGTGGAGGCCCCGACCTGCGTGAGAACATCAGCGGCAGGTCGGGGCCATAAAAGGAGCGGCGAGCAGCCGGGGAGCAGCGTGGAGGCATACTACTTCAGGGAGCAGTGCGAGCTGGTGCAGGAGGGCTACAGCAGCGAAGTGTGACGTCATCAATGTCCAGGTCGGTGATTGGAGCGTGGGCAGATACAGCAGGAGTGGCGAGATCGGGGCGAAGGAGCGGCGAGAGACTGTAGAGGGACATGATCGGGACCCAGGGGAGGCATGAGTTCGGGGCCAGGGGCTCAGAGGCAGCACGGGCCAGCCCACACTGCGATATGTGTGTGCACTAGGTCCGTGCAGCCGAACTGGTCTCCAGTCGTCTTGGGTAATCCTTGCCACTGGACCAAGACCTAGCTCTGTCAAGCCCGTGTGGTGGCTGGTGTGCAACGGCCACCACACGTTAAAAAAATCCATGCACAGGCATCTTCCACCCTTCAGGATGTAGTCCATGGCCTTCATTCGAAACACCTGTGAACTCATCCTTTTTTGGCGTGGAAGCAAGTCATCCTCGTTTCGAGGGACCGCCTATGATGAGTATATTCTCATTCATAATAATGGGAACGCTGTAAGTTTGAGTTCCCATTATTACAAATGAGAAATTCCCCCCAAACACTAATATGCAATAATACAAGATAGCAAAAATGCACAACATATTTTTATTAATTTAAATTAAAGTTATTTATGTATTTAAAACATCTTTGTTCCGATTTTTAAAAAAGTTTTTTTAATTTTGATTTAAACTAAACTTACCGTAGTGGGTAGGGTTTTTAACAATAACATGTGTTTTTAAAATTTTTATTTTACAATGTTTTTGTGTGTTTTAAAATTCTTACGCCTGTAAAACGAGGCTATGTACCTGCATTTATCAGGCGCAAGAGTTTTGAGGACATTTGCTGGGCAAGATATGCGTTAATCCCGCAATCTTGCCCTTGCAAATATCCTCGCTCCCGATATGCGCGAGATCTGTCAAGCCAGAATCTTGACAGATCGGAAAAGCTGGATTTCAGCACTGTGCATTGTGCGCTAAAAAACGGCTTTTCCGATGCCTTCCCGGGCCCGTAGACACTCCGTATGGCCCCAGGGAGGCAGGGATTTCCAGGCCAAAATAATCATATCCGTTAGCATGGATTTCTTAAAGGTCATTTTGAAAAATTAATTTTTGGGCTGTGTACGTGGCTAGCGAGGCTAGCATTTACTGCATATCCCTAGTTGTCCTTAGGAACCGCTGCAGTCCATGTGGTGAAGATACTCCCACAGTGCTGTTAAGCAGGAAGCTTCAGGATTGTGACCAAGCGACAATGAAAGAACAGCGATATATATATCAAAGTCAGAATTGTGTGTGACTTGGAGGAGAACCTTGAAGTGATAGTGTTCTCAAGTTGTGCTTGACTTACCATAGAAAATTCTTTGAAGAAATAAATTAAATACATATTAATGACTCAGACTTCGGTGTAGAGACATTATTTCAAAATTTGTAGATGACCCAAAACTTGGAAATATAGTGAACAGTGAGGAAGATAGGGATAGACTTCAAGAGGATATAGGCAGGCTTATGGAATGAACGGACACGTGGCAGCTGAAATTTAATGCAGAAAAGTACGAAGTGATACATTTTGGTAGGAAGAACGAGTTGAGGCAATATAAACTAAAGGGTTCAATTCAGAGAGACCTGGGAGTATGTGTGCACAAATCATTGAGGGTGGCAGAACAGGTTGAGAAAGTAGTTAAAATAAGTATACGGAATTTTGTGCTTTATAAGTAGAGGCATAGAGTACAAAAGCAAAGAAGTTATGATGAACCTTTATAACACACTGGTTCGGCCACAACTGGAGTATTGTGTCCAATTTGGGGCACTTTAGGAAGGATGTAAAGGCTTAGAGAAGGTGCAGAAAAGATTTACAAGAATGGTTCCAGGGATGAGGGACTTCAGTTATGTGGATAGACTGGAGAGGCTGGGATTGTTCTCCTTAGAGCAGGGAAGATTGAGAGGAGATTTAATAGAGGTGTTCAAAATCATGAGGGGTCTAGACAGAGTAGATAGAGATAAACTGTTCTCATTGGTGGAAGGGTCGAGAACCAGAGAACACAAATTTATGGTGATTGGCAGAAAAGCCAAAGGCGACATTAGAGAAAACCCTTTTACGCAGCGAGTGGTTATGATCTGGAATGCACTGCCTGAAAGGGTGGTGGGGGCAGATTCAATCGTGACTGTCCAAGGGAATTACATAAGTACCTGAAGGAAAACAATTTTCAGCATCACGGGGAAAGGGTGGGGGATTTAGACTAGCTGAAGTTCTTTTGCAGAGAGCCAGCACTGGCTTGACGGTCTGAACTGATTCTATGATTCTACTGTTCTGTACTGATTCTATGATTCTATAATTTAACAGTTCATATAGCATACATGGACTTTATAATCATTTGGTAAGGTACCAGGTACTATGTAAGAGACTTATGGCAAATGGAATTAAGGGGTATTTATCCACATGGATAGAGAGATAGTTGAAGGACAGAAAATAATGAATATGGATAAAAGATATTGGAAAAATAGTGACTTTCCAAAGGGAATTGGAAATATACTTGAAAAGGAGAAGTTTGTAGGGCGATGAGGAAAGAGCAGGAGAGTGGGACTAATTGGATAGCTATTTCAAGCATCCAGCACAGACATGATGGTCTGAATGGCTTCCTTCTGTGCTATATGATTCTATATTCTATAATGTTGAAATGTGCTGATGACACCATTTGGGGGAAATGATAAGTGTGAAACACTATCGGAGGAGATAGATTGCCTATCAAGATGCACCGATTGGGGGTAGATGCAGTTTATGTAGAAAAATATGGATTACTACATTTTGGAAGTATGAATAGAGGAAGAAAATATACGTTAAATAGTAAAATTTTAAATATATCAGGTGAACATTAGTGTTCAGATACACGGGTCTTTAAAGGTGGCAGCATGAGTAGATAAGCCCACAAAGAAAAAAACATAATTCTTAATTTCCTATCTAGAGGTATAGAATACCAGAGCAAGGGAGTTGTTAGATCTCTTAATTTCCAATGAAATACGAACTCCGATTGTAGTTTTAATTTCTTTATTTCTGGCAGACAGCAGTAACAAGCTTCTGGCTTTAAGCCAGGTCTTTGTCCTTCTGAGACCACATGGTCAAAATGGCTGTACTTATACCTGGATCAATTTACAGAAAAGAACTCTCCTTCTTTGACCTTATTGGCTCAATTAATAGTCTTTTAACCTTTTAATTGGCTCGCTACCCAAGGGTCCTAAAATGTCAAGTTGATTGATGACTTAATGCAACATGCTGAACTGCATGTAGCAGCCTTGACTTGGGGGTCTGTGAATTTTCACAGTCTGTCGAAATGCAGCCTGTTTGAATTCTCTATCAATCCCCCCTTTGATTCTTTCACAAACAGAATCATAAAACATCAGGTATCACTGGTTAAACATTCTACAAAATAATTTCATACATGATAATAGAGTTTCCTTCTAAAATTTGTTGATGTGTTTCGCCACATGTCCGGACTAGTAGCTTCCACACAAATTTACACCAACCCGAGTTCCATCGTGGCCACAATGGAAGTCTGGTTTTAGTAGGTTAATTAACCTTATTCCAATTTAATCCAAATCAATATCTTAATTCAACCAGTAAACAACCTTCCCTTAAGCATAACATACCCCTGTGCCACGTACAGACGGTATGCTGGGACCTGCAAGGTGTCTCACATGCGGGACAGCAGCTACAGCCGCCTGGTCGCAACAACATTTAATCAACATAAACAAACAATATAAAAGTAAAACAATTACAACAAATAGAATTAAATCTTCCACCAATGAAGTTCCTATTGAACCTAGCCATTCAGTGGCTCCACTCCACAAAGTGAATGATGGGGGTTGCTTAAGTTTTTCTACCTCCTTTTGGATATGCTCCGCTAAGTGGGTAATTTCTTCGGAGCTATCTGGGATATATGTGCAACACTCAGTTCCGAGTAGGGTGCAAGTACCTCCCTTTTCAGCCAGGATGTAATCAAGGGCCAGTCTATTCTGTAGGGCTACTGTGCGGATTGCTACCATTTCTGCATTGATTTTAACTAGGGCCTCTGAGGTATCATTGGCTACCCGTTCCACAACGGATGCCATGTTAATGGATTCCCTTGCCAGTCTGGCGGTCCCATACCTGGGGATCAGAATGGCAAAGAACCTCTCTGTTTCTGTGATAGCTCTCTTAGGACGGTGTAAATGTTCCGACAGTGACTTTATATGATACATATAAGGCACAATGTAGGCTAAATAGCAGGATCCCATCCAATTCTGGGGCCAAAGGTAGGCCTTGTGGCCACACACCCAATAGGTGCCATTTTATGCAATGAATGTTAGCTGTTTCTTTGTCAACAACACTCCAGGGCCTGTCCAGGCTTTTCCATCTGTTTTATTCAGAATCCCCGTTACGTTAAAAATTCCCACATCGGCCCAGTTTGGACGGTTCCGTGGCTTGATTATATTATAATTCCGGGAGCAGTTACTATACCCCATATTTTGGCCTCCTTTGATGTTTCTAATCAGACAGACCGATTCTCCCGGTCTTCCTATTCCCGTTGTATTAGTGATAACAAAAAATGGGGGCCGTTTGGAATTATTGTAGCACGGTTGGTATCCCCCTTCAAAGGTAGTCAGATTGTAACCTGCTGACTTCCATTTACGTGCCCAGTTTTCCATATCCTGAAACGCATTGCCTGTTTAGTTTTGATTAATTATCCACTCAGCCATTTCCGAGATATTCAAGGGAATCCCTCCCTTTGAGTGAATAGGAATATGCGCACACACCCAACAGCTAGAAATGTTACCTTGTTTGGTATAAATGTATGACATATCTAAAAAGATATTTACATGTAATTCCCTTGCTACCCTACTATTTCCCTTTGGTGCAGAAGGTCGGCTAGTAAGAAGTAGGCCTATGCCTAGAATACCTACAATCAATAATACAGTAAATTTATACATTTTCGCAAAAAGTAATTGTCCTTATTAGATTTCAGCTTCAGTTACGGGTGCTCATTTAACATGTGAAGCGTGGATCCAGGCTTTCTTTCCTTGGACTTTAACAGCTGCCTGGCTGGTCAATAACACTTGATAAGGTCCCTCCCACTTGGCACCCAAAGGTTCTTTATGCAACTTTTTCACATACACCCAGACTCACGGGATGATGTCATGTCCTCCTTCGGGTGGATTACCCCAAGCTGCCGATACCTGTCGGGAAACAGAACTAATAGCATTGGTTAAGTTCTGACAGTATGATAACAAAGTGTCACTCATTAAGTGAACATCAGCTTTCCGTAAATCGATAGTTCCTGGCAGCGACTTGGGTCTTCCTGTCATAATTTCAAATGGGCTTAGACCTGTAGTTCTGTTTGGGGTTGCCCTAATGCTACATAGCACTATTGGTAGTGCCTGGGGCCATGGTGTTCCTTCTTGGTGATATTTGGCAAGCCGTTGTTTCAGAGTTCGATTCATTCGCTCTACTTGTCCTGATGATTGTGGATGATAAGGACAGTGTAAATCCCACGTAATGTCCAGTAACCTACAGACTTCTTGGCAGACAGCACCTGTGAAGTGTGTTCCCTGATCTGAGTCAATGTTACTCGGGACTCCCCATCGGGGAATGTAATCCTTACACAAGACCTTTGCAGTGTGATTGGCTGTGGCTCTTTTAGTTGGGACAGCTTCTACCCATCTAGAGAATCTGTCGACCATGACAAGAATGTTAGTGTATCCTTGGCATGAAGGAAGAGATATATAATCAACCTGCAGATGCTGGAATGGTCCGACAGGGGCAGGGGGCCTCAGTTGGGGCATTACCGTGATGGGTCCAGAATTATTTTTCTGGCAGACCACACAGTTACCAGCTGGGCATGTTTTGTAAATCCCCGACCCCACCAGCTTTTCTGGAACTGTGCCATCATCTGTTGTGAGGCCAAGTGTCCCCACAAGTGGATCTGTTGGGCTAAAAAAGGCACAAGTGCTTGTGGCGCGACTGGCTTGTCGGTAACTCTTTGTCTCCAGACACCATCTTCACATAGCTTAATTCCTGCTTCAATCCATGTCCATTTTTCCTCTCGGGAGCACTCGCCTTGCATTGTTTGAAGGTCTCGTGTCAGAGTCCTGAGTGCTTTCAATCTGCACATCTGTGTTGATTCTTCTGGAGGAACGCCTTGTGAGGCGGCATCTTTAGCTGCCTGGTCGGCTAGGGCATTTCCCTGAGCTTCTGTGGTATCTTCCTTGGTATGGGCCTTACACTTCAGGATGGACACTTCCTGAGGTAATTGTATGGCCTCTAGTAAGTCTCGGACTTCTTTTCCATTTCAGATAGGTGTACCAGCAGCAGTGAGGAATCCCCTTTTCCGCCATAACAGACCAAAGTCGTGAGCAACTCCAAAAGCATAACGCGAATCTGTGTAGACATTAGCTGTCTGTCCTTCTGCTATTCGACATGCTTCTGACAGGGCCCGTAACTCGGCCTGTTGTGCTGACGTTCCTGAGGGTAAACATCCTTTTGCCACTGCCTCATATAAGGTTGTAACTGCCCATCCTGCTTTTCTGGTACCATTGTCAACAAAGGAGGAACCATCTGTAAACAGGATGAGGTCTGGGTTGTGCAGAGGCTCCTTTGCTGCTAAGGCTGCTTCTTCTGTTTCTTTTAAAATCTCCACGCAGTCATGCTCTTCACATTCTCCCCCCTCTTGCTCCCTCGATTCTGACATCGGGAGCATAGTTGCGGGATTAACCGGGCTGGCCCGGAAGATATGGAGATTAGGAGCTTCCAAAACTGCTGTCCAGCGGGTCCATCTTGTTGCCGTCACCTGAGACATTCTATTCATAGACAGCAAAGCATGTACGGTGTGGGGACACTTGACAATCAGCTTTTGGTCGAGGACTAGACCCGCAGTGGTCATTACCGCTCGACATGTAGCTTCCATGGCCCTCAGGTAACTTCCCCATCCGAGGGCTACTGCATCCAGTTTTGCCGAATAATAGCCAATAGGTCTTTGCCGATCCCCATGGTCTTGTGTCAGTATAGCTGTCATATATCCTTCTTTCTCATGGAAAAATAGGGTAAATGGCTGACCACTGTCGCGGATTCCCAGAGCCGGTGCCGAACACAAAGCCTTTTTCAAACTCATGAAAGCCTCTTGCTGTTCTTTAGTGAGGGTGATGGCTTCTTTAGAGGCACGTTTCCCCTTTAAAATATAATTCAGTGACTGAGCAAGCTGTGTGAAGGAGTCGATCCAATTTCTGTTAAAGTTACACAATCCCAAAAAGGACCTTAGTTCCTGAATAGTGGTGGGTTTTTTAGCAGCCCGAATGGCTGCAGTTCTATCCTGGGTAAGTTCTCTCTTTCCTTGTGAAATCTTTTGTCCCAGGTATACAACCTCTTCTTGGGATATTTGTGCTTTGTCGATGCTGGCTTTATGTCCTTTCAGCTGAAGGTGATCCAGCAAAGCTCGTAAATCTTGTTCATGCTGTTCTTCCGTGTTTGAAGCTAGCAAGATATCGTCAACATATTGGATGACTGTGGATGACAGGGGAGGTAATTCTCGCAAATGGCTTTGTCAAGCCATGTGGCATACCGTAAGGATGTTGTGGAAACCCTGCGGCAACCGGGTCCAAGTATACTGTTGTCCTTGGACAGTGAAAGCAAACCACTGTCGAACCTCCAGTGCCAGAGGCACCAACCAAAATCCGTTGGCCATATCTATAACCGAGAAATATTTATGTTCCGGTTTGAGGGCATTAAAAATGGTGGAGGGATCTGCGACCAAAGGAGCTTTTTGATCAATACACTGGTTAGCTTTCCTATAATCGACAGTCAAACGCCAAGTCTCATTAGATTTCTGTACTGGCCACATGGGCTATTGGAGGAGCTATGCGTTTTAATAAGCACCCCTTGTTTCTCCAATTGCTGAATAACCGGTAAGATTCCCGCGATGGCAGTTGGACTGATGGGATGCTGTTTAGTGCATGGAGGCTTGGTCTCGGTAAATGACGCAGGCTCCATCTGGAGTAGGCCACAATCGTTCTTATCTTTAGCCCATATCGTGTGTTCCTTCAATTCTTCTTTCTTCAAAGTTCTTATTGACCATGTCACTCGACCATCCTCAAAATGCAACAATGAATCTACTTGGATTAGAACGTCCATTCCCAAAAGGGGTTGATCAACTTGGCCTATCCCGAGGGGCATGGTTAGTTCATGTGGACCCAGCCCTATAAGTACCGGTGTTGTCCTTTTAATTTCCATTTTATGGTCCCCAACTCCATAGGCTGTACGTGCCCTACCATCCAACAGCAAAAAGTCTCCATATTGTAGGGGTAAGCATGTTAATTCCGCCCCTGTGTCTAAAAGACAGTCCACATCCTTATCGCCCACACTCACAGTTATATATAGCCCATCTCCCCTTTGTTGTATTAGTGCGAGGAGGGGGGGCCAGGGTGGGCTCTAACCATTTTTTGCTATCCCAAGTAACTCCTTCTGTTGTTGTATTGTCAGTCGCTTAAATGCTTCTATGAGGTCGTTATCTTGTGACAAGCCTGGTTTGTTGGCTGAATTGTATCCCTGGCTGCGTCCTCTTCCCCAGCCATGACCTTTCTGTTTTGCCCTGCACGTCTTGGCCCAGTGACCTTCTTTCCCACAATAATGACATTTTCCGGGTAATTTTCCTAATGACTGTTTATCGGAATCCTGGGATTTCCATCCCATAGCCTGTGCAGCTCGGACTTTAGCTCCCATATCCCGATCTAATTGGTTACATCGATCCACCAATGCTGCAAAGGTAGTTCCTCTACCTTCCCAGTCCGGTAACAATACCTTAAGCATTTTGGACAGTTCTGGCTTTAGACCTGCCACAAAAGCTGCTTTCAGGGGTCCAAACACTTGTTCATCCATTTCCTCATCCGTATTATTCATACCCGAATGTTCTAGCCACGTGCATCTAAACCGCTCGTCATACTCCAGGACCTCCTCTGTTCCTTTCTGTTGGCAGGCCGCAATTTTTCCCCAGTCTGTCTTAGCTGGACTGAAGGCTTGCAGCCAGTGTTTAATCACCTCCCATCCTGCATCTAAATCTTGCTCATCCTGCCCCAAAGCTTCTTCTACCTTGTTGTGCAATTTTCTTCCCTGTGTTTTTGGCACCATTATGGTCAAAATTTGCACTCCGTTCCAGGGATGAAGTTGATATATATTTCTGAAGCGGTCCAATTGGTCCCACGATTTTGCTCCCCCTTTCTTAGATTGGGCAATTCCTTGGACCATTTATCAATTTTCTCTGGGTCTGCCGGATCATGAAATAAGTATTCTGCATACACCCTTTTCCTCGTTTTTTTTGTTCCGCCCTCATCCGCAGTCTCTTCTGATTTGACTACAACTCGTCTTTTTTTAAACGGGGCAAAGCGCTCCCCTAATTCTTCATCCTCCGACACTGTATTGTTGGAGGATTCAGAATCCGTATCTATTCCTCGGTCGTGTCTTCGGGTTTGCGCTTTTAATTTATCCAAACATGGGTACCCTGGGAATTAACCAATACATTTTCCTTTTCCTATGACTGTCTCTTGACCTAATGATTTTTTCCATTCTTTAATTTCACCTTTAAGATCTTTAACTTCCGCTTCCAGCTTTTCAAGTTCAAGCTTTTTCTGTCGCAGCTGCGCACAAACTGCTTGCAATTGATCCTTTGTACTGGTCAGTTCTCGATCATGTTGGGAACGCATTATAATTTCATTCCGGTTTTGGATCTTTCCCATAACCGCTAGGGACTATCTAGTTCGCTCCTTATTTTTCATATGGGTCGTTTTTCCACAGACCTTTTTAATCTCGTCCAAGGACCATTGTCCTTTGGAGGTTCCGTACTTTTGTTCGATCTTAATATAGGTTTTAGATAAATTGAATTGTTGCGCTATGTATTCTTTCAACTGTTCGAGAATTAAATCTAGCGAAACTTCAGGTGGTGCCTGCCCACCTTTAACAGTTGTAGCCAATTCTTTGCTCTTATCTCCTGCTGCCATAATACTGATTTCTTTACTGGGGTCTCGAGTCGTAGGCTTTCCAGCCTGATCAATAGGTCGGTGATTAATTAACTAACACACCGCCGAAGTTTAGACATCTATGGGACCTCGAGCCGACTACTAACCGGAGGGTTCGGAATCGCGTAGAAGGAGAGGCGAATTTAGACTTTTGACCGAGGACTTTTTTATAAAGAGGAGTTCTTGCCTCAGTATGTAGGTCCGATGTCCAAAATTCAGTTTCTTTCCTCAGCGATCCTGTTCGTGACGCCAAAATTGTTAGATCTCTTAATTTCCAATGAAATACGAACTCCGATTGTAGTTTTAATTTCTTTATTTCTGGCAGACAGCAGTAACAAGCTTCTGGCTTTAAGCCAGGTCTTTTGTCCTTCTGAGACCACATGGTCAAAATGGCTGTACTTATACCTGGATCAATTGACAGAAAAGAACTCGCCTTCTTTTGCTCAATTAATAGTCTTTTAACCTTTTAATTGGCTCGCTACCCAAGGGTCCTAAAATGTCAAGTTGATTGATGACTTAATGCAACATGCTGAACTACATGTAGCAGCCTTGACTTGGGGGTCTGTGAATTTTCACAGTCTGTCTAAATGCAGCCTGTTTGAATTCTCTATCAGGAGTAATATTGATCTTGTGCAAGACCTAATTAGGCCTTCGCTGGAGTATTGTGTTCAGCTTTGAGAATATAAAAGCAATGGAAAACGTACAGCATGACTCCCTTAAGCAGTCTGAGTGCATATACTTTATGGAGATTGACTCTCACTGACATATATCTACTTGTGCAGTACTAAGCCCAAGGAGTGTAACAGTTAAACTCCCTTGTGATCCGAAATAGATTGCCGTGTCTTAAGCACATTTACTCCTTCAATCTCTCCAAAGATGGACTGAATTAACACTACATGAAGCAAAATTTGGTTGAAATTTAAGATGTTTTATTCCACAGAAGATAGACCATACAGGACAATGAGTAGGAAGAGCTTGGTAGAATTCTCTTCTCGTTCTGTCACGAAAACAAAGAAAACGGGAAGATTAGTCTTCACTGTGTCATCTTGCTAAAGTTAAAACCGTGACAAGGGGTTACAGATACAAAGAGGTTTGAGAACTTAGAGATTTCTCTCACTCGGGCCGAGAAGGTTTTTAAGGAGTCATTTGGTAGAGGTTACCAAAATTCTAAAAAGTTGTGATAAGCTAAATAATAATAGATTGATTCATGGGTAGGTGGGACAGTATAAGGAAACACAACTTCAAGATAATCACTAAGAGAAACAATACAGCAAGAACTTGCATTTATATAGCGACTGTAACATAGTAAGATGTGCAATGGCACTTCACAGGAGCATAATTAGATAAAATTTGAAACCGAGCCACATAAGGAGACATTAGTGTCATCTCTTTGGAGAGCACACAACACACGGCCTGTAAGATGGCTGCCAGTCCCGGAATCTTCTGACCTCCTGGTCAGGTGACCTCTTTATTAACAGCACTAGCTGCAGTAACACAGGCGTCCACAGTGTGGAACTACAGACTTCTCCCTCTTCAATGAAGAAGTTATTATAACAAACAATCATCATACATAACTTGCATGGTTATATATAACAAAGGATATGGACTTATGTTGCCATATTTACAAATCAAGCTTAACCACTTGTTTTCTGTTTCGAAGCGGATACCTTCGCTCTTGAACAGAACCTTCCAAACATGTTATCGAATTTAAACTCATTCGAGGCTGATCCTGAGGGAAGTTTTCATAAGAACATAACAAATAGGAACAGGATTAGACCATGCGACCCCTCGAGCCTGCTCCGCCATTCAATAAAATCATGGCTGATCTGTTCATGGACTCAGCTCCACTTCCCCACCTGCTCCCCATAACCCCTTATCCCCTTATCACTCATGAAACTGCCTATTTCTGTCTTAAATTTATTCAATGTCCCAGCTTCCACTGCTCTCCGAGGCAGCAAATTCCACAGATTTACAACCCTCTGAGAGAACAAATTCCTCCTCATCTCTGTTTTAAATGGGTAGCCCCTTATTCTAAGATCATGCCCTATAGTTCTAGTCTCCCCCGTCAGTGGAAACATCCTCTCTGCATCCACCTTGTCAAGCCCCCTCATAATCTTATACATTTCGATAAGATCACCTCTCATTCTTCTGAACTCCAATGACCCAACCTACTCAACCTTTCCTCATAAGTCAACCCCCTCATGCCCGGAATCAACCTAGTGAACCTTCTCTGAACTGCCTCTAAAACAAGTATATCCTTTGGTAAATATGGAAAACAAAACTGCACGCAGTATTCCAGGTGTAGCCTCACCAATACCTTGTATAGCTGTAGCAAGACGTCCCTGCTTTTATACTCCATCTCCTTTGCAATAAAGGCCGATACCATTGGCCTTCCTGATCACTTGCTGTACCTGCATACTATCGTTTTGAGTTTCATGCACAAGTACCCCCAGGTCCCGCTGTTCTGCGGCACTTTGTAATCTTTCTCCATTTAAATAATAACTTGCTCTTTGATTTTTTTCTGCCAAAGTTTTTTCTACCTCACATTTTCCAACATTATACTCCATCTACCAAATTTTTGCCCACTCACTTAGCCTGTCTATGTCCTTTTGCATATTTTTTGTTTCCTCACACATTGCTTTTCCTCCCATCTTTGTATCGTCAGCAAACTTGGCTATCTTACACTCAGTCCTTCTTCCAAGTTGTTAATATAGATTGTAAATAGTTGGGGTCCCAGCACTGATCCCTGCGGCACCCCACTAGTTACCGATTGCCAACCAGAGAATGAACCATTTATCCCGACTCTCTGCTTTCTGTTAGTTAGCCAATCATCTTTTCATGCTAATATATTACCCTCAACCCCGTGAACTTTTATCTTGTGCAGTAACCTTTTATGTGGCACCTTGTCAAATGCTTTCTGGAAGTCCAAATACACCACATCCACTGGTTCCCCTTTATCCACCCTGTTCGTTACATCTTTAAAGAACTCCAGCAAGTTTGTCAAACATGACTTCCCCTTCGTAAATCCATGCTGACTCTGCCTGACCAAATTTTGCTTACCCAAATGTCCTGCTACTGCTTCTTTAATAATGGACTCCAACATTTTCCCAACCACAGATGTCAGGCTAACCAGTCTATAGTTTCCTGCTTTTTGTCTGCCTCCTTTTTTAAATAGGGGCGTTACATTTGCAGTTTTCCCATCTGCTGGGACCTCCCCAGAATCCAGGAAATGTTGGTAACTTACAACCAATACATCCACGATCCCTGCCGCTACTTCTCTTAAGACCCTAGGATGCAAGGCATCAGGTCCAGGGGATGTAGCTGCCTTTAGTCCCATTATCCTACTGGGTGCCACCTCCTTAGTGATTGTGATTGTGTTAAGTTCCTCCCCCCTGGCCCCCTTTAGCCCCTTGACTCTCCACTGTTGGAATATTGTTAGTGTCCGTAAAGAGTGAAACAAAATATTTTTTCAGAGTTTCTGCCATCTTCATATTTCCCATTAATAGTTCCCCGGTCTCGTCATTTACTTTAGCCACTCTTTTTCCTTTTTATATACCTATAGAAACTTTCTGCTATCTGTTTTTATATTTTTTGCTAGTTTACTTTCATAGTTTATCTTCTCTTTCTTAATCATTTTTTTAGTCGTCCTTTGCTGGCTTTTAAAAGCTTCCCAGTCTTCTGTCCTCCTTCTAGTTTTGGCCACTTTGTATGTCCTTATTTTGAATTGGATACCGTCTTTTATTTCTTTAGTTAGTCATGGATGGCTATCTTTTCTCTTACACCCGTTCCTCCTCACTGGAGTATTTTTTTTTTGAGAATTGTGAAATATCTCCTTAAATGTACACCGCTGTTCATTAACCATCCTACACTTTAATCTATTTTCCCCGTCCACTTTACCCAACTCTGCCCTCATACCTTCATAGTCTACTCTTTTTAAGCTTAGTATGATGATTAGAGATCTAACTTTCTTACCCTCCATCTAAATTTGAAATTCAATCATGCTATGATCACTCATTCCGAGGGAATCCTTTACTAGGAGATTGTTTATTAATCCTGTCTCATTACACAGGACCAGATCGAAGATAGCCAGCCCCCTGGTTGGTTCTGTTGCACACTGCTGAAGGAACCTGTCCCTTACGCACTCAACAACTCCTCCTCAAGGCTACCCTGACCAATTTGATTTGTCCAATCAATATGGAGGTTAAAATCACCCATGGCTCCCTTTTCACAAACCCCATGGTTTATGCTCCGACCAACAGAATTGCTACTGTTAGGGGGCCTATTGACTACGCCCACCAGTGACTTTTTCCACTTATTGTTCCTTATCTCCACCCAAACTGTTTCAACAGCCTTATCATTTGAGCCAATATCATTTCTTACTATTGCAGTGATTCCATCCTTTATCAATAGAGCTACCCCACCTCCTTTTCCTTTCTGTCTGTCCTTCTGGATTGTCAAGTACCCCTGAATATTTAATTCCCAGTCCTGATCACCTTGCAATCACGTTTGTCTCAATTTGGGCGGTCAACCACATCTATTTTGTTATGAATGCTATATGCATTTAGACATAGAAACATAGAAAATAGGTGCAGGAGTAGGCCATTCAAGCCTGCACCACCATTCAATAAGATCATGGCTGATTATTCACCTCAGTACCCCTTTCCTGCTTTCTCTCCATATCCCTTGATCCCCTTAGCCATAAGGGCCATATCTAACTCCCTCTTGAATATATCCAATGAACTGGCATCAACAACTCTCTGCGGCAGGGAATTCCACAGGTTAATAACTCTCTGAGTGAAGAAGTTTCTTCTCATCTCAGTCCTAAATGGCCTACCCCTTATCCTAAGACTGTGTCCACGGTTCTGGACTTCCCCAACATCGGGAACATTCTTCTCGCATCTAACCTGTCCCGTCCCGTCAGAATCTTATATGTTTTTATGAGATCCCCTCTCATTCTTCTGAACTCCAGTGTATAAAGGCCCAGTCGATCCAGTCTCTCCTCATATGTCAGTCATGCCATCCCGGGAATCAGTCTGGTGAACCTTCGCTGCACTCCCTCAATAGCAAGAACATCCTTCCTCAGATTAGGAGACCAAAACTGAATACAATATTCCAGGTGAGGCCTCACCAAGGCCCTGTGCAATTGCAGTACGACCCCCCTGCTCCTATACTCAAATCCCCTAGCTATGAAGGCCAACATACCATTTGCCTTCTTCACCGCCTGTTGTACCTGTATGCCAATTTTCAATGACTGATGCACCATGACACCCAGGTCTCGTTGCACCTCCCCTTTTCCTAATCTGCCGCCATTCAGATAATATTCTGACTTTGCGTTTTTGCCCCCAAAGTGGATAACCTCACATTTATCCACATTATACTGCATCTGCCATGCATTTGCCCATTCACCTAACCTGTCCAAGTCACCCTGCAGCCTACTAGCGTCCTTTCACAGTTCACACCGCCACCCAATTTAGTGTCATCTGCAAACTTGGAGACATTACACTCAATTCCTTCATCTAAATCATTGATGTATATTGTAAAGAGCTGGGGTCCCAGCACTGAGTCCTGCGGCATTCCACTGGTCACTGCGTGCCATTCTGAAAAGGACATGTTTATCCCGACTCTCTGCTTCCTGTCTGCAACCAGTTCTCTATCCACGTCAATACATTACCCCCAATACCATGTGCTTTGATATTGTGCACCAATCTCTTGTGTGGGACCACATCCACGGGTTCCCCCTTGTCCACTCGACAAGTTCCATCTTCAAAATATTCCAGAAGATTTGTCAAGCATGATTTCCCCTTCATAAATCCATGCTGACTTGGACCGATCCTGTCATTGCTTTCCAAATGCACTGCTATTTCATCCTTAATAATTGATTTTCCCCACTACTGATGTCAGGCTAACTGGTCTATAATTACACGGGTTCTCTCTCCCTCCCTTTTTAAAAAGTGGTGTTACATTAGCTACCCTCCAGTCCATAGGAACTGATCCAGAGTCGATAGACAGTTGGCAAATGATCACCAATGCATCCACTATTTCTATGTCCACTTCCTTAAGTACTCTGGGATGCAGACTATCAGGCCCCACGGATTTATCGGCCTTCAATCCCATCAATTTCCCGAACACAATTTCCCGCCTAATAAGGCTATCCTTCAGTTCCTCCTTCTCACTAGACCCTCGGCCCCCTAGTACTTCCGGAAGGTTATTTGTGTCTTCCTTCATGAAGACAGAACCAAAGCATTTGTTCAATTGGTCTGCCCTTTCTTTGTTCCCCATTATAAATTCACCTGAATCCGACTGCAAGGGACCTATGTTTGCTTTCACTAATCTTTTTCCTCTTCAGATATCTATAGAAGTCAGTCAGTTTTTATGTTCCCGGCAAGCTTCTTCTCATACTCTATTTTCCCCCTCTTAATTAAACCCTTTGACCTCCTCTGCTGAATTCTAAATTTCTCCCAGTCCTCAGGTTTGTTGCTTTTTCTGGCCAATTTATATGCCTCTTCCTTGGATTTAACGCTATCCTTAATTTCCCTTGTTAGCCACAGTTGAGCCACCTTCCCCGTTTTATTTTTACTCCAGACAGGGATGCACTATTGCTGAAGTTCATCCATGTGATCTTTAAATGTTTGCCATTGCCTATCTACCGTCAACCCTTTAAGTATCATTTGCCAGTCTATTCTAGCCAATTCTTGCCTCAAACCATCGAAGTGACCTTAACTTAAGTTCAGGACCCTAGTTTCTGAATTAACTATGTCATTCTCCATCTTAATAAAGAATTCTACCATGTTATGATCACTCTTCCCCAAGGGGCCTCGCACAACAAGATTGCTAATTAGTCCTTTCTCATTACACATCACCCAGTCTAGGATGTCCAGTTCCCTAGTTGGTTCCTTGAAATATTGGTTTAGAAAACCATCCCTAATATACTCCAGGAAATCGTCCTCCACCGCATTGCTACCAGTTTGGTTAGCCCAATCAATATGTAGATTAAAGTCACCCATAATAACTGCTGTACCTTTATTGCACGCATCCCTCATTTCTTGTTTGATGCTGTCCCCAACCTCACTACTACTGTTTGGTGGTCTGTACACAACTCCCACTAGTGTTTTCTGCCCCTTGGTATTCCGTAACTCCACCCATACTGATTCCACATTATCCAAGCTAATGTCCTTTCTTACTATTGTATTAATTTCCTCTTTAACCAGCAATGCCACCCCGCCTCCTTTTCCTTTCTGTGTATCCTTCCTAAATGTTGAATACCCCTGGATGTTGCATTCCCAGCCTTGGTCACACTGGAGCCATGTCTCCGTGATGACTATTACATCATACCCCTTAACTGCTATCTGCGCAGTGAATTCGTCGACCTTATTCTGAATACTCCTCGCATTGAGGCACAGAGCCTTCAGGCTTGTCTTTTGAACACACTTTGCCCCTTTAGAATTTGGGTGTAATGTGGCCCTTTTTGCTTTTTGCCTTAGGTTTCTCTGCCCTCCACTTTCACTTTTCTTCTTTCAATCTTTTGCTTCTGCCCCCATTCTACTTCCCTCTGTCTCCCTGCATAGGTTTCCATCCTCCTCTCATATTAGTTTAACTCCTCCCCAACAGCACTAGCAAACACTCCCCCTAGGACATTGGTTCCAGTCCTGCCCAGGTGCAGACCGTCTGGTTTGTACTGGTCCCACCTCCCCCAGAACCGGTTCCAATGTCCCAGGAATTTGAATCCCTCCCTTCTGCACCACTCCTCAAGCCATGTATTCATCTGAGCTATCCTGCGATTCCTACTCTGACTAGCAAGTGGCACTGGTAGCAATCCTGAGATTACTACTTTTGAGGTCCTACTTTTTAATTTAGCTCCTAGCTCCCTAAATTCGTCTTGTAGGACCTCATCCCGTTTTTTACCTATATCATTGGTACCTATATGCACCACAACAACTGGCTATTCACCCTACCTTTTCAGAATGCCCTGCACCCGCTCGGAGACATCCTTGACCCCTTGCATCAGGGAGACAACATACCATTCTGGAGTCTCGGTTGCGGCCGCAGAAACGTCTATCTATTCCCCTTACAATTGAATACCCTATCACAATAGCTCTCCCACTCTTTTTCCTGCCCTCCTGTGCAGAAGAGCGACCCACGGTGCCATGACTTGGCTACTGCTGCCCTCCCCTGCTGAGTCATCCCCCTCAACAGTACCCAAAGCGGCGTATCTGTTTTGCAGGGGGATGACCGCAGGGGACCCCTGCACTGCCTTCCTTGCACTGCTCTTCCTGTTGGTCATCCATTCCCTATCTGGCTGTGTACCTTTTACCTGCGGTAAGACCAACTCACTAAACGTGTTATTCACGTCATTCTCAGCATTATGGATGCTCCAGAGTTCATCCACCCGCAGCTCCAGTGCCGCAATGCGCTCCATCAGGAGCTGCAGGCGGATGCACTTCCCGCACACGTAGTCGTCAGGGACACCGGAAGCGACCCTGACTTCCCACATAGTACAGGAGGAACATAACACGTGGCCGAGCTGTCCTGCCATGACTTAACCCTTAGATAAACTTAAATTGGCAACAACAATGCTAAAGGTTACTTACTGATATAGAAAAGGAAAAGAAAAATTACTTACCAATCACTAGCCAATCACTTACCCCCTTGGGTGTGACATCACCTTTCGATTTCTTTCTACTTCTTTTTTGCCTCCCTGCTGCATCCGCTCCACCTCTCCTCAACCACGAATTCCCGAGTCTTTCCTCGACGCTGGGCCTTTTGTAGGCCGCCTTGATCTCCCCGCTCCGTCTCTCCTCGATCACGAACTCCTGAGCCTCTCCTCAACGCCGGGCCTTTTGTAGGCTGCCTCGATCTCCCCTCTCCGCCTCTGCTCGACCATGAACTCCTGAGCCTCTCCTCAACGCCGGGCCTTTTGTAGGCCGCCTCGATCTCCCCTCTCCGCCTCTGCTCGACCATGAACTCCTGAGCCTCTCCTCAACGCCGGGCCTTTTGTAGGCCGCCTTGATCTCCCCGCTCCGCCTCTGCTCGACCATGAACTCCTGAGCCTCTCCTCAACGCCGGGCCTTTTGTAGGCCGCCTCGATCTCCCCGCTCCACCTCTCCTCGAGCATGAATTCCCGAGCCTCTCCTCGACGCTGAGCCTTTTGTAGGCCGCCTCGATCTCCCCTCTCCACCTCTCCTCGACCATGAACTCCTGAGCCTCTCCTCAACGCCGGGCCTTTTGTAGGCCGCCTCGATCTCCCCGCTCCACCTCTCCTCGAGCATGAATTCCCGAGCCTCTCCTCGACGCTGGGCCTTTTGTAGGCCGCCTCGATCTCCCCTCTCCGCCTCTCCTCGACCATGAACTCCCGAGTCTCTCCTCGACGCTGCCTTTAAGTTTATTTTTTTAAATTTTTTTCCTGCTTGTTTTCTTTCTCCTTCAGACTCACTTTCTTTATTTTTGCTTGCTAATTTCAGTTTTACTCCCCTCCCTACTGAATCTGTTTTCAGGTTCCCATCCCCCTGGCAAGCTAGTTTAAGCCCGCCCCAACAGCACTAACAAATCCCCCTGCGAGGATATTGGTCCCGGCTCTGTTGAGGTGCAACCCGTCCGGCTTGTCCAGGTCCCACCTCCCCCAGAAGCGGTCCCAATGCCTCAGGAAACTAAAGCCCTCCCGCCTGCACCATCTCTCCAGCCACGCAGTCCTCTGCTCTATCCTCCTATTTCTGTACTCACTAGCTCGTGGCACTGGGAGTAATCCGGAGATTACTACCTTTGAGGTCCTGCTTTTTAATCTCTCTCCTAGCTCCCTAAACTCTGCCGACAGGACCTCATCCCTCTTCCTATGTCGATGTGGACCACGACCTCTGGCTGTTCACCCTCTCCCCCAGAATGCCCTGCAGCTGCTCGGTGACATCCTTGACCCTGGCACCTGGAGTCCTCCAAGAGATGCCCTTGATATCCATTTGAATTCTCTCTAACTTCAGATTGTTTGTTTTCCTGACTCGGATTCAGACTTAAATTCTGACTTTCTCTTGGATTTGTTTCTAGTACATTGGATGTAGGATTTACTACTGGTGTATCAAAACTATCTGATGAGTCAGAACTAATTGAATCACTCCCACCTTCAACTACTTCCATGTCTGTGGGTAAAATATGATCAATATGAACAAACCTAACCTGTCCATTATCAAACATCTTGACCAAATATGTGCGAGGACCACATATGTTCACCACTCTTCCTGGTAACCACTTTACCCATTTATGGTAATGGTTCTTCACTCTCACCTTCTGATTTAATTTCACTTCTCTCTTTTACTCTACCTCTATCATGATTCTCTTTCTGTCTTAATTGTCTCTGCTATGGACTGTGCCAAATTTGGTTTTAACAATGAGAATCTGGTTCGTGACTGTCATTTGAGAAACAACTCTGCTGGTGTTCTACCAGTAGTTGTGTGAGGAGTATTACAATACGTTATTAGAAAATTAGCCAATTTGTGGTCCAATGACAACTGTCATTTCTTAGAATTTGGATCCAACATTTGTTTGATGAGGGCACGTTTTACAATTTGTACAGTGCACTCTGCTGGACCATTCGAAGCAGGGTGGTATGGTGGAACCTTAGTATGTTTCACACCATTTTTGCTCGTGAACTGTGCAAATTCTTCTGAATGAAATTGTGGTCCATTATCCAAAACTATTTTTTATGGGAGGCAAAATTAAGAAAATAATCTTCGCAAAATGTCTAATGTTTTACTTGTTATTTTCCACATTGGAAACACCTCGACCCACTTCGAATGGCTATCAATCACAATGAACAATTGTTGTCCTTCGAGCTCAGCAAAATTGATATGTAGCCTTTGCCACACCCTGGGAGGCCATTTCCACGGTTGTAATGGTACTTATGGTTGTTGCTTGCTTACCGATTGACATGTCGTACACTGATTGACGATGTACTCTATATCTTTATCAAGACCTGGCCACCATAAGTAACTGCGTGCAAAACTCTTGGTCAAGCACATTCCCAGGTGCTGGTCAAGGAGGTCTCTTAATAATTTGGACCTGAATTTATTTTGTAGAACCACTCTTGCACCCCACATGATACAACCTTTATCGACTGATAATTCATTCCTATGAATGAAGAATGGATGAATATCTTACCTGGTTTGGCCATCTGTTTGCAATATAATCATACACCTTTGACATAACTGGGTCACGTTTGGTTGCCCTCCAAATCTGTTCAGCCGTGACTGGCAATTCATCAATGTATGAAAAGTAGAACACCTCTTCCCTATCGAGTGTAATTTGTGATGGGGAAGGCAATTTAGACATAGTATCAGCGTTACTGTGATCAGCTGATCGTCTGTATTCAATATCATACGTATATGCTGACAAAATCAAAGCCCATCTCTGCATTCGGGCTGCAGCTAATGTTGGAACTGGGGACTTTGGATGGAGGATTGCTGTCAGGGGCTTATGGTCCATAATGAGAGTAAACTTACGACCATACAAGTATTTATAGAACTTCTTGACGCCAAAAATTAATGCCAAAGCTTCCCTTTCGATTTGCGCATAATTACGCTTACTGGCACTGAGAGTGCGCGAAGCAAAAACAATTGGTCTCTCCTCCCCACTGCATAATACATGAGAGATTACTGCCCCAACTCTATGCTAGTTTGATCTCCTGAGATATGTCATAGTGAACTAACATGATGCTCTCTACCAAGTTGCTTTTACACTCCTTGAATGCTGTATCGCATTCTTTTGACCACTTCCAATGGACCTGTTTTTTCAATAGGTCATTCAGTGGATGTAATACTGTAGCCAAATTTGGAGGAACTTCCCATAATAGTTCAAAACACCCAAAAATGATCGAAGTTCAGTGACATTCTTGGGAGTGGGTGCATTTCTGATTGTCTCCAGTTTTTTCTTCGTTGGATGTAAACCATCTTTGTCTACTCTGTACCCTAAGTATTCCACTGAGTTTTGAAATAATTCACACTTGTACTCTGCTTCTCTAGCCATTTCAGGACTTCATTCAGTATGTTGTTATGAATTTGCCTATTTGGTGCTGAAATTAGTATGTCATCTAAATAACATACTGCCCCTTCAATACCTTGCAAAATCTGGTTCCTTACCCCTTGGAATGTGGCAGGGGCAGAAGATACTCCAAATGGTAGCTTATTAAATTGATATAGGCCTAGATGAGTATTTATAGTCAAGCATGACTTGGACTCCTCATCAAGTTCAAGCTGTAAGTAGATATTTGTCAGATCGAACTTTGAGAAAATCTGACCCCCTATCAGTGTTGTGAACAAATCTTCTATATTTGGCAATGTACTGGGGACATTATCCTCTCGAATCTGGTTTATAGTTACTTTATAATCACCACACAATCTTACCTTACCATCGGACTTAGGTACAACAATAATGGGTGTAGCCCAATTACATCGATCTATCTTAGAAAGAATGTGCTCAGTCTCTACTCTTTTGAGTTCTTCCTCAACTTTCTCCTTGAATGCATATGGTACGGAACGTGGCTTGCAGTAAACCGATCTAGCGTCCTTCTCTACCCTGACATTCACCTTGAAGCCTTGGATCGGACTGCCCATTTTACAGGACACCTTTGGATAATTCTTGATGACATCATCCTTTGATGCAAATCTCGTTTAATACGAAAAATCTCACTCCAGTGCAGTTTCAGTGATCTCAACCAATTTCTTCCTAGTAAGGCAGGCTTGTCTCCTGCCACTACTATTAGAGGCAAGCTCTAACTTGATCCTTGTATTTCACCGGTATGATGATACGACCTCCCACTGGAATGCTCTCTCCCGAATAGCCTCGCAGCTCTATCTTGGCTTTGTCCAAGGGGAAATCCCACAATTTGTCGAGGTAAAGCGACTCCAGTACTACACTCACGGATGAACCAGTGTCGATTTCCATGGGTATCTTGAATCCTGCCATATCTATGTGGATTATGATACTTTTCGAATTGCCGTCCGTTAATTTCATGCTCCTGATGACATTTAACTTTAACATCTCCTCGTCCTGTTGTTGTTCTTCCATGCTATATAGTATCTGGGGATTTCTACTCGTAGCTTTGAAAGCTGGTTTACCCTTCAGTCCGCATGCCTTCGTAAGATGCCCAGTTTACCTGCAGACGAAACACTCTGCCTTAATATATGGACAACTTTGAGCAATGTGTTGTCCCAGGTATCGATAGCAGGACGTCAATGCTCTGTTCCCATTTCCAGTTTCTGAGACTTTGGGGCCCACCACCTTTTACTTTGAACCTGCAGGCGATTCTCCTTGGTTGTCTGATGACTGAAATTAGTATGAAATTCTTGGGAATATTGGTCGGCCACGCTCATCAACCTAGCTGTCTGACATGTTAAATCAAAAATCAAGTTAGACGTCATCAATAACTTTCTTCGATCGCATAATTTTTCATCCCACAAACAAAGCGGTCTCGCAAGGCTCGGTTCTGAAAGTCTCCGAAATTACAGTGAATAGATAGCTTTTTTTAATGCTACAATGTACTCACTGATATTTTCTTTGGCCTTGTGCTTTCATATTCCAAAACGATAACTTTCAGCAATTTCTACAGAACGGGGCTGTAATGTTGTTCTAGCTTAGTCAGAATCTGTTTCAGCATTGTATCCATTAGCTTGTCAGGCACAAGCAAATTTATCAGTGTTTCATACAACTCGGGCCCGGCCTCAGTTAAGAATATAGCTCGTTTTCGTTCCAACACCGCCTGGTTATTGTCTTCATGACCGGGAATTTTGATCATATGATTTGCAGTGAAAAACATTTCTAGCCGATCCACATGCGCTCTGAAACTTTCACGGTTGCATTGAAATTCCCCCAAGTGCCCTATAGCTTCGATAGGGGCAGCCATTTTGACTCTGGCAGTTTAACCAAGTGTGCTCGTAATTTACCTTGGATTTGTAGCTGTTTCCAAAAACAATGAAGCTCTCAAAGTCTCTCTGTTGGCTGGCTGAATCCTTCACCAACAAAAATTTCAACTTTGTATTATCCAATTACATCCCATTCCTGTCGCCAAATGTCATATCTTTGGAGAGCACACAACACACGGCCTGTAAGATCGCTGACTTCCTGGTCAGGTGATCTGCTCTTTATTAACAGCACTAGTTGCATAACACAGGCATCCACAGTATGGAGCTACAGACATTGTAATTAGAAACATAGAAATTTACAATGCAGAAGGAGGCCATTTCGGCTCATCATGTCCGCACCGGCCGAGAAAGAGCTGCACGGCCCTTGGTCAGCAGCCCTGAAGGTTACATATAAACCTATGAACAATGAACAATGGCAGAAAGGTGAAGAGCACCCAGCCCAACCAGTCTGCCCCACACAATTGCGACACACCTTACGCTGAATTATTCTACACTCCACCCCAACTGGAGTCATGTGATCTCCTGGGAGAGGCAAAAACCAGATAAAAACCCAGGTCAATTTGGAGGAAAAAAATCTGGAAAAATTCCTCTCCAACCCATCCAGGCGATCAAAACTAGTCCAGAAGATCACCCTGGCCATATTTGATTCCCTGCAGTACCTACCATCATATCTGTGCTGGCCAACAAGAGACTATCCAGCCTAATCCCAATTACCAGCTCTCGGTCCGTATCCCTGCAGGTTATGGCACTTCAAGTGCCTATCCAATCTTAAATGTGGTGATAGTCTCTGCATCCACTACTCTTCCAGGCAGTGAGTTCCAGAGCGCCACAACCCACTGCGCGAAGAAGCTTTCCCTCAAATGACCTCTAAACCTTCCATAAACCACCTTAAACCTATGCCCCCTCATAATTGACCCCATCCAGCAAGGGAAATAGGCTCTTGCTACCCACTATATCCAGGCCCCTCAAAATTTGATACACCTCAATGAGCTGTCCTCATAGTTAAGATTCTCCGTTGCAGGTGCATCCTTGTAAATATCCTTTTCACCCTCTCCGGTGCAATCACATTCTTCCTGTACTACGGCGACCAGAACTGCACACAGTACTCCAGCTGTGGCCTAATCAAAGTATTATCCAATTTAAGCATAACCTCACTGCTCTTATATTCTGTGCATCGGCCAATAAAGGCAAGCATTCCGTATACCTTCAACATTTAGGAAGGATAGGCAGAGAGGAAAAGGAGGCAGGGTGGCGTTGCTGGTTAAAAAGGAATTTAATGCAATAGTAAGGAGGGACATTAGCCTGGATGATGTGGAATCTGTATGGGTGGAGCTGCGGAATTCCAAAGGGCAGAAAACGTTATTGAGAGTTGTTTACAGACCACCAAACAGTAGTAGTGAGGTTGGGGACAGCATCAAACAAGAAATAAGGGATGTGTGCAATAAAGGTACAACAGTTACCATGGGCGACTTTAATCTACATATTGATTGGGCTAACCAAACTGATAGCAATGCGGTGGAGGGAGATTTGCTGGCATGTATTATTAGGGATAGTATTCTCGACCAATATGTTGAGAAACCAACTCGAGAGTTGGCCATCCTAGACTGGGTGATGTGTCATGAGAAGGGACTAATTAGCAATCTTGTGGTGCGAGGCCTCTTGGGGAAGAGTGACCATAATATGGTAGAATTCTTTATTAAGATGGAGTAAATTCGGAAACTAGGGTGCTGAACTTAAGGAAAGGTAACTTCAACGGTATGAGGCGTGAATTGACTAGAATAGACTGGCAAAGGATACTTAAAGGGTTGACGGTGCATAAGCAATGGCAAACATTTAAAGATCATATGGATGAACTTCAGCAATTGTACATCCCTGTCTGGAGTAAAAATAAAATGGGGAAGGTGGCTCAACCATGGCTAACAAGGGAAATTAAGGATAGTGTTAAAGCCAAGGAAGAGGCATATAAATTGGCTAGAAAAAGCAACAAACCTGAGGACTGGGAGAAATTTAGAATGCAACAGAGGAGGACTAAGGGTTTAATTAAGAGGGGGAAAATAGAGTACAAGAGGAAGCTTGCAGGGAACATAAAAACTGACTGCAAAAGCTTCTATAAATATGTGAGGAGAAAAAGATTAGTGAAGACAAACGTAGGTCCCTTGCAGTCGAATTCAGGTGAATTTATAATGGGGAACAAAGAAATGGCAGACCAATTGAACCAATACTTTGGTTCTGTCTTCACGAAGGAAGACACAAATAACCTTCTGAATGTACTAGGGGACAGTGGGTCCAGTGAGAAGGAGGAACTGAAGGATATCCTTATCAAGCGGTAAATTCTGTTAGGGAAATTGATGGAATTGAAGGCCAATAAATCCCCGGGGCCTGATAGTCTGCATCCCAGAGTACTTAAGGAAGTGGCCCTAGAAATAGTGGATGCATTGGTGATCATTTGCCAACTGTCTATCGACTCTGGATCAGTTCCGATGGACTGGAGGGTAGCTAATATAACACCACTTTTTTAAAAGGAGGGAGAGAGAAAATGGGTAATTATAGACCGGTTAGCCTGACATCAGTAGTGGGGAAAATGTTGGAATCAATCATTAAGGATGAAATAGCAGCGCATTTGGAAAGCAGTGACAGGATCGGACCAAGACAGCATGGATTTATGAAAGGGAAATCATGCTTGACGAATCTTCTGGAATTTTTTGAGGATGTAACGAGTAGAGTGGACAAGGGAGAACCAGTGGATGTGGTGTACTTGGACTTTCAAAAGGCTTTTGACAAGGTCCCGCACAAGAGATTGGTGTGCAAAATCAAAGCGCATGGTATTGGGGGCAATATACTGACGTGGATAGAGAACTGGTTGGCAGACAGGAAGCAGAGTCAAAATAAATGGGTCCTTTTCAGAATGGCAGGCAGTGACTAGTGGAGTGCCGCAGGGCTCAGTGCTGGGACCCCAGCTCTTTACAATATACATTAATGATTTGGATGAGGGAATTGAGTGTAATATCTCCAAGTTTGCGGATAAACTAAACTGGGTGGCGGTGTGAGCTGTGAGGAGGACGCTAAGAGGCTGCAGGGTGACTTGGACAGGTTAGGTGCATGGGCAAATGCAAGGCAGATGCAGTATAATGTGGATAAATGTGAGGTTATCCATTTTGGGGGCAAAAACACGAAGGCGGAATATTATCTGAATGGCGGCAGATTAGGAAAAGGGGAGGTGCAACGAGACCTGGGTGTCATGGTTCATCAGTCACTGAAAGTGGGCATGCAGGTACAGCAGGCAGTGAAGAAGGCAAATGGTATGTTGGCCTTCATAGCTCGGGGATTTGAGTTTGGAAGCAGGGAGGTCTTACTGCAGTTGTTCAGGGCCTTAGTGAGGCCTCACCTGGAGTATTGTGTTCAGTATTGGTCTCCTAATCTGAGGAAGAACGTTCTTGCTATTGAGGGAGTGCAGCAAAGGTTCACCAGACTGATTCCAGGGATGGCTGGACTGTCGTATGAGGAGAGACTGGATCAACTGGGCCTATATTCACTGGAGTTTAGAAGGCTGAGTGGGGATGTCAGAAACGTATAAGATTCTGATGGGACTGGACAGGTTAGATGCGGGAAGAATATTCCCGATGTTGGGGAAGTCCAGAACCAGGGGACATCGTCTTAGGATTAGGGGTAGGCCATTTAGGACTGAGATGAGAAGAAACTTCTTCACTCAGAGATTTGTTAACCTATGGAATTCCCTGCCGCAGAGAGTTGTTGATGCCAGTTCATTGGATATATTCAAGAGGGAGTAAGATATGGCCCTTATGGCTAAGGGGATCAAGGGGTATGGAGAAAAAGATGGAAAGGGGTACTGAGAGAATGATCAGCCATGATCTTATTGAATGGCAGTGCAGGCTCCTGCACCTGCACCTATTTTCTATGTTTCTATATTTAACCACCTTATCCACTTGGCCTGCTACTTTCAGGGATCTGTGGACAAGCACTCCAAGGTCCCTTTGTTCATCTACACTATTAAGTGATCTGCCGCTTAATGTGTATACCCTTTCTTTATTAGCCCTCCCAAAGTGCATTACCTCACACTTCTCTGAATTCAATTTCATTTGCCACTGCTATGCCCACCTGACCAGTAGATTGATATCCTCATGCAGCCCATTGCTTTCCTCTTCATTATCAACCACACAGCCAATTTCACTGCCGTCTGCAAACTTCTTAATCATACTCCCTATATTCAAATCTAAATCATTGATATATAACACAAAAAGCAAGGGACCTAGTATTGAGCCCTGCGGAACCCCATTGGAAACATCCTTCCAGTCACAAAAACATCCATCAACTATTACCCTTTGCTTCCTAGCTGTAAGCCAATTTTGGATCCAACTTGCCACTTTGCCCTGGATCCCATGGGCTTTAACCTTCATGACCAGTCTACCATGTGGGACCTTATCAAAAGCTTTGCTAAAGTCCATATACATTACATCGTATGCATTACCCGCATCGACTCTCTTGGTTACCTCCTCAAAAAATACAATCAGGTTAGTCAAACACGATTTTCCCTTAACAAATCCATGCTGACTGTCTCTAATTAATCCTTGCCTTTCCAAATGTAGATTTATCCTGTCTTTCAGGATTTTTCCGAATAAATTTCCCACCACTGAGGTTAGGCTAACAGGCCTGTAATTACTCGGCCTATCCCTTTCTCCCTTCTTAAAGAAGGATACTGCATCAGCAGTCCTCCAATCCTCCGGCACCATGGCCAAATCCAAAGAGGACTGGAAAATTATGGTCAAGGCCCCTGCTATTTCCTCTTTTACCTTCTCAGCTGTCTGGGATGCATTTCATCTGGGCCTGGGGACATCTACTTTCAAAGCTGCTAAAGCCCTTAATACTTCCTCTCTCACCGTGTTTATTTTATCCAGAATATCACACTCCTCCTTGATAGCAGTATCTACATAGCCCCTTTCCTTTGTGAAAACAGATGCAATGTATTCATTAAGAACCTTACCAACATCTTCCACCTCCACACAAAGATTACCCTCATGGTCTCTAATAGTCCCTACCCTTTCTTTAGTTATCCTTTTACACTTAATACATTTATAGAACATCTTTGGGTTTTACTTAATTTTACTAGCCAAGAATTTTTCATGCTCTCTCTTAGCATTCCTAATATCCTTTTTAATTTTGCCTCTTAACTTTCTATATTCCCCCAAAGATTCTATTTAGCCGTTGGTATATGACATAAGCTTCCAATTTTTTCTTAATCCTCCCCTGTAAGTCCCTAGATATCCAGGCTCTAGAATTGTTATTCCCACCCTTTTTCTTTAAGGGCACATGTTTGGCCTGAGACTTCCAGATCTCCTTGAATGCCTCCCACTGTTCTGACACTGATTTACCCACAAGTAGCTTTTTCCAGTCCACGGTGGCCAAATCATTCCTTAACTTCGCAAAATTAGCTTTTCCCCAATTTGGGACTTTTATTCCAGGCCTATCCTTGTCCTTATCCATAACTAACTTGAATCTGACTGAATTATGGTCACTTGCTCCCAAGTGCTCTCCCACTAATACCCCTTCAACCTTCCCAGCTTCATTACCCAAAATTCTCATGTTGGGCTTGCTACATACTGACTAAAAAAGTTCTCTTGAATGCATTTCAAGAATTCTGCACCCTCTATACCCTTCACACTATATTTGTCCCAATCAATATTTGGATAGTTAAAATCCCTATTACTATTACTACCCTATAGGTTTTGGTCTTCACAGCAATTTGCCTGCATATTTGCTCTATCTCCCTCCCACTCTTTGGGGGTCTATAATACATGCCCAGCAGTGTGATCACCTCTTTTTTATTTTCCAATTCGATCCATATGGCCTCATTTGATGATCCCTCTAAGATATCATCCTGCCTCACCGCTGTAATAGTTTATTTAATCAGTATCGCAACGGCACCTCCCCCTCTCTGTCTTGTCTAAAAATGCTGCAACCAGGAATATTGATCTACCAAACCTGCTGCTCTTTCAGCCATGTTTCTGTAAAGGCCATAATGTCATACTCCCAAGTATCTACCTGTGCTCTTCGCTCATTCGCCTTAGTCACTATTCTCCTTGCATTGAAGTATATAACATTTAGCACAGGAAAACCTCCTTGATTATGACTTACTAACCCTTGTTTCCTCTGTCTTACAGATTTGCTTTCTAAATTCTTGTTATCCACTTTCTGCTTTACTTCCTTCCCTATTGAATTTGTTCTCAGATTCCCATCCCCCTGCCAAGCTAGTTTAAACTCTCCCCAAAAGCACCAGCAAAACTTCCCGTGAGGATATTGGTTCCGGCGCTGTTGAGGTGCAGGTCCCATCTCCCCCAGAAGTGGTTCTAATTCCTCCGGAATTTAAAGCCCTCCCTCCTACACCAACTTTCCAGCCACGTGTTTATCCTCTCTATCCTTCGATTCTTATACTCATTAGCATGTGGCACCAGTAGTAACCCGGAGATTACTACCTTTGACGTCATACCCTTTAATTGTCTTCCTAGCTCCCTGAATTCTGCCTGTAGGACCTCATCCCTCTTTTCACCTATGTCGTTGGTCCCGATATGGACCACGAACTCTAGCTCTTTTACTCTCCCCCCCCCACAGAATGCTCTGCATCCGCTCTATGACATCCTTGACACTGGCAGCAGGGAGGCACCATACCATTCGGGAGTCACGTCTATGGCCGCAGAAACAACTGTCTGTTCCCCGAACTGTAAAATCCCCTATCACGAGAGCTCTTTTATTCTTCGTCCCTCCCAACTGTGCAGCTGAGCCAGCCATGGTGCCTTGGAATTGGTTGTAGCTGCACTCCCCAGAGGCACCATCACCCTCACCGATACTCAGAAGTGAATATCCGTCTGGAAGCGAGATGGACTCACGGGGGCATTCCTGCATTACCTGCCTAGCATTCTTACTTCATTTGGTGGTCACCCAGTTCCCCTCTGCCTGCACTCTTTTAAGCTGTGGGGTGACCACCTCCTGAAACGTGCTATCCACGCAGCTCTCAGCCTCGCGGATGCACCATATTGACTCCAGCCGTCGCTCAAGCTCCGAAACGCAGATCTCGAGTAATTGAAACTGGAGACACCTCCTGCACACATGATTGTCTCGGCCACACGCAGCATCCAGGACTTCCCACATAAGAATTAGGAACAGGAGTAGGCCATCTAGCCCCTCGAGCCTGCTCCGCCACTCAACAAGATCATGGCTGATCTGGCCGTGGACTCAGCTCCACTTACCCGCCCGCTCCCCATAACCCTTAATTCCCTTATTGGTTAAAAATCTATTTATATGTGATTTGAATACATTCAATGAGCTAGCCTCAACTGCTTCCCTGGGCAGAGAATTCCACAGATTCACAACCCTCTGGGAGAAGAAATTCCTTCTCAACTCGGTTTTAAATTGGCTCCCCCGTATTTTGAGGCTGTGCCCCCTAGTTCTAGTCTCCCCGACCAGTGGAAACAACCTCTCTACCTCTATCTTGTCTATCCCTTTCATTATTTTAAATGTTTCTATAAGATCGCCCCTCATCCTTCTGAACTCCAACGAGTAAAGACCCAGTCTACTCAATCTATCATCAAAAGGTAACCCCCTCATCTCAGGAATCAGCCTAGTGAATCGTCTCTGTACCCCTTCCAAAGCTAGTATATCCTTCCTTAAGTAAGGTGACCAAAATGGCACGCAGTACTCCAGGTGCGGCCTCACCAATACCCTGTACAGTTGCAGCAGGACCTCCCTGCTTTTGTACTCCATCCCTCTCGTAATGAAGGCCAACATTCCATTCGCCTTCCTGATTACCTGCTGCACCTGCAAACTAACTTTTTGGGATTCATGCACAAGGACCCCCAGGTCCCTCTGCACCGCAGCATGTTGTAATTTCTCCCCATTCCAATAATATTCCCTTTTACTGTTTTTTCCAAGGTGGATGACCTCACATTTTCCGACATTGTATTCCATCTGCCAAACCTTACCCCATTCGCTTAACCTATCTAAATCTCTTTGCAGCCTCTCTGTGTCCTCTACACAACCCGCTTTCCCACTAATCTTTGTGTCATCTGCAAATTTTGTTACACTCTGTCCCCTCTTCCAGATCATCTATGAATATTGTAAACAGTTGTGGTTCCAGCACCGATCCCTGTGGCACACCACTAACCACCGATTTCCAACCCGAAAAGGACCCATTTATCCCGACTCTCTGCTTTCTGTTAGCTAGCCAATTCTCTATCCATGCTAATACATTTCCTCTGACTCCGCGTACCTTTATCTTCTGCAGTAACCTTTTGTGTGGCACCTTATTGAATGCCTTTTGGAAATCTAAATACACCACATCCATCGGTACACCTCTATCCACCATGTTCAATATATCCTCAAAGAATTCCAGTAAATTAGTTAAACATGATTTCCCCTTCATGAATCCATGTTGCGTCTGCTTGATTGCACTATTCCTATCTAGATGTCCCGCTATTTCTTCCTTAATGATAGCTTCAATCATTTTCCCTACTACAGATGTTAAACTAACCGGCCTATAGTTACCTGCCTTTTGTCTGCCCCCTTTTTTAAACAGAGGCGTTACATTAGCTGCTTTCCTATCCGATGGTACCTCCCCAGATTCCAGATAATTTTGGTAGATTATAACGAATGCATCTGCTGTAATTTCTGCCATCTCTTTTAATACCCTGGGACGCATTTCATCAGGACCAGGGGACTTGTCTACCTTGATGCCGCAGGATGTGCACTCCACGGGACTGAGCTGCCCTGCCATCCCTCTAGTTAGACTTATCTAATTTAAAATCTAATTAAAAAGAAAGAGAAAAGAGAGATACTTACCAACTCACTGACCTCTGTGGCCTCCCAAACTCACTGACCTCTGTGGCCTCCGAACTCTCGGACTCCTGGCCTCCCGAACTCACCGAAATCTCGAACTCCCGACCTTTCGAACTCCCGATCTCTTGAACTCCCGACCTCTCGAACTGTCGAACTCTTGGACCTCCGAACACCTGAAACCTCCGAACTCCCAACCTCTCGAAGTCCCGATCTCTCGAACTCTCGGACTTCCGAACTCCCGACCTCTTGAACTCTCGGATCTCCGAACACCCGACCTCCGAACTCCCGACCTCTCGAACACCCGACCTCTCGAACTCACAACCTCTCGAACTCCCGCCCTCTCAAACTCTCGACCTCTCAAACTCTCGATCTCCGAACTCCACACCTCTCGAACTCTCAGATCTCCGAACTCCCGGACCTCCGAACACCTGACCTCTCGAACTTCCGACCTTTCGAACTCCTGGACCTCTTGAACTCTCGGACCTCCGAACTCTGAACTCTCGGATCTCCGAACACCCGACCTCGCGAACACCCAACCTCTCGAACACCCAAGCTCTTGAACACTTGACCTGTCCAACACCTGACCTCTCGAACACCCGACCTTTCGAACTCCCGACCTCTCGAAACCCCAATCTCTTGAACTCCCGCCCTCTCAAACTCCCGCCCTCTCAAACTCCCGCCCTCTCAAACTCCCGACCTCTCAAACTCCCGCCCTCTCAAACTCCCGACCTCTCAAACTCCCGCCCTCTCAAACTCCCGACCTCTCAAACTCCCGACCTCTCAAACTCCCGCCCTCTCAAACTCCCGACCTCTCAAACTCCCGACCTCTCAAACTCTCGACCTCTCAAACTCTCGACCTCTCAAACTCTCGACCTCTCAAACTCTCGACCTCTCAAACTCTCGACCTCTCAAACTCTCGACCTCTCAAACTCTCGACCTCTCAAACTCTCGACCTCTCAAACTCTCGACCTCTCAAACTCTCGACCTCTCAAACTCTCGACCTCTCAAACTCTCGACCTCTCAAACTCTCGACCTCTCAAACTCTCGACCTCTCAAACTCTCGACCTCTCAAACTCTCGACCTCTCAAACTCTCGACCTCTCAAACTCTCGACCTCTCAAACTCTCGACCTCTCAAACTCTCGACCTCTCAAACTCTCGACCTCTCAAACTCTCGACCTCTCAAACTCTCGACCTCTCAAACTCTCGACCTCTCAAACTCTCGACCTCTCAAACTCTCGACCTCTCAAACTCTCGACCTCTCAAACTCTCGACCTCTCAAACTCTCGACCTCTCAAACTCTCGACCTCTCAAACTCTCGACCTCTCAAACTCTCGACCTCTCAAACTCTCGACCTCTCAAACTCTCGACCTCTCAAACTCTCGACCTCTCAAACTCTCGACCTCTCAAACTCTCGACCTCTCAAACTCTCGACCTCTCAAACTCTCGACCTCTCAAACTCTCGACCTCTCAAACTCTCGACCTCTCAAACTCTCGACCTCTCAAACTCTCGACCTCTCAAACTCTCGACCTCTCAAACTCTCGACCTCTCAAACTCTCGACCTCTCAAACTCTCGACCTCTCAAACTCTCGACCTCTCAAACTCTCGACCTCTCAAACTCTCGACCTCTCAAACTCTCGACCTCTCAAACTCTCGACCTCTCAAACTCTCGACCTCTCAAACTCTCGACCTCTCAAACTCTCGACCTCTCAAACTCTCGACCTCTCAAACTCTCGACCTCTCAAACTCTCGACCTCTCAAACTCTCGACCTCTCAAACTCTCGACCTCTCAAACTCTCGACCTCTCAAACTCTCGACCTCTCAAACTCTCGACCTCTCAAACTCTCGACCTCTCAAACTCTCGACCTCTCAAACTCTCGACCTCTCAAACTCTCGACCTCTCAAACTCTCGACCTCTCAAACTCTCGACCTCTCAAACTCTCGACCTCTCAAACTCTCGACCTCTCAAACTCTCGACCTCTCAAACTCTCGACCTCTCAAACTCTCGACCTCTCAAACTCTCGACCTCTCAAACTCTCGACCTCTCAAACTCTCGACCTCTCAAACTCTCGACCTCTCAAACTCTCGACCTCTCAAACTCTCGACCTCTCAAACTCTCGACCTCTCAAACTCTCGACCTCTCAAACTCTCGACCTCTCAAACTCTCGACCTCTCAAACTCTCGACCTCTCAAACTCTCGACCTCTCAAACTCTCGACCTCTCAAACTCTCGACCTCTCAAACTCTCGACCTCTCAAACTCTCGACCTCTCAAACTCTCGACCTCTCAAACTCTCGACCTCTCAAACTCTCGACCTCTCAAACTCTCGACCTCTCAAACTCTCGACCTCTCAAACTCTCGACCTCTCAAACTCTCGACCTCTCAAACTCTCGACCTCTCAAACTCTCGACCTCTCAAACTCTCGACCTCTCAAACTCTCGACCTCTCAAACTCTCGACCTCTCAAACTCTCGACCTCTCAAACTCTCGACCTCTCAAACTCTCGACCTCTCAAACTCTCGACCTCTCAAACTCTCGACCTCTCAAACTCTCGACCTCTCAAACTCTCGACCTCTCAAACTCTCGACCTCTCAAACTCTCGACCTCTCAAACTCTCGACCTCTCAAACTCTCGACCTCTCAAACTCTCGACCTCTCAAACTCTCGACCTCTCAAACTCTCGACCTCTCAAACTCTCGACCTCTCAAACTCTCGACCTCTCAAACTCTCGACCTCTCAAACTCTCGACCTCTCAAACTCTCGACCTCTCAAACTCTCGACCTCTCAAACTCTCGACCTCTCAAACTCTCGACCTCTCAAACTCTCGACCTCTCAAACTCTCGACCTCTCAAACTCTCGACCTCTCAAACTCTCGACCTCTCAAACTCTCGACCTCTCAAACTCTCGACCTCTCAAACTCTCGACCTCTCAAACTCTCGACCTCTCAAACTCTCGACCTCTCAAACTCTCGACCTCTCAAACTCTCGACCTCTCAAACTCTCGACCTCTCAAACTCTCGACCTCTCAAACTCTCGACCTCTCAAACTCTCGACCTCTCAAACTCTCGACCTCTCAAACTCTCGACCTCTCAAACTCTCGACCTCTCAAACTCTCGACCTCTCAAACTCTCGACCTCTCAAACTCTCGACCTCTCAAACTCTCGACCTCTCAAACTCTCGACCTCTCAAACTCTCGACCTCTCAAACTCTCGACCTCTCAAACTCTCGACCTCTCAAACTCTCGACCTCTCAAACTCTCGACCTCTCAAACTCTCGACCTCTCAAACTCTCGACCTCTCAAACTCTCGACCTCTCAAACTCTCGACCTCTCAAACTCTCGACCTCTCAAACTCTCGACCTCTCAAACTCTCGACCTCTCAAACTCTCGACCTCTCAAACTCTCGACCTCTCAAACTCTCGACCTCTCAAACTCTCGACCTCTCAAACTCTCGACCTCTCAAACTCTCGACCTCTCAAACTCTCGACCTCTCAAACTCTCGACCTCTCAAACTCTCGACCTCTCAAACTCTCGACCTCTCAAACTCTCGACCTCTCAAACTCTCGACCTCTCAAACTCTCGACCTCTCAAACTCTCGACCTCTCAAACTCTCGACCTCTCAAACTCTCGACCTCTCAAACTCTCGACCTCTCAAACTCTCGACCTCTCAAACTCTCGACCTCTCAAACTCTCGACCTCTCAAACTCTCGACCTCTCAAACTCTCGACCTCTCAAACTCTCGACCTCTCAAACTCTCGATCTCCGAACTCCCGACCTCTCGAACTCTCAGATCTCCGAACTCCCGGACCTCCGAACTCCCGACCTCTAGAACTTCCGACCTTTCGAACTCCTGGACCTCTTGAACACTCGGACCTCCGAACTCTCAACCTTCGAACTCTTGGACCTCCAAACTCCTGACCTCTCAAACTCTCAGATCTCCCCGAACTCTCGGACCTCTGAACACCCAACCTCACGAACACCCAACCTCTCGAACGCCCGAGCTCTTGAACACCCGACATCTTGAACACATGACCTGTCAAACACCCGACCTCTCGAACACCCGACCTTTCGAACTCCCGACCTCTCGAACCCCCAACCTCTCGAACTCCCGACCTCTCGAGCATCCGACCTCTCGAACTCTCGACCTCTCAAACTCCCAACCTCTCAAACTCCTGGACCTCTCGGACCTCCGAACTCCCGACCTAGGACTGTGACCAAAGGTTTGGTCAAAGAAATAGGTTTTAAAGTGACTGTTAAGTGTCAGCTGTGGCTCAGTGAGTAGCACCCTTGCCCTCTGAGTCAGAAGGTTGTGGATTCACATCCCACTCCAGGGACTTGACCACAAAATAATCTAGGCTTACAATCCAGCTTCATTGTCGGAGGTGCCATTTTTCAGATGAGACGTTAAACCGAGGCCCTGTCTACTCTCTCAAGTAGATGTAAAAGATCCCAGGGTATTATTTTGAATAAGTGCAGGGGAGTTATTATTGGTGTCCTGGCCAATATTTATCCCTCAATCAACATAACAAAAAAAACAGATTATCTGGTCATTATCACATTGCTGTTTATGGAAGCTTGCTTGTGCGCAAATTGGCTGCTGTGTTTCCTACATTACAACAGCGACTACACTCAAAAAAGTACTTCCTTGGCTGTAAAGTGCTTTGAGATGTCCAGAGGTCATGCTATATAAATCCAAGTCTTTTTTTTAAAGGAGGAGAGGGAGATAGAGATGCAGAGATGTTTTGGGAGGAAATTCAAGAGCTTAGGGCATAGGCAGCTGAAGGCCAAGGGGCCAATTGTCATAAGATGGCATAAGGGCTCAGAATTGGAGGAGTGCAAAGATCTCAGAGGGTTGTAGGGCTGGAGGATATAACAGAGATAGGAAAACGTGAGGCCATGGAGGGACTTGTACACAAGAATTAGAATTTGAAATTTGAACAATCTGGTTCAGCCTCAGACAGTGGTCAGGGAGGAGGATGGAGTTGGTGGCTTATCAATAATATAGAAAACAGACTGGCGGACCAATTTTCCGTGCACCTGTTGCCAGCCTCCTTAGGCACATGCAGAGGACACTGCACCCGGATTGCACCCAAATTGAAGAACGATCTAATTTCGAGACCACAGTCTCTAGTTAACCAGATGATTGTTCTCGATCTGACAGGAGACTTCGAAACAGACTCAAAGTATTTTTTGATCTGATGAAAGATCATCAACCTGAAACTTTGGACTGGATATTTACAGGGACGGATTGCGTAGGCGGGGAGCGGGGGATTGAGGGGTGCTGCGGAGTTTCAGACAGGAAACCCGAAAGTCTGGGTTTCCTCACATGCTGTGGAGATTTAACTCTAGTGCTGACTTACGTCATTGACAAGTTCCCTGCCCAGAAGTCAGCCTGATTGACAGGCTTGGCTTCCAGTCGGGCGGGGAACATAGGACCAGATAGGTCCTATCTCTAATCCCGGGTGGTTGGTGTTGTATGGGGGGAGCGGAGGTCTGATGGTGGGGAAGATTGCGGAGCCGGGAGAAAGCACTCCTGCTTCTCCTGGCCCAAAAAGAGTGCTCCCCGAGGCTGTCTTCACCTTGCTGCAGCTGCCGGGTTTCTGGTGGCCTGGGAAATCTGGTCGGCCACAATAAAACCTGAACAGCAGGATAAGTCTGAGGCTTCCAGCCTATTAACATATTTAAAATGCCAACCCTGCTCCTGGGAGCAGATTGGTTGACCACCCCTTGTCCCGTAGCGGGTAAAACCCGTCGGCGGGTTGTAGCTGGCTTCCTGATATGCCTTGAAATTTTTCCCATTTAATGCCCACCTGCACCCACTCCCACCCACTTCCCCAAGTTAAAATTCCCCCCTTTAACTCAGCTCCTCTCGCCACAGATACTACCTGACCTGCAGAGTGCCTCCAGTTTTTTCTGTTTTTATTTCTGATTTCCAGCATCCGCAGTATTTTGCTTTCGATCCAGTAACATCCCACTTGGCTTAATATTGCAAATGCAGCAGGTCACCTTCTGTCTGCAGAGCAGAGCTATGGTTTCCAACCCTCCAGGATAGTCCTGGAGTCTCCAGGAATTAAATCTGCTGGATATTGCTGCATGAAAAATCAAAGCATCAGGAAAAATAATAGTGTATTTATACATTTTGTTTGAACACTTTTGCTTATTAGCTACAAAAATATTGGGGAAAAAGACTGGGCGAGATGGTTGGAGGCAGGAGATCGTAAGATGACACCTCCAGAAATACGTAAAAACAAACTGGGCAACTTTATGTAGGGCCCTCTATTGTAACACAGAAATTGCAATTTACCAATTTTTGGAAAAGATTGCAAGTATCTGTGCCATACCTGGAGACATGCTGCAGCACTGTGTACAGGGCGCAGGTTACTATTGAAAAGAAACTGGGCCAATGTCAAAAAGGCATGTCTTCTGAAATGCATGTGATGTACAGGAATAGAATGGGCCCTGCACAATGGTCAGGGTTTTCTCTTACCTGAGAGTGCATTGCTTTCATGCTTTCATACAGATTTACCAGCAGAGCTTTACATTCACTCAATACAATAAGAAATCATTATAATTTTGTTCTTTCCTTTCCCCCCGCCCTCCCTTTCCCTGCCTCTGTTCTTGCTTAAAACCTGTTATATGTCTAACCTTTTCCAGTTCTGACAAAAGGTCATCGACCTAAAATGTTAACTCTGTTTCCCTCTCCACAGATGCTGCCTGACCTGCTGAGTATTTCCAGCATTTTCTGTTTTTATTTTAAGTAATAATTCTAGTTCAATTGTTTGAAATTAGTTTCCATGGATGAATTTTCCAATCCATTTCACAAAATCAGCCTTACAATTAATTTCTCCCAGGCCTGTGGAACCTATTTCTAGTCCCCATTATTGCCCTGACTGAGGTCAGCTAAATGCCCCACAGAATGGGGAATTGAACCGGAGACCTTTCTTATTTGTGTGGTTCAGTATTGCATCTGGGCGCCCAATCCCCAGTCAGGACACACTTCTTTATCATGGATCGGAGGGGGTCTCTGTTGGTCCAGAGTTTGATCTGGCGGGCTATGATGGGGGAGCCTGCAGTGTCAAAAGCTTCAACGGCCATGACCATCTCAGCGCTCTGCTCCGACGCCCCCTCGGTGGTGGCCAGTGGGAGACTGCTGAGCGTGTCAGCACAATTTTCGGTGCCTGGCCGGTGCAGTATGGTGTAGTCATACGCAGCCAGCGTGAGGGCCCATCGCTATATGCGAGCTGACGCATTGGCATTGACAGCCTTGCTGTCGGACAACAAGGATGTAAACGGCTTGTGGTCCGTCTCTCGCTCGAACTGTCTACCGAAAAGGTACTGGTGCATCTTTTTCACACCATAAACACAAGCGAGTGCTTCCTTTTCGACCATGCCGTATCCACACTGGGAGAGTGACCTGGAGGCATAAGCCACCGGTTGGAGTCGGCCGTCATCATTACTCTGCTGCAACACATACCCAACCCCATAGGATGATGCACCGCATGTTAAAACCAGTTTTTTACAAGCGTCATACAAAGTCAACAGTTTGTTAGAACACAGCAGGTTCCTCGCCTTATTGAAAGCCCGTTCTTGACAGCCCCCCCAAAGCCATTCACAACTTTTATGCAGGAGCATGTGTAACGGCTCCAACAATGTGCTCAAGTTCGGCAGAAAGTTCCCGAAATAGTTCAAAAGTCCCAGGAATGATCGCAACTCCGACGTGTTGCCGGGCCTGGGCGCCCGGCGAATCACCTCCGTTTTTGATTCAGTGGGCCAGATCCCGTCCGCGGCAACGCCCCTGCCCAAAAACTCGACCTCTGGGGCCAAAAACACACACTTGGCCTTTTTCAGCCGCAAGCCTACCCGGTCCAGTCGGCGTAGCACCTCCTCCAGGTTGTGGAGGTGTTCCTCGGTGTCTCGACCCGTTATAAGGATGTTGTCTTGGAATACGATTGTTCCAGGAATGGATTTGAGCAAGCTTTCCATGATTCTCTGAAAGATAGCTGCCGCCGAACGATTGCCAAACAGACACCTGTTGTAGATAAATAATCCCTTGTGCGTCGTGATGGTGGTCAGAAGCTTGGATTTTTCAGCCAGTTCCTGAGTCATGTAGGCCGAAGTGAGGTCCAGCTTCGTGAACAGCTTGCCGCCTGCCAGCAGGCAAAAAGGTCCTCTGCTCTTCGGAGCGCGTATTGGTCTTGCAGCGACACTCGGTTGATGGTGGCTTTGTAGTCGCCACAAATCCTGACCGAGCCATCTGCTTTAAGGACGGGAACGATGGGACTTGCCCAGTCGCTGAATTCAACGGCCGAAATTATGCCCTCTCTGAGCAGCCTGTCCAATTCACTTTCAATTTTTTCACGCATCACATACGGCACCGCTCTAGCTTTGTGGTGCATTGGTCTGGCGTCCAGAGTGATGCGTATCACTACTTTAGTGCCCTTGAATGCTCCGACACTGGATTGAAACAGTGACCCGAATTTTTGTAGGACCTGTGAGCATGAACTTCGCTCCACAGATGAAATGGCGTGCACATTCCCCCATTTCCAATTCACCTCAGCTAGCCAACTCCTCCCCAAGAGCGCAGGGCCATTTCCCGGGACAATCCAGAGTGGCAGCTGGTTCTGTGATTCATTATGTGTTACCACCAACTTTGCACTGCCCAGCACTGGGTTGATCTCTTTGGTGTACGTCCGTAGCTGCGTGTCAATGCGTTCCAGTTTGGGCCTGCTAGCTCTGTGTGGCCATAGTCTCTCAAATTGTTGGGCGCTCATAAGTGACTGGCTAGCTCCTGTATCCAGCTCCATGTGCACCGGGATGCCATTCAATAAGACTTTCATCATCATGGGTGGCGTTTTAGTGTATGAGCTGTGGACGTCAGCCACATGAACCCGCTGAACTTAAGCATCTATGGCTTTACCCCAGGCCTCATCCTGCATTTCAGACCCCTCGTCTGCTTCCTCTGTCTCGCAGATTAGCCTCGCTACAGTCTTTTTGCACATCCTGGCCAAGTGTCCACTGATGTTACAAATCCTACAGGTATATTGCTGGAACCTGCAGCTTTTCGCAGTGTGTCTACCCCCGCACCTCCAGCATGAGCTGAGATTGTTGTTAACAAAGGGACTATTACCAGGCATTCCTCTCTGATTTGGTTGTTTCTAAGCAAACTGATGGTGAGTGTTAATGGTCCCATCGCACGACGCATTGTTCCTCGTGATGTCGTGAATTGCCGATCCCCTTTCCATTGTCCCTGTTGTGGGTCCACCCTAGAGCCTGTTGCTGCCTGGGCGGTTTTGAAATGCCCTTGCCTGCCTGCGGGGTACCGAGCCGCATTCACCATGTTAACTCCCTGGTCCATCGCCACGTTGGGACCAGGGCTGCGTGCGTAAATTAGCTTGGTCTCCTCTTCCCCGCCATAAAGGTCTGAGCTATCAACGCCGCCCCTTATAAAGTCAAGTCCTTGGTCTTTATGAGCTTCCTGAAAATCCCGGCGTGATTAATGCCCTCGATGAAAAAATCCCTTAACATCTTCCCCCTGCAGGCATCGGAGAACTTACAGAGACTGGCCAAGTGCCACAGGTCCGCAACGAAGTCCGAAACGTTTTGTCCCTCCCGACGCTGGTGTGTGTAGAACCGGTGCCGGGCCATGTGTACGCTACTCGCCGGCTTGAGATGCTCACTGATCAGCTGGCTGAGCTCTTCAAAGGACTTGTCCACTGGCTTTTCGGGTGCGAGCACGTCTTTCATCAGCGCATACATCTGTGGTCCGCAGCTGGTCAGTAGATGCGCCCTCCGCTTGTCAGCCGCTGTCGCTCCTAACCAGTCCTTCGTGTCAAAGCTCTGCTGGAGTCTTTCCACGAAGTCGTCCCAGTCCTCATCCACACAGTAACGTTCCTCTGTGCAACCAATGGCCATCCTCATGGTTCGGTGATTCCCATTTCTCATCGCCAAATGTGGTGTCCCTGCACCTTACTACAAATTCACACGAGGCACGTATAGCAGACACGGTCACTCTGTGACCTTAACCTTTATTCCCAGGACCAAGGAGTGCTGATCCTGGGTGGAACCTCCCCTTTTATACCTGGAAACCCAGGTGAGGAGTGTCTCCCACAAGTTCACCCCCTGTGGTCAGGGTGTGCATTTCTAGGTATAAGTACAGTGTACAGGAGTTGCATGAAGGTTACAGTTACATAACGATTACCATTGCAAGGTGGTTACATATATGACCGCATCCAGTGGTGCATTTATCCATTTAGTCATTCGGGTAGCTACTTAAAAACATTTTTTTAAGACAAACAGATTTAGCCTTGTACTTATCTCCAGTAATTTAAATCATATTGATAAACAAAAGGTATTGTGGAGTTTTTCAGCCAGTTTGATGCCTAGAACAGTCCACAACTGACACAATGCTGCTCTGTCGCTACCACTACAATTTAGCAGATTGAATATCTTTCTTGGCAGATACATTTACAATGTGTTTACTCCTCTATTTTTATAAAGATTATGGGCTAAATCCTCCACTTTTTTTGCATGCTTAACGCACACTTAACGCCCATTTTACCGCTGAAATTATGTATAACACCCATATATCGCCCATTTTGGCACAAAATGGAAACTGGCGGGCATTTTTCGGAAACTTATCACCGAGCGTTACTTTCCCCATGTGCTTAATGCCGAGGAAAAATATTACCGCCCGTCCAATTTTTTGGGGCGGAATCAGCAGAATGGGCAAATTCAACGGCCATAATACTGCCCAGCGTTACTTTCCGCATGGATTTACGCCGAGATTCAATAATACCGCCCGCCTAATTTTTTTTGTCGTAAAGAACATATTTACCGAAACTAGCGGCCATGAGATCGCCCTGCGTCAATTTCACCACCTCGCACACATATCGGCCACAATATCGCTCGCCCAAAAAACCACCCAGAAAAAGTGAAACTAACCGGAACTAATCACAGCGTTATGGACGCCAGGTTCTAGATCACATGTCGCGTCCTTTAAAAGGCTGCTGTGCTTCAACCTCGGCGGAGTTTGCATGTACTCTGCAGGTCATTGCAGTTGATGTGAACATCCGTAAAAACATCTTGACCATACTGTGACCAATTGGAATTAAAGAGGTGTCTTCGTCGGGGCATTCCTTGTTTGTGACCAATCGGTGGAAAATGGAGAGCTACTGCAATGGGGCCTGTCCTTTCTCACGCTCTCTTGGCGACCAATTACATGCAGCAGACTTGACATCACCGAAGGAACACTCCATTGCATTATGTGCCCAATGTAAGACGTGAAAGACAGATGAGGAGGACCAGACGTTACACCCCCCCGCTAGAACAAGGAGAAGCATTCTTACCTCGACTTGCCTGATATGACCTGCCTTCGGAGAGGTTATCACTGAGGTATGCCAGCTGATAAGGGCAGATCTGCAGCCTGCCAGCACCATCAGTACTGCATTGTCCGTCGAGGTCAAAGTCATCGCGGCACTGTCGTTCTATGCCTCGAGTTCTTTTCAGGCCTCAGCTGGAGACATTTGCAGACTTTCTCAACATGCCACACATCGCTGCATTAGACAGGTCACTGAAACCCTATACGCATGCAGGAGGGACTTGATCAGCTTCCCTATGACCAGAGAGGCACAGAGTGAGAGGGCTCTAGGATTCTCCAGAATTGAAAACTTCCCCAAGGTGCAGGGAGCAATATACTGTATGCACATCACGATATGGACACCTTTTCAGGAGGTTTTCAGGAACTGCAAGTGATTCCACTCCCTGAATGTCCAACTGGTTGTCGACCACCAGCAAATTATACTGGCAGTGAATGTTCAATTTCCAGGCAGCATCCATGATGCTCACATCCTGCATGAGAGCACAGTATCTGACTTGTTTAACAACCAGCCAGTGCTGGAAGCTTGGTGACAAAGGATATGGCCTCGCCACCTGGCTGATGACCCCCCTGCGTGACACCCACACTGAAGCCGAGAGGCAATACAATGAGAGCCACAGAGCAACTCACAATATTGTGAAGAAAACCATTGGAGTGCTGGTGCTCCAATACCACCCTGAGCAGGTAGCACAATTCATGGTGTTGTGCTCCATGCTTCAAAACTTGGCTATCAGGAGGGGACAAGAATTGCCTGATGAGTCTGACAGTCAGAGAGAGGAAGAACAGGATGAGGAGGCGGATGCTGACATCAGTCCAAACAATCAGGCTGACGCTGAAGCCATGCCCCCGCCCTGCTATAGACCGCATGAAAGGGCCCATGGTGGCATAATAACTGCAAAAGCCTTATGTCAGGAACTCATCAATGATCGCTTTGCCTGAAAGAACGTTGGTGTTATTTACAAGGCTGACACACTGCTGGGTGTGCAGGTCATACATCAATGGTGGGCATCACCTTGGTGACAGTTAAAGTTTACATAGAACATAAGAACATAAGAAATACGAGCAGGAGAAGGCCATAACACCCCTCGAGCCTGCTTCGCCATTCAATAAGATCATTAAGGAGCTAGGAGTTAAATTAAAAAGTAGGACCTCAAAAGTAGTAATCTTGGGATTGCTACCAGTGCCACGTGCTAGTCAGAGTAGGAATCGCAGGATAGCACAGATGAATACGTGGCTTGAGCAGTGGTGCAGCAGGGAGGGATTCAAATTCCTGGGGCATTGGAACAGGTTCTGGGGGAGGTGGGACCAGTACAAACTGGACGGTCTGCACCTGGGCAGGACTGGAACCAATGTCCTAGGGGGAGTGTTTGCTAGTGCTGTTGGGGAGGAGTTAAACTAATATGGCAGGGGGATGGGAACCAATGCAGGGAGACAGAGTGAAACAAAAAGGAGACAAAAGCAAAAGACAGAAAGGAGATGAGTAAAAGTGGAGGGCAGAGAAACCCAAGGCAAAAAACAAAAAGGGCCACTGAATATAAACGGGCTGCAGGAGGGGTCAAAACTAAAAATCATGGTTTAAAAACTAGGATTAAAACACTCTACCTAAATGCACGCAGCATTCAAAATAAAGTAAATGAGTTGACGGCACAAATCATTACAAATGGGTAGGATTTGGTGGCCATTACAGAAACATGGTTGCAGGGTGGCCAAGACTGGGAACATACTAAACATACAGGGGTATCTGACAATTCGGAAAGATAGACAAGAAGGGAAAGGAGGTGGGGTAGCTCTGTTAATAAAGGATGATATCAGGGCAGTTGTGAGAGACGATATTGGCTCTGATGAACAAAATGTTGAATCATTGTGGGTGGAGATTAGAGATAGTAAGGGGAAAAAGTCACTGTTGGGCGTAGTTTATAGGCCCCCAAATAATAACTTCACGGTGGGGCGGGCAATAATCAAGGGAATAATGGAGGCATGTGAAAAAGGAACGGCAGTAGTCATGGGGGATTTTAACCTACATATCGATTGGTCAACTCAAATCGCACGGGGTAGCATGGAGGAGGAATTCATAGAATGCATACGAGATTGTTTCTTAGAACAGTATGTAACAGAACCTACAAGGGAGCAAGCTATCTTAGATCTTGTCCTGAGACAGGAAAAATAAACGATCTCCTAGTAAAAGATCCTCTCGGAATGAGTGATCACGGTATGGTTGAATTTGTAATACAGATTGAGGGTGAGGAAGTAGTGTCTCAAACGAGCGTACTATGCTTAAACAAAGGGGACTACAGTGGGATGAGGGCAGAGTTGGCTAAAGTAGACTGGAAACACAGACTAAACAGTAGCACAATTGAGGAACAGTGGAGGACTTTTAAGGAGCTCTTTCATAGTGCGCAAAAAAAATATATTCCAGTGAAAAAGAAGGGCGGTAAGAGAATGGATAACCAGCTGTGGATAACCAAGGAAATAAAGGAGAGTATCAAATCAAAGACCAATGCGTATAAGTTGGCCAAGGTAAGTGGGAAACTAGAAGATTGGGAACATTTTACACAACAGCAAAGAATGACTAAAAAAGCAATAAAGAAAGGAAAGATAGATTTCGAAGGTAAACTTGCGCAAAACATAAAAACAGATAGTAAAAGCTTTTACAGATATATAAAACGGAAAAGAGTGACTAAAGTAAATGTTGGTCCCTTAGAAGATGAGAAGGGGGATTTAATAATGGGAAATGTGGAAATGGCTGAGACCTTAAACAATTATTTTGCTTCGGTCTTCACAGTGGAAGACACAAAAACCATGCCAAAAATTGCTGGTCACGTGAATGTGGGAAGGGAGGACCTTGAGACAATCACTATCACTAGGGGGGTAGTGCTGGACAGGCTATTGGGACTCAAGGTAGACAAGTCCCCTGGTCCTAATGAAATGCATCCCAGGGTATTAAAAGAAATGGCGGAAGTTATAGCAGATGCATTCGTTATAATCTACCAAAATTCTCTGGACTCTGGGGAGGTACCAGCGGATTGGAAAACAGCTAATGTAACGCCTCTGTTTAAAAAGGGGGCAGACAAAAGGCAGGTAACTATAGGCCGGTTAACATCTGTAGTGGGGAAAATGCTTGAAACTATCATTAAGGAAGAAATAGCGGGACATCTAGATAGGAATAGTGCAATCAAGCAGACGCAGCATGGATTCATGAAGGGGAAATCATTTTTAACTAATTTACGAGAATTCTTTGAGGATATAACGAGCATGGTGGATAGAGGTGTACCGATGGATGTGGTGTATTTAGATTTCCAAAAGGCATTCGATAAGGTGCCACACAAAAGGTTACTGCAGAAGATAGAGGTACGTGGAGTCAGAGGAAATGTATTAGCATGGATAGAGAATTGGCTGGCGAACAGAAAGCAGAGAGTCGGGATAAATGGGTCCTTTTCGGGTTGGAAATCGGTGGTTAGTGGTGTGCCACAGGAATCGGTGCTGGGACCACAACTGTTTACAATATACATAGATGACCTGGAAGAGGGGATAGAGTGTAGTGTAACAACATTTTCAGATGACACTAAGATTAGTGGGAAAGCGGGTTGTGTAGAGGACACAGAAAGGCTGCAAAGAGATTTGGATAGGTTAAGCGAATGGGCGAAGGTTTGGCAGATAGAATACAATGTCGGAAAGTGTGAGGTCATCCACCTTGGGAAAAAAAAACAGTAAAAGGGAATATTATTTGAATGGGGAGAAATTACAACATGCTGAGATGCAGAGGGACCTGGGGGTCCTTGTGCATGAATCCCAAAAAGTTAGTTTGCAGGTGCAGCAGGTAATCAGGAAGGCGAATGGAATGTTGGCCTTCATTGCGAGAGGGAAGGAGTACAAAAGCAGGTAGGTCCTGCTGCAACTGTATAGGATATTGGTAAGGCCGCACCTGGAGTACTGCGTGCAGTTTTGGTCACCTTACTTCAGGAAGGATATACTGGCTTTGGAGGGGGTACAGAGACGATTCACTAGGCTGATTCCGGAGATGAGGGGGTTACCTTATGATGATAGATTGAGTAGACTGGGTCTTTACTCGTTGGAGTTCAGAAGGATGAGGGGTGATCTTATCGAAACATTTAACATCATGAAAGGGATAGACAAGATAGAGGCAGAGAGGTTGTTTCCACTGGTAGGGGAGACTAGAACTAGGGGGTACAGCCTCAAAATACAGGGGAGCCAATTTAAAACCGAGTTGAGAAGTAATTTCTTCTCCCAGAGGGTTGTGAATCTGTGGAATTCTCGGCCCAAGGAAGCAGTTGAGGCTAGCTCATTGAATGTATTCAAGTCACAGATAGATAGATTTTTAACCAATAAGGGAATTAAGGGTTACGGGGAGAGGGCGGGTTAGTGGAGCTGAGTCCACGGCCAGATCAGCCATGATCTTATTGAATGGCGGAGCAGGCTCGAGGGGCTAGATGGCCTACTCCTGTTCCTAATTCTTATGTTCTTATGTTCTTATGGCTGATCTGATCATGGACTCAGCTCCACTTCCCCGCCCGATCCCCATAACCTCTCATCCCCCCATCGCTCAAGAAACTGTCTATTTCGGTCTAAAATCTATTTAATGTCCCAGGTTCCACAGATCTCTGAGTTTAAGTTGATTGAAGTTAAGTGTGATTAAACCCTTTGATATAAAGGAATCACCAGCGTGTAATGGTGCAGCTATCTGAGCCAATGTGCTACAAGGCTTTGTTAAATAAAAAACATTTGAACCGAGCATTAATCTGAAAACATCAGTATTTCTGTACAAACCAGCCCCCCACCCCCCTCCCCACCCCACCCTCCGCTTCTCCTCCCCCCCTCTACCCCTTTCCCTTCCCCTCCTGATTCCAAGCCGCCTGGCTGAGGAGGTCCTCAGGTGATGCTTCATTGGGCGGGGGATGATGGCCGAAACGCAGCTTGGATGGATACGGGAGAGGACGGTAACGTGCTCTGAGCCAGAAGCAAGATGTTGCTGCTGGCTCTCATGTTTGGTTGGCAATGGGGGTGCGGCACCTTGGGGTGCAGTGCCGCAGTCCAGGACCACTGGGAGCCCTCTGCCACCAGTATTCCTGACTAACAGCTCCAGGGCCTCCTCCATCCCTTCCATGTTATATCTTATTTGTTAGACAAAAACTCGGTGCCAATGATGTCCTTCGTGCTCAGTAAGCCTTTTGCTACTGGTGAATCTCCATCATTCCACGCACAGCAGCCAGACAAGCACACACCACAGCCATACACGCTTTCAGTCCCTCTGAGCTCCCTCTCTCTCTGTCTCCTCTTCTGCGCATGTGATGATGAACCTTGACCTCCTGAATCGCGGGAATCGAGCGGTGCAATGCCGTTACTAAGGACGGCCACACTTTACGGCAGAAGGTCAAAAAAATTTTACGCGACCGCTCATTTGATATCGCTCGCGTTAACGCCCATTTTCAAAAATGGAAACTAGGTGTTTTGAGAATGGACGAGAAGCCGGCGATCTGAAAACCCTTTTTTAACGCCCACACCGGAAATAATGCCCATTTTTGGGCGATAAGCACAAAAGTGGAGGTTCTCGCCCTATGATTTAAAAAAATAATCGTATCAAATGCGCATGTCATTGTGTCTCTGATCACACTATTGCACTCTTGTCCCTATACAGTTATGGGTATGTATCTTAGAAAGAATATCACCATGACAACAAAGAAATTGTGTTCAAAATGTTCCTATTATTTCATGCAAGTAAAGATGAATTTATTATGTTCAAAACTACACAAAACATGAATACCTCCTGCCCACTGTTCTCCACATACTCAGCTCTGAGAGAGACTGAAGGAAGTTCTACAATATATAACTTCATCACAATTTCTATTAAAATTGTTATACAGCATACCGTTAACCCACAAAAGCATTTAACCTATCCAAGTACAGACTGAGCGTGATATGGTGTGAAAAGCAATCCTCTTTGTGGACTGAGCCAGAATCATCAACTGTGACATGGCTCTGCATCAATAAAATATTACATTTATACTGAGTCCCACTTTTCTTATCCGGAGGTGTTGCAGGGTCAACACGACAGGCGACAAGGGGTGGGGAAAGAAAGAAGCTCCAATGTGATAGCTTATACGGCACTGTTTTCAATTAGTTGCTGAATTCTAAGCATTGACTCTGAGGGTAGAATTTGTGGAGTTTACACTGTTAGTCAATGTTCAGAGTCTATTTTGAATTTAACTGTGAAATGAGAGAATATTTAGCTCATGGTATGTTCCTCATGAAAAAAATAGGATTTAATAAATGTTGAAATTAATTTCCATTAAGCAGGAATTGTTGGAAGAGAAAATAAATTGCTCAGATTGGGAAGTGGTGTCATTGTAATTTTCCTATTGTGAGGCATGATAACATCACACACAAGTGGCACAACATTTTCTGAGACATCTTTGCAATTTGCAGGATACATTTCTATAAACCTCCACCCAAATAATTCACAAAACTAATGATGGTCTTTGAAATAAGGTTTCTGGATCATCCATGCCCAATATTGTTATATATGTAAATCTGTAAATAACTTGTTTAACCACCAGAGGGCTCATCCCCTGGAGTCCCAAGGGATCCCACAATCCCTTGGGAGCACCTGTACACAAGGAGGCCTCACAGGCTGGAGAGGCACTCTGGAGACCTATAATAAAGCACTACGGTCATACATTACTTTGAGCTTACAATATCTGGTCAGATTCTTTATTCAAGACATAACAACTGGCTCGAGATACAGATGACAAACCCCACCACAACAATGCAGAGAACCGTGGGCATCCTGGAGAAATTTTTGGAGGGAGATGATTGAGAAACCTTCGTGGAGTGACTCGACCAATACTTTGTGGCCAACGAGCAGGAAGGAGAAGCAAATGCTGCCAAACAAAGGGCGATCCTCCTCACCGTCCGTGCGGCACCAACGTATGGCCTCATGAAAAATCTGCTCGCTCCAGTGAAACTCACAGAGAAGTCATACGATGATTTGTGCACACTGGTCTGGGAGCATCTAAACCCAAAGGAAAGCGTTCTGATGGCGAGGTACCGGTTCTACATGTACAAGAGGTCTGAAGGCCAGGAAGTGGCGAGCCACATCGCCGAGCTAAGGCGCCTTGCAGGACATTGCGAATTTGAAGAACACTTGGAGCACATGCTTTGGGACTTCTTTGTACTTGGCATTGGCCATGAAGTAATACTTTGCAAACTTTTGATTGTAGAGACCCCAACCTTGAGTAAAGCCATAGCGATAGCCCAGGCGTTCATCGCCACCAGTGACAATACCAAACAAATCTCTCAGCACACAAGTGCTGCTGCAAGTACTGTGAACAAAGTAATGTTGTTTTCAAATAGTAACGAACAGGGCAGGACTCACATGCCTGCAGCTGCATTTCTGCAGATGTCTCAGAGTCCACCATCAAGGGTGGTGAATGCAAGGCCATTATCACCTTGTTGGCGCTGCGGAGGTGATCATCATTGCCATTCATGCCGCTTCAAAGGATACGTTTGCAAGGGCTTTGAAACAATGGGACACCTCCAACGTATGTGCAGGCGAGCTGCAAACCCTGCTAATCCTAAAAACCACCATGTTGCAGATCCACGGTGGATCACGACGAATCAGAGCCTCAGACTGAGGAGGCAGAGGTATATGGGGTGCACACATTTACCACAAAGTGTCCCTCGATAATGCTGAAGGTTGAATTAAATGGACTCCCGGTGTCAATGGAGCTGGACACGGACGCGAACCAGTCCATAACGAGCGAAAAGATTTTCGATAAATTGTGGTGCAGCAAGGCCTCAAGGCCAGTCCTGACTCCCATTCGTACTAAACTGAGAACGTATACAAAGAAACTGATTCCCGTAATCGACAGTGCTACATTAAAGGCCTCCTACGATGGAGCAGTGCACAATTTACAACTCTGGGTGGTACCGGGCGATGGCCCCACGCTGTTCAGCAGAAGCTGGCTAGGAAAGATACGCTGGAACTGGGACAGTGTCCGAGCGCTCTCGTCCATCGACGACACTTCATGTGCCCAGGTCCTCAACAAATTCCCATCGCTGTTCGAACCAGGCATTGGGAAGTTCCAAGGAGCAAAAGTGCCGATCCACTTGATTCCGGGGGCCCGACCCATCCATCACACGGCGAGAGCGGTACCGTACAAGATGAGAGAGAGGGTGGAGATCGAGCTGGACCGGCTGCAATGAGAGGGCATCATTTCGCCAATCGAATTCAATGAGTGGGTCAGTCTGATTGTTCCAGTCCTCAAGGAAGATGGCACCGTCATCAGAATCTGTGGTGATTACAAAGTAACTATCAATCATTTCTCCCTGCAGGATCAATACCCACTACCAAAGGCAGATGACCTATTTGCGATGCTGGCAGGAGGAAAAATGTTCACGAAGCTGGACTTGACCTCGGCCTACATGATGCAGGATCTGGAGGAATCATTGAAGGGCCTCACCTGCATCAACACGCACAAAGGTCTCTTTATTTACAATAGATGTCCATTTGGAATTCGATCAGCGGCGGCGATATCCCAGAGGAACATTGAAAACTTGCTGAAGTCGGTGCCGTGCACCGTGGTCTTCCAGGACGACATCTTGGTTACAGATCGGGACACCGTCGAGCACCTGTAGAACCTGGAGGAGGTTCTTAGTTGGCTTAATCGTGTGGGGCTCAGGTTAAAACGCCTGGCGACTGAAGTGAAGTTCCTTGGGAGAAGAATCGTGGCGGACGGCATGAGGCCCACTGATTCGAAGACGGAGGCAATCAAGAATGCACCGATACCACAGAATGTGACCGAGTTGTGGTCGTTTCGAGGACTCCCGAACTATGTTGATAACTTCTTACCGGGTCTTAGCACATTGTTAGAACCAACACACTCTTTTCTGCATAAAGGAGATCAATGGGTATGGGGTAAAAGCCAAGAAAATGCCTTTGAGAAAGCTAGGAAACTGTTATGCTCAAACAAATTGCTTGTGTTGTATGATCCATGTAAGCGTTTGGTACTAGCATGTGTTGCGTTGTGATACGGCATCGGGTGTGTATTGCAACAAGCTAATGAATCTGGGAAATTGCAACGGTTGCTTATGCATCCAAAAGTCTGTCTAAGGCTAAGAGGGCCTACAGCTTGATCGAAAAAAAGCGCTAGCGTGAGCTTATGGGGTAAAGAAAATGCATCAATATCTGTTGGGCTCAAATTTGAATTGGAAACCGACCATAAGCCACGAATATCTCTCTTTTCTGAAAGTAAGGGGATAAATACAAATGCATAGGGCCGCATCCAGAGATGGGCGCTAACGTTGTCCGCATACAACTACGCCATCCGCCACAGGCAAGGCACAGAAAACTGTGCCGATGCTCTCAGTAGGCTGCCATTGCCCACCACAGGGGTGGAGATGGCACAGCCCGCAGATTTAGTTATGGTAATGGAAGCATAACTAAAGCTCACGAGAGTGAGCAATCATCTGTTACCGCCTGGACGAGCCAGGACCCCTTACTGTCCTTAGTAAAAAACTGTGTGCTCCACGGGAGTTGGTCTAGTGTCCCGTTAGAGATGCAGGAGGAACTAGAGCTGTACCAGCGGTGCAGAGATGAAATGGCCATACAGGCAGACTGCCTCCTATGGGGTAATCGGGTAGTGGTTCCAAAAAAGGGCAGGGACACTTTCATTAGTGATCTCCACAGCACCCACCCAGGCATTGTAATGATGAAAGCGATAGCCAGATCCCACGTGTGGTGGCCCGGTATCGATACAGACTTAGAGTCCTGCATGCACAAATGTAGCACATGTTCACAGTTAAGCAATGCACCCAGGGAGGCGCAAGTTTATGGTCCTGGCCCTCCAAACCATGGTCCAGGGTCCATGTCGACTATGCAGGCCCATTCTTGGGAAAAATGTTCCTTGTGGTTGTAGATGCATACTCCAAATGGATTGAATGTGAGATAATGTCGGCAAGCACTTCCGCTGCCACCATTGAAAGCCTGCAGGCCATGTTTGCCATGCACTGCCTGCCTGATGTCCTTGTGAGTGACAATGGGCCATGCTTCACCAGTGCCGAGTTCAAAGAGCTCATGACCCGCAATGGGATCAAACATGTCACATCTGCCCCGTTTAAACCAGCATCCAATGGTCAGGCAGAGCGAGCAGTGCAAACAATCAAGCAGAGCTTGAAGAGGGTAACTGAAGGCTCACTGCAGACTCGCCTATCCCGAGTCCTGCTTAGTTACCGCACAAGACCCCACTCGCTCACTGCTTACCCGCTGAACTGCTCATGAAAAGGGCACTTAAGACAAGGCTCTCGTTAGTCCACCCTGATCTTCACAAACAGGTAGAGAGCAGGCGGCTTCAACAGAATACATATCATGATCGCACAAATGTGTCATGCAAAATCGAGATTAATGATCCTGTATTTGTGTTGAACTATGGACAAGGTCCCAAGTGGCTTCCCAGCACTGTCGTGGCCACAGAGGGGAGTAGGGAGTTTTTGGTCAAACTTTCAAATGGACCAACTGCAGAAAACACTTGGATCAGACCAAACTCAGATTCACCAACTATCCAGAACAACCCACAATAGACTCTACCTTTTTCGACCCTCCAACACACACTCAAGTGGAAACCGACCCAGCAGTTGACCACGAAGCAGAACCCATCACCTGCAACAGCCCAGCAGGACTCACCACACACAGCAGCTCTGCAAGGCCAGCTGCGCAGCAGCCCAGCGAGGGCCCAACAAACGACTCACCAAAACCAGCATTTGCACTGAGACGATCAACCAGGGAAAGGAAGGCCCCAGATCGACTCATGTTGTAAATAGTTACACTATTGACTTTGGGGGGTGAGTGCTGTTATAAATGTAAACCTGTAAATACCTTGTTTAACCACCAGAGGGCTCATCCCCTGGTGTCCCAAGGGATTCCACAATCCCTTGGGAACACCTGTACATAAGAAGGCCTCACAGGCTGGAGAGGCACTCTGAGATCTGTAATAAAGGACTACGGTCACACATTACTTTGAGCTTACAGTATCTGGTCAGATTCTTTATTCAAGACATAACAAATATGAACTAATAACAGTAGTAGTAATAATAATAATAGTAATAGATGATAATACCAACATTTTCTAATAATCTGCAGTAATTCTGAATCCTTTCTGTTTCCTTCCAGCTCGAAGATCTAAAAGGTAAAAATGTAAAATCTTTTGGAATTACAGACTTGATAAAAACGCGTAATACCCGAGCCATCACTGTCATAAACCTCCCAGTGTGGTAAGTATTAGAACGAAGAAAAACCCTCAAATATGTTTCACAAATAAATCAGAGCTTCCTGTCTATTGATTTAAGGACTCCAGTAGAGTTATACCGCACAGCTAGTTTGCAGTCTCCGCCTATTTCGGATCGGATCGGCAGGGAATTTGCTGTAACGATGTTATTGGCAATGATCGCCCTAAGTAAGAGCATTGATTGCCTTGATCACGAGAACCAATTCAAAGCCAAAATGTGCTGCGAAGCTCAGTATCATACACCATAGTGATAATAGTGATGGTCTAAGGGGTTTGAAGCTGTGCTACCACTCAGTGCTTCAATGCTGGGGATGTTGGCCTGATCGAGAACGCTAATGTTAGTGCGTCTGTCCTCCCAAGGGACCCGCAGAATCTTGCGAAGACATCTTTGGTGGCATTTCTCCAGTGACTTGAGGTGTCTACTGTACATGGTCCATGTTTCTGAGCCATACAGGAGGGCGGGTACCACCACAGCCCTGTAGACCATGAGCTTGGTGACAGTTTTGAGGGCCTGGTCTTCAAACACTCTTTTCCTCAGGTGGCCGAAGCTGCATTGGCGCACTGGAGGCCGTGTTGGATCTCATCGTCAATGCCTGCTCTTGTTGATAGGAGACACCCGAGATAAAGGAAGTAGTCCAAATTGTCCAGGGCCAAGCCATGGGGGGCAGTGCTGTGCGGCAAGGACAGGCTGGTGGAGGACCTTTATCTTACTGATGTTTAGCGTAAGCCCCATGCTTTCATACGCCTTAGCAAATACGTCGACTATGTCCTGGAATTCAGCCTCTGTATGTGCGCAGACGCAGGCGTCATCCGCGTACTGTTGCTCAATGACAGAGATTGGGGTGGTCTTGGACCTGATTTGGAGATGGCGAAGGTTGAACTGGTTCCCACTGGTTCTGTAGTTTAGTTCCACTCCAGCGGGGAGCTTGTCGACTGTGAGGTGGAGCATGGCAGCGAGAAATATTGAGAAGAGGGTTGGGGCGATGACGCAGCCCTGCTTGACCCCGGTCTGGACGTGGTTTGGGTCTGTGAAGGATCCGTTGATAAGGATCACAGCCTGCATGTCATCGTGGAGCAGGCGGAGGATGGTAATGTACTTTTGGGGGCATCTGAAACGGAGGAGGACGCTCCATAGACCCTCACGGTTGACAGTGTCAAAGGCCTTTGTAAGGTCGAAGAAGACCATGTATAAGGGCTGGCGCTGTTGCCTGCATTTTTTCTGCAGCTGTCGCGCTGCAAAAATCAGGCGCCCTACTCGGATCTCCTTCACGGCAAATGAGCCAAAGTGGGCAGCGGAAACGTTACAAGGACACCCTCAAAGCCTCCCTGATAAAGTGCAACATCCCCACTGACACCTGGGAGTCCCTGGCCAAAGACCATCCTAAGTGGAGGAAGTGCATCCGGGGGGGGGGGCTGAGCACCGCTATACTCATCGCTGAGAGCATGCAAAAATCAAGTGCACGCCACGGAAAGAGCGTGCGGCAAACCAGTCACGCCCACCCCTTCCCTTAACGACTATCTGTCCCACCAGTGACAGAGACTGTGGTTCTCATATTGAACTGTACAGTCACCTAAGAACTCATGTTAAGAGTGGAAGCAAGTCTTCCTTGATTCCGATGGACTGCCTATGATGATGATCACTCAGAACCGGGCCAGTTGTATACACAGGTCAGTTTTAACTGAAGAAAGCGGCACAACTGCTCAATGCTGTCTTATTGCTGTTTATAAAATAGAAGGAAAAGTGAAAAAAGAAAGAATGATACAGCAGTGAAGGAGGCCATTTGTCCCATCGTGCTGTACTGGCTCTTTGAAAGAGCTATCCAATTACATAAGAACATAAAAAATAGGAACAGGAGTAGGCCCTGCGAGCCTGTTCCGCCATTTAATAAGATCATGGCTGATCTGATCCTATACTCAGCTCCACTTCCCCGCTCGCTCCCCATAACCCTTTATCCCCTTGTCGTTTAAGAAACTGTCTATTTCTGTCTTAAATGTATTCACTGTCCCAGCTGCCACAGCTCTCTGAGGCAGCAAATTCCACAGGTTTACGACCTTCTGAGAGAAGAAATTTCTCCTCATCTCTGTTTTAAATGGGTGGCCCCTTATTCTAAGATCATGCCCTGTAGTTCTAGTCTCCCCATCAGTGGAAACATCCTCTCTGCATCCACCTTGTCAAGCCCCCTCATAATCTTATACGTTTTGATAAGATCACCTGAATTCCAATGAGTAGAGGCCCAGCCTACTCAACCTTTCCTCATAAGTCAACCCCCTCATCCCCGGAATCAACCGAGTGAACCTTCGCTGAACTGCCTCCAAAGCAAGTATATCCTTGCGGAAATATGGAAACCAAAACTGCACGCAGTATTCCAGGTGTGACTTCACCAATATTTTATATAGCTGTAGCAAGATTACCCTGATTTTATACTCCATCCCCTTTGCAATAAAGGCCAAGATACTATTGGCCTTGCTGATCACTTGCTGTACCTGCATGCTATCCTTTTGCATTTCATGCACAAGTACCCCCAGGTCCCGCTGTACTGCGGCACTTTGCAATCTTTCTCCATTGAAATAATAAATTGCTTTTTGATTTTTTTTCTGCCAAAATGCATGACCTCACATTTTCCAACATTATAGTCCATCTGCCAAAGTTTTGCCCATTCACTTAGCCTGCCTGTGTCCTTTTAAGATTTTTTGTGTCCTCCTCACGCATTGTTTTTCCTCCCATCTTTGTATCGTCATCAAATTTGGCTACAATTCACTCAGTCCCTTCTTCCAAGTCATTAAGATAGATTGTAAATAGTTGGGGTCCCAGCACTGATCCCTGCGGCACCCCACTAGTAACTGTTTGCCAACAGAGAATGAACCATTGATACCAACTCTCTGTTCTCTGTTAGTTAGCCAGTCCTCTATCCATGCTAATATATTCCCAACCCCATGAACTTTTATCTTGTGCAGTAACCTTTTATGTGGCACCTTGTCAAATGTCTTCTGGAAGTCAAAATACACCACATTCACTGGTTCCCCTTTATCCACCCTGTCTGTTACATCCTCGAAGAACTCCAGCAAATTTGTCAAACATGACTTCCCCTTCATAAATCCATGCTGATTCTGCCTAACCGAATTTTGCTTTTACAAATGTCCTGCTACTGCTTCTTTAATAATAGACTCAAACATTTTCCCAACCACAGATGTTAGGCTAACTAGTCTATAGTTTCTTGCTTTTTTTCCACTCCTCTGCTCTATCCCCATAGCCCAGCAAATTTTTCTTTTTCAGGTATTTATCCAGTTTCCTTTTGAAACTTATTTTTGAATCTGCTTCCACCACCTTTTCAGGCAGTGCATTCCAGATCATAATAACTCGCTACATATAAAAATCTTTCTGTATGTCACCTTTTGGAGACCTCTATCCAATCTTCCCTTAACCTTCTCTAAGGAGAACAACACCAGTTTCTCTTGTCTCTCCACGTAACTGAAGTCGTTTATCACTGGTATTATAGAAACAATCACATTTACAGCGCAGAAGGAGGCCGTTTCGGCCCATTGTGTCCACGCGGCTGACAAAGAGCCACACGGCCCTCGGTCAGCAGCCCTGAAGCTTACATATAAACCTATGAAAAATGGCGGAAAGGTGAAGAGCACCCAGCCCAATCAATCCGCCCCACACAACTGCGTCACCCTTTACACTGAAACATTCTACACTCCACCTCAACTGGAGCCATGTGATCTCCTGGGAGAGGCAAAAACCCAGGCCAATTGGGGGAAAAAAAATCTGGGAAAATTCCTCTCTGACCCATCCAGGCGATCGAAACTAGTCCAGGAGATCACCCTGGCCGTATTCGATTGCCTGCAGTACTTACCATCATATCTGCGCCAGCCAAAAAGAGGATATCCAGACTAATCCTAATTACCAGCTCTAGGTCCGTAACCCTGCAGTTTACACCATTTTAAATGCCCATCCAAGTACCTTTTAAATGTGGTGAGGGTTTCTATATCCACCACCTTTCCAGGCAGTGAGTTCCCGACCCCCACAACCCTCTGGGTAAAGAAGCCCCCCCTCAAATCCCCTCTGAACCTTCCATCAACCACCTTAAAACTATGCCCATTCTCATTCTAGTAAATCTCCTCTGCACTCTCTCTAAAGCCTTGACATCCTTCCTTCAGTGTGGTACCCAGAATTGGCCACAATACTCTAGCTGGGGTCTAACCAGTGTTTTATAAAGGTTTACAATAACTTCCTTGCTTTTGTACTTAATGCCTCTATTTATAAAGCCTAGGATCCCATGTGCCTTTCTAACAGCCTTCTCAACTTGTCCTGCCATCTTCAAAAACATTTTTTATTCTTTTATGGGATGAGGGCATCGCTGGCAAAGCCGGCATTTATTGCTCATCCCTAATTGCCCTTGAGTAGTGGTGGTGAGCTGCTTTCTTGAATTGCTGCATTCCGTGAGGTGAAGATATTCAAACAGTGCTGTTGGTACGGAGCAATGTTCCTGGTGAGTTGCGTGCGTGGCCATGTATTCATCTGCAAGGTTCCGCGCACTCACCGGCTATTGCGTTATAAATACCACGCATGAAAAAGTTCGACTGCATAAGGCAGAGAAACAAATCCAGGGCGTTATTTAAAGGGAGTTGCAGCCGGGACTCAGAGGTCTTGGTCAGTGCTGCATTTGATGTTCGCACAGACAGTCGGGTGTTGGCATCGTACTGCTATTGACTCGTCAGATTCAATACTAGTATCTCGGAGATATTCCTGGGTTCGATATCGGAAAAATGTGAAAGTTGCATTTCGCTGTGATCTCTGCAAACTTGTGGGGGCAGTGATCGCACACCACGTGTCCTACGGCAATTACTTTAAAGGCGCCAGCAGCAGGGACAGCTTAGGGCAAATGTGGATCCTCCCCAGAGGAGACACCCCAGATGGCGGATAAGGAGGCCATACAGACGCAGGCTTTACCGTGCTCATTACTCTTATCTTGAGATGTCGAGGAGCACTGCTTAAGAAGGTTGAGGCTCTGCAAGGAGGTGGTCACGGACTTTGCAACCTTCTGCAGACATACCTGGCAGCTGACATTGGTACCAGAACCGCGAGTGAAAGTGACAGTAGCACTCAACTTCTATGCTGCCGGCTCCTTCCAGTCTCATGTAGGCGATATATGCAACATCTCTCAGTTTGCTTAACATTGCTGCAATCACCAGGTTCTCTACAGCAAACAAACAGACTACATCAAGTTCAGCATCTCCAGGGAACATCTGGATGAGCGCTCCCGTGACTTCGCAATAGTATGCTTCCCCATGGTTCAGGTGGCCATCGATTGATCTCATCTGGCATTGCAGGCCCCATCTCACCTGGCCAGTCTCTTCACCTGGCCATCTGCAGAAGACATTTCGCCCCACCCTCCAAACCTCCGTGCATACAAGTGGCAACACAAGATTGTGACAAATGAAACAAATTTTTATTTACAGAAAACACCATAGTGTGCTGCAAACAATAATTGAAACCAGTCTCCTTGAAACATTATCACCCACATGCACGTGGAACTATTTACATTACTTCATCATGGAACAAGGTCAGCATCTGTGGTCAGCATCACACAATTATTTATTGGCTCATCCAACTGCAACTATTTATATTAGTTCACATTCGAGCAAGGTCTTAGAGAGGGTACAGAAGCGATTTGCTAGAATGATTCCAGGAATGAGGGAATACAGTTATGTGAATAGACCAGAGAAGCTGGGGTTGTTCTCCTTGAAGCAGAGGAGATTTAACTGAGGTGCTTAAAATATCGAAGAGTTCAGATAAAGTAAAGATCTTTTTCCAATGGCGGACGGGTGGATAACAATAGGGCACAGATTTAAGGTGATATGCAAAAAAAACAGAGGTGTCATGAGGAAAAAAAAATGACGCAACATGTGTTTAGGATTTGGAATGCATTGCCTGATAGGGTGTTGGATACAGATTCAATAGTGGCCTTCAAAAGGGAATTGGTTAAATACTTGAAGGAGAAAAAATTGCAGGGATATGGTGTTGGAGTGGATTTTTGGACATAGCAAAGCATGATGGGGTAAGCCAACTATCTGCCTTTCCACGAAATGAACTTTGTACCAAGAAGCCTATCTGCTGTCCCTGATATGAACTCTGCAGCAACAAGTGATTCCTGGCCAGGTGCAGGCCACTGTTTCATAGAAAGCTTTGCAACAGAATAACTAACCACAAAAGAAGATACAAAGGAAGGGCCCCCAAACTCGCGCCATGCTATCAGGTTTCACTAGGACTAAAAAGTTGTATGTAAATGAATTGCGTTGCCATATGGATTGATTGGTTGTATGTAAATGAATTGCGTTGCCATATGGATTGATTGGTTGTATGTAATGAATTTAAATGATTGTATTCCACCCCCTGTAAACTGCTTATAACCCCGTGGCACAAGGCACTCAGGGAGAAGGTGTTCGCAGATCACGGGATCTCAACTCTTCTCCCAGAGCTCTGTTAGCAATAAAGTTGTCTCTCTTACTTTACTAGAGTCTATGTGAATTTATTTTCATTAACAAATTGGCGTCATGAACAGGATACCGCAGAGCTGGATAGTCGTATGACCCAGTAGAACGGGATAGTAGTCAATTTCTGACCACCCAGAAATTATACTGGGGGAAGCGGCTGGCCGGCGAAGTGGTATCAAACAAATAAAATAGATTAAGTGAGGAAAGAGACATAACTTGATAGTATGTGATAGTATGTGATAAGAGTTAAGAAATTCAGACTGTAGTGGTGTACAACGCAGACTGAAAGTAAAGTAATTAGTGATGCGGGGGTTGGTTATTTTAGTCCAATGTTCATAGAAGGTGATATTGAAATCAGTGCAGAAGGGAGCTGATCACTCCAACCAAGAGCCGAACTCCGGTGGTAAGGAAACATGTTAATCTTCGCGAGCAAGACAAGAGGTCTCTGCGAGGTGAATCGTGGCCGTGAGTATTTAAGTTCGGAAATTCCATAAACTAAAGGGGAATACAGGAACATAGAGTAAACATCTTCAATGACAGGTAAGGAAACGGATGTAAAATGTGGACCGCCCGGGTCCCTAATTAACTCTTACATGACCGATCGACAAGTCTTAATGAAAAATATGCAGAAAGACGGCTGGGATGTATCCCAGACATTAGAACAACAACGAAATTGGATGGCAAAACAAAAGAAAGATAAATCCAAAAAGGCCGGAGTATTACTAGTACATCAGTTAGAAGGACTAATTGAGCAAGTAAAGGACGTTAGAGAGAAAAGGGAAGAGAAAAGTAAACAATTAAGTCAGGCACAAGGAAAATGTAGGGAATGGGAAAAGAAATGCCTGGCGTTAGAACAACAGATTCAGAACCGTTCCCAATGGGTGGGGAGAAACAGCCTCACTGCCCCCTTACGAAGATTACCAAGGTGAGGCAACAGCCCCGGGTCTAGAAACCTTCCCAGCGCGCCAGTCACCAGGGGAGGGACTGCAGCGAATCCCACTGCAACCTATAAACCATTTACCCCCGGCGAGAGACAGCAGATAATGGCATCCCTGGGTAAATTATAACCCCGGTGTGCGAATACCAAATTTTGGGCAGAGCTGGATACAGTTTGGGTGGGCCACCAACTACACCTCAGAGATATCCACCAACTAGTCCGAGCGGCTTGCCCGGCAGATCGGTGGAGAGTAGTGGCCGGAGGAGCCGTGGTAGCAGCCAATGCCGACTTTTCAGAGGGACGTTGGACACACGCGGTACCTTTAACCATTGAAGTAGATGGTCAACAGGCGGCCTTTGGCCCTTTTAAAACTGAGATCCAACGAGTTTTAGGTAATGCCCCTACTAATTGGAGTAAAATTACTACAACCAAACAACAAAAGGGGGAAGGAGCCTCAGAGTATGGGGAACGATTATTCCAGATATATCAAGAATGCTCTGGACAGGGAAACCCGGGCCGTGGCGACCGAGCATTTATCCAGGCATTTAAGGACGGACTATCCGCTGCACACCAGACCATTATAAAAATGGGAGTAATTGTAACCCAGGATTATGATGAACTGGTCGAGTGGGCTAGTGGCGTCCAGGGAGGGGGCGATGAAAAATCCCAAACAAAGATAAAACAAGAAAGGGTTTTTGCAGCAGGGACGGGGAGAGGACAGAAAAAGGGGACATGCCATAACTGCGGGAAGGTGGGTCACTTTGCCAAAGAATGTAAGGGGAAACGCATGGAAAAACAATGCACATATTACGGCAAAAAGGGACATTTAGACGTGACCTGCTATAGTAAAAATGGCTATCCTAATAAGGCAAGGACCCTGTCAGAACAGGAATACCAGCAGTGGCAGGAGTACAAAGCCACCCTGTGATGCCCGGCGGCCCCTGTACAAAGTAAAAAGGAGGAAAGGATATATGTGTCTGCACTAGTAGGGGGCTGACAGTGTGAGATGCTAGTGGACATTGGAGCCGCAATATCCATTACCAATCTACCCCTTCCCGTAACCAACAAAAAGGCTTTAATAAACAGAATTGATGGACGGCCAACACCGGCCTACCTGAGCACCACCCAAGTGGTGGAAATTGATAATTTATGTATACCCATGAGATTTTACGTATGCAAGAATCGTGAGGGAATAATATTGGAGAATGATGTAATGAAGGAATTTCAGGCCCTGATTGATTGGCAAGAGGAAATTAACATGGCCAAAGGCAGATGGCAGTAAGGGAGATTTGGGACAGATAGCTCACCATATGGAAAGTTTAGGTGTAGCAACCGGCACAAAAACCAACTGGCATACCGAGACTGGAGGATATGGCGGCATTTGTGCCTCTGTGCCCGGGGTTTGGGCACAGACAAAATTGAATACCGGAAAGGCGGACATGGACCCTATTAAGGTCCCTGGACCATCTCATAAACCACACCGGCAATACCCTATAAGACCCGAAGCCAGAACAGCAGTTGTAGAAATAGTAAAGGGACTAGTGGAAAAAGGTATCTTAAGAGAAACTGTTAGCACCACTAACTCCCCAACATGGCCAGTAGGGAAGCCAGATGGGAGTTATAGACTAACCATTGACTACACTGCCCGTAATAAGGTCACCCCCAAACTATACCCGATAGTGGCCAGTCCCTCCACAATCCTTAATGGATTATCCCCTGAACATAAAATCTTTACAGTCCTGGACATAGCCAATGGCTTCTGGGCACTTCCCCTCGACCCAGAATCACAAGAGAAATTCGTCTTCACGGTGGAGGATAAACAATATACTTGGACCCGATTACCACAAGGGTTCCATAATAGTCCTGCCAGATTCCACCGAGTCATAGAAACATAGAAACATAGAAAATAGGTGCAGGAGTAGGCCATTCAGCCCTTCTAGCCTGCACCGCCATTCAATTAGTTCATGGCTGAACATGCAACTTCAGTACCCACTTCATGAGCGACGTACTAAAACAAGTAGAAGTACCGGCAGGAAATAGTATTTTACAATATGTCGACAACATATTAATAGCTTCAGAAACCAAGGAGGGACATCAGGCAACCCTATACTTGGTGTTACAAGCTTTGGAGATGGCAGACCTTAAGGTCAACCCCAAGAAAGCCCAGGTAGGGAAAACCCAAGTCCTGTACCTAGGGTACTGCCTTTCAAAGGGGTTGAAAGAAATGCCCTCGGATAGGAAAAAGGCTGTCAAGGACATGCCTAGACCAGTAACGGTAAGGGGGGTGAGGAAGGTACTGGGTCTCTTTAATTACAGCCGGAACTTTATCCCTGAGTTTGCAAAGATTGCCGAGCCTATACAAAGACTAGTAAAGGGAGGAAAACCGGCCCTCGACCTTATAGAGTGGGGCCCTGAACAAGAACAGGCGTATAGTAAACTCAAGTCAGAACTAGTCTCCGCACCTGGATTGGGACTGCCTGACATGGGTAAAGTTTTCCACATCCACTGTAACAATGAAGGTGGGTTCTATACAGCTGTGGTCACCCAAGATCACGGGGATAAAAGGAGACCTATAGCCTATTACTCCACCACCGAAGGTCCGTGGTGACCGGATTATCCAGATGTATAGCTGCACTAGACTGCGCAGCTTGGGCAGTAAAAATAAGTGAGCCCGTGGTAATGACCGGAAACATCATTCTCCACACCAAACACATATTGGTAGAAATGTTAAACACAGGAAAACTGAGAACCGTTTCTAATATGAGACGGGCAAAGTGGGAAGCAGTCCTCTTGCCACCCAACAAAGCAGTAACTATAATTAGAGATGTAGGGGAAAACCCCGTGGAGGGCATAGTGCAAGAGGGAGAGCCCCACGATTGCGGGGACATGGATGTGGACATGGAAGAGGATAGAATAAAAGACACGCCCCTTCAACCCGCAGAACAAACCTTGTTTGTGGACGGCTCGCGAAAATACGTAGAGGGACTACCTCGTACCGGATGGGCCGTAGTTAACCAGGATCGAGAGTCAGTCGAATCAGGGAGAATTAATGGGGGGTCGTCAGCTCAGGTGGCAGAATTGGTAGCCCTCACCCGGGCACTGGAACTATCAGAGGGTAAGATCGTTAATATCTATACGGACAGTAGATATGCATTAGGGGTAGTACACGATTATATGACAGCATGGGGGAGAAGGGGTTTTATCACAACCAGCGGACATCCCATAAAACACCAACTGAGAATAGAAGCTCTCTTAGCAGCCAGTAATAAACCAAAACAGGTAGCGGTCATTAAAATTAAAGCCCACCAAAGGGAGCCGGACCGAACCAGTCCAGATTGGCTGAGTCACCAGGGAAATCAAGCTGTGGACTTAGCTGCACAAGAGGCATTAGAACAAGAGGAGTGTGAGGAAGCCTCAGTCAGCGCCGCTGGGGTCCGAGACGAACAGATAAGTATCGAGACACTACACCAGGACACTTCTGAGGAAGAAAGGGGTATGTGGACAAAGCAGGGCGCAACGCAAGGAAAGGATAATGTTTGGAGACAAAACGACAAGGTAATGGTGCCTGAATGCATACAGAATACCTTATTGGAGTTGCACCATGGCCTGTCCCATTCGGGACGAAAGGCCATGACCGGGAGTCTTGGAAGAGATTGGTGGTGGAAGGGGATGGGGAGAGATATTGCCAAACATTGCCATCGATGCGTTACGTGCGCACAATATAATCCAGGCAGGCCCATTAAAATTAAAATGAGACACCAGCCCCGTCCACGGGGGCCATGAGAACATTTACAAATTGCCCCCATCCCATGGAAAAAGATATTGCCGAGTGATTATAGATCAATTTACCCGGTGGGTGGAAGCTTTCCCCACACGTGATTGCACTGCCTCAACAGTGGCAAGGATATTGACCGAGCAGGTGATTCCCCAATGGGGAGTGCCTCTTCAGATCGATTCTGACCAAGGCACCCACTTCACCGGGAAGATTGTAAAAACAGTATGCCAGCTAATGGGCATAAAACAAATATTCCACATCCCCTACCACTCGCAGAGTTCTGGAATGGTAGAACGCATGAACCGTACCCTTAAGAACGCCCTGGCCAAGGCCATGCAAACGTCAGGAAGAACGTGGACAGAAGTATTACCTATTATATTAATGAAGTTAAGAGCCATGGTAAACTGGACAACCGGATTAACCCCTTGTGAACTAATGACTGGAAGGGTGATGCAATTCCCAGAAAGCATCATAACAGGTGGGGCCAATGTAGGCCCATTAAAAGACAAAATTAAATGGTATGTTTTGGAACTAAGCACTCAACTCAAAGGGATGCGTAAATTAGTAAGAGACAATCAGGAAGAGAGAGACGCTTAAAAAGAGCTTGAAAGGCTCCCTGACGTCCCGATGGCGGGACATCGCGTCATGGTAAAAACATTACCTGAAAAACCAGGGTTTGCACCAAAATGGAATGGCCCATATGAGGTCATAATCAGTGGAGACACCTGTGCCTGTCTGGACATAAGAGGGAAGAGTGTATGGAAACATTGGACCCAGTTGAAATTGTACAAAGAAACTAATGAGTAAACATAAGACATGTGATTCACGATAATGTAACCAGGATTCTTGTTTATGCACCCCGAACAGGTGTCAACTGCAAGCAAGTCCAAATTACGGCTACTGCTAATGTGTAAATATTGTATTGTTTGAGCGTAACAAACATGTCTAAGATAGCGTATATAATCGCGTTACTCTCTGTTGTCACGGTTGTAAAGCTAATAGGATTAGAAGATAACTTGTTTTTCAAGACCCATATACGTTTACACGGCAATCAAACCGCGTGTTACCCACTAGCCCAATCAGTAGAGGCCCTGTTTGTGGCCACCCCTGGGTGGACCCCCTGTGACTTATATACGGCGGATACCTCGGGAAAGAGCGGGGGACTCACTGGATTGCTCTTCAAAAGAGGTGATGCAGACTTGATGGGCCGAATGGCCTCATTCTGTGCTGTTCTGTTCTATGATTCTATGATTTTATGTTGACAATGTAGAAATAAGGCAATTATGCATTTCAAAACAATTTATTTAATTGTGCTAGTGCAATAAGAATTTTTCTACAAACATTAGTGGATGTGGCTAAAACAGTGTCACAGTAGCCACATGTGACTAGTCAGCAATTTCTATTGGATAACAATGTTATAAATGAGAAAATCCAGCAAAGCAAAATTTGAAAAAGTGGGGTGTATTTAAAAAAAAAAAAGTTTTACAAGAATTCACTGTTTTGTTGCAGGATGATTCTAGCAATTGGATACTATGGGCTGATTTTGAACACACCCAATCTCCATGGTGATGACTATTTGAACTGTTTCTTATTTGGTGCCAGCGAGATTCCAGCCTACGTAGCAACTTGGATTTTTCTCCAGAAGTTGCCCCGCAAGTTTACCCTTTCAGGCACACTTTTATTTGGTGGAGGTGTCCTGTTCTTCATCCAGCTCGTACCTTCAAGTAAATTATTACAGTGCATCTAGAATTATCTTAGCCTGTCTTCTGTTAACAAACATTTTAAAGCAGCATTTCATGATAAATTGAAATACACAGCTGGTGTCATCCTGCAAAGGTTTTGCATTCTGGCTCACTGTGCCTGCTCCGCCATTTAATATCATCATGGCTGATCCAATCATGAACTCAGGTCCATTTCCCTGCCCACTCCCCATAACCCCTTATTCCCTTATCGGGTAAGAAACTGTCTAGCTCTGTCTTAAATTTGTTCGATGACCCAGCTTTCAAAGCTCTCTTTCCCATCCATCACAACTTCATTGATCTTAGCCGTGCTGTAAGGATGAGGTGCTAGGCCTATCTTCTATCCTTCCACCAGTGGAAAGATGGTGGTAGCATCCAAAATGGTGGGCAATGACCTACAGACATCACTTTGTGCATCGGGCCGACCATTGGGCTGCCAGAGCAGTCAGACAGCAGGCCTGTTTAACATGAAAATTGGGGTTCTATGACATCAATGGGACCTGAATGCCCTTCTTGCCCTGTGCACACTCTGACCAGTGGACGTGGGCAGCTCGGCTGAAGAGGATCCGTGTGGAGCAGCTGAAACTCACTTTGATTTTGTCGCAACGTGTTCTTAATCTATGAAATACATTATGTTGTGCATTAAATCTATATTGTGTAAACTTACTGGTGCATTCACAACTCCCCCGGCCCCAGACCTCCCCCCCCACCCCACCCGCCCCTACCATCACTGCCCCCCACTGCCCCTTGCAGTAAATACATGTGATATCTGTTTTCTTGGGAGAATTAAGAACATAAGAAATAGAAGCAGGAGTAGGCCATACGGCACCTCGAGCCTGCTCCGCCATTTAATACAATCATGGCTGATCCGATCATGGACTCAGGTCCATTTCCCTGCCTACTCCCCATAACCCCTTATTCCCTTATCGGTTAAGAAACTGTCTAGCTCTGTCTTAAATTTGTTCAATGACCCAGCTTTCAAAGCTCTCTGAGGCAGTGAATTCCACAGATTTACAACCCTCTGAGAGAAAAAATTCCTCCTCATCTCAGTTTTAAACGGGCGGTCGCTTATTCTAAGCTTATGCACCCTCGTTCTAGTCTCCCTTATCAGTGGAAACATCCTCTCTGCATCCACCTTGTCAAGCCCCCTCATAATCTTATATGTTTCGATAAGATTACCTCTCATCCTTCTGAATTCCAGTAGAGGCCCAACCTACTCAGCCTTTCCTCATAAGTCAACCCCCTCATCTCCGGAATCAACCTAATGAACCTTCTCTGAACTGTCTCCAAAGCAAGCATAACCATTCTTAAATATGGAAACCAAAACTGCATGCAGTATTCCAGGTGTGGCCTCAGCAATACCCTGTATAACTGTACCAAGACTTCCTTACTTTTAAACTCCATCCCCTTTGCAATAAAGGCCAAGATTCCATTGGCCTTCCTGATCACTTGTATCTCCATACTAAACTTTTGTATATCATGCACAAGTACCCCCAGGTCCCGCTGTGCTGCAGCAATTTGAAATTTTCCTCCATTTAAATAATAACTTGCTCTTTGATTTTTTTTCTGCCAAAGTGCATGACCACACACTTTCCAACATTATACACCAACTGCCAAATTTTTGCCCACTCACTTAGCCTGTGTCTATGTCTTTTTGCAGATTTTTTGTGTCCTCCTCACACATTGCTTTTCCTTCCATCTTTGTATCGTCAGCAAACTTGGCTACCTTACACTCGGTCCCATCTTCCAAGTCATTAATATAGATTTTAAATAGTTGGGGTCACAGTACTGATCCCTACGGCATCCCACTAGTTACTGATTGCCAACCCGAGAATGAATCATTTATCCCGACTCTCTGTTTTCTGTGAGTTAGCTAATCCTCTATCCATGCTAATACATAACCCCCAACCCCGTGAACTTTTATCTTGTGCTGTAACCTTTTATGTGGCATCTTGTCAAATGTCTTCTCGAAGTCCAAATACACCACATCCACTGGTTCCCCTTTATCCACCCTGTTCGTTACATATTCAAAGAATTTATAGCAAATTTGTCAAACATGACTTCCCTTTCATAAATCCATGCTGACTCTGCCTGACTGAATTATGTTTTTCCAAATGTCCTGCTACTGCTTCTTTAATAATGGACCCCAACATTTTCCCAACCACAGATGTTAGGCTGACTGGTCTATAATTTCCTACTTTTTGTCTGCCACCTTTTTTAAATAGGGGCATTACATTTGCAGTTTTTCAATCTGCTGGGACCTCCCCAGAATCCAGGGAATTTGGTAAATTACAACCAATGCATCCACTATCCCTGCCGCTACTTCTCTTAAGACCCTAGGATGCAAGCCATCAGGTCCAGAGGATTTTTCCACCTTTAGTCCTATTATTTAATGAGTACCACCTCCTGAGTGATTATGATTGTGTTAAGTTCCTCCCCCGCTCTATAGCCCCTTGACTATCCACTGTTGGGATATTGTTAGTGGCCTCTACCGTAAAGATTGATACAAAATATTTAGAGTTTCTGCCATCTCTATGTTCCCATTACTAATACCCCGGTCTCGTCCTCTAAAGGACCAACATTTACTTTAGCCACTCTTTTTTTTTTCATATACCTATAGAAACTCTTGCTATCTGTTTTTATACTTTGTGCTAGTTTACTTTCATAATCTAGCTTCCCTTCCTTCATTATTTTTTTAGTCATTCTTTGCTGGCTTTTAAAAGTTTCCCAATCTTCTGTCCTCCCACTAGTTTTGGCCACTTTGTATGTCCTTGTTTTTAATTGGATACCGTCCTTATTTCTTTAGTTATCTACGGATGGCTATCTTTTCTTTTACACCTTTTCCTCCTCACTGGAATTTATTTTTCTTAAGAGTTGTGAAATATCTCCTTAAATATATGCCATTGTTCATGAACTGTCCTACACTTTAATCTATTTTCCCAGTCCACTTTAACCAACTTTGCCCTCATATCTTTGTAGTCTCCTTTATTTAAGCTTCGTACGCTGGTTTGAGATCCAACTTTCTCACCCTCCATCTGAATTTGAAATTCAACAATGCTATGATCACTCATTCCGAGGGGATCCTTTACAAGGAGATTGTTTATTAATCCTGTCTCATTACACAGGACCAGATCTAAGATAGCCTGCCCCCTGGTTGGTTCCGTTACATACTGCTCAAGGAATCTGTCCCTTATGCACTCTATGAACTCTTCCTCAAGGCTATCCAGACCAATTTGAGTTGTCCATTCAATATAGAGGTTAAAATCACCCTTGATTATTGCTGTTCCCTTTTTACAAGCCCCCACTATTTCCTGATTTATACTCCAACCAACAGAGTTGCTACTTTTAGGGGCCTATTGACTATGCCCACCAGTGACTTTTCCCCTTATTATCCTTATCTCCAACCAAACTGTTTCAACATCCTGATCATTTGAGCCAATATCATTTCTATCTATTGCAGTGATTCCATCCTTTGTCAACAGAGCTACCCCACCTCCTTTTCCTGGCTGTCTGTCCTTCCGGATTGTCAAGTACCCCTGAATATTTAGTTCCCAGTCCTGGTCACCTTGCAACCACATCTCTGTAATGGCTATCAGATCATACTGATTTGTATCCATTTGTGCTGTCAACTCATCTGTTTTGTTACGAATGCTATGTGCATTTCGACAAAGAGCCTTTAAATTTTCTTTTTTACCCTTTTTTCCTGCTTATTTCCTCTCTCCTTCAAATTCACTTTCTTTATTTTTGCTTTCTAATTTCAGCTTTACTCCCCTTCCTACTGAATCTATTTTCAGGTTCCAATACCCCTGCCAAGCTAGTTTAAACCCTCCCCAACAGCACTAGCAAACATCCCCACGAGATATTGGTCCCGGTTCTGTTGAGGTGCAACCTGTCCAACTTGTACAGGTCCCACGTCCCCCAGAGGCGGTCCCAATGCCTCAGGAAACTAAAGCCCTCCTGCCTGCACCATCTCTCCAGCCACACATTCATCTGCTCAAACCTCCTATTTCTGTACTCACTAGCATGTGGCACCGAGAGTAATGCGGAGATTGCTAACTTTGAGGTCTTGATTTTTAATTTCTCTCCGAGCTCCCTAAACTCTGCTTGCAGGACATCATCCCTCTTTCTACCTATGTCATTGGTCCCGAAATGGACCACGACCTCTGGTTGTTCACCCTTTCCCCCCAGAATGCCTTGCAGCCACTCGGTGATATCCTTGACCCTGACACCAGGGAGGCAACATACCATCCTAGAGTCACGTCTGTGGCCGCAGAAACGCCCGTCTGCTCCCCTGACCATCGAATCCACTACCACTATAGCTCTTCTATTCTTCTTCCTCCCCACCCCCCTGTGCAGCTGAGCACCCGTAGTGCCATGGATTGGCTCTGGCTGCACTCCCCAGAGTCACCATCGCCCTCACTGGTACTCAGAACAGAGTACCGGTTGGAGAGCGAGATGGACTCAGGGGACTCCTGCACTACCAGCCTAGTCCTCCTCTTCTGTCGGATGGCCACCCAATCCTTCTCTGCCTGCACACTCTTAAGATGCGGGGTGACCACCTCTAGAAACATGCTATCCACGTAGCTCTCAGTCTCGCGGATGCACCGCAGTGACTCCAACCACCGCTCAAGCTCCAAAACACGGAGCTCGAGTTGGTGCAGCTAGAGACACCTCCTGCACACGTGATCGTCCCGGCTGCATGAAGCATCCAGGATTTCCCACGTGCCACAGGATATGCAATCCACGGTACTGAGCTGCCCTGCCATCCCTCTAGTTACACTTGGAACTATCAAGTAGAACTAAACTCTAAATCTTAGCAAAACACACCCAGCCGCTACTCAGCAAACAGCTGATTTAATTCATTCGTTTTCCTTAGATAATGTAGACTTATCTATTTAATTGCAGTTCCTAACTTACACCAATGCCCAAGGTTTCTTAAAGAAAAGAAAAATACTCACCAATCCACCAGCCAATCACTTACCTGCTTGGCTATGAGGTCACACTTCGATTTTGATTCTTTTTACTTTTTGTCCCATACTCCTGTCGCTGCTTCAGCTGGCTCCTCCCGAACTCAGTCTCCTCCGACTGCTGCCGCCCTTTGTAATCCCGAGCTCAGGTCTCGCAATGCTGGCTCCTCCCTAGTTGTAGAAACTCCAGCCAGGGGAAACAACCTGTCAGCATATACCCTGTCAATCCCCTTCAGAGCCTTGTATGTATCAATGAGATCACCTCTCATTCTTCCTAAACTCCAGAGAGTATAGGCCTAATCTATTCAATCTCTCCTCATAGGACAGCCCTTTCATCCCAGGGATCAATCTAGTGAATTTTTGTTGCACCGCCTCCAAGGCAAGTATATCCTTCCTTAGATACTATGCACAGTACTCCAGGTGTGGTTTCATCAAAGCCCTGTACAATTGTAGCCAGACTTCCTTACTCTTGTATTCCAACCCTTTTGCAATGAAGGGCAACATGCCTTTTGCCATCCTTATTGCTTGCTATACCTGTATGCTAGCCTTCTGTGTTTCTTGCACCAGGACACGCAAATCACTCTGAACACCAACAATTAAAAGTTTCTCACCATTTAAAAAATATTCTGTTTTTATATTCTTAATACCAAACTGAATATGCTCACATTTCCCGACATTATACTCGAGCTGCCACCTTACTGCTGACTCATTTATATCTATCTATATCCTTTTGCAGACTCTTTGGCAGAGAAACATGGGGCATTTGCACCTCCTGTTCAGGGGGCAACACTGCTACAGTCTCCCGTGAAATTCCGCGGGAGTTTAGCGGTGGCGGCAACCGGTAGCGTCCTGGGCAGCTGTGCAGGCAATGTCGACATCATCACTATGTCAAGTAACCCATTTACATCCCGGAGCAAAAAGTCGCTGGTGTCCCCTGAAGTTGCCACAGGCGATGCCCACGACAGCTTCACGGGGCGTGTACCAGATTGTAGTTCGCTCGCAGGGCGATAATTAAAGGGGAGGAGAGGAAGGGAAAAAAACTGCCTGACTTACGCGGCCTTCTTGGAAGTCAATCGTGAGGTCTGTACCGTGATCTTGCAGCCCAGCACGCCATTTCCTGCCCACAGAATTGATAGCTTTGCACTCCCCTTTAATGAAGGGGAGGGCCCTGTCTGTGCGCCCCACCACGTAGCAAGTGGAGCATGATATTTTGCGCTCCACTTCCTCTCGGGGGAGGGGGGTGGGGTAACCCGAATATAGGTCGCAAGGCAGGACTTCAACGCTGACCTTTATTGGCTCCCAGTCCCCAATACCTCATCCTTGTAATGAAATCCTTCCATGGTCTCACCATTTCCCAACTCTATAAAAAACCTCTCCAGCTCTAGAAACCTCCCCCCCGCCCAACCTTTCTGTTCATCTGGCCACAGCCTCGTATGCATCTCCCACCTCTTCACTCCAATCGTGGCAGCTGTGCCTTCAGCCACCTCGGCCCACACTCTGGAATTCGTTCCCTAAAACCCTCTGCCTCTCCGCTTACCTCTCCTTCTGACCTTCCTTAAAACTCACTTGTTTGGCCATTTTTTTCCCCTTTAATCCCTCCCTCATTTTGAGGATATTTCTCTATGAAGCAGCTTGGAATTTTTTTTTTCGCTCTTTGAAAGGTGCTATATGAGCTCAAGTTGTAGTTATAGTTGTTGTTGGAAGGTTAAGTAACCTGGCCAGATGCTGTTATTCAATGTGCCTCACTTATACCAGCCAAATAGTTATAACACCAATATTAAGAGTCTGTTTTAGGAATGCATGTTTTCAGTGCAGGATCTCATTCATCAGGAACATATATTGGGAAATTGTGGATGCATGTTTTTTCATCCATTAATTTTAATGGACGCGGAACGACACCATGAATTCCCAATATGTTCTCCTATTTGGCGCGGGTCCATGCCAGAAAATGTATTGGGAAAATCAGCCTATATGTTGTGTGTGACAAGATTATACAGAGAGCCGCTTGCAAACCTTCCACCAAGTTTATGGTTACTTTTGGTTTTTCTAGATCTTCCAATACTTACTACAGTGCTGACACTATTTGGAAAATTTGGGATCACAATTGCCTTCGCCATTGCTTATAGCTACACTGCTGAACTCTACCCAACCGTAATAAGAAACACAGGTGTCGGAATGAGTTCAATGGCCTCCAGGCTGGGCAGCATCATCTCGCCTTACTTTTCTTTCCTTGGTAAGGTAACAGTTAAACTTCTATATGTTGGTAGAATATAAGGAATTTTGGGCACTATTCTGATACCCATGAACAATTCTAAAATTGTAGGCACACTCTTTGCACCGTCAGTGCGAGCATTCTTTCATATGATCGACAGGTTCAATTGACTGCACCTTTTATCTATCCTGAATTCTTACACAGACCTAGATTTCACTGAGTCTAGAGTTCTGTGATTTTATCCATGTCACTCATAGCTCAGTGATAGCACTCTTGCTTCTGCATCCAAAGGTTGTAGGTTCAAGTCCCACTCCAGAAAGTAGAATACAAAATCTAGGCTGACTCACCAGTAGAGGGAGTGCTGCAATGTTAGAGGTGCTGTCCTTCAGATGACATCTTAAAATGAGCCCCTGTCTGCCCTCTCAGGGTGGATGTAAAAGGTCCCATGGCACTATTTTGAAAAAGAGCAGGGGAGTGCTCCCTGCTGTCCTCGCCAATATTTATCATTCAACCAACATCACTAAAACTGATCATCTGGTCATTGCTGCTTATGGGACTTTGTTATGTGCAATTTGGCTGCCACATTTCCTATATTACAACAGTAACTATACTGTAAAAGTACGGAATTTGCTGTAAAGTGCTTTGGGACATCCTAAAGTTGTGAAAGTTGCTATATAAAGCCAAATTATTTCTTTTTCTTCTTTCAATAACGCTGCTGTCACAATTGCTGCAGTCATAGTATGGTGTCATCATCATCATCATTGGCAGTCCCTCGGCATCGAGGAAGACTTGGCTTCCACTCTAAAATGAGTTCTTCAGTGATTGAACAGTCCAATACGAGAATTACAGTCCCTGTCACAGGTGGAACAGATAGTCGTTGAGGGAAAGGGTGGGTGGGACTGGTTTGCCACACGCTCTTTCCGCTGCCTGCGCTTGGTTTCTGCATGCTCTCAGCGATGAGACTCGAGGTGCTCAGCATCCTCCCGGATGCACTTCCTCCACTTAGAGCGATCTTTGGCCAGGGACTCCTAGGTGTCAGTGGAGATCTTGCATTTTGTCAAGGAGGCTTTGAGGGTGTCCTTGAAACGTTTTCTTCGCCTTTGGCCGCCTGAGGAAATGAGTGTTTGAAGACCAGGCCCTCAAATCCGCCACCAAGCTCATGGTCTACAGGGCGTCGTGATACCTGCCCTCCTGTATGGCTCAGAGACATGGACCATATACAATAGACACCTCAAATTGCTGGAGAAATACCACCAACGATGTCTCCGCAAGATCCTGCAAATCCCCTGGGAGGACAGATGCACCAATGTTAGCGTCCTTGACCAAGCCAACATACCCAGCATTGAAGCACTGACCACACTGGATCAGCTCCGCTGGGTGGGCCACATTGTTCGCATGCCTGACACAAGACTCCCAAAGCAAGCGTTCTACTCCTTCATGGCAAGCAAGCCCAAGGTGGGCAGTATGGTGTAAAGTGGCACTGGCTCCACATTTTCTGACACTGTATTATATCGATCTGAGTGTTTTTTTTCATGTTCATGCAATAGACAACTTGTGACCTGGATTTTCATTGGCCCACAATAAACATGATAAGGCAGGGCTTCTACTTATTCACATGACCCCCATTAACAATTGTTGGGGCGGCAGGGGCAGTGGGTGGTAATTAGATGAGCAAAACATGTTCCAGGTGATCCAGCTGCTAAATGATTTTCTAGCACTGGGAGGGAGAGGAGTGCCTTGTAGCTGCAGCAATTGAAAGGCTACTGCAGTTTAAAGGGTCAAAAGGCAAGCAATTGTTTTGGAAACAGAGACAAGGCAGGAGCACAGTGAGGAGAATGACAGAAGGTAGACCAGCATTGGGGATGTCTGATATGGTCAAGGTCCCAATATTGTAAAGTTTTGTAGAGATAATGTTGGCAGGGAGAAGGGCAAGAGGAGAAAGGCCACTTGGAATCCAGGACTAGAAGCCCCAAAAAGGGTAATGAAGGCATTATGGAAGGAAGTGATGCAAGCAGTATGGAGAGCAGTGACATAGGCAGTCACTGCACATCAACCACTCCCTCAATGGCAATACAGCATAAGAAATGTTTTATTGGCCTCACAAGGTCGGCTAAAGTAAGTGAAGGCATGCATACCCAGGCCGATACGGAAACAATGCTGCAAAGGTGACACTCCACACCATTCATGTCCACTTGGTGTAAATGAAGAGATGAATGAGACAATAATTATGTACAGGGTACCTCCCCACAGCTTTATCCTTTTCCCACCATCCACTGTGCATTATCCCATTTTCTGAGACCAACAGCAGTGGGGTTTGAATGAAAGCATTATCACAATGAATGTATGCAGGAACCTGAGAGAACTAATAAAATATATATCTTCATTTATGTTGTGATTAAGAAGAAGGAACTAAGCAATAATAAGAGTCCTTTTAATTAAGCAGAATGTTTGAACATTGTAACCACTCACAGTACTGCAGGTCAGACATCTCATTACCAAGGTGAACCTGACAGCTCTCTTTAAATTTCTCCATCTCCCACCGCCTTCCCAGTGTGTCTGTCCAGGAGTTGTAGAGCTTCTTCCTCAGGTCCACTGAAGGGCTTGTTGGTTGCCATGCCTCCACCCCTGTTACTTTGTTGCAATGATTATGGATTTTTTTCCATTGCAAAGAAAACAAAACATGAGAACGGCTGTAGATTAATTCAGAATTTAATAAGCCTATTGGGCCATTCAATTTGATCGTGGCAGATCTGTATCTTAACTCCATTTACCCGCCTCGGTCCATACCCTTGCATAACAAATATCTAGCAATCTCAGTTTTGACATTTTCAATTGACCTTGCCTCATCAGTTTTTTGCGGGGGGGGGGGGGGTTCCAGATTTTCACTACCCTTTGTGTGAAGAAGTGCTTCCTGACTTCACCCCTGAATGGCCTAGCCCGAATATTAAGATTATGTCCCCTTGACATGGACTCCCCTACCAGAGGAAATTGTTTCTCTCACTATCTATGTTATCAAATCCTTTGATCATCTCAAACACCTCAATTAGATCACCCGTTAATCATCTATACTCAAGGGAATACAAGCCAAGTCTATGCAACCTGTCCTCATACTTTTACCCTTTTAGCCCTGGTATAAATGAATCTGCACTGAAGCCTCTCCATGGTCAATATATCCTTCCTGATGTGTGGTATTGAGAACTGAACCCAGTACTCCAGATGGGGTCTAACCAGAGCTGTAGCATAACTTCCACTGCTTTTATTCCAACCCATTGAGATAAAGGCTAAACTCTAATAGCCTTCTCAATTATTTTTTGTAACTGTCCACTAGTTTTTAGTGATTGTTGTACATGGACACCTAAATCCCTCTGCTCCTCCATGGCTCCTAGCTACTCACCATTTCAAAAATACTTTGATGTATCTTGCTTAGATCCAAAGTGGATGACCTCACACTTCCCCATATGGAACTCCATCTGCCACTCACTTAATTTATCAATGTCCCTTTGCAACTTTCTGCTCCCATCTGCACTATTTACTGTGTCACCTAACTTACTGATGTCAGCACACATCAATATGTGGGTCTCTGCTCCTTCATCTATGTCATTTGGAAATGTAGTGAAAAGCTGAGGCCCAGTATGGATACCTGGGGGACAGGCCTAGTCAGTAGTGTTCCTGCTAATTTTTTGGGGAGTGCACGGCCCCTTTAAGTGGCTGAGCAGCCGAGTCAAATTTCCACGCATGCACTGTTTTTCCATTTAAAAGCCGTTGAACGGCCTGCGCAGGACCTCCAGACCACTGTTTTATTTATAGTTTATTGTTTGTGCCCCTTTATAAATGGGTCACATTTGTTAATTTGATTTTGACTGATGACCCTAACCCTAACCCAAACCCTAACCCTAACCCTCAATCCTAATTGGAAATTAAAAGCGTAGACACATCCTTATCTACAGATGTCAGGTTGCAAATGCATCTGAAAATCAGGCTATATATAAAATGGTCAGAGGAGAAATGAAAAAGTAGTGGGGAAGCTTTTCGAAACAGTAATCGGGGACAAAATTAACAGTCACTTGGATATGGGAGGATTAATTAAGGAAAGCCAGCACGGATTTGTTAAAGGCAAATCATTTTTAACCAACTTGATCGAGTTTTTTGATGAGGTAACAGAAAGGGTTGATGTGGGTAATGCAGTTGACGTAGTGTATATGGATTTCCAAAATGCGTTCGACAAAATGCCACATAATAGGCTTGCATGCAAAATTGGACCCCATGGAATAAATGGGACTGTGGCAGCCTGGATACAAAATTGGTTAAGTGACAGGAAACAGAGAGTAGTGGTGAACGGTTGTTTTTCAGACTGGAGGAATAAGGGGTCACCCATTTAGAATTGAGATGAAGAGGAATTTCTTCTCTCATAGGGTCGTAAATCTGTGGGATTCTCTGCCCCAGAGAGCTGTGGAGGCTGGATCATTGAATATATTTAGGCTGGAGATAGGCAGATTTTTGAAAGATACGGGAGTGAAGAGTTATGGACAGTGGAAAGGGAAATGGAGCTGAGCCCAAGATCAGATCAGGCATGATCATACAGAATGGCGGAGCAGGTTCGAGGGACTGAATCGCCTACTCCTGCTCCTATTTCCTATGTTTCTATGTATACAGTAGTGTTCTCCAGGGGTTGGTTCTAGGACTACTACTCTTCTTAATATATATTAAAAGCTTGGACATGGGTGTACTGGACAAAATTTCAAAATTTGCAAATGACACAAAACTTGGAAGTATAGCGGATAGTGAGGAGGAGAGTGATAGACTTAAGGAAAAAATAGACAGGCTGGTGAAATGGGAGAACATGTAGCAGATGAAATTTCATGCAGAAAAATGTGCAGTGATGCATTTTGGTAGAAAAAATGAGGAGAGGACACATAAACTAAATGATACAATCCTAAAGGGGGTGCGGAAACAGAGGGGCCTAGAGGTATATGTGCATAAATCGTTGAAGGCGGCAGGGCAGGTTGAGAAAGCTGTTAAAAAGGCTTATGGGATCCAGAGTTTCATAAATAGAGGTATAGAACACTAAAGTGTGGAAATTATAATGCACCTGAATAAAACACTGGTTCGACCCTAACTGGAGTACTGTGTCCAATTCTGGGCACCAAACTTTAGGAAGGATGTGAAGGCCTCAGAGAAGATGCAGAAAAGATTTACAAGAATGATTCCAGGAATGAGGAACTTCAGTTACGTGGATAGACTGGAGAATCTGGGGTTGTTCCCCTTGGAGCAGAGAAGGTTGAGAGGAGATTTGATAGAGGTATTCAAAATCATGAGGCATCCGGTCAGAGTAGATAGAGAGAAACTGTTCCCATTGGCAGAAGGTTCGAGAACCAGAGGACACAGATTTAAGGTGATTAGCGAAAGAAGCAAAGGCGATGGAAGAAAAAACTTTTTTATGCAGCCAGTGGTTAAGATCTGGAATGCACTGCCGGGAAGTGTGGTGGAGGCAAACTCAATTTTATCTTTCAAAAGTGAGTTGAATAAGCATCTGAAGGAAAATAAATTGCAGGACTGTGGGGAAAGAGCAGAGGAGTGGGACCAGCTGAGAGTCAGCGTGGGTTTGACGGGCCAAATGGCCTTCTTCCATGCTGCAACCATTATATGATTCTATGATTCTAAGGCGTGGGTTTGGGAGGTGCTGTTGAAGAAATCTTGGTGAGTTGCTGCAGTGCATCTTGTAGATGGTATATACTCCAGCAGGGGAGCACCGGTGGTGGAAGAAGTGAATGGTTAAGGTGGTAGAACAGGGTGCCAATGAAGCAGGCTGCTTTGTCCTGGATGGCGTCGAGCTTCTTGTGTATTGTTGGAGCTGCACTTATCCAGGCAAGTGGAGAGTATTCCATCACACTCCTGACTCATGCCTTGCAGATGGTGGAAAGCCTTTGGGGAGTCAGGAGGTTAGACATTCACTGCAGAATACCCAGCCTCTGACCCGCTCTTGAAGCCACAGTATTTATGTGGCTGGTCTAGTAAAGTTTCTGGTCAATGGTGACCAACAGGATGTTGCTGGTGGGGGATTTGGCTTTGGTTATGCCATTGAATATTATGGGGCGGTGGTTAGACCCTTTGTTGTTGAAGATAGTCATTGCCTGGCACAAATGTTACTTGCCACTTATCAGCCCTAGCCTGAATGTCGTCCAGATCTTGCTGTACGGGGGCATGGACTGTTTCATTATCGGAGGAGTTGTGAATGGAACTGAACACGGTGCAATCATCAGCGAACATCCCCACTTCTGGCCTTATGATGGAGGGAAGGTCATTGATAAAGCAGCTTAAGATGATTGGGCCTAGGACTCTGCCCTGAGGAGCTCCTGCAGCGATGTCCTGGAGCTGAGATCATTGACCTCCAACAATCATAACCATCTTCCTTTATGTTCGGTATGCCTTCAGCCAGTGGAGAGTTTTCCCCCTGATTTCCATTGATTTCAATTTTAGGAGGGCTCCTTGATGCCACACTCGGTCAAATGTTGCCTTGATGTCAAGGGCAGTCACTCTCACCTCACCTCTGGATTTTAGCACTTTTGTCCATATTTGGACTGAAGTTGTAATAAGGTCTGGAGTTGAGTGGTCCTGGTGGAATCTGAACTGAGCATCGGTGAACAGTTTATTGGTAACTGCCGCTTGATACCACTGTTGATGACAGTTTGCTGATAATTGAGAATAGACTGATGGGGCGATAATTGGCCAGATTGAATTTGTCCTGCTTTTTGTGGACAGGACATACCTGGGCAATTTTCCACACTATTGGGTAGATGCCAGTGTTGTAGCTGTATGGGGGCAGCTTGGCAAGAGGCACGGCTATTTCTGAAACACAAATCTTCAGTATGACAGCTGGGATTTTGTCGGGACCCATACCATTTGCTGCATCCAGTGCACGTTCAGCCATTTCTTGATATCGCGTGGAGTGATTTTGAATTGGCTGAAGACTGACTTCTGTGATGGTGTGGACCTAAGGAAGAGATCGAGATGGATCATCCACTCGGCACTTCTGGCTGAAGATGGTTGCAAACGCTTCAGCCTTGTCGTTTGCACTCGTGTGCTAGGTTCCGCCATCATTGAGGATGGAGATATTCATGCAGCCTCCTCGTCCCTGTTTAACTGTCCACCACTATTCATGACTGGACGTGGCAGGACTGCAGAGCTATAATCTGATCCGCTGCTTGTGGGATTGCTTAGCTCTGTCTATAACATGCTGCTTCTTCTGTTTAGCATGCATGTAGTCCTGTGTTGCATCTTCCCCAGGTTGGCACCTCATTTTTAGGTACGCCTGGTGCTGCTCCTGGCATGCTCTACTGCACTACTCACTGAACTAGGGTTGGTAGTCTGGCTTGATGGTAGAGTGAGGGATATGCTAGGCCATGAGGTTACAGATTGTGGTGTGCTGACAGCCCATAGCACCTCCTATATGCCCAGTTGCTAGATCTGTTCTGAATCTATCCCATTTAGCACGGTGGTAGTGCCACACAACACAATGGAGGGTGTCCTCAGTGTGAAGAAGGAACTTCGTCTCCACAAGGACTGTGTGGTGGTCATTGCTACCAATACTGATATGGACAGATACATCTGGTACAGGTAGATTGGTGTGCACGAGGTCAAGTAGGTTTTTCCCTCATGTTGGTTCTCTCGCTACCTGCCGCAGACCCAGTCTGGCAGCTATGTTCTTCTGGACTTAGACAATTCGGTCAGTAGTGGTGCTACCAAGCCACTCTTAGTGATGGACATTGAAGTCCCCCACCCAGAGTTTATTCTGTGCCCTTGCTACCCTCAGTGCTTCTTCCAAGTAGTGTTCACCATGGAGTACTGATTCAGGAGGGTGGTAGGTGGTAATCAGCAGGAGGTTTCCTTGCCCATGCTTGACCTGAAGCTATGTGACTTCATGGGATCCGGAGTCAATGTTGAGGCCTCTCGACTGTATACTATTGTGGCGTCACCACTGGTGGGTCTGTCCTGCCGATGGGACAGGACAGACCCAGGGATTGTAATGGAGGAGTCTGGGGCATTGCTGAAAGATATGATTCTATGACTATAACTATGTCAGGCTGTTGCTTGACTAGAGGATAGTGAGGAGGTCTTTGCAGGGTCGACTGGGCTGGCTGTGCCTTTGTCATGACCGATGCCATTCCCTACGTCAATGCTGGTGGTCTGTCCAGTTCTATTATTATTATTATTGTAATGTTATTATGCAGGACATTCTGTGGTAAACTCATAAAATATCTGAAACCAGCATGTTGGTGTCGTAATGGATTGATCAGAGAATGACCTGACATGAGTTTGGTCTCTTAATTCCCCGATAATTTCCTAATCTATCCAGGCCTATTAAGTGGTGCCATGTTGCTTGCCTGGAAATTGCGAGAAAAAAATCAAAATAATTCCAAGCCAATTTTGTGCAATCTCGAGCTGCTGATTGGGAACAATTTGCCTATTTCTTCACTGGGAAATGATGCCTGGCAAAGGGTCAGAAACAGCCAGGAGAAAACTAATCTCAAAAATGGAAATGAAAAAAATGTGCACATTATTTGAACGTGCCTACACTGAAAATACATTCAAGGGTGTTTATTGACCACAATATTTGTGTTACAAGTAATGCCTATGGCTTTATTTTGATGTGCTGGTTTTTGCTTTGCAGACAATATATGCTCTATATTTTCATAGGTGTTTATCATGAGTTTCTGCCTTTTATTCTGATGGGGGGTTTGACGGTGTTTTCAGCAATTCTGGTCTTGTTTCTGCCTGAAACAATCAATATTCCTCTCCCAGACACCATCAGCCAGATGCAGAAAATCAAGGGGTAAGTGTGTATACTATTTATTAATCAATCTTTTTTCTCAGCTCTCTACTCTAAACAACAATACAATGCTTCAATGTACAAAATGTCCCAAGGTGTTTTAGAGAGGAGACTAAAGAGCTAGCATCCATCCTTTGTGGGAGTATTAGGAAAAGTGAACAAAAGCCTGGAAAAAGAGATGTGTTTGAAATATAGAGAGGGAGGTAGAGAGATGGGGTGTTTGGAGAGAAAGTTGTGGGGTGAAAAGGATGGAGAGGAGGCTGGATATAGATGACCAGACAGCATGGGAGGATGCATTGGTTTGGAGAAGATTGAAGAGCTACAGTGAAGTGAAGCTCTGGAGGATTTGGAGACAAGGCTGACAATTTTAACTTCAATCCACTGGCAGACAAAGAGCCAATATAGTTCAGCAAAGAAGGGAAGTTATAGATGAGTGAGGCTTAGTGAGAACAGGATAGCAAAACTTTAGATAATGAAGCACTCTATGCCTGCATGCAGCAAGACCTGGACAACATTGAGACTTGGGCTGATAAGTGTCCAGTAACATTCGCACCACACAAGTGCCAGTCAATGACTATCTTCAACAAGAAAGAGTCTAATCACCACCGCTTGACATTCAACAGGATTACCATTGCCAGATCCCCCACTATCAACACCCTGGGGGTCACCACTGACCAGAAACTTAACTGGACCAGCCACATAAATACTGTGGCTACAAGAGCAGGTCAAAGGCTGGGTATTCTGCAGCGTGTAACTCACCTCCTGACTCCCCAAAGCCTTTCCACCATCTACAATGCACAAGTCAGGAGTGTGATGGAATACTCTCCACTTGCCTGGATGAGTGCTGCTCCAAAAACACTCAAGAAGCTTGACACCATCCAGGATGCACCAGCCCGCTTGATTGGCACCCCATTCACCACCATAAACATTCACTCCATCCATCACTGGTGCATCGTGGCTGCAGTATGTACCATGTACAAGATGCACTGCAGCACCTCGACAAAGCTTCTTTGACAGCACCTCCCAAACCCGTGACCTCTACCACCTAGACTCCCTCCCTAACAGCACTGTGGGAGTAACTTCACCTCACGGTTTACAGAGGTTCAAGAAGGCGGCTCACCACCACCTTCTCAAGATCAATTAAGGATAGGTAATAAATGCTAGCCTTGCCAGCAACACTCACATACCATGAACGAATAAAAAAAAGATGATTTAGAGTTTATGGAGGATTCAGAATGGGAGGCTGGTAACGTGGGAATTGGAAAATGTTATTCCAGAGGAGACCAATTTCTGGATAGGGGTTTCGGTGACATTGGGCCCAAGTTTCGGGCCGCGCCTAGAACAGCACAGCCCCGACCTGGACGCCCGTTTTTTGCTCCACAAAGTGCGCCTAAAAAAAACTTCCAGATTCTCCGGCTCCCTGCAGGTCGTTTGCCGCTCGGCGCGGCGCAGCACGAGCTGTGGTGGGCGGAGCTAAGTCCCTGCGCTGAAAACAGTGCCGGGACCTCTGCACATGCGCGCTACAGTGGGTGCGCATGTGCAGTAGCTCCAGGCGCCCAAAGCTGTGTGGGAGGGGCCCGAAGCACGCAGCCCCTAGCCCTGGCCGAATGGCCTCACTGCGGCTGCGTGCATAAAGCTGCCTCACCCGCCCAACTCCTGCGTCCTCCCGACCCGACTCGACTCCCACTTTCCCCCCACCCCCGGACCGGACCCGACCCCGACACCGACCCCTGCTTCCCCCGCCCCCGGTCCGGACCGGACCCACGCTCTCACCCCCCCACCCGACCTGACCTCCCTCTCCCTCCCTTCCCCCGCCCCCCCCCCCTCGACCCGAACCGAACCGACCTCCCTGACCCGACCCGTGCTCCCTCCCTCCCCTCTACCCGAACAAACCCGACCTCCCTCCCCCCCCATCCGCCCCCCGACCCGACCCGTGTTCCCGACTGCCCCCCCCGGACTGGACCCGACCCAACCCGACCCGTGCTCCCGACCCCGGACCCCGGACCCGACCCGACCCAACGCCACCTACCTGTAAATCTGGTGCTAGGGACGGGCCCTGCCCGAAGTCTTGAACCCGGCCGGGCCCGGCCTGTTCAGCCTCCCACCCACTTCTCCTTCCACCCCCCTCCTTCTCCTCTCCCCCCCTTTCTCCTTCTCCTCCTCCCCCCTCTTTCCCCCCCTCTCCTTCTCCCCCCCTTCCCCTTCTCCCCAATTTCCCTTCTCCTCCCCTTCTCTCCCCCTTCCCTCCCCCTTCTCCCCCTTCCCTCCCTCCCCCTCTGCCTCCCTCCCTCCCCTCCCCCTGCCCCCCCTCTACCCCCCCCTCTCTCCTTCTACCCCCCTCCTCCCCCTCCCCTCGCTGTCAGAAACACTGACACTGACAGACAGAGAGTGAGGGACACACACACACAGACAGACAGACAGAGAGATAGAGACACTGACAGAGACATACTGGGGGGGAGGGGGCATCCCAGCACGCTGTTGGAGGGCTCCTGGTGCTGCAGTCGGTAAGTAGAAAATGTTTTATTTATTGATTAAAAAAAAAAATTATTTCTTATTAATTTTTTTTGATTGATTTATTGGTTGATTTATTGATGTTTTTATCATTTATTATTGATGATGGCTCTTTATTTGTAAAACTGAAGTGTTTAATGTTTGTAAACTTCCCTTTAACATAGAAACATAGAAACATAGAAAATAGGTGCAGGAGTAGGCCATTCGGCCCTTCTAGCCTGGACCGCCATTCAATGAGTTCATGGCTGAACATGCAACTTCAGTACCCCATTCCTGCTTTCTCGCCATACCCCTTGATCCCCCTAGTAGTAAGGACTTCACCTAACTCCTTTTTGAATATATTTAGTGAATTGGCCTCAAGAACTTTCTGTGGTAGAGAATTCCATAGGTTCACCACTCTCTGGGTGAAGAAGTTTCTCCTCATCTCGGTCCTCAATGGCTTACCCATTTTCCTTAGATTGTGACCCCTGGTTCTGGACTTCCCCAACATTGGGAACATTCTTCCTGCATCTAACCTGTCTAAACCCATCAGAATTTTAAACGTTTCTATGAGGTCCCCTCTCATTCTTCTGAACTCCAGTGAATACAAGTCCAGTTGATCCAGTCTTTCTTGATAGGTCAGTCCCGCCATCCCAGGAATCAGCCTGGTGAACCTTCGCTGCACTCCCTCAATAGCAAGAATGTCCTTCCTCAGGTTAGGAGACCAAAACTGTACACAATACTCCAGGTGTGGCCTTACCTCCCTGCCCCTGTACTCAAATCCCCTCGCTATGAAGGCCAACATGCCATTTGCTTTCTTAACCGCCTGCTGTACCTGCATGCCAACCTTCAATGCCTGATGTACCATGACACCCAGGTCTCATTGCACCTTCCCTTTTCCTAATCTGTCACCATTCAGATAACAGTCTGTCTCTCTGTTTTTACCACCAAAGTGGATAACCTCACATTTATCCACATTATACTTCATCTGCCATGCATTTGCCCATTCACCTAACCTATCCAAGTCGCTCTGCAGCCTCATAGCATCCTCCTCGCAGCTCACACTGCCACCCAACTTAGTGTCATCAGCAAATTTGGAGATACTACATTTATCCCCTCGTCTAAATCATTAATGTACAGTGTAAACAGCTGGGGCCCCAGCACAGAACCTTGCGGTATCCCACTAGTCACTGCCTGCCATTCTGAAAAGTACCCATTTACTCCTACTCTTTGCTTCCTGTCTGACAACCAGTTCTCAATCCATGTCAGCACACTGCCCCCAATCCCATGTGCTTTAACTTTGCACATTAATCTCTTGTGTGGGACCTTGTCGAAAGCCTTCTGTAAGTCCAAATATACCATATCAACTGGTTCTCCCTTGTCCACTCTACTGGAAACATCCTCAAAAAATTCCAGAAGATTTGTCAAACATGATTTCCCTTTCACAAATCCATGCTGACTTGGACCTATCATGTCACCTCTTTCCAAAAGTGCTGCTATGACATCCTTAATAATTGATTCCATCATTTTACCCACTACCGATGTCAGGCTGACCGATCTATAATTCCCTGTTTTCTCTCTCCCTCCTTTTTTAAAAAGTGGGGTTACATTGGCTACCCTCCACTCGATAGGAACTGATCTGGAGTCAATGGAATGTTGGAAAATGACTGTCAACGCATCCGCTATTTCCAAGGCCACCTCCTTAAATACACTGGGATGCAGCCCATCAGGCCCTGGGGATTTATCGGCCTTCAATCCCATCAATTTCCCGAACACAATTTCCCGACTAATAAGGATTTCCCTCAGTTCCTCCTCCTTACTAGACCCTCTGACCCCTTTTATATCCGGAAGGTTGTTTGTGTCCTCCTTAGTGAATACCGAACCAAAGTACTTGTTCAATTGGTCTGCCATTTCTTTTTTCCCCGTTATGCCTTCCCTGATTCTGACTGCAGGGGACCTACGTTTGTCTTTACTAACCTTTTTCTCTTTACATATCTACAGAAACTTTTGCAATCCGTCTTAATGTTCCCTGCAAGCTTCTTCTCGTACTCCATTTTCCCTGCCCTAATCAAACCCTTTGTCCTCCTCTGCTGAGTTCTAAATTTCTCCCAGTCCCCGGGTTCGCTGCTATTTCTGGCCAATTTGTATGCCACTTCCTTGGCTTTAATACTATCCCTGATTTCCCTTGATAGCCACGGTTGAGCCACCTTCCCTTTTTTATTTTTACGCCAGACAGGAATGTACAATTGTTGTAATTCATCCATGCGGTCTCTAAATGTCTGCCATTGCCCATCCACAGTCAACCCCTTAAGTATCATTCGCCAATCTATCCTAGCCAATTCACGCCTCATACCTTCAAAGTTACCCTTCTTTAAGTTCTGGACCATGGTCTCTGAATTAACTGTTTCATTCTCCATCCTAATGCAGAATTCCACCATATTATGGTCACTCTTCCCCAAGGGGCCTCGCACAACGAGATTGCTAATTAATCCTCACTCATTACACAACACCCAGTCTAAGATGGCCTCCCCCCTAGTTGGTTCCTCGACATATTGGTCTAGAAAACCATCCCTTATGCACTCCAGGAAATCCTCCTCCACCGTATTGCTTCCAGTTTGGTTAGCCCAATCTATGTGCATATTAAAGTCACCCATTATAACTGCTGCACCTTTGTTGCATGCACCCCTAATTTCCTGTTTGATGCCCTCCCCAACATCACTACTACTGTTTGGAGGTCTGTACACAACTCCCACTAACGTTTTTTGCCCTTTGGTGTTCTGCAGCTCCACCCATTTTGATTCCACATCATCCAAGCTAATGTCCTTCCTAACTACTGCATTAATCTCCTCTTTAACCAGCAATGCTACCCCACCTCCTTTTCCTTTTATTCTATCCTTCCTGAATGTTCAATACCCCTGGATGTTGAGTTCCCAGCCCTGATCATCCTGGAGCCACGTCTCTGTAATCCCAATCACATCATATTTGTTAACATCTATTTGCACAGTTAATTCATCCATCTTATTACGGATACTCTTTGCATTTAGGCACAAAGCCTTCAGGCTTGTTTTTTTAACACCCTTTGTCCTTTTAGAATTTTGCTGTACAGTGGCCCTTTTTGTTCTTTGCCTTGGATTTCTCTGCCCTCCACTTTTCCTCATCTCCTTTCTGTCTTTTGCTTTTGTCTCCTTTTTGTTTCCCTCTGTCTCCCTGCATTGGTTCCCATCCCCCTGCCATATTAGTTTAACTCCTCCCCAACAGCACTAGCAAACACTCCCCCTAGGACATTGGTTCCGGTCCTGCCCAGGTGCAGACTGTCCGGTTTGTACTGGTCCCACCTCCCCCAGAACCGGTTCCAATGCCCCAGGAATTTGAATCCCTCCCTGCTGCACCACTGCTCAAGCCACGTATTCATCTGCGCTATCCTGCGATTCCTACTCTGACTAGCACGTGGCACTGGTAGCAATCCCGAGATTACTACTTTTGAGGTCCTACTTTTTAATTTAGCTCCTAGCTCCTTAAATTCGTTTCGTAGGACCTCATCCCTTTTTTTTACCTATGTCGTTGGTACCAATGTGCACCACGACAACTGGCTGTTCTCCCTCCCTTTTTAGAATGTCCTGCACCCGCTCCGAGACATCCTTGACCCTTACACCAGGGAGGCAACATACCATCCTGGAGTCTCGGTTAAACCCCGTCCCCCGCCATTCCCTACGCCTGATTTGTAACATACGCCTGATTTTCTAAAGTATAGACAAGGTTTTTTCGAGCATACAAAAATCTTCACTTACTCCATTCTAAGTTAGTTTGGAGTAAGTTTTCACTGCCGAAACTTTGAAAACAGATGTAAGTGGCCGGACACGCCCACTTTTGAAAAAAAATTTCTGTTCCAAAGTGAAACTGTTCTAATTGACTAGAACTGGAGCAAACTAAATGCCGAGAATTTGAATTTCTAAGATACTCCGTTCTACACCAGTTGCTCCAAAAAATCAGGAGAAACTGAGGCCGAAACTTGGGCCCATTGAGAGTAAGGTAATGGTGGAGGTTGGAGTAAGGGGAATGAAATCAATGGCAAAGGTTCAGAGATTTGACAGTGGAAGAAAACATTGGCATCACTCTTCCTGATGTTTAATTGCAAACAAATCTGACTTATTCATGACATAATATCAGACAGCGAGTATGTCAGCATAATGCAGAGGTCAAGGAGTTACAAGAGGTCGCAGTAAAGTAAAATTGGGTGTCATCAGCAGATACGTGGAAGCTAATTCCATGTTGTTGATGATATCACCCAGAGGAAGCTTGCAAATGAAGACGAGGAGAGGGTCAATAATGGATCTTCAGGGAATTCCAGTGATGGTTGCATAGCAACTGGAGGAAAACCCATTGTTGAAAATGTATTGATTGTGTCAGTACAGGTAGGAGTCCAATCGCTGGAGCAGGAACCTGGAGGTAGGCCATGGAGGGAAGACAATAATGGAGATGGCATGATCCATTATGTCAAATACTGCAGTGAGGTCGAGGAGGACTAGGAATGATAATGCCCCATGATCGCAATCAGAGAAGCAGTGACTTTGACCATGTCGATCTCGGTGTTGTGTGCTGTGCAGAAAACATACTGAAAGGAATCAAATTGGGAATTGTGGGATAGGATATCACTAAATCTGGGAGAGGATGACACATTCAAGGAGCCCGAACAAGGGGAGTAGGTTAGAAATTGAACAGAGGTTGCGGGGGACAGAGAGGTCAAGGCTGAGTTTTTGTGATGATGCTGGTTTTGAAAAAAGAAGGAACAGTGTGTGAGCAGTGCGAGCTATTACAATGTTGATGAGCATTGATGCCAGGAAAGTTAGTAAGTGGAAGCAAGGTGAGGAGATCATCAAGAGGGCAGGAGATGTATCTCATACAAGAGATGAGCTTCTATGAGACCAATCTCCTTGTAACTTCTGATAGAGTATGATCTTACCACATGCCAACTTTAGTTTTTGAGTTAAATTGTTTTTTTCATATGAGTCAGGGTAGTGAATGATGATGGGGTATTTAGCTGTTGGTTCTCACTCGACAACCACAACAACACTTTCCAGTAGCGATCACTGTGTCACAATCAGGACCAAGAACCCTGGGTTCCCCCTCCCAAGCCAGGGAGCACTGAGGCTAATGGCAACACCTCCACCATTGTTCCACATCACCTAACTCAGCACAGATCTGGAAGTGAACCAAGGATCGCCTGATCTGTAGCTCTCAATATCACAACTGACAGTGGACCTATCTGCAGAAAAATGGGCATTATCCATTATAGCAGGAACTAGGTGTTATCTAGCATTCCTTCTGTACTGCTTTCAAAATACATTGACAGTTCTAACAAGGAAAATAAGCCTAACATTTATACCAGCGTGATGTTTCCATTTTCTACTTGGCCTGCCCATTTAGTGGTGAATGTAAATAGTTTGTGCTTGTACCCCTGCTCACTGAGTTGAGATTGGTTTTTCCTATCAGCCTGAGCTTGATTGAAAGGTGTAGGTCTCACAGGTTCAAAGTCTGCATTATCATCTCGCCTGCCAACCCAGCAAGGTTGTTATTATTTTCTGGCAGCACTATTGAACCAAAATGACTTTAAAAACATTGCTGAAAAACTGAATGCGCCAAGATCCTCATTACTGAATAGACTCAGTGAATGTTAAGCTTCTTGGGCATTTGCTAACATTTATTTTCAATTACTGCGACCTCATAATGCATAAAACTAGATTGGGTGGCTCAGCATATGATTATTTAAAGATTTTCCCCATGTGATCTGTATGGTATAGCCTTGGAACATCCCCAGGACTGTGTGGGAGAGTTGGTGAAACACCCGTGCGTGTGCAACCTACCTCCAAGCAATCTGTGAACAGTAATGCATTAGTACAATAACACACTCCATTGTCACACTGCCTGACACACAGCCTTTTTGAATTACTGAAATAAAACCGATCTGGTATGAAATAAGCGAATCTATCTACCCAGTGAAACGTGATGGGAAAGTTTCAGCTAATGTGTATTCTTTATGACAGTGCTGTTTTTTTATTCAATTGCAGGTTCAAAGGTACTTTCAGCAATTGCTGCTATTTTCAGAAAAATGGAACAAGCAGAGAAAATAATACAATTGTAATTAAAGAGGAGGAGTTTTGATCAGTTCTGGCCACAAATCTACAGCAATGGAGAAATGGAAACTCCTCATTTTAAGAACATAAGAAATAGGAGCAGGAGTAGGCCATTTGGCCCCTCGAGCCTGCTCCACCATTCAATATCATAGCTGATCTGATCATGGACACAACTCCACTGCTCACTCCCCATAATCCTTTACTCCCTTATCGCTCAAAAATCTGTCTGTCTCCACCTTAAATATATTCAATGACCAAGTCTCCACAGCTCTCTAGGGCAGAGAATTCCATAGATTTACAACTCTGAGAGAAGAAATTTCTCCTCATCTCAGTTTTAAATGGGCGGCCCCTTATTCGAAGACTATGCCCCTAGTTTTAGTTTCCCCTATGAGTGGAAATATCCTCTCTGCATCGACCTTATCCAGCCCCCTCATTATCTTATAAGTTTCAATAAGATCACCTCTCATTCTTCTGAATTCCAATGTATATAGACCCAACCTATTCAACCTATCCTCATAAGTCAACCCCCTCATCTCCGGAATCAGCCTCCAATGCAAGTATATCCTTCCTTAAATACGGAGACCAAAACTATATGCAGTACTCCAGGTGTGGCCTCACCAATACAGTGTACAGTTGTAGCAGGACTTCTTCGGTTTTATACTCTATCCCCCTTGCAATAAAGGTCAACATTCCATTTGCTTTCCTGATTACTTGCTGTACCTGCATACTAACATTTTGTGTTTCATGCACAAGGACCCCCAGATCTCTCTGTACTGCAGCACTTTGCAATTTTTCTCCATTTAAATTATAATTTGCTTTTCTATTATTTCTGCCAAAGTGGATAACCTCACATTTTCTATATTATACTCCATCTGTCAAATTTTTGCCCACTCACTTAGCTTGTCTATTTCCCTTTGCAGATTTTTTGTGTCCTTCTCACAATTTTCTTTCCCACCCATCTTTGTATCATCAGCAAATTTGGCTGCATTACACTCGGTTCCTTCATCCAAGTCACTAATATAGATTGTAAATAGTTGAGGACCCAGCACCAATCCCTGCAACATCCCACTAGTCACTGATTGCAAACCGTAAAATGACCCATTTATCCCGACTCTCTGTTTTCTGTTAGTTAGCCAATCCTCTATCCATGCTAATATATTACCCCCAACCCCATGAGCTTTTATCTTGTGCAGTAACCTCTTATGTGGCACCTTATCGAATGCCTGCTGTAAATCCAAATACACCACATCCACTCGTTTCCCCTTATCCACCCTGCTCGTTACGTCTTCAAAGAACTCCAGAAAATTTGTAAAACATGATTTCCCTTTCATAAAACCATGCTGACTCTGCTTGATTGAATCATGCTTTTCCAAATGTCCTGCTACTGCTTCCTTAATAATGGACTCCAACATTTTCCTAATGACAGATGTTAGGCTAACTGGTCTATAGCTTCCTGCTTTTTGTCTGCCTCCTTTTTTAAATAGGGGCGTTGCATTTGCAGTTTTCCAATCCACTGGGACCACCCCAGAATCCAGGGAATTTTGATAGATTACAACCAATGCATTCACTATCTCTGCTGCCACTTCTCTTAAGACCCTAGGATGTAAGCCATCAGGTCCAGGGGATGTCCGCCTTTAGTCCCATTTTTTTACCTAGTACTACTTCATTAGTGATAGTGATAGTATTAAATTCCCCCCTTCCTATAGCCCCTTGATTATCCACTTTTGGGGTGTTTTTAGTGTCTTCTACCGTGAAGACCGATACAAAATATTTGTTCAACGTCTCTGTCATTTCCCTGTTCTCCATTATTAATTCCCCAGTCTCATCCTCCAGGGGACCATCATTTACTTTAGCCACTCTTTTCCTTTTTATGTATGTGTAGAAACTCTTACTATCTGTTTTTATGTTTCATGCTAGTTTACTTTTATAATCTATCTTCCCTCTTTTAATCATATTTTTAGTCGTTCTCTGCTGGCTTTTAAAAATTCCCCAATCCTCTGGCCTCCATTAGTCTTGGCCACATTGTATGCCTTTGTTTTCAATTTGATACCATCCCTTATTTCCTTAGTTAGCCATGGATGGTTATCCCTTCTCCTACAGTCTATCCTTCTCATTGGGATATATTTTTGTTGTGAGTTATGAAATATCTCCTTTTGTTTCAGTTTATGTCACACACCAACACTTTCTCCTGTTAAAATGTACTGAGCAATGCAACCGAGATACCCAGGGACCACTGTCCAACAATCAATCACCAGCATGCAGACATTTGATGCTTTCTACAAGGTTTTAGAAAACAAATCCTTACTGGACTTTTTGCAAGGTCTTCGACAAACCGTTTGGAAATTATTTTGCTAACTTACATCTCATTGCCTGCTTATTCAGTGGATATTTTACTCCTGATAGAGCCATTTTGCTGAAGACAATGGGCTAGACTTTCCATCAATTTCACCTCGCTACTGCCCATTTAACTTCTGAGATGAAGTATAACACCCACTTATCGCCTATTTTCCCTAAAAATAGAAACCAACGTCCATTTATCGCCCATTTATCGCCAGCGTTAGTTAACCACTGAGAATTAGTTAAACCGCCCGCCTATATGTATTTATAAAATTATGACGTCAACAATAGTGCACCGCCCAGAATACTGTTTAGAAAGGAAACTAACGCCCAGAAACCGCCCAGACTATCTCCGAGCATTACTTTCAGCATCTCGGTCATGTATCACCGAAAACATCACTCGCCCAAAAAAAAGCTGCACTCACTTGACGTTAACCCAACGGTATGGAAGCCATTTTGTAAATCGGAGGACTTTTCATATAAAAGGCTGCTTCAAGTTCTGGGGAGTTTTGATTTAATCTGTGAGTTCTTTTAAGGTGATTGTAAAATCTGAACATCCGTCTTATCATAATGTGGTTGATTTGAATTTTTTATATGAGTTTTTGGAGGACAATTTATTATTTCTGAAGAATCCATACAATAGTAATTGTAATGGGGCCTGTAATTTCTCAGCCAGTATTGATGACTACTCACATGCTGCAGACTAGAGATGGGAGAAGTTATATTGAAGAGCATTATGTGTCCAATCAAAGAGGTGTCAGACTGATGAGGAGAAGGAGAACTTACACCCGACGCACTTACAGGGATAAGCGGTCATACCTGAACTTGTCTGAGAACACGTGCCTTCAGAGACTGTGTTTGTAAAAGGAGGTCATCAGTGTGATATGCCATCTCATTAAGGGAGATCTGCAGCCTAACAGCACCATCAGGACTGCACTGTCCATTGAGGTCAAGGTTACTGCAGCACTTTCCTTCTATGCATCGGATTCCTTCGGGCCTCAGCTGGTGACATTTGCACGATCTCTCAGCACACCACACATTGCTGCATTCAACAGATGACTGAAGCCCTTTATGCTCAAAGGATGGACTTCATAAGCTTCCCTATGACCAGGGAGGGAAAGACAGAGTGCTCTGGATTTCTCAAGAGTAGCAAACTTCCCCAAGGTGCAGGGAGCAATAGAATGTATGCACATTGCCCTGCGAGCACCTTTCAGGATGCAGAGGTTTTTTGGAACCGATAGGGATTCTACTCCCTGAATGTGCAACTCGTTGTCAACCCCAAGCAAATAATCATGGCAGTAAATGGAAAATTTCCAGGGAGCATCCATGATGCGCACATCTTGCGTGAGAGCACTGTCTCTGACCTGTTTAAGAGTCAGCCACAAGACATCGGTTGGATGCTGGGGGATAAAGGATATGGCCTCGTCAGCTGGCTGATGACCCCCATGCGTAAGCCCCAGACAGAAGCCGAGAAGCGATACAATGAAAGCCACATAGCCACACGCAATAGCATCGAAAAGACAATTGGAGTGCTTAAGCAGCACTTCAGATGCCTGGACCACTCAGGAGGTGAATTACAATACCACCCTGAGCAGGTCGCTCAATTCAATGTGCTGTGCTGCTTGCTGCATAGCTTGACTATTAGGAGGGGACAAGAATTGCCAGACGGAACTGCCGGTTCACCTCAGGAGAGAGGAGAGACGGAAGAGGAAGAAGAGGAGGTGGATGATGACCTCGGGGAGGACAGTCAGGCTGATGTTGAAACCATGGCCCCACCCACCTCTCAACCGCAGGAAAGGGCCCGTGGTGGTTACGCAGCTGCAAGATTGTTGCGTCAGCAGTCATAAATGAATGTTTTGCGTTACTTTGATGACAGTTACAATTAGAGTTGATTTATGTTATGTTTAATGTTTGCGTTTCATGGCCTGGCCTCACCAGTGTTTGTATATCCTTAACGTTACTGCTATCTGAAGACAATGAGCAACAATATTAAGTTAAATTTAAAAAATTTAATGTTGCTAAAGAACTTTTTTAGTAACTAACACAACACAATAGCAGCCCCCTCTCCCACCCCGACCCCAAATTTGAAACATTTATACATAACAATAAATCTTATAAACAACAACAACAACAACTACAACAACGATTTTAATAAACACGCATGCACTCCCACCCCTCCCCCAACCCAACCCAACAGTAAAACATTTTAAAATGTATTGGTAAACCAACAACAACAGCAACAAACAATTTAAACAATTCAAACAACCACCCATCCAACATTCAACGATTTAAAAAAAATTAACAAAGAGAATAACCCTCCTTCCCTCCCTACCTGCGGTCAAGCCCCTCCTTTCCTCCACTGCTGCCCCTGCCCCCCGCCACTCCCTGGGTCTGTACCCCACCTCTTCCCCTCCCCCTACCAACTCCAAGTCACTTTGCTGCAGGGCACCTCGAGCGCTGCTTCGGTGGTGGGGGGCGACAGCAGATCCATTGATTGGGCAGTTGATAGAGAGGACATTTCCGAGGAAACGTCCTCCGAGCCAGAAGCAAGAGCTTCCTCCTGACTCGCATGTGTCTCGAGCAATGTGGGTGCGGCACCTTGGGGTGCAGTGCTGGATTCCGGGACCACTGATAGCCCTCTGGCATCCATGTTCCTGGCTATTCTGCCCAGTGCCACTGCTATCCGTGTCATCTTCTCATTGACGATCGTGGACAGATTGGCAACCTAGCCAGATAAACCGCCCATTGCCTGGAGGAACTCCCGACCGATTTTGACGCTCGTCCTGGACACGGTCACCATGTCCACACTAAGATCTACCACTCTTGGAGCAGTCCGACTGTGCCGAACCAAACTCCGCGGGGTCGGCGCCAGCATGGAACCAATCGGAGTGCCCCGTGTCAAAGCGCTTGGCCCCGCTACCTCCTCGGTTGAAGAGGACGTGGCCACAGGAACACTTGTGGACAGTGCTACTGGCTCCTCCTCCACCTCTTCACTATACTCAGTGGAGAGAAGGACCTGCAGCAGGATAGGCAACACACGTGTCTCCTCCCCTCCCGACACAATTGCAATAGCAGGACCCTGGGGCGTCTGGGGTGCTTGCAAGGCCTGCACTCTCGTCACAGCTGGAAAACATAAATGAGATAATTAGAGGAGAAGGAGGTGCTTGGATCACATGGGAATGCAAACGCTACACAGGCATGTGCACGAGAGCAACACGACTGCTATAAATATACTGACAGACACCACATATAATTACATCACATGATAGTACAGAATCTGCATTGCATTGCAATGATATTTCATGATCCCATCATTAATTACATAACATTACATAACATTAGAAAGACTGAGTACTGTAAGCTTAAACTGATGTGACCTTAGTCTCTTTAATAAAACACCAGAGTGCCAAAGCAGCACGGCAGACAACCTTTTATACTTGCTTGCATGAGGTGTGCAGGTAACCCTTGGGCCTCCATCAGGTGCGCCCTCTGGTGGCAAGTCTTACACAGTTATAATGTTTACATACATAACATCACTCCCCCGCAAAGTCCTTGATAGAAGTTATTTACAAGTTGAGGCGCTCCCTGGGTGTATGCCTGAGTTCAAACCCTGGCATGGGTGAGTTGGTCAGACCATTGCTGCACTGCAGCCCGGCTGGTCTGACCAGACTGTTGGGCATGGTGGGTTCATCCTCTTGATTGATGGTGAGGTCGATTGCTGGTTGGGTGTGTGTTGGTGGATCGATGATGGTGATGTCCTCTTCAAGTTGTTCCTGGTTGTCAGTGAATCACAGTTTGGTCTGATCCAAATTTTTTCTGCACGTTTGTCCATTACATAGATTGACAATAAACACTCTATTCCCCTCCTTGGCCAAGACAGTGCCAGCAACCCAATTGGGACCAAGACCGTAATTAAGGACAAACACAGGGTCGTTTACATCAATGTCACGCGATACAGCCGCGTGATCGTGGTACATGTTTTGTCGGTGACGCCGAGTTTCCACATGATCATTAAGGTCTGGGTAGACTAAGGAGAGCCTGGTTTTGAGTGCTCTGTTTATTAACAATTCTGCCGGGGGAACCCCGGTAAGTGAGTGGGGTCGTGTCCGGTAGCTGAGCAGAACCCGAGATAAATGGGTCTGCAAGGAGCAGTCCGTCATGCGTTTCAAGCTCTGCTTGATAGTTTGGACTGCCGTTCCGCTTGATCATTGGATGCAGGCTTGAATGGGGCAGACCTGACATGCTTAATGCCATTGCAAGTCATAAACTTGTTGAACTCCGAGCCGGTGAAACACGGTCCATTGTCACTGACAAGGACGTCGAGCAAGCCATGGGTGGCAAACATGTCCCGGAGGCTTTCAATGGTGGCAGTGGACATGCAGGATGACATGATTACACGTTCAATCCATTTAGATTAAGCATCCACTACTACTAAGAACACCTTTCCTAGAAGGGAGCCAGCGAAATCTACGTGGATCCTGAACCATGGTTTGGTGGGCCATGACCACAGACTCAATGGAACCTCTCTTGATGCATTGCTCAACTGTGAGCAAGTGTTAAATTGGTGTACGCATGACTCCAAATCCGAGTCAATGCTGGGCCACCAAACGTGCGACCTGGCGATAGCCTTCATCATGACTATGCCTGAGTGGGTACTGTGTAGGTCACGTATAAAAGTTTCCCTGCCTTTTTTTGGCAAAACCACACGATTACCCCAAAAGAGATAATCCGACTGGATGGACATTTCATCTTTACGTCGGTGAAACGGCTTAATTTCATCTTGCATTTCCCCGGGAACAGCTGACCAGCATTGAGGATGCAACTTTTTACAAGTGATAGCATAGGGTCCAGGCTAGTTCAGATCCTGACCTGGCAAGACGTGATGGGTGACCCCTCGCTCTCAAAAACATCCATAACCAGAAGCAAGTCTGCGGGTTGCGCATTTCCACACTGGGGGTGGGCAATGGTAGCCGACTGAGGGCATCAGCATAGTTCTCCATGCCTGGTCTGTGGCGGACAACGTTAGTGCCCATCTTTGGATTCGGGACAAAGCATTGGTGTTTATACCTTTGCTTTCTGAAAACAACGAAATGAGCGGTTTGTGGTCAGTTTCCAGCTCGAACCAGATCCAAATAGGTATTGGTGCATTTTCTTAACCCCGTATACGCATGCTAACGCCTCTCTCTCGACCATACTGTAGGCTCTTTCAGCCTTAGATAGTCTTCTAGACGCATATGCAACCAGTTGCAGTTTGCCTGACACATTGGCTTGCTGTAACACACACTCGACCCCATACGAAGATGCATCACAAGCTAGCACTAAACGTTTACACGGGTCAACAGCACAAGTAACTCCTTAGAACATAGCAGGTTTCTGGCCTTCTCAAAGGCTGTCTCTTGAGATTTACCCCAAACCCAGTGATGTAGCAACATATGCAATGGTTCCAGCAAAGTGCTCAACCCGGGTAGAAAATTACCAAAATAGTTGAGGAGTCCCAGGAACGAACGCAGCTCCGTCACATTCTGTAGTCTAGCTGCGTTCTTGATGGCCTCCGGCTTTGAGTCCGTGGGTCTGATGCCATCTGCCGCAATCTTTCTCCCCAAAAATTCGACCTCTGGCACCAGAAAAGCACACTTGGAGCATTTCAGCCTGAGTCCCATTCTGTCTAGTCGATTTAGAACCTCTTCCAGGTTGTGCAAGTGTTGATGGTGTCACGACCAGTAATAAGGATAGAAACATCGAAAATAGGTGCAGGAGTAGGCCATTCAGCCCTTCGAGCCTGTACCACCATTCAATAAGATCATGGCTGATCATTCACCTCAGTACCCCTTTCCCGCTTTCTCTCCATACCCGTTGATCCTTTTCGCCGTAAAGGGCATATCTAACTCCCTCTTGAATATATCCAACGAACTGGCATCAACAACTCTCTGCAGTAGGGAATTCCACACGTTAACAACTCGCTGAGTGAAGAGGTTTCTCCTCATCTCAGTCCTAAATGGCTTACCCCTTATCCTTAGATTATGTTCCCTGGTTCTGGACTTCCCCAACATCGGAAACATTCTTCCTGCATCTAAGCTGTCCAGTCCCGTCAGAATTTTATATGTTTCTATGAGATCCCCTATCATCCTTCTAAACTTCAGTGAATACAGACCCAGTCGATCCAGCCTCTCCTCATATGTCAGTCCTGCCATCCCGGGAATCAGTCTGGTGAACTTTCACTGCACTCGTTCAATAGCCAGAACATCCTTCCTCTGATTAGGAGACCAAAACTGAACACAACATTCCAGGTGAGGCCTCACCAAGGCCTTATACAACAGCAGTAAGACCTCCCTGCTCCTATACTCAAATCCCCTAGCTATGAAGGCCAACATACCATTTGCCTTCTTCACCACTTGCTGTACCTGCATGCCAACTTTCAATGACTGATGTACCATGACAGCCAGGTCTCGTTGCACCTCCCCTTTTCCTAATCTGCCGCCATTCAGATAATATTCTGCCTTCGTATTTTTGCAACCAAAGTAGATAAACTCACATTTATCCACATTATACTGCATCTGCCATGTGTTTGCCCACTCACCTAACCTGTCCAAGTCATCCTGCAGTCTCTTAGCATCCTCCTCACAGCTCACACCGCCACCCAGCTTAGTGTCATCTGCAAACTTGGAGATATTACACTCAATTCCCTCATCCAAATCATTAATGTATATTTTAAATAGTTGGGGTCCCAGCACTGAGCCCTGTGGCACCACACTAGTCACTGCCTGCCATTCTGAAAAGGACCCGTTTATCCCGACTCTGTGCTTCTTGTCTGCCAACCAGTTCTCTATCCACGTCAATACATTACCCCCAATACATGTGCTTTAATTTTGCACACCAATCTCTTGTGTGGGACCTTGTCAAAAGCCTTTTGAAAGTCCAAATACACTACATCTACTGGTTCTCCCTTGTCCACTCTACCAGTTACGTCCTCAAAAAATTCTAGAAGATTTGTCAAGCAGGATTTCCCTTTCATAAATCCATGCTGAGTTGGACCGATCCCGTCAATACTTTCCAAATGCGCTGCTATTTCATCTTTAATAATTGATTCCAACATTTTCCCCACAACCGATGTCAGGCTAGTCGGTCTATAATTACCTATTTTCTTTCTCCCTCCTTTCTTAAAAAGTGTTGTTACATTAGCTACCCTCCAGTCCATAGGAACTGATCCAGAGACGATAGACTTTTGGAAAATGATCACCAATGCATCCACTATTTCTAGGTCTACTTCCTTAAGTACTCTGGGATGCAGACCATCAGGCCCCGGGGATTTACCAGCCTTCAATCCCATCAATTTCCCTAACACAATTTCCTCTCGAATAAGGATTTCCTTCAGTTCCTCCTTCTCACTAGACCCTCGATCCCCTAGTATTTCCGGAAGGTTATTTGTGTTTTCCTTCGTGAAGACAGAACCAAAGTATTTATTGAACTGGTCCACCATTTCTTTGTTCCCCATTATAAATTCACCTGAATCTGACTGCAAGGGACCTACGTTTGTTTTCACTAATCTTTTTCTCTTCACATATCTATAGAAGCTTTTGCAGTCAGTTTTTATATGCCCAGCAAGCTTCCTCTCCTACTCTATTTTCCCCCTCCTAATTAAATCCTTTGTCCTCCTCTGCTGTATTATAAAATTCTCCCAATCCTCAGGTTTGCTGCTTTTTCTGGCCAATTTATATGCTTCTTCCTTGGATTTAACACAATGCTTAATTTCACTTGTTAGCCATGGTTGAGCCACCTTCCCCGTTTTATTTTTACTCCAGACAGGGATGTACAATTGTTGAAGTTCATCCATGTGATCTTTAAATGTTTGCCATTGCCTATCCACTGTAAACCCTTTAAGTATCAGTCTATTCTAGCCAATTCACGTCTCATACCATCGAAGTTACCTTTCCTTAAATTCAGGACCCTAGTCTCTGAATTAACTTTGTCGCTCTCATCTTAATAAAGAATTCTACCATATTATGGTCACTCTTCCCCAAGGGTCCTCGCACAACAGGATTGCTAATTAGTGCTCTCTCATTGCACATCGCCCAGTCTAGGACGGCCAGCCCTCTAGTTGGTTCCTCGATATATTGGTCTAGAAAACCATCCCTAATACACTCCAGGAAATCCTCCTCCACCATACTGCTACCAGTTTGGTTAGCCCAATCAATATGTAGATTAAAGTCGCCCATGATAACTGCTGTACCTTTATTACACGCATCCCTAATTTCTTGTTTGATGCTGTCCCCAACCTCACTACTACTGTTTGGTGGTCTGTACACAGCTCCCACTAGCGTCTTCTGCCCTTTGGTGTTCTGTAGCTCCACTCATTCTGATTCCACATCATCCAAGCTAATGTCCTTCCTTACTATTGCATTAATTTCCTCTAACCAGCAATGCCACCCCACCTCCTTTTCCTTTCTGTCTATCCTTCCTAAATGTTGCTTACCCCAGCCTTGGTCACCATGGAGCCATGTCTCCATGATGCCAATTGCATCATACCCGTTAACTGCTATCTGCACAGTTAATTCGTCCACCTTATTCCGAATACTCCTCGCATTGAGGCACAGAGCCTTCAGGCTTGTATTTTTAACACACTTTTCCCCTTTAGAATTTGGCTGTAATGTGGCCCTTTTTGCTTTTTGCTTTGGGTTTCTCTACCCTCCACTTTTACTTTTCTTCTTTCTATCTTTTGCTTCTGTCCCCATTCTACTTCCCTCTGTCTCCCTGCATAGGTTCCCATTCCCCTGCCATATTAGTTTAATCCCTCCCCAACAGCACTAGCAAAAACTCTCCCTTGGACATTGGTTCCGGTCCTGCCCAGGTGCAGACTGTTCGGTTTGGTACTGGTCCCACCTCCCCCAGAACCGGTTCCATTGTCCCAGGAATTTGAATCCCTCCCTTCTGCACCACTCCTCAAGCCACATATTCATCTGAGCTACCCTGCGATTCCTACTCTGACTAGCACGTGGCACTGGTAGCAATCCTGAAATTACTACTTTTGAGGTCCTACTTTTTAATTTAGCTCCTAGCTCCCTAAATGTCATCTCGAAAAGCAATGGTGCATGGAACCGATTTCAGTAGACTCTGCATGTTCCTCCGAGCAAATCCCAAAAGGGCATCTGTGATATATAAACAGTTCTTTGTGCATGTTGATGCACGTCAATCATTTTGAAGATTCAGCCAGCTCCTGTGTCATGTAAGCGGAGGTTAGATCCAATTTGGTGAACGTATTCCCCTCACTACCATTGCGAACAGGTCATCCGACTTGGGTAGTGGATACTGGTCTTGTAACGAGACTCGCTTGATCGTTACCTTGTAGTCTCTGCAGATTCTGACTGTGCCATCGCTTTTCAACAGTGGAACAATTAGGCTGGCCCACTCGTTGAACTCAATTGGCCCACTCGTTGAAGTCTGTCCAAGTTCGATCTCGACTTTCTCCCTCATTATATATGGAACCGCTCGAGCCTTGTGATGAACAGGCCATGCATCAGGGACTAGATGGATCTGCACCTTGGCATCTGTGAAGTTGCCGATGCCTGATTCAAATAGCGACGGAAATTTGCTGAGCACTTGAGCGCACGAGGCATCATCCACCAAAGGTAGTGCTTTGATGTTATTCCAGTTCCATCGAATCTTTCCAAGCCAGCTTCTGCCAAACAGCGTTGGGCCATCGCCTGGTACAATCCACAGTGATAAGTTATGCACAGTTCCATCATACGATATCTTCACTGATGCACTGCCAATGACTGGTATGAGCTCTTTGGTGTAAGTGTGCAGCTTTTTATAAATCGGGTTCAGTTTGGGCCTTTGTGCCTTGTTGCCTCACAGTTTCTCAAAAGCCTTCTGGCTCATAATTGACTGACTTGCCCCTGTGTCCAACTTCATGGAAACTGGAATGCCATTTAATTTGACTTTCAGCATTATAGGAGGGCTCTTGGTGGTGAAGGTGTGTACCTCCTACACTTCTTCCTTGGCCTCAGGTTGAGTTGTCTCTCTTACTCGTTCTGCGTGATCCGCTTTGGATCGACCATCTTCTGCCGACTCTGCCACCTGGTGAGTCGCAGCACGTTTGCACATTCACTGGAGGTGCCCCATTGTTTCACAGCCTTTGCACAGGTAGTACTTGAATCGACATTGATGGGCTCTATGATTACTCCCGCAGTGTTAATGGATTCGCATTCACCACATGGCGGACTCTGAGTCATCCTAGGTCTTGCAGCTGCAGACGTGTCGGTCCTGTCATGTATAGTTCTGCCTGCTAATGGCATTATTTTATGCACAGTACTTGCCGGTGAGCTTCGATGCTGAGAAGACATCAGTTTAGTATTATCGTTCGTGGGCATGAAAGCCTGGGCTATCATGATGGCCTTGTTAAGGTCTGGAGATTTGGCAGACAGCAGCTTGCAAAGAATGACTTCATGGTCGATTCCAAGCATGAAAAAGTCCTGCAGCATTTCCCTCAAATATCCAGCAAAATCGCAAGGTCTCGCAAAACGTCTTAGGTCGGCGACATAACTCGCCACGACCTGGCCCTCGGAGCGATGGTGCGTATTGAAGTGATACCTGGCCAGTAAGATGCTCTCCTTCGGCTTGAACTGTTCTCGAACCAGTGTACACAATTCTGCATATGTCTTTTCCATTGGTTTCATTGGTGCCAGCAGATGCTTGATGAGGTCGTATGTTGTAGACCCACAAACGGTGAGGAGAATTGCCCTGCGCTTGATTGCTTTATCATCCGCATCCAGCTCTTTGGCCACGAAGTACTGGTCGAGACGTTCAATGAAGGCTTCCCAATCATCACCCTCTACAAATCGCTCAAGTATACCAATGGCAGCCATAACCGTGTGAAAGTTTGTGATCTGTTACTCATCACCAATTGTTATGTTTAGAATAACTCCAGAAGACTGAGTACTGTAAGCTTAAACTGATGTGACCTTAGTCTCTTTAATATATATCCAGAGTGCCAAAGCAGCATGGCAGACAACCTTTTATACTAGCTTGCATGAGGTGTGCAGGTGACCCTTGGGCCTCCAACAGGTGCGCCCTCTGGTGGCAAGTCTTACACAGTTTTAATGTTTACATACATAACACGTAACATTACATCAATCATAGATACATCATATCATCAATCATATATTATACAGAAATGAATGGCATTAAATTACTTTAAATCATCCAATGGTTTATACTTTACTCACACGGCATGAGAACGGGTTCCCATACTGCACAGCTGGCCGACCAGTTGTGGACATCCACCAATGCCAGTGCCCGCCCCTCCAACTCAGTCAGGATGCAAAGCTCAGCTTGGCCGCCACCCATGTGCCGCTGCTCGGCCCTATTCTTCGAAAGTTTCTTCTGCAAAGGTGACAAGAGCATGACATGACATAAGATTATTGCTAGGTACTTTTACAAATAAAACAGATAGCAAATTACGAGTAGATATCATGTTATTATTATGACTATTCCACAACACAACACACAGACAATCCACAATTAGTAATGGGGAACATGGAGATGGCAGAAACTCTGAACAAATATTTTGTATCAGTCTTTACAGTAGAGGACATGAACAATATTCCAACAGTGGATAGCCAAGGGGCTAAAGGGGGGGAAGAACTTAACACAATCACAATCAGTAAGATAATGGGACTAAAGGCAGATAAATCCCCTGACCAGATGGCTTGCATCTGAGGGTCTTAAGAGAAGTAGCAGCGAGGATTGTGGAGGCATTGGTTGTAATTTACCAAAATTCCCTGGATTCTGGGGAGGTCCCAACAGATTGGAGAACTGCAAATGTAATGCCCCTATTTAAAAAAGAAGGCAGACAAAAAGCAGAAAACTATCAATGAGTTAGCCTAACATCTGTGGTTGGGAAAATGTTGGAGTCCATTATTAAAGAAGCAGTAGCAGGACATTTGGATAAGCAAAATTCAGTCAGGCAGAGTCAGCATGGATTTATGAAGGGGAAGTCATGTTTGACAAATTTGCTGGAGTTCTTTGAGGATAGAAACATAGAAACATAGAAAATAGGTGCAGGAGTAGGCCATTCGGCCCTTCGTGCCTGCATCACCATTCGATCTGATCATGCACTTCAGTACCGGGTAGATAAAGGGGAACCAGTGGATGTGGTGTATTTAGACTTCCAGATGGCATTAGACAAGGTGCCACATAAAAGGTTACTGAACAAGATAAAAGTTCATGAGGTTGGGGGTAATATATTAGCATGGATAGAGGATTGGCTAACTAACAGAAAACAGAGAATCAGGATAAATGGTTCATTCTCTGGTTGGCAACCAGTAACTAGTGGGGTGCCACAGGGTCAGTGCTGGGACCCCAACTATTTACAATCTATATTAATGACTTGGAAGAAGGGACTGAGTATAACGTAGCCAAGTTTGCTCATGATACAAAGATGGGATAAAGCAATGTGAGGAGGACACAAAAAATCTGCAAAAGGACATGGCCTAAGTGAATGGGCAAAAATTTGGCCAATGGAGTATAATGTTGGAAAGTGTGAGGTCATGCACTTTGGCAGAAAAAAATCAAAGAGCAAATTATTAATTAAATGGAGAAAGATTGCAAAGTACCACAGTACAGCGGGACCTGGAGGTACTTGTGCATGAAACACGAAAGGATAGTATGTAGGTACAGCAAGTGATCAGGAAGGCCAATGGTATCTTGGCCTTTATTGCAAAGGGAATGGAATATAAAATCAGGGAAGTCTTGCTACAGCAATATAAGGTATTGGTGAGGCCTCACCTGGAATACTGCATGCAGTTTTGGTTTCCATATTTACGAAAGGATATACTTGCTTTGGAGGCAGTTCAGAGAAGGTTCACTAGATTGATTCTGGGGATGAAGGGGTTGACTTATGAGGAAAGGTTGAGTAGGTTGGGCCTCAACTCATTGGAATTCAGAAGAATGAGAGATGATCTTATCGAAACATATAAGATTATAAGGGGGTTTTGCAAGGTGGATGCAGAGAGGGTGTTTCCACTGATGGGGGAGAATAGAACTAGAGGGCACGAACTTAGAATAAGTGGCCGCCCATTTAAAACAGAGATAAGGAGAAATTTCTTCTCTCAGAGGGTTGTAAATCTGTGGAATTCGCTGCCTCAGAGAGTTGTGGAAGCTGGGACATTGAATAAATTTAAGTTAGAAATAGACAGTTTCTTAAACGATAAGGGGATAAGGAGTTATGGGGAGCAGGTGGGGAAGTGGAGCTCAGTCCATGGTCAGATCAGCCATGATCTTATTCAATGGCGGAGCACGCTCGAGGGGCCTTAATGCCTACTCCTGTTTCTATTTCGTTTGTTCTTTTCTCCATGGCTATATCTACTATCTGCGAATAATTTGAATAAGATCGAGGTTTGGATTAAATGATTGCCGGTCGAACTACAATACATCAGATCTGCATTTAAATTCATCATTGCATCATTACGAATACAATTACAATTATATCAATAAATATAAATAAATTTCATACTTACTCTGCCTGACTCAACAAGATCATTCCTGCGCTTCCGGCACTAGTTGGGCTCCTTCACCTCGTGGGCATTGGCAGAGATGACTTCTGCAATCTCTGTCCAGATTCTTTGATAGACCTGGTGGGCGGTTTCCCACCCCCACTCCGGTTCAATTGTGCCCACCGATTCTCCACCTCTGCCACTAAAGCAGCATTGGCCTCCTCGCTAAAGTGCTTTGTGTACCTCCGTCCTCCCATTTCCACCCCTTCCCCCACTCCTTCTTCCTCCTCCTCACTCATCCTTCTTTCAGGGAAAGATTCAATTGCATCCATAATTTGATTTGATTTGATTAGTTTAGATAGCTAGATTACTTCAATTGTTGACAATTAGCTGCAAATTGATGTAAGATATCTCACTACAACACGCAAATAACCAAATAATCCTGAGCCAACACCACAACAATCCCTCACCAGCTTTCTCCTCTCTCTCTCTCGCTCCTCTTTCACTTTCACTCTCTTCTGCACATGTGCAGATGACGCCTAACCTCCTGAAACACAGGAAAAGACCGTTGCTATGGACGCCAGCCTTGCACGACTGAAAAAACCTCTAACGCCCATTTCCCATCGCTACGTCTAATGCCCAAATTATAAAGTGGAAACTAGCTGGTTAGAAAATGGGCGATATTCCGGCGATCAGAAAAATCTATATAAACGCGAACGCTGGAAATATTGCCCACTTTTGGGCGATCTGAAGACTAATGCAAAGTCTAGCCCAATGAACCAAACAGCAGCACCAGACCAGTGCAATTCCTTCAGTTAATGCTGTTTGTTATTGCTGTCAACTGTTACTTCTGCTCCATTCCTCCACCTTCAGTCCAAACTCCCACTGTTGGTACAAAATTAGAAATAGATCATCGGGTTAGGAACATACGAATAGGAATAGGTCATTCAGCACCTCAAGTCTGTTCTGCCATTCCCTTAAATCATGACTGATCTGCATCATAATTCCATTTAGCTGCCTTGGGCGTTATTTCCGGAGTGGGGGTTAAAAAGGGGTTTTCAGATCGCTGGCTTCTCGCCCATTCTCAAAGCACCTTGTCTCCATTTTTGAAAATGGGTGCTACTGCGAGCGATATGAAATGGGCGGTAGCGTAAAATTTTTTTGACCTTCTGCCGTAACGTGTGGCCGTCCTTAGCAATGGCATGGCAACGCTCGATTCCTGTGATTCAGGAGGTCGAGGGTCATCATGACATGCGCAGAAGAGGAGACAGAGAGAGAGGGAGCTCAGAGGGACTGAAGGCGTGTCTGGCTGTGGGAGGAAGGAGGGAGACTTTAGAGCTTTACAGCAAGTGGGCAAACAAAAATTAGCTGTTACGAGCCACGTATTTGCCTGAATTTGGCCTATAATAGAGAGAGAGGAGGAGGCATCACAGCACACGTGGAGACTGATGCTGGAGAGAGCAGTGAGGTGGGAGAGGAGCATATTGAAGGGCGCAAAAGAGCCAGGAAGTTCTTGGACGAGGCAAATGCCTCCCTCCTGCAGGAGGTTGAGTCACGCTGGGGTGATTTGACACAGGGAGGGCATGGGAAGCCCACCCAAAGGCCTACCAGAGGATATGGACCGAGATAGCAGAGGTGGTCTCGTCGGTGACCAACGAGGTTCGTGAGGGCAACCAATGCCGTAAACAATGGAATGATCTTGTGGGATCCACAAGGGTAAGTATTACATTGATTTACATGTACTTATGTATTTATATAATTTGATTTGTAACAGTCATGAGTGACTATCAGCAGATGTGAGGTCTTTCACTTTTACTGGGAATGTTTTACTCAAAGCCTGCGATCATGGTGTACGTCTTTAGGTAAAGAATGATAATTTTCAGAATAATCATGATTACATCTGTCGGTTATGCATTGTATCAGTCTCTGTGACAGTACCTAGCAATTATATCATGCAATGATCTCATGCCATGTCATCCTGTCACCTTTTACAGAAGAAGCTATCGACGATGAGGTCTGTGCCGAGGCGAACGAGTGGGGGGCCACCAGTCACCAGCGACAACACTGAGATGGAGGAGCGGGATGCTCGCACTCGTGGGGAAGCAGCCCCAGACAGCCATGGATGCATCTGCAGACCCTGAAGTAATGCCACATGAGTAAAGCTTACACCATTGCGTGATGTGAAGTCAATAGATGCCACACCCACTCATATTTGAACAATTATATATGACAAATGATTTCTAAAATTGTCATAGAAATAATGATGGTCTAATGAAAATCATTGAAATGCAAATGTGTTGATGGTCATGAAATGTGATGTCTGCGATGATTTTGAGAGCAATGGTGCTTTTGTCATGCATATGCTGTGTGTAACGCTGGACTCACCTTGTGACCTTAGCACCCCCTTCTCTAATAACCTCATTTGTGTTTTGCAGCTCAGCCAGCAGCACATCCCAAGGCAAGACCACAGAGGCCAAAAGGTGGGGGAGCGCGGCCCGACTCTCCGGACAATCCAACATCTGGTGCTGAGGAGCTCCGATTCTCGCCTGTCAATCCATTGGGTCTGTTCTCTACGGATGAGAGCGCGGCCTTCGGGGAACCTGCATCGCCACGCTCCAGAAGCTATTCCACCCCAAGGCCATCTCGTGGTCCTCTGGTCATTCCCACCGCCACACTGAAGGTACTGGCCCCAAGCACCTCGCCACAGGGTACTCCATTTGTCCCCAGGATGGCGGCAACCCCGCGGAGCTTCCACGAGTGCCACATGACAGCAGAGAGATGGTACAGTTGTCGAGGAGGACTGTAGACATTGGCGACCAGCTCAACGAAGCATTGGGGGGCATATCCCAACAGCTGGCCACCATGACCGAGTACATTCCGTGGATGGCGGAGGCCCTGGATGCGATAGCCAGGAACACTGCTGACACAGGCCTACAGTGGTCCCCGAGCGCGGCACTCTACCCCTAGGTTCCGCACCACAACTGCGAAAGACAGATGAAAGCAAGGACCAAGATCCTGCTTCTGCATCAGAGAATGTTGCCCCCTTGGCACTCCCCGTTCCCGTACCCATGCCAATGACCGCATCTGCCTTTACCCTCCACTGTTGTGTATGCAATAACTCAATCGACTGAATACTGTAAACTCCAAACAGGTACAAATCTGGCTCTACTTTATTAGGGCCCAAATTTTTTACATTACAAGATGGCTGGTCTTTTATACACGTGCGCGCAGCCCAATGACCTCTGACAGTGGCGCCACCTGGTGGCTAGTAAACCCAAGCATACATACATGACAATATCCCTCTTTAAGATATTAGTAATGGTCTTTTTACAAATTGAGATGGTCCGGGGCTTTCCGCTCCTGAGTTGAACGTCTCAGTTCAACTCCAGTCTTGGGCGAGCGTTCTGAGTCTGTTATGACTGGGGGCTGGGTAGCCGATCTGATGGGAGAGGCAATGACCACGTCAGGGATTGAAAGTCCAGATTCATTGACCATGTCAGTGATTGAAAGTCCAGATTCATTGATGACAGCGGAGTCCTCTGATGACTGAGGATAGGTTGGTTGGTCACTGATTGTGTCTTCCTCAGACTGTTCCGGTTCATCCGTGTGCCGCAACTTTATCTGATCAACATATTTCCTGCATATCTGCCCATTTTTGAGCTTAACGACAAACACTCTGTTACCCTCCTTGGTCGTAACAGTACCGCCGATCCATTTGGGACCTTGACCATAATTCAGTACATACACAGGATCATTGATAGAAATGTCACGTGACACAGTAGCGCGATTATGATACCCTTGCTGACTTTGTCATCTGTATTCGACATGATTATTCAAGTCAGGGTGGACAAGAGAGAGCCTGGTCTTGAGACCTCTCCATCAATAGTTCAGCAGGGGCGACCACGGTAAGCGTACGGGATCTTGTCCTGTAACTAAGCAATATGCGTGACAAGCGAGTTTGCAGTGAACCTTGAGTTACACGTTTCATACTCTGCTTGATGGTTTGGACCGCATGCTCTTCTTGGCCATTGGATGCGAGTTTGAATGCTGCTGACCTCACATGTTTGATACCATTGAGTTTCATGAACTCTTGAAACTCCATACTGGTGAAGCAAGATCCGTTGTCGCTTACAACGATGTCAGACAAGACCATGCGCAGCAAACATGACATGAAGGCTCGCAATGGTAGCTGTGGATGTGTTGGATGACATGATTGAACACTCTATCCACTAGAAATAAGCATCTACCACAACTAAGAACATCTTTCCCAGGAAGGGATCTGCAAATTCGATGTGGATCCTGGACCATGGTTTAGATGGCCATGGCCACAGACTCAGCGGCGATTCCGCTGGTGCTTTACTAAGCTGCATGCAAGTGTTGCAGTGATGCAAACATGATTCCAGATCTGAGTCAATCCAGGCCACCATACATGAGACTGGGCAATGGCTTTCATCATGACAATACTGGGATGCGTGCTATGTAGATCACGCACAAATTTCTCTCTGCCTTCCTTGAGCATAACAACACAATTACACACAGTATACAATCTGATTGAATGGATCGTTAGTCTTTGCGATGGATGTAAGGTTTGGTCTCCTCACACATTTGCTTCGGTATGGCAGACCAATCATCAGTAAGGATACAATGTTTCACAACCGATAATATCGGGTCCTGGCTGATCCAGGTCTTAACTTGTTGGGCTGTGACAGGGGTTCCTTCACTTTCAAAAGCATCCATGACTAACAGTAGGTCTGCCGGTTGTGGCGTTAACACCTCCGGTGTGGGCGACGGCAGACGGTTCAATGCGTCGGCACAATTCTCAGTGCCAGATCTATGGCAAATGACATAATGCCAGCGCTGACCTCTGGATGCAGGATAACGCATTGGTATTGATCCCTTTGTTTTCCGAAAACAATGAAATGAGTGGCTTGTGATCTGTTTCCAGTTAAAACCAAAGAACAAACAGGTACTGATGCATCTTTTTAATCCCATACACACAAGTTAGCACTTCTTTCTCTACAATGCTGTAAGCTCTTTCTGCCTTCGACAAACTTTTTGAAGCATATGCAACACATTGTAATTTGCCCGACTCATTACCTTGTTGGAGCACGCAACCAACTCCATATGACGAAGCATCACAGGCCAATACTAGATGCTTACACGGATCATAATGTACCAGCTTGTTAGAGCAAAGCAGATTAGTAGCTTTCTGAAAACTTCTATCTTGAGATGCACCCCAAACCCAGTTGTCGCCTTTTCTTCGCAGCATATGCAGTGGCTCTAATAAGGTGCTCAATCTAGGTAAGAAATTACCAAAGTAGTTGAGTAGACCAAGGAACAAACGCAACTCCATCATATTCTGAGGCTTGGGTGCATTTTTGATGGCCTTGGTTTTTGAGTCTGTAGGCCTGATGCTGTCAGCAGCAATTTTCCTCCCCAGGAATTCGACTTCCGGTGCTATGAAGATGCACTTCGAGCGTTTCAGTCTGAGTCCCACTTTGTCCAGACGATGTAAAACCTCTTCCAGGTTGTTCAGATGTTTGGCAGAGTCACGACCTATGACTAGTATGTCATCTTGGAACACAATGGTTCTGGGGACGGACTTCAGTACACTCTCCATGTTACTCTGCAGCCGAACGAATTCCAAAAAGGGCACCTGTTGTAGATAAACAGTTCTTTATGAGTGTTGATGCACGTTAATTTCTTCGACATGTCGACCAGCTCCTGTGTCATGGAGGCCGACGTCAGATCCAGTTTTGTGAACAATTTCCCCCCTGCAAACAGGTCATTAGCCTTCGGTAACGGGTATTGATCCTGTTTTGAAACTCGGTTGATCGTAACCTTGACGTCTCCACAAATCCTGACAGTGCCATCACTTTTCAACATGGGAACAATGGGGCTGGCCTATTCGTTAAATTCGACCGGTGATATGATCCCCTTACGCTGGAGTCTGTCCAATTTGATTTCGACCTTCTCCCTCATCATGTACGGAACTGCCCGAGCTTTATGATGCACGGGTCTTGTATCCGAGTCCACGTAGATCTGCACCTTGGCTCCCGTGAAATTGCCGATGCCTGGTTCAAACAGTGAGGGGAACTTGCTCAGCACTTGAGCACATGGAGTATCCTCTGACGACGACAATGCTTTGATCTCGTTCCAGTTCCATTTGATTTTTTCTAACCAGTTCCTGCCAAACAGCATTGGACCATTGCCTGGAACAATCCATAACAGTAAATCATGAACCACACCATCATATGACACCTTAGCTACTGCACTGCCAATCACCGTTATGAGCTCTTTAGTGTACGTACGCAACTTGGCTTTGACTGGACTCAGCTTAGGTCTCACAGCCTTGGTATCCCACAGCCTGTCGAATGTCCTCTGGCTCATTATTGATTGACTCGCACCCATAACCAATTCCATTGATACAGGCACACCATTAAGTTTTACATTAATCATTGTTGGTTGTCTCTTGGTTAGGAACGAATACAGTCCATACACTTCCTCCTCTGGTATCTTGAATAGCATATCCAGATCTGCACGAGATTGGTCATCATCCTCCACCTGGTGTGTCACAGCACGCTTGCTCAGTTGCAGATACATGCGCTGCAGATGTCCCACTCTCGAACAGCCTTGACAAATATATTGTTTAAACCAACACTGATGATGCCGATGATTGCCCCAACAATGCCAACACAGTGATATTGGATTCATTCCCGTTGGCGGACTTTGAGCAGCCACAGGTTTCGCGTACGCTGTCGGGTAAGCCTTTCCATATGCAGCTCTGCCAAACGATGATACTATCTTGTTTACAATACTTGCCGAGTTCCGATTTTTCAATATCTGCTTCAAGCTTTTATCCATCGTCCTGCATGATTGGGCAATCGTGATGGCCTTGCTCAAATCCAGCGTCTCCGCCGCCAGTAGCTTTCGCAGGATCACCTCGTGGTTGATGTCGATTACAAAGAAGTCGCGCAGCATGACTGCTGACACAGTTTTGAACTTACACGCTCCAGCTAGACGTCTTAGGTCGGCAACGAATTCCGATATATCCTGGCCCTCAGAACGAACGTGCGTATAGAATCGATATCTTGAGATGATGATGTCTTCATCTGGTTTGAGATGATCACGTACCAGAGCACACAATGTTTCATAGTCCTTGTCCATTGGACTTAAGGGTGAGAGGAGATTCTTTATGAGTCCATAGATTTTCAGACCGCAAACTGTGAGGAGAACCGCCCGGCGCCGAACTGCATCTGCCTCTTTCTCCATTTTTTTGGCCATGAAGTACTGGTTCAAGTGGGCTACAAAGTCTGCCCAATCTTCTCCCTCCATGAATTGCTCCAGAATTCCAATTCTCATTTTTGCATGCAAAGGTTCTTGTTACCTCGTCGCCAAATGTTGTGTATGCAATAACTCAATAGACTGAATACCGTAAAGTCCCAATAGGTACAAACCTGGCTCTACTTTATTAGCTCCCAAAGTGATTACATTACAAGATGGCTGGCCTACAGCCCAATGACCTCCGAGAGTGGCGCCACCTGGTGGCTAGTAAAACCAAGCATATATATATGACACCCCCAATGAGGCACCGCCTGAGGAGCTCCTTGGCCAGGCGCCATGGAGCAAGGAGGGGAAGGGATAGAGGTAAGGAGAAGAAGGGGAGGGGGAAGGAAAGTGAGGTGCATGTCTGCAGGTGATGGCTGTATTATATCTCCATCTGGGTGTATGCAATTTGTTGTAATGTATGGGGGCTGTGGAGCACATTGCTGCTTTGCCTTTGTATTCAGTGTTGCTGGACATGTTGAATATTTGATTGATGTCAATGGTGGAAAAAGTGGGGTGTGGGCAGGTGTTGGGTGGTATTGGGTGATGCTTATGATTTCAGACCAATGTTGGTGTAAAACTTTTGTTATTGAACAGAACCTTGTGCGCATTGTCTCAGATAGTTGGACCGTTACACACTGGTGATTCCTTAACATGAAAGGGTTAAATACAACTTAACATCAATCAACGTAAACTTTAACTGGCACCAAGGTGATGGGCTCCATTGATGTCCGAGCTGCACACACACAGCAGTGTGTCAGCGTTGTCACTCACATCAATGCTCTTTCAGGCATATCATTCAGATCTCAGCTCCTCATGTAAGAGTCTTGCAGCTATGTAGCCACCACGGGCCCTTTCCTGCGGTCTGGAGGGTGACGGCGGCATGGTTGCACAGCCAGTGTGATTGTTTGGCCTGAGGTCAGCGTCCAGCCCCTCATCGTCCTCTTCCTCTCTCTCCTGAGGTGGAGCATCAGTGCCTTCTGGCAATTCTTGGCTGCACATGAAAGCCAGGATGTGCAGCGACGAGCACGCGACCACGAATTTACCTACTTGCTAAGTTTTGTTTTGTAGCTCTCTTCCTGAGTGGTCAAGACATCTGAAGCGCCGCTTAAGCACAGTTATTGTTTGGTGGCCCCATTGCATTGATAGTATAATAGCAATTGCTCAGAAGCAATGATTTCCTCACTAAAATACACCTGGAGTAAAACCCCAATAGACCAGAATCTGAAAATATGTCCAAAAGGCATTCAATAAGGTGCCACACAAAAGGTTACTGCAGAAGATAAAGGTACACGGAATCAGAGGAAATGTATTAGCATGGATCGAGAATTGGCTGGCTAACAGAAAGCAGAGAGTCGGGATAAATGGGTCCTTTTCGGGTTGGAAATCAGTGGTTAGTGGTGTGCCACGGGATCGGTGCTGGGACCACAACTGTTTACAATATACATAGATGACCTGGAAGAGGGGACAGAGTGTAGTGTAACAACATTTGCAGATGACACAAAGATTAGTGGGAAAGCAGATTGTGTAGAGGACACAGAGAGGCTGCAAATAGATTTAGATAGGTTAAGCGAATGGGCTAAGGTTTGGCAGATGGAATACAATGTCGGAAAATGTGAGGTCATCCACCTTGGAAAAAAAACAGTAAAAGGGAATATTATTTGAATGGGGAGAAATTACAACATGCTGCGGTGCAGAGTGACCTAGGGGTCCTTGTGCATGAATCTCAAAAAGTTAGTTTGCAGGTGCAGCAGGTAATCAGGAAGGCGAATGGAATGATGGCCTTCATTGCGAGAGGGATGGAGTACAAAAGCAGGGAGATCCTACTGCAACTGTATAGGATATTGGTGAGGCCGCACCTGGAGTACGGCGTGCAGTTTTGGTCACCTTACTTAAGGAAGGATATACTAGCCTTGGAGTGGGTACAGAGACGATTCACTAGGCTGATTCCGGAGATGAGGGGGTTACCTTATGATGATAGATTGAGTAGACTGGGTCTTTACTCGTTGGAGTTCAGAAGGATAAGGGGTGATCTTATAGAATCATTTAAAATAATGAAAGGGATAGACAAGATAGAGGCAGAGAGGTTGTTTCCACTGGTCGGGGAGACGAGAACTAGGGGGCACAGCCTCAAAATAGGGTGGAGCCAATTTAAAACCGAGTTGAGAAGGAATTTCTTCTCCCAGGGGGTTGTGAATCTGTGGAATTCTCTGCCCAAGGAAGCAGTTGAGGCTAGCTCATTGAATGTATTCAAATCACAGATAGGTAGATTTTTAACCAATAAGGGAATTAAGGGTTATGGGGAGCGGGCGGGTAAGTGGAGCTGAGTCCACGGCCAGATCAGCCATGATCTTGTTGAATGGCGGAGCAGGCTCGAGGGGCTAGATGGCCTACTCCTGTTCCTAATTCTTATGTTCTTATGTTCTTATGAGATGTTCACTTCACCTGAGAAGAACTCCAGAGTCATTGCAAACTCCCCCGAAGTTGAGGCAGCCTTTTGAATGAAGTGACCTGTGATTTTAAAAATGTCAGGCACACTGCTGGCGTTCATTCAAAACAGTTCCACTTTTTCTGGGCGATTTTTTGGGCGAGCGATATTGTGGACAATATGTGTGCGAGGTGGTGTAAGTAACAATGGGCGATCTCCTGGGCGTTAGTTTTGCCAAATGTGCTCTTTACGACAAAAAAGGTGGGCGGGCAGTATTATTGAATCTCGGCGTTAATTCCGTGTGGAAAGTAACGCTGAGCAATATTATGGCCGTTGATTTCGCCCATTCTGAAGTTTCCGCCCAAAAAAAGTGGGCGGGCAGTAATACGTTTTCCCGGCGTTAAGCACATGGGGAAAGTAACGCTCGGTGATATGTTTCCTAAAAATGCCCGTCAGTTTCCATTTTGTGCCTAAATGGGTGATATATGGGCGTTATATGTAATTTCAGCGGTAAAATGGGCGTTAAGTGGGTATTAAGCATATAAAAAAAGTGGAGGTTCTAGCCCCACATCCCTTAATGCCCTTGCCTAACAAAAATGATCAATCTTGGTTTTGAAATTTTCAATTGACCTTGCCTCAAAAGCTCCTTGTGGGAGTTCCAGATTTCCACCACCCTTTGTGTGAAGAAGTGCTTCCTGACATCACCACTGACCTGCCTAGCTCCAGTTTACAAGTTATGTCCCCTTGTTCTGGACTCTCCCACCAGAGGAAATTGATTCTCTCTACCCTATCAAATTATTTAATCATCTTAAACATCACAATCAGATCATCCCTTAATCCTCTATACTCAAGGGACAAGCGTTATCTCTGCAACCTGTCCTCATCATTTAATACTTTTAACTCCGGTGTATTTATGCTATCAGGAGGTCTGTAGATAACTCCCACTAAATTCTTGCATCTTTTTCTCTTCCTCAAATCTACCCAGAGAGTTTCTACTGCCTGCTCACCCTTACTGATATCCCGTCTTTCTAATGCTGTAATAGTGTCCTTTATCCATATCCATCCTCCTCCACCTATTCCTAATTACCTGTCCTTTCTAAAATTATAACCTGGAATATCTATCTTCCAGGTATGCCCAGCTTGTAACCAGGTCTCAGTGATGGCCACTATGCGTACCCTTTAAGTTGGATTTGCGCTTCTAATCCGCTTGGTTTATTTCTTATGCATTTGTGTGACTCTTATTTGGGCAACAGACCCTACTGTGCCCTTTTGCCCTGCTGTTGTTTGTCTCACACATGGATGGGCTGGATTTTCGGGTTTTGGGGTTTTTTGGTGAAAACGGCATTTAAACGTGAAAAATACCATTTTCGCTGCGTTATCGAGTTTAGGCCGAACTTTCGGCCTTTGGGGTCTGCGCCTCGCAAAGGGAAGCGTTGCACAATTATTCGCAGTGCAAAACGCAAGTTTCGGCAACTTTTGTGTGGGATGGTTTGCGCTGGGAGGGGAAAAAAAAATTCAAAAAAACATTCCAAAAAATTGGACCCTTAACTAACGAATTGCTGCAAAAAAATTAAAATACAAAAACTTGAACTTACCTTTTTTGCAGTTTTCTAACTTACCGCTGCTGGCAGAGCTGCACCGTTAGATTTTACATGTCGCTGTTCTGAGTGCGGCATACGGGTTGGGAGAGTGTCGAAACACAGACGGTAACGCGATCCGTGTCGTTACACGTCCGCGCAGCTCTCCCCTACGATACTTCCCATCGCCGCCGATAACAGGTAACCGAGGATCCCGCCCAGGCTTTGCGACCGGGTTTTTGCTGCGGAGGGTCAAATCGCAGCAAAAACCTGATTGCAAACCTCTTGAAAATCCAGCTCTTACTGTTTTTCATCACTCCTGTTGTATTTTTGTCCGTTCTTTTGTTCTTATTTTCTAAATTTTTTTCTGAACCTGAACGATTTCTATTACCATTGCGACTTTGCTCTCATCCCTTTTTCTCAACTATAAGCTATTTTCACTTTTATTTTTATTTCTTCCTGAGCCACCTGAGTTCTTTATTGGTTTAAAGTCCTTTTTAGAACTCTATTTCTTCTTTCAGCTAGGACCAGATGCAACCCGTCCCAGTGGTACAGCTCCTTCTTGTCCCAATACTGGTGCCAGTCTCCCATGTAATGGGGACCCTCAAGCCCACGCCAATCCTTCAGCCACATATTTACTTTCCTGATCTGTTTGTCCCTATGGCAATTTGCATGTAGCTTGGGCAAAATCCCAAGATCATTATCCTCGAGGTCCTGCCTTTTAAACACCTAATTCCTGATACTTCCTTAGGACCTCATCGCTCAATTTTCCTATTTAATTAATCCTGACAAGGACCACAACCAGTGGATCTTTCCTCTTCCTTTTCAAGTTCCTCTCCAATTGCTCCTAGAAATCCTTCACCTTGGCCCAAGGTAGGCAACACACTCTCCTGGACTCTCATTCACAGCTGCAGAGGATGATTTCACCCGAATTATCGAATCCCCTATGACTACAACCTTTCTATTCTGCTCCTCCTCCCCTTGGACTGCTTCTTGCTCCATGGTGTCATGGTTAGCATTCTGGCCTTCCGCCCTGCAGACTTCAACCTTATCTTCGCAGATAGCAAGTACATCATATCTGTTACAAACATAGAAACATAGAAAATAGGTGCAGGAGTAGGCCATTCGGCCCTTCGAGCCTGCACCGCCATTCAATGAATTCATGGCTGAAGATGCAACTTCAGTACCCCATTCCTGCTTTCTCGCCATACCCCTTGATCCCCCTAGTAGTAAGGACTCCTTTTTGAATATATTTAGTGAATTGGCCTCAAAAACTTTCTGTGGTAGAGAATTTCACAGGTTCACCACTCTCTGGGTGAAGAAGTTTCTCCTCATCTCAGTCCTAAATGGCTTACCCCTTATCCTTAGACTGTGACCCCTGGTTCTGGACTTCCCCAACATTGGGAACATTCTTCCTGCATCTAACCTGTCTAAATCCATCAGAATTTTTAACGTTTCTATGAGATCCCCTCTCATTCTTCTGAACTCCAGTGAATACAAGCCCAGTTGATCCAATCTTTCTTGATATGTCAGTCCCGCCATCCCGGGAATCAGTCTGGTGAACCTTCGCTGCACTCCCTCAATAGCAAGAATGTCCTTCCTCAAGTTAGGAGACCAAAACTGTACACAATACTCCAGGTGTGGCCTCACGATGGCCCTGTACAACTATAGTAACACCTCCCTGCCCCTGTACTCAAATCCCCTTGCTATGAAGGCCAACATGCCATTTGCTTTCTTAACCGCCTGCTGTACCTGCATGCCAACCTTCAATGACTGATGTATCATGACACCCAATTCTCGTTGCACCTCCCCTTTTCCTAATCTGTCACCATTCATATAATAGTCTGTCTCTCTGTTTTTACCACCAAAGTGGATAACCTCACATTTATCCACATTATACTTCATCTGCCATGCATTTGCCCACTCACCTAACCTATCCAAGTCACTCTGCAGCCTCATAGCATCCTCCTCGCAGCTCACACTGCCACCCAACTTAGTGTCACCCGCAAATTTGGAGATACTACATTTAATCCCCTCGTCTAAATCATTAATGTACAATGTAAACAGCTGGGGCCCAGCACAGAACCTTGTGGTACCCCACTAGTCACTGCCTGCCGTTCTGAAAAGTACCCATTTACTCCTACTCTTTGCTTCCTGTCTGCCAACCAGTTCTCAATCCAAGTCAGCACACTACCCCCAATCCCATGTGCTTTAACTTTGCACATTAATCTCTTGTGCGAGAACTTGTCGAAAGCCTTCTGAAAGTCCAAATACGCCACATCAACTGGTTCTCCCTTGACCACTCTACGGGAAACATCCTCAAAAAATTCCAGAAGATTTGTCAAGCATGATTTCCCTTTCACAAATCCATGCTGACTTGGACCTATCATGTCACCTCTTTCCAAATGCACTGCTATGACATCCTTAATAATTGATTCCATCATTTTACCCACTACCGATGTCAGGCTGACTGGTCTATAATTCCCTGTTTTCTCTTTCCCACCTTTTTTTAAAATTGGGGTTACATTGGCTACCCTCCACTCGATAGGAACTGATCCAGAGTCAATGGAATGTTGGAAAATGACTGTCAATGCATCCACTATTTCCAAGGCCACCTCCTTAAGTACTCTGGGATGCAGTCCATCAGGCCCTGGGGATTTATCGGCCTTCAATCCCATCAATTTCCCCAACACAATTTCCCGACTAATAAAGATTTCCCTCAGTTCCTCCTTCTTACTAGATCCTCTGACCCCTTTTATATCCGGAAGGTTGTTTGTGTCCTCCTTAGTGAATACCAAGAGTAATCAAAGAGACAATCAGAGAGGAATGCCTGGTAACAACCCTTTTGTTCACAACAATCTCAGCTCATGCTGGAGGTGTGGGGGCAGACTGCTGCATAAACCTGCAGATTCCAACAATTCACCTGTAGAAATTGTAACTTCAGTGGACATTTAGCCAGAATGTGCAGGAAGCCCGCAGCGAGGCTAATTTACGAGGCAGATGAACCACAAGAGGGGTCTGCAATACAGGGTGATGCTTGGGACACAGCAATGGACGCTGAAGTTCAGCGGGTTCAGGTGGCAAACATCCACAGCTCATATACAAAAACGCCACCTATGATGATGAAAGTCCTATTAAACGGCATCCCGGCACGCATGGAGCTGGACACAGGGGCCAGCCAGTCACTTATGGGTGTCCAACAATTCGAGAAACTTTGGCACTCAGAGCTAGCAGACCCAAACTGGAACGCATTGACACGCAATTACGGAGGTACACCAAAGATATAATCCCAGTGCTAGGCAATGCAATGTTGGTGGTCACACATAATGGATCAGAGAACCGGCTGCCACTCTGGATTGTCCCGGGAAATGGTCCCGCGATTTTGGGGAGGAGCTGGCTAGCCGTGATGAACTGGAAATGAGGGGATGTGCACGCCATTTCATCTGTGGAGCGAAGTTCATGCTCACAGGTCCTACAGAAATTTGAGTCATTATTTCAACCTGGTGTCGGGACTTTCAAAGGCACCAAAGTTGTGATCAGCATTACCCCGGACGCCAGACCAGTGCACCATAAAGCCAGAGTATGTGATGCGGGAGACAATTGAGAGTGAGTTGGACAGGTTGCTAAGAGAGGACATAATTTTGCCCATTGAATTCAGTGACTGGGCAAGCCCCATCATCCCTGTCCTAAAAATGGATGGCTCGGTCAGGATCTGTGGCGACTACAAGGCCACTATCAACCGAGTGTCACTACAAGACCAATACCCGCTTCCGAGAGCGGAGGATCTTTTTGCCACGCTGGCAGGCGGCAAGCTGTTCACCAGTTGGGCGTCACTTCAGCCTACATGACCCAGGAACTGGCCGAAGAATACAAGCTACTGACCACCATCACCACGCACAAGGGGCTGTTTGTCTGCAACAGGTGTCCATTTGGCATTCGTTCAGCGGCCGCTATTTTTCAAAGGAACATGGAAAGCCTGCTCAAATCCATCCCTGGAACAATTGTATTTCAGGACAACATCCTTATCATGGATCGAGACACCGAGGAACACCTCCACAACCTGGAGGAGGTGCTACGCTGACTGGACCGGGTAGGCCTGCGACTAAAGAAGTCCAAGTGTGTGTTTTTGGCCCCAGAGGTCGAGTTTTTGGGCAGGAGGGTTGTCGCAGATGGGATCCGGCCTACCGAATCCAAAACGGAGGCGATCCATCGTGTGCCCAGGAACGGCAACACATCGAAGTTGCGTTCATTTCTAGGACTCTTGAACTATTTCGGGAATTTTCTGCCGAACTTAAGCACATTGTTGGAGCTGCTACACGTGCTCCTGCGTAAGGGTTGCGATTGGTTTTGGGGGGACTGTCAGGAACGGGCGTTCAATCGGGCGCGGAACCTACTTTGTTCTAATAAGCTATTTACCCTGTACAACCCCTGTAAGAAATTGGTTTTGACATGTGATGCATCATTCTATGGGGTTGGGTGCATGTTGCAGCAGAGTAATGATGAGGACCAATTCCAACCTGTGGCTTATGCTTCCAGGTCGCTCTCCCAAGCAGAAAGGGGATATGGGATGGTTGAAAAGGAAGCACTCGCATGTGTCTACGGGGTGAAAAAGATGCACCAATACATTTTTGGCAGAAGGTTCGAGTTAGAAACGGACCACAAGCCGTTAACATCCCTGTTGTCAGACAGCAAAGTTGTCAATGCCAATTTGTCAGCTCGCATACAGCGATGGGCTCTCATGCTGGCTGCGTATGACTACACCATACGGCACTGGCCAGGCACCAAAAATTGCGCTGACGCGCTCAGCAGGCTTCCACTGGCCACCACTGATGGGGCAGCTGGGTAGTCATGCCCCAGAAGGGAAGGGAAGCATTCATCAGGGAACTCCACAGCGAGCACCCAGGCATCGTGCTAATGAAGACAATTGCCCGGTCACATGGATGGTGGCTGGGAATTGAATCAGACCTGGAACACTGTGTTCGCAGGTGCACGACGTGTGCTCAGCTGGGCAATGCCCCCAGGGAGGCCCCACTCAGCCCGTGGCCCTGGCCCACCAGGCCATGGTCACGTATTCACGTAGACTACGCGGGCCCGTTCATGGGAAAAATGTTCCTCATTGTTGTTGATGCGTACTCGAAATGGATCGAGTGCATCATATTGAATTCGTGCACGACATCCACAACTGTGGAGAGTCAGCGTGCAGTCTTTGTGACCCACGGCTTGCTGGTTAGCGACAATGGCCCGTGTTTCACTCGCTATGAATTCCAGGAATTCATGTCGGGTAATGGAATCAAACATGTCGGGACAGCACTGTTCAAGCCGGCATCCAATGACTAGGCGGAACGTGCGGTCCAAATCATAAAACAAGCATGCTCCGGATTGAAGGACCCTCCCTTCAATGCCGCCTATTCGCGCCTCCTGCTGGCCTATAGGTCCCAACCACATTCGCTCACGGGAGTCCCGCCCGTGGAACTACTCATGAAACATACACTAAAAACTCGGCTGTCCCTCATTCATCCAGTCCTATCAGACATTGTTGAGGGCAAGCGCCAGTCCCAAAATGAGTGCCATGACCGTAACTTGAAGGGGAGATATATAGAAATCGATGATCCTGTATTTGTTCTTAATCACGCTTTGAATCCCAAGTGGCTTGAGGGTGCTGTAATTGGCAAAGAGAGGAATAGGTTCATAGTGGCCAGACTTAACAATGGACAGATATGCCACAAGCATCTGGACCAAGTAAAAAAAAGGTTCAGCATGGACACTGAGGAACCTGAGGAAGATCATGAGATGCTGCCCACACCACCGCCAGTGAATGAGCAACAAGAACTTTCAATGGCATGCACAGTTCCTGCGGCCAGCCCGGACGCGCCGGAATCACCACAGAGGACAGAGACGCATGCCGAGGCTCAACAACCAGAGCCGCAACTGCGGCGCTCCACGAGAGAGCGTCGACCGCCCGAAAGACTTAATCTTTGACCCCACAGGACGTGGGAGGGGAGGTGATGTCATGTATGCAACCTTCATGTAACTGTAACCTTCATGTAACAACACTGCATACTATATACACCTAAGAAATGCACACCTTGACCACAGGGGGTGAACTTGTGGAAGACACTCCGAGCCTGGTCTTTCACGTATAAAAGGGGAAGCTCCACCCACCTCCATCACTTCTTTGTCCTGTGAATAAAGGTTCGGTCACAGAGTGACTTTGTCTGCAGAATGTGCCTTGTGTGAATTTATAGTAGTGTGTAAGGACACAACACCCCTCACGCTCAAATATCTTTGGGAGAGGGAGCAGAGACAGCAAAGAGAAGATGCTCACACAGGGAGGAGGAGGATGGGCTCTCAATAGAATGACTTACCCACCCAGGGTCTTCCGAGAGAACTTCTCTTATCTCCACTTAAGCGATGAGCTGCTTCATGAATGCTCTGCTTCATGAAGGAGATTGTCACAGAACTCTGCCACCTCCTGCAAACTGACCTGCAGCATGAGAATAGCGAGACCATGGCGCTTCCAATGGCCCTCACGGTCACCATGGCCCTCAATTTCTTCAGCAGTGTATCCTTCCAGTCTGCAGCAGAAGACACAGCTAACATCTCCCAGTTCGCCATCCATCACTGCATCCGAGAGGTCACAGAGGCTCTCTAGTGCAGGAGAAAGAACTTGGAATGGAAAGGGGAGGATCCAGTTGCTGAGATCCATGTAGCAACCAATGGCAAAGGTAGAACTAGGAATGTGATTCTGCTTAAAGAGTTTGAGGAGTTGGGGTCCAAATTAAAAAGCAGAACCTCAAAGGTAATAATCTCTGGATGCGCCAATTGATATAGGGATAAGCAGATTAGAAAGTTAAATGCATGGCTCAAAGATTGGTGTGGGAGGCAGGGGTTTTACTTCATGGGGCACTGGCACTAGTACTGGGGAAAGAGGGAGCTGTTCTGTTGAGACAGGCTCCACTTGAACCTGGTGGGACCAGATAGGGCTTTAAACTAATGAAGGGGGTGGGAGGATTCAGGAATGAGTAAATTTAAAAGCAGCAAGCGAAATGTCAAGGCTCTAGAGCTCTAGGGGTAGAAATTGCCCTCCACCGGAAATGGGGCGCACCTACCCTTTTTGAAGTGTTCTGACTGCCACAATGGATGCGGTGGTCTCTCCAGCGAAATTCAGCTCCTCGGGGTTTTTTTTACAGCGTGGCAAAAGTGGATTATCATGGGGGCGGAAGTTGTGGAGAAGTGCATTGGCCGTCACTAGTGGGGCGGAAGTGGGTGTGGGATGGAGTGTCCGCAGCTATCAGTCATAAGCGTCGCGCTGATGACCTCATCACATTGGCACATCACAATGTCTCTCCTCTTCAGTTAAAGGGAGAGCTACTGCGAACTCTGCACATATTTTAGTTATGTCCTCTGGGCTACCGGCAAGGCTTTTGGCCGGGCCAACGGCATGACACCCAAGAGTGGGTGCCAGGCTACCTGTTGGCGGCCCAGCCGAACCCGGGGGCATAATTGTCGAGCCGATCTGGCAGTCGACCAACAAGAAAAATAATATGGCGGCCGCGGCAGTGTGCCCTCCCCTTTACGGGCAGCCGTGCCACCATTTCACACGGAGTGTACTGACAGAAAAAGCTGTTGGGGGCACCAGCCAGCGGCGGAGCCTCTCCCGCGGGGCAATTTCGGGTAAAGGGCAATTTCGCGAGGGGGACCCCGCCAACCACAACCTTGCCATCATGAAGGAACAGCTCCTGCCATCACCGATCAGGCGAGAAGCTGAAGAGCAGGAACACAAGGGGAAGGAGGAGGAGGAGGAGGAGGCAGTAGAGAAGGAAGTGTAAGGGAAGATGCAACCTAGACAGTCCCTTTCTGCCCAGGCTGTATGTGAAGAACTAATTCAAGTGCGATACAGTAACCTCCACTCCAATTCCCCATTCACCAACAGTCCCACACACCTTACCTTGCCTCTATCACTGACTATCACATCGTCCTGTTGGCCACAACACAAAAATAAAAGCCCACAAAATACACATTCCAAACCAAATTTATAAATTAAAACCTGCATAAAATATTAAACTAATCGCCCATATACATTCCCTTAGTGCCTGTCTTCCGTGAGTCTTTGCCTGTCCTCGTGCTCCTATGAAGTGCTACCCTAGTGGCTGCAGTATGGCTGATGGAAGACTGCTGACTTTCAGCGGAGGAATCTGCAGGTAGCCTTGGAGGATGACCTCGAGCAGCTCTGGGTCTAGAAGGCCTGGTTTCAGGCTGCACCATGGGTGGTAGCAGTCTGGGCTTGCCGGCAGGCAACAGAAAGGGCTATGGCAGATTGGAAGGGGTGCGAGAACAAATGTTGTCATCCTGAGAGAAGAGCATATTCATGCTCCATGGAGCCGTTGCCACTCTCCCTGGATGGTGCCTCAACAATCCTAGTAATCCATTGGAGGACAGATTGCTGGACTGCAGTGATACCCTGGAAGCCCCTTTGAATACAGTATCCAGAAAAATGATGGCAGCATTCTGAGTTTCCACTGCAGCACTCGGACGTTGGGTAGCTGCTTGTAATGCTGCAATGGAAAGTGAGACATAAACCATCAGATGCTGTATCCTGGTTGGTTCCACAAGAGTGTTGATGGAATTTCCACCAGTTCCATGTTAGGAAGGAATCCAAGTTTGCGCAAGGCCCTGTGCCAAGTTGGTGTCAGACTCCTTCATGATCCTTGATATCAAACGCAAGCTTCCTGGCAGGCTTTCTAATGCACCAAGCATTTCTGTGTGTAAACCCATCAGCTTTTTTTCTGTAACCTGGCCCATCGAAGTCCTCATTTGAGTGCTCTGCAGCAGAACTCATGTGCGACCTCGCCCTTTGGTGAGCTGGCACCTGCGCTATTCTTGCCCCCTGCTCTGGCTGCAAGCCACTTGTGCTCGGTGTCTCAGCATGTGCAGATGCCACCTCTGTGCTATCCTCTAAGATACACGCAGTGTCAGTATCTGAGCTGGTAGCTGCGAGTATGAAATCGAATGACAGTGTGTCTTCATCATCAGGGAGTTAGATGTGACCCTTACGGCTAAAGGGATCAAGGGGTATGGAGAGAAAGCGGGAAAGGGGTACTGAGGTGAATGATCAGCCATGATCATATTGAATAGTGGTGCAGGCTTCTTAGATGCTTACACATCTGCAGCTTGTAAGTTAGAAGAGATGGTGGGATGAGGGGGAAGTAGGATGTGAGAAGGAGCATTAGGTATGAGAACACTATCATCTTCAATGTATTCAGCCCCAATGGTGGCCATGGCCTCAGCAATGGCTCTATAATGGCCACACCGTCTCCTCCATGGGGGTTAAAACATACTGGAGCATCTCTGCCCCTCCGATTAGTTCCTACTGCCTCTGTTGTGCGCCACTTTCTCTGCAAGAGAGAGCGTAATGTTTCTGTGAATGTCATGCAATGTTTGGGTGATGTGACTGTCATGGTTGAATAGCTGGCAGTGTGTACATGCTGTGAGATGTGGGTGTGAGGCTTGCATCAATGCTAAGTGAGGGTGAGGGGAAGCTATGAATGTTAGGTATGAGCCCTGATTGATAGAGATTGTTGGTAGGTGAGTGATGGGTGAGACTAGTGGTGCAGTGGTACGATATTGCATTTGAAGATGCATTCACTGACCTTGACTACTCATGTGAGGTCATTAAACTTTTTGCGGCACTGCATCCAGGCTCTGGGAGCTGAACTCCTGGCACTAACCTCTGTGGCTATCGGTTCCAACTGTCTTTTCATAGTGTGTTTGGAGGGCCTCCTGCCCCCGCCGCGGATAAAGGAATCTCTCCTCCTTTCCACCACCTCCTTTGCCAAGACCTCGAGTGCAGCATCGGAAAACCTTGGTCCACGCGCTCTCCCATGGTCAGCCATTGTTGCACAGCACACTATTCCCAATTAACTCACTACTTCCAGCAGCCACAATGCACCTTCTCTTTAAGAGATGCAGGATAGCTTTAAGCAGTGCAGGCTAGCGTTAAGCAGTGCTAGTAAATAACCATATTGGGCCCTCTGCTGATGTGCGAAGTTGGCATGCTGCCTGCTTTACACTAAACGGGCGCGGAGTAGTCCCGCATCGCGATTCTTGTGCCCGTTTTCAGGGGCTATCCAATTTAACCCCCACGATTTGCTGAAAGTGGCAAGTTCATCACTTTCCCAATGGACAATCAGCAACTTGTTTAGAAGGCGCTGCATTTTTCCAAATTGCAGGATGCTCCCAGGTCCACAGTGTCATTGATTGTACTCTGCAGCTCTATGTGCTACTGTACACAATAACTGCATCCACGAGCCACAAGAGCTATCACTCTATCAATGTGCAGCTTCTCTGTGACCAACTGTACAGTATCGTACAACTCAATGTCCATTTCCCAGGAAGCAGCCATGATGCCTTTCTTTTAAGGCAATTCCATTATCTGACCCACAAGAAAAGTGCCAGCTTTCCTCCAAGTTAGTAGGCCAATGATATCCTCTGCAGCTTGGTCATGACACTTTGCAGCCACATACACCTGCTGAGCATACATAGTTATATAGAGTCAACAGCACAGAAACAGGCCATTTGACCGAAGTGGTCTATGTTGTTGTTTACGCTCCATGCAAGCCTTATCCAACCCTTTTCATCAAACCCGATCAACATCGGTACAGTGAGGTTTGTATCAGAATACTCTCAATCATCAGCAAAGTGATGGAAGGAGTCATCAAAAGTTCTATCAAGTGGTACTTACTGACCAATAACTTGATCACCAATGCTCAATTTGGTTCTACAGGACCACTTGAGGTAGAACTCATTACAGTCTTGGTCCAAACATGGACAAAATTGTTGAATTCCAGAGGTGAGGTGAGAATGACAGTGAGAATGTTGCCTTTGATATCAAGACAACATTCGACCAAGTATGGTACGAAGGAGCCCTAGCAAAACTGAAGCCAATGGGGATCAGGAAGAAAACTCTGCAGTGTCTGGATTGATACATAGCACAAAGGAAGATGGTCGTGGCTGTTGGAGGACAATAATCTCAGGACATTGCCGCAAGGGTTCTTCAGCACTGCGCCTCAGGCACAACTATATTCAACTGCTTCATCAATGATCTTCCCCCCATCATAAGCTCAGAAGTGGGACTGTGCAATGTTTATTACACAGTGTTCAGCTCCATTCACAATTCCTCATGCCCACATGTAACAAGATCTGACAACATCCAGGCTTGGGCTGATAAGTGGCAAGTAACAATTGCACCACACATATACCAGGCAGCGACCACCTCCAGCAATAGATAGTCTATCCACCTCCCCATGACATTCAATGGCATTACCACTGCTGAATCACCCACCATCAACATCCTGGGGTTTGACATTCACTAGAAACTGAACTTGACCAGCCACATAAATGCCGCGGCCACTAGAGCAGATCAGAGACCATCCAGGACAAAGCATGATCAGCAGCCCATCTATTACCTTAAGCATCCGCTCCCACCACCACCGGTGTATCTTTGTTGCAATGTTTACGATATACCAGATGAACTGCAGCAACTTGCCAAGGTTTCTTCGATAGCACATCCAAAACCTGTGACCTAGAAGGCCAAGTGCAGCAAGTACATGGAACACTATCACCACGATTTTCACCTCCAAGTCACACACCATCCTGACATGAACATATATCACCATTTCTTCATGGTTACTGTGTCAAAAATGTGGAATTCCCTACCTAACAGCACTATGGGAGTACCATCCGCACATGGACTGTAGTGGTTCAAGAAGAAGGCCCATCACCTCTTTCTCAAGGGCAACTAGGGATGGGCAATAATTGCATGTCTTGCTAGCAAAGCCCATATCCCCAGAATAAATTTTAAGAATATAACAATATCAAAATTGTAATGAGAAACTTCCTGCCATCTTTGCACCAACTGTAATTTTGGAATAATCTGCAAAATCGGCAGCTGGGCTCCCAACAGATGGAGGCAGGAGCCGAATTATGGTATGCAAATCAGAGTCCTATAACATGCATAGGACTGTAATGTAATTTTGAACTGAAAATGCATAGCCCCGCCCACTGATATTGAGTGGTAAGTGGCCAATCCAGCAACCCTTAAAAGAATGCTTGAAGTTGTTCAGAAAAGGTCAAAAGTCAGGTTTGTGGAAGATTTTTTGGGGGGGAGAATGAGCATGGTTGCTCTGCCTGCACCTCCACAAAAATCCACCCCACTGGTGCCTAACCTTCTGCCGTCTCTTTTTCCCCTTCAGCCTGGCCATTCTGTTCAAGGGCCTTCTGCTGGCTAAGCTTTGTTGGATTTCCCGCCTCCCACTGGCAAGCTGCCTTTCAGTGCTGGAAACATGCAGCAGCTCGCTAGTTCTGTGTAAATGAAGCCCACCATTCAATCGATGCACGTGAGAATGAAAATCATCCCCTTTATTCATAGTAACAAAATGAATTAGCCAATAATGACTTACCTGCAATAATAATCATCAAGCAGCTAATGATCCACTGAACCAGCATAAATATTGACACATTTGTTCTTGCAGTTATGGAATGTGAAATTATGGTAGGAAATAGCTGAATTCCAGCAGAGAAAATTGTGATTTATCTTCATCATCATAGGCAGTCCCTCAAAACGAGGATGACTTGCTTCCACGCCAAAAAAAAGGGATGAGTTCACAGGTGTTTCGAATGAAGAACCCAAATTGCATCCTGAAGGGTGGAAAATGCCTGTGCATGGATTTTTTTAAAGTAGGGCGAGAGGAGATTCTTTATGAGTCCATAGAATTTTGGACCGCAAACCGTGAGGAGAACCGGCCAGCACCGAACTGCGTCTGCCTCTTCCTCCATTTTGTTGGCCACGAAGTATTGGTTCAAGCGGGCTGCAAAGTCTGCCCAATCTTCTCCCTCCACAAATCGCTCAAGAATTCCAATTGTGCTTATTGTTACATGCGAAGGTTCTTGTTACCTCGTCGCCAAATGTTGTGTATGTAATAACTCAATAGACTGAATACTGTAAACTCCGAACAGGTACAAACCTGGCTCTACTTTATTAGGGCCAAAAGTGATTACATTGCAAGATGGCTGACCTTTTATACCTGGGATGCACACACGTGCACACAGCCCAATGACCTCTGATAGTGGCGCCACCTGGTGGCTAGTAAACCGAAGCATACATACATGACAGGCAAGGACATGGTCACAAAGCTCTGCCATCTCCTGCAACCAGACCTCGAGCCTCGATATTTCAAACTGACGTTCCTTAATAAAACACCTTGGCCCCGATATTGGTGGAAGTCCCGCCCACAGTCGCCGAGCTTCTGCCGGAAATGACGTTTTTTTCAGTGATTCCTCCTGTGCCACCCATCTGCCGCCCACGTTCTGCCCGCCGCAAGATTGGTCCCGGTGGTTCCCCTGGCACATTGGCCTGCCGCCCGCCCATGCCAGAGGCTGGAAATCTGTCTTTTTCCTCATCGAGGACCGTCTAAGATCGCCCTGCCGCCCACCAGAAGGAGCACTGGGGAAAAGCTGGTCTGAGGTGGCTGTGAGTCAGGCGGCAGGAGATTCGCTCAGAGTGCTGCAGTGCTGCACTTCACGGATATCGTTCACATCCTGCAGCATTATCAGTGGCACATAAATAGTGAGGTGATGGACCTTAACCCGCCCAGAGAGAGTTCAGATATGTTACTCCCTATGACTCCGTTGAAGGGAAGGTGTGGTAGAGGAAGCGGCAATGAGTTGCAGAAGATGGTGAAGGCTCAATGGAGATGCCCTGCAAAAGTTTCGAGACCATTTCATGCGGAACCTATTTAGTGACTGCTGTGACTGCGCAGATGCTATGAGCTTATGCCAGAATTAATATGTGACAGTGATAAAATGTCAAGTGGTGGCACATAGCTGCAACTGATACTGAGAACGTCATGACATGAGGTGTGGAAGAGGGGAAAATACATAGAATGGACTGCATCATCATCATCATCATAGGCAGTCCCTCGAAATTGAGGAAGACTTGCTTCCACTCTAAAAGTGAGTTCTCAGGTGATTGAACAGTCCAATACGAGAACTACAGTCTCTGTCACAGGTGGGACAGACAGTGGTTGAGGGAAAGAGTAGGTGGGGCATCTGGTTTGCCACACGCTCCTTCCACTGCCTGCGCTTGGTTTCTGCATGCTCTCGGCGACGAGGTGCTCAGTGCCCTCCCGGATGCTCTTCCTCCACTTAGGGCGGTCTTTGGCCACGGACTCCCAGGTGTTGGTGGGGATGTTGCATTTAATCAAGGAGGCTTTGAGGGTGTCCTTGAAAATGTTCCTCTGCCCATCTGGGGCTCACTTGCCACATGGGAGTTCCGAGTAGAGCGCTTGCTTTGGGAGTCTTGTGTCGGGCATGCGAACAATGTGGCCTGCCCAAAGGAGGTATTCGAATGTGTTCTGTGCTTCGATGCTGGGGATATTGACCTGATCGAGGACAATGACGTTAGTGCGTCTGTCCTCCCAGGGGATTTGCAGGATCTTGCGGAGACATCGTTGGTGGTATTTCTCCAGCGATTTGAGGTGTCTACTCTATATGATCCATGTCTCTGAGCCAGACAGGAGTGCAATGCCTGCAATGGACTGCAATGTAGCTGATGAACATGTCATTTCAGGGGTGGCACTCCACCATGTTTGGCGTCTTAAAAAGTGGCTTGACCTACAAGCATTAATGTGTGTCCTGCAAGTAGTTCAAGTGACTGATTGAATGGCAGCCTTTCTGCATTGGTCGCCCTTACTTGTCGTGCCGCGATATCCTGATGACAGGACCCATTATACAGTGGAATCATATGTAGAGGGCAATATATTCTTGATGCACCAGAACCCCTGAGGGACAGCTGTGTGTTTCTTGTTCGGGGGAGGTGGGGGGAGGGTGGGTGGAGGAAGGAGCCTATGTGTTGGGATGGGGACAACGTTGGGGTGGGAAATGCTGGGGTCACACTCCTCCTTTGAGTGCTAGAGATGATAGCGTGCATTGTGCAGTGCTGTCCGACGACATTTCAGTCTATGGGGGGTTGGTGGGGGGGTGGGGAGGGATAGGTCACGCTGACATGTGAATCGTCTCATCTCACGCTGTGCCATCAGGGAGTTCCATCTCTATATGGGCACACCAATAATGGGCGACAAACTGCGTTAAAACGCATTTGACATTGCATGACCTTTCATGCCATGAGCGTCACTTACACCGGAGATTATTATACCCTTACTATGCTCCAGCACGGGATCTGCATTACCCTTTGTGGTTGCATGGCAGCGGTCACCCACCAGTGCCAAGGCACACTCCTCCAGGCTGCTCAACTCTATCACCTCTGCTGGGCCCCCTCCCGTGGCACTGAGGCTTGCTGCCTTGGAAGTTTGATCCTTCTGCAGAAAGAAACTTTGCAGCCTTTACCCCTTTTGCTCATGCCTCCCCACCCCCACACACACATATGGGCCATAACCTTTTGGAGTTGTACGGGAGGGGTCCCATAAATGTTTACTCACTCTTGCTGACACCACCACATTGCTCCAATATTTCCTACACTGGTCTCCATCTCGCTCAATGTTGCCCATTGAGGACACGGCCGCACCAATCTCCTTCCACCTGTATTGGGGCGGTGGATGTTTGCCACAACCATCCGGGTGAGGTCTTTATACCTGCATTCCACCTCTGATACAAGCTCCTCCAGTTCCTCATAATTTAACCAGGCAGCTTTGGGCCTGATCTTGACAGTCTTCTTTGAAGTTTTTTTAGCACTCATGTTCAATCACTTAAGGAATGGATAATGAAAAGTTTGCAGCTCTGTCTCTCCTGCACTCTCCCCTCTACAACTGGCAGGTGCAAGAGAGTGTTCAAAATTTAAGTGCATGCGCAGATGTCCCAACAGCCTCAGTCATGGAAAAAATGACGTCGGTGTGCTAATAGAACTACAAAAAACCCTTCAAATCTCAAGCATGCGCGGTGCGGCGCCTCCAAAGTTCTTCGATTCGAGAGGCCACTGCTGCCGTCGCCCGCTAACTCCCACGACCACCCGCCAACTCCTGCTGCCTGCCGCTGCCGTACACAATACCGAGCCGAATATGGATCCCAGCGGGACCCAGCGGCAGCGGGTGCCAAAACGGTAGGTGCTGCCCGGGGACTGCCGAAAAATGGCTGGACCTTTATAACTCCCTTTGGGTCATCTGTTTATGACCTGTGATCTAAATCATACACCTCCTCCCACTCTACTTCATCTAATCCTATCAGCATATCTTTCTATTCCTTTCTCCCTCATGTACTTATCTAGCTTCCCCTTAAATGCATTTATGCTATTTGCCTCAACGCCATGTGGTAATAAGGTTCACATTCTAACCGCTCTGGGTAAAGTAGTTTTTCCTGAATTACTCATTGGATTTATTAGTAACTATCTTATATTTATGTCCTTTAGTTTTGAATTCCCCCACAAGTGAAAACAAGTTCTCTATGTCTACCCTATCAAAGCCCTATATCATTTTAAAGGCTTCTATTCGGTCATCCCTCAGCATTCTCTTTTCTAGACATGTTCAGTCTTTCTTGATAATTACAACTGCTCAGTTCTGGTATCATCCTTATAAATCTTTGTTGCACCTTCTCCAACGTCTCTGAATCCTTTTTTGGCTGATTGCAGTTGCTTGGATGAGTTTCTGGAATACAGTAAGCCTTCAAATCAAATGTAACTTATTCAATTATCAAATTATGACATTTAAAATCAAAAAATGGCTTATTCTTATTTGTCAATACACGCACAAGAAACTCTTATTTGTATCATTTACTAGTGAAAATACATTTTCATTAAAAGGGAATGAAAGTCGAGATAGTTTTATTCAAAGTATTTACCTATTTTATTGAAGAAAATAATAGCAACTGCAGAATTGTTTGTTTGATGCCTCTGCAAAAATGTCACTGGCATGGAGATGCTGGAATTTGGTACTTTTCTCTTTGCCAAGCCAGAGAGACCCAACCCAGGAGACTATGCTATAGACTGGGGTTGTAGAAGCTTCACCCATTCCAGGTCCTGCCCTGATAAACAAAAACTACTCCTCAATATCCCACCATCAATTTAGCAAAACAACTGCAAGTGATCCAAGCTGGAATGAACCTTGAAGTTTGATCTCCACATTATGGAATCATACACATGATATATATTTACTGTAGACAAGAGAAAGTCAGTAACCGAGAAAAGGTGTTAAGCAGACAGGATAACAGAATATGAGGATTTTTCAAAGGGTACATTATCAATTTCAGAAATATTCTTTCTTAAATTTACAATTGAATTATGTAATAATGATCACTGAATATATATACATGGAGCTTTTATGTTGCACTTTTATTCTGTCGTAAAATGAAATATTCAATGAAAGTATTACATTTCAGATTGTACTACAGTGCATTAAAACAGTTTGTTCAGGATGCTATCTAGAAATTGCTCCAATTGTAAACCATTAAACACTGCTATACTGTACTTCAGAGCATTCTTGTGAAGGAAATCAGGGCTGCAACCAAGGACCTGAAGCTGAAGCGGCGTGTGGCCCAGGGTGCAGCGTGGAGGCACGCCACTACAAGGTACAGTGTGAGCTGGTGCAGGAAGGTGACGGCAGTGAACAGTGACGTCAACAAGGTCCAAGTCGGTGATTGGAGCGTGGGCAGATGCAGCAGGAGCGGCGAGAGACTGTGGAGGGATGTGATCGGGGCGCAGGGGAGGCATGAGTTCAGGGCCAGGGACCCGGGGGCAGCACGGGCCAGCCCACACTGCGATATGTATGCGCACTAGGTCCATGCAGCAGAGCAGGTCTCTAGTTGTCTTGGGTAATCCTTGCCACTGGACTAAGACCTAGTTCAGTCAAGCCCGTGTGATGACTAGTGTCGCAGTGTCCCAGTGTCCCAGTGTCCTAGTGTCCTAGTGTCTCAGTGTCCCAGTGTCCCAGTGTCCTAGTGTCTCAGTGTCCTAGTGTCTCTGTGTCTCCGTGTCTCTGTGGCTCCGTGTCGCAGTGTCTCAGTGTCCTAGTGTATCTGTGTCTCTGTGTCTCTGTGTCTCTGTGTCGCAGAGTCGCAGTGTCTCAGTGTCCTAGTGTCTCTGTGTCCTAGTGTCTCTGTGTCGCAGTGTCGCAGTGTCTCAGTGTCCTAGTGTCTCTGTGTCTCTGTGTCTCTGTGCCGCAGTGTCCCAGTGTCCTAGTGTCTCTGTGTCTCAGTGTCCCAGTGTCCTAGTGTCTCTGTGTCGCAGTGTCGCAGTGTCGCAGTGTCCCAGTGTCCTAGTGTCTCTGTGTCTCAGTGTCCCAGTGTCCTCGTGTCTCTGTGTCGCAGTGTCCTAGTGTCCTAGTGTCTCAGTGTCTCAGTGTCCCAGTGTCCCAGTGTCCTTGTGTCTCTGTGTCTCTGTGTCTCAGTGTCGCAGTGTCGCAGTGTCCTAGTGTCCTAGTGTCCTAGTGTCTCTGTGTCGCAGTGTCCCAGTGTCCTAGTGACTCAGTGTCTCAGTGTCCCAGTGTCCCAGTGTCCTTGTGTCTCTGTGTCGCAGTGTCGCAGTGTCCTAGTGTCCTAGTGTCTCAGTGTCTCAGTGTCCCAGTGTCCCAGTGTCCTTGTGTCTCTGTGTCTCTGTGTCTCAGTATCCCAGTGTCCTAGTGTCCTAGTGTCTCTGTGGCTCTGTGTCTCTGTGTCGCAGTGTCCCAGTGTCCTTGTGTCGCAGTGTCGCAGTGTCCCAGTGTCCTAGTGTCTCTGTGTCTCAGTGTCCCAGTGTCCTAGTGTCGCAGTGTCGCAGTGTCCCAGTGTCTTAGTGTCTCAGTGTCTCAGTGTCCCAGTGTCCCAGTGTCCTTGTGTCTCTGTGTCTCAGTGTCGCAGTGTCCTAGTGTCTCAGTGTCTCAGTGTCCCAGTGTCCCAGTGTCCCAGTGTCCCAGTGTCCTTGTGTCTCTGTGTCGCAGTGTCTCTGTGTCTCAGTGTCCCAGTGTCCTAGTGTCCTAGTGTCTCTGTGTCGCAGTGTCCCAGTGTCCCAGTGTCCTTGTGTCTCTGTGTCTCAGTGTCGCAGTGTCCTAGTGTCTCAGTGTCTCAGTGTCCCAGTGTCCCAGTGTCCCAGTGTCCTTGTGTCTCTGTGTCGCAGTGTCTCTGTGTCTCAGTGTCCCAGTGTCCTAGTGTCCTAGTGTCTCTGTGTCGCAGTGTCCCAGTGTCCTTGTGTCGCAGTGTCGCAGTATCGCAGTGTCTCAGTGTCCCAGTGTCCTAGTGTCTCTGTGTCGCAGTGTCCCAGTGTCCTAGTGTCTCTGTGTCTCAGTGTCCCAGTGTCCTAGTGTCTCTGTGTCTCTGTGTCACAGTGTCCTAGTGTCTCTGTGTCGCAGTGTCGCAGTGTCCCAGTGTCCTAGTGTCTCTGTGTCTCAGTGTCCCAGTGGCCTAGTGTCTCTGTGTCTCTGTGTCGCAGTGTCTCAGTGTCCTAGTGTCTCTGTGTCGCAGTGTCGCAGTGTCCCAGTGTCCCAGTGTCCAAGTGTCTCTGTGTCTCAGTGTCTCATTGTCTCAGTGTCCCAGTGTCCCAGTGTCTCTGTGTCGCAGTGTCTCATTGTCTCAGTGTCCCAGTGTCCCAGTGTCTCTGTGTCGCAGTGTCTCAGTGTCCCAGTGTCTCTGTGTCTCAGTGTCCCAGTGTCCTAGTGTCTCTGTGTCTCAGTGTCTCATTGTCTCAGTGTCCCAGTGTCCCAGTGTCTCTGTGTCGCAGTGTCTCATTGTCTCAGTGTCCCAGTGTCCCAGTGTCCTAGTGTCTCTGTGTCGCAGTGTCCCAGTGTCCTAGTGTCGCTGTGTCTCAGTGTCCCAGTGTCCTAGTGTCTCTGTGTCTCTGTGTCGCAGTGTCTCAGTGTCCTAGTGTCTCTGTGTCGCAGTGTCGCAGTGTCCCAGTGTCCCAGTGTCCTAGTGTCTCTGTGTCTCAGTGTCTCATTGTCTCAGTGTCCCAGTGTCCCAGTGTCTCTGTGTCTCTGTGTCTCATTGTCTCAGTGTCGCAGTGTCTCTGTGTCGCAGTGTCTCAGTATCCCAGTGGCTCTGTGTCTCTGTGTCTCAGTGTCCCAGTGTTCCAGTGTCTCTGTGTCGCAGTGTCACAGTGTCCCAGTGTCCTAGTGTCTCTGTGTCTCTGTGTCCCAGTGTCCCAGTGTCCTAGTGTCCTAGTGTCTCAGTGTCCCAGTGTCCCAGTGTCCTAGTGTCCCAGTGTCCTAGTGTCTCTGTGTCTCAGTGTCCCAGTGTCCTAGTGTCTCTGTGTCTCTGTGTCGCAGTGTCTCAGTGTCCTGGTGTCTCTGTGTCGCAGTGTCGCAGTGTCCCAGTGTCCCAGTGTCCTAGTGTCTCTGTGTCTCAGTGTCTCATTGTCTCAGTGTCCCAGTGTCCCAGTGTCTCTGTGTCGCAGTGTCCCAGTGTCCCAGTGTCCTAGTGTCTCTGTGTCTCTGTGTCCCAGTGTCCCAGTGTCCTAGTGTCCTAGTGTCTCAGTGTCCCAGTGTCCCAGTGTCCTAGTGTCTCAGTGTCCTAGTGTCTCTGTGTCTCCGTGTCTCTGTGTCTCCGTGTCGCAGTGTCTCAGTGTCCTAGTGTATCTGTGTCTCCGTGTCTCTGTGTCTCAGTGTCTCAGTGTCCTAGTGTATCTGTGTCTCTGTGTCTCTGTGTCTCTGTGTCGCAGAGTCGCAGTGTCTCAGTGTCCTAGTGTCTCTGTGTCCTAGTGTCTCTGTGTCGCAGTGTCGCAGTGTCCCAGTGTCCTAGTGTCTCTGTGTCTCAGTGTCCCAGTGTCCTAGTGTCTCTGTGTCGCAGTGTCGCAGTGTCGCAGTGTCGCAGTGTCCCAGTGTCCTAGTGTCTCTGTGTCTCAGTGTCCCAGTGTCCTTGTGTCGCAGTGTCCTAGTGTCCTAGTGTCTCAGTGTCTCAGTGTCTCAGTGTCCCAGTGTCCCAGTGTCCTAGTGTCTCTGTGTCTCTGTGTCCCAGTGTCCCAGTGTCCTAGTGTCCTAGTGTCTCAGTGTCCCAGTGTCCCAGTGTCCTAGTGTCTCAGTGTCCTAGTGTCTCTGTGTCTCTGTGTCCCAGTGTCCCAGTGTCCTAGTGTCTCAGTGTCCCAGTGTCTCAGTGTCCCAGTGTCCCAGTGTCCTAGTGTCTCAGTGTCCTAGTGTCTCTGTGTCTCCGTGTCTCTGTGTCTCCGTGTCGCAGTGTCTCAGTGTCCTAGTGTCTCTGTGTCTCTGTGTCTCTGTGTCGCAGTGTCCCAGTGTCCTAGTGTCTCTGTGTCTCAGTGTCCCAGTGTCCTAGTGTCTCTGTGTCGCAGTGTCGCAGTGTCGCAGTGTCGCAGTGTCCCAGTGTCCTAGTGTCTCTGTGTCTCAGTGTCCCAGTGTCCTTGTGTCGCAGTGTCCTAGTGTCCTAGTGTCTCAGTGTCTCAGTGTCCCAGTGTCCCAGTGTCCTAGTGTCTCTGTGTCTCTGTGTCCCAGTGTCCCAGTGTCCTAGTGTCCTAGTGTCTCAGTGTCCCAGTGTCCCAGTGTCCTAGTGTCTCAGTGTCCTAGTGTCTCTGTGTCTCCGTGTCTCTGTGTCTCCGTGTCGCAGTGTCTCAGTGTCCTAGTGTATCTGTGTCTCTGTGTCTCTGTGTCGCAGAGTCGCAGTGTCTCAGTGTCCTAGTGTCTCTGTGTCCTAGTGTCTCTGTGTCGCAGTGTCGCAGTGTCTCAGTGTCCTAGTGTCTCTGTGTCTCTGTGTCTCTGTGTCGCAGTGTCCCAGTGTCCTAGTGTCTCTGTGTCTCAGTGTCCCAGTGTCCTAGTGTCTCTGTGTCGCAGTGTCGCAGTGTCGCAGTGTCCCAGTGTCCTAGTGTCTCTGTGTCTCAGTGTCCCAGTGTCTCTGTGTCGCAGTGTCCTAGTGTCCTAGTGTCTCAGTGTCTCAGTGTCCCAGTGTCCCAGTGTCCTTGTGTCTCTGTGTCTCTGTGTCTCAGTGTCGCAGTGTCGCAGTGTCGCAGTGTCCCAGTGTCCTTGTGTCGCAGTGTCGCAGTGTCGCAGTGTCCCAGTGTCCTAGTGTCTCTGTGTCTCAGTGTCCCAGTGTCCTAGTGTCTCTGTGTCGGAGTGTCCTAGTGTCCTAGTGTCTCAGTGTCTCAGTGTCCCAGTGACCCAGTGTCCTTGTGTCTCTGTGTCTCTGTGTCTCAGTGTCGCAGTGTCCTAGTGTCCTAGTGTCTCTGTGTCGCAGTGTCCCAGTGTCCTAGTGTCTCAGTGTCTCAGTGTCCCAGTGTCCCAGTGTCCTTGTGTCTCTGTGTCTCTGTGTCGCAGTGTCGCAGTGTCCTAGTGTCCTAGTGTCTCAGTGTCTCAGTGTCCCAGTGTCCCAGTGTCCTTGTGTCTCTGTGTCTCTGTGTCTCAGTGTCCCAGTGTCCTAGTGTCCTAGTGTCTCTGTGTCTCTGTGTCGCAGTGTCCCAGTGTCCTTGTGTCGCAGTGTCGCAGTGTCGCAGTGTCCCAGTGTCCTAGTGTCTCTGTGTCTCAGTGTCCCAGTGTCCTAGTGTCTCTGTGTCGCAGTGTCCCAGTGTCCTAGTGCCTCAGTGTCTCAGTGTCCCAGTGTCCAAGTGTCCTTGTGTCTCTGTGTCCCAGTGTCCAAGTGTCCTTGTGTCTCTGTGTCTCAGTGTCGCAGTGTCCTAGTGTCCTAGTGTATCTGTGTCTCCGTGTCTCTGTGTCTCAGTGTCTCAGTGTCCTAGTGTATCTGTGTCTCTGTGTCTCTGTGTCTCTGTGTCGCAGAGTCGCAGTGTCTCAGTGTCCTAGTGTCTCTGTGTCCTAGTGTCTCTGTGTCGCAGTGTCGCAGTGTCTCAGTGTCCTAGTGTCTCTGTGTCTCTGTGTCTCTGTGTCGCAGTGTCCCAGTGTCCTAGTGTCTCTGTGTCTCAGTGTCCCAGTGTCCTAGTGTCTCTGTGTCGCAGTGTCGCAGTGTCGCAGTGTCGCAGTGTCCCAGTGTCCTAGTGTCTCTGTGTCTCAGTGTCCCAGTGTCCTTGTGTCGCAGTGTCCTAGTGTCCTAGTGTCTCAGTGTCTCAGTGTCTCAGTGTCCCAGTGTCCCAGTGTCCTAGTGTCTCTGTGTCTCTGTGTCCCAGTGTCCCAGTGTCCTAGTGTCCTAGTGTCTCAGTGTCCCAGTGTCCCAGTGTCCTAGTGTCTCAGTGTCCTAGTGTCTCTGTGTCTCTGTGTCCCAGTGTCCCAGTGTCCTAGTGTCTCAGTGTCCCAGTGTCTCAGTGTCCCAGTGTCCCAGTGTCCTAGTGTCTCAGTGTCCTAGTGTCTCTGTGTCTCCGTGTCTCTGTGTCTCCGTGTCGCAGTGTCTCAGTGTCCTAGTGTCTCTGTGTCTCTGTGTCTCTGTGTCGCAGTGTCCCAGTGTCCTAGTGTCTCTGTGTCTCAGTGTCCCAGTGTCCTAGTGTCTCTGTGTCGCAGTGTCGCAGTGTCGCAGTGTCGCAGTGTCCCAGTGTCCTAGTGTCTCTGTGTCTCAGTGTCCCAGTGTCCTTGTGTCGCAGTGTCCTAGTGTCCTAGTGTCTCAGTGTCTCAGTGTCCCAGTGTCCCAGTGTCCTAGTGTCTCTGTGTCTCTGTGTCCCAGTGTCCCAGTGTCCTAGTGTCCTAGTGTCTCAGTGTCCCAGTGTCCCAGTGTCCTAGTGTCTCAGTGTCCTAGTGTCTCTGTGTCTCCGTGTCTCTGTGTCTCCGTGTCGCAGTGTCTCAGTGTCCTAGTGTATCTGTGTCTCTGTGTCTCTGTGTCGCAGAGTCGCAGTGTCTCAGTGTCCTAGTGTCTCTGTGTCCTAGTGTCTCTGTGTCGCAGTGTCGCAGTGTCTCAGTGTCCTAGTGTCTCTGTGTCTCTGTGTCTCTGTGTCGCAGTGTCCCAGTGTCCTAGTGTCTCTGTGTCTCTGTGTCTCAGTGTCCCAGTGTCCTAGTGTCTCTGTGTCGCAGTGTCGCAGTGTCGCAGTGTCCCAGTGTCCTAGTGTCTCTGTGTCTCAGTGTCCCAGTGTCTCTGTGTCGCAGTGTCCTAGTGTCCTAGTGTCTCAGTGTCTCAGTGTCCCAGTGTCCCAGTGTCCTTGTGTCTCTGTGTCTCTGTGTCTCAGTGTCGCAGTGTCGCAGTGTCGCAGTGTCCCAGTGTCCTTGTGTCGCAGTGTCGCAGTGTCGCAGTGTCCCAGTGTCCTAGTGTCTCTGTGTCTCAGTGTCCCAGTGTCCTAGTGTCTCTGTGTCGGAGTGTCCTAGTGTCCTAGTGTCTCAGTGTCTCAGTGTCCCAGTGTCCCAGTGTCCTAGTGTCTCAGTGTCTCAGTGTCCCAGTGTCCCAGTGTCCTTGTGTCTCTGTGTCTCTGTGTCTCAGTGTCCCAGTGTCCTAGTGTCCTAGTGTCTCTGTGTCTCTGTGTCGCAGTGTCCCAGTGTCCTTGTGTCGCAGTGTCGCAGTGTCGCAGTGTCCCAGTGTCCTAGTGTCTCTGTGTCTCAGTGTCCCAGTGTCCTAGTGTCTCTGTGTCGCAGTGTCCCAGTGTCCTAGTGCCTCAGTGTCTCAGTGTCCCAGTGTCCAAGTGTCCTTGTGTCTCTGTGTCCCAGTGTCCAAGTGTCCTTGTGTCTCTGTGTCTCAGTGTCGCAGTGTCCTAGTGTCTCAGTGTCTCAGTGTCCCAGTGTCCCAGTGTCCCAGTGTCCTTGTTTCTCTGTGTCGCAGTGTCTCTGTGTCGCAGTGTCTCTGTGTCTCAGTGTCCCAGTGTCCTAGTGTCCTAGTGTCTCTGTGTCGCAGTGTCCCAGTGTCCTTGTGTCGCAGTGTCGCAGTATCGCAGTGACCCAGTGTCCTAGTGTCTCTGTGTCTCAGTGTCTCAGTGTCCTAGTGTCTCTGTGTCCTAGTGTCTCTGTGTCGCAGTGTCGCAGTGTCTCAGTGTCCTAGTGTCTCTGTGTCTCTGTGTCTCTGTGTCGCAGTGTCGCAGTGTCGCAGTGTCCCAGTGTCCTAGTGTCTCTGTGTCTCAGTGTCCCAGTGTCCTAGTGTCTCTGTGTCGCAGTGTCTCTGTGTCGCAGTGTCGCAGTGTCTCAGTGTCCTAGTGTCTCTGTGTCTCTGTGTCTCTGTGTCGCAGTGTCGCAGTGTCGCAGTGTCCCAGTGTCCTAGTGTCTCTGTGTCTCAGTGTCCCAGTGTCCTAGTGTCTCTGTGTCGCAGTGTCCTAGTGTCCTAGTGTCTCAGTGTCTCAGTGTCCCAGTGTCCCAGTGTCCTTGTGTCTCTGTGTCTCTGTGTCTCAGTGTCGCAGTGTCGCAGTGTCCTAGTGTCCTAGTGTCTCTGTGTCGCAGTGTCCCAGTGTCCTAGTGTCTCAGTGTCTCAGTGTCCCAGTGTCCCAGTGTCCTTGTGTCTCTGTGTCTCAGTGTCGCAGTGTCGCAGTGTCCTAGTGTCGAAGTGTCTCAGTGTCTCAGTGTCCCAGTGTCCTTGTGTCTCTGTGTCTCTGTGTCTCAGTGTCCCAGTGTCCTAGTGTCCTAGTGTCTCTGTGTCTCTGTGTCGCAGTGTCCCAGTGTCCTTGTGTCGCAGTGTCGCAGTGTCGCAGTGTCCCAGTGTCCTAGTGTCTCTGTGTCTCAGTGTCCCAGTGTCCTAGTGTCTCTGTGTCGCAGTGTCCCAGTGTCCTAGTGTCTCAGTGTCTCAGTGTCCCAGTGTCCCAGTGTCCTTGTGTCCTTGTGTCTCTGTGTCTCAGTGTCGCAGTGTCCTAGTGTCTCAGTGTCTCAGTGTCCCAGTGTCCCAGTGTCCCAGTGTCCCAGTGTCCCAGTGTCCTTGTGTCTCTGTGTCGCAGTGTCTCTGTGTCTCAGTGTCCCAGTGTCCTAGTGTCCTAGTGTCTCTGTGTCGCAGTGTCCCAGTGTCCTTGTGTCGCAGTGTCGCAGTATCGCAGTGTCCCAGTGTCCTAGTGTCTCTGTGTCTCAGTGTCCCAGTGTCCTAGTGTCTCTGTGTCTCTGTGTCGCAGTGTCCTAGTGTCTCTGTGTCGCAGTGTTGCAGTGTCCCAGTGTCCTAGTGTCTCTGTGTCTCAGTGTCCCAGTGTCCTAGTGTCTCTGTGTCTCTGTGTCGCAGTGTCTCAGTGTCTCTGTGTCTCTGTGTCGCAGTGTCGCAGTGTCCCAGTGTCCCAGTGTCCTAGTGTCTCTGTGTCTCAGTGTCTCATTGTCTCAGTGTCCCAGTGTCCCAGTGTCTCTGTGTCGCAGTGTCTCATTGTCTCAGTGTCCCAGTGTCCCAGTGTCTCTGTGTCGCAGTGTCTCAGTGTCCCAGTGTCTCTGTGTCTCTGTGCCTCAGTGTCCCAGTGTCCTAGTGTCCTAGTGTCTCTGTGTCTCAGTGTCTCATTGTCTCAGTGTCCCAGTGTCCCAGTGTCTCTGTGTCGCAGTGTCTCATTGTCTCAGTGTCCCAGTGTCCCAGTGTCCTAGTGTCTCTGTGTCGCAGTGTCCCAGTGTCCTAGTGTCTCTGTGTCTCAGTGTCCCAGTGTCCTAGTGTCTCTGTGTCTCTGTGTTGCAGTGTCTCAGTGTCCTAGTGTCTCTGTGTCGCAGTGTCGCAGTGTCCCAGTGTCCCAGTGTCCTAGTGTCTCTGTGTCTCATTGTCGCAGTGTCTCAGTGTCCCAGTGTCCTAGTGTCTCTGTGTCTCTGTGTCGCAGTGTCTCAGTGTCCTAGTGTCTCTGTGTCGCAGTGTCGCAGTGTCCCAGTGTCCCAGTGTCCCAGTGTCTCTGTGTCGCAGTATCTCATTGTCTCAGTGTCCCAGTGTCCCAGTGTCTCTGTGTCGCAGTGTCTCATTGTCCCAGTGTCTCTGTGTCCCAGTGTCTCTGTGTCGCAGTGTCTCAGTGTCCCAGTGTCTCTGTGTCTCTGTGTCTCAGTGTCCCAGTGTCCTAGTGTCTCTGTGTCTCAGTGTCTCATTGTCTCAGTGTCCCAGTGTCCCAGTGTCTCTGTGTCGCAGTGTCTCATTGTCTCAGTGTCCCAGTGTCCCAGTGTCCTAGTGTCTCTGTGTCGCAGTGTCCCAGTGTCCTAGTGTCTCTGTGTCTCAGTGTCCCAGTGTCCTAGTGTCTCTGTGTCTCTGTGTCGCAGTGTCTCAGTGTCCTAGTGTCTCTGTGTCGCAGTGTCGCAGTGTCCCAGTGTCCCAGTGTCCTAGTGTCTCTGTGTCTCTGTGTCGCAGTGTCTCAGTGTCCTAGTGTCTCTGTGTCGCAGTGTCGCAGTGTCCCAGTGTCCCAGTGTCCTAGTGTCTCTGTGTCTCAGTGTCTCATTGTCTCAGTGTCCCAGTGTCCCAGTGTCTCTGTGTCGCAGTGTCTCATTGTCTCAGTGTCCCAGTGTCCCAGTGTCTCTGTGTCGCAGTGTCTCAGTGTTCCAGTGTCTCTGTGTCTCTGTGTCTCAGTGTCCCAGTGTCCTAGTGTCTCTGTGTCTCAGTGTCTCATTGTCCCAGTGTCCTAGTGTCTCTGTGTCGCAGTGTCCCAGTGTCCTAGTGTCTCTGTGTCTCAGTGTCGCAGTGTCTCAGTGTCCTAGTGTCTCTGTGTCGCAGTGTCGCAGTGTCCCAGTGTCCCAGTGTCCTAGTGTCTCTGTGTCTCAGTGTCTCATTGTCTCAGTGTCCCAGTGTCCCAGTGTCTTTGTGTCGCAGTGTCTCATTGTCTCAGTGTCCCAGTGTCTCTGTGTCGCAGTGTCTCAGTGTCCCAGTGTCTCTGTGTCTCTGTGTCTCAGTGTCCCAGTGTTCCAGTGTCTCTGTGTCGCAGTGTCACAGTGTCCCAGTGTCCTAGTGTCTCTGTGTCTCTGTGTCTCTGTGTCCCAGTGTCCCAGTGCCACAGTGTCCTAGTGCCTCTGTGTCTCTGTGCCTCAGTATCCCAGTGTCGTAGTGTTTCTGTGTCCTAGTGTCTCTGTGTCTCTGTGTCTCAGTGTCCCATTGTCCCATTGTCTCAGTGTCCTAGTGTCTCTGATTCTCTGTATCTCTGTGTCCCAGTGTCCCAGTGTCCTACTGTCTGGGTCTCAGTGTCTCAGTGTCTCAGTGTCCCAGTGTCCCAGTGTCTCTGTGTCACAGTGTCTCAGTGTCCCAGTGTCCTAGAGTCCTAGTGTCTCTGCGTCTCTGTGTCTCAGTGTCTCAGTGTCCCAGTGTCCCTTTGCCTCAGTGTCCTAGTGTCTCTGTATTTCAGTGTCCCAGTGTCCCAGTGCCCCAGTGCCCCAGTGTCCTAGTGTCTCTGTGTCTCTGTGTCTCAGTGTCCCAGTGTCCCAGTGACCCAGTGTCCTAGTGCCTTTGTGTCTCTAAGTCTCTGTGTCCCAGTGTCCTAGTGTCTCTGTGTCTCAGTGTCTCTGTCTGTCAGTGTCCTCGTGTGCAACGGACAAGGACTATAAACATTGTGTGCTCTGGTATGTGACCATCTCAAACCAGATGATGGCATTATCATCTCAAGATTCTACATGCATGTTTGTTGTGAGGGCCAGTATGTATCGGAATTCGTTGCCACCCTAAGACGTCTAGCTGGACCGTGTAAGTTCAAAACTGTGTTGGCAGACATGCTGCGGTACTTCTTTGTAATCGGCGTCAACCACGAAGTGATCCTGCATAAGCTAATGGCGGTAGAGACGTTGGATTTGAGCAATCCCATCATGATTGCCCAATCATGCACAACAATGGACAAAAGCTTAAAGCAGATATCATTGAAAAATTGGAAATTGGCAAGTACTGTAAACAAGATACTATCGTCGTTTGGTAGAGCTGCATATGGCAGGGCCTACCCGACTTCGTACGCAAAACCTGTGGCTGCTCAAAGTCCGCCAACGGGAATGAATCCGATATCACCGTGTTGGCATTGTGGGGGAAATCATCGGCATCATCAGTGTCGATTTAAACAGTATATTTGTAAAGGCTGTTCGAGAGTGGGGCATCTCCAGCGCATGTGTCCTCAACTGAGCAAGCGTGCTGCGACACACCACGTGGAGGATGATGGCCAGTCTAGCATGGATCCGGATATGCAATCCGAGATACCAGAGGAGGAAGTGTATGGACTGTATTCGTTTCTAACAAAGAGCCAACTAATAATGATTAATGTAAAACTTAATGGTGTGCCGGTATCGATGGAATTGGACACGGGTGCGAGTCAATCAATAATGAGTCAGAGGACATTTGACCAGCTGTGGGATACTAAGGCTGTGAGGCCTAACCTGAGTCCAGTCAATGCCAAGTTGCATACGTACACGAAAGAACTCAAAACGGTGATTGGCAGTGCAGTAATCAAGGTGTCGTATGATGGTGTGGTTCACGATTTACCATTATGGATTGTTCCAGGCAATGGTCCAACGCTGTTCGACAGGAACTGGTTAGAAAAAATCAAATGGAACTGGAACGAGATCAAAGCATTGTCGTCGTCAGAGGATACTCCGTGTGCTCAAGTGCTGAGCAAGTTCCCCTCGCTGTTTGAACCAGGCATCGGCAATTTCACGGGAGCCAAGGTGCAGATCCACGTGGACTCGGATGCAAGACCCGTCTATCATAAAGCTCGGGCAGTTATGTACATGATGAGGGATAAGTTCGAAATCGAAGTGGACAGACTCCAACGTGAAAGAATCATATCACCGGTCGAATTTAACGAATGGACCAGCCCCATTGTTCCTGTGTTGAAAAGTGATGGCACTGTCAGGATTTGTGGAGACTACAAGGTTACGATCAACCGAGTTTCGAAACAGGATCAATACCCATTACTGAAGGCTGATGACTTATTTGCAACGCTAGCCAGAGGGAAGTCGTTCACAAAATTGGATCTGACGTCGGCCTACATGACACAGGAGCTGGTCGACACATCGAAGAAACTTACATGCATCAAAACTCATAAAGGACTGTTTATCTACAACACGTGCCCTTTTGGAATTCGCTCAGCTGCAGCCATATTTCAGGGGCACATGGAGAGTCTACTGAAGTCCATCCCCAGAATCGTCATGTTCCTAGATGGCCTACTGGTCACAGGTCGTGACTCTGCCGAATATTCGAACAACCTGGAAGAGGTTCTACATCGTCTGGACAAAGTGGGACTCAGACTGAATCGCTCGAAGTGCGTCTTCATGGCACCGGAAGTTGAATTCCTGGGGAGGAAAATTGCTGCTGATGGTATCAGGCCTACGGACTCGAAAACCAAGGCCATCAAAAATGCACCCAAGCCTCAGAATGTGATGGAGCTGCATTCATTCCTTGGTCTACTCAACTACTTTGGGAATTTCTTACCTAAATTGAGCACCTTATCAGAGCCACTGCACATACTGCTAAGAAAAGGCGACAATGGGTTTGGGGTGTGTCTCAAGATAGTTTTGAGAAAGTTACTCATCTGCTTTGCTCAAACATTATGGTGCATTATGATTCATGTAAGCGTTTAGTATTGGCCTGTGATGCTTTGTCATATGAAGTTGGTTGCGTGCTGCAACGAACTAATGAGTTGGGCAAATTACAACCTGCTGAATATGCTTCAAAAAGTTTGTCAAAGGTGGAAAAAGCCTACAGCATGGTAGAGAAAGAAGCACTAGCCTGTGTGTATGGGGTTAAAAAGATGCATCAGTACCTGTTTGTTCTTTGGTTTTAACTGGAAACAGATCACAAGCCACTCATTTCATTGTTTTCAGAAAACAAAGGTATTAATACCAATGCATCGTCCTGCATCCAGAGCTAGGCGCTGACATTATCTGCCTATGATTATGTCATTCACCATAGACCTGGCACTGAGAATTGTACCGATGCATTGAGCCGTCTGCGGTTACCCACACCAGAGATGGAAATGCCACAATTGGCAGACCTACTGTTAGTCATGGATGCTTTTGAAAGTGAAGGAACCCCTGTCATGACCCAACAAGTTAAGACCTGGATCAGCCAGGACCCGATATTATTGGTTGTGAAACGTTGTATCCTTAGTGGTGATTGGTCTGCCATACCCAAGCAAATGTGTGAGGAGACCAAACCTTACATCCGTCGCAAAGACGAACTATCCATTCAATCAGATTGTATACTGTGGGAGATCACAGAATTTCCTGTGACACTGTAGGCACATTCCATGCACTGTGTTGCTGGCATTTATAGACTCAGCTATTTGTGGTCATGCTTTACCAATAAATGCTTTTGGGATCTTGCAACCATGACAGGGAAAATACATCCTCAGTTGAATCTCTGGTAGCATAGTGGTTATGTTACTTGTCAGAATTTGTGAGGCCTCTTTGTTAGATCTGTTTTTCCTCATCAACTGCGTAATGCTTAGAATTGTTACTTGGAGGCCTCAGTCTGCATCAAAAGCTTGCAGCCACATCTGTACATTGTTCACACAATATGTGCAGCAGCACGAAGGGATGTCATCCCATCCTGATCGAGGAAGGGTAATGGCAACCAAGCTTCACCTTACCCCTCCTGTAGTTCGGGATCTGGAATATTAGGTCCTTCATTGAAACACCTGTGAACTCATTCCTTTTCGGCATGGAAGCAAACCATCCCCTTTTCGAGGGACCGCCTATGAAGATACTGTCGTGTTATTATGCCCAAGAAAGGCAGAGGGATCTTTGTGCATGATCTACATAACACGCATCCCGGTATTGTCATGATGAAAGCCATTGCCAGGTCTCATGTATGGTGGCCTAGAATTGACTCTGATCTGGAATCATGTGTGCATCGGTGCAACACTTGCATGCAGCTTAGTAAAGCACCAGCAGAATCGCCGCTGAGTCTGTGGTCGTGGCCATCTAAACCATGGTCCAGGATCCACATCGATTTTGCAGGTCTCTTCCTGGGAAAGATGCTCTTAGTTGTGGTGGATGCTCATTCCAAGTGGATAGAGTATACAATCATGTCATCCAGCACATCCACAGCTACCATTGAGAGCCTTTGTGTCATGTTTGCTACGCGTGGTCTGCCTGACATCGTTGTAAACGACAACGGATCTTGCTTCACCAGCTTAGAGTTTCAAGAGTTCATGAAACTCAATGGTATCAAACATGTGAGGTCAGCACCATTCAAACCCTCATCCAATGGACAAGCAGAACGTGAGGTCCAAACCATCAAGCAGAGTATGAAACGTGTAACTCAAGGTTCACCGCAAACTCGCTTGTCACGCAAATTGCTTAGATACTGGACAAGACCTCATACGCTTACCGGGGTCTCCCCTGCTGAACTATTGATGAAGAGAGGTCTCAAGACCAGGCTCTCTCTTGTCCACCCTGACTGGAATAATCTTGTCGAATACAGACGTCGAAGTCAGCAAGGGTATCATGATCACGCGACTGTGGCACGACTCATTTCTATCAATGATCCTGTGTATTTACTGAATTATGATCAATGTCCCAAATGGATTGCTGGTACTGTTATGGCCAAGGGGGGTAACAGAATGTTTATCGTTAAGCTCAAGAAACATAGAAACATAGAAAATAGGTGCAGGAGTAGGACATTCGGCCCTTCGAGCCTGCACCACCATTCAATATGATCATGGCTGATCATGCAACTTCGGTACCCCATTCCTGCTTTCTCTCCATACCCCTTGATCCCTTTAGCTGTAAGGGCCACATCGAACTCCCTTTTGAATATATCTAACGAACTGGCCTCAACAACGTTCTGTGGTAGTGAATTCCACAGGTTCACGATTCTCTGAGTGAAGAAGTTTCTCCTCATCTCGGTGCTAAATGGCTTACCCCTTATCCTTAGGCTGTGACCGATGGTTCTGGACTTCCCCAACATCGGGAACATTCTTCCTGCATCTAACCTGTCCAATCCCGTCAGAATTTTATATGTTTCTATGAGATCCCCTCTCATTCTTCTAAATTCCTGTGAATATAAGCCGAGTCGATCCAGTCTTTCTTCATATGTCATCCCGGGAATCAGTCTGGTGAACCTTCGCTGCACTCCCTCAATAGCAAGAATGTCCTTCCTCAGATTAGGCGACCAAAACTGTATACAATATTCAAGGTGTGGCCTCATCAAGGCCCTGTACAACTGCAGTCAGACCTCCCTGCTCCTATATTCAAATCCTCTCACTGTGAAGGCCAACATGCCATTTGCCTTCTTCATCGCCTGCTGTACCTGCATGCCAACTTTCAATGACTGATGTACCATGACACCCAGGTCTCGTTGCATCTCCCCTAATCTGTCACCTTTCAGATAATATTCCGCCTCCCTGTTTTTTCCACCAAAGTGGATAACCTCACATATATCTATATTATACTGCATCTGCCATGCATTTGCCCACTCACCTAACCTGTCCAAGTCACCCTGCAGCCTCTTAGCATCCCCCTCACACTGCCACCCAGTTTAGTGTCATCTGCAAACTTGGAGATATTACATTCAATTCCTTCATCCAAATCATTAATGTATATTGTAAATAGCTGGGGGCCCAGCACTGAACCTTGTGGTACCCCACTAGTCACTGCCATTCTGACAAGGAGCCGTTTATTCTTACTCTTTGCTTCCTGTCTGCCAACCAGTTCTCTATCCATGTCAATACATTACTCCCAATACCATGTGCTTTAATTTTGAACACTAATCTCTTGTGTGGGAAATTGTCAAAAGCCTTTTGAAAGTCCAAATACACCACATCCACTGGTTCTCCCTTGTCCACTCTACTCGTTACATCCTCAAAAAATTCCAGAAGATTTGTCAAGCATGATTTCCCTTTCATAAATCCATGCTGACTTGGACCGATCCTGTCACTTATTTCCAAATGTGCTGCTATTACGTCTCTAATAATTGATTCTAACATTTTCCCCACTACCGATGTCAGGCTAACCGGTCTATAATTCTGTTTTCCCTCTCCCTCCATTTTAAAAAAGTGGGGTTACATGAGCTACCCTCCAATCCATAGGAACTGATCCAGAGTCTATAGAATGTTGGAAAATGATCACCAATGCATCCACTATTTTTAGGGCCACTTCCTTAAATACTCTAGGATGAAGACTATCAGGCCCTGGGGATTTATTGGCCTTCAATCCCATCAATTTCCCGAACACAATTTCCTGAATAATAAGGATTTCCTTCAGTTACTCCTTCTCGCTAGACTCTCAGTCCCTCAGTATTTCCGGAAGGTTATTTGTGTCTTCCTTTGTGAAGACAGAACCAAAGTATTTGTTTAACTGGTCCACCATTTCTTTGTTCCCCATTATAAATTCACCTGATTCTGACTGCATTTGTCTTCACTAATTGTTTTCTCTTCGCGTGCCTATAGAAGCTTTTGCAGTCAGTTTTTATGTTCCCTGCAAGCTTACTCTCATACTCTATTTTCCTCCTCCTAATTAAACCCTTTGTCCTCCTCTGCTGAATTCTAAATTTCTTCCAGTCCTCAGGTTTGTTGCTTTTTCTGGCCAATTTATATGTCTCGTCCTTGGATTTAACACTATCCTAATTTCCCTTGTTAGCCATGGTTGAGCCACCTTCCCCATTTTATTTTTACACCAGACAGGAATGTACAATTGTTGAAGTTCATCCATGTGACCTTTAAATGTCTGCCATTGCCTATCCACCGTCAACCCTTTTAGTATCATTTGCCAGTCTATCCTAGCCAATTCACATCTCATACCATCGAAGTTACCTTTCTTTAAGTTCAGGACCCTAGACTCTGAATTGACTGTGTCACTCTCCATCTTAATGAAGAATTCTACCATATTATGGTTACTCTTCCCCAAGGGGCCTCGCACAACAAGATTGCCAATTAATCCTCTCTCATTACACAAGACCCAGTCTAGGATGGCCTGCTCTCTAGTTGGTCCCTCGACATATTGGTCGAGAAAACCATCCCTTATACACTCCAGGAAATCCTCCTCCACCGTATTGCTACCAGTTTGCTTTGGCCCAATCCATATGTAGATTAAAGTCACCCATGATAACTGCTGTACCTTTATTGCACGCATCTCTAATTTTCTGTTTGATGCCATCTCCAACCTTATTACCACTGTTTGGTAGTCTGTACACAACTCCCACTAGCGTTTTCTGCCCTTTGGTGTTTTGCAGCTCTACCCATACAGATTCCACATTATCCAAGCTGATGTCTTTCCTTACTATTGCGTTAATCTCTTTAACCAGCAATGCAACCCCACCTCCTTTTCCTATCTGTCAATCCTTTCTGAATATTGAATACCCTTGGATATTGAGTTCCCAGCCTTGGTCACCCTGGAGTCATGTCTCCGTAATCTCAATTACATCATATCTGTTAACAGCTATCTGTGTAGTTAATCCATCCACCTTATTACGAATGCTCCTCGCATTGAGAAACAGAGCCTTTAGGTATGTTTTTTTTAACACTCTTTGTCCTTTTAGAATTATGATGTAATGTGGCCCCTTTTGATTTTTGCCTGTGATTTCTCAGCTCTCCACCTTTCCTTATCTTCTTTCTACCTTTTGCTTCTGCCCCCATTTTATTACATCTGTCTCCCTGCAAAGATTCCCATCCCCCTGGCATATTAGTTTAAACCCTCACCAACAGCACTAGCAAATGCTCCCCCCAGGACATTGATTCCAGTCCTGCCCAGGTGCAGACCGTCCGGTTTGTACTGGTCCCACCTCCCCCAGAACTGGTTCCAATTTCCCAGGAATTTGAATCCATTTCTCTTGCAGCATTCCTCAAGCCACATATTCATCTCAACTATCCTGCTATTTCTACTCTGACTAGCATGTGGCACTGGTAGCAATCCTGAGATTACTACCTTTGAGGTCCTAGTTTTTAATTTAACTCCTAGCTCCCTAAATTCAGCTTGTAGGACCTTATCCCGTTTTTTACGTATATCTTTGGTGCCTATATGCACCACAACAACTGGCTGTTCAGCCTCCCCCTCCAAAATGCCCTGCAGCCGCTCCGAGACATCCTTGGCCCTTGCATCAGGGAGGCAACTTACCATTCTGGCGCCACGATTACGGCCGCAGAAACGTCTATCTATTCCCCTTACAATTGAATCCACGACCACTATAGCTCTCCCACTCTTTTTCCTGCCCTCCTGTGCAGCGCCACCCATGGTGCCATGAACTTGGCTGCTGCTGCCCTCCCCTGAGGAGTTATCCTCCCCAACAGTACACAAGGTGTTTTAGAGGGGGATGACCGCAGGGGACCCATGCACTACCATCCTTCCGCTGCTCTGCCTGATGGTCACCCATTCCCTATCTGCCTGAGTAACCTTTATCTGTGGTGTGACCAACTCACTAAACGTGCTATTCACGACATCCTCAGCTTTGCAGATGCCGCAGAGTGAATCCATGTGCAGCTCCAGTGCCGCAATGCAGTCTGTCAGGAGCTGCAGCTGGATGCACTTCCTGCACACATAGCAGTCAGCGACACTGGGAGCGTCCCTGACTTCTCACATAGCACAGGAGGAGCATGACACGGATCGGGGCTCTCCTGCCATGACTTAGAAACATAGAAACATAGAAAATAGGTGCAGGAGTAGGCCATTTGGCTCTTCTAGCCTGCACCGCCATTCAATGAGTTCATGGCTGAACATGCAACTTCAGTACCCCATTCCTGCTTTCTCACCATACCCCTTGATCCCCTTAGTAGTAAGGACTACATCTAACTCTTTTTTGAATATATTTAGTGAATTGGCCTCAACAACTTTCTGTGGTAGAGAATTCCACAGGTTCACCACTCTCTGGGTGAGGAAGTTCCTCCTCATCTCGGTCCTAAATGGCTTACCCCTGATCCTTAGACTGTGACCCCTGGTTCTGGATTTCCCCAACATTGGGAACATTCTACCTGCATCTATCCTGTCTAAACTCATCAGAATTTTAAACGTTTCTATGAGGTCCCCTCTCATTCTTCTGAACTCCAGCGAATACAAGCCCAGTTGATCCAGTCTTTCTTGATAGGTCAGTCCCGCCATCCCGGGAATCAGTCTGGTGAACCTTCGCTGCACTCCCTCAATAGCAAGAATGTCCTTCCTCAAGTTAGGAGACCAAAACTGTACACAATACTCCAGATGTGGCCTCACCAATGCCCTGTACAACTGTAGCAACACCTCCCTGCCCCTGTACTCAAATCCCCTCGCTATGAAGGCCAACATGCCATTTGCTTTCTTAACCGCCTGCTGTACCTGCATGCCAACCTTCAAAGACTGATGTACCATGACACCCAGGTCACGTTGCACCTCCCCTTTTCCTAATCTGTCATCATTCAGATAATAGTCTGTCTCTCTGTTTTTACCACAAAAGTGGATAACCTCACATTTATCCACATTATACTTCATCTGCCATGCATTTGCCCACTCACCTAACCTATCCAAGTTGCTCTGCAGCCTCATAGCATCCTCCTCGCAGCTCACACTGCCACCTAACTTAGTGTCATCCGCAAATTTGGAGATACTACATTTAATTCCCTCGTCTAAATCATTAATGTACAGTGTAAACAGCTGGGGCCCCAGCACAGAACCTTGCGGTACCCCACTAGTCACCGCCTGCCATGCTGAAAAGTACCCATTTACTCCTACTCTTTGCTTCCTGTCTGACAACCAGTTCTCAATCCACATCAGCACACTACCCCCAATCCCATGTGCTTTAACTTTGCACATTAATCTTTTGTGTGGGACCTTGTCGAAAGCCTTCTGAAAGTCCAAATATACCACATCCACTGGTTCTCTCTTGTCCACTCTACTGTAAACATCCTCAAAAAATTCTAGAAGATTTGTCAAGCATGATATCCCTTTCACAAATCCATGTTGACTTGGACCTATCATGTCACCTCTTTCCAAATGCGCTGCTATGACATCCTTAATAATTGATTCCATCATCTTACCCACTACCGATGTCAGGCTTACCGATCTATAATTCCCTGTTTTCTCTCTCCCTCCTTTTTTAAAAAGTGGGGTTACATTGGCTACCCTCCACTCGATAGGAACTGATCCAGAGTCAATGGAATGTTGGAAAATGACTGTCAATGCATCCGCTATTTCCAAGGCCACCTCCTTAAGTACTCTGGGATGCAGTCCATCAGGCCCTGGGGATTTATTGGCCTTCAATCCCATTAATTTCCCGAACACAATTTCCCGACGAAAAAGGATTTCCCTCAGTTCCTCCTCCTTACTAGACCCTCTGACCCCACTTATATCCGGAAGGTTGTTAGTGTCCTCCTGAGTGAACACCGAACAAATGTACTTGTTCAATTGGTCCGCCATTTCTTTGTTCCCCGTTATGACTCCCCTGATTCTGACTGCAGGGGACCTACGTTTGTCTTTACTAACCTTTTTCTCTTTACATATCTATAGAAACTTAATGTTCCCTGCAAGCTTCTTCTCGTACTCCATTTTCCCTGTCCTAATCAAACCCTTTGTCCTCCTCTGCTGAGTTCCAAATTTCTCCCAGTCTCCGGGTTTGCTGCTATTTCTGGCCAATTTGTATGCCACTTCCTTGGCTTTAATACTATCCCTGATTTCCCTTGATAGCCACGGTTGATCCATCTTCCCTTTTTTATTTTTACGACAGACAGGAATGTACAATTGTTGTAGTTCATCCATGCGGTCTCTAAATGTCTGCCATTGCCCATCCACAGTCAACCCCTTAAGTATCATTCGCCAATCAATCCTAGCTAATTCACGCCTCATAACTTCAAAGTTACCCTTTTTTAAGTTCTGGACCATGGTCTCTGAATTAACTGTTTCATTCTCCATCCTAATGCAGAATTCCACCATATTATTGTCACTCTTCCCCAAGGGGCCTCGCACAATGATATTGCTAATTAATCCTCTCTCATTACACAACACCCAGTCTAAGATGGCCTCCCCTCTAGTTGGTTCCTCGACATATTGGTCTAGAAAACCATCCCTTATGCACTCCAGGAAATCCTCCTCCACCGTATTGCTTCCAGTTTGGTTAGCCCAATCTATGTGCATATTAAAGTCACCCATTATAACTGCTGCACCCTTATTGCATGCACCCCTAATTTCCTGTTTGATGCCCTCCCCAACATTACTACTACTGTTTGGAGGTCTGTACACAACTCCCACTAACGTTTTTTGCCCTTTGGTGTTCTGCAGTTCTACCCATATAGATTCCACATCATCCAAGTAATGTCCATTCTAACCATTGCATTAATCTCTTCTTTAACCAGCAATACTACCCCACCTCCTTTTCCTTTTATTCTATCTTTCCTGAATGTTGAATACCCCTGAATATTGAGTTCCCAGCCCTGATCATCCTGGAGCCACGTCTCCGTAATCCCAATCACATCATATTTGTTAACATCTATTTGCACAGTTAATTCATCCACCTTATTACAGATACTCCTTGCATTAAGACACAAAGCCTTCAGGCTTGTTTTTTTAACACCCTTTTTCCTTTTAGAATTTTGCTGTACAGTGGCCCTTTTTGTTTTTTGTCTTGGGTTTCTCTGCCCTCCACTTTTCCTCATCTCCTTTCTGTCTTTTGCTTTTGTCTCCTTTTTGTTTCCCTCTGTCTCCCTGCATTGATTCCCATCCCCCTGCCATATTAGTTTTACTCCTCCCCAACAGCACTAGCAAACACTCCCCCTAGGACATTGGTTCCGGTCCTGCCCAGGTGCAGACCGTCCGCTTTGTACTGGTCCCACCTCCCCCAGAACCGGTTCCAATGCCCCAGGAATTTGAATCCCTCCCTGCTGCACCACTGCTCAAGCCACGTATTCATCTGCTCTATCCTGCGATTCCTACTGTGACTAGCATGTGGCACTGGTAGCAATCCCGAGATTACTACTTTTGAGGTCCTACTTTTTAATTTAGCTCCTAGCTCCTTAAATTCGTTTCGTAGGACCTCATCCCTTTTTGTACCTATGTCGTTGGTACCAATGTGCACCACGACAACTGGCTGTTGTCCCTCCTTTTTTAGAATGTCCTGCACCCACTCAGAGACATCCTTGACCCTTGCACCAGGGAGGCAACATACCATCCTGGAGTCTCAGTTGCGGCCGCAGAAACGCCTATCTATTCCCCTTACAATTGAATCCCCGATCACTATCGCTCTCCCACTCTTTTTCCTCCACTCCTGTTCAACAGAGCCAACCACGGTGCCATGAACTTGGCTGCTGCTGCCCTCCCCTGATGAGTCATCCCCCTCAACAGTACTCAAAGCAGTGTATCTGTTTTGCAGGGGGATGACCAGAGGGGACACCTGCACTACCTTCCTTGCACTGTTCTTCCTGCTGGTCTTCCATTCCCTATCTGGCTGTGGACCCTTCACCTGCGGTAAGACCAACTCGCTACACGTGCTACTCACGTCATTCTCAACATCGTGGATGCTCCAGAGTGAATCCACTTAACTCTTAAATTAACTTAATTTGGCAACAACGTCAAAGGTTACTGACTGATAAGGAAATAAAAAGAAAAAGAAAAAGATTAAATACTCGCCAATCTACCAGCCAATCACTTACCCGCTTGGCTGTGACGTCACCCTTTGATTTCTTTTTACTTCTTTGTTTTACCTTTGGCCTCTGCACATGCTAGCCTCCAACGATCTGCCGCCACTCTGCCTCGCTGCCGCCTTTATCCTCCTACGCCGCCCGCTCTCGCGATGTTGACCCCCAACGATCTGCCGCCGCTCCGACTTGCTGCCGCCTTTATTCTCCTGTGCCGCCCGCTCTCGCGATGCTCTCCACCAACGTTAAGAGGGAAGGCCAGTACAAATTTGCGTTCACATTTGAGGACCAGAGCTACACCTGGACATGCTTGACTCCAGGGTTCCACAATACCCCCATAATATTCCACAAAAGAATGGCTGCAATTTAAAAGACTATTCCCACCCTACCTGTTTGCTGCAGTGCGTAGACGACCTACTGCTGGCAACCGACAGCATGGAGGAGCATCTGTCCCTCTTGCACAATCTTTTGACATTGTTGGCTCAGGCGGGCTTAAAGCTGAATCCCCGTAAGGCTAAATTAGTAAAAAATGGGTCACCTTTCTAGGAGTGTCCATTTCTCCAGAGGGTTCATCCCCCGACTCTCACAAGGTGGAGATAATACAGCGACTGCCATTAACCACTTCCAAAACAGCCCTATGATCATTCTTGGGTTTGGTGGTGTGCCAATGGAACTTTATCCCAGGCTTTGCAGCATGTGCCAAACCCCTGTATGATTTAATAAAACTGCAGGTTGATGACATATGCCCAGCATGGACTGATGCCCACACCCAGTCCGTGGCTAAATTAAAAACTGCAGTGATACAGGCCGCATGTCTGATCCCTCCTGATCCCACGCAACCCTTCCATTTGGAGGTCGGGGCCACAGAGCAAAGCTTCACTGCAGTTCTGCGCAAAATGCGAGCTGATCGATTACATCCCATTGCATATGCATCTCGAATCCTGCAGGGGGCAGAAAAGACATATAACCCATGCGAGCGCCACCTACTGGCTGTCTTCTGGTTGGTACATCACTTTACCTTCATTACTGGGTTACAGGCTACAATCCTGCACAGCGGACACACATCTCTGAAACTACTGATGAAACCTGGAGATTCGCTAGTTTCCTCGCAGCACCTCAGCAAATGGACATTGGGATTTATGGAAAGTGACATTGATACCATTTCCAAATCCACCACATTGCTGCCACAATTTCTGATCTATGAGGGAGACCCGCATGAATGTCCGTTACCCCTGATTAACTTTGAGACCCATCCTGTGCAGAAAGAGCCCATACAGGGTGCTCCAGATGTCTACATTGATGGGTCCACATATCACATTGAAGGATCCCCCCACACCGGGTATACTGTGGTATTGCCAGAAAGAACCATCTAGTGAAGATGCAACAGACAGTCTTCACAATATGCAGAAATAGCCGCATTTCTAACTGCTGTGAAGAAAACCTCAGATAGACCCGTGAATATTTTGTCTGATAGTGCCTTTGCTATAAAAACCAAGCTCTCCTTGTCCCTTTCGCACAAAAATGACTATCGTCCGATAGACAGTTAGGCCTTGATCCATGGACCCTGGTTACACCTGCTCTGGTCATACCTTAAACAACGATCCCAGCCCTGCTTCATAGGAAAGGTAGCAGCCCATAGAAAAGGGGGTCCACATAGTGAGGGAAATTCCAGAGCAGACCAAGGACACTGCGATTGATGGGGAGATAGAGGATATAGTTGTTGAGCCCAGCAATACTGTAAGCAAGGCCTCCCCAACAGATCACCTAGATTTAAAATCCCTGCAGCAGCAATACTGGTCATATGCTGTTGTAAGTTCCTGGCACAAGGAAGGCAGACCCCTTCCTCAACCAACAGCCTGGGCTCCCAATACCATACTAGCCACTGTCCCTTACCAAAGGTGGGTCAGGAACTGCTCTCCCTCTTTCACTCCCACCCCACAGCAGGGCACTATTCGGCCCTTCTATAAGGTAGCATCCACAGCTTGGTGGCCTTCCATGAGGAAAACAATCAACCAATATGTGGCACGATGTCTACCGTGCCTGCAACACAATCCTCCTGCATGCACTAACCGAGCCTTGCTTCAAAGCGCATCCCCATCTCAAGAGCCATGGACTCACCTCCAGATAGATTTCATTGGGCCACTTCCACAGGCGCAAGGCAATTTTCAGCATGCCCTAGTGGTGGTGGATCAATTCACTAAATGGATCGAAACAACACCGCAATCACAGCAGCCAAAACGCGATTGAGTCATGTGTTTTGTAGGTGGGGAGTACAAGTACAAGTGGACAGCGATCAAGGTTCACACTTTACCGGGAAAGGTTCACACTTTACCAGTAAAATTTTTACCCACCTGCAGGAAATGTTGGGGATAAAACACAAATTACATATTGCTCACCACCCCCAGTTGTCCGGAGGGGTCAAAAGGGGGAACAGGACAGAGTTAATGTTTAAAAAATTGTGTGCAGACCACCCCACTCAATGGGCCAACATGCTGCCAATGTGCTTAATGGCAATGAGGTCCACACCTCATAGAACAACAGGGGTCTCCCCATATCAGGCCATGACTGGGAGGCTCATGAGAACACCAGGCCAGCTAACACTAACAGGGATGAGTCCCCTGACAATGAAACCAGGTAGTTCCAAGTGGCTGGAACAAGTGGTAGATCACACCAATCAGATCAATCGATTTGTGGCCACCACATTGGGGAAGTCAAGAAGACAAATTAAAAGGTACTTTGACAAGAAAGTACGTCCCTTTGAATATGAGGTGAGAGACTCAGTAATGATTCTAAATTATGGGAAAAAGAAGCATGCCTTTGAGCCAAGATGGTGGGTAATATGTCCTTGCTTTACAGTACAAATGCACATGAGGCCCATGCTAGAGAGAAGGTCACTCTGTGACTAGTAACCTTTATTTGCCAGCACTTAAGTGGAGAAGATGGGTGGAGCTTCCCCTTTTATACCCCAAAAGTCCAGGTTAGGAGTGTCTCCCACAAGTTCACCACCTCGTGGTCAGTGTTCTCACGGTGTACAACTTAGGTCAGTTTACACATGGATTACAATGACAGTAGAATACATGACATCACCACCCCCGCCAAAGTCTTATTGGGATCACAGGTTAAGTCTCTCTGGTGGTTTTTGTTCCCTTGTAGAGCGCCTGAGTTGGGGCTCCGGTTGTTGGGCGCTGGCCTGAGTGTCTGATGTTTGTGGTGCCTCAGGCCTGTCCGGACAGCCCACAGTGACTGGGCTCTCCTCCACTTGGTTCTGGTGTTCGGTCACCTGTGGTGGAGTGAACTCTACATTGTGTTCTTCCTCTGCTTCTTCTGTGGGGTTGCTGAACCTTCTTTTTGTTTGATCCACGTGTTTGCGGCAGATTTGTTCATTGGTAAGTTTAACTACCAGAATCCTATTCCCCTCTTTGGCAATCACAGTGCCTGTGAGCCATTTGGGCCCTGCAGGGTAGTTAAGGACAAAAACAGGAAAATCGACATCAATATATCGCGCCCTCACATTCCCGTCATGGTAGTCACATTGTGACCGGCGCCTGCTCTCAAAAATTTCTGGGGTATATAAGGGATAACCTGGTTTTGAGCATCCTTTTCATTAGCAGCTCTGCGGGTGGGACCCCTGTGAGTGAGTGTGGTCGGGATCTACTGGCCAACAGGAGACGTGATAAGCGGCTTTGTAGGGAACCCCCTTGGATTCTGAGCATCCTCTGTTTGATTATCTGCACTGCTCATTCTGCCTGGTCGTTTGAGGTCGGCTTGAACGGTGCCGTTCTGACATGGTTGATACCATTTGCTGCCATGAAGTCCTGGAATTCAATGCTTGTAAAGCACGGGCCATTGTCGCTGACCAAGACGTCCGGTAGACCATGGGTGGCGAATATTGCCCGTAGACTTTCTACCGTGGCAGAGGATGTGCTTGAATTGAGAATATCACACTCGATCCATTTGGAGTAGGCGTCTACTACAACCAAAAGCATTTTTCCCATGAAAAGACCTGCGTAGTCCACATGGATGCGTGACCATGGCTTGGCGGGCCAGGACCGGGGGCTAAGGGGGGCATCCCTGGGCGCATTGCCCAGCTGGGCACATGTGTTGCACCTGCGAACACAAAGTTCCAGGTCTGCATCTATCCCTGGCCACCAAACATGTGACCTGGCAATTGCCTTCATCATGACAATGCCCGGGTGCTCATTGTGGAGTTCTCGGATGAACGCCTCTCTGCCCATCTGGGCATGACTACTCGGTTACCCAATAGTAGGCAATCGGCCTGAATCGAGAGTTCATCCTTGCGCCTGTGAAATGATTTAAATTCATCTGGGCCTGCTCCGTACCTGGCTGCCCAGACCCCATTTAGGACACATTTCTGGACTAAAGACAGTAGCGGGTCTCTATTTGTCCAGACTTTGATCTGACGGGCTGGCACGGGTGAGCCTTCGCTTTCGAAAGCTTCAGCAGCCATGACCATCTCAGCAGCATGCTCGTTTGCCCCTCGGTGGTGGCTAGTGGGAGCCTGCTGAGTGCATCGGCGCAGTTTTCAGTGCCCGGTCTGTGCCAAATAGTATAGTCATAGGCGGCTAACATGAGTGCCCATCTCTGTATGCGGGCCGACGCATTTGCATTTATGCCCTTGTTGTCAGCCAAAAGGGACGTTAGGGGTTTGTGATCTGTCTCCAGCTCAAATTTCCTGCCAAACAGGTACTGGTGCATTTTTTTACTGCATATACACATGCAAGCGCTTCCTTTTCTACCATCCCGTAGCCCCTTTCTGCCTGGGACAGACCTCTGGAGGCATAAGCTACCGGCTATAACTGACCCTTGGCACTGACGTGCTGCAACACACACCCAACCCCATAGGACGACGCATCGCACGTTAAAACTAGTTTCTTACATGGGTCATATAGCGTTAACAGATTGTTGGAGTATAACAAATTGCGGGCTCTGCCAAATGCTCTTTCCTGGCTGTCCCCCCAGACCCATTCACGACCTTTGCATAGGAGCACGTGTCGCGGCTCTAACAGCATGCTCAATTTGGGAAGAAAGTTACCAAAATAGTTCAGGAACCCCAGGAACGAACGCAGCTCCATCGTGTTACGGGGTCTGGGTACTCTCTGGATCGCTTCCATTTTGGATGCAGTAGGTCTGATCCCATCTGCTGCTACCCTCATCCCCAAGAATTCTACCTCTGAAGCGAGGAAAACGCACTTCGCCTTTTTCAGTCGCAGACCTACACGGTCCAGTCTGCGTAGCACCCCCTCCAGGTTGTGGAGGTGTTCTTCAGTATCGCAACCCGTGATGAGGATGTCGTCTTGAAAAACCACCGTCCTTGGAATCGACTTGAGGAGACTTTCCATGTTTCGTTGAAAGATCGCGGCGGCCGAGCAAATCCCGAACGAACATCTGTTGTACTCAAACAAACCCTTGTGTGATGGTGGTCAGCTTCTTCGACTCCCTCACCAGCTCCTGGGTCATGTAAGCTGAGGTCAGGTCCAATTTTGAAAAAAGTTTGCCACCGGATAGCATCGCAAAGAGGTCCTCCGCTCTCGGTAGCGGGTACTGGTCTTGGATTGACACCTGATTGATGGTGGCCTTGTAATCACCACATATCCTGACCGACCCATCCGCTTTGAACACCGGCACAATCGGGCTTGCTCAGTCACTGAATTCGACTGGCGAGATGATGCCTTCCCTCAGCAGGCGGTCAAATTTGCCTTCTATCTTTTCCCGCATCACGTACGGCACCGCTCTGGCCTTGTGGCATACGAGCCTGGCGTCCGGGTTTATGTGAATCAATGCCTTGGTCCCCATGAAAGTGCCGATGCCGGGTTGAAATAGTGAGTCAAATTTGTCCAGGACCTGTAAGCATGATATTCGCTCCACAGAAGAAATTGCATTGACATCGCCCCATTTCCAGTTCATGACAGCAAGCCAACTCCTCTCCAGCAGTGCGGGACCGTTCCCCGGGGCAATCCAGATTGGCAACCTGTTCTCCGAATCTTTGTGGGTCAAGACTACCATGGCGCTGCCTAGCACCGAAATGATCTCCTTTGTATATGTCCGTAGCTGTGCATTAATCGGCAATAATTTTGGCCTCCTGGCCTTGGACACCCACAACTTGTCGAACTATTTGATACGCATCAGGGACTGGCTGGCCCCTGTATCTAGCTCCATTGATACTGGGATGCCATTGAGGAGCACGTTCATCATTGTCGGTGGCGTTCTGGTGTATGAACTGCATATGTGCTCCACATGAACTCGCTGAACTTCAGCTTCCAGCAATTTTCCCCAGAGTCCATTTGGCCTTGTAGGGCTTCCATCGGGCCCGTCCTCCTTGGACATCAACCTGGCTGCAGGCTTCCTGCACATACCTGGAACTTTGACCGAACACCGGAACCAAGTGGAGGAGAGCCCAGTCACTGTGGGCAGTCCGGACAGGCCTGAGGCACCGCAAACAGCAGACACTCAGGCCAGCGCCCAACAACCGGAGCCCCAACTCAGGCGCTCCACAAGGGAGCGTAAACCACCAGAGAGACTTAACCTGTGATCCCAATAAGACTTTGGGGGGGAGGTGATGTCATGTATTCAACTGTCATTGTAACCCATGTATAAGCTGACTTAAGTTGTACACCTTGAGAACACTGACCACAGGGGGCGAACTTGTGGGAGACACTCCTAACCTGGACCTTCCGGTATAAAAGGGGAAGTTCCACCCACCGTCTGTCTCTTGAGGTCTTGGTAATAAAGGTCTGATCCCGTCTTCTCTGTGACCAGTTGCCTTTATTACCAAGACCTCAAGAGACAGATGGTGGGTGGAGCTTCCCCTTTTATACCGGAAGGTCCAGATTCCGAGTGCCTCCCACAAGTATGGGCCTCGTGTGCATTTATACTGTATAGTAAAGACATATTACTGGAGATTTTGGGAGGCTTATAAAGGCCAGCGGGAGTTCGAGCAGTCAGTCCGAGAGGCGGGAACTCGGAGCAGCGCGAGTCCGGGGATTTCGGGAGGCCTATAAAGGCCAGCGGGAGTTCGAGCAGTCAGTCAGAGAGGCGGGAGCTCGGAGCAGCGTGTGTCAGGGGATTTCAGGAGGCCCATAAAGGCCAGCAGGAGTTCGTGGTCGTCGAGGAGACGGGAGCTCGGAGCAGCATGTGTCCGGGGATTTCAGGAGGCCCATAAAGGCTCAGCTGGTGCAGCTGCAGCAGGAAGGCAAAAAAGAAGTAGAAAGAAATAGAAAGATGACGTCACAGCCAAGGGGGTAAGTGATTGGCTGGGTGATTGGTAAGTAGTTTTTCTTTTTCTTTTATTTATCAGTAAGTAACCTTTTAGCATTGTTGCCAAATTAAGTTAATCTAAGAGTTAAGTCATGGCAGGACAGCTCGGACACATGTTATGTTCCTCCTGTACTCTGTGGGAAGTCAGGGACGCTTCCAGTGCCCCTGATGACTACGTGTGCGGGAAGTGCATCCACCTGCAGCTCCTGACGGACCGCATTGAGGCACTGGAGCTGTGGGTGGATTCACTCTGGAGCATCCATGATGCTGAGAATGATGTGAAGAGCACGTTTAGTGAGTTGGTCTTATCGCAAGAAAAGGGTACACAGTCAGATATGGGATGGGTGACCAACAGGAAGAGCAGTGGAAGGAAGGTAGTGCAGGGGTCCCCTGCGGTCATTCCCACGGAAAACAGATACACTGCTTTGGCTACTGTTGCGGGGGATGACTCATCAGGGGAGGGCAGCAGCAGCCAAGTCCTTGACACTGTGGGTGGCTCTGCTGCACAGGAGGGCAGGAAAAAGAGTGGGAGAGCTACAGTGATAGGGGATTCAATTGTAAGGGGAATAGATAGATGTTTCTGCGGCCGCAACCGAGACTTCAGGATGGTATGTTGCCTCCCTGGTGCAAGGGTCAAGGATGTCTCGGTGCAGGTGCAGGGCATTCTGAAAAGGGAGGGTGAACAGCCAGTAGTCATGGTACATATAGCCACCAATGATATAGGTAAAAAAAGGGATGAGGTCCTACAAGACGAATTTAGGGAGCTAGGAGCTAAATTAAAAAGTAGGACCTTAAAAGCAGTAATCTTAGGATTGCTACCAGTGCCACGTGCTAGTCACAGTAGGAATCACAGGATCGCTCAGATGAATACGTGGCAGCAGGGAGCGATTCAAATTCCTGAGACATTGGAACTGGTACTGGGGGAGGTGGGACCAGTGCAAACGGGACGGTCTGCACCTGGGCAGGACCGGAACCAATGTGATAGGGGGAGTGTTTGCTAGTGCTGATGGGGAGGAGTTAAACTAATATGGCAGGGGGATGGGAACCTATGCAGGGAGACAGAGGGAAGTAGAATGAGGGTAGAAGCAAAAGATAGAAAGAAGAAAAGTAAAATTGGAGGGCAGAGAAACCAAAGGCAAAAAGCAAAAAGGGCCACATTGCAGCAAAATTATAAAGGGGCAAAGTGTGTTAGAAAGACAAGCCTGAAGGCTCTGTGCCTCAATAAGGTGGATGAATTAACTGCGCAGATAGCAGTTAACAGATATGATGCAATTGGCATCACGGAGACATGGCTCCAGGGTGACCAAGGGTGAGAACTCAACATCCAGAGGTATTCAACATTTAGGAAGGATAGACAGAAAGGAAAAGGAAGCGGGGTGGCATTGCTGGTTAAAGAGGAAATTAATGCAATAGTAAGAAAGGACATTAGCTTGGATGATGTGGAATCGGTATGGGTGGAGCTGCGGAATTCCAAGGGGCAGAAAACGCTAGTGGGAGTTGTGTACAGACCACTAAACAGTATGTCATGTATCTCACACTACTGTATATAACTGTATCTTACCATGCTATACATGACTGTAACTAGATATGACCTGTAACAACAAGCATACTTTACACACAGGTATATAAAGGCAGGTCTCAGGCAAGTGAGGCACTCGAGAGCTGTGAAATAAAGGTGCAGGTCCGGAGTGACTTTGAGTTCAGCATGTGCCTCGTGTAAGTCTGTACTTCAGGGTCAGGACTTTACAGTGGCGACGTGTTACAGGATCACAAAAACCACAGAATGGCTACCAACGGCTCAGATGAGAAATACAATGCTGGAGACAATTGGGAGGACTTTATAGAAAGGCTCCAGCAAAGCTTTGTAACCAAAGAATGGTTGGGCGACGATAAGGCAGACAAGAAAAGAGCCCATCTCTTGACAAGCTGTGGCTCGAAAACATACGCCTTAATGAAGGACCTGCTGGCACCCGAGAAACCAGCAAGCAAGTTGTTTGAGGAGTTGAGCACACTGGTGAGAGACCACCTGAAGCCAGCGATCAGCCTACACATGGCTAGACACAGGTTCTACAACTACAGACACTGTGTGGGCCAGAGCATACCCGACTTTGTGGCGGAACTTCGGAGGCTGGCTAGTTTATGTGAGTTCTCCGATGAACTATGGAGAGAAGTACTAAGAGACTTTTTTATTGAAGGAATACGCCACGCAGGCATATTCTGAAAGCTTATAGAGACCAAGAACTTGACTCTAGAGGCAGCAGCACTGGTCGCATAGACATTCTTGGTAAGAGAAAAAAAAACGAGGTTGATCTATACTGCGGGTACGACAACTAACGAAATATCGGAACAAGGGGTTCACAACGTGAAACAAGCCACTACCCCCACTCACAGACAAAGGCAGGAGAACAGGCCTTCAACAGCAGGCAGTGGCGCCAGAAGCCATCAAGGGCCACATGAACGGCCGTTCACACCTCATCAACCCACAATGCGAGCAATCAAATACAGACTGAGAGAAGCTCAAGAGAGATCAGCCAGATGCAGCTCATTCTTCGGAAACAATGGAAGCGGTCTGTGCTGGAGATGTGGGGGAAGGCACTCAACAAGGGGGTGTTGATTTCAGTATGCTGTTTGCAGAAACTGCAACTATACAGGGCACCTGGCTCGCATGTGCAAAAAAACAGCAGCTCAGCTGGTATACGAATCGTAAGGGTCGGAAAGCGGACCAGAAGACGGTGGGGACAGTGCCCGGGACACCGAGGTACAGCGGGTCAACACAATCAATGTCCACTGTTCTTACAACAAGACGCCTCCAATAATGATGAGGGTCCTACTCAATGGGATACCCGTCAACATGGAACTGGACACAGGAGCTAGTCAATCTCTCATGAGCATCCAACAATTTGAACAGCTGTGGCCGCACAAAAGCAACAGACCAAAACTCACAAGGATCGACACCAAACTAAGGACCTATACCAAAGAAATCGTCCCAGTCCTTGGCAGCGCCATGCTCTCAGTCACACACAAAGGGACGGTGAACCGACTTCCCCTGTGGATTGTCCCCGGAGATCTCCCAGTACTGTTGGGGCAAAACTAAATGGGAAATGGGATGATGTTCACGCCATGTCGTCAGAGGAACGGACCTCAACAGTTCTAAGTCGTTTTGAACATCTCTTTCAGCCAGGTGTGGGCACCTTCAAAGGGGCCAAAGTTAAAATCTACATCACACAGGATGCCAGACCAGTCCATCACAAGGCTAGAGCTGTGCCTTATGTGATGAGGGAAAAGATTGAACACGAACTGGACCGGCTTCTGTGGGAAGGCATTATCTCACCCATGGAATTTAACGACTGGGCAAGTCCCATCGTCCCCGTCATGAAGTCTGATGGATCCGTACGAATCTGTTGGGATTAGAAGTCTACCATAAACAGAGTCTCCCTGCAGGACCAATATCCTCTGCCCAGAGCGGAGGACCTATTTGCCACAATGGCTGGAGGAAAATTTTTCTCGAAACTAGATCTCACATCTGCGTATATGATGCAAGAACTGACCGAAGAGTCTAAGTTACTCACCACCATCAACACACATCGAGGCCTTTTTATCTACAATCGATGCCCATTCGGCATCAGGTCGGCAGCTGCTATATTCCAGCGCAACATGGAGAGTCTGCTCAAGTCCATCCCGGGGACGGTTGTGTTTCAAGATGACATACTCATCAAGGGCAGAGACACCGACTCCTATCTCCGCAATTTGGAGGAAGTACTAAGTCGATTGGATTGGGTAGGCCTAAGAGTTAAGAAATCCAAGTGTCTGTTTCTCGCGCCCGAGGTTGAATTTTTGGGCAGAAGGATTGCCGCTGATGGAATCTGCCCAACAGAATCCAAAACCGAAGCAATTCGTCTGGCACCCAGGCCCCGGAATGTCTCGGAACTGCACGCCTTTCTCGGGCTACTCAATTACTTTGGGAACTTTATGCAGAATTTGAGCATGCTGCTGGAGCGTCTCCACGTGCTACTCAGAAAGGGGTGCAATTGGTTTTGTGGGGACGCCCAAGAACGCGCCTTCAATAAGGCACGCAACCTTCTATGTTCCAACAGTGTTTTAGCCTTTTTTGACCCAGGTAAAAAGCTAGTTCTTACATGTGATGCGTCAGCGTACGGGGTCGGGTGCATTTTACAGTATGTCAATAGTGCGGGTAAATTACAACCCATTGCTTATGTCTCCAGGTCACTTTCGCGGGCGGAGCGCGGGTACTGTATGGTTGAGAAGGAGGCGCTCGCATGCGTGTACGGTGTCAAAAAGATGCACCAATATCTTTTCGGGGCCAAGTTCGTGTTCGAAACCGACCACAAACCCCTCACATCCCTGCTATCCGAGTGCAAGGCAATAAACGCCAACGCTTCGGTGCGCATTCAGCGGTGGGCACTCATGCTGGCGTCTTACGACTAAACAATAAGGCACAGACCAGGCACAGACAACTGTGCCGACGTGCTTAGCAGGCTACCCCTGGTGACCACGGAAGGGTCCGACGAACAGGACTGTGAGATGGCCATGGCAATCAATGCCTTTGAATCCACAGGTTCGCCCATGACGGCTCGCCTAATCAGAGCCTGGACGACCAGTGACCCCACGTTATCCTGAGTCAAAAGATGTGTTTTAACTGTTGACTCGGCAGAGGCTCGCGATGCCTGCCCCGAGGAGATCAAACCTTTCCATAGGCGCATGCATGAACTATCACTACAGGCAGACTGCCTGATGTGGGGCAGCCAAGTAGTTATGCCCTTGCGAGGCAGAGAGGCGTTTGTCCGGGAGCTCCACCGCGAGCACCCGGGGATCGTCCTTATGAAGGCCATAGCCAGATCCCACATCTGGTGGCCTGGCATTGACGCGGACTTGGAGCTCTGCGCCCGGCGGTGCACCATCTGTGCCCAACTCAGTATTGCCCCCAGGGAGGCCCCCATGAGCTCCTGGCCCTGGCCAACCAAACCATGGTCGCGGGTGCATGTAGACTATGCGGGCCCATTCATGGGCAAAATGTTCCTCATAGTCATCGATGCATTTTCAAAGTGGATCGAGTGCACCATTTTAAACTCAAACACCAACTCCACCACTGTGGAGAGCCTTAGGACCATGTTTGCAATGCACGGTATTCCTGACATATTGGTCAGTGATAATGGTCCGTGTTTCACCAGTGCAGAATTTCAAGATTTTATAGTTGACCACGGCATAAATCACGGTAAGACGGCACCGTTCAAGCCGGCCTCCAACGGCCAGGTGGAGCGAGCAGTGCAAATCGTTAAACAAGGCATGCTAAAAATCCAAGGTCCCACGTTGCAGAGTCGCCTGTCGTGACTGCTGCTGGCATACAGATCTCGTCCGCATTCGTTGACTGGGATTCCCCCCGCGCAACTGTTGATGAAATGGACCTTAAAGACTAGGCTCTCGTTAATCCTCCCAGACATGCATGAAATTGTTGAGGCAAAGCGTTGGAAGCTAACTGAGTACCATGACTGAAATTCGAGGGGGAGGTGGAATGAGATAGGGGACAAAGTGTTTGTGCTAAACTATGGCAGGGGTCCCAAATGGCTTGCAGGGACAGTAGCAGGCAAGGAAGGAAACAGGCTACTGGTTGTACAAATGGACAATGGCCAAACCTGCCGGAGGCATGTAGATCAAGTAAAAAGTAGATTCACCAACAACACTGAAGAACCAGAGGCAGACTACAATGTAGAACTCACACCACACCTGGTGGACAGACAGAGGGAACAACCTGAGGGAAGGGCAGTCTCAACAGACAGCCCAGGTGAGATACCAGCAATCATACTGAACAAAACAGACAGCCCAGGCGAGATACCAGCAATCACACCAAAAGAAAAACAGGCACCAAGGCAAACAATTGAACCACAACTAAGACGCTCCACGCGAGAGCGTAGACCACCTGAGAGACTGAATCTATAAAGACAATAAGACCTTGGGGGAGGGTGATGTCATGTATCTCACACTACTGTATATAATTGTATCTTACCATGCTATACATGACTGTAACTAGATATGACCTGTAACCACAAGCATACTTTACCACCAGGGGTGCACTTGCAGGAGACACTGCATACCTGTTCCACACAGGTATATAAAGGGAGGTCTGAGGCAAGTGAGGCACTCGGGAGCTGTGAAATAAAGGTGCAGGTCCAGAGTGACCTTGACTTCAGCATGTGCCTCGTGTAAGTCTGTACTGCAGGGTCAGGACTTTACACAGTAGTAGTAAGGTTGGGGACAACATCAAACAAGAAATTAGGGATGCATGCAATAAAGGTACAGCAGTTATCATGGGTGACTTTAATCTACATATTGATTGGGCTAACCAAACTGGTAGCAATGCGGTGGAGGGGTATTTCCTGGAGTATATTAGGGATGGTTTTCTAGAACAATATGTCGAGAAACCAACCAGGGAGCTGGCCATCCTAGACTGGGTGATGTGTAATGAGAAAGGACTAATTAGCAATCTTGTTGTGCGGGACCCCTTGGGGAAGAGTGACCATAATATGGTAGAATTCTTTATTAGGATTATTTTTCCCAGCCATTTTCTTTAAGGGCACATGTTTGGCCTGAGCCTTCTGGATCTCCTCCTTGTATGTCTCTCACTGTTCTGACACCGATTGACCCACAAGTAGCTGTTTCCAGTCCACTGTGGCCAAATCACTCCTTAACTTAGCAAAATTAGCTTTACCCCAATTCAGAACTTTTATTCCAGGCCTATTTTTGTTCTTATCCATAACCAACTTGAATCTGACTGAATTATTGTCACTGGCACCCAAATGCTCTCCCACTAATACGCCTTCAACTTGCCCAGCGTCATTCCCCAAAACTAAATCCAAAACCGCCCCCTCTCGTGTTGGGCTTGCTACCTACTGACTAAAAAAGTTCTCTTGAATGCATTTCAAGAATTTTTCACCCTCTATTCCCTTCACACTAAATTTGTCCCAATCAAAATTTGGTTAATTAAAATCCCCTACTATTACTACCCTATGGTTTTTGGACTTCACAGCAATTTGCTTCCATATTTGCTCCTCTATCTCCCTCCCACTGTTTGGAGGTCTATAATACATGCCCAGCAGTGTGATTGCCCCTATTTTATTTTTCAATTCGACACATATGGCCTCATTTGATGATCTCTCTAACATATCATCCCTCCTCACCTCTGTAATAGTTTCTTTAATCAGTACTGCAAACCCCGCCCCCCCGCCCCCATTTTACGTCTCTCTCTATCTTGTCTAAAAATCCTATAGCTAGGAATATTGATCTGCCAAACCTGCCCCTCTTTCAGCCATGTATCTGTAATGGCTATAAAGTCATATTTCCAAGTGTCTACCTGTGCTCTGAGCTCATCCGCCTTATTTGCTATACTCCTTGCAGTAAAGTATATACCATTCAGCACAGGGAGACCTCCTTGTTTATTACATACTAAGCCCTGCTTCCTCTGTCTTACAGATTCGCTTTCTAGATTCTTGATATCCAATTTCTGCTTTACTTCCTTCCCTTTTGAATTCGTTCTCAGGTTCCCATCCCCCTGCTAAGCTAGTTTAAACTCTCCCCAACAGCATTAGCAAAACTCCCCATGAGGATATTGGTCCCGGCGCTGTTGAGGTGCAACCTGTCCCATCTCCCCCAATGCCTCAAGAATTTAAAACCCTCCATCCTACACCAACTTCCCAGCCATGTGTTCATCCTCTCTATCCTTCTATTCTTATACTCGTTAGCACGTGGCACTGGTAGTAACTCGGAGATTACTACCTTTGAGGTCCTACCCTTTAATTTTCTTCCTAGCTCCCTGAATTCTTCCTGTAGGACCTCATCCCTGATTTTACCTATGTCGTTGGTCCTGATATGGACCATGACCTCTAGCTGTTTACCCTCTCCTCCCCCAGGATATCCTGCGTCCGCTCTGTGACATCCTTGACCCTGGCACCAGGGCGGCACAAAGCAATTCGGAGTCACGTCTACTGCTGCAGAAACACCTGTCTGTTCCCCTAACTATAGAATCCCCTATCACTAGGGCTCTTTTGTTCTTTGTCCTTCCCCCCTGTGCAGCTGAGCCACCCATGGTGCCTTGGAATTGGCTCTGGCTGCACTCCCAAGAGGCACCATCGTCCTTACCGATACTCAGAAGTGAATATCTGTTTGAAAGCTAGATGGACTCACGGGGGGACTCCTGCTCTACCTGTCTAGCACATTTACTACATCGGTGGTCACCCACTTCCCCTCCACCTGCACACCTTTGAGCTGCGGAGTGACCACCTCCTGAAACGTGTTATCCACGTAACTCTCAGCCTCGCAACAAGCAATTTGGAAAGTAAATGGCATGTTGGCCTTTATTCCAATGGGGTTTGAGTACAAGAGTAAGGAAGTCTTTATGCAATTGTACAGGGCTTTGGTGAGACCACACCTGGAGTACTGTGCACAGTTTTGTTCTCTTTCTCTGAGGAAGGACATACTTGCCTTCGAAGCGGTGGAACAAAGGTTCACTAGGTTGATCCCTGGGATGAGAGGGTTGTCCTATGAGGCGAGATTGAGTAGATTTGGCCTATTCTCTCTGGAATTTAGAAGAATGTTAGATGATCTTATTAAAACATATAAGATAATAAGAGGGATTGACAGGATAGCTGCTGAGAGGCTAGAGTGTCCAGAACTAGGGGAATAGTCTCAGGATAAGGGGTTGGCAATTAAGACTGAGATGATGAGGAATTAATTCATTTGGGATTGTGAATCTTTGGCATTCTCTCCCCCAATGGGCTGAGGATGCTGAGTCATTGAGTGTATTCAAGGCTGAGATAGATAGATTTTTGAACTCGAGAGGAAGCAAGAGATATGGGGATCGGGCAGGAAAGTGGAGTTGAGGTTGAAGATCAGCCATGATTTTATTGAATGGCACAGCAGTCTCAAAGGGCCTTTTGCCCTACTCCTACTCTTATTCCTTATGTTCTTTTGTGCAGTGCTTAATATCATTTGAGCCAGCAGAGACTATGGGGCTGAAATTGCCCACTGCCAGAAATGAGGTGCACCTCCCGTTATCGACATGTTCTGGCTGTTCCAATGTATGGGGCGGCCTAACCATCGAAATTCAGCACGTCAGGGATTTTTTTCCGAGCAGGGCAGAAGTGGCCTCGTCATGGGGGCGGAAGTGTGGGCAGGGCAGAGTGGCCGTCACTAACGGGGCTGGCACGTCACAACGTCGCTCTGGAAGAATAAACGTGTATATTAATGATAAAATTGATTCTGTTAATGCATAAATGTTGAAAGTGCAGATTTAACATAAGAACACAAAATGGATTCCTCCAAGTTCATGCCTTCTCTGGCTGGGCGGAGCTTAAGGGACAAAAGAAACATGGCTTTGAAATCCATCAAAACTCACCAAACTAGAAAAGGTGTTAATTGGAAAGCAATTAATTAATTCAAGGAATGACACCAGTCATCCAGGTCACCACGTGTGTGAGGAAAGCCAATAAAGAACTGCCTTGTAACCAAGACCCAATCCTGGGGCTTTCTGAGAGACAATGGATCATATGAGAATAAAAAATCAAGCCCAAAGCTTACTCGCTCTCTTTTCTCTTTTCGGACGACATGGCAAAGCAGGAAACTTCCCTCCACAGAACCAGAAGCAAGGAAGAGCACCGTGTGCTTTGCCTTGACTCAGAGGGAAGTTTATGTTTTTATAAATCTGTAACTCATTATTAAAACATCATTGTATCTGTTGTAACTGAGGAATCCGTAGGATACGCGTCGAATGCCAGAGAGATTTAGAAATCTTACATCTCCTTTTCAGTTAAAGGGGAGAGCCTCTGCGAACTCTGCAGCAACTTCAGTGGCAAACACTGGGTCACCAGGAGGGTTTTGGCCGGACCAGTGGCCTGCCACCCAAGAGGGTGAGCCAGGCTGCCTATTGGCAGCCCGGCCGAAACCGCAGGCATAATTGTCGGCCCGACATGGCCGTTGGCCAACAAAAAAAAATAACATGGCGTTGACGGCAATGCCACCTCCCCTTTAAGGGCAACCGTGCCGCCATGCCACAGAAAGGGGACCGACAGCAAAAGTTGTCGGGGGCACCGGTACCTGCAGTGGGGCCGCTCCCGCGGGGCAATTCCGGGAAAGGGGCAATTTCCTGAGGAGCAATTTAGGGAAGGGGTCCCCACCAGTTGGTAAGGGGTCGGCGCGTGCACACCGTGGCGGGAAAATGGGTGGAGCGGTCCTGGACACTGCTCCAAGCCTGAGGAAGGACAATTTTCAAAATGGCGGCCCCTCCGCTGCCATTCCGTGCCGACCAGTGGCCGCTGCTTTCAGGTGGCCATAGGCCTTGTCGGAAGGGGCAATTTTGGCCCCTTTATTTATTGGTAAAACATATTTATTTGAATTGAAGCAGATTTAAATTTCGATTCACACAGGAGGTACATTCACTCATGAGGAAATCACTTGGAACAAATTCTATTACAGTCACAAGAGCCCAATAACTTTGCCTCCAAACTATAATATATTCTTATACTGAATAATAGAATGTACAAACTTAAAACGCTAGTCACCCGAAGCAGGCATCATCTAGGCCTGCTTTTCGACCCACTTGTGAATTCAGTGACACCATTAACTTTACAATACTTTAGAACTCAGCAGAGGAGGACAAAGGGTTTGATTAGGGCAGGGAAAATGGAGTATGAGAAGAAGCTTGCAGGGAACATTAAGACGGATTGCAAAAGTTTCTATAGATATGTAAAGAGAAAAAGGTTAGTAAAGACAAATGTAGGTCCCCTGCAGTCAGAATCAGGGGAAGTCATAACGGGGAACAAAGAAATGGCGGACCAATTGAACAAGTACTTTGGTTCGGTATTCACGAAGGAGGACACGAACAACCTTCCGGTTATAAAAGGGGTCGGGGGGTCTAGTAAGGAGGAGGAACTGAGGGAAATCCTTATTAGCCGGGAAATTGTGTTGGGGAAATTGATGGGATTGAAGGCCGATAAATCCCCAGGGCCTGATAGACTGCATCCCAGAGTACTTAAGGAGGTGGCCTTGGAAATAGTGGATGCGTTGACAGTCATTTTCCAACATTCCATTGACTCTGGATCAGTTCCTATGGAGTGGAGGGTAGCCAATGTAACCCCACTTTTTAAAAAAGGAGGGAGAGAGAAAACAGGGAATTATAGACCGGTCAGCCTGACATCGGTAGTGGGTAAAATGATGGAATCAATTATTAAGGATGTCATAGCAGTGCATTTGGAAAGAGGTGACATGATAGGTCCAAGTCAGCATGGATTTGTGACAGGGAAATCATGCTTGACAAATCTTCTGGAATTTTTTGAGGATGTTTCCAGTAGAGTGGATAAGGGAGAACCAGTTGATGTGGTATATTTGGACTTTCAGAAGGCGTTCGACAAGGTCCCACACAAGAGATTGATGTGCAAAGTTAGAGCACATGGGATTGGGGGTAGTGTACTGACATGGATTGAGAACTGGTTGTCAGACAGGAAGCAAAGAGTAGGAGTAAATGGGTACTTTTCAGAATGGCAGGCAGTGACTAGTGGGGTACCGCAAGGTTCTGTGCTGGGGCCCCAGCTGTTTACACTGTACATTAATGATTTAGATGAGGGGATTAAATGTAGTATCTCCAAATTTGCGGATGACACTAAGTTGGGTGGCAGTGTGAGCTGCGAGGAGGATGCTGTGAGGCTGCAGAGCGACTTGGATAGGTTAGGTGAGTGGGCAAATGCATGGCAGATGAAGTATAATGTGGATAAATGTGAGGTTATCCACTTTGGTGGTAAAAACAGAGAGACAGACTATTATCTGAATGGTGACAGATTAGGAAAAGGGGAGGTGCAAAGAGACCTGGGTGTCATGGTACATCAGTCATTGAAGGTTGGCATGCAGGTGCAGCAGGCGGTTAAGAAAGCAAATGGCATGTTGGCCTTCATAGCAAGGGGATTTGAGTACAGGGGCAGGGAGGTGTTGCTACAGTTGTACAGGGCATTGGTGAGGCCACACCTGGAGTATTGTGTACAGTTTTGGTCTCCTAACCTGAGGAAGGACATTCTTGCTATTGAGGGAGTGCAGCAAAGGTTCACCAGACTGATTCCCGGGATGGCGGGACTGACCTATCAAGAAAGACTGGATCAACTGGGCTTGTATTCACTGGAGTTCAGAAGAATGAGAGGGGACCTCATAGAAACATATAAAATTCTGACGGGGTTAGACAGGTTAGATGCAGGAAGAATGTTCCCAATGTTGGGGAAGTCCAGAACCAGGGGTCACAGTCTAAGGATAAGGGGTAAGCCATTTAGGACCGAGATGCGGAGGAACTTCTTCACCCAGAGAGTGGTGAACCTGTGGAATTCTCTACCACAGAAAGTTGTTGAGGCCAATTCACTAAATATATTCAAAAAGGAGTTAGATGAGGTCCTTACTGCTAGGGGGATCAAGGGGTATGGCGAGAAAGCAGGAATGGGGTACTGAAGTTGAATGTTCAGCCATGAACTCATTGAATGGCGGTGCAGGCTAGAAGGGCCGAATGGCCTACTCCTGCACCTATTTTCTATGTTTCTATGTTTCTATGTGGTCTTTGATCAGTGTTATCTCAATTGTTACTGAGACCAGATTAATAAAGGAAGTTAGGGTGGGTGGGGTGCTTGGGTTGCCGTGCGCGCCTTCTGCTGTTTGCGCTTGGCTTCCGCGTGCATCCGGCAAAGAGACTTGAGGTGTTTGGCGCCTTCCCAGATGCTTCTTCCCCACTTTGAGTGGTCTTGGGCCAGGGATTCCCAGGTGTGGGTGGGGATGTTGCACTTTTTCAAGGAGGCTTTGAGGGAGTCCTTGAGGCATTTCTTCTGCCCACCTGGGGCTTGCTTGCCATGTTGGAGCTCTGAGTAGAGCGTTTGTTTTGGGAGTCTAGTATCGGGCATGCGGATGATGTGGCCCGTCCATTAGAGCTGATCAAGCGTGGTCAATGCTTTGATGCTGGGGATGTTGGCCTGAGCGAGAACACTAACGTTGGTGCGCCTATCCTGCCATTGGATTTGCAGGATCTTGCGGCGGCAGTGTTGGTGGTACTTCTCGAGTGTTTTGAGGTACCTGATGTACATAGTCCATGTCTCTGAAGCATATAGGAGGGCGGGTATCACTATTACTCTGCAGACCATGAACTTGATGCCGGGTTTGAGATCCTGGTCTTCAAACACTCTTCCTCAGGCGACCGAAGGCTGCACTAGCACACCGAAAGCTGCACTAGCACACTGAAGGAGATGTTGGACCACTTTGGCCCCGGAGGCACTAATGGGCGTTGCAAAAAAGGCAATATCAACCCCTTTAGCAAAATAGCTCTGCCAGGAGGAAAATATCCACTGAATAAACAGGCAATGAGATGTAAGTTAGCAAAGTAAGTTCCAAACTGTTGTCTATTCGGGGGATCAAGGGGTATGGCGAGAAAGCAGGAAGGGGGTACTGAAGTTTCATGTTCAGCCATGAACTCATTGAATGGCGGTGCAGGCTAGAAGGGCCGAATGGCCTACTCCTGCACCTATTTTCTATGTTTCTATGTTTCTATGTTTCTAAAATGTTGTAAAAAGTTCAGTATGGATTTGTTTTCTAAAATCTTGTATGAAGCATCAAATGGTTCTGCATGCTGGTGATTTGATCGTTTAACAGTGGTCCCTGAGTATCTCGGTTGCATTGTTAAATACTTTAAACAGGAGAAAGTGTGTGACGTAAACTGGAACAAAATGATGAGTGTCCATTTCTCCATTGTTGCAGATCTGTAGTCAGAACTGTGTCAAAGTTATTCTTTAATGACTACACTGTTTTCTGTACGTTCCATTTTTCTTAAAATAGTAGCGATTGCTGCAAGTACCTTTGAACCTGCAATTGAATAAAAAACAGCACTGTTATAAAGAATGCACATCAGTTGAAACTTTTCCATCAAATTTCACTGGGTAGATAGTGTCGCTTATTTCATACCAGATCGGTTTTATTTCTGTAATTCAAAAAGTCTCAGTGTCAGGCAGTGTGACAATGGAATGTGCTATTGTACGAATGCATTATGTGCCACAGATTGCGAGGAGGTGGGTTGCCCACATATGGGAGCTGCACCAACTTTCTCACACAGTCCTGGGGAGGTTCCAAGGAAATGCCAGACAGATGACTATCAGGAAAATCTTTAAATAATCATGTTCTAAGACACCCAATCTAGTTTTCTGCATCGTGTAGTTGCAGTACTGAAAACAGATTTTAGCAAATGCCCAAGAAGCTTAACTTTTATTGAGTCTATTCAGTAAGGAGGATCTTAGCACATTCAGTTTTTCAGCAATGTTTTCATGATTTTTTTACACAGTAAAAATCAAATACAGCAACTTACATTTATAGATGCCTTTAACATAGAGAAAATTCCAAGGTGCTTTAGTTCAATAGTGCTGCCCGGAAATAGTAACAAAACATGCTGGGTTGGCAGGCAAGATGGTAATGCAGAGTTTGGATCTGTGGGACCTGCACCTTTCAATCAAGCTCAGGCTGATAGGGAAAATCAACCGCAACTCAGAGGAAGTATTAAGCAATTTAGCAGCTTTGAAAGTGGATAAATCTCCAGGACCAGATGAAATGCATCCCAGGCTTTTAAGAGAATCAATAAAGGAAATAGCAGAGGCTCTGACCATCATTTTCCAATCCTCTCTGGCTATTGGTGTGGTGCCGGAGGACTGGAGGACTGCTAACATGGTACCTTCGTTTATAGAAGGAGAAAAGGATAGACCGAGTAATTACAGACCAGTCAGCCGAACCTCTTGTGGAGATAGTCATTGCCTGGCACTTGTGTGGCACGAATGTTACTTGCCGCATATCAGCTCAAGCCTGAAAGTTGTCCAGGTCTTGCTGCAGGTGGGCACAGACTGCTTCATTTTCTGAGGAGTTGCAAATGGAACTGAATACTATGCAATTATCAGCGAACATATCCATTTCTGACTTTATGATGGAGCGAAGGTCATTGATGAAGCAGCTGAAGATTGTTGTGCCTAGGACACTGCCCTGAGGAACTCCTGCAGCAAAGTCCAGGGGCTGAGATGATTGACCTCTAACAACCACAACCATCTTCCTTTGTGCTCGGTATGACTTCAGCCAATGGAGAATTTTCCTGCTGATTCACATTAACTTTAATTTTACTCAGGTTCCTTGATGCCACACTCAGTCAAATGCTGCCTTGATGTCAAGGGCAGTCACTCTCACCTCTCCTCTGAAATTCAGCTCTTTTGTCCATGTTTTGGAACAAGGCAGTAATGAGGTCTAGAGCCAAGTGGTCCAGGTGGAACCCAAACTGAGCATCGGTGAACAGGCTATTGGTGAGTAAGTGCCACTTGATAGCAAGACCTCTTCCATCACTTTGCTGACTTCAGTTACATGGAGAGACTGGAGAATTTTGGGTTGCACGTTGGTTGGTGCTTGGTGACATCATCACCATATCCTCAATTTATTTGTGCGCCAGCTAATGCTGGACTATTTTGTGGAAGAATGGACCAAATCAAGGATTTGAATAAACTTACCCTTAAAATGGAAAAATATCAAGCCATTAAGCCTGATCTTGTTCAAAATCAGAACTAGGACTTTTATCCAAATGAAGCCTGTTCGACCATCTAGCCACGTTATCATTGTAAAGTTCTAAAAATTAAAATCCCCATTATCATTTGCTAGAACAGTTCAATAATGGTGAATTGAAACAGATTAAAATATAATCAATAATTACAAAATAAGAAAACAATAACACTACTAATGGTAATCAACTTAGGTAAAGGTATAAAGATGTTTAAAATAGCAAAATGCAAAAATTGCATGAATAGTTTAATTCTTTTGGTGTCAGCCTTGGTTCAGTGGTAGAACTCTATTACTCTGCGTCAGAAGGTTGTGGATGGAAGCCCCACTCCAGACATGTGAACACATCATCTAGGCTGGCACTTCAGTGCAATGCTGAGGGGGTGCTGCATTGTCTTTCAGATGAGACGCTAAACCAAGACCCCAGCTGTACTTTCAAGATGAACATAAATTATCCCACGGCAGTACTCGAAGAGCAGGAAGTTCTCCCGGTGTCATGGCCCACATTTATCTCTGAGCTCACACCTAAAACAGATGATCTGGTCACTTATTGCATTACTGTTTGTAAGTCCTTGCTGTGTGCAGTTTGGCTGCAAAGTTTCTTACATTACAACAGTAACTACAATTCAAATGCATTTTATTGCTTGTAAAGAGTTTTAAGACATCCTGAGGTTGTGAAAGGTTCTTTCTTTCTTTCTTTGGAATTAAAGGGGTAGTCATTGCATGAATACAAAATTGGCTAAGGGACAGAAAGCAGAGAGTAGCGATGAATGATTGATTCTCAGATTGGAGAGAAGTGTGCATTGGTGGCCTCAGGGGTCGGTTTTAGGACGACTGCTCTTTTGATATATATTAATGACCTGGACCTGGGTATATAAAGCATAATTTCAAAGTTTGCAGATGACACAAAACTTGGAAATGTAGTAGACTACAGGAGAAATGGACACATGACAGATGAAATTTAATGCAGAGAAGTGTGAAGTGATTCATTTTGGGAGGAAAAATGAGGAGGGGCCATATGCAATAAATGGTACAGTTTTAAAGCAGGTGCAGGAACAGAATGACCTGGGGGTGTATGTAGACAAACCCACAACCTCTAACACCTAGAAGGACAAAGGCAGCAGGTGTATGGGAACACCACCACCTCCAAGCTCCCCTCCAAGTCACACACTGTCCTGACTTGGAAATATACTGCCGTTCCTTCGTTGTCGATGGATTCAAATCCTGGAATTTCCTACCACTGTTCTCTGTCAGCTGCACTTTATTCTGCACAAGCTGTTTCTTTAAATGCACAGTCCCTTATTTAAGAAAGGAGGGAGACAGAAAGCAGGAAACTATAGACCAGTTAGCCTAACATCTGTCATTGGGAAAATGCTGGTCCATTATTAAGGAAGCAGTAGCAGGACATTGAGAAAATCATAACAGTCAAGCAGAGTCAGCATCGTTTTATGAAAGGGAAATGGTTGATAAATTTGCTGGAGTTCTTTGAGGATGTAATGAGCAGGGTGGATAAAGAGGAACCAATAGATGTCATGTATTTAGATTTCCAGAAGGCATTCGATAAGGTGATACATAAAAGGTTACTGCACAAGATAAGAGCTTACAGGGTTGGTAATATATTAGCATGGATAGAAGATTGGCTAACTAACAAAAAACAAAGAGTCGGGGTGAGTGGGTAATTTTCAGTTTGGCAAACAGTAACGAGTGGGGTGCTACAGGGATCAATGCTGGGGCCTCAACTATTTACAATCTATATTAATGACTTGGTTGAAGGGACCGAATGTAACGTAGCCAAATTCGCTGATGAAACAAAGATAGGTGGGAAAGCAAGTTGTGAGGACGCAAATAATCTGCAAAGGGATATAGATAGGCTACGTGAGTGGGCACAAATTTGGCAGATGGAGTATAGTGTGGGAAAATGTGAGGTTAACCACTTTGGGAGGAAAAATAAAAAATAATTTATTATTTAAATGGAGAGAGATTACAAAATGCTGTGGTACAGAGGGATCTGGGTGTCCTTGTACATGAAACACAAAAAGTTAGCATGCAGGTGCAGCAAGTAATTAGGAAGCAAATGGAATGTTGGCATTTATTGCAGGAGGGATAGAGTATAAAAGTAGTGAAGTCCTGCTACAATTGTACAGGGTGTTGGTGAGACCACACCGAGAGTACTGTGTACAGTTTTAGTCTCCTTATTTAAGGAGGAATATACTTGCATTGGAAGCAGTGCAGAGAAGGTTCACGAAGTTGATTCCTGACATGAAGGGGTTGACTTATGAAGAAAGGTTGAGCAGGTTGGGCCTCTTCTCCTTGGAGTTTAGAAGAATGAAAGGTGATCTTATTGAAATGTCTAAGATTCTGAGGGGGCTTGACAGGATAGATGCAGAGAAGATAGTTCTCCTCATGGGGGAATCTAGAACTAGGGTGCATAGTTTCAGAATAAGGGGTCACCCATTTAAAACGGAAATGAGGAGGAATTTCTTCTCTCAGGGGGTTGTGAATCTGTGGAATTCTCTATTCTAGAGAGCTGTGGATGCTGGATCATTGAATATATTCAAGGTGGAAATAGACAGATTCCTGAATGATAACGGCGTGAAGGGTTATGGGGAGTGGGCAGGGAAGTGGAGTTCAGGCCAAGATCAGATCAGCTATGATCTTATTGAATGGCGGAGCTAGCTCGAGGGGCCAAATGGCCTACTCCTGCTCCTATTTCTTATCTTCTTATGTTCTTTCAATTTCTGTACATATGCGGTATTTCCAATGTAATAGCTAGTGAGTGCGCAGATGAATGCATGGCCATGCACGCAACTTAGCAAGAACATTGCTCTGTACCTAACAGCACTGTTTGAGTATCTTCACCTCACGAAATGCAGTGATTCATCATCATCATCATAGGCAGTCCCTCAAAACGAGGATGACTTGCTTCCACGCCTAATAAGGCAGCTCACCACCACCTTCTCAAGTGCAATTAGCGATGAGCAATAAATGCTGACCTTGAAGATGGCAGGATAATTTGAGAAGGCTGTTAAAAAGGCATATGGGATCCTCGGCTTTATAAATAGAGGCATAGAGTACAGAAGCAAGGAAGTTATTCTAAACCTTTATAAAAACTTGTTAGGCCCCAGCTAAAGAATTGTGGCCAATTCTGGGTACCACACTTTAGGAAAGATGTCAAGGCATTAGAGAGAGTGCAGAGGAGATTTACTAGAATGATACCAGGGATAAAAGACTTCAGTTATGTGGAGAGACAAGAGAAACTGGCATTGTTCTCCTTGGAGAAGAGAAGGTTACGGGGAGATTTGGTAGAGGTGTTCAAAAGATGACTTACGGAAACATTATTTTATGCAGCGAGTTGTTATGATCTGGAATGCAATGCCTGAAAGGGTGCTGGAAGCAGATTCAAAAATAAGTTTCAAAAAGGAAATGGATAAATACCAGGAAAGGAAAAATTTGCGAGGCTATGGAGATAGAGCAGGGGTGTGGGACTAATTGGATAGCTCTTTTCAAAGAGCCAGTACAGCACGATGGGACAAATGGCCTCCTTCACTGCTGTATCATTCTTTCTTTCTTCCACTTTTGCTTCGATTTTATAAACAGCAATAAGACAGCATTGAGCAGTTGTGCCGCTGTCTTCAAATAAAACTGACCTGTGAATACAACTAGCCCGTTTCTGAGTGGTAGTACGGCTTCAAAGCCCCTTAGACCATCACTATTATCATTGTGGTGTATGATATTGAGTTTCGCAGCATATTTGTTTTTGAATTGGTTCTCGGGATCAAGGCAATCAACTTAGGGCGACCATCGCCAATAATGTTGTAGCAGCAAATTCCTTGCCAATCCGATCCAAAATAGGCGGAGACTGCAAACCAGCTGTGCGGTATAACTCTACTGGAGTTCTTAAATCAATAGAGAGGAAGCTTGGATTTATTGTTTGAGGGTTTCTCTTCGCTCTAATATTTATCACACACTAGGACAGTTTATGACAGTGATGGCTCGGATATTATGGGTTCTTACCAAGTGTGTAATTCCAAAAGATCTTACATTTTTATCTTTTTATATCTTCGAGCTGGAAGGAAACCGAAAGGATTCAGAATTACTGCAGAGTATTCAAAAATGTTGGCATTATTATCTATTACTATTAGTTCATGTTGGACATGGATGATCCTGAAAACCTATTTCAAAGGCCATTATTAGTTCTGTGAATTATTTGGGTAGAGGTTTATAGAAATGTACCCTGCACATTACAAAGATGTCTCAGAAAATGTTGTGCCACTTGTGTGTGATGTTATCATGCCTCATAGTAGGAAAAATTACAACGACCCCACTTCCCAGTCGGATCAATTTATTTTTTCTTCCATCAATTCCTGCTTATTGAAAATTAAATTTCAACAATTATGTTTTATCTTGAAGAACATACAATCAGCTGAATATTCTCTCATTCCAGATTTTAATTCAAAATAGACTGGGCAGATCCAAAATCTGAACATTGACTAACAGTGTAAACTCCACAAAAACGACCCTCACAGTCAGTGCTTAGAATTCGCAACTAATTGAAAACAGCAGTATAAACTATCACATTGGAGCTTCTTTCTTTCCCCACCCCTTTTCGCCAGTCGTGTTGACCCTGCAACACGTCCGGATAAGAAAAGTGGGTCTCAGTACAAATGTAATAAAAGCCCTATTTTATTCATGCAGAGCCATGTGACAGTTGATGATTCTGGCCAAAAGGGATGTTAGGGGTTTGTGATCTGTCTCCAGCTCAAATTTCCTGCCAAACAGGTACTGGTGCATTTTTTTTACTCCATATACACTAGCGCTTCTTTTTCTCCCATCCTGTAGCCCCTTTCTGCCTGGGACAGACTTCTGCAGGCATAAGCTATCGGCTGTAACTGACCATTGGCATTAACATGCTGCAACACACACCCGACCCCACAGGACGACGCATCGCACGTTAAAACTAGTTTCTTACACGGGTCATATAATGTTAACAGTTTGTTGGAACATAACAAATGGTGTGCTCTATCAAAAGTCCTTTCCTGGCTGTCCCCCCAGACCCAATCGCGATCTTTGCGTAGGAGCACATGTAGCGGCTCTAACAACGTGCTCAATTTGGGAAGAAAGTTGCCAAAATAGTTCAGGAGCCCCAGGAACGAATGCAGCTCCATCATGTTACGGGGTCTGGATGCTCTCTGGATCGCTTCTGTTTTGGACACAGTAGGTCTGATCCCATCTGCTGCTACCCTTCTCCCCAGAAATTCTACCTGTGGAGCTAAGAAGACCCACTTCGCCTTTTTCAGTCGCAGCCCTACCCGGTCGAGTCTGCGTAGCACCTCCTCCAGGTTGTGGAGGTGTTCTTCAGTATCGCGACCTGTGATGAGGATGTCGTCTTGAAAAACCACCGTCCTTGGAATCGACTTGAGGAGGCTTTCCATATTTCGCTGAAAGGTCGCGGCAGCTGAAAGAATCCCGAACGGACATCTGTTATACTCAAACAACCCCTTGTGTGTCGTGATGGTGGTCAGCTTCTTCGACTCACTTGCCAGCTCCTGGGTCATGTAAGTAGAGGTCAGGTCCAATTTTGTAAAAAGTTAACCACCGGATAGCGTCGCAAAGAGGTCCTCCACTCTAGGTAGTGGGTACTGGTCTTGGAGTGACACCCGATTGATGATGGCCTTGTAATCGCTACATATCCTGACCGACCCATCCGTCTTGAGCACGGCACGATCGGGCTTACCCAGTCACTGAATTCGACTGGCGAGATGATGCCTTCCCTCAGCAGGCGGTCCAATTCGCATTCTATCTTTTCCCGCACCACGTACGGCACCGCTCTGGCCTTGTGGTGTACTGGCCTGGTGTCCGGGTTTATGTGAATCACTACCTTGGTCCCCATGAAAGTGCCGATGCCGGGTTGAAATAGTGAGTCAAATTTGTCCAGGACCTGTGAGCATGATACTCACTCCACAGAAGAAATTGCATTGACATCGCCCCATTTCCAGTTCATGACAGCAAGCCAACTCCTCCCCAGTAGTGCGGGACCATCCTCCGGGGCAATCCAGAGTGGCAACTTGTTTTCCGAATCTTTGTGGGTCACGATTACCATGGCATTGCCTAGTACTGGAATGATCTCCTTTGTATATGTCCGTAGCAGTGCGTCAATCGGCAATAATTTTGGCCTCCTGGCCTTGGACACCCACAACCTTTCGAACTGTTTGATACTCATCAGGGATTGGCTGGCTCCCGTGTCTAGCTCCATTAATACTGGAATGCCATTGAGGAGCACTTTCATCATTATCGGTGGCGTCCTGGTATATGAGCTGCATATGTACTCCACATGAACTTGCTGAACTTCAGCTTCCAGCAATTTCCCCCAGTATTCATTTGGCCTCGTAGGGCTTACATCGGGCCCGTCCTCCTCATACATCAACCGGGCTGCAAGCTTCCTGCACATATGCGCCAAGTGACCACTGACGTTGCACTTTCTGCAGGTATATTGCTGATACCTGCAAGCTCTGGCTGGGTGTTTGCCTCCACACCTCCAGCATGAGCTGAAGGCCCCATTGTTGGAAACAAAAGGTCCATTACCAGTCGATCATCTCTGACTGTCTCTGTAACTGTCCTTAAGCGCACCATTAACAGGTGTTGATAGCCCCATTACTGGCCGCATTTTCTATTGCGAAGGCATGAATCGCCGTTCAGCTAGCCATTGTCTCTGTTGAATTCCCCCTTTGGGTTCGACTACATGCTGAGGCATGTCCGATTGCCCTTGTCTGCCGAGAGAACTGTGTGCCGCATTAACAATGTTGACTCCCTGGTCATTTGCCGCCTTTGAGCCAAGATTTTTGCCATAAATCATTCTGGTCTCTTCCTCCCCTGAGATAATTGTCTGGGCTATCAGAGCTGCCGCTTCCAAGGTCAAGTCTTTGTTCGCAATCAGTTTCCTGAAAACCCCAGCGTGCCCGATGCCCTCAATAAAAAAGTCTCGTAGCATCTCCGCTCTGTATGCATCTGGGAACTTACATAGACTCGCCAGTTACATAGAAACATAGAAACATAGAAAATAGGTGCAGGAGTAGGCCATACTGCCCTTTGAATAAGATCATGGCTGATCATTCCTTCAGTACCCCGTTCCTGCTTTCTCTCCATATCCCTTGATCCCTTTAGCCACAAGGGCCATATCTAACCCCCTCTTGAATATATCCAATGAACTGGCATCAACAACTCTCTGCGGTAGGGAATTTCATAGGTTAACAACTCTGAGTGAAGAAGTTCCTCCTCACCTCAGTCCTAAATGGCTTACCCCTTATCCTACGACTATGTCCCCTGGTTCTGGACTTCCCCAACATCGGGAACATTCTTCCTGCATCTAACCTGTCCAGTCCCGTCACAATTTTATATGTTTCTATGAGATCCCCTCTCATCTTTCTAAACTCCAGTGAATACAGGCCCAGTCAATCTAGTCTCTCCTCATATGTCAGTCCTGCCATCCCAGGAATCAGTTTGGTGAACCTCCGCTGCACTCCCTCAATAGCAAGAATGTCCTTCCTCAGATTCGGGGATCAAAACTGAACACAATATTCCAGTTGCCGGAGATCTGCCACGAAGTCTGGAACGCTTTGCCCTTCTCGCCACCGGTGCGTGTAAAACCGGTGTCTTGCCATGTGCATGCTGCTCGCCGATTTAAGGTGTTCCCCGATCAGCTTACTGATCTCTTCGAACGTATTGTCCGTCGGCATCTCTGGCGCTCGAAGGTCCTTCATCAGGGAGTACGTTCTGGATCCACAAACCGTCAGGAGATATGGCCTGTGTTTATCGGCCGAATCCTGTCCCAACCATTCCTTAGTGACAAAACTTTGCTGTAGTCTCATAATAAAGTCGTCCCAATCATCACCAACACAGTACCTCTCTTCTGTGCTGCTAGTGGTCTTGCTCGCGTGGTTTAAATCCCAGTTTCTCGTCACCAATGATATGTCCTTACTATACAGTATAAATGCACACGAAGCCCATACTTGAGAGAAAGTCACACTGTGACCAGTTACCTTTATTACCAAGAACTCAAGAGACAGATGGTGGGTGGAGCTTCCCCTTTTATACCGGAAAAGTCCAGGTTAGGAGTGTCTCCCACAAGTTCACCCCCTGTGGTCAGTGTTCTCAAGTTGTACAACTTAGGTCAGCTTATCATGGGTTACAATGACAGTTGAATACATGACAAATTGTCACTATAATAATGAATCTCCTGGATTGAATTTAAGTTTGTTATTCATACATGTATTTCATAAACTCCATGTTAAGATTTGGACAGGGCTCTGAACCTGGGACTATATAGAGGGAGCTTTACTCTGTAATTAACCCCATGCTGTAGCTGTCCTGGGAGTGTTTGGCGGGACAGTGTAGAGGGAACTTTAACCTGTATTGAACCCGTGTTGTACCTGCCCTGGGAGCGTTTGAATGGATGGAAGTCTCTCTGGCTGCTGCAGTATAGAGAGATGTATATATGTCAAGCTGTAGCATGTAACATTTTAAACTGTTGTGACTCCATGATACTACCTAGTCAATTGGCTTATGCTATGCTCGTTTCTCATTTGCAGAAGAAGATATCTAACAATCGTGCTGAGCAGAGGTGCACCGGAGGTGGCTCTGCTCAACTTCAACCTTTGACCAACCTGCAGGAGCACTGGTGGGCCATGAAAGCCGTTCGGCCACCACCCGCGGTCTGGCAGAGCCCAGCTATGCGTCTCGTGAGTAATGTGTCAAACAGTATTAAAAAGTAAAGTAATGTCCTGTAATTATAATGCAATATGCAATATACGAATGATGTCATGTCATGTCATGCATGCAGCCTTTGTGCATAAGAAGCAGGGGATGCAGCCATTACAGCTTTCTGGGGTAGTGAAATGTATTGATATGTAATGTCTCTCGTTAATGTGCACCGTTATTGTAAAGTCCTGGCCCTGCAATACAGACTTACACGAGGCACATGCTGAAATCAAGGTCACTCTGGACCTGCATCTTTATTTCACAGCTCTCGAGTGCCACACTTGCCTGAGACCTGCCTTTATATACCTGTGTGGAACAGGTATGCAGTGTCTCCTGCAAGTGCACCCCTGGTGGTAAAGTATGCTTGTGGTTACAGGTCATATCTAGTTACAGTCATGTATAGCATGGTAAGATACAGTTATATACAGTAGTGTGAGCTACATGACATCACCCTCCCCCAAGGTCTTATTGTCTTTATAGATTCAGTCTCTCAGGTGGTCTACGCTCTCACGTGGAGCCTCTTAGTTGTGGTTCAGTTGTTTGCCTTGGTGCCTGTTTTACTTTCGGTGTGATTGTTGGTATCTCGCCTGGGCTGTCTGTTGAGACTGTCCTTTCCTCAGGTTGTTCCCTCTGTCTGTCCACCAGGTGTGGTGTGAGTTCCACATTGTAGTCTGCTTCTGGTTCTGCAGTGTTGTTGGTGAATCTACTTTTTACTTGGTCTACATGCCTCCAGCAGGTTTGGCCATTGTCCATTTGTACAACCAGTAGCCTGTTTCCTTCCTTGCCTGTTACTGTCCCTGCAAGCCATTTGGGACCCCTGCCATAGTTTAGCACAAACACTTTGTCCCCTATCTCATTCCACCTCCCCCTCGAATTTCGGTCATGGTACTCAGTTAGCTTCCTACACTTTGCCTCTACAATTTCATGCATATCTGGGAGGATTAACAAGAGCCTCGTCTTTCAGGTCCGTTTCATCAACAGTTGCGCGGGGGGATCCCCAGTCAACGAATGCGGACGAGATCTGTATGCCAACAGCAGTCGCGACTGGCGGCACTGCAGCGTGGGACCTTGGATTTTTAGCATGCCTTGTTTAACGATTTGCACTGCTCACTCCACCTGGCAATTGGAGGCCGGCTTGAACGGTGCTGTCTTAACGTGATTTATGCCGTGGTCAACTATGAAATCTTTAAATTCTGCGCTGGTGAAGCACGGACCATTATCACTGACTAATATGTCAGGAATTCCGTGCATTGCACATGCGAGCCAGATGCCCTATATAATTGCAGTTTCTGCAAATGGCATGCTGAAATCGACACCCCCTTGTTGAGTGCCTTCCCCCACATCTCCAGCACAGACCGCTTCCATTGTTTCCGAAGGATGAGCTGCATCTGGCTAATCTCTCTTGAGCTTCTCTCAGTCTGTAGTTGATTGCTCGCATTGTGGGTTGATGAGGTGTGAACGGCCATTCATGTGGCCCTTGATGGCTTCTGGCGCCTGCTGTTGATGGCCTGCTCTCCTGCCTTTGCCTGTGTGTGGGGGTAGTGGCTTGTTTCACGCTGTGATCCCCTTGTTCCGATGTTTCGTTAGTTGTCGTACCCGCAGTATAGATCAACCTCGTTTCTTCTTCTCCTGCCAAGAATGTCTATGCGACCAGTGCTGCTGCCTCTAGGGTCAAGTTCTTGGTCTCTATAAGCTTTCGGAATATGCCTGCATGGCCTATTCCTTCAATAAAAAAGTATCTCAGTACTTCTCTCCTTAGTTCATCGGAGAACTCACATAAACTAGCCAGCCTCCGAAGTTCCGCCACAAAGTCGGGTATGCTCTGGCCCACACAGCATCTGTAGTTGTAGAACCTGTGTCTGGCCATGTTTAGGCTGCTCGCTGGCTTCAGGTGGTCTCTCACCAGTGTGCTCAACTCCTCAAACGACTTGCTTGCTGGTTTCTCGGGTGCCAGCCGGTCCTTCATTCAGGCGTATGTTTTAGAGCCTCAGCTGGTCAAGAGATGGGCTCTTCTCTTGTCTGCCTTATCGTTGCCCAACCAGTCTTTGGTTACAAAGCTTTGCTGGAGCCTTTCTAAAAAGTCCTCCCAATTGTCTCCAGCATTGTATTTCTCATCTGAGCCATTGGTAGCCATTCTGTGGATTCTGTGATCCCGTAACTCGTCGCCACTGTAAAGTCCTGACCCTGCAGTACAGACTTACACGAGGCACATACTGAAGTCAAGGTCACTCTGGACCTGCACCTTTATTTCACAGCTCTCGAGTGCCACAGTTGCCTGAGACCTGCCTTTATATACCTGTGTGGAACAGGTATGCAGTGTCTCCTGCAAGTGCACCCCTGGTGGTAAAGTATGCTTGTGGTTACAGGTCATATCTAGTTACAGTCATGTATAGCATGGTAAAATACAGTTATATACAGTAGTGTGAGATACATGACAGTTATGTTCAAATAAGCTCTGGAATAAGCTCAAATGTGCTTTTAAGGTCATCCAGAGACGCTGGTCGAGGTGCAACCAGCACTTGCACGTGCACCTGGTGAACAGGAGGAGGAGCGTGACACCACCATCACCACTACTGAATCCGAGGCGGAGGAGCACCACCAGTAGCAGACAATTGTTGAGGGGGATGAACCTGTGGTCATCTCATTTGAGAGTGAAGAGGCACCGGGACCAAGCAGCGTGCAGCCGGCAACACCAAGGCGCGTTATATTGCCCACGCCGACCCCATGGAGGCCGGGTCAGTGAGGTCAGCAATCACCTCCCTCAGATGATCAGTTGGAGGGCTTGATCACCATGTGCTCAGAGTCGGTCGCGATAGGTCGCGAGCTTCTCCAGGGGTTCTCTCAATTCGCATGTGACTTTTCAAAGGTGTCTGCTGTGCACGTCGAGCGACTGGAGGTAGCATGGCAGACCCTGGAAGGGATGCGTGAACAGACCACCATAACAAATGCCCTTCGGCATGCGCTGCTGGCTGAACACGGCGCTGCACCCCAAGGTGCCGTTTTGGGTCGGAGTATCACCCCGAGCACTCAAGCGAGTATGGAGAATACACTTCCTCTTGACTCGGAAGACGACCCGCCAGCTTCGTCTTCCACTTCAACACCCCCACCACGGCAGGAAGTCTTTCCAGTGCCTGCTGCATGCCAGCAACGTCTCGGTCTCCGGGGACCCAAACGGGTGGGTGGTGCTAAGGCACGGGGCGGTACAGGAGGGAAACATGGCTGCAGGTAGGGAGGGGCAGTGTTTTTGCAATGTTAGCTTAATCTGTTACTATTACATTTTTTAGTGTTAATGTTAAAGTGTTAAATTGTTACTGTTAATGTACGTTCATAGTTGTGGGGGTGGGAGGGGGGGGGGGTGTTGGCGGGGGGGTTGGGGGGTGGGTGGGTGGGGGGGATGTTGATTTAAAAAAAAATTAAATTCTTTGTTTGCAATAAATTTTTTTACTGAATTTAACAATTGTTGTGCATTGTCTTATAATAACATAAGTTTAGTTAAGTTAAGCATTAATGCAAATGTTGTACAACAATGGACAGGCCAGACCAGTGCAGGCAAGGCTAAAACGTAACTCAAAATAACTCAACGCAAATGCAACTTTTGTGTAACTGTAACTGTAACTGTAAATGTGACTGTCCCCAATGTAAGTTCATGCAAAGCATTCATTTATGAGCTGCTGACGCAACAGCTTTGCAGCCGTGTAACTCCCACAGGGTACTGGTCTTCTGGGGGGTGGGAGGGGCGGGGTGGTGGGAGCATGGCTTCATTCCCAGGCTGATTGTCCTTCCCGATGTCCTCACCAGCCTCTTCCTCCTCTTGTTCCTAGCCGTTTGGCTCTTCTGTCTCCCTTCCTTCTGGAGGTGGACCTGTAGCCCCACCTGGCATTTGTTGTCCTCTCCTTATAACTAGGTTATGCAACATGCAACACACCACAATCAACTCAGTGACCTGGTCAGGGTGGTACTGCAGGCTGCCATCAGAGTGGTCCAGGCATCTGAAGCGCTGCTTTAGGACTCCAATTGTCTTTTCGACGATGTTGCGTGTAGCTATGTGGCTTTCATTATAACGTTTCTCAGCTTCAGTAACGGGATTACGCAGCGGGGTCATCAGCCAGCTGGCAAGGCCATATCCTTTATCCCCCAGCATCCAACCATGACCTTCTGGCTGATTGACAAACAGGTCAGGGATAGTACACTCACACAGGATGTGCGCATCATGGATGCTGCCAGGAAATGTAGCATTCACTGTCATAATAATTTGGTTGTGGTCGACAACAAACTGCACATTTAGGGAGTGGAATCCCTTTCTGTTATGAAACACCTCCGCATTCTGTAAAGGGGCTTTCAGGGCGATGTGCGTGCAGTCTATTGCTCCCTGCACCTTGGGGAAGTTTGCTATTCTCGAGAAACCCAAAGCTCTCCCGGTCTGTGCCTCCCTGGTCATAGGGAAGTTTGTAAAGTCCATCCTGCGAGCATAAAGGGCTTCAGTCACCTGACGAATGCAGCAGTGTGCGGCATGCTGAGAGATACCACAGATGTCGCCAGCTGAAGCCTGAAAGGATCCAGATGCACAGAAGGGTAGTGCCGCAGTAACCTTTACCTGAACAGGCAGTGCGGTTCTGATGGTGCTGGAAGGCTGCAGAACCCCTTTGATGAGTAGGCAAATCTCATCGATGACCTCCTTCCAGATGCGCAGCCTCCTAAGGCATGCGTTTTCAGACAAGTTGAGGTAAGATTGCTTTTCCTTGCACCTTCGTTGGCTGTATGCTCATCTCCTCTGACTCCTCTGTCTCCGCATTATTCTACCACCTGTTCGATTAATCATTTCAGAAACCAGCGTGTGAGCAGTTACGAGTAATGACAGAGAAACCATAGACTCCATCACTATCAATAATTATTTTCACTTTCTATAAATGCGCATTCTAGTAGAAAAATGCCTAATCTACTAAGCTAATATTAGTATAATTAAATATAAGTGTAAATGTGAGTGGATCTATCTGTAAAAGACCCTTAAAGAACTCACAATATATAAGCTCAAGTTTTTTAGCTGCCTCTAAAATTCAAAATGGCGTCCGTAGTGCCCAGTTCAGTGAGAAAGGCCCAGAAAAAACAACTATTATGCAGCGATGTTCTCGGCGAGCGATCAGCCTGGCGATGTGCCGGCGATGTGCCGAAAGTTCCACTCGGCAATGTGTGGCGATCACCTTAGCGATCAGCTCGGTGATGTGAGCCGAAACTTGGGGGATAATTTTCTGCCGATGTTCCAGTCTGAGTTTCCACTTTTTGCTCAAAATGGGTGATAGCGGTATTTTGGGCGAAATATGGGCGATGTGAAGTGGATAGTCTAGCCCTTAGACTTTCGGAGTTCCTGTCTGAAAGTCCGCCTCAGTGTCCTCGACACTTGCCTAAAGAGGCTGGCAGCAGGAAGACGGAAAATTGGTCTGCCAGTCTCTTTTCTATATTACCGATAAGCCACCAACACCATCCTCCTCCCTGACCACTGTCTGAGGCTGAACCAGATTGTTCAAATTTAAAATTCTAATTCTTGTGTGCAAATCCCTCAATGGCCTTGCAGATTTCCATCGCGCAACCATTGGGCCCCTGGCCTTCAGCTGCCTCAGCCCTATGCTCTTGAATTTCCTCCCGAAAGATCTCTGCCTCGCTACCTCCCTCTCCTCCTTTAAAAAAAAGATTTGGATTTATATTGCGCGTTTGATGACCACCGGATGTCTCAAAGCACTTTACAGCCAATGAAATAATTTTGGAGTGTAGTAACTGTTGTAATGTAGGAAATGAGGCAGCCAATTTGCGCACAGCAAACTCCCACAAACAGCAATGTAATAATGACCAGATAATCTGTTTCAGTGATGTTAATTGAGGGATAAATATTGGCCAGGACAATGGGGATAACTCCCCCAGCTCTTCTTCGAAATAGTTCCATGGGATCTTTTATTTCCACTTGAGAAAGCAGATGGGATCTCGGTTTAATGTCTCATCTGAAAGATGGCACCTCTGACAGTGCAACGCTCTCTCAGCACTGCATTGGAGTGTCAGTCTAGATTTTTTTGTGCTCAAATCCCTGGAGTGGGACTTGAACCCACAACCTTCTGACTCAGAGGCGAAGATGCTGACACTTAAGAGACACCTTAAAACCTATCGCTTTAACAATCTTTTGGTCACTATCATAAGAACATAAGAACATAAGAATTAGGAACAGGAGTAGGCCATCTAGCCCCTTGAGCCTGCTCCGCCATTCAACAAGATCATTGCTGATCTGGCCGTGGACTCAGCTCCACTTTCCTGTCCGCTCCCCACAACCCTTAATTCCCTTATTGGTTAGAAATCTATCGATCAGTGATTTGAATACATTCAATGAGCTAGCCTCAACTGCTTCCCTGGGCAGAGAATTTCACAGGTTCATAACCCTCTGGGAGAAGAAATTCCTTCTCAACTCGGTTTTAAATTGGCTCCCCCGTATTTTGAGGCTGTGCCCCCTAGTTCTAGTCTCCCCGACCAGTGGAAACAACCTCTCTGCCTCTATCTTATCTATCCCTTTCATTATTTTAAATGTTTCTATAAGATCACCCCTCATCCTTCTGAACTCCAACGAGTAAAGACCCAGTCTACTCAATCTATCATCATAAAGTAATCCCCTCATCTCCGGTATCAGCCTAGTGAATCATCTCTGTACCCCCTCCAAAGCTGGTATATCCTTCCTTAAGTAAGGTGACCAAAACTGCACACAGTACTCCAGGTGCGGCCTCACTAATACCCTGTACAGTTGCAGCAGGACCTCCCTGCTTTTGTACTCCATCCGTTTCGCAATGAAGGCCAACATTCCATTCGCCTTCCTGATTACCTGCTGCACCTGCAAACTAACTTTTTGGGATTCATGCACAAGGACCCCCAGGTCCCTCTGCACCGCAGCATGTTGTAATTTCTCCGCATTCAAATAATATTCCCTTTTACTGTTTTTCTTTCCAAGGTGGATGACATCACACATTCTGACATTGTATTCCATCTGCCAAACCGTAACCCATTCGCTTAACCTATCCAAATCTCTTTGCAGCCTCTCTGTGTCCTCTACACAACCCGCTTTCCCACTAATCTTTGTGTCATCTGCAAATTTTGTTACTGTACACTCTGTCCCCTCTTCCAGGTCATCTATGTATATTGTAAACAGTTGTGGTCCCAGCACCGATCCCTCTGGCACACCACTAACCACCGATTTCCAACCCGAAAAAGACCCATTTATCCCGACTCTCTGCTTTCTGTTCACCAGCCAATTCTCTATCCATGCTAATACATTTCCTCTGACTCCGAGTACCTTTATCTTCTGCAGTAACCTTTTGTATGGCACCTTATCGAATGCCTTTTGGAAATCTAAATACACCACATCCATCGGTACACCTCTATCCACCATGCTCATTATATCCTCAAAGAATTCCAGTAAATTAATTAAACATGATTTCCCCTTCATGAATCCATGTTGCGTCTGCTTGATTGCATTATTCCTATCTAGATGTCCTGCTATTTCTTCCTTAATGATAGCTTCAAGCATTTTCCCCACTACAGATATTAAACTAACCGGCCTATAGTTACCTGCCTTTTGTCTGCCCCCTTTTTTAAACAGAGGCGTTACATTTGCTGCTTTCCAATCTGATGGTACCTCCCCAGAGTCCAGAGAATTTTGGTAGATTATAACGAATGCATCTGCTATAACTTCCGCCATCTCTTTTAATACCCTGGGATGCATTTCATCAGGACCAGGGGACTTGTCTACCTTGAGTCCCATTAGCCTGTCCAGCACTACCCCGCTAGTGATAGTGATTGTCTCAAGGTCCTCCCTTCCCACATTCACGTGACCAGCAATTTTTGGCATGGTTTTTGTGTCTTCCACCGTGAAGACCGAAGCAAAATAATTGTTTAAGGTCTCAGTCATTTCCACATTTCCCATATTAAATCCCCCTTCTCATCTTCTAAGGGACCAACATTTACTTTAGTCACTCTTTTCCGTTTTATATATCGGTAAAAGCTTTTACTATCTGTTTTTATGTTTTGTGCACGTTTACTTTCGTAATCTATCTTCCTTTTCTTTATTGCTTTCTTAGTCATTCTTTGCTGTCGTTTAAAATTTTCTCAATCTTCTAGTTTCCCACTAACCTTGGCCACCTTATACGCATTGGTTTTTAATTTGATACTCTCCTTTATGTCCTTGGTTATCCACGGCTGGTTATCCCTTCTCTTACCGCCCTTCTTTTTCACTGGAATATATTTTTGTTGAGCACTATGAAAGAGCTCTTTAAAAGTCCTCTACTGTTCCTCAATTGTGCCACCGTTTAGTCTGTGTTCCCAGTCTACTTTAGCCAACTCTGCCCTCAACCCACTGTAGTCCCCTTTGTTTAAGCATAGTACGCTCGTTTGAGACACTACTTCCTCACCCTCAATCTGTATTATAAATTCAACCATGCTGTGATCACTCATTCCGAGAGGATCTTTTACTAGGAGATCGTTTATCATTCCTGTCTCATTACACAGGACCAGATCTAAGATAGCTTGCTCCCTTGTAGGTTCTGTAACATACTGTTCTAAGAAACAATCCCGTATGCATTCTATGAATTCCTCCTCAAGGCTACCCCGTGCGATTTGATTTGACCAATCGATATGTAGGTTAAAATTCCCCCATGATTACTGCCGTTCCTTTTTCACATGCCTTCATTATTCCCTTGATTGTTGTCCGCCCAACCATGAAGTTATTATTTGGGGGCCTATAAACTATGCCCACCAGTGACTTTTTCCCCTTACTATCTCTAATCTCCACCCACAATGATTCAACATTTTGTTCATTAGAGCCAATATCGTCTCTCACAACTGCCCTGATATCATCCTTTATTAACAGAGCTACCCCACCTCCTTTCCCTTCTTGTCTATCTTTCCGAATTGTCAGATACCCCTGTATGTTTAATTTCCAGTCTTGGCCACCCTGCAACCACGTTTCTGTAATGTCCACCAAATCATACCCATTTGTAATGATTTGTGCCGTCAACTCATTTACTTTATTTCGAATGCTGCGTGCGTTTAGGTAGAGTGTTTTAATACTAGTTTTTAAACCATGATTTTTAGTTTTGACCCCTCCTGCAGCCCCTTTATATTCATACATATTGTCCCTTCCTATCACCTTGTGGTTTACACTTACCCCAGTGCTACTCTGCTCTGTTGCCTCTTGCCTTTTGCATTCTTTCTTGGGGTCCTGTTCATCTGAGCTCTCACCCACTCTAACTAGCTCAGAGCCCTCTCCTGGGCTCGCATTGAGGCACCGAGCTTTCATGCTTGCCTTTTTATTACACTTTGACCCTTTAGAATTTTGCTGTACAATGGCCCTTTTTGTTTTTTGCCTAATGTCTCCTTATGTGGCTCCTTATGTGTCTCGGTTTCAATTTTGTCAGATATGCTCCTGTGACGCGCATTCAGACATCTTACTGCATTAAAGGCACTATATAAATGCAAGTTGTTGTTGTGTTGTTTATTTTAGTGATTATCTTGAATTTGTGCTTCCTTATACTGTCCCATCTATCCGTGAAATAACCTTTCACTATTTAGCTTATCACGACTTTTTAGAATTTTGGTAACCTCTATCAAATCACTCCTTAAAAACCTTCTCAGCCCGAATGAGGGAAATCTCGAACTTCCCAAACCTCTTTATATCTGTAACCCCTTGTCACGGTTTTAAGTTGAGCAAGATGATGGAGCGAAGATGATTAATCTTTTGGTTTTCTTTGTTTTTGTGACAGAACGAGAACAGTATTGTATAAATTCTACCAAGCTCTTCCGACTCATTGCCCTGTATGGTCTACCTACTGTGGAATAAAACATCTTATATTTCAAAGCAAATTTTGCCTCATCTAGTGTTAATTCAGATCACCTTTGGAGAGATTGAAGGAGTCAATGTGCTTAAGACAGGGAAATCTATTATGGATCACAAGGAAGTTTAACTGTTGCACCCTGGGCTTAATACTGTACAAGTAGATATATGGCACTGAGCCTCAATCTCTATAAAGAATATGCACTCAGACTGCTTAAGAGGGTCGTGCTGCACATTTTCCATTGCTTTTATATTCTCAAAGCTGAACACAATACTCCAGCTAAGGTCTAATTAGGTTTTGCACAAGATCAATATTACTCCCTTGCTCTGGTATTCTATACTTCTAGATAGGAAACTGAGGATTCTGTTTTTTTCTTTGTGGGCTTATCTACTCATGCTGCCACCTTTAAAGACCTGTGCATCTGAACACTAATGTCCACCTGGTACATTTAAAATCTTACGATTTAAGGTATATTTCCTTTCTCCATTCATACTTCCAAAATGTAGTAATCCATATTTCTCTACACTAAACTGCATCTGCTCCCAATCTGTGCATCCGGCTAGGCAATCTATCTCCTCCTATAGGCCCCAAGTTTCCACATGATTTGCTCCTGATTTTCAGGGGCAACTGGTGTAGAACGGAGTATCTTAGAAATCGGAATTCTCGTCATTTAGTTTGCTCCAGTTCTAGTCAGTTAGAACAGTTTCACTTTGGAACAGAATTTTATTTTCAAAAGGGGGCGTGTCCGGCCACTTACGCCTGATTTCAAAGTTTCGTGAATGAAAACTTACTCCAAACTAACTTAGAATGGAGAAAGTGAAGATTTTTGTACGCTCGAAAAAACCTTGTCTACACTTTAGAAAATCAGGCGTAGGTTACAAATCAGGCGTAGGGAATGGTGGGGGGGGGGGGGTGTTTAAAGGGAAGTTTACAAACATTAAACACTTCAGTTTTACAAATAAAGAGCCATCATCAATAATAAATGATAAATACATTAATAAATCAACCAATAAATCAATCAAAAAAAATTAATAAGAAATAATTTTTTGAAAAAGAAATCAATAAATAAAACATTTTCTACTTACCGACTGCAGCACCGGGAGCCCTCCAACAGCGTGCTGGCATGCCCCCCTCAGTGTGTCTCTGTCAGTGTTTCTATCTCTCTGTCTGTCTGTGTGTCTCTCATTCTCTGTCTGTCAGTGTCTGTGTTTCTGACAGCGAGGGGAGGGGGAGGAGGAGGGTAGAGGGAGAGAGAGGGGGAGCAGAGGGAGGGAAGGGGGAGGGAAGGGGGAGAAGGGTAAGGGATGGGGAGAAGGGGGAGGGGGGGAGAAGGGGGAGGGATGGGGGAGATGGGGAAGGGGGGAGAAGGGGAGGGGGGAGAAGGGGAGGGGGGGGGAGAAGGGGGAGAAAGGAGATGGGGAAAAGGAGATGGGGGGGAAAGGAGATGGGGGCGGAGAAGGAGATTGGGGGGTGGAAGGAGATGGGGGGGAGGAGATTGGGGGGGGAGGAGATTGGGGGGTGGGGGGGAAGGAGATTGGGAGGGGGGATGAGATTGGTGGATTGGGGGGAAGGAGAAGGGGGAGGGAGGCTGAACGGGCCGGGCCCGAGACTTCGGGCAGGGCCCGTCCCCAGCACCAGATTTACAGGTAGGTGGCATTGGATCGGGTCGGGGGGGTGGTGGGAGGGAGGTCGGTTCGGTTCGGGTCGGGGGGAGGGAGTGAGGGAGAGGGAGGTCAGGTCGGGGAGAGGGAGGTCAGGTCGGATCCAATCCAGGGGCGGGGGGTGGCGGGGGGGTGGGGGGGAGCGGGTATCGGGTCCAGTCCGGGGGCAGGGGGGGGGGAGCGGGTGTCGGGTCTGGTCCGGGGGCGGGGAGGGGGGAAGGGGGAGCGGGTGTCGGGTCCAGTCCGGGGGCGGTGCGGGGGATGAGGCGGGGAGCGGGTGTCGGGTCTGGTCCGGGGGCGGGGAGGGGGGAAGGGGGAGCGGGTGTCGGGTCCAGTCCGGGGGCGGTGCGGGGGATGAGGCGGGGAGCGGGTGTCGGGTCTGCTCCGGGGGCGGGGAGGGTTGGGGAGCGGGTGTCGGGTCCGGTCCGGGGGTGGGGGGGGAAGCGGGAGTGGGTGTCGGGTCCGGTCCGGGGGTGGGGGGGGGGAAGGGGGAGCGGGTGTCGGGTCCGGTCCGGGGGCGGTGCGGGGGGTGAAGCGGGGAGCGGGTGTCGGGTTCGGTCCGGAGGCAGGAAGCGGGAGTCGAGTCGGGTCGGGAGGAAGCAGGAGCTGGCCGTGGGAGGAGCCTTATTCACACAGCCCCAGTGAGGCCATTCGGCCAGGGCTAGGGGCTGCGTGCTTCGGCCCCTCCCACACAGTTTCGGGCGCCTGGAGCTACTGCACTTGCGCGCCCACTGTAGCGCACATGTGCAGAGGTCCCGGCACTGTTTTCGGCGCAGGGACCTGGCTCCGCCCCCTACAGCTCCTGCTGCGCTGCGCCGAGGGCCAGAGGACCTGCAGGGAGGTGGGGAATCTGGAGGGTTTTTTTAGGCGCACTTTGTGGCGCGAAAAACGGGCGTCCAGGTTGGGACTGCGCCGTTCTAGGTGCGGCTCGAAACTTGGGCCCATCGTGTTTCACAATACTCATCACATTTACCATTTCCCCCAAATGGCATCATCAGCACATTTCAACATTATAGAATCATATAGCACAGAAGGAAGCCATTCAGACCATCATGTCTGTGGTGGATGCTTGAAATAGCTATCCAATTCGTCCCACTCCTCTGCTCTTTCCTCATCGCCCTACAAACTTCTCCTTTTCAAGTATATATCCAATTCCCTTTTAGAAAACCACTTTTGCATCTGCTCCGACCTCCTTTTCAGGCAGTGCATTCCAGACCACAACAACTCACTGCGTGAAAACAATTCTCGTCATTTCGCCCCTGGATTTTTTTTGATGATTATCTTAAATCTGTGTCCTCTGGTCAGTTATGTATAAAGAAGCTCGAACATTGCAAGGGTTTTTTTCCCCCAATTTTTCTGGTATTCCACTCAAGGTACGGTGAGTAATCGGGAGACCACACGCCGCCCCCCACCCACTGATGGAAATTCATGGCCATTGTAAATAAGAGTGACCCCAATACAGAATTTTATGGAACATCATTCACCACATCTTTCCAATATCTTTTATCCATACCCAGTGTTTTCTGTCCTTCAACCATCTCTCTATCCATGTGGATAAATTCCCCTCAATTCCATTTGACACAAGTCTCTTTCATAGTAATAGATATTATCAAATGATTATAAAATCCATGTATACTACATGAACTGTTAAATTATAGAATCATAGAATCATTATAGACTCCAGGATGGTATGTTGCCTCCCTGGTGCAAGGGTCAAGGATATCTCGGAGCGGGTGCAGGACATTCTGAAATGGGAGGGAGAACAGCCAGTTGTCGTGGTGCACATTGGTACCAATGACATAGGTAAAAAAAGGGATGAGGTCCTACGAAACGAATTTAAGGAGCTAGGAGCTAAATTAAAAAGTAGGACCTCAAAAGTAGTAATCGCGGGATTGCTACCAGTGCCACGTGCTAGTCAGAGTAGGAATCGCAGGATAGCACAGATGAATACGTGGCTTGAGCAGTGGTGCAGCAGGGAGGGATTCAAATTCCTGGGGCATTGGAACCGGTTCTGGGGCAGGTGGGACCAGTACAAACCGGACGGTCTGCACCCGGGAAGGACCGGAACCAATGTCCAAGGGGGAGTGTGTGCTAGTGCTGTTGGGGAGGAGTTAAACTAATATGGCAGGGGGATGGGAACCAATGCAGGGAGACAGAGGGAGACAAAAAGGAGGCAAAAGCAAAAGACAGAAAGGAGATGAGGAAAAGTGGAGGGCAGAGAAACCCAAGGCAAAGAACAAAAAGGGCCACTGTACAGCAAAATTCTAAAAGGACAAAGGGTGTTAAAAAAACAAGCCTGAAGGCTTTGTGTCTTAATGCAAGGAGTATCCGCAATAAGGTGGATGAATTAACTGTGCAAATAGATGTTAACAAATATGATGTGATTGGGATTACGGAGACGTGGCTCCAGGATGATCAGGGCTGGGAACTCAACATCCAGGTGTATTCAACATTCAGGAAGGATAGAATAAAAGGAAAAGGAGGTGGGGTAGCATTGCTGGTTAAAGAGGAGATTAATGCAATAGTTAGGAAAGACATTAGCTTGGATGATGTGGAATCTATATGGGTAGAGCTGCAGAGCACCAAAGGGCAAAAAACGTTAGTGGGAGTTGTGTACAGACCTCCAAACAGTAGTAGTGATGTTGGGGAGGGCATCAAACAGGAAATTAGGGGTGCATGCAATAAAGGTGCAGCAGTTATAATGGGTGACTTTAATATGCACATAGATTGGGCTAGCCAAACTGGAAGCAATACGGTGGAGGAGGATTTCCTGGAGTGCATAAGGGATGGTTTTCTAGACCAATATGTCGAGGAACCAACTAGGGGGGAGGCCATCTTAGACTGGGTGTTGTGTAATGAGAGAGGATTAATTAGCAATCTCATTGTGCGAGGCCCCTTGGGGAAGAGTGACCATAATATGGTGGAATTCTGCATTAGGATGGAGAATGAAACAGTTAATTCAGAGACCATGGTCCAGAACTTAAAGAAGGGTAACTTTGAAGGTATGAGGCGTCAATTGGCTAGGATAGATTGGCGAATGATACTTAAGGAGTTGACTGTGAATGGTCAATGGCAGACATTTAGAGACCGCATGGATGAATTACAACAATTGTACATTCCTGTCTGGCGTAAAAATAAAAAAGTAAAGTGACTCAACCGTGGCTATCAAGGGAAATCAGGGATAGTATTAAAGCCAAGGAAGTGGCATACAAATTGGCCAGAAATAGCAGCGAACCTGGGGACTGGGAGAAATTTAGAACTCAGCAGAGGAGGACAAAGGGTTTGATTAGGGCAGGGAAAATGGAGTACGAGAAGAAGCTTGCAGGGAACATTAAGGCGGATTGCAAAAATTTCTATAGATATGTAAAGAGAAAAAGGTTAGTAAAGACAAACGTAGGTCCCCTGCAGTCAGAATCAGGGGAAGTCATAACGGGGAACAAAGAAATGGCAGACCAATTGAACAAGTACTTTGGTTCAGTATTCACTAAGGAGAACACAAACAACCTTCCGGATATAAAAGGGGTCAGAGGGTCTAGTAAGGAGGAGGAACTGAGGGAAATCCTTATTAGTCGGGAAATTGTGTTGGGGAAATTGATGGGATTGAAGGCCGATAAATCCCCAGGGCCTGATGGACTGCATCCCAGAGTACTTAAGGAGGTGGCCTTGGAAATAGTGGATGCATTGACAGTCATTTTCCAACATTCCGTTGACTCTGGATCAGTTCCTATCGAGTGGAGGGTAGCCAATGTAACCCCACTTTTTAAAAAAGGAGGGAGAGAGAAAGCAGGGAATTATAGACCGGTCAGCCTGACATCGGTAGTGGGTAAAATGATGGAATCAATTATTAAGGATATCATGGCAGCGCATTTGGAAAGAGGTGACATGATAGGTCCAAGTCAGCATGGATTTGTGAAAGGGAAATCATGCTTGACAAATCTTCTGTAATTTTTTGAGGATGTTTCCAGTAAAGTGGACAAAGGAGAACCAGTTGATGTGGTATATTTGGACTTTCAGAAGGCTTTCAACAAGGTCCCACACAAGAGATTAATGTGCAAAGTTAAAGCACATGGGATTGGGGGTAGTGTGCTGACGTGGATTGAGAACTGGTTGGCAGACAGGAAGCAAAGAGTAGGAGTAAATGGGTACTTTTCAGAATGGTAGGCAGTGACTAGTTGGGTACCGCAAGGTTCTGTGCTGGGGCCCCAGCTGTTTACATTGTACATTAATGATTTAGACGAGGGGATTAAATGTAGTATCTCCAAATTTGCGGATGACATTAAGTTGGGTGGCAGTGTGAGCTGCGAGGAGGATGCTATGAGGCTGCAGAGTGACTTGGATAGGTTAGGTGAGTGGGCAAATGCATGGCAGATGAAGTATAATGTGGATAAATGTGAGGTTATCACTTTGGTGGTAAAAACAGAGAGACAGACTATTATCTGAATGGTGACAGATTAGGAAAAGGGAAGGTGCAACGAGACCTGGGTGTCATAGTACATCAGTCATTGAAGGTTGGCATGCAGGTACAGCAGGCGGTTAAGAAAGCAAATGGCATGTTGGCCTTCATAGCGAGGGGATTTGAGTACAGGGGCAGGGAGGTGTTGCTACAGTTGTACAGGGCCTTGGTGAGGCCACACCTGGAGTATTGTGTACAGTTTTGGTCTCCTAACTTGAGGAAGGACATTCTTGCTATTGAGGGAGTGCAGCGAAGATTCACCAGACTGATTCCCGGGATGGTGGGACTGACCTATCAAGAAAGATTGGATCAACTGGGCTTGTATTCACTGGAGTTCAGAAGAGTGAGAGGGGACCTCATAGAAACGTTTAAAATTCTGACGGGTTTGGACAGGTTGGATGCAGGAAGAATGTTCCCAATGTTGGGGAAGTCCAGAACCAGGGGTCACAGTCTAAGGATAAGGGGTAAGCCATTTAGGACCGAGATGAGGAGAAGCTTCTTCACCCAGAGAGTGGTGAACCTGTGGAATTCTCTACCACAGAAAGTAGTTGAGGCCAATTCACTAAATATATTCAAAAGGGAGTTAGATGAAGTCCTTACTACTCGGGGGATCAAGGGGTATGGCGAGAAAGCAGGAAGGGGGTACTGAAGTTTCATGTTCAGCCATGAACTCATTGAATGGCGGTGCAGGCTTGAAGGGCTGAATGGCCTGCTCCTGCACCTATTTTCTATGTTTTCTATGTTTCTATTACAGCACAGTAGGAGGCCATTCAGACTGTCGAGTCAGAGCCGGCTCTCTGCAAGAGAACTTCAGCTAGTCTAAATCCCCCGCCCTTTTCCCATGGTGTTGAAAATTGTTTTCTTTCAAGTACTTATGTAATTCCCTTTAGACAGTCACGATTAAATCTGTCCCCACCAACCTTTCAGGCAGTGCATTCCAGATCATAACCACTCGCTGCGTAAATACGTTTTCCCTCATGTCGCCAATCACCTTAAATCTGTGTTCTCTGGTTCTCGACCCTTCCACCAATGGGAACAGTCTCTCTCTATCTACTTTGTCTACACCCCTTATGATTTTGAACACCTCTATGAAATCTCCTCTCAATCTTCTCTGCTCTAAGGAGAACAATCCCAGCCTCTCCAGATTATCCACATAACTGAAGTCCTTCATCACTGGAACCATTCTTGTAAATCTTTCTGCACCCTCTTTAAGACCTTCACATCCTTCCTAAAGTGCCCCAAATTGGACACAATATTCTAGTTGTGGCTGAACCAGTATTTTATAAAGGTTTATCATAACTTCCTTGCATTTGTACATGGGCTGGATTTTCGGGTTTCTGCGCTTTTGGGCAAAAATGCAAGCGATACATGAAAATTATTGTTTTCGCTACGTTAATGATTTAAGGCCTAACTTTCGGCCTTTGCACATTGCAAAGAGAGGCGTTGCAAAAACACGATCCTCGCTAACTTTAGTGCTGGGCTGGGAGTGCTGCGAGAGAGGCCTTGGGAGGGGGGGAAAAAATTCCCCCCAAAAATTCCAAAAACATTACCAAGACCCTTAACTAATTAATCGCTGCAAAAAAAATTTAAAATTAAAAATGTAACTTACCTTTTTTGCAGGTTTTCCAAATTACCGTTGTCGGCAGGGATGCAACAACAGGTTTTACCTGCCGGTGTTCGGGGTGCGGCGTATGGATCGGGTGAGGGCTGAAACTCGGTCAGTAATGCAATTTGCATCGTTACACGTCCAGCGCAGCTCTCCCCGGCGGTACTTCCAAATGCCGCCGCAAACAGGTAACTGAGGATCTCACCCGGGCTTTGTAACTGGGTCAAATCGTGGCAAAATCCCGGTCACCAACCTCCTGAAAATCCAGCCCTAAGCCTCTTCTTATGAAGCCCAGGATCCAGTCTGCTTTCTCAACTTGTCCTGCCACCCTCAATGATTTGTGCACACATACCCCCAGGTCTCTCTCTTCATGCACCCACTTTAGAATTGTACCCTTTCGTTTATATTGCCTCTCCTTGTTCTTCGACCAAAATGTATCACTTCGTACTTTTCTGCATTAAACTTCCATCTGCCACGAATCCGCTCATTCCACCAGCCTGTCTATGTTCTCTTGAAGTCTATCCCTATCTTCCTCACTGTTCACTATACTTTCAGGTTTTGTGTCATCTGCAAATTTTTAAATAATGCGCTGCACACCTAAGTCTAAGTCATTAATATATATTTAATTTATTTCTTCAAAGAATTTTCTACGGTAAATCAAGCACAACTTGGGAACACTATCACTTCTCGGACAATTAGGGATATGCAGTAAATGTTGACTTCGCTAGCCACGTCCACATCCCAAGAATGAATTTTTCAAAATGACCTTTCTGAAATCCATGCAAATGGATATGATTAATTTACATTTCTCCAACTGCTTCGTAATTTCATCCTGTATTAGAGACTCTGATAGTTCATCAATGGCTAGAGACTAACCACCCTCTCATTTCCTGAGTTATCCTTTTCTGAAGAGACATGTCACATTTTCCAGTCAGCACTCATCTGGTACAATTTTCTTTTACACAGATTTATGTAAAATTATAGTAATAACATCCACTGTTTCTTCCCTAGCTTCCCTCAGACATCAACTATCAGATCTCGATGATTTGTGCGAATTGAGTTTGAGAAACCCCTTTGATTCCATTTCTCCTTAAAACCTGTACTAATAGTTTTACATCCACTTCTGATCATTCTATCATCCCAATATCAAGCTCCTCTGTGAAAACTGAGGCAAAATGTTTATTTAGTGTTGTTGGGTGCCAAATTCGTATCCATAGCACCCGTTTTTTGGTGCTACGAGGACCCTTAGAGCTTTAAAATAGCGACCCTGCTTTGGGTACTGTTGAGGGGGATGACTCATCAGGGGAGGGCAGCAGCAGCCAAGTTCATGCACCGTGGCTGGCTCTGTTGCACAGGAGGGCAGGAAAAAGAGTGGGAGAGCGATAGTGATAGGGGATTCAATTGTAAGGGGAATAGATAGGCGTTTCTGCGGCCGCAACCGAGACTCCAGGATGGTATGTTGCCTCCCTGGTGCAAGGGTCAAGGATGTCTCGGAGCGGGTGCAGGACATTCTAAAAAGGGAGGGAGATCAGCCAGTTGTTGTGGTGCACATTGGTACCAACGCCATAGGTCCGGCCACTTACGCCTGTTTTCAAAGTTTCGTCAGTGAAAACTTACTCCAAACTAACTTAGAATGGAGTAAGTGAAGATTTTTGTACGCTCGAAAAAACTTTGTCTACACTTTAGAAAATCAGGCGTAGGTTGCAAATCAGGCGTAGGGAATGGGGGGGGGGGGCGGCGGGAGAGGGTTTAAAGGGAAGTTTACAAACATTAAACACTTCAGTTTTACAAATAAAGAGCCATCATCAATAATAAATGATAAAAACATCAATAAATCAACCAATAAATCAATCAAAAAAAATTAATAAGAAATCATTTTTTTTTTAAATCAATAAATAAAACATTTTCTACTGATCGACTGCAGCACCGGGAGCCCTCCAACAGTGTGCTGGGATGCCCACCCCCCACCCCCCTCCCCAGTGTGTCTCTGTCAGTGTCTCTATCTCTCTGTCTGTCTGTCTGTGTGTCTCTCATTCTCTGTCTGTCAGTGTCTGTGTTTCTGACAGCGAGGGGGAGGGGGAGGAGCGGGGTACAGGGAGAGAGGGGGGAGCAGAGGGCGGGAAGGGGGAGGGATGGGGGAGAATGGGGAGAAGGGGGAGGGGGGAGGAGGAGAAGGGGGAGGGGGAAGGAAGAGAAGGGGGAGGGGGAGGAGGAGAAGGGGAGCGGGGCGAGGAGGAGAAGGGGGGGAGAAGGAGAAGGGGAAGGGGGAGGAGGAGAAGGGGGGCGGGGGGGAGGAGGAGAAGGAGGAAGGGGGAGGGGGAGGAGGAGAAGGGGGAAGGGGAGGAGGAGAAGGGGGAAGGGGAGGAGGAGAAGGGGGCAGGGTGGGAGGAGGAAAAGGAGTGAAAGAAAAAGGGGGGGAAGGACAGGAAGGAAAGGAGAGGGGGGGAAAGGAGAGGGGGGGAAAGGAGAGGGGGGGAAAGAAAAAGGGGGGAAGGAGAAGGGGGGAAAGGAGAGGGGGGGAAGGAGAGGGGGGAAAGGAGAGGGGGCGGAAAGGAGATGGGGGGGAAGGAGATTGAGGAGGGGGGGAAGGAGAAGGGGGAGGGAGGCTGAACAGGCCGAGCCCGGCCGGGCCCAAGACTTCGGGCAGGGCCCGTCCCCAGCACCAGATTTACAGGTAGGTGGCGTTGGGTGGGGTCGGGATCGCGGATCGGGGGGAGCGCGGGTCCGGATCGGGGGGAGCGCGGGTCGGGGTCGGGGGGGTGGTGGGAGGGAGGTCGGTTCAGTTCGGGTCGGGGGGAGGGAGGGAGAGGGAGGTCAGGACGGTGGGAGGGAGGTCAGGTCGGGTCCAATCGGGGGGGGGAATCGGGAGTCGGGTCGGGTCCAGTCCGGGGGATCGGGTCGGGTCCGGACCGGGGGCTGGGTGCGGGGGGGGGGGGGAAGCGGGAATCGGGTCGGTGTTGGGGTCGGGGTCGGTTCCAGTCGGGGGGTGGGGGTGGGGGGGAAGCCGGTTTCGGGTCGGTGTCGATGTCGGGTCCGGTGCGGAGGCGGGGGGTGGGAAGCGGGAGTCGAGTCGGGTCGGGAGGAAGCAGGAGCTGGCCGTGGGAGGAGCCTTATTCACGCAGCCCCAATGAGGCCATTCAGCCAGGGCTAGGGGCTGCGTGCTTCGGCCCCTCCCACACAGTTTTGGGCGCCTGGAGCTACTGCACATGCGCGCATGTGCAGAGGTCCCGGCACTGTTTTTAGCACAGGGACCTGGCTCCGCCCCCTATAGCTCGTGCTGCGCTGCGCCGAGCTGCAAACGACCTGCAGGGAGCTGGAGAATCTGGAAGTTTTTTTTAGGCGCACTTTGTGGCGCGAAAAACAGGCATCCAGGTCGGGACTGCGCCGTTCTCGGCGCGGCTCGAAACTTGGGCCCAATATGTGCAACATCCCTAAGGATCCAACTCGACTTCCCAATCTAGCAATTTTCAGTGTACACTCACCTCTTGCAGAAGCATCACTTGTGGGTTAATGAAGTACACTGGGCACAAAAGCTGGACATTTCTATTTCTTCACTATCATAAACAATACAACTTGTTCCCATATTTGACCTGGTGCATATTTCACTAATATAATGGACATTGAGGATAAAGCCAGAAAAAAATTGTAAGAATTGAAGAGGAAGGAAAGCATAGTGTCAACAAAAAACCTAATTATCATCTGGGGGTGCTCTGATGTGCAAACATGACCTAATCCCTAAATGCTTATAAATTAAGAAAAGGCTACCCACTGGGTCAATTATTTCTATTTAGAACCACAGGGAAGCAAAACCAAATCAGCCAGGATTCTCATGCCTAATTGCTATGTAGTGAATCCTCTGGAATGTGCATGTGTGTCTGTTTTTGGGTGAAGACGGAATTGGATCTTGCTGTGAGATCCTTGATAGTCAAATAACCTGATAGCAGTCACTATCTGGACTCATATATGAAAACGAATAGTCACGTGGACAAGGGAGGTGATTGACACCTATGGAACCGCACCAGAGCAGAGAGTCAACACCTTCAGGACAGAAGGGGATGAGAAACATTTGCAAGGATAAGAGAAGATCTGTATTAAAGAGCTAAACACCCACATAGGAAAAAAATAAATATTGTGCCAGTACCTCAAGGTCAGTGAAGAACACCGCTGGTGGAATGACGCCATTTTTCTTTGCAATGAGTCGGTTTATTGCTTCAGTCTCCTGTATCCTTCCCTTTGACAGCAGCCAGTGTGGAGATTCAGGAATGAACCTGGGATTAAAAGTGTAATTTTAAGAAAAGAGCACTAAAGTCGCACAACGGACTTTTGAACTTTCTATTAGTATTAAGATAGATTTTAATAACAGATATTAACATGTAATTGTATTCAAATTTAGGAGTGGATTCAGAAACAACAGTGGCATGGGATGGTGTGGACAGTGTATAATGTGGATTTTGACAGATTTACAGATCATGTGCACCATTGACAAAGGTATGCAAGGTTTGGACACTCTCTCGCTGTGACATTGTGTGTTGCATGGAGACCTGAAGAGGAACAACAAACAGAGCTGAAGGCGAGGGGTGGAGCGTTGGAGGCTGGGTAAATAAAAACAATCAGGATTAGCTAATGGAGAAGGAAGAAAAGGATGATAATAGTGAAGAAAATAATTTAGCCAGAGGGACATGGAATAGAAGAATGCAATCCAATGGACTAGATATAACTGAGCATAAGATTGTTGAAGGTAGGAGATAGCATGGCAAAACATTTTGAGACAATGAATAGTGTTAAAAAAATAACAGTAGGTTAAAAAGCTGGGAAATAAACTGGCAGAACTATAAGCCATTATTCTACAGCAAGATCTGAACAATAGCATTAATGGAAACTCGGCTCCTAGTGGGACAAAAATGGAAAATAAATATTTAAGGATAAAATACATTTAAGAGGAAGAGAAAATATCAGAAAGGAGGTGTTAGCACGAATGTACCCTCCAAGAATCACTCGTCACTCAGGGTCGGTACATACATCAAAACAGTTTATTATGCTGGCGTGGAGATGAAGCAACTGGTGGGTCCAGGTTCCTCGCTCCGCCGAACAAAGGGTTTCATGGATTTTTATATGTTTTACAACAGTTTACTACAGTTACATCAGCCCATTTCGGCCGGACACTATCCAATCATATTGATTATAGATTAAATATAGATTCAAATAGACCAATAGAAGTGGTCTCTAAACATTAGGTGACTGCATGATTGCCTCATGTGTTGCTAAGAGTTATTCATGGTCTTGTGACATTGTCCGGGCCCCCCCTTATATTACTGTCCTTGGGTGCTGTCTTTGGGCAGTCTCCTTATCTTAGTCCTGTTACAGAGTCGTATTGTTCTAACATGAACCAGGACATCTTGTCTGAGGCCTATTAGCCCGTTGATTAGGAACATTTGCAGAGCTCATGTGTATTCCTGTGTGAGAAAACAGCAGTTATCAGTGACTAAGGAATGCAGTCTCTTTCTGCTGGTTGAAATCCCTTGGGGCTTTGTTGAACCACGAGCAGCCATCTTTATACATTTTACACACACATTTAATACTACAGTTACATATTTTAGTTCTAACATTATGCTACAGGTGCCATTGGTCTAGGGGTTAATCTCTCTCTATAACAATCCCCCCTTTTGGTAAAGGGGCTAGATTTTAGTAGTCCCAGTTGGTTTCGATCAAATTAATATCGTTCGAATCGCCCCTTTCGCCTGTCACACGAACTTCCTTGCTTATCTGAGCTCTGGTGTTAAACCTCCGTTGTTGTGCATAATATCTGCAGGACCGGCAAGCCGTGACTCCCCATGTTAATACTGGGACTGGCCTGTATTCCGACCAGTATTTGTCCGTAGTTGGTGGTAGAGTCTAACAGACTGGCAGACTCTCAGTCTTAGTTCCCTTAATACTTCCGCTAAATGGGGAATAGGGGCCTGTTCTGGCTCGTCATAGTCCTGCAGGTGATCATGGAGCTGATCGGTAGCGTCAATGATTTCGGTACCTCGCCGTCTAACTTGGATAATGCGGGCTTGCTCTATAGTAACGGGTCATAGGGGTGTAAAGCAGAAGTTTGGTTGCGGGATCTGGCATTTCAAGCCATTATACTGATATGAGTGTTCCCTGGTGGAGACACAGTATCTCCCTTTGCCTCTGTACCCGGCCTGGGCAAAATGTGTAGGGGCAGGTACTATTTCCAAAACGTATCCATCGGTACGATTAAAACCACACTCATCTAATTCTCCCTGTCCTACCGGGTGGGGGCACATCGTGATCTCGCCCCTTTGTTTGCACCCTGTCAGGGAGATGCCGTACAGCACGTTATCTCTACGGATAGCGGAGTCTGCGGTTAAATAGTAACGGAGGGAGGCATTGTCCCATACAACCCTGATATTCTCCAGTTGATAAAGAGGAAATGGACCTGAGTCTTGTGTGACTATAGGGATCATCAAGACAACCCCCACTCCCGCAGCTGTGCCCATCTGGCAATTTGGGATCGCTGGGTATACTCTGGTTAGTCCCTTCAGAGTGCAATTATCCAGTATCCCCGTCAGCTTGGCTAGCTGAGATTGATGTGAGCTGTCTATCCAGTCTGGTTCCTCTCCCTTTGGATCTGATCAAGGTTATGTCGTATCTGTCCTACCATCCACAAACCATAAGCATGACAGAGTTGCCCTTGTCGGAGCTTTCCGGTATCCTCCTTTTCTCTGTCAATTAGACGATTAATTGTTTTGGCATGTATCTTGTTATATAAATTCCATCTAACTTTATCTCCATGCCTTCCCTTCGAAGTCGGCTTGGTCTTTCTGATTCTGCTCTGCCCGCTCTAACAGTTTCCTCATTACATCTTTAAGTTGTTCCACCTCTTCATTCAGCCCTTGTATATCCAGTGAGTTTACTATGGAGGTCCCGGTATTAAAGCCGGTAGCAATGTCATTAATTATTCCCCTCTTATGCCTACGCACCTGCTCTTGTCCTCAGAACCGACTGGCACCCATGGCCTGCTGCATTACAACCTTACTTAACACACTATACATCTCCCTTGCCTGCTCTGTACAATACTCCGGCATTTGTATGCCGGAAATATTGATCAGAACAGGCACAATTTCATTATGTGTTAAAATAAGTTCTGTCCTTGCTCCAGTCCTTGGCTGCTGGGATACATATTCCATCAGTTAAATTAAACAAGATCCCATAATTGTGTCTTTCCTGCATTTGCTGCATCCCCCGTAGTCCATCCGGGTTATCTGATGCTTGTATGAGTGTTGAGATCCCTAGTATCATGCTGCAGAGCTGAAGTGGCCACTGTGATTCCATCTTGGCGGGTGTTTTATCTGCAAATTTTAAACAGATCCTGGTCATCACCAGGTGTTAGGTTCTGGTCTACTCATCTTTTATACATGCATGTTGAGGTCACTCTGTGAAATCGGAGGTAAGGGTTAGGTTGGGTTTGTGGACTCCGCATCGTGGGGTACATTGGCTTTATTGTTATAGGTGATGGTGCTATGGCTGCGCACTGCACTATCCATCTGGTCCCGTTTTTTAAAATCTCTTCCAGCTTATTCATCTTAGCTTTTAACTCTTGAATTTGTTTTGTTTGAGTATCTATTTCTTTATTTGTATTAGGCAAGTATTATTACAGAGGCTAGTTTTATCTTTCCTAAGCTTCTAATTCAAGTACTTGCCAAAGATTTTTTTTTAATTGATTTAAAACCAGACCACACATTTTTAATAGCTATTTTGTTTACTGAAATCCAATTTTCACACAAGCTGTATACATTCCAACATTTCATTTTTTTTCCGGTCCCATTCACTGGGCAAATCTTGAGTTTTATTTCTCTCTCAGCACATAATCTAAACTTCCGTGCCAGTTCCATTTTCTATAAGAATTTTAAAATTCAGTAAGATTTTCTAATTCCCAGTTTTTTTTTTCTGTGCTGAGTTTGCATAGCTTAGATCTTTTCTCCTCGTTATTTTCAAAACCCTCCTGCTTGTTTAGACTGTTCGGGACTTTTCTTGATAAACAACGTCTATTTTGGAAATCTTTTCAAACTGCAGTGAAACTTTCTCGGAATTTAAAATCATTATCAATGGAGAGTGTCTTTAAGCCTCTTCCAAAATTTTTCAATTAAACCAATATCTTTTTCACAACCAATATCAATAGTATTTCGTAAATCATGTCTTTTGCCATCGCAAACACTCTTTTTTTCTTCAGCACCTATTTAGTTCATTACGTCTTTTTTTCTTCAGATCTCCTTTCTTCAAATTAGGTTTTGTATTTTACACAGAGGGCTCGTGTCTCCATAAATTTGTTAACTTAAAATCATCAGACGATTGAAGACACTTTTTCTTTCAAATTCGTTCAATTTGTTTTCTTTCAAGGTTGCATTTTAATCTTTTTTTTCGTCTTTTCCATAACTGGAACGGAGTCTAGCATGTCGGCTTTGAGAGCTGCTTTTCGTTATTTCAAATGTTCCAGTTTCAAGCCATTACAATGTCCTTTTTCTTTTTTTTTCTAAACTGCTAAAGCTTGCCGTTTTAACATCAGATTTAATTTAATATTTTTTTTTTTAGTTTGAATCTATCTCAGTATTTTGCTGTGCCTTCTCTTAATATCTCAAAATCCCAATTCAAATTTTGTAATGTCAATCTTTTATTTAAAACTCTTTTTACTGAGGTAGAAGCTTTTGCGTCAAGGTTTTACACAAAGGAAAATGCGAACGTACTTCCCCAGCTTGCAACCTCGAGACTCACATAGGCTTTTTTTAAAAGGCATTTTTTAATCTCATTCCCACATTAAATTTATGTTTTTCAACCCAATGTAATCAATGATTGTGGGTTTTCTTTCAACAAGTAAGTGAGCGTGTCAAATGAATTTTTTTTTAAACCACCGGGTCCATGTATTTTTTATCTTTTGCTCAACAAACCTTTGGGCAATTCCTAGCTCCGTAACTTATCATCCGAATAAATCCACACCTGCATTTCTAACTTAAAACTTCCTACATGCAGGACAATACTACAAAGGGTTAAAAAACTTTCACTCTGTCTGAAAAAGGTGGCTGGAGCTAAAACAAACAGACAGCTCCACGATTTTTCCAAACAGGCTTTCAGACACAGAAAAAATTCATTCCGCAGTCAAAAAATCACACAAGCACTCTCACTCAAAGACAGACATTCACAAAAGTCTCTCTTCATTCAACAAAGCTTATTGTTTGGCCGGCTCTATTTTTTTGGATCCATACATCACTTAAGATAGTCACTATCAGGGTTTTTTAAATAGATTATACATGATTGATTTACTTTCTCTGTTAATTTTACGAGGGCTCGAAGAATCAGAACCCAGGCCTTTTCTATTACTTTCTTTTGTTTCTCCGCCAGGTGGTGGGTAAGGGACATTTCTGGCCCCCACTCGAGTTTTGTTGGTTATACTGACCATATATAGTTAGAGATCTAACTCTCAGAGGTCCACCTTCACCAGCGTGGCTTATAGTAAGCTGTTTCTAACTCGTAAATACTGGCCATATTGGGGATAGTTAGAGATCTAACTCTCAGAGGTCCGCCTTCACCAGCGTAACTTGTAGTAGACTACCTCATTCTCAGCGGTCCGCCTGCACCAGCGTGACTTGTAGTAGGCTGTTTCTAACTATTAAATTTAGTTTGGGTAGCTCGTTAAAGATTGGGGATAGTTAGAGATCTAACTCTCAGAGGTCCACCTTCAGCAGCATGACTTGTAGTAGACCACCTCATTCTCAGCGGTCCGCCTGCACCAGCATGACTTATAGTAGGCTGTTTCTAGCCACTGCCAGGTTACGAATCTGCTATTACACAAACTCGCGCAATTCTTAAAACGCGCTTAAGCAATTCCCGCAGTGCTCTGCGCCCCCTTAACGACTACCTACCACCGTTTTGCCTGTTGATCCGACCCTCCTTACAGGTTGGATATTGCGTCAGCCTCCGGACACCACCTGGTCCCTTCCCCTGGGATCTACTGCCAATACTCACCCGGATCCAGGGGTGTCCCAATGGCCTCTGCAATATCCTGTTTGTGATGCCATTGTTAGCGCAAATGTACCCTCCAAGAATCACTCGTCACTCAGGGTCGGTACATACATCAAAATGGTTTATTATGCCGGCGGGGAGATGAAGCAGCTGGTGGGTCCAGGTACCTCTCCCTGCCGAACAAAGGGTTTCATGGATTTTTATATGTTTTACAACAGTTTACTAGTTACATCAGCCCATTTCGGCCGGACACTATCCAATCATATTGATTATAGATTACATATAGATTCAAATAGACCAATAGAAATGGTCTCTAAACATTAGGTGACTGCGTGATTGCCTCAAGTGTTGCTAAGGGTTATTCATGGTCTTGTGACATGGTCCGGGCGCCCCCTTACCTTACTGTCCTTGGGTGCTGTCTTTGGCCAGTCTCCTTATCTTAGTCCTGTTACAGAGTCGTATTGTTCTAACATGAACCAGGACGTCTTGTCTGAGGCCTATTAGCCCGTTGATTTAGGAACATCTGCAGAGCTCATGTGTATTCCTGTGTGAGAAAACAGCAGTTATCAGTGATTAAGGAATGCAGTCTCTTTCTGCTGGCTGAAATCCCTTGGGGCTTTGCTGAACCACGAGCAGCTATCTTTATAGATTTTACACACACATTTAATACTACAGTTACATATTTTAGTTCTAACATTATGCTGCAGGTGCCGTTGCTCTAGGAGTTAATCTTTCACTATAACAGGAGGTGTAGTGACAATATTGATGAAAGAAGGGATATATTCTCAAGAGAGGATTGATGTAGATAAGGATTGGGTGCTGTCATGTATGTAACCATAATGCAACACCACTGTATTATGGTATACACTCAACCTTGATGCACACCTTGACCACAAGGGGTGAACTTGTGGGAGACACTCCTTACCTGATTGCACAGGTATAAAAAGGGAGGTCCCATGCAGGGTCATCATCTTTGGAGTCCTGTGAATAAAGAGTTAAGGTCACAGAGTGACCTTGTCCCCAGAATGTGTCTCGTGTGGTTTCATACTGTAGAGTAAGGACTTGACATTGCCGATGAGAAACGGGAATTCACGACCCACGAGAATAGCCACTGGTAGCACAGAGGAACGGTACTGTGTTGGGGAAGACTGGGCCGATTTTGTCGAGAGGCTTCAGCAAAGCTTCGTTATGAAAGAATGGCTGGGGGATGCAGCGGCCGACAAGCAAAGGGCTCATCTTTTGACCAGCTGCGGACCAAAGACTTACGCGCTCATGAAGGACTTACTAACACCTGAAAAGCCGACGGACAAAACCTTTGAAGAACTTAGCAAATTGATTGGGGAACACCTCAAACCAGCTAGTAGCATACATATGGCCCGACACAGATTCTACACCCACCGACGTCATGAAGGACAGAGCATACCGGACTTCGTAGCAGACCTCCGACGTTTGGCCAGCCTCTGTAAGTTCACAGACACCTGCAGGGGGGGAGATGCTAAGGGACTTCTTTATCGAGGGCATCGGTCATGCGGGTATTTTCCGCAAATTAATTGAGACCAAGGATTTGACCTTGGAAGCGGCGGCGTTGAAAGCTCAAACTTTCATGGCGGGGGAGGAAGAGACGAAAATAATATATGCGTGCAATTCTGCCTCTAACGCGCCGATGGATCAGGGAGTCAACATCAACAATGAGAGTCAGAGCCCCGCAGGCAGGCAGGGGCAGTCTGACACTCCCCAGGCAGCAATAGATCCCAGAGTAGGACTTCAGCAGAGACAATGGCAGGCTGAACGGACATTCACGCCATCACAGTGGACAATGCGGCCCGGGATGGGGCCATTGACATCCACTAATAGGGTACTTAAGAGCAGTCAAAGGGACAGTCAGCGCGGAATGCCTGGCCATAGTCCCTTTGTTCCCAACAATGGAAACTTTAACTCATGCTGCAAGTGTGGGGGAAAACACTCAGCTAGATCTTGCAGATTTCAACAGTTTGTCTGCAGGAACTGCAATCTCAGTAGTTCGAATGTGCAGGAAGCCTGCAACCAGACTAATATATAAGGCGGATGGACCAGAAGAGGGTTCTTTGAGGCAGGATGACTTTTGGGGCAAATCGATGGACGCCGAGGTTCAGCGGGTCCATGTGGCGAATATTCACAGTTCATACACCAAAACGCCACCAATGATGATGCGGGTTTTATTCAACGGTATCCCAGTATGCATGGAGCTGGACACTGGGGCCAGCCAGTCACTCATGGGCGTTAAGCAATTTGAGAAGCTATGGCCACTTAAAGCCAGTAGACCCAAATTAGCACGTATTGCGACACAATTACGGACTTACACTAAAGAAATCATTCTGGTGCTAGGCAGTGCAATGTTGGCTGTCACACACAATGGGTTAGTGAATTGGCTGCCGCTCTGGATTGTCCCGGGCAATGGTCCCGCACTGTTGGGGAGGAGCTGGTTAGCCGAGATGAACTGGAAATGGGGGGATGTTCACGCAATGTTATCTGTGGAGCGAAGTTCGTGCTCACAAGTCCTACAACAATTTGATTCACTATTCCAACCTGGCATCGGGACTTTCAAAGGCACTAAAGTAGTGATACACATCACCGTGGACGCCAGGCCAGTGCACCAAAAAGCCAGAGCGGTGCTGTTTGTGATGCGGGAAAAGATCGAGAGCGAATTAGACCGGCTGTCATAATCTCACCTGTTGAATTCAGCGACTGGGCGAGCCCCATCATTCCCGTCCTAAAAGCGGATGGCTCTGTGAGGATCTGTGGTGACTACAAGGCGACCATCAATCGGGTGTCCCTACAAGATCAATACCCGCTCCCGAGAGCAGAGGACCTCTTCGCCATGCTGGCAGGCGGCAAGCTGTTCACCAAGTTGGACTTCACTTCAGCCTATATGACCCAGGAACTGGCCGACGAATCTAAACTACTGACCACCATCACCACGCACAAGGGACTGTTCATTTATAACAGGTGCCCATTTGGCATTTGATCAGCGGCCGCGATTTTTTAACGAAACATGGAAAGCCTGCTTAAATCCATTCTGGAATGATCGTATTCCAGGACAACATCCTCATCATGGTCGAGAGACTGAGGAACACTTCCACAACCTGGAGGAGGTGCTACGCCGACTGGACCGGGTAGGCCTGCGACTCAAGAAGTCTAAATGTGTGTTCTTAGCTCCTGAGGTTGAGTTTCTGGGCAGGAGGGTTGGTGCAGATGGGATTCGGCCCACCGAATCCAAAACAGAGGCAATTCGACGAGCACCCAGGCTCTGCAACACATCGGAGTTGCGTTAATTCCTGGGACTGTTGAACTATTTCGGGAACTTTCTGCCGAACATGAGCACATTGTTGGAGCCACTACACGTGCTCCTGCATAAGGGTTGTGATTGGTTTTGGGGGAACTGTCAGGAACGGCCTATTGATCGGGCGCAAAATCTACTTTGTTAAAACAAGTTGTTGACCCTGTACGGCCCCTGTAAAAAATTGGTTCTGACATGTGATGCATCGTCCTATGGGGTTGGGTGCGTGTTGCAGCAGGGCAATGCTGAGAGTTAACTACAACCTGTGGCTTATGACTCCAGGCCGCTCCAAGCAGAACGGGGATATTGGATAGTTGAGAAGTAAGCGCTTGCATGTGTCTATGGTGTAAAATAAATGCATCAGTATCTCTTTGATAGGAAGTTTGAATTAGAGATGGACCACAAGCCATTAACATCCCTGTTGTCAGACAGCAAGGCCATCAATGCCAATGCATCAGCTCGCATACAACGATGGGCTCTCACGCTGGCTGCTTATGACTACTCCATCCGCCACCGGCGCGGCACTGAAAATTGCGCTGACGCGCTCAGCAGGCTTCCACTGGCCACCACTGAGGGGGCAGCGGGGCAAAGCGCTGAGATGGTCATGGCTGTCGATGCCTTTGACAGTTCAGGCTTCCCCATCACAGCCCGCCAGCTCAAAATCTGGACAAACAGAGATTCCCTCCGATCCCTGATTAAGAAATGTGTCCTGACTGGGCGTCCGCATATGGAGCATGCCCTGAGGAGGTCAGACCGTTCCATAGACGGATGGATGAGCTCTCCATCCAAGCCGACTGCCTACTATGGGGCAGCCGGGTAGTTATGCCCCAGAAGGGCAGGGAGGCATTCATCAGGGAACTCCACAGCGAGCACCCAGGAATTATGCTGATGAAGGCCATTGCCCAGTCACACGTTTGGTGGCCTGGAATTGATTCAGACCTGGAACACTGTGTTCGCAGGTGCACGATGTGTGCCCAGCTGGGTAATGCCCCCAGGGGGCCCCCGCTCAGCCCGTGGCCCTGGCCCGCTAGGCCATGGTCACGCATTCATGTTGACTACATGGGCCCGTTCATGGGAAAGATGTTCCTTATTGTGGTAGATGCGTACTCGAAATGGATCGAGTGCATCATTCTGAATTCATGCACGTCATCCACCACCGTGAAAAGCCTACGTGCGATCTATGCAACCCATGGCTTGCCGGACATCCTGGTTAGTGATAATGGCCCATGTTTCACAAGCTACGAATTCTGAGAGTTTATGTCGGTCAATGGCATCAACCACGTCAGGACTGTGCCGTTCAAGCCGGCCTCCAATGGCCAGGCGGAACATGCGGTCCAAATCAGTAAGCAAGGTATGCTCAGGATTCAAGGACCCTCCCTACAATGCCGCCTATCGCGTCTCCTGCTGGCCTATAGATCCCAACCGCACTCGCTCACGGGGGTCCCTCCCACAGAGCTACTAATGAAACGGACACTCAAAGCTCGGTTGTCCCTCATTCACCCAGTCCTGACCGACATAGTTGAGGGCAAGTGCAAGTCACAAAACGAGTACCATGACCGTAATTCGAGGGGGAGATGTATCAAAATAAATGATCCTGTATTCGTCCTCAATCACGCCATGGGGCCCAAATAGCTTGAGGGCACTGTAATTGAAAAAGAGGGGAATAGGGTCATCGTGGTAAAACGCAACAATGGTCAGATATGCCGTAAGCATCTGGACCAAGTAAAAAAAAGGTTCAGCATCGACACGGAGGAACCTGAAGAAGACCATGAGATGGAGCTCACAACATCGCCAGTGAACGAGCAACAAGAGCAAGCAGAAGAATGCACAGTCCCTGCGGTCAGCCCGGACAGGACGGAATCACCACAGATGACATTCACTCACGTCAGTGTCCAACAACCAGAGCCCCAACTGCGGCGCTCCACGAGGGAGCGTAGACCACCTGAAAGACTAAACCTATGATCCCAATAAGACTTTGGGTGGGGAGGGGGGGCGCGGGAGGTGATGTCATGTATGTAACCACACTGTAATACCACTGTATTACTGTATACACTCAACCTAGATGCACACCTTGACCACAAGGGGTGAACTTGTGGGAGACACTCCTTACCTGATTACACAGGTATAAAAAGGGAGGTCCCACGCAGGGTCATCGTCTTTGGAGTCCTGTGAATAAAGAGTTAAGGTCACAGAGTGACCTTGTCCCCAGAATGTGCCTCGTGTGGTTTCGTACTGTAGAGTAAGGACTTTACACGTGCAGACAAGAGTCATGTTCGGAGCTCAAAGATTAGAAAAAAAGGCTTGACACATGAGTAAGGGTGTATTACAGACTCCAAATCGCGCAAGGGAAATTGAAGAGGAAATCTGCAGTTAGATTATAGAGACGAGTAGGTGTAGAAAAATTATTGTTGTGGGAGATTTTAATTATCTACTTATCGATTGGGACAGAGGAAGAAAAGGGAATGGAATTCCTAAATGTGTATAGGACTCGTACCTCAAGCAGTATGTTAATCTTCTTCTTCTGAGGCAATCCCTCGGATTTGAGGATGACTTGCTTCTACACTGATAAGAGTTCTCAGGTGACTAAAGAGACCAATGCGGGACCTACAATGGGAGAAATTGTCCAGCCTTGCGCACATTTTTGGGCGCTATTTCATCTTTATTGCCGGTAAAAGTTACTTATCTAAATTGGCCAAAGTTAATGAATGGCAGTTTCAAAATAGCGCTAAAAAGCGGATCAACCATGTGCAATGCCAAAAAAAACGCTTAAAATTGGCGGTTTGGCGAACCCGTGCTCAGGTGAAAAAAAACGCCTGAAAAAAGCCTGCGTGAAACCCCAGAAACAACGGTAGGTATGAAGACCGACAAAAAAGTTAAGTTGAAGTTTTTATTTTGCAATTCTTTTTTTGCGATTCATTAGTTAAGTGTATAGTGAATGTTTTCTGATTGTTTTTATTTTTATTTTTGCAATTTTTTTTTGTGTGTTTTCTCCCCTCCCAGGGCCTGAATTTTTGACGGTGATAGGCCTCGCGCTAAAGTTGGCAAGGACCATGGTTTCCACTGCGAAACCTCGTGCAATTCCGATTTTTACTGTCGGGCGCATTTTTTCTGCCAATTTTACCCCCTTCAAAAAGGACGACGTTTTTAGTGGTATTTTTGCTGTAAAATAATGGAGAAAAATCAATATCGCCAAAAACAAAATTTCTAACCCACAGTCTCGCTCACAGATGGGGCAGACGGTGGTTGAAAGGGATGGATGGATGGTGTGCTTGTGTTGTTGTGCGTTCCTTCCGCTGTTTGTGCTTGGCTTCCGCGTGCTCCCGCGAAGAGACTCGAGGTGTTCGATGCCCTCCTGGATGCTTCTCCTCCACTTTTACTGGCCTTGGGCCAGGGATTCCCAGGTGTCAGTGGGGATGTTGCACTTCTTCAAGGAGGCTTTGAGGGTGTCCTTGAACTGTTTCCTCTGCCCACCTGGGACTCGCTTGCCGTGTCAGAGCTCTGAGTAGAGCACTTGTTTTACATAAGAACAGTTGAAATAGGAGCAGGAGTAGACCATACGGCCCCTCAAGCCTGCTCCGCCATTTAATAGGATCATGGCTGATCCGATCATGGACTTAGGTCTACTTCCCTGCCCGCTCCCCATAACCCCTTATTCACTTATCGTTTGAGAAACTGTTTATTTCTGTCTTAAATTTAGTCAATGTCCCAGCTTCCACAGCTCTCGAAGGCAGTGATTTCCATAGATTTACAACCCTCAGAGAGAAGAAATTCCTCCTCATCTCAATATTAAATGGGCGGCCCCTTATTCTAAGATTATGACCTCTAGTTCTAATCTCAACTATCAGTGGAAACATCCTCTCTGCATCCACCTTGTCAAGCGCTCTCATTATCTTATATGTTTCGATAAGATCACTTCTCATTCTTCTGAATTCCAATGAGTAGAGGCCCAACCTACTCAACCTTTCCTAAGTCAACCCCCTCATCTTCGGAATCAACCTAGTGAACTTTCTCTGAACTGCCTCCAAAGCAAGTATATCCTTTCGTAAATATAGAAACCAAAACTGCACGCAGTATTCCAGGTGTGGCCTCACCAATACCCTGTACAACTGTAGCAAGACTTCCCTGTTTTAATACTCCATCTCCTTTGCAATAAAGGCCAAGATTCCATTGGCCTTCCTGATCACTTGCTGTACCTGCATACTAGCCCTTTGTGTTTCATGCACAAGTACCCCCAGGTCCTGCTGTGCTGCAGCACTTTGCAATTTTTCTTCATTTAAATAATAACTTACTTTTTGATTTTTTCTGCCAAAGTGCATGACCTCACACTTTCCAACATTAAACTCCATCTGCCAAATTTTTGCCCACTCACTTAGCCTGTCTATGTCCTTTTGCAGATTTTTTGTGTCTTCCTCACAAATTGCTTTTCCTCCCATCTTTGTATCGGCAGCAAACTTGGATACGTTACACTCGGTCCATTCTTCCAAGTCCTTAATATAGTTTGTAAATAGTTGGGGTCCCAGCACTGATCCCTGTGGCACCCCACTAGTTACTGATTGCCAACCCAAGAATGAACCATTTATCCCGTGTCTCTGTTTTCTGTTAATTAGCCAATCCTCTATCCATGTTGAGTACCTCTAACCCTGTGAACTTTTATCTTGTGCAGTAACCTTTTATGTGGCACCTTGTCAAATGCCTTGTTTTGGGAGTCTATTAGTGGGCATGTGGACGATGTGGCCCATCCATCAGAGCTGATCGAGTGTGGTCAATACTTCAATACTGGGGATGTTGGCCTGAGCGAGGACACTGATATTGGTGCGCCTATCCCACCAATGGATTTGCAGGATCTTGCGGAGGCAGCATTGGGGTTCTTCTCCCGTGCTTTGAGGTATCTGCTGTACATAGTCCATGTCTCTACAGCATATAGGAGGGCGGGTATCACTACTGTTCTGTAGACCATGATCTTGGTGCTTGGTTTGAGACCCTGGTCTTCAAACACTCTCTTCCTCAGGTGACTGAAGGTTGCACTCGCACACTGAAGGCAGTGTTGGACTTCGTCATCGACGTCTGCCCTTGTTGACAGTAGGCTCCCGAGATATGGAAAATAGTCCACGTTGTCCAGGGCCTCATCACGGAACTTGGTAATCGGGGGGCAGTGCTGTGTGGCGGGGTTGGTAGAGAACCTTTGTTTTACAGATGTTTAGTGTAAGGCCCATACTCTTGTATGCTTCGGTGAAGGTGTTGACGATGGTTTGGAGTTCGACCTCCGAGTGTGCACAGACGCAAGCGTCGCCTGTATACTGTAATTCAATGACAGAGGATGGAATGACCTTGGATCTGGATTGGAGGTGACGGAGGTTGGACAATTTCCCATTTGTACTGTAGATTAGCTCCATTCCAGCGGGGAGCTGATTGAGGGTGAGATGGAGCATTGCAGCAAGAAAGATCAAGAAGAGCATTGTTGCAATGACACAGCCTTGCTTGACTCTGGTCCGCACATGTATTGGGTCTGTGGTGCATCCATTAGTCAGGATCATAGCTTGCATGTCATCGTGAAGCAGGCGGAGGTTGATGGCAAATTTGAGGAGGACACTCCATAATCCCTCACGTTGACAGTGTCAAAGGCCTTTGTGAGGTTAAAGAAGGCCATTTGCAGAGGTTGGTGCTGCTCCCTGCATTTCTCTTAAATTTGACGCGTGGTGAACATCACGGTGCAACTCTGGGAGAAGGCGATTGAGGAGGCTTCTTGCAATGATTTTCCCAGTGGCAGACAGCAGAGAAACTCCTCTGTAATTACCACAATCGGACTTTCACCTTTATTGAAGATGGTCATGATTACAGCTTCTCTGAGATCCCCTGGCAGGCTCTCCTCCTTCCAAATAAGAGAAATGAGTTCAAGGATTCTCGCCAATAGTGCTTCTCCGTCATGCTTTTTTGCTCAAGAATCCATGCACATCATGGTTGTCGGCTAGTTGCTGGATTTGCTGCACTTTTTCCACCCACCAGCACTTCTTTAGGTCACAAGTTTTATGTTGGACCTCGGCCTTCAGACATCTGTAAAGCTGCTTTCTTGCTGTCGAGTTATGTTGCTTTTTGTTGCTTTTTCCAGATCAAGAATGCCTTGTGTTTGCGGCTTATTAGCTCCTGGAACTCCTGGTCCTCCTTGTCGAACCAGTCTTGATGTTTCCTGGTGGAGTGACCAAGCGTCTCTTCATAGGCGCTAATTATGGAGGCCTTGAGGGCAGACACAGTGGACACTCTGCATCTCCAGTACACTGGAAGCCGTCAGTATTTTAATAGGACTACAAGGACAGATGTTACTAGATCTGGTTATGTGTGATGAAATAGAACAGGTGGATAAGGTAAATGTGAGTGAGCACCTTGGGAGTAGTGACCACAGTATGATAAGGTTTAAGATCCAACTAGAAAGGGAAAAAGTCAGTAAAATTACTAGATCACCATATTGGATTATGGGCAGATTTTAGAAAGATGTGCAAGCTAGCTGAGGAAAGGTGGGAGGAGAAATTTGCACATAGGACTGAAGAGAAACAGTGGGATGGTTTTAAAAAATGGGTTGCATAGATACAGAACCAATATATTCCATTAAACATAAGGAAAATATTCGTAGCTTTAGGATGCCAGGATAAATAAAGCAGTTAAAAACAATTAACATTGAAGAAGAGGGCCTATGAGGACTATAAGAACAATAATGAGAAAATAAGAGATTAAGATTGGGTTAAGGAAAAAAAATCAAAAAACATCAAAAGGACCAGTGAGTTATTTTACAAATAAGGGCTAGGGCTTTGCTGAGATGGTGGCGGGTAGCTTGCTGCGAAATGGAGTCGAGGACACTCGTGTCGAAGGCAGAGTATCGATTAAGGAGATCTTCGAAGTGCTCCTTCCAGTGGGCCCGGACTGCCTTGGTGTCCTTAATGAGTGCCTCCCTGTTCTTGGCCAGCAGTGGGGTGGGGCCTTGGGTGCTTGGGCCGTAGATGCGGTGAAGAATCCTCGCACGTCATGGCTGTCAGCCAGCTGCTGGATCCCCTGTACATTCCCCACCTACCACCTATTCTTTAGGTCGCGGGTTTTTTGTTGGACCTCGGCCTTCAGCCACCTGTAGAGCTGCTTTGTTGCTCCTGAATTGGGTTGCTGCTTTAAATTTAGAAATGCCTTGTGCTTGCGGCTTATTAGCTCCTGGATCTCTTGGTCGTTCTCATCAAACCACTCGGTGTTTCCTGGTTGAGTGACCGAGCATCTCTTCGCAGGCACTGGTTATGGTGGCCTTGAGGGCAGACCAGGCACTGTGGGTCATCGAGGGTCGCCAGGTTGGCAGTGAGGCGCTGGCTGTATACGGCTTTCTTAACTGGGTCTTTGAGTGGCCCGGCGTTGATTTTTCTGCGGCATTGTTTCTGTTGCCGTCATTGCTTTGGGGTTATATTGATGTTGATAATGGAGCGGATTAGGCGATGGTCCATCCAGCAGTCGTCGGCTCCTGTCATGGTGCGGGTGGATCAGAAGCAGATGGAACCCCCGCTGAGGCACTAAAGTATGGCGGAGAAGCCCTATAGGCATGAATGCATGACCTCATCTCTCTTATCTGGAAGGAGGAGAGCATGCCTTGAGATCTTAGAGATGCCATAATCGTGGCCATCTTCAAAAAAGGGGACAAGTCTGACTGTGGCAACGACAGAGGAATCTCCCTGCTGTTGGCCACTGGGAAAATCATTGCAAGAATCCTCCTGAAGAGCTTCTCCCAGAGTCACAATACAGATTCTGTCCATTAAGGGGTACAGTGGACATGATCTTCACCGCGCGACAATTCCAAGAGAAATGCAGGGAACTGCACCAACCTTTGTACATGGCCTTCTTTGACCTCACAATGGCCTTTGACACTGTCAACTGTGAGGGACTATGGAGAGTCCTCCTCCATTTCGGCTGCCCCCAAAAGGTTGTCACCATCCTCTACCTGCTCCATGACGACATGCAGGTCATGATCCTGATCAACGGATCCACCACAGACCCGATCCACATCTGAACCCCCGGGGTCAAGCAGGGCTGCGTCATTGCGCCAACACTCTTTTCGATCTTCCTTGCTGCAATGCTCCATCTCTCTCTCAACAAGCTCCCCACTGGAGTGGAACTACACTATCGAACCAATGGGAACCTATTCAACCTTCATCGCCTCCAGGCTAGATCCAAGACCGTCCCATCCTCTGTCATCAAACTACAGGACGCGGATGATGCTTGCGTCTGCTCACATTCAGAGGCCGAACCCCAAGCAATTGACAACATCTTCACCGAAGCATACGAAAGCATGGGCCTTACACTAAACATCCGTAAGTCAAAGGTCCTCCATCAACCTGACCCCGCCACACAGCACTGCCCCCCGGTCATCAAAATCCATGGCACGGCCTTGGACAACGAGGACCATTTTCCATACCTCGGTAGCCTACTATCAGCAAGGGCAGACATTGATGACGAGGTCCAACACTGCCTCCAATGTGCCAACGCAGCATTCGGTCGCCTGAGGAAGAGAGTGTTTGAAGACCAGGACCTCAAATCTAGCACCAAGCTTATGATCTACAGGGCTGTAGTGGTACCCGCCCTCCTGTATGGCTCAGAGACATGGACCATATACAGTAGACACCTCAAAACGCTGGAGAAGTACCACCAGCGCTGCCTCCACAAGATCCTGCAAATCCACTGGGAGGATAGACGCACCAACATCAGTGTTCTTGCTCAGGCCAACATCCCCAGCATCGAAGCACTGACCACACTCAACCAGCTCCGTTGGGCAAGCCACATTGTCCGCATGCCCGACACAAGACTCCCAAAGCAAGCGCTCTACTCAGAACTCCTACCTGGCAAGCGGGCCCCAGGTGGGCAGAGGAAATATTTCCAGGATACCTCAAAGCCTCCTTGATAAAGTGCAACATCCCCACCGGCACCTGGGAATCCCTGGCCCAAGACCACCCAAAGTGGAGGAAGAGTATCCGGGAGGGCGTTGAGCACCTCGAGTCTCATCGCCCTGGGCTTGCAGAAATCAAACACAGACAGCAGAAGGAGCGTGTAGCAAACCAAACTCCCCACCCACCCCTTCCTTCAACCACCATCTGTCCCACCTGTGACAGAGACTGTGATGCCCGTATTGGACTGTACAGTCACCTGAGAACTCACTTTTAGAATGAAAGCAAGTTTTCCTCGATTTTGAGGGACTGCCTATGATGATGATGATATCAGTAAAAAGAAAATTATTAAAAGTGAAGTGCACCCCTGAGAGGAGAGGATTGTCAATCTGTAGAGGTTAATCAAATAATGTCAGAGATATTTAATATGTATTTCAGTCTTTACTAAAGAGAAGATATCAGAGAGGATGTGAATCTTGAAGTGGCTGAGAGGGATATGGTGGTGGTTAAAAGGACATTATTGGAAAAGTTAGTTAAACGAAAAAATGACAGAATTCCAGGACCTAATGGGATGCACCATAGGATCCTGAAGAAGATGAAGGAGTACATTGCAGAATTGCGAGATTATATTTCAGCTCTCTATTGAGTGTGGATTTGTGCCAGAAGACTGGAGAGTGTCCAATGTAGTAGTCATTGTTAATAAGAGAGAGAGCTAATCCAGGTAGGGAATATTTTAGAGTCTTTAATTCATTATATAATTACCACAAATCTAGATCTAAAGAAAATAATCAATAAATCTAGCTGACACTTCTCAAAGCATTTTAGGAGTGAATGTAGTTCCAGCACCATCTGCTGGAATGTAGCTGAACTTTACAAGTGTTTGGTGTCAAATTTTAAAAATCTCATAATACTCCAGTGAAGGTCCTTGGGACGTTTCACGATGTTAAAGGTGTTATATAAATACAAATTGTTGTTGTTGTAGTAGTATGAAGATCAACACTAAGAAGAGTAGCACGCATTAATAATCCACTGCTAACATAGAGTGCTTTCCGGGGGCACTGGAAATTACGGAGCAGAAGACAGAGGATTAAGTGGGGGAAGACAGAGAAGTCTGAATGGAGAGGTTGTTGATCGGCATTGGAAGGAAGAAAAACCTGTAGCAAGGCAAAGAGGTTTTGGGGAGAATTCCAAAGGATAGGGTTTAGTGGCTGAAAGTTTTGGAGAAATATGTTAATTTAGAATCAGAGAAGTGGAGGGTGTGAATGGGACATATAGCTGAAGAAAGAGGATCAAGAATGTGGAGGAACTTGAAGGACCTTAAAGTTGACATGATGAAGACCGCGAATCAGTGAAGCTTGGTAAGGAGAGGGTCCACGTGTGAGAGAGGACTCAGGCTGCAAAGTCTTGGACTAACTGAAGATTATGAAGGGTGAAGGAACAGAGGCCATTGAGAAAAACCTTCAGAAATTAAACCCTGATATTCTGTCAGGTAAATGTGCTGGCTCTGTGATCAGCAGGATCCAGTGGTGCAGCACAAAGAGTCACATTTGTGCCTTTGTTTCTTGCTTTGAGCAAGTGACAACACTCACCAAATACATTTACCACCATAGTCCCATGGAACTGATCAATCCACAGTAGATATTGCACCTGATACAGGTTCCATGAATAGAGAAACTACTTATGGTTCATTGCAATGTATTTTTTTTTAAACTTTAGTTTGATAAAGTACTGTGGTAAACATCTTCCACAATGATTTTGTTTACATAACTTTAGTTTTTCTTTTATTGTAAAGAATTAACAGATTATTCATTATGTTCTTGTTTCCTCTCTTGAAGTAGTGACTCATTCTCATGTATAGTTCTTTAAGTGCTGGCCATCCTCTTCTATTTCACTCAAGTTGGCACAATTTATGTGTGTGCACAGATAGTGATGCCAGCAGAGTATTTGTCATAAGTCATTGTGGTGCTAAAACTGATTCCTAATGGTGAGGCCATTGATTTGGTATCTCCACAATCTGGTGAGGTCTGCCATGTGCGCTCTGAAACATTGGCCCTATAGCAGTAATTCAACCAAGGAGGTGGCCCAATATGGCAGGACTCATGCAAGACCAGTATGCCAGAGGACCAGTGTGCCAGACTATCACAGTCTGCTGTGTAGGAACAGTGATCCAAAAATTGGAGCCTTCAAGATTGGGTGGGGAAATGCTCTTAAATATGCCTTAAATGTGCCTTAAAAAGTAGTTTTAGCTTGAAAGTTCAAGACACCAAGTCGAGTTCAGCTGCTGAACTGAATGCTAGGAAATAGCTTTCAGCTGGCACAAGTACTCAGCTAGTTCAGACCATCACACAGGCTTTTAGACATGGGGCTGAAATTGCCCTCTGCCCCGTTTGGTGCAGTAATTCGAATTAGATGATGATTTACCGCCTGAACCAATGGGGCGGGGAACTAAGCGATTTTGGGCACTTTTGACTGCAAAAATGAACGGGGCAGTGTTGGGGGCGGAAATGGCCTCTGTGTAGCGGTGTAGGGGCGGGATCACCGACTAAGGACCCAATTTCACCTGACTTGCATTAATTCATCATGAGGTAACTTCTCCCTGGCCTTCTTAAAGGGCAGGTCTTTCAGGTAGGTACTGGTCATTCTGATCAGAGTGTTTGTTGTTTCTCAACAATGTAACATGGCAAGTCAGAGAGGTAGCAGGAGGGTAAATACATTCACAGATGTACAAAATGAGATGCTGCTGCAAGCTGTGGAGGGAAGGAGGTGCCTCCTATTTCCAGAGTCTGGCAGGCCCTCTCAGCAGGTCTTCAATGATGCTTGGGCAGAGGTGGCTGCAGAGGTGTCGGCAACCTCAGTACTGGACCGGACGGGCATTCAGTGCAGGAAAAGGTTCAACGACTGTAAGCATTGGCATAGGCCCCAGGAAGATATTAAAGGATATTGGACAAAGTGCTTACGTCAGAAGGTTTTTATTAAAGAACATGCTGGACACTGTACTGTTTCCCAAAGATTGAAAAATTTGGACAGATTGTGTTTTATTGTTTGCTGAAAAGAAGAGAGCAGCCTGTTTGTGTTAATGTCTGGAGCAGGCTGAGGTCTCTGGGCAACAATGGCCAGGAGCGAAAACTCATCCCAGGCGATTGGCAGGATTGTTCAGTAATGGGAAACCGCTTAACCCAAGATCGGGTGCGAAGCAGATACCCATCAACAGCTATTTACGCCATTACCTGGATGAGATAGCCCTGAAAGGTGGGAAGCCGAACAAAGAACTGCCATTAAGTCCCAGACCCAGTGGAAGCAGAAGCTATCAGGAACTATCAACAGAATCCACAAACATAAGATCTGGGATGATGGGCCATTCAGACAACGCCCCAGACAAAGGGAATACTCTATTTTGGCAGGAAGAAGCATGGACTGTAATGTATAAGAGAAGGCAGTTTGCTGCCATTTCTCTCTCTTCTCTCTTCGTTTCAAGAACTGTGCACTCCATCCGCGATGGAGAGGAAACCCACCAACGAGGGACCAACAACGTCGCTGCTCTACTTTCGGAAGGACCCTCGAGACCAGGACCTGAATGCTGCAGTGGTGGCACGGAATCAGAAGAGAAAGCTTTCCCCAAGGAAGAAGCAGTGAGTAAGCCAACGGATAATCTGCGTGTGCATTATCCAAGCCCACGCACCGTTAAAAGCACCGAATCGAGTGTGAGGGGGTGTTGTGTGTCCCAAACCAAGTCTTAGGGGTTTAGTGGGGAGATGCTGCGTGTGATTATAATGTGTGTAAGGTGGGATTTGTTGGATGAATCCAGTTATACCCTGTACATTACTGCAGTGTGTTGTTTTCTTCGTCGTCTTAATTTGCGACAGGGGCCTGTTAGGATGGGCCAGTTTTTGTACTGTTGTACTGTTTCATTTACGCTATAAGGTATTACTTTTACTGGTGTTTGTGTGTGTGTGTGTAACCGAATAAAGTATTACATGGTCGAGGCTGAAAGACCTGTCTCTGGTTCAGTTTTCTGTTCCCCCAAATAATTCCCGTGTCTAGAACCGTAGGCTGGGGTGATTCGAAACCACCAAGGCAAACCACCTACACCATCACTCGAGTGATGAAAGTGAGTACATGGTCTCCCTGTTATTGATCTTCACTCTCTGAGCCTCTCCTATTCTAATTCTTATTTACCTGCTTCTGTTTCCAGTTAGCAAAGCAGCATTTCAGTGGTGAGTCATCTATATGTCATGTGTGCATACTCACAGTTGAGGGCCCCCTTCATTTATGCCTTACACTTGCACCTAATGATTTCCAGATGCCTAACTGGACTGTTACTCACCAACACTTCTTTGCTTTGTAGGCCAAGATGGCACATAACCGCAGGGAGCAGCAGAGGACTGGGGATGGAGAGGTCGACCTCCAGCAGTTGACCGATGTTGAGGAAAGGGTATTTGGCCCACAGGTTGCCTGCCCAGTGGCCAGTGGCACCGTGGATCCTGCTGGGGGCAGTATTGGTATGTCAAGGCCTTCCTTTAATGCCATCTGTCTGTAACTGTTCAAATGCCGATCAGTAACATGGTCAGCAATGTTTGCAACTTGGTTGTTGCATGGTCCACCCCTCTCCCTCATCATCACACCACTCTTGTCCCATTTATGCTTGCAGATCATGCCCCGGAGATGGACCAGCATGAGCCTCAGCCCCCTGAGCCAAGTGACAACAGTGACGAAATGTGGGAGGAGGCGGATGCCAAGGGAGAGACAGCTCCAAGCACTGATTCTTACACTGCACCTGGTGGCTGTCATTGAGAGTCATTGTCGGCTTTCTGTGCAGGAGTGGTGGGGTTGTGAAGGGAAGTCAGGATCCAGGTGCACAGTGCCTTCTTGTCTCCTAGGAGTTATCTACCACCTTCATTTGGTGGCTGAAACAGACCTGACCTGGCCCGCTGCAGGATGAAGGCATCGTGGCTGCTGCCAGGATACCAGACACCAATAGCCATGATTTGGTGCTTGTGGTCACAAACCAACTGGACATTGAGTGAGTGGAATCCATTGCGGTTTCTGAACATCTCCAGATTGTCTGCGGTGCCCTCAATGCCACGTGGGTGCAGTTTATGGCACCCTGAACACTGGGGAAGGCCGCTATCATGAAGAAGCCTGTGGAATGCTCGAACTGCTTCTCTCTGGTTTTTGGAAAGGAGATGTAGTCCTGTAGGGGTTGGTCTCGGGGGTCACGTTCACCTCTGACCTTCTGAGAGGCTCGAATAGCTTCCACTCCCTGGGTTCGAGACTTTGGATTTATTTGGGGATGTGACAAAATGCAAGAGACAACTGGTTTTGATGGTAAGAACTTCGATTTTATTAAGGACAAGAAAGTACAATGTCAAAGCTGGCAATCACTAGAATAAAGAACACTTTATCACACGTTCAAAAGGGGTTACAGAAAACAATACACCTCCCACCTCCCAATGCCTAACTCTGACTAGGTTGAACTCCAGGGCAAACAAGGATTATGGTCATCAATCCTTTTTATCGTGAGTTGGCGGTGGTTCGCAATTTCGGGGTTTGCTGGACTCTGTCGGTCCAGCTTGCCGTAGTCCGAACGTCGTGGAAGACTTCTTACTGCGCAGTCTTTAGTTGGGTGGTGTCCGCTGATGCGATAGGGCGTGTATTGGACTTATGGGGTGAGTACCCACTTTCTTCCGTCATCAGTAGGTTTTAAAGTCTATTTAGGTAATATTTCACCTGTTGGTAGCTAGGAACAGATTGTAGAGTGGAAACGTTCGAATCTTCGGTTTCTTCTTGAGGAGTTTTATTTTTGGAATTTGTCGATCGCGGTGGTTTCGATGTTACCACGTTGGCTATGGTCAGTTGCTGCCGCGATGGCGATGTGCGAAGTTACTGGGAACTGCTTTTCTCTGCCTTGATGATATTCTTCCTTCTTCTTCGATAGCAGAGCAGTATGGCCCAGGAGTGTCGCCGAGGCTGAAGATGTTAGTGCTCATAAGAGTTGCATAGAAAGCTGTGTAGCAAGCTCTCTGGAATGCTCGTTAAGGCTGCTGCGGTGGTCTTCACACTTTCTCCCTTCTTTCTCTCTCCTCACTCATTAAAACTAGGGCCCCAGTTATACTTTGGGAGTCGTTCTAATCTGCACGCCAAATCAGCCCCAGAGTAACAAAATTTGCAGATGACACAAAGATTAGTGGGAAAGCAGGTTGTGTAGAGGACACAGAGAGGCTGCAAAGAGATTTAGATAGGTTAAGCAAATGGGCTAAGGTTTGGCAGAAGGAATACAATGTCGGAAAGTGTGAGGTCATCCACCTTGGGAAAAAAAACACAGTAAAAGAGAATATTATTTGAATGGGGCGAAATTATAACATGCTGCGGTGCAGAGGGACCTGGGGGTCATTGTGCATGATTCCCAAAAAGTTAGTTTGCAGGTGCAGCAGATAATCAGGAAGGCGAATGGAATGTTGGCCTTCATTGCGAGAGGGATGGAGTACAAAAGCAGGGAGGTCCTTCTGCAACTGTAAAGGTATTGGTGAGGCCACACCTGGAGTACTGCGTGCAGTTTTGGTCACCTTACTTAAGGAAGGATATACTAGCTTTGGAGGGGGTACAGAGACGATTCACTAGGCTGATTCCGGAGATGAGGGGATTACCTTATGATGATAGATTGAGTAGACTGGGTCTTTACTCGTTGGAGTTCAGAAGGATGAGGGGTGATCTTATAGAAACATTTAAAATAATGAAAGGGATAGACAAGATAGAGGCAGAGAGGTTGTTTCCACTGGTCGGGGAGACTAGAACTAGGGGACACAGCCTCAAAATACGGGGGAGCCAATTTAAAACCGAGTTGAGAAGGAATTTCTTCTCCCAGAGGGTTGTGAATCTGTGGAATTCTCTGCCCAAGGAAGCAGTTGAGGCTAGCTCATTGAATGTATTCAAGTCACAGATCGATTGATTTTTAACCAATAAGGGAATTAAGGGTTATGGGGAGCGGGCGGGTAAGTGGAGCTGAGTCCACGGCCAGATCAGCCATGATCTTGTTGAATGGCGGAGAAGGCTCGAGGGGCTAGATGGCCTACTCCTGTTCCTAATTCTTATGTTCTTATGTTCTTATGTATTCTTTGTCTTAATTTTGGCGGGCTTGATATTTCTTTGTCATATTTTGGTGGGCCCATTAATGGTGATCTGTCTCGGATGTGTCGATCTTTCGAATTTGTTTCCTGATCGTGAAAAATTAGCCTTGGTATTTGCAATGTCTGCCTAGGCCTGGGTTTTCCATGTGGGCTGGATGGGCCATTATCATTATGTATACGCTGGATGGGTTTCCTGCTCAGAGTGATGGCTGGCTATCTCTGGGTTGATTGTTGCTATGTTAATGTCTCCCGGGGAGAAGGGTTTTCGAGTTTACACAATACCCCAAACAATTTGTTTAGCTTCAATTCCCCAGACAGCTTCAATACCCAAAACTGGTTTCCTTGAAGGATAGTTATCCTTCAGTTTTCAGTCCTTTCCACACGGACCCAATCTGCCTTGTAAAATCCCAAATTCGATTAAAACTCATCGATTCTTCCATGTGCACTTTTGGATCCCAAACTTTCTGGCTGATAGTTCCAAATTGAATTTCCTTTACAATGAATCCAAACACTGGGGGGGTTTTCCCATGAATTTTACAATCTTACAGTTCCTCACCCTCTTGTACAGAGCATCAGTGATCTGACGGATGGAGCAATATGCGGCATATTGTGAGAGGTTGGAGATATCTGCTGTGGCTCATTAGAAAGATCCAGTGGCATAGAAATTCAGGGCGATGGTGACCTTTGATGCCACTGATATAGCCGTCCTCACCCTTGTTTCAGGCTGCAGGTCTGGCTGGAGGAGATGGCACAGCTCCATCACCATGTCTTTTCTGAATCACAGTCTCCGCAGACACTGGTCATCATTGAGGTCCATGCAGGAGAACTGTTGTCGGAAGACCCTTGGACAATAGGGCCTTCTGCCACCACTTCCATGACTGCGTCTTCCTCTGCCACCTTCCTCATCCCCTTCTTCATCCGGGTCATGCTGCTCCTGACCTTCTGCATCCTGGTGCTGGTAAACATCTGGCTGTTGCTGATGCTGACTTCTCCTCTCTATGTCCCTCTCCCTCTGGCTATGGATGTCGGCGACCATGACCCTCTTCCTCGCTGCATGCCCTTCTTCACATCCTTCCCACGTCCTTCTCTAGGTACAGGTATATAGTCATCTCCATAGTTGATCGGCCATTTTGCTGTCCCATCCTATGTGGGTCCCTGTCCCGCTGCCTCTGCATCTGTAGTTGGCGGCGCCGCTCTCTTCTGTGAACCACCCTGCCCTGCACAATGTGGTAGAGGCGGTCCACTTCCAGGACTGACCCCATTATTTGCAAGCAGTGGCCTACTCTGCCAATGCTAGCTCTTGGAGCAAGGTTCGGTATTGCAGGTTGTGCAAAGTGAGGCCAAGTAATCGTTGAAGCCCGATTTAGAGGATAAACATTCAAAGCATCAACACTCAATAACAATTTGGCTGACAACAATGGTGCAAGCCATAGCGCTGGTGGTTTCGAATGCAGATTGTACACCGACAAAAAAACCTATCGCTGGCACCGACATGCGTTGATCGACTATTTGAGCGCAATGTCGCTTCTGTGGCGGGAACCAGGGGTTGTGCACTATGATGACATCATTATCGCTGAATGCACAGGAGCAAAGTGGATGTGGTGGGAGCATGGTGGTCACCTTCCCCTCCTCAAAAATCATGAGGGCAATGCTCCAAACGTCGGGTCTGCCCCGCCTGGGGGGGAAACTAATTTCCACCCCGTAACTGCTCTATAAAAAAGGGGCAATTTCAGTCCCATGGTGTTTCCTGGATAATTTTCTAAACTAAAGACCATAAACTAATTAAAGCCATAAAACCACTAATTCAATTGCTCCAGGAAAATTGATGTTTCTGCTACAGGTATCTCTTAACAGGTATTAGAAGCCATTATCCTGAATTCAAACCACATGTTAACACCGAATAGAACATAAATATGTCGGGGCCGAAATTGTTCCTTTCATTAAGATTCGTGACCACCTCTATGAGGTGCTCATGGGTTCGTAAGGACTCACCGTTCGCTTGGCGCGGAGGGACTGCCATTTTTAAAATTGGCCTCCTTTATTTTTCGAGCGGGGTACAGGATAGCCCCAGTAGTGTTCCCAACCCGTTGGGCACGCGCCGACCCCTTACCGACCAGTGGCAAACCCCTTTCTATTCCGCATGGGAAATAGCCCCATGGGAAATTGCCCCTCTGGAGCTTCTTGTGGCAGGGCGGCGCGACCGCCCTTAAAGGGGAGGGCGCAATGACGCAACTGCCATTTGATTTAATTGTTGGCCAACTGCCAGGTCGGCCCGACAATGGTGGCCACGGGTTCGGCCAGGCCGCCAACAGGCAGCCCGGCACCCCCTTTTGGGGGCCAAAACCCTCTCTGGTGGCCCAGTGTTTACCACTAAAGTGGCTGCAGAGTTTGCCGCGGCCCTCCCCTTTAACTGAAGGGGAGGGACGCTGACATCATCAGCGTGGTGCTGATGACTCGGAGCGACAGCTATTCCAAGCCGCCCGCACTTTCATCCCACTAACGTCACCATGCCCTGCTACCAAAAAAATAAATAAAGAGCTGAATTTCACCGGATTCTCCGCCCCAATGAAAACACTTAAAAACGATGAGTACACCCTGTTTAGGACGGAGGGCAATTTTGGCACCGTTACCTCGTCCCATTTTTGTGAAATGAAATTTGTGGGAATGCAGTTTAGTGGTGGGGTTCATAAAAACCACAGCCACAAAATCTGTCCAGCTAGGGGAAAAAACCATGCTCCAGGGACTCACTCTCAGCTTTAGGACTCCACATTGATCAGGCTTTATTGGCAGAGGTGGGCTTGACCTTCTGGAACCAGTGTCAGCCTGATTGTTTAAGGGAGACCACACTTTAAAATTAAAATATACAATAGAGGTTTCTGTACCTCTCAAGTTGATCAGTGTTAGACAATTGGCAGTTGGTAGTAGTTAACAGTCTAAAGTAATTTTTTTTATCGCGAGAACAAGCTGTCTCTCTTTGTCTTTGCCACCAGTCTTTCTCCCATGACATGGATCCAGTGCCGGAAGAAGTTTAATGACCTCACACGAGGTGGGACGGCCTCTCGTGGGAGCAAAAAGCCTGGCAGACGGTGTTGAGCATGCTTTCAGAAAGCATTTAAACTAATTCAGAATGGGGATAGTGCAGATCAGTTCAAAGTTAGGCTTACTGCACGTGATAACAACATAGATGCTAAGCATGATGTACCAGGTAGGAAGCAAATAAGAATTAATAACTTTAAGAAATTAGATGGGAGACCTTTAAATTTCTTTTAGGAAAATGCAAAGAGTGTTAGACGCAAATTGTTAGCATTGCAATCCTATGCTATGTTGGAGAATTTAGACGTAGTTTGTATTTCTGAGACATGGCTAGATGACAATGATGGCACAGAAATTCACCTTAAGGGCTACAAGGGTTTCAGAAAGGATAGGGTAGGTCAAAGGAGAGGTGGGGTTGCTATTTTTATCAGTGAGTATCTAATAGTTAGAGCGAGACTTGATATTGCCTCATCTGGTACAGCTGAAGCTATTTGGGTTCAAGTGGACCAAGTTCAAAGGCAGAGATTAATTATCGGTAACTGTTATAGACCCCCGGGTCAGACACTTGATGAGTTATTATGGAAACAGATCACTGATGCTTTTAATATAAAATACCACCTTTGTTTGGTGGGTGATTTTCATTTTCCTGGCATTCAGTGGCATGGTGGTTTACCTGCTGTTGAGTTGAGAAGTGGAGCTGAAAAATGTATTGAAAATATACAAGACTGTTTCCTGACTCAACATGTTAATGAAGTAACGAGGGATAATCATATATTGGTTCTGATGGTTAGTAGTGAGCCTGACCTCATATCAGGCTTCTATGTGGGGGAACATCTGGGCAACAGTGATCACAACATTATACGGTTCCAATTGGTGAGTAGAACTATAGTTACTGAGAACCTGCAACTTGTACCAGATTTCGGAAGGGCAAACTTCTCCAAAATGGCAGATGATTTGGAACAGGTAAATTGGCTAACCCTCCTCGGTGGTGATGCGACCGATGTTAATATAAATGGAAAGTTTTTAAGAATAAAATTAAAATGTGGAAAACAAACATGTACCCAAAATCAAAAGACGGAAATGTGGTAACAAAAAGCCAAGGTGGCTGACTGGCTATGTACAAAGACAAATAAAATGCAAACAGAAATGTTTCTCTAAATTAAAGAAATTTAACACTCAAATAAATAGGGTTGAATAAGATGATCAACTGAAGAAAACTAAGGAACATAAGAACGTAAGAAATAGAAGCAGGAGTCGGCCATTTGGCCCCTCAAGCCTGCTCCACCATTTGGTAAGATCATGGCTGATCAATGCTGCTATTAGATCAGTAAAAAGGCAAATGGAAAAAAGGATTGTAGACAACTGTGGTAGGAATGGGAAGAGCTTTTTTAGTTATGTGTAGAGTCAGAGAATTATCAAAGACTGTATTGGGCCACTGAAGGGTGATCAAGAACAGGTTACAAATGACTCACTGAGTATGGAGGAAATATTAAATGAGTACTTTGCATCAGTATTCACCCTTGAAGATGATGCTCAAATATTAGAATTTAATAATACTCATTTTATCAGTAACATTAACATAGACAAGCATATTATTTTAGAAAGAATTATGAATTTAAAAATAGATAGAGCAGCGGGGCCTGATGATATTCATTCGAGGGTCCTCCGGGAGACGGGTCATGTGCTGTGTGAGCCCTTGGCCTGTATTTTTAATAGCTCACTGCACTCTGGAATGGTTTCTACAGATCGGAAAGAGGCTAATGTAGTCCCCTTTTTTAAAAAAGGTGACAAGGCAGATCAGGGTAACTATAGGCCCATCAGTTTAACATCAGTAATAGGTAAGATGCTTGAAAGAATCATAAGGGATGCAATATATGAATACTTTGATAGGGAGGGACATATTAGGGACACCCAACATGGCTTCATAAAAAAGAGATCATGTCTCTCAAATCTAATTGTATTTTTTGAAGAAGTTACAAAGTTGGTGGATGACGGAAGCGCAGTGACATTGTCTACTTAGATTTCCAAAAAGCTTTCGACAAGGTACCACACAAGAGGCTTCTCTACGAGATCGGAGCCTCTGGTATTAGTGGAAATATATTGAACTAGATGCAGAACTGGCTGGCACGACGCAGGCAAAGAGTAGTAATAGATGGATTTGATCTGTTTGAAGACCGGTCACCAGTGGTGTCCTGCAGGGATCAGTGTTGGGACCGCTACTTTTTACTATTTTTATTAATGATCTGGATTCGGGGCTTGGCGTCACAATTTGCAAATTTGCAGATGATACCACGATCTGTGCAACTGGTTGAATTGTAGAAGAGGCTCGTCTGATTCAGGCAGATCTTAATGTGTTGGGAGACTGGGATCATGACTGGAAAATTATTTTAACTTAGATAATGCAGTGTTATACATGTAAGCAGGGCAAATGCTCAACAATCATGCACCCTCGAGAGAAAGGCAATAAAGATGGTGGAGATAGAAAGAGATTTGGGCGTTCTAGTGCACACATCCTTAAAGGTACACGAGCAATGCCATACAGCGACACTAGAGCAAATAGGGTGTTGGGGTATATCCGTTATGTATGTATCCTCTATGCAACACCACTGCAATACTGTATATACTTAAGCAATGCACACCTTGACCACAGGGGGTGAACTAGTAGGAGACACTCCTTACCTGGTCATCCAGGTATATAAAGGGAGGTCCCACGCAGGGTAATTACTTCTTGGTCCTGTGAATAAAGGTTCAGGTCATAGAGTGACTTTGTCCATAGAATGTGCCTCATGTGGATTTTGTGCCATTGAGTAAGGACTTTACATTGGCGACGAGAAACGGGAATCAATGACCCACGTGAATGGCCACCGGTAGCACAAAGGAATGGTACTGTGTTGGTGAGGACTGGGATGATTTCATTGAGACGCTCCAGCAAAGCTTTGTCACGAAAGAATAACTGGGAGATGCAGCGGCCGACAAGCGAAGGGCACATCTGCTGACCAGCTGCGGACCTAAGACTTACACGCTCATGAAGGACCTACTAGCACCCGAAAAGACGGCGGACAAAACCTTTGAAAAACTCAGCAAACTAATCAGTGAGCACCTCAAACCGGCGAGCAGCGTACACATGGCCCGACACAGATTCTATACCCACCGACGTCGTGAAGGACAGAGCATACCGGACTTTGTTGTGGACCTCCGGCATTTGGCCAGCCTCTGTAAATTCACAGATGTTAAGGGTTTCTTTATTGAGGGCATCGGTCATGCGGGGATTTTCTGAAAGTTAATTGAGATCAAGGATTTGACTTTGGAAGCGGCGGCGTTGATGGCTCAGACTTTCATGGTGGGGGAGGAGGAAACCAAAATAATATACGCGCGCAATTCTGCCTCCAACGCGGCGGGGGATCAGGGAGTCAATATCATAAACATAACTCAGAACCCTGCAGGCAGGCAAGGGCAGTTCGACACACCCAGGCAGCAATAGACCCCAGAGCAGGTTTTCAACAGATACAATGGCAGGCTGAACGGAAATTTATGCCATCACAGTGGACAATGCGGTCCCGGAGGGGGCCATTGACACCCACTATCAGGGTACTCAAGGGCAGTCAAAGAGGTAATCAGCTAGGAATACCGGGTCATAGCTCCTTTGTTCACAACAATGGGAACCTCAGCTCATGCTGGAGGTGTGGGGGCAAACACTCAGCCAGGACTTGCAGATTTCAACAATTTGTCTGCAGAAATTGCAACCTCAGTGGCCATTTAGCTCGAATGTGCAGGAAGCCTGTAACCAGGCTAATTTACGAGGCGGATGGACCAGAAGAGGGGCCTGTGATGCAGGATGACCCTTGGGGCAAATCAATGGACGCTGAAGTTCAGCGGGTTCATGTGGCAAGGAAGTGGCACAGAAATTGGCCAAAAATAGCAGCGAACCCGGGGACTGGGAGAAATTTAGAACTCAGCAGAGGAGGACAAAGGGTTTTATTAGGGCAAGGAAAATAGAGTACGAGAGGAAACTTGCAGGGAACATTAAGACGGACTGCAAAAGCTTCTATAGATATGTAAAGAGAAAAAGGTTAGTAAAGACAAACGTAGTCCCCAGCAGTCAGAATCAGGGGAAGTCATAATGGGGAACATTCAGGAAGGATAGAATAAAAGGAAAAGGAGGTGGGGTAGCATTGCTGGTTAAAGAGGAGATTAATGCAATAGTTAGGAAAGACATTAGCTTGGATGATATGGAATCTATATGGGTTGAGCTGCAGAACACCAAAGGGCAAAAAACGTTAGTGGGAGTTGTGTACAAACCTCCAAACAGTAGTAGTGATGTTGGGGAGGGCATCAAACAGGAAATTAGGGGTGCATGCAATAAAGGTGCAGCAGTTATAATGGGTGACTTTAATATGCACATAGATTGGGCTAGCCAAACTGGAAGCAATACGGTGGAGGAGGATTTCCTGGAGTGCATAAGGGATGGTTTTCTAGACCAATATGTCAAGGAACCAACTAGGGGGGAGGCCATCTTAGACTGGGTGTCGTGTAATGAGAGAGGATTAATTAGCAATCTCATGTGCGAGGCCCCTTGGGGAAGAGTGACTATAATATGGTGGAATTCTGCATTAGGATGGAGAATGAAACAGTTAATTCAGAGACCATGGTCCAGAACTTAAAGAAGGGTAACTTTGAAGGTATGAGGCGTGAATTGGCTTGGATAGATTGGCGAATTATACTTAAGGGGTTGACTGTGGATGGGTAATGGCAGACATTTAGAGACCGCATGGATGAACTACAACAATTGTACATTCCTGTCTCGCGTAAAAATAAAAAAGGGAAGGTGGCTCAACCATGGCTATCAAGGGAAATCAGGGATAGTATTAAAGCCAAGGAAGTGGCATACAAATTGGCCAGAAATAGCAGCGAACCCGGGGACTGGGAGAAATTTAGAACTCAGCAGAGGAGGACAAAGGGTTTGATTAGGGCAGGGAAAATGGAGTACGAGAAGAAGCTTGCAGGGAACATTAAGGCGGATTGCAAAAGTTTCTATAGATATGTAAAGAGAAAAAGGTTAGTAAAGACAAACGTAGGTCCCCTGCAGTCAGAATCAGGGGACGTCATAACGGGGAACAAAGAAATGGCAGACCAATTGAACAAGTACTTTGGTTCGGTATTCACTAAGGAGGACACCAACAACCTTCCGGATATAAAAGGGGTCAGAGGGTCTAGTAAGGAGGAGGAACTGAGGGAAATCTTTATTAGTCGGGAAATTGTGTTGGAGAAATTGATGCGATTGAAGGCTGATAAATCCCCTGGGCCTGATGGACTGCATCCCAGAGTACTTAAGGAGGTGGCCTTAGAAATAGCGGATGCATTGACAGTCATTTTCCAACATTCCAAAGGGCCATATCGAACTCCCTCTTGAATATATCCCATGAACTGACATCAACAACTCTCTGCAGTAGGGAATTCCACAGGTTAACAACTCTCTGAGTGAAGAAGTTCTCCACATCTCAGTCCTAAATGGCTTACTCCTTATCCTTAGACTGTGTCCCCTGTCTCTGGACTTCCCCAACATTGGGAAAATTCTTCCTGCATCTAACCTGTTCAGTCCAATCAGAATTTTATATGCTTCTATGACATCCCCTCTCATCCTTCTAAACTCCAGTGAATACAAGCCCAGTCGATCCAGTGTCTACTCATACGTCAGTCCAGCGATCCTGGGAATCAGTCTGGTGAACCTTCGCTGCACTCCCTCAATAGCAAGAACGTCCTTCCTCAGATTAGGAGACCAAAACTGAACATAATATTCCAGGTGGAGGGTCAGAGGGTCTCGTCAGAAGGAGGAACTGAGGGAAATCCTTATTAGTCAGGAAATTGTGTTGGGGAAATTGATGGGATTGAAGGCCGATAAATCCCCAGGGCCTGATGGTACTTAAGGAGGTGGCCCTGGAAATAGCGGATGCATTGACAGTCATTTTCCAACATTCCATAGACTCTGGATCAGTTCCTATGGAGCGGAAGGTAGCCAATGTAACCCCACTTTTTAAAAAAGGAGGGAGAGAGAAAACAGGGAATTATAGACCGGTCAGCCTGACATCGGTAGTGGGTAAAATGATGGAATCAATTATTAAGGATGTTATAGCAGCGCACTTGAAAAGACGTGACATGATAGGTCCAAGTCAACATGGATTTGTGAAAGGGAAATCATGCTTGACAAATCTTCTGGAATTTTTTGAGGATGTTTCCAGTAGAGTGGACAAGGGAGAACCAGTTGATGTGGTGTATTTGGACTTTCAGAAGGCTTTCGACAAGGTCCCACACAAGAGATTAATGTGCAAAGTTAAAGCACATGGGATTGGGAGTAGTGTACTGACGTGGATTGAGAACTGGTTGGCAGACAGGAAGCAAAGAGTAGGAGTAAATGGGTACTTTTCAGAATGGCAGGCAGTGACTAATGTGGTACTGCAAGGTTCTGTGCTGGGGCCCCAGCTGTTTACATTGTACATTAATGATTTAGACAAGGGGATTAGTATCTCCAAATTTGTGGATGACACTAAGTTGGGTGGCAGTGTGAGCTGCGAGGAGGATGCTATGAGGCTGCAGAGTGACTTGGATAGGTTAGGTGAGTGGGCAAATGCATGGCAGATGAAGTATAATGTGGATAAATGTGAGGTTATCCACTTTGGTGGTAAAAACAGAGAGACAGACTATTATCTGAATGGTGACAGATTAGGAAAAGGGGAGGTGCAACGAGACCTGGGTGTCATGGTACATCAGTCATTGAAGGTTGGCATGCAGGTACAGCAGACGGTTAAGAAAGCAAATGGCATGTTGGCCTTCAGAGCGAGGGGATTTGAGTACAGGGGCAGGGAGGTGTTACAACAGTTGTACAGGGCCTTGGAGGCCACACCTGGAGTATTATGTACAGTTTTGGTTTCCTAACTTGAGGAAGGACATTCTTGCCATTGAGGGAGTGCAGCAAAGGTTCACCAGACTGATTCAAGGAATGGCAGGACTGACATATCAAGAAAGACTGGATCAACTGGGCTTGTATTCACGGGAGTTCCGAAGAATGAGAGGGGATTTCATGGAAACGTTTAAAATTCTGATTGGTTTAGACAGGTTAGATGCAGCAAGAATGTTCCCAATGTTGGGAAGTCCAGAACCAGGGGTCACAGTCTAAGGATAAGGGGTAAGCCATTTAGGACCGAGATGAGGAGAAACTTCTTCACCCAGAGAGTGGTGAACCTATGGAATTCTCTACCACAGAAAGTTGTTGAGGCCAATTCACTAAATATATTCAAAAAGGAGTTAGATGTAGTCCTTACTATTAGGGGGATCAAGGGGTATGGTGAGAAAGCAGGAATGGGGTACTGAAGTTGCATGTTCAGCCATGAACTCATTGAATGGCGGTGCAGGCTCGAAGGGCCGAATGGCCTACTCCTGCACCTATTTTCTGTGTTTCTATGTTCTAAACATTCACAGCTCATATACCAAAATGCCACCAATAATGATGAAGGTTTTATTAAACGGCATCCCTGTACACATGGAGCTGGACACTGGGGCCAGCCAGTCACTCATGAGCGTTCAACAATTCGAAAAGCTATGGCAGACAAAGCCAGTAGACCCAAACTAGAATGCATTGAGACACAACTACGGACGTATACCAAAGAAATCATTCCAGTACTTGGCAGTGCAATGTTGGCGGTCACACACAATGGATCAGTGAACCGGCTGCCGCTCTGGATTGTCCCGGGCAATGGTCCCGCACTGTTGGGAAGGAGCTGGTTAGCTGAGATGAACTGGAAATGGGGGGATGTGCACGCCATTTCATCCATGGAGCAAAGCTCATGCTCACAAGTCCTACAACAATTTGAGTCACTATTCCAACCTGGCGTCAGGACGTTCAAAGGTACCAAAGTGGTGATACGTATCACACCGACGCCAGACCAGTGCACCACAAAGTGAGAGCGGTGCCGTATGTGATGCGGGAGAAAATTGGAAGAGAGTTGGACCATTTGCTGAGAGAGGGCATCATCTCGCCCATTGAATTCAGCGACTGGGCGAGCCCCATTGTTCCCGTCCTAAAAGCGGATGTTTCTGTCAGGATCTGTGGTGAATACAAGGTTACTATCAATCGGGTGTCCCTACAAGACCAATACCCATTCCCGAGAGCAGAGGATCTTTTCGCCATGCTGGCAGGTGGCAAGCTGTTTACCAAGTTGCATCTCACTTCAGCCTACATGACCCAAGAACTGGCCGACGGATCTAAACTACTGACCACCATCACTGCACACAAGAAACTGTTCGTTTACAACAGGTGCCCGTTTGGCATTCGATCAGCGGCCACGATTTTTCAAAGAAACATGGAAAGCCTGCTTACATCCATTCCTGGAACAATCGTATTTCAGGACGACATCCTCATCATGGGTCGTGACACCGAGGAACACCTCCACAACCTGGAGGAGGTGCTACGCCGACTGGACCGGGTAGGCCTGCGACTCAGGAAATCCAAATGTGTGTTTTTGGCTCCTGAGGTTGAGTTCCTGGGCAGAAGGGTTTCTGCAGATGGAATTCGGTCCACCGAATCCAAAACAGAGGCGATTTGACGAGCGCCCAGGCCTGGCAACACATCGGAGTTGCGTTCATTTCTGGGACTCTTGAACTATTTCGGGAACTTTCTGCCGAACTTAAGCACGTTGTTGGAGCCGCTTCACGTGCTCCTGCGTAAGGGTTGTGATTGGTTTTGGGGGGACTGTCAAGAACGGGCTTTCAATTGGGCGCGGAACCTACTTTGTTCAAATAAGTTATTGACACTGTACGACCCCTGTAAGAAATTGGTTATGACATGTGATGCATCGTCCTATGGGGTCGGGTGTGTGTTGCAACAGAGTAATGCTGAGGGCCAACTACAACCTGTGGCTTATGTTTCCAGGTCGCTCTCTCAAGCAGAACAGGGATAAGGGATGGTTGAGAAGGAGGCACTCGTGTGTGTCGATGGTGTAAAAAAAAATGCATCTGTAAAGACTCCAAGCGCCTGGGCAGAAGAGAGCTCTGAAAAGAAGAAAGGATCCCACAAACGCTCAGCATCCTGGGGAGTGTGGGGCTCAAATGGCTTGAGGGTACTGTAATAGACAAAGAGGGGAACAGGGTCATCGTGGTTAAACTTAACAATGTGCAGATATGCCGTAAGCATCTGGACCAAGTAAAAAAAAGGTTCAGCGTAGACACTGAGGAACCCGAGGAAGATCATGAGATGGTGTTCACACCACCGCCAGTGAACGAGCAACAAGAACATTCAGCAGCATGCACAGTCCCGGCGGTCAGCCCGGACAGGCCGGAATCACCACAGGTGACAGACACTCACGCCAAGGCTCAACAACCAGAGCCCCAACTGCGGCGCTCCACGAGGGAGCGTATACCACCTGAAAGACTTAACCTATGATCCCAATAAAACTTTGGGGGAGAGGTGATGTCATGTATGTAACCTCTATGTAACACCACTGCAATACTGTATATACTTAAGCAATGCACACCTTGACCACAGGGGTTGAACTTGTGGGAGACACTCCTTACCTGGTCATCCAGGTATATAAAGGGAGGCCCCATGCAGGGTCATCACTTCTTGGTCCTGTGAATAAAGGTTCAGGTCATAGGAGTGACCTTGTCCATAGAACGTGCCTCATGTGGGTTTTGTGCCATTGAATAAGGACTTTGCAGTATCCATAGCACAATTGAGCATAAGAGCATCCTAGGGTCTTAAAAGAAGTAGCAGCAGGGATTGTGGATGCATTGGTTGTACTATCCTGGATTCTGGGGAGGTCCCAGCAGATTGGAAAACTGCAAATGTAATGCCCCATTTAAAAAAGGAGGCAGACAAAAAGCAGGAAACTATAGACCAGTTAGCCTAACATCTGGGTTGTGAAAATGTTGGAGCCCATTATTAAAGAAGCAGTAGTAGGACATTTGGAAAAGCAAAATTCAGTCAGGCAGAGTCAGCATGGATTTATGAAGGGGAAGTCATGTTTGACAAATTTGTTGGAATTCTTTGAGGATGTAACGAACAGGATGGATAGAGGGGTACCAGTGGATGTGGTAAAATTGGGAATTCCAGAAGGCATTTGACAAGGTGCCACATAAAAGATTACTGCACAAGATAAAAGTTCACAGGGTTGGGGGTATTAGTCAGGAAATGGTGTTAGGGAAATTGATGGGATTGAAGGCCGATAAATCCCTGGGGCCTGATAGTCTGCATCCTAAAATACTTAAGGAAGTGGCCCTAGAAATAATAGATGCATTGGTGGTCATTTTCAAACATTACATGGACTCTGGATCACTTCCTATGGATTGGAGGGTAGCTAATGTAACCCCACTTTTTAAAAAAGGAGGGAGAGAGTAAACAGGGAATTATAGACTGGTTAGCCTGACATCGGGAGTGGGGAAATACTGGAATCAATTATTAAAGATGTAATAGCAGTGCATTTGGAAAGCAGTGACATGATCTATCCAAGTCAGCATGGATTTATGAAAGGGAAATCATGTTTGACAAATTTTCTAGAATTTTTTGAGGATGTAACTAGTAGAGTGGATAAGGGAGAACCAGTAGATGTGGTGTATTTGGACTTTCAAAAGACTTTTGACAAGGTCCCACACAAGAGATTAGTGTTCAAAATTAAGGCACATGGGATTGGGGGCAATATATTGACGTGGATAGAGAACTGGTTGGCAGACAGAAAGCAAAGAGTGGGAATAAACGGGTCCTTTTCAGAATGGCAGACAGTGACTAGTGGGGTGCCGCAAGGTTCAGTTCTGGGTTCCCAGTTATTTACAATATATATTAATTATTTAGACGAAGGAATTGAATGTAATATTTCCAAGTTTGCAGATGACACTAAGCTGGATGGCAGTGTGTGTTGTGTCCTTACACACTACTATAAATTCACACGAGGCACATTCTGCAGACAAGGTCACTCTGTGACCCTAACCTCTATTCACAGGGCCAAGAAGTGATGACCCTGTGTAGGACCTCCCTTTATATACCTGATGACCAGGTGAGGAGTGTCTCCCACAAGTTCACCCTTTGTGGTCAAGGTGTTCATTTCTTAGGTGTATATAGTATGCAATGTTGTTACATGAAGGTTATAGTTACATGAAGGTTACATACATGACATCACCTCCCCCCAACATTTTATGGGTCAAAGATTAAGTCTTTCAGGGGATCGACACTCTCTCATGGAGCGCCGCAGTTGGGGCTCTGGTTGTTGAGCCATGGCATGCGTCTCTGTCACCTGTGGTGATTCCGGCTTGTCCGGGCTGGCCGCAGCGACTGTGCATGCTGCTGAATGTTCTTGTTGCTCGTTCGCTGGTGGTGGTGTGTGCAGCATCTCACGATCTTCCTCAGGTTCCTCAGTGTCTATGCTGAACCTTTATTTTACTTGGTCCAGATGCTTGCGGCATATCTGTCCATTGTTAAGTCTGACCACTATGACCCTATTCCCCTCTTTGTCAATTACAGTACCCTCAAGCCATTTGGGCCCCAAAGCATGATTAAAAACAAATCTTAATCGTCATCGATTTCTATACATCTCCCCTTCGAGTTACGGTCATGGCACTCATTTTGGGACTGCCGCTTGCCCTCAATAATGTCTGACAGGACTGGATGAATGAGGGACAGCCGAGTTTTAAGTGTACGTTTCATGAGTAGATCCGCAGGCGGGACTCCCATGAGTGAATGCGGTCGGGACCTAAAGGCCAGCAGGAGGTGCGATGGATGGCATTGAAGGGAGGGTCCTTAAATCCGGAGAAAGCCTTGTTTTATGATTTGGACTGCATGTTCCGCCTGGCCATTGGAGGCCGGCTTGAATGGTGCTGTCCTGACATGTTTGATGCCATTACCTGACATGAACTCCCGGAATTCATAGCTAGTGAAACACGGGCCCTTGTCACTAACCAGGATGTCCAGCAAGCCGTGGGTCGCAAAGACCGCATGCAGACTCTCCACAGTGGTGGATGTTGTGCACGAATTCAATATGATGCACTCAATCCATTTCGAGTATGCATCAACAACAATGAGGAACATTTTTACCATGAATGGGCCCGCGTAGTCTACGTGACTACGTGACCATGGCCTGGTGGGCCAGGGCCACGGGCTGAGTGGTGCCTCCCTGGGGGCATTGCCCAGCTGGGCACATGTCGTGCACCTGTGAACACAGTGTTCCAGGTCTGATTCAATTCCTGGCCACCATACATGTGACTGGACAATGGCTTTCAATAGTACAATGCCAGGGTGCTCGCTGTGGAGTTCCATGACGAATGCTTCCCTTCCCTTCTGGGGCATAACTACCTGGCTGCCCCATAGTAGGCAGTCGGCTTGGATGGAGAGCTCATCCATCCGTCTGTGAAACGGTCTGACCTCAGGGCATGCTCTGTGTGCGTGTGCCCAATCCCCAGTCAGGACACATTTCTTAATCAAGGATAGGAGGGGATCTTTGTTGGTCCGGATTTTGATCTGGCGGGCTGTGATAGGGGAGCCTGTGCTGTCAAAAGCATCGACAGCCATGACCATCTCAGCCCTTTGCTCCGCTGCCCCCTCAGTGGTGGCCAGTGGAAGCCTGCTGAGCGTGTCAGCGCAATTTTCGGTGCCTGGCCGGTGCCATATGGTGTAGTCATACGCAGCCAGCGTGAGAGTCCATCGCTGTATACAAGCTGACGCATTGGCATTGACAGCTTTGCTGTCTGACAACAGGGATGTTAATGGCTTGTGGTCCATTTCTAACTCGAACCTTCTGCCAAAAAGGTACTAGTGCATCTTTTTCCCCCCGTCGACACATGCGAGTGCTTCCTTCTCAACCACCCCATATCCACTTTCTGCTTGGGAGAGCGACCTGGAGGCATAAGCCACAAGTTGGAGTTGGCCATCATCATTACTCTGCTGCAACACGCACCCAACCCCATAGGATGATGCATCACATGTCAAAACCAATTTCTTACAGGGGTCGTACAGGGTCAAAAGCTTATTAGAACAAAGCAGGTTCCGCTCCCGATTGAAAGCCCGTTCCTGACAGTCCCCCCAAAACCAATCGCAACCCTTATGCAGGAGCACGTGTAGCGGCTGCAACAATGTGCTTAAGTTTGACAGGAAGTTCCCGATATAGTTCAAGAGTCCCAGAAATGAACGCAACTCCGATGTGTTGCCGGGCCTGGGCGCACGACGAATCGCCTCCGTTTTGGATTCGGTGGGCCGAATCCCGTCTGCGGCAACCCTCCTGCCCAAAAATTCGACCTCTGGGGCCAAAAACACACACTTGGACTTCTTTAGTCGCAAGCCTACCCGGTCCAGTCGGCGTAGCACCTCCTCCAGGTTGTGGAGGTGTTCCTCGGTATCTCGACCCGTGATAAGGATGTCATTCTGAAATACGATTGTTCCGGGGATGGATTGAGCAGGCTTTCCATGTTCCTTTGAAAGATAGCAGCTGCTGAACGAATGCCAAATGGACACCTGTTGTAGACAAACAGCCCCTTGTGCGTGGTGATGGTGGTCAGTAGCTTGGATTCTTCGGCCAGTTCCTGGGTCATGTAGGCTGAAGTGAGGTCCAACTTGGTGAACAGCTTGCCGCCTGCCAGCGTGACAAAAAGATCCTCCGCTCTCGAAAGCAGGTATTGGTCTTGTTGTGACACTTGGTTATAGTGGCCTTGTAGTCGCCACAGACCTTGACCGAGCCATCCGTTTTTAGGACAGGGACGATGGGGCTTGCCCAGTCACTGAATTCAACGGGCGAAATTATGCCCTCTCTTCGCAACCTGTCCAACTCACTCTCAATTTTCTCCTGCTTCACATATGGCACAGCTCTGGCTTTATGGTGCACTGGTCTGGCGTCTGGGGTGATGCGTATCACTACTTTGGTACCTTTGAAAGTACCGACACCAGGTTGAAATAGTGACTCAAATTTCTGTAGGAGTTGTGAGCATGAACTTTGCTCCACAGATGAAATGGTGTGCACATCCCCCCATTTACAGTTCATCTCGGCTAGCCAGCTCCTCCCCAAAAGCGCAGGACCATTTCCCGGGACAATCCAGAATGGCAGCCGGTTCTCTGATCCATTATGTGTGACCACCAACATTGCACTGCCTAGCACTGGGATGATCTCTTTGGTGTACCTCCGTAATTGCGTGTCAATGCATTCTAGTTTGGGTCTGCTAGCTCTGAGTGCCATAGTTTCTCGAATTGTTGGACACTCATAAGTGACTGGCTGGCCCCTGTGTCCAGCTCCATGCGTACCGGGATGCCGTTTAATAGGACTTTCATCATCATAGGTGGCGTTTTTGTATATGAGCTGTGGATGTTTACCACCTGAACCCGCTGAACTTCAGCATCCATTGCTGTGTCCCAAGCATCACCCTGCCTTGCAGACCCCTCTTGTGGTTCATCTGCCTCGTAAATTAGCCTCGCTGTGGGCTTCCTGCACATTCTGGCTAAATGTCCACTGAAGTTACAATTTCTACAGGTGAATTGTTGGAACCTGCAGGTTTTTGCATCATGTCTGCCCCCGCACCTCCAGCATGAGCTGAGATTGTTGTGAACAAAAGAGCTGTTACCAGGCATTCCTCTCTGATTGTCTCTTTGATTACTTTTGAGCAATCTGTTAATGGGTGTCAATGGCCCCATTCCAGGACATATTGTCCCTTGTGATGGTGTAAATGTACGTTCAACCTGCCATTGTCTCTGTTTAGAGTCTGTTACTGCCTGGGTGGTGTCGAATTGCCCTTGCCTGCCTGTGGGGTTCTGAATCACGTTTACAATGTTAATTCCCTGATCCATCGCCTCGTTGGAAGCAGAGTTGCTTGGTCTCAATTAGCTTTCTGAAAATCCCGGCATGACCAATGCCCTCAATGAAGAAATCTCTTAGCATTTCCCCGCTGCAGGCATCTGTGAACTTACAGAGGCTGGCCAAGTGCCAAAGGTCCGCAACGAAGTCCGGTATACTCTGTCCTTCCCGACATCAGTGTGTATAGAATCGGTGTCGGGCCATGTGTATACTGCTCGCTGGTTTGAGGTGCTCACCGATCAGTTTGCTGAGCTCCTCAAAGGTTTTGTCCGCCGGCTTCTCGGGTACGAGCAGGTTTTTCAGCAGCGCATACGTTTAGGTCCACAGTTGGTCAGTAGATGCGCCCTTCGCTTGTCAGCCACTGCCTCTCCCAGCCAGTCCTTCGTGACAAAGCTCTGCTGGAGCCTCTCAACAAAATCGTCCCAATCCTCACCAACACAGTACCATTCCTCTGTGCTACCGGTGGCCATTCTTGTGAGTCGTTGATTCCCGTTTCTCGTCGCTAAATGTTGTGTCCTTACACACTGCTATAAATTCACACGAGGCACATTCTGCAGACAAGGTCACTCTGTGACCCTAACCTTTATTCACAGGACCAAGAAGTCATGACCCTGCGTGGGAGCTCCCTTTATATACCTGGATGACCAGGTGAGGAATGTCTCCCACAAGTTCACTTCCTGTGGTCAAGGTGTGCATTTCTTAGGTGTATACAGTATGCAGTGTTGTTACATGAAGGTTACAGTTACATGAAGGTTACATACATGACAGTGTGAGCTGTGGGGAGGATGCTAAGAGGCTGCAGGGTGACTTGGACAGGTTAGGTGAGTGGGCAAATGCATGGCAGATGCAGTATAATGTGGATAAGTGTGAGGTTATCCACTTTGGTGGCAAAAACTGGATGACAGGTTATTATCTGAAAGGTGACAGATTAGTAAAAGGGGAGGAGCAACGAGATCTGGGTGTCATGGTACATCAGTCATTGAAAGTTGACATGCATGTCCAGCAGGCAGTTAAGAAAGCAAATGGCATGTTGGCCTTCATAGCGAGAGGATTTGAGTACAGGACAGGGAGGTCTTGCTGCAGTTGTACAGGGCCTTGGTGAGACCACACCTTGAGTATTGTGTGCAGTTTTAGTCTCCTAATCTGAGCAAGGACATTCTTGCTATTGAGGGAGTGCAGAGAAGATTCACCGGACTGATTCCCGGGATGGTGGGACTGGCATATGAAGACAGACTGGATCGACTAGGCTGATATTCACTGGAATTTAGAAGAATGAGAGGGGATCTCACAGAAGCATATAAAATTCTGACGGGACTGGACAGGTTAGATACAGGAAGAATGTTCCCGATGTTGGGGCAGTCCAGGGGTCACAGTCTAATGATAAGGAGTAAGCCATATAGGACCGAGATGAGGAGAAACTTTTTCACCCACAGAATTGTGAACCTATGGAATTCTCTACCACAGAAAGTTGTTGAGTCCAGTTCTTTGGATATATTCATACTGAGGTTGCATGATCAGCCATGATCATATTGAATGGTTGTGCAGACTCGAAGGGCCGAATGGCCTGCTCCTGAACCTATTTTCTATGTTTCTATTTTTCTATGTAATATATTAGCATGGATAGAGGATAGACTAATGAATAGAAAACAGAAAGTAGGGATAAATGGTTCATTCTCGGGTTGGCAATCAGTAACCAGTGGGGTGCTGCAGGGATCAGTGCTGGCACCCCAACTATTTACAATCTATATTAACAACCTGGAAGAAGGGACTGAGTGTAACGTATCCAAGTTTGCTGGCAATACAAAGATGGGAGGAAAAGCAATGTGTGAGGAGGACACAACAATCTACAAAAGGACATAGACAGGCTACGTGAGTGGGCAAAAATTTGGCAGATGGAGTATAATGTTGGAACGTGTGAGGTCATGCACTTCGACAGAAAAAAATCAAAGAGCAAGTTATTAGTTAAATGGAGAAAGATTGCAAAGTGCTGCAGTACAGCGGGACCTGGGGGTACTTGTGCATGAAACACAAAAAATTAGTATACAGGTACAGCAAGTGACCAGGACGGCCAATGGAATCTTGACCTTTATTGCAAAGGGGATGGAGTATAAAAGCAGGGCAGTCTTGCTGCAGTTGTATAGGGTATTGGTGAGGCCACACCTGGAATACTGTGTGCAGTTTTGGTTTCCATATTTAAGAAAGGATATACTTGCTTTGGAGGCAGTTCAGAGAATATTCAGCCTCCCTGTTTTTTCCACCAAAGTGGATAACCTCACATTTATCTACATTATATTGCATCTGCCATGCATTTGTCTACTCACCTAACCTGTCCAAGCCACCCTGCAGCCTCTTAGCATCCTCCTCACAGCTCACACTGCCACCCAGTTTAGTGTCATCTGCAAACTTGGAGATATTACATTTAATTCCTTCATCCAAATCATTAATGTATATTGTAAATAGCTGGGGACCCAGCACTGAACCCCACTAGTCACTGCCATTCTGAAAAGGACCCTTTTATTCCCACTCTTTGCTTCCTGTCTGCCAACCAGTTCTCTATCCATGTCAATACATTACTCCCAATACCATGTGCTTTAATTTTGCACACTAATCTCTTGTGTGGGACCTTGTCAAAAGCCTTTTGAAAGTCCAAATACACCACACCCACTGGCTCTCCCTTGTCCACTCTACTCGTTACATCCTCAAAAAATTCCAGAAGATTTGTCAAGCATGTTTTCCCTTTTATAAATCCATGCTGACTTGGACCGATCCTGTCACTGCTTTCCAAATGCGCTGCTATTACATCTTTAAAAATTGATTCAAACATTTACCCCACTAACTGGCTAACTGGTCTATAATTCTCTGTTTTCTCTCTCCCTCCTTTTTTAAAAAGTGGTGTTATATTAGCTACCCTCCAATCCATAGGAACTGATCCAGAGTCTATAGAATGTTGGAAAATGATCACCAATGCATCCATTATTTCTAGGGCCACTTCCTTAAATACTCTGGGATGCAGACTATCAGGCCCCGAGGTTTTATTGGTCTTCAATCCCATCAATTTCCCGAACACAATTTACTGACTAATAAAGATTTCCTTCTCGCTAGACCCTCGGTCCCCTAGTATTTCCAGCAGGTTATTTGTGTCTTCCTCAGTGAAGACAGAACCAAAGTATTTTTCAATTGGTCTGCCATTTCTTTCTTCCCCATTATAAATTCACCTAATTCTGACTGCAAGGGACCTACATTTGTCTTCACTAATTGTTTTCTCTTCACATATCTATAGAAGCTTTTGCAGTCAGTTTTTATGTTCCCTGCAAGCTTACTCTCGTACTCTATTTTCCCCCTCCTAATTAAACCCTTTGTCCTCCTCTGCTGAATTCTAAATTTCTCCCAGTCCTCAGGTTTGTTGCTTTTTCTGGCCAATTTATATGTCTTGTCCTTGGATTTAACACTATCCTAATTTCCTTTGTTCGCCAGGGTTGAGCCACCTTCCCCAGTTTATTTTTACGCCAGACAGGGATGTACAATTGTTGAAGTTCATCCATGTGATCTTTAAATGTCGGCCACTGCCTATCCACCGTCAACCCTTTTAGTATCATTTGCCAGTCTATCCTAGCCAATTCACATCTCATACCATCGAAGTTACCTTTCTTTAAGTTCAGGACCCTCGACTCTGAATTAACTGTGTCACTCTCTATCTTAATGAAGAATTCTACCATATTATGGTCACTCTTCCCCAAGGGGACTCGCACAACAAGATTGCTAATTAGTCCCTTCTCATTACACATCATCCAGTCTAGGATGACCAGCTCACTAGTTGGTTTCTTCTCCTCCCATGAGCGGGCCCCCTGATATAGAGGGTCGACGCTCACCCCAACCTGCGTAGCAGTTCTCGAAGTTAGCAGACAGAGACGGATGACAAGGTATAACGATCTTTAATTACAAGCGTCCAGGAGCACCTCTCATCACAGCCGCCTGTGAGTGGAGATGCTCCCTGAATAGCAAAATTGTACATCATTTATACATTTCATCGATCCCTTCGTCCCCTGGTACGACCTCCCTCGATCTCTAATTGGGTTACCTTATTAGTAATATTTTGGATTGACAGAACAAGATCTCAAGGCAACTTTTAGACCTTAACTGGGATGACCTCATTGGGTTAGAATTTGCTGATCGTACGTAGCGCCTAAAAGTCTGTTTTGAGTCTTTTTGCAAGGTCTTATCAATGTCTGTTTAGGTTCTCACATCGTATCCTGTCGGAATATTATCTAATGTCCTGGTACATATTGAATTAATAACTTCTGGAGCCTTGGTACTGGAATGTGCAAGGCCGAAGAGAGGCCTTTTACCTCCTTATAGGTCGGTGCAGGAACCAGCACTTTAACCCTTGTCCCACTGGTACCCCTAATGCAAATTTCTCTTACAATTCCCCCCTTTTGGCCCTTGGCCAGACGCCAAGTGAGGCATATTCCCTGAAACTACCTCCCTGTGGGCAAGTCTCAGATGTGTCCGTTCGCCTGGGTGGCCATCTCCCGAACTTCAGGACTTCCTGTGACTTTTCCCACAGAGCTGTATAAGGTAAGCCCCTTTTGCAGGATTGTTTAAATTTTTGTCCCTTATTGTCTTAATCATAGTGCATGCCCTGACGTATCGTTTGACCTGCTTAATTCGTGCACAGGTTAGCTCTACCAGTACCATCAGGACCAGGCATTGTATTACTACAAGTGCATGTGATATAATTCTTATCCATGGGTGGATCTGAATATTAAGTCCAATGTTCCACAGTTTTGAGTACCAAGGCTGGTCGGCCAGCTTCGCGTTAGTGTCTCTTTGTAGGTTTGTCTATTTCTTCCATCAGCTGGATATAGTGTCGTCTTTGGTTTTGGATTCATTGCACCAATCGTTCCTCACTTAATTCGGGTATCTGTCTCCTTGTATCCTTCTCGGAGGGTATCCGTGATTGTTCCGTGGATAATTTCCATTTTCTCGGGATGGATGTGATATCCATTTATGTCTATCTTTCCCATAGGCCTGGAACAGAAGATAGGGTTGGTGATGACACAGGGGATAACTCCTCCCCTGGTCTTAATCGTCGGGTTGGCTGCTCCTGTGCTCACGCACCAATCTCCATTCCCTTGTGGAGCAGCGATTGTTTCGGAATCGTGTTCGAGAGGAGTGATACTCAGCATGCATCCGTTTGTTTGGTGGAATCTGCAATCATCATTCGTCATTCGTGGCGTACCTTGACATAAAACCACTTGGTTAATTTTATAGCAATCGGTTATGTCAATGCCTTTGGTACTAATTTAATCACCTGTCTGGAGGGGCGATGGTAACGTAACTCTGTTCGGTTTCTTCACCAATACTGTCGGTTTGGTATAAGGGGTCTACCTTTCTTACGTCTTACTGTGGTATTGCGCATGTAGGGCTTGGTTATCCATGTCCCTCCCCAGCAAACCCCTTAAGATTTGCGTTAAGTTGTTAACCCGGTCGTCTATTGCATACAGGTCTATGGAATTAATCATCGTAACCCCTGCCGTATAACCCGTGCCTAGTATTTCCAGTATTCCCCTTTTTGTTCGACCTTGTCCTGTTCCCTTTCTGACATTAAATCTCAGGGTAGTGGATTCCGAGCCTTCGAGGATCCGTTGTGTCAGGGTCTGGGAAAGACTTATAGTTTCATTCCCATAGAAGCTCGGAAGAATGATATCCGTTAGGTTTAGGTTAAGTAGTCGCTGACGCACCCCAAATTATATCCTTTCTTTAGATTCTTTTATTACTAGCCCCGCTTTGGCTCCAGTCTTTATCGACGGGCATATGGGGGGGCTTGTGTGATTGTGCTGGGAAGAGTTGTTGTCCATAGGGTGGTTGTCGGGGCAGTGGCAGGGCTTCCCAGGGTCCCTTTGGGTGTGTCTGGTGTCCCAGCCGGACCTTTATTTCGGGTCCACTACATTGTCATCTTTCCTCCACACTCCATCCACCCCCCTTTTTAGGTTGTATTCCTTCTTGTTTGCGCTGCGCACGATCAATACCGGCTTCTCGGTGTTATTACCATGTCACGCTTCGGGACATACACCTTATATTCCAGAGACCTCCCTTGGTCTTCATTTTATCCCACTGGCCAGTTTTCTAAACATCCTGGGGTCCCACCCCCCTTTTTGCTCGGTTCTGTTCCCACCCTTCTATTTCTCTTGCGGGGTGGATTTGGCTGCTTGATTTGCAGCTTCGTCTGTCCATGCATGAGCTTCTAGAACTGAAATTCCATCCAGTTAGATTTCTGCGCCCTTCCCCTTTTGGTCCTATGAACTAGCTCCTGTCCTCGGAATCTATTGGCGCCCATGGCATCGGCAGCCTGCTGCATTACAACCTTACTTAATACACTATACATAGCCATGCGTTAAAATAAGTTCTGTCCTTGCTCCAGTCCTTGGCTGCTGGGATGCATATTTTGTCAGTTAAATTAAACAGAGCCCCATCGTTCATGCAGTTGTGTCTTTCCTGCGTGTGCTATATCTCTCGCAGTCCGTCTGTATTGTCCAGTGCTTGCATGGGCCTTAAGGTTCCCAGTATCCTGAGTCGAAGTAGCCGCTGTGGCCCCATCTCGGTGAGTGTTTTATCTGCAAATTTTAAACAGATAGCCTGGTCGTCACCAGGTGTTAGGTTCTGGTCTACTCATCTTTTATCCATGCATGTCGAGGTCACTCTGTGAAATCGGAGGTAAGGGCTAGGTTGGGTTTGTGGATTACACTTACCCACCATGGGGTACATTGGCTCTATTGCCATAGGTGATGGTGCTATGGCTGCGCACTGCACTATCCGTCTGGTCCCATTTAAAAAAAAATCTCTTCCAGCTTATTTATCTTAGCTTTTAACTCTTGAATTTGTTTTGTTTGAGTATCTTTCTTTTATTTGTATCAGGCGAGTATTATTACATAGGCTAGTTCTGTTTTATTTTTATTCTGACTATCCCACCATTTCCTCTATCTGTCAGGTGAGTATTTATTTTATTAAGAAATCCAAATTAATAATGTCCAGTATAAAACAGCTGTCAATGGAAAGGGTTAACACCTTTACAGGTTTGTAAGAAGGCCTGATGTCATTACGTGACTTCGCGTAATTATCTAAAATTTTTTCCAAGTCTTTGTACCTTCAAAACTTGCTTAGAAATTAGGAAATCATTAGTAAAGCCGTCATAATAAAAGTCTTCTCATCAGGAAAGACAGCATTTTAGATTAAACTCCAATTTTTTCTTAACTTCTAATTCAAGTACTTGCCAAATAATTTTTTTTAAAATTGATTTAAAACAAGACCACACATTTTTAATTGCTATTTTGTTTACTGAAATCCAATTTTCACACAAGCTGTATACATTCCAACATTTCGGGGTTTTTTATGGTGCCGTTCACTGGGCAAATCTTGTGTTTTATTTCTCTCTCAGCACAAAATCTAAACTTCCGTGCCAGTTCCATTTTCTATAAGAATTTTAACATTCAGTAAGATTCTCTAATTCCCAGTTTTTTTTCTTTTTGTGCTGAGTTCGCATAGCTTAGATCTTTACTCCTCGTTATTTTCAAAACCCTCCTGCTTGTTTAGACTGTTCGGGACTTTTCTTGATAAACAACGTCTATTTTGGAAATCTTTTTAAACTGCAGTGAAACTTTCGCGTAATTTAAAATCATTATCAATGGAGAATGTCTTTTACCTTTTCCAAAACTTTTTCAATTAAACCAATATCTTTTTCATAACCAATATCAACTAGTATTTAGTAAGTTATGTCTTTTTCCATCGCAAACACTCTTTTTTTCAGCACCTATTTAGTACGTAACTTCTTTTTTTTCATCTTTTCCATAACTAGAATGGAGTCTAGCACGTAGGCTTTGAGAGCTGCTTTTCGTTATCTCAAATGTTCCAGTTTCAAGGCCATTACAATGTCCTTTTTTCTAAACTGCTAAAGCTTACCGTTTTAACCTTTTATTTTTTTTTCAAAAGTCCCTTTTACACCTTCGCAGATAGCTCACCACTCACCCAGAAGTTTGACCTGATCCCTGAAGGTATTTCTAGATTGTTTCCAAATCTTTTAGTTTTATTTCTCTTTTTTCTTTGAGATCAGATTTAATTTAATATTTTTTTAGTTTGAATCTATCTCAGTATTTTGCTGTGCCTTCTCTTAATATCTCAAAATCCCCAAATCCCAATTCAAATTTTGTAATGCCAATCTTTTATTTAAAACTCTTTTTTACTGAGCTAGAAGCTTTCGCATCGAGGTTTTACACAAAGGAAAATGGGAGCGTCCTTCCCCAGCCCGCAGCCTCGAGAGACCCATGCAGGCTTTTTTTTAAAGGCATTACAACTTCCCTTCTCTTTTCTTTATCTCATTCCGAGACTAAATTTATGTCTTTTAACCCAATGTAATCAATGATTGCGTGTTTTCTTTTGATAAGTGAGCTTTTCGAAAAAAATGTTTTTAAAACCACCGGGACCATGTATTTTTTATCTTTTACTCAACAAACCTATATCCTTTGGGCATTTCCTAGCTCCATAACTTATCATCCGAATAAATCCACACCTGCATTTCTAACTTAAAACTTCCTACATACAGGACAAGACTACAAAGGGTTAAAAAAAACTTTCACTCTGTCTGAAAAAGTGGGTGGAGCTAAAACAAACAGACAGCTTCACCATTTTTCCAAACAGGCTTTCAGACACATGAAAAATTCATTCCACAGTCAAAAAATCACACAAGCACTCTCACTCAACGACAGACATTCACAAAAGTCTCTCTTCATTCAACAAAGCTTATTGTTTGGCCGGCTCTATTTTTTTTGGATCCATACATCACTATCAGGGTTTTTTATAAATAAATTAATACATGATGATAGATTAATACATTATTGATTTACTTTCTCTGTTAATTTTAAGTGGGCTCGAAGAATTAGAACCCAGGCCTTTTCTATTACTTTCTTTTGTTCCTCCGCCAGTTGGCGGGTAAGGGACCCTTCGGATCCCCACTCGAGTTCTGTTGATATATTGGCCATGTTTCAAAACATAGAAATATAGAAGGACTACATCTATAGAAACATAGAAAATAGGTTTTCTATTTTCTATAGGTGTAGGAGTAGGCCATTCGGCCCTTCGAGCCTGCACCGCCATTCAATGAGTTCATGGCTGAACATGCAACTTCAGTACCCCATTTATACTTTCTCGCCATACCCCTTGATCCCCCTCGTAGTAACTTAGTATAGTTAGAGATCTAACTATCAGAGGTCCGCCTTCACCAGTGTGACTTGTAGTAGACCACCTCACTCTCAGCGGTCCACCTGCACCAGCGTAACTTGTAGGAGGCTGTTTCTAAATCGTAAGTTGAGGATAGTTAGAGATCTAACTCTCAGAGGTCCGTCTGTCCCAGCGTGACATGTAGTAGGCTGTTTCTAACTATTAAATTTAGCTTGGGTAGCTCGTTAAAGATTGGTTTTATTCGTCTTTTTACTAGCCATGTTACCCATCTTACTTTGGGGAAGGTGTAGGGGTCTTAGGCATTTCCTTTAATTCATGTTAGGTATGCAGAACGTTGTCTATCTGTCTCCCCTCGGCGCCGTACACTCGTACTGCCACGCTTTGGGTCAATATGTCTCGTCTCTGCGGGGACGTCATCTCTATGTCCTCAATATGTCTCATCCCTGCACCATGCGCTCGTACCGCTTTGGGTCAATAGACCTTCCCCTATATCTTCCCTTGCATCAGACCCTCGCACTGACACGCTACCTACACGTGCGCGTCTCAGAGTATGTCTTTTAACCCCCTCCCACCCCTAGATTGTCCCTGTCCTCTGTCTCTGTCCCTCCTGGACCTGCTACAAATGGTTCTTTGTATAGATGTTCTTCCCTCCCGGTTTACAATGCCACAGCTGTAACTTGAAGGTGGTAAATTAAACATATTCACCCCAACAGCTGGATCATTGTTCCGTTCAGGAAGTTCTTGTACCCTGCTCGCAGCGCCAAATGTAGGGGGAAAATAGGAAGGCTTCTCTTTCCACGAGCGGGCCCCCTGATATAAAGGATCGACGCTCGCCCCAACCCGCGTAGCAATTCTTGAAGTTAGCAGACAGAGACGGATGGCAAGGTATAACGATCTTTAATTATGAACGTCCGGGAACACCTCTCATCACAGCCGCCTGTGAGTGGAGATGCTCCCTGAAAAGCAAAATTTTACATTTATACATTTCATAGATCCCTTCGCCCCCTGGTACAACCTCCCTCGATCTCTAATTGGGTTACCTTATTAGTAATATTTTTGATTGACAGACCAAGATCTGAAGGCAACTTTTAGACCTTAACTGGGATGACCTCATTGGGTTAGAATTTGCTGATCGTACGTAGCGCCTAAAAGTCTGTTTAGAGTCTTTTCGCAAGGTCTTATCAATGTCTGTTTAGGTTCTCACATCGTATCCTGTCGGAATATTATCTAATGTCCTGGAACATGTTGAATTAATAACTTCTGGAGCCTTGGTACTGGAATGTGCAAGGCTGAAGAGAGGCCTTTTACCTGCTTATGGGTCGGTGCAAGAACCAGCATTTTAACCCTTGTCCTGCTGGTTCCCCGAATGCCAAATTTCTCTTACAGTATTAAATGGCGGAGCAGGGTCGAGGGACTGTATGGCCTATTCCCCTCCTATTTCTTATGTTCTTATGTTTTGTCCATATACAAAATCTTAGTCAGGCCGCATTTGGAATACTGTGTCCAGTTTTGGTCTCCTCACATGGTGGGTGATATCGAGGCTCTGGAAAGGGTGCAGAAGAAGGTCACTAATTCCAAGTCTAAAGCTTTTTAGTTATCAAGATAGGTTAAAAATGTTGGGCCTCTTTACTTTAGAGCAGCTTAGACTTAGGGGGATATGATTGAGGTTTATAAGATAATGAAGAGAGTAGACAGTGTTCCAGCTGACCGCTAATTTCAATCAAATAGGCTAGGCAGGACCAGGGGACACAAATTTAAGTTGTATAAGTCTAGATCGAGGTTAGATGTCAGGAGGTGGTTCTTTCTTTATACCTCTGGAACAAGCTGAATTCACTGACTCACTGAATTCCTGCAAGCAAACACTGGATTTGTTTCTGGCTGCGGCAGAGATTAACTCTTATACAACGTAGGTACTGCAGGGAGTTTAATGGCCAGATTGATCTCCTGGCCTAGTTTTGATCACCTAGATGGGTCGGAGAGAAATTTCCCAGATTTTTTCCCCCCAAATTGGCCTGGGTTTTTTATCTGTTTTTTGGCCTCTCCCAGCAGATCACATGGTTTTGGGTAGAGTGAGTTTATAAGTTGTGATACACAAGGCATCGCAATTGTGTGGGACAGGCTCGATGGACCAGATGGTCTTTACCTGTCCGTCATTGTTCATGTGTTTGTATGGTCAAGGCCAGTGAATGCATCTTCAAATGCTCTTTTCCACCAATTGCACCACTAGCCTCACACACTGCTCAATACACCACATCCCATCACTCACCTACCAACAATCTCGATCAATCACAACGCATATCTCACAATTCTAGCTTCACTTCACCCTCACACACTTACCACTGCTGCAAGCCTCACACCCATATCTCACACCTTATACACAATGCCAACTATTCAACCATAACAAGCACATCACCCAAACACAATCCACCACACTGACTGACACACTTCCCTTTCTCTTGCAGGCCAAGTCACTTATAACCAGCATGAGCAGGAGCAAACAGGCTGGATGCAAGCACGGCTGCAGAATCTGACCCAGCTGGAGGAGACAGTGCTGGAGATAATTGGAGAGGCCGTCACTGAGGCCGTGGCAGTTGGCAAGGCTGAGAGCATTAATGATAACAGTATTCTCGTAATTAATCCTTAAGGGCCTTAGCAGTTTTGAAAGTGGATAAATCCCCATACCCGGATGAAATGTATCCCAGGCTATTAACAGAAGCAAAAGAGGAAATAGAAGAGGCCCTGACCATCATTTTCCAATCCTCTCTGGCTACAGTGTGGTGCCAGAGGACTGGTGGACTGCTAATGTTATACCTTTGTTTAAAAAGGGGTAAAGGGATAGACCAAGTAATTACAGGCCAGTCAGTCTAACTTTGGTGGTGGAAAAAATCCTGAGAGACAGGATAAATCTTCATTTGAAAAGACATGGATTAATCAAGGACAGTCAGCATGAATTTGTTAAAGGAAGTTCATGTCTGACTAACTTAAATGGATTTTTTGAGGAGGTAACCAGAAGGGTCGATGAGGGCAGTGCGTATGATGTAGTGTATATGGATTTCAGCAAGGCTTTTGATATTGTCCCACATGGCAGATTGGTCATGAAAATAATAGCCCATGGGATCCAGGGCAAAGTGGCAAGTTGGATCCAAAATTGGCTCAGAGGCAGGAATCAAAGGGTAATGGTTGACGGGTGTTTTTGTGATTGGAAGACTGTACCCAGTGGGGTTCTGCTGGGCTCACTGCTGGATCCCTTGCTTTTTGTGGTATATATCAATGACTTTGACTTAAATGGTGCGGTATGAATAAGAAGGTTGCAGATGACATTAAAATAGGCAGTGTAGTTAATAATGAAGAATAAAGCTGCGGACTGCAGGAAGATATCAATGTACTGGTCAGGTGAGCAGAACAGTGGCAAATGGAATTCAATCCGGATAAGTGTGAGGTAATGCATTTGGGGAGGTCTAACAAGGCAAGGGACTACACATTAAATGGTATGACACTGAAAAGGGATCTTGGAGTGCAGGTCCATAGATCCCTGAAGGTACCAGACCAGGCAGATAATGTGGTTAAGAAGGCATATGGAATACTTGCTTTTATTAGTCGAGGCATAGAGTACAAGAGCAAGGAGGTTATGCTTGAACTGTATAAAACACTGGTTAGGCTGCAGTTGGAGTACTGTGTGCAGTTCTGGTCACCACATCACAGGAAAGATGTGATTGCACTTGAAAGGATTCAAAGGAGATTTACAAGAATGTTGCCTGGACTGGAGAATTTTGGTTATGACGAAAGATTGGAGATGCTGGGTCTGTTTTCTTTGGAATAGTGAGGCTAAGGGGAGACCTGATTGAGGTGTATAAAATTATGAGGGGCCTGGATAGAGTGGATAGGAAGGATCTGTTTCCCTTGGCAGCGGGGTAAACAACCAGGGGGCATAAATTTAAAGTGATTGGGGGGGGGAGGGTTAGAGGAGATATGAGGGGCAATTCCTTCACCCAGAGGGTGGTGGGGATCTGGAACTCATTGCCTGAAAGGGTGGTAAAGGCATGAACCCTCACCACATTTAAAAGATACTTGGATGTGCACTTAAAGTGCCGTAACTGACAGAGCTACGGACCACGAGCTGGAAAGTGAGATTAGGTTGGATGGTTCTTATTCGGCCGGCGTGGACACGATGGCCGAATTGGCCTCCTTCCAAGCTGTAAATTTCTATGATTCAATGATTCTCACATCCTATCACTTTTCAGATATCCAAGAACTGCCACCAGCCCAGTCTACGCAGGAAGAAGTAGAGGAGAGTGAAGGAGAAAGAAAGACACCATCACTAGATCTGACACTTCCAGTGATCAGCTCAAAAAATGGCACTGCGCGAACTTTAGAAGGTAGTATAGAGGCAGGATCTGCATGTCATGAGTTACTGGGCATGAGTGGGCTGCAGCCTGGCCAGGGGGAAAGGGTAGCACAGATGCCACCTCCCCAGGGGGGGCGAGGTCGCACACGGGTTCTGCTGCAGAGCACTCAGGTGAGGACTTCGATGGGGCAGCCTTCAGAAGAAGAGTGATGGGCATACACACAGAAATGCTTGGTGCAATGGTGGGCCTGCCAGAGAGCCTCTTGTCTAGGAGCATAGAGAAGTCCAGCTCCAACATTGCATGGGTCTTTGTGCAGAGCTTGGAGCCAATGATTTCCAGGATGGAAGTGATGGGCAACTCGATTAGACCAATTGTGGAATCAACCAGGATGCTAGGTGTGATGGATGACGTCACAGCTTCCATTGCAGCACAAGCAGAAGCGACCCAACATTTGACTGCTCAGACTTCTGTCTTGCAAACTCTACTTACCACCAGGCAAGCTCTCATGCAAGCTCAGCTTGGTGCCTTCGTGGCTGGGTTTACAGGTGTGGAAAAGGGCTTGCAGGGTCTGACAGTAGTCCACCAATATGTTCTCTAACAGACGGCTCGGAATGATGAGACGCCATCCTGGTGAAGTGGCAGTGTCTCCATGGAGCAAGATCCTGCTGTCCTCTCTCAGGAAGACAGTATTCGTACTTCCACCACTGCCATTCCACCAGTGCCATTGCAGTTTCCTGTCAGCGAACTAGCTCATGCCGAGGTGGTGCAGTATACAGCCGGGTCTTCTTGGCTCAGAGCTGCTCGAGGTTATCCTGAAAGACTATTTACATTGTCCTCCATGGAACGTCAGCCACACTGCAGCAACTGGGATAGCACTGCGGGAGCACTAGAATAAGCAAAGAAACATGAAAGACAGACACAAGGCTGTGATTTTCCCAACCTCGATGGACCCATGGTGGGTGACATCGGTAGCAGTTCATGGCCACGCTGCTGGCTCCATCCTGGCCTCTGACATGACTTTCCATTGACTGGAATTGTTAATATGTTTATGGAGGGAGTCAAGCACGCAGGGAGATTTTCTTCCCTTCCAATGGGCAGAAGTGGACTTCCCAAGGGAGTAACACAGCCTGGTTGCACATTGTGCAGCTGGGCACAAGCAGGGATATCGTCAGGTGGACCTGGCTGCAGTGGCGCAAGTCCTTCAATGATCTCAGTAGATCAAAAAATTTTACTGCAAAGCCACACTCAACATCATCCTGCTGTGCACTCATCATATCCCCATCACTCTGCTTTCCCTACCCTACTCCTGCACATCCTTACTCACACCAACTTAACTTGCACCTCCACCCATCCCTCTCTATCTACATTATCACTTCCCTATCTCACTAGCCACACTCACACTCACCCTCATCCTAGTCCAATCGTACCAATTAACAACACACAAGGGACATGTATATGTTTTAGCCAATGTTCATGTGAAGTTTCTGTTAATGTTGTGTCAAACATTGAAATCTTTATTTTCAACACTTTGCATTCTTGGATGGATTTGTGTGCACAGTTGAAAGTGCCTTAGTGAGTTGCAGTGAACAATGAGACATAACGGTACCCCCACCCACAATGGCGATGAGTGTGAAAGGAATGGCTCGGACATTGCAGGGATGCTTTATGTTGTTGGTGTGGGGTGATGCCCACCTGGCGCATCATGTGGCAGCCAGGGTGTGCAGCGTCATGTGAAGTAAACCTGGCCATGGTCATTGTGAAGAAGGTTGGTGTTGTTATTGGTGCTGCTGGTGTGCCTAGTGATGCTGATGTTGGGACTCATCATGATCATAATCTGAGGACCAAGGTAAGAGAGTGTAAATGGTCCCCATCCTGATGGAGTAGAAAGCAGTTGAAGTTGCGATGACAGATGCAATCTGTCAATGATGACAGAGGTTGCTGCAATGAGGTGACATTGCTTGGAGAATTTGCTCCAAACACTTGCAACATCAATCTCTCTCCCTGCCCCTCTCCGGGCTCCAAGCCATCCGATCGGAACCTTGCTCTCTCTCTCTCTCTCTCTTCTCCCCCTCCCTCATCTCCATGGCTTGTTTTATAGCCGTACCCCGAGTTGCTGTGTCCGGGCGCGAGGCCGATTCTGCCGGCCAAACCTACAATATTCCAGCCCAGCTTCAAGACGTTCGCTGGTGGTGTGTGAGTGAGTAAAAAAATGAGAAAACTTCTGAAATCCAACAAATTTACACTACTATGTTGACAGGTAAAACAAAGTTGAACTTTATTATTGATTTTGACAGTGTTCTTGACTCCCTCCAAAATCTTCGAATTTCAGTGCAAATTTGTGAATATGCGCTGGTTTTCTTAACTCACGAGAAGGTTTTTTGGGAGTGGCCAGGTACGCCAAGCTAAGAGGAAAAAATATTGGCCAAACTGCGAACAATTGAAAAAACCGACAGACATGAGGGAATGACGTAAAAAAAAAACTGGCCTAGAAAAATCGTAACTAAGTCAGTTACGCCGGCGCAGATCGCAGGGAGAAACTTGGAAAAAAATAAATACATCAGAAAAATTAGTATAGACACAATCTATCTTCATAAGTCAACCCCCTCATCTCTGAAATCAACCTAGTGAACCTTCTCTGAACAACCTCCAATACAAATATATCCATTCTTAATTACAGAGACCAAAACTGTACGCAGCCAGGTGTGATCTCACTAATACCCTGTACAGTTATAGCAGAACTTCTTTATTTTTATACTCTATCCTCCTTGCAATAGAGGTCAACATTCCATTTGCCTTCCTGATTACTTGCTGTAACTGCATGCTAACTTTTTGTGTTTCATGCACAAGGACCCCCAGGTCCCTCTGTACTGAAGCACTTTGCAATTTTTCTCCATGTAAATTATAATCTGCTTTTCTATTTTTCTGCCAAAGTGGATAATCTTACATTTTCCTACATTATACTCCATCTGCCAATTTTTTGCCCACTCACTTCGCCTGTTTATATCCCTTTGCAGATATTGTGTGTCCTCCTCACAATTTGCTTTCCCACCTATCTTTGTGTCATCAGCAAATTTGGTTACATTACACTCGGTCCCTTCATCCAAGTCATTAATATAGATTGTAAATAGTTGAGGCTTCAGCACTGATCCCTGTGGCACCCCTCTAGTTATTGTTTGCCAACCGGAAAATGACCCGTTTATCCCAACTCTCTGTTTTCTGCTATTTAGCCAATCCACAATCCATATTACCCCCAACCCCGTGAGCTTTTATCTTGTGCAGTAATCTTTTATGTGGCACCTTATCGAATGCCTTCTGGAAACACCACATCCACTGGTTCCCCCTTATCCACCCTGCTCATTACATCCTCGAAGAACTCCAGCAAATTTGTCAAACATGATTTCTCTTTCATAAAACAATGCTGACTCTGCTTGATTGAATTATGCTTTTCCAAATGTCCTGCTACTGCTTCCTTAATAATGGACTGCAGCATTTTCCCAATGACAGATGTTCGGCTAATCGGTCGAGAGCTTCCTGCTTTCTGTCTGCCTCCTTTTTCAAACAGTGGTGTTACATTTGCGGTTTTCCAATCCGCTGGGACCACCCCAGAATGCAGGGAATTTTGACAGATTGCAATCAATGCATCCACTATCCCTGCAGACACTTCCTTGAAGACCCTCGGATATAAGCCATCAGGTCCAGGGGACTTGTCCACTTTTAGTCCCATTATATTACCGATACTACTTCTTTAGTGATAGTGATTGTATTAAGTTCCTCCTTCCCTATAACCCCTTGATTATCCCCAAATGGAATGTTTTTTAGTGTTTTCTACTGTGAAGACTTGATACAAAATATTTGTTCAAAGTCTCTGCCATTTCCCTGTTCCTTGTTATAATTTCCCTTTCTCATCCTCTAGGGGACCAATATTTACTTTAGCCATTCTTTTCCTTTTTATATACCTGTAGAAACTCTTACTATCTGTTTTTATATTTCGTGCTAGCTTACTTTCTTAAACATCTTCCCTCTTGTTGTTATTTTCTTAGTCATGTTCTGCTGGCTTTTAAGAGTTTCCCAATCCTCTGGCCTCCCACTAGTCTTGGCCACATTGTATGCCCTTGTTTTCAATATGATACCAACCCTATTTCCTTAGTTAGCCTTGTCTTACAGCCTTACCTTCTCATTGCGATATATTTTTGTTGCGAGTTATGAAATATCTCCTTAAATGTCTGCCACTGCTGATCAACCGCCTCATACTTTAATCTATTTTCCCAGTCCACTTTAGTCAACTCTGCCTTCATACCTTTGTAGTCTCCTTTATTTAAGCTTAGGACACTGGTTAGAGATCCAACTTTCTCCCCCTGCAAATGAGTTTGAAATTCAACAATGTTATGGTCACGCATTCCTAAAGGATACTTTACTCAGAGATCGTTTATTTATCTTGACTCACTACACTGTACCGGATCTAAGATCGCCTGCTCCCTGGTTGGTTCCACAATGTACTGTTCAAGGAAACTATCCCAGATACATTCTATGAACTATTACTCAAAGCTAGCCTGGCAAATTTGCTTTGTCCAATCAATGTGAAGGTTAAAATCTCCCATGATTATTGCCGTTCCTTTTTTACAAGGCTCCAATATTTCTTGATTTATACTCCGTCCAACAGTGTAGCGACTGTTGGGGGGCCTATAGACTATGCCTACCAGCGACTTTTTCCCATTAGTATTCCTTATTTCCACCCAAACTGATTCAACATCTTGATCTTCTAAGCCAATATCATTTCTCACTAACGCACTGATCTCATCCTTTATTACCAGTACTACCCCACCTCCTTTTCCTTTCTGTCCGTCCTTCTGAATAGTCAAATACCACTGAATATTTAGTTCCCAGCCTTGGTCACCTTGCAACCATGTCTCTGTAATGGCTTTCAGATCATACCCATTTGTATCTATTTGTGCCGTCAACTCATCTATTTTGTTACAAATGCTGTGTGCATTCAGATAAAGAGCTTTTAAAATTGTTTTTTTACCCTTTTTCCTGCTTTGACCCCACTTTCTGATTCACTTTTATGTTTATACATTCTGTCCCTTCCTGGCACCCTCTGGTTTTCATTTCCTCCAGTGCTACCCTGCTCTATTACCTTCTCCTTATTCTTTGACTTCTTAAATTTTCGTTCAGCTGAACGCTCCGCCCCACTAATTAGTTTAAAACCCTCTCGACAGCCCTAGTTATTTGATTCACCAGGACCCTAGTCCCAGCATGGTCTTAGTGGAGCCCGTCCCAACGGAACAGCTCCCTCTTACCCCAGTACTGGTGCCAGTGTCCCACGAACCAAAACCCATTTCTCCCACACCAGCCTTTGAGCCATGTGTTTAACTCTGTGATCTTATTTACCCGATGCAAATTTGCTCGTGGCTCAGGTAGTAATCCAGAGATTATTACCTTTGTGGTTCTGCTTTTTAATTTGGCCCCTTGCTCGTACTCCCTCAGCAGAAACTCTTTCTTTGTCCTTACGATATTGTTGGTACCTATGTGGACCACGACAACTAGATCTTTCCCCTCCCACTCCAAGTTCCTCTCCAGCCTAGAGGAGATGTCCTTTACCCTGGCACCGGGCAGGCAACACAGCTTTCGGGACTCACACTCTCGGCTGCAGAGAACAGTATCTATCCCCCTTATTACACTGTCCCCTACCATGACAACATTTCGTTTTACCTCCCCCACGTGAATGGCCCCCTGTACCACGGTGCTGTGGTCAGTTTGCTCATCCTCCCTGCAGTCCCTGCTCTTGTCCACACAGGGAGTAAGAGCATCGAACCTGTTGGTCAAGAGCAAGGCCTGAGGCTCCTCCATCACTCCATCCTGAGTCCCCATACCTTCCTCACTCACAGTCACACCCTCCTGTCACTGACCACGGATCGAATTTGAATTAATTAATCTAAGGAGTGTGACTGCCTCCTGGAACACAGCGTCCAGGTAGCTCTCCCTCTCCCTGATGTGTCGCAGTGTCTGTGTTAATTCCTGGATTCTTTTACCTCAATCTGGTTCAGTAAAATTACTGAGTCGAATACCTCTTGTGCTTTGAACAAAGCAGTCTTTATTACCGGCCAGTAAGACCTATCAGACAGAAGATATACTCTCTGGATAGAGCGTACACACTCCCTACGGATAGGTGAAGTTACATCGTAAAGCGTTAACAGTTATACAGTTTTGAAATCAGATAACAAAATACAAATGGATTGACAGTCTAACTCAGCCACTCATTAGTCAATCTATATGAGATGTTCTTCTTGAAAGCTCAAGTATTGCCTCCAAATGTTTCAATCTAATGGTGTGACTATTTACTGAGACCTTGCAATTCTGCAGATGTATTTCATGTTACAATTATATATTATTGGCAGGATTAGTGACTTGAAACCTTGAGACAGACTGTTAGCTAAGCTGATGTTGCACTATTTGCAATCTGACATTCTCCCAGCTATTCTTCCATGGCTTATACATTTTCATATATCCCGTTTACTTTACTGTTCTTAATTCCATATATTCCGTTCAGATATCCACATCCCCCCTTTTATCATTCTATGATAACATTTAGGATCATTCTATGAGTATTGCATTGTTGAGTAGTTCTCTAGTTTGTTGGATCATAACCCGGGAACCCTTGACCACAAGAGGGTCTGCTAACCTTGTCATTGCTTTACAGCAGAGGTTAAGGCAACCAACAATCAAACAGCAGGTAATTATTATGATGAGAACAATTGCGCCATGTATTAGATAGGATCTCCAAGATCCACCCAGAAACCAATCAAACCTGCTAAGTTCTTTTGCTGGTGTGGATAACTTTTTCACCTCCCTCCTTATGTGATCGGCAAGGTGGGTTATGTTTTCTGAACTATCAGGAATGTAAGTGCAACATTCAGATCCTATCAGGGCACACGTTCCCCCTTTCTCAGCTAACAGGTAATCGAGGGCCATTCGGTTTTGTAATGCTACGGTCCTTATCGCTACCATTTCAGCTGTGATGCCCTCCAGAGCCTCAGCAGTGCGGTTAGCTACCTGTTCCAATATCGTTTCTTTGAATCCATCTAACAGTCTCAGTTAGGGTCAGGGGAACGGTGCGCAAAGGAATTCCCCCTTTGGAATGTATAGGGATATGTGAACACACCCAGCATCTAGTGAAGTGCCCTTTTTCCGCATAAACGTAAGACATAAACAAAAAGGTGTTTACATGGAGCTCTCGCCTTTGTCTTCCTTCCCGTGCACCAAAACTGTCATATATCAACACTATTATGCAGACCGTAGCATACAGACACAGTCTCATCTTATAAATTATTTAGCTGATAAAAAGAGTTCTGTTTTCACGTTTCCCTTCAGGTTTCCGTCAGTGTATTTGGCTGTCTGACAGGTAAGAGTTCAAACTGATCCTCCTTCAACTGCCTTGTTCAGCTATAGGGAGGAGGAGATCTGGAACAGAAACAGGAATTAGACTAACCAGCAAAATTTGTTTAAATGGTGATGAGCTTGCAGTGGTGCAGGTGAACCCAGACACTTTTCCCCTCAACCTTGGCTGCAGTGGGGGTAGTGAGTGACACCTAAAAAGGCCCCTCCCATTGTGGCTCTAATCCCTTCCGAATCCATACTTCCCTGGTGCCACGAGGGACAATTCGGGTAAAACTGGGAGGTCGAGGTGAGCATCTTGAACCTGGTTGTGAACTAGTCGCAGAGCCTGAGTCAGAGAAAGAACATAGGTGGTCATCAGTCTAGCTGAGATCTCATATCTAGGAACAATTTCCCTCATTAACACCTTAACAACAGTCTGAGTCTTATCGTCCAGGTTAGGGTAGGCTTCAAGCCATCTGCTAAACACATCTACTATTACTAACACATATCTGTAACACTGAACTTTTTGCAACTCAATGTAGTTCAACTGAAATGTCTCAAAGGGACCTTCGGGTAGGGGCGTTTTACCCCAATCACAGGGGACTCCCTTCCCTGGATTATGTTGCTGGCCAACCAGGCAACGACTACTGATGTTCTGGGTGAGCGCCTGGAGTTTAGGGTGCCACCAAGTAGCCAAAAGTGTGTCACTCGTGGTCCTTGCTCCACAATGAGTAGCAAAATGCAGACATTCTATAACCCATGAGGCCAACTCGTCAGACATGCAAGTCTGTTCCGCGGGAGTGGTCCAGAGTTTAGAAACATTGTCATAAGTACATGCATAATATTTCCACAACAGTTTATCTTTTTCAGGAGCGTCCCCCTGTGCTTTTATAACATCTTGGATGGTTGGCATTGGTTTTTCCGAGGCTAACTTATCCTTTGCAGGATTTTTAATCTGACTCATAATTTTGGGCACTACCATCTGTTGGTCACGAGAGGCCTGTTTGGCCTCTTGGTACAATGGCAATGCGTTTGGGGAACATGAGGGCTTGCAACAAATCAGATACTAACTGTTTATGAGATATCTCATTCCCCTGTGAGGTTAGGAATCCCCTATTTTTCCATAATTGTCCGAAATCATGCGCCACCCCAAAGGCATACCTAGAGTCGGTATAGATATTGACTTTGAGATCTTTGGCCAAGATACAGGCTTGGGTGAGGGCGAATAGTTCAGCTTGTTGAGCAGAATAGGCGGTTTCAAAGTGGCAGATTCCAAGACCTGATTCTCCTGGTTTACTATGGCGTATCCTGAGATTCGTGTATCTTCTGGATTAATAGAAGTACTTCCGTCAACATACATAAACAATCATGACTGGGTTCTTCCTCATCTTTGGTTGGCTCAGTAAGAATACAGTCTGGATCTTCCATTGGTACATCAACTAAATCTTCCCTGACTGATGTGGCCTCTTAAATTAAAGATAAACAATCATGACTGGGTTCTTCCTCATCTTGGGGTGGCTCAGTAAGAAAACAGGCCGGATTAATTGCAGTACAGTGCCGAAAAGTCAGTTTAGGATTGCCTGTGATTTCAGTGGGTTCTGTCGGATAGAGGGCCAGTCCACATTGCCCTGCACTGGGATCTCAATTAATGGGAGTATAACCCACTTGGGAGGGGTCCTCTGCCCACACATGAGGATCCACATAGTCGGGTATGTCCGAGCCAGTATGATGCCATAGAGTTGTTGATACTTTCTCGGGGTCCCCATTAAATTGGACTGTTCGGCCATGTTTTACGATTTGCACATCCCGGCTGGTAGGGTCAGCCTCATCTATGGCCTTGTGTACCATAACTCCCAAATCTTTAGCATGGTGAGGGGCTAATACTTCACGAGCAATATGCGGTGCCATTGTTAGGGGCTGTTTCCACAGATTCTTATCCACTTCCACAAAATCTGCCTCTCTTTCCAGTCCAGTCACTCTAGCCCTAAATAGAATTCCCTTCACTTCCCCTTCGTGATCCTGATAAAAGTTCTGCAGGTCCTGATTCTTTCCACTGGGATCGTATGCTAGGGTCACGTGACAGGGTGCCTGCGGCAGGTCCAGAGACCACCACTGAGGGGTTCTAGTGGTATAATACTGCCGCTTAAGGGTTTCCTGTTTTACAATAATCCCATTATCTCCACACTCCAAATGCAACTGGAATTTGCAAAGGAGGTCTCTAGCCATCAAGTTACAGTCCCGATTGGTTGTGATAACAACTCGATGTTCCACCGATTCTTCCTGGTAACCCATTTTAACCGGTTCTGACACTGGGAATGTCGAGATTTGTCCCAGGAATCCTGAAAGTTCCTGTGTTTCAGTAGAAGCAGGGAGTTTAAGCTTTGATTGTACAGAAGACATGAAGGCTCCCGTATCTATCAAAAAGGGTTGCCACTCATTCAGAATGGGTTCGTCGTCCGGGGAGGATCCCTGCACAATCAAGCTGCGTAGTCAATCGGGGGACAATTGACCAAAGGGGTTGTTCTGGGAGAAGTTAGTGTAAGATCTTCCTCTCCCCCCTTGCCCCCCTGTTCTTCCTCCTCTTCCTTTTCCATGCTGACGGTAGGGGCAATTTTTATTCCAATGTCCTTCCTGCCCACAATTAAAACAGTCAATTCCTCTTACCCAGTCCCGGCCTCTTCCCATACCATGCCGGGGACAATAGGGAGGTTTATTAGCAGGGCTCGGGCCGTTTGGTTGTTTAGTATAACCGTATCCTTGCTTATCCATCCAATCCTGTATGCCACACTACGGTTCTATTGATCCTTCCTCCCGAGATGGCTCTTCCTTTCTAGTCACGTATTCAGTCTTGACCCGGGTTGGGGGCGCACCTCCCCCCTCCCCTTTCTTTTTCTGCCAATAATATCTAACTGCCCTTTCCATCTGTCCGGATAGCGTGAGCAATCAAATAGTTGTTTGAAGATCACAGACATCTATAGAGAGGTGGTCTGCAGCTTGTTGTGCATCAGGGTTTGGCATTGGTCTGACAGGGAATTGGTGTCGGGACTTTGGGATCTTGGAAATCATTTCTAGGCCGGAGGATGTTTCAGAGCTGTCTGACTGCTTGACAGTTCTGTGTCTCGATCGGCGGGGGTGTTTGCTATGTCTTTCACAACTTGGACTGGTAGGTTGACTAGAAGATTTACGGGACTGTTTGTGATGTTGAGATATAGTTCTGCCCTTTCGAGTGTGAGATCTGGTCCTTTCGGCTGTATTGCTTGTAAACTGGGGATCCGAATCGCTATCAGAGGATGAGGAGTCAGTTTGGGTTTGTTGCTTTGGTGATATGTGGTTGTTCCTAACTCTTTTTTACTGGAGTGTTAGGTGGAGGGTGTTGGGAAGAGGACTGGAGCAAGAGGCCAGGGGGTGCGGGAGGCGCCGTTGGGCGCTGAGTCAGTGGCCACTCATCAATTTCATCATCAGCCTCGGTTAACACAAAGCCAGCCATTTTAACTTGTAGTTGATCAATACCTTTCTCAGAGGTCCCAGAGGATCTCTTAGCAAGTTTCTCGTGCGCACATTCATTCTTTTTTTTTAAAGACGTCTACAGTTTTAACATGTGTTCCCTCTGTCAATGCAAGTCCTAATTTAATAGCATTGTTTGCCAACTTGATAGAAGTGATGCATCTTTTAATTTCTGACAATAATGTCGCCAGGTTGCAATTAAATTTTTTTATCCCCTTTTCCTCGTCCCCTTCTCCAAATTAATCCCTGTGCTTTTTTTTTTACCTCTACGCTTCTAGTGTCACTGGTCATCCCCTAATAATTTGTTCAGGGCTCCTGATAATTTTCTAAAGTCTTCAGCTCTTTCAGGGAATTCCTCACATAACTTTTGTAGCGGACTATCCGCATCCGTGGTTTTATCTAACTGATTTCCCATTTTCACACTGCCCCTCGTATTACTGTGTCGCTACGCGTTCGTGTCGTCGTGCAATTTAAACAAACTTACAAATAGACACAGACTTTACAGAACTAACACGGACTTTAACTAACTCCAAATCTAACACTTACCCGCATCACCGCACGGTCCGCGTCGCCGTACGATCTTAATACTAAACTACCACGTCGCCTCGCAGTTCACGTCGCCTTGCAATCCGCGTTGCCCCGCAGCTCACGTCGCCTCGCAATCCGCGTTGCCTCGCAGTTCACGCCGCCGCGCAATCCGCGTCGACCCGTGGCTCGCGTCGCCGCGCGAGTTAAGATACTTTAACTTTACTTTACCCGCATCGCCGCACGGTCCGCATAGCCGCGCGATCTACAAAATAGACAAAGACTTCTAACACGTACCCGCATCACCGGACGGTCCGCATAGCCGCACGATCTACAAAATTACCCGCATCACCGCACGGTCCGCATAGCCGCACGATCTTAATACTAAACTTAAAACTCTAAACACCTTAAGACTTACAGACTTACTGCCATTAGCACTGACTTTCGCGATTCGCGTTGCTGCGCCTCTGCGTCACTACGCGTCGGCGTCACTGCGCGTTTACGTCACTGCGCGTCTACGTCACTGCGCGTTGACGTCACTGCGCGTTCGCTTCACTGCGCGTTTACGTCGCTGCGCGTTCGCTTCGGCCCTTCTCTCGGCCGCGCGTTCGCGTCGGCCCTACCTTCCGAGTTGCTGCGGGGTTTTTTTTTTAAATTCAATCAGAGCCTAGACGGGCCAAGTGATATACAAGGTCGACGTCGTACCTGAGTTGAACACCTATCCTCTATTTAAATCCCCATTTTATTCCTTGTGAGCCTAATTTCTAATTTTGATTTCTTATGAGCCTCAATTAATTTTTTTTTAGTCTCCAAATTTCCCTATCCTTTCGCGTTACTGCGCAGTTTAAATTCAATCAGTCAATGAAAGCCCTAATTTAATGGAGTTTTTCTGTCAACTGGACAGGAGTGATTTTATATTTTTCATAATTTAAAATCTCAGAACATCTTTTTCTTTCTTTCGGCACCTATTTAGTACGTTACTTTTTTTTTAACTAGAGAGAAGTCTGGCACGTAGGCTGTGGACTGCTTTTCGTTATCTCAATTGTTCCAGCCTCAAGGTCGTGTTATTTAATATAATTTTTTTTTAAATCCTTTTGAATCCATCTCAGTTGTTTTGCTGTGCCTTCTCTGAATGTTTGTTTTCAACAAGTTTTTCTTTTTTTTTTAAACCACCGGGACCATGTAATTTTTTCTCTTTTTAACAAATCTATCCTTTGGGCATTTCCTGGCTCCGCAACTTATCATCCGAATATACGTAATTCAATAAGGTTCACACTCTTAAACTTCCCACATACAGGACAACACTACGAAGGGTTAAAACAAACTTTCATTCTGTTTGAGATAAAACAAACCACAACTCCCCGGCTTTTTTTTTTACAGTAAAAGTCACAGAAGCATTTCTCATTTAAACAGACATTCACAAGAGTCTCTTTTCTTTCCTATTAATTTTTTTTTTTGGATCCATGATTGATCATCTATCCCTATCTAGCTCTAACTATCTTTCCCTTTCCAAGTCGCCGCTTGGTTTGCGTCATCGCACAATTTCCCTATCTCTATCCCTATTCGAAGTTTGAAAGGTATTCACCAGATTGTCCTGGATCTCGTTCAGACACTACCTGAGAACCAGCGAGTGGCTAAACTTTCCTCAGACTTTTGAAACCGGGGGAAACTGGAGCAGTATTGAAATCATACTCACTCCAGTGGCCATTTTCCCCTCGTCTCGTCCAAGGCTAGTCTGGCTCTTAATTCGCAAGTTTTCGGCAGTCGTCCGTTGAGATCCCACTTCTGACACCAAATGTTAATTCCTGGATTCTTTTACCTCAATCTGGTTCAGTAAAATTACTGAGTCGAATACCTCTTGTGCTTTGAACAAAGCAGTCTTTATTACCGGCCAGTAAGACCTATCAGACAGAAGATATACTCTCTGGATAGAGCGTACACACTCCCTACGGATAGGTGAAGTTACATCGTAAAGCGTTAACAGTTATACAGTTTTGAAATCAGATAACAAAATACAAATGGATTGACAGTCTAACTCAGCCACTCATTAGTCAATCTATATGAGATGTTCTTCTTGAAAGCTCAAGTATTGCCTCCAAATGTTTCAATCTAATGGTGTGACTATTTACTGAGACCTTGCAATTCTGCAGATGTATTTCATGTTACAATTATATATTATTGGCAGGATTAGTGACTTGAAACCTTGAGACAGACTGTTAGCTAAGCTGATGTTGCACTATTTGCAATCTGACATTCTCCCAGCTATTCTTCCATGGCTTATACATTTTCATATATCCCGTTTACTTTACTGTTCTTAATTCCATATATTCCGTTCAGATATCCACATCTGCAGCTCGGATTCCAGCTCATCAACACGGAGCCCAAGTTCCTCGAGCTGCAGACACTTGATGCAGATGTTGTTACTATGGATCTCAATGGGGTCAACCAGCTCTCACATGCAACAGCCATAACACATCGCCTGTCTTGCCATCTCTAATGTATTTAGTTAATTAAGTTTTCAAGTATTGTTTTTAATCCCAGCTCTTAATTCAAACCAATGCCCCAGAAAAGAGAGAAAAAGAGAATAAAACTTACCAACCAATCACTTCCCTTCTTTCCTGTGACATCACCCTTTCATTTTGGTTCTTTCTACTTCTTATCTTCAGATCAGTTGGTGCCGATGGGGCAGCTCTCTTTATCTCCCCTCAGATCAGCTGCTGATCTCGTGGTGTTTTGCCCCGGCTGCTGCTCATGCTCTCTTTATCTCCCCTCCAATCGGCTGCAGGTCTCACACAGAGACTGTTGGGAGAGCAACATACAGACTGAAGACAACATCATCTGTGTCCGAGCGATTCCAGAGACCAAGGGCTGTGAGCTTTTGTTCAATTGTCACTTTTTGTTCAGCATACTATGCTGTAAGCTTAATAAATCTTGATCTATTGCTCAAACATACTGACTGCTGCCTATTGGTGGCTTGTCCAAGAACCTTTAAAAAGTTCCACAAACTGGCACCCCAGATGGGATGAGACAAAGTGGTTGGTATTGTGTAATAGATCGGACCTGGACCTTGGCCTCCTGATCAGTTGCTCGAGGAGGGATTAACCCCTAGTGGGGAGAGCTCGTGGATTGTGCTCCGATAGTTACTGATGTTAGAGGTCTGTTAAGAAAATGGCTAGTAAGAGTTTGGTTAGCGCTTATAAGAGTAAATTAAAAAAGGGGCCTGTGAGGATGAAGTACAGGTATTATTGATGGAATGTTTAACCAAAGGAGACCGAGTCCCCTTTGAAGAAGTGATAAACTTTCTTCAGGAAAGTTAAAAGTTAAAAGTGATGAGTACAGTGAGAAATAAAGTAAAGAAAGAAGAGCTAAAGAAAAAGATTGTCAGGAGGTAGAGGACTTAAAGAAACAGCAAGAGTTGGAGGTGGAAGACCTAAAAGGAAAGCAAGTTCAGGCTGCCGTTACTGCCAGATCATATGATTAAGCAGTCGGAGCAGCGGGCGGAGGAGAAATGATAGACTGGGATATACTGCTAGAAAAGACACATCAGTACGGGTTGGGGAGACCCTGCGGTGTCCCTCAACAATAGTAACGGTCAAGCCCCTGTGAGTGTCATAGTTAGCATCCAGTGGAGGGGGGGGGGGGGGGCGCGGGCGGAAGCGGGTGGTGTAGGGTGTGGGGTGTGGGTCAGCTTCACCTCTGACTTTCTGAGCGGTTCTAATTGGAAAGCAGTGACAGGATCGCTCCAAGTCAGCATAGATTTATGAAAGGGAAATCAAGCTTGACAGATCTTCTGGAATTTTTTGAGAATGTAACGAACAGAGTGGACAAGGGAGAACCAGTGGATGTGGTGTATTTGGACTTTCAAAAGGCTTTTGACAAGGTCTCACACAAGAGATTGGTGTGCAAAATCAAAGCACATGGTATTGGGGGTAATGTACTGACGTGGATAGAGAAACATAGAAACATAGAAAATAGGTGCAGGAGTAGGCCATTCGGCCCCTCGAGCCTGCACTGCCATTCAATGAGTTCATGGCTGAACATGCAACTTCAGTACCCCATTCCTGCTTTCTTGTCATACCCCTTGATCCCCCTAATAGTAAGGACTACATCTAACTCCTTTTTGAATATATTTAGTGAATTGGCCTCAACAACTTTCTGTGGTAGAGAATTCCATGGGTTCACCACTCTCTCGGTGAAGAAGTTTCTCCTCATCTCGGTACTAAATGGCTTACCCCTTATCCTTAGACTGTGACCCCTGGTTCTGGACTTCCCCAACATTGGGAACAGTCTTCCTGCATCTAACCTGTCTAAACCTGTCAGAATTTTCAATGTTTCGATGAGATCCCCTCTCATTCTTCTGAACTCCCGTGAATACAAGCCCAGTTGATCCAATCTTTTTTGATATGTCAGTCCCGCCATCCCGGGAATCATTCTGGTGAACCTTCGCTGCACTCCCTCAATAGCAAGAATGTCCTTCCTCAAGTTAGAAAACCAAAACTGCACACAATACTCCAGGTGTGGCCTCACCTAGGCCCTGTACAACTGTAGTAACACCTCCCTCCCCCTGTATTAAAATCCCCTCGCTATGAAGGCCAACATGCCATTTGCTTTCTTAACCGTCTACTGTACCTGCATGCCAACCTTCAATGAGTGATGTACCATAACACCCAGATCTCGTTGCACCTCCCTTTTTCCTAATCTGTCACCATTCAGATAATAGTCTGTCTCTCTGTTTTTACCACCAAAGCGATAACCTCACATTTATCCACATTATACTTCATCTGCCATGCATTTGCCCACTCACCTAACCGATCCAAGTCACTCTGCAGCCTCATAGCATCCTCCTCGCAGCTCACACTACCACCCAACTTAGTGTCATCAGCAAATTTGGAGATACTACATTTAATCCCCTTGTCTAAATCATTAATGTACAATGTAAACAGCTGGGGTCCCAGCACAGAACCTTGCGGTACCCCATTCTGAAAAGTACCCATTTACTCCTACTCTTTGCTTCCTGTCTGACAACCAGTTCTCAATCCACGTCAGCACACTACCCCCAATCCCATGTGCTTTAACTTTGCACATTAATCTCATGTGTGGGACCTTGTCGAAAGCCTTCTGAAAGTCCAAATACACCACATCAATTGGTTCTCCCCTGTCCACTCTACTGGAAACAACCTCAAAGAATTCCAGAAGACTTGTCGAGCATGATTTCCCTTTCACAAATCCATGTTGACTTGGACCTATCATGTCACCTCTTTCCAAATGCGCTGCTATGACATCCTTAATAATTGATTCCATCATTTTACCCACTACCGATGTCAGGCTGACCGGTCTATAATTCCTTGTTTTCTCTCTCCCTCCTTTTTTAAAAAGTGGGGTTACACTGGCTACCCACTCCATAGGAACTGATCCAGAGTCTATGGAATGTTGGAAAATGACTGTCAATGCATCCGCTATTTCCAAGGTCACCTCCTTAAGTACTCTGGGATGCAGACCATCAGGCCCTGGGGATTCATTGGCCTTCAATCCTATCAATTTCCTCAACACAATTTACCGACTAATAAGGATTTCCCTCAGTTCCTCCTTCTTACGAGACCCTCTGACCCTTTTATATCCGGAAGTTTGTTTGTGTCCTCCTTAATGAATATCGAACCAAAGTACTTGTTCAATTGGTCTGCCATTTCTTTGTTCCCCGTTATGACTTCCCCTGATTCTGACTGCAGGGGACTTACGTTTGTCTTTACTAACCTTTCTCTTTTTACATATCTATAGAAGCTTTTGATGTTCCCTGCAAGCTTCCTCTCATACTCTATTTTCTCTGCCCTAATCAAACAATTTGTACTCCTCTGCTGAGTTCTAAATTTCTCCCAGTCCCTGGGTTCGTTGCTATTTCTGGCCAATTTGTATGCCACTTCCTTGGCTTTAATACTATCCCTGATTTCCCTAGATAGCCACGGTTGAGCCTATATTGTTGGTACCTATGTGTACAACGACAACTGGCTGTTCACCCTCCCTTTTCAGAATGTCCTGCACCAGCTCCGAGACATCCTTGACCCTTGCACCAGGGAGGCAACATACCATCCTGAAGTCTCGGTTGCGGCCGCAGAAACGCCTATCTATTCCCCTTACAATTGATCACTACAGCTCTCCCACTCTTTTTCCTGCCCTCCTATGCAGCAGAGCCACCCACGGTGCCATGAACTTGGCTGCTGCTGCCCTCCCCTGATGAGTCATCCCCCTAACAGTACCCAAAGCGGTGTATCTGTTTTGCAGACAGGAAGCAGAGAGTCAGGATAAACGGGTCCTTTTCAGAATGACAGACAGTGACTAGTGGAGTACCGCAGGACTCAGTGCTGGGACCCCAGCTATTTACAATATACATTAATGATTTAGATGAAGGAATTGAGTGTAATATCTCCAAGTTTGCAGATGACACTAAGCTGGGTGGCGGTGTGAACTGTGAGGAGGACGCTAAAAGGCTGCAGGGTGACTTGGACAGGTTAGGTGAGTGGGCAAATGCATGGCAGATGGAGTATAATGTGGATAAATGTGAGGTTATCCATTTTGGGGGCAAAAACAGGAAGGCAGAATATTATCTGAATAGCAGCAGATTAGGAAAGCGGGAGGTGCAACGAGACCTGGGTGTTATGGTTCAATAGTCATTGAAAGTTGGCATGCAGATACAGCAGGCAGTGAAGAAGGCAAATGGTATGTTGGCCTTCATAGCTAGGGGATTTGAGTATCGGAGCATGGAGTTTTACTGCAGTTGTACAGGGCCTTGGTGAGGCCTCACCTTGAATATTGTGTTAGTTTTGGTCTCCTAATCTGAGGAAGAACGTTCTTGCTATTGAGGGAGTGCAGCAAAGGTTCACCAGACTGATTCCCAGGATGGCGGGACTGACATATGAGGAGAGACTGGATCAACTGTGCCTTTATACACTGGAGTTTAGAAGGATGAGAGGGGATCTCATAGAAACTTACAAGATTCTGTCGGGACTGGACAGGTTAGGTGCGGGAAAAATGTTCCTGATGATGGGGAAGTCCAGAACCAGAGGACACAGTCTTAGGATAAGGGGTAGGCCATTTAGGACTGAGAGGAGGAGAAACTTGTGGAATTCCTTACTGCAGAGAGTTGTTGATGCCAGTTCATTGGATATATTCAAGAGGGAGTTAGATATGGCCCTTGTGGCTAAAGAGATCAAGGGGTATGGAGAGAAAGCAGGAAAAGGGGTACTGAGGGAATGATCAGCCATGATCTTATTGAATGGTGGTGCAGGCTCGAAGGGCCGAATGGCCTACTCCTGCACCTATTTTCTATGTTTCTATGAATCGCTCCCACTTCCTCGATTCTGGACTTTGGATTTATTTGGGGATGTGATACAAGTGCAGCAGACAACTAGTTTTGGTGCAGGAACCTTGTAGTTTTATTCAAGAAATAACATGACATATTATGATGCACTGTCAAATTCTTACACTCTCTAAATGGGGAACACTTTAATATACACAAGGAAAATACAGCAGAAAATACCTCCCATCTCCCAATTCCTCTCTCTAGCTAAATTGAACTCTAGGGTACCAGGGATAATGCTCACCAATCCTTCCTTTGGACAGTTCATGGTGGTTCGCGATTTCGGGCTTCGCTGGATTCTGTAGGTTCTGCCTGCCATACCCCGAACACGTTAGAAGACCTCTTACTGCGTTCTCCTTCAGTTGGGGTCTGTCCACTGATGTGGTAGGACGCGTGTTGGATGTATGGGGTAAATATCCACTTTTCTTCTTGCAGAGATCGGGTTTTGAGTTACTTTAGGTAAGGTTTTGCCCGTTGGCAGGTCAGGAACAGATTGTAGGGTGGAAAACTTTTGAATCTCCAGGTTTCTCCCGAGTTGGTTATTGCCGAAATTTGTCGGTCGTGGTGGCTCAGTATTATCAAGTCGGTTGATGGTAATGCTTTGTTGGTCGTTTCGTAAGGCTCTTGTTGCCGCGATGTGTCCGATGATGTTCTGGGCCACTGAAGCTGTTTGAAGATGTCACTGAACTCGGTTGCACTTTAGAACTCTTGACTGCACTGCCTCGACTCTTAACTGCCCTGTCTCGACTTGACTTGACTGTGAGACAGGCCCTCAATTATACCTTGAGAGGCCTTCTAATCTGCGCGCCAAATCGATCCCCGTTCTTTGTTTAATTTTTGGTGAGCTGGGCAACGGTAACCTGATTAAAATGTGTCAATGTTGTGAAAAGTGGTTTTGGGACTGCTGTACTCACTATTCATGAACTGATGAGCTCCCAGCTATTGTTAAAGTTATACTCTAGTTTCGAGTTGCCTGTCTGGGTCCGAGATCTCTGTGCAGGTTGGAAAGGTGATTAGAATTATGCATGTGTTGAATGGGTCCTGTGATTAGGGTGGGGACTGCTCTTCTGTGGGTCGATTGTTGAAAGTGTTAATGTCTTCTATGGGGCTGACTGAGATTAAACAGTTCCCCCAGACAACTTGATTAATTCCAATATCCAAACTGGCTTTACAGAGGTCGATCCCATCCCCTGGTTCGCAGCCTTTTTCCCTTTACAGGCCCAACATGCACCTTTTAAAGTTCCAAACCTTGGTTTTCGACCTTCAATCTCCTCTCTTAGGCCCAGCATTTATTTTACCGTCCCAAAGCTTGTTTAAAAGAGTCCAAAGTTATTCTCCTTAGGGTTTCTTCAAGCATTGGGGGATCTGTGAATTTTGAGAAATCTTACAGTGGGGGGCGGGGACGGGAGAACCTTTTCCAAGAAGCATAAAGAGTGGGAGATACAGAGGCAAAAACATCAAAGAGAAACTTGGGGTTAGACTTTCCTATGAGCCCCTCAACACCAGATTGCCCGCTGAGAAGAACTGCTAACATTCGGTGAGTAACGCTGGGGAGAATTTCCCTTTTTATGTTTCAAGTAATTAAAACTAATTGCCCGGAGAGAAAATGGACGTTGCACACTCATTGTCGGCGGTTTTCTCAGCGGTTAAGTGGAAACTTAGTAACATGGGCGTTCGTTACCGGAATGGACGGTAAGTATTTAAAATTTAGTCCGAGGCTGCGGTTGGGCCGAGGGAGGAGGGAAAACTTAAAAAATAATTTTCAATAAAAAAAATAAAAACGTACAAAGCATTCCCAAGACACTTTTATACCTATATAATCGCCATTTTAAAATTTTACAAAAATAAATAAAGAACCTTTAACTTACCTTTCTTTGCAGATTACTCACCTACCACCCTGTTTAAGCAGCTTTTACAGGGCAGTTCGCTCGGTGATCTGGACGTCGGCAGTTGAGGCCGGTTGTTCTCGGCGTTGACTGTGGCCGGTTTGGTCCCAGCGGGCGTGTTCAGATGTGAGCGATATCATGAAAAAACTTATGGGAAAACTTTCACTGGGCGGAAAAACAACTTTACGCCGAGAAAATCGGCGAGTAATGATAGGAAATCTAGCCCTTAAAATTGAAACGAACACTTAAGCTGTCAGCTTTTGAGCCTAGTGAAAAAACAAAGACATAAAATTTATTGAGTTAAAGGAACCTTAAAGGATGTTATTTAAAATTTTCCGTCTGTATGAAAGTGTGTGTGTTTGTGTGGAAATTTTCCTGATTTTAAATGTTTAGGGAGTTAAAGAATTTTTCGTTTATCTGAAAGCCTGTCTGTATGTTTGTTTTAGCTCCGCCCAGCTTTTTGGACAGAGAGATGAACATTTTTTTTAATCCTTTGTAATGTTGTACTGGATCTGTAAAGTTTACGAAAGTACGAATGAATTGAGTGTTAAAATGTTCATTCTGTACCTAGAATTGTATTACATTTTAATTTAGAAATGCAGGTGCAGATTTATTTTGATTATGATTTACGGAGCTATGAAATGCATAAAAGACGGTTTGTTTACCAAAAGATAAACTTCAGCCTTGAAGTTACAGTTGCCAAAAGAAAATGAATTTGAACGTTTTACTTGGATTACAGTTTAAAAAAGTGCTTTTGTCGGATATAGTTTAAATTTAAATGGTGCGGTCTTATTTTAAATCAATTCGAATCATAACAAAGCACTGTTTATTCAATGTGGTTATTGCATGCCCGAGATGCCCACTTACTTGTCAAAAAACTTAATCATTGATTACATTGGGTTGAAAGGTATTAAATTTAATCTATGAATGAGGTAAAGAAAGGAGAAGGGAGAGATCCTATCCCTTTCAGTGTAATACGTGTTAAAAAAAAGCCTGCATGTATTTCTTGAAGCTACAAGCTAAGGAAAGCTCCGCCCTCTTTTTCTTTTTGAGTAGAATGTGTGTGATGTTTGATAAATATAAAAACGAATGTTTCTCCAGTTATATTCAGTATTTTTACCTTCATCTGGGAAGGCATCTGAAGAAAAGATCAATATGAAAAGTGAAATAACTTCCTGTGCTATTTTGTTTTATTTTATCTGCTCTGTGTTGTGTTTAGTTAATAAGATAATGATCTGAATTTGATTGGAATTATTAAGGTTGATTAACATATGAAAACCCAACTTTCATTGTGGCCATGGTGAAATTCTGGTTATTTCAAAGTGTGAATGTCTCTCGTTCCAGACTTGAGACTTTAAGATTGAGGAAAAAAAGGGAAGACATCTGATGTTGCTAATGATTTTTGCTAGGGAAAACAAAAATATTGGCAGTATTTGAATTGGAATTTTGAGATATTTGAGGTGATTCTCCTTGTTGGACATTTTGGTTGTGTTGTAAGTTCTTGCGTTTAGAAACATTTTTAAAATAAATAATACTAAACAGTTTAGAAGTAATACTAAAAAGTTTGGAAACAATCTAAAATACCATTTTCTCTGATGAGAGACAAAAGTGCCCAAGGTGGGGAGTCGAGATAAAATATGGAAGTAGCCTTGTAAATGAATTGGGAGAACTTGTGTCTCTAATGTTAAGTCACTATGGGGCCGAAATTGCCTCTTTCCTTAAGGCCTGTTGCCTTCGAAAAGCAGCAGCCATGCTGCAGAGTGGAGTGGCTGCTGACTTTTCATTGAATGGCCGCTGCTAGCCCAATTGCCTTCTCGAGTTTTCCCGGTAGTGCCCCGATCCCCGCCTTACCGCTCCGCTGCTGCTGTTCCGCGATAAGCACGTCATCACTTAAAATATCGATACTCAAAGAATAGTTTCACACAGAGACTGCTGGGAAAGCAATGTACAGACTGAAGACAATGTTATCTGTGTCTGAGAGCTTCCAGAGACCAAGGGCTGCTAGCTTTTGTTCAATTGTCGCCTTTTGTTAAGTATACTACGCTGTTGGCTTGATAAATCTTGATCTATTGCTCAAATATACTGACTGCTGCCTATTGGTGTCTTGTCCAAGAATCTTTAAAAAGTTCCACAGTAACACATTCATTTAGATCATCAGAGTCAAACCATTTACATAGAATTACATAGAATTTACAGCTCAGAAATAGGCCATTCACCCCAAGTGGTCTCGGCTCCACACAAGCCTCCTCCCACTCTACTACATCTAAATCTATCAGCATATCTTTTTATTCCTTTCTCCCTCATGTACCTATCCAGCTTCCCCTTAAATGCATTTATGCTATTCGCCTCAACGCCATGTGGTAGCAAGTTTCACATTCTAATCACTCTGGGAAAAGAAGTTTCTCCTGAATTCCTCATTGGATTTATTAGTGACTATCTTATATTTATATCCCCTAATTTTGAATTCCCCACAAGTGGAAACAGCTTCTCTGCGTCTAACCTATCAAAGTCCTTTATAATTTTAAAGACCTGTATTACGTCACCCCTCAGCATTCTCTTTTCTATAGAACAGAGTCATGGCTTGTGGAGTCTTTCTTGATAATTATAACCGCTCAGTTCTGGTGGTATCCTTGTAAATAATGATAGCTGTGGCTCTGTGGGTGGCATTTTCTAGGTAGGAGGGGTTAGAAATGAGCAAATGCTGCTGATTACTGCATGAGTTGGAGTGAGTTTGTAAAAAGTTGGTGGTCAGTTTTGGGTTGTTTTATTTTCCAAATTTTAGGGCCTCTTTGGCCCATAAACATCAGCCAGATGGCTGCTGAGGGGCCTGAAGGGCCGGGCCCCCTCAAAGGACAATGCTCCCAGTGTGAATTTAATCAGGGGAGAAAATGTTTTGAGAAGGGAGAATAAAAAGCACAAAGATTTGGGCCGTGATCCCAGGAGGTTTAGAAAAGGAAACACGGTGGTGGTTTACTGCCAGGATAAGGAGATAAAAGTTTGGGATATCATCCAGGCAGTACAAGAGGAAAGCGGAAAGGGAAGTTGCTTTGCTTGCTGACCAAAGCCGAATAGAAACATAGAAACATAGAAAATAGGTGTAGGAGTAGGCCATTCGGCTTTTTGAGTCTGCACCACCATTCAATATGATCATGGCTGAATGTTCGATTCGAAGTGACGGTCAGTGGCCGAGAGCAGGTGGAAAGACTTTTACTGAGCTTGAAAGTTGGTGAAAAGTACCTGGATGTATCTCTGCTGTTTCTGAAGAGGTGGTGGTCTCATTCTTAAACCTGCCGGTTTCTGTTGAGGACGATGTGCTGATAAAGAAATTGGAGTCGTGTGACATTAAACTTTGCTCAGTAGTAAAGAGGAGATATTATCCAGGAACGCAGGTAGCCGATGGAACCCATTGTGTAAAGATACGGTTACCAGAGGGTTGAAGTCATTACATTACAGCATGAAATTCGAGACAAAGGAAGGAGTGCAGTACTTCCGGGTACTGCATGATAACCAGGTGAAGGTTTGCTATTACTGTCTTGGACACGACCATCTAGTAAGAAGCTGTCCAGATCTGTATTGTTATAACTGTGGCGATTCTGGACACATTGCTCGGAACTGCAAGGCAGAGAGCTGTGCGGTTTGTCACAAAGGCCCCACCGGCTGTGAGTGTGAGGCCCCTTGAGTGACGAGGAGATGGGAGAAGGAGCAAGAGATGTGAGTGGGGTGGCCAGAAGAGCAAAGCAGGCGGAGGACACAGCCGCCGAACGGAATGAGGAAAGAACACAAGAAGAGGCAGAAAATTGAGGTGCAGAAAACAGGGTGGAAATGGTGGAAAACACACTAAGTATGGTGGAAAAGGACAAAGTCAGGGAAGGACATCACGGGTCAAGGACAGAGCCAAGCCATAATATGGCTTGCCTCTTCCTAAAGAATCAGGTGTCTGTGGGGGAGTGGAGGCGGGATCGGGGTGCGGGGTAAGTGTAAGTACCTCAAAGAAAGACGGGGAGTTGTACATCTCGGGGAGCAGGAGGGGGCAAGACAAGAAGGGGGTGCAAGAGGTAGAAGCCTTAAAGGGGCAGCACGATGGGTGCGGGGAGACAAAGGCTCCAAAAGCGAGTAAGATGGGTGGAGATGTTCCATTGTCTCAGAGAGAAGAAACGGGGAGCAAGGGTCAGCAGTGGAGGTGAGGCCGAAGGGAGTGAGACTGTTGGAACTTAGCAGGAAGACTCCCTGAGGGAGATTATGTATCTGATGGGGAACAGGGACGCGAGATTACAGAAGAGCTCGAGAGTAAGGAGTCAGAGAAGGATGGAGACATGGAATTGGGGGATGGGTTGGCATCATGTGGAAAGTGAAAGGTTAGTTTAGCCATCGCCTTTCTCAAAGAAAAACACCCAGTAACATTCTTCCTGGCAAACTACCGCTCCATCTCTAGCACCCCTTTCCTTTCCAATGTCCTTGAATGTGTTATCAATTCTCAAATCTATGCTCATCTTTCCCTCAACTTCATGTTTGAATCTCTCCAATCAATTTCCCCCCCCGCAGCCATAGCACTAAAATGGCCCGAATCAAAGACACAAATGAAATACTCTATGGGGGAGAAATTCGGTATCGCCCCATTTTGGGCGTTAACTTAACAAATTTTGAAAAATTAGTGCCAGGCGCTAATGATTCTCACCTTCCACTAAATTAGCTTTAGCGCTCCAGGAAAGAACTGGAGCATTAAATTAAGCACTAATGGCCTCAATAGGGTGCTACAGGGGCGTTACCAGCAGAGCGCTAATGAATTTCAATTGCAATGCATTCGGCAATGATCCTTCACACTGGCTCCTTCCAGCTCTTAAAGGGGAGGATGCTTCATTATGCAGATACTCATTATCAGTATTGCTGGCTGTGAAGGCGGCCTGCAACCAACTCAATCCTCTGATCGTAATGGCTGAACCCACTCCCAGGGAGAGAGTTTGTCATTTCATGGACATGCATTGGAGGCACTGGTGGTGGGAGTGGAACGAAGGAGGGCAGTGTTGATCACAACCACTGGAAGGAGGCCATTGCCCGAGGTTGTCAGAGCAATGTGGAGGGAAGTGGCTGAGGAGGTCTCGGGAAGTGGCTGAGGAGGTCTCGGCCAGTAGTGTGGTCATATGCTGCCTGGCACAGTGTCGGAAGAAATTCAATGACCTCACTCGGGTGTTCAGGGTGAGTACATGCTTCAACAGGTCCTACATACCAGCATCTGAACCTCAGTCTGTACACACAGCACAAGGTACCACACCCGCACCACTCACCCACCAAGCATTTCCACCTACTCAAATTCACATCCACATCTCAAGCCTTGATTGCAATCACAGCTATTCAACTATAGCAGGCATATCTCCCAAACACATAGCTGGACTCTAATTCACACACATTTGTTTCTCTTGCAGGCCAAGATGACCCACTATAGGAGAGCACCACAGTGAACAGGTGGGGGTGATGCACAGCTCCAACAGCTTTCAGACCTTGAGGAGCAAGTGCTGCGACTCATTGGGCAGCAAGTGGTGGGCACCATGGCCGTTGGCGACATTGACCCCATAGGGGACAACAGTATCTTCATCCACACTCCATCTCCCATCCCACTTTCCCCACACCACAAGCCTTTCTCACTGTCCAGCTCTGATATTGGCTACATTCCTTGCTCCATTCCTACTCCCCTGCCGTCATCTTAACGTGAGTCTTGTGCCTTTATGCTTTCAGATAATTATCAACGAGATGAGCAGCCTGTCCCTGAGCCTCCCACTGAGAGTGAGGAAGGAGAAAAGGAGGAGGAGCAAAGCACCGCATCACTGCATCTCTCACCCGCAGGCACCACCTGATCTTTAGAGGCAAGTTTAGTCGAGGGGTCTGCACTGGGTGATGCACCAGGGATGAGCGGGCTGCAACAAGACCAAGGGGAAAGGGTAGCTCAGGAGCCGGCTCACTGGAGGCTAAGTTCAGCTGCATGCACAGGACTCGGATGAGGACCTTAATGGGGAGGCTTTAACAAGAAGGGTGATGGCCATGCATTCAGAGAGGATAGGTCCAATGGCAAGGATGTCCAAGAGCCTCTCGGCAATGGTAAGAAGCATGGAGGAGACCACCTCCAACGTTGCACAGAGTTCTGCGCACACCATGGATCCCATCATTTCCACTCTGCAGAAGATGCTGGACTCCCAGGGAGATTGTGAGGATCCAGACCTCATGACACATGTCGTGGGCAATGTGGCAGCTTCCATTCCAGCACAGGCGGAAGTGACGCAATGTTTTGTGCTGTAATGCAGACAATGGTTGGTGGCATCGAGTGTGAGACTGCTCTCAACCGGTCTCAGCTTCATGCCACGCAATGTCTTGGTGCTGTCATGCCATCAATGGTTGGTGGGATCCAATCTCAGACTGCTCCAATACAGTCTCAGCTGGATACCACGCAAGCTCTGAGTGTTGCCATCATTGCTGGGTCCACCACAGTCCATCGGGAATCTCACAGTGACACAGCAGGCCATCAATCTGTGCTCCAGCAGATTGTTAGGGATGCTGAGGTGCTGCCCTGGGGGAATGGCAGTGAGTTAGTGGAGCAGGATGACAGAATTCCTGATCCCCCCACTGTCACTCTGCCATTGCACTTTTCGCTACCAGTTATCAAGCCAGCCCAGACTGCCGCCACCCCTTCCTATTTCTGAAACCTCCTCCAGCCTTACAACCCTCTGAGATTTCTACACTCCTTCAATTCTGACCGCTTGCACATTCCCGATTTTTCTTTCTAAACCATTGGCGACCGTGCAATATACTGCTTTGAGTGCTGTTGGGGGGGGATGACTCATCAGGGGAGGGCAGCAGCAGCCAAGTTCATGACACCGTGGCTGGCTCTGTTGCACAGGAGGGCAGGAAAAAGAGTGGGAGAGCGATAGTGATAGGGGATTCAATGGTGAGGGGAATAGATAGGCATTTCTGTGGCCGCAACTGAGACTCCAGGATGGTATGTTGCCTCCTTGGTGCAAGGGTCAAGGATGTCTCGGAGCAGTGCAGGACATTCTAAAAAGGGAAGGAGAACAGCCAGTTGTCGTGGTGCACATTGGTACCAACGACATTGGTAAAAAAAAGGGATGAGGTCCTACAAAACGAATTTAAGGTGCAAGGAGCTAAATTTAAAAAGTAGGACCTCAAAAGTAGTAATCTCGGGATTGCTACCAGTGCCACGTGCTAGTCAGAGTAGGAATCGCAGGATAGCGCAGATGAATACGTGGCTTGAGAGTGGTGCAGCAGGGAGGGATTCAAATTCCTGGGGCATTGGAACAGGTTCTGGGGGCGGTGGGACCAGTACAAACCGGATGGTCTGCACCTGGGCAGGACCGGAACCAATGTCCAAGGGGGAGTGTGTGCTAGTGCTGTTGGGGAGGAGTTAAACTGATATGGCAGGGGGATGGGAACCAATGCAGGGAGACAGAGGGAAACAAAAAGGAGGCAAAAGCAAAAGACAGAAAGGAGATGAGGAAAAGTGGAGGGCAGAGAAACCCAAGGCAAAGAACAAAAAGGGCCACTGTACAGCAAAATTCTAAAAGGACAAAGGGTGTTAAAAAAACAAGCCTGAAGGCTTTGTGTTTTAATGCAAGGAGTATCTGCAATAAGGTGGATGAATTAACTCTGCAAATAGATGTTAACAAATATGATGTGATTGGGATTACAGAGACGTGGCTCCAGGATGATCAGGGCTGGGAACTCAACATCCAGGGGTATTCAACATGCAGGAAGGATAGAATAAAAGGAAAAGGAGGTCGGGTAGCATTGCTGGTTAAAGAGGAGATTAATGCAATAGTTAGGAAAGACATTAGCTTGGATGATATGGAATCTATATGGGTTGAGCTGCAGAACACCAAAGGGCAAAAAACGTTAGTGGGAGTTGTGTACAAACCTCCAAACAGTAGTAGTGATGTTGGGGAGGGCATCAAACAGGAAATTAGGGGTGCATGCAATAAAGGTGCAGCAGTTATAATGGGTGACTTTAATATGGACATAGATTGGGCTAGCCAAACTGGAAGCAATACGGTGGAGGAGGATTTCCTGGAGTGCATAAGGGATGGTTTTCTAGACCAATATGTCAAGGAACCAACTAGGGGGGAGGCCATCTTAGACTGGGTGTTGTGTAATGAGAGAGGATTAATTAGCAATCTCATTGTGCGAGGCCCCTTGGGGAAGAGTGACTATAATATGGTGGAATTCTGCATTAGGATGGAGAATGAAACAGTTAATTCAGAGACCATGGTCCAGAACTTAAAGAAGGGTAACTTTGAAGGTATGAGGCGTGAATTGGCTTGGATAGATTGGCGAATTATACTTAAGGGGTTGACTGTGGATGGGCAATGGCAGACATTTAGAGACCGCATGGATGAACTACAACAATTGTACATTCCTGTCTGGCGTAAAAATAAAAAAGGGAAGGTGGCTCAACCATGGCTATCAAGGGAAATCAGGGATAGTATTAAAGCCAAGGAAGTGGCATACAAATTGGCCAGAAATAGCAGCGAACCCGGGGACTGGGAGAAATTTAGAACTCGGCAGAGGAGGACAAAGGGTTTGATTAGGGCAGGGAAAATGGAGTACGAGAAGAAGCTTGCAGGGAACATTAAGGCGGATTGCAAAAGTTTCTATAGATATGTAAAGAGAAAAAGGTTAGTAAAGACAAACGTAGGTCCCCTGCAGTCAGAATCAGGGGACGTCATAACGGGGAACAAAGAAATGGCAGACCAATTGAACAAGTACTTTGGTTCGGTATTCACTAAGGAGGACACAAACAACCTTCCGGATATAAAAGGGGTCAGAGGGTCTAGTAAGGAGGAGGAACTGAGGGAAATCTTTATTAGTCAGGAAATTGTGTTGGAGAAATTGATGCGATTGAAGGCTGATAAATCCCCTGGGCCTGATGGACTGCATCCCAGAGTACTTAAGGAGGTGGCCTTAGAAATAGCGGATGCATTGACTGTCATTTTTCAACATTCCAAAGGGCCATATCGAACTCCCTCTTGAATATATCCAATGAACTGACATCAACAACTCTCTGCAGTAGGGAATTCCACAGGTTAACAACTCTCTGAGTGAAGAAGTTCTCCACATCTCAGTCCTAAATGGCTTACTCCTTATCCTTAGACTGTGTCCCCTGGCTCTGGACTTCCCCAACATTGGGAAAATTCTTCCTGCATCTAACCTGTTCAGTCCAATCAGAATTTTATATGCTTCTATGACATCCCCTCTCATCCTTCTAAACTCCAGTGAATACAAGCCCAGTCGATCCAGTGTCTACTCATACGTCAGTCCAGCGATCCTGGGAATCAGTCTGGTGAACCTTCGCTGCACTCCCTCAATAGCAAGAACGTCCTTCCTCAGATTAGGAGACCAAAACTGAACATAATATTCCAGGTGGAGGGTCAGAGGGTCTCGTCAGAAGGAGGAACTGAGGGAAATCCTTATTAGTCAGGAAATTGTGTTGGGGAAATTGATGGGATTGAAGGCCGATAAATCCCCAGGGCCTGATGGTACTTAAGGAGGTGGCCCTGGAAATAGCGGATGCATTGACAGTCATTTTCCAACATTCCATAGACTCTGGATCAGTTCCTATGGAGCGGAGGGTAGCCAATGTAACCCCACTTTTTAAAAAAGGAGGGAGAGAGAAAACAGGGAATTATAGACCGGTTAGCCTGACATCGGTAGTGGGTAAAATGATGGAATCAATTATTAAGAATGTCATAGCAGCGCACTTGAAAAGAGGTGACATGATAGGTCCAAGTAAGCATGGATTTGTGAAAGGGAAATCATGCTTGACAAATCTTCTGGAATTTTGAGGATGTTTCCAGTAGAGTGAACAAGGGAGAACCAGTTGATGTGGTGTATTTGGACTTTCAGAAGGCTTTCGACAAGGTCCCACACAAGAGATTAATGTGCAAAGTTAAAGCACATGGGATTGGGGGTAGTGTGCTGATGTGGATTGAGAACTGGTTGTCAGACAGGAAGCAAAGAGTAGGAGTAAATGGGTACTTTTCAGAATGGCAGGCAGTGACTAGTGGGGTACCGCAAGGTTCTGTGCTGGGGCCCCAGCTGTTTACACTGATTTAGATGAGGGGATTAAATGTAGTATCTCCAAATTTGCTGATGACACTAAGTTGGGTGGCAGTGTGAGCTGCAAGGAGGATGCTATGAGGCTGCAGAGTGACTTGGATAGGTTGGGTGAGTGGGCAAATGCATGGCAGATGAAGTATAATGTGGATAAATGTGAGGTTATCCACTTTGGTGGTAAAAACAGAGAGACAGACTATTATCTGAATGGTGACAGATTAGGAAAAGGGGAGGTGCAACGAGACCTGGGTGTCATGGCACATCAATCATTGAAGGTTGGCATGCAGGTACAGCAGGCGGTTAAGAAAGCAAATGGCATGTTGGCCTTCATAGCAAGGGGATTTGAGTACAGGGGCAGGGAGGTGTTGCTACAGTTGTACAGGGCCTTGGTGAGGCCACACCTGGAGTATTGTGTACAGTTTTGGTCTCCTAACTTGAGGAAGGACATTCTTGCTATTGAGGGAGTGCAGCGAAGATTCACCAGACTGATTCCCGGGATGGTGGGACTGACCTATCAAGAAAGACTGGATCAACTGGGCTTGTATTCACTGGAGTTCAGAAGAATGAGAGGGGACCTCATAGAAACGTTTAAAATTCTGACGGGTTTGGACAGGTTAGATGCAGGAAGAATGTTCCCAATGTTGGGGAAGTCCAGAACCAGGGGTCACAGTCTAAGGATGAGGGGTAAGCCATTTAGGACCGAGATGAGGAGAAACTTCTTCACCCAGAGAGTGGTGAACCTGTGGAATTCTCTACCACAGAAAGTAGTTGAGGCCAATTCACTAAATATATTCAAAAGGGAGTTAGATGAAGTCCTTACTACTTGGGGGATCAAGGGGAGAAAGCAGGTAGGGGGTACTGAAGTTGCATGTTCAGCCATGAACTCATTGAATGGCGGTGCAGGCTGGAAGGGCTGAATGGCCAACTCCTGCACCTATTTTCTATGTTTCTATGTTTCTATGTGCCATCAGCTGCCAAGGTCCTCTGCTTTGGAATTCCCTCCCAAAACCTCCCCGCCTCTCTGCCTCGCTTTCCTCCTTTAAGACGCTTCTGAAACATACCTCTTTGACCAAGCTTTTGGTCATCTACCCTAATATCTCCTGATGTGTCTCGGTACAAAATTTGGTTTGATCACATTCCCGTGAAGCGCCTTGGGACATTTTATTACATCAAAGGCGCTATATAAATGCAAGTTGTTGTTGCTACAATTACTACCTTCAGGGAAGTAGGTAAAAATGTTTATCGGAGAGAAAAGTAAATTCTCAAGAAGGGTTCTGATCATGAGAGGAAATCAGTTATATACGAATATGCAGAAAATAAAAGAACCATGCAGCCCAATCTGTCCGGTCCCATTTTCTATCAAATATGTTACCGCACTATACTTCTCATACCCGGCTATCAAATATTTGTCCAGGTACATATCCAACTCTCTCCTCGATCGGCTGATACAGTCAACCCCGCTGCTTCCCTTGGCAGTCGTTTCCACACATTCACCCCACACTCTGCATCGAGCAGTTGGATCTAAACTGCCTTTTCACACTCCCTTTTCTCAATTTGAGGCTGGTTGTAGAATCTCTGGCTGTGAAACGAATTGAGGTTGGAAAATTAGATATATTAGGACAAATTTTTTTCGAACTGGAGCAAGGTTAAGGGCAAAGGTCAGAGACAGGTGTTAAGGTTCCAATTTCTAATGTTTATCGACCCAAATAAAAATATTAAAGTATATCTGGCATGAGGCCATACAAGATAAAGAATTACAGCTGCTTTGCCATGTTTGGATTCAAATGCATCTGCTCGTTATATTTTGAAAACATCTGAATATATTACAGTGATCTTCACAAACTATTCTCAGGTTAACTATTGCCGGTGTGACCACTGTATCCCTTCAGCCACATACCTCGGAGACGATGGTGGAGATGTACTGCTCCTTACTGTAATCCCATCCATCCAAACAGGGCTCCTGTTCTACCTCAGACATATTGAAGGAATCTAAGTCGGGAAACGTCTCCAAAAGATTCATTATCACGTCCAACCGGTACTATCTGCATTTGCTGTACTGGAGTTTGTCTCTTTCTTGCACCAGAGGGATTGTCCGATTCATCCACGCTTCACTGAGATTCAGATTCCCGGGAATTAAGCAGCGATGCTCTGGAACATCCCCAACGAAAACTATGGACAGTCCGCAGAAACTGTTGGGAAAGGCGTTGAGGTTCAAAAGGAAGAATATAAACCACTGATAGAGTACCCATTCTCCAAGAAAAGCGATAATTTCATTGTAATCCCGCATGTTAGTTGCAGTGGGAGGACTGGAAGAGATTTTCTTCCGGAAAACTGTAGCAATTGGCCAATAGAGGGCGGACCAGGTTTGCTGAACTGCATTCTTTCAAAGTCTCAATAATTCTGAACAGTAATACAATCTTCATCCTGCACTATCTCCTTCCTGTACTCTTAAAGCGGACTCTAAGTAAACAACCTGTTTGCCAGCACTGGAGTGTTCTTATTCTTTAGGCAGGAGAAGCTATTTGTTTTTTTCCCAAACAGAAATTATCATAAAGTGCAAATTCTGGTTACATATTTACTACTGACAAGAATGTATTCAATTAAATGCTTGTTGTATGAAGGATATGTGTTGGAGGTAGACTGTGTGGGATATGCAGGCATCCCAATAATAAGAACATAAGAATTAGGAGCAGAAGTAGGCCAAACAGCCCTTCGAGCCTGCTCCATCATTCAATAAGATCATGGCTGATCTTCAACATCAACTCCACCTTCTCACCTGATTTCCATATTCCTTGATTCCTCTTGAGTCCAAAAATCTATCTCAGCCTTGAATATAGTCAATGACACAGCATCCACAGTCCTTTGAGGTCATGAATTCCAAAGAATCACAACCCTCTGAGTGAAGAAATTCCTCTTAGCTCAGTCTTAAATGGCCGACCCCTTATACTGAGACTATGCCCCTTCATTCCAGACTCTCCAGCAACGGGAAACCCTGGGGAAATTCCCTTCAGAATCTTGTATGTTTCAGTGAGATCACGGCTCTGAAATCACGGTTCCTTCTTCCCGTGGGCATTCGACTCAATTCTAGGGAAAAGATGTGCACTTACCTTTTGCTGCTACACCCACCAGAGATCTCGGTCCTGAGGCCTCCTCTCCCTGCGCATTGTAGCACATGCATGTCTGGTCGGACGTATAGCTGGAGCTGGAGTCAGGTGGCACTGGGCAGCCAATTCAGGTAAAATATTCTTATTCATAATAATGGGAACTCCGTAAGTAGGATTTCTCATTATTATGATTGAGAAACATCCCCCCAACACCAAAATACCAATAAAAAATAGCAAAAATACATCACATATTTAATATTAATTTAAACTAAGTTTAATAAATGTCTTTCAAAAAAATATATTTTCCTGATTTTTTAAAAGGTTTTTTAAATTATGGTTTAAAATAAACTTACCTTAGTGGGCAGGGTTTTTAACATTAAAATGTGTTTTTTAATTTTAATTTTTATCTGTTTTTGTACGTTTGAAAACTCTTATGCTGGTAAAAGTAGGCTATGCGCCTGCTTTTACCAGGCGCGGTTTTAAGGACATTCGCAGGGCAAGAGATGGGCAAATAGTGCAATCTTGCCCATGCACATGTCCTTCTCCCCAAGATGCGTGTGATCTGCCAAGCCAGACAGATCGGAAAAGTCGGTTTTTGGTGCATGCGCATCGCGTATTGAAAACCGGCTTTTGTGTTGCCTTCCTGGATCCGTACACACTCCGTACGGACCCGGGGAGGCCGGGATTTCAGGGCCCACCTCTCTTTCTTCTAAACTCCAGAGCGTATAGGCCCAATCTAGTCAAACTTTATGTGGCTTTGCGCCCTGCTCCCGTTCCCAAGAGGAAGTGGAGCGCGATATTTTGCGCTCCATTTCCTCTCGGGGGCGGTAAGTCCTATATAGCTCGCAGGGCGGGACTTCTGCATCTGGCACAGGAAATCCCGCCTCGCTGCTGTTACCACCCCCAGATGGGGCAGTATGGAATTTTGCCCCGCTTTACTCTTGTACTCCAACCCCCTTGCAATAAAGGCCAACATGCCATTTTCCTTCCTAATTGCTCATTGTACCTGCATGCTAACCTTCTGTGTTTCCTATAAGAGGACATCTAAATCTCTCTGAACAACATTTTATAGTTTCCCACTATTTAAAAAATATTCTGTTTTTCTAATCTTCCTACCAAAGTGAATAGCCTCACAATTCCCTACATTATATTCCATCGGCCACCTTATTGCCCACTCACATAACCTGTGTATATCCCTTTGGAGGATCGTTGTGTCCTCTTCACAGCTTACTTTCCCACCTTGCTTTGTAGCGTCAGCAAACTTGGATACATTGCACTCGTTCCTTCATCGAAGTCATGAATATAGATTGTAAATAGCTGAGCCCCAAGCACAGATCCTTGTGGCATCCTACAAGTGAGAACCTGCCAACCGAAAATGACCCGTTCATCCCTACTCTTTGTTTTCTGTCCGTTAACCAATTCTCTATCCATGCTAATATATTACCCTCAACCACATGAGCCCATATCTTGCCCTCAACTTCCTTTTCTGGCTCTCATTTTAGCTGATATTGTTAACAGCTCTTTCTCCTCACGCAGTGTCTCCCTCTCCCTCAAATCTGCCATCATTTCCCTTTCCTCAAAAACAACCCTCGTTCCACTCCGTGCTTGCAAACTACCGCCCCATCTCCAACCTCCCTTTCCTCTTCAAAGTCCTGGAATGTGTTGTCGCTGCCCAAATCTGTGCCCTTCTTTCCTGCAACTCCACATTTCAATCCCTCCAATTCGGTTTCGGTACCAACCACAGTACCGAAATGGATCTCATCAAAGTCAAAAATTACATCCTTTGTGACTGTGACAAAAACAAACTATCCCTCCTCATCCTTCTTGACTTGTCTGCAGCCTTTGACATGGTTGACCATTCTATCCTTCTCCAACGCCTCTCCACCATCATCTAGCTGGGTGGGACTGCACTCGCCTGGTTCCATTCTGTCATGTATGTATGCTTGGGTTTACTAGCCACCAGGTGGCGCCACTGTCGGAGGTCATTGGGCTGTGCGCACATGTGTGCGGCCCAGGTATAAAAGGCCAGCCATCTTGTAATGTAATCACTTTGGGTCCTAATAAAGTAGAGCCAGGTTTGTACCTGTTCGGAGTTTACAGTATTCAGTCTATTGAGTTATTGCATACACAACATTTGGGGACGAGATAACATAGAAACATAGAAAATAGGTGCAAGAGTAGGCCATTCAGCCCTTTGAGCCTGTACCACCATTCTATATGATCATGACTGATCATGCAACTTCTGTACCCCATTCCTGCTTTCTCTCCATACCTCCTCATCTCTTTAGCTGTAAGGGTCACATCTAACTCCCTTTTGAATAAATCTAACGAACTGGCCTCAACAACTTTCTGTGGTAGAGAATTCCACAGGTTCACAATTCTCTGAATGAAGTTTCTCCTCATCTCGGTCCTAAATGGCTTACCCATTATCCATAGACTGTGACCCCTGTTTCTGGACATCCCCAACATCGGGAACATTCTTCCTGCATCTAACCTGTCCAATCCCATCAGAATTTTATATGTTTCTATGAGATCCCCTCTCATTCTTCTAAATTCCATGAAATATAAGCCTTGTCGATCCAGTCTCTCTTCATATGTCAGTTCTGCCATCCCGGGAATCAGTGTGGTGAACCTTCGCTGCACACCCTCAATAGCAAGATTGTCCTTCCTCAGATTCGGAGACCAAAACTGTACACAAGAAACTTTGCATGCAAAAATGAGCGCAATTGGAATTCTGGAGCAATTTGTGGAGGGAGAAGATTGGGCAGACTTTGTAGCCCGCTTGAACCATTACTTCGTGGCCAACAAAATGGAGGAAGCGACAGGCAGAGTTTGTCGCCGGGCAGTCCCCCTCACGGTTTGCATCCGAAAATCTATCGACTCATAAAACATCTTCTCTCGCCCTTAAGTCCAACGGACAAGGACTATGAAACATTGTGTGCTCAGGTACGTGACCATCTCAAACCAGAAGAAGACATCATCTTCTCAAGATATCGATTCAATATACACGTTTGTTCTGAGGGCCAGGATGTATCAGAATTTGTTGCCGACCTGAGGCGTCTAACTGGACTGTGTAAGTTTGAAACGGCGATGGCAGACATGCTGCGGGACTTCTTTGTAATTGGCATCAACCATGAGGTGATCCTGCGTAAGCTACTAGCGGCGGAGACGCTGGATTTGAGCACGGCCATCACGATTGCCCAATCATGCATGACGACGGACAAAAGCTTTAAGCAAACATCATTGAAAAATCGGAACTCGGCAAGTATTATAAACAAGATAGTATTGTCGTTTGGCAGAGCTGCATATGGCAGGGCATTTCCAACTGCGTACGCGAAACCTGTGGCTGCTCAAAGTCCGCCAACGGGAATGAATCTGATATCACTGTGTTGGCTTTGTGGGGGAAATCATCGGCATCGTCAGTGTCGGTTTAAACAGTATATTTGTAAAGGCTGTTCGAGAGTGGGGCATCTCCACCGCAAGTATCCACAACTGAGCAAGCGTGCTGCGACACACCATGTGGAGGATGATGACCAGTCTAGCGCGGATCCGGATATGCAACCCAAGATACCAGAGGAGGAAGTGTATGGACTGTATTCGTTCCTAACAAAGAGCCAACCGATAATGATTAATGTAAAACTTAATGGTGTGCCGGTATCGATGGGATTGGACAAGGGTGAGAGTCAATCAATAATGAGCCAGAGGACATTTGACCAGCTGTGGGATACTAAGGCTGTGAGGCCGAAGCTGAGTCCAGTCAATGCCAAGTTGTATACGTACACTAAAGAACTCATAGCGGTGATTGGCAGTGCAGTAATCAAGGTGCCGTATGATGGTGTGGTTCACGATTTACCATTATGAATTGTCCCAGGCAATGGTCCAATGCTATTCGGCAGGAACTGGTTAGAAAACATCAAATGGAACTAGAATGAGATCAAAGCATTGTCTTTGGAGGAGGATACTCCATGTGCTCAAGTGCTGAGCAAGTTCCCCTTGCTGTTTGAACCAGGTATCGGCATTTTCACGGGAGCCAAGGTGCAGATCCACATGGACGCGGGTGCAAGACCCGTCCATCATAAAGCTCGGGCAGTTCCGTACATGATGAGGGAGAAGGTCGAAATCAAACTGGACCGACTTCAGCTTGAAGGGATCATATCACCAGTTGAATTTAACGAATGGGCCAGCCCCATTATTGCCGTGTTGAAAAATGATGCCACTATCAGGATTTGTGGAGACTACAAGGTTACGATCAACCAGGTTTCGAAACAGGACCAATATCCATTACCGAAGGCTGATGACCTGTTTGCAACGCTAGCCGGGGGGAAGTCGTTCACAAAACTGAATCTGACATCGGCCTACATGACACAGGAACTGGTGAACACGTTGAAGAAACTTACGTGCATCAACACTCATAAAGGACTGTTTATCTACAACAGGTGCCCTTTTGGAATTCGCTCGACTGCAGTCATATTTCAGAGGAACATGAAGAGTCTACTGAAGTCCGTACCCAGAACCGTTGTGTTCCAAGATGACATACTGGTCACAGGTCGTGACTCCGTCGAACATCTGAACAACCTGGAAGAGGTTCTACATTGTCTGGACAAAGTGGGACTCAGACTGAAATGCTCGAAGTGTGTCTTCATGGCACCGGAAGTCGAATTCCTGGGGAGGAAAACTGTTGCTGACGGTATCAGGCCTACGGACTCGAAAACCAAGGCCATCAAAAATGCACCCAAGCCTCAGAATGTGATGGAGCTGCGTTCATTCCTTGGTCTACTCAACTACTTTGGTAATTTCTTATCTAAATTGAGCATCTTGTTAGAGCCACTGCACATACTGCTAAGAAAAACCAACAACTGGGTTTGGGGTGCATTTCAAGATTGAGCTTTTGAGAAAGCTACTAATCTGCTTTGCTCTAACAAACTGCTGGTACATTATGATCCGTATAAGCGTCTAATATCGGCCTGTCATGCTTTGTCATATGGAATTGGTTGCATGCTCCAACAAGCTAATGAATCCAAATTACAACGTGTTGCATATGCTTCAAAAAGTTTGTCAAAGATGGAAAGAGCCTACAGCATGGTAGAGACAGAAGCACTAGCCTGTGTGTATGGGATTAAAAAGATGCATCAGTACCCGTTTGTCTTTGATTTGAACTGGAAACAGATCACAAGCCACTTATTTCATTGTTTTCCGAAAACAAAGGTATTGATACCAATGCATCATCCCGCATCCATAAGTGGGCGCTGACATTATCTGCCTAAGATTATGTTACTCGCCATAGACCTGGCACTGAGAATTGTACCGATGCATTGAGCCGTCTGCTGATTCCCACACCGGAGGTGGAAACACCACACCAGGCAGACCTGTTAGTCATGGATGCTTTTCAAAGTGAAGGAACCCTTGTCATGGCTCAAGTTAAGACCTGGATCAGCCAGTACCCAATATTATCGGTTGTGAAACGTTGCATCCTTAGTGATGATTGGTCTGCCATACCCAAGCAAATCTGACAGGAGACCAAACCTTACATCTATCGCAAAGATGAACTATCCATTCAATCAGATTGTATACTGTGGGGCAATCATGTTGTTATGCCCAAGAAAGGCAAAGAGAAATTTGTGCATGATCTACATAGCACATATCCCGATAGTGTCATGATGAAAGCCATTGCCAGGTCTCATGAATCCGGAGCATGCCCTGTTTTATGATTTGAAACGTACGTTCCGCCTGGCCATTGGAAGCCGGCTTGAACGGTGCTGTCCTGACGTGTTTGATACCATTACCCGACATAAACTCCTGGAATTCATAGCTAGTGAAACATGGGCCATTATCACTCACCAGGATGTCCGGCAAGCCGTGGGTCGCAAAGACCGTAAGCAGACTTTCTACAGTGGTGGATGCCGTGCACGAATTCAATATCATGCACTCGATCCATTTTGAGTATGCATCGACAACAATCAGGAACATTTTTCCCATGAACGGGCCCGCGTAGTCTACGTGAATACGTGACCATGGCCTGGTGGGCCAGGGCCACGGGCTGAGTGGGGCCACCGTGGGGGCATTTCCCAGCTGAGAAGCCAGTGTTCCAGGTCTGAGTCAATTCCGGCCACCATACATGTGACCGGGCAATGGCCTTCATTAACACGGTGCCTGGGTGCTCGCTGTGGAGTTCCCTGATGAATGCTTTCCTTCCTTTCTGGGGCATGACTACCCAGCTGCCCCATAGCAGGCAGTCGGCTTGGATGGAGAGCTCGTCCATCCGTCTGTGAAACGGTCTGGCCTCCTCGGGACACGCTCCGTGTGCGGGCGCCCAATCCCCAGTCAGGACACATTTCTTTATCAGGGATAGGAGGGGGATCTCTGTTGGTCCAGTTTTTGATCTGACGGGCTGTGATGGGGGAGCCTGCGGTGTCGAAAGCCTCAACGGCCATGATCATCTCCGCACTTTGTTCCGACGCCCCCTTGGTGGTCGCCAATGAAGGCCTGATGAGCGCGTTAGCGCAATTTTCGGTGCCTGGCCGTGTGCCGTATGGTGTAGTCATACGCAGCCAACGTGAGGGCCCACCGTTGTATGCGAGCTGATGCATTGGCATTGACAGCTTTGCTGTCAGACAACAGGGATGCTAACGGTTTGTGGTCTGTTTCTAACTCGAACCTTCTGCCGAAAAGGTACTGATGCATCTTTTTCAACTCGTAGACACATGCGAGTGCTTCCTTTTCAACCATACCATATCCCCATTCTGCCTGGGAGAGCGACCTGGAGGCATAAGCCACAGGTTGGTGTTGGCCCTCATCATTACTCTGCTGTAACACGCACCCAACCCCATAGGATGATGCACCACATGTTAAAACCAATTTCTTACAGGGGCTGTACAAGGTCAACAGCTAGTTGGAACAAAGCAGATTCCGCGCCTGATTGAAAGCCCGTTCTTGACAGTCCCCTCAAAACCATTCACAACCCTTATGCAGGAGCATGTGCAGCGGCTCCAACAATGTGCTTAAGTTCGGCAGAAAGTTCCCGAAGTAGTTCAATAGTCCCAGAAATGACCACAACTCCGATGTGCTGCCAGGCCTGGGCGCACGATGGATCGCCTCCGTTTTGGATTCGGTAGGCCGGATCCCGTCTGCGGCAACCCTCTTGCCCAAAAACTCGACCACTAGAGCCAAAAACACACACTTGGACTTCTTTAGTCGCAAGCCTACCCGGTCCAGTCGGCGTAGCACCTCCTCCAGGTTGTGGAGATGTTCCTCGGTGGCTTGACCCGTGATAAGGATGTCATCTTGGAATACGATTGTTCCAGGGATGGATTTAAGCAAGCTTTCCATGTTCCTCTGGAATATAGTGGCCACTGAACGAATGCCAAACGGACACCTGTTGTAAACAAATAGCCCCTTGTGTGTAGTGATGGTGGTCAGAAGCTTGGATTCTTCAGTCAGTTCCTGAGTTATGTAGGCTGAAGTGAGGTCCAACTTGGTGAACAGCTTGCCACCTGCCAGTGTGGCAAAAAGATCCTCTGCTCTCGGAAGCAGGTATTGGTCCTGTAGTGACTTTCGGTTGATGGTGGCCTTGTAGTCGCCACAAATCCTGACCGAGCCATCCGCTTTAAGGACTGGAACAATGGGGCTTGCCAAGTCACTGAATTCAACAGGCGAAATTATGCCCTCTCTTAGCAGCCTGACCAACTCACTCTCAATTCTCTCACGCATCACATACAGCACGGCTCTGGCTTTGTGGTGCACTGGTCTGGCGTCTGGGGTGATGCGTATCACTACTTTGGTGCCCTTAAAGGTCCCGGCACCTGGTTGAAAAAGTGGCTCGAATTTCTGTAGGATCTGTGAGCATGAACTTCGCTCTACAGATGAAATGGCGTGCACATCCCCTCATTTCCAGTTCATCTCGGCTAGCCAGCTCCTCCCCAAGAGCGCGGGACCATTTCCCGGGACAATCCAGAGTGGCAGCCGGTTCTCCGATCCATTGTGTGTGATCACCAAATTTGCACTGCCTAGTACTGGGATGATCTCTCTGGTGTATGTCCGTAACTGTGTGTCAATGCATTCCAGTTTGGGTCTGTTAGCTTTGAGTGGCCATAGTTTTTCAAATTGTTGGACACTCATAAGTGACTGGCTGGCTCCTGTGTCCATCTCCATGTGTACTGGGATGCCATTTAATAGAACTTTCATCATCATAGGTGGCGTTTTGGTGTACAAGCTGTGGACGTCTGCCACATTAACCCGCTGGACTTCAGCGTCCATAGCTTTGCCCCAAGCATCACTCTCCCTTGCAGTCCCCTCGTCTGGTTCCTCTGCCTCGTAAACTAGCCGCGCTACGGGCTTTCTGCACATTCTGGCCCGATGTCCACTGAAGTTACAGTTTCTACAGATAAATTGTTGAAACCTATAGGTTTTCGCAGCATGTCTGCCACCGCAGCTCCAGCACGAGCTGAGATTGTTGTGAACAAAGGAACTGTTTACAGGCATTCCTCTCTGATTGTCTCTTTGATTGCTCCTGAGCACTCTGTTGCTGAGTGTCAATGGTCCCATCCCGGGACGCATTGTCCCTTGTGATGGCGTGAATTGCCGATCCCCCTGCCATTATCTCTGTTGCTGGCCCACCCTAGAGTCTGTTGCTGCCTGGGCGGTGTCGAATTGCCCTTGCTTGCCTGCGGGGTTCTGTGTCTCGTTTACAATGTTAACTCCCTGGTCCATCGCCACGTTGGAACCAGGGTTGCATGCGTAAATTATCTTGGTCCCCTGCCATGAAGGTCTGAGCTATCAGCGTTGCCCTTTCCAAAGTCAAGTCCTTGGTCTCAATAAGCTTCCTGAAAATCCCGGCATGACCAATGCCCTCAATGAAGAATTCCCTTAAAATCTCCCCCTTTCAGGTGTCTGTGAACTTACAGAGGCTGGCCAAACGCCGAAGGTCCGCAACGAAATCCGATATGCTTTGTCCCTCCCGATGCCGCTGTGTATAGAACCAGTGCAGGGCCATGTTTATACTGCTCGCCGGCTTGAGGTGCTCACCGATCAGAGTGTTGAGCTCTTCAAAGGACTTGTCCGCCGGCTTCTCAGGTGCGAGCAGGTCTTTCATCAGCGCATACGTCTTGGATCCACAGCTGGTCAGTAGATGCACCCTCCGTTTGCCAGCCGCTTCCTCTCCCAGCCAGTCCTTCGTGACAAAGCTCTGCTGGAGCCTCTCAACGAATTCGTCCCAGTCCTCACCAACACAGTACCGTTCCTCTGTGCTACCGGTGGCCATCCTCATGGGTCATTGATTCCCGTTTCTCATCACCAAATGTAGTGTCCTTACACCTTGCTATAGAATCACACGAGGCATGTACTGCAGACAAGATCACTACGTGACCTAAACCTTTATTCCCAGGACTAAGAAGTGCTGACCCTGCGTGGGATCTCCCTTTATATACCTGGATGACCAGGTGAGGAGTGTCTCCCACAAGTTCATCCCCTCTGGTCAAGGTGTGCATTACTCAGGTGTATACAGTATACAGTGTTGTTACATAAAGGTTACAGTTATGTGAAGGTTACAAACATGATAGTAGCCTGAATTGACACTGATCTGGAATCATGTGTCCATCAATGCAACATTTTCATGCAGCTTAGTAAAGCACCAGCGGAGTCACCACTGAGTCCGTGATCATGGCCATCTAAACCATGGTCCTGGAACCACATCGACTTTACAGGTCCCTTCCTGGGAAAAATGTTCTTAGTTGTGGTGGAGTGTACAATTATATCATCCAGCACATCCACAGCTACCATTGAGAGCCTTCGTGTCATGTTTGCTATGCATGGTCTGCCTGACATCGTTGTAAGCGACAACGGATCTTGCTTCACTAGTATGGAGTTTCAAGAGTTCATGAAACTCAATGGTATCAAACATGTGAGGTCAGCACCATTCAAACCCGCATCCAATGGACAAGCAGAGCATGCGGTCCAAACCATCAAGCAGAGTATGAAACGTGTAACTCAAGATTCACTGCAAACTCGCTTGTCACGCATATTGCTTAGTTACAGGACAAGATCCCATACGCTTACTGGGGTCTCCCCTGCTGAATTATTGATTGATGAAGAGAGGTCTTAAGACCAGGCTCTCCCTTGTCCACCCTGACTTGAATAATCGTGTTGAATACAGACGTCAAAGTCATCAAGGGTATTATAATCGCGCTACTGTGTCATACGATATTTCCATCAATGATCCTGTGTATGTACTGAATTATGGTCAAGGTCCCAAATGGATCGCCGGTACTGTTATGGCCAAGGAGGGTAACAGAGTGTTTATCGTTAAGCTCAAGAATGGGCAGACATGTAGGAAACATGTTGATCAGATAAAGCTGCGGCACACAGATGAACCGGAACAGTCTGAGGAAGACACAATCAGTGACCAACCAACCTACCCTCAGTCATCAGAGGACACCGCTGTCATCAATGAATCTGGACTTTCAATCACTGACATGGTCAATGAATCTGGACTTTCAATCCCTGACGTGGTCATTGCCACTCCCATCAGATCGGCTACCCAGCCTCCAGTCATAACAGACTCGCCCAAGGCTGGAGTTGAACGGAGATGTTCAACTCAGGAGCAGAAAGCCCTGGCCATCTCAATTTGTAATAAGACCGTTAATAATATCCTAAATGGGGGTATTATCATGTATGTGTGCTTGGCTTTACTAGCTACCAGGTGGCGCCACTGTCGTAGGTCATTGGACTGTGCACACGTGTGGGCGGCCCAGGTACAAAAGGCCAGCCATCTTGTAATGTAATCACTTTGGGTCCCAATAAAGTAGAACCAGGTTTGTACCTGTTCGGAGTTTACAGTATTCAGTCTATTGAGTTATTGCATACACAACACATTCCTAATAAAGTAGAACCAGGTTTGTACCTGTTCGGAGTTTACAGTATTCAGTCTATTGAGTTATTGCATACACAACACATTCCTAATAAAGTAGAACCAGGTTTGTACCTGTTTGGAATTTACAGTATTCAGTCTATTGAGTTATTGCATACACAACACATTCCTAATAAAGTAGAACCAGGTTTGTACCTGTTCAGAGTTTACAGTATTCAGTCTATTGAGTTATTGCATACACAACACAACACATTCTTATCTATCTAATCGTAGCCAGAAAATCACCTGCAATGGCTTCTCTTTCCTCCCCCGCATCGTTACTTCTGGTGTTCCTCAAGGATCTATACTTGGGCTCAATGTTGCTAATTGGCGACATCATCCAAAATACAGCATCTGTTTCCACATGCACGCTGATGACATCCAGCTCTACCGCAATATCGTTCCTCTATATTGTGAGACTGCTTGTCCGACATCCAGTTCCGGATGAGCAGTAATTTTCTCCAATTGAATATTGGGAAGCCATTGTTTTTGGTCCCCGCCACAAACTCCATTCCATAACCACTGACTCCATCCCCCTTCCCAAATTCTGTGTGAGGCTGAAACATACTATTTGCAACCATGGTGTCATATTTGACCCTAAAACGAGCTTTCGACCACATATCTGCAGCATAACTAAGACCGCCTATTTCCACCTCTGTAATATTACCCATCTCCGCCCTTGCCTCATCTCATCTGCTACTGAAACCCATAAGAATATAAGAAATAAGAGCAGGAGCAGGCCATATGGCCCCTCGAGCCTAGTCCACCATTCAATAAGATCATGGCTCATCTGATCATGGACTCAGGTCCACTTCCCTGCTCATTCCCCATAACCACTTATTCCCTTATCGGTTAAGAATCTGTCAATCTCTGTCTAAAATATATTCATGACCAACTTCCACAGTTCTCTGAGGCAGCAAGTTCCACAGATTTACAACCATCTCAGAGAAGAAATTCCTCCTCATCTCAGTTTTGAATGGGCGGCCCCTTATTCTAAGATTTTGCCCCCTAGTTCTAGTCTCCCCTATCAGTGGAAACATCCTCTCTGCATCCACCTTGTCAAGCCCGCTCATAATCTTATACATTTCGATAAGATCACCTCTCATTCTTCTGAACTCCAATATGTAGAGGCCCAACCTACTCAACATTTCCTCATAAGTCAACCCCCTCATCTCTGGAATCAACCGAGTGAACCTTCTCTGAAGTGCTTCCAAAGCAAGTATATCCTTTCTTAAATATGGAAACCAAAACTGCAGTATTCTAGGTGTGGCCTCACCAATACGCTGTATAACTGTAGCAAGACTTCTCTGTTTTTATACTCCATCCCCTTTGCAATAAAAGCCAAGATTCCATTGGCCTTCCTGATCACTTGCTGCAACTGCAGACTAACCTTTTATGTTTTATGCACCAGGGCTCCCAGGTCCCGCTGTAGTGCAGCATTTTGCAATTTTTCTCCATTTAAATAATAACTTGCTCCTCGATTTGTTTCTGCCAAAGTGCATAACCTCACACTTTCCAACATTATACTCCATCTGCCAAATTTTTGCCCACTCACCTAGCCTGTCTACGTCCTTTTTGTGTCCTCCTCATTCATTGCTTTTCCTCCCATCTTTGTATCATCAGCAAACTTGCTACATTACACTTGGTTTCTTCATCCAAGTCGTTAATATAGATTGTAAATAGTTGTGGTCCCAGCACTGATCCCTGCAGCGCCCCACTAGTTACTGATTGCCAACCCAAGAATGAACCATTTATCCCGACTCTCTGTTTTCTGTTAGTTAGCCAATCCTCTATCCATGTTAATATATTTCCCGCAATCCCGTGAACTTTTATCTTGTGCAGTAACCTTTTATGTGGCACTTTGTGAAATGCCTTCTGGAAGTCCAAATACACCACATCCATTGGTTCCCCTTTATCCACCTTGTAAGTTACATCCTTAAAGAATTACTGCAAATTTGTCAAACATGACTTTCCCTTCATAAATCCATGCTGACTCTGCCTGACTGAATTATGCTTTTCCAAATGCCCTGCTACTGCTTCCATGCCTTTATAACCGCAAGACTTGACCATTCCAATGCACGCCTGGCTGGCCTCCCACATTCAACCTTACATATACTAGAGGTGATCCAAAACTCAGCTGCCATGTCCTAACTTGCACCAAGTCCTGCTCATCGATCAGCTCTGTGCTCGCTGACTTACATTGCATGCCGGTTGAGCAATGGCTCGATTTCAAAATTACCAACCTTGTTTTCAAATCTTTCCATGGCCTCGCCCCTCCCTATCTATGTAATCTCTTTCAGCCCCACAACCCCCTGACATATCTGCGCTCCTCTAATTCTGCCCTCTTGAGCATCCCTGATTTTAGTCGCTCAACCATTGGTGGCCGTGCCTTCTATTACCTCGGCCCTAAGCCCTGGAATTCCCTAGCTAAGCCTCTCCACCTCAGCACCTCTCTTTACTCCTTCAAGATGCTCCTTAAAACCTACCTCTTTGACCAAGCTTTTGGTCACCTGACCTAATTTCTTCTTATGCTGTTCGGTTTCAAATTTTTTAGCTCATAGTACTACTGTGAAGCACCTTGGGATGTTAAATACAAGTTGTTGTTGTTACTTTTGTATAGCAAACTTTTAAGTGTCACCTTATCGAATGCCTTTTTGAAATCCAAATATACTACATCCACTGTTTCCCTTTATCTACCCTGCTAGTTACATCCTCAAAAAACTAAAATAGACTTGTTAAACATGATTTCCCTTTCATAAAGCCATGTTGTCTCTGCTGAATAATATCTAAGTGCCCTGTTACCACTTCCTTAATAATGGATTCCAGCATTTTCCCGATGAATGATGTTACACAAACTAGCCTGTCGTTCCTTGCCTTCTCCATCCATCCTTTCTTGAACAGCAGGGTTACATTTGCTACTTTCCAATACACTGAGGCCATTCTAGAATCTGCGGAATTTTGGAAGATCACAAACAATGCATCCACTATCTCTGCAGCCACCTCTTTTAGAACCCTTACATGTTGGCTATCCAGGTCCAAGGGATTTGTCGGCTTTTAGACCCATTAGTTGCTCAAGTACTTTTCCTCTACTGATATTAATTATTTTATGTTCCTCACTCTTATTAGCCCCTGGTTCACCACTATTTTTGAGTTTTCTACAGTGAAGACAGATACAAAATAATTGTTTAATGTCTCTGCTATTTCCTTATTCCCCGTTATATTTTTATCTTTCTCAGCCTCTAAGGGACCAACACTTACTTTTGCAATTCTCCCTTTTTACATACCTGTAGAAGCTCTTACGATCTGTGTTACGTTTAGAATAACTCCACAAGACTGTACATCTTAAGGTCAAACTGTAGTGACCTTGGTCTCTTTATTGTAACTCCAGAGTGAGGAGGCAGCATAGCAGTGTGCCTTTTATACCTGCTTGCCCAGGGTGTGCAGGTGACCCTTGGGTCTCCCACACATGCGCCCCCTGGTGGCAAGTCTTACACATTAGTAGTGTTTACATACATAACATCATTCCCCATCAAAGTCTTATGTACAAGTTATTTACAAGTTGAGGTGATCCGGGGCTCTGCGTTCCCGGGTTGATTCCCTGAGTTGAAGTCCTGTCATGTGTGAGTCGGTCGGATCATTGCTGCACTGCAGTGTGGCTGGTCTGATCGCACTGTCAGGCATGGTGGGTTCATCTCGCGGTTGACCGCGCGGTCAATTGCTGGTTGGGTGTGTGTGGGTGGAACAATGATGGAAATGTCCTCTTCAAACTGTTCTTGGTTTTAGTGAACCGCAGTTTGGTCTGATCCAAATGCTTTCTGCACGTTTGTCCATTCAAAAGTTTGACAACAAACACTCTATTCCCCATTTGGCTAACACAGTGCCAGCAACCCATTTGGGACCATGACCATAATTAAGAACAAATACAGGGTCATTGACCTCAATGTCATGTGATACAGGCGCGCGATCATGGTACATGTTATGCCAGTGACGCCAGGTTTCTACATGATCATTGAGATCCGGGTGGACTAAGGAGAACCTGCTTTTGAGTGTTCTCTTCATTAGCAATTCTGCCAGGGAACCCCAGTGAGCGAGTGAGGTCCCATGTGGTAGCTGAGCAGAATCCGAGATAAGCGGGTCTGCAGGGAACAGTCCGTCGCGCGTTTCAAGCTCTGCTTGATGGTTTGGACTGCCTGTTCCGCTTGACCATTGGATGCAGGCTTAACCGTTGCAGACCTGACATGCTTGATGCTATTGCAAGTGATGAACTCGTTGAATTCTGAGCTGGTGAAGCATGGCCCATTGTCACTAACAAGGACGTTGGGCAAGCAATGGGTGGCGAACATGGCCCGGAGGCTTTAAATGGTAGCAGTGGACGTACATGACGACATTATTATACATTCAATCCATTTAGAGTAAGCGTCCACTGCTACGAGGAACATCTTTTCTTGAAAGGGGCCAGCGAAATCTTCGTGGAGCCTTGACCACGGTTTGGAGGGCCATGACCAGGACAGAGTCAGTGGGGTCTCCCTTGGTGCGTTGCTCAACTGTGAGCAAGTGTTACATTGGTGTATGCATGACTCCAATTCCGAGTCAATGCTGGGCCACCAAACATGTGACCTGGCGATAGCCTTCATCAGGACTATGCCTGAGTGGGTACTGTGAAGGTCACGTATAAATTTTTCCCTGCCTTTTTTCGGCAAAATTACATGATACCCCCATAGGAGGCAGTCCGAATGGATGAACATTTCGTCCTTGCGGCGGTGGAATGGCTTAATTTCGTCTTGCATTTTCCCTGGTACCACCGACCAGCTCCCATTGAGGACGCAGCTTTTTATTAGTGATAGCACCGGATCCTAGCTAGTCCAGGTCCTGATCCGAATAGCCATGACGGGTGACCTCTCGCTCTCAAAAGCATCCATTACAAGGAGCAAGTCTGTGGGTTGCGCCATTTCCACCCCGGTGGTGGACAATGGTAGCCGACTGAGGGCATCCGCACAGTTCTCAGTGTCTGGTCTGAGGCGGATTACATAATCATACGCAGATAACGTTAGTGCCTATCTTTGGATGTGGGACGAAGCATTGGTGTTAATACCTTTGCTTTCTGAGAACAAGAAAATGAATGGCTTGTGATTGGTTTCGAGCTCAAATCGGAGCCCAAATAGGGAGTGGTGCATTTTCTTAACCCTATATACGCATGCTAATGCTTCTTTTGCAACCATACTGTCGGCTCTTTCAGCCTTAGATAAGCTTCTGGATGCATATGCAACTGGTTGCAGTTTGCCTGACCCATTGGCTGGCTGTAACACACAACCGACCCCGTACGAAGATGCACCACAAGCTAGTTCTAACCATTTACATGGGTCATACAATACAAGTAATTTGTTAGACCATAGCAGGTTTCTGGCCTTTTTAAAGGCTGTCTCTTGAGATTTACCCCAAACCCAGTCGTCACCCTTGTGTAGCAATAAATGCAATGGTTCCAGCAAAGTGCTCAACCCCGGTACAAAGTTAACAAAACAGTTGAGGAGTCCCAGGAACGAACGCAGCTCCGTCACATTCTGTGGTCTGGGTGCATTCTTGATGGCCTCCATCTTGGATTCCGTGGGTCTGTTGCCGTCCGCCGCAATCTTTCTCCCCAGAAATTCGACCGCTGGCGCCAGGAAAACACACTTGGAGCGTTTCAGCCTGAGTCCCACTCCATTCAGTCACTTGAGAACCTCTTCTAAGTTGTGCAAGTGTTTGGTGGTGTTGCGGCCAGTGATCAAGATGTCGTCTTGGAACAACACAGTGCACGGAACCGATTTCAGCAGACTCTCCATGTTCCTCTGGAAGATGACCACCGCCAAGCGAATCCCAAAGGGACATCTGTGGTATATGAACAGTCCTCTATGCGTGTTGATGCACGTCAATTTTTTGGAAGGTTCAGCCAGCTCCTGTGTCATGTAAGCAGAGGTTAGATCCAGCTTGGTGAATGATTTCCCCCTGCTAGTGTTGCAAACAGGTCATCTGCTTTGGGTAGTGGTTACTGGTGCTGTAACGAGACTCGGTTGATCGTTACCTTGTAATCCCCGCAGATTCTGACCGTCCCGTTGCTCTTCAACACTGGCAACAATTGGACTGGCCCACTTGTTGAACTCAACTGGCGATATGATCCCCTCTCATTGAAGTCTCTCCAGCTCTATCTCGACTTTCTCTCACATCATGTATGGAACCGTTCAGGTCTTGTGATGAACGGGTCATGTATCAGGGACTAGATGGATCTGCACTTTGGCACCTGTGAAGTTGCCGATGCCTGGCTCAGATAACGACCAGAATTTGTTTCGCACTTGGGTGCACGAGGCTTCATCCTCTGAAGATAGTGCTATGATGTCGTCCCAGTTCCATCAGATCTTTCCCAGCCAGCTTCTGCCGAACAGCAATGGGACATCGCCTGGTACAATCCATAGTGGTAAATCATGCACAGCTCCATCGTACAATACCTTCACTGCCGTACTGCCAATGACTGGTCTGAGCTCTTTGGTGTAAGTGCGCAGCTTGGTGTGGATCGGGCTTAGTTTTGGCCTTTGTACCTTGTTGCCCACAGTTTCTCAAAAGTCTTCTGGCTCATAATTGACTGACTCGTCCCCATGTCCAATTCCATGGAAACTGGAATGCCATTTAATTTGACTTTTAACATTATCTGAGGGCTTTTGGTGGTGAAGGTGTATACCCCTTACACTTCCTCTTCAGCCTCTGGTTGAGTTGCCTGTCTTACTCGTTCAGCGTGATCCAGCTCGTTGGCCACAAAGTACTGGTCAAGACGCTCAACGAAGGCTTCTCAATCATCACCCTCAACAAATCTCTCAAGACTACCAATGGCAGCCATAACTATGTGAAAGTTCGTGATCTTTTACTCGTCGGCAATTGTTACGTTTAGAATAACTCCACAAGACTGTACATCTTAAGCTCAAACTGTTGTGACCTTGGTCTCTTTATTGTAACTCCAGAGTGAGGAGGCAGCATGATAGACTGCCTTTTATATCTGCTTGCCCAGGGTGTGCAGGTGAACGTTGGGTCTCTGACAGGTGCGCCCCCTGGTGGCAGGACTTACACATTGGTAGTCTTTACATACATAACAATCTGTTTATCTATTTCTTGCTTGTTTACTCTCGATTCTATTTTCTCCCTTTTAATCAATTTTTTGGTCAAATTTTGCTGGTTTCTAAAGCTCTCCCAATCCTCAGCATGCTACTATTCTTCGCAACATTATAACCCTCTTTTAATCTAATACTGTTCTTCACTTCTTTAGTTATTCATGGATGGACACATTTTTGTTGAAAATTTTGAATATTTCTTTAAATGTTTGCCACTTCTTATCTACCATCATAGAATCATAGGAATTTACAGCACAGAAGTAGACCATTTTGGCCCATCGTGCCCATGCCGGCTGACCAAGAGCTATCCAAGCTAATCCCACTTTCCAGCTCTTGGTCTGTAGATTCCGGCACTTCAAGTGCACACCCAAGTATCTTTTAAATGTGGTGAGGATTCAGGCAGTGAGTTCCAGACCCCCACAACCCTCTGGGTGAAGAAATGTTCCCTCATATCTCCTCTAAATCTCCCCTCAATTACTTTAAATCTATGCCCCCTAGTTGTTGACCCATCTACCACTCTATCCAGGCCCCTCATAATTTTATAAACCTCGATTAGGTCTCCCCTTAGCCTCCTCTATTCCAAAGAAAACAGACCCAGCATCTCCAATCGTTCCTCATTGCCAAAATTCTCCATTCCAGGCAACATTCTTGTAAATCTCCTCTGCACTTTTCCAGTGTAATCACATCTTTCCTGTAATGTGGTGACCAGAACTGCACACAGTCCTCCAGTTGCGGCCTAACCAGTGTTTTATACAGTTCCTTGCTCTTGTATTCCATGCCTCGACTAATAAAGGCATACCATTTCATTTAATTTCCCAACCTACCTCACCCAGCTTGCCCTCAAACTTATGTAATTAGCTTTACTTAAGTTTAAGACTTTCATTTCGAATTTGAGGGGCAAAAATTCGTGCTCTTAGTGTTGCCCATTAGTGCCAGTAGATGTCATGAATGGGGCACTAGACCAGTATCGTCGGGACGAGGCGAATCCACCACTGTATGCTAAATCCAGCCCTCCCGTAGCACTGCTGGTAAGAGGTATCACCAGGTACGTCAATGCCAGGGAGATCTTGACGTCATTGTGTGTGCACTACCTGATTTACAAAATTGATTATCTCTGCTTACCTCACTACCTGGAGTAAACACCGACAGGGAGAAATGCTGTGCAGCAGCAGGAAGTCGGCTCCAGGGACGGTATTTAAAGGGATCATCAATAATCACTCGCAGCTGTCAGGTTAGTGTAGTTTCAGTGTTTTATTTATTAGTTTCACCCACTGCAACAGTTTATTCAGTAATTTCAAGGTTCTTTTGTATCAGGAGTCTTCTGGCAACTAATAAGTAGCTACATTTGTTGTTCAAAGATTCATACTGGTACATTTGCTAAGATTAATGGGTGCATTACCAGCAGTTGACCTTGCCCTCCATGATCTACGGCAGAGGGAGCGGAATCAGAGAGAAAGACTAGAACATGTGTCCTGAGGGAGGAGGAGGGCCATCAGAGCTCAACAGGAGGTTATACCCTCCGAGGGTATTCCGAGAGCACTTCTCCTACCTCCAATTAAGCGAGGATCAGTGTATTAGAAGGCTCCGCTTCACCAAGGTGGTGGTCACAGAAATCTGCCACCTCCTGCAACCAGGCCTCCATCCTCATACCAGGGTGACTACAGCCCTCCCAGTAGCAGTCAAGGTCACCATCGGCCTCAATTTCTTTGCCAGTGGATCCATCCAGTCTGCAACAGGAGACATAGCTAACATCTCACAGTTCGCCATCCAATGCTGCATCCGAGAGGTCACAGAGGCGCGCTACAGTCGGAAAAGGGACTACATTTCCTTCTCCATCACCAGAGAGAAGCAGGACGAGCTTGCATGTGACTTTGCCAGGCTAGCGGGATTCCCCATGGTGCAAGGCATCATTGACTAATGGAAGCTGCCAGATCGCCCGTCATATGCGGCATCAGGTTTGGGCCATCATGGCCTGTCTGGGAATCTAGCATTCTTTGCAGACTGGAAATGATGGGCTCAATGGTGCGCAGAACCTTGTGCAATGTTGGAGATGGATTCCTCCATGCGCCTTATCATTGCTGAGAGGCTCTCGAGCACCCTTGCCATTGCACCTATCATCTCCGTGTGCATGCCATCATCCTTGTTCTAATTGCCTCTCCATCAAGGTCCTTATCTGACTCCTGTGCAGCAGAACTCATGCGTGAACTTGTCCTCCAGGCAGCTGGTCGCCGAGCTATCCTATCCTCTGGCCTTGCTGCAGCCCACACTTCCCGGGTGCATCAACCTGCGCAGATCCTGCTACGATATTAGCCTCTAAAGAACGTGTAGTGCCAGTATCTGAGCTGGTGTCTGCAGGTGAGGGATGCAGTGTCACAGTGTGTTCTTCCTCCTCCTTGTAAGTGGTTTTGCCCCTGGTGGTTTTGAATCACCCCTCTTACAATAGTTCTAGACTCCGGAATTATAGTCGTGAATAGTAATATACAGTCAGAGACAGGTCTTTTTGGTTTCAACAGTCGCAATGCTTTTATTCAAGTGAAAACACGCCTGCACAAGTAAAAACACACTCTGGTAGTGTAATACAAACAAACACAGTACAACACACAGTCTGACCTGTCTAAACACGCCCCTTATGCGAGGTACCCACGTCTAAAACACCACTGCTCGGATTCAAAATTGCACCACTGAAATCTGTCCAACAGGAATGTGTGTACGCTTATGATCCTTGCAACAACCTCCCCAATAAAACCTCTAAAGCTTGATTTGGACACACAACACCCTTTCACACTTTGCGGTGGTCTTAAAGATGCATGGGCTGGGATAAATGCTCACCAATTACCCCTCTGGCTTACTCGCTGCTTCTCCTGATGAGGCGTTATCTTCTGGGTCTGTACCAAACTGCGGTATTCAAGTCCAGTCTCAAGATCAGCCTCCCAGTGGAAGTAGCAAAGCTCTCTTGGCTCGTAGATGGTGGTTCCTTCTCTCCATCCCAGATGGAGTGCTCCGTCCTTGTGTGTTGCAAGCAGGCGTAGACGAGGGGAGAGAGAGAGATGGCTGCAGTGTCCATTCTCTTATCATCATCAGAGGCAGTCCCTTGAAATAAGGATGACTTGCTTCCACACCAAAAGGGATGAGTTCACAGGTGTTTCAATGAAGGACCTAAAATTCCAGGTCCCGAACTACATCCCGAAGGGTGGAAGATGCCTGTGCGTGGATTTTTTTTAATGTATGGTGGCCGTTGCACACCAGCCACCACACGGGCTTGACAGAGCTCGGTCTTGGTCCAGTGTCAAGGATTACCCAAGACAACCTGGAAGACTGCTCCTTTTCGTGCCCTGAGGCAGTCCAACTGAAAAGCCAAAATCAAGTTTTTGTCTGCCCCTTTGTCAACTCGATGGGTGGCTCCGATGAGTCTGCGGTCAAATAGCTCTCCTTTGTCTTTCAATGGCCTGAAACCCCAGGCATTTTACTTATGCACGCATCAACCATGATGTTCCTGCTTTCAGCCATTCCCATACCCGCCCAGCTGATGTGTATTCAAATTAAACATGTTTGGACTTGCTTCAGCCAGTGTTGTTTGCTCTTCGCAGTAACAGAAAATGTGTCCAAGCAAAGTTCAAAACTTATAAGTCCAAAAGTATATGCTTTTGCTGTCGATGTTTTCGCCGAATGTTACATCCTCTTCTCCCGCTTTGCTCTCTACGGTGCCCTCAGGGATGTGCTGCTCAGGTGCTTGCTGATTATCTGAAAGCATAAAACACAAGAGTCGGGTGAATGTGAAAGATGAGGCAGGAAGGGAGAAATGCATGCATACAGCATGATTAGCTGGAAAGTGCAAAACGCTGGTGGGGTGTGGGTGAAGTGGGATGTGAGAAGAAGGGCTAGGGATGATCATAATGCTGTTGCTTTTAAGGGGGCCAATGTCGCCAGTGGCCATGGCGCCCACCACCTGGTGCCCAAAGACTTGCAGCACTCGATTCTCCAGTGCAGACAGTGATTGGGTGTCGGCTTGAAACCCGCCTGTGCACTCCTGCTCCCTCCTGTTGTGAGCCACCTTGGCCTGCAAGAGAAAGGAAAGTGTGTGAGTGAGTGTGGAGCAAAGAGTTTGGGTAATGTGCCTGCCATAGTTGAATAGCTGTCATTCTGTGCAAGGTGTGAGGTGTGGGTGTGAATGTTGGTAAGTAGGGATTGTTGGTAGGTGAGTGTTGGGCGTGCTGGAGTTGTGGTGCTTTGGGCAATGTATGAAGACTGCAGTACAGATGGTGGTATGTAGCATTTGTTGAGGCGTTCATTCACCCTGACCATCCAAGTGAGGTTGTTAAATTTCTTCCTGCACTGTATGTGGGTCATGGGGACCACAGTACTGCCCGAGAAGTGCTGTGCTCCCTCCCTCCACATGGTGCGGAAGACTTGTGGTGAGGACCTCCTGCTACTTGCCTTGTACAGCCTTGCCTTCCGTCTCTCTACAGCATAAACCAACGCCTCCAATGCATTCATTGGAGAATCTGCGGGCTCTCTCGCTGGGGCGTTGATCTGTCATAAGCACATCTGGTTCAATCCTGCGGCTCCTTCTTGTTCCGCCTCTGCTTGCTGATGCTGATGCAGCTGCACAGCCAGCAATGCTGAGAATGATGTGCTGCTGCATCCATAAACCTCCCCTTTAAGTCGTGAAAAATGCCTGTGGCATTGGTAAGTTGAAATTATACTTCACCCGATATTGGTCCACCCTTTGAGTGTAACACCAATGAACTTGGGTTTTAAGACTTGATTTAGAACTTCAATCATTTTAATGAGCAATGGGCATGAATTTTTTGTGCACTCTAAAGCATTTGCGCCTGGCACTAATTTTCCAACTTTTCTACTGACGTCGTCCATTCCTTGACAATAACGAATTTCTAGGCCTAAGTATTTCACACTCAAACTCAATGTGTAATTCTAACATGTTATGATCACTCTTCCCCAGAGTCTCCTTTATTATGAGGTTACTAATTAACCCTGTCTCATTACACAATACAAGATCTAAAATAGCCTGTTCGCTGGATGGTTCCATTAAGTATTGTTCTCGGAAACTCATACGAATGCATTCCATGAACTCATCCTCCAGACTACCTTTGCCAATTTGACTTGCCCAGTATATGTGAAGATTAACGTCCCCTATGAATATTGTATTAGCTTTGTTACAAGCTCCTACTATTTGTTGATTAATATTCTGTCCAACAGTATAGCTATTGTTTGAGACGTATAAATTACTCCCACTCGTGATTTCTGCCATTTGTTATTTCCTATCTCCATTCTGATTCTACTTCCTGATCTTCTGATTCCATTACTTCAGCTGTGATACCCAATATATGTAACAACTTGCATTTAAATAGTGTCTTTATCAAATGTCCCAAGGCAAAAGAAGCATTTCAAACTAAATTTGACCAAGAGCCACATAAGGAGTAGTGAACAAAAGCTTGGTCAAAGAGGTAATTTTTAAGGAGTGTGTTAAAGGAGGTAGAGAGGCAGAGAGGTTTAGGAAGGGAATTTTAGCGCTTAGGGCCCAGATAGCTTGAGGCAAATCTAGAGGTAACAGAGGCATGGATGAGGGCTTCAGGAGCAGATATGCTAAGGCTGGGGCTGAGACGGGCAATGTTATGGAAGTAGAAGTGGGTAGTCTTCCCGGGATGGCGCGACTGACAGATCAAGAAAGACTGGATCAACTTGGCTTGTATTCACTGGAGTTCAGAAGAATGAGAGGGGATCTCATAGAAACGTTTAAAATTCTGACGGGGTTAGACAGGTTAGATGCAGGAAGAATATTCCCAATGTTGGGGAAGTCCACAACCAGGGGTCACAGTCTAAGGATAAGGGGTAAGCCATTTAGGACCGAGATGAGGAGAAACTTCTTCACCCAGACAGTGGTGAACCAGTGGAATTCTCTACCACAGAAAGTTGTTGAGGCCAATTCACTAAATATATTAAGAAAGGAGTTAGATGTAGTCCTTACTACTAGGGGGATCAAGGGGCATGGCAAGAAAGCAGGAATGGGGTACTGAAGTTGCATGTTCAGCCATGAACTCATTGAACGGCGGTGCAGGCTAGAAGGGCCGAATGGCCTACTCCTGCACCTATTTTCTATGTTTCTATGTTTGTCTTGGTGATGGAGCAGATACGGAGTCGGAAGCTCATCTCAAGGTCAGACAGCATACCAAGGTTATGAATAGTCTGGTTCAGCCTCAGACAGTGGCCAAGGAGAGAGATGGAGATGAGGGTGAGGTATTTTTTCCTGGAATTATCCCAAGCATAATGAATCTCAGATGCCTATAGTGAATTGTATCCCAAATCAAGCTGATGACAGAATAGTGCATTTTATTTTTCATGGCTAATCTTAAGCCTTTCCTACATGTTACTTGATATTTCTCAATGTCTTCCAGTTGAGACATCTGATTTGTTTTCAGATTTCCTGTCAGAAGTTTAGGCAGCAAATTAATTTTTTTACAAACTTCTTCTAAATGCTTTCCCATTCCTTTGCTCCCAGGTAACCTAGATTTTTCAATTGGATGTAGACCCACACACTGGTTTATAAGCATGCTTGCATTTATAAGTAGCGAGTAACTACACAATGTCCAATAATGACCATCTCCAACAAGAGAGACCCTAACCTTGACAATTCTATGACATTACCATTGCTACATAACCCGCCATCGATATCCTGGGGGTCGCCATTGACAAGAAACTGAATTGGAGCTGCCACATAAATGCCATAACTACTAGAGCAGGTCCGAGGTTGGCTATTCCACAGCAAGTCGCTCACCTCTCAGTCCTGATTCCCTAAAACCTTTTCACTAACAAGGCACAAGTCAGGAGTGTGATGGAATATTCTCCACTTGCCTGGATGGCTCGAACAATAGTCAAAAAGTTTGACACCATCCAGGACAAAACAGTCCTTTTGATTGGCAGCCCAACTACCACCTTAAACATCCACTACTAGTGCTACACACTATCATCAAGATGTAAAAAATGCCCATGGGATCGTAGGTGTTATCATCATCATAGGCAGTCCCTCGGAATCGAGGCTTGCTTCCACTTCCGAAGTGAATTCTTTGGTGGCTGAACAGTCCAATACAAGAGCCACAGACTCTGTCACAGGTGAGACAGATAGTCGTTGAGGGAAAGGGTGGGTGGGACTGGTTTGCCGCACGCTCTTTCCACTGCCTGCGCTTGATTTCTGCATGCTCTCGGCGTTGAGACTCGAGGTGCTCAGCGCTCTCTCAGATGCACTTCCTCCACTTAGGGCGGTCTTGGGCCAGAGACTCCCAGGTGTCAGTAGGGATGTCGCACTTTATCAGGGAGGCTTTGAGGGTGTCCTTGTAGCGTTTCCGCTGCCCACCTTTGGCTCATTTGTCGTGAAGGAGCTCCGAGTAGAGCACTTGCTTTGTAAGTCTCGTGTCTGGCATGCGAACTATGTGGCCTGCCCAGCGGAGCTGATTGAGTGTGGTCAGTGCTTCAATGCCGGGGATTTTGGCCTGAATGAGGACGCTGATGTTGGTGCGCCTGTCCTCCAAGGGGATTTGTAGGATCTTGCTGAGACACCGTTGATGCTATTTTTCCAGCAACTTGAGGTGCCTACTGTACATGCCCATGTCTCTGATTCATACAGGAGGGAGGGCAGGTATTACTACAGCCCTGAAGACCATGAACTTGGTGGCAGTTTTGAGGGTCTGGTCTTCAAACACTCTTTTCCTCAGGTGGCCAAAGGCTCCACTGGCGCATTGGAGATGGTGTTGGATCTCGTCGTCGATGCCTGCTCTTGTTGATCGGAGGCTCCCGAGATCTGGGAAGTGGTCCACGGTGTCCAGGGCTGTGCCGTGGATCTTGCTGACTGGGGAACAGTGCTGTGCAGTGAGGACAGGCTGGTGGAGGATCTTTGTCTTACGGAGGTTTAGCATAAGGTCCATGCTTTTGTATGCCTCAGTAAATACGTCGACTATGTCCTGGAGTTCAGCCTCTGTATGTGCGCAGACGCAGGCGTCATCCACATACTGTAGCTCGACCACATAGGTTGGGTTGGTCTTGGATCTGGCCTGGAGACGGTTCAGGTTAAACAGGTTCCCACTGGTTCTGTAGTTTAGTTCCACTCCAGTGAGGAGCTTGTTGACTGTGAGGTGAAGCATGGCGGTGAGAAAGATTGAGTAGAGGGTTGGGGTGATGACGCAGCCCTGTTTGACCCCGGTCCGCATGTGGATTGGTCTGTGGTGGATCCGTTGGTAAGGATCACAGCCTGCATGTTATGGAGTAGGCGGAGGATGGTGACAAACTTTTGGGGGCATCCGAAACGGAGGAGGACGCTCTATAGACCCTCGCGGTTGACAGTGTCAAAGGCCTTTGTAAGGTCAAAGAAGGCCATGTATAAGGGCTGGCGCTGTTCCCTGTATTTTTCCTGTAGATGTTGCGCAGCAAAAATCATGTCCGTTGTGCCGCGTAGGGCACGAAATCCGCACTGTGACTCCGGGATGAGCTCCTCGGTCTCGGGAAGAACACGATTGAGGAGGCCTCTAGCGACGACTTTCCCAGTGGCTGATAGCAGGGAGATTCCTCTATAGTTGCTGCAGTCGGACTTGTTCCCTTTTTTAAAGATAGTCACGATTACAGCATCTCTGAGATCCTCCAGCATGCTCTCCTCCCTCCAGATGAGATTAAGGAGGTAATTTATTCACGCCAGCAGTGCCTCTCCGCCATACTTCAATGCCTCAGCAGGGATTCTGTCCGCACCCATTGCATTATTGTTTTAAGCTGTCTTATGGCTTTTTCTACCTCGTGCAGTGTTGGGATCTCACTGAGGTGGCGGGTAGCATGTTGCGGGATGGAATCGAGAACACTCGAGTCAAAGGCAGAGTCTTGATTGAGGAGATCTTTGAAGTGCTCCTTCGAGCGGGCCCTCACTGCCTCGGTGTCCTTGATGAGTGTTTCCCCTTTCTTGGCCAGCAGTGGGGTGGGGCCTTGGGTGTTTGGCCCGTAGGTGGCCTTGACTGTGATGAAGAATCCTCACACATTATGGTTGTCGGCCAGCTTCTGTATCTCCTGTGTTTTCTCCATCCACCACCTGTTCTTTAGGTTCCGGGTTTTTTGTTGGACCTCAACCTTGAGCCGTCTGTAATGCTGCTTTGCTGCTCCCGCGTTGGATTGTTGTTTAAGGCTCAGAAATGCCCTGTGCTTGCAATCTATTAGCTCTTGGATCTCCTGATCACTCTCATCAAACCAGTCCTGGTGTTTCCTGGTTGAGTAACCGAGCGTCTCTTTGCAGACACTGGTTATGGAGCCCTGGAGGGAAGACCAAGCGCTGTGAGCATTCTGTGTCTCGGGGTCATCAAGGCTGTGAGCTGTGGTTAGCTGTGAGGCGCTGGCTTTATAGGGCTCTCTTAGTTGGGTCTTTAAGTGCCCCGGCATTGACTATTTTGCGGCACTGCTTCTGCTGCCCCCTCCGCTTTGGAGTCGTCGGCTTCTGTCATGGCGCGGGTGATGCGCACATCCTTGCGATTCCTAGCTCGGACAATGATATAGTCGAGCAGGTGCCAGTGCTTGGAGTGAGGGTGTTGCTACAATGCCTTGTATTTCTCCCTCTGGCGGAACAAGGTGTTGGTGATGACAAGTTTGTGCTCTGAAAGGGACACTGGGTACAAAAACAAAGTGTTAATGCTAAATCCATGCAAATATATTCAAAAGGGAGTTAGATGAAGTCCTTACTACTAGGGGGATCTAGGGGTATGGCGAGAAAGCAGGAAGTGGGTCCTGAAGTTGCATGTTCAGCCATGAACTCATTGAATGGCGGTGCAGGCTAGAAGGGCCGAATGGCCTACTCCTGCACCTATTTTCTATATTTCTATGTTTCTATGTATAGGTTAGGCTGCAGTTAGAATATTGTGCTCAGTTTCAGGCATTCTACTTTCGGAAATCTTCAAGTGAATTCTGCTCTATTTAACTGGTCTCTTCCTCTTCATTCCAACAACGTTATTAATGTTTGTTGACCTAGGAAATGGGTTGGGGTCACAGTAAAGATGGAGAAATAGTGGAAGTCCCACCCCAACCCTCCTCCAGCTGAAAATCCAACCCAGAGGGAAATTTGGCCTAATATGTCTTCTAAAAGCCCCACCCATTAGCTTCTGACAGAGACTGAGATCTGTACAGCTCAAATGTTGATATTTGGAGAGGCATGCTAACCTGTGACTTCAAGAGGGAGGGTTCATCTTAATGTTGCAATTTCTGCTGGGTGCTGCTAATAATAGAAATGTGGCATTTGTTCATTATATAAGTTTCATTTCTGAGGGTGTCACTTACGTTTAAAGGATATGCTGTTAGCGTTTGATAAAGTAGGTTGAGAGGAGGCTTGAGTGGAGCATAAACTCCAGAATAGATCAGTTGAACCTGTTACTGTGCTGTAAATTATATGTAAATACATGTATATTGAGTGCAGGAATGAGTCAAGGGTCAAGGTGCCTTATCTTTGCTGTTCCAATAAGGTCATAAAATGTTTGCAATGCTGCAGAGTCTGGGACTCTGCCACTGCAAATCCCTTCTGCATTGCTTTTACTTCTAGCTTAACGGAGAGGTCTCCTGCCCTGAACCGCCTTCTCAAGGACAATTAGGGATGGGCAATAAATGCTGGGGTTGCCAACGGGCGCTCACATCCCCTGAATGAATATTTTAAAAAGTCTGCAGAAACTGATCCTATCCAACAGGCTCAATGTATTTGCTGCCTTTTCAATCTTCCTCACTGCCAAGCTCCACCTCACAGTCAACAAGATCCCCTCTGGAGTGGAACTAAACTACAGAACCAATGGGAACCTGTTCAAATTTTGTTGACTTCAGGCCAGGTCCAAGACCACCCCAACATCTGTCGTCGAGCTACAGTATGTGGACGATGCCAGCGTCTGCGCACATACAGAGGCTGAACTCCAGGACATAGTCGACATATTTACTGAAGCGTACGAAAGCATGGGCCTTACATTAAACATCCATAAGACAAAGGTCCTCCACCAGCCTGTCCTCACCGCACAGCATTCCTTCGCAATCATCAAGTTCCATGGTGCGGCCCTGGACAACGTGGATCATTTCCCATGCAAGAGCAGATGTTGATGATGAGCTTCACCACCGCCTCCAGTGCACCAGCGCAGCCTTCAGCCGTCTGAGGAAAAGAGTGTTTGAAGACCAGGCCCTCAAATCCACCACCAAGCTCATGGTCTACAGGGCTGCAGTAATACCCACCCTCCTGTATGGCTCAGAGACATGGACCATGTACAGTATACATCTCAAGTCGCTGGAGAAATACCACCAATGATGACTCCGCAAGATCCTACAAATCCCCTGGGAGGATAGACGCAACAACATTAGCATCCTCGACCAGGTCAACATCCCCAGCATTGAAGCACTGACCACACTTGATCAGCTCTGCTGGGCAGGCCACATCGTCTGCATGCCAGACATGAGGCTCCCAAAGCAAGCGCTCTACTCGGAACTCCTTCAGGGCAAGCGAGCCAAAGGTGGGCAGAGAAAATGTTACAACGACACCCTCAAAACATCTCTGATGAAGTGCAACATTCCCACCGACATCTGGGAGCCCCTGACCAAAGACCGCCCTAAGTAAACAAGGGCGCTGAGCACCTCGAGTGTCATCGCCGAGAGTATGCAGAAATCAAGCGCAGGCAGTGGAAAGAGCGTGCAGCAAACCAGTCCCACCCACCCTTTCCCTCAACGACTATCTGTTCCACCTGTGACAAGGACTGTGGTTCTCATATTGGACTGTTCAGCCACCAAAGGACTCATTTTTAGAGTGGAAGCAAGTCTTCCTCAATTCTGATGGATTGCCTATGATGATGACTTGCTTCCTGTGAGGATAAGGATAAAGAGTTTTGTAAGGACAGCCAGAATGTTGACCATGGCATCTTGGGGCAGATGGTCCCTTTATCTGGAGGGAGAGGCTAAGCGTAATGTGGCATTTGTAGCGGATTCATCATCATCATAGGCAGTCCGGTGTTGAAAGGCAATGGGACGGTCAGAATCTGCGGGGATTACAAGGTAACAATCAACCGAGTCTCGTTACAGGACCAGTACCCACTACCCAAAGCGGATGACCTGTTTGCAATGCGAGCAGTGGGGAGTCGTTCACCAAGCTGGATCTAACCTCTGCTTACATGACACAGGAGCTGGCTGATCATTTGAAAAAATTGACGTGTATCAACACGCACAGAGGACTGTTCATATACCACAGATACCCCTTTGGGATTCGCTCGGCTGCGGCCATCTTCCAGAGGAACCTTGAGAGTCTGCTGAAATCGGTTCCGCGCACTGTGGTGTTTCAAGACGACATCTTGATCACTGGCCACAACACCACCGAACAATTGCACAACCTGGAAGAGGTTCTAAAGTGACTGGACAGAGTGGGACACAGGCTGAAATGCTCCAAGTGTGTTTTCCTGGCGCCAGAGGTCGAATTTCTGGGCAGAAAGATTGTGGCGGACGGCATCAGACCCACGGACTCCAAGACGGAGACTGTAGTGTATGAATAAAGAGTCTGACTAGATACTGTGAGGTCAAAATAAAGTGTGACCGTAGTCTTTTATTGCAGGTCTCCAGAGTGCCTCTCCAGCCTGTGAGGTTTCCTTAAGTACCGGTACTCCCAAGGGATTGTGGGATCCCTTGGGACTCCAGTGGATGAGCCCTCTGGTGGTTAAACAAAGTATTTACAGGTTGACATATATAACAACACTCCCCTCCCAAAGTCTATAGTGTAACTATTTACAAGATGAGTCGATCTGGGGCCTTTCTTTCCCTGGTTGATCGTCTCGGTGCAAATGCTGGTTTTGGTGAGTCGTTTGTTGGGCCCTTGCTGGGCTGCTGTGCAGCTGGCCTTGCTGGGCTGCCTAGTGTGGTGAGTTCTGCTAGGCTGGTGCGGGTGATGGGTTCTGCTTCGTGGTCAACCGCTGTGTCAGTTGCCACTGGTGTGTGTGTTCGGGGGTCAAAAAAGATGGGGTCTAATGTGGGTTGCTCTGGATAATCCATGAATCTGAGTTTGGTTTGGTCCAAGTGTTTCTTGTAGATGAGTCCATTTGAAAGTTTGACCCGAAACACCCTATTCCCCTCTTTGGCACGACAGTGCCGGGAAGCCACTTGGGACCTTGTCCATAGTTCAACACAAATACAGGATCATTAATCTCAATTTCGCATGACACATTTGCGCAATCATGATATACACTTTGTTGAAACTGCCTGCTCTCTACCTGTTTGTGTAGATCAGGGTGGACTAACCAGAGTCTTGTCTTAAGTACCTTTTTCATGAGCAGTTCAGCGGGTGGAATCCCAGTGAGCGAGTGGGGTCTCGTGCGGTAACTAAGCAGGACTCCGGATAGGCGAGTCTGCAATTAGCCTTCAGTTACCCTCGTAAAGCTCTGCTTGATTGTTTGTCCTGCTCGCTCTGCTTGACCATTGGATGCTGGTTTGAACGAGGCAGATATGACATGTTTGATCTCATTGCGGGTCATGAACTCTTTGAACTCAGCACTGGTGAAACACGGCCCGTTGTCACTCACAAGGACATCAGGCAGGCCGTGCGTGGCAAACATGGCCCGCAAGCTTTCAGTGGTGGCAGTGGACGTGCTTGCTGACATTATCTCACATTCAATCCATTTGGAGTACACATCTACAACCACCAGGAACATTTTTCCCAAGAACGGGTCTTCATAATCGACATGGACCCTAGACCATGGTGTGGAGGGCCAAGACCATAAACTTAGTGGCGCCTCCCTGGGTGCATTGCTTAACTGTGAACATGTGTTACATTTGTGCACTCAGGACTCTAAATCTGCATCAATACCGGGGCATCACACGTGGAATTTGGCTATCGCTTTCATCATTACAATACCTGGGTGAGTACTGTGGAGATCACTAATGAAAGTGTCCCTGCCCTTTTTGGGTACCACTACCCGATTACCCCACAGAAGGCAGTCTGACTCTATGGATATTTCATCTTTGCGCCGCTAGTACGGCTTTAGTTCTTCCTGCATTTCTAATGGCACACTGGACCAGCTCACATGAAGCACACAGTTTTTTTACTTAGGACAGTAAGGGGTCCTGGCTCATCCAGGTTCTAATCTGTTGGGTAACAAATGATTGCTCACTCTCGAATGCTTCCATTACCATAAATCTACGGGCTGTGCCATTTCCACCCCCGTGATGGGCAATGGCAGCTTACTGAGAGCATCGGCACAGTTTTCTGTGCCTGGCCTGTGGCGGATGGCGTAGTTATATGCGGACAACGTGAGTGCCCATCTCTGGATGTGGGCTGATGCATTCGTATTTATCCCCTTACTTTCAGAAAAGAGGGATATCAGTAGCTTATGGTCTGTTTCCAATTCAAATTTAGTCCAAACAGATATTGATGCATTTTCTTTACCCCATAAACACACGCTAACGCTTCTTTTTCAATCATGCTGTAGGCCGTCTCAGCCTTAGACAGACTTCTGGATGCATTAGCAATCAATTGCAATTTCCCAGATTCATTAGCTTGTTGCAATACACACCCGACACCGTATGACGACGCATCACTTACATGGATCATACAACACAAGCAATTTGTTTGAGCATAACAGTTTTCTTGCTTTTACAAAGGCATTTTCTTGGCTTTTACCCCATACCCATTCATCTCCTTTATGCAGCAAGGCATTCAGAGGTTCTAACAGTGTGCAGAGACCTGGTAAGAAGTTACCTAAGTAGTTCAGGAGCCCTAGAAACGACCGCAGCTCTGGCACGTTCTGGGGCCTCGGTGCGTTCTTGATTGCCAGAGTCTTCAAATCGGTGGGCCTGATGCCGTGCGCCAAGTTTCTTCTCCCTAGGAACTCCACTTCAGGTGCCAGGAAAATGCACTTCGAGCGTTTAACCTGAGCCCCAAGCGATTAAGCCGACTAAGAACCTCCTCCAGGTTCTGCAGATGCTCGACTGTGTCCCGACCTGTAAGCAAGATGTCGTCCTGGAGGACCACGGTGCGCGGGACCGACTTCAGTAAGCTTTCCATGTTTCTCTGGAATATCGCCGCGGCTGATCGAATCCCAAATAGGCATCTGTTGTAAATGAAGAGATCTTTGTGCGTGTTGGTGCAGGTGAGGCCTTTCAATGATTCCTCCAGCTCCTTCATGTAGGCCGAGGTCAAGTCCAGCTTCGTGAACATCTTTCCTCCCAGTAGCGTCGCAAAAAGGTCATCTGCCTTTGGTACAGGGTATTGATCTTGCAGGGAGAAACAATTGATAGTTGCCTTGTAATCACCACAGATTCTGACGGTGCCGTCTCTCTTGAGGACTGGAACAATCGGACTGGCCCACTTGTTGAATTCGATCGGCGAAATGATGCCCTCTCGTTGCAGCCGGTCCAGCTCGATCTCCACTCTCTCTCTCATCATATACGGTACTGCTCTCACCTTGTGATGGATGGGTCATGCCATCAGAATGAGGTGGATCTGCACTTTTGCTCCTTGGAACGTCCCGATGCCTGATTTGAACAGTGAGGGCAACTTGTTTAGGACCTGGGCACACAAAGTGTCGTCAACGGGCGAGAGCGCTCGGACGTGGATCCAGTTCCAGCGTATCTTCCCCAGCCAGCTCCTGCCGAGCAGTGTGGGGCCATTTCCCGGTACCACCCAGAGTGGTAATTTGTACACTGCTCCCTTGTAGGAGACCTTTACAGGAGCACTGCCGATTACGGGAATCAGTTCCTTTGTGTAAGTTCTCAGTTTAGTGCGAATGGGAGTCAGGACTGGCCTTAAGGCCTTGCTGCACCACAATTTATCAATAATCTTTTTGCTCATAATGGACTGGCTCACACCCGTGTGCAGCTCCATTGACACCGGGAGTCCATTTAATTCAACATTCAGAATTATCGGGGGACACTTTGTGTAAAGTCATGTCCCCTCAGTACAGATTCACATGAGGCATGTAGTGAATTCAAGGTCACTCTGGACCTGCACCTTTATTTCACAGCTCTGGAATGCGGCACTTGACTGAGACCTGTCCTTATATACTTGTCTCTTGCAAGCGCACCCCTGGTGGTAAGGTATGCTGGTGGTTACAGGTCATATCTTATTACAGTCATGTATAGCATGTTAAGATACAGTTATATATAATAATGTAAGATACATGACATCACCCTCCCCCAAGGTCTTATTGTCTTTATAGGTTCAGTCTCTCAGGTGATCTACGCTCTCGCGTGGAGCGTCTGAGTTGTGGTTCAGTTGTTTGCCTTGGTGTCTGTTTTTCTTTGGGTGTGGTTGCTGGTATCTCGCCTGGGCTGTCTGTTTCAATTGGAAATGATCCACTGCATAAAGTTCCCAAAGTAATTGAGTAGCCCGAGAAAGGCGCGCAGTTCTGAGACATTCCGGGGCCTAGGTGCCAGGCGAATTGCTTCTGTTTTGGACTCTGTTGGGCGGATTCCATCAGCGGCAATCCTTCTGCCCAAAACTTCAACCTCGGGTGCGAGAAACAGGCACTTGGATTTCTTGACTCGTAGGCCTACCCGATCCAACCACTTTAGTACTTCCTCCAAATTACGGAGATGGGAGTCGGTGTCCCTGCCCGTGATAAGTATGTCGTCTTGAAATACAACCGTCCCCAGGATGAACTTGAGCAGACTCTCCATGTTGCGCTGGAATATGGCAGCTGCCGACCTGATGCCGAATGAGCATCGATTGTACATGTAAAGGCCTCGATGTGTGTTGATGGTGGTGAGTAGCTTGGATTCCTCGGTCAATTCTTGCGTCATATACACAGATGTGAGGTCTAATTTTGAGAAAAGTTTACGTCCAGCCAATGTGGCAAATAAGTCCTCCGCTCTGGGCAGTGGTTACTGGTCCTGTAGGGAGACTCTGCTTATGGTAGATTTGTAGTCCCCACGGATTCATATGGATCCATCAGGCTTCATGACTGGGACGATGGGACTTGCCCAGTCACTAAATTCCACAGGTGATATAATACCTTCCCGCAGAAGCCTGTCTAGTTCGTGTTCAATCTTTTCCCTCATCACATAGGGTACAGCTCTGGCCTTGTGATGGACCGGTCTAGCATCCTGTGTGATGTAGATTTTGACTTTGGCCCGTTTGAAAGTGCCCACACCTGGCTGAAAGAGATGTTCAAATCGCTTTATAACGGTTGAGCAGGAGGTCCGTTCCTATAATGACATGGCATGGACATTATCCCATTTCCAGTTTAGTTTTGCCAGCCAGCTTCTCCCCAGCAGTGCTGGGGGGTCTCCAGGGACAATCCACAGGGGAAGTCGGTTCACTGTCCCTTTGTCTGTGACAAAGAGCATGGCGCTAGCCGAGGACTGGTACGATTTCTTTGGTATAGGTCCTCAGTTTGGTGTCGACCCTTGTGAGTTTTGGTCTGTCTCTTTTATGCGGCCACAGTTGTTCAAATTGTTGAGCGCCCATGAGAGATTGACTCGCTCCCGTATCCAGCTCCATGTTGACAGATATCCCGTTGAGTAGGACCCTCATCATTATAGGAGGCGTCTTGTTGTAGGAGCAGTGACCATTGATCGTGTTGACCCGCTGTACATCGGTGTCCCGGGTACTGTCCCCACCATCTTCTGGTCCGCTTTCCGACCCATCCGATTCGTATACCAGCCTAGCTGCTGTTTTTTTGCACATGCGGGCCAAATGCCCTGTATATTCACAATTTCTGCAAACAGCCTGCTGAAATCGACATCCCCTTGACGAGTGCCCACCCCCACACCTCCAGCACAGACCTGTTCCATTGTTCAAAGTGTTCCCAAAGAATGAGCTGCGTCTGGCTGATCTCTCTTGAGCTTCTCTCAGTTTGTAGTTGATTGCTCGCATTGTGGGTTGATGAGGTGTGAACGGCCGTTCCTGTGGCCCTTGATGGCTTCTGCCTGCTGTCGAGAGCCTGTTCTCCCGGTTTTGTCTGTGTGTGGGGGTAGCAGTTTGTTTAGTGCTGTGAACTTCTTCTTCCGATATTTCGTTCGTTGTCGTACCTGCATTGTAAATCAACCTCGTTTTTTTTCCCCTACCAAGAATGTCTGCGCAACCAGTGCTGCTGCCTCTAAGGTCAGGTTCTTGGTATCTATGAGCTTTCGGAATATGCCTGCGTGGCCTATTCCTTCAATGAAAAAGTCTCTCAGCATTTCTCTCCTCAGTTCATCGGAGAACTCACATAAACTAGCCAACCTCCGAAGTTCCGCCACGAAGTCGGGTATGCTCTGGCCCACACAGCGTCTGTAGTTGTAGAATCTGTGTCTGGCCACATGTAGGCTGCTCACTGGCTTTAGGTGGTCTCTTACCAGTGTGCTCAATTCTTCAAACGACTTGCTTGCTGGTTTCTCGGGTGCCAACAGATCCTTCATTAAAGTGTATGTTTTCGAGCCACAGCTGGTCCAGAGATGGGCTCTTCTCTTGTCTGCCTTATCCGTCGCCAAACCAGTCTTTGGTTACAAAGCTTTGCTGGAGCCTTTCTATAAAGTCCTCCCAATTGTTTCCCGCATTGTATTTTTCATCTGATCCGTTGTTCGCCATTCTGTGGATTCTGTAATCCCGTAACTCGTCGCCACTGTAAAGTCCTGTCCCCTCAGTACAGATTCACACGAGGCATATAGTGAAGTCAAGGTCACTCTGGACCTGCACCTTTATTTCACAGCTCTGGAATGCTGCACTTGCCTGAGACCTGTCCTAATATACCTGTCTCTTGCAAGTGCACCCCTGGTGGTAAGGTATGCTGGTGGTTACAGGTCATATCTTATTACAGTCATGTATATATGTTAGGATACAGTTATATATAATAATGTAAGATACATGACACTTTGTGGTCAATGTGTGCACCCCATATACCTCTGCCTCCTCAACCTGAGGCTCTGGTTCATCGTGATCTGCCGTGGATCTGTCCTCCTCTGCAACATGGTGGTTTGCAGGATTGGCAGCATTTCCAGCTCGCCTGCACATAGATTGGAGATGTCCCATTGTTCCACAGCCCTTGCAAACGTATCCTTTGAAGTGGCATGAATGGAAACGATGATCACCCCCGCAACGCCAACAAGGTGTTAATGGCCGAGCATTCATCACCCTTGATGTTGGACTCTGAGACATCTGCGGTCGTGCAGCTGCAGGCATGTCAGGCCTGCCCTGTATGTTGCGATTCGAAAACAACATTACTTTGTTCACAGTACTTGGAGCAGCACTCGTGTGCTGAGAGATTTGCTTGGTGTTGTCACTGGTGGCAATGAACGCCTGGGCTATTGCTATGGCTTATATCAAGGTTGGGGTCTCGACAGTCAAAAGTTTGCGAAGTATGTTTTACATACACCGACTGTACAATCTGAATGCGAGGGCCAGTGACACGGCACTTCTCTCTCTCCCTTCATGGCCAATGTCAAGTACAAAGAAGTCCCTGAGCATAAGGATTAGGAACAGGAGTAGGCCATCTAACCCCTCGAGCCTGCTCCGCCATGTACTCCAAACGTCCTTTAAATTCGCAATATCCTGCAAGGTGTCTTAGTTCGGCGACATAGCTCACCACTTCCTGGCCTTCAGACACCTGCACGTGTCGAACCGGTACCCCGCCATCAAACGCTTTCCTTCGGGTTAAGATGCTCCTGGACCAGTGTGCACAAATCATCATATGATTTCTCTGTGGGTTTCGTTGGAGCAAGCAGATTTTTCAAGAGGCCAGACGTTGGTGCCCCGCAAACGATGAGGAGAATCGCCCTTCGTTTGGCAGCATTCGCTTCTCCTTCCAGCTCGTTGGCCACGAAGTATTGGTCAAGTCGCTCTACGAAGGTTTCCCAATCATCTCGCTCTGAAAATTTCTCCAGGATTCCCACTGTTCTCTGCATCATTACAGTGGGGTTTGATATCGGATATCTCATTGCCAGTTGTAGTGTATGAATAAAGAGTCTGACCAGATAGTGTGAGCTCAAAGTAAAGTGCGACCTTAGTCTTTTATTACAGGTCTCCAGAGTGCTTCTCCAGCCTGTGAGGCCTCCTTAACTACCGGTGCTCCCAAGAGATTGTGGGATCCCTTGGGACTCCAGGGGATGAGCCCTCTGGTGGTTAAACAAGGGATTTACATGTTTACATATATAACAGAGACCATCAAAAATGCACCCAGACCACAGAATCTGACGGAGCTGTGTTCGTTCCTGGGACTCCTCAACTATTTTGTTTCTACCGGGGTTGAGCACTTTGCTGGAATTATTGCATTTATTGCTACGCAAGGGTGATGACTGGGTTTGTGGTAAATCTCAAGAGACAGCCTTTAACAAGGCCAGAAACCTGCTATGTTCTAACAAATTACTTGTATTGTATGACCCATGTAAACATTTAGTACTAGCTTGTGATGCATCTGTTGTGTGTTACAGCAAGCCAATGGGTCAGGCAAACTGCAAACGGTTACATATGCGTCCAGAAGCTTAACTAAGGCTGAAAGAGCCTACAGTATGGTTGAGAAAGAAGCATTAGCATGCGGATACAGGGTTAAGAAAATGCACCAATACCTATTTGGGCTCCGGTTCGAGCTCGAAACCGACCACAAGCCGCTCATTTCATTGATCCAAGAAAGCAAAGGTATTAACACCAATGCTTCATCCTGCATCCAAAGATGGGTACTAATGTTATCTGTGTATGTTTATGTAATCTGCCACAGACCAGACACTGAGAACTGTGCGGATGCCCTCTGTCGGTTACCATTGCCCACCACCGGGGTGGAAATGGCGCAACCTGCAGACTTGCTTCTTGTAATGGATGCTTTTGAGAGCGAGGGGAAACCCGTCACGGCTCGCCAGATCAGGACCTGGACTAGCCAGGACCCGGTGCTATCACTAGTAAAAAGCTGCGTCCTCAATGGGAGCTGGTCGGTGGTACCAGGGAAAATGCAAGACGAAATTAAGCGGTTCCGCAAGGACGAAATGTTCATCCATTCGGACTGTCTACGATGGGGGAATCATGTAACTTTGCCAATAAAAAGCAGGGAAACGTTTATATGTGACCTTCACAGTACCCACCCAGGCATAGTCATGGTGAAGGCTATCGCCAGGTCGCACGTTTGGTGGCCCGGCATTGACTCGGAATTGGAGTCATGCGTACACCAATGTAGCACTTGCCCACAGTTGAGCAATGCACCAAGGGAGGCCCCACTGAGTCTGTGGTCATGGCCCTCCAAACCATGGTCAAGGGCGGTCCATGTAGATTTTGCTGGCCCCTTTCCAGGAAAGATGTTCCTAGTAGCAGTGGACGCTTACTCTAAATGGATTGAACGTATAATAATGTCGTCATGTACGTCCACTGCTACCATTTAAAGCCTCCGGGCCATGTTCGCCACCCATGATTTGCCCGACGTCCTTGTTAGTGACAATGGACCATGCTTCACCAGCTCAGAATTCAATGAGTTCATCACCCGAAAAGGCATCAAGCATGTCAGGTCTGCGGCGTTTCAACCCGCATCCAATGATCAAGCAGAACGGGCAGTCCAAACCATCAAGCAGAGCTTGAAACGCGTGACGGACGGTTCCCTGCAGACACGGCTATCTCGGATTCTGCTCAACTACCGCATGCAACCCCACTCAATCACCGGGGTTCCCCCTTCAGAATTGCTAATGAAGAGAGGACTCAAAACCAGGCTCTTCTTTGTCCACCCAGATCTCAATGATCATGTAGAAATCCAGCGTCACTGACATAAGATGTACCACGATCGTGCAGCTGTATCACGTGATTTTGAGGTTAATGACCCTGTGTTTGTTCTTAATTATGGTCATGGTCCCAAATGGGTTGTTGGCATTGTGTTAAGCAAGGAGGGGAATAGAGTGTTTGTTGTCAAACTTTTGAATGGACATACTTGCAGAAATCACTTGGATCAGACCAAACTGTGGTTCACTGACAACCAAGAACAATTTGAAGAGGACATTACCATCATTGATCCATCCACACACACCCAACCAGCTATCGACCTCGCGGTCAACCATGAGGATGAACACACCATGCCCGACCGTACGATCAGACCAGCCACACCTCAATGCAGCAATGATCCGACAGACTCACTCATGCCAGAACTTCAACTCAGGCGATAAACCCTGGAACGCAGAGCCCTGGATCGCCTCAACTTGTAAATAACTTGTACATAAGACTTTGGGGGGAAATGATGTTATGTATGTAAACATTACCAATGTGTAAAATTTGCCATCAAGGGTTACCTGCACACCCTGGACAAGCAGGTATAAAAGGCAGTCCACCATGCTGCTTCCTCACTCTGGAGTTACAATAAAGAGACCAAGGTCACAACAGTTTGAGCTTAAAATATACAGTCTTGTGGAGTTATTCTGAACGTAACAGTTTGAAAAGTAGAAAATACTTCATTTACATCTTGATTGTTAAGTCTTTATTGCATTAAGAAACAAAAAAATTCACTTTAAACTGTTTACATGTTATCAAGCATGTTATAATTGCAAATGTTTCCAAAGATGAAAATTGCTAATTCACATCTTGATTAAGTCTTTATTGCACTAAGAAACAAAAACATTCAATTTAAACAGTTTATATGTTTTTATCAAATACTTTATAATTGAAAATGTTTACAAACAACAACAACAGCAACTTGTATTTATATAGTGCCTTTAACGTAGTGAAACATCCCTAAGTGCTTCACAGGAGTATTATGCGACAAAATTTGACACCGAGCTGCATAAATAGTAATTAGCGCAGGTCTTAGTTATGCTGCAAATATGTGGTCAAAAGCTTATTTCAGGGTCAAATATGACACCAAGTTTGCAAACAGACTGGTTCAAAGAAGAATATATATATATAACAATTTCTAATTAAATACGAAAAACTTCAATAAAGTAAATCAAGTCTTAGGTGCGGCAATAAAAGTTCACTGTTTCACTTTAAATTGCATGAGATCTTTTCTGTGCTTGCTGTGGGGGTAGGGAGAGGGAGGAGGCGACAGTATCATCACCCCATAAACGTGTTGACTACTAGTTGTTCCCTTGTAGCTCTGCTTTCGGCATCAGTTGGCTCCTCCCCATCACGCCTCGCCACAGGGATATTGGGAGCTTCAAAATCTTCCAATTCAGCAGGGAGCTGATCTGCAGGGTTAAGAGTTAATCTTTCATGCAGGGCAAAGTTGTGCAAAGCGATACCACAATTCTTGACACTTTCACAGGACTGTACTGCAATGTCCTCCCATCCTGTCCAGGCACCGGAAGCATGATTTTAAAAGCACGATTGTCCTCTCGACCACATGTGCTTGGTTGCATCTCTTCTGTGCCTCATTATTGGTCCTGTGGTATGGTGTCATCAGTCACAGTTTTAGCGTTAGCCCTTGTCGTCCAATTCGAATGAGGATCCTGGAGGCAATTCATTGAGAGCATCATATAAGTTGGAGTGACGGAGGACAAAAGAGTTATGAGCACTTCCACAGCAACCTGCATTCATGTTTAGGATCCTGAGTTGCGCACCACAGACGATCATTACATTTAATGAATGATACCCCTTCCTGTTGATGTATGTCACACGTGTACCAATTGGTGCCTTCAATGCAACATGGGTTCCATTGATGGCCTCAATCACTTTTGGGAAGCCAGCACTTCTGTAAAATGCAGGGATCCTCTCCTTTTGCTGCCGTGTGGACAAGTCGAAGTGAATGAACGCAGTGGCCCGACTGAATATGGTATCTGTGACCTGCTGAATGCAAGACCTCACAGCACACTGGCTGATGTTTGAAATGTCACTGGTGCCTGACTGAAATGACCCTGATACAAAGAAGTTCAGTGCCGTGGTTACCTTCATGGACACTGACAAAGCAGTGCGGGTCTTCAAGTGTGTTTGAAGGTAGTCCTTTAACATGTCGCACAGTCGGCCGATTGCTTCTTTGCTGAAGCACAGCCTCTTCACACAAACTCCTCTGACATTATTTCTAAAGATAGCCTCTCCATGTATACTCTCTGTGGTGGGTATAACTTCCTTCTGATGAGGCGGCATTCATGGTTGCTCAATTTTCTTTGTTGTTCCCTCCGGTGTTTCATTCTATGTACCAGGATCACAGAGGATCAGGAGGAAATTGTGAACAAGCATGTTTCTCTCTCACAGGCTTCCTCTTTAGATAGATGCCGCACATGTAGGAAGAAAGATGCAAAGACTTGTAAAAGTTATTTAGATAAAGTGAATGGGTAGAAATTCAAGTTGGGTGGTGAATTACAATATGCAGATGATGCTTGCGTTTGTGAATACTCGGAGTCCGAACTCCAAACTATCGTTGGCACCTTCACTGAAGCGTATGAGAGTCTGGGGTCTGGGTCTCACATTAAACATCAGTAAGACAAAGGTCCTCTACCAACCAGTCCCAGGCCACACTGTACTGCTCCCTGGTTATCAAGATCCACAATGAGACTTTGGACAATGTGGACCACTTCCCAAAACTTGGGAGCCTACTATCAGCAAGGGCAGACATCAATGAAGAAGTCCAACTCCGCCTTCAGTGTGCCAGTGCAGCCTTCGGCCACCTGAGGAAAAGAGTGTTCGAAGACCAGGATCTCAAACCTGGCACCAAGTTCATGGTCTACAGAGCAGTAGTGATACCTGCCATCCTATATGCTTCAGAGACTTGGTGGCTAAAGTCGAAAAAAATGCGCCTTGTTACAGCGATGCGGGACGTATCGCCCGTGCTGATCGCCGGCTCAAGGCCCATTTTTTTTTTGCAATTTTCCACTCGGCCTTACCCCAGCGATATCAAATGGGCGATGTGATTTCTCAGTGATCTCACGATCACCCAAAGAAAATGGAAGTGAATGAAAAAAAAAGCTTCCCTAGCAACGCATTACTGCGCATGTGCAGGTTGATTTTTTTTTCAGGTTGATGCTCTTTCCCGCGTTTTGAGAGATCAGGGGTCTTCACACATGCTCAGAAGCTCCGTGTGGGTCCGGGAGAGAGAGAGAGAGAAAGAGGCGAAAGAAAGTGGGGATTTGACAAAGCCTTAATTCATATCAATTTAAACAATGGAGGGATCAGTAGAAAGGCGAAGGGCCAAGTCCTTCAGCAAGGAGGCCAATGAGGCCCTTGTTAACATTGTTAGTGCAAGGTGGGAGGATCTGACACGGGGTGGACATGGGAAACCTCCACCCCGTGCATATCGGAGGATTTGGGCAGAGATCACGTCGGCATCTAATGAAGCCCGGACACCGGACCAGTGCCGCAAAAGATGGAACAGTCTACTGGTGGCTGCAAGAGTAAGTTGAAATTTATATTTGAAATCATCCACATTTATTATTTAATCATGTATGGAAATTCTAATTAGAATCTGCAATGTTATCTCGTAATCTTTAAGCATAACTAAATAACTAAATTAGGATTAAATTATGATTACATTTATGCACCACAACATAAATTTGAATGTTACAGTATGAAATATCTTATTCCTATGCAATGTAGTGCAAACTTGTAGTCGAACTTATAAATCTGTCAGTCTTAAATGTTTATTGCCAAATCCATTTGCTTATGCCGTGCAATGTTCCCTTATCTATTGCAGAAGAAGATTTCCATCAACCAGCGAGAGCAACGCAGGACGGGCGGGGGCTGTGCCATGCTGCAGTCTCTCACCGCCTACGAAGAGCTTGCTGTGGCCTTGGTGGGGCCAGAAAGCCGTTCGGTCACAACCCGTGGTGTAGCCGAACCCACCCTAGAGTCACGTGAGTAATGAGAACTGTGCATTGTGCAATGTGTGAATCAATAGTAAATATTTGTTACGCAGGTAATCCTATGCAATGATACTTTAATTTGATATATAATTGAGTTATGCTATTGAGATATTCTATTGATCTTCAAATGAGGTCATGTTAGGCCTGGTGAGCACTTGCGCATATGGGCTAATGGTAATGTTTTGAGTTCTTGAAAAATTCAAATGAATTTATCAATTCCATTTGCCTTTCAAAGGTCAACTAGTATTACTGGAGTCAGCGGACACGTCCACTGAACCTTCAGGAACCTCCCAGGAGGAAGAGCCAGAGGAGGAGCCAGTGCAAACTCCTGCTGCTGCTGTGCATGAGCAGGAGGAGGAGGAGGAGGTGGAAGAGGAGGAAGAACAGGAGATTTTTTTTGTGGGGGGGGGTGGGGGGGAACAACCTGCGGCCATCTCTTTTGAGACAGATGAGGCACCGGGACCAAGCGGTGTGCAGGTGGTGACGCCAAGGCACATGACATTGCAGACGGTGACCCCACGGCGGTCCAGTCAGCGTGAAATATACTCGCCTGCCACGGAGGACCAGACGCTGAGCTTACTTTCCCTGTGCAGGGAGACGGTCGCGATCGGTCACGACCTTATTCAGGGGTTCGCGGGTTTCTCAGCCAATTGGAGCCAGTTCTCCACAACCTAGAGCGAGTTCTGCTCGTGCTTCTCCAGCTGGTCTTCTGAGCAGTCACAGACTGCTCGGGAGACGTTGGAGGTGATCAGGGAGCAGACAGCCGCAACAAATGCCCTACGGCATGCGTTGCTGGCTGGACACGGCGCTGCCCCGCAAGGTGTCATGTCCACTCGCAGCGAGACCCCAAGCACACAAGCGAGTATGGAGGACACAGTTCCGCCTGACTCGGAAGTACAGCCTGAGGCTTCTGCTTCCACTCTGTTACCTCCACCACGGCAGGAAGTCTTGCCGTCCCACTCTGCACGGTGTTGGTCTGCGTAGACCAAAACAGGCGGGTCGGGTGCGAACATGGGGTGAGGCTGGACCTGGAAGGAAACGTGGCCACAGGTAGTGAAGGGGGAGTGCTTTTCAATAGTTCCGTTGTTACATAAATGTTCACTTGTTATTATCACTTTATTATTCTCTTGTTATTCTAACTAAATTGGGCACTTGTCATCAATACTTAAATGTCCACTTGTTATCATTACTTAACTGTTCACTTGTCATTCTTACTAAAATGGTCACTTGTTATCATTACTGAAATGGTCACTTGTTATTATTGCCTAAATGGTCACTTGTTATCATCACTGAAATGGTCACTTGTTAACATTACTGAAATGGTCACTTATTATCATCACTGAAATGGTCACTTGTTATCATCACTGAAATGGTCACTTGTTGTCGGAATTGAAATAGTCACTTGTTATTATTACTTAAATGGTCACTTGTTATCATCAGTTAAATGGTCACTTGTTATCATTACTTAGAAGTTCACTTGGTATTATTACTTAAATGGTCACTTGTTATCATGACTTAAATGGCCACTTGTTATTAATACTTAAATGTTCAATTTCTTCTCCTTCTAACGTTTTGGGGATTTTGAGGGAAGGGTGGGTTGGTGCGGTGGGTGGGGTTGGAGGGAGGGTGTTGTTCATTAGTTCTTAAAAAAAATGTTGTTTCTTAATAAAAAAAAGTTTTTCTACAACTTTTGTACCTTCTCTCTTAGTTACATAAGTTTTACAACGTACAGTTTTTCATGCATATTTGTTTGTTTATTCTGTTTCCCCACGGAAATGAAACTTTTGATTAACCATAACTGCAACTGAAAGTTTGAATATCAACAATAATAGTTCATGCGAAGCGTTCATTAATGAGCTGCTGACGCAAAAGCTTAGCGGCCGTGTAACTGCCACTGGCTACTGGTCTTCGGGAAAGGTGAAGTGGTGCTAGATCGCCATGTTGATTAAGCTCCCTATGTCCTCACCCGCATCCTCTCCTGCCTGTTCCTCCTCTTCATCCTCGCCGGCTTCCTCTTCTGTCTCATTTCCTTCTGGAGGTGAACCTGCAGCATGATCTGGCATTATTTGTCCTCTCTTTATAGCTAGGTTATGCAGCATGCAACACACCACAATAAACTCTGCTACCGGATCAGGGTGGTACTGGAGGCTGCCTCCGGAATGATCCAGGCATCTGAAGCGCTGCTTTCGGACTCCAATTGTCTTTTCAACGACATTGTGAGTCGCTATGTGACCTTCATTATACCGTTTCTGTGCTTCAGTGACAGGATTACGCAGAGGGGTCATGAGCCAACCGGCAAGGCCATATCCTTTATCCCCCAGCTTCCAACCGTGACCTTCTGGCTGATTGGCAAACAGGTCAGGGATAGCACTTTCACATAAGATGAGCGCATCATGGATGCTGCCAGGAAATGTAGCATTTACTGTCATAATTGTTTGATTGTGGTTGACAACAAGCTGCACATTTAGTGAGTGGAACCCCTTTCTGTTATGAAACACCTCCGCGTTCTTTAAGGGTGCTTTCAGGGCAATGTGCGTGCAGTCTATTGCTCCCTGCACCTTGGGGAAGTCTGCTATTCTCAAGAAACCCAAAGCTCTCTCGGTCTGTGCCTCCCTGGTCACTGGGAAGCTTATGAAGTCCATCCTGCGAGCGTAAAGGGCTTCAGTCACCTGTCGAATGCAGCAGTGTGTAGCGTGCTGAGAGATATGGCAGATGTCGCCAGCTGAAGCCTGAAAAGATCCCGATGCGTAAAAAGCTAGGGCAGCAGTAACCTTTACCTCAACGGACAGTGCGGTTCTGATGGTGCTGGAAGGCTGCAGATCATCCTTGACGAGTTGACATATCTCATCGATGACCTCCTTCCGGAATCGCAGTCTCCTAAGACAAACATTTTCAGACAAGTTCAGGTAGGATTACTTTTCCAAGTGCCTTCGTTGGCTGTACGGTCTCCTCCTCTGTCTTCGTCTCTGTCTATGCATTTCTCTGCCACCTCTTCGATTGATCCTTTCAATAACCAGTGTGTGAGCAGTTGCAATTAAAGGCAGGGAAGCATGGGTCCCATCAGTATCGATAATTACTTTCACTAATTTTAATAATCTCTCTACTCTATACTCTCTAATCACTGTACTCTGCACTCTCTGTCCTCTCTAAGCTGTATACCAGTCAATTTGATAGGCCCCAACAATATCAGTAAATAACTTCACAATGTAAAAGCTATTTACAAAATAATTCCAATACATGAGAATTATTTAGCATAAATAAGTTATGTCCTTGCTATACAGTATAAATGCACACGAGGTTCATGCTTGAGAGAAGGTCAGTCTGTGACCTGTCCTTTATTCCTTAGCACTCAAGTGCAGGAAGTGGGTGAAGCTTCCCCTTTTATACCTGAAGGTCCAGGTTAGGAGTGTCTCCCACCCAGTGGTCAGTGTTCTCACGGTGTACAACTGAGGTCAGTTTATATATGGGTTACAATGCTGGTTGAATACATGACATCACCTCCCCCACAAAAGTCTTATTGGGATCACAGGTTGAGTCTCTCTGGTGGTTTACGCTCCCTTGTAGAGCGCCTGAGTTGGGGCTCCGGTTGTTGGGCACTGGCCTGAGTGTCTGCTGTTTGCGGTGCCTCAGGCCTATCCAGACTGCCCACAGTGACTGGGCTCTCCTCCCTTTGGTTCCGGTGTTCGGTCACCTGTGGTGGAGTGAACTCTATATCGTGTTCTTCCTCTGCTTCTTCTATGGGGTTGCTGAACCTCCTTTTTGTTTGATCCACATGTTTGCGGCAGATTTGTCCATTGGTAAGTTCAACTACCAGAATCCTATTTCCCTCTTTGGCAACCACAGTGCCTGCGAGCTATTTGGGCCCTGCAGCATAGTTGAGGACAAAAACAGGATCATTTACATCAATACATCGCGCCCTCGTATTCCTGTCATGGTAGTCATATTGTAACTGGTGCCTGCTCTCGACAATTTCTTTCATGGTGGGGTGTATAAGGGATAACCGGGTTTTGAGCGACCTTTTCATTAGCAGCTCTGTGGGTGGAACCCCTATGAGCGAGTGTGGTCGGGATCTATAGGCCAACAGGAGGCGTGATAAGTGGGTTTGTAGGGAACCCCCTTGGATTCTGAGCATCCCCTGTTTGATTATCTGCACTGCTCGTTCCGCCTGGCCGTTTGAGGCCGGCTTGAACGGTGCCGTTCTAACATGGTTAATTCCATTGCCTGCCATGAAGTCCTGTAATTCAGTGCTTGTGAAGCACGGGCCATTGTTGCTGACCAAGATGTCCGGTAGACCGTGGGCGGCGAACATTGCCCGTAGACTTTCTACCGTGGCAGAGGATGTGCTTGAATTTAAAATGTCACACTCGATCCATTTGGAGTAGGCGTCTACTACAACCAAAAACATTTTCCCCATGAAAGGACCTGCGTAGTCCACATGGATGCGTGACCAAGGTTTGGCGGGTCATGGCCAGGGGCTAAGGGGGGCTTCCCTGGGCGCATTGCCCAGCTGGTCACATGTGTTGCACCTGCGAGCACAGAGTTCCAGATCTGCGTCTATCCCTGGCCACCAAACGTGTGACCTGGCAATTGCCTTCATCGTGACAATGCCCGGGTGCCCATTGTGGAGTTCTCTGATGAACACCTCTCTGCCCATCTGGGGCATGACTACGCGGTTTCCCCACAGTAGGCAATCGGCCTGAATCGAGAGTTCATCCTTGCGCCTGTGAAATGGTTTAAATTTCTTAGGGCATGCCCTGTACGTGGCTGCCCAGTCCCCATTCAGGACACATTTCTTGACTAGAGACAATAGCAGGTCTCTATTTGTCCAGACTTTAATCTGACGGGCTGTCACGGGTGAGCCTTTGCTTCCGAAAGCTTCAACAGCCATGACCATCTCAGCAGCATGCTCGGTAGCCCCCTCAGTGGTGGCTAGTGGGAGCCTGCTGAGTGCATCGGCGCAGTTTTCGGTGCCCGGTCTGTGCCGAATAGTGTAGTCATAGGTGGCTAACGTGAGTGCCCATCTCTGTATGCGGGCCGATGCGTTTGCATTTATGGCCTTGTTGTCGGCCAAAAGGGACGTTAGGGGTTTGTGATCTGGCTCCAGCTCAAATTTCCTGTCAAACAGGTACTGGTGTATTTTTTTACCGCATATACACATGCGAGCGCCTCCTTTTCTACCATCCCGTAGCCTCTTTCTGCCTGGGACAGACTTCTGGAGGCATAAACTACCGGCTGTAATTGACCCTTGGCATTGACATGCTGCAACACACACCCGACACCATAGGACGACGCATCGCACGTTAACACAAGTTTCTTACATAGGTCATATAGCATTAACAGATTGTTGGAACATAACAAATTGCATGCTCTATTAAAAGCCCCTTCCTGGCTGTCCCCCCAGACCCATTCCCGACCTTTGCGTAGGAGCACGTGTTGCGGCTCTAGCAGCATACTCAATTTGGGAAGAAAGTTACCAAAATAGTTCAGGAGCCCCAGGAACGAACGCAGCTCCATCGTGTTACGGGGTCTGGGTGCTCTCTGGATCGCTTCCGTCTTGGACGCAGTAGGGCTGATCCCATCTGCTGCTACCCTCATCCCCAGGAATTCTGCCTCTGGAGCTAGGAAGACGCACTTCGCCTTTTTCAGTCGAGGCCCAACCCGATCCAGTCTCCATAGCACCTCCTCCAGGTTGTGGAGGTGTTCTTCAGTATCGTAACCCGTAATGAGGATGTCGTCCTGAAAAACCACCGTCCCTGGAATCGACTTGAGGAGACTTTCCATATTTCGTTGGAAGATCGCGGCGGCTGAGCGAATCCCGAATGGACATCTGTTGTACTCAAACAACTCCTTGTGTGTCGTGATGGTGGTCAGCTTCTTCGACTCACTCGCCAGCTCCTGGATCATGTAAGCTGAGGTCAGGTCCAATTTTGAAAAAAGTTTGCCACCGGATAGTGTCGCAAAGAGGTCCTCCGCTCTTGGTAGCGGGTACTGGTCTTGGAGTGACACCCGATTGATGGTGGCCTTGTAATCACCACATATCCTGACCGACCCATCCGCCTTGAGCACCGGCACAATTGGACTCGCCCAGTCACTGAATTCGACTGGCGAGATGATGCCTTCCCTCAGCAGGTGGTCCAATTTGCCTTCTATCTTTTCCCGCATCACGTACGGCACCGCTCTGGCCTTGTGGTGTACTGGCCTGGCGTCCGGGTTTATGTGAATCACTACCTTGGCCCCCATGAAAGTGCCAATGCCGGGTTGAAATAATGAGTCAAATTTGTCCAGGATCTGTGAGCATGATACTCGCTCCACAGAGGAAATTGCATTGACATCGCCCCATTTCCAGTTCATGACAGCAAGCCAACTCCTCCCCAGTAGTGCAGGACCGTCCCCCGGGACAATCCAGAGTGGCAACCTGTTCTCCGAATCTCTGTGGGTCACGGCTACCGTGGCGCTGCCTAGCACCGGAATGATCTGCTTTGTGTAAGTCCGTAGCTGTGCGTCAATCGGCGATAATTTTGGCCTCCTGGCCTTGGACGCCCACAACTTTTCAAACTGTTTGATACCCATCAGGGACTGGCTGGCACCCGTGTCTAACTCCGTTGATACTGGGATGCCATTGAGGAGCACTTTCATCATTATCGGTGGCGTCCTGGTGTATGAACTGTATACGTGCTCCACATGAACTCGCTGAACTTCAGCTTCCAGCGATTTCCCCCAGTGTCCATTTCTGCAATTTCTGCAGGTATTTTGCTCATCTCTGCAAACTCCGGCTGAGTGTGTGCCTCCACGCCTCCAGCTTGAGCTGCAGTTTGAAACAAAAGGTCCCTTGCCAGTCGATCGTCCCTGACTGCCCCTGTTATTGCCCTTGAATGCGCCATTAACAGGTATTGATGGCCCCATTACTGGCCGCATTGTCCCTTGCAATGGCGTGAATCGCTGTTCAGCTTGCCATTGTCTCTATCAAACTCCCCCTTTGGGTTCGACTACATGTTGGGGCATGCCCGACTGCCCTTGTCTGCCTGGAGAACTGTGTGCTGCTTTAACAATGTTGAATCTCTGTCCCAACCATTCCTTAACACAGTACCTCTCGTCTGTTCTGCTAATGGCCATGCTCACGTGGTTTAAATCTCAGTTTCTTGTCGCCATTGATACATCCTTACTATACAGTATAAATGCACACGAGGCCCATGCTTGAGCGAAGGTCAGTCTGTGACCTGTCCTTTATTCCTTAGCACTCAAGTGCAGGAAGTGGGTGGAGCTTCCCCTTTTATACCTGAAGGTCCAGGTTAGGAGTGTCTCCCACCTCGTGGTCAGTGTTCTCACGGTGTACAACTGAGGTCAGTTTATACATGGGTTACAATGCTGGTTGAATACATGACAGATAATACCTATTTATATTCCCTGTCCCAAAGTTCTGAGTGCAATTTTCTTCAATTTTACTCACAATTAATTCTCCACCCTTCCTCCGGTTCAAAATGGCGTCCGTAGTGCCCATTTTCTTCTCTTAGGCCCTGAAAAAGCAACTATTTTTCAGCACTCTTTTGGGCCTTGCATCGGCCCAGCGAAGTGCATGCAAGGTGTCAAAACTTGGGATGGGCCTTGTGTCGGGGATCATTTGGGCGATCATCTCGGCGATCAAAGTGGAAACTTAGGCACCTGTTTTCCGGCGATGTTTTGGGCCTAGTTTCCTCTTTTTGCTAAAAATGGGTGATAAGGGTCCATTTTGGGCGATAGATGGGCCATAGATGGGCGATGTGAAGTGGAAAGTCTAGTCCATGGACTATGTACTGTAGGCACCACAAAGCACTGGAGAAGTACCACCAATGCTGGCTCCGCAAAATCCTGATAATTCATTGGCAAGGTAGGCGTACCAACGTTAGTGTTCTCTCTCAGGCCAACATCCCCACTACTGAGGCACTGACCACGCTTGGCCAGCTCCTGTGGACGGGCCACATTGTCCGCATTCCCTATTCTAGTCTCCTGAAACAAACACTCTACTACATCACGGCAGGCGAGAGCCAGGAGAGCAGAGAAAACGCTTCAAGGACACCCTCAAAGCCTCCTTGAAAAAATACAACATCCCCACCGCCTCTTGGGAATTCCTGGCCCAAGACCGCTCAAAGTGGAGGAGGAGCATCCGAGAAGGCACCGAACACTTCGAGTCTCTTTGCCACGTGGAAGGCAAGTACAAACAGCGGAAGGAGCGTACAACAAATCAAACACCCCACCCACCCGTCCCTTCAACCACTCTCTGTCCGACGTCTGACAGAGACTGTAGATCCCGCATTGGTCTCATCAGTCACCTTAGAACTCATTTTAATGTGGAAGCAAGTTATCCTTGGCTCCGTGGGCTGCCTAAGGAGCAGAAGAAGAAGAAGAAGAAGTATCGTCCAAATAATTTTAGCAAGTTCTAAGTGATATATTCTTCTTTACTTTCTGAATTAAGCATTTAAGTACACATAGTTTATTTGCAGCTGAAATTTACAACCATCCATGAGGCCTCTGCCTGGAGAGTATGTCTACTTGTGGGCCTAACAGTATCCAACATTTTATCCCTAATTTAGTCATTCTAGTTGGTTTTAGGCAAAATCTTAAGCACTAAACCGGACATATGGTAGGTAGTGTTTCTTATCTGTTGTAATGTAATACATTCCTCTCTCTGAATAAACAACGTCCTTTTTGAATTGAATAGTACCATTAGAGATTCTTCATCCAAGGCAAAGCCATTAGCTAACGATGGGTTATGCAGCACATCACAGCTGCACAGTCCGGCAACACTTTTCCTGGAAATGTCATCAAGTGTCTGGTCCAATCCCTTCCTTTTCACTCACTAATATCTTCAGATAATTCTCAAATTCCTTGTGTACATCATCCTCTAACAAATATAATTTATTCTAGAAATTCGCCGACTTTGCGAGCGGGTTTTTGCTGCTTTTTCACTCTCCACGACGAAAACCCGCTTGGCGGAAACTTCGGGCACCTTTTTGCGGTGGCACTTTCCACGTACTGCCAGGGAGAGGAGCACCGACATGCAATACCTGAAATATCGTTTGCGATCGATATTTGGCTCTCTCCGCACCCGTATTCTGCGCCCAGAATACCGACGAAAAAATCTACATTGCAGCCCTGCCAGCAGCGGTAAATATGAAGACCTGCAAAAAAGGTAAGTTAAATTTTTACTTTTTAATTCTTTTTCAGCGATTTAGTAGGTAAGGGTTTTTTGAATGTTTTGTGAATGTTTTTTTTGTTTTTTGCAAATTTAAAAAAATTGTTTCTCCTCCCCTCCCACAGGCCTCTCCTGCAGCACTATTGGCCCCAGATTAAAGTTGACAAAATTCGTGGTTTGCACCGCGAATCCTCTTGCAATGCTGATTTTTACTGCTGCACAAATTAAAGGCAGAAAATTGGGCCTACTAATGGAAACGAAGCGAAAATGGTAATTTTTGCGTAAAAATTACTGTTTTTGCTGAAAACTGAATTTCTAGCCCAATGTTTACATTTTAATATTCCATCTGTTCATCATCAGCAGTAATATTGCCACTATCACAGGAATCAGCCGCCAAAGAGCCTCACTTTGCTTGCAAGGCTTCCTGGCATAAAACACCAGTGCAAATCTTACACCGAACCATATTCAGATCTGATTTTCAGATTGTCATTTGTTTGTCTAATACAAAATTTGAGATCCATTTAACCCCTTTTTCAATCTGATTTAAGTAGAAACCCTCCAGAGAGCAGAGAGCCTTTGAGAACAGTTGTTCTAAATGATTGCTGTTATCCCTAACCAGTCCTAATCTTTCTGCTTCTTTTATTAAAACCAGCAATTCTCTTTGTTCTGATGTAACCTGCCCTGTCTGCCTATTCATTCATTTTCATATTCCCACTAATTGCTGGTGCATTGTTAACATGTTCCCATTGCCTCTATGTGAGTTCACCAAAATATCCTCCCGAATTGTGCTCAGTAAAGATTTCTCTAAGCACTGTATGATAAAACTCTACATACATTCAATTACATAATTCAGACGATAAAAGATACAGAAAGAAATGTTTAACAGCGTAGGAATAATTTCTAATCATAAATCGTTATTATGTCCTTGCATCGCTCAGTTTGTTCATGGGATCTTCATGAATACAGTTTGCATTTTTTCCTGCGCTACCCATTTTTAAGTATTAATTGCATTAGTGTACCATGAAATGCTATCAATCACGAAGGGATATTTATTAGTGCCTGATTTGCCATTGCCTAATAATATCATGGACTGTCTGAATTAGTTCTTGTCACAGGGCTGTAGGAACTACAAAAATCACAGAGCCATTATACATGTCATTGTTTTTATTAAGGGCCAATTTGTGCAGTGCCAGCTCTTTCCAGTCACAAGCAGATTGAAGTGCTGGAAGCTCAAAGATGTGAGGTCAACATCTAAAAAACTAGTCGAGCAAGTAATTAAAATGAGCAATGCAATTTGGCAACCAGAAGTATTAATTATATCCTCCTTAGGGGTAAGGGATGATGTCAATCACACAATAGCAGTTTCCAGATTCTCTTGAAAAGGCTGTTTTTTCACATTTAACAAAAACTCTGGGCTAAACTTTCACCTTAATTTTCAGCGTTTGTCTCAGCCGCACAGATGTTTTTTGACAAAAAACCGCCCGGTGAAAGTTTTCTCTTTATTTTTTAAAGCGTTCCGCCCACAATTTGAAAAGACCGCCGGGTAGCAAACCACTGATCTGCAACGCCGAGAAAACCGCCAGGATCTAAGGGGTGAAGTTTCGGCCGCCCGTTAGAACGGCGCATATCGGAGAGGCCCGCCTAATTTATAGAACAAAAATTGCGCCGAATACTCACCTCGCGATTCTCCAATAGCTGTCGGCCCAATTCCACCTCGGGGCGGCGCAGCAGGAGCTGCTGGGGGCGAAGCTACAGCCCTGCGCCGAACACAGTGCCGGCAGCTGCGCGCATGCGCAATGGAGGCTGCGAGCGTGCGCAGTAGCTGCCGCCGTCCTGTCTCCGGGGCGACGACCCTATCCCAGGCCGAAGGGACATCGCCCCTTCTACACTTACACCATTCTAAGTTATCCCCGGCCGAGTGGCCTGCGCAACTTACCTCGGCGGCGGAGCCCACCCGCCCGGCCTCTTGCTGGGGTGGGCCCCGCCCGAAGAGTCATCGGTGGCGTCTGCAGCCTGGCATCGGCTGCGTGTGGGCACCACCCGAAGTCCTCGGCCAGGCACGGCTTCCTTGTTATCGGTGGAGTCCGCCCTGCATCTTGCTGGGGCGAGCCCCGCCCGAACAGTCGGCGGCAGCCTGGCATCGGCTGCATGCGGGCCCCGCACGAAGATTCGTCGCCGTCGGCAGCAGCCCGGCATCTTCTTCTCTCTCCCCCCCACCTATTCTTCTTCTCTTCCCCCTGCACCTCCCATCATCTTCTCTCCCCCCCCATCATCTTCTCTCCCCCCCCATCATCTTCTCTTCCCCCCCATCATCTTCTCTCCCCCCCATCATCTTCTCTCCACCCCCCATCATCTTCTCTCCCCCCCCCATCATCTTCTCTCCTCCCCATATCATCTTCTCTCCTCCCCATCATCTTCTCTCCCCCCCCATCATCTTCTCTTCCCCCCCATCATCTTCTCTCCCCCCCATCATCTTCTCTCCCCCCCCATCATCTTCTCTCCCCCCCCCCATCATCTTCTCTCCACCCCCCATCATCTTCTCTCCACCCCCCATCATCTTCTCTCCACCCCCCATCATCTTCTCTCCCCCCCCATCATCTTCTCTCCCCCCCATCATCTTCTCTTCCCCCCCCATCATCTTCTCTCCCCCCCCATCATCTTCTCTCCACCCCCCATCATCTTCTCTCCCCCCCCATCATCTTATCTTCCCCCCCCATCATCTTATCTTCCCCCCCCATCATCTTCTCTTCCCCCCCCATCATCTTCTCTCCCCCCCCATCATCTTCTCTCCACCCCCCATCATCTTCTCTCCCCCCATCATCTTCTCTTCCCCCCCCCCATCATCTTCTCTTCCCCCCCCCATCATCTTCTCTTGCACCCCCCCATCATCTTCTCTCCCCCCATCATCTTCTCTTCCCCCCCCATCATCTTCTCTTCCCCCCCATCATCTTTTCTTGCACCCCCCCCATCATCTTCTCTTCCCCCCCCCATCATCTTCTCTTCCCCCCCCATCATCTTCTCTCCCCCCCATCATCTTCTCTTCCCCCCCATCATCTCCTCTCCCCCCCCATCATCTTCTCTCCACCCCCCATCATCTTCTCTCACCCCCCATCATCTTCTCTTCCCCTACCCCATCATCTTCTCTTCCCCCCCCCCATCATCTTCTCTCCCCCCCCATCATCTTCTCTCCCCCCCCCATCATCTTCTCTCCACCCCCCATCATCTTCTCTCCCCCCCATCATCTTCTCTTCCCCCCCCCATCATCTTCTCTTCCCCCCCCCATCATCTTCTCTTGCACCCCCCCCCCATCATCTTCTCTTCCCCTCTTCTCCCTGGTGCTGCAGTAGGTGAGTAGAAATAATTTTTTAATTTATTGAGTGATTTTTAATCTTTAAAAAATGTTTTATTTTTTTATTTATTTGGATTGATTTATTGGTTTATTTATCATTTATTATTATGATGGCTCTTTATTTGTAAAAGTGAAGTGTTTAGTGTTTGTTAACTACACCCCCCGCCCCCGCGCCACCCCTCGTTTCCTACGCTTGATTTGTAACCTACGCCTGATTTTCAAAGTGTAGGCAAGGTTTTTCTGACTGTACAAAAATCTATACTTACTCCATTCTAAGTTAGTTTGGAGTAAGTTTTCACTGCCTAAACTTTCAAAACGGGCATAAGTGGCCGGACACGTCCCCTTTTGAGAAAAAAAATCTGTTCCAAACTGAAACTGTTCTAACTAACTAGAACTGGAGCGAACTAAATGCCGAGAATTGCAATTTCCAAGATATTTCATTCTAAACCAGTTGCTCCAAAAAAACAGGTGCAACTCAGGCCGAAACTTGGTCCCCATGTTTGGCCTCAATGGAGGACCCGTACACATCGCCGAGGTAACTGCCCACGAGAAGCTGCCTGAAACAGGGTAGTCGGTGAGTATCCTGCAAAGAAAGGTAAGTTAAAGTTTTTATAATTATTTTTTTAATTCTAAGACAATGATTACATTAAAAAGTGTCTTGAGAATGTTTTATAACTTTTTATTTTTTGCTAAAGTGAAAAAATATTTTTTGAGTTTTCATCCCTACCTAGGCCCAATCGCAGCCTCGGAGTAAATTTAAAAAAAAATGTTAAGAACCGCCCGGTCTCGCTTTTTTCAGCTGCAACCGCCCAGAAACTGCTGAGAACCTTGGTGTAAGAACCATTTACTCGCCGGGCGGTTTTAATTTACTAATTAGTGGAAATTTTTGCCGGCGTTAACTGATTAAGCTTAGCAGTATTTTCTGGGTGGCAATCGGGCAGTGTGGGCCTTGGGGAAAGTCTACCCCTCTGTTTCTAACAATCCACACCACGTGTCTTTATTTAAAGGACGCATTTATTTATACTGTTAAAATGTCTGCCCTTTGTCTCTGATTGGTCCCATTGGAGGATAAGCCACACCCTGAAGTTTCTCTGGACTGTGTAACTGGAACCACCCATTCCAAGTTCTCACTGATGTAGGATTCATAAAATGTTGGGACCCCTACTCAATGGACATTTAAAAGGGAACTGTGTTAGACTTTTGGAGGAGAAATGTGGACAGAAATATCTCACTATTAGGTGCCTTTGGACTAAACTAGGGCCTTTTAGATTGAGTTTGGACATTTTAAATTGTATGCTGGGTCTTCATAGGGAAATGGGATCCGTATAGGGCTGCTAACCCACCTGGGAGGCAGGCCCAAGGGAGACATTAGCAGTCTAACAAAAGCCCACTTAGCAGGGAACCAGATACATACATATTTTAATAGTTCTTAAAACAGCTATACAGATAAACTCTGGCATCAGCAAAACACACAATAGACAGTATCAAGACCTGATTACATTCTAACAGCAACATTCAAAAATCCCATCAACACCTTTGGGAATCTTGTATCATGCTAATACTCAATCAGCCCACCAAAATTCTCACAAAGGGATCACATTACAGTTGATTAGCCTGCCAAAATCGCACAAAAGCAGTCACCAAAAATCAATTGTGCACCTGAGTCTTGGCACGAAAGTTTAAGCAGCCTCTCAGGTATAACTGGGGACCTTGCTGGTAGCTTAGGGGGGGGGTTACTTTTGGGCTGAGGAAACACTTTTGAAGAAACGTACCCGAGAACACTCTGAAAAAGCACTTGGGCTTTTTGACTCTGGCTTTGAAACGTCTAACTTGCCACACGAGGTTACAGCAATGCAACAAGAAGAAGCCTTGGAGTCACTGAAAAACCAACAATCATCCAATGCTGACTCAAGGAAAAAACTTATTTACCATCAAAACGTTGACCAGTGCTAATACCGAAGACACCGCAACCAGCCAAAGAATCCACAAGGTTGAGGAGAGAGAAAGCAATATGCAACTGTTCTAAACTGTGGAGAAATTCTTTGGTGAGCACAATCCCTGCAATTTCAGAGCCTAATTTAGTTAGTGTAGTGGTGGGAGGTGGGGTTTTTTCACTGCATAACCTCTGTACCCATTGCTTATACGTTTTCCCCCTTTTTCTATACATTTTATTATATGCTGTTAAGTTAATTAGTGTGGTGTGCTATTTTCTAAATAAAATATTTATTCTTGCACCAAACAGTTGTCTGTCTACATCTATCACATTCCCTAAATAATTCCAAGCCCTAGAACCAGGGAGTGGGACGATTCAAACCGTCAAGGTCAGAAAAGGCTGATAAACCCACCACCCCCTACACTGACTTGGTAAATTGTAACTCGATCCACTTTGACTTCCAGAAGCCACAGAGAATAGATCTCTGCAAAAGCCACCAAGTGCCAGCCAAAATCCCTTACCCCAGCGCAAGTGCATCCCTCCCTCCAGCCAAAGTCCCTTGCCCCCCCAGCGCAAGTGCTGCTGAAATCCCGTACCCCAGCACACGTGCATCCCTCCTGCAACCGAAGTGCCTTATCCAGCGAAAGTACTGCATCCCCCAGCCAAAGTCCCTCCTTATACCAGCGCAAGTGCATGACCTTACCCCCACCTCCCCACCATAGATGGGGCATTGTGTACGGATTGTTAACAGGTTTATTGGATATGAAGTGAATAGTGACAGTGTAGTGACTTCTGGATTTCATCCACTCCAATGATGTCCCTTGTAGGTGTTGTGAGAATGTGATCCATTTTCCCTGAATTCCCTCTCTCCACTCCAATTCTTCCCCCCCTGACCTGTGTCTCTCTCTCTACCCACCCACACACCACCCCCCCGCCCCAGTCTCTCTCTCTCTCGCTATCCCTCCATGCTCTCTCTCTTCCCTCCACCCGACTCTCCCTCCATCCCTCACACCCCAGGCCCTCTCCTCGCTACCCCCCGTTCCAGGCTTTCCCTCCATCTCTCTCACACCAGGCCCCCACCCCCGGGCTCTCTCTTTCCCCCCCCCCCCCCTGCCCAGACTCTCTCTCCCTCCCTCACAGCCCAGGCTCTCTCTGCCTCTCCCTTCCACCCCGCAGGCTCTATCTCTCCTCCACCCCATGTCCCCAGGATCTCTCTCGCTCCCTCCCTGCAATCTCTCTCTCTCCCCAACCCCGTCTCTTTCTCTTTCTCCCCCCCCAGCCCAGTCTCGCACTCTCCTTCTCCCCCCAAGCTATCTCTCCCTCCCCGACATACAAGGCTCCTTTTCTCTCTCTTCCAACCCCTACCTCACGGCCACCCGCCGGGTCTGGACCACTCGGGTCGGGACCACGTGGGTTGGGGCCGCTCGGGTCGGGGCCGCTTGGGTCGGGGCCACGTGGGTCGGGGCCCCTCGGCACACGGGGCCCTTCGGGTCGAGGCCCCTCGGATATAAAGCCAGAGTTGGCTACAATGGACTGGGAAAATAGATTAAAGTGTAAGATGGTTGAAAAGCAATGGCAGACGTTCAAGGATATATTTCATAATTCTCAACAAAAAAATATTCCAGTGAGAAGGAAAGACTTTAAGAGAAGGGAGAACCATCAGTGGCTAACTAAGGAAGGAAAGGATGGTTTCAATCTAGACATTGAGTAGATTGAGCCGATACTCTCTGGAGTTTAGAAGAATGAGAGGCAATCTCATTGAAACATTTAAGATTCTGAAGGGGATTGACAGGACAGAGAGACTGCTTCCCTTGGCTGGAGAGTCAAGAACTGGGGGGCATAGTCTCTGGATAAGGGGTTGGCCATTTTAGACTGAGATGAGGAGGAATATCTTCACTTGGAGGGTTGTGAATCTTTGGAATTCACTACCCCAAAGGGCTGTGGATGGTGATACATTCACTATATTCAAGGCTGAGATAGATTTTTGGACTCTAGGGAATGAAGGGTTATAGGGATCAGGCAGGAAAGTGGAGTTGAGGTCAAAGATCAGCCATGATCTCATTGAATGGCGGAGTCGACGCGAAGGGCTGTAAGGCCTACTCCTGCTACTAATTCTTATGTTCTTATGACTGGGATGCCTGCATATCCCATGCAGCCTACCTCAAACATATATATTTAATGCAACAAGCATTTAATTGAATAAATTCTTGTCAGTAGTAAATATGTAAACAGAATTTGCACTTTGTGATATTTTCTGTTTCATAAAAAAAAACAAATAGCTTCTCCTGCCGAAAGAATAAGAACACTCCAGTGCTGGCAAACAGGTTGTTTACTAAGAGCCGGCTTTAAGAGTACAGGGAAGAGATAGTGCAGGATGAAGATTGTATTACCGTTCAGGATTATTTAGACTTTGAAACAATGCAGCTATCAAACTTCTGGTCCGCCCTCTATCAGCCAGTTGCTGCAGTTTTTCAGAAGAAAATCTCTTCCGGTCCTCCCGCTGCAACTAACATGCGGGATTACGATGAAATTACCGCTTTTCTTGGAGAACGGGGAACCTATCAGTGGTTTATATTCTTCCTTTTAAGCCTCAGCATCTTTCCTAACGGTTTCTGCGGACTGTCCATAGTTTTTATCGGGGATGTTCCAGAGCATCGCTGCTTAATTCCCGGGAATCTGAATCTCAGTGAAGCGTAGCTGAATAGAACGATCTCTCTGGTGCAAGAAAGAGACAAACTCCAGTACAGCAAATGCAGATGGTTGGATGTAATAATGAACCTTTGTAGTTACGGACACGGAGAAAGACAGGGAGAAAGAGAGCAAAATGTGGCCAGAGGGTGAAGACCCAACAGGGTTGGCAACAGGAGACTTTACCCTCCCAGGGTATTCCAGCAGCTGTTCTCCTACATCAATTTCATGGAGGAACAGTGTGTTCGAAGGCTGCGCCTCAGCTAGGTCGTGGTCACAGAGCTCTGTCATCTCCTGCAACCAGACCTCGAGCCTCAGACCAAGGTGTGGACAGCTCTCTCAGTGGCAGTAAAGGTCACCATCGTGCTCAATTTCTATGCCAATGGATCCTTCCAGTGTGCAACAGGAGACATCTCCACATCTCCCAATTTAGCGTCCATCGCTCCATCCGCGAGGTCACAGATCCTCTGTACAAAAAGTGAAGGGACTACATATGCAGCACTCCTTGGGTCAAAGGTTTTCTCCAAGCTTGATCTGACGCACACTTATGGGCAGCTGAATGTTGACAAAGAGAGTCAACAGTATCTCATCATCAACACAAACAAGGGGCTGTACTCATACATCAAGCTGCCGCAGCAGTGTAAAGTCCTACCCCAAAACCTTCCAGGCTACAATGGATAAGATTTTGCAATTGTTTATGCAATCAAGACGCTGTGCTAACCGCAATAAGCAATGAGGAAGAAAATCTAGAAGTGTTAGATGTAGTGCTTCAAAGGTTGAATGCCCACAATATCAAATTGAAAAGGAGCAAATGTGTTTTTGTGCAGTCTGAGGTTGTGTATCTTGGTTTGAAAGTTGATGCAAATGGCTTGCAACCAATGAAGGGAAAGGTTGATGCTGTCATCGAGGCTTCAAAGCCACAGAACATGTCTGAGTTAAGACCTCTCTTTGGAATGGTCTGATACTACGCACATTTCTTACCTGAGTTAGCGACTATGTTAGCTCCATTGTACGAGCTCCTTATGAAGGAAGTCCAGTGGAAGTGGATGAAAGCACATTCAGAAGCTTACGACGTTTGTAAGAGAAGTCTCTCTAGTGATACTCTACTTGTGCACTACGAAATAAAGCATGAACTTTGTTGTGTTCATAACACAGATGAGACTGCACACAGGGAGGTTAAAGTAACAGTGACCTCAGTCTTTATTAAGACACTCCAGAGCGAGGAACAGACCTTAGGGATCGGCTTATATACAGTGCTCCCAAGGGATGCTGGGATCCCTTGGGACTTCATGGGATGTGCTCCCTGGGAGCGGAATATGGGAGTGCATGCTTTACAGATACACAACATCACTCCCCCGCAAAGTCAAAGTGAAAATTATTTACAAGGTGAGGCGGTCGGGAGCCTTTCTTTCCCTAGTGGACCGCCTCGGTACAAATGTCTGTTCTGGTGTGTTGGCTGTGCCCTCGCTGGGCTGGCATGTTGTTGGCCCTGCAGGGCTGCTGGGTGAGCCTGGCCTTGCAGAGCTGTTGGGCGTGATGGGTTCGATTTCCTGATCCGGGGTGGTATTGTTGATCCTTTGGGTGTGTGTTGTGGGCTCGAAAAAGGTGGTGTCTGCTGTGGGTTGTTCAGGGCAGTCTGTGAACTGCAGCTTTGTTTGGTCCAGGTGCTTTCTGCAAATTTGTCCATTGTCTAGTTTGACTACAAACACCCTACTCCTTCTTTAGCTATCACCTTGCCTGCGATCCACTTGGGGCCATGTCCATAATTTAGCACATACACAGGGTGATTCAGATCAATTTCCCGTAACACAGTGCCTCGACCATCGTTTACATTTTGTTGCTGCCGCCTGTTCTCTACCTGATCATGCAGGTTGGGGTGGACTAGCAAGAGTCTGGTTTTAAGTGTCCTTTTCATGAGTAGCTCAGCCGGGGGCACCCCTGTGAGCGAGTGGGGTCTCGTGCGGTAGCTGAGCAGTACTCAGAACAGGCGTGATTGGAGTAAGCTTTCTGTGACTCGTTAAAGGCTCTGTTTGATTGTTTGTACTGCCCGCTCTGCCTGCCCATTGGAGGCTGGTTTAAACGGGGCCGAGGTGACATATTTGATCCCATTACGAGTCATGAATTCTTTAAATTTGGCACCGGAGCAACATGGCCCGTTGTCACTGACCAGTATGTCAGGCAGGCCATGGATGGCAAACATGGCCCTCAGGCTTTCAATGGTGGCGGTGGCGGTGCTCCCTGACATTATTTCACATTCAATCCATTTTGAAAAAGCATCCACCACCACCAGGACCATTTTACCAAGAAATGGGCCCGCATAGTCGACATGGTTTCTCAACCATGGTCTAGAGGGCCAGAACCACAAACTTAGTGGTGCCTCTCTGGGTGCGTTGCTCAACTGAGCACACACGCGGCATTGCCGTATACAGGACTCTAAGTCAGAGTCGATACCGGGCCACCACACGTGGGATCTGGCTATCGCTTTCATCATTACTATACCCGGGTGTGTGCTGTGGAGATCCGAGATGAACGTCTCCTTGCCCTTTTTGGGTAGTGTCATGTTTGTAACCTTCACATAACTGTAACTTTTATGAACAACACTGTACACTGTATACACCTGAGTAATGCACACCTTGGCCACAGGGGGTGAACTTGTGGGAGACACTCCTCACCTGGTCATCCAGGTATATAAAGGGAGATCCCACGGAGGGTCAGCACTTCTTAGTCCTGGAAATAAAAGTTCAGGTCATGTAGTGACTTTGTCTGCAGTACATGCCTCATGTGATTCTATAGTAAGGTGTATGGACACCACATTTGGCGACGAGAAACGGGAACCAACGACCCACGAAGATGGCCACTGGTAGCACAGAGGAACGGTACTGTGTTGGTGAGGACTGGGACGATTTCGTTGAGAGTCTCCAGCAGAGCTTTGTCACGAAGGACTGGCTGGGAGAGGAAGCGGCTGGCAAGCGAAGGGCGCATCTACTGACCAGTTGTGGATCCAAGACGTATGCGCTGATGAAAGACCTGCTCGCACCCGAGAAGCCGGCAGACAAGTCTTTTGAAGAGCTCAGCACTCTGATCGGTGAGCACCTCAAACCGGCGAGCAGTATACACATGGCCCGGCACCCGTTCTACACACACCGGCGTCGGGAAGGACAAAGCATATCAGACTTCGTTGCGGACCTTTGGCGTTTGGCCAGTCTCTGTAAGTTCACAGACGCCTGCAGGGGGGAGATGTTAAGGGATTTTTTCATTGAGGGCATTGGTCATGCCAGGATTTTCAGGAAGTCTATTGAGACCAAGGACTTGACTTTGGAAAGGGCAACGTTGATAGCTCAGACCTTCATGGCAGGGGAAGAGGAGACCAAGATAATTTACGTACGCAGCCCTGGTTCCAACGTGGCGATGGACCAGAGAGTTAACATTGTAAACGAGATTCAGAACCCCGCAGGCAGGCAAGGGCAATTCAACACCACCCAGGCAGCAACAGGATGTAGGGTGGGCCAGCAACAGAGACAATGGCAGGGGGATCGGCAATTCATGCCACCACAAGGGACAATGCACCCCAGAATGGGACCGTTGACACTCAGCAACAGAGTTGCTCAGGAGCAATCAAAGAGACAATCAGAGAGGAATGCCTGTTAACAGTTCCTTTGTTCACAACAATCCCAGCTCATGCTGGAGGTGTGGTAGCAGACATGCAGCGAAAACCTGTAGGTTTCAGCAATTTATCTGCAGAAACTGTAACTTCAGAGGACAGCTGGCCAGAATGTGCAGAAAGCCCATATCGAGGCTAGTCTACGAGGCAGAGGAACCAGAGGAGGGATCTGCAAGGCAGAGTGATGCTTGGGGCAAAGCTATGGACGCTGAAGTCCAGCGGGTTAATGTGGCAGACGTCCACAGTTCGTATACCAAAACGCCACCTATGATGATGAAAGTTCTATTAAATAGCATCCCGGTATGCATGGAGCTGGACACAGGAGCCAGCCAGTCAATTATGAGTGCCCAACAATTTGAAAAACTATGGCCACTCAAAACTAACAGGCCCAAACTGGAACGCATTGACACACAGTTACAGACGTACACCAGAGAGATCATCCCAGTACTAGGTAGTGCAAACTTGGTGGTCACACACAATGGATCGGAGAACCGGCTGCCACTCTGGATTGTCCCGGGGAATGGTCCCGTGCTCTTGGGGAGAAGCTGGCTAGCCGAGATGAACTGGAAATGGGGGGATGTGCACGCCATTTCATCTGTGGAACGAAATTCATGCTCACAGGTCCTACAGAAATTTGAGCCACTTTTTCAACCAGGTGTTGGGACTTTTAAGGGCACCAATATAGTGATACGCATCACCCCGGACGCCAGACCAGTGCACCACAAAGCCAGAACCATGCTGTATGTGATGCGTGATAGAATTGAGAGTGAGTTGGACAGGCTGCTAAGAGAGGGTATAATTTTGCCTGTTGAATTCAGTGACTGGGCAAGTCCAATCATTCCTGTCCTTAAAGCAGATGGCTCGGTCAGGATTTGTGGTGACGACAAGGCCACCATCACTACAGGAGTGTCACTACAGGACCAACACCCGTTTCCGAGAGTGGAGAATCTTTTTGCCACACTGGCAGAGGGCAAGCTGTTCACCAAGTTGGACCTCACTTCAGCCTACATAACTCAGGAACTGGCTGAAGAATCCAAGCTTCTGACCACCATCCCTATGCACAAGGGGCTATTCGTTTACAACAGGTGTCCGTTTGGCATTCATTCAGCGGCCGCTATCTTCCAGAGCAACATGGAAAACTTGCTTTAATCCATCCCTGGAACAATCGTATTCCAAGATGACATCCTTATCACGGGTCGAGACACCGAGGAACACCTCCACAACCTGGAGGAGGTGCTACGTCGACTGGACCGGTTGGCTTGCGACTAAAGAAGTCCAAGTGTGTGTTTTTGGCTCCAGAGGTCGAGTTTTTGGGCAGGAGGGTTGCCGCAGACGGGATCCGCCTACCGAATCCAAAATGGAGGCGATCCGTCGTGCGCCCAGGCCCGGCAACACATCGGAGTTGCGGTCATTTCTGGGACGATTGAATTACTTCGGGAACTTTCTGCCGAACTTAAGCACATTGTTGGAGCCACTACACATGCTCCTGCGCAAGGGTTGTGAATGGTTTTGGGTGGATTGCCAAGAACGGGCTTTCAATCGGGTGCGGAATCTGCTTTGTTCTAACAAGCTGTTGACCTTGTACAACCCCTGTAAGAAACTGGTTTTAACGTGTGATGCATCATCCTATGGGGTTGGGTGTGTGTTGCAGCAGAGTAATGATGAGGGCCAACTCCAACCTGTGGCTTATGCCTCCAGGTCGCTCTCCCAGGCAGAACGGGGATATGGGATGGTTGAAAAGGAAGCACTCGCATGTGTCTACGGGATGAAAAAGATGCACCAGTACTTTTTCGGAAGAAGGTTTGAGTTAGAAATGGACCACAAACCGTTAACATCCCTGTTATCTGACAGCAAGGCTGTCAATGCCAATGCGTCAGCTCACATACAGCGGTGGGCCCTCACGCTGGCTGCGTATGACTACACCATACGGCACCGGCCAGGCACCGAAAATTGCGCTGATGTGCTCAGCAGGCTCCCACTGGCGACCACCGAGGGGGCGTCGGAACAAAGTGCGGAGATGGTGATGGCCGTTTAGGTTTTCGACACCGCAGGCTCCCCCATCACAGCCCGTCAGATCAAAATCTGGACCAACAGAGATCCCCTCCTCTCCCTGATAAAGAAATGTGTCCTGACTGGGGATTGGGCACCCGCACACGGAGCGTGCCCCGAGGAGGTCAGGCCGTATCACAGACGGATGGACGAGCTCTCCATCCAAGCCGACTGCCTACTATGGGGCAGCCGCGTAGTAATGCCCCAGAAAGGAAGGGAAGCATTCATCAGGGAACTCCACAGCGAGCACCCAGGCACCGTGTTAATGAAGGCCATTGCCTGGTCACATGTATGGTGGCCGGGAATTGACTCAGACCTAGAACACTGCGTTCGCAGCTGCACGACGTGTGCTCAGTTGGGAAATGCCCCCAGGGAGGCCCCACTCAGCCCGTGGCCCTGGCCCACCAGGCCATGGTCACGTATTCACGTAGACTACGCAGGCCCGTTCATGGGAAAAATGTTCCTCATTGTTGTCGATACATACTCGAAATGGATCGAGTGCATCATATTGAATTCGTGCACGACATCCACCACTGTGGAGAGTTTGCGTACGGTCTTTGCGACCCACGGCTTGCCGGACATCCTGGTTAGCGACAGCGGCCCATGTTTCACAAGCTATGAATTCCCGGAGTTTATGTCGGGTAATGGTATCAAACACGTCAGGACTGCACCGTTCAAGCCGGCTTCCAATGGCCAGGTGGAACGTACGGTTCAAATCATAAAACAGGGCATGTTCCGGATTCAAAGACCCTCCCTTCAGTACCGCCTATCGCGCCTCCTGCTGGCCTATAGGTCCCGGCCGCATTCACTCACAGGAGTCCCGCCCGTGGAACTACTCATGAAACGCATGCTTAAAACGCGGCTGTCCCTCATTCATCCAGCCCTGTCAGACATTGAAGAGGGCAAGCGCCAGTCCCAAATCGAGTGCCATGCTTGCAACTCAATGGGGAGATGCATAGAAATCGATGACCCTGTATTATTTCTCAATCATGCTTTGGGACCCAAGTGGCTTGAGGGTACTGTATTTGGCAAAGAGGGGTATAGGGTCATAGTGGTCAGACTTAACAATGGGCAGATATGCCGCAAACATCTGGACCAAGTGAAGAAAAGGTTCAGCATGGACATTGAGGAACCTGAGGAAGATCATGAGATGTCACCCACACCACTGCCAGTGAGCGAGCAACAAGGACATTCACCAGCATGCACAGTCCCTGCGGGCAGCCCAGACAGGCCGGAATCACCTCAGGCGACAGAGACGCATGCCAACGCCCAAGCACCAGAGCCCCAACTGCGGCACTCCACGAGAGAGCGTCGACCATCTGAAAGACTCAATCTTTGACCCAAAGTCATTGGGGGGAGGTGATGTCATGTTTGTAATCTTCACATAACTGTAACCTTTAAGAACAACACTGTACACTGTGTACACCTGAGTAATGTACACCTTGACCACAGGGGGTGAACTTGTGGGAAACACTCCTCACCTGGTCATCCAGGTATATAAAGGGAGGTCCCACGCAGGGTCAGCACTTCTTGGTCCTGGAAATAAAGGTTCAGGTCACGTAGTGACTTTGTCTGCAGTACATGCCTCGTGTGATTTTATGCTAAGGTGTAAGGACACCACAGGTAGCACTACGCGGTTACCCCACAACAGGCAGACTGCCTGAATGGACAGCTCGTCCGTTCGCCGCTGGAACAGCTTGATTGGCTCTTGCATTTCAATGGGGATGCTGGCCCAGCTCCCATGCAGTACACAGTTTTTTACTAGGGATAGCAGAGGATCTTGGCTTGTCCAAGTCCTAATCTGGCAGGCTGTGACAGGTGATTTATCATTTTCAAACGCTTCCGTGATCATCAACAAGTCTACGGGCTGCGCCACCATCAACAAGTTTGCAGGCTGCGCCATTTCCACCCCCGTGGTGGGCAATGGTAGCTGACTGAGAGCATCTGCACAGTTCTCGGTGCCCGGCCTGTGGCGGATGGTATAGTTATACGCTGATAGCGGGAGTGCCCACCTTTGTATGCAGGCTGAGGCATAAGTATTTATCCCTTGTTTTCAGCGAACAGGGATATGAGGGGCTTGTGATCGGTTTCCAACTCAAATTTGAGGCCAAACAGGTACTGATGCATTTTCTTTACCCCGAACACACACGCCTTTTTCTCAATCATACTGTCGGCCCTCTCGGCCTTGGACAAGCTCCTGGAGGCATAGGCGACAGGTTGCAACTTCCCCGCAACATTAGCTTATTGTAATACACACCCGTACGACGATGCATCACATGCTAACACAGTCTTTGACATGGGTTATACAATACAAGCAGCTTGTTGGAGCATAAAATGTTTCTGGCTTTCTCAAAAGCAATTACTTGTTTTTTTCCCCATACCCAGTTCTCACCTTTACGCAATAATACATGTAGGGGCTCTAAGAGGGTGCTTAACCCCAGTAGGAAGTTACCAAAATAGTTGAGGAGTCCCAGGAACGACCGCAGCTCTGTGACGTTCTGTGTCCTGGGCGCATTCCTGATAGCCTCTGTCTTGGTGTCTATGGGCCGAATGCCATCCGCCGCGATCTTTCTCCCCAAAAACACCACTTCTGTTGCCATGAAGACACCACTTCTGTTGCCACGATCTCTTCAGCCACAGCCCGACGCGATCCAGTCGCTGGAGGGCCTCCTCCAGGTTTTGAAGGTGCTTGACGGTGTCCTGACCCGTGACCAATACGTCGTCCTGAAAAACCACCGTGCATGGTACCGACTTGAGTAGGCTCTCCATGTTTCTCTGGAAGATCGCTGCAGCCAATTGAATTCCAAACGGGCATCTGTTATAGATGAACAGTCCCTTGTGCGTGTTGATGCAGGTGAGGACCTTTGAAGACTCCTCCAGCTCCTGCGTCATGTAGGCTGACGTCAGGTCGAGCTTGGTGAACGTCTTGCCTCCTGCCAGCGTCACAAATAGGTCGTCTACCTTAGGTAGCGGGTATTGGTCCTGTAGCGAGAAACGATTAATAGTTACTTTATAATCGCCACAAATCCTGACCGTGCCATCACTTTTGAGTACTGGAACAATCGGGCTGGCCCACTCGCTGAAGTCCATTGGAGAGATGATGCCCTCGCATTGCAGCCTGTCCAGCTCGATTTCCACTCTCTCCCTCATCATGTGAGGTTCCGCTCGAGCCTTGTGGCGAATGGGTCGTGCCTCTGGGACCAAGTGGATCCGCACCTTCGCCCGGAAAAGTTTCCAATGCCTGGCTCAAAAAGGGAAGGAAATTTGTTAAGAACCTGGGTACATGAGACCTCATCAACATGTGATAGCGCTCGGATGTCATCCCAATTCCAGCGGAGTTGGCCCAGCCAGCTCCTTCCAAGCAGTGCGGGGCCATCGCCCGGGACAATCCAGAGTGGCAGTTCATGCATCGAGCCCTCGTATGTGGCCTTGACCATGGCGCTGCCCAAGACAGTGATGAGCTCTTTGGTGTAGGTTCTCAGTTTTGTGTGGATGGAGCTCAGGGCTGGTCTGAGTGCCTTGTTGCACCACAGTCTCTCAAACATCATTTTACTCATGATGGATTGGCTAGCGCCAGTGTCCAGTTCCATGGCTACCGGTAAGCCATTCAATTTTACATTTAGCATTATAGGTGGACATTTTGTTGAAAATGTGTGCATCCCGTGTGCTTCATCATTTGTCTCCTCTCTCTGAGGCTCAAAATTGCTTTGATTCACCATGGACCGATCTTCCTCTGCCACGTGGTGGTTAGCAGGTTTTGCAGAGCTTGCAGCTCGTCTGCAAGCTTGTTGGAGGTGCCCCATTGTTCCACAGTTCTTGCAAACATACCTTTTGAAGCAGCATGAATAGGCTGAATAGAAGCCTCCACAACGCCAACAAGGTGTGAATTGCCTTGCATTCATCCTTTGTTGCGGATTCTGAGTCATCTGGGTCACCTGCTGGCAGTTGCAGACTTGTGGTTTCTGCCCTGTACATTTCTGCTCGCAAACACAGTTCCAGTTATTTTATGAACATTGCTAGCACTTGTGTGCTGAGAGATTAGTTTGGTGTTACCACTGGTGGACATAAACGCCTGTGCTATCGCAATGGCCTTACTGAGGGTCGGTGTCTCGATAGTCAAAAGTTTTTGAAGGATGGGGCCTCGTGGCCAATGCCCAATACAAAAAAGTCTCTGAGCATCTGCTCCAGGTAGCCATCAAACTCACATTGTCCTGCAAGTCGCCTTAGCTCGGTGACGTAGCTCGCCACTTCCTGACCTTCAGATCGCTAGCACGTGTAGAACCAATATCTCACCATCAGCACGCTCTCCCTTGGGCTAAGATGCTCCCGAACCAGTGCACACAGCTCCTCATATGACTTATCTGTGGGTTTCACCGGAGCCAGAAGATTCTTCATGAGGCTGCAGGTCGGTGCCCCACAGACCGTGAGGAGGACCGCTCTCCTTTTTGCAGCGCTTCCTTCTCCATCCAGCTCGTTGGCTACAAAGTACTAGTCTAGCCATTCGACATAGACTTCCCAGTCCTCTCCCTCTGAGAACTTCTCCAGGATGCCCACAGTTTGCTGCATCTTTGCGTTGGATTTGTGTACTCGTTGCCAGTTGTTGTGTTCCTAACACAGATGAGATTGCACACAGGGAGGTTAAAGTAACAGTGACTTTAGTTTTTATTAAGACACTCCAGAGTGAGGAACAGGCCTTAGGGGCCAGCTTATATACAGTGCTCCCTAGTGGTGGAATATGGAAGTGCATGCTTTACAGATACACAACAAGCTTAAGTTAGTGTGTGATGCTTCCAGCTAGGGTGTGGGAGCTATCATAAGCCATGAAATAGATGTCGGCTAAGAGAAACCAATCATGTTTGCATCGCGAACCTTCACAAAGAGCAAAAGAAATTATGCGCAAATTTAAAAAGAAGCACTCGCCATAGTGTTTGGAATGAAGAAATTCAAACAGTTCCTGATCCTGAAAGTTTACCCTCATAACCAATCACAAACCGCTCCTAGCAATTTTGGGGCCCAAATCTGTAATCCCTGCAGTGGCCACAGCAAGAATGCAACACTGGGCAGTGTTGTTGTTACAATGTGACTACATGACTGAATAGCGCACTTCAAAGCAAAACGCAACCGCAGATGCCTTGTCCAGTTTGCCACATGAGGACTTATGTGTTGAGAATGAAGGTGCAATCTTCACACTCGGTACAGTGACAAAGACTTTCCCGTGAATGCAATTGAGATTGAAGATGAGACTCAAAAGGTCTCTACTGAAAAGAGTGAATGGATGGACTGATCAGTGTATGGACACAGAATTGGAACCAATCCATAACCATCGTAATGAATTGTCTTGTGAGGAAGGTTGTATCCAATGGGGAAACAAAGTGGTGGTTCCTGCTTCTTTGAAAAATAGAATTCTGGCCAAACTTCATACTGAGCATCCAGGGATCGTCAGTATGAAATCAATTGCAATTGGAGAGTGATCTTGAATCACATGTCAACAAATGCAGCGTTTGCCAAAATTGCAGAAACAAACCACCCAAAACTCCACTACAACCCAAGTCATGGCCAAGTAGATCTTTTCAGACTGTACAAGTAGACTTCTGTGAGAAAGCAGATGATTATATCCTGGTACTTGTAGATAGTCACTTCAAGTGGAATGAAGTGAAACATATTAGTTCAAACAAGTCTGAGATAGAAACTGGATCATCTTTGAGTTCAGAACCAAAACAAAACAGTCCAAAAATTGATTCAACGCCAAAACCTGCTGTAAGGAGATCAGGAAGGCTCCACAAACCTGTTATTAAACTGGATTTGTAGCTCATTTAAAATAAAAAAGTCAGGAGTTTTTGTTAGGTGCTACATGCAATGCTGGGAAATGTGGGACCATAGTTTTGTTGTTGTTATGTATTTAACCCTTTGTAACCTGCATTACACCTGACCACCAGAGGGTCCACCTGTTGGAGTACCAAGGGACCCAGCATCCCTTGGGAGCACAGTATATAAGCAGGCCACCCACGAGGTAACTGCACTCTGGAATCTTAATAAAGGAGCTAAAGTCACACTTGCTCATTATACACAATACTCAGCCTCAATCATTACAAGTATAACAATTGGCGACGAGGTAACGAACAATCACATGAAAATGCAAAGAACAGTCGGCATCCTGGACTAGTTCTCAGAAGGGCATGATTGGGAGTCCTTCGTGGATAGACTCGACCAATACTTCGTGGCCAACGTGCTGGAAGGGGACGGGTACACTACCCATCGAAGGGCGATCCTCCTAACCGTCCATGGGGCAACAACCTATGGCCTCATGAAGAATCGCCTGGGCCTGGCAAAACCAACAGAGAAGCCCTACGAAGAATGGTCCGGGAGCACCTAAATCCGAAGGAAAGCGTTTTGATGGCGAGATATCGGTTCTACACGTGTCAACGATCAGAGGGCCAGGAAGTGGTGAGCTACTTCGCCGAACTAAGGCGCCTCGCAAGAGTTTGAGGGATTCGTAGAACCAATGCTCAGAGACTTTTTTGTACTGGCCATTGTGCATGAGACAATCCTTCGAAAACTGCTGACTGTAGAAACTCCGAATCTAAGTAAAGCCATAACGATAGCCCAGGTATTTATGTCCACCAGCGACAACACCAAGCAGATTTCGCAGAACAAAGAAGTTTCGGCCAGTACTGTGCATAAAGTAACGTCGGTTTTGAGCAGAAATGTACAGGGCAGAACGTACATGCCGGCTGCTGTGGCCTGACCTCAATTGACCCAGAGTCCGCCATCAACTGTTAATGCGAGGCAGTTAACACCCTGTTGGCGCTGCGGAGGTGATCATCGGCCCCATCAATGCCGTTTTGAGCACTATGCGTGCAATGGTTGCAGAACAATGTGACACCTCCAACGAATGTGCAGGTGAGCTGCAAACCCTGCAAACCACCACGTTGCAGAGGAATATCGATCTACAGTGGATCAGGCTGAATTGGAGACTGGTACTGAGGAGGCAGAAGTGTACGGGGTACACACGTTCACAACGAAATGTCCACCAATAATGTTGAAAGTTGAACTGAACGGCATTCCAGTATCTACGGAGTTGGACACGGGGGCAAGTCAGTCCATAATGAGTAAAAAGGCCTTTGACAGGCTGTGGGGAAATAAGGGACACAGGCCCAAGTTCAGCCCCATTCGCTCCAAACTAAGGACTTACACCATGGAACTGATCCCTGTAATTGGCAGTGCAGAAGTCAAAGTCCCCTACGACGGAGCAGTACACGAACTCCCACTCTGGATTGTACCAGGGATGGCCCCACGTTGTTTGGCAGAAGCTGGCTGGGAAAAATCCGCTGGAACTGGGACAACATCCGAGCGCTTTTGCCCGTCGACGACGCCTCATGTACCCAGGTTCTGAGCAAGTTCCCATCGTTATTCGAGCTAGGCATTGGAACCTTCTCGGGGGTGAAAGTGCAGATCCATTTGGTTCCCGGTACGTGACCCATCCACCACAAGGCTTCGGTGGTACCGTACATGATGCGTGAAAAAGTGGAAATTGAGCTGAACAGGCTGCAGCGATAAGGCATCATCGTGCCGGTGGAATTCAATGCCCAGGCAAGTCCGATTGTTCCAGTACTCAAGGATGGCACGGTTAGAATTTGTGGGGACTATAAAGTAACGATTAACCGTTTTTCGCTGCAGGACCAGTACCCGCTACCCAAGGCAGACGACCTATTTGCAACCTTGGCAGGAGGGAAGACGTTCACCAAGCTGGATCTGACCTCGGCCTACATGATGCAGGAGCTGGAGGAGTCTTCGAAAGGCCTCACCTGCATCAACACGCACAAAGGTCTGTTTATCTACAACCGGTGCCCGTTCGGGATTTGGTCGGCTGCGGCAATTTTCCAGCGGAACACGGAGAGCCTGTTAAAGTCGGTTCCTTGTATAGTGGTCTTCCAGGACGACATATTAGTTACAGGTCGGGACACCATGGAGCACTTGAAGAATCTGGAGGAGGGTATTAGTCGATTGGATCGCTTAGGGCTCAGGTTGAAATGCTCGAAGTGTGTTTTCCTGGCACAGGATGTCGAATTCTTAGGAAGGAGAATTGCAGCAGACGGCATCAGACCCACCGACACCAAGACGGAGGCCATCAAGAATGCGCCGCGACCACAGAACGTGAGGGAGCTGCGGTAGTTCCTGGAACTCCTTAACTATTTCGGTAATTTCCTACCTGGGTTAAGCACCCTGCTAGAACGCCTACATGCGCTACTGCACAAAGGAGACAACTGGGTATGGGGGAATTCACAAGAGGCTGCCTTTAAGAAAGCCAGAAGTCTATTGTGTTCGAACAAACTGCTTATCCTGTATAACCAATGCAAATGATTGGTGCTAGCTTGCGATGCGTCGTCACATGGGGTCGGGTGTGGTTACAACAGGCTAACGAATCGGGGATTTTGCAACCGATCGCTTATGCGTCCAGGAGTTTGTCCAAGGCCGAAAGGGACTACAGCATGGTTGAAAAAGAGGCTCTGGCGTGTATTTACGGGGTAAAAAAAATGCACCAGTACTTATTTGGCCTCAAGTTTGAGCTTGAAACTGATCACAAGCTGCTCATATCGCTGTTCTCTGAGAGCAAAGGGATTAATACCATTGCCTCTGCCCGCATCCAAAGATGGGCGCTCACACTGTCGGTTTACAACTATGTAATCCGCCACAGACCAGGCATAGAGAACTGCGCAGATGCTCTCAGTCGGCTACCATTGCCCACCACCGGGGTGGAAATCGCACAACCAGTGGACTTGCTCATGGTCATGGAGGCATTTGAGAAGGAGAAGTCCCCCATTACGGCCCGCCAGATCAGGATCTGGACCAGCCAGGATCCTTTACTGCCCTTGGTAATAAACTGTGCCCTCCATGGGAACTGGTCCGGCATCCCAGTGGAGAAACAGGAGGCAATTAAACCATTCCACAGACACACAGACGAGTTGTCCCTGCAGGCAGTCTGTCTATTGTGGGGCAATTGCATGGTCTTGCCCAAGAAAGGCAGAGACACATTCATATGTGAATTGCACAACACCCACCCAGGCATCGTAATGATGAAAGCTATAGCCAGATCCCATGTATGGTGGCCTGGCATCGACTCAGATTTAGAATCATTCGTGCGCCTGTGCAACACTTGCTCTCAGTTGAGCAATGCACCCAGCGAGACACCGCTAAGTTTGTGGTCATGGCCATCCAAACCGTGGTCCTGGATCCATGTAGACTATGCGGACCAATTCCTGGGCAAAATGTTTTTGGTTGTCGTGGACGCTTACTCAAAATAGATTGAATGTGCAATAATGTCGGGAAGCACATCCACGGCCACCATCGAAAGCCTACGAGCCATGTTTGTCATGCACGGCTTGCCGGATGTCCCAGTCAGCGACAATGGGCCGTGCTTCACCAGTGCTGAATTCAAGGAATTCATGACCCGCACCCGGATTAAACATGTCACATCTGCCCCGTTCAAGCCCGCATCCAATGGCCAGGCAGAATGGGCAGTTCAGATCATCAAGCAAAGCTTGAAACGTGTGTCGGAAGGCTCCCTGCAGACCCGGTTGTCCCGAGTGCTGCTCAGCTACCGCACCAGACCCCACTCACTCACCGGGATTCCCCCAGCTGAGCTGCTCATGAAAAGGGTGCTTAAAACAAGGCTCCCTCTTGTCCACCCTTAACTCCATGATCACGTGAAGGGCAAGCGGCATCAACAAAGTGTGTACCATGACCGCGCAAATTTGTCACGCGATATTGAGATCATTGATTCTGTGTTTGTGCTCAATTATGGGCATGATTCCAAATGGCTTGCTGGCACGATCACAGCCAACAAGGGGAGTGGGGTTTTTCAGGTCAAGCTGACCAATGGACAAACACACAGAAAAGATTTGGACCAAATAAAATTGCGGTTCACCAACAGCTACAAACAACCAGCAACTTTGACCTTCCAACACACACACACAAGTGGTAATTGACATCATAGTTGACCACGAAACCAAATTCATCATCGCCAGCAGCCCGGCAAGGCCAGCTGCCCAACAGCCCAGTGAAGAGCTGATCAAACCACCCACACCCACATTTGTACCGAGACGATAGACAAGGGAGCGTAAAGCCCCAGATCGTCTCACCTTGTAAATAAGTGTACTGTTGACTTCACGGGGGAGTGATGTTATGTATTTAACCCTTTGGAGCATTGGCTATCCTCACTGGGATACAGTTCGACAAAGCTGGTCTCCCACTGATACCTCATCCAACTGCATTACACCTGACCACCAGAGGGGACACTTGTTGGAGTACCAAGGGATCCCAGCATCCCTTGTGAGCACAGTATATAAGCAGGTCACCCACGAGGTACCTGCACTCTGGAATCTTAATAAAGGAGCTAAGGTCACACTTGCTCATTATACACAGTACTCAGCCTCCCCATTTATTACGAGTATAACAGTTGTCATCATAGGCAGTCCCTCAGAATACAGGAAGACTTGCTTCCACTCCTAAAGTGAGTTCTTTGGTGGCTGAACAGTCCAACACGAGAGCCACAAACCCTGTCACAGGTGGGTCAGAGATTCGTCAGGGGAAGGGGGGGTGGCACTGATTTACCACACGCTCCTTCCGCTGCCTGCGCCTGACCTCTTCATGCTCGCAGCGTTGAGATTCGAAGAGCAATTGCTTAGGGAGTCTCGTGTCTGGCATGCGAACTAAGTGGCCTGCCCAGCGAAGCTGATTGAGTGTGGTTAGTGCTTCAATGCTGGGGATGTTAGCCTGGGCGAGGACACTGATGTTGGTGCGTCTGTCCTCTCAGGGGATTTGCAGGATCTTGCGGAGACATCGTTGGTGATATATCTCCAGCGACTTGATGTGTCTTCTGTAAGTCGTCCATGTCTCTGATCCATACAGGAAGGCGGATATTATTACAGCCCTGTAGACCTTGAGCTTGGTGGTAGGTTTGAGGGCCTGGTCTTTGAACACTCTTTTCCTCAGGTGGCCGAAGGCTACACTGGAGCACTGGAGGCAATGTTGAATCTCTGCATCAATGTCTGCCTTTGTTGACAAGAGGCTCCCGAGGTATGGGAAGTGGCCCACATTGTCAAGGGCCGCGCCGTGAACCTTGATGACTGGGGGATGGTGCTATGCGGCGATGACAGGCTGGTGGAGGACCTTTGTCTTATGGACGTTAAGCGTAAGGCCCATGCTTTTATATGCCTCGGTGAATACATCGACTGTATCCTGGAGTTCAGCCTCAGAATTTGGGCAGACGCAGGCATCGTCCCCATACTGCAGTTGAACGACAGAGGTTTGCGCGATCTTGGACCTGGCCTGGAGGTGGCATAGGTTAAACAGCTTCCCACTGGTTCTGTAGTTTAGTTCCACTCCATCGGGAGCTTGTTGACAGTGAATTGGAACATGGCAGCGAGGAAGATTGAGAAGAGGGTTGGAGCGACACAAGATTTGTTGTATTTGAGAGGGAAATAAGGGGGGAAGCAGTGTAATATATTATCAGATGGTTTGGTATGAGCATGCTCAGTTCGCTCTGGTGAAATAAAGCAAGCACATGGACTAGCAACTCAATGTGTCTCTGTCTTTTGTTTGTTCTACCCAAGTATATTACACCTGTAATAATCACGCTCTCCATTTGGCCAAGATTATCAGGACAGAGGCAAATTAATATTGCAGCCTCCCAGCATTGGTGATGTCATGTGCTGGGAGCATGGACTCCAGGGAGGGGCTGGGAGCAGAAATATGCAGGTGATACTTCTGTGTGATGGCGACTGAAATGTGCTGCAAAGACTGTCTTGCAATATCTGTTCTTTCGCATTGGGCTAGACTTTCCACTTTTTTTGTATCGATACCCCCCACTTAACGTCCATTTTAATGCTGAGATGAAGTATAACGCCTAGATATCACCCATTTAGGCACAAAATGGAAACTAATGCCCACTTATCACTTACTTATCGCCCAGCGTTACTTTCGGCATGTACTTAACGCCGATATTTAATAATACCACCCGCCCATTTTTTTTGTCGTAAAGATCAGAATGGCCGAAACTAATGGCCATAGTATTGCCGAGCGTTACTTTCGGCACCTTGACCACATATCGCCGAAAATATCGCTCGCCAAAAAACCCGCTGAGAAAAAATTATTCTCACCTGAATTAAACCCAGCGGTATGGACGCCATTTTGTAAATTGGAGGTCGGTTCATATAAACGGCTGCTTCAACTTCTGGGGAGTTTTGATGTACTCTGGAGGTCTTTTAAGGTGATTTGAACATCTGAGCAAACATCTTATCATACTGTGGACAATTTTAATTTATTTTAGGTGACTTAGTAGGTACATTTATTGTTTATGTGCAATAGGTATAATACTGATAGTTATTGTGATGGGGCCTTTAATTTCTCAGCCTGTCTTGATGACTACGCACATGCTGCAGACTAGAGCTGGCAGAAGGTATATTCAACAGCATTATGTGCTTAATCAAAGATGTGCCAGGCTGCTGAGGAGGACGAGACCTTACATCCCATGCACTTACAGGGAGAAGCGGTCTTACCTGAACTTGTCTGATAACACATGCCTTAGGAGACTGCGCTTCCAGAAAGAGGTTATCAGTGAGATATGCCAGCTCATCAGGGGAGATGTGCAGCTTGCCAGCACCATCAGGACGCACTATCCATTGAGGTCAAGGTCACTGCGGCACTTGCCTTCTATGCATCAGATTCCTTTCGGGCCTCAGCTGCCGACATTTGCGCTATATCTCAGCATGCTACACATTGCTGCATTCGACAAGTCACTGAAGCCCTTTACGCACGCAGGATGGACTTTATCAGCTTCCCCATGACCAGGGAGGCACAGACTGAGAGGGCTCTAGGATTCTCCAGAATTGCAAACTTTCCCAAAGTGCAATGAGCAATAGACTATACGCACATTGCCATGTGGGCACCTTTTCAGGATGCAGAGGTTTGTCGGAACCTAAAGGTATTCGACTCACTGAATGTGCAACTCGTTGTTGACCGCCAGCAAATTATAATGGCAGTAAATGCAAAATTTCCGGGCAGCATCCATGATGCCCACATCCTGCGTGAGAGCGCTGTATCTGACATGTTTACCAGTCAGCCACAAGGTCAATGCTGGATGCTTGGTGACAAAGGATATGGGCTCACCACCTGGCTGATGAACCCCCTGCGTAACACCCACACAGAAGCCGAGAAGCGATACAATGAGAGCCACAGAGCCACATGTAATTTTGTCAAGAATACCATTGGACTGCTTAAGCAGCACTTTTGATGCCTGGACCATTCAGGAGGTGAGCTACAATACCACCCTGAGCAGGTAGCTCAATTCGTGGTGGTGTGCTGCAAGCTGCACAAATTGGCTATCAGGAGGGGACAAGAATTGCCAGAAGGGTCTGTTGGTCCACCTCAGGAGAGAGAGGAAGAGGAGGACAAGGAGGTGGACGCTGAACTCAGGTCAGACAATTAGGCTGATGACAAAACCATGCCCCCGCCCCCCTCTAGACCACAGGAAAGGGCCCGTGGTGGCTACATAGCTGCAAGACTCTTACGTCAGCAGCTCATAAATGAGCGTTTGCTTGAAATAACGTTGGTGGTATTTACAAAGCTGCAAGACTAATGTGTCTGCAGCTCATACATGAATGCTGTGCATTACCTTGGTGACAGTTAAAGTTTAAGTTGATTCAAATTAAGTTTAATTATCCCCTTTCATGTTAAGGAATCACCAGTGTGTAACGGTGCAGCTATCTGAGACATTGCGCAACAAGGTTATATTAAATAAAAAACATTTAATGAGAACATTTGTAAGAAATCATAATTATAACTGTAAATAACATCCCACACCAGCACCCCACTCCACAACAAATTTATAACATTTATATCACTCATTCAATGTTTAACACTTCCAACAACACTTCATAAACATAGAACACAAATGCAAAGTAACAAGGTGCCCTCCTCCCCACAAACCTCCCAACAAAATAGCAGCAACAACATGAAAATACTGTGACCAAGACAACATCTGTGGCCATGCACATCACTTTCCTTTCCCCCGCCCTGCTCCTCCTCCCCACGTCTACCCCTTCCCCTCCTGACTCCAAGCCGCCTGGCCGAGGAGCTCCTCAGGCGTTGCTTCATTGGGGGTGATGACGGCAGAACCGCTGCTTGGATGGATTCGGGAGAGGACGGTCCCGAGGTGGAAACGTGCTCCGATCCAGAAGCAAGATCTTCCTCCTGGTTCTTATGTGTCATTGGCAATGGGGGTGCGGCATCTTGGGGTGCAGTGCCATGCTCCGGGACCACTGGCAGGTCTCTGCCACCAGTGTTCCTGGCTATCACCTTCAGGGCCTCCACCATCTGCGGCACGTACTCGCTCATGGTGGCGGACATGCAGGCCATCTGTTGGGATATGCCCCCCAATTGTCTGTTGGATCTGCTGACCTATGTCAACACTCCTCCTGGACAAGTGTACCTTGTCCCCGTTCAAATCTGCCGCTTGTTGAGCAGACCTGCTGCATCGAACCAACCTCCGCTTGGTCGGTGCCATCCTGGAGACACCTCAGGTGCCCTGCAGCAAGGTGCTTGGGCCTGGTACCTCCACAGTGGAGGAGGGAATGGCCGCAGGAGCACTAGATTTCATGTGTGTCAACTGCATTATGGAGCTTGGCCATGCAGGTGCCTCGAAGTCCGCACTCTCACCCAGCAGCTCCACGGGCGATAATCAGGGCTCCTCAACACCAGATGCACGATCGTCCGGTGAGTCCGGCCCCGCACCCCCAGCTTCTGGGCTCGATGTTCTTGCTTGGAGCCACGCTGCTGGCTGAGCTACAAAACATAAATGAGGTTATTAGAGGAGAAGGGGGTGCTAGGGTCGTAAGATGATTCCAAAGCTACGCACAGCATATGCACGACAAAAGCACCACCGCTATCAAAATCGTCACAGACATCACATTTCATTTCATGACCATGACCAAATTCTGTATTGCAATGATTTTCATGAGGCCGTCATTATTTAGAGAACACTTTTATTAATCATCTATCAGAAATTATTGGCCGGATATGAGTGGGCGTGGCATCTATTGACTTTACGCAATGTTGTATAATTTACTCACGTGGCATCACATCAGGTTCTTCAGCTGCATGCATGGCCGACCGGGTTGACTCCCCACTAGTGTCAGCACCCACTCCTCTATGTCGATGAGCTCAACGGTGACTGGTGACCCGCCACCCGTTCACCTCTGCTCGGCTCTATTCTTCGAAAGCTTCCTCTGTAAAAGGTAACCAGCACAACATGGTATGAGATCATTGCGTGAGATCATTGCTAGGTATTGTCACAGAGACTGATACAACACACAATCGACAGATGTAATCATGATTATTATGATAATGATCATTCTTTACCTAAAGATGCACACCGTATACGCAGGCTTTGAGTAAAATATTCCCGGTATAAGTGCAAGACATCACAGCTGATTTTAATCAATTATTACGCTTTCAAATCAAATTATATAAATATGTAAGTACATGTAAATAAATGTAATACTTACTCTGGCGGATCTGACACTGTCATTCCAGCGCTTGCGGCACTGGTTGCCTTCACACACCTCGTTGGTCGACGACGAGACCACCTCGGCTATGTCGGCCCATATCCTCTGGTAGAACTTTGGGATGGGCTTACCATGCCCTCCCTGGGTCAATTGACCCCAACATGACCCCAGCATGACTCCACCTCCTGCAGGAGGGAGGCATTTGCCTTGTCAGAGAATCTCCTCACTTGTTTGCATCCTCCCAATTGTTCCTCTTTCACCTCACTGCTTTCGTCAACGTCCTCAGATTCCACAGCGTGCTCTGTCACCTCCTCCAACCCTTCCATTTAAATATTATTTTTTCAATAAAAACTCAGTGGCAACCAAGTTCTTTGTGCTCAGCAGTCTTTTTGCTGCTGGTAAATCTCCCTCCTGCCTCCCACAATAGCCAAACACCCACACAACACACCCACACACGCTTTCAGTTCCTCTCTGCTCCCTCTCTCCCTCTCTCCTCTTCTGCGCATGTATTGATGACTCCTGAAACACGAGAAATGACCACTGCCATGCCGTTGCTATGGACGCCGACTCTTTACGGCAGAAGGTCAAAAAAATTTAACGCAAACGCCCATTTAAGATTGCTCGCGGTAATGCCCATTTTATAAAATGAAAAGTTGAGGTTTTCAAATGGGCAATAATCCAGTGATTTCAAAACCTATATTTATCGCCAACGCTGGAAATAATGCCCAATTTGGGGTGATCTACACAAAAGTGGAAAGTCTAGCCCATTGTCTTTCTGTAGGGCTGCCTGAGGTGCGGCTGTTTGGAGGGACAGAAGTAGAAGGCCCATTCACTTTGTATCGCACTCCATCAGGTGTTGTCTGCCTTCTGGTACCTTATCCAAGTGGCTACTCTTGAGGTATCAATCTAAACATTAAGGGGGAGAATTTCCTTTGGTTTCTGACATAATAACACCATATTCATGTGTAGAAATTGGGGTGGGACTTAATTACACTGTGTTTCTGCCCTTTTTAACACCAACTAAAATTTCAACTGGCCGCATGCAGGTGAAAAATCGTCACTTGGGCAAGGTAGTCCAGGACTGACGATGACCAGGCTTTCAACAGAGGAGGGAATAAAATGAGAAAACTAAGAATACAATAAAAAGTTAATGGAGAACAAAAAATGATAAAAATGTTAAAATGAACAATACTTAGTTGTACTTTTAATGGATACTGATACTAGCTCTTACACCACTCCTCCCCACAAAGGGATAGAAGATTATCTCAAAAATCTAAACCTTTGTGCCTAAGCTTCAAATATTTGCTGACAAGGAACATAGGAGCACAGGAATTGCTAGAATAAAAAAGACAAAGATCCATCTCGCTTGCCTTCTACCAGGAGTTATATGATACAAATATAATAGAGTTGCTAACTAATCATTGCATTCAGTCTCCATCAATTAGTCTACAACAGACCCAGACAGGACACGAGGCATGACGTGTTAAGAATCTTAACTGAATGATAATTGTGAAAATGGGAAAGGACATCTTAAATAAGGTGTCCACCACTTTTGGACCAAGTCTAAACAATGGAAATTCTTATCATCCCAGTTCATGCAAGATTGATTGTTATCAGATTAATGAATGTCTAAAATGACTTTGAAAAAGTAAAGCAGAGAGAAATCCTAAACTGGTTACATAGATAATGAAAACAACCTTTATCCTTTCTGAATAGTTTGAGGTAATGCTCTAGTGAGCATAAGTACAAACAAGTAGGAGGTACAAAATTTGATGGGTGTTCATAAGCAACTGAATTGGCTACAACCACAGATAGGAGAAAGATGTGCATTGAAGCACATGAAGCAACCAATGTTTGGGGATAAAATGAGTAGTAATGGAACAATAATGCTATTTGCCTAACTGAAAAATGGTGCTGCAAAGAGCGGAAATTAAATTATTGCCAGACAGAACAGTACCAAAAAGAGCCATTTTGTTTTTTTTTACTGTTCTTTCTTTTCCCTTCAATTTCTACTCTTCCTCACATCCTGCTCACATTAGAATCTTAAAATAGAATCATATAATGGTTACAGCACAGATGGAGGCCATTCGGCCCGTCGAGCCTGTGCCGGCTCGCTGCAAGAGTACTTCAGCTAGTCCCACTCCCCCACCCTTTCCCCGTAGCCCTGAAATTTGTTTTCCTTCAGGTACTTATCCAATTCCCTTTTGGAAGCTGCAATTGAGTCTGCCTCCACCACACTTTCAGACAGTGCATTCCAAATCCTAACCACTCACTGTGTAAAAAGATTTTCCTCATGTCATCTTTGGTACTTCTGCCAATCACCTTACATCTGTGTCCTCTGGTTCACGACTCTTCTGCCAATGGGAACAGTCACTGACTTCATGCAGAGTTTCAGTTGCTTCCTGCAATTCGCCATATGGCAATTCGATCATGAAAGTGAGTGTCAGCAGGCTACTCAAAGTGTGGGCGGGGTGGGGATATCACAAATGAACTCAATCTAGTGCTCAGCCAACATCCATACATGCTTATTTCCAACAAGAGTTGGATAATGATGAGGAATTGGAATCATAGCCAATTTCAACTCCCTAAACTCGAGATGGAAAGGCCAATTGCAGTATCCTAAGTACAGGTATTACCCTGGCTGGAATCAAGAAATTTGGTACAGAGTGGGGATTAAACCTGTGACCATTCTAGCATGTATGGCTCAGCTAGCATTGCCTTTGTTATGTACGCAAACCTCACCAATGAGTAAGACTTTCCACCAGGGGGCACACCTGTGGGAGACCTAAGGGTCATCTGTGCACACTGGGCAAGCAGGTATAAAAGGTCACAATGGTTTGAGCTTACAACACAGTTTTGTGGAGTTATTCTGAACTTAACAACTGGCGACGAGTTACAGATCACGAACTTTCATGCGGTAATGGCTGCCATTTGTATTCTTGAGAGATTTATTGAGGGTGATGATTGGGAAGCCTTCGTTGAGTTTCTCGACCAGTACTTCGTGGCCAACGAGCTGGGCACGGCTGAGACGGCGATCAAGTGCAGGGCGATTCTCCTCACCGTATGTGGGTCTTCGATATATGGCCTCGTCAAAAATCCGCTGGCACCGGTCAAACTAACGGACAAGACTTACACAGAGCTGTGCACGCTGGTTCGGGAACACCTCAAGCCGAAGGAGAGCATCCTAATGGCCAGGTATCGATTTATACACGCACCATCGCTCCGAGGGCCCGAACGTGGCGAGTTTTGTCGCCGACCTAAGACTCCTTGCGGGACAGTGCGAATTTGTCGGACCTTTGGGGGAAATGTTGCGGGACTTTTTCATGCTTGGAATTGGCCACGAGGTCATTCTTCGCAAACAGCTATCTGCCGAATCCCTAGATCTGAGCAAGGCCATCACGATAGCCCAGGCTTTTATATCCACGAGCGACAACACGAAACAGATATCTTCACAGCATCAAAGCTCACCGGCAAGTACTGTGCATAAAATAATGCCTTCAGCAGGTAGAACTGTACATGGCAGGGCCTACACGACTGCAGAGGCCAGGCCGAGGGTGACTCAGAGGCCGCTGTGGGATGCATTAACACCATGTTGGTGCTGTGGGAGCAGTAATAGAGCCCATCAATGTCGATTCAAGCACTTTGTGTGCAAAGGCTGTGGAACAATGGGGCACCTCCAGCGAATGTGCAAACGTCCTCTGACTCACCACGTGGCAGAGTCAGCAGAGGACAACCGATTCAGCATGGATCATGCTGAACGAGCAGGAGAGGCTACTCAACCGGAGGATGAAGAGGAAGTGTATGGGGTACAAACCTACACCACCAAAAGCCCTCTGACAATGTTAAAAGTTAAACTTAATGGCATTCCAGTCTCCATGGAATTGGACACGGGGGCGAGTCAATCATCATGAGCCAGAAGACTTTTGAAAAACTGTGGGGCAACAAGGCACAAGAGGCCAAAACTGAGCCCGATTCACACAATGCTGCGCACTTACACCATAGAACACATACCTGTTATCGGCAGTGAAAGTATCGTACGACGGAATGGTGCATGATTTACCACTATGCATCGTACCAGGCGATGGCCCAGCGCTGTTCAGCAGAAGCTGGCTCGGAAAGATCCGATGGAACTGGGACGACATCAAAGCACTGTCTTCGGTGGATGACGCCTCGTGCACCCAGGTACGAAACAAATTCCCAGCATTATTCGAGCCAGACATCGGCAACTTCACAGGCGCCAAGGTGCAGATCCATCTTGTTCCTGGGGCACAGCCCATTCATCACAAGGCCCGGGCAGTCGCATATATAATGAGAGAGAAAGTTGAGATCGAGCTGGACAGACTTCAACGAGAGGGAATCATATCGCTAATCGAGTTCAATGAGTGGGCCAGTCCAATCGTGCCAGTGCTAAAGAGCGATGGGACGGTCAGAATCTGCGGGGACTACAAGGTAACGATCAACCGAGTCTCGTTACAGGACCAGTACCCATTACCTAAAGCAGAAGACCTATTCGCAATGCCAGCAGGGGGAAGTCATTCACCAAGCTAGACCTAACCTTTGCTTACATGACACAGGAGCTGGCTGAACCGTCAAAGAAATTGACGTGCATCAACACCCACCACGGACTGTTCGTGTAGCACAGATGTCCCTTTGGGATTCACTCGGCTTCGGTCATCTTTCAGAGGAACATGGAGAGTCTGCTGAAATCAGTTCCATGCACCGTGGTGTTCCAAGACGACATCTTGATCACTGGTCGCAACACCACCGAACACTTGCACAACCTGGAAGAGGTTCTAAAGCGACTGGACAGAGTGGGACTCAGGCTGAAATGCTCCAAATGTGTTTTCCTGACGCCAGAGGTCAAATTTCTGGGGAGAAAGATTGCGGCAGACGGCATCAGACCCACGGACTCCAAGACGGAGGCCGTCAAGAATGCACCCGGACCACAGAATGTGACAGATCTGCGTTCGTTCCGGGGACTCCTCAACTATTTTGGTAACATTCTACTGGGGTTGAGCACTTTGCTGGAACCCTTGCATTTATTGCTGTGCAAAGGTGATGACTGGATTTTGGGTAAATCTCAAGAAACAGCCTTTAATACGGCCAGAAACCTGCTATGCTCTAACAAGTTACTTGTATTGTATGACCCATGTAAACGTTTAGTATTAGCTTGTGATGCGTCGTCGTACGGGGTAGGCTGTGTGTTACAGCAAGCAAATGTGTCAGGCAAACTGCAACCGGTTGCATATGCGTCCAGAAGTTTATCCAAGGCTGAAAGAGCCTACAGTATGGTTGAGAAAGAAACATTAGCATGTGTCGACGGGGTTAAGAAAATGCACCAATACCTATTTGGTCTCCGGTTCGAACTGGAAACCGACCACAAACCGTTTACTTCACTGCTCTCAGAAAGCAAAGGTATCAACACCAATGCTTCGTCCCGCATCCAAAGATGGGCACTAACATTGTCTGCGTATGACTATGTAATCCGCCACAGACCAGACACTGACGCCTTCAGCCAGCTACCATTGCCCACCACCGGGGTGGAAATGGCACAACCAGCAGACTTGCTTCTGGTAATGGGTGCTTTTGAGAACGAGGGGTCATCCGTCACATCTCACCAGATCAGGACCTGGACTAGCCAAGACCTGTGCTCACTTGTAAAAAGCTGCATCCTTAATGGCAGCTGGTCGGCGGTTCCCGGGGAAATGTAAGATGACGTTCCACCAATGTAAGGATGAATTGTCCATCCAATCAGATTGTCTCCTATGGGGTAATCATGTGGTTTTGCCAAAAAAAAGGCAGGGAAACATTTATACGCGACCGACACAGTACCCACCCAGGCATAGTCATGATGAAGGCTATCGTCAGGTCGCACGTTTGGTGTCCCGGCATTGACTCCGAATTGGAGTCATGTGTACACCAATGCAACACTTGTTCACAGTTGAGCAATGCACCCAGGGAGGTCCCACTTAGACTGTGGTCCACTGCCACCATTGAAAGCCTCAGGGCCATGTTCGTCACACATGGTTTGCCCGATGTCCTTCTTAGTGACAATGGACCATGTTTCACCAGCTCGGAATTCAACGAGTTCATGACCCGCAATGTCATTAAGCATGTCAGGACTGCCCCATTTAAGCCTGCACCAATGGTCAAGCGGAACGGGCAGTCCAAACTACCAAGCAGAGCTTGAAACGCGTAACGGACGGTTCTTTGCAGACCCAGTTATGGCGGGTCCTGATCAGCTACCGGATGCGCCCCCACTCGCTCACCGGGGTTCCCCCTGCAGAATTGTTAATAAAGAGAGCACTCAAAACCAGGCTATCCTTACTCCACCCGGATCTCAAATGATCACGTAGAAACCCGTCGGCACCGGCATAACGTGTAGCACAATCACGCGGCTGTATCATGTGACATTGAGGTTAATGATCCTGTGTTTGTTCTCAATTACGGTCATGGTCTCAAATGGATTGCTGGCACTCTTTTAGCCAAGGAGGGGAATAGAGTGTCTGATGTTAAACTGTTGAATGGGCAAACGTGCAGAAAGCACTTGGATCAGACCAAACTGCGATTCACTGACAACCAAGAACTTCTATGATCCACCAACCAGCAATCGACCTCGCTGTCAACCACGAGGATGAACCCACCATGCCCGACAGTCCGATCAGACCAGCTACACCGCAGTGCAGCAATGATCCGGCCAACTCACCCATGCCAGGACTTCAACTCAGGCGATTGACCAGGAAACGCAGAGCGCCAAATCGCCTCAACCTGTACAAAACTCGTACATAAGACTTTAGGGGGAGGGGGGGAGAGACGTTATGTATGCAAACCTCACCAATGAGTAAAACTTGCCACCAGGGGCACACCAGTGGGAGACCTAAGAGTCACCTGTGCCCCCGGGCCAGCAGGTATAAAAGGCTATCTACCACGCTGCTTCCTCACTTTGGAGTTACATTAAAGAGACCAAGGTCACAATGGTTTGAGCTTACAACACAGTCTTGTGGAGTTATTCTGAACTTAACAGCCTTAACCAGTTGAGACATTGGGGACCACGCCACTTTGTATATTTGCACCCACTGATATTTCCTCTATTTACATTCTACATCACAATCTAGATTTGCATCTAGGATGGCTGGTGTGATATCTTCACAGAGCACAAGCACACACAGCTTCCTACATGGCAGACAGCTCTCTCGGAAGCCTCCGGAAATCTGCCTGGTTCTGTTTAACGATTAACTCTGTAATTGCAGTACACAATACGTCCACATCCACAGTGTGGAGCTACAAACATTACAAGCTGACAGACATTACAGCTGATGGGATCATTTGTCGAATTGAACTTATGCTGACCCTACCAATTTTCACTGGCCAGTTTTAATTAAATAATCAAGGCAGGAGATCCTAGTGGCATTTCCTCTTTTAATTGAGAGCTCACTTTTCAGTTAGGGAACTTGTCAACAGAATGTTTTTATAACTTTTAAATTTAAGAAAGCAATTTGTGCAAGGCTAATTTAATCATTTAACAACATTCATTTTATAGATATTTCATTGGTTTTGTATCTTTTGCTTAGCAGTGGATTTCATTTGATGAGTACCTTTAGCTGTGTATTCAATTTGATTGCATTTTTTAAAAAACCTGAATATGACTGTTTCAAAATGATTTTTCTCATAGTTGCTGCAGTTTAAAATAATTATCCCAGAATGTTTTAAATGTTAATTTTTCTATGCTGTTTAAAATTTTTATGTGTGAATTGTTAAAATGGCTTAAAAATTAATTTTGGGCATGGTATTTATCAGGCGGGTATGACGGGTGGTGATCAGATACCAATCATTTCACTCCATCGCCCAACGTGAATTTCTGCCTACACACTTTATTAAAATGACTTTTACAAGTCTATCTATCTTTCTTCCTACATGTGCAGCATCTATCTAAAGAGGAAGTCTGTGAGAGAGAAACATGCCTGTTCATGATTTCCTCCCGATCCTCTGTGTGATTCTGGTACATAGGATGAAACCCCGGAGGGAACAACAAAGAAAATTGAGCAACCATGAATGCCATCTCATCAGAAGGAAGTACTACCCACACAGAGAGTGTACAGGGAGAGGCTAGCTTTAGAAATTATGTCAGAGGAGTTGTGTGTGAAGAGGCTGTGCTTCAGCAAAGAGGCAATCGGCCGACTGTGCGACATGTTAAAGGGCGACCTTCAAACATGCTTGAAGACCCGCACTGCCTTGTCAGTGTCCATGAAGGTAACACGGCACTGAACTTTGTATCAGGATCATTTCAGTCAGGCACCAGTGACATTTCAAACATCAGCCAGTGTGCTGTGAGGTCTTGCATTCACCAGGTCACAGATACCATATTCAGTCGGGCCACTGCGTTCATTCACTTCGACTTGTCCACACGGCAGCAAAAGGAGAGGGTCCTTGCATTTTACAGAAGTGCTGGCTTCCCAAAAGTGATTGAGGCCATCGATGGAACCCATGTTGCATTGAAGGCACCAATTGGTACACGTGTGACATACATCAACAGGAAGGGGTATCATTCATTAAATGTAATGATCGTCTGTGGTGCGCAACTCAGGATCCTAAACGTGAATGCAGGTTGCTGTGGAAGTGCTCATAACTCCTTTGTCCTCCGTCACTCCAACTTATATGATGCTCTCAATGAATTGCCTCCAGGATCCTCATTGGCATTGGGCAACAAGGGCTACCCGCTAAAACTGTGACTGATGACACCATACCACAGGACCAATAATGAGGCACAGAAGAGATACAACAAAGCACATGTGTTTGAGAAGATAATCGGGCTTTTGAAATCATGCTTCCAGTGCCTAGACAGGTCGGGGGGCCATTGCAGTACAGTCCTGTGAAAGTGTCAAGGATTGGCATATGGAATCGGTATGGGTGGAGCTATGGAATACCAAAGGGCAGGAAATGCTGGTGGGAGTTGTGTACAGAACACCAAACAGTAGTCGTGAGGTTGGGGGCAGCATCAAACAAGAAATTAGGGATGCGTGCAATAAAGGTACAGCAGTTATCATGGGCGACTTTAATCTACATATTGATTGGGCTAACCAAACTGGTAGCAATGCGGTGGAGGAGGATTTCCTGGAGTGTATTAGGGATGGTTTTCTAAATCAATATATCAAGGAACCAACTAGAGGGCTGGCCGTCCTAGACTGGGTGATGTGCAATGAGAGAGGACTAATTAGCAATCTTGTTGTGCGAGGTCCCTTGGGGAAGAGTGACCATAATTTGGTAGAATTCTTTATTAAGATGGAGAGTGACACATTTAATTCAGAGACGAGGGTCCTGAACTTAAGGAAAGGTAATTTCGATGGCATGAGACATGAATTGGCTAGAATAGACTGGCGAATGATACTTAAAGGGTTGACGGTGGATAGGCAATGGCAAACATTTAAAGATCACATGGATGAACTTCAACGATTGTACATCCCTGTCTGGGGTAAAAATAAAACAGGGAAGGTGGCTCAACCATGGCTGACAAGGGAAATTAAGGATAGTGTTAAATCCAAGGAAGAGGCATATAAATTGGCCAGAAAAAGCAGCAAACCTGATGACTGGGAGAATTTTATAATTCAGCAGAGGAGGACAAAGAGTTTAATTAGGAGGGGGAAAATAGACTATGAGAGGAAGCTTGCTGGAAACATAAAAACTGACTGCAAAAGCTTCTCTAGATATGTGAAGAAACAAAGATTAGTGAAGACAAACGTAGGTCCCTTGCAGTCAGATTCAGGTGAATTTATAATGGGGAACAAAGAAATGGCGGACCAGTTGAACAAATACTTTGGTTCTAGCTTTACGAAGGAAGACACAAATAACCTTCCGGAAATACTAGGGGACCGAGGGTCTAGTGAGAAGGATGAACTGAAGGAAATCCTTATTAGGCTGTAAATTGTGTTAGGGAAATTGATGGGATTGAAGGCCGATAAATCCCCGGTGCCTGATAGTCTGCATCCCAGAGTACTTAAGGAAGTGGCCCTAGAAATAGTGGATGCATTGGTGATCATTTTCCAACCGTCTATCGACTCTGGATCAGTTCCTATGGACTGGAGGGTAGCTAATGTAACACCACTTTTTAAGAAAGGAGGGAGAGAGAAAATGGGTAATTATAGACCGGTTAGCCTGACATCAGTAGTGGGGAAAATGCTGGAATCAATTCGTAAAGATGAAATAGCAGCGCATTTGGAAAGCAGTGACAGGATCGGTCCAAGTCAGCATGGATTTATGAAAGGGAAATCATGCTTGACAAGTCTTCTGGAATTTTTTGAGGATGTAACTGGTAGAGTGGGCAAGAGAGAACCAATGGATGTGGTGTATTTGGACTTTCAAAAGACTTTTGACAAGGTCCCAAACAAGAGATTGTTGCGCAAAATTAAAGCACATGGTATTGGGGGTAATGTACTGACGTGGATAGAGAACTGGTTGGCAGACAGGAAGCAGAGAGTTGGGATAAACAGGTCCTTTTCAGAATGGCAGGCAGTGATTCGTGGAGTACCGCAGGGCTCAGTGCTGGGACCCCAGCTATTTACAATATATAATAATGATTTAGATGAAGGAATTGAGTGTAATATTTCCAAGTTTGCAGATGGCAAAAACACGAAGACAGAATATTATCTGAATGGCGGCAGATTAGGAAAAGGGGAGGTGCAACAAGAGCTGGATGTCATGGTACATAGTCATTGAAATTTGGCATGCAGGTACAGCAGGTGATGAAGAAGGCAAATGGTATGTTGGCCTTCATAGCAAGGGGATTTGAGTATTGGAGCAGGAAAGTCTTACTGCAGTTGTACAGGGTCTTAGTGAGGCCTCACCTGGAATATTGTGTTCAGTTTTGGTCTCCTAATCTGAGGAAGGACATTCTTGCTATTGAGGGAGTGCAGCGAAGGTTCACCAGACTGATTCCCGGGATGGCAAGACTAACATATGAGGAGAGACTGGATCGACTGGGCCTATATTTACTGGAGTTTAGAAGGATGAGAGGGGATCTCATAGAAACATATAAAATTTTGACAGGACTGGACAGGTTAGATGCAGGAAGAATGTTCCCGATGTTGGGGAAGTCCAGAACCAGGGGACAAAGTCTAAGGATAACGGGTAAGCCATTTAGGTCTGAGATGAGGAGAAACTTCTTCACTCAGAGAGTTGTTAACCTGTAGAATTCCCGACCGCAAAGAGTTGTTGATGCCAGTTCATTGGATATATTCAAGAGGGAGTTAGATATGGCCCTTACGTCTAAAGGGATCAAGTGGTATGGATAGAAAGCAGGAAAGGGGTACTGAGGTGAAGGATCAGCCATGATCTTATTGAATGGTGGTGCAGGCTCCAAGGGCCTAGAGGCCTACTCCTGCACCTATTTCTATGTTTCTATGTGTGGCCTGTTGCACTTTGCACAACTTTGTACTGCAGCAAAGATTAACTCTTAATCCTGCAGATCCGCTCCCTGTTGAAATGGAAGATTTTGAAACTCTCAATGTCCCTGTGGCAGGACGTGATGGGGAGGAGCCGACTGGTTCTGAAAGCAGAGCTGCAAGGGAGCAACTAGTAGACTACATGTTCACGAGGTGATGATACTGTTGCCTCCTCCCTCTCCCTACCCCAGCAAGGCACAAAAAAGAACACCCACAATTTAAAGTGAAACAGTGAACTTTTATTGCAGCATTTATGACTTGATTTACTTTATTGAAGTTTTTCGTCTTTGCTTACAAATTGTTAGATAGCTATTTTCTATTTTAAACCAGACAGTTTGCAACCTTTGGTGTCATATTTGACCCTGAAATGAGCTTTCGACCACATATCCGCAGCATAACTAAGACCGCCTATTTCCACCTCCTTTACATTGGTCGTCTCCACCCTTGCTTCAGCTCATCCACTGCTGAAGCCCTCATCCATGACTTTGTTACCTCTAGACGTGACTATTCCAATGCACTCCAGGCTGGCCTCCCACATTCTACACCATGTAAACTAGAGGTGATCTAAAACTCGGGTGCCCGTGTTCAAACTTGTACCAAGTCCTGCTCATCCATCACCCCTGTGCTGCTACATTGTCCTCTTACACCTACACCGGTTAAGCAATGCCTCGATTTCAAAATTCTCATCCTTATTTTCAAATCCCTCCAGGCCTCACCCCTCCCTAACTCTACAATCTCCTCCAGCCCCACAGCCCCATGAGATGTCTGCGCTCCTCTATTTCTGCACTCCTGAGCATCCCTGATTATAATTGCTCAACAATTGGTGGCTGTGCCTTCTGTTGCCAAGGCCGCAAGATCTGGAACTCCCTGCCTAAACCTCTCCGCCTCTCTCCCTCTCTTTCCTCCTTCAAGATGCTCCTTAAAACATACGTCTTTGACCGAGCTTTTGGACACCTGTGCTAATTTCTACTTGTGCAGTTTGGTGTCAACTTTTTTTTGCATAATCCTCCTATGAAGCGCCTAGGGATGTTTCACTACGTTAAAGGCACTATATAAATATAAGTTGCTGTTGTTGTTATTTGTAAACATTTTTAATTATAAAGTGTTTGATAAAAACATGTAAACAGTTTAAACTGGATTTTTTTTTTGTTTCTTAGTGCAACAAAGACTTAACAATCAAGATGTAAACTTGGTATTTTCTACTTTTCAAATAGTTGTAACTTTAAATTGGTTGTGAATAAAAAAGTTGAATCAAAATGTAAAGTGCAACGCTCACTGGACGCCCAATCTCCAACATTGGATACAGCCACTTAACTTAATGGGAGTGCAGACCAGCGACACGGAAAGCTGGCGTCCACAAGCAGAAAGCAGGCTGCAGCAGTGACATTTAAAGGTACCATCACCAATCAGCTGACAGGGTTTTACAGTGACTGTTTGCTACTTTTTGCAACTGAAACAATTATCTTTAGTTATTTCAAAATTTTTTGGTTACAAGGAGTGTGGATGTTGTTATGTATCTGGACTTGTATATACTCTGTGCAGCCATCAGAGGGCTCATTCCCCTTGGGAGCATAGGTATTTAAGAGTGTTTCACAGGTTGGAGAGGCATTCTGGAGACCTGCAATAAAAGACGAAGGTCACACATTACTTTGAGCTCAAAGTGTTCAGTCTGACTCTTTCTCCATACACTACAACTGGTGACAAGACACAGATAGCGAACCCAAAGGTGCAGAGAACAGTGGGCATCCTGGATAAATTCTCGGAGGGAGATGATTGGGAAACTTTTGTGGAGCGACTCGACCAATACTTCGTGGCCAACGAGCTAGATGGGGAAGAGAGCGCTGCCAAACTTAGAGCGATCCTCCTCACCGTCTGTGGGGCACCAACATATGGCCTCATGATGAATCTGCTCACTCCAGCGAAACCCACGGAGAAATCGTACGATGATTTGTGCACACTGGTCCGAGAGCATTTGAACCCGAAGGAAAGCGTTCTGATGGCACGGTACCATACACCTACAAAAGTTCTGAAGGCCAGGAAGTGGCGAGTTATGTCACTGAGCTAAGACGCCTTGCAGGACATTGCAAATTTGAAGGATATTTGGAGCACGCGCTCGGAGACTTTTTCGTACTTGGCAATGGCCACGAAACCATACTTCGCAAACTTTTGACTGTAGAGACCCCAACCTTGAGTAAGGCCATAGCGATAGCCCAGGCGTTCATTGCCACCAGTGACAATACTAAGCAAACCTCTCAGCACACAAATGCTGCTACAAGTACTGTGAACAAAGTGCTGTTGTTTTAGAATCGTAACGACAGAGCAGGTCACACATATCTGCAGCTACACGTCCGCAGATGTCTCAGAGTCCACCATCAAGGGTGATGAATGCAAGGCCATTAACACCTTGTTGGCGCTGCGGGGGTGATCATCATTTCCATTCATGCTGAATCAAAGGATACATTTGCAAGGGCTGTGGAACAATGGGACACCTCCAATGAGTGTGCAGGTGAGCTGCTAGGCCTGTTAAACCTGCAAACCACCACATTGCAGAGGAGGACAGATCCACAGAGGATCACAATGAAACAGAATTTCTGATAGAGGAGGCAGAGGTACGTGGGGTGTACACAATCACCACGAATTGTCCCCAGATAATGCTGAAGGTCGAACTAAATGGACTCCCGGTGTCAATGGAGCTGGACACGGGCGTGAGCCAGTCCATCATGGGCAAAAAGACTTTCACAAGGTTGTGGTGCAACAAGGCCTCAAGGCCAGTCTTAACTCCAATTCGCACAAAACTACATGAAAGAACTGATTCCTGTAATCGGCAGTGCAACTGTAAAGGTCTCCTACGATGGAGCGGTGCACAAGCTACCACTCTGGGTGGTACCGGGTGATGGTGTCATGCTGCTTGGCAGGAGCTGGCTGGGAAAGATACGCTGGAACTGGGACGACATCCGAGCGCTATCGCCCGCTGATGACACTTCGTGTGCACAGGTCTTAAACAAATTTCCTTCGCTGTTCGAACCAGGCATCAGGAAATTTCAAGGAGCAAAAGTGCAGATCCACCTAATTCCAGGGGCGCGACCCATCCATCACAAGGCGAGAGCAGTGCTGTACATGATGAGAGAAAGGGTAGAAATCGAGCTCGACTGGCTACAAAGAGAGGGCATCATCTCACAGATCGAGTTCAGCGATTGGGCCAGTCCTATTGTCCCAGTCCTCAAGGGAGACGGCACCATCAGAATCTGTGGTGATTACATAGTAACTATCAATCGTTTCTCCCTGCAGGACTAATACCCACTTCCACCTCTTTGCAACGCTGGCAGGAGGAAAGACGTTCACGAAGCTGGATCTGACTTCAGCCTACATGACGCAGGAGCTGAAGGAATCATCGAAGGCCCTCATCTGCATCAACACGCACAAAGGTCTTTTTGTTTATAACAGATGTCTGTTTGGAATCCAAACAGCGGCGGCGATATTCCAGAGAAACATGGAAAGTTTACTGAAGTCAGTCCCGCGCACCGTGATCTTCCAGGACAACATCTTGGTCAAAGGTTAGAACACAGTCAAGCATCTGCAGAACCTGGAGGAGGTTCTTAGTCGGCTCAACCGCGTGCGGCTCAGGTTAAAATCCACGCCCTTGGCGACGAGACTCGAGGTGCTCAATATCCTCCTGGATGCTCTTCCTCCACTTAAGGTGGTCTTGGGCCAGGGATTCCCAGGTGCCGGTGGGGATGTTGCACTTTATCAAGGAGGCTTCGAGGGTGTCTGGAAACGTTTCCTCTGCCCACCTGGGGCTCGCTTGCCGTGTATGAGTTCCGAGTAGAGCGCTTGCTTTGGGAGTCTCGTGTCGGACATGCGGACGATGTGGCCCACCTAACAGAGCTGGTCGAATGTGGTCAAGGGCATGCAGAAATCAAACGCAGACAGCGGAAGGAGTGTGCGGCTAACCAGACTCCCCACCCACCCCTTCCTTCAATCACCATCTGTCCCACCTGTGACAGAGACTATAATTCCCGTATTAGCCTGTACAGTCAGCTGAGAACTCAGTTTTAGAGTGGAAGCAAGTCTTCCTCGATTTTGAGGGACTGCCTATGATGATGATGATGATGACTGGCATTTGCTATGGTTTGTAACAGTGTTTAATGGTTTCTAGAGTTTTTTAAAGTTGCTAAACCAACCGGAAAATGACGCATTTATCCAGACTCGCTGTTTTCTGTTAGTTAGCCAGAGCTGGAGGTAATATATTAGCATGGATAGAGGATTGGCTAACTAATCCTCTATCCATGCTAATATATTACCTCCAGCTCCGTGAGCTTTTATCGTGTGCAGTAACCTCTTATGTGGCTCCTCGACGCTGGGGATGTTGGCCTGAGCAAAAACACAGATGTTGGTGCGTCTGTCCTCCCAGGGGATTTGCAGGATCTTGTGGAGACATCGTTAGTGGTATTTCTTCAGCGATTTGAGGTGTCTACTATATATGGTCCACGTTTCTGAGTCATACAAGAGGGCAGGTATCACTACAGCCCTGTAGACCATGAGCTTGGTGTCAGATTTGAGGGCCTGATCTTCGAACACTCTCTTCCTCAGGTAACCGAAGGCTGCACTGGCGCACTGGAGGCGACGTTGGACCTCGTAGTCGATGTAGACATCAATTAGCAACTAACTCCGCTGATAGCGGGGGGGGGGCCTTCCTGCTGATGAAGACGTGTTCAGCTGTGCGGCCTAAGAGAGGGTGTTAGCTGGAGTATTGAGTTTAAAAACGTTGCATGGCAACAAATCAGTGTTACATGCTGATTGATGTCATGATCTGCCTGCTCTGCATACTTTGTAGAGGGATGTGATCGGGGCCAGGGGAGGCGAGAGTTCAGGGCCCAGAAGAGGCTAGGGCTCGGGGCAGCACGGGCTAGCCCACACTGCGATATGTGTGTGCACTAGGTCCATGCAGTAGAGCTGGTCTCCAGTTGTCTTAGTTAATCCTTGCCACTGGATCAAGACCTAGTTCTGTGAAGCCTGTGTGGTGGCTGGGGTGCAACGGCCACCACATGTTAAAAGAATCCACGCACAGGCATCTTCCACCCTTCAGTATGTAGTTCGGAATCCGGAATATTAGGTCCTTCATTGAAACACCTGTGAACTCATCCCTTTTCAGCATGGAAGCAAGTCATCCTCATTTCGAGGGACTGCCTATGCTGCTCTGCATACTTCACTGCGCACGTTCACTGCGCCTTCGCTAATGCCTCCACCCAGATGACATCTGGCGCGACTTGAACCAAAAATGCTCTCGCGCACCACGGACACCATTTTGGATGAAAGACATCACTCGTGCGAAAACAGCAGGCGCTAAGGAGCCAAATTTTGCAGTCATTATAACTTTGCTGTTTGAGAGATCTTGCTGTGCGCAAAACTGGCTGTCATGTTTCCTGCATTACAACAGTGATTACATTTTAAAAGTGCTTCAAAGTAAAGCACTTTGGGATGTCCTGAGGTCGTGGAAGGCCCAATATAAATACAAATTGTGTTCTTCATTTACCTCAGGCTGGTAATTTCCAGAATGTGGATTCTCTTACCACACTGAAATATTTCCTGTTTTCTCTCCCCTTTCTCTCTCTCCAATTCATCTCTAGGCTCCTTCAGTGTGGCTTTTAAAACATTGATCTTTGCCTATGTCTCTACATCATTTTTTCGAGTTTCTAATTACTTTCCTTTAACTGAGCACAACTTTTCTTCAACATGAGTATTACATTCTTAAATGCTTTTCTTAAATTTATTGTAATGGCAAACAGTTATATTGCTTTCCGCTGCTTACATTGTAGTTCCGACCTTACTCGACTGCAAGTGAGACATGGCACAAAGGTTCCAACTGTTATGACCCATGTTTTGAAAATAGAAACATAGAAAATAGGTGCTGGAGTAGGCCATTCGGCCCTTCAAGTTTGCACCACCATTCAATATGATCATGGCTGATCATGCAACTTCAGGACCCCATTCCTGCTTTCTCTCCAAAACCCTTGATCCCTTTAGCCGTAAGGGCCACATCTAACTTCCTTTTGAATATATCTAACGAACTGGCCTCAACAACTTTCTGTGGTAGAGAATTCCACAGGTTCACAATTCTCTGAATGAAGAAGTTTCTCCTCGTCTTGGTCCTAAATGGCTTACTCCTTATCCTTAAACTGTGACCCCGGTTCTGGACTTCTGCAATTTGTTTTCTGATCTGATCATCTTTTAGTGGCAGACACATTTTAAATGTCATTCATTAATGGTTTAGATGTTGACTCATCAATACCAGAAGGAAAGTTGTTTTATTAAATGATGGTTGCTGCTTAGGCCGCCGAGGCTGCTCAAGAATCCCAAACAGAGTATGTACGACTCCTGTACTGCTCAATCAAACCAATTTCTGCAAGGGGGCCTAAAACAGGCTTTAGGTCCTTCATTTATTTATGGAAAAGGCGAAAGACCTGCTTTAGGCAGCTAAATGAGATGGTTGCAAAGCCGCCTTTACCAACATGGTGCTGCCCTTATCGCAAGCACAGATCAAGTGTAAGACATTGTGCCCCAAATTTGGTGCTTTTTAATGACACTAATAGAGATAAATGGGTTTGATCTAGTAGCCATTACTGAGACGTTTTTGTAGGGTGACCAAAGTTGGGAACTAAATATTCCAGGGTCCATGACTTTTAGAAAATCTAGGCAAAATGGAAAAGGAGATGGGGTAGTCCTGATAATAAAGGATGGGATAAAGGCAGCAGGGAGAAAGGATTTTTGCCTGGAAAATCAGGATGTAGAATAAGTATGAAAGGAGCTAAGAAATAACAAAGGGTAGAAAGCACTGGTGGGAGCAGTTTAAAGGCTCCCTTAGAGTAATCATAAGTGTTGGTCAGAGTATAAATCAGGAAATAAGAGAAGCATGTAACAAGGATAATGCAATAATCCTGGGGGGACTTTAATCTTCATACAGACTGGACAAACCAACTATATGACTGCATCTGAAAATGCTGCACCATATCCTTTTAAAAATTCCTATCAGTTATCACCACGTTTTTATGTTTGGGTACTCCTCTTGAGTTTCAGAGGTGATTTTTCAGTATCAGGTAAGTGCGAAATTATTGTATCCTAAACAAAAATTAAGACTTTGTAATGCCCAGATTTTCAAAGATTCAGTGAGGCGTGTGACAGTGCTAAAGATATTGATGTGGGTCTGACGGTGGGTGATATTTGGGCTTAGGCTGCTGTGAGCTTGCTACAGGACAGGTAATGCAAAGACTGGGACAAGCTATACACCTCGAATCAGGTCAAATGGCGAAAGCACTACCAGTGCAAACTCAGCTCTGGTCCCTCCACCCTGGGCCCTCTGCTCTGGGCCCTCCATACTGGGCTATCTGCGCTGGGCTCTACACCCTGCACCCTCCATGCTAGGACCTCTATGCTGGATCTTCCAGAGACTGCTCGGGAATCAGTGAATGACCACCATGTTAATACTTGTGCATCATTTGAATTAACAAATTCAGCAACTTGCCAGAGCTTAGAATTGGCTGAGAGTTTCAGGAGGCTGAGTAATTTAAAAAAAAATCATTCTGGGATGTGGGCGTCGCTGGCAAGGCCAGCATTTATTGTCCATCCTTAAATGCCCTTGAGAAGGTGGTGGTGAGCCAACTTCTTGAACCGCTACAGTCCACTGAGATGGCCTGAGCATGAATTAAGCGAAAGGCCCCGGTAATTGGGTAACACAGCAGTCAGCACCTGCCTGATAGAACCCGGGCCCAAGCTCCCACCAGCTCTAAATCCGTGGCAGTGACTTCACACCCTGAGCGTTGCCAGCTTGCCCATCTCTCAAGAAGCCCAGGTTGCTCGCCATGCATAAAGTATTACACAACTGATAGAGGGGAGCTGCTCCCTACAAATCCCTGAGGAAGGTTCCAATTACTGTGCGCATGCTTCCGGGGAGCATTCCAATCTCCGTGGCCAATGCTGAGTGATGCTGCCATGCACTATCCAATCGGAGTACTGCTGTGCCGATGAACTGTCACCCAGCATCATTGCATCATTCTCCGAGTAAGAAAATGTGAGATTTTGCTGCTAAATCACGAGATCGTGAGTTGGGTTATAATCTCATTAAAAACATTGCGTCTCGTGATTAATTCGTGAGAGTTGGCATTACTGAACTTGCAGTAACCAAATTAAGAAAACAGTACTTTATAAATGTTTAAATTGATTTGAGACAAGATCATGTATCTTTAACTTAAACTGCACAAAGCAATACTAATTTTTAGCTGTAATCTAATTCAAAAATGTACTTAGAAACGTTCAAATGTATCTACGACCAGACACAAGAACTGTAACTTGTAGTTCTTCAAGGTTGAATCTTAACTTTTTTAGAAACAAACTGCCTCTGCTTTTCACAGTTGCACAAATAAACTTTAGTCAAAATAAATCCACACCAGTATTTTTAACTTAAAATGTAAATCACAAAGTTTTCTCCAATTCTGGGTATACAATCTTAAATTGAAGCAAACATAGTCAATAACCATATGATCACTTTCATGCACCTTAAAAATACTGATCCCTGGAATGAGTTATGAACTCCAAAAGTGCCAAATCTTTACCTGATATTCCCAAGTCACAAGTTCAAGGAATATTCATAGATTAAATCAGTCCAAAACCAAAACATGACTCAAAGAGAAGAAATGTCTCCTCACCTCAGTTCTAAATGGGTGTCACCTTATTCTGAAACTATGTCCACTAGTTCTAGGTGCCCCCACGAGGAGAAACATCCTCTCTCATCTACCTTGTTGAGCCCTCTCAGTATCTTATATGTTTCAATAGATCACCTCTCATTCTTCTAAACTCCAATGAGTATAGGACCAACCTGCTCAACCTTTCTTCATAAGTCGACCCCTTCATCTCAAGAATCAACCTCGTGAACCTTCTCTGAATTGCCTCCAATGCAAGTTATATCCCTCCTTAAATAAGGAGAGCAAACCTGTACGCAGTATTCCAGGTGTGGCCTCACCAATACCCTGTACAGTTGTAGCAGGACTTCCCTCCTTTTATACTCCATCCCCCTTGCAATAAAGGCCAACATTCCATTTGCCTTCCTGATTACTTGCTGTACCTGCACACTAACTTTTTGTGTTTCATGCACAAGGACCCACCAGGTCCCTCTGTACTGCAGCATTTTGTAATTTCTCTCCATTTAAATAATAATTAGCTTTTTTATTTTTCCTGCCAAAGCAGATAACCTCATACTTTCCCACATTATACTCCATCTGTCTAATGTTTGCCTGGCTATATCCCTTTGCAGATTTTTGTGTCCTTCTCACAACTTGCTTTCCCACCCATTTTTATATCATCAGCAAATTTGGCGACATTACATTCAGTCCCTTCACCCAAGTCATTGATATAGATTGTAAATAGTTGAGGCCCCAGCACCGACCCCTGTGGCACCCCACTAGTTACCGTTTGCCAACTGGAAAATGACCCATGTTTTCTGTTAGTTAGCCAATCCTCGATCCATGCTAATATATTAACCCCAGCCGTGTGAGCTCTTATCTTGTGCAGCAACCTAATGGGCCCAAGTTTCGGACCGCGCCTAGAACGGCGCAGCCCCGACCTGGACGTCCGTTTTTCACGCCACAAAGTGCGCCTAAAAAAAACTTACGTATTCTCCGGCTCCCTGCTGGTCCTCTGGAGTCGGGCGTGGTGTAGCACGAGCTGTAGGGGGCGGAGCCAGGTCCCTGCGCTGAAAACAGTGCCGGGACCTCTGCACATGTGCTACAGTGTGGGAGGGGCCCGAAGCACGCAGCCCCTAGCTCTGGCCGAATGGCCTCACTGGGGCTGCGTGCATAAGGCTCCTCCCACGGCCAGCTTCTGCTTCCTCCCAACCCGACTCGACTCCCGCTTCCCGTCCCCCCCGGACCGGACCGGACCCGACCCGCGCTCCCCCCCGCCACCCGACCTGACCTCCCTCTCCCTCCCTCCCCGCCCCCCGACCCGAACCGACCTCCCTCCCACCACCCACCCGACCCGACCCGCACTCCCGACCACCCCCCCCACCCCTACCCGGACCGGACCCAACCCAACCTGACCTCCCTCCCCCCGCCCCCGACACGAACCAACCCGACCCGACCCGACCTCCCTCTGTCCCCCCCTGCCCCCGACCCAAACCGAACCTACTCGACCCGACCCGCACTCCCTCCCTCCCCCCCCCACCCAAACCAACCCGACCTCCCTCCTCCCCCCCCCGACCCGACCCGTGCTCCCGACCGCCCCCCCCACCCCCCTGCCCCGGACCAGACCCGACCCGACCTCCCTCAGCCCCCCCGACCCGACCCACGCTCCCAACCCTGGACCTGACCCAACTCAACGCCACCTACCTGTAAATCTGGTGCTGGGGACGGGCCCTGCCCGAAGTCTTGGGCCCGGCCGGGCCCGGCCCGTTCAGCCTCCCTCACCCTCTCCTTCCCCCACGCCTCTCCTTTCCCCCCTCCCTCTCCTTTCCCCCCACTTCTCCTTTCCGCACCCATTCTCCTTTCCCCCCCGCTTCTCCTCTCCCCCCTCTCCTCTCCCCCCCTTTCCCCTTCTCCTCTCCCCCCCTCCTCTCCACCCCCTTCTCTTTCCCCTTCTCCTCCTCCCCCCCGCCTTCTCCTCCTCCCCCCCTTCCCCTTCTTCTCCTCCCCCCCTTCCCCTTCTCCTCCTCCCCCCCTTCCCCTTCTCTCCCCCTTCTCCCCCATCCCTCCCCCTCCCTCTGCCTCCCTCCCTCCCCTCCCCCTGCCCCCCCTCCTCCCCTCCCCTCGCTGTCAGAAATACAGACACTGACAGACAGAGAGTGAGAGACACACGCAGACAGACAGACAGAGAGATAGAGACACTGACAGAGACACACTGGGAGGGTGGGGGGGGGGGGGGCGGCATCCCAGCATGCTGTTGGAGGGCTCCTGGTGCTGCAGTCGGTAAGTAGAAAATGTTTTATTTATTGATTAAAAACATTTTTATTTCTTATTAATTTTTATTTGATTGATTTATTGGTTGATTTATTGATGTATTTATCATTTATTATTGATGATGGCTCTTTATTTGTAAAACTGAAGTGTTTAATGTTTGTAAGCTTCCCTTTAAACCACCCCCCCCTGCCTCCCCGCATTCCCTACGCCTGATTTGTAACCTACGCCTGATTTTCTAAAGTGTAGACAAGGTTTTTTCGAGCGTACAAAAATCTTCACTTACTCCATTCTAAGTTAGTTTGGAGTAAGTTTTCACTGCCGAAACTTTGAAAACAGGCGTTAGTGGCCGGACACGCCCCCTTTGGGAAAAAAAATTCTGTTCCAAAGTGAAACTGTTCTAACTGACTAGAACTGGAGCAAACTAAATGCCGAGAATTTGAATTTCTAAGATTCTCCGTTCTACACCAGTTGCTCCAAAAAATCAGAAGCAACTGAGGCTGAAACTTGGGCCCAATATGTGGCACCGTATCAAATGCCTTCTGGAAATCCCAATACACCACATCCACTGTTTCCCCCTTATCCACCCTGCTCATTACATCCTCTAAGAATTCCAGCAAACTTGTCAAACATTATTTCCCTTTCATAAAACCATGCTGACTCTGCTTGACTGTATTATGCTTTTTCAAATATCAGGCTACTGCTGTTTAATAATGGACTCCAGCATTTTCCTAATGACTGATGTTAGGCGAGCTGGTCTATAGTTTCCTACTTTCTATCTTATAAATAGGGGTTACATTTGCGTTTTTCCAATCCGCTGTAACCTCCCCAGAATCCAGGAAATTTTAGTGGATTACAACCAATGCATGCACTATCTCTGCAGCCATTTCTTTTAAGACCCTAGGATGCAGGCCATCCGGTCCAGAGGATTTGTCTACCTTTAGTCCCATTATTTTACCAATTACCTTTTCATTAGTGATAGTGATTGTTTTAAGTTCCTCCCTCCCTATAGCCTCTTGATTATCTATTATTGAGATGTTTTTAGTGTCTTCTACCATTTGTTCAGTCTCTGCCATTTCTCTGTTCCCCATTCGTCGGTCAGCAAACTTCCACAGGAGAACTTTCTTGATTAATATGTCTCCAATCCAACAAGGAAGGAAGCAGTGTTGTATCTGGTTCTGGGAAATGAAGCAGGGCAAGTGAAGTGTGTTACAGTGGGAGATCATCAAGCCAACTGTCACCACAACATAATTTGCTTTAGAATAATTAAGGAAAGAGACCAGAAAATATCGAAAGTAAAATTGCTCAAATGGGGAAGAGATCATTTTAGTGATTTAAGAAGGGATTTAGCGCACGGAGATTGGAAAAGGCAATTGCAGGGTGAAGCAGTAGCAGAGCAATGGAAGGCATACATGGAAGAGATCGTTCAGGTACAAACTAAGTATATTCCTTTGAAGGGAAAAGATAGAGCATTCAAAGCTAATGCACCCTGGATGACAAATGAAACAAAAGTTAAAATAAAATAGAAAAATGATGCTTATGACAAATATCAGGACTAAGATTCTGTTAATAACCAGGAAGATTATGGAAAGTTCATGAGCTCGTGCAGTCGATGTATATATCGACTTTCAGAAGGCATTTAACAAAGTGCCATATAAGAGACTTGTTAAGAAAATGGAAGCCAATAGAATTAAGGGGAAAGAATTGGTGTGGATACGGAATTGGCTTAGTGACAGAAAGCAGAGGTTGGAGGTGAATGGATGTTTTTAAGACTGGGAGATGGTTTGCATTGGTATTTTCCAAGGGTCTATTGCTCTTTTCAATTTTTATAAACAACCTAGACTCAGGTGTGGAGAGCAGCATTATAAAGTTTGCAGATGATATGAAAATTGACAATGTAGCAGATAGTGATGAGGATAGTTGTCGACGTAAGGATGACATAGACAGGATGGTTAAATGGACAGAAGCATCGCAGAGGGAGTTCAATGCGGGGAAGAGTGAAGTGATGCACTTTGGGAGAACTAATATAGAAAGACTGTATTCTATAACTGGCATGAATTTGAAAAGTGTAGATGAGCAGAATGACCTTGGTGTCCATAATACCAAATTCTTAGAAGTAGCAAGACAAGCTGATCAGGTGGTGAAGAAAGAATATGTGTTACATGGGGTATAAATAGAGGCATAGAATATAAAAGCAAAGAGATTGTGCTTGAACTTTATAAATCACTAGTTAGGCCTCAGCTGGGGTATTGTGGACAATTCTGAGCACCATACTTCAGGAAAGATAAAAAGGACTTAGAAAGAGCACAGAGGAGATTTACCAAGATAGAAACATATAAACATAGAAAATTGTTGCAGGAGTAGGCCATTCGGCATTTTGAGCCTGCACCGCCATTCAATGAGTTATGGCTGAACATGCAACTTCAGTACCCCATTCCTGCTTTCTCGCCATACCCCTTGATACCCCTAGCAGTAAGGACTACATCTAACTCCTTTTTGAATATATTTAGTGAATTGGCCTCAACAACTTTCTGTGGTAGAGAATTCCACAGGCTCACCACTCTCTGGGAGAAGAAGTTTCTCCTCATCTAGGTCCTAAATGGCTTACCCCTTATCCTTAGACTGTGACCCTTGGTTCTGGACTTCCCCAACATTGGGAACATTCTTCCTGCATCTAACCTGTCTAAACCCGTCAAAATTTTAAATGTTTCTATCAGATCCCCTCTCATTCTTCTGAACTCCAATGAATACAAGCCCAGTTGATCCAGTCTTTCTTGATATGTCAGTCCCGCCATCCCGGGAATCAGTCTGGTGAACCTTCGCTGCACTCCCTCAATAGCAAGAATGTCCTTCCCCAAGTTAGGAGACCAAAACTGTACACAATACTCCAGTTGTGGCCTCACCAAGGCCTTGTACAACTGTAGTAACACCTCCCTGCTCCTGTACTCAAATCCTCTCGATATGAAGGCCAACATGCCATTTGCTTTCTTAACCGCCTGCTGTACCTGCATGCCAACCTTCAATGACTGATGTACTATGACACCCAGGTCTCGTCGTACCTCCCCTTTTCCTAATCTGTCACCATTCAGATAATAGTCTGTCTCTCTGTTTCTACCACCAAAGTGGATAACCTCACATTTATCCACATTATACTTCATTTGCCATGCATTTGCCCACTCACCGAACCTGTCCAAGTCACTCTGCAGCCTCATAGCATCCTCCTCGCAGTTCACACTGCCACCCAACTTAGTGTCATCCGCAAATTTGGAGATACTACATTTAATCCCCTCGTCTAAATCATTAATGTACAATGTAAACAGCTGGGGCCCCAGCACAGAACCTTGCGGTACCCCACTAGTCACTGCCTACCATTCTGAAAAGTACCCATTTACTCCTACTCTTTGCTTCCTGTCTGTCAACCAGTTCTCAATCCACATCAGCACACTACCCCCAATCCCATGTGCTTTAACTTTGCACATTAATCTCTTGTGTGGGACCTTGTCGAAAGCCTTCTGAAAGTCCAAATACACCACATCAACTGGTTCTCCCTTGTCTACTCTACTGGAAACATCCTCAAAAAATTCCAGAAGATTTGTCAAGCATGATTTCCCTTTCATAAATCCATGATGTCTTGGACCTATCATGTCACCTCTTTCCAAATGCGCTGTTATGACATCCTTAATAATTTATTCCATCATTTTACCCACTACCAATGTCAGGCTGACCGGTAGTGGGTAAAAGATGTTATCAGGGATGAGGGACTTCAGTTATAGGAGCACTGTAACATAATAGTTATGTTATGGGACTAGTAATCCAGAAACCTGCTCTAGTGATCCACAGTCATGAGTTCAAATCCCACCATGGCAACTGGGGAATTTAACCAGTTAATTAACGGGTCATTTTCGGGTTGGCAGGCTGTAATTACTGGGGTGCTGCAAGGATCAGTGCTTGTGCTCCAGTTATTCACAATCTATATCAATGATTTGGATGAGGGGACCAAATGTAATATATCTAAGTTTTCTGATGATACAAAGCTAGGTAGGAATGGAAGTTGGGAGGAGGATGCAAAGAGACTTCAAGGGATATAGACAGACTAAGTGAGTGGGCAAGAACATGGCAAATGGAATTTATGAGGAGAAATGGGAAATTATCCACTTTAGTTGGAAAAATAGAAAAGAGAGTATTTTTTAAATGGTGAGAGATTGGGAAATGTTGGTGTTCTGGGTCTTTGTACACAAATCACTGAAAGTCAACTTGCAGGCACGGCAAGCAATGAAGAAAGCAAATGGTATGTTGACCTTTATTGAAAGAGGATTTGAGTACAAGAGTAAAGACATCTTACTGCAATGATATAGATTCCTGGTGAGAATGCACCTGGAGTATTGTGTACAGTTTTGATCTCCTTACCTAAGGAAGGATATACTTGCCATTGAGGGAGCGGAACGAAGGTTCACCAGACTGATTTCTGGGATGGGGGGATTGTCCTATGAGGAGAGATTGCGTAGACTAGGCCTATATTCTCTAGAGTTTAGAAGAATGAGAGGTGATCTCATTGAAACATACAACATTTTTACAAGGCTTGACAGGGTAGATGCAGGAAGGATGTTCCTTGTGGCTGAGGGGTCTACAACCAGGGGTCACCATCTCAGAATAAGGGGTGAGCCATTTAGAACTGAGATGAGGCAAAACCTCTTCATTCAGAGAGTGGTGAATCTTTGGAATTCTTTGCCATCGAAGGTTGTGGAGGCTCAGTCTGAGCATATTCAAGACAGAGATCAATAGAATGTTGGATATTAAAGGAATCAAGAGATATGGGGATAGTGCAGGAAAGTGGAATTGAGGTAGAAAATCAGCCATGATCTCATTCAATGGCAAAGCAGGCTCAAGGGGCCGAATGGCCTACTCCTGCTCCTAATTCTTATGTTCGTATGTAATACAATTAATCTGAAATTAAAAAGCTAGTGCCAGTAATGGTGACCATTAAACTACTGGAGTGCTGTAAAAACCCATCTATATCAGTAATGTCCTTTAGGGAAGGAAATCTGCCATCCTATACCTGGTCTGGCCGATATATGACTCCAGACCTGCAGCAATGTAGTTGATTCTGAATTGCCCCCCTCTGACATGTAGGCTGTTTGCCAGCTTCACTTGGGAATAACTGTGCATGTACGTATTTTGAATGGGCTGCGCAGCCCCTTCAAGAATAAAACAATGATTGGGAATATTGGCTCAGAGGTGAACTAATAGAGGTTTTTAAGATGATGAGAGGGTTTGGAAAAAACTTCCATCTGGTGAGTAGGTTAATAACCAGAGGTCATGGGACAGTTGATGGGCAGTGGCAAACCTTTAAGCAGATATTTCATAACTCGCAACAAAAATATATCACAATGAGAAGGAAAGACTGTAAGAGAAGGGATAACCATCCATGGCTAACTCAGGAAATAAGGGATGGTATCAAATTGAAAACAAGGGTGTACAATGTGGCCAAGACTAATGGGAGGCCAGAGGATTGGGAAACTTTTAAATGCCAGCAAAGAATATTGAAAAAAATGATAAAGATAGGGAAGATAGATTCTGAAAGTAAACTTGCATGGAATATAAAAACAGATAGTAAGAATTTCTATAGGTACATAAAAAGGAAAAGAGCGGCTAAAGTAAATGTCGGTCCCCTCAACGATGAGACTGTGAATTAATAATGGAAAACGGGAAAATGGCAGAGACGTTGAACAAATATTTTATATCAGTCTTCACGGTAAAAGACACTGAAAACATCCCAATAGTGGATAACCAAGGGGCTATAGGGAGCGAGGAACTTAAAACAATCACTATCACTAAAGAAGTAGTACTTGGTAAAATAATGGGATTAAAGGTGGATAAGTCCCCTTGAATGCTGGGGTCTTAAAAGAAGTGTCTGCAGAGATAATGGATGCATTGGTTGTAATTTACCAAAATTCTTTGGATTCTGCAGTGGTCCTAGCAGATTGGAAAACAGCAAATGTAATGCCCTATTTAAAAAAGGAGGCAGACAAAAAGCAGGAAACTATAGACCAGTTAGCCTAACATCTGTCATTGAGAAAATGCTGGAGTCCATTATTAAGGAAACAGTAGCGGGACATTTGGAAAAGCATAATTCAATCCACCAGAGTCAGCATGGTTTTATGAAAGGGAAATCATATTTGACAAATTTTCTGGAGTTCTTTGAGGATATAATGAGCAGTGTAGATAAGGGGGAAACAGTGGATGTGGTGTAATTGGATTTCCAGAAGGCGTTCGATAAGGTGCCACAAAAAAGGTTACTGCACAAGATAAAAGTTCATGGGGTTGGGGGTAATTAGCATGGATGGAAGATTGGCTGACTAATAGAAAACAGAGAGTTGGGATAAATGGGTCATTTTCGGGTTGGCAAATGGTAACTAGTGGGGTGCCACAGGGATCGGTGCTCGGGCCTCAACTATTTACAATCTATATTAATGACTTGGATGAAGGGACCGAGTGTAATGTAGACAAGTTTGCTGATGATACAAATATGGGTGGGAATGCAAATTGTGAGGAGGACACAAACAATCTGCAAAGGGATATAGACAGGCTAAGTGAGTGGGCAAAAATTTGGCAGATGGAGTATAATATGGGAAAATGTGAGGTTATCCACATTGGCAGAAAAAATAGAAAAGCAAATTATAATTTAAATGGAGAAAAATTGCAAAGTACTGCAGTACAGAGGGACCTGGGGGCTCCTTGTGCATGGAACACAAAAATTGAGTATGCAGGTACAGCAAATAATCAGGAAGGCAAATTGAATGTTGGCCTTTATTGCAAGGGGGGTAGAGTACAAAAGCGGCGAAGTCCTGCTACAAATGTACAGGATATTGGTGAGGCCACACCTGGAGTACTGCGTACAGTTTTGGTCTCCGTATTTAAGGAAGGATATACTTGTATTGGAAGCTATTCAGAGATGGTTCACTAGGTTGATTCCGGAGGTGAGGGGGTTGACTTATTAAGATAGGTTTAGTAAGTTGGGCCCATACTCATTGGAGTTCAGAAGAATGAGAGGTGATCTTATCAAAACATATAAGATAATGAGGGGGTTCAACACTGTGGTTGCAGAGAGGATATTTCCACTCATAGGGGAAACTAAAACTAGCGGACATGGTTTTAGAATAAGGAGCCACCCATTTAAATGATGAGGAGGAATTTCTTCTCTCAGATGGTTGTAAATCTATGGAATTCTCTGCCCCAGAGAGTTGTGGAGGCTGGGTCATTGAATATATTTAAGGCGGAGATAGACAGATTTTTGGGCAATAAGGGAATAAAGGGTTATGGTGAGCTGGTAGGGAAGTGGAGCTGAGTCCATGATCAGATCAGCCATGATCTTATTAAATGTGCCAGGTGGCCTACTCCTGCTCCTATTTCTTATGTTCTTATGTGCATAGATTTAAAATCACTGGCAAGAGAACTAAACGGTAGCAGATAAGTTTTTTTTCGCTCAGAGAGTTGTCAGGATCTGGTACACTCTACATGAAAAGATGGTGAACACTGATTAAATAAGTAATTTTAAAAGGGAGTTGGTCAGATACTTGAGGATGAGGAACTTACAGGGTTGTGGACAAAGAGTAAGGGTTTAAAACGAAGCATGACACCTTTTTCAAAGAGCAAGCACAGGCAGGATGGGGCAAATGGCCTTCAACTGTGCTTTAAATTTCTGTGATTCGATAATTCACACAAATTTTCACATGGACACCCAGGGAATGTTAGAGAACTCTACGTCAAGGCCTGCTGCATCCTTTTTTACTACTCCTCAGGGACGGTCTGATGGGAGGATGGTCAATTAGTAATGGTCAGTATTCTAACAGACCCAAGTGCTCCACTCTGATCCATTCAACTGACTCAGCACAGATCAGGGATCAAACTTGTATGAGTAAGTACCACATCATGTGATGTCTTCATCTGCCATCCCCCTGCAGTTAAAATTTCCCCCTATGTTACTACAGAAAATATTTTTCTGCTTGTATTTGTAATGTTTCTATTACATAGACTTTACAACGCAAAAACAGGCTGTTTAGCCCAATCCATCTATGCCGGTGTTTATGCTCTACATGAGCCTCCTCCACCCCTCTTCTAACCCTATCAGCATATCCTTCTACAGATTCTTCTATTAGAAGAATCAAGCTTAAAAATGAATCATTATAGTAAAATCGTGCTACAGTGAAGGGAGCAGAAATTACTATGTTGTCACAATAGGGGCAGGTACAATATTGTAGCCGTGTTGGTGCCGTGAGCCTTGGACAACATGGCTGTTGGATCCATCAGAACCAAGCTTTAGAGGAAGAATGACAGGTCCTGGAGAAACACAGCTTTGAAGCGGTTATAACAGCTTGTAGATTGTAGGAGGAAAGAAAGCCAGAGAGGTAAGGAGTCCTTGAAGTGAATGCCCGCTATCCTGGCAGCGCACATGATGCGTGCATCCTCAGAGCAAGTGCATCCATGTTCTGCGGGACCTTTCCAATGCACCCATAGACTCAACATAGCCACCAAGTCCAGGTCCACATCTGAGTGTGACTGAGCAGGACTCATGGGCCGACTCACCCACCGGGGAGCTGGCCCCTGAGCATCCCCTAAAGATATCCCCACTCGGTGTAGCTGATGGGGGCGTCCTGCTCTGTCGCAACACATTCGTCCCCTTCCTATTCGTCTCCCCCGTCAATCAATGTGGAGGGCTCACGGGCAGGCTTCTGGCTCATCAGTCAGCTAAAGCAACAGAGCTGTGGTTAGCAGCAGGGGAGGGGGCAGGAAGGGAAGAAGGAGGTATGTGGGCAAATGCATGGCAGATGAAGTATAATGTGGATAAATGTGAGGTTATCCACTTTGGTTGTAAAAACAGAGAGACAGACTATTATCTGAATGGTGACAGATTAGGTAAAGGGGAGGTGCAACAAGACCTGGGTGTCATGGTACATCAGTCATTGAAGGTTGGCATGCAGGTACAACAGGCGGTTAAGAAAGCAAATGGCATGTTGGCCTTCCTAGCGAGGGGATTTGAGTACAGGGGCAGGGAGGTGTTACTACAGTTGTACAGGGCTTTGGTGAGGCCACACCTGGAGTATTGTGTACAGTTTTGGTCTCCTAACTTGAGGAAGAACATTCTTGCTATTGAGGGGGAGTGCAGCGAAGCTTCACCAGACTGATTCCCGGGATGGCGGGACTGACCCATCAAGAAAGACTGGATCCAACTGGGCTTGTATTCACTGGAGTTCAGAAGAATGAGAGGGGATCTCATAGAAACGTTTAAAATTCTGACAGGTTTAGACAGGTTAGATGCAGGAAGAATGTTCCCAATGTTGAGGAAGTCCAGAACCAGGTGTCACAGTCTAAGGATAAGGGGTAAGCCATTTAGGACCAAGATGAGGAGAAACTTCTTCATCCAGAGAGTGGTGAATCTGTGGAATTCTCTACCACAGAAAATTGTTGAGGCCAATTCACTAAATATATTCAAAAAAGAGTTAGATGTAGTCTTTACTACTCGGGGGGATCAAGGGGTATGGCGAGAAAGCAGGAATGGGGTACTGAAGTTGCAGGTTCAGCCATGAACTCATTGAATGGCGGTGCAGGCTCGAAGGGCCGAATGGCCTACTCCTGCACCTATTTTCTATGTTTCTATGTTTCTATCCCAAGCCTCATCTTGTTCTCATCTCATGTTCACACACACATTCCAGCAGCATTTCAGTCTCCTGCAGTCAGAAGTGGGAATTTGGCTAATTTTTCCCATGATGAAGGGCACTGAGGCTAATTATGGTGTACCTACTGCTGAGTGAGAGCCTCCAACACTGCCGCTGCGAAATCTTGCAAATCCACTGGGAGGATAGACGCATCAACGTCAGTATTCTCGCTCAGGCCAACAACCCCAGCGTCGAAGCTCTGACCACACTCGACCAACTCTGTTGGGCGGGCCACATTGTCCACGTGCCCGCCACAAGATTCCCAAAGCAAGCGCTCTACTTGGAACTCCTACACGACAAGCGAGCCCCAGGTGGGCAGAGGAAACGCTTCAAGGACACCCTCAAAGCTTCCTTAATAAAGTGCAACATCCCCACCGGCACCTGGGAATCCCTGGCCCAAGACCGCCCTAAGTGGAGGAAGAGCATCCAGGAGGGCGTTGAGCACCTCGAGTCTTGTTGCCAAGAGCATGCAGAAATCAAGCGCAGATGGCGGAAGGAACGTGCGGCAAACAAAACTCCCCACCCACCCTTTCCTTCAACCACTGTCTGTCCCACCTGTGACAGAGACTGTAATTCCCATATTGGACTGTACAGTCACCTGAGAACTCACTTTTGGAGTGGAAGCAAGTCTTCCTCAATTTCTTGGGACTGCCAATGATGTTGATGACCTACTGCTAGCCGTGTTTTGATCAGATAACTCAGCACAGTCCTGGGATTGACCCTGAGGTCTCCATGTTCTCCAGGCAGTACATTTTTCAATTGAGACGATTTATCTCATTTGATATTTACTTCCCAGTTTACCCGACTATCCATTTTACTCTATTCGCTATTTTTGCAGTCCCTATTTATCTCCTACACAATCTGTCACATTCCCTGTTACCCTCACCCTCTGTTTTCCACACTTGCCATTTTCCCTGCTTCCCACACACCTTATTTACCTTACCCAGTGCTCACTATTTTTCAGCTTAGCACACTCAGCTGAATGAACAGATTAATGTTTCACTGGTGAATGGTTAAAGCATAACTGTGCTTTATTGTTTAACTACAAGATCACTTTATTATCAACTCAGTCTGATGCAATCTAACCACAATGACAATCCCAGTGCTCGGGTCAACTAGCTGGTTTATTTATATTTTGTATTCATGGATCTTCAGAACATTGATCATAGTACGTCAGATGATATGCTGAGCTACAAATAATGAAAACATTTTGGGGAAAAAGTAGGGTATTACCGATGTACATGGTCAGAATTAGAGGCATAAATTAGAGTTTTTTCTTTTCTAAAAGACACACCAAATTCTAGTGGAAGTGAGGGCATTCAGAAGATCTGAACACCATCAATGTGGTGGATGTACGCCAAGGACAGGATAAGGAGGGCCAAACCAGAAATGACATTGTTTAAAACCAAACGGCACCTGATATAACTAAAACTTGTAGAAGAGTTAAGTCATGTGCATGACTTGCCAAACCTAAAGTGGTTGAATTCACAACTGTCTATTTTGAATTTTAGGTGGCTGACCAGCCGCTCCGTGAAGTGGCCCCCGTCATTTTGAGACTCCAGCCTCATTTACATTCGCCAGGCGTGCTGCAGGGCGCCAAACAGACAAAGCAAAAAGAGGCCTGGACTACCGTCAGGAAGGTAAGTTGTGCAGGAGGTGGAGTGCTTCCCGGGGCAGCAGCGGCCCAGATTATTTATGTGGGTCCCAGATGTGCACTCCTGCTCCCCAGAAGTCCACAAAAATAATTCAAGACTTACCTTTGCTGAGCCTCATCACTGATGGCTATTACTGCAGGCCCAAGGTAATGATCTGAACCCACAAGTACAGGTGGGTTCAGATCAGGTGAAGCCGAACACACTTTGCGTGCACTCGGAAACACTTGTGCTCAGGGTTGTCGAGAGTGAGGGGAGGAGGGAAGCAAAGCGTCCCGTGATTGAATCTAAATTTAATAATATTAAAAAAATTGGTGAAGTTTCTTTACACAGAGATGTTGGGAAATAAAATAGAATCAGAGGAAGGTAGCTAACTGGTATGGAAAGGGTTCACCAAGGCGAAAGCAATAGGGACTCCTGTAACTGAATTAAAATAGCTTCATGAAGGTTTGCTAGCAGTTAACAATAGTGTAGTAATGCTAATTCTCAGCTCTTATTTATTAACATGACATTGTAATCTCCAAACCACAGTGTATTATCACAAATGGTCATCATTGCAATAATAAGTGAAGGAAAAATAGTTGGAACAAATAGCTTTCTCACCCAAGTGAGGAGCTAAGGATAGCAAGATTCAGCAAGTCTGTTCATTGACTTGGCACAGTAGGGGCACCCAGTGCGACGACTCCAAGGTAAAGCTAGACTTGGAATGTGGAAAGAGAGCTAGGAACGCACAGATTGGTGTCAAAATAAATACATAATAGGAAGAGTCTTTGGGCTCAATTTTCCCCGAGCCCGTTTTCTGGCATATTGCCTGAGTTGCGCCGCTTAATTAGGTAAAAAGATGCTCCAGAAAAAAAATCTCCGGAGTTTCCCCGATGTTTGACCTCTAATCTGCAGCCGCGCAGCATGACCAGCCACCTTGGAGGGTGCAGCCTGCGGTCTGCGCTGGGAAAAGGAGCTGGGCCTTCTGCGCATGCGCGGGGGAAAAAACTGACGTTCTTGACTTCGCTGAAATGGCCGCGCATGCGCAGTCAGGCTCCGAGTGAGATGCCTTCCTGGTCAGTGGTGGTGAGTACACTCCCCCGCCGAGCCTCTCCGGTGTCTTCCTGTCGCTCTGTGGCCCCCGATTTCGTGCCGGTCCAAGTGCACTCAGCTTCCCGCCCCTAGCCCAGGCTGAATGGCCTCCGATGTACTTACCTGTGCCGATTTCTTTTACTCTCTGCAAGGGTTTTCCCGAGAGGCCACATACGCTGGCCTAAGTAGAAATAGAGTAACTATTAGCTGTCCAAAGTTGCCGAAATGGCCAGAATTGGCGTAGGTGGCTGGTAATGCCCCCTTTTGAGGAAAAAAAAGTACCTAAAAAAAAAGTAACTAACTGAGTTATGCTGGTGCAAGTTGATTGGGGAAACTGGGGATTTTTAAGTTAGGCCAGAAAAAGCAGCTTACTCAAAAAAAAAACATTGCAAATACTGGGGAAAATTGAGCCCTAAGGCATTACTATCAAGCTCTCAGTGAGAGAGAACTGAACAGCTGCACAAAAGTATGCACTGGTTAATAAGGTGCTGTAACCAATTGATTAGGTGTACCAGGCCTGAGGTGTTTTTTTTTAAAACAAAGCTGATTTATTTGACATACATCCAGAATATTAAACTCTAGCCCAGTTACAGAGGTTATAACAGCAGAAGAAACAAACCCCAACTGTCAGAATGTACATGGTTCAGTCCTGGATGTGATGAACAGAAGCAATAACAGCAGAATCCAACCCCTGCAGTCACTTGTGAACTCGCTGGTGTGTCCGCAGGTGGGACGACTGAGTGAAATTCTTCCCACACTCAGAGCAGCTGAACGGTTTCTCCCCAGTGTGAACATGCTGGTGTCTGAGCAGCGTGGATGACTGAGTGAATCCTTTCGCACACACAGAACAGATGAATGGCCTCTCCCCAGTGAGCAGTTGCTGGTGTCTCAGCAGATGGGATGAACGAGTCAAACTCTTCCCACACTCAGAGCATGTGAACGGCCTCTCCCCAGTATGAACACGCTGGTGTGTCAGCAGGTTGGATGACTTAGTGAATCTCTTCCCACATACTGGGCAGATGAACGGTCTCTCCCCAGTGTGAACATACTGGTATGACAGCAGGTGGGATGAACGAGTGCATCCTTCCCACACTCGGAACAAATGAACTGCCTCTTCCTGGTGTGACTGCGCTTGTGTCTCTCCAGGTTGGATGATCGTCTGAAACCTCATCCACACACAGATCACGTGTACGGTTTCTCCCCACTGTGAACGGTGCTTTTTGCTTCCATGTTCAAAGGCTGATGATATTCAGGTCCTGATGAATTGAGTGACTGTCAGATCTTGATGTAATGTTTGGTTTGAGCTTCCAGTCTGCAAATCCTTCCCTTCTAATACCCTGCACACTGAACATTCCCGCCTTCCTTCACAAAGATGGCGGCCGTTAATCTGGGCCTGTTCTCGGGAGAAAGCCCAAAAGTTGCAAACGCGAGACCTTCCGGTTATTATTCGGGCTTTGCGGCCTACACCAGTTGTTTATGAAGCCTCCCCGTCACTCGCCAGATCCATTACTCTCCGGCGCCTTGTCGTCGTCACTCACTTTACAGAGCCCGTCTGTAACCTGTATCCTGTCCCAGCACTGACACTGAGGTGTTAGGCTGCAGCAATAGAAACAGCTGTTTTGACACTTTCAATAAATCAAAGCGTGTGGAAACTGAAAGGATGCAACTGGTGCGACCTATTGTCAGTCAATTAACCAAGTAAATACATAAGAAAAGGTATAAAATAATGAGTATCCACCTAAAACATACAGTGAGGGTGCCCACCATAGAAGGAGCTCAGCTGGTGCAGTTCCCCAGAGAGAGATCGTATCATTGTGATTGATGTGTCCTGTTTTAGGTAAGGTTTCATCATAGTGGGAAGTAGTGAGATACCCTCCCTGGAAGTCCCTGGCCAAAGTCTGTCCGAAGTGGAGGAGGCGCCTCGAGTCTCAAGTCTCGTCACCGAGAGCATGCAGAAAACAAGCGCAGGCAGCGGAAGGAGCATGCGCAAACGAGACTCCCCACCCACCCTTTCCATCAATGACAGTCTGTCCCACCTGTGACAGAGACTGTAATTCCTGTATTCGACTGTTCAGTCACCTAAGAATTCACTTTTAGATGGAATCAAGTCTCCCTCAATTTCGAGGGACTGCCGATGATGATGTTACGAAACGTTACTGCTTTATTGATTTTAAAGTCTAATATAAGAAAGATTAATATGATTTACTACTAGAAATCAGATAGCAGAGACAGTTTTTGTTTGGCACCAAGTGATACAGATATTCAAGGGAGCTTCCAAGGGCACTTAGAGCAGGAAAAAAAGTTTAATGGCCTGATTAGATCAGGCAGGTTAAGAGGACTCAGCTATTTTTTCCAAGAATGCACGGTACAAAGCATGTCTGCTATTTAAAATTATCTTCCCCTCACATTGTATTAATCACTTATGGCCAGTGCTCAAGAGGTAACATGACACCCTTCGCACCTCCAGCCATCACCTGCCAATGTTCCTTTACTCACATTCTTACCTGCTTGCAACGCACAAAAAGCCTCACAGGCGAGAGGCCTATAAAGGCCAGCGGGAGCTCGGAGCAGTCAGTCGAGGAGGCGGGAGCTCGGAGCAGCGCGAGTCCGGGGTCGGCGAGAGGCCTATAAAGGCCAGCGGGAGCTCGGAGCAGTCAGTCGAGGAGGCGGGAGCTCGGAGCAGCGCGAGTCCGGGGTCGGCGAGAGGCGTACCGGTGCAGCTACAGGGAGAAGGCAAAAAAACAAAGGTGACGTCACAGCCTAGGGGGTAAGTGATTGGCTGGTGATTGGTGAGTAGTTTTTCTTTTTCTTCTTATATTGGTCAGTAACTTTTAACATTGTTATTACCAGTTTAAGTGTATCTAAGGGTTAAGTCATGGCAGGAGAGCTCGGTCGGGTGTTATGCTCCTCCTGTACCATGTGGGAACTCAGGGACGCTTCCGGTGTCCCTGACGACTATGTGTGCGGGAAGTGTATCCGCCTCCAGCTCCTGACGGTCCGCGTTACGGAATTGGAGCTGAGGGTGGATTCACTCTGGAGCATCCACGATGCTGAGAATGACGTGAGTATCACGTGTAGTGAGTTGGTCTTACCGCAGGGAAAGGGTCCACAGCCAGATAGGGAATGGAAGACCAGCAGGAAGAGTAGAGCAAGGAAGGTAGTGCAGGGGTCCCCTGCGGTCATCCCCCTGCAAAACAGATACACCGCTTTGGGTACTGTTGAGGGGAATGACTCATCAGGGGAGGGCAGCAGCAGCCAAGTTCATGGCACCGTGGCTGGCTCTGCTGCACAGGAGGGCAAGAAAAAGAGTGGGAGAGCGATAGTGATAGGGGATTCAATTGTGAGGGGAATAGATAGGCGTTTCTGCGGCCGCAACCGAGACTCCAGGATGGTATGTTGCCTCCCTGGTGCAAGGGTCAAGGATGTCTCGGAGCGGGTGCAGGACATTCTGAAATGGGAGGGAGAACAGCCAGTTGTCGTGGTGCACATTGGTACCAACGACATAGGCAAAAAAAGGGATGAGGTCCTACGAAACGAATTAAGGAGCTAGGAGCTAAATTAAAAAGTAGGACCTCAAAAGTAGTAATCTCGGGATTGCTACCAGTGCCACGTGCTAGTCAGAGTAGGAATCGCAGGATAGCGCAGATGAATACGTGGCTTGAGCAGTGGTGCAGCAGGGAGGGATTCAAATTCCTGGGGCATTGGGACCGGTTCTGGGGGAGGTGGGACCAGTACAAACCGGACGGTCTGCACCTGGGCAGGACTGGAACCAATGTCCTCGGGGGAGTGTTTGCTAGTGCTGTTGGGGAGGATTTAAACTAATATGGCAGGGGGATGGGAACCAATGCAGGGAGACAGAGGGAAACAAAAAGGAGCCAAAAGCAAAAGACAGAAAGGAGATGAGGAAAAGTGTAGGGCAGAGAAACCCAAGGCAAAGAACAAAAAGGGCCACTGTACAGCAAAATTCTAAAAGGACAAAGGGTGTTAATAAAACAAGCCTGAAGGCTTTGTGTCTTAATGCAAGGAGTATCCGCAATAAGGTGGATGAATTAATTGTGCAAATAGATGTTAACAAATATGATGTGATTGGGATTACGGAGACGTGGCTCCAGGATGATCAGGGCTGGGAACTCAACATTCAGGGGTATTCAACATTCAGGAAGGATAGAATAAAAGGAAAAGGAGGTGGGGTAGCATTGCTGGTTAAAGAGGAGATTAATGCAATAGTTAGGAAAGACATTAGCTTGGATGATGTGGAATCTATATGGGTAGAGCTGCAGAACACCAAAGGGCAAAAAACGTTAGTAGGAGTTGTGTACAGACCTCCAAACAGTAATAGGGATGTTGGGGAGGGCATCAAACAGGAAATTAGGGGTGCATGCAATAAAGATGTAGCAGTTATAATGGGTGACTTTAATATGCACATAGATTGGGCTAGCCAAACTGGAAGCAATACGGTGGAGGAGGATTTCCTGGAGTGCATAAGGGATGGTTTTCTAGACCAATATGTTGAGGAACCAACTAGGGGGGAGGCCATCTTAGACTGGGTGTTGTGTAATGAGAGAGGATTAATTAGCAATCTCATTGTGCGAGGCCCCTTGGGGAAGAGTGACCATAATATGGTGGAATTCTGCATTAGGATGGAGAATGAAACAGTAAATTCAGAGACCATGGTCCAGAACTTAAAGAAGGGTAACTTTGAAGGTATGAGGCGAGAATTGGCTAGGATAGATTGGCGAATGATACTTAGGGGGTTGACTGTGGATGGGCAATGGCAGACATTTAGAGACCGCATGGATGAAGTACAACAATTGTACATTCCTGTCTGGCGTAAAAATAAAAAGGGGAAGGTGGCTCAACCGTGGCTATCTAGGGAAATCAGGGATAGTATTAAAGCCAAGGAAGTGGCATACAAATTGGCCAGAAATAGCAGCGAACCTGGGGACTGGGAGAAATTTAGAACTCAGCAGAGGAGGACAAAGGGTTTGATTAGGACAGGGAAAATGGAGTACGAGAAGAAGCTTGCAGGGAACATTAAGGCGGATTGCAAAGGTTTCTATAGGTATGTAAAGAGAAAAAGGTTGGTGAAGACAAACGTAGGTCCCCTGCAGTCAGAATCAGGGGAAGTCATAACGGGGAACAAAGAAATGGCGGATCAATTGAACAAGTACTTTGGTTCGGTATTCACTAAGGAGGATACAAACAACCTTCCGGATATAAAAGGGGTCAGAGGGTCTAGTAAGGAAGAGGAACTGAGGGAAATCTTTATTAGTCGGGAAATTGTGTTGGGGAAATTGATGGGATTGAAGGCAGATAAATCCCCAGGGCCTGATGGCCTGCATCCTAGAGTACTTAAGGAGGTGGCCTTGGAAATAGCGGATGCATTGACAGTCATTTTCCAACATTCCATTGACTCTGGATCAGTTCCTATGGAGTGGAGGGTAGCCAATGTAACCCCACTTTTTAAAAAAGGAGGGAGAGAGAAAACAGGGAATTATAGACCGGTCAGCCTGACCTCAGTAGTGGGTAAAATGATGGAATCAATTATTAAGGATGTCATAGCAGTGCATCTGGAAAATGGTGACATGATAGGTCCAAGTCAGCATGGATTTGTGAAAGGGAAATCATGCTTGACAAATCTTCTGGAATTTTTTGAGGATGTTTCCAGTAAAGTGGACAAAGGAGAACCAGTTGATGTGGTATATTTGGACTTTCAGAAGGCTTTCGACAAGGTCCCACACAAGAGATTAATGTGCAAAGTTAAAGCACATGGGATTGGGGGTAGTGTGCTGACGTGGATTGAGAACTGGTTGTCAGACAGGAAGCAAAGAGTAGGAGTAAACGGGTACTTTTCAGAATGGCAGGCAGTGACTAGTGGAGTGCCGCAAGGTTCTGTGCTGGGGCCCCAGCTGTTTACATTGTATATTAATGATTTAGACGAGGGGATTAAATGCAGTATCTCCAAATTTGCGGATGATACTAAGTTGGGTGGCAGTGTGAGCTGCGAGGAGGATGCTATTAGGCTGCAGAGTGACTTGGATAGGTTAGGTGAGTGGGCAAATGCATGGCAGATGAAGTATAATGTGGATAAATGTGAGGTTATCCACTTTGGTGGTAAAAACAGAGAGACAGACTATTATCTGAATGGTGACAGATTAGGAAAAGGGAAGGTGCAACGAGACCTGGGTGTCATGGTACATCAGTCATTGAAGGTTGGCATGCAGGTACAGCAGGCGGTTAAGAAAGCAAATGGCATGTTGGCCTTCATAGCGAGGGGATTTGAATACAGGGGCAGGGAGGTGTTGCTACAGTTGTACAGGGCCTTGGTGAGGCCACACCTGGAGTATTGTGTACAGTTTTGGTCTCCTAACTTGAGGAAGGACATTCTTGCTATTGAGGGAGTGCAGCGAAGGTTCACCAGACTGATTCCCGGGATGGCGGGACTGACCTATCAAGAAAGATTGGATCAATTGGGCTTGTATTCACTGGAGTTCAGAAGAATGAGAGGGGACCTCATAGAAACGTTTAAAATTCTGACGGGTTTAGACAGGTTAGATGCAGAAAGAATGTTCCCAATGTTGGGGAAGTCCAGAACCAGGGGTCACAGTCTGAGGATAAGGGGTAAGCCATTTAGGACCGAGATGAGGAGAAACCTCTTCACCCAGAGAGTGGTGAACCTGTGGAATTCTCTACCACAGAAAGTAGTTGAGGCCAATTCACTAAATATATTCAAAAGGGAGTTAGATGAAGTCCTTACTACTCGGGGGATCAAGGGTTATGGCGAGAAAGCAGGAAGGGGGTACTGAAGTTTCATGTTCAGCCATGAACTCATTGAATGGCGGTGCAGGCTAGAAGGGCTGAATGGCCTGCTCCTGCACCTATTTTCTATGTTTCTATGTTTCTATGTAACTCTCTATTGCTTCCACATGTCACCATACCTATTATGGGCTACATGTTAGAACCGTATTACTGCACGTCATACTAACAAATCCATTTTTGATTTAATTTCCGAGAGCAGGATACCCCATTATAACAATAGGTAGTAGAACCTTATACCTCGAATGCCATTTTTCAAATGACGAGTGAGGCCAAAGTGGATGTCAGAGATAAGGAAGTAGGAGGGGATGCCATTCCAAACTGTATCATTTTATGTAATCTTGTTTGCTTTTTGTGGGATCTTATTGCCTGTTATGTTTGCATACTTGACAAGACTAACTGAACCTCTGAAACTATTCAATTGTTGTGGATAGTTTGGGATATCCTAAGGATGTAATAAGGCACTCTGTAAATGCAATTGTGTGCTAGTTTTAATTAATTTGTAAATCCATTTTTGTAAATGAATTTACAAACTTATTATAACTAATGCACAGAGGAAAATATTAAGATTTAATCATATTTTAATTGAATAGATGAGATAGGGTTAGTTGTTTTTGGAACTCGTTCCCAAAAATATAACAAGCCATTAACTCAGGATAAACCATCTTGAGCAAACTATACAGGAAGTAGAAGTTTAACACTTTAGCTACTTTACCAGCTGCCAGGCAGATATTCCTGCGATTGTATACGAACTAGGTCCGTGCAGCAGAGCTGGTCTCTTGTCGTCTTGGTAAATCCTTGCCACTGGACCAAGACCTAGCTCTGTCAAGCCCGTATGGTGGCTGGTGTGCAACGGCCACCACACGTTAAAAAAATCCACGCACAGGCATCTTCCACCCTTCAAGATTTAATTCGGGACCTGGAATATTAGATCCTTCATTGAATACTTGTGAATGTTTTGGCGTGGAAGCAAGTCATCCTTGACTCGCGGGACTGCCTATGACGATGACGATGATCATTCCGACAGAAACATGTGTAATGGAAGATAGTTGACCACTGTTTTAAAGGATGATAACTTTAGACAATGGGATTTGATAAGGATGAGGCCCACATAAAGATGAGGTTGCGTGTGTTCAGCAATCAGTTTTAGGATCAGTACATAAGATGCCAACGAAGTTAAACTCAAAATGGCCCAGAAATCCCGGTTTCTCCTTCCCGTGGGTGTTCAAATGGATTTTAGAAAAAAGATGGCCAGCTATCTGAAGCTGCTGTGGCCACGCGAGTTCCCGGTCCTGAGGCTCTCCTGACTGCGCGTCGCAGCGCGTGCACGTCAGGACGTGTGCAGGTCTGGAGCTGGAGGCACATGGCTCTGGGCAGCCAATCAGATGTAGTATATTCTCATTCATAATAATGGGAACTCCATAAGTTGGAGTTCCCATTATTATGAATGACAACCACACACCCCCCCAAACACTAATAACCAATAATAAAAGATAGAAAAAATGCACAACATATTTTTATTATTTTAAATTAAAGTTATTTATGTATTTAAAACAAAAAAGGGGCAGAAATTCCTCTGGAGGACTTCCCGCGGGCATAGCTCTAAATAACGGACATAAAATGTACACTTACCTGAAGCTGCTGCGCCAGCTCGAGATCCTGGTCCGGAGACCTCTTGTGACTGCATGTCGCAGCGCGTTCACGTCGGGACGTCCGCAGGAATCACGTGGGCCTGGACACCCAATTACAGGTAAATATTTTCTCATTCATAGTAATAGGAGAGTTTTACGAATCTCCTATTACTATGAATGAGAAAACCCCCAAAACGCACAAACACTACACAAAACATTTAAAAAACACCTCACACAATACACTAATAGAATTAAAGTTGTTATACATGCTTTTTAAAGAAAAGAAATTTGCCGATTTAAAAAAAAAATTCGGGTTAGGGTTTAAAACAACATTACCTGAGTGGACAGGGTTTTAACGTCAATATGTTTTTTAAAATGTTATTTTAATCACGTTTTTTGTTGGTTTTTAAACTCTTACGCCTATAAAAGTAGGCTATGCGCCTGCTTTTATCAGGCGCAAGAATTTTGAGGACATTTGCTGGGCAAGATAAGGGTAAGTCCCGCAATCTTGCCCATACAAATGTCCTCGCTCCCGAGATGCCTACGATCTGTCAAGCTTGACAGATTGGAAAAGTCGGTTTTCAGCGCATGCCCATTGCACGCTGAAAACCGGCTTTCCAATGTCTTTCTGGGTCCATAGAAACTTCGCACGGGCCCAGGACGTCGGAATTTCTACCCCATATTTTCTGATTTTTTAAAAAGTTTTTTTAATTATGGCTTAAAATAAACTTATCGTAGTGGGGAGGGTTTTTAACAATAACATTGAGTTTTTAAAATTTTATTTTACAATGTTTCTTTGTGTTCTAAATCTCTTCCGCCAGTAAAAGTAGGCTATGCGCCTGCTTTTATCAGGCGCAAGAGTTTTGAGGATATTTGCTGGGCAAGAAATGGGTAAATCCCGCAATCTTGTCCTTGCAAATGTTCTCACTTCCGATATACACATGATCTGTCAAGCCAGAAACTTGACAGATTGGATAAGCCGCTTTTCAGCACATGCGCATTGTGCGCTGAAAACCAGCTTTTCCGATGCCTTCCCGGGTCTGTAGAAACTCCGTACGGACCCGGGGAGGCCGGGATTTCCAGGCAATGTCCCAAGCGTCACAGTCTAAAATTGATGACCTTGCATGGACTTTTGACAAATAAAGTATATGTTGTACTGACATCATGAGTTAATTAGAAGCAGAACATAACAGTATTTAACACATGTTCTCTATCGTGCTAACTCATGCAATATTCTAAACAACACCTCAAACATAAATATTATACAAATCACTTAATTCTAGCTAGTTACCCCTTTATCCATACGTGATTTCTGTAACATGGGTTGCCATTTGTCAGAACACAACAGGATAAAATTTCTGCTTCTGTAGTCACTCGCTGTGATTTTGTCTCCATTAAGGTAAATGGGTGGAAAATTGTTAACTGGGGAATTCAGAAGAGGAATTTCTGCATTTCCCAATTGACCAGTTAGTTAAACAGGCTGGATCTCCCAACATTCCAGATATACATACTTACTTTTCACACTTTAAATAATTTACGATGCTGAATTGGTATTTCTTAATGAAGTATGATATTGGAATGAATAAGAAATCAATTAACTGAATTAATCACTTATCTGGGGTATTTCATGAACTGAAACTCCGGCCACAATTTTGCTGACCTGGGCGGGTCCGTGGAGCGTGACAGTTCGCGACCCTGCTGCTGGCTCCATCCCGCTGTCTGAAATGAATTTCCCTTGATGGGCTTGTTAAGCCCGCCCTGCCTGTTTCCCATCCAATTAGAGGAAGCGGGTCTGGTGATATCCTTTGATGACGCAACATCAGCCGATTTCCTTAGAGGGACCATGTCCAAATATATTTTGACATTTGTGCTGTCAGTGTTCCACAGCATTGAGGTGCTGCAAACACTGACAGGCACTGCACAAGGCACAGGGCTGCACCCAGGCTCTCCCATGACTCCATATGCTTATGGACGGTGTCACAGCATGCAGGGAGGTCTATGGGCAGAAGAGACATCCCCAGATGATCAACACAGCCTGGTTGCACATTGCAGAGGAGGGCACAAGCAAGGATGTGGTCAGGCAGACCTGGGTGCAGTGCCACAAACATTTCAATTACCTCAGTCGATCACGAAACGTTACTGCAAAGCCACACTCAACCTCTCATCACATCCCCATCACTCTGCCTTCCCTACCCTACTCCTGCACATCCTTACTCACACTAACTTACCTTGCACCTCATCCCATCCCTCGCTATCTATATTATCACATCCCCATCTCGCTAGCCACCCCTCACACTCACCCTCATCCTAGTGCAATTATACCAACTAACAACACACAAGGATAGGCACTTGGTTGTTTTATGCAATATTCATGTAAAGTTTCTGTCAATGTGGTGTCAAACATCGAAGCCTTTATTTGCAACACTTTGCGTTCTTTGACAGATTTGGACAGGGAGTGGCTTAGTTTGTTGCAGTGAATGGTGAGACATAATGGTACCCCCACAATGGTTATATGTGTGTAAGGAATGGCTTGGGTATTGCAGGGATGCTTTATGGTGTTGATGGGGGGGTGATGCCAATCTGACGCATCATGTGGCCAGCGTGTACAGCGTCAAGTGAAGTACAACTGGCCATGGCAAGGCCATCTCTGGCGTTCCGGGCAGCAATGTGGTCAGGTGCTGATGCCCTGTGTTCTGTACAGCATCAGTTGATTGCTGAGAAGGTTGGTACTGTTGTTGGTGATGCTGGTGTGCCTGGTAATGCTAGTGTTCCTGGTGATGCTGGTGGGGCTGAGCGTGGTGGGATACAGAGGACCAAGTTGAGAGAATTTCAAGGGCTCTCATGCTGATGGATTAGATGGCAGGTGAAGTAGAGATGACAGAAGCGATCTGTCAATGGTGAGAGAGGTAATGAGGTCAGACTGGATGGAGACTTGTGTAAAGACTTGCAGCATGGTGAATCTGTAGTGGAAATGCAGTTTAGAGAAGCCAGTGGTTAAGGGAAAATATTTCTATCAGCTGGGAGCGTTGTGGTTGTCAACATTTGAAGCTGTCAACACATCAGCTAATTCAATGGCCACTGACTTTCCGCCTCAGCTTCACAGATGAGGTCAAGGCACAGCGGAAAACTGGTGCGAGCCAAAGTGAATCCAAAAAGCTGGGAAGAAAACATTGATACTAATTATTTAATTGCCTCCCCCACCGCTGCGTGTTGGGTCTACTCAGCGCTGACAGACCCGATATTTGGCAAAGGCACGAGGCAGCTGGTTGACAGCAGGATCCCGACCGGCTGGGAAAAAAAAACAATTTCCCAACAAACCTACCACCAATCCCGCCTGCTGACCCTCGTAAAATCCAGCCCTATGACTAAGCAAGCATAGCTCTTTGGAGCAGAAAATTCCAAAGGTTCTCAACCCTCTTAATTAAGAAATTCCTCCTCATCTCAGTCTTAAAAGGCTGACCCCTGATCCTGAGACTATGAACCCTTGTTCTAGACTCTCCAGCCGGGTTAAACAATCTCTCAGCATTTATCCTGTCAATCCCTCTCATAATCTTATATGTTTCAATGAGATCACCTCTCATTCTTCTAAACTCCAGAGAGTATATGCCCAATCTACTCAATCTCTCCTAATAGGAAAACCCTATCATCCCAGGAATTAATCTAATGAATCTTCATTGCACCACAGGCAAGTATATCCTTCTTTAGATAAGGAAACCAAAACTGTGCACAGTACTCCAGGTGTGGTCTCACCAAGGCCCTGTACTATTGTAGCAAGACTTCCTTACCGTTGTACTGTAACCCACTAGCAATGAAGGCCATCTTGCTATTTGCCTTCCTAATTGCTTGATGTACCTGCAAACTAGCTCTCTGCGGTGGCAATTTGGTCACGCCTCTGTTGCGGCTTTAACCCACGCAGAGCTGTAATTTTAGCACCTTGAAAGAGTTTATGCCTGTCGCCGAGAAATTTGTCAGAATCCGATGAAGAACTGAAGGGGCACTAAATCCGCCATTACACTCCTGACCTGGGGGGTACTAACGAAAATACTGCTGCTAAATTTTGCTGAACCATTTTTGCCGATCACCGATTCTGATCCCAGGCTAAGCCGAGTCTTAAAGGCGCAGCAAGGTAAATATGCGCATACGCAACTCCACATCCTCACTGATCTTAGAGCGGGAAAATAATGGAGCAAGGAGGAAGGCAGAGAGTGCACCGCTTCTTGGCCATGGCCCTTGAGGCCTTGTTGGAGGCCATGGTTGCCCGGGAAATTAGACGCTCCGATGTCGACATCGCCGCCCTAAGTGAGACCCAGTGGGTAGGGGATGGCAAGCTCAAGGAACAAGGTGGAGGTTACACCTTCTTCTGGAAAGGCAAACCAGAGGAAGAATGCCACCTGCACAGAGTCGGTTTCGCTATCGAGAACGAGCTGGTCGACCGCCTCAGAGACTCCCCCTGCAGAATGAATGAACATCTCATGACTCTCTAACTCACCCTATCCCGGAACCAATGTGCCACAGTCATCAGTGCATATGCCTCAACATTCGATGCAACAGCTGAGACTAAAGAGGGTTTTTACTCCAGCCTCGAAAAATCCCTGTCCCGCATCCCGATGGACGACAAACTGATCCTCCTCAGCGACTTCAACGCCAGGGTCGGCAAGGACACAGCATCTGGGGAGGCATGATCGGCAGAGAGGGGTTAGGGAAAGCTAATTCCAGCGGTACCCTGCTCCTGACAAAATGAGCACAACCTTGTCATCACCAACACCTTGGTCAGCCAGAGGGAAGTACAAGGCATCATGACAACACCCTCGCTCCAAACACTGGCACCTGCTTGACTATGTCATCATCCGAGCCAGGGATCACAAAGATGTGTGCATCACCCGCACCATGACAGGAGCTGATGACTATTGGACGGATCACTGCCTAATCCGTTCCATCATCAACATCAACATAGCCCCAAAGTGGTGACGGCAACAGAAGCAGTGGCGCAAAAAAGTAAATGCCGGGGCACTCAAAGACCCAGCTAAGAGAGACCTATACAGCCAGGGCCTCACTGCTAACCTGGCATCCCTTGATGACCCTGAGACGCAGAATGTCCATAGCGCTTGGTCTGCCCTCCAGGCCTCCATAACCAATACCTGCAAAGAGACGCTCAGTCACTCAATCAGGAAACACCAGGACTGGCTTGATAAGAATGACCAGGAGATCCAAGAGCTAATAAATCGCAAGTGCAGGGCATTTCTGAGCCTAAAACAACAACCTGACTCGGGAGCTGCAAAACAGCATTGCAGACAGCTTAAGGCTGAGGCCCAACAAAAAACCCGTGACCTAATGAATAGATGGTGGGTGGAGAAAGCCCAAACACCCAAAGCCCCACCCCACTGCTGGCCAAGAACAGGGAGCCACTCATCAAGGACATCGAGGCAGTCAGGACCCGTTGGAAGGAGCACTTCGAAAATCTCCTGAACCGAGACTCTGCCTTTGACTCGAGTGTCTTCGACTCCATCCCGCAGTAAGCTACCCACCACCATCTCAGCAACACCCCAGCCCTGCAGGAGATATAAAAGGCCATCCGCCAGCTTAAGAACAACAAGACAACAGGAGCAGATGTAATCCCCGATGAGGCACTAAAGTATGGTGGAGAGGCACTATTGGCACGAATGCATGACCTCATCTCTCTCATCTGGAAGGAGGAGAGCATGCCATGAGATCTCAGAGATGCAGTAATTGTGACCTTCTTTAAAAAAGGGGACAAGTCCAACTGTGGCAACTACCGAGGAATCTCCCTGCTATCAGCCACTGGGAAAGTCGTCGCTAGAGTCCTCCTCAACCTTTTTCTCCCTGTGGCTGAGGAGCTCCTCCTGGAGTCACAATGCGGATTGAATCCTCTTTTAGGTACAATGGACATGATTTTTACAGCGCAACAGCTGCAAGAAAAATGCAGGGAACAGCATCAACCCTTATACATGGTCTTCTTTGACCTTACAAAGGCCTTTGAGACTGTCAGCCATGATGGACTATGGGGCATTCTCCTCTGTTTTGGCTGCCCCCAAAAGTTCGTCACCATCCTCCACCTGCTCCACGATGACATGCAAGCCATGATCCTGACCAACGGATCTATTACAGACCCAATCCAAGTCTGGACCGGGGTCAAGCAGGGCTGCGTCATCGCGCCAACCCTCTTTTCAATCTTCCTCATCGCAATGCTCCACCTCACACTCAACAAGGTCCCCACTGGAGTGGAACTAAACTACAGAACCAGTGGGAACCTGTTCAAACTCTGTCGTCTACAGGCCAGATCCAAGACTGTCCCAACCTCTGTCGTTGAATTACAGTACACGGACAACACATGCGTCTGCGCACATTCAGAGACTGAACTCCAAGTCATAGTCAGCATTTTCACTGAGGCGTATGAAAGCATGGGCCTCACATTAAACATCCATAAGACAAAGGTCCTCCACCAGCCTGACCTGGCCACACAGCACTGCCCCGCAGTCATCAAGATCCACGGCGCAGCCCTGGACAACGTGGACCACTTTCCATACCTCAGGTGCCTAATATCAATAAGGGCAGACATCGCAACAAGATTCAACACCGCCGCCAGCGCAGCCTTCGGCCACCTGAGGAAAAGAATGTTAGAAGATCAGGCCCTCAAATCTGCCACTAAGCTCATGGTCTACAGGGCTGAAGTGATACCCGCCCTCCTGTATGGCTCAGAGACGTGGACCATATACAATAGACACCTCATACAGTAGAAATACCACCAACGATGTCTCCACAAGATCCTACAAATCCCCTGGGAGGTCAGACACACTAACGTTAGCATCCTCGACCAGCATCCCCAGCATCGAAGCACTGACCACACTCGACCAGCTCCGCTGGGCGGGCCACATTGTTCACATGCCTGACACAAGACTTCCAAAGCAAGCGCTCTACTTGGAAGCGAGCCTAAGGTGGGCAAAGTAAACATTTCAAGGACACCCTCAAAGCCACCTTGATAAAATGCAACATCCCCACGACACCTGGGTATCCCTGGCCAAAGACCACCCTAATTGGAGGAAGTGCATCCGGGAGGGCACTGAGCACCTCGAGTCTCATCACCGAGAGCATGCAGAAACCAAAAAGAACAAGCGGCAAACCAGACTTCCCACCCACCCTTTCCTTCAACGAATGTCTGTCCCACCTGTGACAGAGACTGCAATTCCCGTATTGGACTATTCAGTCACCTAAGAACTCAATTTTAGAGTGGAAGCAAGTCTTCCTCAATTTTGAGGGACTGTCTATGATGATGGAGGCTGCAGAGAGGCACAACGATGGCCTACATCTTCGACGGGGGCAAAGGCCATTGCAAGAGTGTTCAGGAAGCTGTGGAGGAAGATGGCCCAGCACGTCTCTGCCCACAACACGGTGGCCAGGACAGCAACTCTATATCGCAAGAAATACAATGACCTCACTCGGGTCATGAGCGTGAGCACCCTTTAGATTAACCTTGCAATGCATTCATGTGAGAATCACTGTCTTACACAATGTAAAGGCTTTACACTGCCCACCCCTTCTCTATATGTACCATGGCCATGGTCCTCATTGCTGGAGACACCCTAAAAGCTCTGTATTGCCTCACCAGACATACCCCGCCCATCCAAGCATCTGTCCCCTTCTAGCTCCCGATTCAGCCTGAGGACATCCACCAACACCTTTTAACTCTCCATATGTGATCACAGGCCTTCAGTCTTATACTTACTCAAAGCTCTTTGTCCCCAGATCCCACCCTTTGGCACATCCACTGTGTGTTGCCACGCAGGCTGAGAGGCAGAGATTCACACCTTGTGACATTAGTATCGAGTCACTTACTGCAGACACATGTGGCAGACGAGTAGCTACAGGCCCACTCACAACTTCTTCTTTTAGTCACTACAGGCCAAACGGCAAGAGCAGGAATAGAGGTGGGGAGCCAGACCTCCAGGACCTCACCGCGGTCGAGGAGCGAGTGTCCGTGCTCAAGGGCGCACCAGTCGAAGCGGTAGCGGCCGGCGAAGCTGAGCTCCCGCACGACAGTGACGGTTTGTGAATGAGATGTGTGTTTTCTGTGACAGCCCTGACCTTTGAGCCCATATGCTTTCCCCTCCTTCTTGCCTTCCTGCCCCCTCCCCAACTGCTACCCACACTTGTGTTGCTTTGTGCTTACAGATGATAAGTCAAATGAGCTGCAGCCTGTCCATCATCCACCATCATCACATGAAGGGGAGGATGAGGAGGACGTGGAGACCACAGACCGGGACCAATTCTCAGTGCCAGAGAGTGGGGAGATGAGACCACATTCCTGGAGTTTACTGATCCTGACGCGCTTGTCCACAGGGGCCTGCAGCAATGCGCAGCTCTCCGTAAAGCTGAACTCCTGAAGGTAAGTCGGCCCAGGAGTCCTGCTCAGATTCAGGCAGATGAGAACCTGGATTGGGAGGCTATGTCCAGGGAGTCCATGCAGATGCACCGTAATCTTATTGCGGAGGGAACCGCAGAGTCTGAATGCACTTGTTGTGCGAGTGACGGAGGCCACCTTGAGCATTGCCCATGCCTCTCAGCAGTCCACTGAGCCCATCCTTTCCTGCTAAACTGGGAAGTGTACTCAATGAGCGACAGTGGGGTCACAGAGGTGATAGCACTTGCCATGCTTGACGTGGTGCGGTCAGCAGTCGGTCCTTCCAGGCCCATAGCTGGTCCAGGGGCGTCAACGTAAGCCAGCTGTCCTGACTCCCTCAGACACACAGCAGCCCTCAAGTGGCCTTGCTGCAGGCACTGAGGCCACATTGAGGAAGAGCAGTAGGCATGGGAGGGGGGTGAAGCAGAGGGGTGGGAAATGCCTGTGTAAGACCCACTGAGCAAATGTACATATGTTATGAAGTCTCATCTTAAGAAGAGAAGACCAGAAGAAATAGGAGCAGGAGTAGGCCATTTGGCCCCTGCACCTCCTCCGCCATTCAATAAGATCATGGCTGATCTGATCACGGACTCAGCTCCACTTCCCCGTCCGTTCCCCATAACCCTTTATTCGCTTGTTGCTCAAAAATCTGTCTATCTCCTCCTTAAATATATTCAATGACCCAGCCTCCACAGTTCTCTGGATCAGACAATTCCATAGGTTTACAACCCTCAGAAGAAATGTCTCCTCATCTCAGTTTTAAATGGGCAGACCCTTATTCTGAGACTATGTCCCCTAGTTTTAGTTTCCTCTATGAGCGGAAATATCCTCTCTGCATCCACCTTGTCGAGCTCCCTCATTATCTTAAGTTTCGATAAGATCACCTCTCATTCTTCTGAACTCCAATGAAAATAGGCCCAACCTACTCAATCTATTTTCATAAGTCAACTCCCTCATCTCCGGAATCAACCTAGTGTACCTTCTCTGAACAGCATCTAATACAAGTATATCCTTCCTCAAACAAGGAGATCAAAACTGTATGCAGTACTCCGGGTGTTGGTTCACCAATACCCTGCAGCAGGACTTCTCTGCTTTTATACTCTATCCCCCTTGCAATAAAGGCCAACATTCCATTTGTCTTCCTGGTTACTTGCTGTACCTGCATACTAACCTTTTGTGTTTCATGTACAAGGATCCCCAGGTCTCTCTGTACTGCAACACTTCTCCATTTAAATTATAATTTGCTTTTCTATTATTTCTGCCAATGTGGATAACCTCACATTTTGCCACATTATACTCCATCTGCCAAATTTTTTGCCCACTCACTTAGCCTGTCTATATCCCTTTGCAGATTTTTGTGTGTCCTCCTCACAATTTGTTTTCCCACCCATCTTTGTATCATCAGCAAACTTGGCTACATTACACTTGGTCCCTTCATCCACGTCATTAATATAGATTGTAAATAGTTGAGGCCCCAGCACCGATCCCTGCGGCACCCCACTAGTCACTGTTTGCCAACCGGAAAATGACCCATTTATCCCGACTCTCTGTTTTCTGTTAGTTAGCCATTCCTCTATCCATGCTAAAATATCACCCCCAACCCTGTGAGCTTTTATCTTGTGCAGTAACATTTTATATGGCACCTTATCGAATGCCTTCTGGAAATCCAAATACGCCACATCCACTGGTTCCCCCTTATCCACCCTGCTCGTTACATCCTCAAAGAATTCCAGCTAATTTTTCAAACATGATTTATCTTTCATAAAACTATGCTGACTCTGCTTGATTGAATCATGCTTTTCCAAATGTCCGGCTACTGCTTCCTTAATAATGGACTCCAGCATTTTCCCAATGACAGATGTTAGGCTAACTGGTCTATAGTTTCCTGCTTTTTGTCTGCCTCCTTTTTTAAATAGGGGCATTACATTTGCGGTTTTCCAATCTGCTGGGACCGCCTCAGAATCCAAGGAATTTTGGTAGATTACAACCAATGCATCCACTATCTCAGCAGCCACTTATCTTAAGACCCTAGGATGTAAGGCATCAGGTCCAGAGGACTTGTCCACCTTTAGTCCCATTATTTTACCGAGTACTATTTCATTCGTGATAGTGATTGTATTAAGTTCCACCCTACTTATAGTCCCTTGATTATTGACTATTGGGATGTTTTTAATGTCTTCTACTGAAGACCGATACAAAATATCATCTTTTGTGCTGTTTGAAGGGGCGGGTGCTGCATTTTGTTTTATTGGTGGATATGTCTTATGTTCTCAGGCTTTCTGTCATTCTTTGCAACATTATAAGCCTTTTCATTTAATCTAATACTATCCTTAACTTCTTTAGTGAGCCACGGATGGATTACTTTTCCTGTGGAGTTTACATTTCTCAATGGATTGTATATTCGTTGAAAATGCTGGAATAATTCTTCAAAAGTTTGCCACTGCTTACCTACGGTCATACCTTTTAATCTAATTTCTCAATCTACATTAGCAAATTCGCCATTCATACCTATGCAATTGGCTTTGTTTAATTTTAAAACTCTAGTTTCGGGCTCAAGAATATCATTTTCAAACTCAATGTGAAATTCTATCTTATTGTCAAAAGGCTTGCTAAAGTCCATTTCTACTATATCGTACGCACTACCCTCATCAACCCTCTTTGTTACATCCTCAAAAAATTCAATCAGGTTAATCAAACACGATCTTCACTTCACAAATCCTTGCTGACTGTCCCTAATTAATCCTTGCCTTTCCAAATGCAGATTTATCCAGTCTTTCAGGATTTTTTCCAATAATTTTCCCACCACTGAGGTTAGGCTGACAAGGGGACTACATTAGCAGTCTTCTAATCCTCCGGCACCATGCCCAAATCCAAAGAGGATTGGAAAATGATGGTCAAGTCCTCTGCTATTTCCTCTTTTACTTTGCTCAACAGTCTGGGATGCTTTTCATCTAGGCCTGGGGACTTATCTACTTTCAAAGCTGTTAAACCCCTTAATATTTCCTTTCTCACTATGTTTCTTTCATCCAGAATATCACACTCCTCCTCGATAGCAGTATCTGCATTGCCCCTTTCCTTTGTGAAAACAGATGCAAAGTATTCGTTAAGAACCCTTCCAACATCTTCCACCTCCATACAAATATTACCCTCATGGTCTCTAATAGGCCCTACCCTTTCTTTAGTTACCCTCTTACTCTTAATATATTTATAGAACATCTTTGGGTTTTCCTTAATTTTACAGGCCAACAATTTCTCGTGCACTCTCTTAGCATTTCTAATCTCCTTTTTAATTTTGCCTCTTAACTTTCAATATTCCTCTAAAGATTCTAAAGTATTTAGCCATTGGTATATGACATAAGCGTCCCTTTTTTTCTTAATCCTCCCCGGTATGTCCCGAGAATCCAGGGGGCTCTAGAATTATTTTTACCAGCCTTTTTCTTTAAGGGCACATGTTTGGCCTGAGCTTTCCGGATCTCCTCCTTGAATGCCTCCCACTGTTCCAACACTGATTTACCCACAAGGAGCTGTTTCCAGTCCACTATGGCCAAATCACTCCTTAACTTTGCAAAATTAGCTTTTCCCCAATTCGGAACTTTTATTCCAGATCTATTCTTGTCCTTATCCATAACCAACTTGAATCTGACTGAATTATGGTCACTGGCACCCAAATGCTCTCCGACTAATACCCCTTCATTCCCCAAAACTAAATCCAAGACCACCCCCTCTCGTGTTGGTCTTGCTACATACTGACTAAAAAAGTTCTCTTGAATGCATTTCAAGAATTCCGCTCCCTCTATACCCTTCACACTAAATTTGTCCCAATCAATATTTGGATAGTTAAAATCTCCGACTATTACCACCCTATGGTTTTTGGACTTCACAGCAATTTGCCAACATATTTGCTCCTCTAACTCCCTCCAACTGTTTGGGGGTCTATAATATATGCCCAGCAGTGTGATTGCCCCTTTTTTATTTTTCAATTTGACCCATATGGCCTCATTTGATGATCCCTCTAACATATCATCACTCCTCACTGCTGTAAAAGTTGCTTTAATCTGTACTGCAACCCCTCCCCCGTTTTTACCCCCCTCTCTATATTGTCTAAAAATCCTGTAGGCAGGAATATTGATCTGCCAAACCTGCTCCTCTTTCAGCCATGTTTCTGTAATGGCTATCATGTCATACTCCTAAGTGTCAACATGTGATCTTAGCTCATCCACCTTATTCACTATTGTTATATATGTGGACTTGTATTTACTCTGTACAACCACCAGGGCTCATCCCCTGGAGTCCCAAGGGATCCCATAATCCCTTGGGAGCACAGGTATTTAAGGAGGCTTCACAGGTTGGAGAGGCACTCTGGAGACCTGCATTAAAAGACTAAGATCACACTTTAATTTGAACTCACAGTGTTCAGTCTGACTCTTTCTCTATACACAACAACTGGCGATGAGATACAGATAGCGAACCCAAAGATGCAGAGAACAGTGGGCATCCTGGAGAAATTTTCAGAGGGAGATGATTGGGAAACTTTTGTGGAGCGACTCGACCAATACTTCATGGCCAACGAGCTAGATGGGGAAGAGAGCGCTGCCAAATGAAGGGCGATCTTCCTCACCGTCTGTGGGGCACCAACGTACCGCCTCATGAAGAATCTGCTCACTCCAGCGAAACACACGGAGAAATCGTAAGGCAATTTGTGCACACTGGTCCGAAGGCATTTGAACCCGAAGGAAAGCGCTCTGATGGTGAGGTACCGGTTCTACACCAACAAAAGGTCTGAAGGCCAGGAAGTGGCGAGCTATGTTGCTGAGCTAAAACACCTTGCAGGACATTGCGAATTTGAAGGACATTTGGAGCACATGCTCAGAGACCTTTCCGTACGTGGCATTTGCCACAAAACCATACTTCGCAAACTTTTGACTGTAGAGACCCCAACCTTGAGTAAGGCCATAGCGATAGCCCAGGCATTCATTGCCACCAGTGACAATATGAAGCAAATCTCTCAGCACACAAGTGCTGCTACAAGTACTGTGAACAAAGTGATGTTGTTTTCGAATCGTAACATGCAGGGCAGGTCACACATACTTACAGCTGCACGTCCGCAGATGAATCAGAGTCCACCATCAAGGGTGATGAATGCAAGGCCATTAACATCTTGTTGGCGCTCCGGGGGTGATCATTGTTTCCATTCATGCCGATTCAAAGAGTACGTTTGCAAGGGCTGTGGAAGAATGGGACACCTTCAATGAGTGTGCAGGCGAGTTGCAAAGCCTGTTAAGCCGCCATGTTGCAGAGGAGGACAGATCCACGGAGGATCACGACGAACCAGAGCCTCGGATCGAGGAGGAAGAGGTACATGGGGTGCACACATTCACCACAAATTGTACCCAGATAATGCTGAATGTTGAACTAAATGGACTCCCGGTGTCAAGGGAGCTGGACACGTGCGCAAGCCAGTCCATCATGGGCAAAAAGACTTTCGAAAGGTTGTGGTGCAACAAGGCCTCAAGGCCAGTCTTAACTCCAGTTCGCACGAAACAAAGAACTTACACAAAAGAACTGATTCCTGTAATCGGCAGTGCTACCGTAAAGGTTTCCTACGATGGAGCGGTGCACAAGCTACCACTCTGGGTGGTACCGGACGATGGTCCCACTCTGCTTGGCAGGAGCTAGCTGGGAAAGCTACACTGGAACTGGGATGACGTCCAAGCGCTATCGCCCGCTGATGACACTTCGTGTGCCCAGGTCTTAAACAAATTTCCTTCGCTGTTCGAACCAGGCATTGGGAAATTCCAAGGAGCAAAAGTGCAGATCCACCTAATTCCGGGGGCACGACCCATTCATCACAAGGCGAGAGCAGTACCGTACATGATAAGAGAAAGAGTAGAGATTGAGCTAGACCGGCTGAAAAGAGAGGGCATCATTTTACTGATCGAGTTCAGCGAGTGGGCCAGTCCTATTGTCCCAGTCCTCAAGGGAGACGGCACCATCAGAATCTGCCGTGAATACAAAGTAACTATCAATCATTTCTCCCTGCAGGACCAATACCCACTACCAAAGGCCAATGACCTCTTTGCAACCCTGGTGGGAGGAAAGACGTTCACGAAGCTGGATCTGACTTCAGCCTACATGACGCAGGAACTGGAAGAGTCATCGAAGGCCCTCACCTGTATCGACACGCACAAAGGTCTTTTTGTTTATAACAGATGCCCGTTTGGAATCCAATCAGCGGAGGCGATATTCCAGAGAAACATGGAAAGTTTACTGAAGTCGGTTGCGCACACCGTGGTCTTCCAGGACGACATCTTGGTCACAGGTGGGAACACAGTCGAGCATCTGTAGAACCTGGAGGAGGTTCTTCATTGACTCAACTGCTTGGAGCTCAGGTTAAAACGCTCGAAGTACGTTTTCCTGGCCTCTGAAGTTTAGTTCTTGGGAAGAAGGATTGCGGCGGACGGCATCAGGCCCACCAATGCGAAGACGGAGGCAATCGACAATGCACCGAGGCCACAGAACGTGACAGAGCTACGGTCGTATCTGGGACTCTTAAACTACTTTGGTAACTTCCTACCGGGTCTCAGCACACCGCTAGAACCATTACATGTCTTACTACAAAAAGGGGATGAATGGGTTTGGGACAAAAGCCAAGAAAATGCCTTTGTAAAAGTGAGAAAATTGTTATGCTCAAACAAATTGCTTGTGTTGTATGATCCATGTAAGCATTTGTTAGTAGCATGTGATGCGTCATCATATGTCGTCAGGTGTGTATTGCAACAAGCTAATGATTTTGGGAAACTGCAACCGGTTGCTTATGCATCCAGAGTCTGTCTAAGGCTGAGAGAGCCTACAGCATGATTGAAAAAGAGGCGTCAGCATGTGGCCACGGGGTAAAGAAAATGCGTCAATACTTGTTTGGGCTAAAATTCGAATTGGAAACTGACCATAAGCCAATTATATCCCTGTTTTCCGACGGCCCGCATCCAGAGATGGACGCTCACGTTGTCCGCATAAAACTACACCATCCGCCACAAGCCAGGCACAGAAAACTGCGCCGATACTCTCAGTAGGCTGCCATTGCCCACCACGGGAGTGGAAATGGCACAGCCTGCAGATCTAGCCATGGTTATGGAAGCATTTGAGAGTGAGCAATCACCCGTCACTGCCCGGCAGATCAAAATCTGGACAAGCCTGGACCTCTTATTAACGCTAGTCAAAGGCTGTGTGCTTCACGGGAGCTGGTCCAATGTCCCAGTGGAAATGCAGTAAGAGATAAAGCTGTACCAGCGGCGCAAAGATGAAATGTCTATACAGGCAGACTGCCTTCTGTGGGGCAATCGGGTAGTGGTCCCCAAGAAAGGTCGAGATACTTTCATCAGCGATCTGCACAGTACCCACCCAGGCATCGTAATGATGAAAGCGATAGCCAGATCCCACGTGTGGTGGCCCGGTATCAATGCGGACTTACAGTCCAGCGTACACAGATGTACACATGCTCGCAGTTAAGCAATGCACCTAGGGAGGCGCCATTAAGTTTTTGGTCTTGACCCTCCAAACCATGGTCCAGGGTCCGTTTTTGGGTAAAATGTTCCTTGTGGTTGTAGATGCATACTCCAAATGGATTGAATGTGAGATAATGTTGACAAGCACATCCGCTGCCACCACTGAAAGCCTGTGAGCTATGTTTGCCATGCACGTCCTAACTGATGTCCTTGTGAGCGACAAACGGCCATGTTTTACCAGTGCCGAGTTCAAAGAGTTCATAACTTGTAATGGGATCAAGCATGTCAGATCTGCCCCGTTCAAAGCAGCATCCAACGGTCAGGCAGAGAGAATGGTGCAAACTATCAAGCAGGGCTTGAAGAGGGTAACTGAAGGCTCACTGAAGACTCGCCGATCCCGAGTTCTGCTTAGCTGCCGCATGAGACCCCACACGCTCACTGGGATTCCACCTGCTGAACTGCTCATGAAAAGGGCACTTAAGACAAGGATCTTGTTAGTTCACCCTAATCCACATGAACAGGTAGAGAGCAGGCGGCTTCAACAAAGTACATATCATGATAACGCAAATATGTCACGCGAAATTGCAATCAATGATCCTGCACTTGTATTGAATTATGGACAAGGTCCCAAGTGGCTTCCCCGCACTATTGTGGCCAAAGAGGTGGCAGGGTGTTTCGGGTCAAACTTTCAAATGGACTCATTCACCGGAAACACTTGGACCAAATCAAACTCAGATTTATGGACTATCCTGAGCAACCTACTTTGGACCCTATGTTCTTTGACCCCCAACATACACACCATTGGCAACCGACACCGCGGTTGGCCACGAAGCAGAACCCATCACCCGCAGCAGCCCAGCAGGACTCACCACACCAGGCAGCCCAGCGAGGCCAGCTGCACAGCAAGCCCAGCGAGGGCCCAACAAACGATTCACCAAAACCAGCATTTGCACTGAGACGATCAACCAGGGAAAGAAAGGCCCCAGATCGACTCACCTTGTAAATAGTTACACTGTTGATTTTGGGGTGGATTGTTGTTATGTATGTAAACTTGTATATAACTTGTAGAGCAACCAGAGGGCTCATCACCTGGAGTCCCAAGGGATTCCCCAATCCCTTGAGAGCGCAGGTACTTAAGGAGCCTCACAGGCTGGAGAGGCACTCTGGAGACCTGCAATAAAAGACTACGATCACACTTTACTTTGAGCTCACAGTATCCAGTCAGCCTCTTTATTTATATACAACAGATAGTAAGGGTCTATTTCCATTGGTGGAGGGGTCTATTACAAGGGGGCATAGTTTTAAGGTAGTTGGTAGAAGATTTTGAGGGGATTTGAGGGGGGGGGGCGGCTTCTTTACGCAGAGGGTTGTAGGGATCTGGAATTTGCTGCCTGGAAGAGTGGTGGACGCAGAAACCCTCACCAATTTTAAGAGATGGTTGGATGGGCAGTAACCTGCAGTATTATGGACCTAGAGCTGGTAATTGGGATTAGACTGGATGACCTTTAGTTGGACGGTGCAGATATAATGGTAAGTACTGCAGGGAATAGAATACAGCCAGGGTGATCTCCTGGACTCGTTTCAATCGCCCAGATGGGTTGAAGAGGAATTTTCCCAGATTTTTTCTCCCTAAATTGGCCTGGGTTTTTATCTGTTTTTTGCCTCTCCCAGGAGATCACATGGCTCTGATTGGGGTGGAGTGTAGAATGTTTCAGTATAAGGAGTGTCGCAGTTGTGTGAGGCAGACTGGTTGGGCTGAGTGCTCTTTGTCTTTCCGTCATTGTTAATAGGCTTATATGTAACCTTTAGGGCTGCTGACCAAGGGCTGTGCGGCTCTTTACTGGCCGGCACGAACACGATGGGCCGAAATGGCCTCCTTCTGCGCTGTAAATTTCTATGTTTCTATTATGGTTGTTCTTCCCTCGTCCTCCAGACTACCTTTGCCAATTCTATTTTCCAAATCTATATGAAGATTGAAGTCCCCCTTCCCCCCTGATTATTGCATTACCTTTGTTACAAGCTCCTATTATTTTTTGATTCATACTCTGTCCAATGGTATAAACTACTCCAACAGGATTATATTGCTTTAACTCGTTGAAATTCGATGCCATTCTTAAGTGTAAGGATTAGGCTTTGCTAGTCCAGCTTGTTAACTTTGTGATTGCTGTATGTTCTTTGAAATCTATTAAAAAATATCTGCTCACTACACACCATGTTGATTTGGTCTCCTTCAGAATCTCTTACAATTGGCGAGTGGAGGTAGTAGGAGATTATGTAGTGGGTTAAGGATTTTAAAAGATGCACAGTTTTTATATTCGTTCCAGGATGTGGGCGGCACTGGAAGGACAGCATTTATTGCCCATCCCTAATTGCCCTTGAGAAGGTGGTGGTGAGCAGCCTTCTTGAACCGCTGTCGTCCGTGTGTTGAAGGTACTCCCACAGTGCTGATAGGGAGGGTGTTCCAGGATTTTGGCCCAACAACAATGAAGGAACGGCGATATTTCTCCAAGTCAGGATGGTGTATAACTTGGAGGGGAATTTGCAGGTACAGGGATCCCAGCATGATCTGTCAGTACCACGGATCGGCCAGGGATAGGAGAACTGTGTGATACAACCACAGCAGTGAGGGTTCCAATATTCCGATTAAGTTGACCATGGAGGCGACAGAAGCTTTCAAAAAGGGGAGAGAAATTCAGCTGCTTTGTGCCTCCCGTTAGTGCCTGTGGGGGGGCAATAACGGGGGACTAAGGAGTTACTGACCAGGCACGGCGAATTCACTGACGACCGCGAACTTCCTTGCTGGTTTTGCGCTGGTGCTAACACTTACCGCCTTGGTCTCTTGCGCCCCGCAGATCGTGACATTATCAGGTGTACAGCGTCCCGTTACCGCCACGGATGTGATATTCACTACCGCCACCTGCTGCACCGCTGGGCATCAACAAAGGCAGCAATAGTAGGTGTTGCCACGTCAGCTGGCTGCTTGGGGAGCGGTAATTAAAGGTAGTGATGGTCAGGTAGGGAAAACTTTATTTTTTGCCCCAGTCTGGTGTCTGCTGAATGTTTCTGACGGCTCATTGCTGCACGATGCCTCAGCCCTCCACTCTCAGAGACTGATTTGGGCTGTAATGGAAGTCGTGCAGGTCCTCTGGCCCCACTGAAGTAAAAAGAAGAATGTTGTAAATCATCCTTGGCCTTTCCCTTTAAGTGAGGGAAGGAGCCTCTGGTACCGGCAGCCCGGCACTGAACATTCTTCAGAGCTATGCTGCTACTGCCCCTCTCACACACTTTAGTGCCCTAAGAGAAGTGGAAGCGTTGGATTTAATGCTCAACTTCCTGGGATGAAAAAAGGATTATCGCCTGGTACGTTTCTCACTTTTCAAAAGTTATCACCCTAAATGGGACGCAATGGAATTTCTAGCTCAAGGTATCAGGATAGCAGGAAAAGAGGAAATCCAGAAATATCTGTCTGTGATTAAGGGAATTGAGGAGCTCTTGACTGAGAGGAGTGGTTTAAAACAGTGAGAGAACATGTGGATGGTCTGATAGTGAATAAAGAGTTCTCTGTAGAGAAAGGGTGGAACCTGTTGTGCTATGCTGCTTCATTAGATATATTCAAAGGGGAGTTAGATGTGGCCCTTACAGCTAAAGGGATCAAGGGGTATGGAGAGAAAGCAGGAATGGGATACTAAAGATGCATGATCAGCCATGATCATATTGAATGGCGGTGCAAGCTCGAAGGGCCGAATGGCCTACTCCTGCACCTATCTTCTATGTTTCTATGTTTCTGTGTGGAGAGAACTGCAAATGATGTGGCCAAGGAATGCTAACATATAGAAAATTCTCATTGGAGGATGATATAGTCTGGAACCGGGTAAAATCCTGTTGGAATGAGGTGGGTCACAGGCAGTCAATGGCTGCTACTGCCTCTGAAGATTTAAAAAAAGAGATTGTGCAGGAGAACCCAAAGTTTATATCAGCAGAGTTAATATCATCCCTTTCACAACATACAAATGTTTAAAAGTGTTTGATAAAACAAACCCTGGGTTGGACACTTGAGCAAAAACAAAAGGGTTAGGAAAAAGAGAAGGAAGTTAAAGCCTACAGCAAAAATTAACATTTCTGTGAGAAAGAAATATGGTACGTATTTTCAGCATTGTTTGCTTTTACTTAAAAAGGAAGAGGCTGCTGGATTTTGTTTTCAGTCTCTGAAAGTTTGCTACTAAAGCCCGCTAGTGATGCAGGATGTTCTCCTTTTTGCACATTTAATATGTTTTTTTTAATTAAAAAGCAAATAAATTAGCAATAAAGCAAAAGTTCAATTGAGTTGATCAGAATCCTTAAATTGAAGATCATGGCTATGTATTGTACAGCATACTTCTAAAATTGATCATGAAAGTTAATGATGATAAACTGTTAAACACGGACAAACGAGCTGAATTCCATATGTGAGGTGAGAGTGACTGCCTTTGACATCAAGGCAGCATTTGATCTATCCAACATTCACGTTCCAGTAACAGCACCAATTCCAAAATATTATAGAGTTTCTAAGTTTTTATTTATCATGAATTCATGAATAGTAATACGATCAGTTCCACTTTGCCATTGAATGCTAAAGGCACTATGGATCCTTTATTCATCCACTGTGACAGGAACAATCCTAGATCACCACACAGTATCATAGACACTAGTCATTCTATATTCATACACAATAACAGAGAGCCAAAGGCAGCAGTGTAGTTGCAGAATATTATTAGGTACTATACATAGGAGCATAGCAACAGGAGTAGGCCATTTAGCCCCTTATAGAAACATAGAAAATAGGTGCAGGAGCAGGCCATTCAGCCCTTCTAGCCTGCACCGCCATTCAATTAGTTCATGGCTGAACATGAAACTTCAGTACCCCCTTCCTGCTTTCTCGCCATAACCCTTGATCCCCCGAGTAGTAAGGACTTCATCTAACTCCCTTTTGAATATATTTAGTGAATTGGCCTCAACTACTTTCTGTAGTAGAGAATTCCACAGGTTCACCACTCTCTGGGTGAAGAAGTTTCTCCTCATCTCGGTCCTAAATGGCTTACCCCTTATCCTCAGACTGTGACCCCTGGTTCTGGACTTCCCCAACATTGGGAACATTCTTCCTGCATCTAACCTGTCTAAACCCGTCAGAATTTTAAACGTTTCCATGAGGTCCCCTCTCATTCTTCTGAACTCCAGTGAATACAAGCCCAGTTGATCCAGTCTTTCTTGATAGGTCAGTCCCGCCATCCCGGGAATCAGTCTGGTGAATCTTCGCTGCACTCCCTCAATAGCAAGAATGTCCTTCCTCAAGTTAGGAGACCAAAACTGTACACAATACTCCAGATGTGGCCTCACCAAGGCCCTGTACAACTGTAGCAACACCTCCCTGCCCCTGTATTCAAATCCCCTCGCTATGAAGGCCAACATGCCATTTGCTTTCTTAACCGCCTGCTGTACCTGCATGCTAACCTTCAATGACTGATGTACCATGACACCCAGGTCTCGTTGCACCTTCCCTTTTCCTAATCTGTCACCATTCAGATAATAGTCTGTCTCTCTGTTTTTACCACCAAAGTGGATAACCTCACATTTATCCACATTATACTTCATCTGCCATGCATTTGCCCACTCACCTAACCTATCCAAGTCACTCTGCAGCCTAATAGCATCCTCCTCGCAGCTCACACTGCCACCCTTGAGCCTGTTCTGCCATTCAATGAGATCATGGCTGATCTGTGACGGAACTCAATATACCTGCCTTTGTCTATTATCCTTCAAAACTTTAATTTGACAAAAATATATCAATCTCAGATTTAAAATTAACAACTGACCCAGCATTAACTGCTCTTTGTGGAAGAGAGTTCCAAACATCTATCACTCGTTGCATGTAAAAGTGTTTCCTAACTTCACTCCTGAAAGATCTGGCTCTAATTTTTAGGCTATGCCCCCGAGTCCTAGACTCTCCAACCAGCGGAATTAGTTTCTCTCTATCTACCTATCAATTCCCCTTAATATCTTGAAAACTTCAATCAAATCACCACTTAACCTTCTAAATTCCGGGGAATACAACCCTAGTTTGTGTAAACTCCCCTCATAATTTAACTCTTGGAGTTCAGGTATCATTCTGGTAAATCTAGGCTGCACTCCCTCCAAGGCCAATATATCCTTCCTGAGGTGTGGTGCCAAGAACTGAACACAGTACACCAGGGCTTTGTATAGCTGCAACATAACTTCTACCCTCTTATATTCTAATCCTCTAGATATAAAGCCCAGAATTTCTTTAGCCTTTTTGTTTATTTTCAGTACCTGCCCATCCCAATTTAATGATCTATGTATATGGACCCTTAAGACTCTATTTCTAGCTTTCCACCAGTTAGAAAGAACTCTGATTTATGCTTTTTAAGTTCAAAGTGGATGACCTCACAATTGCCTACATTGAAATCCATTTGCCACAGTTTTGCCCATTCATTTAATCAATTAATATCTCTTTGTAATTTTATGCTTCCATCCACACTGCTTACAATGTGGCCTCTCTTTGTCATCGGCAAAATTGGATATGTGGCTTTCTATCCCGTTATCTAAGTCGATAATAAATATGGTGAATACTTGAGACCCCAACACAGATACCTGTGTGATACCACGAGTCATATCCTGCCAGTTACAGTACCTGCCCATTATCTCTACTCTCTGGCTCCTGTCACTCAGTCAATTTCCTATCCAGGTCAATAATTTGCATTCAATTCTATGAGCTTCAACTTTAGATAACAGTCTATTATGCGGGATTTTAATGAGTGTCTTCTGGAAGTCCATATAAACAATATCCATAGATATTCCACTGTCACCTCAAAAGAAATTCAATCAGATATGACCTACCCTTTACAAATCCATGCTGGCACTCTCTGATCAACTGAAAATCTTCAAGGTGTTCAGTTATTCTCTCCTTAATTATAGACGTGAGTAATTTCCTCCAACAACAGATGTTAGGATAAATGGTCCATAATTCCCTGGTTTCCCTCTCTCACCTTTCTTAACTAGTAGAGTGACATGTGCAACTTTTCAATCGAAAAGAACAGTTGCTGAATTGAGAGAACTTTGGAAGATTATAGTTGGAGCATCTGTAATTTCTCACCTACTTCCTTTAATCCTGGGATGGAAACCATCTGGTCCTGGAGATTTATCACTCTTTAATGCCATTATTTTCTTCATTACTGTTACTTTGCTTATGTCATTTTTGGTGAGTCCACGTCCCTGATTCAATATTAGTTTCCTTGGGATATCCGGCAAGCTATTCTCTTCCTCTACTGTAAATAATAATGCAAAATAATTATTCAACATGTCCACCATTTCCTTAACTTCATTTACAATATCACCGTTACCAGTTTTCAAAGGGCCAATCATCATTATAGGTGGTCCCTTCTGTCGAGGATGACTTGCTTCCACGCCAAAAAGGGATGGGTTCACAGTGTTTCAATAAAGGACCTAATATTCCAGGTCACGAACTATAGAATCATAGAATCATAGAAGTTTACAGCACAGAAGGAGGCCATTTTGGACCATCATCTCCACACCGGCCAACAAGAGGCTTTCCAGCCAAATCCCACTTTCTAGCTCTAAGTCTGTAACCCTGCAGGTTATGGCACTTCAAGTGCATACCCAAGTACTTTTTAAATGTGCTGAGGGTTTCTGTCTTTACAATGCTTTCAGGCAATGAGTTCCAGATCCCCACAACTCACTGTGTGAAGAAATTTCCGCTCAAATCCCCTCTAAATCTCTGACCAATTACTTTAAATTTATGCCCTCTGCTTGTTGACCACTCTGCTAAGGGAAATAGGCCCTTTCAATCCACTATATCTAGGCCCCTCATAATTTTATACACCTCAATGAAGTCTCACCTCAGCCTCCTCTTTTCCAAGGAAAACAAACCCAGCCTATCCAATCTGTCCTCATAGCTAAGCTTCTCCACTCCCGGCAACATCCTCGTAAATCTCCTCTGTACCCTCTCCAGTGTAATCACATCCTTTCTGTAATGCGGTGACCAGAACTGCATGCAGTACTGCAGCTGTGGCAGGAGAGCTCTGACACGTGTTATGCTCCTCCTGTACTATGTGGGAAGTCAGGGACGCTTCCAGTGTCCCTGATGACTACATATGCGGAAAGTGTACCCGGCTGCAGCTCCTGACAGACCGCACTGTGGCACTGGAGCTGCGGGTGGATTCACTCTGGAGCATCCACGATGCTGAGAATGATGTGAATAGTTCATTTAATGAGTTAGTCTTACCGCAGGTAAAGGTTACACAGCCAGATGGGGGATGGGTGTCCAACAGGAAAAGCAGTGGAAGGAAAGTAGTGCAGGGATCTCCTACGGTCATCCCTCTGCAAAACAGATACACCGCTTTGGGTACTGTTGAGGGGGATGACTCATCAGGGGAGGGCAACAGCAGCCAAGTCCATGGTACCGTGGGTGGCTCTGCTGCACAGGAGGGGAGGAAAAAGAGTGGGAGAGCTATAGTGATAGGGGATTCAATTGTAAGGGGAATAGATAGATGTTTCTGCAACCGCAACCGAGACTCCAGGATGGTATGTTGCCTCCCTGGTGCAAGGGTCAAGGACGTCTCGGAGCGGATTCAGGACATTTTGAAGGGGGAGGGTAAACAGCCAGTTGTCATGGTGCATATAGGTACCAATGATATTGGTAAAAAACGGGATGAGGTCCTACAAGACAAATTTAGGGAGCTAGGAGCTAAATTAAAAAGTAGGATCCCAAAAGTAGTAATCTCAGGATTGCTACCAGTGCCATGTGCTAGTCAGAGTAGGAATCGCAGGATAGCTCATATGAATACGTGGCATGATACGTGCAGAAGGGAGGGAACATTGGAACCGGTTCTGGGGGAGGTGGGACCGGTACAAACCGGACGGTCTGCACCTGGGCAGGACTGGAACCAATGTCCTAGGGGAAGCGTTGGCTAGTGCTGTTGGGGAGCGGTTAAACTAATATGGCAGTGGGATGGGAAATTATGCAGGGAGACAGAGGGAAGTAGAATGGGGGCAGAAGCAAAAGATAGAAAGAAGAAAAGTAAAAGTGGAGGGCAAGAAACCCAAGGCAAAAAGCAAAAAGGGCCACATTACAGCAAAATCCTAAAGGGGCAAAGGGTGTTCAAAAAACAATCCTGAGGACTCTGTGCCTTAATGCAAGGAGTATTCGGAATAAGGTGGACGAATTAACTGCGCAGATAGCAATTAACGGATATGATGTAATTGGCATCACGGAGACATGGCTCCAGGGTGACCAAGGCTGGGAATGCAACATCCAGGGGTATTCAACATTTAAGAAGGATAGACAGAAAGGAAAAGGAGGCAGGGTGGCGTTGCTGGTTAAAGAGGACATTAATGCAATAGTAAGGAAGGATATTAGCTTGGATGATGTGGAATCTGTATGGCTGGAGCTATGGAATAACAAAAGGCAGAAAACGCTAGGTGATGTTGGGTACACACCACCAAACAGTAGTAATGAGGATGGGGACAGCATCAAATAAGAAATTAGGGATGCGTGCAATAAAGGTACAGCAGTTATCATGGGTGACTTTAATCTACATATTGACTGGGCGAACCAAATGCGGTGGAGGAGGATTTCATGGAGTGTATTAGGGATGGTTTTCAAGACCAATATGTCAAGGAACCAACTAGAGTGCTGGCCATCCTCTACTGGGTGATGTGTAATGAGAAAGGACTAATTAACAATCTTGTTGTGCGAGGCCCCTTGGGGAAGAGTGACCATACTATGGTAGAATTCTTCATTAAGATGGAGAGTGACACAGTTAATTCAGAGACAAGGGTCCTGAACTTGGGGAAAGGTAACTTCGATGGAATGAGACGTGAATTGGCTAGAATAGACTGGCGAGTGATACTTAAAGGGTTGACGGTGAATAGGCAATGGCAAACATTTAAAGATCACATGGATGAACTTCAACAATTGTACATCCTGTCTGGATAAAATGGGGAAGGTGGCTCAACATGGCTAACAAGGGAAATGAAGGATAGTGTTAAATCCAAGGAAGAGGCATATAAATTGGCCAAAAAAAGCAGCAAACCCGAGGACCAGCAGAATTTTGTAATACAACAAAGGCTTTAATTAGGAGGGGGAAAATAGAGTATGAGAGGAACCTTGTTGGGAACATAAAAACTGACTGCAAAAGCTTCTATAGCTATGTGAAGAGAAAAAGATTAGTGAAAACAAATAGGTCCCTTGCAGTCAGATTCAGGTGAATTTATAATGGGGAACAAAGAAATGGTGGAGCAGTTAAACAAATACTTTGGTTCTGTTTTCACAAAGGAAGTCACAAATAACCTTCTGGAAATACTAGGGGACCGAGGGTCTTGTGAGAAGAAGGAACTGAAGGATATCCTTATAAAGTGGGAAATTATGTTAGGGAAATTGATGGGATTGAAGGCCGATAAATTCCCGGGGCTTGATCGTCTGCATCCCAGAGTACTTGAGGAAGTGGCCCTAGAAATAGTGGATGCATTGCTGATCATTTTCCAATAATCTATCGACTCTGGATCAGTTCCTATGGACTGGAGGGTAGCTAATGTAACACCACTTTTTAAAAAAGGAGGGAGAGAGAAAATGGGTAATTATGGACCAGTTAGCCTGACATCAGTAGTGGGGAAAATGTTGGAATCAATCATTAAGGATGAAATAGCAGCACATTTGGAAAGCAGTGACAGGATCGGTCCAAGTCAGCATGGATTTATGAAAGAGAAATCATGCTTGACAAATCGTCTGGAATCTTTTGAGGATGTAACGAGTAGAGTGGACAAGGGAGAACCAGTGGATGCGGTGTATTTGGACTTTCAAAAGGCTTTTGACAGGTCCCACAAAAGTGTTTGGTGTGCAAAATCAAAGCACATGGTATTGGGGGTAATGTACTGACGTGGATAGAGAACTGGTTGGCAGACGGGAAGCAGAGAGTCGGAATAAACGGGTCCTTTTCAGAATGGCAGGCAGTGACTAGTGGAGTGCCGCACAGCTCAGTACTGGGACCCCAGCTCTTTACAATATACATTAATGACTTAGATGAAGGAATTGAGTGTAATATCTCCAAGTTTGCAGATGATACTAAACTGGGTGGCGGTGTGAGCTGTGAGGAGGACACTAAAAGGCTGCAGGGTGACTTGGACAGCTTAGCTGAGTGGGCAAATGCATGGCAGATGCAGTATAATGTGGATAAATGTGAGGTTATCCACTTTGGGGGCAAAAGCATGAAGGTAGAATATTATCTGAATGGCGGCAGATTAGAAAAGGGGGAGGTGCAATGAGACCTGGGTGTCATGGTTCATCAGTCATTGAAAGTTGGCATGCAGGTACAGCAGGCGGTGAAGAAGGCAAATGGTATGTTGGCCTTCATAGCAAGGGGATTTGAGTATAGGAGCACGGAAGTCTTACTGCAGTTGTACAGGGCCTTGGTGAGGCCTCACCTGGAATATTGTGTTCAGTTTTGGTCTCCTAATCTGAGGAAGGACGTTCTTGCTATTGAGGGAGTGCAGCGAAGGTTCACCAGACTGATTCCCGGGATGGTGGGACTGACATATGAGGAGAGACTGGATCAACTGTGCCTTTATACACTGGAGTTTAGAAGGATGAGAGGGAATCTCATAGAAACTAAAAGATTTTGACGGGACTGGACGGTTAGATGCGGGAAGAATGTTCCCGATGTTGGGGATGTCCAGAACCAGGGGACACGGTCTTGGGATAAGAGGTAGGCCATTTAGGACTGAGATGAGGAGAAACTTCTTCACTCAGAGAGTTGTTAACCTGTGGAATTCCCTATCGCAGAGAGTTGTTGATGCCAGTTCATTGGATATATTTAAGAGGGAGTTAGATATGGCCTTTACGGCTAAAGGGATCAAGGGGTATGGAGAGAAAGCAGGAAAGGGGTACTGAGGGAATGATCAGCCATGATCTTATAGAATGGTGGTGCAGGCTCGAAGGGCTGAACGGCCTACTCCTGCACCTATTTTCTATGTTTCTATGTTTCTAACCACTGTTTTATACAGTTCAAGCAAAATCCTATTATATCCTGTACCTCAGCTAATAAAGGCAAGCATTCCGTATGCCTTCTTAACCACCTTATCCACCTGACTTGCTACTTTCAGGGATCTGTGGACCAATGGTGGAGCTTTGGAGGTGTGGCCTATTCAGTTGGAGCTGTGCTGCTGTGAGAGAAGGAACTCCCTGCTGAAGCTCCTGTCTGGAAGGCCGAGAGTGAACCCTGAGACCAGCCCAGGAAGAGGAGGAGGGGGCTGGCTTACTACAATTCAACGTCCAGAGGGAGAGGAGGAGAGCAGAAAATTTATCAACTTATTACTACTACAGAGAGTTGGAGAGAGGGGGAAAAGAACAACAACCTGAGAAAACACCATCCCGTGTGGAAGGAGGGAGAGCCATTTCTACAATCTTCGACAGGTGGGTGTGTTTTGGTGCATTCCCCGAAAGACTTTGTTGTATCGGTGGGGGGAGGAAAGAAGATAACTCGAGGGCCGGAACATCGCGGGGGGTGTGTGTGTGTGGAAGTGTGTGAGGGGGTCTTGCTTACAGCTAGGCCCCACACACTACTGAAGCACCGCTCCCCCATTGCCTAGCCTGGGATAGCTGGAGCTACCTGGCTGAAGAATCATTAATTACCCTATTAAACATCGTTGGGAGTGTGTGCCTGGGTGGCTCCAGCTGCCCCAGGTGAAGACATCTTCTCCCCCCACCCGAAGACCATCTACAAAGACTGTGTTTTTTGCCATCTGGGGAGTGCACCCCAAGAAACACCCACCCATCGCTGTGAGGGGAGACCTGCCCACGCAGCTTCCCTCTTTCCCACCCACCCCTCTCTTTCTCTCTCTCTCTCTGTCTCTCCCCTCTCTCTCTGAGAGCCCTTTCCTCCTAATTTGGAAATAAGACAATTAAGACAACTGAGCAGAGGGAGCAAGGCCCTTCCCCAATTGTTAACTAGGGGAGAGGTGTGCCTCTTTTAGAGCTCCCTCTGTTCAAACACCAAAGAGGCCATTTAAGACCATTAAGGCCTGTGACTTTGGGGTGGGTGTGGCCCTTAAAGGGACCCCGTGATGGCGACCCCAACCACGCCGGTGGCAGGGCCAGCAAGTACATATGCGCAGGCGGCGTCCACATCCACGGCGCCTCCTGCGCCTCCTGCTGCCCTGCCACCGTTCAGACTAATAACAAAGAAACATGGGGTCAAGAGCTACACTCACCCCACAATGAGCATTGAGGAGTGCGTGCGGGCGATGGCTGGGGTAGTCGGCCCCTCGGCCATTGTCGCAGCCTCCAAGATGTCTGGGAAGGCTGTATTCTTCCTGGGGTCGGTGCAGGCGGTGTCCCTGGCCCTTGAAAAGGGGCTCACGGTGGGCGGGACCTTCCTGCCGGTGGACCCTCTTGAGGCCACCGCACAGAGGGTCATCCTTTCAAACGTTCCGCCCTTTGTTCCCACTGAGCTCCTTCTCCCTCACCTACACCAACTTGGTGAGGTAAGGTCAGGGATCAGCTCCATACCGCTCGGCCTCAGGGAGAACAGCCTGCGCCATGTGTTCTCCTTCGCCACCAGCTCTTTGTCCGGCTGGCGCGGGAGGAGACGACAGAGGGCAATTTTAATGTGGTGCACGAGGGGACTGCCTACTGCGTCTTCTGTAGGGAGGTGGGGCATGTTCGCAAGAACTGCCCCGCCTCCAAGGCCGCCAAACCACCGAGGGCGGCCAAGGCTGGCGCCGCCGCCACCCCTCCCCCTAGTAGCATCCGCGTGCCGGGAGCCGTAGGTGCGCGGGCATCGTCGGGGGCCTTTGTTTTCACGGCCTCCGGCGGGGGGGAGGGAGAGCGTCCGATCGGAAGGAAGGCACGGAAGAAGGCAAAACATCTCGAGGCGGGTCCCCTCAGTGCGCCAGACAATTTGTTTACCGCGCTCAGCCCAACCCCGTCACCGGCGAGCGCAGGGTGCCCTGAGCCCGTGCCCGAGCCCTTGACCAATACCGCAGAGGGGTTCGGGCGCGGGCAAGATAAGAAAAAGGGGGGAGTGGAGCGGGAGGCCTCGGCAGACATGGAGGTCTCCCTGCCTCCGCGCCCCCCCAGGAACAAAAGGAGGCGCCGCTCCAATGAGGCGGAGGGGGAACAACATCCCTCCGCGGAGGAGTCGGTGCCCGCCGCGTCCCCCGCGTCCCCCACCAGCGCCCCCAAACTGCGCCGTAGGCAGGAAGAATCTGTCCCCGGGGAGGGTGAGGCAGTCGAGGCTGCCCAGCCTCTGCCTCCCGGGGATGGCGTGGAAGATCTGCCTGTCGTGGGGGGCGCAGGGCCAGCGGAGGAATGCGTTGGCGCCGGGTCAAGCGTCCCGGTGACTGAGGCGGGCGGGGCCGAAAAGGCCGAACCTGAGCCCGCCCAGCTATTAACCAACTTCCCCCGGGTGTCGCTCGGCCCGGAAGAAACAGAAAATATAAACAATTTTAACGATTCTGTACACGCTGGGCCGGGGGGTGGCGGCGGGGAGGTGGAAGAACAACAACCCTCGCCCCTTACTTTGGAGCTAGGGTACTTGGAGGACCTGGAACATTACTTTGGCCAGGTCTCTCCGTGTTCCCCTGTTCCTGGGTCGGAGGAGGAACCCCTTCCGCTGTCGCTTCCTGACCCAGCACCACTTTTAAAAGAGCCCAGTGGGGACTCCTCTGCCGACAATCCTGGGGGTGGGATCGGGGCAGAGCCAGGGTCGGATGGAGCGGTCGGGCCGTTTGCCGTACCTCGTGCGGTCGACGGGCCGGCTGCTGGTGGCAACCTCCCGGAGGGGGACGGGGACTCGGTGGGGGACAAGGGAGAAGACCTCGAGTCCATCGCCAGTGAGGCGGTGGATCTCCTCGTGTTCGCCGCTGAGTCCCCCTCATTCCTGCAAAGGAACTCCGGGAATTTTTGATCCAGAGCCAGGGTCGCCGCAACCGAGCCCATCTGGCCCTGGAAAGATGGTCCGAGCCGGGGCTGCTCGTTGCGTCTATTCGCGCCGTCGCTAAAACCATGGCCGCGGGCGGGCCCTTATCAAAGGCTCAAGGCCTTGAGCTGCGCCGGCTCAAAAGGTTCCTCGCTGGGCTGCTGAAGGAGTGGAGGTCAACAAACGGCTCCACTCCCTCCCCACAATAGGTTAGGTAGAGGTTGCACTATGCTTTTGTCATGAAGATAACCATAGCCAGCCTCAACATCAACGGCGGCAGAGAGGCACACCGTAGATTTAACAATTTTTCGCTCCTGCGGGAGAGGAAATATGCGGTGTACTTCCTGCAAGAAACCCACACCGTTTCGGGAGACGAAGCCACGTGGCTCCTGGAATGGCAAGGAGAGGTCCGCATGAGGCACCTCACTACCACTTCTTGTGGGGTGGCCATCTTGTTGGCCCAGCATTTTCAGCCGGAGATCTTGGGGGTCGAGGAGCCCGTGCCAGGCCGCTTGCTGCACGTCACGGTTCGCCTGGGGGACGTGCCGCTCCATCTCGTGAACGTGTACGCCCCTCAGCCCGGACCGCAGCAGACGTACTTCTTCGAAGAGGTGTCCGCTCTTCTTGGCTCCGTCGACGTCGGCGACTGCATTGTCCTCGGGGGGGAATTTCACTGCACCCTCGAGGCGAGGGACCGCTCTGGTGCCCCGCAGAGCATGACGGCAATGGAGAAGTTGAGGGACCTGGTCGGGTCCTTCGACTTGGTGGACGTCTGGTGAAATCTCCATCCCGACTCCAGCGCCTTTACTTGGGTGAGGCCTGGAGTAGGATGGTCCAGAGCCGACCGCCTTTACGTGTCTCGGGCGTACGTTCCTGCGTCCCGGCAGCCTCCATGTGACCGGTGCCGTGTTCGGACCACCACCTGGTGTGGGCGGAGCTCGCTTACGCCGATGACGTGCTCCTCGCTGACCTGCGGAGGATGCTTGAGTGCCAGGAGATTTACTCGGCCGCATCCTCCGCCAGGATCAACTGGGAGAAATGTTCCGGACTCCTGGTGGGTCAGTGGCGGGTGGACTCTCTGCCGGAGGAGCTCAGGACTTTTGCCTGGAGCACGACCCATCTCCTCTATCTGGGAGTCTACCTTAGCCCCGACGAGGAAGCCTGGCCGGCGAACTGGCAAGAGCTGGAGGCCAAGGTCGCCGCTCGCCTGGGGCGCTGGACAGGACTGCTCCGAGTGCTGTCCTACAGGGGTCGAGCGCTAGTCATAAACCAGCTGGTGGCCGCCATGTTGTGGTACCGGCTGGTCACTTTGACCCCTCCCCCTGCGTTTGTCACCAAGATACAGAAGAAGCTGGTGGACCTCTTCTGGAACAACAGGAAGCACTGGGTCTCTGCCGCGGTCTTGAGTCTCCCGCTTGGGGAGGGCGGTCAGTCGTTGGTGTGCGTCAGCACTCAGCTCGTGACTTTCCGTCTTCAGACCCTGCAGAGATACCTTTACATCGAGCCCCCTCCTAGGTGGTGTGCTCTGGCGACGTACTTCTTCCGCCAGCAGCACGGCCTCAACTAAGACACGTAGCTCCTGTTTGTGAGCTTGGGGGACGTCAGGACCGCCTTCCAGGAGCTGCCTATCTTTTACAAGGAACTCACCAGGGTCTGGAACAAAGTCTCCACCAAGCGCAGCTCTCCACCGGCTGGAGTGGCGGCCGTCCTGCAGGAGCAGCTGCTCGGGAATCCGTACCTCCACGACCGAGGTTTTCGGTGGCGGTCGGACGAGAGGGCTGTGGCTGGTGAGTTGACCAGAGTCAGGGACCTGCTCGATGGTGGAGGAGCGGGCTGGATGGTTCCAGCCCCGCTGGCGCGGCGCCTAAATTCTGCCAACGTCCGCCGCGCACCCGATGCCATCGAGTCGCTAAAAACAGCTCTGGGCCCTGACTCCGTTAGGTGCATCGAGGAGGCTCAACCACGTGGGGAGATCCCGTCCGAACTGACCCCCGTCCGGACGTAATTCCTCATCGGCGCCAAACCCCGGAACCTCCCTCGGGAGCCGGCGCCTCACAACTTGAGCCACCTCGGGGAAATCCCCTCCGTGCCTTTCAGTTCCGCGCGGAGGGGTTTCCTGTACGGGCTGCTCCTGCACACTCTCAACTTTGCCATCCTCGCCTGCCGTCCGGACACGCCATGGCGTACCATCTTACCGTCCAGAGGAGGTGGGGGTCCCCGATGGAGGGCACTATACGCGGGAGTCCTCCCAGTATTTATTGGGGACTTGGCCTGGAGGATGGTGCACGGAGCAGTGCCGTGCAATAAATTTTTAAGCCGGTTCACGGGCTCCCAGGCTGCCTGCAATTTCTGCGGTCTGGAAGAGTCCGTGTTCCATGTTTTTACCGAATGCACGAGGTTGCAGCCCCTGTTTTATTATTTAAAGGGGCTGCTCCTGAAATTCTGGCTGCACTTCAGTCCCACACTCCTGATCTTTGGGCACCCTGTGCGGAGGGGAGCGGGTAGGTCCGAAGGCCTCCTCGTAGGACTGCTCCTGGGCACGGCCAAGGGTGCCATCAGCCGGTCCAGGCAGCGGGCGGTCGAGGGGGTCGTTCAACCTGACTGCCTGCCTCTTTTCCACGCGTACATCCGCGCCAGGGTGTCCTTGGAGATGGAGCACGCAGTGTCCACCGGTACGCTCGCGGCCTTCCGCGAGAGGTGGGCATCGGAGGGACTGGAGTGCATCATCACGCCCGGCAACCAAATTTTAATTTGATTTTATGTTTTAAAGTTTAATTTGTTTTAATTGCCGGTGTTTTTAGTGTCCCCCTCCCCTTTTGTAGGGGGCACTTGGAGAAAAAAAATATATATATGATTTTAGTGCCCAAAAAAAAACTTTAAAAAAAAACACTAAAAAAAAAACAAAAAAAGGGCCTTGTAAATGTTTGGTGCGTCTCCCAGATCGGGGGGCCACGATTTAATGTTTTTCATTTCCTCCCAAAAGAGTTCTGTGGACCAATGGTGGAGCTTTGGAGGCGTGGCCTATTCAGTTGGAGCTGTGCTGTGGTGAGAGAAGGAGCTTGCTGCTGAAGCTCCTGTCTGGAAAGCCTGGAGTGAGCCCTGTGAAACAGCCCAGGAAGAGGAGGAGGGAGCTTTCTACATTCCAATCCATCCAGAGGGAGAGGAGGAGAGCAGAAAACTCAACAACTTTAATACTGCTACAAAGAGTTGGAGAGAGGGGAAAAATAAACAACTATCCAGTGTGGAAGGAGGGAGAAACTTCATCAACTAAAGTTGAGTGTGTTTTGGTGCATTCCCTGAAAGACTTTGTTGTATCGGGGGGGGAGGAAAGAAGACTTGCTAGAGGGTCGGAACATCGCTGCGGGTGTGTGTGTGTGTGGAAGTGTGTGTGGGGGTCTTGCTTACAGCTAGGCCCCACACACCACTGAAGCACCCCTCCCCCATTGCCTAGCCTGGGATAGCTGGAGCTACCTGGCTGAAGTATTACTAACCACCCTATTTAACATCGTTGGGAGTGTGTGCCTATGTGGCTCCAGCTGCCCCAGGTGAAGACATCTTCTCCCCCCACCCGAAGACCATCTACAATGACTGTGTCTTGTTTTGCCATCATCTGGGGAGTGCACCCCAAGAAAAACACCCACCCATCGCTGTGAGGGGAGACCTGCCCTTACAGCTTTCCTCTTTCCCACACCCCACTCTCTCTCTCCGTCTCTCTGTCTCTCCCTTCTCTTTCTGAGAGCCACTTTCTCCTAATTTGGAAATCAATTACAAGACAACTGAGCAGAGGGAGCAAGGCCCCTCCCCATTCGTTAACTAGGGGAGAGGTGTGCCCCATTAAGAGCTCCCTCTGCTCAAAACACCAACTAGGCCAATTAAAGACCATTCAGGCCTGTGACTTTGGGGTGGGGAACCCTTAAAGGGACCCCGTGATAGCGACCACATACATGTCGGTGGCAGGGCCAGCTAAGATGTACGTGCAGGCGGCGTCCACATCCACGGCGCCTCCTGCGCCTCCTGCTGCCCTACCACCATTCAGACTTATAACAAAAAAACACGGGGTCAAGAGCTACACTCACCCCGCAATGAGCATTGAGGAGTGCGTGCGGGCGATGGCTGGGGTAGTCGGCCCCTCGGCCATTGTCGCGGCCTCCAAGATGTCTGGGAAGGCCGTGTTCTTCCTGGGGTCGGAGCGGGCGGTGTCCCTGGCCCTCGAAAAGGGGCTCACGGTGGGCGGGACGTTCCTGCCGGTGGACCCTCTCGAGGCCACCGCGCAGAGGGTCATCATTTCTAACGTCCCGCCCTTTGTTCCCGCTGGGCTCCTCCTCCCTCACCTACACCAACTGGGGGAGGTAAGGTCAGGGATCAACCCCATACCGCTCGGCCTCAGGGAGAGCAGCCTGCGCCACGTGTTCTCCTTCCGCCGCCAGCTCTTTGTCCGGCTGGCGCGGGAGGAGACGACGGAGGGATCGTTTAATGTGGTGCACGAGGGGACTGCCTACCGCGTCTTCTGGACGTCGGACGGCGTGCGGTGCCATGTGTGTAGGGATGTGGGGCACGTTCGCAAGAACTGCCCCGCCTCCAAGGCCGCCAAACCACCGAGGGCGGCCAAGGCTGGCACCGCCGCCACCCCTCCCCCTAGTAGCGTCCGCGTGCCGGGAGCCGTAGGTGCGCGGGCATCGCCGGAGGCCTTTGTTTTCACGGCCTCCGGCGGGGGGGAGGGAGAGCGTCCGATCGGAAGGAAGGTGCGGAAGAAGGCGAAACATCTCGAGGCGGGTCCCCTCAGTGCGCCAGACAATTTGTTTACCGCGCTCAGCCCAACCCCGTCACCGGCGAGCGCGGGGTGCCCTGAGCCCGTGCCCGAGCCCTTGACCAATACCACAGAGGGGTTCGGGCGCAGGCAAGATAAGAAAAAGGGGGGAGTGGAGCGGGAGGCCTCGGCAGACATGGACGTCTCCCTGCCTCCGCGCCCCCCCAGGAACAAAAGGAGGCGCCGCTCCAATGAGGCGGAGGGGGAACAACATCCCTCCGCGGAGGAGTCGGTGCCCGCCGCGTGTCCCGCGTCTCCCACCAGCGCCCCCAAACTGCGCCGTAGGCAGGAGGAATCTGTCCCCGGAGAGGGTGAGACAGTCGAGGCTGCCCAGCCTCTGCCTCCCGGGGATGGCGTGGAAGATCTGCCTGTCGTGGGGGGCGCGGGGCCAGCGGAGGAATGCGTTGCCGCCGGGTTGAGCGTCCCGGGGACTGAGGCGGGCGGGGCCGAAAAGGCCGAACCTGAGCCCGCCCAGCTATTAACCAACTTCCCCCGGGAGTCGCTCGGCCCGGAAGAAACGGAAAATATGAACAATTTTAACGATTCTGTACACGCTGGGCCGGGGGGTGGTGGCGGGGAGGGGGAAGACCACCAATCCTCGCCCCTTACTTTGGAGCTGGGGTACTTGGAGGACCTGGAGAATTACTTTGGCCAGGTCTCTCCGTGTTCCCCGGTTTCTGGGGCGGAGGAGGAACCCCTTCCGCTGTCGCTTCCTGACCCAGCACCACTTTTAAAAGAGCCCAGTGGGGACTCCTCTGCCGACGATCCTGGGGGTGGGATCGGGGCAGAGCCACGGCCGGATGGAGTGGCCGGGCCGCTTGTCGTACCTCGTGCGGTCGACGGGCTGGCTGCTGGCGGTGACCACCCGGAGGGGGATGGGGACTCGGTGGGGGACGAGGGAGAAGATCTTGAGTCCATCGCCAGTGAGGCAATGGATCTCCTTGTGCCCGCCACTGAGTCCCCCCTCATTCCTGTAAAGGAACTCCGGGGCTTTTTGGCCCAGAGCCAGGGTCGCCGCAACCGAGCCCATCTGGCCCGGGAAAGATGGTCCGAACCGGGGCTGCTCATCGCGTCCGTCCGCGCCGCCACTAAAACCATGGCCGCGGGTGGGCCCTTATCAAAGGCGCAAGGCCTTGAGCTGCGCCGGCTCAAAAGGTTCCTCGATGGGCTGCTGAAGGAGTGGTTGCACTATGCTTTTGTCATGAAGATAACCATAGCCAGCCTCAACATCAACGGCGGCAGAGAGGCACGCCGTAGATTTAACAAATTTTCGCTCCTGCGGGAGGGGAAATATGCGGTGTGCTTCCTGCAAGAAACCCACACCGTTCCGGGAGACGAAGCCACGTGGCTCCTGGAATGGCAAGGAGAGGTCCGCATGAGCCACCTCACCGCCACTTCTTGTGGGGTGGCCATCTTGCTGGCCCCGCATTTTCAGCCGGAGATCTTGGGGGTCGAGGAGCCCGTGCCAGGCTGCTTGCTGCACGTCACGGTTCGCCTGGGGGACATGCCGCTCCATCTTGTGAACGTGTATGCCCCTCAGCCCGGCCCGCAGCAAGGGCGCTTCTTTGAAGAAGTGTCCGCTCTTCTTGGCTCTGTCGACGTCGGCGACTGCAGTGTCCTCGGGGGGGATTTTAACTGCACCCACGAGGCGAGCATGACGGCGATGGAGAAGTTGAGGGACCTGGTCGGGTCCTTCGACTTGGTGGACGTCTGGCGAAATCTCCACCCCGACTCCAGCGCCTTTACTTGGGTGAGGCCTGGAGTAGGATGGTCCAGAATCGACCGCCTTTACGTGTCTCGGGCGTACGTTTCCTGCGTCCCGGCGGCCTCCATGCGGCTGGTGCCGTGTTCGGACCACCACCTGGTGTGTGCGGAGCTCGCTTCGCTCCGCACGAGGACGGGATCCGCGTACTGGCATTTTAACAACCAGCTGCTGGAGGACGTGCGGTTCCAGGATTCGTTCCGTTGATTCTGGGCCGACTGGAGAAGGAAGCAGGGGGGCTTCCGCTCCTTGAGGCTATGGTGGGACGTGGGCAAGGCTCACGTCCGCATCTTCTGTCAAGAGTACGCGAGGGGGTCGACCAAGAGGCGGGCAGCCAGGGTCGGGCGCCTAGAAAAAGAGGTGCTCGACCTGGAGGCCCGTCTCGGTCAAGTCGTCGAGGACCCGGCCCTGCGGACGGTATACGAAGCGAAGAAGGCCGCGCTGAAGGACCTGCAGCTCGTCGGGTCCCGAGGCCCGTTCGTGAGGTCACGGATCCGGTTCCTGCGGGATCTGGACCGTGGCTCCTCCTTCTTCTACTCGCTGGAAAAAAGACAGAGTGTCCGTAAGCAGCTCTTGACGCTGCTGGCCGACGACGTCTCGGATCCAGAGGGCGTCAACAACAGGGCCCATGAATATTACGGGGCTCTGTTCTCTCCGGAGCCGTCCAGCGAGGAAGCGCGTAGAGTTTTGTGGGAGGACCTGCCGAAAATCTGGAAGCTCCGCTAAGCCTGGCGGAGCTGACCGGCGCCCTCGACCGGCTCTCGAGGGGAAAAGCCCCAGGGCTGGATGGGCTGACCGTGGAGTTCCACAGGGCGGTCTGGGACGTCCTGGGGGGCGACTATGCGCGGGTCCTGGGGGAAAGTCTGGCGACCGGGGAGATGCCCCTCTCTTGGCGCAGGGCAGTCATCGTCCTGCTGCCGAAGAAGGGCGATCTCCGCCTCCTTAAAAACTGCCGCCCGGTCTCCCTCCTCAGCATGGACTACAAAATCTTTGCCAGGGCGATGTCTGCTCGCCTTGGCGCCGTGCTGGACCACATGATCCACCCCGACCAGTCCTACACGGTCCCGGGCCGGACAATCCATAACATCCATCTGGTCCGGGACCTCATCCATCATTCCCAGGAGGCTGGTCTGTCGGTCGCCTTCCTATCTCTCGACCAAGAGAAGGCGTTCGACAGGGTGGATCACGACTACCTGTTCGGGACTCTGCGCACTTTCGGGTTCAGGACGCATTTCGTCGCCCGGATCCGACTTTTGTACGCCGCCGCGGAGTGTCTGATTAAGGTTAACGGGTCCTTGACGGCGCCCCTTCGCTTTGGGAGAGGGGTGCGCCAGGGATGCCCCATGTCCGGCCAGTTATATGCCATCTGCGTGGAGCCTTTCTTGCGTCTCCTGTGGACGAGGTTGACGGGACTGGCTCTGCAAGGGCCGGGCGTGGAGGTCGTCCTCTCGGCTTACGCCGATGACGTGCTCCTCGCGGTAGAGGATCCCGCTGACCTGCGGAGGATGCGTCAGTGCCAGGAGATTTACTCGGCCGCATCCTCCCCCAGGATCAACTGGGAGAAATGTTCCGGACTCCTGGTGGGTCAGTGGCGGGTGGACTCCCTGCCGGAGGAGCTCAGGCCTTTTGCCTGGAGCACGACCCATCTCCTCTATCTGGGAGTCTGCCTTAGCCCCGACGAGGAAGCCTGGCCGGCGAACTGGCAAGAGCTGGAGGCCAAGGTCGCCGCTCGCCTAAGGCGCTGGACAGGACTGCTCCGAGTGCTGTCCTACAGGAGTCGAGCGCTGGTCATAAACCAGCTGGTGGCCGCCATGTTGTGGTACCGGCTGGTCACTTTGACCCCTCCCCCTGCATTTGTCACCAAGATACAGAAGAAGCTGGTGGACTTCTTCTGGAACAACAGGAAGCACTGGGTCTCTGCCGCGGTCTTGAGTCTCCCGCTTGGGGAGGGCGGTCAATCATTGGTGTGCGTCAGCACCCAGCTCGCGACTTTCCGTCTTCAGACCCTGCACAGATACCTTTACGTTGAGCCCCCTCCCAGGTGGCGTGTTCTGGCGACGTATTTCTTCCGCCAGCAGCACGGCCTTAACTACGACATGCAGCTCCTGTTTGTGAGCATGGGGGGCGTCAAGACCGCCTTCCAGAAGCTGCCTGTCTTTTACAAGGAACTCACCAGGGTCTGGAACAAAGTCTCCATCAAGCGCAGCTCTCCACCGGCTGGAGTGGCGGCTGTCCTGCAGGAGCCGCTGCTCGGGAATCCGTACCTCCACGACCGAGGTTTTAGGTGGCAGTCGGACGAGAGGGCTGTGGCTGGTGAGGTGACTAGAGTCAGGGACCTGCTCGATGGCGGAGGAGCAGGCTGGATGGCACCAGACACGCTGGCGCGGCGCCTAAATTCGGCCGACGTCCGCCGTGCGGCCGATGCCATCGAGTCGCTAAAAACAGCTCTGGGCCCTGACTCCGTTAGGTGCATCGAGGAGGCTCAGGCACGTGGGGAGATCCCGTCCGAACTGACCCCCGTCTGGACGGAATTCCTCATCGGCGCCAAACCCCGAAACCTCCCTCGGGAGCCGGCGCCTCACAACTTGAGCCGCCTCGGGGAAATCCCCTCCGTGCCTTTCATTTCCGTGCGGAGGGGTTTCCTGTACGGGCTGCTCCTGCACACCCTCAATTTTGCCATCCTTGCCTGCCGTCCAGACACGCCATAGCGTACCATTTTGCCGTCCGGAGGAGGTGGGTCCCCGATGGAGGGCACTCTACGCGGGAGTCCTCCCAGTATTTATCGGGGACTTGGTCTGGAGGGTGGTGCACGGAGCAGTGCCGTGCAATAAATTTTTAAGCCGGTTCACGGGCTCCCAGGCCGCCTGCAATTTCTGCGGTCTGGAAGAGTCCGTGTTCCATGTTTTTATCGAATACACAAGGTTGCAGCCCCTGTTTTATTATTTAAAGGGGCTGCTCCTGAAATTCTGGCTGCACTTCAGTCCCACACTCCTGATCTTTGGGCACCCTGTGCGGAGGGGAGCGGGTAGGTCCGAGGGCCTCCTCGAAGGACTGCTCCTGGGCACGGCAGCGGGCGGTCGAGGGGGTCATTCAACCTGACTGCCTGCCTCTCTTCCGTGCGTACATCCGCGCCAGGGTGTCCTTGGAGATGGAGCACGCGGTGTCCACAGGTACGCTCGCAGCCTTCCGCGAGAGGTGGGCACCGGAGGGATTGGAGTGCATCATCACGCCCGGCAACCAAATTTTAATTTGATTTTATGTTTTAAAGTTTAATTTGTTTTAATTGCCAGTGTTTTTAGTGTCCCCCTTCCCTTTTATAGGGGGCACTTGGGGAAAAAAATATATGGATTTAGTGCCCAAAAAAACTTTTTTTTTAAAAACACACAAAAAAAGGGCCTTGTAAATGTTTGGTGTGCCCCCCAGATTGGGGGGCCACGATTTAAGAATTAATGTTTCAGTTTCCTCCCAAAAGAGTTCTGTGGACATGCACTCCAAGGTCCCTTTATTCCTCTACACTTCTTAATGTCCTACCATTTAATGTGTATTCCCTTTCCTTGTTAGCCCTCCCCAAATGCATTACCTCACACTTCTCTGGATTAAATTCCATTTGCCACTGTTTTGCCCACCTGACCAGTCGATTGATATCTTCCTGCAGTCCACTGCTTTCTTCTTCATTATCAACCACACAACCTATTTTTGTATCATCTGCAAACTTCTTAATCATCCCCCTATATTCAAGTCTAGATCATTGATGTATACCACAAAAAGCAAGGGACCTTGCACTGAGCCCTGCAGAACCCCTCTGGAAACATCCTTCCAGTCACAAAAACACCCATCAACCATTACCTTTTGCTTCCTGCCTCTGAGCCAATTTTGGATCCAACTTGCCACTTTGCCCTGGATCCCATGGGCTTTCACTTTCGTGATCAGTCTGCCATGTGGCATCTTATGGAAAGCTTTGCTAAAATCCATATACACTACATTGTATGCACTGCCCTCATTGATCCTCCTTGTTACCTCCTCGAAAAATTCAATCAAGTTAGTCAGACACGACCTTCCCTTAACAAATCCGTGCTGACTGTCCCTGATTAACCCATGTCTTTCTAAATGTAGATTTATCCTGTCCTTCAGGATTTTTTCCAATAATTTTCCCACAACTGAGTTTAGGCTGACTGGCCTGTAATTACTCAGTCTATCCCTTCCTCCCTTCTTAAACAAAGGTATTGCATTCGCAGTCCTCCAGTCCTCTGACACCACACCTGAAGCCAGAGAGGATTGGCAAATGATGGTCAAAGCCTCTGCTATTTCCTCTTTTGCTTCGCTTAACAGCCTGGGATACATTTCATTCGGGCCTGGGGACTTATCCACTTTCAAAGCTGCTAAACCCCTTAATACCTCCTCTCTCATTATATTTATTTCATCTAATATGCACTCCTCCTCGATAGCAGTGTCTGCGTCACCCCTCTCTTTTATGAAAACAGACGCAAAGTATTCATTAAGAACCACACCCACATCTTCCGCCTCCACACACAGATTACCCTCATGATCTCTAATAGGCCCTACCCTTTCTTTACTTATCGTCTTGTTCTTAATATATTTATGAAACATCAAGCTACATGTTGAAGGGTGGAAGATGCCTGTGCATGAATTTTTTTAACGTGTGGTGGAACACCAGCCATCACATGGGCTTGACAGAGCTAGGTCTTGGTCCAATGGCAAGGATTAACCAAGACGACTGGAGACCAGCTCTGCTGCATGGAACTAGCTCACCCAAATATTGCAGTGGAGGCTGGCCTGGGCTGCCCCTGGGTCCTCGCCTCTTCTGGGCCCCGTAACTGATGCTTCCCCTGGGCCCCGATCAAAGGGCCCACATTACTCCTGACCACCCTCTTTATTCGAATATAATAGTAAAAAAATGTTGTGTTGATTTTGAGATCCCGTGCAAATTTCTTTTCATATTTCTTTTTTTTTTTGAACACCCGACCTGGGAGGGAACACCACCACCGGCGGCCAAGGATAAAGAGGAGCCCAACCGCAGCACAGAGCGCCGACCCTCCAACCTGGGAGGGAACACCACCACCGACGGCTGAGGATAAAGAGGAGCAGCCCAACCCCAGCCGGGAGCAGTACAAGCAGCTCAGAGAGGGTGTCAAAAGCGAAGAAGGTGACTACATTCAACATCACTGGAGCCCAGCGAGTGGATTGGTGGGGTGTCGTGAAGCGAGGCCAAGTCCAGCAGAGGAGTCGGGACCCAGGAGGAGTCGAAGGTCGGAGGTTGGACGCAGGAGGAGATGGTCAGTGTCCAGGAGGAGATGGAGATTGGGGCTCAGCAGGAGTCGGAGGTCGGGGCCTAGGAGGAGTCGGAGGTCGGGGCCCATCAGGAGTCTGAGGTCGGGGCCCAGGAGGAGTCGAAGGTCGGGGCCCAGGAGGAGTCAGAGGTCGGGGCCCAGGAGGAGACGGAGGTCGGGGCCCAAGAGGAGACGGAGGACGGGGCCCAGGAGGAGACGGAGGTCGGGCCCAGAAGGAGTCGGAGGTCGGGGCCCAGGAGGAGTCGGAGGTCGGGGCCCAGGAGGAGTCGGAGGTCGGGGCCCAGGAGGAGTCGGAGGTCGGGGCCCAGGAGGAGTCGGAGGTCGGGGCCCAGGAGGAGTCGGAGGTCGGGGCCCAGGAGGAGTCGGAGGTCGGGGCCCAAGAGGAGTCGGAGGTCGGGGCCCAGAGTGGGAGGAGAGGAGGTCGGGACTCAGAGCGGAGGTTGGACGCCCAGGAGCGACGAAGTCGACGCCAAGGATTGGCCCAGGAAAGGAACAGCATGGGCCAACAGCGAGGTGCCACGAGGACTACACTGTGAATCTCAAGGAGGGAGTTCCTGTGGAAAGGAGGAAGGAGGACAGTAGGAGAATGCGTGTGTGTATGTCATACAGCAGAGCCTTGTCTCCAGTCATCTTGTATCCCCTTGCCATTGGAACAAAAAATTGCCCGGTCAAGCACGTGTGGTAGCTGGTGTGCAATGGCCACCCCACATTAAAAGAATTCATGTACAGGCATCTTCCACACTTTAAGATGAAGTTTGGGACCTGGAACATCAGGACACTCATGGACCAACCCCAACAGTGACAGACCAGAACACCGCACCATTATCATTGCTGAGGAACTCAGATGCTTCGACATAGATATCGCCGCACAAAGCGAAAACCAGCGGGCAGAAGAAGGCCAGCTCAAAAAACAAGGTGGTGGCTGCACCTTCTTCTGGAAAGGTAAACCAGAAGTAGAATGCTGCCTCCATAGGGTAGGCTTCGCCGTAAAAAATGAGCTAATGGGCCCTCACAGAGACCCCTTGCGGGATAAACGAACGTCTCATGACTCTTCGGCTTACCCTAGTCTGGAACCAGTGCGCTACGGTCATCAGCGTGTACGCCCCAACTCTGGAAGTTACAGACAAGATCAAAGAGGAATTCTACTCCAGCCTCAAACAATCCCTATCCCGAGTCCCAATGAGCGACAAGCTGATCCTCAATGGCGACTTCAATGCCAGAGTTGGAAAAGACACTGACCTCTGGGGAAGTGTGATCGGCAGAGAGTGGGTAGAGAAAGCCAACTCCAGTGGCACCCTCCTCCTGACGAAATGCTTAGAACATGGCCTGATCATAACTAATACCCTGTTCCGTCAGAAGGACAAAGTTAAAGCCTCATGGCAACAACCTCGCTCCAAGCACTGGTGTCTGCTAGACCAGGTCAGCGTCCGAGCGACGGACCGCAAAGACGTGCACATCACCCGCGCCATGACAGGAGCTTACAAGTGCTGGACAGACCATCGCCGAATCCGCTCTGTCATTTCCATCAACATTGCACCAAAACAGCGACAGCAACAGAAATGATGCTGCAGGAAAATCAATGCCGGAGCACTCAAAGATCCTGCTAAGAAAGCCCTATTCAGCAACGTCTCACTACCAACCTGACGACTCCCAGTGACCCAGAGACGCAGAGTGTCCATAGTGCTTGGTCTGCCCTCAAAGCTTCCATAATTAGCATCGGTGAAGAGACGCTCAGTCACTCAACCAGGAAACACTGAGACTGGTTCGACGAGAATGACCAGGAGATCCAGGAACTATTATGCCACAAGCGCAAGGCATTCTTGGACTGGAAACAACACAAATCGAGGGCAAGAAAGCATCTTTACAGACGACTGAAGGCCAAGGTTCAACAGAAAACCCGTGACCTAAAGAACAGATGATGAGTGGAGAAAGCACAAGAAATCCAGCAGCTAGTAAATACTTTGGTTTTGTCTTCACGAAGGAAGACACAAATAACCTTCCGGAAATACTAGAGGACCGAGGGTCTCGTGAGAAGGAGGAACTGAAGGAAATCCTTATTAGTCAGGAAATTGAGTTAGGGAAATTGATGGGATTGAAGGCCGATAAATCCCCAGGGCCTGATATTCTGCATCCCAGGGTACTTAAGGAAGTGGCCCTAGAAATAGTGGATGCATTGGTGATCATTTTCCAGCAGTCTATCGACTCTGGATCAGTACCTATGAATTGGAGGGTAGCTAATGTAACACCACTTTTTAAGAAAGGAGGGAGAGAGAAAACAGGGAATTATAGACCGGTGAGCCTGACATCAGTAGTAGGGAAAATGTTGGAATCAATTATTAAAGATGAAATAGCAGCGCATTTGGAAAGCAGTGACAGGATCGGTTCAAGTCAGCATGGATTTATGAAAGGGAAATCATGCTTGACAAATCTTCTAGAATTTTTTGAGGATGTAACTAGTTGAGTGGACAGGGGAGAACCAGTAGATGTGGTGTATTTGGACTTTCAAAAGGCTTTTGACAAGGACCCACACAAGAGATTGGTGTGTAAAATTAAAGCACATGGTATTGGGGGTAATGTATTGATGTGGATAGAGAACTGATTGGCAGACAGGAAGCAGAGAGTCGGGATAAACGGGTCCTTTTCTGAATGGCAAGCAGTGACTAGTGGGGTGCTGCAGGGCTCAGTGCTGGGACCCCAGCTATTTACAATGTACATTAATGATTTAGATGAAGGAATTGAGTGTAATATCTCCAAGTTTGCAGATGACACTAAGCTGGGTGGCGGTGTGAGCTGTGAGGAGGATGCTAAGAGGTTGCAGGGTGACTTGGACTGCTTAGCTGAGTGGGCAAATGCATGGCAGATGCAGTACAATGTGGATAAATGTGAGGTTATCCACTTTGGTGGCAAAAACATGAAGGCGGTATATTATCTGAATGGTGGCAGATTAGGAAAAGGGGAGGTGCAACAAGACCTGGGTGTCATGGTACATCAGTCATTGAAAGTTGGCATGCAGCCACAGCAGGCGTTGAAGAAGGTAAATGTTGGCCTTCACAGCGAGGGGATTTGCATATAGGAGCAGGGAGGTCTTACTGCAGTTGTAGAGGGCCTTGATGAGCCCTCACCTGGAATATTGTGTTCAATTTTGGTCTCCTAATCTGAGGAAGGACATTCTTGCTATTGAGGGAGTGCAGCGAACGTTCACCAGACTGATTCCCGGGATTCCGGGACTGACATATGAGGAGAGACTGGATTGCCTGGACCTGTATTCACTGGAGTTTAGAAGGATGAGAGGGGATCTCATAGAAACATATAAAATTCTGACAGGACTGGACAGGTTAGATGCAGGAAGAATGTTCCCGATGTTGGGGAAGTCCAGAACCAGGGGACACAGTCTAAGAATAAGGGGTAAGCCATTTAGGATCGAGATGAGGAGAAACTTCTTCACTCATAGAGTTGTTAACCTGTGGAATTCTCTACCGCAGAGAGTTGTTGATGCCAGTTCATTGGATATATTCAAGAGGGAGTTAGATATGGCTCTTACAGCTAAAGGGATCAAAGGGTATGGAGAGAAAGCAGGAAAGGGGTACTGAGGTGATGATCAGCCATGATCTTATTGATGGTGGTGCAGGCTCGGAGGGGTGAATGGCCTACTCCTGCACCTATTTTCTATGTTTCTATGGTTCTATTTTCCTCGCCGACAATCACGACGTGCGAGGATTCTTTAGCGCAGTCAAGACAACCTACGGCCCAAACACCCAAGGCCCTACCCCACTGCTGACCAAGAATGGAGGTGCTCATCAAGGACAGAGAGGCAGTCAGTGCCCGCTGGAAGGGGCATGTCGAGGATCTCCTTAACCGAGACTCTGTCTTCGACATGAGTGTCCTCGACTCTATCCGGTAGCATGCCACCTGTCACCATCTCAGCACAACCCCAGCCTGGCATGAGGTTGAAATGGCCATCTGACAATTGAAGAACAACAAGGCATCACGAGCAGATGGAATCCCCACCGAAGCACTAAAACACGGCAGAGAAGATCTATAGGCATGGATTCATGACCTCATCTCTCTTATCTGGAAGGAGGAGATCATGCCAGGAGATCTCAGAGACGCTGTAATCATGACCATCTTTAAGTAAGGTGTCAAGTCCTACTGCGGTAACTACAGAGGAGTCTCCCTGCTGTCGACCATCGGGAACGTCATCGTAAGAATCCTCCTCAATTGCCTTCTTCCTGTAGCTGAAGAGCTCCTCCCAGAGTTGCAATGCAGATTCTGCCCACTAAGTGGCACAATGAACATGATCTTCACTGCGCGGCAGATACAAGAGAAATGCAGGGAACAGCACCAACCCTTGTACATGGCCTTCTTTGAACTCACAAAAGCCTTCGACACTGTCAACAGTGAGGGTTAATGGAGCGTCCCCCTCAGGTTCGGCTGCCCTCAAAAGTTTGTCACCATCCTTCGCCTGCTCCATGATGACCAACGGATCCACCACAGGTCCATTCCACGTTCAGACCAGTGTCAAGCAAGGCTGTGTCAATGCACCACAGCTCTTCTCGATCTTCCCTGCTGCAACGCTCCATCTCATTGTCAGCAAGCTCCCTGCTGGAGTGGAGTGAAATTACAGGACAAATGGGAATCTGTTCAACCTCTGCCACCTCCAGACCAGATCCAAGGTCGTCCCATCCTCCGTCATCGAATTACAGTAGGTAGACGACGTTTGCATCTGCGCACATTTGGAGGCCAAACTCCAAGTTGAGGCATACGAGAGCTTGGGCCTTACACTAAACATTCGTAAGACAAAGGTCCACTACCAACCTGGCCCCGCCACACAGCACTGCCCATCGGTTATCAAGATCCACGACGAGACCTTGGACAACGTGGACCATTTTCCATACCTTGGGAGCCTACTTTCAACAAGGGCAGACATCGACGACGAGGTCCAATGCAATCTTCAGTGTGCCAGTGCAGCCTTCGGTCGCTTGAGGAAGAGAGTGTTTAAAGACCAGGACCTCAAACCCGACACCAAGCTCATGGCCTACAGAGCAGTGGTGATACCCGCCCTCTTATATGGCTCAGAGACATGGACTATGTACAGCAGGCACCTCAAAATACTGGAGAAGTACCACCAATACTGCATCCGCAAGATCCTGTAAATTCATTGGCAGGAAAGGCGCACCAACATCAGTGTTCTCGCACAGGCCAACATCCCCAGCATCGAAGCATCGACCGCGCTCGATCAGCTCCGATGGATGGACCAAATCGCCTGCATACCTGACACGAGACTCCCAAAACAAGCACTCTACTCGGAGCTCTGACAAGGCAAGCGAACCCCAGGTGGGCAGAGGAAACACTTCATCATCATCACAGGCAGTCCCTCGGAATCGAGGAGGACTTGCTTCCATTCCCAAAGTGAGTTCTTTGATGGCTGAACAGTCCGATACGAGAGCCACAGACCCTGTTACAGGTGGGACAGACATTCGTCGGGGGAAGGGGTCGGTAGGGCTGGTTTGCCGCGAGCTCCTTCCGCTGCCCGCGCCTGGCCTCTTCATGCTCCTCGCGTCGAGACTCAAAGAGCTCAACGGCCTCCCGGATGGACTTTCTCCACCTCTGGTGGTCTGCGGCCAGGGTTTCCCAGGTGTCAGTGGTAATGTTGCACTTTACCAGGGAGGCTTTGAGGGTGTCCTTATAATGTTTCCGCTGTCCTCCTTTGGCTCGTTTACCATGAAGGACCTCCGCATAAGCATTTGCTTAGGGAGTCTCGTATCTGGCATGCGGACTATGTGGCCTGCCCAGCAAAGCTGATCGAGTGTGGTCAGTGCTTCAATTCTGGGGGTGTTAGCCTGGTCGAGGACACCGATGTTGGTGCGCCTTCCTCCCAGGAAATTTGCAGGATCTTACGGCGACATCGTTGGTGATATATCTCCAGTGACTTGAGGTGCCTTCTGTACATCGTCCATGCCTCAGACCCATACAGGAGGGCGGGTATTACTACAGCCCTGTAGACCATGAGCTTGGTGGTTGATTTGAAGGGCCTGGCCTTCAAACGCTCTTTTCCTCAGATGGCCAAAGACTGCGCTGGCGCACTGGAGGCGATGCTGAATCTCCGCATCAACATCTGCCTTTATTGATAAGAGGCTCTCGAGATGTGGGAAATGGTCCACGTTGTCCAGGGCTGCCCCGTGGATCTTGATGATTGGAGGACAGTGCTGTGCAGCGATGACAGGCTGGTGAAGGACCTTTGTCTCACAGATGTTAAGTGTAAGGCCCATGCTTTCATATGCCTCAGTGAATACATTGACTATATCCTGGAGTTCAGCCTCTGAATGTGCACAGAGGCAGGCATCGTCCGCATACTGCAGCTCAACAACAGAGGTTGGAGTGATCTTGGACCTGGCCTGGAGGCGGCGTAGGTTAAATAGCTTCCCACTGGTTCTGTGGTTTAATTCCACTCCAGCGGGGAGCTTGTTGATTGTGAGGTGGAGCATGGCGGCGAGGAAGATTGAGAAGAGGGTTGGAGCAATGATGCAGCCCTGTTTGACCCCGGTCTGGACGTGGATTGGGTCTGTAATGGATCCGTTGGTAAGGATCACAGCCTGCATGTCATTGTGAAGCAGGCGAAGGATGTTGACAAACTTTTGGGGGCATCCGAAACGGAGGAGGACGCTCTATAGACCCTCATGGTTGACAGTGTCAAAGGCCTTTGTAAGATCGAAAAAGACCATGTATAAGGGCTGGCACTGCTCCCTGCATTTTTCCTGCAACTGGCATGCTGCAAAGATCATGTCCGTTGTGCCCCATAGGGGACGAAATCCACATTGTGATTCCGGGAGGAGCTCCTTGGCCACAGGGAGAAGACCATTGAGTAGAACTCTAGCGACAACTTTCCCAGTGGCTGAAAGCAGGGAGATTCCCCTCTAGCTGCTGCAGTTGGACTTGTCCCCCTTTTTAAAAATGGTCACAATCACTGCATCTCTGAGATCTCCCGGCATGCTCTCCTCCCTCCAAATGAGAGAGATGAGGTCATGTATCCGTTCCAACAGCGCCTCTCTGCCATAGTTTAGCGCCTCAGCAGGGATTCCATCCGCACTCATAGCCTTGTTATTCTTGAGCTGTTTTATGGCTTTGCCAACCTCGTTCAACGTTGGAGTTTCACTGAGTTGGTGGCGGGTCGCATGCTGCGGGATGGAATCGAGAACACTCGAGTCAAAAGCAGAGTCTCGATTGAGGAGATCATCAAAGTGCTCCTTCCATCGGGCCCTGACAGCCTCAGTGTCCTTGATGAGTGTTGCCCCGTTCTTGGCCAGGAGTGGGGTTGGGCCTTGGGAGTTTGGACCGTAGGTGGCCTTGACTGCAGTGAAGAATCGCCGCATATCGTGGTTGTCGGCCAGTTGTTGTATCTCCTATGCTTTCTCCATCCACCACCTGTTCTTTAGGTCCCGAGTTTTTTGTTGGACCAGAGCCTTGAGCCGTCTGTAATGTTGTTTTGCAGCTCCCGAGTTGGGCTGTTCCTTGAGGCTCAGAAATGCTTTGCGCTTGCGATTTATTAGTTCTTTGATCTCCTGTTCATTTTCATCAAACCAGTCCTGATGTTTTCTGGTTGAGTGACCAAGTGTCTCTTCACAGGCACTGGTTATAGAGGCCTGGACGGCAGACCAAATGCTATGGAGATTCAGCATCTCAGGATCATCAAGGCACACCAGATTGGTTGTGAGGCGCTGGCTGTATAGGGCTCTCTTAGCTGGGTCTCTAAGTGCCCCGGCATTAACTTTTTTGTGGAACTGCTTCTGCTGTCCCCTCTGCTTTGGGGCAATGTTAATGTTGATGATGGATCGAATTAGGCGGTGGTCCGTCCAGCAGTTGTCAGCTCTTGTCATAGCACGGGTGATGCGCACATCCTTATGATTACTGGCTCGGACAATGACATAGTCAAGCAGGCGCCAGTGTTTGGAGCGAGGGTGTTGCCACAATGCCTTGTATTTATCCCTCTGACGGAGCAGGGTGTTGGTAATGAGGAGTTCATGTTCTAGACATTTTGTCAGGAGTAGGGTACCGCTAGAATTGGCTTTCCCTACCCCCTCTCTGCCAATCACGCCTCCTCAGAGGGCTGTGTCTTTGCCAACCCTGGCATTAAAATCACCCAGGAGGATCAATTTGTTGCCCGTGGGGACACGGGACAAGGATGTCTCGAGGTTGGAATAAAAACCCTCTTTTGCCTCATCCGTTGCATCGAGTGTGGGGGCGTAGGCACTGATGACTGTGGCACATTGGTTCCAAGATAGGGTGATACAGAGAGTCATGAGGCGTTCGTTGACCCCCACAGGGGGAGTCTTTGAGGCAGTCGACCAGCTCATTCTTGACGGCAAAGCCGACTCCATGAAGGCGGCGTTCTGCCTCTGGTTTCCCTTTCCAGAAGAAGGTGTAACCTCCACTATGTTCCTTCAACTGGCCTTCCCCTGCCCGCCGGGTCTCGCTTAGGGCAGCGATGTCAATGTCAAAATATCTGAGTTCCCGGGCAACTATGGCGGTGCGGCATTCCAGCCTGTTGCTGTTGGGATTGTCCATGAGGGTCCTGACGTTCCAGGTCCCGAACTTCATACTGATGGAGTGGAAGATGCCTGTGCGTGAGTTCTTTTAATGTGGGGTGGCCGCTGCACACCGGCAACCACACAGGCTTAGCTGAGCAAGGTCTTGGTCCAGTGGCAAGGGGGTCCAAGACAACTGGAGACCAGGCACAGCTCGATAAGCCTAATTGCCTTCGTGAAGTGTTGGCCGCAAGCTCAGCGCCGGGCAGTGCCATTGATGGTGGATAGCCCGAGGCTCGGTTGGGAGGCAGGTGTCTTCCAAAGTTATTTTAAAAGATTAAAAGTTGATGAAGGTTCCCAATTTATTTCAAATGTTTCTAAGAGTTGCTAAAACGTTTTAAGAAGTTTCTAAGAGTTGTTAAAAATCTAAGATGTAAATCAATAATAGATTATAAAACTTTCCCCAATTTAAAAAGTTTCTCGAAATTGTTAAAAGTCAAAGATGTAGGTTAATAATAAATGTTTAAAAGTATTTCGGTTGAGAGTCTAAAATGTAAGTTTTAAAAGTTCTCCCAAATTGTTTAATAAGTTTAAAATTTGGCTAAAAGTTTAAAAGATTAATTAAAAGTTGGTTGGGAGTATGAGATGACGCCACGCCTCGGTCCCTTCAGCCGGTTCAGCGCCGGCCTCGGAGTCCCTTCGGCGGATTGAACGCCGGCCTTGGAGTCCCCTCTTCAAGGACACCCTCAAAGCCTCCTTGCGAAAGTGCAACATCCCCATCGACACATGGGAATCCCTGGCCCAAGACCGCCCAAAGTGGAGGAAAAGTACCGGGAAGGCGCTGAACACCTCGAGTCTCTTTGCCGAGAGCAAGCTGAAGCCAAGCGTCGACAGCGGAAGGAGCGTACGGCAACCCAGGCACCCCAACCTCCCGTTCCTCCAACCACCGTCTGCCTCACCTGTGACAGAGACTGTATCTCCCTACGAGGGGTGACCCAGATCTAGATCAAACTGTCCAGATGCTTCTCCCCCTCCCTTATGTGTCAGAGTGTCTTCAAATCGCACTCCATCTCAATGACTCTGAGCCAGAGAAATTAGTGGCAGAGACAGCTATTGCAGACATGTTTTCTCGGGACAGTCTCGCTGTCCACAAAGTCCCACATTCTGCAGTCCAGACTCATAACCTGCTCTCCCATATCTTACTCTACATTTATTTATTGGTAATTACATTTTAGTCAGTTTTAATTTTTTTTTAAGACACTAACCTGCATTACGCTGAACAAAATTTAAATACTTATTGCTTCCAGCTTACACATTTTTGTACATAGGTTTGTCGGGTATCAATTATCCTTTCATGGGCCTGCCATCAAAATTCAAGTAAATTAGGTATTTGTTGAACATTGGTATTACATTTGCAGTTTTCCAATCTGCTGGCACCTCCCAGAATCCAGGGAATTTTGGTAAATTACAACCAATGCATCCATAATCCCTGCTGCTACTTCTCTTAAGTAGGAAACCTTTGTCATTGTTGCCAAATTAAGTAAATTAAGTAATTTAAGGGTTAAGTCATGCCAGTTGAGCAAAGCGCCGTGCCATGATCCTCCTGTGCTATATGGGAAATCAGGGACACTTCCATTGTCCCTGACTACTATGTGTGCGGGAAGTGTGTCCAGCTGCAGCTCCTGACTGACCGCATTGCGGCACTGGAACTGCGGGTGGATTCACTCTGGAGCATCCGCAATGCTGAGGATGTCGTGAATAGCACGTTTAGTGGGTTGGTCACACCGCAGGCAAAGGGTACAAAGGCAGATAGGGAATGGGTGACCATCAGGAAGAGCAGTAGTAGGAAGGTAGTGCAGGAGTCCCCAGTGGTCATCTCCCTCCAAAACAGATATACCACTTTGGATACTGTTGGGGGAGATGGCTCATCAGGGGAATGCAGCAACAGCCAAGTTCTTGGCACCATGGTTGGCTCTGCTACACAGGAGGGCAGGAAAAAGAGTGGGAGAGCTATAGTGGTAGGGGACTCTATTGTAAGGGGAATGGATAGGCGTTTCTGTGGCCACAAATAAGACTCCAGGATGGTATGTTGCCTCCCTGGTGCAAGGGTCAAGAATGTCTTGGAGCGGCTGCAGGGCATTCTGGAGGGGAGGGTGAACAGCTAGTTGTCGTGGTGCATATAGGTACCAACGATATAGGTAAAAAGTGGGATGAGGTCCTACAAGCTGAATTTAGGTAGCTAGGAGTTAAATTAAAAAGTAGGACCTCAAAAGTTAACAATCTCAGGATTGCTACCAGTGCCACGTGCTATTCAGAGTAGAAATAGCAAGACAGCTAAGATGAATACGTGGCTTGAGGAATAGTGCAAGAGGGAGGGATTCAAATTCCTGGGACATTGGAACTGGTCCTGGGGGAGGTGGGACCAGTACAAATCGGACGGTCTGCAGCTGAGCAGGACTGGAACCGATGTCCTAGGGGGAGTGTTTGCGAGCGCTGTTGGGGAGGATTTAAACTAATAGGACAGGGGGTGGGAACCAATGCAGGGAATCAGAGGGAAGTAAAATGAGGTCAGAAGCAAAAGGTGGAAAGGAGAAAAGTAAAAGTGGAGGGCAGAAAAATAAAAGACAAAGATCAAAAAGGGCCACTTTACAGCATAATTCTAAAAGGACAAAAAGTGTTTAAAAAACAAGCCTGAAGGCTCTGTGTCTCAATGCGAGGAGCATTCATAATAAGGTGGATGAAGTAACTACGCAGAAAGCGGTAAATGGATATGATGTAATTGGGATTACAGAGACATGGCTCCAGGGTGATCAAGGCTGGGAACTCAACATCCAAGGGTATTCAATATTCAGGAAAGATAGACAGAAAGGAAAAGGAGGTGGGGTAGCATTGCTGGTTAAAGAGGAGATTAACACAATATTAAGGAAGGACATTAGCGTGGATGAGGTGGAATCTGTATGGGTAGAGCTGCAGAACACCAAAGGGCAGAAAATGCTAGTGGGAGTTGTGTACAGACCATCAAACAGTCATGGTGAGGTTGGGGATGGCATCAAACAGGAAATTAGGGATGCGTGCAATAAAGTTATAGCAGTTATCATGGGTGACTTTAATCTACATATAGATTGGGCTAACCAAGCTGGTAGCAATCCAGTGGAAGAGGATTTCCTGGAGTGTATAAGGGATGGTTTTCGAGACCAATATGTCGAGGAACCGACTAGAGAGCTGGCCATCCTAGACTGGCTGTTGTGTAATGAGAGAGGATTAATTAGCAATCTTGTTGTGCGAGGCCCCTTAGGGAGGAGTGACCATAATATGGTAGAATTCTTCATTAAGATAGAGAGTGACACAGTTAATACAGAGACTAGGGTCCTGAACTTAAAGAAAGGTAACTTTGACGGTATGAGACGTGAGTTGGCTAGGGTAGACTGGTGAATGATACTTAAAGGGTTAATGGTGGATAGGCAATGGCAGACCTTTAAAGATCACATGGATGAACTTCAACAATTGTACACCCCTATCTGAAGTGAAAATAAAACGGCGAGGGTGGTTCAACCGTGGGTTACAAGGGAAATTAGGGATAGTGTTAAATCCAAGGAAAAAGCATATAAATTGGCCAAAAAAAGCAGCAAATCTGAGGACTGGGAGAAATATAGAATTCAGCAGAGGAGGACAAAGGGTTTAATTAGGAGGGGGAACATAGAATATGAGAGTAAGCTTGCAGGGAACATAAAAACTGATTGCAAAAGCTTCTACAGCTACGTGAAGAGAAAAAGATTAGTGAAGACAAATGTAGGTCCCTTACAGTCAGAATCAGGTGAAGTCATAATGCGGAACAAAGAAATGGCAGACCAATTGAACAAATATTTTGAGTCTGTCTTCACTAAGAAATACACAAATAACCTTCCGGAAATACTAGGGGGACAAGGGTCTAGCGATAAGGAGGAACTAAAGGAAATCCTTATTAGTCAGCAAATTGAGTCAGGGAAATTGATGGGATTGAAGGCCGATAAATCCCCAGGGCTTGATAGTCTGCATCCCAGAGTACTTAAGGAAGTGGCCCTAGAAATAGTGGATGCATTGGTAGTCATTTTCCAACATTCTATCGACTCTGGATCAGTTCCTATGGACTGGAGGGTAGCTAGCGTAACCCCACTTTTTAAAAAAGGAGGGAGAGAAAACAGGGAATTATAGACTGATCAGCTGGACATCGGTGGTGTCGAAATTGTTGGAATTAATTATTAAAGATGTAATTGCTGCGCATTTGGAAAGCAGTGACAGGATCGGTCCAAGTGAGCATGGGTTTATGAAAGGGAAATGATGACTTTTTTGCGTATGTAACTAGTAGAGTGGACAAGGAGGAGCCAGTGGATATGGTGTATTTAGACTTTCAAAAGGCTTTTGACAAGGTCCCACATAAAAGATTAGTGTGCAAAATTAAAGCACATGGTATTGGGGGTAATGTACTGATGTGGATAGAGAATTGGTTGGCAGACAGGAAGCAGAGATTAGAAATAAATGGGTCCTTTTCAGAATGGCAGGCAGTGACGAGTGGGATACCGCAAGGTTCGGTGCTGGGACCCCAGCTATTTGCAATATACATCAATGATTTGGACGATGGAATTGAATGTAATAGCTCCAAGTTTGCAGATGACACTAAGCTGGGTGGCAGTGTGAGCTGTGAGGAGGATGCTAATAGGCTGCAGGGTGACTTGGACTGGTTAGGCGAGTGGGCAAATGCATGGCAGATGCAGTACAATGTGGATAAATGTGAGGTTATCCACTTTCGTGGTAAAAACACGAAGGCCGAATATTATCTGAATGGCGGCAGATTCGGAAAAGGGGAGGTGCAACGAGACCTGGGTGTCATGGTACATCAGTCATTGAAAGTTGGCATGCAGGTACAGCAGACGGTGAAGAAGGCAAATATTGGCCTTCATAGCGAGGGGATTTGAGTATAGGAGCAGGGAGATCTTACTGCAGTTGTACAGGGCCTTGGTGAGGCCTCACCTGGAATATAGTGTTCAATTTTGGTCTCCTAATCTGAGGAAGGACATTCTTGCTATTGAGGGAGTATAGCGAAGGTTCACCAGACTGATTTCCGGGATGACAGGATTGACATATGACTAGATCGACTAGGCTTGTATACAATGGAATTTAGAAGAATGAGAGGGGATCTCATAGAAGCATATAAAATTCTGATGGGATTGGACAGGTTAGATGCAGGAAGAATGTTTCCGATGTTGGGGAAGTCCAGAACCAGCGGTCACAGTCTAAAGATAAGGGGTAGGCCATTTAGGACCCGAGATGAGGAGAAACTTCTTCACTCAGAGAGTTGTGGTCATGCAGAATTCTCTACCACAGAAAGTTGTTGGGACCAGTTTGTTAGATATATTCAAAAGGGAGTTAGATGTGGTCCTCATGGCTAAAGGGATCAAGGGGTATGGAGAGAAAGCAGGAATGGGGTACTGAAATGCATGATCAGCCATGATCTTATTGAATGATGGTGCAGGCTCAAAGGGCCAAATGGCCTACTCCTGCACCTATTTTCTATGTTTCTATGTTTCTAAGACCCTAGGATGCAAGCCATCAGGTCCAGGGGAGTTATCCACCTTTAGTCCCATTATCTTACTGAGTACCACTCCTTAGTGATTGTGATTGTGTTAAGTTCCTCCCCACCTGTAGCCCCTTGACTATCCATTGTTGTGAAACGTTTAGTGTCCTCTACCATAAAGACTGATACAAAATATTTGTTCAGAGTTTCTGCCATCTCCATGTTCCCCATCACTAATTCCCCGGTCTCGTCTTCTCAGGAACCAAAGTTTACTTTAGCCACTCTTTTCCTTTTTATATAGCTGTAGAAACTCTTGCTATCTGTTTTTATATTATTTGCTTGCTTACTTTCATATACTTTCAATACTGAGATGGTGACACTGGAATTGGAGCTGGTGAATCCCTCGAGGATTCCAAGCCCTTTCCTGAGTGATTCAACCAATGTGACATTTCAAGGTGCACCGTTTGAGGCTACGGGTCCCCGTGTGTCACAGCACACTACATCTGGGAGACAGTAGGATGGGAGGGAGAGCTGAACCTGAAATAGAGGATGCAAGGAACATAGGAGAGTTCATGGGGATGAGCGGGAGAGCATCCAGCTAATGAGATCGCTCCTGGAAACCTTGGGTGGGGTGAAGGTAGAATTAGTGGGACTGGCACTTAAAGTAGCAACACTGGCTGGAGGAATGGGTGAGGTGAGGGGAGAAATTGCGGGATTGTCATTAGAGGTAGCAACACAGTCGGGTCAGATGAGGGAGGGGATGTCAGAGATAGTTGCAGCAATAAGGGGGCACACCCAGGCTGTCATTGCTGCCACTAACATTCTAACCCCCAGACCAAAGTCAGGGGTTGATCCACAGGCTGAAGAAGATTCCAAAGAGGAACCCGCGCCTTCCGCAATGACGTTGCCTAGGTCTGTCACTGTCACAACACACGAATAACAAACGCGTCGTCGGAAAGAAAACAGAAAAAACTTTTAGGTCAGGGGGGGGTGAGGAAACAGAATTCTGCAACAATGGGCACAGGTAGCGGTAGAGGCAACAACAGGGGCAGGAGTGGCGCACAGCGCTAAGCGGGAGGAGAGATGGCTTATTTGTTTGTTTGTTTCTTTCTTCATTGATAAGTTTGATACAACATTTATTAAAGTTATTAAAGTTAAAAGTTAAATTAAGTTAAGTACAACTGTACTGTACAAATGTTTAATAAACATATATTTGTTTTACATTTAACCAGAATCCTGTCCATTTTTTTAATCCAGCAATGTAGGGAGAGAAATAAGATCAAAAGGGAACAAATGTCATTCACATTTAAACTCCGTGTTTTGTGCAATATGTTTTTAAAAACTGAAGGCTCCATTTTCCCCAAGCCTAGTTTCTGGCATATTGGCAGAGTTACGCCAGTTTTTCTAGGCCAGAAATGCAGCAGAAAAATGTTGCCAAAGTTTTCCCAATGTATAATTCGAATTTGGCATCGCGCAGCGTGTCCCGTCGCCTCAGGGGTTGGAGCCTGCTGTCTGCGATAAAAAATAATGCCGCACCTTCTGCGCATGTGTGGGGAAAAAAGTTACATTTTTGACGTCGTTCCAATGGACGCGCATGCTCAGTACAGCTCGGATTTGGAAATCAGCCATTTTTAAAGAGCCAGTTGTGTGTGTTACAAGGGCTGCATGAGAGCATCGGAAAAATCGGAGCTGCAGCTATACAAGATGCAACGCAGTGCTAGGACTCAGAATTTTTTACAGGAAGAAGTGGAGGCATTAGTTACTGTGATTGAGAACAGATGGCAGGAGCTGGACACCAGCAGAGGTCACATAAAAGTTCCACCCAAAGAAAAGAAGAAACGCTGGAACCAAGTTGCAGAAGATTACTGCGCAGTGGTGAACACCATGAGATCTGGAGGCCAGTGTAAAAAGAAATGGCAGGAGTTGGTCAAGTAGTTAGTGTAAGTAATATTTTCATTTATTCAATGCAATTGTAAATGCGACCATCTGTATATGTCCCACCCAGCATAAAGACACCCACTCTAAAAAGTTGCATTTTCATCTTTGCAGAGGAAAGTGGCACACAACAAAAGGGAAAGAACTCGAACAGAAGGGCCCGGCAAATCTGCACCCACTGACACCCTTGGAAGAGAGGGTCGCTGCTTTGATGGGTCCTGCCTGGAGAAAAGCAACCAGTACTGCTCAAGCTGGACCCACACTCGAGGGCGAGGGTAAGTCCTGCAAATTCATCGTGGCCCTTCAAATCAACCTGCTGCCTGGTCTGCGATGTGTGAACCTACTCATGCCACCCATCCTGCCCCCTCCTCTGCTGCTAACCATTTGACTGTTCTGTTATATTTTGCAGAACTTGAGGCCAACCCTGACGATGCAGAAGAAGATTCAGACGTGGACGAGCCAGAAGAGGAGAACATCTTCCAATCCATCCATTGGGGTGAGGGGGAGGGGATGGAGCTGGATGAAGCTCCCACTGTTGTACTGACTTTGGGGGAGGTGCCGCTCATGGAGGTGACAGCCTCTTCTGTGACTCGTGGTTTGAGTGTTGGTGGGACATTCCATGGTTTCACACCTTCCGAGGTTGCAGGTACCAGTGGTGTGGTGCAGCGAGGCACACCCATGGGGAGGAGAAGAAAGAGAGCTTGACCATGCTCTCCTGATGTGCAGGATCTAACAGATGCGATTCAGATGATGTCATTGAGTGTGGAGAGTATCGACCTTACGCGATCAGTCCTGGACACCATCAGTGGGGTGAGTGATGAGGTAGCGGGACTGTTGGGAGAAGTAACAACACTCTCATGAGAAATGGGAACGATGTCCGGGACCATCAGTGAGGGAGTAGTGGCCATGAGGGAGGGAATGTCAGAGGTAGTGCAAACCACGTCACTAGCCATGAGGGAGGGAATGTTGTCAGGTCGCATGAGGGACGGCATGTTGGAGTTAGCTGCTGCAATAAGGCAACATGCCCAGATCCCGCACCCATTGACAGAATCAACTGCCACTCCCACTCCAATTCCCACACGAGCCTCTGAAGAGCCCAAAGCCGGGCCCTCCAACTTGCTGCCTGGGCCCTCCAACTTGCCGCATGACGCTGATGCCCCCCACCCTCAAGAGGTGCGCAGTACCCAAGGTGTTAGAAAGAATAAGATGATATCAAGCCCAGAAACACTGTACCATTGCCTGCGGGCAGGGGTGGTGGAGTGTCCCAGACCAAGCATAGCTGGCAATCTTAGAATAAGGGGGAATGAGAGATGGGTGCAGCCTTTCTTTGCTGTTGTTGTTGTTATTATTATTGTTACTGTTGTAATTGTTCTCAACTTAAACATTTTTTGTAAGTTATGTAAATTTACAAGTTCCTATGTGATCTTAAAGTTTTTAAGTGATCTTAAAGAATGATCTAAAAGTAAAGTTTGATACAAGAATTATTGTATTAAAGTTAAGTTATTGTAAACTTGTGAATAAAATATATTTTACATCAAAACTGAATCATGTTCCATTAACACAACACAACATTATGGAACAGCTCCAAACAATAAACATGTCCCTGTGGAATAGTTGTTGCTGAGCCCTCAGAATCACCTCTCTCCTCGCACCCGCCCCCCCAACTTGAGTCTTGTGACTTCTCTCTCTCCCTCCCCCTCCCCAGGTTCCAAGCCTTCCGGTCGGCACCTCGCTCTCTCTCTCTCTCTCTCTCTCTCCTCCCCCTTCCCTATGTGCAAATTGCAGATAGAAACTTTGAAAAAAATAAATATGCCAGAAAAAACGCACACGTCAAAAAAACAGCGCAAATGACCGGGGAAAATTGAGCCCTGAGAATTAACATTTTGTTCAGAGCCAAATTTGCAGCATAAAACCACATATATACTTAGCAATAATCACGCTCCTTTCCTATGCTGAACTAAATGCCCATTCTGTGATTATGTACCGGAGATGAAAGGGAAACTACAAGCACTAATGTTACGCCCTGGATTGGCAGAAGAACTCGGATGATATTTCTTAACAGAAAGGCAGGTGCCACTCCCATGCCCCTTTACAGAGAATTACATAATCTCTAAGACCACATCCGAAGCCAATCAACCGCCCCCAGCCACTGCGAAAGCAGCACCCTGCTAAATTAACTCACAAAACAGCACAAAGTTCAGCATCTGATGGCAACCCAAAACACCCACTCCCTACCCCCACCACTTGAGCAGAGTCAAATTAAATAACACCAATTCACAGGCAACTGTCCCCATCTCCCACTGCTAAAAAGGACATAACCCGATCCTAAATCCCAAACCACCTTCCGCCCACTGCACAGAATATCCAGGAGAAAACGTACCCACTGTTTAACAAGCATGTTAATGGCATCCAGTGAGCAGAAGGTCATTAAAAGTTTAAAAAGCCCCTTTCATAAATGGAATCAACGGCAGGCTTTTGGGAGAGGTGGAGATCTTCATATAAAAACTTTAATAAAGGCACTAAAAGATATAAAAGTTAATCTAGTGAATAAATCTGTTAACTTTAATATAAAATACGTAGTTTAAAAAAAAATGTTTATATCTTGCACAGAAAAGATTTTTTTAAATTGTATGCCTCTTCAGCTACTCTGCTGTTACAGGGGTTCAAGGATTGCATTTTTGTTTCTTCTTCCATCCCCACCTAGCCCTGGCACAAGCAGGAAACCTGCCAAAAATATTTAAATAGCACGGCCCCAGGAGCATGGAGGCCATTTGGCCCGGGATTTCAACAGGCCAGCGCCGATTTCGTTAACTTAAGGTCGGCTTTTTTATAACGGTGTCTAAGGTCTCTGTGCCATTTTGAAAAAAATTGTTACTGGGGAAACTGGCATAAATGGCCATAAACGGTGCGGAATCTCTTTTCAACGTAGACCAGCACCAAATAATCTGACAACAAAAAATCTGCTGCTGACAGTCGGCACCGGCGCCAAAGTTTTGGGTAAAATTTCAAATTACCAAATACGCCAACAAAATTGCCAGGCTCCAGCTGATTTCTTGACAGCTTCAAATGTACATTAAAAGCTCCCACCAGACATATCATCACTTTCCTCAGCCACAAGCTATTTCTCAGTCTATTTCCAGCACAGACTCCGCAGGTTTTCCACCTTCCACTCTCCATCCACTCTTACCTCATTGTAAGAACTCTCTCACTATTGACAGAATGCTTCTGTCATCTTTACTTCACCAGCCATCTATTCCATCAACATACAGTCTCACCTTGGTCCTCAGAATCCAACCACGATCAGCCCCAACACCAGCAGTACTAGGCACACCAGTCGCACCAACTCAAACACCAACCTTCTCTGCAATCACCTGATGCTGCACAGGGCAGAAAGCATTAGTACCCAACCACATTGCTGCCCGGGAGGCCAGTGATGGCGTTGCCATGGCCAGATTTACTTCACTTTACATTGTACACGCTGGCTGCCACATGATGTGCCAAGTTGGCACCACCCCACACCAACACCATAAAGCATCCCTACAATGCCCAAGCCATTCCTTTCACACCCTTTGCCATTGTTGGGGTGCTGTTATGTCTCACTAAGCTCACAATGGATTTGTCTGCTGCAATTATCTTGGAACATTGGAGGAAGGAACAAACTTAGGATCAGCAACAGTGGCAGAGATGCCAAAAAGAAGAGCTTGAAATTTCAGAGAGTGACATGATTTTTCGGCTGCAGAGATACAATCCATGAGGGACCAGCAGTGTGGGGTTCAGGGCACCGTACCTCTCACTTAAGCAGGAAGTGAAAGCAATATAGATGGAGCTTGCAGTCGCAATCAGGGACTCCTCTCATTCAAAGCAAAATACATATGACCTTTTTAAAAATTCGTTCATGGGATGTGGGCATTGCTGGCAAGGCCAGCATTTATTGCCCATCCTTAATTTCCCTTGAGAAAGTGGTGGTGAGCCACCTTCTTGAACCACTGCAGTTTGTGTGGTGAAGATACTCCCACAGTGCTGTTAGGGAGGGAGTTCCAGGATTTTGACAATGAAGCGACAAATGAAGGAACAACGATTAAGTTGGACAGTGGGGAACACAGAGAGGATGGCAGCAGTCAGTGTTTGCATGGCATCAGTCTGAGACTGACTCACAACAGACTGAGTCTGAAACGCAGCAGCCTAAGAGTTGATGCCAGATATCATTAACAACATCACATCATCAACACCTTGCGTGACTTGGGTCTGTGCTGTGATAGCTGCTGCCACGTCAACCATGGCACATGCCATCACCTCGGGCATTCCACTGTCACTTTTGAGTCCATCTCCCTCTGTAAGTGGGCAAGGATGGGCTTGTTGGACTGCTGAGAGGCAAGGGACAATGCTTGAGGCAGTCTCCATCAACCGCAGAGCATGCTCTGCAGGACATTCTCCAATGCACCCATAAGTTCGTGGTGCATTATCATGGACTCTGTGGACATAGCCTGCAAGTTCAGGTCCATATCTGAGTGTCTCTGAACTGGACTCATGGGCCAACTCACCCTCTGGGCAGATGGCTCCCGAGCTTCCCCTCATGCTGGGCGTTGCTGCAGGCCATTGGAGCCAGGAGCCTCAGCCTCTGCAAAACCCAGAAATACTGGCTTTTACATCGAGGTGGTGTCCCCACTCGATGCAACTGATGGAGGATCCCGTTCTGTCAGCACACCTTCGTCACCTTCCTCGTCATCTCCCCCATTGGTCGAAGTGGACGGCTCACGGGCAGGCTGCTGCAGCTCTGGCTCCACATCTGTAAGCACAAAGCAACTGAACTGTGGTTAGCAGCAAGGGAGGGCGCATGAAGGGAAGAAGAAGGTGGCATTGGACATTTATATGTGAAGGTGGTACGGTATTTGTTATCAAGGGTCAAGGATATCACAAAAAGCCCAAAGGGCATTCACATACCGTCACTGTCCATGGGCAGCTCTGCCTCGCCCGCCGCTACCGCACCAACTGGTGTGCCCATGGAGTGTGTACATTCGGTCCTCCACCCCAGTGAGGTCCTGTATGTCAGGCTCCCCTCCTCCAGTGAGCTGCTGTTCACTCCTGTTCTGAGCCAGTTTTGCCTGCAATAAGAAACACAAGAAGGTGTGAGTGAGTCTGCAGCTCATCGTGTGCCACATGTGCATTCCATAGTTGATTAGCTGCTGGTGCCGGGAACTGTGCAGATGTCCATTTTAATCTATGTGGCTGCACAGAGGGAATGTGTGAACGGTGAGAGTAGGTGACAACCAGCTAAGACTAGTGATGAGGCTGAAGTATTCTGAACGCATATCAAGAGTGAAACAGTAGTGCGAAGAGGGGTGAGGCTGAGTCGGGAACAAGACGGTGAGTGATGCTTGGATGGGCAGGGCATGTCTGGTGAACGGAGCCTGAGCTTTTATGGTGGCTTCACCAATGATGACCATAGCCTGGTACACATAGAGAAGGAGCAGGTACTGGAAAGACTTTACATTCTGTGAGACAGTGAGGTTCACATTTTGGCACTGCAACGTTAAGAGAAAGGGTACTCACCCTGACGACCCTAATGAGGTCGTTGAACTTCTTGCGACATTGTGTCACCGTTCTGGCCACCGTGTTCCTCGTGGAAACATGCTGGGCAACCTCCCCCCAAAATCTTTGGAACACTCGTGGTACGGTCTCCTTCCACCTGGAAGCTGCAGCACACTCCACCTCCTCTCAATAGCCTCTATTTAGGCGTCAACGGCCATGGCTAAGAAGCGGTGTGCACACTGGCAACCTTCCCGCTCCTCTATTTTCCTGCTCTGCTAAGAGTGAATAGATGAAACAGCGCATGCGCATACTTATCTGGCCATGCCTTTAAAAATGGGGTTTCCCTGGGATGTATAGCGGATTTCGGAGCATACGCAACTCTTCTTCAAATTTAGCTCTTCAATTTTCAGTTCCATCAAAGGAGTTGTATGGAATGCCTGAATTAGCGCTCCCTTTCCCTCTTGAGGCATTTTAACCTAATTTCCCGGTCGGCGGCGCAAACTTTTAGCGGGCGTTATATTTACCACCCCGACAGAATTAATGCCTCAAAATTGGCGGTACCGAATTTCCAGCCTTTCCACTTTAAATACTTTGTCAGTTTTTTATCAGCAGGTAGCAGGTCGAAAAAAATGTCTTTCTGCCCTTTAAAAGTCTTATCGTAAGAATTTCAAGGGCATTCGCTTGGCAGAAGTTGGGCGAATGGCCCAACTCTCCGCCTTCAGAGGCTCTTTACTTCCGTATTCTTGACAGATCGCAAGTTCCGGGGTTTCACATGCCTAAACGCAGAACTTGTGGGGCCCCTACGTGCACGGCACACCTCATACGCACCGTAGGGGCTGTGAATTCAGGGCCATTAAGTACTTTAAATGTACAAAATGAAGAACATTCTGCATCACTAGTGGGCTTTAGTAGCAAACTTTCAGAGACTGAAAACAAAATCCAGCAGCCTCTTGTTTTTTAAATAAAAACAAAAAATGCTGAAAACACTTACCTTATTTATTTCATGCAGTAATTTTACTTTTTGCTGTGGGCTTTAACTTCCTTCTCCTTTTCCTAACCCTTTTGTTGCTCCTCAAGTGTCCAACCCAGGGTATTTTTATCAAACATTTTTTACAACATTTGTATGTTTGCAAGGACTGATATTAACTCCGGTACAATCCCTTGTTTTAAATCCTCAGAGGCAGTAGCAGCCATTGACTGCCTCGTTCCAACAGTTCCAGACTATATCATTCTCCAATGAGAATTTTCTATATGTTACCATTCCTTGGCCACATCATTTGCAGTTCTCTCCACACAGAAGTGAGCAGCATAGCACAACAGGTTCCACCCTTTCTCTACGGAGAACTCTTTATTCACTATCAGACCATCCACATGTTCCCTCACTGTTTTAAACCACTCTTCTCCCTTCATCAAGGGCAAGAGCTCCTCAATTCCCTTAATGACAGACATATATTTCTGGAATTCCTCCTTTCCTGCTACCCCCGATACCTTCTTTTTTCTGTCACCACCCTGGTCAACTTAATCGGAATATCGGGACCCTCACTGCTGTGGTTGTATCACACAGTTCTCTTATCCCTGGCTGATCTGTGGTACTGACAGATCACCCTGGGAGCCCTGTACTTCTGTGCATCTTTTAAAATCCTTAAACCACTACATAGTCTCCTCCTACCACCACTCGCCAATTTTTAAGAGATTCTGAAGGAGACCAAACCATAATGGCGTGTAGTGAGTAGATTTTATTAACAGATTTAAAAGAACACACAGCAATCACAGAGTTAACAGACTGGACCAGCAAAGCACAATCCTTACACTCCAGAATGGCCTACAACTTCAACAAGCTAAAGGAATTAATACAACAGACACAATATTTCCCTGTTCTGCTGGGAGGAGCATTGCATCAGGACCAACTTTAAATAACTGTAGAAAGCTCCAAGCAATTGCACAAACTTACTCGGAGGCAGCAGAAATCAGAAATCAGCTTGTTGATGATCTCTTCAAATGCCGCTTGGGGGGAGGTCGCCTCGTGCAGATGAACGCTCGATTGTGTTTTGGAGAGGGTGTTGAATGGAGCAAGGGCGTCCAAAATGGCACGTCATTTGTCAAATCAGCGTTGCACACAGATTGACGTCATGATCTGACTGATAAACATTTTTAGGGCAAAGGCAGGCAACGGCCATGTATTCGACCAACCCAAAGTGGCGGCCACTGCGGGCTGCGCCGCAAGTGGGCGAGAGCGAGGCCGTCGCCATTTTTATGCCGAAACCTTCCTTAACAGCTGGTGCTAAGATGCCGAATTCCAAGACCTATGATTCTAAGGTAAAGGTGAATCCTGCGTGTCCAAAAATATCTGCAGGAGCCTTGGCTTATGACTCCTGCATGACACCCCACTCCAGAACCAAGCACAAGTACAGTGAAACTCATGCATCCATCCATTGCTCTATTGGGCACATCATAAGAATTCTGAAGCAGTGTTTCCAGTGCCTCGATAGGTCAGCGTCATCCTACTGTAAAACGCGGGAACAATTTCCCAGATGATTGTGCTTTGCTGCATTTTCCTTAACGTGGCAATTGAAGGAGTTATGCAAATAGATAGCTGCACCAAGAGCCCTCTGAAAAATAACTCAAGATAAAGTAAAAGGATCCTGAGGGTCCAGAGCAGGTTGAGGGCATAAGCACCTTCAGCAGTTGCAAGAGCTATTCACCAGACCATAATTCAGGAAACGTTCTCTTAAAGACTTCAAGAAACCTTACTATTGCCAGCACTCCCACTATCGTGCCCATTCTCTGCAATAAATCACACTTCTAGATTCCCATGCCCACCCTATTATGAATCTGCCAGCCATGCCACAACTCTTCATTGCATATCTCATAGTAGCCTCATAAAACTCTGTTTAAGCAAAGCAACTACTGTAGGGGGTGGTGTGTGGGTTCAGTTTTGGTTCTGACCTTATGAACGGTTTGAATCGCCCCCACTCCCTCTGTTCTGGACTCTGGGCTTACTTAGGAGATGTGACAAAAAGATGTGACAAAAAGATGCGACAGACAACTGGTTCCTCGATGCAAGAAATGTATGGGTTTTTATTCAAGAAGAATGAATACATCTTTTATTAAAAACTGAGAAAACTTATGATTTTAAATGAGAGAAAACTTCTCACTCTAATGGGGAATACACAGCAGTACAATACCTCCCACCTCCCAATTCTCCAATTTAAGTTAGGCTCTGGGGCTTCAGGGACTATGCTCACTAATTCTTCCTTGACAGTTGGTAATGGGTCACGATTTCGGGGTGTGTTGGATTTTGTCGATTCTGCTAGCCATACCCCGAACATAGGCGAGGACTTCTTGCTGCGTGTTCCTCAGTTGGGTGGTGTCCGCTGATGTGGTAGGGCGCGTATTGGATTTATGGGGTAAGTACTGTGGAAATTTATTTTTTATCTAAGCTGTACCACACTGTATTTTTGTGCCCTTTTAATACAAAACAAAATGGAGTCCTGGTCCTTCCAGAAATTTCTGCAACAGACAGTCTGTTTGCATAAACAGCTAAACCTGGCTTGAAATGGCTGATAACTAATCAATGGCCACCAGACAGCTAGGAGACAAATCCTACTGAGACAGGTACCACCCATGGTGCTCTCCTATTGTCCATACAACACCAGTTCCACTCGGCCCCACCCTTTTCGAGATATTCAAACCACCAGCCATTATCTCTTGTAACGACCTTATCCATTTGATGCAAAAAGATAACTGACCAGGAAACTGGACAATCCTGACACAATGCAATGCCAGTAATAGCTCATTACCACACTCTCATCGAGTAATGGCTGACTAGCCCTGACAAAAGGAAATATTTGGAAACCATGTCAGGACAAGGATGTAGTAATTAACTCTTTATCTGTATTCACTGACTGCAAGACAGAGCCAATACACAGGAAGAGGCCATAACTTGGGTTTTTACTGTATAAATATCTTGTGAAATTGTATCATTTGGAAGGTGTTCACTTAGCCGTTGACTGAGTGTGACCTTTCCCTTGCTAGCAAGTAAAATTAAAGGAACATCTGCCGGGCTGAAGGTGTCTGAGTCGTATATTGTGAGTTGAGATTTCGACAGTTACTTCTTGGAGGTTCCACCGAGATTGCTTACTCTCTAACCTGTAAGTAAAATGGATGTGGGCATAGTGCCTCTTCAGTGAAGGGCTTCACTGGCCAGAATAAGGTGAGCCTTTTGCTCATAAGAGGTTTCTTCACTGTTGAATCGCATATGTAATCTGTTGTCCACAGGGGAGGTACTGCGATCTACGAGACTCGACATTTGAGAGCTAAAAGTTATTTTTGTGATTATTTCTTTCTCAGCTTGCAAGCAGAAGAGATCTGGTCCTGGAAATATTTTGAAACAGCCCGGGAAGATTTTCAGTAGGAAAAGGTAAAAAGAGTGCTATTCGATCGACGGTTCTTATGTGATAAGATTAGGAAAACGGTTCTTATGTGCTAAGATTAGGGGGGAAAAAGCACTAATCGATCGAAGGTTCTTATGTGATAAGAGTTAAGGTAATGGGACCATAAGTTTTATAAGTTTTATTAGGATAAGTTAAGGACTCGGTCTATAGTGGCGTACAACGCAGGCTGAGAATTGATTGTTTGTTTCGATAGAGTTTAAGGTTATGATTTGTATACTCGCATGAATTTGCTTGTCCTAGTTGTTCTTGTTATACTGTTGTGTTCAATACCTTTGTGAGACATTGCAATTAGAGAAACGGGAAGAGTCACTCGGGAAAATTGTGATTCGGAAAAACAAGGATTGATTGAGAAAAGAAACAGTAACTGATTGATCAACTACGGTTGGTTCGTGCCAACATCTCTCACACACCCAGACTGAGCCCGAATTAAGAGCCTTTTCAGGCCACGTAATGGCCAGGAGAAGTGGGTGTAGAGAACTCGGTTGGCCGAAAGGATTGTGAGATCAGAAACTGTGGAAAATCTTAATCATCCAGAATGGGTGCTGGAGCAAGTAAAACATCACAAAAGGGCACATCAGCCTATTTCATGCTCCAGAATTGTGGTCAGTCTTCAATTGGTAACCTAAAAAAAAAATGGATAAAGTGGACTCAGGGTGAAAACAGGCCATTTCCACCTGATGGTTCATTTAATTTAAAGAGAACAACATGTCTAGAGGAGTGTCTGATAAACAGAGACCCAGGTAGAAGAGATAAAGGCAAAAAAAAAGGAAAGTAATAGAAAAGGCCTGGGTTCCGATTCTTCAAGCCCACATAAAATTAACAGAGGAAGTAAATCAATATGTAAGAAAAAAAAGAACCCGATAGTGACTTATGGATCAAAAAAATAGAGCTGACCAACAAAAAGCTTTATTAAATGAAGAGAGACTTTTGTGAATGTCTGTCTTTGAATGAGAGTGCTTGTGGGTTTTTTTTTACTCGTGTCTGAAAGTCTGTTTGGAAAGGTGGTGCAACTGCCTGTTTGTTTTACCTCCACCCACTTTTTCAAACAGAGTGAAGGTTTTTTTTTAACCCTTTGTAGTGTTGTCCTGTATGTGGGAAGTTTAAGACATTTTAAGTTAGAAACGTAGGTGTGGATTTATTCGGATGAGAAGTTATGGAGCTAGGAAATGCACAAAGGATAGGTTTGTTGAAACATGGTTCCGGTGGTTAAAAAAAAAGAGAATTTATTTGACACGCTCACTTACTTGTCGAAAGAAGACACACAATCATTGATTACATTGGATTGAAAGACATATATTTAGTCTAGGAGTGAGATAAAGAACGGGGAAGGGAAGTTATAATGCCTTTTTAAAAAAAGCCTTTGTGGGTCTCTCGAGGCTGCAGGCTAGGGGAGTACACTCCCATTGTCCTTTGTGTAAAACCTTGACACGAAAGCTTCTAGCTCAGTGAGAAGATTTTTTTAAAATAAAAGTTGGCAGTTAGTTTAACATCTGTAGTGGGGAAAATGCTTGAAACTATCATTGAGGAAGAAATAGCGGGACATCTAGATAGGAATAGTGCAATCAAGCAGACGCAGCATGGATTCATGAAGGGGAAATCATGTTGAACTAATTTACTGGAATTCTTTGAGGATATAATGAGCATGGTGGATAGAGGTGTACCGATGGATGTGGTGTATTTAGATTTCCAAAAGGCATTCGATAAGGTGCCACACAAAAGGTTACTGCAGAAGATAAAGGTACGCGGAGTCAAAGGAAATGTATTAGCATGGATAGAGAATTGGCTGGCTGACAGAAAGCAGAGAGTCGGGATAAATGGTTGGATTCAGGTTGGAAATCGGTGGTTAGTGGTGTGCCACAGGGATCGGTGCTGGGACCACAACTGTTTACAATATACATAGATGACCTGGAAGAGGGGACAGAGTGTAGTGTAACAAAATTTGCAGATGACACAAAGATTAGTGGGAAAGCGGGTTGTGTAGAGGACACAGAGAGGCTGCAAAGAGATTTAGATAGGTTAAGCGAATGGGCTAAGGTTTGGCAGATGGAATACAATGTCAGAAAGTGTGAGGTCATCCACCTTGGGAAAAAAAACAGTAAAAGGGAATATTATTTGAATGGGGAGAAATTACAACATGCTGCGGTGCAGAGGGACCTGGGGGTCCTTGTGCATGAAATCTTTTTGGGAGAAAATTAAAACATTAAATCATAAAATGGTGTCCCCCCGATCTGGGGGGCGCACCAAACATTTCCAAGGCCCTTTTTTTGTGTTTTATTTTGGGGTTTTTTGTTGTTTTTTTGGGGGGTTTTTTAAAGTTTTTTTTGGGCACTAAAATCTTATTTTTTCTCCAAGTGCCCCCTATAAAAGGGGAGGGGGACACTAAAAACACCAGCAATTAAAACAAATTAAACTTTAAAACATAAAATCAAATTAAAATTTGGTTGCCAGGCGTGACGATGCACTCCAGTCCCTCCGGTGCCTCCTTGTGCATGAAACTCTTTTTGGAGTTTATCTGAAAACATAAAACATTAATCCGTGCCACCCGACCTGGATGACACACCAGACATTTACAAGGCTCTTTTTTTCCTTTTTTGTGGGTTTTTTTTGTGTTTTTCTTTTTTTGTTTTTTTTTTGGGCACTAACATCAAATTTTTTTTTCCAGTGCCCCCTATAAAAGGGGTGGGGGACACTAAAAGCACCGGCAATTAAAAAACAAATTAAACTTTAAAACATAAAATCAAATTAAAATTTGGTTGCCAGGCGTGACGATGCACTCCAGTCCCTCCGGTGCCTCCTTGTGCATGAAACTCTTTTAGAGTCTACCTGCAAAACATAAAACATTAAACCGTGCCACCCGACCTGGGTGACACAACAGACATTTACAAGGCCCTTTTTTTCCTTTTTTTGGTTTTTTTTTTGTGTTTTTCTTTTTTTTGGTTTTTTTTGGGGCACGAAAATCACAATTTTTCCCCAGTGGCCCCTATAAAAGGGAAGGGGACACTAAAAGCACCGGCAATTAAAACAAATTAAACTTTAAAACGTAAAATCAAATTAAAATTTGGTTGCCGGGCGTGATGATGCACTCCAGTCCCTCCGGTGCCTCCTTGTGCATGAAACTCTTTTGAGTTTACCTGAAAAAAAACAAACATTAAACCGTGCCAACCGCCTGGGTGACACAGCAGCCATTTTCAAGGCCCCTTTTTTTCCCCTTTTTTTGTGTTTTTTTTTGTTTTTCTTTTTTTTTTTGTTTTTTTTTTGGGGCGCTAAGTTCACATTTTTCCAAGTGCCCCCTATAAAAGGGGAGGGGGACACTAAAAGCACCGGCAATTAAAACAAATTAAGCTTTAAAATGTAAAATCAAATTAAAATTTGGTTGCCGGGCGTGATGATGCTCTCCAGTCCCTCCGGTGCCCACCTCTCGCGGAAGGCCGCGAGCGTACCGGTGGACACCGCGTGCTCCATCTCCAAGGACACCCTGGACCGGATGTAAGAGCGGAAGAGAGGCAGGCAGTCAGGTTGAACGACCCGCGCTGCCTGGACCGGCTGATGGCACCCTTGGCCGTGCCCAGGAGCAGTCCTACGAGGAGGCCTTCGGACCTACCCGCTCCCCTCCGCACAGGGTGCCCAAAGATCAGGAGAGTGGGACTGAAGTGCAGCCAGAATTTCAGGAGCAGCCCCTTCAAATAATGGAACAGGGGCTGCAACCTTGTGCACTCAATAAAAACATGGAACACGGACTCCTCCAGACCGCAGAAATTGCAGGCGGCCTGGGAGTCCGTGAACCGGCTTAAAAATTTATTGCACGGCACTGCTCCGTGCACCACCCTCCAGGCCAAGTCCCCGATGAATAGTGGGAGGACCCCTGCGTAGAGTGCCCTCCATCGGGGACCCCCGCCTCCTCCGGACGGCAGGATGGTACGCCATGGCGTGTCCGGACGGCCGGCGAGGATGACAAAGTTGAGAGTGTGCAGGAGCAGCCCGTACAGGAAACCCCTCCGCGCGGAACTAAAGGCACGGAGGGGATTTCCCCGAGGCGGCTCAAGTTGTGAGGCGCCGGCCCCCGAGGGAGGTTCCGGGGTTTGGCGCCGATGAGGAATTCCGTCCGGACGGGGGTCAGTTCGGACGGGATCTCCCCACGTGCTTGAGCCTCCTCGATGCACCTAACGGAGTCAGGGCCCAAAGCTGTTTTTAGCGACTCGATGGCATCGGCCGCGTGGCGGACGTTGGCAGAATTTAGGCGCCGCGCCAGCGTGTCTGGCGCCATCCAGCCCGCTCCTCCGCCATCGAGCAGGTCCCTGACCCTGGTCACCTCACCAGCCACAGCCCTCTCTTCCGACCGCCACATAAAACCTCGGTCGTGGAGGTACGGATTCCCGAGCAGCGGCTCCTGCAGGACGGCCGCCACTCCAGCCGGCGGAGAGCTGCGCTTGGTGGAGACTTTGTTCCAGACCCTGATGAGTTCCTTGTAAAAGACACGCATCTCCCGGAGGGCGGTCCTGACACCCCCCAAGTTCACAAACAGGAGCTGCGTGTCATAATTGAGGTCGCGCTGCTGGCGGAAGAAATACGTCGCCAGAGCACACCACCTAGGAGGGGGCTCGACGTAAAGGTATCTCTGCAGGGTCTGAAGACGGAAAGTCGCGAGCTGGGCGCTGACGCACACCAACGACTGACCGCCCTCCTCAAGCGGGAGACTCAAGACCGCGGCAGAGACCCAGTGCTTCCTGTTGTTCCAGAAGAAGTCCACCAGCTTCTTCTGTATCTTGGCGACAAACGCAAGGGGAGGGGTCAAAGTGACCAGCCGGTACCACAACATTGCGGCCACCAGCTGGTTTATGACTAGCGCTCGACCCCTGTAGGACAGCACTCGGAGCAGTCCTGTCCAGCGCCCTAGGCGAGCGGCGACCTTGGCCTCCAGCTCCTGCCAGTTCGCCGGCCAGGCTCCCTCGTCGGGGCTAAGGTAGACTCCCAGATAGAGGAGATGGGTCGTGCTCCAGGCAAAAGGCCTGAGCTCCTCCGGCAGGGAGTCCACCCGCCACTGACCCACCAGGAGTCCGGAACATTTCTCCCAGTTGATTCTGGCGGAGGATGCGGCCGAGTAAATCTCTTGGCACTCACGCATCCTCCGCAGGTCAGCGGGATCCTCTACCGCGAGGAGCACGTCATCGGCGTAAGCCGAGAGGACGACCTCCACGCCCGGCCCTTGCAGAGCCAGTCCCGTCAACCTCGTCCGCAAGAGGCGCAGGAAAGGCTCCACGCAAAGGCGTATAACTGGCCGGACATGGGACATCCCTGGCGCACCCCTCTCCTAAAGCGAAGGGGCGCCGTCAAGGACCCGTTAACCTTAATCAGACACTCTGCGGCGGTGTACAAAAGTCGGATCCGGGCGACGAAATGCGTCCCGAACCCGAAAGCGCGCAGAGTTCCGAGCAGATAGTCGTGATCCACCCTGTCGAACGCCTTCTCTTGGTCGAGGGATAGGAAGGCGACCGACAGACCAGCCTCCTGGGAACAATGGATGAGGTCCCGGACCAGATGGATGTTATCGTGGATTGTCCGGCCCGGGACCGTGTAGGACTGGTCGGGGTGGATCATGTGGTCCAGCACGGCACCAAGGCGAGCAGACATCGCCCTGGCGAAGATTTTGTAGTCCGTGCTGAGGAGGGAGACCGGCCGCCAGTTCTTAAGGAGGCGGAGATCGCCCTTCTTATGCAGCAGGACGATGACTGCCCTGCGCCAAGAGAGGGGCATCTCCCCGGTCGCCAGACTTTCCGCCAGGACCCGCGCGTAGTCGCTCCCCAAGACGTCTCAGAACGCCCTGTGGAACTCCACGGTCAGCCCGTCCAGCCCCGGGGATTTTCCCCTCGAGAGCCGGTCGAGGGCACCGGTCAGCTCCGCCAGGCTTAGCGGAGCTTCCAAATTTTTGCCGCCCTCCGGGCTGACCTTCGGCAGGTCCTCCCACAAAACTCTACGCGCTTCCTCGCTGGACGGATCCGGAGAGAACAGAGCCCCGTAATATTCACGAGCCCTGTTGTTGACGCCCTCCGGATCCGAGACGAGAGAGCCGTCATCGGCCAGCAGCGTCAAGAGCTGCTTACGGACACTCTGCCTTTTTTCCAGCGAGTAGAAGAAGGGGGAGCCGCGGTCCAGATCCCACAGGAACCGGATCCGCGACCTCACGAACGCGCCTCGGGACCCGACGAGCTGCAGGTCCTTCAGCGCGGCCTTCTTCGCTTCGTACACCGTCCGCAGGGCCGGGTCCTGGACGACTTGACCGAGACGGGATTCCAGGTCGAGCACCTCTTTTTCGAGGCGCCCGACCCTGGCCGCCCGCCTCTTGGTCGACCCCCTCGCGTACTCTTGACAGAAGACACGTAAAGGCGGTCGACTCTGGACCATCCTACTCCAGGCCTCACCCAAGTAAAGGCGCTGGAGTCGGGGTGGAGATTTCGCCAGACGTCCACCAAGTCGAAGGACCCGACCAGGTCCCTCAACTTCTCCATCGCCGTCATGCACTGCGGGGCACCGGAGCGGTCCCTCGCCTCGAGGGTGCAGTTAAAATCCCCCCCGAGGACAATGCAGTCGCCGACGTCGACGGAGCCAAGAAGAGCGGACACCTCTTCAAAGAAGCGCGTTTGCTGCGGGCCGGGCTGAGGGGCGTACACGTTCACGAGATGGAGCGGCACGTCCCCCAGGCGAACCGTTACGTGCAACAAGCGGCCTGGCATGGGCTCCTCGACCCCCAAGATCTCCGGCTGAAAATGCGGGCCCAGCAAGATGGCCACCCCACTAGAAATGGCGGTGAGGTGGCTCATGCGGACCTCTCCTTGCCATTCCAGGAGCCACGTGGCTTCGTCTCCCGGAACGGTGTGGGTTTTTTGCAGGAAGCACACCGCATATTTCCCCTCCCGCAGGAGCGAAAAATTGTCAAATCTACGGCGTGCCCCTCTGCCGCCGTTGATGTTGAGGCTGGCTATGGTTATCTTCATGGCAAAAGCATAGTGCAACCTCTACCTTAACCAATTGTGGGGGAGGGAGCGGAGTCCCTCCGCAGCCCAGCGAGGTGTCCCTCGAGCTCGCCCAGCTCAAGGTGTTGCGCCTTTGTCAAGGGCCCGCCCGTGGCCATGGTTTTAGCGGCGGCGCGGACGGACCCCTTGATCAGCTCTGGCTCGGACCATTTTTCCAGGGCCAGTCGGGCTTGGTTGCAGCAACCCCGGCTCTGGGTCAAAAAATCCCGGAGTTCCTTTGCAGGAATGAGGATGGTCTCGGCGGCGGCCGCGAGCAGATCCACCGCCTCGCTGGCGGTGGTCTCTAGATTTTCTCCCGCGTCCCCCACCGAGTCCCCGTCCTCCTCCGGGAGGTGGCCGCCAGCAGCCGGCCCATCGACCGCACAAGGTACTGCCAATGAACCGGCCGCTCCAACCGGCCCTGGCTCTGCCCCGATCCCACCCCCAGGATCGTCGGCAGAGGAGTCCCCACTGGGCTCTTTTAAAAATGGTGCTGGGTCGGGAAATGACAGCGGAAGGGGTTCCCCCTCCGCCCCAGGAACCGGGGAACAAGGAGAGACCCGGCCATAGGAAATCCCCAGGCTCCCCAAGTGCTCCAGCTCCAAAGTAAGGGGCGAGGGTGGGTGTTCCTCCCCCTCCCCGCTGCCACCCCCCGGCCCAGCATGTATAGTATCATTAAAATCATTAATTTCATTTTCTGCCGGGTCGAGCGACTCCCGGGGGAAGTTGGATAATAGCTGGGCGGGCTCAGGTTCGGCCTTTTCGGCCCCGCCCGCCTCAGTCCCCGGGACGCCCGGCCTGGCGGCAATGCATTCCTCCGCGGTCCCCACGCCCCCCACGACAGGCAGATCTTCCACGCCATCCCCGGGAGGCAGAGGCTGGGCAGCCTCGACTGTCTCACCCTCCCCGGGGATAGACTCCTCCCGCCTACGGCGCTGCTTGGGGGCGCTGGTGGGGGACGCGGGACACGCGGCGGGCACCAACTCCTCAGCGGAGGGATGTTGTTCCCCCTCCGCCTCATCGGAGCGGCGTCTCCTTTTGTTGCTGGGGGTGCGCTGAGGCAGGGAGACCCCCATGTCTGCCGAGGCCTCCCACTCCGCCCCCCCCTTTTCCTTTTCTTGCCCTCGCCCGAGCCCCTCTGCGGTATTGGTCAAGGGCTCGGGCACGGGCTCAGGGTACCCCGCGCTCGCCGGTGACTGGGTTGGGCTGAGCGCGGTGGTCAATCTTTCCGGCGCACTGAGGGGACCCGCCTCTAGATGTTTCACCTTGTTCCGCGCCTTCTTTCCGGTCGGACGCTCTCCCTCCCCCCCGCCGGAGGCCGTGAAAACAAAGGCCCCCGGCGATGCCCGTGCACCTACGGCTCCCGGCACGCGGACGCAACTAGGGGGAGGGGTGGCGGCGGCGCCAGCCTTGGCCGCCTTCGGTGGTTTGGCGGCCTTGGAGGCGGGGCAGTTCTTACGAACATGCCCCACCTCCCTACAGGCATGGCACCACATTAAATGATCCCTCCGTCGTGTCCTCCCGCGCCAGCCGGACAAAGAGCTGGCGGCGGAAGGAGAACACGTGGCGCAGGCTGTTCTCCCTGAGGCCGAGCGGTATGGGGTTGATCCCCGACCTTACCTCCCCCAGTTGGTGTAGGTGAGGGAGGAGGAGCTCAGCGGGAACAAAGGGCGGGACGTTTGATACGATGACCCTCTGCACGGTGGCCTCGAGAGGGTCCACCGGCAGGAATGTCCCGCCCACCGTGAGCCCCTTTTCGAGGGCCAGGGACACCGCCCGCTCCGACCCCAGGAAGAACACGGCCTTCCCAGACATCTTGGAGGCTGCGACAATGGCCGAGGGGCCGACTACCCCAGCCATCGCCCGCACGCACTCCTCGATGCTCATTGTGGGGTGAGTGTAGCTCTTGACCCCGTGTTTCTTTGTAATAAGTCTGAATGGTGGCAGGGCAGCGGGTGGCGCAGGAGGTGCCGTGGAAGCGGTTGCCACCTGCGCATATGTCTTCGCTGGCCCTGCCACCGGCGTGGATGGGGTCGCCATCACGGGGTCCCTTTAAGGGCTACACCCACCCCAAAGTCACAGGCCTTAATGGTCTTAATTAGGCCTCGTTTGATTAGACTGAGCAGAGGAGCTCTTAACGAGGCACACCTCTCCCCTAGTTGGCAATTGGGGAGGGGCCTTGCTCCCTCTGTTCAGTTGTCTTAATTGTTTTTTTTTGTTTTTTTTTAAATTAGGAGGAAGGGGTCTCAGAGAGAGAGGGGTGAAACAGAGAGCAACAGAGAAAGAGAGAGGGGGGTGGGAAGAGGCGGGTGGGAAGAGGTGGGTGGGAAGGGGGGGAACTGCGAGGGCAGGTCTCCCCTCGCAGCTGTGGGTGGGTGCAATCCCCAGATGGTAAAACACAAAATAGTCTTTGGGATGGTCTTCGGGTGAGGGGAGAAGATGTCTTCACCTGGGGCAGCTAGAGCCACCAGGCACACACTCCTAATGATGTTAAATAAGTGGTAAATAAAATCTTCAGCCTGGTAGCTCCAGCTATCCCAGGCTAGGCAATTGGGGGGGGGGGTTCAATTGTGTGTGGGGCCTAGTTGTAAGCAAGCCCCCCACACACACTTCCACACACACACAGCCCCCGCGATGTTCCGGCCCTCAGTGGTCTTCTTTCCTCCCCCCACCGATATAACAAAGTCTTTTTGGGAAATGCACCCACACCCACCTGTAGAATGGTAGAGTCTCCCTCCTTCCACACTGGATGTTGTTGTTGGTCTTTCCCCCTCTCTCCAACTCTTTGCAGAAATGGTAAAAAGTTGTTGAAAGTTTTCTGCCTTCCTCCTCTCTGGGTGAAAGTTGGTGGTGAAGCCCCTTCCTTCCTTCTCTTCCTGGGCTGTTCTCAGGGCTCTCCAGGCCTTCCAGGCAGGAGCTAAGGTTGGTAGCTGCTCCTCTCTCAGCAGCTCAGCTCCAACTGAGCAGGACACGCCTCCACTGCTCCACGATTGGTTCCTTGTGCATGAAACTCTTTTAGAGTTGATCTGTAAAACAAAACATTAAACCGTGCCACCCAAACTGGGTGACACACCAGAAATTTACAAGGCCCTTTTTTTCCTTTTTTTTTGTGTTTTTTTTTTTGGGCACTAAAATCACAATTTTTCCCCAGTGCCCCCTATAAAGGGAAGGGGGACACTAAAAGCACCGGCAATTAAAACAAATTAAACTTTAAAACGTAAAATCAAATTAAAATTTGGTTGCCGGGCGTGATGATGCACTCCAGTCCCTCCGGTGCCCATCTCTCGCGGAAGGCCGCGAGCGTACTGGTGGACACCGCGTGCTCCATCTCCAAGGACACCCTGGACCGGATGTAAGAGCGGAAGAGAGGCAGGCAGTCAGGTTGAACGACCCCCTCGACCGCCCGCTGCCTGGACCGGCTGATGGCACCCTTGGCCGTGCCCAGGAGCAGTCCTGCGAGGAGGCCTTCGGACCTACCCGCTCCCCTCCGCACAGGGTGCCCAAAGATCAGGAGAGTGGGACTGAAGTGCAGCCAGAATTTCAGGAACAGCCCCTTCAAATAATAAAACAGGGGCTGCAATCTTGTGCATTCCATAAAAACATGGAACACGGACTCTTCCAGACCGCAGAAATTGCAGGCGGCCTGGGAGTCCGTGAACCGGCTTAAAAATTTGTTGCACGGCACTGCTCCGTGCACCACCCTCCAGGCCAAGTCCCCGATGAATAGTGGGAGGACCCCTGCGTAGAGTGCCCTCCATCGGGGACCCCCGCCTCCTCCGGACGGCAAGATGGTACGCCATGGCGTGTCCGGACGGCCGGCGAGGATGGCAAAGTTGAGAGTGTGCAGGAGCAGCCCGTACAGGAAACCCCTCCGCGCGGAACTGAAAGGCACGGAAGGGATTTCCCCGAGGCGGCTCAAGTTGTGAGGCGCCAGCCCCCGAGGGAGGTTCCGGGGTTTGGCGCCGATGAGGAATTCCGTCCGGACGGGGGTCAGTTCGGACGGGATCTCCCCACGTGCTTGAGCCTCCTCGATGCACCTAACGGAGTCAGGGCCCAGAGCTGTTTTTAGCGACTCGATGGCATTGGCCGCGTGGCGGACATTGGCAGAATTTAGGCGCCGCGCCAGCGTGTCTGGCGCCATCCAGCCCGCTCCTCCGCCATCGAGCAGGTCCCTGACCCTGGTCACCTCACCAGCCACAGCCCTCTCTTCCGACCGCCACATAAAACCTCGGTCGTGGAGGTACGGATTCCCGAGCAGCGGCTCCTGCAGGACGGCCGCCACTCCAGCCGGCGGAGAGCTGCGCTTGGTGGAGACTTTGTTCCAGACCCTGATGAGTTCCTTGTAAAAGACAGGCAGCTCCCGGAGAGCGGTCCTGACACCCCCCAAGTTCACAAACAGGAGCTGCGTGTCATAATTGAGGTCGCGCTGCTGGCGGAAGAAATACGTCGCCAGAGCACACCACCTAGGAGGGGGCTCGACGTAAAGGTATCTCTGCAGGGTCTGAAGACGGAAAGTCGCGAGCTGGGCGCTGACGCACACCAACGACTGACCGCCCTCCTCAAGCGGGAGACTCAAGACCGCAGCAGAGACCCAGTGCTTCCTGTTGTTCCAGAAGAAGTCCATCAGCTTCTTCTGTATCTTGGCGACAAACGCAAGGGGAGGGGTCAAAGTGACCAGCCGGTACCACAACATTGCGGCCACCAGCTGGTTTATGACTAGCGCTCGACCCCTGTAGGACAGCACTCGGAGCAGTCCTGTCCAGCGCCCTAGGCGAGCGGCGACCTTGGCCTCCAGCTCCTGCCAGTTCGCCGGCCAGGCTCCCTTGTCTGGGCTAAGGTAGACTCCCAGATAGAGGAGATGGGTCGTGCTCCAGGCAAAAGGCCTGAGCTCCTCCGGCAGGGAGTCCACCTGCCACTGACCCACCAGGAGTCCGGAACATTTCTCCCAGTTGATCCTGGTGGAGGAAGCGGCTGAGTAAATCTCCTGGCACTCTCGCATCCTCCGCAGGTCAGCGGGATCCTCTACCGCGAGGAGCACGTCATCGGCGTAAGCCGAGAGGACGACCTCCACGCCCGGCCCTTGCAGAGCCAGTCCCGTCAACCTCGTCCGCAAGAGGCGCAGGAAAGGCTTCACGCAGACGGCGTATAACTGGCTGGACATGGGGCATCCCTGGCGCACCCCTCTCCTAAAGCGAAGGGGCGCCGTCAAGGACCCATTAACCTTAATCAGACACTCTGCGGCGGCGTACAAAAGTCGGATCCGGGCGACGAAATGTGTCCCGAACCCGAAAGCGCGCAGAGTTCCGAGCAGATAGTCGTGATCCACCCTGTCGAACGCCTTCTCTTGGTCGAGGGATAGGAAGGCGACCGACAGACCAGCCTCCTGGGAACAATGGATGAGGTCCCGGACCAGATGGATGTTATCGTGGATTGTCCGGCCCGGGACCGTGTAGGACTGGTCGGGGTGGATCATGTGGTCCAGCACGGCACCAAGGCGAGCAGACATCGCCCTGGCGAAGATTTTGTAGTCCGTGCTGAGGAGGGAGACCGGCCGCCAGTTCTTAAGGAGGCGGAGATCGCCCTTCTTATGCAGCAGGACGATGACTGCCCTGCGCCAAGAGAGGGGCATCTCCCCGGTCGCCAGACTTTCCCCCAGGACCCGTGCGTAGTCGCCCCCCAGGATGTCCCAGAACGCCCTGTGGAACTCCACGGTCAGCCCGTCCAGCCCCGGGGATTTTCCCCTCGAGAGCCGGTCGAGGGCACCGGTCAGCTCCGCCAGGCTTAGCGGAGCTTCCAGATTTTCGGCGCCCTCCGGGCTGACCTTCGGCAGGTCCTCCCACAAAACTCTACGCGCTTCCTCGCTGGACGGATCCGGAGAGAACAGAGCCCCGTAATATTCATGGGCCCTGTTGTTGACGCACTCCGGATCCGAGACGAGAGAGCCGTCGTCGGCCAGCAGCGTCAAGAGCTGCTTACGGACACTCTGCCTTTTTTCCAGCGAGTAGAAGAAGGGGGAGCCGCGGTCCAGATCCCGCAGGAACCGGATCCGCGACCTCACGAACGCGCCTCGGGACCCGACGAGCTGCAGGTCCTTCAGCGCGGCCTTCTTCGCTTCGTACACCGTCCGCAGGGCCGAGTCCTGGACGACTTGACCGAGACGGGCTTCCAGGTCGAGCACTTCTTTTTCTAGGCACCCGACTCTGGCCGCCCGCCTCTTGGTCGACCCCCTCGCGTACTCTTGACAGAAGACGCGGACGTGAGCCTTGCCCACGTCCCACCATAGCCTCAGGAGGGGAAGCCCCCCTGCTTCCTTCTCCAGTCGAACCAGAATCGACAGAACGAGTCCTGGAACCGCACGTCCTCCAGCAGCCGGTTGTTAAAGTGCCAGTACGCGGACCCCGTCCTCGCGCGGAGTGAAGCGAGCTCCGCCCACACCAGGTGGTGGTCCGAACACGGCACCGGCCGCATGGAAGCCGCCGGGACGCAGGAAACGTACGCCCGAGACACGTAAAGGCGGTCGACTCTGGACCATCCTACTCCAGGCCTCACCCAAGTAAAGGCGCTGGAGTCGGGGTGGAGATTTCGCCAGACGTCCACCAAGTCGAAGGACCCGACCAGGTCCCTCAACTTCTCCATCGCCGTCATGCACTGCGGGGCACCGGAGCGGTCCCTCGCCTCGAGGGTGCCGTTAAAATCCCCCCCGAGGACAATGCAGTCGCCGACGTCGACGGAGCCAAGAAGAGCGGACACCTCTTCAAAGAAGCGCGTTTGCTGCGGGCCGGGCTGAGGGGCGTACATGTTCACGAGATGGAGCGGCACGTCCCCCAGGCGAACCGTTACGTGCAGCAAGTGGCCTGGCACGGGCTCCTCGACCCCCAAGATCTCCGGCTGAAAATTCAAGATGGCCACCCCACTAGAAATGGCGGTGAGGTGGCTCATGCGGACCTCTCCTTGCCATTCCAGGAGCCACGTGGCTTCGTCTCCCGGAACGGTGTGGGTTTCTTCCAGGAAGCACACCGCATATTTCCCCTCCCGCAGGAGCGAAAAATTGTCAAATCTACGGCGTGCCCCTCTGCCGCCGTTGATGTTGAGGCTGGCTATGGTTTTCTTCATGGCAAAAGCATAGTGCAACCTCTACCTTAATCTATTGTGGGGGAGGGAGCGGAGTCTTTTGTTGAACTCCACTCCCTCCGCAGCCCAGCGAGGAGTCCCTCGAGCTCGCGCAGCTCAAGGCGTTGTGCCTTTGTCAAGGGCCCGCCCGCGGCCAAGGTTTTAGCGGCGGCGCGGACGGACCCCTTGATCAGCTCTGGCTCGGACCATTTTTCCAGGGCCAGTTGGGCTTGGTTGCAGCGACCCCGGCTCTGGGCCATAAAGTCCCAGAGTTCCTTTGCAGGAATGAGGATGGTCTTGGCGGCGGCCGCGAGCAGATCCACCGCCTCGCTGGCGGTGGTCTCTAGATTTTCTCCCGCGTCCCCCACCGAGTCCCCGTCCTCCTCCGGGAGGTGGCCGCCAGCAGCCGGCCCATCGACCGCACAAGGTACGGCAAATGACCCGGCCGCTCCAACCGGCCCTGGCACTGCCCCGATCCCACCCCCAGGATCGTCGGCAGAGGAGTCCCCACTGGGCTCTTTTAAAAATGGTGCTGGGTCGGGAAATGACAGCGGAAGGGGTTCCCCCTCCGCCCCAGGAACCGGGGAACAAGGAGAGACCCGGCCATAGGAAATCCCCAGGCTCCCCAAGTGCTCCAGCTCCAAAGTAGGGGTCGAGGGTGGGTGTTCTCCCCCTCCCCGCTGCCACCCCCCGGCCCAGCATCTACAGTGTAATAAAAATCATTAATTTCATTTTCTGCCGGGTCGAACGACTCCCGGGGGAAGTTGGGTAATAGCTGGGCGGGCTCAGGTCCGGCCTTTTCGGCCCCGCCCGCCTCAGTCCCCGGGACGCCCGGCCCGGCGGCAATGCTTTCCTCCGCGATCCCCACGCCCCCCACGACAGGCAGATCCTCCACGCCCTCCCCGGGAGGCAGAGGCTGGGCAGCCTCGACTGTCTCACCCTCCCCGGGGACAGACTCCTCCCGCCTACGGCGCTGCTTGGGAGCGCTGGTGGGGGACGCGGGACACGCGGCGGGCACCGCCTCCTCCGCGGAGGGATGTTGTTCCCCCTCCGCCTCAACGGAGCGGCGCCTCCTTTTGTTGCTGGAGGTGCGCTGAGGCAGGGAGACCTCCATGTCTGCCGAGGCCTCCCACTCCGCCCCCCCCTTTTCCTTATCTTGCCCTCGCCCGAGCCCCTCTGCGGTATTGGTCAAGGGCTCGGGCACGGGCTCAGGGTAGCACCCCGCGCTCGCCGGTGACTGGGTTGGGCTGAGCGCGGTGGTCAAACTTTCCGGCGCACTGAGGGGACCCGCTTCTAGATGTTTCTTCTTGTTCCGCGCCTTCTTTCCGCTCGGACGCTCTCCCTCCCTCCCGCCAGAGGCCGTGAAAACAAAGGCCCCCGACGATGCCCGCGCACCTACGGCTCCCGGCACGCGGACGCAACTAGGGGGAGGGGTGGCGGCGGCGCCAGCCTTGGCCGCCCTCGGTGGTTTGGCGGCCTTGGAGGCGGGGCAGTTCTTACGAACATGCCCCACCTCCCTGCAGGCATGGCACCGCACGCCGTCCGACGTCCAGAAGACGCGGTAGGCAGTCCCCTCGTGCACCACATTGAAACTTCCCTCCGTCGTCTCCTCCCGCGCCAGCCGGACAAAGAGCTGGCGGCGGAAGGAGAACACGTGGCGCAGGCTGTTCTCCCTGAGGCCGAGCGGTATGGGGTTGATCCCCGACCTTACCTCCCCCAGTTGGTGTAGGTGAGGGAGGAGGAGCTCAGCGGGAACAAAGGGCGGGACGTTTGAAATGATGACCCTCTGCGCGGTGGCCTCGAGAGGGTCCACCGGCAGGAACGTCCCACCCACCGTGAGCCCCTTTTCAAGGGCCAGGGACACCGTCCGCTCCGACCCCAGGAAGAACACGGCCTTCCCAGACATCTTGGAGGCTGCGACAATGGCCGAGGGGCCGACTACCCCAGCCATCGCCCGCACGCACTCCTCGATGCTCATTGTGGGGTGAGTGTAGCTCTTGACCCCGTGTTTTTTTGTAATAAGTCTGAATGGTGGCAGGGCAGCGGGTGGCGCAGGAGGTGCCGTGGAAGCGGTTGCCACCTGCGCATATGTCTTCGCTGGCCCTGCCACCGGCGTGGATGGGGTCGCCATCACGGGGTCCCTTTAAGGGCTACACCCACCCCAAAGTCACAGGCCTTAATGGTCTTAATTAGGCCTCGTTTGATTAGACTGAGCAGAGGAGCTCTTAACGAGGCACACCTCTCCCCTAGTTGGCAATTGGGGAGGGGCCTTGCTCCCTCTGTTCAGTTGTCTTAATTGTTTTTTTTTGTTTTTTTTAAAATTAGGAGGAAGGGGTCTCAGAGAGAGAGGGGTGAAACAGAGAGCAACAGAGAAAGAGAGAGGGGGGTGGGAAGAGGCGGGTGGGAAGAGGTGGGTGGGAAGGGGGGGGAACTGCGAGGGCAGGTCTCCCCTCGCAGCTGTGGGTGGGTGCAATCCCCAGATGGTAAAACACAAAATAGTCTTTGGGATGGTCTTCGGGTGAGGGGAGAAGATGTCTTCACCTGGGGCAGCTAGAGCCACCAGGCACACACTCCTAATGATGTTAAATAAGTGGTAAATAAAATCTTCAGCCTGGTAGCTCCAGCTATCCCAGGCTAGGCAATTGGGGGGGGGGGGTCAATTGTGTGTGGGGCCTAGTTGTAAGCAAGGCCCCCACACACACTTCCACACACACACACCCCCCGCGATGTTCCGGCCCTCAGTGGTCTTCTTTCCTCCCCCCACCGATATAACAAAGTCTTTTTGGGAAATGCACCCACACCCACCTGTAGAATGGTAGAGTCTCCCTCCTTCCACACTGGATGTTGTTGTTGGTCTTTCCCCCTCTCTCCAACTCTTTGCAGAAATGGTAAAAAGTTGTTGAAAGTTTTCTGCCTTCCTCCTCTCCCTCTGGGTGAAAGTTGGTGGTGAAGCCCCTTCCTTCCTTCTCTTCCTGGGCTGTTCTCAGGGCTCTCCAGGCCTTCCAGGCAGAAGCTAAGGTTGGTAGCTGCTCCTCTCTCAGCAGCTCAGCTCCAACTGAGCAGGACACGCCTCCACTGCTCCACGATTGGTTCCTTGTGCATGAAACTCTTTTAGAGTCTACCTACAAAACATAAAACATTAAACCGTGCCACCCGACCTGGGTGACACACCAGACATTTACAAGGCCCTTTTTTTCCTTTTTTTGGTTTTTTTGTGTTTTTCTTTTTTTTTGTTTTTTTTGGGCACTAAAATCACAATTTTCCCAGTGCCCCCTATAAAAGGGAAGGGGACACTAAAAGCACCGGCAATTAAAACAAATTAAACTTTAAAACGTAAAATCAAATTAAAATTTGGTTGCCGGGCGTGATGATGCACTCCAGTCCCTCCGGTGCCTCCTTGTGCATGAATCCCAAAAAGTTAATTTGCAGGTGCAGCAGGTAATCAGGAAGGTGAATGGAATGTTGGCCTTCATTGCGAAAGGGGTGGAGTACAAAAGCAGGGAGGTCCTGCTGCAACTGTGTAGGGTATTGGTGAGGCCGCACCTGGAGTACTGCGTGCAGTTTTGGTCACCTTACTTAAGGAAGGATATACTAGCTTTGGAGGGAGTACAGAGACGATTCACTAGGCTGATTCCGGAGATGAGGGGGTTACCTTATGATGATAAATTGAGTAGACTGGGTCTTTACTCGTTGGAGTTCAGAAGGATGAGGGGTGATCTTATAGAAACATTTAAAATAATGAAAGGGATAGACAAGATAGAGGCAGAGAGGTTGTTTCCACTGGTTGGGGAGACTAGAACTAGGGGGCACAGCCTCAAAATACGGGGGAGCCAATTTAAAACCGAGTTGAGAAGGAATTTCTTCTCCCAGAGGGTTGTGAATCTGTGAAATTCTCTGCCCAAGGAAGCAGTTGAGGCTAGCTCATTGAATGTATTCAAGTCACAGATAGATAGATTTTTAACCAATAAGGGAATTAAGGGTTACGGGGAGCGGGCGGGTAAGTGGAGCTGAGTCCACGGCCAGATCAGCCATGATCTTGTTGAATGGCAGAGCAGGATCGAGGGGCTCGATGGCCTACACCTGTTCCTAATTCTTATGTTCTTATGTACAATATTTGAGTTGGGATTTTGAGATATTTCAGGTGATTCTCCTTGATCAACATTTTGGGTGCATTGGAAAAATCTTGGGTTTGGAAGCCTTTCAACAAAATTATAAAACAAGTACTTTGCATTCTGTGATCTGTGAATCACTATAAGCATAAATGAGAAATCCGTGTAACACACCGATTCTTCCGGTTCAGAAGCCCAATAGTGACAAATGGAGGTTTGTCCAAGACCTACGAGCTGTGAATGAATTTACTATATTTTCACAATGCTTAAAGAAGGATTTGGAATGAAGTATCCCGGAATGCTTTCCAGAATCTTAAGCAGTCCCTCACTTCAGCACCAGCCTTGGGATTACCAGATTACACTAAGACATTCAACATATTTGTTCATCACAAGTCGGGTTTTGCACAATCTGTTTTGACTCAGTTACATGGGGACAGGCAGCGACCGATAGCGTATTTCAGCGCCCAACTAGACCCAGTGGCACGCGGACTACCAGGATGTCTTCCTTCGTTGGCAGCAGCTTATTACGCTGTGCAACAGGCTCAGACAATAACTCTAGATCTGCAAAAACCACTAAATATGAAGTTGAACTGTTATCAAATCCGAACCTTATCATTCAAAGATGTACTACCTTAAATCCAGCCACTCTACTCCCCACGGAAGAAGACGCCGAACCCCATTCATGATAAATGGTAACCGAATTAGTGACTAAACCACGTATCAATTTAACAGATGTACCAATGTGTAACCCTGATCTAGTGTACTATGTTGACGGATCGGCCTTACGAAATGATAGGGGCCAACCTTGAGCGGCTTATGCAATTGTTTAATGTTGTCGAAATAGCCTCCCTTCCAGACTCTTTTTCAGCCCAACAAGCCGAATTGTTTGCGTTAACTCGAGCCTGTATTCTGGCTGAAGGACAAACAGTTAATATCTACAATGACAGGTAAAGGAAGCTCAAGTCAAGCCAGCCGAAGGAAAGTGTCATAACCTGGAGCCCGGGGAATTCACTTACATCAAAATCTTTAAAAGAAAAAGCAGTCTACAGCCAAGATTTGAAGGACTATACCAGGTCTTGCTGGCGACTAATACTGCAATCAAGGTAAAGGAAAGACCAACATGGATCCATGCGTCCATTGCAAAAGGGCACCCGACCAGGAGGAAAGGAAGAAGGAACCAAAGGAACAGAAAAAGGAAGACTGAATAAGGAACTGTACGGACTATGGGGACTGATGGTGCTGGGCTTGACAGGGTTTTGCTTTGCATTATTGATAATACCAGGGGTACAGACACGCAAACGAAGGGAACTGCGGGTAAACGTATTTATGGCGCTGCATCATAAGTATGCTCAAGAAAGAAACTTGTCTAGTTGTTGGATATGTTCCCATGTACCTGTCCACTCCAAAGGGGGTATTCCCCTAAGATCCGTCCCCTTTAACCAATCAGAAATGGTAGAATGGTTAATAGTGCAAAATAGGACAAACCTAACCAAGGTGTCAGAAACGAAGGAGCAAACAGAATGGAGGTCTGCGGGGCATAAACTTACAGCCTTCCAGGGTTGGTACCAGCCCAATTATAATAATAACCGTCAGCCTCCCTTCCTAAGTATTACTCCCAGAATAGGAAATCCTGAGGGTATAATATGCCTAGTGAGTAATGAGACTAAAGGACCAGAAATGGGATGCAGCAAGTGTTCCCAAATGACTAAATGGCAAGTCACAGCAAATCCCACTGATGGGAGAAAGATAGCAACCGTTACTGGTAACTTGATTGAAAATGTGTCAATTGCTAAAATTATCTGTGGGTCTCGAGTCGCAATTGTTAAAGTTAGTTTCTGGTGTCGAGTTGTCTGCCTGGGTCCCAGCTTTCTATGCAGGCCGGAAAGCCGATTCGCATTATGCATGTGTTGGATGGGTTTTTGTGCTTGGATTGAAATTGTACTTCCTTGGATCGATTGTTAAAATGTAAATGTCTTCTAGGGGCAGGTTTCGAGGGTAAACAGTTCCCCAGACAATTTGATTAACTCAAATGTCCCCAGATAGCTTGATTAGCTCCAATATCCAAACTGGCCTTTTAGAGGTTGAACTCACCCCTTTTCTTGCAGCCCTTTTCTCACAGACCCAACATTCACCTTAAAAATCCCAAACTTGGTTAAAACTCGTAGATTTCTTCCATAAGCATATTAGGATCCCAAGCTTTCTGCTTAATAGTCCCAAATCGAATTTCCTTTTCAATGAGTCCAAACACTGGAGGTTTCCACGAATTTTGGAATCTTGCACTACTATGCCAATGTTTATCTAGTTGTGTTCCAATTGGGAGAAAAACCCTCCTCCGTTGCCAAATCTTACCTGTCCCTGCTCAGAGCCTCAATGTCACTGTGCTGATCTGCAGATGAGCAGACCCCATTCCAGCAGCGACATAGCTGAAGCCTGTAACAATCATGGTCGCCATTTGGTCAAGATGATCAGGATAAGGGTAAAATGATTACAGCCTCCGAGCGTAGGTGGTGTCATGTGCTCAGTGCATAGACACCAAAAAGGGGCTGGAAGCAGGAATATGCAATTGATACTTCTTAAAGTGCGATTGCACTTACTATTTGCTAAAAATTACCTCATTTTACATCTGTGCGATATCAGCTAGTTCCCATAGAGAGGGGACAAATCCCTTTTCTGAAAAAATATGGGAGATGCTGAGTGCATTAAAGACAAGTACAGTTGCAATTTTTGGCAGTAAGGGGAGCCAGAGGGTCTCGGGGAGGAGATGTCAGAGCAGGTGAATTAAGTTTCATGTGGGCCCACTAGCGTCTGAACCCTTTCTTCCAGATGAGTGAGCTGCTGGATTTCTGACTTGCTACTCCCAATCCTCTGTTGCTCTAAACGATTGTGAGAAAGCTTTGTCTGCAAATCAAATAAGGCTTGCTGAGTAGCAGTGTCATGAAGCCTTGGCAATGAGTGCAAGTGTGTGTCCATTACATGCAGGTGTATGTCTAACTTGATAGGGAGCCTCCATTGCGAGAACACACACACACACACATATACATATGTACACAGTCTGAGGCCTGTGTACACACATATATATAAAATATATATGTACACAGGTCTCAGCAATCAAATATTTTATAGTTGTAATATAGATAGCTCCATCCAGTGGACCACTGTGGCATTGCAGCCATTGCTGTTTACAACAATAAAGAAGGAACAAGTCATGTGACTGGCTTCCTGAAGTTATCAACCATCTTAGAGCCTGTATGTGTTTTTGAGGTCGTACCGAAAAAAATAACAATAATGAAGGTGGGAAATAAGAGGTGAAGGAGCGGCTTGCAGATGGAAGGTGAGGAGTTGGGGGAACATGTACTAACTTTCATAAGTTGAATTATGTCGTTGAGTCTTTTGCGGTCATGAATGGAGGTCCCCGAGACCTCCACAGCGATCTCGCTCCAGGCGTTAATGAACACATCACAAGTCGGTCTGCCTGTGTTGGGTTAAAGAACGTGCCTCCTTCCCTCCACACCTTCGATCGGGGTCTCGAGTTCCGCATCAGAAAATTTGCTGGCCCTCCTTGCTCCTCCTAGATTCGCTGTGTCTTCGCAACAATCTGATTCCCTGCTCAGGGCCTAGCTGTAAACCCTGTCCTTTAAGAAGGCCAGGGAGCAGCTAACACGTTAGCAGTAAATCAGCACCAGCTGAATTTCGCAGCCCAATCAGCCACTCCGCACACACCGCTACAAACAGCCCATTCCCGCCACCAATACTGCTCCGCTCCTTTTTTCAAGCAAAAATGCTGAATTTACATCTAATGGCCACCGCAGCGGTAATGAACGGCAAAAAGCGGTAGGTGCACCTCATTTCAGGCAGTGGGCAATTTCTGCCCTTTTGTGTCTGTCTTCACGGAAGAAGATGCAAAAAACCTCCTGGAAATAGTGGAGAACCAAGGGTCTAAACAGAATGAGAACCTGAAAGAAATTAGTATTAGTAAAAAAAATAGTACTGGAGGAATTAATGGGACTGAAAGTCGATAAATCCCCTGAACCTGATGGCCTACATCCGAGGGTTTTGAAAGAGGTGGCTATAGAAATAGTGGATGCATTAGTTGTCATCTTACAAAATTCCATATACTCTAGAACAGTTCCCATGGATTGGAAGGTAGCAAATGTAATCCCACTATTTAAGAAAGCAGAGAAAGAGAAAACGGGAATACAGACCAGTTAGCCTGACATCAGTAGCAGAGAAAATGATCAAATCTATTATTTAGGATGTGGTAACAAAATGATAGGACTGAGCAGAGTCAACACGGATTTATATAAGGGAAATCATGTTTGATTAATCTGTTAGAGGTTTTTGAGGTTGTAACTAGCAGAATAGTAAGGGGGTTCCAGTGAATGTGGTGTATTTGGATTTTCAGAAGGCATTCGATAAGGTGCCATACAGGAACAAAATTAGGGCTCATGTGATTGGGGGTAATATACTAACATACTGAGGATTGGTTAACGGAAAAAAAAAGAGTAGGAATAAATAGGCCATTTTCGGGTCGGCAGGCTCTAACTAGTGGGATACCACAAAGATCAGTGCTTAGGCCTTAGCTATCAGCGGCAGCAGCAGGTCGGGCCACAAAAGGAGCGGTGAGCGGCGGCCCGGGAGCAGCATGGAGGCATGCCACTACAAGGTACAGCGCGAGCTGGTGCAGGAGGACGACAGCTGTGAAGATAGACGTCATCAAAATCCAGGTCGGTGATTGGAGCGTGGACAGATACAGCAGGAGCAGCGAGATCAGGGAGGAGCGGCGAGAGACTGTGGAGGGACATGATCGGGGCCCAGGGGAGACATGAGTTTGGGGCCAGGGGCCCAGGAGCAGCACGGGCCAGCCCACACTGTGATACGTGTGCGCACTAGGTCCATGCAGCAGAGCTGGTCTCCAGTTGTCTTGGTTAATCCTTGCCACTGGACGAAGACCTAGCTCTGTCAAGCCTGTGTGGTGACTGGTGTGCAACGGCCACCCCACATTAAAAAAAACTCACGCACAGGCATCTTCCACCCTTCAAGATGTAGTTCAGCTCCTTCATTGAAACACCTGTGAATTCGCCCTTTTTTGGTGTGGAAGCAAGTCATCCTCGTTTCGAGAGACCGTCTATGATGATGATAATGATTCACAATCTAGATCAATGATTTGGATGAAGGGACCAAATGTAATATATCCAAGTTTGCTAATGATATAAAGCTAGGTGGGAATGTAAGTTCTGAGGAGGATGCAAAGAGGCTTCAAGGGTTTATAAACAGGCTACATGAGTAGGCAAGTATATGGCAAATGGAATATAATGTGGAGATATATGAAGTTATCCACTTTGATAGGAAAAATAAAAAAGTAAAGTATTTTTAAATGGTAAGAGATAGCCTACTCATGCTCCAATTTCTTATGTTCTTATGTTCCTCTACTGTAAATACTGCCAGTTACTAATTATTCAACATATCCGCCATTTCCTTATTTTCATTTACAATATCACCATTACCAGTTTTCAAGGGGCCCACATTGCTCCTTACCACTCACTTTTTCCTAATATAATTGTAAAAAAAATGTGGTATTGATTTTGATAACCTGTGCAAGTTTCTTTCCATACTCCCTTTTTGTAGCTCTGACTGTTTTTTCACCTTTTGTTGTTCTTTGTATCTCTCCCAGTCACCAATATCTGTGTAATTTTTGATCTACATTTTTGTACGCTTTTGGCTAGACTTTCCACTTTGCCGTCTATCGCCCCCAAAAATGGGCGATATTCCAGCGATGTTCGATGTCTCAGCCTTGCTGATCGCTGGCTCATTGCCCATTTTTTGGATGCCGATTTTCCACTCGGCGATAGGCCAGCGATATGATGTTCACCCAAGGAATGGGCAGCGATGTGGAAGGCAAAAGCTTCCCTAGCAAAGGACTTCTGCGCATGCGATTTTTTTTCCCCGGTTGACAGCATTTTGCACGTTTTGGGAGCTCAGAGATCATCCACACATGCGCAAGTTTGGTCAATTATGGTGGGAGCGAGAGGAGAGATAAAGAAGAGAGTTGTTGGAGTTGGAGGGAGGAGGTTTGTGGAGTTTTGTGGAGTGTTTTGCCATTGGAGATTTGTATAAAATGTATTTTGCCTTTGGAGAGTTGGAGATTTGGATAAATTGTAGAGATGCCATCATCACCATCGACCGAGAGCGCGGATGGGGGTTGGTAAAGGGCAAAGCTCCACCCCGGGCGTACAGGAAACTGTGGTCCGAGATTGCGGACGTCGTCTCCTCGGTGTCCCAGGAGGCGAGGGGGCCCGACTTGTAATGTATGTAGCACTCAAATCACTGACTCCACACAGTCTGGTGTTGTAGTAACTGCTGTAACCTTGGTCCTTTATTTTGTAACTCCAGAGTGCCCTTCAGGTGTGGTGGTCAGCCTTTTATACTCTGTCTCGCAGGTACTTTCGGGTCTCCCACCACAGTGCCCCTTGTGGCGCACCATTGTAACTATACATTTAATGTACATGGACAATACATAACACGCCCAGTGCCAGAAACGCTGGAACAGGCTTGTGGCCGCAGCTAGAGTAAGTACAGATTTTATATTGTATTGATGAAGATTGTAATTAAAACTGTAATAGTAAATCTCCTGGATTGAATAAAATTTTATAAATTCTTACATACATACATACGCATATATTACATATGTAGATCCAAAACATGCTGATCTTTGTTATAAGCGTTCGTCAATTGTGAATCTCATTTGCATGTAACGTTTGAAGCTGTTGTCTTTCCATGAAACTACCTCGTCAATTAGCTTATTCCATGCTATTTTCACGTTTGCAGAAGAAGATATCTAGGCCGCAGCGGAGGTGCACCTGCTTATATGCAGACCTTAAGTGAGCTGGAGGTACGTGCAGCAGCGTTGGTGGGGACCACCAGTCACTCAGCCACCACCTGTGGCATTGCGGGCCCTCCCATGCATCACGTGAGTAATGTGTGAAACAGTTTTAAAGTAATGTAACATCATTTAATTAAAATGCAATGTACGGATGATGTAATGTAGTGTCATGTCCTGTCATGTCAAGAATGCAGCCTTCGTACTACTCTCAGGCTGACAACATAAGAACATAAGCATTAAGAACAGGGGATTGTCATCTGGCCAACTCTCCCCTTCTCTGTGTGCTCCCCATAAACCCGTGTGTCCATCTGCATCTGATGCAGCTGCGGCAGGTTTTCTGGGGCAGTTAAATCCACATGATATATTTATATGTAAAGTCTTGTCGGTAATGTGTACCCTTCTGTTCTAATGAGCTCAATAGGCTCAATTGTGCTTTGAAGGTCAACCAGAGGCGCAAGTGGAGGTCGCACAGTAGGAGGAGGATACGACCGAGCCAGAGGAGGAGGAAGAAATGGAGGAAGCCACAGAGGGGGATGAACCTGCGGCCACCATAGAAGTTGCTATTGCGACTGAAGAGGGACCAGGACCAAGCAGCGTGCAGCCGGCAACACCAAGGCGCGTTGTAGTGCGCACGTCGACCCCACGGAGGTCGGGTCAGCGAGCTCAGCACTCGCCTGCAGTGGATGATCGGATAGAGAGCTTGGTCTCCCTGTGTGAGGAAACGGTCGCGATAAATTGCGAGCATCTCTAGCGGTTCGCATGGGAATTTTCCCGGGTGTCTGCTTCCCAAGCAGAGGCAATGCAGCAAACGCTGGAGGAGATGTGTGCACAGACCACCGCTATCAATGCCTTGCGGTATGCGTTGCTGGCTGAGCTCGGCGTTGCACCCCAAGGTGCCGTGATCGATCGAAGCACAACCCTCAGCACACAAGTGAGTCAGGAGGAAGCACTTCCTTCTAACTTGGAAGACGATGCCCTTGCCCGTGCTTCGACTTACCCTCCAACAACCCCCCAACAGCTGATCATGCCACCATCACCCCCACCATGGCAGGAAGTCTTGCCGTTGCCCGCTGCACGCCCACGTTGTCTTGGTACCGGGGGACCAAAATGGGCGGCTGGGGCTAGGACATGGGGGGCTCCAGGATCTGGAGGGAAATGTGGCCATAAGTAGGGAGGGGTTGTTATTGTTGTTCATGTTTTTCTTGTTTTCCTTGTTCTTCTTCTTGTTACTGCTGCTGTTGGGGCGGGGGGGAGGGGGGGGCGGTGGGAGCGTGTGGGGGCTGGGTGGGTGGGGGGGGTGTTTAAAATTGAAATTGTTCATGATAAAGTTTTGTTGAATCTTACAATTGTTGTGCATTGTCTTTTAATAACGTAAGTAAAGTTAAGTTGAAACATTAATGCAACTGTTGTACATTTAAATATAAATATAAGTATAAATGTGAGTGGATCTATCAGTGAAAGGATGTTAAAAGTCCTTTGTTTTAGCAGCCTTCTCCCTTCCTCCGACGTTCAAAATGGTGTCCGTAGTGCCGTGTTCTGTGAGGAAGGCCAGGAAAAAGCAATTATTCTCCAGCGATGTTCTCGCTGACCTATCAGCCTGGCGATGTGCCGGCGATGTGCCTAAAGTTGGGATGGGTGATGTGCAGGCGATCACCTCAGCGATCAGCTCGGCGATGAGAGCCAAAAGTCAGGGGGATAATTTTTCAGCGATGTTCCAGCCTGAATTTCCACTTTTTTGTCAAAATGGGCGAGGAAAGGCCATTTTGGGCGATATATGGGCGATTTGATGTGGAAAGTCTAGCCCTTTGTCTTTTAGTTTTATGTTGTCCCTTACCTCTTTTGTTGTCCATTGCTGTTTTATTTGGCAAGTAGACATCTTGCCCCTTCAAGACATAAACAGATATTGCATCACGTTAAGTTATTTTTTGAGCACCCCCCCTACAGTTCTTCTGTCAATTTACCCATTAACAGGTTCGCCCAGTTCACTGTGGAGAATCTCTGTCTCATCCTGATGAAGTCAGCCTTATCTAAATCTAGAATCTTAGTAGATGTTTTGTGTTTCTCCCTTTCAAACACAACATTGAACTTGATCATATTATAAGAACATAAGAGCATAAGAGCATAAGAAATAGGAGCAGGAGTAGGCCATACGGCCCCTTCAGCCTGCACCGCCATTTAATACAATCATGGCTGATCCGATCATGGACTCAGGTCTACTTCCCTGCCCGCTCGCCATAACCTCTATTCCCTGAGTGGGGATGTCGCACTTTAACAGGGAGGCTTTGAGGATGTCCTTGTAATGTTTCCGCTGCCGATCTTTGGCTCATTTGCCGTCAAGGAGTTCCGAATAGTGCACTCCAAGAAGTGCACATCCCCACTGACACCTGGAAGTCCCTGGCCAAAGACCACCCAAAGTGGAGGAATCCGGGAAGGTGGCAAGTACCTGGAGTCTCAACGCCGAGAGCATGCAGAAATCAAGCGCAGGCAGCGGAAAGAGCGTGCGGAAAACCAGTCCCACCCTCTCCTTCCCTCAACGACTATCAGTCCCATCTGTGACAAAGTCTCTGGCTCTCGTATTGGACTGTTCAGCCACCAAAGAACTTACTTCAGGAGTGGAAGCAAGACTTCCTCGATTCCAAGGGACTGCCTATGGTGATGATTCCCTTATCGTTTAAGAAACTTTCTATTTCTGTCTTAAATTTATTCAATGTCCCAGCTTCCACAGCTCTCTGAGGCAGCAAATTCCACAGATTTACAACCCTCTGAGAGAAGAAATTTCTCCTCAGCTCAGTTTTAAATGGGCGGCCCCTTATTCTAAGATCATGCCCTCTCGTTCTAGTCTCCCCTATCAGTGGAAACATCCTCTCTACATCCACCTTGTCAAGCCCCCTCATAATCTTATACATTTCGATAAGATCACCTCTCATTCTTCTGAATTCCAATGAGTAGAGGCCCAACCTACTCAACCTTTCCTAATAAGTCAACCCCCTCATCTCCGGAATCAACCCTGTGAACTTTCTCTGAACTGCCTCCAAAGCAAGTATATCCTTCTGTAAATAATGAAACCAAAACTGCATGCAATATTCCAGGTGTGCCCTCACCAATACCCTGTACAACTGTAGCAAGATTTCCCTGCTTTTATACTCCATCCCCTTTGCAATAAAGGCCAAGATTCCATTTAAATAATAACTTGCTCTTTGATTTTTTTCTGCCAAAGTGCATGACCTCACACTTTCCAATATTATACTCCATCTGCCAAATTTTTGCCCACTCACTTAGCCTTCTATGTCCTTTTGCAGATTTTTTGTTTCCTCCTCACACATTGCTTTTCCTTCCATCTTTGTATCATCAGCAAACTTGGCTATGTTACACTCAGTCCCTTCTTCCAAGTCGTTAATATAGATTGTAAGTAGCTGGGGTCCCAGCACTGATCCCTGTGGCACCCCATTAGTTACTGGTTGCCAACCCGAGAATGAACCATTTGTCCCGACTCTCTGTTTTCTGTTCGTTAGCCAATTCTCTATCCATGCGAATATATTACCCCCAACCCCGTGAACTTTTATCTTGTGCAATGTTACCTTTTATGTGGCACCTTGTCAAATGCCTTCTGGAAGTCCAAATACACCACATCCACTGGTTCCCTTTTATCCACTCTGTTCGTTACATCCACAAAGAATTCCAGAAAATGTGTCAAACATGACTTCCCCTTCATAAATCCTTGCTGACTCTGCCTGACCGAATCATCCATCATAGGCAGTTCCTCGGAATCAAGGAAGACTTGCTTCCACTCCTAAAGTGAGTTCTTTGGGCTGAATATTCCAATACGAGAGCCACAGACCCTGTCACAGGTGGGACAGACATTTGTCGGGGGAAGGGGGGGTGGGACTGATTTGCCGCATGCTCCTTCCGCTGCCTGTGCCTGACCTCTTCACGCTCACGGCATTGAGATTCGAAGAGCTCAACGCCCTCCCGGATGCACTTTCTCCACCTAGGGCGGTCTTCGGCCAGCGACTCCCAGATGTCAGTGGTGATGTCGCACTTTACCAGGGAGGCTTTGAGGGTGTCCTTGTAACATTTCCGTTGCCCACCTTTAGCTCGTTTGCCGTGAAGGAGCTCCGCATAGAGCAATTGCTTAGAATTACAGAATTTTACAGAATTACAGAACCAGTGGGAAACTGTTTAACCTACGCCGCCTCCAGGCCAGGTCCAAGGTCACCCCAACCTCTGTCGTTGAGCTGCAGTAAGCAAACGACACCTGCACCTGCGCACATTCTGAGGCTGAACTCCAAGATATAGTCGATGTTTTCACTGAGGCATATGAAAGCATGGGCCTTACACTTAACATCCATAAGACAAACGCCCTCCACCAGCCTGTCCTCGCCGCACAGTACTGCCCCCCAGACATCAAGATTCACGGCGCGGCCGTAGACAACGTGGACCACTTCGCATACCTCGGGAGCCTCTTATCAACAAAGGCAGACATTGATGCGGAGATTCAACATCGCCTCCAGTGCGCCAGTGTAGCCTTCGGCCGCCTGAGGAAAAGAGTGTTCGAAGACTAGGCCCTCAAATCTACCAACAAGCTCATGGTCTACAGGACTGTAATAATACCTGCCCTCCTGCATGGATCAGAGGCATGGACGATGTATAAAAGACACCTCAAGTCGCTGGAGATATATCACCAACGATGTCTCCACAAGATCCTGCAAATCCCCTGGGAGGACAGGCACGCCAACATCAGTGTCCTTGCCCAGGCTAACATCCCAGCATTGAAGCACTGACCACACTCGATCAGCTTCGCTGGGCAGGCCACATAGTTCGTATGCCAGACACGAGACTCCCTAAGCATGGGGTTAATATATTAGCATGGATAGAGGATTGGCTAACTAACAGAGAACATAGAGTCAGGATAAATGGTTCATTCTCTGGTTGGTAACCAGTAACTAGTGGGGTGCCGCAGGGATCAGTGCTATGACCCCAACTTTTTACAATCTACATTAACGACTTGGAAGAAGGGACTGAGTGTAACGTAGCCAAGTTTGCTGACAATACAAAGATGGGAGGAAATGCAATGTGTGAGGAGGACTCAAAAAATCTGCAAAGGGACATAGGAGGCTAAGTGAGTGGGCAAAAATTTGGCAGATGGAGTATAATGTTGGAAAGTGTGAGGTCATGCACTTTGGCAGAAAAAATCAAAGAACAAATTATTATTTAAATGGAGAAAGATTGCAAAATGCCGCAGTACAGCGGGACCTGGGGGTACTTGTGCATGAAACACAAAAGGATAGTATGCAGGTACAGCAAGTGATCAGGAAAACCAATGGAATCTTGGCCTTTATTGCAAAGGGGATGGAGTATAAAAGCAGGGAAATCTTGCTACAGCTATACAAGGTATTGGTGAAGCCACACCTGGAACACCATGTGCAGTTTTGGTTTCCATATTTAACAAAGGATATACTTGTTCTGGAGGCAGTTCAGAGAAGGTTTACCAGTTTGATTCCGGGGATGAGGGGATGACTTATGAGGAAAGGTTGAGTAGGTTGGGCCTCTACTCATTGGAATTCAGAAGAATGAAAGGTGATCTTATCGAAACATATAAGATTATGAGGGGGCTTGACAAGGTGGATGCAGAGAGGATGTTTTCACTGATGGGGGAGAATAGAACTAGAGGGCATGATCTTAGAATAAGGGGCCGCCCATTTAAAACAGAGATGAGGAGAAATTTCTTCTCTCGGAGGGTTGTAAATCTGTGGAATTCGCTGCCTCAGAGAGCTGTGGAAGCTGGGACATTGAATAAATTTAAGACAGAAATAGACAGTTTCTTAAACGATAAGGAGATAAGGGGTTATGAGGAGCGGGTGGGGAAGTGGAGCTGAGTCCATGATCAGATCAGCCACGATCTTATTGAATGACGGAGCAGGCTCGAGAGGCCGTATGGCCTACTCCTGTTCCTATTTCTTATGTTCTTATAAAAGCAAGGAAGTTGTGCTCGAACTGTATACAACACTAGTTAGGCTACTGCTTGAGTACTGCTTACAGCTCTGGTCACCACATTACAGGAAAGACATGATTGCACTGGAGAGGGTACAGAGAAGATTTACGACGATGTTGCCAGGACTGGAAAATCTTAGCTATGAGGAAAAATTGGATGGACTGGGGTTGTTTTCTTTAGAACAGAGGAGGCTGAGGGGAGATTTAATTGAGGTGTCTAAAATTATGAGAGGCCTAGATAGAGTGGATAGGAAGGACCTGTTTCCTTTAGCAGAGGGGTCAATGACCAGGGGGCATAGATTTAAAGTAGTTGGTAGAAGGACTAGAGGGGAGATGAGGAAAAAGAAATTCACCCAGAGGGTGTTGGGGGACTGGAACTCACTGCTTGAAAGGATGGTAGAGGCGGAAACCTTCATCACATTTAAAAAGTACTTGGATGTGCACTTAAAGAGCCGTGACCTATAGGGCTACAGACCGAGTGCTGAAGGTGGGTTAGGCTGGGTAGCTCTTTTTTGACTGACACAGACCCTTCTGTGTCATAATTTTCTATGATTCTATGATACACTGTCATAAAGCTATAAAAAAACACACACATGAATTCTTGGGGGTTATAGATCGGGACATTGGGTACAAAAGCAAAGAGGTAATGCTAAAACCATACAATTATAGGTTTGTGTGCAGTTAGAATATTGTCCATAGTGTTAGGCACACTACTTTAAGAAATCTTCAGGTAGCTTCTGGTCCCTTTAACTGGTTTCTTCCTCTTTATAGCAACAACGTTACTAATGAGTGCTGACGTATGAAATGGATTGGGGTCACAACAAAGTTTGGGCAATAGTGGATATCCACACCAACCCTCCTTTAGCTAAAACCCCATCCCAGAGGTAAATTCGCCCATCAGCTTCTCATAGGGAATGAGATCTGCACAGCTGAAAAATTTATATTTGGAGAGACATGCTAATCTATGTCACTTGAAGAGGAAGGTTTCATTTTTATGTTGAATTTCCGTTGGGTGCTGATCATGATAGAAATTTGGCATTCAATGTACCCTGTAATTTTTTGGGGGCCACGCGGCTCCTTTAACAGGCGGCGTGGCCCATTCAAAATGCCGCGTATGTGAGTTTTTTTCAATTGAAAGCCGACTGCGCAGGACCACTGTATCCGAGCTAGTAAACTGTGCAAGAAATCTTCTTACAAGGCTCTAAGAAAGAAAGAACTCAGATTTATATAGCACCTTAACACTTCCTCAGAATATCCCAAATCTGCTTTTTATCTCCCTCCTTTTTTAAATAGGGGTGTTACATTTGCAGCTTTCCAATCTGCTGGGACCTCCCCAGAATCCAGGGAATTTTGGTAAATTACAACAAATGCATCCACAATCCCTGCTGCTACTTCTCTTAAGACCCTAGGATGCAAGCCATCAGGTCCAGGGGATTTATCTGCCTTTAATCCCATTATTTTATTGAGCACCACCTCCTTAGTGATTATGATTGTGTTAAGTTCCTCCCCCGATATCGCTCCTTGACTATCCACTGTTGGAATATTGATAGTGTCCTCTACCGTAAAGACTGATACAAAATATTTGTTCAGAGTTTCTGCCATCTCCATGTTCCCCATTACTAGTTCCCCGGTCTCGTCCATATTCTATGCCTTGGCTAATAAAGGAAAGCATTCCATATACCCTTTTAATTACCTTATCGACCTGTCCTGCTTTTAAGGATCTGTGGACAAACACTCCAGGTCCCTCTGTTCCTCCATACCTCTCAGTATGCTCCCATTTATTGTGTATTCCCTGGCTTTGTTGCCCCTCCCAAAATACATTACCTCACACTTTTACGGATTGAGTTCCATTTTCCACTTTTCTGCCCAATTGACCAGTTCATCGATATCTTCCTGCAGTCTAAAGGTTTCCTCCTCATTGTCAACCGCCCTGCCAATTTTTGTAACATCTGCAAATTTATTTTTCCAGCACCCTACATTTAAGTCTAAATCATTAATATATACAGGGTACTACAAAAAGCAAGGGGCCTAGTACTAAACCCTGTGGCACCCCAATGGAAACAGCTTTCCTGTCGCAAAAACACCCGTCAATCATTACCCTTTGTTTCCTGCCACTGAGCCAATTTTGAATCCAATTTGCCACTCCCTTGGATCCCATGGCCTTTTACTTATTTGATCAGCCTACCATGTGGAGTCTTGTCAAAAGCCTTGCTGATATCCATGTAGACGACATCAAACGTACTGCCCTCATCGACCCTCCTTGTTACCTCCTCCAAAAACTCAATCAAGTTAGTCAGACATGACCTTCCCAAAACTCATCCATGCTGCCTGTCCTTGATTAATCTGTGTCTTTCTAAATGAAGATTTATACTGTCCCTCAGAATTGATTCCAATAATTTGCCCACCATTGAAGTTAAACTGGCTTGTAATTATAGACCAGTCAGGCTGACATCGGTAGTTGGCAAAATGATGGAATCAATTATTAAGGATGTCACAGCAGCGCATTTGGAAAGAGGTGACATGATAGGTCCAAGTCACCATGGATTTGTGAAAGGGAAATCATGCTTGACAAATCTTCTGGAATTTTTTGAGGATGTTTCCAGTAGAGTGGACAAGGGAGAACCAGTTGATGTGGTGTATTTGGACTTTCAGAAGGCTTTCGACAAGGTCCCACACAAGAGATTAATGTGCAAAGTTAAAGCACATGGGATTGGGGGTAGTGTGCTGACGTGGATTGAGAACTGGTTGGCAGACAGGAAGCAAAGAGTAGGAGTAAATGGGTACTTTTCAGAATGGCAGGCAGTGACTAGTGGGGTACCGCAAGGTTCTGTGCTGGGGCCTTAGCTGTTTACATTGTACATTAATGATTTAGACGAGGGGATTAAATGTAGTATCTCCAAATTTGCGGATGACACTAAGTTGGGTGGCAGTGTAGCTGCGAGGCGGATGCTATGAGGCTGCAGAGTGACTTGGATAGGTTAGGTGAGTGGGCAAATGCATGGCAGATGAAGTATAATGTGGACAAATGTGAGGTTATCCACTTTGGTGATAAAAACAGAGAGACAGACTATTATTTGAATGGTGACAGATTATGAAAAGGGGAGGTGCAACGAGACCTGGGTGTCATGGTACATCAGTCATTGAAGGTTGGCAGGCAGGTACAGCAGGCGGTTAAGAAAGCAAATGGCATGTTGGCCTTCATAGCGAGGGGATTTGAGTTCAGGGGCAGGGAGGTGTTACTACTGTTGTACAGGGCCTTTGTGAGGCCACCCCTGGAGTATTGTGTACAGTTTTGGTCTCCTAACTTGAGGAAGGACAGTCTTGCTATTGAGGGAGTGCAGCGAAGGTTCACCAGACTGATTCCCAGGATGGCGGGACTGACATATCAAGAAAGACCGGATCAACTGGAGTTCAGAAGAATGAGAGGGGATCTCATAGAAATGTTTAAAATTCTGATGGGTTTAGACAGGTTAGATGCAGGCAGAATGTTCCCAATGTTGGGGAAGTCCAGAACCAAGGGTCACAGTCTAAGGATAAGGGGTAAGCCATTTAGGACCGAGATGAGGAGAAGCTTCTTCACCCAGAGAGTGGTGAACCTGTGGAATTCTCTACCACAGAAAGATGTTGAGGCCAATTCACTAAATATATTAAAAAAGGAGTTAGATGTAGTCCTTACTACTAGGGGGATCAATGGGTATGGCGAGAAAGCAGGAATGGGGTACTGAAGTTGCATGTTCAGCCATGAACTCATTGAATGGCGGTGCAGGCTCGAAGAGCCGAATGGCCTACTCCTGCACCTATTTTCTATGTTTCTATGTTTCTAATTACTCGGTTTATCCCTTCCTCACTTTAAGATGGTAGATGGACTAGTTATACCTCCCTAACATTGCCCATCTCAGCCCCTACCTTAGCATATCTGCTGCTGAAACCCTCACCTAAGCCTTTGTTACCTCTAGACTGAGTACTGTTTAACTCCAAGAGGTATGATCTTGGCTCTGCTTTATTAAGGCCCAAAGTGACTAAGATACAAAATGGCTGGCCTTTTATACTTGGGCTGCACACACGCAAATTGAGACGGTCCGGTGCTTTACGCTCCCGGGTTGACCGTCTCAGTTCAACTCCAGCCTCGGGTGAGTGTTCAGAATCTGTTGTGACTGGTGGCTGGCTGACCTGGTGGGAGTGGCAATGGCCATGTCAGGGATTGAAAGTCTATTTTCATTGAACATGTCAGTGTTGAAAGTCCTGATTCACTGATGACCACTGAGTCCTCTGATGACTGGGGGTAGGTTGGTTGGTCGTCGATTGTCTCTTCCTCCGACTGTCCCGGTTCATCTGTGTGCCGCAGCTTTGTCTGATCCATATGTTTCCTGCATGTTTGCCCATTTTTGAGCTTGACAATAAATACTCTGTTGCCCTCCTTGGCCATCAAAGTACCAGTGATCCACGTGGGGCCCTGACCATAATTCAGAACATATACAGGATCATTTACAGAAATATCGCGTGACACAGCTGCACGATCTTGATACCCTTGCTGACTTTGTCTTCTATTTTAAACATGTTTATTCAAGTCAGGGTGTACAAAAGATAGCTTGGTCTTCATACCTCTCTTTATCATTAGTTCAGCAGGCGAGACCCCGGTAAGCATGTGTGGTCTTGTCCTGTAACTAAACAGTATGCATGACAGGCGGGTCTGCAGTGACCCTTGGGTTACTCGCTTCATACTCTGCTTTATGATTTGGACAGCACGTTCTGCTTGCCCATTGGATGCAGGTTTGAACGGTGCTGACCTTACATGTTTGATACCATTGAGTTTCATGAACTCTTGAAACTCCTGACTGGTGAAGCACAATCCGTTGTCGCTAACAACGATGTCAGGCAGACCATGTGTCGCGAACATGACACTGAGATTCTCAATGGTAGCTATGGATGTGCTGGATGACATGAGTATACACTCTATCCACTTCAAAAAGCATCCACCACAACGAAAAACATCTTCTCAGGAAGGGACCTGCAAAGTTAATGTGGATCCTGGACCATGGTTTGGACAGCCACGACCACAGACTCAGCGACAATTCCGCTGATGCTTTGCTGAGCTGCATGCAAATGTTGCACTGATGCACACATGATTCCAGCTCAGAATCAATTCCTGGCCACCATACATGAGACCTGGTGATGGCTATCATCATTACAATGCCGGGATGTGTGCTCTGTAGCTCACGTACAAATTTCTCTCTCCCTTTCTTGGGCATAACAACACGATTGCCCCACAGTATATAATCCAACTGAATAGACAGTTCGTCTTTGCGACGAATGTAAGGTTTGGTCTCCTCACACATTTGCTTGGGTATGGCAGACCAATCAGCTTTGAGGATGCAACTCTTTACCACCAATAAAATTGGGTCCTGGCTGGTCCAGGTCTTAACTTGCTGAGCCGTGAAAGGGGTTCCTTCACTCGCAAAAGCATCCATAACTAACAATAGGTCCACCAATTGTGGCGTTTCCACCTCCAGTGTGGGCAACGGCAGACGGCTCAAAGCATTGGCACAATTCTCAGTGCCAGGTCTATAGCGAATGACATAATCATAAGCGAATAATGTTACGCCCACCTCTGGATACGGGATGAAGCATTGGTATTGATACCTTTGTTTTCAGAGAACAGAGAAATGAGCGGCTTATGATCTGTCTCCAGTTGAAACCAAAGATCAAACAGGTACTGATGCATCTTTTTAACCTCATACACACAAGCTAGTGCTTCTTTCTCTACCATGCTGTAGGCTCTTTCCGCTTTCGACAAACTTTGTGAAGCATATGCGACTGGTTGAAGTTTTTCCCGACTTATTAGATTGTTGGAGTACGCAACCAATTCCATATGACGAAGCGTCACAGGCCAATACTAAATGTTTACATGGGTCATAATGTACCAGCAGCTTGTTAGAGCAAAGCAGATTCGTGGCTTTCTCAAACACTCTGTCTTGAGACGCACCCCACACCCAGTTGTCGCCTTTTCTTAGCAGCATGTGCAGTAGTTCTAATAAGGTGCTCAATTTAGGTAGGAAGTTACCGAAGTAGTTGAGTAGACTCAGGAACGAATGCAGCTCTGTCACATTCTGCGGCTTGGATGCATTCTTGATTGCCTTGGTTTTTGCGTCCGTGGGCCTGATGCCATCAGCAGCAATTTTCCTCCCCAGGAATTCGACCTCCGGTGCCATGAAGACGCACTTCGAGTGTTTCAGTCTGAGTCCCACTTTGTCCAGACGATGTAAAACCTCTTCTAGGTTGTTCAGATGTTCCTTGGAGTCATGACTTGTGATCAGGATGTCATCTTGGAACATGACGGTTCTGGGAACAGACTTCAGTAGACTCTCCATGTTCCTCTGAAATATTGCTGCAGCCGAGCGAATTCCAAAAGGGCACCTGTGATAAATAAACAGTCCTTTATGCGTGTTAATGCACGTAAGTCTCTCCGACGTCTCGACCAGCTCCCGTGTCATGTAGGCTGATGTCAAGTCCAGTTTGGTGAATGACTTCCCCGGCTAGCGTTGCAAACAATTCATCAGCCTTCAGTAATGGGTATTGATCCTCTTTCAAAACCCTGTTGATCGTAGCCTTATAGTCTCCACAGATTCTGACTGCTATCACTTTTCAGCACAGGAACAATGGGGCTGGTCCATTCATTAAATTCAACCAGTGATATGATCCCTTCATGCTGGAGTCTGTCCAGTTCGATTTCGACCTTCTCCCTCATCATATACAGAACTGCCCGAACTTTATGATGGACTGGTCTTGCATCCGAGTCCACATGGATCTGTACCTTGGCTCCCGTGAAGTTTCCGATGCCTGGTTCGAACAGCGAGGGGAATTTTCTCAGTACTTGGGCACTTGTTATCTTTCTCCGATGACAATGCCTTGATGTCGTTCCAATCGCATCTGATTTTTTCAAGCCAGTTCCTGCCAAACAGTGTTGGGCAATTGCCTGGGACAATCCATAATGGTAACTCCTGAACCGCACCATCATACAGCACTTTAATTGTGGCATTGCCAATCACCGTTATGAGTTCTTTGATGTACGTGTGCAACTTGGCATTGACTGGACTCAGCCTGGGCCTCATAGCCTTAGTATCCCACAGCTTGTCGAATGCCCTCTGGCTCATTATTGATTAACTTGCCCCTATGTCCAGTTCCATCGATACCGGCACCCTGTTAAATTTCACCTTGATCATTATCTGTTTGCTCTTAGTTAGGAACGAGTACAGTCCATACACTTCCTCCTCTGGTATCTCGGATTGCGTATCCGGATCCGCGCTAGTATGACCATCATCCTCCACGTGGTGTGTTGCAGCACGCTTGCTCATCTGCGGACACTTGCGCTGGAGATGCCCCACTCTCAGACAGCCTTTTCAACTATATTGCTTAAATCGGCACTTCTGGTGCTAGTGATTTTCCCCACAATGCCAACATGGAGAAATCGGATGCATTCCCGCTGGCAGACTTTGGGCAGCCACAGGTTACGTGTACGCAGTCGGGTAGGCCATGCCATGTGCCACTCTGCCGAACGCCGAATCAATCATATTTACAGTACTTGCTGAGTTTCGATTTTTCTGCTATCTGCTTTAGACTTCTATCTGTCGTCATGCATGACTGATCGATCATGATGGCCCTGTTCAAGTCCAACATCTCCACTGCCAGTAGTTTACGCAGGATCACCTCGTGGTTGATGCCGATTACAAAGAAGTCCCATAGCATGTCTGCCAGCACAGCCCCGAACTTACACGGTCCCGCTAGACGTCTCAGATCGGCAACGAATTCTGCCACATTCTGGCCCTCTGAGCGAACGTGCATGTAAAATCTGTATCTCAAGATGCTGATGCCTTCGTCTGGTTTAAGGTGGTCCTATAGCAGTGTACACAATTCTTCATATGTCTTCTCTGTTGGACTCACAGGCAGGAGTAGATTCTTTATCAGACCATAAATTTTTGTACCGCAAACCATGAGGAACACCGTCCGGTGCAGATCTGCATCACCGACCTCCTCCATTTTGTTGGCCACTAAGAACTGGCTCAAACAGCTGACAAAGTCTGCCAATCTTTTCCTTCCACAAATCGCTCAAACAATCCAATTGTGCTCATTTTTGCATGCAAAGGTTCATGTTGCCTCATCGTCAAATGTTGTATATGCAATAACTGTTAGACTGAGTACTGTTTAACTCCAAGAGGTAAGAGCTTAGCTCTGCTTTATTAAGGCCCAAAGTGATTAATATACAAAATGGCTGGCCTTTTATACTTGGGCTGCAAACACGTGTGTGCAACCCAATGGCCTCCAACAGTGATGTCATCTAGTGGCTAGTGATCCCAAAAGTACATACATGACACTTATCTTCAGCTATTTCTTTGAAATTCCCTCCCTAAACCTCCCCCCTTCAATACTTCCTTTACCACACCCTTTAAAACCTACCTCTTTGATCAAACATTTACTCACCAAGATAGATGCCACTTGTTATATATATTGGATGTCTCACCGATATTGATGGAATGATTGGGCTGCCTCCATAATCCCACGCAGATTATGTCCAACAGATATATTTAACGCATTGAATAAATTCTTGTCAGTAGTAAATATGTAAACAGAATTTGCACTTTGTGATTATTTTTGTTGCATAGGAAAAAACAAATAGCTTCTCCTGCCTCAAGAATAAGAACACTTCAGTGCTGGCAAACAGGTTGTTTACTAAGAGTCCGCTTTAAGAGTACAGGGAGGAGATAGTGCAGGATGAAGATTGTATTACAGTGCAGAATTATTTCGACTTTGAAACAATGCAGGTATCAAACTTCTGGTCCACCCTCTATCGGCCAGTTGCTGCAGTTTTCCGGAAGAAAATTTCTGCCGGTCCTCCCGCGGCAACTAACATGCGGGATTACGATGAAATTACCGCTTTTCTCGGAGAACGGGGACCCTACCACTGGTTTATATTCTTCCTTTTGAGCCTCAGCATCTTTCCGAACGGCTTCGGCGGACTGTCCATATTGTTCGTCGGGGACGTTCCAGAGCATCGCTGCTTAATTCCCGGGAATCTGAATCTCAGTGAAGCGTGGCTGAATCGGACGATCCCTCTGGTACAAGAAAGAGACAAACTCCAGTACAGCAAATGCAGTCGGTACCGGTTGGACGTGATAATGAATCTTTCGGCGACATTTCCCGACTCAGATTCCTTCAATATGTCTGAGGTAGAACAGGAGCCCTGTTTGGATGGATGGGAGTACAGTAAGGAGCAGTACATCTCCACCATCGTCTCCGAGGTATGTGGCTGAAGGGATACAGTGGTCACACCGGCAATAGTTAACCTGAGAATCATTTGTGAAGATCAATATAATATATTCAGATGTTTTCAAAATATAACGAGCAGATTCTTTCTCTTGCATGGCCTCGGGCCAGATATACTTTAATATTTTTCCTTGGGTCTATAAACATTCGAAATTTGAACCTTAACATCTGTCTCGAACTTTTTCCCCTCCGGCCTTAAACTTGCTCCAGTTCTAAAAGATTTGTCCTAATTTATGTAACTTTCCAACGCCAGCTTCAATTCGTTTAACAGTCAGAGCTTCTCCAACCAGAGGGTGCAGCCTCAAATTTAGAAAAGGGAGTGTGAAAATGCAGTTTAGATCCAACTGCTCGATGCAGAGTGTGGGGTGAATGTGTGCAAAGGACTGCCAAGGGAAGCAGCGGGGTTGACTGTATCAGCAGATCGAGGAGAGAGTTGGATATGTACCTGGACAAACATTTGATAGCGGGGTATGAGAAGTATTGTGCGGTAACATATTTGATAGATATTGCGACCGGACAGATTGGGCTGCAATATATTTTATGTTTCTATTTATTCCGATATAACTGATTTCCTCTCATGATCAGAACCTTCTTATGAATTGACTTTTCTCCCCGGATCAACATTCCCCCAGCTTCCCCGAAGGTAGTGACTGTAGCAACAACAACTTGCATTTATATAGTGCATTTAACATAGTAAAACATTCCAGGGCGCTTCACATGAATGTGATCAAATAAAATTTTGCACCGACACACATAAGGAGATATTAGGGTAGATGAGCCCATGATTATATCAGCCATGATCTTATTGAATGGCAGAGCAGGCTCAAGGGGCCAAATGGCCAACTCCTGCTCCTATTTCTTATGTTCTTATGACCGAAAGCTTGGTCAACAAGATAGGAGGAAAGCGAGGTTTATAGAAACATAGAAAATAGGTGCAGGAGTAGGCCATTCGGCCCTTCTAGCCTGCACCACCATTCAATGAGTTCATGGCTGAACATGCAACTTCAGTACCCCATTATAAAGGTTGAAAGGCTTAGGGAGGGGATTCCAAAGCTGAGGGCCTTGGCAGCTGATGGCACTGTCGCCAATGGTTTAGAGAGTAAAATCAGGAATGCGCAAGAGGTCAGAATTGGAGGAACGCAGAGATCTCAGAGAGTTGTACGGCTGGAGGAGGTTTCAGAAATAGGGAGGGACGAGGCTATGGAGAGATTTGAAAACAAGTGTGAGAATTTTAATCATCATCATAGGCAGTCCATCGGAATCGAGGAAGACTTGCTTGCACTCTTAAAATGAGTCGTTAGGTGGCTGAACAGTCCAATACGAGAGTCACAGTCCCTGTGACAAGTTGGACAGATAGTCATTGAGGGAAGGGGTGGGTGGGACTGGTTTGCCGCATGCTCTTTCCGCTGCCTGCGCTTGATTTCTGCATGCTCTCGGCGATGAGACTCGAGGTGCTCAGAGCCCTCCCGGATGCACTTCCTCCACTTAGGGCGGTCTTTGGCCAGGGACTCCCAGGGGTCAGTGGGGATGTTGCACTTTATCAGGGAGGCTTTGAGGGTGGAGTTTAATATCAAGGCATTGATTAACCAGGAGCCAATGTGGGTCAGCGAGCACAGGAGTGGTGGATGAACGGGACTTGGTGCGAGTCAGGATACGTGCAGCAGAGTTTTGGATGAGCTCAAATATTTGGAGGGTGGAATTTGCGAGGGCGTCTGAGTGCATTGGAATAGTCAAGGTTAAAGGTAACAAAGACATGGACAAGGGTTTCAGTGCAGCCGAGACAACCATGTGTGCAGGAGGTGTCTCCAGCTTCAACTACTCAAGCTCCGTGTTTCGGAGCTGGAGCAGCGGGTGGAGTCAATAAGGTGCATCCTCGAGGCTCAGAACTACATGGATAGCACGTTTCAGGAGGGGGTCACCCCGTAGCTTAAAGGTGTGCAGGTAGAGGGAAAGTGGGTGACCACCAGGCGTAGTAAGAGTGCTAGGCAGGTAGAGCAGGAGTTCCCCTGTGAGTTCATCTCGCTTTCAAACTAATATTCACTTCTGAGTATCGGTAAGAATGATGGTGCCTCTGGGGAGTGCAGCCAGAGTCAATTCCAAGGCACTACAGGTGGCTCAGCTGCACAGGGGGGAGGGATGAAGAACAACAGAGCCCGAGTGATAGGGGATTCTATAGTTAGGGGAACAGACAGGTGTTTCTGCGGCCGCAGACGTGACTCCCGAATGGTTTTGTGCCTCCCTGGTGCCAGGGTCAAGGATGTCACAGAGTGGATGCAGGGCATCCTGCGGGGGGAGTGTAAAGAGCTAGAGGTCATGGTCCATATCGGGACCAACAACATAGGTAAAATCAGGGATGAGGTCCTACAGGAAGAATTCAGGGAGCTAGGAAGAAAATTAAAGGATAGGACCTCAAAAGTAGTCATCTCCAGGTTTCTACCAGTGCCACATGCTATTGACTATAAGAATAGAAGGATAGAGAGGATGAACACTTGCCTGGAAAGTTGGTGTAGGAGGGAGGGCTTTAAGTTCTTGAGGCATTGGGACTGCTTCTGGGGGAGATGGGACCTGTACAAACTGGATGGGTTGCACCTCAACAGTGCCGGGACCATTATCCTCGTGGGGAGTTTTGCTAGTGCTGTTGGGGAGAGTTTAAACTAGCTTGGCAGGGGGATGGGAACCTGAGAACAAATTCAAAAGGGAAGGAAGTAAACCTGAAATTGGATAGCAAGAATCTAGAAAGCGAATCTGCAAGACAGAGGAAACAGGGCTGGGATGTAGTAAGCAAGGAGGTCTTCCTGTGCTGAATGGTATATACTTTAATGCAAGGAGTATAGCGAATAAGGTGGATAAGAGCACAGGTAGACACTTGGGAGTATGACTTTATAGCCATTACAGAAACATGACTGAAAGATGGGCAGGTTTGGCAGATCAATATTCCTGGCTATAGGATTTTTGGACAAGATAGAGAGGGGATAAAAAGGGAGGGGGGGGGGGGTGGTTGCGGTACTGATTGAAGAAAATATTACAGCGGTGAGGAGGGATGATATGTTAGAGGGATCATCAAATGAAGCCATATGGGTCGAATTGAAAAATAAAAAAGGGGCAATCACACTGCTGGGTGTGTATTATAGACCCCCAATCAGTGGGAGGGAGATAGAGGAGAAAATATGTAGGCAACTTGCTGTGAAGTCCAAAAGCCATAGGGTAGTAATAGTAGGGGATTTTAACTATCCAAATATTGATTGGGACAAATTTAGTGTGAAGGGTATAGAGGGTGCAGAATTCTTGAAATGCATTCAAGAAAACTTTTTTAGTCAGTATTAGCAAGACCAACAGGAGAGGGGGCGGTCTTGGATTTAGTTTTGGGGAATGAAGCCGGGCAGGTTGAAGGGGTGTTAGTGGGAGAGCACTTGGGTACCAGTGACCATAATTCAGTCAGATTCAAGTTGGTTATGGATAAGGACAAGGATCGGCCTGGAATAAAAGTTCCGAATTGGGGAAAAGCTAATTTTGCTAAGTTAAGGAGTGATTTGGCCATGGTGGACTGAAAACAGCTACTTGAGGGTAAATTAGTGTCAGAACCGTGGGAGGCATTTATTGAGGAGATCCGGAAGGCTCAGGCCAAACATGTGCCCTTAAAGAAAAAGGTTAGGAAAAATAATTCTAGAGCCCCGTGGATGTCTAAGGACTTAAAGGGGAGGATTAAGAAAAAAAGGGACATTTATGTCATATATCAATGGCTACACACCATAGAATCTTTAGAGGAATATAGAAAGTTAAGAGGCAAAATTAAAAAGGATATTAGGAATGCTAAGAGAGAGCACGAGAAATTCTTAGCCAGTAAAATTAAGGAAAATCCTATGATGTTCTATAAATATATTAAGATTAAGAGGGTAACTAAAGAAAGGGTAGGGCCTATTAGAGACCACGAGGGTAATCTTTGTGTGGAGGCGGAAGATGTTGGGAGGGTTGTTAACGAATACTTTGCATATGTTTTCACAAAGGAAAGGGGCAATGCAGATATTGCTGTCGAGGAGTGTGATATTCTGGATGAAATAAATATAATGAGAGAGGAAATATTAAGGGGTTTAACAGCTTTTAAAGTAGATAAGTCCCCAGACCCGGATGAAATGCATCCCAGGCTATTGAGCGAAGTAAAAGAGGAAATAGCAGAGGCCTTGACCATCATTTTCCAGTCCTGTTTGGATCTGCGCATGGTGCCGGAGTATTGGAGGACTGCTAATGTAGTACCCTTGTTTAAGAAGGGAGAAAGGGACAGGTCGAGTAATTACAGGCCTGTCAGCCTAACCTCAGTGGCGGGAAAACTATTGGAAAAAATCCTGAAAGACAGGATAAATCTGCATTTGGAAAGGCAACGATTAATTAAGGACAGTCAGCATGGATTTGTTAAGGGAAAATCATGTCTGACGAACCTAATTGAATATTTTGAGGAGGTAACCAAGAGGGTCGATGAGGGTAGTGCATATGATGTAGTATATATGGACTTTAGCAAAGATTTTGATACGGTCCCACATGATAGACTGGTCATGAAGGTTAAATCCCATGGGATACAGGGCAAAGTTTCAAGTTGGATCCAAAATTGGCTTGGAGGTAGGAAGCAAAGGTTAATGATTGATGACTTTTTTGTGATTGGAAGAATGTTTCCAGTGGTGTTCCGCAGGGCTCAGTACTGGGACCCTTGCTTTTTGTGGTATATATCAATGATTTAGATTTGAATATAGGGAGTATGATTTAGAAGTTTGCAGACAAACTAAAATTGACTGTGTGGTTGATAATGAAGAGGAAAATCATGGGCTGCAGGAGGATATCAATCTACTGGTCAGGTGGGCAGAGCAGTGGCAAATGGAGTTTAATTCAGAGAAGTGTGAGGTGATGCACTTTGGGAGGGCTAATAAGGAAAGGGTATACAATTAAGCGGTAGGCCACTTAATAGTGTAGATGAACAAAGGGACTTTGTCCACAGATCCCTGAAAGTAACAGGCCAGGTGGATAAGGTGGTTAAGAAGGCATACGGAATTCTTGCCTTTATTGGCCGAGGCATAGAATATAAGAGCAGGGAGGTTATGCTTAAATTATACAATACTTTGGCTGGGCCACAGCTGTAGCATTGCGTGCAGTTCTGGTCGCCGTTTTATAGGAAGGACGTGATTGCACTAGAGTGGGTGCAGAGGAGATTTATAAGGATGCTGTCTGGAATGGAGAATCTTAGTTATGAGGACAGATTGGATAGGCTGGGTTTGTTCTTATTGGAACAAGAAGGTTGAGAGGAGACCTCATTGAGGTGTACAAAATATTGACGGGCCTGGACATAGTGGATAGTAAAGGTCTATTTCCACTGGTGGAGGTGTCTATTTCGAGGGGGCATAGTTTTAAGGTGGTTGATGGAAGGTTTAGAGGGGATTTGAGGGAGGGTGGGCTTCTTTACGCAGAGTGTTTGTGGGGATCTGGAACTTGTTGCCTGGAAGAGTGGTGAATGCAGCAAACCCTCATCACTTTTAAGAGATGGTTGGATGGGCACTTAAAGTGCAGTAACCTGCAGGGTTACAGACGTAGAGCTGGTCATTGGGATTAGACTGGATGACCTTTTGTTGGACGGAGCAGATATAATGGTAAGTACTGCAGGGAATAGAATACGGCCAGGGTGATCGCCTGGACTAGTTTCGATCGCCTGGATGGGTTGGAAAGGAATTTTCCCAGATTCTTCTCCCTAAATTGGCCTGGGATTTTATCTAGTTTTTGCCTTTCCCAGGAGATCACATGGCTCCGGTTGGGGTGGAGTGTAGAATGTTTTAGTATAAGGGGTGTCGCAGTTGTGGTGAGGTGGATTGTTTGGGCTGGGTGCTCTTTGCCTTTCCGTATTTGTTCACAGGTTTATGTGTAACCTTTAGGGCTGCTGAGCAAGGGCCGGGTGGCTCTTTGTCGGCCGGCGTGAACACGATGGGCCAGAATGTCCTCCTTCAGCACTGTAAATTTCTATGTTTCTATGTTTCAATGTTCCTATGAACTGAGATAGGGGTAGAGTCGAGTGATGTTACCGAGGTGAAAATATGTGGTTTTAGTGATGATGCGGATATGTGGTTGGAAGCTCAAGTCAGAGTCAAATACAGCACTAAGGTTGTGAACAGTCTAGTTCAGCCTCAGGCAGTTGCCACGGAGAATGAATAGAGCTTATGATGGGGATCAAAGACAATGGCTTTGGTCTTCCCAATATTTAGTTGGAGGAAATTTCTATTCATTCAGTACTGGTGTCGGACAAGCAGTCTGACAATTTAGAGACAGTGGAGAGGTTGAGAGAGGTGCTGGTGAGGTAGAGCAGGATATCATCAGTGCATTTCTGGAAACTGACCCTGTGTTTTCAGATGATGTTGCCGAGGGGCATCATGTAGATAAAAAATAGGAGGGGGGGTCAAGGATAGATCTTTGGGGGACACTGGAAATATTGATGCAGGAGCGGGAAGAGAAGCCACTGCAGGATATTCTCTGGCTATGACTGGATAAGTGAAACAGGACGAGGGCAGTTCCACTCAATGGGATGATGGAGAAGAGGCATTGCAGGAAGATGGTGTGGTCAACTGTGTCAAAGGCTGGAGAGAAATTGAGAGGAATGAAGCGGGATGGTGCACTACAGTCAGAGACATAGGGGGACAAATCTGGCTAATTTGTACTTTCTGTTAGCGCCTCCAGGGGATGATAACGGTGCACTAACGACTTACCAATGGGGCACGGCTAAATAAATGACGACCGCTAAATTTTCCTGGAGGTTTGGGGTGGCGGTAATCCCTTGCGTCACAATCTCCTGCACTCGGAGATCGTGATATCATCGTCCTGCGCATCGCCCCATTACCACCCTGGACCCTAACTTTGCTTCCACCTCCTGCCTGAGCGTTTGCCGTTAATAACAGTAGGAAGAGGAGGCGGCATGCGGTCAGATGTTTGCTGGAGGAGCAGTATATAAAGGCGTTACCATCTGGATTTTTGTGGTCGGCAAAGAATGCTGCCTGGAGTACAAGTCTTCAGCACAACAGCTGCCATGTTGAAGGAACCCATTGCCTTTGCTGTATCCAATGCACTCAGTCATTTCTTGATATCATGTGGAGTGAATTAATTTGGCTGAAGATTGGCTTCTGTGATGGTGGGGAGCTCAGCGGGTGGCTGATATGGATCATCCACTCGGCACTTCTGGCTGAAGATGGTTGCAAATGCGTCAGCCTTGTCTTTTACATTTGCGTGCTGGCCTCCACTATCATTGAGGATGTGGATATTCATAGAACCTCCTCCCCCCGTTATTTGTTTCATTGTCTAACACCATTCATGACTGGCTGTGGCATGACTATTGAGCTTTGATCTGACCTGTTGATTGTGGGATCGATTAGCTCTGTCCATAGCATGCTCATTCAACTGTTTAGCATGCATATGATTCTGTGTTGCAGCTTTTCCAGTTTGGCAGCTCATTTTTAGGTATGCCTGGTGTATGCTCTTCTGAGTTCCTCATTGAACCAGGGTTCATCCCCTGGCTTGATGGTAATGGTAGAGTGAGTGATATGCTGGGCTATGAGGTTACAGATTGTGGTGGAAAAAATGTTTGCTGCTGCTGATGGCCCACAGTGCCTCATAGATGCCCAGTTTTGAACTGCTAGATCTGTTCCGAATCTATCCCATTTAGCACAGTGGTAGTGCCACACAACACGATGGAGTGTGTCCTCAGTGTGAAGACGGGACTTTGTCTCCCACAAGGACTGTGCGGTGGTCATTGCTACCAATGCTGTCATGGACAGATGCATCTGTGAAAGGTAGACTGAGGAGGACGAGGTCAAGTAGGTATATCCCTCGTGTTGGTTCACCACCTGCCACAGGCCCAGTCTGGCAGCTATGTCCTTCAGGTCTCGGCCAGCTCGGTCAATAGTTGTGCTACCAATCCACTCTTGGTGACGGACATTGAAGTCCCCCACTCAGAGTACATTGTATGCCCACCCACCCTCAGTGCTTCTTCCAAGTGGTGTTCAACATGGATGAGTACTGATTCATCAGCTAAGGAAGGGTGATACGTGGTAATCACCAGGAGGTTGACTTGCCGAGACTTGACTTGAAGCCATGAGACTTAATTGGTTCCAGAGTCAATGTTGGGAACTCCCTCCCGACTGCATACCACTGTGCCACTGATGGGCCTGTCTTGTGATATATTCTTTCCGACATCACTAACAAACACACTCTACAAGATGGCTCCAACAGAAACTGTCATCATGTGCCTTAGTCACATGACCCTTTTATTGTATTTACATCAGTAGTGCACTAGGTGGAGCAGTAGTCCACGTCTCCCTACTTAATGAAGAATTAATCATAACAAAATAATCATACATAACTTGCATGGATATACACAACAAAATATGATAATATTCTGCCTTCGTGTTTTTGCCATCAAAGTGGATAACCTCACATTTATCCATATCACACTGCATCTGCCATGCGTTTACCCACTCACCTAACCTATCCAAGTCACCCTGCAGCCTCTTAGTGTCCTCCTCACAGCTCACACCGCCACCCAGGTTAGTGTCATCTGCAAACTTGGAGATATTACACTCAATTCCTTCATCTAAATCATTAATGTATATTGTAAATAGCTGGGGTCCCAGCACTGAGCCCTGCGGCACCCTACTAGTCACTGCCTGCCATTTTGAAAATAACTCGTTTATCCCGACTCTCTGTTTCCTGTCTGCCAACCTGTTCTCTATCCACGTTAGTACATTACCCCCAATACCACGTGCTTTAATTTTGCACACCAATCTCTTGTGTGGGACCTTGTCAAAAGCCTTTTGAAAGTCCAAATACACCACATCCACTGGTTCTTCTTTGTCCACTCTACCATTACATCCTCAGAGTTTGAGAAATAACTCTGCTGGTGTTCTACCAATAGAGGTAATCGGAGTATTACGTTAAGTAATCAGAAAATTTGCTAGTTTTTGGTCCAACAACAACTACCATTTCTTTATATTTGGATCCACCATTTGCTTGGTGAGGCAAGTTTTACAATTTGCATTGCTGCATCATTTGAAGCAGGGTGATATGGTGGAACCTTTGTATGTTTCACATCATTTCTGCTCATGAACTACAGAAATTCTTCTGAATAAAATTGTGGCCCATTATCAGGCACAATTTCTTCTGGGAACAAAATAATCTTTGCGAATTGTCTAGTGTTTTACTTGTTGTTATTTTCCGCATCGGAAACACCTCAGCCCACTTTGAATGACTATCAATCACAATCAGCAATTATTGTCCTTCTAGCTCCGCAAAATCTATATGTAATCTTTGCCACACCCTGAGAGGCCATTTCCACGGCTGTAATGGTACAGATAGTGGTTTCTTGCCTACTGATTGACATGTTGTACACTGACTAACGATATACTCTGTAACTGCGTGCAAAACTCTTGGTCAAGCACATTCCTAGGTGCTGGTCATGAAGATCTCCTAACAATTTGGACCTGAACTTATTTGGAATAACTACTCTTGCACCCTACATAATTAAATCTTTAGCCACTGATAACTCATTCCTACGAACAAAGTATAGATCAATATCTTCCTCTGATACTTGGTTTGGCCAGCCATTTGCTATGTACCTTTCCTTTGACATAACTGAGTCACGTTTGGTTGCTATACCAATCTCTTCAGCTGTGACTAGCAGTTCATCAATGTATAAAAATAGAACACTTCTTCTACTTCGAGATAATGTCCTCAGTTTCTAGTCTTTTGAGTTCTGGCCCAACCTTACCCTTGAGTGTGTATGGTACGTGACGTGGCTTGCAGTAAACTGATCTTGCATCCTTCTGTACTCTGACATTCGCCTTGAAGTCTTGGATCGCAAAGATTATTTTGTTCCCAGAAGAAATTGTGCCTGATAATGGGTCGCAATTTTATTCAGAAGAATTTCTGCAGTTCATGAGTAGAAATGATGTGAAACATACAAAGGTTCCATCATATCACCCTGCTTCAAATGATGTTTCACGGAACACCTTCAGATACTGTTTGATTACATCATCCTTCAATGAAAATTTTGTTTCCACACAAAAAATCTCATTCCAATCCAGCTTCAGTGATCCCAACCAATTTCTACCTATCAAGGCAGGCTTGTCTCCTGTCACTATTATGAGAGGCAAGCTCTGAAACTGATCCTTGTATTTCACCGACCTGGTGATATATCCTACCACAGGGATTTGCTCTCCTGAGTAGCCTCGCAGCTGTACCTTCAATTTCTCCAGTGGAAATTCATGCAACATTGTCAAAATATAACGATTCCGGTACTACGCTCACGTATGCACCAGTATTAATTTCCATGGGTATCCTGGTTCCTGCAACATTTATTTGTTTGATGATACATCACAAATTGTTGTTGTGCTCCTGATGACGTGCATCTCGAGAACATCCTCGTCCTGTTGCTTCTTTTCAATGCTTTGTAGTGTCTGATGATTTCTACATCTAGCATTGAAAGTTAGTATACTCTCCAGTCGGCATGCCTTTGCAAGACGCCCAGTTTTCTTGCAGTAGAAACACTCTGCCTTCACATATGGACAGCTTTGAGTGAGGTGTTGTCCCAGACACTGACAGCATGACTTAAATGCACTGTTATCTTGGCTAGTTGCTGAAGTCTTGGGACCCAACTGCCTTTTACTTTTAACTTGCAGGTGATTCACCTTGGTTATCTGACGACTGGAAATGGTGCGAAATTCTCTGGAGTATTGGTCGGCTATATACATTGAAATAGCTGTCTGACAATCTAAATCAAAGTCAAGTTAGGGGTTGTCAATAATATCCTTCTGATTGCTTCATTTTTCATCCCACAAACAAAGTGGTCACGCAATGCTTGATCCTGAAATTTTCTGAAATGGCAGTGAATGGATAACTTTTTTTTAAAGCTACAATGTACTCACTGATACTCTTGTCAGTTAATTGATTTTTTTATTCCAAAACAATAACTTTCAGCAATTTCCAGGGACTCGGGACTGTAATGCGGAATCTCCGTCAGTGGCATGTCCTTTGGCTTGACAGGACAAGGACATTTTTCAGGGATTCATATACCTCAGGGTTTGCTTCAATCAAAAAAATAGTCCATTTACTTTCTCAAAGCACGTGCTTGCGGTTTTCATCATTGGGGACTTTGACAATACTATTCGCAGTGAAAAACATGTCTAGCCACTCCACATAAGTACCGAAAGTCTCTCGGTCATGATGGAACTCACCCGAGCATCCTATTATTCCCATAAGCACAGCTATATGGACTCTGACAGTTCAGCCAAGTATGCTTGTAATTTATCTTAGATTTTTAGCTGTTCTGCGAAAAAACTAACGACTCAAAGTTGCTCTGTTGGCTGGATTATCCACCAGCAAAAATTTCAGCTATGGAATCCGATTATCCTATCGTCATCGCTAATGTGATATATTCTTTCATCATAGACAGTCCCTTGAAATCAAGGACGATTTGCTTCCACTCTAAAAGTGAGTTCTCAGGTGACTGAACAGTCCAATATGAGAATTACAGTCTCTGTCACAGGTGGGACAGACAGTGGTTGGAGGAAAGGGTGGGTGGGTAGTCTGGTTTGCCGCATGGTCCTTCCGCTGCCTGTGCTTGTTTTCTGCATGCTCTCAGCGACGAGACTCGAGATGTTCAGCGTCCTTCCGGATGCTCTTCCTCCACTTAAGGCGGTCTTTGGCCAGGGATTCCCAGGTGTCAGTGGGAATGTTGCACTTTATCAAGGAGGCTTTGAGGGTGTCCTTGAAACATTTCCTCTGCCCACCTGGGGATCGCTTGCTGTATAGGAGTTCCGAGTAGAGCGCTTGCTTTGGGAGTCTTGTGTCAGGCATGCAAACAATGTGGCCTGCTCAATGGAGCTGGTCAAGTGTGGTCACTGCTTCGATGCTGGGGATATTGGCCTGATCGAGAACACTGATGTTGGTGCACCTATCCTCCCAGGGGATTTGCAGGATCTTGCGGAGACATCGTTGGTAGTATTTCTCCAGCGATTTGAGGTGTCTACTGTATATAGTTCACGTCTCTGAGCCATATAGGAGGGCGGGTATCACTACAGCCCTGTAGACCTGATATCAGATTTGAGGGCCACTTGTCCCAATTTTGGCAAGTCCCCAGATGTTAGTGAGGGGGACTTTGCAGGGTTGACTAGGTGCCATTGTCGTGTCTGAAGCCGTTGCCTCGGTCGAAGCTGGGAGTTCTGTCTGATTTTATTCTTATTATGGTTCTTCGTAAGCAGTTTGTTATAACTGAATGACTTGCTGGACTATATGAGTCTGGAGTTGTGAAAACTGTCGGTGTCTAGGCTGATGCCTTGAGAGCTCCTTAGTGATGATTTGCCATATCTGAGCATCTCCTTTCAGAATCACTGTGGCTGGTCTTTACTGAGGAGATTATATTTTTCATAGGTTAAAACGAGGTTTAATTACGATTTTGTATTCTCTAAATGGGGAAGTATGATATACTGAAAGCATTCTTTCCTTTCCCCTCTCCACCATTATTCTTAGGGAGCAGTCTGTCAACCTGGTACAATAAATGTGGACTCTCTAAAGTCCAGTTTAAAATTGAAGGGTTCAATTTTCCCCAACCCCTTTTTTCGGCACATTCACCCGAGATGCGGCGAATTTGTGCGCTTAAAGCGGCGCAAAAAAAATGTGCCCCCATCCTGTCCACTCTGCTGCGTGTCCCGTGGCTTGGCGCAGCCTGGCCAGTCGATTGGGGGGGCGGAGCTAAGGCCCTGCACCAGAAACTCTGCCGGCATTGGTGTCAGGCCCGATGTGTGCGCATGCTCAGTGTGGCCGAAACGTGTCACCTGTCCATTTTTAAAGGTAACTCTCACTCTCTCTCCCCGCCCCGCCCCCCCCCCCCCCCACGATGCTCTGTTCGGTCGCTCTGCTTAGCTCCCCACCGTTGATTTACAGGGCAGCAAGCATCTCTTTCTCCCCCGCCCCCCCCCCCCCCATCGATGCCACGTTCGATCGCTCTGCTTCGCCCCCCGCCCCCCATTGATTTAAAGGGCAGCATCTCTCTCTTCCACCACCCCCCCGCCCGCCCACTGATGACGCGTTCGGTCGCTCTGCTTCCACACCGCCCCCCCCATTCATTTGCAACCGCCCCTCGCCCTGGCCAACTGTCTTGCCACCCCTATCCCAGGCCGAATGGCCTCATGCACAGGCTGGCCAGCTGCCTTCCTGGGCCGACTTTAAAGATTAAGATAGGAATTACTTAAGATCGGAAATACTATCTTATTAGTATTTTAATTGTTCGAGCTTTTCCTTGCAATGTTTGGTGCTTGGTTGTTTAGTTTCTGGTCCCCTCCGGTTCCCTTCCCGCTGCTATCCCAGGCCGAATGTCCGCTGATGCACTAATGTGCGCCGATTTCTTTACTGCCCACAAGGTTTTTCAAAGCTAGCCACATACGCTGATCTAAGTCAATTAGGAGTAAGTTTTCACTGGCCAAAGTGGCATAAATGGCCAAAACTAGCCTAAGTGACTGGGAACTCCCCGTTTTGAAAAAAAAAACTCAACTGAAATAAATCGTACTGAACTGAGTTACTCTGGAGCAAGTTTATTGGGGAAAATAGTGTTTTTTAACTTACGCCAGAAAAAACAACTTACTCCAAAAACATTGGAGCAAGTCATGGCTAAATTTGAGCCTGAAGAACCAGAGCCAACATGAGGAAAAACTTTTTAACGTAATGAGTGGTTACAATTTAGAATGCACTGTCTGATAGGGTGGTGGATACAGATTCAATAGTAGCTTTCAAAAGAAAAAGGGAATTGGATCAATATTTGAAGGGAGAAAACATTGCAGGGCTGTGGGGATAGGCAGGGGAGTGGAAATAGTTGATGTGCTCTTACAGCGAGCTGGCACAGGTTCGATGGGCTGAATGGCCTCCTTCTGTGCTGTACTATTCTAAGATTCTATGATTCTATGCACAGTGTTCAGCTCCATTCACAATTCCTCAGATAACGAAGCAGTCCATGTCTGCGAGCAGCAAGATCTGGCAACATCCAGACTTGGGCTGATTAATGGCAAGTAACAATGGCATCACACAAGGATTAGGAAATCACCATCTCCAACAAGTGGGAGTCTAACCACCTCCCCATGACATTCAATGGCATTACTACTGTTGAATCACCCACTATCAACGTCCTGTGGGTCAGCAAAAAATTAAACTGGACCAGCCACATAAATGCCGTGGCTGCTGGAGCGGAGCAGAGCAGTGGCAAGTGGCAAGTGGCTCACCTGCTTGTTTCCCAAATCCTCTCCACCACAAGTCAGGAGTGTGATGGAATGCTCTCCACTGACCTGGATAGGCACAGCTTCAACAACACGCAATAAGCTCAACACCATCCAGGACAAAACAGTCCGCATGATCGGCCACCCATCTACCATCTTAAACATCCACTCCCACCACCACCTGTGTACCTTTGTTGCAATGTTTATGATATACAGGATGCACTGCAGCAACTTGCCAAGCATTTTTCAATAGCAACTCCCAAACCTGTGATCTCCACAGCCTAGAAAGACAAGGGCACCAAGTACATGGAACACCATCCAAGTCACACACCATCCTGACTCGAACATATATCACTGTTTCTTCATGGTCACTGTGCCAAAATCTGGAATTTCCCACCTAACAGCACTGTGGGTGTACCATCCATACATGGACTGTATCGGTTCAAGAAGAAGGCCCATCACTACCTTCTCATGGACAACTAGCGATGGACAGTAAATGCCTGTCATGCTAGCAGGGCCCACTTCCCAAGAATTAATTTAAAAAAAGTAACAAAACCAAAATCGTAATGGTGAATCTTTGCACCAACTTTAATTTTTGAATAATCCGCAAAATCGGCGGCTCGGGCTCCCACTGGAAAGGAGGCAGGAGCCTAATTACGGTCTGCAAATAAGAGTCCACATGCATAGAAATGACGTGCATAGAACTGTGATGTAATTTCGAACTGAAACTGCATAGCCCCACCCACTGACACCGAGTGGTAAGTGGCCAAACCAGCAACCCTTAACGGGATGCTTGAAGTTGCTCAGCAAAGATCAAAATTCAGATTTTTGGGGGGCAGAATGAGTATGGCTGCTCTGCCTACAACTCCATAAAAATTCACCCACTGGTGCCTAACCTTCCACTGTCATTATTACATAATGCAGTTGTAAATTCAGGAAAAAATATTTCTGAAAATTGATAATGTATCCTTTGAAAAATCCTCATATCTAGTTTTCTCTGTTATTGACTTTCTCTTGTCTACAGTAAATATATATCAGGTGTATGATTCCATATGGTGGAGATCAAGCTTCAAGGTTCATTCCAGCTTGGATCACTTGCAGTTGTTTTGCTGAATGGATGGTGGGATATTGAGGAGCAGATTTTGTTTATCAGGGCAGGAACTGGAATGGGTGAAGGTTCTACAACCCCAGTCTATAGCATGATCTCCTGGGTTGGGTGTCTCCATCGTGGCTTGGTGAAGAGGAAAGGACCAAACACCAGCATCTCCATGCCAGTGACATTTTTGCACCCGCATCAAACAAACAATTCTGCAGTTGCTATTATTTACTTTGGTGAATATAGGAGAATACTTTGAACAAAACTATTCCGTCTGTGCTTTCCTTCCCTTTTAAAAAAAAAATTATTTTTACAAGTAAATGGTATAAATATTTTTTTCTTCTGAGCATATTGGCAGATAAAATTAAGCCATTTTTTTGGGTTTTAAAAGTCAGTGGGCTAGAAATTCAGTTGGCTATTGCCTCCATTTTGCAGCCCGGAGAGGCGGCACAGCGTTGTTAGTTGCTTAATGTCCGGCCACAGAGATTTTAGCGGAGTGCTGAAACTTAGGTTGACTTTTACCGATTGGCACTAATACTTATCGCCTCGCAGTCTAACAACAGCCAGATCATGACGTCAGTACGCGTGCAATCTTCCCACTAATGTCCCGGACGCGAACTTCGGTTTGTGCTGTTTATCGACAGCTGTTGAACACGCCAGAAAAACCAGGTGGTCCCAGTTGCTTTGGCCGATACCGGGAAGGTAATTAAAGGGACGAGCAACCGGGTTACTCAGAGTTCACAGAGAGTGCTACGTTTCCACATAGCACAGTACGTATATCTCTGGGATTGCTAAGGCAGTCTTCAAAGTTACAGTTAGGTTACGATTTGAGATGTGCATTTGCACGTGTGTAGTGCTAACACGCCATCCTCACTTCCTCCAAGCAATTTATAGGCAGCGTTTACAGAGAAGCGATATTGGGAATGTGGGGTCGTGAATGCAGAGACCCTGCAGATGTCGGGGCATGAAGCCTTACCCCCGACGGGTTTATCGGGAACAATTATCATACCTAGACATGTCTGAGGAGCAGTGCGTTGGAAGGCTGCGGTTCCGATGCCTTGACCACTCTGGAGGCAGCTTTCAGTACTCCCCTGATCAAGTGTCACGCTTCATTGTGGTCTGCTGCATTCTGCACAACCTGGCTGTCATGTATCTTACATTATTATATATAACTGTATCCTAACATGCTATACATGACTGTAATAAGATATGACCTGTAACCACCAGCATATCTTACCACCAGGGCTGCACTTATATAAGGACAGGTCTCAGGCAAGTGCAGCATTCCAGAGCTGTGAAATAAAGGTGCAGGTCCAGAGTGACCTTGACTTCACTACATGCCTCGTGTGAATCTGTACTGAGGGGACAGGACTTTACACTGACCTTCATGAGGGCCCAGACATTGCCACTGGGGATTGCAGCTCCACCTCAGGAGGAGGGAGAGGAGGAGGAGCATGACGATGCACAGCATTGTGAGGCAGATGAGAAGGAGGATCAGCAGCCACGGAGGAGGCACTGTGCAACCCTGCTACACACGGTTCACACGTCAGCGCCTCATCCTGCGTCGATTCCGATGGATCAACAACCACATGACTACTGGGCCTCAAAGTCACATTGCAATGTGCTAGGTTGATGATGCAGCTCCTTCAAATTTTCAATTCATACACATGATGCAAATGCAACATTTTATTATTTCTAAAAAGAGTGTGCTGTCAAGCAGCACACCAACAACCCTTCACCATCAATGAAAAAAGAATGTAACAAAAGCTCCTTGAAACAGCATAACACACAAGCAATTTGATGATTATATATACAAACGCCCCTCCCACCTGAAATGCAAGACCTGCTCCCAGGAACTATATTACGCAAGATTCTTCCACAAATAACAGGCATCAAACATCAGCAACAAAATGTGTGCTATTATATTTACAACATGTGGATATATGGCCATTATTCTCACATTACCACCCCTTCGCTTCTCCTCCTCCCACACCAATGCTCCTCTTTAATGTGTCTCCAGTGCCAGCAGCAAGGCTGTTTGAAGGCTGTTGTGTCTGTGAGGCAGAGACTGCAGATGGCCTCACATCCATGCTCTGTGGGACCCTTGCCAATGCACCCATAAGATCGCGCTGAATGCCCTGAGACTCTCTCGCTACACCCTCCAAATTCAGTTGAGTCAGGCTCAGCAGGTCTGAGGCCCCGATTCACCCTCTGGGGAGATGGCCCCTGAGCTTCCCCTCGCACTGAGCATTGCTGAAGGTCACTGGGTGCAAGAGCCTCAGGCTTGTCAAGCCCCAGGGAGATCGGCTCGTCCATCGAGGTGGCGTCTCCACTGTCTGCAGCGGATGGATCCTGCTGGAGTGGGGCAGAACTGTCAAACCCATCTTCCTCGTCTCCCCTGTCGTTGAAGGTGCATGCCTCACGGACAGGCTGTTGTGCTTCTGGCTCATTATCTGTAAGCCCAAAGCGACAGAAGTGTGGTTAGCAGCAGGAGAGGGGACAAGAAGGGAAGAAGGACATTTATATGTAAGGTGACATAGGACATTTATATGTAAAGTGGCCAAGGCATGTGGTTTCAGGGTAAATGGTCTCATTTAAGATGAAAAGGGGATGAGCATACCGTCACTGTCCCCAGGGAGCTCGGCTTTCCCAACCGGTACCACACCCACTTGTGCGCCCATGAGGGTGGCCACTCGCTCTTCCACCTCCGTGAGGGTGTGGAGTTCAGGCTCCCCTCCTCTGGTCCGCAATCGTTATCACCCGTTGTGAGCGAGTTTCGCCTGCTATAACATACAGAAGAAGATGTGAATATGAGTGCCACTAATCGTCTGCCATATGTGCCTTGCAGAGTTGAATAGCTTCTAATGTATGGAAGTGTGCAGATGTTCATTTGACTCTCTGTTGCTGTGCAGAGTGGCTGTGTGAACGGTTGGATTTGATGTCTACCAGCTAAGATTAAGGCAAAGGTTAATGTTTTTACAACGCATATAAACAGTGAAAAGGTAGTAATAGGAAGGGTGTGGCTGAGTATCGAACAAGAAAGATAGGAGGCCCAGGGAATGGCTGCTGAACTGAGGCTGAACTTTGCAGCTCTCTTCAGCAACGAAGACCATGGCCTGGTACACATATTGAAGGAGCAGGTACTGTACAGATTTTACATTGTGTGAGAAAGTGAGGTTCAAATTATGGCATTCTAAGGTTAATAGAAAGGTACTCACCCTGATGACCCGAGTGAGGTTGTTTTATTCTTGCGACATTGTGTCGCAGTTCTGGGCACCGTGCTTCATGCAGACACGTGTTGTGCCACTTCCCTCCACAAATGCCAACAAACTCTTGGCGGTGGCCTCCTGCCATTCTCAAGCTGAAGACATTCAACTGCCTCTCAACAGCCTCCATCAAAGCCTCCAGGACCGCGTTGGAAAACCGGAGGGCACGCTGGTGACCTGCTGTCTCAGCCATGTTGCAGACTGAGATGGAGAAACTGCGCCTGTGCAAACGAGCATCGCCTCATCCTCATTCGCTCTGGGAATTTATTGCAACCATTTTCGCCTGTCACTGACCGAAGAGAATTGTGCAATGACTGATTTACCGATCCATTTCCCTCCTGGGGGGCTGTAATCTAATTTTGCGGTAGACGCCGTTAAATTTCACACGGCACTACAGTTACCGACCAACTGGGATTAACGCCACAAAATAGGTGATATGAAGTTTCAGACTTAGAAATTGAATGAGCTAAATTTGATTTGAAGGCTAACTGTATTCCAGAAACTAATCCAAGCAACTGCAATCAGTCAATAAGGATTTAGATGCATTGGAGAAGGTGTAAAAAGATTTACAAGGATGATACCAGAACTGAGCAGTTATACTTATCAAGAAAGACTGTACAAGCTAGGACTCTGTTCTCCAGAAAAGAAAATGCTGACGGTTGATCTAATAGAGGTCTTTAAATTTATAAAGGGATTTGTTAGGGTAGATGCAGAGAAACTGTTTCCACTTATGGGGGATTCAAAACTAGGGGATATAAATGTAAGATAGTCACTAATAAATCCAATGAGGAATTCAGAAAAAAAGTTATTTTTCCTGAGCGGTCAGAATGTGAAACTTGCTACCACGTGGGGTTGAGGCGAATAGCATAAATGCATTTAAGGGAAAGCTAGATAAGTACATGAGGGAGAAAGGAATAAAAGGATGCGCTGATAGGTTTAGATGTAGTAGAGTGGGAGGAGGCTTGTGTGGATTCTGGACCAGATGAGGCCTGTTTCTGAGCTGTAAATTCTATATAATTCAATGTAAATAGTTTGACTCTGATGAACTAAATGAATGTGTTACTGAACAATAACAGTATTTTTCTTGCGAAAAAATAGTGTTCAGAAGTTTTTTTTGAATAATGTAATTTAAGTATGCCTCCGGTGTCCCCCAAGGGTCAATCCTTGTCCCCTTTCTGTTCCTCATCAGCATGCTGTCCCTTGATGACATCATCCGAACACACAACAACAGTTCCAACATGTACGCCGACCACACCCAGTTATAACTCACCAGCATCTCCCTCAACCCTTCCACTGTCTCTAAATTGTCAGACTGCTTTTCCAACATCCAATACTGGATGAGCAGAAATTTCCTCCAACAAAATATTGGGAAGACCGAAGCTATTGTCTTTGGTCCTCGCCACAAACTTTGTTCCCAAACCACCTACTCTAACCCTCTCCCAGGCAACTGTCTGAGGCTAAACCATACTGTTGACAACCTTGGTGTCACATTTGACTCCGAGATGAGCTTTCGATCACTTATCTGCGCCATCACTAAGACCGCCTATTGCCACCTCTGGAACATCGCCCAACTCCGCCCCTGCCTCAGCTCATCGGCTATTGAAACCCTCATCCATACCTTTGTTACCTCTAGACTTGACTATTCCAAAGCACTATTGGCAGGCCTTCCACGTTCTACCCTTACAACAGTGACTACATTTTAAAGATTATTTAATTGGCTGTAAACTGCTTTGGGACATCCGGTCGTAAAAAGCATTATATAAATGCAAATATTAATTTTTTCCATAAACTTGAGGTCATCCAAAACTCTGCTGCCCGTGTCCTAACTTGCACCAAGTCCCGTTCACCCATTAGCCCTGTTTTCGCTGACCTATATTGGCTCCCAGTTAAGCAACACCTCGATTTTAAAATTCTCATCCTTGTTTTCAAATCTCTCAATGACCTTATCCTTCCGTGTCTCTGTAATCTCCTCTAGCCCCACAGCCCTCCAAGATATCTGCACTCCTCTAAATCTGGTCTCTTGAGCTTATCCAGTTTTAATTGCTCCACCATTGGCGACCGTGCCTTCAGCTGCAAGGCCCTAATCTCTGGAATTTCCTCCCTAAACCTCCCTACCTCAATACCCTCCTTTCAGACGCTCCTTCAAACCTACCTCTTTGACCAAGCTTTTGGTCTTCTGCTCTAATATCTCCATATGTGGCTTGGTGTCAAATTTTGTTTTATAATGTTCCTGTGAAGCATCTTGGGATGTTTTGCTATGTTAAAGGTGATATATAAATACAAGTTGTTGTTGTTGTTGTTGTAGTACAACAATGCTGATAAACTCCGAGGTGTGTTTTTGGAAGGCAAAAGCTCAGGATCACTTTGAGAAAATGTAATGGTCTTGCCCTCCAAAATGCTGGAATAGTGCATCACCCCTCCAGAGAATAAATCTCACATCTTCAACAGTTGCATCTTCCTCAACCTCCTAAATCTGAGGTGTAAATTGCTGCCACTGAGCTTAGCTTATATCGTAGTCGGCTTGGTGAGACAAATGGGCTTTTCTAGTAAAGGGCTGCTTCTGTCCATTCTGATAATGTAGAATGCACATTCTTACATTTAGCACAGTAAAATTGCTTACCTGTAATTTTTCCCAAGACCACTTTTTGTTTTCATTTCTCTTTGTATTTCAGTGGGACTTAGTGTGTGACAATGACTGGAAAACGCCACTTTCTATGTCCATATACTTCGTGGGAGTGCTGGTTGGTTCCTTTTTCTCTGGAATGTTGTCAGACAGGTGAGTTATTTCCTTTATTCAACTCTACTAGAAATTCATTCATTCATTCACACACTCTCTAATGCACACACAATTTCACACAAACACATATTCATATCCAAAAAGCTGTTTGTCAGAGATATGGAAATAACATTATTTTCACTTTTATTCTTATACACAAATTCTTTTGTAATGTGGCAAAGTGAAGCACAAAGGACAGGATCAGAAAGGTGAAATCGCACTATGATAGTAACATATAAACCTGTTAACTCACTTATTTCAATGGGTGAACGTATTTAGTAAATTCAACTCTTTATTGTAGAAATTGTTCAACTGTTGTCTATTGATTGTGCACCTGTATGCTGGGGACATATAAATGGCAGATAAAATGATTTGAGAGACAGAGGTGACTATATTCAAACACAAAAACATTCTGTAGAGTGAACTTTGGTTGTGGAAATACAATTGTATGAAGTTCTTCTGCTGTATTTTATCAAATACCCAGCCCAGAACCCACTATTTGACAGGTAGGTATGCCTGATCTTACCAAATATATCTCCAATGACCCTACACTGAAGCTCTTTGAGGACCAGGTTGGTGGGATTTCATGATGTCGGGTAACCCCACCTCCAGCCTTTCTGCCTCTTATACCAAAGACCTTCTTTTGGAGCAGCCAGAGGTTACACCCACAACAAGTCATCTCAGATTCCTGGAGGTAAGACCCTGAATATCTAGGTCCTTCATTTGTAGCCTTTCCAGTGCGCCCTCGTCCTAGTTATGGCAGGAGTGTGCCATCTGGATCGTGCCTTTTCGGTCCCAATGTATTTTTTTGTAAGTATAAATGTGAATTGATGTGTCTATCTTTAGATGCATGACTACTTATGTAACTGAGAGAAAATATATTTGCATGTGCACTAGTGTATATGTGTATGTACAGATGCATGATTTAGTATGCGTATAACCACATGCGTGAGTTTAAGGGGGTGAAATTACCATGCGCCCAGATTGGGGATGGTAACCTGCTCGGGGCAGGACTTCCTCATGGAGCAGGACCAGCGTCGCTAATGGAGCATGATCGGGAGCAATACGCGGATTTTCCGCAAACCGATAATGCATTGCAATACCTCTCCCCTTCGCTTAAAGAGTGGGCCACTGCACACTCTGAAAAGCCTCTGATGGCCTCCACTGGACCACCAGGGCAGCGTGGTACCGGGCCTGCAGCCCAGCACCCAAAACGGAGTGCCAGGCTGCAAGGTGGCAGTTCGGTCTACGCTCGGGAGCCATTCTGGGAGCCGATCGGAGAGCTTGTGAAACTTTAAAGATGATGGCGCAGGGCGCTGGCGACCTCCCTTTAACTTCCACCCCACGAGTGAATGTCAGCCAGCTTCATGACCCATGAATTTGGCGCTGACAGCCACTCGTGCCAGCCTCGCGGGGCAGGGGGCAACATCCCCCGCCGGGTGGAAATGGGTTGGTGTGTGGCACTGATGTGGTGCCGTACACGGTGATTGTGTCATCGCCGGTTGTGCGGCGGCCTGGGGTGCTACCCGTGGGGCATGGCGCTGCCATGACAACGCCCCCGCAAACACCCGGGCTATTTCCCAGGTGCCAATAGTGCCTCCCAGCCCCCTACTATGTACAAAAAGTGTTTCGCATTCTGTTAGCGCCCCCTGAGGCACTAATTGGCATCGTAAAAAGGGGCAATTTTGCACCCCATGTGTATGTTTGTCAGTAAGCTAGCAGTACTGTATATATTTGTAGCTTTGGTTGATTCTACTTCGCAGGTTCGGGAGGAAGAAAGTTCTGTTTGGGACCATGGCTATACAGACTGGATTTAACATGCTTCAAGTATTCTCACCAAACTGGGAGATATTCTGCCTGTTTAATTTCCTTATGGGTATTGGACAGATCTCAAACTATGTGGCTGCCTTTGTTCTCGGTAAGTGTCCATACCATTCAATACTTTTATTAGCCCATTCCTTGCTACCTTTGATGATTTTATCACTCTCAGTATGACACTAAGTCCTGATCATTATATGTGGCCCAGATTTTCATGCAACAGCAAGACTGATGGCGTACAATGTAAATCTCACCATTGCGAACTTGTTCCAAATTTTGCTAGTTTTCTAATGAGAATACTCCACAATGCTCATCGTGCTGAATCAGGCACTCAGTGCCAATCTAAGAGTTCAAGTGACAGCACTTTCACTATATGGGGTGGGGAGAGAGTGAACAGGGCGGGTTTAAGTGAATGGAAATCTAGCTTCTTAAATAAACTTCCATTAACAATTCAACTCGGTATTAAATTTAGACTTCAATGTAGCGGGCATGATTAAGAAATTTGCAGATGATACAAAAATTGGCTGTGTTGAGAGTGAGGAAGAAAGCTGTAGACAACAGGAAGATATCAATGGACTGGTCAGGTGGGCAGAAAAGTGGTAAATGGAATTCAAACCGGAGAAGTGTGAGATCATGCATTTGGGGAGGGCTAACAAGGTAAGGGAATACACATTAAATGGTAGGACACTGAGAAGTATAGAGGAACAGAGGGACCTTGGAGTTCATGTCCTCAGATCCCTGAAGATAGCAGGACAGGTAGATAAGGCGAATAAGAAATCCTACAGGATACTTTCCTTTGTTAGCTGAGGCATAAAACTCTAGTTAGGCCACACTAACTAGGCTAGGCTAATATGTACAGTTATAGGGCTCAATTTTCCCCAGTGATTTGCACCATTTTTTTGGAGCATGCTGCTTTTTTTGGCCTAAGTTCAAAAACCACAGTTTCCTCAATCAATTTGCACTAGCGTAACTAGTTACGATTTTTTTAGGTCAGTTTTCTTTTCAGCCAAAGGAGGCGTAACCTGCCACCTACGCCCTTTAGGGAAGTTTGGCCAGCTGAGAGTTACTCCAGTTGTGCTTAGGCCAGCGTATGTGGCTTCTGCAGAAAAACCTTCCGGAGAGTTAAGGAAATTGGCGCAGGTAATGAAATTGGCGCAGCAGATGCCCGGACACACGAAAAGAATTGAAAAACACATAGCGGCAACTTACCTCCAACCCCGCCTGATCCCATTCTCGGTCCTGGTTCAGAGAGTGAGAGAGAGAGTATTTTTTTTGGCGTACTTAGGCTCCAAAAAATCGGGCGTAACTCTTTAAGTGCACCCAAAAAATGCTTTGGGGAAAATTAAGCCCATAATCACTACATTACACGAAAGATGTGATTGGTCTAGAAAGGATACAGAGGAGATTTACGAAGATGTTGCCAGGACTGGAGAATTATAGCTGTGAAGAAAGATTGGATAGTCTGGGGTTGTTTTCCTTGGAACAGAGGAGGCTGAGGGGAGACTTAACTGAGGTGTATAAAATTATGAGGGGCCTCAACATAGTGGATAGGAAGGACCTATTTCCTTTAGCGGTATTGTAAATAACCAGGGAGCATAGATTAAAATAATTGGTAGAATGATTAGAGAGGAGTTGAGGAGAACTTTTTTCACCCAGAGGTCTGGAACGCACTGCCTAAAAGGGCGGTAGAGGCAGAAACCCTCATTTCATTTAAAAAGTACCTGGATATGCACTTGAAGAGCCGTAACCTACAGGGCTGGAATGTGAAATTAGGCTGGATAACTCTTTTTTGGCTGGCAGAGACACAATGGGCCGAATGGCCTCTTTCTGTCCTGTAAATTTCTCTGATTCTCTGATTCTATAAATACTGATGTCCATCTAAAATACTCCTGTGCACATGACAGAAAGATTAAGAAAATTGACTAGTCAAGCAGCAGCCTGACAGAGTCATACTCACAAAATCATACCTTTCAGCCAACGTCCCAGATTCCTCCATCACCATCCCTGGGTACGTCCTGTTGCACTGGAAGGGCAGATTGACCAGAGGTGGTGGTACAGTGGTATACTGTCAGGAGGCAGTGGCTCTGGAAGTCCTCAACATTGAGTCTGCGCCCCATGAAGTCTCATAGCTTCAGGTCAAGCACAGGCAAGGGAACCTGCTGCTGATTACCACCTACTGCCCTCTCAGCTGATGAATCAGTACTCTTCCTTGTTAAACACCACTTGGAAGAAGCACTGAGGGTAGCAAGGGCATAGAATGTACTTTGGGCGGGGGACTTCAATGATCTTTATCTAAAGCTGGCCAGCATAAGTAAGTGTGCAAAAATCTTGGTCAAGCACATTCCCAGGTGCTGGTCATGAAGATCTACCAATAAGTTGAACCTGAACTTATTTGGAATAACTACTCTTGCACCGCACATGATAGAATCTTTACCTACTGACAATTCATTCTTACAAACAAAGTATGGATGAATATCTTTCTCTGATGGTTTGGCCAGCCATTTGCTATGTAATCATACATCTTTGACATAACTGGGTTATGTTTGTTTGCTCTACTAATCTCTTCACCTGTGACTGGCAGTGCAATAATGTATAGAAAATAAAAGACTTCTTCCCTGTTGCGTGTAACTTGTGATGGTGATGGTAACCTGGACATAGCATCAGCATTGCCATCTGACTTAGGTACAAAAACAATGGGTGTAGCCCAAATACTTAGATCTACCTTAGAGATAATGTTCTCAACTCTAGACTTTTGAGTTCTTGCTCAACATTTTCCTTTAGTGCTTATGGTACAGGACGTGGCTTGCAGTAAACTGATTTAGCCTCCTTCTATACTCTGACACTCACTTTGAATCTGGGATCAGCCTGCCTGTTTCGCAGAACACCTTTGGATACTGTTTGATGACATCATCCTTCGATGCAAATCTTGTTTCAACACCAAAAATCTCATTCCAATCCAGCTTCAGTGATCCCAACCAATTTCTACTTATTAAGGCAGGATTGTCTCCTGACACTACTAAGAGAGGCAAGCTCTGAAACTAATGCTTGTATTACACCGATACGGTGATACGTCCTACCCACTGGGATTTGCTCTCCTGCATAGCCTCACAGCATTATATTCAACTTCTCCAGTGAAAATTCACTCAACTTGGCGAGATATAGCGATTCCGGTACTACGCTCATGGATGCACCAGTGTTGATTTCCATAGGTACCCTGGTTCCTGCAATTTCTACTTGGATGACAATACATCGCGAATCGTTGTTCGATACCCTAGTGCCCCTGATGAAGTGCGCCTCCAGAACCTCCTCGTCCTTTTGCTTCTCTTCAATGCTATGTAGTGTCTGCCGATTTCTACATATAGCATTGAACATCAGTTTACGCTTCAGTCGGCATGCCTTTGCAAGATGCCCAGTTTTCTTGCAGAAGAAATACTCTGCCTTCACATATGAACAACTTTGAGCAATGTGTTGTCCCAATCATGGATAGCAGGACTTCAATATAGTGTTACCTTGGTCAGTTGCTGAGGCCTTGGGGCCCAACTGCCTTTTACTTCTAACCTGCAGGCGATTTACCTCGGTTGTTTGATGATTGGAAATGGTGCGAAATTCTCGGGAATATTGGTCGGCCATATCCATCGACATAGCTGTCTGAGAAGCTAAATCAAAAGTCAAGTTAGGGGTTGTCAACATCTTTCTTCTGATTGCTTCTTTTTCATCCCACAAACAAAGTAGTCATGCAGTGCTTGATCCTGAAAGTTTCCGAAGTGACAGTCAATGGATAGCTTTTTAAAAGCTACAATGTACTCACTGATACCCTCATCATGGAATTGATCTCGTATTCTAAAACAATAACTTTCAGCAATTTCCAGGGGCTCAGAACTGTAGTGCTGTTCTAATTAATCTCCTTCTGTGGTGCGTCCTTTGGCTTGACAGGAAGAAGCACATTTTTCAGGGTTTCATACATCTCGGGGCCTGCTTCAGTCATGAAAATAGCTTGTTTTCTTTCTAAAACCATCCGGTTAGGGTTGTCATCATTGGGACTGCGATGATAAACATTTCTAGCCACTCCACATGCACTCCGAAAGTCTCTTGGTTGCGATGAAACTTACCCAAGTACGCTATTATTCCTATAGCTATAGATGTGACCATCTGGCCTCTGGCAATGTCAACAGTGTGCTTGAAATTTACCTTGGATTTTTAGCTGTGCTGCAAAACAAAGACCCTCTCAAAGTCTCTCTGTTTGGCTGAATGATCAACGAACAAAAATTTCAGCTAGGGACCTTGTCACATGACCCTTTATTGAAATTACCTCAGCAGTTGCATTACCACAGTAGCCCACCAGGTGGAGCAATAGTCCATTAAGTCGAGCTCTGTCACCGTTACATAGAATTAAATAATATTTACAGCACAGTAACAGGGCATTCGTCCCCACTGCCAGTGTTTATGCTCCACACAAGCCTCCTCCCACTCGATTTACTTCATCATCACTCGATCAACACGTTGGCTATCTCTGTCAGATCTTGCACTCCCTGATTTTATGAAGACATTTTTATGGCATTCCTTCTATCAGGGTGAATTTCCGATCATTGATACTCAAGCTGAAGGAACACTGCGCTGCGTGTTTTGCATTTACACAAAGCAAGAGATTCATTCTTCACTCCCATCTGGTGCTATATGGCTCATGTATGTTTCCTGTACATGGAACTAGTACTCCTTTCACAAATTTCATGTACAGGTATCATGCACAAGCAGATGGGAGTGAAGAATAACAGGTTGAAATCCAGTTTCTACCGCCACCCGTTATCGCGCGTGGGAGGCGGCAAACGGGCGGCAATGGTCTACCTTCGATGATAGGCGGCACACACACCTGCCCAGAAATTCAGTCGACTCTTTGGCAGAGGTGCCAAGAGCTAATGCCACCCACGTGGTTAGATCATCCAGCGTGCAACACCTCCTTGGCGCCTCTATCGTGATATTCTGTTTGCTCATCGGCCTGACTGGCAGGCGTTCTTACAGCCTGGATAAAGTGGTGAATAAACAGCAGAACTCGGGCAGAATCGGCCAGAGAGCAAGGTAAGTTTTTTTCTTTCTTTATTTCTTCATTTCTTCATTAGTTGTACCAGTGGGGAAGTTTGTGTGTGGGTCAGAGAAGTTTCAGGTTTTTTTCTTTCTTCCCTTTTCTTCCCGTTTTCCAGCGAGCATGACGGCAGCCTCCCGCTGCGAGATTCAGTAGGCCTCCTGAGTTTCCGCCTGAGGATGAGTGTACAATGGCACTTTTTAGTGCTGCTCTCTCATCTTTGAGTGTAAAAAGTGAATTTGGCAGTTGGCAGTTGGAGCCTGCACCTAATGCCGAGCAGTAAAATCAGCTCATGTGTTGGCACTGCCTCAAAAACGGCGGTTCTAAATTTCAACCCCTCAAACTCTTGCTTTGACTCAGACTAGTTTGAATATGGTACGGCTCTCATCTTCGCTCCCTTAAATCCAAAGGACTCAGACTTGAACGGATATGGCAACTGGTTTAGCCACTCACCGCCAGATCTGGCTGGACCACAAAAAGCATTATTGTGTCCTGCTCGCGTCTGCCAAAACTGCTCGCTATTCCAGCATCATTCTGGAATGCAAAGATAACCCTCGGCTTCTACTCTCTACTGCTAACCATTTTCTCCCCTGCCCCTCCACTCTCACCTCCAACAACATGTGTGAGAATCTCACAGATTTCTTTGTCTCCAGGATTTAGACCATCCATTCAACTAGCTCTGCCACTCCTCTTCCTTACCCTAACCCACCAAGCCAAATTTTCTCTAAGGTTCCACCCTGCCTTCACTCTGAACTCACATCTTTCTCCACTTTCTCTCCAATCTCCCCTCATAACCTTTCCGTGCTCATCTTGTCCATGAGACTCACTTCCTGCTCCCTCGACCCTATTCCCACTAAACTGCTGACCACCCACTTCTTTTCTGGCTCCCACATTAGCTGACAATGTTAATGATTCTCCTCAGGTACTTCCCCCTCTCCTTCAAATCTGCTGTTATCACCTCTCTCAGAAAAATAACCCTTGATTCCTCAGTCTTTGTAAACTACAGCTCCATCTCCAAGCTCCCTTTCCTCTCCAACATCCTTGGACGTGTTGTCTCCTCCCAAATCAGTGCCCATCTTTCCCGGATCTCCATGTATGAATTGCTCCGATCAGGTTTCCGCCCCTGCCACAGTACCATAGAGGCTCTCATCAAAGTCACATATGACATCCTTTGTGACTGTGACAAAAGTAAACAATCCCTCCTCGTCCTTCTCAACCTGCCTGCAGTCTATGACACGGTCGATCACTCCATCCTCCTCCAATGCCTCTCCACCATCGTCCAGCTGTGTGGGACTGCACTCGCCTGGTTCCATTCTAATCTATCTAATCGTAGTCAGAGAATCACCTGTAACGGCTTCTCTTCGTGCTCCCACATCATTACCTCTGGTGTCCCCCAAGGATCTATCCTTGGGCCCCTCCTATTTCTCATCTACATGCTGCCCCTTGGCGACATCATCTGAAAACACAGCATCAGTTTCCACATGTAAACAGACAACACCCAGCTCTATCTCACCACCACTTCTCTCGCCCCTCCACGGTCTCTAAATTGTCAGACTGCGTATTAAACATTCTGGATGAGCAGAATTTTTCTCCAATTAAATATTGGGAAGACCAAAGCCATTGTCTTCGGTCCCCGCAACAAAGTCCATTCCCTATCCAACCACTCTATCCCTCTCCCTAGCATCTGTCTGAGGCTGAAGCAGACTGTTCACAACCTTGGTGTCACATTTGACATTGAAATGAGATTTCATATCCACGGCATAACTATGACCGCTTATTTCCACCTCCATAACACTGCCCATCTCCGCCCCGTCTCAGCTCATCTGCTGCTGAAACCCTCACCCATGCCTTTGTTACCTCGAGACTTGACTATTCCACTGCACTGCTGGCTGGCCTCCCACTTTCTACCCTATGTAAACATGAGGTCATCCAAAACTCTGCTGCCCATGTCTTAATGCGCACCAAGTCCCGTTCACCTATCACCCCTGTGCTCGCTGACCTACATTGGCTCCTAGTTAAGCAACAGCTCAATTTAAAAATTTGCATCCTTGTTTTCAACTCCCATCATGGTCTTGTCCCTCCCGAGCTCTGTAATCTTTTTCCGCTCCACTAATTTTGCCCCCTTGAGCATCTCTGATTATAATCACTCCACCATTGGTGGCCGTGCCTTTAGCTGCCTCGGCCCTAAACTCTGGAATCTCCTCCCTAAACCTCTCTGCCTCTACCTCTCACTCCTCCTTGAAAGCTACCTCTTTGACCAAGCTTTTTTCATCTGCCCTAATATCTCCTATGTGTTCCGGCGTCAAATTTTGATGTGATAATTCTCCTGTGAAGCACATTGTGACGTTTTACTACATTAAAGGCACTATCGGCTGAAAATTTGTTACCAGGGCTGGGAATAGCCGCGAGGTGGGACTTCCTGAGCCAGGTGCAGAAGTCCCACCCCACGAGCTATATTGGGCTTACCATCACCGACATGAAGTGGAGCGCAAAATCTCGCGCGTCACTTCCAATCGTGAGCGGGACCGGGGCACAAAGCAACGCAAATTTTCCAGCGCTACGCGGAGAGATGCGTAGCAGTGCCGGGAAGACCGGGCCTTTCCCTTCCATTAAAGGGGAGGACCAAGCTGCCGACTCTGCATTGCCCGCCACAGCTTCACAGGGCACTACCGAATATTCGCTCCGGGGCAAAAACGGGTTGTTGCACATGGTGATGACATCGTCATCACTGGCGCAGCAGCCCAGGGCACCACCAATAGGAGTGGGGCATTACCATTTAGCGCTGCCGTTGAACTCCCATGGAATTTCTCGAGAGTCGGAAGCGGCGCCGCACCTGGTCAAATAATTGTTTGCGCCCCCCATTAGCGACCCCAGCAAGAGGCACAAATGACCTGAATTTTTCCCCTTTTATAAATACAAGTTGTTGTTTTCACAACTTAGGTTGTGACCAGTGTATTAAGTAGGTAGATCAGGTTTGTACAGCACTGCTCTTTGTTTAGTGTGCCCTTGGATCTGGCTGTGATGAGTGAAGTTTGGAACAGGGACATAACATGGTTTACATAGAATTACACTGAATTTACAGCTCAGAAACAGGCCATTTGGCCCAGCTGGTTTATGCGGTGTTTATGCTCCACATAAGCCTCCTCCCACCTTATTTCATCTAACTCTATCAGCATATCATAGGATCAAAGAAATATGCAGCACAGAAGGAAGCCATTTAGGCCTATCATGTACACAACGGCCAACAAAGATCTATCCAGCCTAATCCCACTTGCCAGCTTTTGATCTGTAGCTCTAGGTTACTGCAGTTCAAGTGCACATCCAAGTGCGAGTTCCACATTCTCACCACTCTCCAGGGAAAGAAATTTCTCCTGAATTACTTACTGGATGAGTGACTATCTTATGGGTGTCTCTTAGTTTTGGACTTCTCATAAGTGCAAATATCTTCCTTACATCTAGCCGATCAAATTGCTTTATAATTTTAAAGACCTCTATTAGGTCACCCCGCAGAGAAAAGAGCCTGAGCCTGTTCAATCTTTTCTGATCCTTATAAACTTTCAGTTTTGGTATCATCCTTATACTTTTCTTTTGCACCTTCTCCAGTGCCTCTAAACCTTTTTTGTAATACACGGTTTAACCAAGGTTCTATGCAAGTTGAAGATAACCTCTCTGCATTTCAATTCCTCTCGAGGAATTTAGCATTTCTTCTAGAGTTATCATGTTTATCGCTTTCCATACAAGCAGGTACCAAAATTAAAATCTTAAATTTACACATCATCAGAGCATGAACAGGGACAAAGCCAATTCATCCAACACTGCTGTTAGTTTAACGTCACAGACCATGACTTTATAACGGGGACAAAGAAATGGCAGACCAATTGAACAAATACTTTGGTTCCATCTTCACTAAGGAAGACACAAATAACCTCCCGAAAATACTAGGGGACTGAGGGTCTAACGAGAAGGAGGAACTGAAGGAAATCCTTATTAGTCAGGAAATTGTGTTCGGGAAATTGATGGGACTGAAGGCTGATAAATCTCCAGGGCCTGATAGTCTGCATCCCAGAGTACTTAAGGAAGTGGCTCTAGAAATAGTGGATGAATTGGTTGTCATTTTCCAACCTTCTCTGGACTCTGGATCAGTTCTTATGGATTGGAGGGTAGCTAATGTAACCTCACTTTTTAAAAAATGAGGGAGAGAGAAAACAGGGAACTATAGACCAGTTAGCCTGACATCGGTAGTGGGGAAAATGTTGGAATCAATTATTAAAGATGTAACAGCAGCTCATTTGGAAAGCAGTGACAGGATTGGTCTAAGTCAGCATGGATTTAGGAAAGGGAAATCATGCTTGACAAATCTTCTAGAATTTTTTGAGTAACTAGTCGAGTGGGCAAGGGCGAACCAGTGGATGTGGTATATTTGGACTTTCAAAAGACTTTTGACAAGGTCCCACAAGAGATTAGTGTGCAAAATTAAATCACATGTTATTGGGGGTAATGTATTGACATGGATAGAGAATTGGTTGGCAGACAGGAAGCAAAGAGTAGGAATAAACGGGTCCTTTTCAGAATGGCAGGCAGTGACTAGTGGAGTACCACAAGGTTCAATGCTGGGACCCCAGCTATTTACAATATACCTTAATGATTTAGATGAAGGAATTGAATGTAATATCTCCAAGTTTGCAGATGACACTAAGCTGGGAGGCAGTGTGAGCTGTGAGGAAGATGCTAAGAGGCTGCAGGTTAGCCTGCTGAGCGCGTCGGCACAGTTGTCTGTGCCTGGTCTGTGCCTTATGGTATAGTAGTAGGACGCCAGCATGAGTGCCCACCGTTGAATTCGCGCCGAGGCGTTGCCGTTTATTGCCTTGTTCTCGGATAGGAGGGACGTGAGGGGCTTGTGGTCAGTTTCTAATGCAAACTTGACCCCGAAAACGTATTGGTGCATCTTTTTGACACCGTACACGCACGCGAGCGCCTCCTTCTCTACCATTCCGTACCCGCGCTCCGCCCGCGAAAGTGACCTGGAGGCATAAGCTATGGGTTGTAATTTTCCCACACAATTGACAAGTTGCAAAACGTATCCGACCCCATACGCTGACGCATCACATGTGAGAACTAGCTTTTTACCTGGGTCCAAGAAAGTCAAAATGCTGTTGGAACACAGAAGGTTGCGTGCCTTATTGAAGGCGCGTTCCTGGGCATCCCCCCAAAACCAATCGCACCCCTTCCTGAGCAGCATGTGGAGAGGCTCCAGCAACGTGCTTAAGTTCTGCATAAAGTTCCCAAAGTAATTGAGTAGCCCGAGAAAGGCGTGCAGTTCTGAGACATTCCGGGGCCTGGGTGCCAGGCGAATTGCTTCTGTTTTGAACTCTGTTGGGCGGATTCCATCAGCGGCAATCCTTCTGCCCAAAAATTCAACCTCGGGTGCGAGAAACAGGCACTTGGATTTCTTGACTCATCGGCCAACCGATCCAACCGCTTTAGTACTTCATCCAAATTACAGAGATGAGAGTCGGTGTCCCTGCCCGTGATAAGTATGTCGTCTTGAAATACAACCATCCCCGGAATGGACTTGAGCAGACTCTCCATGTTGCGCTGGAATATGGCAGCTGCCAACCTGATGCTGAATGAGCATCGATTGTACATGAAAAGGCCTCGATGTGTGTTGATGGTGGTGAGTAGCTTGGATTCCTCGGTCAATTCTTGCGTCATATACGCAGATGTGAGGTCTAATTTTGAGAAATGTTTACCTCCAGCCAATGTGGCAAATAAGTCCTCCGCTCTGGGCAGCAGGTACTGGTCCTGTAGGGAGACTCTGTTTATGGTAAATTTGTAGTCCCCACAGATTCGTACGGATCCATCAGGCTTCATGACTGGGACGATGGAACTTGCCCAGGCGCTAAATTCCACAGGTGATATAATGCCTTCCCGCAGAAGCCTGTCTAGTTCGTGTTCAATCTTTTCTCTCATCACATAGGGTACAGCTCTGGCCTTGTGATGGACCGGTCTAGTATCCTGTGTGATGTAGATTTTGACTTTGGCCCCTTTGAAAGTGCCCACACCTGGCTGAAAGAGATGTTCAAATCACTTTATAACTGTTGAGCAGGAGGTCCGTTCTTCTAATGACATGGCATGGACATCATCCCATTTCCAGTTTAGTTTTTCCAGCCAGCTTCTCCCCAGCAATGGGGTCTCCGAGGACAATCCACAGGGGAAGTTGGTTCACTGTCCCTTTGTGTGTGACAGAGAGCATGACGCTGCCGAGGACTGGTACGATTTCTCTGGTATAGGTCCTTAGTTTGGTGTTGACCCTTGTGAGTTTTGGTCTGTCTCTTTTATGCGGCCACAGTTGTTCAAATTGTTGAGCGCCCATGAGAGATTGACTCGCTCCTGTATCCAGCTCCATGTTGACAGATATCCCGTTGAGTAGGACCCTCATCATTATAGGAGGCGTCCTGTCATAGGAGCAGCGGCCATTGATCGTGTTAACCCGCTGTACATCGGTGTCCCGGTTACTGTCCCCACCGTCTTCTGGTCCGCTTTCCGACCCATCTGATTCGTATACCAGCCGAGCTGCTGTTTCTTTGCACATGCGGGCCAAATGCCCTGTATATTCACAGTTCCTGCAAACAGCCTGCTGAAATCGACATTCCCTTGACAAGTGCCCACCCCCATACCTCCAGCACAGACTGCTTGCAAAGAATGAGCTGCATCTGGCTGATCTCTCCTGAGCTTCTCTCAGTTTGTAGTTGATTGCTCGCATTGTGCGTTGATGAGGTGTGAACGGCCATTCCTGTGGCCCTTGATGGCTTCTGTTGCCACTGCTTGCTGTCAAAAGCCTGTTCTGCCAGTTTTGTCTGTGGGAGTAGCAGCTTTTCTAATGCTGTGAACTCCTTGTTCCATTATTTCGTTAGTTGTCGTACTTGCATTGTAAATCAACATTGTTTCTTCTTCCCCTACCAAGAATGCCTGTGCAACCAGTGCTGCTGCCTCTAAAGTCAGGTTCTTGGTCTCTATGAGCTTTCGGAATATGCCTGCATGGCCTATTCCTTCAATGAAAAAGTCTCTCAGCATTTCTCTCCTCAGTTCATCGGAGAACTCACATAAACTAGCCAACCTCCGATGTTCCGCTACAAAGTCGGGTATGCTCTGGCCCACACAGCGTCTGTAGTTGTAGAACCTGTGTCTGGCCATGTGTAGGCTGCTTGCTGGCTCCAGGTGGTCTCTTATGTGCCGGGCTGCACGATTGCGGCACAGATCCCGCAAAATTGGCAGCAGCGCGCAACTCCCCTTTATATTTTGCCCCATGAGTGGAGTGTAGCCCGGTTCGTGGCCCATGAGGCTGGCGCTGACATAGCTTGCGGCTGCCTCATAATACTCAGCCCAATTTCTGCTGCGGAGCAAAAATGCGATGCCGCGCACGGCGATGACATCATCGCTGGAGGTGCAATTGCCCGGGGCGCAACCAACGGGGGGCACAGCACTACTGGTTTCGGGCCTCCACTAACTCCCACACAATTTTTAAGGAGCCGGTAGCGCCCTCACACCACCCCAGGTGAAAAACACTTTTCAGGTGTGGACTGAAAGCAAATCGTTTGAAGAATTGAGCACTCGAGGAAGTCAAGGAAGTTCCAGCTTTATAAGGCTGGAATGGGTAGAATTTTCCAAGGGAGAAGAGTTTCCCAAAAATGCCTCCCTGGCAAGGGGTGGACAGAATTGCCTCAAATTTCCAACCTTGCCCTCCCCAACAGAAATCTTCCATTCTGTGCCCCTGCAGCCTGGGAATTTCAGTGCCATATAAAACCAGAAGATCTGAGACTTGGGGGCTGAAATTGGCCTGTTGTGCGCTTGCTGTTAGCACATCCAGGGGATGCTAACGGGGCGCGCAAGTGTTTTCACCTGGGGTGGTGTGGGGGCGCTACCGGCTCCTGCAAAATTGTGTGGGAGTTAGTGGAGGCCCGAAACCAGTAGTGCTGTGCCCCCCGTTGGTTGCGCCCCGGGCAGTTGCACCTCCAGCGATGATGTAATCGCCGTGCGCGGCATTGCATTATCGCTCCGCAGCAGAAATTGGGCTGAGTATTATGAGGCGGCCACAAGCTATGTCAGCGCCAGCCTCATGGGCCACGAACCGGGCTACACTCCACTCGTGGGGCAAAATATAAAGGGGAGTTGCCCGCTGCTGCCAATTTTGCGGGATCTGTGCCGCAATCGTGCAGCCCGGCATTCCGTTTCGGTGGCGGGCTGTTGTCACGGCAACCTGCATCCCCTGTGGCCTAGTGGAGGTCCATCAAGAACCGTGTAGAGCTCGCACCGTCCCTCCCCTTTAACAGAAAGGGAGGGCCCGTTGAACCCATCAGCACGAGACTGCGTAGCGCTGTGTGCTGCGTGCGATCAGCGCCCCCAAGCCCACCCCAAGTGGAAGTGGAGCATCCAACATTGTACTCCACTTCCTCTCAGGGGCAGTGACCCCAATTTAGATCACGAGGCGGGACATCTGCGCCGGGTGCAGGAGGTCCCACCTCATGAAGGTTACCGGTCCCAAATGGGGAGCTTCGGAATTTCATGGCCTTGATCCCTGGTTTATATCGAGTTATCTGATCTCAATTATGGTGGTTGGTCAGATGTTACAATTGACTTTAATGCTTCTGGACCAGGAAGGAAGAAATGTGGCAAAAGTCCTGTGCCTCATTGCTGACAATTGAACCAGTGCTGAAAACTTATGGGCCCATCAGTAGAACAACAACTACCAGTTTGCCCAGCATTGACTTAGTGCAGAATCCCAGGATGACATAATTTACATAAAAGGGGAAGACACCTTTATCATTTAAGGGACTCCCCAAGTGCCTGCCCTGAGGGAAACCAAGAATATCAGAGTGACACTTTTGCTGGTCCATTGGGGGTTGGAGGAGGACAGTCTGGCCAAAGAGCGAACATTTGTTTCCATTGTCTTTTAAACTTCACTTGTCAATTGTTTTCCAAATGTGTTACACTCTTTTTCCCTCTCCTCCCTATCATGTGCCATGCTCCATCTCATCTCTGCTTCTGCTGCTTGATCACTGGCCTCTGGGATGTGCACACGGTGAGCTGAGGTGACATATCTGTATTCAGAATCCTTCACAAAGCTTGATTTGTTGGGGTAAGTTTAGAGAGCGTTCATAGAATCATAGAATGGTTACAGCACAGAAGGACACCATTCGGCCTATCAAACCTGTGCTGGCTCTCTGCAAGAACAATTCAACCAGTCTCACTCCCCTGCCCTTTCCCTGTTGCCCAGCAAATTTTGTTCCTTCAGCTGCTTATCCAATTCTCTTTTGAAAGCCACAATTGAATCTGCCTCCACCACCCTTTCAGGCAGCGCATTCCAGATCCTAACCACTTGCTGCAAGCTTTTTTAATGAACATAACAACGTTTCTTTCAGAAAGGCAGTAAAATAAAATTGGGAAATAACTCACAATCAGTGTTGTTCTGAACCTGGTTAATTCTCTTCCTACAGGATCGGAACTTGTTGGGAAATCCATTCGGATTGCATTCTCTACAATGGGAATTGGCATTTTTTATGCATTTGGCTACATGTTCCTGCCTTTGGTTGCATACTTCATACGAAGCTGGAAGATGCTGCTCTTCACCCTGTCTCTCATTGGCCTGCTGTACATTCCTTTTTGGTGGTATGTAGGAATTAGAATATTATCCTATTTAATCAGTAGATTAGGAACTTTTATTGCCATTAACATCTGGGACTGATTCTGACCAAGATAAAGAAAATGAGAGTCCTTCTTGGATGAGGGTAGGGATGGGGATCAGCATTGTCAGTGGATTAAAGAAGTGTCATAACATCTCCTTGAATGTGATGAAATGCTGGACGTTCAGTAGGGGTCATTTTCACCTTTACTGCCTGGGCGGTTCAGTTCCCACCCTGTCTCAGCATCAAAGGCCACCTAATCAAGTATGGTACGGTTACCAGCAGAGTAAAGCTCCATCTATGCTCTTCCATCAAGTTCCCTCTAATTTGCTCCACCAACACTCCTTAACCACACCCTCAGAGAAGCAACATTGACTGTTCCTGTGTAACATTTCCATTTCCTATACCTGTCACCATTATGGTACTTCAGAGTGAAATGATCAATTTGTTTTGTGAATGTGTATCAAAATATAACATTTTTGTGCTATGGGATATGCCCATTAGCTTGTGCATTTCAGCAACTCCAAAGTCATCTCACCCAGTACCCTTAGAACCAGGAAATACTTTCGTCTCTCTATGCTGGGCTGGACTAACAGCACGATTCTGAGGCAGAGAGATGTTAATCACAGTTCAGAGCTTCAATAAGCAGAAACTTTTCGGGAGTACGTTAGATTTCTGGACTAGTAATCCTGAGGCCTGGAATAATAATCTGGAGACGTGAGTGGCTGGCGGAACAGTGATGTACAATCAGGAATGAGTGGCCCTGGGAGTCCTCAACATTGACTCCAGACCCCATGAAGCCTCATGGCTTCAGGTCAAGCAGGGGCAAGGAAATCTTCTGCTGATTATCATCTAGCGCCCTCCCTCAGCTGATGAATCGATACTCCTCCATGTTGAACATTATTTGGAAGAAGCACTAAGGATAGCAAGAGCACAGAATATATTCTGGGTTTGGGACTTCAATGTCCATCACCAAGAGTGGCTCGATAGCACCACTACTGACCAAGCTGGCTAAGTCCAGAAGGACATAGCTGCCAGACTGGGCCTATAGCAGGCAGTGAGAGAACCAACACGAGGGAAAAACCTACTTGACCTCGTCCTCACCAATCTCCCTGTCACAGATGTATCTATCCATGACAGTATTGGTAACAGTGACCTCTGCACAGTCCTTGTGGAGACAAAGTCCCGTCTTCACACTGAAGACACCCTCCATCGTGTTGTGTGGCACTACCACCGTGCTAAATGGGATAGATTCAGAACAGATCTAACTGCTCAACTGGGCATCCATGAGGAGCTGTGGGCCAGCAGCAGAATTATATTCCACCACAATCTGTAACCTCATGGCCAGGCATATCCCGCATTCTGCCATTGCCATCAAGCCAGGCGAACAACTTGTTTCAATGAGGAACATAGAAGAACATGCTAGGAGCAGCACCAGGTGTACCTAAAAATAAGGTGCTGACCTGGGGAAGCTGCAACACAGGACTACGGGCCCAAGTTTCCACACGCATCTAGAATGGTGCAGTCCCGACCTGGATGCCCGTTTTTCGCGCCACAAAGTGTGCGTAAAATAATCCTCCATATTCTCCACCTCCCTGCAGGTCCTCTGGCCCTCGGCGCAGCGCAGCACGAGCTGTGGGGGGGGGCGGAGCCAGGTCCCTGCGCTGAAAACAGTGCCGGGACCTTTGCACATGCGCGCTCCAGTGGGCACGCAAGTGCAGTAGCTCCAGGCGCCCAAGACTGTGTGGGAGGGGCCCAAAGCACGCAGCCCCGAGCCCTGGCCGAATGGCCTCACTGGGTCTGCGTGAATAAGGCTCCTCCCACGGCCAGCTCCTGCTTCCCCCCCCCACCCCCCGACCAGACCCGACACCCGCTCCCCCCCGCCCCACCTGCCTCCGGATCGGACCCGAAACCCGCTCCCCCCGCCCCCGGACCGGACCCGACCCGACTCCCGCTCCCGCTCCCACCCTCCCCTGACTGGACCCGACCCGACCCGACCCGACTCCCGCTCCCGCCACCCGACCCGGCTCCCGCGCCCCCCCGCCTCCAGACCCAACCCGATTCCCACTCCCGCTCCCATCCCACCGGACTGGACCCGACCCGATTCCCGCTCCCCCCCGCACCCCCCCCCAGACCCGACCCGACCCGACTCCCGCTCCCCCCCCCCCCCGCCTGGACCCGACCCGAGCCGACCCGACTCCCGCCCCCCGACCTGACCCCCCCCCCCCCCCGACTGGACCCGACCCAACCCGACTCCCGCTCCCACTCCGCCCCCCCCCCCCGCCACCCGACTGGACCCGACCCGACTCCCGCTCCCACTCCCGCTCCCGCTCCACCCCCCCCCCCCCCCCGACTGGACCCGACTCCCGCTCCCCCCCCCCCCACCCCCGCCCCCGGACTGGATCTGACCTGACCTCCCCCTCCCCGACCTGACCTCCCCCTCCCTCCCCCCCTCTCCCTCCCTCCCCCCTCTCCCTCCCTCCTTCCCCCCCTCTCTCTCCCTCACTCCCCCCCTCTCTCTCCCTCCCTCCCTCCCCCCGACACGAACCGAACCTCCCCGACCCGACCCAACGCCACCTACCTGTAAATCTGGTGCTGGGGATGGGCCCTGCCCGAAGTCTCGGGCCAGCCCGTTCAGCCTTCGGTCCCGAAAGGCCTGCCTGAAGCACTTTCACACAGGTAGGAAGATGGTTTATTTAATCTTTTCTTTGCTTATAAATGTTTATTCAGGTTGGATTTATTTGTATAATATTTGTATAAGTATAAATAAGGATTTATTATAGAATTTAATGACTTCCCTTCCCCCCCACTCCCCCCACACCTCGTTCTGGACGCTTAATTTGTAACCTGCGCCTGATTTTTTAATGTGCAGAACCGGTTTTTTCAGTCTACAAAAATCTTCACTTGCTCCATTCTAAGTTGGTTTGGAGTACGTTTTCACTGTGGAAACTTTGAAATCAGGCGTCAGTGGCCGGACACGCCCCCTTTTGAAGAAAAAATTCTGTTCCAAAGTGGAACTGTTCTACCTGACTAGATCTGCAGAAAAAAAAATGTGGAGAATTGCAATTTCTAAGATAGTCCGTTCTCCACCAGTTGCTCCGAAAAATCAGGCGCAAATCATGTGGAAACTTGGGCCCTATATGTCTGCTAAACAGCGGAAACAGCATGCTATAGACAGAGCTAAGCAATCCCACAAGCAACGGATCAGATCAAAGCTCTACAGTTCTGCCACATCCAGTCCTGAATGGTGGTGGACCATTAAACAAATAACGGGAGAAGGAGGCTCCATGAATATCAATGATGCCGGAACCCAGCACGCAAGTGCAAAAGACAAGGCTGAAACGTTTGCAATCATCTTCAGCCAGAAGTGCCAAGTGGATAATTATTCTTGACCAACTCCTGAATTCAGGCCATGGGCCCAGTACTGCAAATCCTGTAACTTAATGTTGAGAGTCTCTCATCAGCGAAGCATTCAATCACAGCCCTGTCGCTATGCGGCACAATTTGCCTTGAAGATACAATTTGCCTTAAAGAAACCCAGATTGCAACAAATGAATCTGTTTGCTTTGCTATTGATTGATTTTACTTGGTATGTCATGCATTTCATGTAAAACATGCCCGAGCTACCTATGTCCTCAACATCAACTGAGATACTATTCACATCTTATTCTTGAATCACATTGATGTTATACAGGTTAGCGGTTTCAAGATTGCGAACATGTATAAGCCACCAAGTGAAACCTGTTGGAACAACTTACTGCCTTGTCTTTCTCACCCAACTATCTACCACACAGACTGGAGTTATTCACAGTCCAATGAAGATGGAGTTTGATTACGAAGCTGGGCACCAAGTAATGACCTTGCCCTGATCCACGATCCTGTATGGCATGGCACCTTCGGCTTGCCCATGGCTTCCACGCTGCTCCTGGACTCCGTCTGTTAAACTGAGGCGGAGGTTGAGCCACCATTGAATCAGCTGATGAGTGACAGCTTTAAATCTAGTATAAAAGCTCCCACTTCACACCTGTTCACTTTCCAACCACAAAGGCTGTTGCTTTCTCCCTTTAGAACATAGATTGAGGTTTACGCAGGCTGCAAGTGTTTGGAGCAAACTCTCCAGCCAGTGTCACCTCATTGCAGCAACCTCTGTCACCATTGACAGATTGCATCTGTCATCTCAACTTCAACTATTTTCTACTCCATCAGGATGGGGACCATTTACACTCTCTCACCTTGGTCCTCAGAATCTGATCATGATGAGCCCCAACACCAGCAGCACCAGGCACATATGCAGCACCAATAACAACACCAAACTTCGCCACAATCACCTAATGCAATAGTAAGGAAGGATATTAGCTTGGATGATGTGGAATCTATATGGGTGGAGCTGTGGAATACCATGGGGCAGAAAACGCTGGTGGGAGTTGTGTACAGACCACCAAACAGTAGTAGTGAGGTTGGGGACAGCATCAAATAAGAAATTAGGAAAGTGTGCAATAAAGGTACAGCAGTTATCATGGGCGACTTTAATCTACACATAGATTGGGCTAACCAAACTGGTAGAAATATGGTGGAGGAGGATTTCCTGGAGTGTATTCGGGATGGTTTTCTAGACCATATGTCGAGGAACCAACTAGAAGGCTGGCCAACCTAGACTGGGTGATGTGTAATGAGAAAGGACTAATTAGCAATCTTGTTGTGCGAGGCCCCTTGCATAACAGTGACCATAATATGGTAGAATTCTTTATTAAGATGGAGAGTGACACAGTTAATTCAGAGACTAGGGTCCTGAACTTAAGGAAAGGTAACTTCGATGGTATGAGACGTGAATTGGCTAGAATAGACTGGCAAATGATACTTAAAGGTTTGACGGTGGATAGGTAATGGCAAACATTTAAGGATCACATGGATGAGCCTCAACAATTGTACATCCCTGTTTGGAGTAAAAATGAAACGGGGAAGATGGCTCAACTGTGGCTAACAAGGGAAATTTAGGATAGTGTTAAATCCAAGGAAGAGGCATATAAACTGGCCAGAGGACTGGGAAAAATTTAGAATTCAGCAGAGGAGGACAAAGGGTTTAATTAGGAGGGGGGAAATAGAGTATGAGAGAAAGCTTGCCGGGAACATAAAAACTGACTACAAAAGCTTCTATAGATATGTGAAGAGAAAAAGATTAGTGAAGACAAACATAGGTCCCTTGCAGTCAGATTCAGGTGAAATTATAATGGGGAACAAAGAAATGGCAGATCAGTTGAACAAATACTTTGGTTCTGTCTTCACGAAGGAAGACACAAATAGCCTTCCGGAAGTACTAGGGGACCGAGGGTCTAGTGAGAAGGAGGAACTGAAGGATATCCTTATTAGGCGGGAAATTGTGTTTGGGAAATTGGTGGGATTGAAGGCCGATAAATTCCCGGGCCTGATAGTCTGCATCCCAGAGTACTTAAGGAAGTGGCCCCAGAAATAGTGGATGCATAGGCGATCATTTTTGAACAGACTATCAACTCTGGATCAGTCCCTATGGATTATGAGCTAATGTAACACCACTTTTTAAAAAAGGAGGGAGAGAGAAAACAGGTAAATATAGACCAGTTAGCCAAATATAAGTAGCAAGGAAAATGTTACAATCAATTATTAAAGATGAAATAGCAGCGCATTTGAAAAGTAGTAACAGGATCGGTCCAAGTCAAGCATGGATTTATGAAAGGGAAATCATGCTTGACAAATCTTCTTGAATTTTTTGAGGATATAACTAGTAGAGTGGACAAGGGAGAACCAGTGGATGTGGTGTATTTGGACTTTCAAAAAGCTTTTGACAAGGTCCCACACAAGAGATTGGTGTGCAAAATTAAAGCACATGTTATTGGGGGTAATGTACTGACGTGGATAGAGAACTGGTTGGCAGACAGGAAGCAGAGAGTTGGAATAAACAGGTCCTTTTCAGAATGGCAGTCAGTGACTAGTGGAGTGCCGCACGGCTTAGTGCTGGGAACCTTGCTATTTACAATATACATTCATTATTTAGATGAAGGAATTGAGTGTAATATCTCCAAGTTTGCAGTTGACACTAAACCGGGTGGCGGTGTGAGCTGTGAGGAGGACGCTAAGAGGCTGCAGGGTGAATTGACCAGGTTAGGTGAGTGGGCAAATGCATGGCAGATGCAGTACAATGTGGATAAATGTGAGGTTATCCACTTTAGGGGCAAAAACACGAAAGCAGAATATTATCTGAATGGCGGCAGATTAGGAAAAGGGGAGGTGCAATGAGACCTGGGTGTCATGGTACATCAGTCATTGAAAGTTGGCATGCAGGTACAGCAGGCAGTGAAGAAGGCAAATGGTATGTTGGCCTTCATCGCTAGGGGATTTGAGTATAGGAGCAGGGAGGTCTTACTGCAGTTGTACAGGGCCTTGCTGAAGCCTCACCTGGAATATTGTGTTCAGTTTTGGTCTTGCTATTGAGGAAGTGCAGCGAAGGTTCACCTGACTGATTCCCAGGATGGCTGGACTGACATATGAGGAGAGACTGGATCGACTGGGCCTGTATTCACTGGAGTTTAGAAGGATGAGAGGGGATCTCATAGAAACATATAAAATTCTGACGGGATTGGACAGGTTAGATGCAGGAAGAATGTTTCCGATGTTGGGAAAGTCCAGAACCAGGGGACACAATCTAAGAATAACGGGTAAGCCATTTAGGACCGAGATAAGGAGAAACTTCTTCACTCAGAGAGTTGTTAACCTGTGGAATTCCTTACCACAGAGAATTGTTGATGCCAGTTCATTGGATATATTCAAGAGGGAGTTAGATATGACCCTTACGGCTAAAGGGATCAAGGGGTATGGAGAGAAAGCAGGAAAGGGGTACTGAGGTGAAGGATGACCATGATCTTATTGAATGGCGGTACAGGCTCGAAGGGCCAAATGGGCTACTCCGGCACCTATTTTCTATGTTTCTATGTTTCTATGTTTCTATGATGCTGCACAGGACAGAGGGCATCAGCACTCGACCACATTGCTGCCCAGGAGGCCAAGGATGGCCTCACCATGGCCAAATTTACTTCAGTTGACACTGCACACACTGACTACCACATGATGCTCCAGGTTGGCAACACCCTACACCAGCAACATATAGCATCCCTAGAATGCCCAAGCCATTCGTTTTAACACTCATCAGCAGCTTGGTTAGCCCAATCTATATGTAGCTTAAAGTTGCCTATGATAACTACTGTACCTTTATTGCATGCATCCCTAATTTCTTGTTTGATGCTGTCCCCAACCTCACTACAACTGTTTGGTGGTCTGTACACAACTCCCACTAGCGTTTTCTGCCCTTTGGTATTCCGCAGCTCTACCCACACAGATTCCACATCATCCAAGCTAATGTCCTTCCTTATTATTGCATTAATTTCCTCTTTAACCAGCAATGCTACTCCACCTCCTTTTCCTTTCTGTCTATCCTTCCTGAATGTTGAATACCCCTGGACGTTGAGTTCCCAGCTTTGGTCACCCTGGATCCATGTCTCCGTAATCCCAATTATATCATATTCGCTAATAGCTGCCTGCGTAGTTAATTCATCCACCTTATTACGAATACCCCTTGCATTGAGGCACAGAGCTTGTCTTTTTAACACACTTTGCCCCTTTAGAATTTTGCTGTAATGTGGCCCTTTTTCATTTTTGCTTTGGGTTTCTCTGCCCTCCACTTATACTTTTCTCCCTTCTATCTTTTGCACCTGTCCCCATTCTACTTCCCTCTATCTCCTTGCCTAGATTCCCATCCCCCTGCCATATTAGTTTTACCCCTCCCCAACAGCACTAGCAAACACTCCCCCTAGGACATTGATTCCAGTCCTGCCCAGGTGCAGACCGTCCGGTTTGTACTGGTCCCACCTCCCCGAGAACCGGTTCCAATATCCCAGGAATTTGAATCCCTTCCTCCTGCACCGCTCTTCAAGCCATGTATTCATCTTAGCTATCCTGAAATTCCTACTCTGACTAGCATGTGGCACTGGTAGCGATCCTGAGATTACTACCTTTGGGCCCTACTTTTTAATTTAACTCCTAGCTCCCTAAACTCAGCTTGTAGGACCTCATCCCATTTTATACCTATATCGTTGGTACCTATATGCACCACGACAACTGGCTGTTCACCCTACCCTCCCAAAATATCCTGCAGCCTCTCCGAGACATCCTTGACCCTTGCACCAGGGAGGCAACATACCATCCTGGAGTCTTGATTGCAGCCGCAGAAACGTCTATCTATTCCCCTTACAATAGAATCCCCCACCACTATACCTCTCCCACTCTTTTTCCTGCCCTCCTGAGCAGCAGAGCCATCCACATTGCCATGAACTTGGCTGCTGCTGCCCTCCCCTGGTGAGTCATTCTCTCCAAAAGCACCCAAGGTGGTGTATCTGTTTTGGAAGGGGATAACCACAGGGGACCCCTGCACTATCTTTCCTCCACTGCTCTGCCTGATGATCACTCATTCCCTATCTAGCTGAGTAACCTTTTTCTCCAGTGAATTCAAGGGCCGCTCCAATGCCGCAATGTGGTCTGTCAGCAGTTGCAGCTGGATACACTTCCCGCACATGTAGTCGTCAGGGACACTGGAAGCCCTGGCTTCCCACATAGCACAGGAGGAGCATGAAATTGGTCAGGGCTCTCCTGCCATGACTTAACCCTTAATTAATTTGATCTGGCAACAATGCCAAAGGTTTCTTACAGCTAGACAGATTTTGTGACTACAATTATGAACTCCAACACTAAACTTTCACACAAATGGGAAGAGGTGACATCAAACTTTCCACTGATGCTCGCTGGGCTATCGCCCATCTATCGCCCAAATAGGCAGGCTATTGCCCATTTGACCTTAAAAGTGGAAAGTTGGGCCGGAACATTGCCCAATGATCGGCGGCCTAACTTTTGGCGCACATGATTTTGACATCGCTGAGGTGATCGCCCACCGCAACCTTCGCCACATCGCTCACACATCGCCGGGCTGATTGCTTGCCAATAAGAAGAAAAGCTGGTCCCAACTGGCACTAATTGGCAGAACTCGGCACTACGGACGCCATTTTGAATGTCGGAGGAACTGAAAAGGCTGTTTCAACGTGGAGCATACGAGGAGATATTTTGTGAGTGATTTTAAGGGCCTTATTGACACTTGGCAATCTTGTAATCACATTTAAGTGTAGAGGACAAATCTAAGGGCTTTCAGAGTGATTTATAGTGATGGGGTCTGTAATTTCTCTCCCAGTATTGGTCAATAATCACATGCTGCAGAATGAAGATGGGAGATGGTATATTGAAGAGCATTATTTGCCCAATCAAAGAGATGGCAGGCTGCTGCGGAGGAGGAGACCTTACACCCAATGCACTTACAGGGAAAAGCAATCATAGAAACATAGAAAATATGTGCAGGAGTCGGCCATTCGGCCCTTTGAGCCTGCATCGCCATTCGATAAGATCATGGCTGATCATTTCCTCAGTACCCCTTTCCTGCTTTCTCTCCATACCCATGATCCCTTTAACCGTAAGGGCCATATCTAACTCCCTCTTGAATGTATCCAATGAACCTGCATCAAAAACTGTCTGCGGCAGGGAATTCCACAGGTTAACAACTCTCTGTGAAGAAGTTTCTCCTCATCTCAGTCCTAAATGGCCTACCCCTTATCCTAAGACTGTGCCCCCTGGTTCTGGACTTCCCCACCATCGGGAACAATCTACCCGCATCTCACCTGTCCCATCCCGTCAGAATCTTGTATGGTCCTATGAGATCCCCTCTCATCCTTCTAAACTCCAATGTATAAAGGCCCAGCTGATCCAGTCTCTCCCCATGTGTCAGTCCAGCCATCTCGGGAATCAGTCTGGTGAACCTTCGCAGCACTCCCTCAATTGCAAGAATGTCCTTCCTCAGATTAGGAGACCAAAACTGAACACAATATTCCAGGTGAGGCCTCAAGGCCCTGTACAACTGCAGTAAGACCTCCCTGCTCCTATACTCAAATCCCCGAGCTATGAAGGCCAACATACCATTTGCCTTCTTTTATGCCTGCTGTACCTGTATGCCAACTTTCAATGACTGATGAACCATGACACCCAGGTCTCGTTGCACCTCTCCTTTTCCTAATCTGCCACCATTCAGATAATATTCTGTCTTCGCGTTTTTGCCCCCAAAGTGGATAACCTCACATTTATCCACATTATACTGCATCTGCCATGCATTTGCTCACTCACCTAACTTGTGTAAGTCATCCTGCAGCCTCTTAGCATCCCCCTCACAGCTCATACCGCCACCCAGTTTAGTGTCATCTGCAAACTTGGAGATATTACACTCAATTCCTTTATCCAAATCATTGATGTATATTGTAAATAGCTGGGGTCCCAACACTGAGCCCTGCGGCACTCCACTAGTCACTGCCTGCCATTCTGAAAAGGACCCGTTTATTCCGACTCTCTGCTTCCTGTCTGCCAACCAGTTCTCCAACCACATCAGTATACTACCCCCAATACCATGTGCTTTGATTTTGCACCCCAATCTCTTGTGTGGGACCTTGTCAAAAGCCATTTGAAAGTCCAAATACACCACATCCACTGGTTCTCCCTTGGCCAGTCTACTAGTTACATCCTCAAAAAATTCCAGAAGATTTGTCAAACATGATTTCCCCTTCATAAATCCATACTGACTTGGACCGATCCTGTCACTGCTTTCCAAATGCGCTGCTATTTCATCCTTAATAATTGATTCCAACATTTTCCCCACCACTGATGTCAGGCTAACCGGTCTTTCATTACACGCTTTCTCTCTCCCTCCCTTTTTAAAAAGTAGGGTTACATTCGCTACCCTCCAGTCCATAGGAACTGATCCCGAGTCGATCGACTGTTGGAAAATGATCACCAATGCATCCACTATTTCGAGGGCCACTTCCTTAAATATTCTGGGATGCAGATATCAGGCCCCGGAGATTTATCGGCCTTCAATCCCATCAATTTCCCTAACACAATTTGACGCCTTCAGTTCCTCCTTCTCATTAGATCCTCGGTCCCCTGGTACTTCCGGAAGGTTATTCGTGTCTTCCTTCGTGAAGACAGAACCAAAGTATTTGTTCAATTGATCTGCCATTTCTTTGTTCTTCATTATAAATTCACCTGAATCCGACTGCAAGGGACCTACGTTTGTCTTCTCTAATCTTTTTCTCTTCACATATCTATAGAAGCTTTTGCAGTCAGTTTTTATGTTCCCGGTTGAACTTGTCCAATAACAAGTGCCTTAGGAGGCCGCACTTCCGAAAGTCGGTCATTGCTGAGATATGCCAGCTCATCAAGGGAGATCTGCAGCCTTCCAGCACCATCAAGACCGCACTGCCCATTGAGATACAGGTTACTGCAGCACTTTCCTTCTATGCATCGGGCTCCTTTCAGGCCTCAGCTGGCGACATTTGTGGTATCTCAGCACGCCACACATTGCTCCATTTGACAGGTGACTAAAGTCCTTTACGCTCGCAGGATGGACTTTATAAGCTTCCCTTTGACCAGGGAGGCACAGACCGAGAGGGCTTTGGGTTTCTCGCGAATAACAAACTTCCCAAAGGTGCAGGGAGCAATAGACTGTACGCACACGGCCCTGAGAGCACCTTTACAGGATTCAAAGATGTTTCGTAACTGAAAGGGACTCTACTCCCTGAATGTGCAGCTCGTTGTCGACCACAATCAAATAATCATGGCAGTAACTGCTAATTTTCCCGGCAGCATCCATGGTGCATACATCTTGCATGAGAGCACTGTCTCTGACCTGTTTAACAGTCAGCCACAAGGTTATGGTTGGATGCTGGGGGATAAAGGATATGGCCTTGCCAGCTGGTTCATGTCCCCGCTGCGTAATCACCAGACAGAAGCCAAGAAGCGCTACAGTGAAAGCCATATAGCTACATCATCGAAAAAACAATTGGAGTGCTGAAGCAGTGCTTCAGATGCCTGCACCACTCAGGAGGCAACCTACAATACCAACCTGATGAGATTGCTGAATTTATTGCTGGTGTGCTACATGTTGCATAACCTAGCTATAAGGAGAGGACAACAATTGCCAGAGAGCAAGAGGAAGATGAGGAGGAGGAGGATGACGAGAACCTCGGGGAGGACAATCAGCCTGGCGATGAACCCATGCCCCCACACCCCACCGCCCCCCGCCCCTGACAAGACTGGAAAAGCCCCGTGGGAGGTACGCAGCTGCAAAACTCTTGCGTCAGCAGCTCATAAATGAATGCCTTGCATGAAGTTACATTAGTGACAGTTACAGTTATGGAAAGACAACAGTTGCAGTTGCATTACGTTTCATCCTTGCCTGGCTTGGCCTGGCCATTGTTTTCCAACAATTGTATTCATGTTTTCCTTACCTTACATTATTATATGACCCTGCACAACATTGGAAAATGCAATAAAATATTTTAATAATTTAACTATTCATTTTTTTTAACTGTAAGAATAAGACCCCCTCGAACCCCAACAGTCACACAACAATAAATTTAAAATACAACAACAACAATGAGAACAATAACAATAATAACACCCCCCCCCCCCACCTGCGGCCACTCTTCCCTCCAGATCCTAATATATCCCACCGTACCTTAGCACCCCGTTGTAATCGGGTAATGGGACCACGATGACTTGCAGCAGGGGACCTCAAGACCTGCTGCTGTGGGGGTGTTGACGACAGCAGAATCCTCTCAGGGGTTGGAGGAGGAGAAGACGTTTCAGAAGAAACATTTTCCGAAGTTTCCGAAGTTTTTCCTCCTGACTCGCAACTGTGCTGGTATTTGGTGGGATGGCACCTTGGAGTGCAGTGCCGTCTCCCGACAATATCGCATGCCACAAGACATGGATGGTGGCGGTCTGTTGGCCCATTGCCACAATCATGCGCTCCATACCCTCCAATTTGTGAGCGGACATTCTGCCAATGTTCCCGGTCAACCCGCCAAATGCCTGGAGGAGCTCTCAACTTAGGTCGACGCTCTCCCTACACAGCACAACCATGTCCTCCTTCAGACCTGCCCGTTGAAGATGACAATGTGGCCGCAGGTACAATAGATACAAGGGGCATCCTCCTCGGTATTTTCCATTTCCATCTCCTCCTCTGGCTCTGTGGTCTCCTCCTCACCACCCGTGGTGATAATCACCTGCAAAGGGACAGGTGTGGCCTCCCTTTGCACCTGTTGAGTTGGGCGACCTGATGAACACAATTGAGCTTATTAGAATAGAAGGGTATACATGGTTCTTGTGCTGAGCTGGCATACGTAGGAGGAGCAGCACTCCTACAGTAAATGTGACCGAGAGACATTATATATTACTGCCTCATATGGTGGTACATATGGTAGTACATCTATGTGGAATTCACTGCCCCAGTGAGCTGTGGAGACTGGATCAGTGACTATATTTGAGGCGGAGATAGACAGACTTCTGAATGATAAGGGAGTGAAGGGTCATGGGGAGCGGGCAGGGACGTGGAGCTGAGCCCTACATCAGATCAACCATGATCTTATTAAATGGCGGAGCAGGCTCGAGGGGCCTGCTCCTGCTCCTATGTTCTTATGTTCTTATATTGTTAATCTGAGAGTAGCACAGAAGTTGTATGCATAACATGAGATCATTCGTATATTATAATAATATGCCGTTACATTACTTTGAATTAACACTACTTTACACATTACTCACGTGATGCAAGGGAGGGATCTGCACCACCACGGGTGGTGGCCGAGCGACGGTGGGTGCCCACAAGCGCTGATGCACGCTCCTCGAGGTCGCTAAGCAGCTGTAGTTGAGCAGGGCCTCCTCTGGTGCGTCTCTGCTCAGAACGATTCTTTGATATCTTCCTCTGCAAATGTGACAAGAGCATGGCATAAGCTAATTGACTAGGAACTATTATGGAAAGACAATAGGTTCCAACGTTATATGCTAGTTGAGTTTGTATCCACAATTGATGCATGGTTTCCACATCTACGTTCAGATAAAATATTTCATAAGATCGTGTTTAGGATCTAATTCTTGACACAAAACATCTCGACTATAATCTCCATGAGGGCCCCCAGGGGGGGTGGGGAGGTAATCAGGATCACTGGTGAGCTCGGCAATGACAGGAGCTAATGTCCCAAAGTGTCCCAGGGCAGACAATGAGCCAGGTCAGCTCTCCCCCAGTCCAGGCTGGCTCACTGTGTAAGTGACAGCAGCCGGAGAGACTGACACAGTCTGGGTAAAGGTGACCGGACCCCTCATTGCTCAGTCATGCCCCATCCGCCAACGTAACCCAAAAGTGGACGCTGCCAAATTTAGACTTAAAAAGGGCGCAGGTTCCGAGCCCTGTCCCGATCTTACCAGGGAATATATGCAAGAATAACCAGCTTAATTTCAATCCAGGAGATTTACATATTATGTAGATCATTACAATTTAAAATCTATTTAATACTTACTCTTGCCGAAGCAACCAGGCTGTTCCAGTGCTTGCAGCACTGATCCGACCCCCTCGCCTTGTGGGAAGCCGACGAGACCACGTCGGCGATCTTGCCCCAAATCTTCCTGTCGGCCTGGGTTGGAGGTTCCCCACACCCACCCTGGGTTAATTGGGCCCACCGCAAGTGCATCTCCTAGACGAAGGCCTCGTTGGCCTTATTGGAGAAGGGTTTGGCCCTCCTCCTCCCCTCAACATCATGGCCACTCCTCCGACTCTTCCAAGTTTGACATATCAAAATCTCTCTCGCTCTCTAAAGCTCTCTCTCCTGCCTGTCTCTCCAATTTCTCCTCTCTCTCGCTCTCCCTCCCTTTGCCTTTTGCGCATGCCCAGGTGACCCCTGACCTTCTGAATCGCGGGAAACCTTCTTTGGAAAAGAAAACGCATGCACAGAAAGGCCGTTTCGAGGGACACCTTGCCTTTCACATCGCTGAGGCCTGTTCCACATCGCTGAGCTATCGCTGAGCTATCGTCCCCAAAGAAAAGCCGAAAGCAGCGATCAGAAAAATGGGCGATCTTCCAGCGATCCTGTAAGCTGAAACATCACTAAGGCTGGAACATCGCCCATGTCTTGGGCGATAGCCAGCTAAGTGGAAAGTCTAGCCTCATGTCAAAAAGCATGTGTGATGGTTGGAACTAGCTGAGTACGAGTGCCAACTGAAAGCTATTTTCCAGCATTCAGTTCAGCAACTGAACTCCACTTTGTGTTGTCAATTTTCAAGCTAAAACTACTTTTTAAGCATATTTAAGAGCATTTCTCCAACCAATCTTGAAGGCGTCCTTGACAATTTATGGAGCACTGTTCCTACACAGCAGCCTATGATAGTCTGGCACACTGGTCCTCTGGCACACTGGTCTTGCATGAGTCCTGCCATATTGGGCCACCTCCTTGGTTGAATTACTGCTAAAGGGCCAATGTTTCAGAGCACACATGGCAGACCTCACCAGCTTGTGGAGATACCAAATCAATGGCCTCACCATTAGGAATCAGTTTTCACACCACAATGGCTTATGACAAATACTCTGCTGGCATCACTATCTTTGCACACACATGAATTGTGCCAACTTGAGCAAAATACCAGAGAATGGCCCGCACTTATGGAACTATACACAAGAATGAGTCACAACTTCAAGAGAGGAAACAAGAACATAATGGATAATCTGTTAATTCTTTACAATAAAAGCAAAACTAAAGTTATATAAGCAAAATCATTGTGGAAAGTGTTTACCACAGTACTTTATCAAACTAAAGTTTTTTTAAGAATAGAGTGTACTGAACCACAAGTAGTTTCTCTATTCATGGAACCTGTATCAGGTGCAATATCTACTGTGGATTGATCAGTTCCATGGGACTATGGTGGCAAATGTATTTGGTGAGTGTTGTCACTTGCTCAAAGCAAGAAACAAAGGCACAAATGTGACTCTTTGTGCTGCACCACTGGATCCTGCTGATCACAGAGCCAGCACATTTACCTGACAGAATATCAGGGTTTAATTTCTGAAGGCTTTTCTCAATGGCCTCTCTTCCTTCACCCTTCATAATCTTCAGTTAATCCAAGACTTTGCAGCCCGAGTCCTCTCACAGACATTGACCCTCTCCTTACCAAACTTCACAGATTCACGGTCTTCATCATGTCAACTTTAAGGTCCTTCAAGTTGCTCCACATTCTTGATCCCCTTTCTTCAGCTATATGTCCCATTCACACCCTCCACTTCACTGATTCAAAATTTATTGGCCACGAAATTGCGGTCGGAGGCTTCTTTTTGACGAACTCCTTCGATCGGAGAATTTTTACGAATTTACCTGGTGGTCCCGGAGGAGCTTGGAATTCCGGTGGGGAGGTCTTCTCTTCCCGTCCTCGAGGTTTCCACGCAGAAGGTGCAGCCATGTCCAGGTACAGTATTCCACAGCTTTCTCATTAATAGCAATGAGAACTCCATATCTGCGAGTTCTCATTGCTATTAATGAGAAAAAAAAACTAAACACCATAATAAAAAATAAAAAGACACACACCTCACATAATTAAAATGAATTGAAATTAAAGTTAATAAATGTCTCAGAAAAAATTTAAAGTTTTGTAATTAGGGTTCAAAATAAACTTCCCTTAATGGGCAGGGTTTTTAACAATAAAATGTGTTTATTTTATTTTATTTTATTATGTTTTTGTATGTTTTAAAACTCTTACACCTGTAAAAGTAGACTATATGCCTGCTTTTATCAGGCGCAAGAGTTTTGAGAACATTTTCTGAGCCAGATATGGGTAAATACCACAATCTTGCCCTTGCAAATGTCCTCGCTCCCGAGACATGGAAGATCTGTCAACCGACTTTTCTGATGTATTCCCGGGTCCATAGAAACTTCATACGGATCCGGAGAGGCCGGGATTTCCAGGCCTATGGCTTATATTTCCACCAGTTTATTTCTCAGTCTGTGCATTGCAATACATACCTTTTAACCTACTATTATATGTCTTCATGCTATTCATTTTCTCAAAATGTTTTTGCCATGCTATCTCAATGCCACTGTCATTTCTGAATCCACTCCTAAATTTGAATACAATTACATGTTAATATCTTTTATTAAAGTGTATCTTAATATTAATCATAACTTCACAACATGACTTTAGTGCTCTTTTCTGAAAATAACACTTTTAATCCCAGGTTCATTCCCGAATCTCCACGCTGGCTGCTGTCAAAGGGAAGGATACAGGAGGCTGAAGCAATAATCCGACTCATTGCAAAGAAAAATGGTGTCCCTCCCCCAACAGTGATCTTCACTGAGCTTGAGGTACTGACACACAATATTGCTTTTGTTCCCTGTGTGGTTGTTTAGCTCTTTAATACAGACCTTCTCTTAGCCTTACAAATGTTCCTCGTCCCCCTTCTCTCCTGAAGGTGTTGACTCTCTGCTATGCTGCGGATCCATAGGTGTCAATCACATCCCTTGTCCACGTGACTATTCTGTTTCATATATGAATCCAGATCGTGAGTGCTATCAGGTTATTTGACCATCAAGGATCTCACAGCAAGGCCCAATTCCGTCTTCATTCAAAAGCAGACACACATTCACTGCATAGCAATTAGGCATGACAATCCTGGGTGATTTGTTTTTGCTTCCCTGTGGTTCTTTGGATAACACTTGTGCCACCAACTGCACAAACAAGAGATCAAACATGAACTGCATGTCTTAACTACCCACTGGATGAAATAATTGAACCTGTGGGGAGTCTTTTCTTAACTTATTAGGATTTAGGGATGAGGTCACACTTGCACTCTTTCATCAATTCATTGAGACATGCATTGCATTGGAGCATCCCCAGATGATAATTATGTTCTTTATTGACCATATGCTTTTCTTCCTTTTCAATTCTTGCAATATTTTTTCTGGCTTTTTCCTCACTATCAATTATATTAGTGAAATATACACCAGGTAAAATATGGGAACATAGAAACATAGAAACATAGAAATTTACAGAGCAGAAGGAGGCCATTTCAGCCCAGCGTGTCTGCACCAGTCGACAAAGAGCCACACGGCCCTTGGTCAGCTGCCCTGAAGGTTAAATATAAATCTATGAATAATGAACAATGGCAGACAGGTAAAGAGCATCTGGTCCAACCAATCTGCCCCACACAACTGCGATACCCCATATATTGCAACATTTTACCCTCCACCCCATCTAGAGCTATGCGATCTCCTGGGAGAGGCAAAAAAACAGATAAAAACCCAGGCCAATTGGGGAAATAAAATCTGGAAAAATTCCTCTCTGACGCACCCAGGCGATGGAAACTAGTCCAGATCACCCTGGCCTATTCGATTGCTTGAAGTACTTACCATCGTATCTGCGCCAGCCAACAAGAGGTTATCCAGTCTAATCCCACTTACCAGCTCGAAGTCCGTAACCCTCCAGGTTATGACACTTCAAGTGCCCATCCAAGCACTTTTAAAATGAGGGCTTCTGCCTCGACCATCTTTCCAGGCAGTGAGTTCTAGACCCCCACAACGCGCTGCGTGAAGAAGCTTCCTCACAAATCCCCTCTAAACCTTCCACAAACCACCTTGACCACCTGCATGTTGCATGTAATGGCGGAGATGGAAGTTTGAGGATGGCCTCCGCAAAGTCTGGGAGGAGCGTGATGCCTATAAAAGGCCCAGCGGCAGCAAGGAGCAGCGGCAGTTGGGGAGGAGCGACGAGGCCTATAAAATGCCCAGCGGCAGCGAGGAGCAGCAGCAGTCAGGGAGGAGCCTGCAGGGTCAAAAGTAAGAAAGAAGTAAAAAGTAATTGAAGTGTGACATCACAGCCAAGAGGGTAAGTGATTGGCTGGTTGATTGGTGAGTAGTTTTCTTTTTCCTTATCTTTTTTCTTTTTCTTAGCAGTAAGAAACCTTGTCACTGTTGCCAAATTAAGTAATTTAAGGGTTAAGTCATGGCAGGAGAGCCCAGACCCATGCCATGCTCCTCCTGTGTTATGTGGGAAATCAGCGTCCCTGACTCCTATGTGCGCGGGAAGTGTATCCAGCTGCAGCTCCTGACAGATTGCATTGCAGCACTAGAGCTGTGCATGGATTCACTCTGGAGCATCTGCGATGCTGAGGATGTTGTGAATAGCACGTTTAGTGAGTTGGTCACACCGCAGGTAAAGGGTACACAGGCAGATAGGGAATGGGTGACCATCAGGAAGAGCAGTGGAAGGAAGGTAGTGCCACGGTCCCCTGCAGTCATCTCCCTCCAAAACAGATATGCCACCTTGGGTACTGTTGGGGGAGATGGCCAATCAGGGGAAGGCAGCAGCAGCCAAGCTCATGGCACCATGGGTGGCTCTGCTGCGCAGGAGGGCAGAAAAAAGAGTGGGAGATCAATAGTGATAGGGAATTCTATTGTAAGGGGAATAAATAGGTGTTTCTGCGGCCGCAAACGAGACTCCAGGATGGTATGTTGCCTCCCTGTTGCAAGGGTCAAGGATGTCTCAGAACGGCTGCAGGGCATTCTGGAGGGGGAGGGTGTGCATATAGGTACCAACGATATAAGTAAAAAGCAGGATGCAGTCCTATAAGCTGAATTTAAGGAGCTAGGAGTTAAATTAAAAAGTATCCACATGCTAGTCAGAGTAGAAATAGCAGGATAGTTAAGTTGAATACATGGCTTGAGGAATAGTGCAAGAGGGAGGGATTCAAATTCCTGGGACATTGGAACCGGTTCTGGGGGAGGTGGGACCAGTACAAACCAGACGGTCTGCACCTGGGCAGGACTGGAACCGATGTCCAAGGGGGAGTGTTTGCTAGTGCTGTTGGGGAGAATTTAAACTAATAGGGCAGGGGGATGGGAATCTATGCAGGGTGACAGAGGGAAGTAAAATTGGGTCAGAAGCAAAAGGTATAAAGGAGAAAAGTTAAAGTACAGGGCAGAAAAATCAAAGGCAAAAATCAAAAAGGGTCACGTTAAAACATAACTCTAAAAGGACAAGGAGTGTTAAAAAAACAAGCCTGAAGGCTCTGTGTCTCAATGCGAGGAACATTTGTAATAAGGTGGATGAATTAACTGCGCAGATAGCTGTTAACGGATATGATGTAATTGGGATTACGGAGACATGGCTCCAGGGTGACCAAGGCTGGGAACTCAACATCCAAGGGTATTCAATATTCAGGAAAGATGGACTGAAAGGAAAAGGAGGTGGAGTAGCGTTGCTGGTTAAAGAGGAGATTACCGCAGAAGTAAGGAAGGACATTAGCATGGACGAGGTGGAATCTGTATGGGTAGAGCTGCGGAACAGCAAAGGGCAGAAAACGCGAATGGGAGTTGTGTACAGACCACCAAACAGTCATAGTGAGGTTGGGGATGGCATCAAACAGGAAATTAGGGATGTGTGCAATAAAGGTACAGTTATCATGGGTGACTTTAATCTACATATAGATTGGGCGAACCAAACTGGTAGCAAATGGAGGAGGATTTCCTGGAATGTATAAGGGATGGCTTTCTAGACCAATATGTCGAGGAACCAACTAGAGAGCTGGCCATCCTAAACTGAGTGTTGTGTAATGAGAGAGGATTAATTAGAAATCTTGTTGTGCAAGGTCCCTTGGGGAAGAGTGACCATAATATGGTAGAATTCTTCATTAAGATAGAGATTGACACCGTTAATTCTGAACTTAAAAAAAGGTAACTTCAAAGGTATGAGATGTGATTTGGCTAGGATCGACTGGCGAATGATACTTAAAGGGTTGACGGTGGATTGGCAATTGCAGACATTTAAAGATCACATGGATAAACTTCAACAATTGTACATCCCTGTCTGGCGTAAAAATAAACCGGGAAAAGTGCCTCAACCGTGGCTTACAAGAGAAATTAGGGATAGTGTTAAATCCAAGGAAGAGGCATATAAATTGGCCAAAAAAAGCAGCAAACCTGAGGACTAGGAGAAATTTAGAATTCAGCAGAGGAGGACAAAGGGTTTAATTAGAAGGGGGGAAATGGAATATGAGAGGAAGCTTGCAGGGAACATAAAAACTGACTGCAAAAGCTTCTACAAATACGTGAAGAGAAAAAGATTAGTGAAGACAAATGTAGGTCCCTTACAGTCAGAATCAGGTGAATTTATAATGGGGAAGAAAGAAATGGCAGACCAATTGAACAAATACTTTGGTTCTGTCTTCACTAACGAAGACGCAAATAACCTTCCGGAAATACTAGGGGACTGAGGTTCTAGCGAGAAGGAGGAGCTAAAGGAAATCCTTATTAGTCAGCAAATTGTGTTCGGAAAATTGTTGGTATTGAAGGCCGATAAATCCCCAGGGCCTGATAGTCTGCATCCCAGAGTATTAAGGAAGTGGCCCTACAAATAGTGGATGCACTGGTGGTCATTTTCCAACATTCTACAGACTGTGCATCAGTTCCTATGGACTGGAGGGTAGCTAATGTAACACCACTTTTTAAAAAGGGAGGGAGAGAGAAAACAGACATCGGTGGTGGGGAAAATGTTGGAATGAATTATTAAAGATGTAATAGCAGCGCATTTGCAAAGCAGTGACAGGATCGGTCCATGTCAGCGTGGATTGATGAAAGGGAAATCATGCTTGACAAATCTTCTGGAATTTTGTGAGGATGTAACTAGTAGAGTGGGTAAGGGGGAGCCAGTGGATGTGGTGTACTTAGACTTTCAAAAGTCTTTTGACAAGGTCCACAAAAGAGATTAGTGTGCAAAAGTAAATCACATAATATTGGGGGTAATGTACTGACGTGGATAGCAAACTGGTTGGCAGACAGGAAGCAGAGAGTAGAAATAAATGGGTCATTTTTAGAATGGCAGGCAGTGACTAGTGGGATACCGCAAGGTTCAGTGCTGCGACCCCAGCTATTTACAATATACATTAATGATTTAGACGAAAGAATGGAATGTAATATCTCCAAGTTTGCAGATGACACTAAGCTGAATGGCAGTGTGAGCTGTGAGGGGGATGCTAAAAGGCTGCAGTGTGACTTGGACAGGGAAGGTGAGTGGGCAAATACATGGCAGATGCAGTATAATGTGGATAAATGTGAGGTTATCCACTTTGGTGGTAAAAACAGGAAGGCAGATTATTATCTGAATGGTGACAGATTAGTAAAAGGGGAGGTGCAACGAGACCTGGGTGTTATGGTGCATCAGTCAGTACACCCAAGTAAAACAGGCAGTGAAGAAAGCAAGTGGCATGTTGGCCTTCTTAGCGAGAGGATTTGAGTATATGAGCAGGGAGGTCTTACTACAATTGTACAGGGCCTTGTTGAGACCACACCTTGAATATTGTGAACAGTTTTGGTCTCCTAATTTGAGGAAGGATGTTCTTGCTATTGAGGGAGTGCAGCAAAGATTCACCTGACTGATTCCCAGGATGACAGGACTGACATATGAAGAAAGACTGGATCGACTAGGCTTATATTCAATGGAATTTAGAAGAATGAGAGGGGATCTCATCGAAACATATAAAATGCTGACGGGATTGGACAGTTTCGATGCAGGAAGAATTTTCCCGATGTTGGGGAATTCCAGAACCAGGGGGCATAGTCTAAGGATAAGGGGTAGCCATTTAGAACCGAGATGAGGAGAAACTTCTTCATTCAGAGAGTTGTGATCATGTGGAATTCTCTACCTCAGAAAGTTGTTGAGGCCAGTTTGTTAGATATATTCAAAAGGGAGTTAGATGTGGCCCTTATGGCTAACCGGATCAAGGGTTATGGAGAGAAAGTAGGAATGGGGTACTGAAGTGCTGGATCAGCCATGATCATATTGAATGGGGGTGCAGGCTCGAAGGGTCGAATTGCATACTCATGCACCTATTTTCTATGTTTCTATGTAAACCTATGCCCCCTCATAATTGACCCCTCCACCAAGGGAAATAGGCCCTTGTTACCCACTATATCCTGGCCCCTCAAAACTTGATACACCTCAATGAGGTCTCCCCTCAGCCTCCTTTGTTCCAAGGCGACCAAACCCAACCTATCCAATCTGTCCTCATAGCTAAGAATCTCCATTGCAGGCAGCATCCTTGTAGATATTCTCTGCACCCTCTCCAGTGCAATCCTATAATACGGCGACCAGAACTGCACGCAGTACTCCAGCTGTCGCCTAACCAAAGTATTATACAATTTAAGCATATCCTTCCTGCTCTTGTATCCTCTGCCTCTGCCAATAAAGGCAAGAATTCCGAATGCCTTCTTAACAACCTTATCCACCTGGCCTGCAACTTTCAGGGATCTGTGGACAAGCACTCCAAGGTCCCTTTGTTAATTTACACTTCCATGTGGCTTACCATTTCATGTGTATACACTTTCCTTATTAGCCCTCCCCAAGTGCATTACCTCACATTTCTCCGAATTAAATTCCATTTGCCACTGCTCTGCCCACCTGACCAGTAGATTGATATCCTCCTGTAGTCCATTACTTTCCTCTTCATTATCAAGCACACAGCCAATTTTAGTGTCATCTGCAAACTTTTTAATCATACTCCCTATATTCAAATCTAGATCATTGATGTATACCACAAAAAACAAGAGACCCAGTACTGAGCCCTGCTGAACCCCACTGGAAACATCCTTCCAGTCACAAAAACATCCATCAACCATTACCCTTTGCTTCCTCTCTCTAAGCCAATTTTGGATCCAACTTGCCACTTTGTCCTGGATCACATGAGCATTTACCTTCGTGACAAGTCTGCCATTTGGGACCTTATCAAGAGCTTTGCTGAAGTCCATATACACACTACCCTCATCGACCCTCCTGGTTACCTCCTTGAAAAATGTAATCAGATTAGTCAAACACGATCTTCCCTTAACAAATCTGTGGTGACTGTCCCAAATTAATCCTTTCCTTTCTAAATTTGGATTTATCCTGTTCTTCAGAATTTTTTCCAATAATTTCCCACCACTGAGTTTAGGCTGCCAGGCCTGTAATTACTCGGCCTATTCCTTTCTCCCTTCTTAAACAAGGGTACCACAAGCAGTCCTCCAATCCTCCGGCACCATGCCCGAATCCAAAGAGGTCCGGAAAATGATTGTCTGCTATTTCCTCTTTTGCTTCGCTGAACAGCCTGGATGCATTTCATTCGGGCCTGGAGACTTATCTACTTTCAAAGCTGCTCAATCTCTTAATACCTCCTCTCTCACTATGTTTATTTCATCCAGAATTTTACACTCGTCCTTGATAGCAGTATCTGCATTGCCCCTCTCCTTTTCAGCACATACCACGCCAATCCCTATGGATTTTGGCAACTTTAAACAACTATAGAAAGCACCAAACCTTTGTAGAAGCATAGAAACAGGCAGAAGAAATCAACCAGCAACTAATCCATAAGCAGTTAATGATCTCTTTAAATAGCACTGGTTGGGGGTCTTTCCTGCTGCAGAAAGCGTGGTCAGCTGAATGAGGTTAAAAGAGAGTGTTATCTGGAGCGTTAAGCTCCAATATGGCAGTGTTGGTGTCAAATCAGCATTGCAGGTGATTGACTTCATGATCTGCTTGCTCTGCATACTTCCGACGGGTGTTCATTGCACGCACACGAATGCCCTCAACAATATGGTGTCTGCCGTGATTCGCCCCTTCATGTGTGTGTACACACCGTGGTCGCTATTTTGGAGCTCTTCGGGTCCTCGTAACGCCGAAAAAACTGGTGCTACAGATACGAATTTTTCACCCAAAGACTGAGGGAATGACAAAGGTACTAAATAAACATTTTGCTTCAGTTTTCACAGAGGAGCTGTATATTGGGATGATAGAACAATCAGAGGTAGGTGTAAAATTATTAGTGACGGTTTTAAGGTGAAATGGTATTAAAGGAGTTTCTCAAACTCAATTCCCACAAATCACCGAGATCTGATAGGTTATGTCTGAGGGAAGCTCGGGAAGAAACAGTGGATGTGAGCACGATAATTTTACATAATTCTGTGTAAAAGAAAATTGTACCAGATGATTACAGACTGGAATATGTGACGTGTTTCTTCAGAAAAGTAGTCAGGGTAACTCAGGAAGTGTAGGGTGGTTTGTCTCTAGCCGTTGATAAATTACCAGTCACTAATGCAGGATGAAATTACTGAGTAGTTAGAGAAACATAAGGGCCCAAAAGTCCCGGTTTCTCCTTCCTGCGGGTGTTCGAATGCATTTTAGAAAAAGATGCCTACCTACCTGAAGTTGCTGCGGCCAAGCGAGATCCCGGTCCTGAGGCCTCTCCTGACTGCGCGTCGCAGTGCGTGCATGTCAGGACTTGCGCAGGCCTGGAGCTGGAGTCACATGGTTCTGGGCAGCCAATCAGATGTAGTCTTTCTTTACCTGCACAACGAGCGGCCTCGGGAGCAGCATGGAGGCCCCGGCCTGCGTGAGAACACCAGCGGCAGATCGGGGCCTGTAAGCATTGAATCCCCAAGCACCTGGACATTGCGTTTTAATCCCCAAGGATTCGTTGGACATATTTTTCTCAACGCAGAAAAAGCTGGAAGCTGTTTGTTGGAGGGGCCCAGGTACTTCTCCATGTTGGACTTAGAATGATGGGCAGGGGGTCTGGGAAGACAATGGCCAAGATGAGGCAATTCATTGCAGGCGATGAGCAGATGGAGAGTCCATTGTTAAGCAATGTGAACTCGTCAAAGATAGATCAGGTGAACTGATCAGTGATTGAGCCATTACCTGGATGAGATACCAGAACAATAGAAAGTCATTAAGCCCAGACCGGTCGGAAGCGAAAACCCATCACTGGACTCAAAATAGGACACCTCGAAAACAAGGAAACTTTATTGGGCAAAAAGAAGACTCACCCACAGGAAGCCTCAAAACAACAACAAACTTTATTCAGCCTGAAAGGGCCGGCAGTATGGGGTATAAAAGAGGCCAGATGGCCAAGCTCGCTCTCTTACTCTCGCTCGCTTCACCTTTACAAGGACCAAGCCCTCCGTATGGGACGGAGAGAAGAAACCAGAAGAGACACATTTTCATCAGGAGAAACAGCCAATGAATCACTGAGCATCCTCTCTTTGCACACACATCTTTTAAGATCACAGCCACGGTGTGAGGGGGTATTGTGAGTTCTCCCAACCAATATCTTAGGGGTTTTCAGGGGAGGTTTTAGATGTGGGTACTTTGCGATAGAGGCCTGTTTAGATGGGCCAGACTGTGTATTGTACTGCATTTGTTTGTTTTACACACCAGGGTGTGTGTGGTTTTACTGGGTGCATTAACTATGTTTTAACTTTAACAAAAGCATTGCCGGTTGAGACCAAGGTACCCGTCCCTGACTCAATCACCTTTTCAGTACAGTAATCATTCCCAGCGCTAGAACTATTGTAAAGTGGGGGTGCTTCGAAAACACACAAGGCAACCACTTACAGGTCATAAAAAGAGTGGCGAGCAGCCTCTGGAGCAGCGTGGAGGCCCCGACCTGCGTGAGAACACCAGTGGCAGGTCGGGGCCATAAAAGGAGCGGCGAGCAGCCGGGGAGCAGCGTGGAGGCATACTACTTCAGGGAGCAGTGCGAGCTCGTGCAGGAGGGCTACAGCAACGAAGTGTGATGTCATCAATATCCAGGTCGGTGATTGGAGTGTGGGCAGATGCAGCAGGAGCGGCGAGATCGGGGCGAAGGAGCGGCGAGAGACTGTAGAGGGACGTGATCGGGACCCAGGGGAGGCGTGAGTTCGGGGCCAGGGGCTCAGAGGCAGCACGGGCCAGCCCACACTGCGATATGTGTGCGCACTAGGTCCGTGCAGCCGAACTGGTCTCCAGTCGTCTTGGGTAATCCTTGCCACTGGACCAAGACCTAGCTCTGTCAAGCCCGTGTGGTGGCTGGTGTGCAACGGCCACCACATGTTTAAAAAATCCATGCACAGGCATCTTCCATCCTTCAGGATGAAGTCCATGGCCTTCATTTGAAACACCTGTGAACTCATCCTTTTTTGGCATGGAAGCAAGTCATCCTCATTTCGAGGGACCACCTATGATGAGTATATTCTCATTCATAATAATGGGAACTCTGTAAGTTTAAGTTCCCATTATTACAAATGAGAAATTACCCCCAAACAGTAATACGCAATAATAAAAGATAGCAAAAATGCACAACATATTTTTATTAATTTAAATTAAAGTTATTTATGTATTTAAAACATCTTTGTTCCGATTTTTAAAAAAGTTTTTTAATTTTTGGTTTAAACTAAACTTACCGTAGTGGGTAGGGTTTTTAACAATAACATGTGTTTTTTAAATTTTTATTTTACAATGTTTTTGTGTGTTTTAAAATTCTTACGCCTGTAAAACTAGGCTATAGAAACATAGAAACATAGAAAATAGTGCAGGAGTAGGCCATTCGGCCCTTCTAGCCTGCACCGCCATTCAATGAGTTCATGGCTGAACATTCAACTTCAGTACCCCATTCCTGCTTTCTCGCCATACCCCTTGATCCCCCTAGTAGTAAGGACCTCATCTAACTCCTTTTTGAATATATTTAGTGAATTGGCCTCAACAACTTTCTGTGGTAGAGAATTCCACAGGTTCACCACTCTCTGGGTGAAGAAGTTCCTCCGCATCTCGGTCCTAAATGGCTTACCCCTTATCCTTAGACTGTGACCTCTGGTTCTGGACTTCCCCAACATTGGGAACATTCTTCCTGCATCTAACCTGTCTAACCCCGTCAGAATTTTAAATGTTTCTATGAGGTCCCCTCTCATTCTTCTGAACTCCAGTGAATACAATACCAGTTGATCCAGTCTTTCTTGATAGGTCAGTCCCGCCATCCCGGGAATCAGTCTGGTGAACCTTCGCTGCACTCCCTCAATAGCAAGAATGTCCTTCCTCAGGTTAGGAGACCAAAACTGTACACAATACTCCAGGTGTGGCCTCACCAATGCCTTGTACAACTGCAGCAACACCTCCCTGCCCCTGTACTCAAATCCCCTTGCCATGAAGGCCAACATGCCATTTGCTTTCTTAACCGCCTGCTGCACCTGCATGCCAACCTTCAATGACTGATGTACCATGACACCCAGGTCTCTTTGCACCTCCCCTTTTCCTAATCTGTCACCATTCAGATAATAGTCTGTCTCTCTGTTTTTACCACCAAAGTGGATAACCTCACATTTATCCACATTATACTTCATCTGCCATGCATTTGCCCACTCACCTAACCTATCCAAGTCGCTCTGCAGCCTCACAGCATCCTCCTCGCAGCTCACACTGCCACCCAACTTAGTGTCATCCGCAAATTTGGAGATACTACATTTAATCCCCTCATCTAAATCATTAATGTACAGTGTAAACAGCTGGGGCCCCAGCACAGAACCTTGCGGTACCCCACTAGTCACTGCCTGCCATTCTGAAAAGTACCCATTTACTCCTACTCTTTGCTTCCTGTCTGACAACCAGTTCTCAATCCATGTCAGTACACTACCCCCAATCCCATGTGCTCTAACTTTGCACATCAATCTCTTGTGTGGGACCTTGTCGAACGCCTTCTGAAAGTCCAAATATACCACATCAACTGGTTCTCCCTTGTCCACTCTACTGGAAACATCCTCAAAAAATTCCAGAAGATTTGTCAAGCATGATTTCCCTTTCACAAATCCATGCTGACTTGGACCTATCATGTCACCTCTTTCCAAATGCACTGCTATGACATCCTTAATAATTGATTCCATCATTTTACCCACTACCGATGTCAGGCTGACCGGTCTATTATTCCCTGTTTTCTCTCTCCCTCCTTTTTTAAAAAGTAGGGTTACATTGGCTACCCTCCACTCGATAGGAACTGATCCAGAGTCAATGGAATGTTGGAAAATGACTGTCAACGCATCCACTGTTTCCAAGGCCACCTCCTTAAGTACTCTGGGATGCAGTCCATCAGGCCCTGGGGATTTATCGGCCTTCAATCCCATCAATTTCCCCAACATAATTTCCCGGCTAATAAGGATTTCCCTCAGTTCCTCCTCCTTACTAGACCCCCCGACCCCTTTTATAACCGGAAGGTTGTTCGTGTCCTCCTTCGTGAATACCGAACCAAAGTACTTGTTCAATTGGTCCGCCATTTCTTTGTTCCCCGTTATGACTTCCCCTGATTCTGACTGCAGGGGACCTACGTTTGTCTTTACTAACCTTTTTCTCTTTACATATCTATAGAAACTTTTGCAATCCGTCTTAATGTTCCCTGCAAGCTTCTTCTCATACTCCATTTTCCCTGCCCTAATCAAACCCTTTGTCCTCCTCTGCTGAGTTCTAAATTTCTCCCAGTCCCCAGGTTCACTGCTATTTCTGGCCAATTTGTATGCCACTTCCTTGGCTTTAATACTATCCCTGATTTCCCTTGATAGCCACGGTTGAGCCACCTTCTCTTTTTTATTTTTATGCCAGACAGGAATGTACAATTGTTGTAGTTCATCCATGCGGTCTCTAAATGTCTGCCATTGCCCATCCACAGTCAACCCCTTAAGTATCATTCGCCAATCCATCCCAGCCAATTCACGCCTCATACCTTCAAAGTTAGCCTTCTTTAAGTTCTGGACCATGGTCTCTGAATTAACTGTTTCATTCTCCATCCCAATGCAGAATTCCACCATATTATGGTCACTCTTTCCCAAGGGGCCTCACACAACGAGATTGCTAATTAATCCTCTCTCATTACATAACACCCAGTCTAAGATGGCCTCCCCCCTAGTTGGTTCCTCGACATATTGGTCTAAAAAACCATCCCTTATGCACTCCAGGAAATCCTCCTCCACCGTATTGCTTCCAGTTTGGTTAGCCCAATCTATGTGCATATTAAAGTCACCCATTATAACTGCTGCACCTTTATTGCACGCACCCCTAATTTCATGTTTGATGCCCTCCCCAACATCACTACTACTGTTTGGAGGTCTGTACACAACTCCCACTGACGTTTTTTGCCCTTTGGTGTTCTGCAGCTCTACCTATATAGATTCCACATCATCCAAGTTAATGTCCTTCCTAACTATTGCCTTAATCTCCTCCTTAACCAGCAATGCTACCCCACCTCCTTTTCCTTTTATTCTATCCTTCCTGAATGTTGAATACCCCTGGATGTTGAGTTCCCAGCCCTGATCATCCTGGAGCCACGTCTCTGTAATCCCAATCACATCATATTTGTTAACATCTATTTGCACAGTTAATTCATCCACCTTATTGCGGATACTCCTTGCATTAAGACACAAAGCCTTTAGGCTTGTTTTTTTAACACCCTCTGTCCTTTTAGAATTTTGCTGTACAATGGCCCTTTTTGTTCTTTGCCTTGGGTTTCTCTGCCCTCCACTTTTCCTCATCTCCTTTCTGTCTTTTGCTTTTGCCTCCTTTTTGTTTCCCTCTATCTCCCTGCATTGGTTCCCATCCCCCTGCCATATTAGTTTAACTCCTCCCCAACAGCACTAGCAAATACTCCCCCGAGGACATTGGTTCCGATTCTGCCCAGGTGCAGACCGTCCGGATTGTACTGGTCCCACCTCCCCCAGAACCGGTTCCAATGCCCCAGGAATTTGAATCCCTCCCTGCTGCACCATTGCTCAAGCCACGTATTCATCTGAGCTATCCTGCGATTCCTACTCTGACTAGCACGTGGCACCTGTAGCAATCCCGAGATTACTACTTTTGAGGTCCTACTTTTTAATTTAGGTCCTAGCTCCTTAAATTCATTTCGTAGGACCTCATCCCTTTTTTTACCTATGTCGTTGGTACCAACGTGCACCACGACAACTGGCTGTTCTCCCTCCCTTTTTAGAATGTCCTGCACCCGCTCCGAGACATCCTTGACCCTTGCACCAGGGAGGCAACATACCATCCTGGAGTCTCGGTTGCGGCCGCAGAAACGCCTATCTATTCCCCTTACAATTGAATCCCCTATCACTATCGCTCGCCCACTCTTTTTCCTGCCCTCCTGTGCAACAGAGCCAGCCACGGTGCCATGAACTTGGCTGCTGCTGCCCTCTCCTGATGAGTCATCCCCCTCAACAGCACTCAAAGCAGTGTATCTGTTTTGCAGTGGGATGACCACAGGGGACCCCTGCACTACCTTCCTTGCACTACTCTTCCTGCTGGTCTTCCATTCCCTCGCTGGCTGTGGACCCTTCTCCTGCAGTAAGACCAACTCGCTACACGTGATACTCACGTCATTCTCAGCATCGTGGATGGTCCAGAGTGAATCCACCCTCAGCTCCAACTCCGCAACGCGGACCGTCAGGAGCCGGAGGTGGACACACTTCCCGCACATGTAGTCGTCAGAGACACTGGTGTTGTCCCGTGTTCCCACATGGTACAGGAGGAGCATATCACGTGACCGAGCTGTCCTGCCATGACTTAACCCTTAGATACACTTAAATTGGCGACAACAATGTTAAAAGTTACTGACTAATAAAGAAAAAGAAAAACTACTCACCAATCAGCAGCCAATCACTTCCCACGTTGGCTGTGACGTCACCTTTTGATTTCTTTCTACTTCTTTTTTGCCTTCTCTCAGCTGGTGCTGCACCGGTACGTGTCTCTCAACTCCCGTCTCTCTCAACTCCCGCCTCTCTCGACGCTCCCCGGACTGCTGAGCCTTTTATAGGCCGCTGCCTCTCTCGACTCCCGCCTCTCTCGACGCTCCCCGGACTGCTGAGCCTTTTATAGGCCGCTGCCTCTCTCGACTCCCGCCTCTTTCGACGCTCCCCGGACTGCTGAGCCTTTTATAGGCCGCTGCCTCTCTCGACTCCCACCTCTCTCGACGCTCCCCGGACTGCTGAGCCTTTTATAGGCCGCTGCCTCTCTCGACTCCCGCCTCTCTCGACGCTCCCCGGACTGCTGAGCCTTTTATAGGACGCTGCCTCTCTCGACTCCCGCCTCTCTCGACGCTCCCCGGACTGCTGAGCCTTTTATAGGACGCTGCCTCTCTCGACGCTCCCCGGACTGCTGAGCCTTTTATAGGACGCTGCCTCTCTCGACGCTCCCCGGACTGCTGAGCCTTTTATAGGCCGCTGCCTCTCTCGACTCCCGCCTCACTCGACGCTCCCCGGACGCATTTATCAGGCGCAAGAGTTTTGAGGACATTTGCTGGGCAAGATATGCGTTAATCCGGCAATCTTGCCCTTGCAAATATCCTTGCTCCCGATATGCGCGAGATCTGTCAAGCCAGAATCTTGACAGATCGGAAAAGCCGGATTTCAGCACTGTGCATTGTGCGCTAAAAACTGGCTTTTCCGATGCCTTCCCGGGTCCGTAGACACTCCGTATGGCCCCAGGGAGGCAGGGATTTCCAGGCAAAAATAATCATATCCGTTAGCATGGATTTCTTAAAGGTCATTTTGAAAAATTAATTCTTGGGCTGTGCACGTGGCTAGCGAGGCCAGCATTTACTGCATATCCCTAGTTGTCCTTAGGAACCGCTGCAGTCCATGTGGTGAAGGTACTCCCACAGTGCTGTTAAGCAGGAAGCTTCAGGATTGTGACCAAGTGACAATGAAAGAACAGCGATATATATATATCAAAGTCAGAATTGTGTGTGACTTGGAGGAGAACCTTGAAGTGATAGTGTTCTTAAGTTGTGCTTGACTTACCATAGAAAATTCTTTGAAGAAATAAATTAAATACATATTAATGACTCAGACTTAGGTGTAGAGACATTATTTCAAAATTTGTTGATGACACAAAACTTGGAAATATAGTGAACAGTGAGGAAGATAGGGATAGACTTCAAGAGGATATAGGCAGGCTTATGGAATGAACGGACACGTGGCAGCTGAAATTTAATGCAGAAAAGTACGAAGTGATACATTTTGGTAGGAAGAACGAGTTGAGGCAATAAACTAAAGGGTTCAATTCAGAGAGACCTGGGAGTATGTGTGCACAAATCATTGAGGGTGGCAGAACAGGTTGAGAAAGTAGTTAAAATAAGTATACGGAATTCTGGGCTTTATAAGTAGAGGCATAGAGTACAAAAGCAAAGAAGTTATGATGAACCTTTATAACACACTGGTTCGGCCACAACTGGAGTATTGTTTGGGGCACTTTAGGAAGGATGTAAAGGCTTAGAGAAGGTGCAGAAAAGATTTACAAGAATGGTTCCAGGGATGAGGGACTTCAGTTATGTGGATAGACTGGAGAGGCTGGGATTGTTCTCCTGAGCAGGGAAGATTGAGAGGAGATTTAATAGAGGTGTTCAAAATCATGAGGGGTCTAGACAGAGTAGATAGAGATAAACTGTTCTCATTGGCAGAAGGGTCGAGAACCAAAGAACACAGATTTATGGTGATTGGCAGAAGAGCCAAAGGCGACATTAGGGAAAACCCTTTTACGCAGCGAGTGATTATGATCTGGAATGCACTGCCTGAAAGGGTGGTGGAGGCAGATTCAATCGTGACTGTCCAAGGGAATTACATAAGGACCTGAAGGAAAACAATTTTCAGCACCACGGGGAAAGGGCAGGGGATTTAGACTAGCTGAAGTTCTTTTGCAGAGAGCCAGCACTGGCTCGACGGTCTGAATGGCCTCCTACTGTTCTGTACTGATTCTCTGATTCTATAATTTAACAGTTCATGTAGCATACATAGACTTTATAATCATTTGATAAGGTACCAGGTACTATGTAAGAGACTTATGGCAAATGGAATTAAGGGGTATTTATCCACATGGATAGAGAGATGGTTGAAGGACAGAAAACAATGAATATGGATAAAAGATACTGGAAAGATAGTGACTTTCCAAAGGGAATTGGAAATATACTTGAAAAGGAGAAGTTTGTAGGGCGATGAGGAAAGAGCAGGAGAGTGGGACTAATTGGATAGCTATTTCAAGCATCCAGCACAGACATGATGGTCTGAATGGCTTCCTTCTGTGCTATATGATTCTATATTCTATAATGTTGAAATGTGCTGATCACACCATTTGGGGGAAATTATAAGTGTGAAACACTATCGGAGGAGATAGATTGCCTATCAAGATGCACAGATTGGGGGTAGATGCAGTTTAGTGTCGAAAAATATGGATTACTACATTTTGTAAGTATGAATAGAGGAAGAAAATATACATTAAATAGTAAGATTTTAAATATATCAGGTGGACATTAGTGTTCAGATACACGGGTCTTTAAAGGTGGAAGCATGAGTAGATAAGCCCACAAAGAAAAATACATAATTCTTAATTTCCTATCTAGAGGTATAGAATACCAGAGCAAGGGAGTTGTTAGATCTCTTAATTTCCAATGAAATACGAACTCCGATTGTAGTTTTAATTTCTTTATTTCTGGCAGACAGCAGTAACAAGCTTCTGGCTTTAAGCCAGGTCTTTGTCCTTCTGAGACCACATGGTCAAAATGGCTGTACTTATACCTGGATCAATTTACAGAAAAGAACTCGCCTTCTTTGACCTTATTGGCTCAATTAATAGTCTTTTAACCTTTTAATTGGCTTGCTACCCAAGGGTCCTAAAATGTCAAGTTGATTGATGACTTAATGCAACATGCTGAACTGCATGTAGCAGCCTTGACTTGGGGGTCTGTGAATTTTCACAGTCTGTCGAAATGCAGCCTGTTTGAATTCTCTATCAATCCCCCCTTTGATTCTTTCACAAATTGAATCATAAAACATCAGGTATCACTGGTTAAACATTCTACAAAATAATTTCATACATGATAATAGAGTTTGCTTCTAAAATTTGTTGATGTGTTTCGCCACATTTCCGGACTAGTAGCTTCCACACAAATTTACACCAACCCGAGTTCCATCGTGGCCACAATGGAAGTCTGGTTTTAGTAGGTTAATTAACCTTATTCCAATTTAATCCAAATCAATATCTTAATTCAACCAGTAAACAACCTTCCCTTAAGCATAACATACCCCTGTGCCACGTACAGATGGTCTGCTGGGACCTGCAAGGTGTCTCACATGCGGGACAGCAGCTACAGCCACCTGGTCGCAACAACATTTAATCAACATAAACAAACAATATAAAAGTAAAACAATTACAACAAATAGAATTAAACCTTCCACCAATGAAGTTCCTATTGAACCTAGCCATTCAGTGGCTCCACTCCACAAAGTGAATGATGGGGGTTGCTTAAGTTTTTCTACCTCCTTTTGGATATGCTCCGCTAAGTGGGTAATTTCTTCAGAGCTATCTGGGATATATGTGCAACACTCAGTTCCGAATAGGGTGCAAGTACCTCCCTTTTCAGCCAGGATGTAATCAAGGGCCAGTCTATTCTGTAGGGCTACTGTGCGGATTGCTACCATTTCTGCACTGATTTTAACTAGGGCCTTTGAGGTATCATTGGCTACCCGTTCCACAACGGATGCCATGTTAATGGATTCCCTTGCCAGTCTAGCGGTCCCATACCTGGGGATCAGAATGGCAAAGAACCTCTCTGTTTCTGTGATAGCTCTCTTAGGACGGTGTAAATGTTCCGACAGTGACTTTATATGATACATAGGCTAAATAGCAGGATCCCATCCAATTCTGGGGCAGCCAAGGATAGGCCTTGTGGCCACACACCCAATAGGTGCCATTATATGCAATGAATGTTAGCTGTTTCTTTGTCAGCAACACTCCGGGGCCTGTCCAGGCTTTTCCATCTGTTTTATTCAGAATCCCCGTTACGTTAAAAATTCCCACATCGGCCCAGTTTGGACGGTTCCATGGCTTGATTATATTATAATTCCGGGAGCAGTTACTGTACCCCATATTTTGGCCTCCTTTTATGTTTCTAATCAGACAGACCCAGTCTTCCTATTCCCATTGTATTAGTGATAACAAAAAATGGGGGCCGTTTTGAATTATTGTAGCACGGTTGGTATCCCCCTTCAAAGGTAGTCAGATTGTAACCTGCTGACTTCCATTTACGTGCCCAGTTTTCCGTATCCTGAAACGCATTGCCTGTTTTGTTGTGATTAAATATCCACTCAGCCATTTCCGAGATATTCAAGGGAACTGGCCTCAAGGGAATCCCTCCCTTTGAGTGAATAGAAATATGCGCACACACCCAACAACTAGAAATGTTACCTTGTTTGGCATAAATGTATGACATATATAAAAAGGTATTTACATGTAATTCCCTTGCTACCCTACTATTTCCCTTTGGTGCAGAAGGTCGGCTAGTAAGAAGTAGGCCTATGCCTAGAATACCTACAATCAATAATGCAGTAAATTTATACATTTTCGCAAAAAGTAATTGTCCTTATTAGATTTCAGCTTCAGTTACGTGGATCCAGGCTTTCTTTCCTTGGACTTTAACAGCTGCCTGGGTGGTCAATAACACTTGATAAGGTCCCTCCCACTTGGCACCCAAATGTTCTTTATGCAACTTTTTCACATACACCCAGACTCCCGGGATGATGTCATGTCCTCCTTCGGGTGGATTACCCCAAGCTGCCGATACCTGTCGGGAAACAGAACTAATTGCATTGGTTAAGTTTTGACAGTATGATAACAAAGTGTCACTCATTAAGTGAACATCAGCTTTCCATAAATCGATAGTTCCTGGCAGCGACATGGGTCTTCCTGTTATAATTTCAAATGGGCTTAGACCTGTAGTTCTGTTCGGGGTTGCCCTAATGCTACATAGCACTATTGGTAGTGCCTGGGGCCATGGTGTTCCTTCTTGGTGATATTTGGCAAGCCGTTGTTTCAGAGTTCGATTCATTCGTTCTACTTGTCCTGATGATTGTGGATGATAAGGACAGTGTAAATCCCACATAATGTTCAGTAACCTACAGACTTCTTGGCAGACAGCACCTGTGAAGTGTGTTCCCTGATCTGAGTCAATGCTACTCGGGAATCCCCATCGGGGAATGTAATCCTTACACAAGACCTTTGCAGTGTGATTGGCTGTGGCTCTTTTAGTTGGGACAGCTTCTACCCATCTAGAGAATCTGTCGACCATTACAAGTATGTTAGTGTATCCTTGGCATGAAGGAAGAGATATATAATCAACCTGCAGATGCTGGAATGGTCCGACAGGGGCAGGGGGCCTCAGTTGGGGCATTACCGTGATGGGTCCAGAATTATTTTTCTGGCAGACCACACAGCGGTCTGTTACCAACTGGGCATGTTTTTTAAATCCCCGACCCCACCAGCTTTTCTGGAACCGTGCCGTCATCTGTTGTGAGGCCAAGTGTCCCCACGAGTGGATCTGTTGGGCTAAAAAAGGCATAAGCGCTTGTGGCGCGACTGGCTTGTCGGTAACTCTTTGTCTCCAGACACCATCTTCACATAGCTTAATTCCTGCTTCAATCCATGTCCATTTTTCCTCTCGGGAGCACTCGCCTTGCATTGTTTGAAGGTCTCGTGTCAGAGTCTTGAGTGCTTTCAATCTGCACATCTGTGTTGGTTCTTCTGGAGGAACGCCCTGTGAGGCGGCATCTTTAGCTGCCTGGTCGGCTAGGGCATTTCCCTGAGCTTCTGTGGTATTTTCCTTGGTATGGACCTTACACTTCAGGATGGACACTTCCTGAGGTAATTGTATGGCCTCGAGTAAGTCTCAGACTTCTTTTCCATTTCAGATAGGTGTACCAGCAGCAGTGAGGAATCCTCTTTTCTGCCATAACATACCAAAGTCGTGAGCGACTCCAAAAGCATAACGCAAATCTGCGTAGACATTAGCTGTCTGTCATTCTGCTATTCGATATGCTTCTGACAGGGCCCGTAACTCGGCCTGTTGTGCTGACATTTCTGAAGGTAAATATCCTTTTGCCACTACCTCATATAAGGCTGTAACTGCCCTTCCTGCTTTTCTGGTACCATCTGTAAACAGGATAAGGTCTGGGTTGTGCAGAGGCTCCTCTGCTGCTAAGGCTGCTTTTTCTGTTTCTTTTAAAATCTCCACGCAGTCATGCTCTTCACATTCTCCCCCCTCTTGCTCCCTCGATTCTGACATCGGGAGCATAGTTGAGGGATTAACTGGGCTGGCCCGGAAGATATGGAGATTAGGAGCTTCCAAAACTGCTGTCCAGCGGGTCCATCTAGCTGCCGTCACCTGAGACATTCTATTCATAGACAGCAAAGCGTGTACGGTGTGGGGACACTTGACAATCAGCTTTTGGTCGAGGACTAGACCCGCAGTGGTCATTACCGCTTGACATGTAGTTTCCATGGCCCTCAGGCAACTTCCCCATCCGAGGGCTACCGCATCCAGTTTTGCCGAATAATAGCCAATAGGTCTTTGCCGATCTCCATGTTCTTGTGTCAGTATAGCTGTCATATATCCTTCTTTCTCATGGACAAACAGGGTAAATGGCTTACCACTGTCGGGGATTCCCAGAGCCGGTGCCGAACACAAAGCCTTTTTCAAACTCAGGAAGGCCTCTTGCTGTTCTTTAGTGAGGGTGATGGCTTCTTTAGAGGCACGTTTCCCTTTTAAAATATCATTCAGTGGCTGAGCAAGCTGTGTGAAGGAGTCAATCCAATTTCTGTTAAAGTTACACAATCCCAAAAAAGACCTTAGTTCCTGAATAGTGGTGGGTTTTTTAGCAGCCCGAATGGCTGCAGTTCTATCCTGGGTAAGTTCTCTCTTTCCTTGTGAAATCTTTTGTCCCAGGTATACAACCTCTTCTTGGGATATTTGTGCTTTGTCGATGCTGGCATTATGTCCTTTCAGCTGAAGGTGACCCAGCAAAGCTCGTAAATCTTGTTCATGCTGTTCTTCCGTGTTTGAAGCTAGCAAGATATCGTCGACATATTGGATGACTGTGGATGACAGGGGAGGTAATTCTCGCAAATGGCTTTGTAAAGCCATGTGGACTACCATAGGCTGTTGTGGAAACCCTGCGGTAACCGGGTCCAAGTATACTGTTGTCCTTGGACAGTGAAAGCAAACCACTGTCGAACCTCCGGTGCCAGAGGCACCAACAAATATCCGTTGGCCATATCTATAACCGAGAAATATTTATGTTCTGGTTTGAGGGCATTAAAAATGGTGGAGGGATCTGCGACCAAAGAATCTTTTTGATCAATACACTGGTTAGCTTTCCTATAATCGACAGTCAAACGCCAAGTCTCATTAGATTTCTGTACTGGCCACACGGGCTATTAGAGGAGCTATGCGTTTTAATAAGCACCCCTTGTTTCTCCAATTGCTGAATAACCGGGAAGATTCCCGCGATGGCAGTTGGACTGATGGGATACTGTTTAATGCATGGAGGCTTGGTCCCGGTCAGTGATGCAGGCTCCATCTGGAGTAGGCCACAATCGTTCTTATCTTTAGCCCATATCGGGTGTTCCTTCAATTCTTCTTTCTTCAAAGTTCTAATTGACCATGTCACTCGACCATCCTCAAAATGCAACGATGAATCTACTTGGATTAGAACGTCCATTCCCAAAATGGGTTGATCAACTTGGCCTGTCCAGAGGGGCGTGGTTAGTTCATGTGGACCCAGCCCTATAAGTACCGGTGTTGTCCTTTTAATTTCCATTTCATGGCCCCCAACTCCATCGGCTGTACATGCCCTACCATCCAACAGCAAAAATTCTCCATATTGTCGGGGTAAGCATGTTAATTCCGCCCCTGTGTCTAAAAGACAGTCCACATCCCTATCGCCCACCCTCACAGTTATATATAGCCCATCTCCCCTTTGTTGTATTTGTGCGAGGAATGGGGCCAGGGTGGGCTCTAACCGTTTTTTGCTATCCCAAGTAACTCCTTCTGTTGTTGTATTGTCAGTCGCTTAAATGCTTCTATGAGGTCGTTATCTTATGATAAGCCTGGTTTGTTGGCTGAATTGTATCCCTGGCTGCGTCCTCTTCCCCAGCCACGACCTTTCTGTTTTGCCCTGCACGTCTTGGCCCAGTGACCTTCTTTCCCACAACATTTTCGGGTAATTTTCCTAATGACTGTTTATCGGAATCCTGGGATTTCCATCCCATAGCCTATACAGCTCGGACTTTAGCTCCCATATCCCGATCTAATTAGTTACATCGATCCACCAATGCTGCAAAGGTAGTTCCTCTTCCTTCCCAGTCCGGTAACACTACCTTAAGCATTTTGGACAGTTCTGGCTTTAGACCTGCCACAAAAGCTGCTTTCAGCGGTCCAAACACTTGTTCATCCATTTCCTCATCCGTAATATTCATACCTGAATGTTCTAGCCACGTGCATCTAAACCGCTTGTCATACTCCAGGACCTCCTCTGTTCCTTTCTGTTGGCAGGCTGCAATTTTTCCCCAGTCTGTCTTAGCTGGACTGAAGGCTTGCAGCCAGTGTTTAATCACCTCCCATCCTGCATCTAAATCTTGCTCATCCTGCCCCAAAGCTTCTTCTACCTTGTCGTGCAATTTTCTTCCCTGTGTTTTTGGCACCATTATGGTCAAAATTTGCACTCCGTCCCAGGGATGAAGTTGATATATATTTCTGAAGCGGTCCAATTGGTCCCACGTTTTTACTCCCCCTTTTTTTGGATTGGGCAATTCCTTGGATCATTTATCAATTTTCTCTGGGTCTGCCGGATCATGAAATAAGTATTCTGCATTCACCCTTTTCCTCGTTTTTTTTGTTCCGCCCTCATCCACAGTCTCTTCTGATTTGACTACAACTCGTCTTTTTTTAAACGGGGCAAAGCGCACCCCTAATTCTTCATCCTCCAACACTGTATTGTCGGAGGATTCAGAATCCGTATCTATTCCTCGGTCGTGTCTTCGGGTTTGCGCTTTTAATTTATCCAAACATGGGTACCCTGGGAATTAACCAATACATTTTCCTTTTCCTATTACTGTCTCTTGACCTAATGATTTTTTCCATTCTTTAATTTCATCTTTAAGATCTTTAACTTCCACATCCAGCTTTTCAAGTTCAAGCTTTTTCTGTCGCAGCTGCGCACAAACTGCTTGCAATTGATCCTTTGTACTGGTCAGTTCTCGATCATGTTGGGAACGCATTATAATTTCATTCCGGTTTCGGATCTTTCCCATAACCGCTGGGGACCATCTAGTTCGCTCCTTATTTTTCATACGGGTCGTTTTTCCCCAGACCTTTTTAATCTCGTCCAAGGACCATTGTCCTTTGGAGGTTCCGTACTTTTGTTCGATTTTAATATAGGTTTTAGATAAATTGAATTGTTGCTCTATGTATTCTTTCAACTGTTCGAGAATTAAATCTAGCGAAACTGCAGGTGGTGCCTGCCCACCTTTAACAGTTGTAGCCAATTCTTTGCTCTTATCTCCTGCTGCCATAATACTGATTTCTTTCCTGGGGTCTCGAGTCATAGGCTTTCCAGCCGATCACTCGGTCGGTGATTAATTAACTAACACACCGCTGAAGTTTAGACGTCTATGGGACCTCGAGCCAACTACTAACCGGAGGGTTCGCAAACCGGAGGCTTTCGGAATCGCGTAGAAGGAGAGGCGAATTTAGACTTTTGACTGAGGACTTTTTTATAAAGAGGAGTCCTTACCTCAGTATGTAGGTCCGATGTCCAAAATTCAGTTTCTTTCCTCAGCGATCCTGTTCGTGACGCCAAAATTGTTAGATCTCTTAATTTCCAATGAAATACGAACTCCGATTGTAGTTTTAATTTCTTTATTTCTGGCAGACAGCAGTAACAAGCTTCTGGCTTTAAGCCAGGTCTTTGTCCTTCTGAGACCACATGGTCAAAATGGCTGTACTTATACCTGGATCAATTTACAGAAAAGAACTCGCCTTCTTTGACCTTATTGGCTCAATTAATAGTCTTTTAACCTTTTAATTGGCTTGCTACCCAAGGGTCCTAAAATGTCAAGTTGATTGATGACTTAATGCAACATGTTGAACTGCATGTAGCAGCCTTGACTTGGGGGTCTGTGAATTTTCACAGTCTGTCTAAATGCAGTCTGTTTGAATTCTCTATCAGGAGTAATATTGATCTTGTGCAAGACCTAATTAGGCCTTAGCTGGAGTATTGTGTTCAGCTTTGAGAATATAAAAGCAATGGAAAACGTACAGCATGACTCCCTTAAGCAGTCTGAGTGCATATACTTTATGGAGATTGACTCTCACTGACATATATCTATTTGTGCAGTACTAAGCCCAAGGAGTGTAACAGTTAAACTCCCTTGTGATCCGAAATAGATTGCCGTGTCTTAAGCACATTTACTCCTTCAATCTCTCCAAAGATGGACTGAATTAACACTACATGAAGCAAAATTTGGTTGAAATTTAAGATGTTTTATTCCACAAAAGATAGACCATACAGGACAATGAGTAGGAAGAGCTTGGTAGAATTCTCTTCTCGTTCTGTCACGAAAACAAAGAAAACGGGAAGATCAGTCTTCACTGTGTCATCTTGCTCAAGTTAAAACGGTGACAGGGGGTTACAGATACAAAGAGGTTTGAGAACTTAGAGATTTCTCTCACTCGGGCTGAGAAGGTTTTTAAGGGGTCATTTGGTAGAGGTTACCAAAATTATAAAAAGTTGTGATAAGCTAAATAATAATAGATTGATTCATGGGTAGGGGGGACAGTATAAGGAAACACAACTTCAAGATAATCACTAAGAGAAACAATACAGCAATAACTTGCATTTATATAGCGACTTTAACATAGTAAGATGTGCAACGGCACTTCACAAGAGCATAATTAGATCAAATTTGAAACCGAGCCACATAAGGAGACATTAGTGTCATCTCTTTGGAGAGCACACAACACACTGATGGCTGCCGGTCCCGGAATCTTCTGACCTCCTGGTCAGGTGACCTCTTTATTAACAGCACTAGCTGCAGTAACACAGGCGTCCACAGTGTGGAACTACAGACTTCTCCCTCTTCAATGAAGAAGTTATTACAACAAACAATCATCATACATAACTTGCATGGTTATATATAACAAAGGATATGGACTTATGTTGCCATATTTACAAATCAAGCTTAACCACTTGTTTTCTGTTTCGAAGCGGATACCTTCGCTCTTGAACAGAACCTTCCAAACATGTTATCGAATTTAAACTCATTCGAGGCTGATCCTGAGGGAAGTTTTCAGAAGAACATAAGAACATAACAAATAGGGACAGGAGTAGACCATACGGCCCCTCGAGCCTGCTCCGCCATTCAATAAAATCATGGCTGATCTGTTCATGGACTCAGCTCCACTTCCCCACCTGCTCCCCATAACCCCTTATCCCCTTATCACTCATGAAACTGTCTATTTCTGACTTAAATTTATTCAATGTCCCACCTTCCACTGCTCTCCGAGGCAGCAAATTCCACAGATTTACAACCCTCTGAGAGAACAAATTCCTCCTCATCTCTGTTTTAAATGGGTAGCCCCTTATTCTAAGATCATGCCCTATAGTTCTAGTCTCCCCGTCAGTGGAAACATCCTCTCTGCATCCACCTTGTCAAGCCCCCTCATAATCTTATACATTTCGATAAGATCACCTCTCATTCTTCTGAACTCCAATGACCCAACCTACTCAACCTTTCCTCATAAGTCAACCCCCTCATGCCTGGAATCAACCTAGTGAACCTTCTCTGAACTGCCTCCAAAACAAGTATATCCTTTGGTAAATATGGAAAACAAAACTGCACGCAGTATTCCAGGTGTAGCCTCACCAATACCTTGTATAGCTGTAGCAAGACGTCCCTGCTTTTATACTCCATCTCCTTTGCAATAAAGGCCAAGATTCCATTGGCCTTCCTGATCACTTGCTGTACCTGCATACTATCGTTTTGAGTTTCATGCACCAGTACCCCCAGGTCCCGCTGTTCTGCGGCACTTTGTAATCTTTCTCCATTTAAATAATAACTTGCTCTTTGATTTTTTTCTGCCAAAGTTTTTTCTACCTCACATTTTCCAATATTATACTCCATCTACCAAATTTTTGCCCACTCACTTAGCCTGTCTATGTCCTTTTGCATATTTTTTGTTTCCTCACACATTGCTTTTCCTCCCATCTTTGTATCGTCAGCAAATTTGGCTACATTACATTCAATCCTTCTTCCAAGTTGTTAATATAGATTGTAAATAGTTGGGGTCCCAGCACTGATCCCTGCGGCACCCCACTAGTTACCGGTTGCTAACCAGAGAATGAACCATTTATCCCAACTCTCTGCTTTCTGTTAGTTAGCCAATCATCTTTCCATGCTAATATATTATCCTCAACCCCGTGAACTTTTATCTTGTGCAGTAACCTTTTATGTGGCACCTTGTCAAATGCTTTCTGGAAGTCCAAATACACCACATCCACTGGTTCCCCTTTATCCACCCTGTTAGTTACATCCTTAAAGAACTCCAGCAAGTTTGTCAAACATGACTTCCCCTTCGTAAATCCATGCTGACTCTGCCTGACCGAAATTTGCTTACCCAAATGTCCTGCTACTGCTTCTTTAATAATGGACTCCAACATTTTCCCAACCACAGATGTCAGGCTAACTGGTCTATAGTTTCCTGCTTTTTGTCTGCCTCCTTTTTTAAATAGGGGCGTTACATTTGCAGTTTCCCCATCTGCTGGGACCTCCCCAGAATCCAGGAAATTTTGGTAACTTACAACCAATACATCTACTATCCCTGCCGCTACTTCTCTTAAGACCCTAGGATGCAAGGCATCAGGTCCAGGGGATGTAGCTGCCTTTAGTCACATTATCCTACTGTGTGCCACCTCCTTAGTGATTGTGATTGTGTTAAGTTCCTCCCCCCCGGCCCCCTTTAGCCCCTTGACTCTCCACTGTTGGAATATTGTTAGTGTCCGTAAAGACTGATACAAAATATTTGTTCAGAGTTTCTGCCATCTTCATATTTCCCATTAATAGTTCCCCGGTCTCGTCATTTACTTTAGCCACTCTTTTTCCTTTTTATATACCTATAGAAACTTTCTGCTTTCTGGTTTGATATTTTTTGCTAGTTTACTTTCATAGTTTATCTTCCCTTTCTTAATCATTTTTTTAGTCGTTCTTTGCTAGCTTTTAAAAGCTTCCCAGTCTTCTGTCCTCCTTCTAGTTTTGGCCACTTTGTATGCCCTTATTTTTAATTGGATACCATCTTTTATTTCTTTAGTTAGCCATGGATGGCTATCTTTTCTCTTACACCCTTTCCTCCTCACTGGAGTATATTTTTCTTGAGAGTTGTGAAATATCTCCTTAAATGTACACCGCTGTTCATTAACCATCCTACACTTAAATCTATTTTCCCCGTCCACTTTACCCAACTCTACCTTCATAGTCTACTCTTTTTAAGCTTAGTACGATGGTTAGAGATCCAACTTTCTTACCCTCCATCTAAATTTGAAATTCAATCATGCTATGATCACTCATTCCAAGGGAATCCTTTACTAGGAGATTGTTTATTAATCCTGTCTCATTACACAGGACCAGATCGAAGATAGCCAGCCCTCTGGTTGGTTCTGTTGCATACTGCTGAAGGAACCCGTCCCTTACGCACTCAACAACTCCTCCTCAAGGCTACCCTGACCAATTTGATTTGTCCAATCAATATGGAGGTTAAAATCACCCATGATTATTGCTGTTCCCTTTTCACAAACCCCCTGGTTTATGCTCCGACCAACAGAATTGCTACTGTTAGGGGGCCTATTGACTACGCCCACCAGTGACTTTTTCCACTTATTGTTCCTTATCTCCAGCCAAACTGTTTCAACAGCCTTATCATTTGAGCCAATATCATTTCTTACTATTGCAGTGATTCCATCCTTTATCAATAGAGCTACCCCACCTCCTTTTCCTTTCTGTCTGTCCTTCCGGATTGTCAAGTACCCCTGAATATTTACCTCCCAGTCCTGATCACCTTGCAATCACGTTTGTCTCAATTTGGGCAGTCAACTCATCTATTTTGTTATGAATGCGATATGCATTTAGACATAGAAACATAGAAAATAGGTCCAGGAGTAGGCCATTCGGCCCTTCGAGCCTGCACCACCATTCAATAAAATCATGGCTGATCATTCACCTCAGTACCCCTTTCCTGCTTTCTCTCCATACCCCTTGATCCCCTTAGCCATAAGGGCCATATCTAACTCCCTCTTGAATATATCCAATGAACTGGCATCAACAACTCTCTGCGGCAGGGAATTCCACAGGTTAATAACTCTCTGAGTGAAGAAGTTTCTTCTCGTCTCAGTCCTAAATGGCCTGCCCCTTATCCTAAGACTGTGTCCCCGGTTCTGGACTTCCCCAACATCGGGAACATTCTACTCGCATCTAACCTGTCCTGTCCCGTCAGAATCTTATATGTTTTTATGAGATCCCCTCTCATCCTTCTGAACTCCAGTGTATAAAGGCCCAGTCGATCCAATCTCTCCTCATATGTCAGTCCTGCCATCCCGGGAATCAATCTGGTGAACCTTCGCTGCACTCCCTCAATAGCAAGAACTTCCTTCCTCAGATTAGGAGACCAAAACTGAATACAATATTCCAGGTGAGGCCTCACCAAGGCCCTGTGCAATTGCAGTATGACCCCCCTGCTCCTATACTCAAATCCCCTAGCTATGAAGGCCAACATACCATTTGCCTTCTTCACCGCCTGTTGTACCTGTATGCCAACTTTCAATGACTGATGAACCATGACACCCAGGTCTCGTTGCACCTCCCCTTTTCCTAATCTGCCGCCATTCAGATAATATTCTGACTTTGCGTTTTTGCCCCCAAAGTGGATAACCTCACATTTATCCACATTATACTGCATCTGCCTTGCATTTGCCCACTCACCTAACCTGTCCAAGTCACCCTGCAGCCTACTAGCGTCCTTTCACAGTTCACACCGCCATCCAATTTAGTGTCATCTGCAAATTTGGAGACATTACACTCAATTCCTTCATCTAAATCATTGATGTATATTGTAAAGAGCTGGGGTCCCAGCACTGAGTCCTGCGTCATTCCACTGGTCACTGCCTGCCATTCTGAAAAGGACCTGTTTATCCCGACTCTCTGCTTCCTGTCTGCAACCAGTTCTCTATCCACGTCAATACATTACCCCCAATACCATGTGCTTTGATATTGTGCACCAATCTCTTGTGTGGGACCACATCCACGGGTTCCCCCTTGTCCACTCGACGAGTTCCATCCTCAAAATATTCCAAAAGATTTGTCAAGCATGATTTCCCCTTCATAAATCCATGCTGACTTGGACCGATCCTGTCATTGCTTTCCAAATGCACTGCTATTTCATCCTTAATAATTGATTTTCCCCACTACTGATGTCAGGCTAACTGGTCTATAATTATACGCTTTCTCTCTCCCTCCCTTTTTAAAAAGTGGTGTTACATTAGCTACCCTCCAGTCCATAGGAACTGATCCAGAGTTGATAGACAGTTGGCAAATGATCACCAATGCATCCACTATTTCTATGTCCACTTCCTTAAGTACTCTGAGATGCAGACTATCAGGCCCTACGGATTTATCGGCCTTCAATCCCATCAATTTCCCAAACACAATTTCCCGCCTAATAAGGCTATCCTTCAGTTCCTCCTTCTCACTAGACCCTCGGTCCTCTAGTACTTCCGGAAGGTTATTTGTGTCTTCCTTCATGAAGACAGAACCAAAGTATTTGTTCAATTGGTCTGCCCTTTCTTTGTTCCCCATTATAACTTCACCTGAATCCGACTACAAGGGACCTATGTTTGCATTCACTAATCTTTTTCCTCTTCAGATATCTATAGAAGCTTTTGCAGTCAGTTTTTATGTTCCCGGCAAGCTTCTTCTCATACTCTATTTTCCCCCTCTTAATTAAACCCTTTGACCTCCTCTGCTGAATTCTAAATTTCTCCCAGTCCTCAGATTTGTTGCTTTTTCTGGCCAATTTATATGCCTCTTCCTTGGATTTAACGCTATCCTTAATTTCCCTTGTTAGCCACATTTGAGCCACCTTCCCCGTTTTATTTTTACTCCAGACAGGGATGTACCATTGCTGAAGTTCACCCTTGTGATCTTTAAATGTTTGCCATTGCCTATCTACCGTCAACCCTTTAAGTATCATTTGCCAGTCTATTCTATCCAATTCTCGCCTCAAACCATCGAAGTTTCCTTTCCTTAAGTTCAGGACCCTAGTTTCTGAATTAACTATGTCATTCTCCATCTTAATAAAGAATTCTACCATGTTATGGTCACTCTTCCCCAAGGGGCCTCGCACAACAAGATTGCTAATTAGTCCTTTCTCATTACACATCACCCAGTCGAGGATGTCCAGTTCCCTAGTTGGTTCCTTGAAATATTGGTTTAGAAAACCATCCCTAATACACTCCAGGAAATCGACCTCCACCGCATTGCTACTAGTTTGGTTCGCCCAATCAATATGTAGGTTAAAGCCACCCATAATAACTGCTGTACCTTTATTGCACGCATCCCTCATTTCTTGTTTGATGCTGTCCCCAACCTTACTACTACTGTTTGGTGGTCTGTACACAACTCCCACTAGTGTTTTCTGCCCCTTGGTATTCCGTAACTCCACCCATACTGATTCCACATCATCCAAGCTAATGTCCTTTCTTACTATTGCATTAATTTCCTCTTTAACCAGCAATGCCACCCTGCCTCCTTTTCCTTTCTGTGTATCCTTCCTAAATGTTGAATACCCCTGGATGTTGCATTCCCAGCCTTGGTCACCCTGGAGCCATGTCTCCATGATGACTATTACATCATACCCCTTAACTGCTATCTGCGCACTTAATTCGTCGACCTTATTCTGAATACTCCTCACATTGAGGCACAGAGCCTTCAGGCTTGTCTTTTGAACACACTTTGCCCCTTTAGAATTTGGGTGTAATGTGGCCATTTTTGCTTTTTGCCTTAGGTTTCTCTGCCCTCCACTTTCACTTTTCTTCATTCTATCTTTTGTTTCTGCCCCCATTCTACTTCCCGCTGTCTCCCTGCATAGGTTCCCATCCTCCTGTCATATTAGTTTAACTCCTCCCCAACAGCACTAGCAAACACTCCCCCTAGGACATTGGTTCCAGTCCTGCCCAGGTGCAGACCGTCTGGTTTGTACTGGTCTCACCTCCCCCAGAACCAGTTCCAATGTCCCAGGAATTTGAATCCCTCCCTTCTGCACCACTCCTCAAGCCATGTATTCATCTGAGCTATCCTGCGATTCCTACTCTGACTAGCATGTGGCACTGGTAGCAATCCTGAGATTACTACTTTTGAGGTCCTACTTTTTAATTTAGCTCCTAGCTCCCTAAATTCGTCTTGTAGGACCTCATCCCGTTTTTTACCTATATCATTGGTATCTATATGCACCACGACAACTGGCTATTCACCCTCCCTTTTCAGAATGCCCTGCACCCGCTCCGAGACATCCTTGACCCTTGCACCAGGGAGACAACATACCATCCTGGAGTCTCGGTTCCAGCCGCAGAAACGTCTATCTATTCCCCTTACAATTGAATACCCTATCACAATCGCTCTCGCACTCTTTTTCCTGCCCTCCTGTGCAGAAGAGCGACCCACGGTGCCATGAACTTGGCTGCTGCTGCCCTCCCCTGCTGAGTCATCCCCCTCAACAGTACCCAAAGCGGCGTATCTGTTTTGCAGGGGGATGACCGCAGGGGACCCCTGCACTCCCTTCCTTACGCTGCTCTTCCTGTTGGTCATCCATTCCCTGTCTGGCTGTGTACCCTTTACCTGCGGTAAGACCAACTCACTAAACGTGCTATTCACGTCATTCTCAGCATTATGGATGCTCCAAAGTTCATCCACCCGCAGCTCCAGTGCCGCAATGTGCTCCATCAGGAGCTGCAGGCGGATGCACTTCCGGACACCGGAAGCGACCCTGACTTCCCACATAGTACAAGAGGAACATAACACGTGGCCGAGCTGTCCTGCCATGACTTAACCCTTAGATAAACTTAAATTGGCAACAACAATGCTAAAGGTTACTTACTGATATAGAAAAGAAAAAGACAAATTACTTACCAATCACCAGCCAATCACTTAACCCCTTGGGTGTGACATCACCTTTCGATTTCTTTCTACTTCTTTTTTGCCTCCCTGCTGCATCTGCACCGGTACGCCTCTCCTCGACCACGAACTCCCGAGCCTCTCCTCAACGCCGGGCCTTTTGTAGGCCGCCTCGAAATCCCCGCTCCACCTCTCCTCGACCACGAATTCCCGAGTCTCTCCTCGACGCTGGGCCTTTTGTAGGCCGCCTCGATCTCCCTGCTCCATCTCTCCTTGATCACAAACTCCCGAGCCTCTCCTCAACGCCGGGCTTTTTGTAGGCCGCCTCGATCTCCCCGCTCCGCCTCTCCTCGACCACGAATTCCCGAGCCTCTCCTCAACGCCGGGCCTTTTGTAGGCCGACTCGATCTCCCCGCTCCACCTCTCCTCGAGCATGAATTCCCGAGCCTCTCCTCGACGCTGGGCCTTTTGTAGGCCGCCTCGATCTCCCCTCTCCACCTCTCCTCGACCATGAACTCCCGAGTCTCTCCTCGACGCTGCCTTTAAGTTTATTTTTTTACATTTTTTTCCTGCTTGTTTTCTTTCTCCTTCAGACTCACTTTCTTTATTTTTGCTTGCTAATTTCAGCTTTACTCCCCTCCCTACTGAATCTGTTTTCAGGTTCCCATCCCCCTGGCAAGCTAGTTTAAGCCCGCCTCAACAGCACTAACAAATCCCCCTACGAGGATATTGGTCCCGGCTCTGTTGAGGTGCAACCCGTCCGGCTTGTCCAGGTCCCACCTCCCCCAGAAGCGGTCCCAATGCCTCAGGAAACTAAAGCCCTCCCACCTGCACCATCTCTCCAGCCACGCAGTCCTCTGCTCTATCCTCCTATTTCTGTACTCACTAGCTCGTGGCACTGGGAGTAATCCGGAGATTACTACCTTTGAGGTCCTGCTTTTTAATCTCTCTCCTAGCTCCCTAAACTCTGCCGACAGGACCTCAACCCTCTTCCTATGTCGATGTGGACCACGATCTCTGGCTGTTCACCCTCTCCCCCAGAATGCCCTGCAGCTGCTCGGTGACATCCTTGACCCTGGCACCTGGAGTCCTCCAAGAGATGCCAATGATATCCATTTGAATTCTCTCTAACTTCAGACTGTTTGTTTTCCTGACTCGGATTCAGACTTAAATTCTGACTTTCTCTTGGATTTGTTTCTAGTACATTGGATGTAGGATTTGCTACTGGTGTATCAAAACTATCTGATGAGTCAGAACTAATTGAATCACTCCCACCTTCAACTACTTCCATGTCTGTGGGTAAAATATGATCAATATGAACAAACCTAACCTGTACATTATCAAACATCTTGACCAAATATGTGCGAGGACCACATATCTTCACCACTCTTCCTGGTAACCACTTTACCCATTTATGGTAATGGTTCTTCACTCTCACCTTCTGATTTAATTTCACTTCTCTCTTTTACTCTACCTCTATCATGATTCTCTTTCTGTCTCAATTGTCTCTGCTATGGACTGTGCCAAATTTGGTTTTAACAACGAGAATCTGGTTCGTGACTGTTATTTGAGAAACAACTCTGCTGGTGTTCTACCAGTAGTTGTGTGAGGAGTATTACAATACGTTATTAGAAAATTAGCCAATTTGTGGTCCAATGACAACTGTCGTTTCTTAGAATTTGGATCCAACATTTGTTTGATGAGGGCACATTTTACAATTTGTACAGTGCACTCTGCTGCACCATTCGAAGCAGGTTGGTATGGTGGAACCTTAGTATGTTTCACACCATTTTTGCTCGTGAACTGTGCAAATTCTTCTGAATGAAATTGTGGTCCATTATCCAAAACTATTTTTTCTGGAAGGCAAAATTAAGAAAATAATCTTCGCAAAATGTCTAATGTTTTAATTGTTATTTTCCACATTGGAAACAACTCGACCCACTTCGAATGGCTATCAATCACAATGAACAATTGTTGTCCTTCGAGCTCAGCAAAATCGATATGTAGCCTTTGCCACACCCTGGGAGGCCATTTCCACGGTTGTAATGGTACTTATGGTTGTTGCTTGCTTACCGATTGACATGTCGTACACTGATTGACGATGTACTCTATATCTTTATCAAGACTTGGCCACCATAAGTAACTGCATGCAAAACTCTTGGTCAAGCACATTCCCAGGTGCTGGTCAAGGAGGTCTCTTAATAATTTGGACCTGAATTTATTTTGTAGAACCACTCTTGCACCCCACATGATACAACCTTTATCGACTGATAATTCATTCCTATGAATGAAGAATGGATGAATATCTTACCTGGTTTGGCCATCTGTTTGCAATATAATCATACACCTTTGACATAACTGGGTCACGTTTGGTTGCCCTCCAAATCTGTTCAGCCGTGACTGGCAATTCATCAATGTATGAAAAGTAGAACACCTCTTCCCTATCGAGTGTAATTTGTGATGGGGAAGGCAATCTAGACATAGTATCATTGTTACTGTGATCAGCTGATCGTCTGTATTCAATATCATACGTATATGCTGACAAAATCAAAGCCCATCTCTGCATTCGGGCTGCAGCTAATGTTGGAACTGGGGACTTTGGATGGAGGATTGCTATCAGGGGCTTATGGTCCATAATGAGAGTAAACTTACGACCATACAAGTATTTATAGAACTTCTTGACGCCAAAAATTAATGCCAAAGCTTCCCTTTCGATTTGCGCATAATTACGCTTACTGGCACTGAGAGTGCGCGAAGCAAAAGCAATTGGTCTCTCCTCCCCACTGCATAATACATGAGAGATTACTGCCCCAACTCTATGCTAGTTTGATCTCCTGAGATATGTCATAGTGAACTAACATGATGCTCTCTACAAAGTTGGTTTTATACTCCTTGAATGCTGTATCGCATTCTTTTGACCACTTCCAATGGACCTGTTTTTTCAATAGGTCATTCAGTGGATGTAATACTGTAGCCAAATTTGGAGGAACTTCCCATAATAGTTCAAAACACCCAAAAATGATCGAAGTTCAGTGACATTCTTGGGAGTGGGTGCATTTCTGATTGTCTCCAGTTTTTCCTTGGTTGGATGTAAACCACCTTTGTCTACTCTGTACCCTAAGTATTCCACTGAGTTTTGAAATAATTCACACTTGTACTCTGCTTCTCTAGCCGTTTGAGGACTTCATTCAGTATGTTGTTATGAATTTGCCTATTTGGTGCTAAAATTAGTATGTCATCTAAATAACATACTGCCCCTTCAATACCTTGCAAAATCTGGTTCCTTACCCCTTGGAATGTGGCAGGGGCAGAAGATACTCCAAATGGTAGCTTATTTAATTGATATAGGCCTAGATGAGTATTTATAGTCAAGCATGACTTGGACTCCTCATCTAGTTCAAGCTGTAAGTAGATATTTGTCAGATCGAACTTTGAGAAAATCTGACCCCCTATCAGTGTTGTGAACAAATCTTCTATATTTGGCAATGTACTGGGGACATTATCCTCTAGAATCTGGTTTATAGTTACTTTATAATCACCACACAATCTTACCTTACCATCGGACTTAGGTACAACAATAATGGGTGTAGCCCAATTACATCGATCTATCTTAGAAAGAATGTGCTCAGCCTCTAGTCTTTTGAGTTCTTCCTCAACTTTCTCCTTGAATGCATATGGTACGGAACGTGGCTTGCAGTAAACCGATCTAGCGTCCTTCTCTACCCTGACATTCACCTTGAAACCTTGGATTGGACTGCCCATTTTACAGGACACCTTTGGATAATTCTTGATGACATCAGCCTTTGATGCAAATCTCGTTTAATACGAAAAATCTCACTCCAGTGCAGCTTCAGTGATCTCAACCAATTTCTTCCAAGTAAGGCAGGCTTGTCTCCTGCCACTACTATTAGAGGCAAGCTCTAACTTGATCCTTGTATTTCACCGGTATGGTGATACGACCTCCCACTGGGATGCTCTCTCCCGAATAGCCTCGCAGCTCTATCTTGGCTTTGTCCAAGGGGAAATCCCACAATTTGTCGAGGTAAAGCGACTCCGGTACTACACTCACGGATGAACCAGTGTCGATTTCCATGGATATCTTGAATCCTGCCATATCCATGTGGATTTCGAATTGCCGTCCGTTAATTTCGTGCTCCTGATGACGTTTAACTTTAACATCTCCTCGTCCTGTTGTTGTTCTTCCATGCTATATAGTATCTGGGGATTTCTACTCGTAGCTTTGAAAGCTGGTTTACCCTTCAGTCCGCATGCCTTCGTAAGGTGCCCAGTTTACCTGCAGATGAAACACTATGCCTTAATATATGGACAACTTTGAGCAATGTGTTGTCCCAGGTACCGATAGCAGGACGTCAATGCTCTGTTCCCATTTCCAGTTTCTGAGACTTTGGGGCCCACCACCTTTTTGAACCTGCAGGCGATTCTCCTTGGTTGTCTGATGACTGAAATTAGTATGAAATTCTTGGGAATATTGGTCGGCCACGCTCATCAACCTAGCTGTCTGACATGTTAAATCAAAAATCAAGTTAGACGTCATCAATAACTTTCTTCGATCGCATCATTTTTCATCCCACAAATAAAGCGGTCTTGCAAGGCTCGGTTCTGAAAGTCTCCGAAATTACAGTGCATAGATAGCTTTTTTAATGCTACAATGTACTCACTGACATTTTCTTTGGCCTTCTGCTTTCGTATTCCAAAACGATAACTTTCAGCAATTTCTACTAAACGGGGCTGTAATGTTGTTCTAGCTTAGTTAGAATCTGTTTCAGCATTGTATCCATTAACTTGTCAGGCACAAGCAAATTTATCAGTGTTTCATACAACTCGAGCCCGGCCTCAGTTAAGAATATAGCTCGTTTTCATTCCAACACCGCCTGGTTATTGTCTTCATTACCGGGAATTTCGATTATATGATTTGCAGTGAAAAACATTTCTAGCCGATCCACATGCGCTCTGAAATTTTCACGGTTGCATTGAAATTCCCCCAAGTGCCCTATAGCTCTGATAGGGGCAGCCATTTTGACTCTGGCAGTTTAACCAAGTGTGCTCGTAATTTACCTTGGATTTGTAGCTGTTTCCAAAAACAATGAAGCTCTCAAAGTCTCTGTCGGCTGGCTGAATCCTTCACCAACAAAAATTTCAGCTTTGTATTTTCCAATTACATCCCATTCCTGTCGCCAAATGTCATATCTTTGGAGAGCACACAACACACGGCCTGTAAGATCGCTGACTTCCTGGTCAGGTGATCTGCTCTTTATTAACAGCACTAGTTGCATAACACAGGAATCGACAGTATGGAGCTACAGACATTGTAATTAGAAACATAGAAATTTACAGTGCAGAAGGAGGCCATTTCGGCCCATCATGTCCGCACCGGCCGAGAAAGAGCTGCACGGCCCTTGGTCAGCAGCCCTGAAGGTTACATATAAACCTATGAACAATGAACAATGGCAGAAAGGTGAAGAGCACCCAGCCCAACCAGTCTGCCCCACACAATTGCAACACACCTTACACTGAAATATTCTACACTCCACCCCAACTGGAGTCATGTGATCTCCTGGGAGAGGCAAAAACCAGATAAAAACCCAGGCCAATTTGGAGAAAAAAAATCTGGAAAAATTCCTCTCCAATCCATCAAAACTAGTCCAGAAGATCACCCTGGCCATATTTGATTCCCTGCAGAACCTACCATCATATCTGTGCTGGCCAACAAGAGACTATCCAGCCTAATCCCAATTACCAGCTCTCGGTCCGTATCCCTGCAGGTTATGGCACTTCAAGTGCCTATCCAATCTTAAATGTGGTGATAGTCTCTGCATCCACCACTCTTCCAGGCAGTGAGTTCCAGAGCGCCACAACCCACTGCGCGAAGAAGCTTTCCCTCAAATGACCTCTAAACCTTCCATAAACCACCTTAAACCTATGCCCCCTCATAATTGACCCCATCCAGCAAGGGAAATAGGCTCTTGCTACCCACTATATCCAGGCCCCTCAAAATTTGATACACCTCAATGAGCTGTCCTCATAGTTAAGATTCTCTGTTGCAGGTGCATCCTTGTAAATATCCTTTTCACCCTCACCGGTGCAATCACATTCTTCCTGTACTACGGCGACCAGAACTGCACGCAGTACTCCAGCTGTGGCCTTACCAAAGTATTATCCAATTTAAGCATAACCTCACTGCTCTTATATTCTGTGCATCGGCCAATAAAGGCAAGCATTCCGTATACCTTCAACATTTACGAAGGATAGGCAGAGAGGAAAAGGAGGCAGGGTGGCGTTGCTGGTTAAAAAGGAATTTAATGCAATAGGAAGGAGGGACATTAGCCTGGATGATGTGGAATCTGTATGGGTGGAGCTGCGGAATTCCAAAGGGCAGAAAACGTTATTGGGAGTTGTTTACAGACCACCAAACATTAGTAGTGAGGTTGGGGACAGCATCAAACAAGAAATAAGGGATGTGTGCAATAAAGGTACAACAGTTGCCATGGGCGACTTTAATCTACATATTGATTGGGCTAACCAAACTGATAGCAATGCGGTGGAGGGAGATTTGCTGGCATGTATTATTAGGGATAGTATTCTCGACCAATATGTCGAGAAACCAACTCGAGAGTTGGCCATCCTAGACTGGGTGATGTGTCATGAGAAGGGACTAATTAGCAATCTTGTGGTGCGAGGCCTCTTGGGGAAGAGTGACCATAATATGGTAGAATTCTTTATTAAGATGGAGTAAATTCGGAAACTGGGGTGCTGAACTTAAGGAAAGGTAACTTCAACGGTATGAGGCGTGAATTGGCTAGAATAGACTGGCAAAGGATACTTAAAGGGTTGACGGTGCATAAGCAATGGCAAACATTTAAAGATCATATGGATGAACTTCAGCAATTGTACATCCCTGTCTGGAGTAAAAATAAAATGGGGAAGGTGGCTCAACCATGGCTAACAAGGGAAATTAAGGATAGTGTTAAAGCCAAGGAAGAGGCATATAAATTGGCTAGAAAAAGCAACAAACCTGAGGACTGGGAGAAATTTAGAATGCAACAGAGGAGGACTAAGGGTTTAATTAAGAGGGGGAAAATAGAGTACAAGAGGAAGCTTGTAGGGAACATAAAAACTGACTGCAAAAGCTTCTGTACATATGTGAGGAGAAAAAGATTAGTGAAGACAAACGTAGGTCCCTTGCAGTCGAATTCAGGTGAATTTATAATGGGGAACAAAGAAATGGCAGACCAATTGAACCAATACTTTGGTTCTGTCTTCACGAAGGAAGACACAAATAACCTTCTGAATGTACTAGGGGACAGTGGGTCCAGTGAGAAGGAGGAACTGAAGGATATCCTTATTAGGTGGGAAATTCTGTTAGGGAAATTGATGGAATTGAAGGCCAATAAATCCCCGGGGCCTGATAGTCTGCATCCCAGAGTACTTAAGGAAGTGGCCCTAGAAATAGTGGATGCATTGGTGATCATTTGCCAACAGTCTATCGACTCTGGATCAGTTCCGATGGACTGGAGGGTAGCTAATATAACACCACTTTTTTAAAAAGGAGGGAGAGAGAAAATGGGTAATTATAGATCGGTTAGCCTGACATCAGTAGTGGGGAAAATGTTGGAATCGATCATGAAGGATGAAATAGCAGCGCATTTGGAAAGCAGTGACAGGATCGGACCAAGACAGCATGGATTTATGAAAGGGAAATCATGCTTGACGAATCTTCTGGAATTTTTTGAGGATGTAACGAGTAGAGTGGACAAGGGAGAACCAGTGGATGTGGTGTACTTGGACTTTCAAAGGCTTTTGACAAGGTCCCGCACAAGAGATTGGTGTGCAAAATCAAAGCGCATGGCATTGGGGGTAATGTGGATAGAGAACTGGTTGGCAGACAGGAAGCAGAGAGTCAGAATAAATGGGTCCTTTTCAGAATGGCAGGCAGTGACTAGTGGAGTGCCGCAGGGCTCAGTGCTGGGACCCCAGCTCTTTACAATATACATTAATGATTTGGATGAGGGAATTGAGTGTAATATCTCCAAGTTTGCGGATGAACTAAACTGGGTGGCAGTGTGAGCTGTGAGGAGGACGCTAAGAGGGTGCAGGGTGACTTGGACAGGTTAGGTGCATGGGCAAATGCATGGCAGATGCAGTATAATGTGGATAAATGTGAGGTTATCCATTTTGGGGGCAAAAACACGAAGGCGGAATATTATCTGAATGGCGGCAGATTAGGAAAAGGGGAGGTGCAACGAGACCTGGGTGTCATGGTTCATCAGTCACTGAAAGTGGGCATGCAGGTACAGCAGGCAGTGAAGAAGGCAAATGGTATGTTGGCCTTTATAGCTAGGGGATTTGAGTTTGGAAGCAGGGAGGTCTTACTGCAGTTGTTCAGGACCTTAGTGAGGCCTCACCTGGAGTATTGTGTTCAGTATTGGTCTCCTAATCTGAGGAAGGACGTTCTTGCTATTGAGGGAGTGCAGCAAAGGTTCACCAGACTGATTCCAGGGATTACTGGACTGTCGTATGAGGAGAGACTGGATCAACTGGGCCGATATTCACTGGAGTTTAGAAGGCTGAGCGGGGATCTCAGAAACGTATAAGATTCTGATGGGACTGGACAGGTTAGATGCGGGAAGAATGTTCCCGATGTTGGGGAAGTCCAGAACCAGGGGACATAGTCTTAGGATTAGGGGTAGGCCATTTAGGACTGAGATGAGGAGAAACTTCTTCACTCAGAGAGTTGTTAACCTATGGAATTCCCTGCCGCAGAGAGTTGTTGATGCCAGTTCATTGGATATATTCAAGAGGGAGTAAGATATGGCTCTTATGGCTAAGGGGATCAAGGGGTATGGAGAAAAAGATGGAAAGGGGTACTGAGAGAATGATCAGCCATGATCTTATTGAATGGCGGTGCAGGCTCCTGCACCTGCACCTATTTTCTATGTTTCTATGTTTCTATGTTTAACCACCTTATCCACTTGGCCTGCTACTTTCAGGGATCTGTGGACAAGCACTCCAAGGTCCCTTTGTTCATCTACACTATTAAGTGATCTGCCGCTTAATGTGTATACCCTTTCTTTATTAGCCCTCCCAAAGTGCATTACCTCACACTTCTCTGAATTCAATTTCATTTGCCACTGCTATGCCCACCTGACCAGTAGATTGATATCCTCATGCAGCCCATTGCTTTCCTCTTCATTATCAGCCAATTTTACTGCCGTCTGCAAACTTCTTAATCATACTCCCTGTATTCAAATCTAAATCATTGATATATAACACAAAAAGCAAGGGACCCAGTATTGAGCCCTGCGGAACCCCATTGGAAACATCCTTCCAGTCACAAAAACATCCATCAACCATTACCCTTTGCTTCCTAGCTGTAAGCCAATTTTGGATCCAACTTGCCACTTTGCCCTGGATCCCATGGGCTTTAACCTTCATGACCAGTCTACCATGTGGGACCTTATCAAAAGCTTTGCTAAAGTCCATATACATTACATCGTATGCATTACCCGCATCGACTCTCTTGGTTACCTCCTCAAAAAATACAATCAGGTTAGTCAAACACGATTTTCCCTTAACAGATCCATGCTGACTGTCTCTAATTAATCCTTGCCTTTCCAAATGTAGATTTATCCTGTCTTTCAGGATTTTTCCAAATAATTTTTCCACCACTGAGGTTAGGCTGACAGTCCTGTAATTACTTGGCCTATCCCTTTCTCCCTTCTTAAAGAAGGATACTGCATCAGCAGTCCTCCAATCCTCCGGCACCATGGCCAAATCCAAAGAGGACTGGAAAATTATGGTCAAGGCCCCTGCTATTTCCTCTTTTACCTTCTCAGCAGTCTGGGATGCATTTCATCTGGGCCTGGGGACATCTACTTTCAAAGCTGCTAAAGCCCTTAATACTTCCTCTCTCACTGTGTTTATTTCATCCAGAATATCACACTCCTCCTTGATAGCAGTATCTACATTGCCCCTTTCCTTTGTGAAAACAGATGCAATGTATTCATTAAGAACCTTACCAACATCTTCCACCTCCACACAAAGATTACCCTCATGGTCTCTAATAGTCCCTACCCTTTCTTTAGTTATCCTTTTACACTTAACATCTTTGGGTTTTACTTAATTTTACTAGCCAAGAATTTTTCATGCTCTCTCTTAGCATTCCTAATATCCTTTTTAATTTTGCCTCTTAACTTTCTATATTCCCCCAAAGATTCTATTTAGCCGTTGGTATATGACATAAGCTTCCAATTTTTTCTTAATCCTCCCCTGTAAATCCCTGGATATCCAGGGGGCTCTAGAATTGTTATTCCCACCCTTTTTCTTTAATGGCACATGTTTGGCCTGAGACTTCCAGATCTCCTTGAATGCCTCCCACTGTTCTGACACTGATTTACCCACAAGTAGCTTTTTCCAGTCCATGGTGGCCAAATCATTCCTTAACTTCGCAAAATTAGCTTTTCCCCAATTTGGGACTTTTATTCCAGGCCTATCCTTGTCCTTATCCATAACTAACTTGAATCTGACTGAATTATGGTCACTTGCTCCCAAGTGCTCTCCCACTAATACCCCTTCAACCTTCCCAGCTTCATTACCCAAAATTCTCATGTTGGGCTTGCTACATACTGACTAAAAAAGTTCTCTTGAATGCATTTCAAGAATTCTGCACCCTCTATACCCTTCACACTATATTTGTCCCAATCAATATTTGGATAGTTAAAATCCCCTACTATTACTACCCTATAGGTTTTGGACTTCACAGCAATTTGCCTGCATATTTGCTCTATCTCCCTCCCACTCTTTGGGGGTCTATAATACATGCCCAGCAGTGTGATCACCTCTTTTTTATTTTCCAATTCGATCCATATGGCCTCATTTGATGATCCCTCTAAGATATCATCCCGCCTCACCGCTGTAATAGTTTATTTAATCAGTATCGCAACGGCACCTCCCCCTTTTTCACTCCCCTCTCTGTCTTGTCTAAAAATGCTGCAACCAGGAATATTGATCTGCCAAACCTGCTGCTCTTTCAGCCATGTTTCTGTAAAGGCCATAATGTCATACTCCCAAGTATCTACCTGTGCTCTTCGCTCATTCGCCTTAGTCACTATTCTCCTTGCATTAAAGTATATAACATTTAGCACAGGAAAACCTCCTTGATTATGACTTACTAACCCTTGTTTCCTCTGTCTTACAGATTTGCTTTCTAAATTCTTGTTATCCACTTTCTGCTTTACTTCCTTCCCTATTGAATTTGTTCTCAGGTTCCCATCCCCCTGCCAAGCTAGTTTAAACTCTCCCCAAAAGCACCAGCAAAACTTCCCGTGAGGATATTGGTTCCGGCGCTGTTGAGGTGCAGGTCCCATCTCCCCCAGAAGTGGTTCTAATTCCTCCGGAATTTAAAGCCCTCCCTCCTACACCAACTTTCCAGCCACGTGTTCGTCCTCTCTATCCTTCGATTCTTATACTCATTAGCATGTGGCACCAGTAGTAACCCGGAGATTACTACCTTTGACGTCATACCCTTTAATTATCTTCCTAGCTCCCTGAATTCTGCCTGTAGGACCTCATCCCTCTTTTCACCTATGTCGTTGGTCCCGATATGGACCACGACCTCTAGCTCTTTACTCTCCCCCCCGCAACAGAATGCTCTGCATCCGCTCTATGACATCCTTGACACTGGCAGCAGGGAGGCACCATACCATTCGGGAGTCACTTCTATGGCCGCAGAAACAACTGTCTGTTCCCCGAACTGTAAAATCCCCTATCACGAGAGCTCTTTTATTCTTCGTCCCTCCCAACTGTGCAGCTGAGCCAGCCATGGTGCCTTGGAATTGGTTGTAGCTGCACTCCCCAGAGGCACCATCACCCTCACCGATACTCAAAAGTGAATATACGTCTGGAAGCGAGATGGACTCACGGGGGCATTCCTGCATTACCTGCCTAGCATTCTTACTTCATTTGGTGGTCACCCAGTTACCCTCTGTCTGCACTCTTTTAAGCTGTGGGGTGACCACCTCCTGAAACGTGCTATCCACGTAGCTCTCAGCCTCGCGGATATACCATATTGACTCCAGCCGTCGCTCAAGCTCCGAAACGCAGATCTCGAGTAATTGAAACTGGAGACACCTCCTGCACACATGATTGTCTCGGCCACACGCAGCGTCCAGGACTTCCCACATAAGAATTAGGAACAGGAGTAGGCCATCTAGCCCCTCGAGCCTGCTCCGCCACTCAACAAGATCATGGCTGATCTGGCCGTGGACTCAGCTCCACTTACCCGCCCGCTCCCCATAACCCTTAATTCCCTTATTGGTTAAAAATCTATTTATATGTGATTTGAATACATTCAATGAGCTAGCCTCAACTGCTTCCCTGGGCAGAGAATTCCACAGATTCACAACCCTCTGGGAGAAGAAATTCCTTCTCAACTCGGTTTTAAATTGGCTCCCCTGTATTTTGAGGCTGTGCCCCCTAGTTCTTGTCTCCCCGACCAGTGGAAACAACCTCTCTGCCTCTATCTTGTCTATCCCTTTCATTATTTTAAATGTTTCTATAAGATCACCCCTCATCCTTCTGAACTCCAACGAGTAAAGACCCAGTCTTCTCAATCTATCATCATAAGGTAACCCCCTCATCTCCGGAATCAGCCTAGTGAATCGTCTCTGTACCCCCTCCAAAGCCAGTATATCCTTCCTGAAGTAAGGTGACCAAAACGGCACGCAGTACTCCAGGTTCGGCCTCACCAATACCCTGTACAGTTGCAGCAGGAGCCCCCTGCTTTTGTACTCCATCCCTCTCGCAATGAAGGCCAACATTCCATTCGCCTTCCTGATTACCTGCTGCACCTGCAAACTAACTTTTTGGGATTTATGCACAAGGACCCCCAGGTCCCTCTGCACCGCAGCATGTTGTAATTTCTCCCCATTCAAATAATATTCCCTTTTACTGTTTTTTCCAAGGTGCATGACCTCACATTTTCCGACATTGTATTCCATCTGCCAAACCTTACCCCATTCGCTTAACCTATCGAAATCTCTTTGCAGCCTCTCTGTGTCCTCTACACAACCCGCTTTCCCACAAATCTTTGTGTCATCTGCAAATTTTGTTACACCCTGTCCCCTCTTCCAGGTCATCTATGTATATTGTAAACAGTTGTGGTCCCAGCACCGATCCCTGTGGCACACCACTAACCACCGATTTCCAACCCGAAAAGGACCCATTTATCCCGACTCTCTGCTTTTTGTTAGCTAGCCAATTCTCTATCCATGCTAATACATTTCCTCTGACTCCGCGTACCTTTATCTTCTGCAGTAACCTTTTGTTTGGCACCTTATCGAATGCCTTTTGGAAATCTAAATACACCACATCCATCGGTACACCTCTATCCACCATGTTCAATATATCCTCAAAGAATTCTAGTAAATTAGTTAAACATGATTTCCTCTTCATGAATCCATGTTGCGTCTGCTTGATTGCACTATTCCTATCTAGATGTCCCGCTATTTCTTCCTTAATGATAGCTTCAATCATTTTCCCTACTACAGATGTTAAACTAACCGGCCTATAATTACCTGCCTTTTGTCTGCCCACTTTTTTAAACAGAGGCGTTACATTAGCTGCTTTCCTATCCGATGGTACCTCCCCAGATTCCAGAGAATTTTGGTAGATTATAACGAATGCATCTGCTATAATTTCTGCCATCTCTTTTAATACCCTGGGACACATTTCATCAGGACCAGGGGACTTGTCTACCTTGATGCCACAGGATGTGCACTCCACGGGACTGAGCTGTCCTGCCATCCCTCTAGTTAGACTTATCTAATTTAAAATCTAATTTAAAAAAAAAAGAGAAAAGAGAGATTCTTACCAACTCACTGACCTCTGTGGCCTCCAAAACTCACTGACCTCTGTGGCCTCCGAACTCTCGGACTCCTGGCCTCCCGAACTCACCGAACTCTCGAACTCCCGACCTTTCGAACTCCCGATCTCTTGAACTCCCGACCTCTCGAACTGTCGAACTCTTGGACCTCCGAACACCTGAAACCTCCGAACTCCCAACCTCTCGAAGTCCCGATCTCTCGAACTCTCTGACCTCCGAACTCCCGACCTCTTGAACTCTCGGATCTCCGAACATCCGACCTCCGAACTCCCGACCTCTCGAAACCCCGACCTCTCGGACCTCTGAACTCCCGACCTCTCGAACTCCCGACCTCTTGAATTCTCGGACCTCCGAACTCTCGACCTTCGAACTCTTGGACCTCCAAACTCCTGACCTCTCAAACTCCTGACCTCTCAAACTCTCGACCTCCGAACTCCCGCCCTCTCAAACTCTCAGGCCTCCGAACTCTCGGACCTCTGAACACCCGACCTCGCGAACACCCAACCTCTCGAACACCCAAGCTCTCGAACACCCGACATCTTGAACACTTGACCTGTCCAACACCTGACCTCTCGAACACCCGACCTTTCGAACTCCCGACCTCTCGAAACCCCGACCTCTCGGACCTCTGAACTCCCGACCTCTCAAACTCTCGACCTCTCGAACTCCATCCCTCTCAAACTCCCGCCCTCTCAAACTCTCGACCTCTCAAACTCTCGATCTCCGAACTCCCGATCTCTCGAACTCTCAGATCTCCGAACTCCCGGACCTCCGAACTCCCGACCTCTCGAACTTCCGACCTTTCGAAGTCCTGGACCTCTTGAACACTCGGACCTCCGAACTCTCAACCTTCGATCTCTTGGACCTCCAAACTCCTGACCTCTCAAACTCTCAGACCTCCGAACTCTCGGACCTCTGAACACCCAACCTCACCAACACCCAACCTCTTGAACGCCCGAGCTCTCGAACACCCGACATCTTGAACACATGACCTGTCAAACACCCGACCTCTCGAACACCCGACCTTTCGAACTCCCGACCTCTCGAACCCCCAACCTCTCAAACTCCCGACCTCTCGAGCATCCGACCTCTCGAACTCCCAACCTCTCAAACTCCTGGACCTCTCGGACCTCCGAACTCCCGACCTAGGACTGTGACCAAAGGTTTGGTCAAAGAAATAGGTTTTAAGGTGACTGTTAAGTGTCAGCTGTGGCTCAGTGAGTAGCACCCTTGCCTCTGAGTCAGAAGGTTGTGGGTTCACATCCCACTCCAGGGACTTGACCACAAAATAATCTAGGCTTACAATCCAGCTTCATTGTCGGAGGTGCCATTTTTCAGATGAGACGTTAAACCGAGGCCCTGTCTACTCTCTCAAGTAGATGTAAAAGATCCCAGGGTATTATTTTGAATAAGTGCAGGGGAGTTATTCTTGGTGTCCTGGCCAATATTTATCCCTCAATCAACATAACAAAAAAAACAGATTATCTGGTCATTATCACATTGCTGTTTATGGAAGCTTGCTTGTGCGCAAATTGGCTGCTGTGTTTCCTACATTACAACAGTGACAACACTCAAAAAAGTACTTCCTTGGCTGTAAAGTGCTTTGAGATGTCCAGAGGTCATGAAAGGTGCTATATAAATCCAAGTCTTTTTTTTAATGGAGGAGAGGGAGATAGAGATGCAGAGAGGAAATTCAAGAGCTTAGGGCATAGGCAGCTGAAGGCCAAGGGGCCAATTGTCATAAGATGGCGTAAGGGCTCAGAATTGGAGGAGTGCAAAGATCTCAGAGGGTTGTAGGGCTGGAGGATATAACAGAGATAGGAAAACGTGAGGCCATGGACACTTGTACACAAGAATTAGAATTTGAAATTTGAACAATCTGGTTCAGCCTCAGACAGTGGTCAGGGAGGAGGATGGAGTTGGTGGCTTATCGATAATATAGAAAACAGACTGGCGGACCAATTTTCCGTGCACCTGTTGCCAGCCTCCTTAGGCACATGCAGAGGACACTGTACCCGGATTGCACCCAAATTGAAGAACGATCTAATTTCGAGACCACAGTCTCTAGTTAACCAGATGATTGTTCTCGATCTGACAGGAGACTTCGAAACAGACTCAATGTATTTTTTGATCTGATGAAAGATCATCAACCTGAAACTTTGGACTGGATATTTACAGGGACGGATTACGTAGGCGGGGAGCGGGGGATTGAGGGGTGCTGCGGAGTTTCAGACAGGAAACCCGAAAGTCTGGGTTTCCTCACATGCTGTGGAGATTTAACTCTACAGTGCTGACTTACGTCATTGACAAGTTCCCTGCCCAGAAGTCAGCCTGATTGACCGGCTTGGCTTCCAGTCAGGCGGGGAACATAGGACCAGATAGGTCCTATCTCTAATCCCGGGTGGTTGGTGTTGTATGGGGGGAGCGGAGGTCTGATGGTGGGGAAGATTGCGGAGCTGGGGGAAAGCACTCCTGCTCCTCCTGGCCCAAAAAGAGTGCTCCCCGAGGCTGTCTTCACCTAGCTGCAGCTGCTGGGTTTCTGGAGGCCTGGGAAATCCGGTCGGCCACAATAAAACCTGAACAGCAGGATAAGTCTGAGGCTTCCAGCCTATTAACATATTTAAAATGCCAACCCTGCTCCTGGGAGCAGATTGGTTGACCACCCCTTGTCCCGTAGCGGGTAAAACCCGTCGGCGGGTTGGAGCTGGCTTCCTGATATGCCTTGAAATTTTTCCCATTTAATCCCCACCTGCACCCACTCCCACCCACTTCCCCAAGTTAAAATTCCCCCCTTTAACTCAGCTCCTCTCGCCACAGATACTGCCTGACCTGCAGAGTGCCTCCAGTTTTTTCTGTTTTTATTTCTGATTTCCAGCATCCGCAGTATTTTGCTTTCGATCCAGTAACATCCCACTTGACTTAATATTGCAAATGCAGCAGGTCACCTTCTGTCTGCAGAGCAGAGCTATGGTTTCCAACCCTCCAGGATAGTCCTGGAGTCTCCAGGAATTAAATCTGCTGGATATTGCTGCGTGAAAAATCAAAGCATCAGGAAAAATAATAGTGTATTTATACATTTTGTTTGAACACTTTTGTTTATTAGCTACAAAAATATTGGGGAAAAAGACTGGGCGAGATGGTTGGAGGCAGGAGATCGTAAGATGACACCTCCAGAAATACTTAAAAACAAACTGGGCAACTTTATGTAGGGCCCTCTATTGTAACACAGAAATTGCAATTTACCAATTTTTGGAAAAGATTGCAAGTAGCTATTCATGCCTGGAGACATGCTGCAGCACTGTGTACAGGGCGTAGGTTACTATTGAAAAGAAACTGGGCCAATGTCCAAAAGGCATGTCTTCTGAAAGGCATGTGATGTACAGGAATAGAATGGGCCCTGCACAATGGTCAGGGTTTTCTCTTACCTGAGAGTGCATTGCTTTCATGCTTTCATACAGATTTACCAGCAGAGCTTTACATTCACTCAATACAATAAGAAATCATTATAATTTTGTTCTTTCCTTTCCCCCCGCCCTCCCTTTCCCTGCCTCTGTTCTTGCTTAAAACCTGTTATATGTCTAACCTTTTCCAGTTCTGACAAAAGGTCATCGACCTAAAATGTTAACTCTGTTTCCCTCTCCACAGATGCTGCCTGACCTGCTGAGTATTTCCAGCATTTTCTGTTTTTATTTTAAGTAATAATTTTAGTTCAATTGTTTGAAATTAGTTTCCATGGATGAATTTTCCAATCAATTTCACAAAATCAGCCTTACAATTAATTTCTCCCAAGCCTGTGGAACCTATTTCTAGTCCCCATTATTGCCCTGACTGAGGTCAGCTAAATGCCCCACAGAATGGGGAATTGAACCGGAGACCTTTCTTATTTGTGTGGTTCAGTATTGCATCTGGGCGCCCAATCCCCAGTCAGGACACACTTCTTTATCATGGATCGGAGGGGGTCTCTGTTGGTCCAGAGTTTGATCTGGCGGGCTATGATGGGGGAGCCTGCAGTGTCAAAAGCCTCAACGGCCATGACCATCTCAGCGCTCTGCTCCGACGCCCCCTCGGTGGTGGCCAGTGGGAGCCTGCTGAGCGTGTCAGCACAATTTTCGGTGCCTGGCCGGTGCCGTATGGTGTAGTCATACGCAGCCAGCGTGAGGGCCCATCGCTGTATGCGAGCTGACGCATTGGCATTGACAGCCTTGCTGTCGGACAACAAGGATGTAAACGGCTTGTGGTCCGTCTCTCGCTCGAACCGTCTACCGAAAAGGTACTGGTGCATCTTTTTCACACCGTAAACACAAGCGAGTGCTTCCTTTTCGACCATGCCATATCCACACTGGGAGAGTGACCTGGAGGCATAAGCCACCGGTTGGAGTCGGCCGTCATCATTACTCTGCTGCAACACACACCCAACCCCATAGGATGATGCACCGTATGTTAAAACCAGTTTTTTACAAGCGTCATACAAAGTCAACAGTTTGTTAGAACACAGCACATTCCTCGCCTTATTGAAAGCCCGTTCTTGACAGCCCCCCCAAAGCCATTCACAACTTTTATGCAGGAGCATGTGTAACGGCTCCAACAATGTGCTCAAGTTCGGCAGAAAGTTCCTGAAATAGTTCAAAAGTCCCAGGAATGATCGCAACTCCGACGTGTTGCCGGGCCTGGGCGCCCGGCGAATCGCCTCCGTTTTTGATTCAGTGGGCCAGATCCCGTCCGCGGCAACCCTCCTGCCCAAAAACTCAACCTCTGGGGCCAAAAACACACACTTGGCCTTTTTCAGCCGCAAGCCTACCCGGTCCAGTCGGCGTAGCACCTCCTCCAGGTTGTGGAGGTATTCCTCGGTGTCTCGACCCGTTATAAGAATGTCGTCTTGGAATACGATTGTTCCAGGAATGGATTTGAGCAAGCTTTCCTTGATTCTCTGAAAGATAGCTGCGGCTGAACGATTGCCAAACGGACACCTGTTGTAGATAAATAATCCCTTGTGCGTCGTGATGGTGGTCAGAAGCTTGGATTCTTCAGCCAGTTCCTGAGTCATGTAGGCCGAAGTGAGGTCCAGCTTCGTGAACAGCTTGCCACCTGCCAGCATGGCAAAAAGGTCCTCCGCTCTCAGGAGCGGGTATTGGTCTTGCAGCAACACTCGGTTGATGGTGGCTTTGTAGTCGCCACAAATCCTGACCGAGCCATCTGCTTTAAGGACGAAAATGATGGGACTTGCCCAGTCGCTGAATTCAATGGCCGAAATTATGCCCTCTCTGAGCAGCCTGTCCAATTCACTTTCAATTTTTTCACGCATCACATACGGCACCGCTCTAGCTTTGTGGTGCATTGGTCTGGCGTCCGGAGTGATGCGTATCACTACTTTAGTGCCCTTGAATGTTCCGACACCGGATTGAAACAGTGACCCGAATTTTTGTAGGACCTGTGAGCATGAACTTCGCTCCACAGATGAAATGGCGTGCACATTCCCCCATTTCCAATTCATCTCAGCTAGCCAACTCCTCCCCAAGAGCGCAGGGCCATTTCCCGGGACAATCCAGAGTGGCAGCTGGTTCTGTGATTCATTATGTGTTACCACCAACTTTGCACTGCCCAGCACTGGGTTGATCTCTTTGGTGTACGTCCGTAGCTGCGTGTCAATGCGTTCCAGTTTGGGCCTGCTAGCTCTGTGTGGCCATAGTCTCTCAAATTGTTGGGCGCTCATAAGTGACTGGCTAGCTCCTGTATCCAGCTCCATGTGCACCGGGATGCCATTCAATAAGACTTTCATCATCATGGGTGGCGTTTTAGTGTATGAGCTGTGGACGTCAGCCACATGAACCCGCTGAACTTAAGCATCTATGGCTTTACCCCAGGCCTCATCCTGCATTGCAGACCCCTCGTCTGGTTCCTCTGTCTCGCAGATTAACCTCGCTACAGCCTTTTTGCACATCCTGGCCAAGTGTCCACTGACGTTACAAATCCTACAGGTATATTGCTGGAACCTGCAGCTTTTCGCAGTGTGTCTACCCCCGCACCTCCAGCATGAGCTGAGATTGTTGTTAACAAAGGGACTATTACCAGGCATTCCTCTCTGATTTGGTTGTTTCTAAGCAAACTGATGGTGGGTGTTAATGCTCCCATCGCAGGACGCATTGTTCCTCGTGATGGCGTGAATTGCCGATCCCCTTTCCATTGTCCCTGTTGCGGGTCCACCCTAGAGCCTGTTGCTGCCTGGGCGGTTTTGAAATGCCCTTGCCTGCCTGCGGGGTCCCGAGCCGCATTCACCATGTTAACTCCCTGGTCCATCGCCACGTTGGGACCAGGGCTGCGTGCATAAATTAGCTTGGTCTCCTCTTCCCCTGCCATAAAGGTCTGAGCTATCAACGCCGCCCCTTCTAAAGTCAAGTCCTTGGTCTTTATGAGCTTCCTAAAAATCCCGGCGTGATTAATGCCCTCGATGAAAAAATCCCTTAACATCTTCCCCCTGCAGGCATCGGAGAACTTACAGAGACTGGCCAAGTGCCACAGGTCCGCAACGAAGTCCGAAATGTTTTGTCCCTCCCGACGCTGGTGTGTGTAGAACCGGTGCCGGGCCATGTGTACGCTACTCGCCGGCTTGAGATGCTCACTGATCAGCTGGCTGAGCTCTTCAAAGGACTTGTCCACTGGCTTTTCGGGTGCGAGCACGTCTTTCATCAGCACATACATCTGTGGTCCGCAGCTGATCAGTAGATGCGCCCTCCGCTTGTCAGCCGCTGTCGCTCCTAACCAGTCCTTCGTGTCAAAGCTCTGCTGGAGTCTTTCCACGAAGTCGTCCCAGTCCTCACCCACACAGTAACGTTCCTCTGTGCAACCAATGGCCATCCTCATGGTTCGGTGATTCCCATTTCTCATCGCCAAATGTAGTGTCCCTGCACCTTACTACAAATTCACACGAGGCATGTATAGCAGACACGGTCACTCTGTGACCTTAACCTTTATTCCCAGGACCAAGGAGTGCTGATCCTGGGTGGAACTTCCCCTTTTATACCTGGAAACCCAGGTGAGGAGTGTCTCCCACAAGTTCACCCCCTGTGGTCAGGGTGTGCATTTCTAGGGTATAAGTACAGTGTACAGGAGTTGCATGAAGGTTACAGTTACATAACGATTACCATTGCAAGGTGGTTACATATATGACAGCATCCAGTGGTGCATTTATCCATTTAGTCATTCGGGTAGTGACTTAAAAAAAATTTTTTAAGACAAACAGATTTAGCCTTGTACTTATCTCCAGTAATTTAAATCATATTGATAAACAAAAGGTATTGTGGAGTTTTTCAGTCAGTTTGATGCCTAGAACAGTCCACAACTGACACAATGCTGCTGTGTCGCTACCACTACAATTTAGCAGATTGAATATCTTTCTTGGCAGATACATTTACAATGTGTTTACTCCTCTATTTTTATAAAGATTGTGGGCTAACTCCTCCACTTTTTTTGCATGCTTAACGCACACTTAACGCCCATTTTACCGCTGAAATTATGTATAACACCCATATATCGCCCATTTTGGCACAAAATGGAAACTGGCGGGCATTTTTCGGAAACTTATCACCAAGCGTTACTTTCCCCATGTGCTTAATGCCAAGGAAAAATATTACCGCCCGTCCAATTTTTTGGGGCGGAATCAGCAGAATGGGCAAATTCAACGGCCATAATACTGCCCAGCGTTACTTTCCGCATGGATTTACGCCGAGATTCAATAATACCGCCCGCCTAATTTTTTTTGTCGTAAAGAACATATTTACCGAAACTAGCGGCCATGAGATCGCCCTGCGTCAATTTCACCACCTCGCACACATATCGGCCACAATATCGCTCGCCCAAAAAACCACCCAGAAAAAGTGAAACTAACCAGAACTAATCACAGCGTTATGGACGCCAGGTTCTAGATCACATGTCGCGTCCTTTAAAAGGCTGCTGTGCTTCAACCTCGGCGGAGTTTGCATGTACTCTGCAGGTCATTGCAGTTGATGTGAACATCCGTAAAAACATCTTGACCATACTGTGACCAATTGGAATTAAAGAGGTGTCTTCATCGGGGCATTCCTTGTTTGTGACCAATCGGTGGAAAATGGAGAGCTACTGCAATGGGGCCTGTCCTTTCTCACGCTCTCTTGGTGACCAATTACATGCAGCAGACTTGACATCACCGAAGGAACACTCCATTGCATTATGTGCCCAACGTAAGACGTGAAAGACAGATGAGGAGGACCAGACGTTACACCCCCCCCCGCTAGAACAAGGAGAAGCATTCTTACCTCGATTTGCCCGATACTACCTGCCTTCGGAGACTGCGCTTCCACAAAGAGGTTATCACTGAGGTATGCCAGCTGATAAGGGCAGATCTGCAGCCTGCCAGCACCATCAGTACTGCATTGTCCGTCGAGGTCAAAGTCATCGCGGCACTGTCGTTCTATGCCTCGAGTTCTTTTCAGGCCTCAGCTGGAGACATTTGCAGACTTTCTCAACATGCCACACATCGCTGCATTAGACAGGTCACTGAAACCCTGTACGCATGCAGGAGGGACTTGATCAGCTTCCCTATGACCAGAGAGGCACAGAGTGAGAGGGCTCTAGGATTCTCCAGAATTGCAAACTTCCCCAAGGTGCAGGGAGCAATATACTGTATGCACATCGCGATATGGACACCTTTTCAGGAGGTTTTCAGGAACTGCAAGTGATTCCACTCCCTGAATGTCCAACTGGTTGTCGACCACCAGCAAATTATACTGGCAGTGAATGTTCAATTTCCAGGCAGCATCCATGATGCTCACATCCTGCATGAGAGCACAGTATCTGACTTGTTTAACAACCAGCCACAAGGTCAATGCTGGAAGCTTGGTGACAAAGGATATGGCCTCGCCACCTGGCTGATGACCCCCCTGCGTGACACCCACACTGAAGCCGAGAGGCAATACAATAAGAGCCACAGAGCAACTCACAATATTGTGAAGAAAACCATTGGAGTGCTGGTGCTCCAATACCACCCTGAGCAGGTAGCACAATTCATGGTGTTGTGCTCCATGCTTCAAAACTTGGCGATCAGGAGGGGACAAGAATTGCCTGATGAGTCTGACAGTCAGAGAGAGGAAGAACAGGATGAGGAGGCGGATGCTGACATCAGTCCAGACAATCAGGCTGACGCTGAAGCCATGCCCCCGCCCTGCTATAGACCGCATGAAAGGGCCCATGGTGGCATGATAACTGCAAAAGCCTTATGTCAGGAACTCATCAATGATCGCTTTGACTGAAAGAATGTTGGTGTTATTTACAAGGCTGACACACTGCTGGGTGTGCAGGTCATACATCAATGGTGGGCATCACCTTGGTGACAGTTAAAGTTTACATAGAACATAAGAACATAAGAAATACGAGCAGGAGAAGGCCATAACGCCCCTCGAGCCTGCTTCGCCATTCAATAAGATCATTAAGGAGCTAGGAGTTAAATTAAAAAGTAGGACCTCAAAAGTAGTAATCTTGGGATTGCTACCAGTGCCACGTGCTAGTCAGAGTAGGAATCGCAGGATAGCACAGATGAATACGTGGCTTGAGCAGTGGTGCAGCAGGGAGGGATTCAAATTCCTGGGGCATTGGAACAGGTTCTGGGGGAGGTGGGACCAGTACAAACTGGACGGTCTGCACCTGGGCAGGACTGGAACCAATGTCCTAGGGGGAGTGTTTGCTAGTGCTGTTGGGGAGGAGTTAAACTAATATGGCAGGGGGATGGGAACCAATGCAGGGAGACAGAGGGAAACAAAAAGGAGACAAAAGCAAAAGACAGAAAGGAGATGAGTAAAAGTGGAGGGCAGAGAAACCCAAGGCAAAAAACAAAAAGGGCCACTGAATATAAACGGGCTGCAGGAGGGGTCAAAACTAAAAATCATGGTTTAAAAACTAGGATTAAAACACTCTACCTAAATGCACGCAGCATTCAAAATAAAGTAAATGAGTTGACGGCACAAATCATTACAAATGGGTATGATTTGGTGGCCATTACAGAAACATGGTTGCAGGGTGGCCAAGACTGGGAACATACTAAACATACAGGGGTATCTGACAATTCGGAAAGATAGACAAGAAGGGAAAGGAGGTGGGGTAACTCTGTTAATAAAGGATGATATCAGGGCAGTTGTGAGAGACGATATTGGCTCTGATGAACAAAATGTTGAATTATTGTGGGTGGAGATTAGAGATAGTAAGGGGAAAAAGTCACTGTTGGGCGTAGTTTATAGGCCCCCAAATAATAACTTCACGGTGGGGCGGGCAATAATCAAGGGAATAATGGAGGCATGTGAAAAAGGAACGGCAGTAGTCATGGGGGATTTTAACCTACATATCGATTGGTCAACTCAAATCGCACGGGGTAGCATGGAGGAGGAATTCATAGAATGCATACGAGATTGTTTCTTAGAACAGTATGTAACAGAACCTACAAGGGAGCAAGCTATCTTAGATCTTGTCCTGTGTAATGAGACAGGAAAAATAAACGATCTCCTAGTAAAAAATCCTCTCGGAATGAGTGATCACGGTATGGTTGAATTTGTAATACAGATTGAGGGTGAGGAAGTAGTGTCTCAAACGAGCGTACTATGCTTAAACAAAGGGGACTACAGTGGGATGAGGGCAGAGTTGGCTAAAGTAGACTGGAAACACAGACTAAACGGTAGCACAATTGAGGAACAGTGGAGGACCTTTAAGGAGCTCTTTCATAGTGCGCAACAAAAATATATTCCAGTGAAAAAGAAGGGCGGTAAGAGAAGGGATAACCAGCCGTGGATAACCAAGGAAATAAAGGAGAGTATCAAATCAAAGACCAATGCGTATAAGTTGGCCAAGGTAAGTGGGAAACTAGAAGATTGGGAACATTTTACACAACAGCAAAGAATGACTAAAAAAGCAATAAAGAAAGGAAAGATAGATTTCGAAGGTAAACTTGCGCAAAACATAAAAACAGATAGTAAAAGCTTTTACAGATATATAAAACGGAAAAGAGTGACTAAAGTAAATGTTGGTCCCTTAGAAGATGAGAAGGGGGATTTAATAATGGGAAATGTGGAAATGGCTGAGACCTTAAACAATTATTTTGCTTCAGTCTTCACAGTGGAAGACACAAAAACCATGCCAAAAATTGCTGGTCACGTGAATGTGGGAAGGGAGGACCTTGAGACAATCACTATCACTAGGGGGGTAGTGCTGGACAGGCTAATGGGATTCAAGGTAGACAAGTCCCCTGGTCCTAATGAAATGCATCCCAGGGTATTAAAAGAAATGGCGGAAGTTATAGCAGATGCATTCGTTATAATCTACCAAAATTCTCTGGACTCTGGGGAGGTACCAGCGGATTGGAAAACAGCTAATGTAACGCCTCTGTTTAAAAAAGGGGGCAGACAAAAGGCAGGTAACTATAGGTCGGTTAACATCTGTAGTGGGGAAAATGCTTGAAACTATCATTAAGGAAGAAATAGCGGGACATCTAGATAGGAATAGTGCAATCAAGCAGACGCAGCATGGATTCATGAAGGGGAAATCATTTTTAACTAATTTACTAGAATTCTTTGAGGATATAATGAGCATGGTGGATAGAGGTGTACCGATGGATGTGGTGTATTTAGATTTCCAAAAGGCATTCGATAAGGTGCCACACAAAAGGTTACTGCAGAAGATAGAGGTACGTGGAGTCAGAGGAAATGTATTAGCATGGATAGAGAATTGGCTGGCGAACAGAAAGCAGAGAGTCGGGATAAATGGGTCCTTTTCGGGTTGGAAATCGATGGTTAGTGGTGTGCCACAAGGATCGGTGCTGGGACCACAACTGTTTACAATATACATAGATGACCTGGAAGAGGGGATAGAGTATAGTGTAACAACATTTGCAGATGACACTAAGATTAGTGGGAAAGCGGGTTGTGTAGAGGACACAGAAAGGCTGCAAAGAGATTTGGATAGGTTAAGCGAATGGGCGAAGGTTTGGCAGATGGAATACAATGTCGGAAAGTGTGAGGTCATCCACCTTGGGAAAAAAAACAGTGAAAGGGAATATTATTTGAATGGGGAGAAATTACAACATGCTGAGATGCAGAGGGACCTGGGGGTCCTTGTGCATGAATCCCAAAAAGTTAGTTTGCAGGTGCAGCAGGTAATCAGGAAGGCGAATGGAATGTTGGCCTTCATTGCGAGAGGGAAGGAGTACAAAAGCAGGGAGGTCCTGCTGCAACTGTATAGGGTATTGGTAAGGCCGCACCTGGAGTACTGCGTGCAGTTTTGGTCACCTTACTTCAGGAAGGATATACTGGCTTTGGAGGGGGTACAGAGACGATTCACTAGGCTGATTCCGGAGATGAGGGGGTTACCTTATGATGATAGATTGAGTAGACTGGGTCTTTACTCGTTGGAGTTCAGAAGGATGAGGGGTGATCTTATCGAAACATTTAACATCATGAAAGGGATAGACAAGATAGAGGCAGAGAGGTTGTTTCCACTGGTAGGGGAGACTAGAACTAGGGGGCACAGCCTCAAAATACGGGGGAGCCAATTTAAAACCGAGTTGAGAAGTAATTTCTTCTCCCAGAGGGTTGTGAATCTGTGGAATTCTCTGCCCAAGGAAGCAGTTGAGGCTAGCTCATTGAATGTATTCAAGTCACAGATAGATAGATTTTTAACCAATAAGGGAATTAAGGGTTACGGGGAGAGGGCGGGTTAGTGGAGCTGAGTCCACGGCCAGATCAGCCATGATCTTATTGAATGGCGGAGCAGGCTCGAGGGGCTAGATGGCCTACTCCTGTTCCTAATTCTTATGTTCTTATGTTCTTATGGCTGATCTGATCATGGACTCAGCTCCACTTCCCCGCCCGCTCCCCATAACCTCTCATCCCCCCATCGCTCAAGAAACTGTCTATTTCGGTCTAAAATTTATTTAATGTCCCAGGTTCCACAGATCTCTGAGTTTAAGTTGATTGAAGTTAAGTGTGATTAAACCCTTTGATGTAAAGGAATCACCAGCGTGTAATGGTGCAGCTATCTGAGCCAATGTGCTACAAGGCTTTGTTAAATAAAAAACATTTGAACCGAGCATTAATCTGAAAACATCAGTATTTCTGTACAAACCAGCCCCCCACCCCCCTCCCCACCCCACCCTCCGCTTCTCCTCCACCTCTACCCCTTTCCCTTCCCCTCCTGATTCCAAGCCGCCTGGCCGAGGAGGTCCTCAGGTGATGCTTCATTGGGCGGGGGATGATGGCCGAATCGCAGCTTGGATGGATACGGAAGAGGACGGTAACGTGCTCTGAGCCAGAAGCAAGATGTTGCTGCTGGCTCTCATGTTTGGTTGGCAATGGGGGTGCGGCACCTTGGGGTGCAGTGCCGCAGTCCAGGACCACTGAGAGCCCTCTGCCACCAGTATTCCTGGCTAACAGCTCCAGGGCCTCCTCCATCCCTTCCATGTTACATCTTATTTGTTAGACAAAAACTCGGTGCCAATGATGTCCTTCGTGCTCAGTAAGCCTTTTGCTACTGGTGAATCTCCATCATTCCACGCACAGCAGCCAGACAAGCACACACCACAGCCACACACGCTTTCAGTCCCTCTGAGCTCCCTCTCTCTCTGTCTCCTCTTCTGCGCATGTGATGATGAACCTTGACCTCCTGAATCGCGGGAATCGAGCGGTGCAATGCCGTTACTAAGGACGGCCACACTTTACGGCAGAAGGTCAAAAAAATTTTACGCGACCGCTCATTTGATATCGCTCGCGTTAACGCCCATTTTCAAAAATGGAAACTTGGTGTTTTGAGAATGGGCGAGAAGCCGGCGATCTGAAAACCCTTTTTTAATGCCCACACCGGAAATAATGCCCATTTTTGGGCGATAAGCAAAAAGTGGAGGTTCTAGCCCTATGATTTAAAAAAATAATCGTATCAAATGCGCATGTCATTGTGTCTCTGATCACACTATTGCACTCTTGTCCCTATACAGTTATGGGTATGTATCTTAGAAAGAATATCACCATGACAACAAAGAAATTGTGTTCAAAATGTTCCTATTATTTCATGCAAGTAAAGATGAATTTATTGTGTTCAAAACTACACAAAACATGAATACCTCCTGCCCACTGTTCTCCACATACTCAGCTCTGAGAGAGACTGAAGGAAGTTCTACAATATATAACTTCATCACAATTTCTATTAAAATTGTTATACAGCATACCGTTAACCCACAAAAGCATTTAACCTATCCAAGTACAGACTGAGAGTGATATGGTGTGAAAAGCAATCCTCTTTGTGGACTGAGCCAGAATCATCAACTGTGACATGGCTCTGCATCAATAAAATATTACATTTATACTGAGTCCCACTTTTCTTATCCGGAGGTGTTGCAGGGTCAACACGACAGGCGACAAGGAGTGGGGAAAGAAAGAAGCTCCAATGTGATAGCTTATACGGCACTGTTTTCAATTAGTTGCTGAATTCTAAGCATTGACTCTGAGGGTAGAATTTGTGGAGTTTACACTGTTAGTCAATGTTCAGAGTCTATTTTGAATTTAACTGTGAAATGAGAGAATATTTAGCTCATGGTATGTTCCTCATGAAAAAAATAGGATTTAATAAATGTTGAAATTAATTTCCATTAAGCAGGAATTGTTGGAAGAGAAAATAAATTGCTCAGATTGGGAAGTGGTGTCATTGTAATTTTCCTATTGTGAGGCATGATAACATCACACACAAGTGGCACAACATTTTCTGAGACATCTTTGCAATTTGCAGGATACATTTCTATAAACCTCCACCCAAATAATTCACAGAACTAATGATGGTCTTTGAAATAAGGTTTCTGGATCATCCATGCCCAATATTGTTAGATATGTAAATCTGTAAATAACTTGTTTAACCACCAGAGAGCTCATCCCCTGGAGTCCCAAGGGATCCCACAATCCCTTGGGAGCACCTGTACATAAGGAGGCCTCACAGGCTGGAGAGGCACTCTGGAGACCTATAATAAAGCACTACGGTCATACATTACTTTGAGCTTACAATATCTGGTCAGATTCTTTATTCAAGACATAACAACTGGCGCGAGATACAGATGACAAACCCCACCACAACAATGCAGAGAACCGTGGGCATCCTGGAGAAATTTTCGGAGGGAGATGATTGAGAAACCTTCGTGGAGTGACTCGACCAATACTTTGTGGCCAACGAGCAGGAAGGAGAAGCAAATGCTGCCAAACAAAGGGCGATCCTCCTCACCGTCCGTGCGGCACCAACGTATGGCCTCATGAAAAATCTGCTCGCTCCAGTGAAACTCACAGAGAAGTCATACGATGATTTGTGCACACTGGTCTGGGAGCATCTAAACCCAAAGGAAAGCGTTCTGATGGCGAGGTACCGGTTCTACACGTACAAGAGGTCTGAAGGCCAGGAAGTGGCGAGCCACATCGCCGAGCTAAGGCGCCTTGCAGGACATTGCGAATTTGAAGAACACTTGGAGCACATGCTTTGGGACTTCTTTGTACTTGGCATTGGCCATGAAGTAATACTTTGCAAACTTTTGACTGTAGAGACCCCAACCTTGAGTAAAGCCATAGCGATAGCCCAGGCGTTCATCGCCACCAGTGACAATACCAAACAAATCTCTCAGCACACAAGTGCTGCTGCAAGTACTGTGAACAAAGTAATGTTGTTTTCAAATAGTAACGAACAGGGCAGGACTCACATGCCTGCAGCTGCATTTCTGCAGATGTCTCAGAGTCCACCATCAAGGGTGGTGAATGCAAGGCCATTATCACCTTGTTGGCGCTGCGGAGGTGATCATCTTTGCCATTCATGCCGCTTCAAAGGATACGTTTGCAAGGGCTTTGAAACAATGGGACACCTCCAACGTATGTGCAGGCGAGCTGCAAACCCTGCTAATCCTAAAAACCACCATGTTGCAGATCCACGGTGGATCACGACGAATCAGAGCCTCAGACTGAGGAGGCAGAGGTATATGGGCTGCACACATTTACCACAAAGTGTCCCTCGATAATGCTGAAGGTTGAATTAAATGGACTCCCGGTGTCAATGGAGCTGGACACGGGCGCGAACCAGTCCATAACGAGCGAAAAGATTTTCGATAAATTGTGGTGCAGCAAGGCCTCAAGGCCAGTCCTGACTCCCATTCGTACTAAACTGAGAACGTATACAAAGAAACTGATTCCCGTAATCGACAGTGCTACATTAAAGGCCTTCTACGATGGAGCAGTGCACAATTTACAACTCTGGGTGGTACCGGGCGATGGCCCCACGCTGTTCAGCAGGAGCTGGCTAGGAAAGATACGCTGGAACTGGGACAGTGTCCGAGCGCTCTCGTCCATCGACGACACTTCATGTGTCCAGGTCCTCAACAAATTCCCATCGCTGTTCGAACCAGGCATTGGGAAGTTCCAAGGAGCAAAAGTGCCGATCCACTTGATTCCGGGGGCCCGACCCATCCATCACACGGCGAGAGCGGTACCGTACAAGATGAGAGAGAGGGTGGAGATCGAGCTGGACCGGCTGCAATGAGAGGGCATCATTTCGCCAATCGAATTCAATGAGTGGGTCAGTCTGATTGTTCCAGTCCTCAAGGAAGACGGCACCGTCATCAGAATCTGTGGTGATTACAAAGTAACTATTAATCATTTCTCCCTGCAGGATCAATACCCACTACCAAAGGCAGATGACCTATTTGCGACGCTGGCAGGAGGAAAAATGTTCACGAAGCTGGACTTGACCTCGGCCTACATGATGCAGGATCTGGAGGAATCATTGAAGGGCCTCACCTGCATCAACACGCACAAAGGTCTCTTTATTTACAATAGATGCCCATTTGGAATTCGATCAGCGGCGGCGATATCCCAGAGGAACATTGAAAACTTGCTGAAGTCGGTGCCGTGCACCGTGGTCTTCCAGGACGACATCTTGGTTACAGATCGGGACACCGTCGAGCACCTGTAGAACCTGGAGGAGGTTCTTAGTTGGCTTAATCGTGTGGGGCTCAGGTTAAAACGCCTGGCGACTGAAGTGAAGTTCCTTGGGAGAAGAATCGTGGCGGACGGCATGAGGCCCACTGATTCGAAGACGGAGGCAATCAAGAATGCACCGATACCACAGAATGTGACGGAGTTGCGGTCGTTTCTAGGACTCCCGAACTACGTTGATAACTTCTTACCGGGTCTTAGCACATTGTTAGAACCAACACACTCTTTTCTGCATAAAGGAGATCAATGGGTATGGGGTAAAAGCCAAGAAAATGCCTTTGAGAAAGCTAGGAAACTGTTATGCTCAAACAAATTGCTTGTGTTGTATGATCCATGTAAGCGTTTGGTACTAGCATGTGTTGCGTTGTGATACGGCATCGGGTGTGTATTGCAACAAGCTAATGAATCTGGGAAATTGCAACGGTTGCTTATGCATCCAAAAGTCTGTCTAAGGCTAAGAGGGCCTACAGCTTGATCGAAAAAAAGCGCTAGCGTGTGTTTATGGGGTAAAGAAAATGCATCAATATCTGTTGGGCTCAAATTTGAATTGGAAACCGACCATAAGCCACGAATATCTCTCTTTTCTGAAAGTAAGGGGATAAATACAAATGCATAGGGCCGCATCCAGAGATGGGCGCTAACGTTGTCCGCATACAACTACGCCATCCGCCACAGGCAAGGCACAGAAAACTGTGCCGATGCTCTCAATAGGCAGCCATTGCCCACCACAGGGGTGGAGATGGCACAGCCCGCAGATTTAGTTATGGTAATGGAAGCATAACTAAAGCTCACGAGAGTGAGCAATCATCTGTTACCGCCTGGACGAGCCAGGACCCCTTACTGTCCTTAGTAAAAAACTGTGTGCTCCACGGGAGTTGGTCTAGTGTCCCGTTAGAGATGCAGGAGGAACTAGAGCTGTACCAGCGGTGCAGAGATGAAATGGCCATACAGGCAGACTGCCTCCTATGGGGTAATCGGGTAGTGGTTCCAAAAAAGGGCAGAGACACTTTCATTAGTGATCTCCACAGCACCCACCCAGGCATTGTAATGATGAAAGTGATAGCCAGATCCCACGTGTGGTGGCCCGGTATCGATACAGACTTAGAGTCCTGCATGCACAAATGTAGCACATGTTCACAGTTAAGCAATGCACCCAGGGAGGCGCAAGTTTATGGTCCTGGCCCTCCAAACCGTGGTCCAGGGTCCATGTCGACTATGCAGGCCCATTCTTGGGAAAAATGTTCCTTGTGGTTGTAGATGCATACTCCAAATGGATTGAATGTGAGATAATGTCGGCAAGCACTTCCGCTGCCACCATTGAAAGCCTGCAGGCCATGTTTGCCATGCACTGCCTGCCTGATGTCCTTGTGAGTGACAATGGGCCATGCTTCACCAGTGCCGAGTTCAAAGAGCTCATGACCCGCAATGGGATCAAACATGTCACATCTGCCCCGTTTAAACCAGCATCCAATGGTCAGGCAGAGCGAGCAGTGCAAACAATCAAGCAGAGCTTGAAGAGGGTAACTGAAGGCTCACTGCAGACTCGCCTATCCCGAGTCCTGCTTAGTTACCGCACAAGACCCCACTCGCTCACTGCTTACCCGCTGAACTGCTCATGAAAAGGGCACTTAAGACAAGGCTCTCGTTAGTCCACCCTGATCTTCACAAACAGGTAGAGAGCAGGCGGCTTCAACAGAATACATATCATGATCGCACAAATGTGTCATGCAAAATCGAGATTAATGATCCTGTATTTGTGTTGAACTATGGACAAGGTCCCAAGTGGCTTCCCAGCACTGTCGTGGCCACAGAGGGGAGTAGGGAGTTTTTGGTCAAACTTTCAAATGGACCAACTGCAGAAAACACTTGGACCAGACCAAACTCAGATTCACCAACTATCCAGAACAACCCACAATAGACTCTACCTTTTTCGACCCTCCAACACACACTCAAGTGGAAACCGACCCAGCAGTTGACCACGAAGCAGAACCCATCACCTGCAACAGCCCAGCAGGACTCACCACACACAGCAGCTCTGCAAGGCCAGCTGCGCAGCAGCCCAGCGAGGGCCCAACAAACGACTCACCAAAACCAGCATTTGCACTGAGACGATCAACCAGGGAAAGGAAGGCCCCAGATCGACTCATGTTGTAAATAGTTACACTATTGACTTTGGGGGGTGAGTGTTGTTATAAATGTAAACCTGTAAATACCTTGTTTAACCACCAGAGGGCTCATCCCCTGGTGTCCCAAGGGATTCCACAATCCCTTGGGAACACCTGTACATAAGAAGGCCTCACAGGCTGGAGAGGCACTCTGAGATCTGTAATAAAGGACTACGGTCACACATTACTTTGAGCTTACAGTATCTGGTCAGATTCTTTATTCAAGACATAACAAATATGAACTAATAATAGTAGTAGTAATAATAATAATAGTAATAGATGATAATACCAACATTTTCTAATAATCTGCAGTAATTCTGAATCCTTTCTGTTTCCTTCCAGCTCGAAGATCTAAAAGGTAAAAATGTAAAATCTTTTGGAATTACAGACTTGATAAAAACGCGTAATACCCGAGCCATCACTGTCATAAACCTCCCAGTGTGGTAAGTATTAGAACGAAGAAAAACCCTCAAATATGTTTCACAAATAAATCAGAGCTTCCTGTCTATTGATTTAAGGACTCCAGTAGAGTTATACCGCACAGCTAGTTTGCAGTCTCCGCCTATTTCGGATCGGATCGGCAGGGAATTTGCTGTAACGACGTTATTGGCAATGATCGCCCTAAGTAAGAGCATTGATTGCCTTGATCACGAGAACCAATTCAAAGCCAAAATGTGCTGCGAAGCTCAGTATCATACACCATAGTGATAATAGTGATGGTCTAAGGGGTTTGAAGCTGTGCTACCACTCAGTGCTTCAATGCTGGGTATGTTGGCCTGATCGAGAACGCTAATGTTAGTGCGTCTGTCCTCCCAAGGGACCCGCAGGATCTTGCGAAGACATCTTTGGTGGCATTTCTCCAGCGACTTGAGGTGTCTACTGTACATGGTCCATGTTTCTGAGCCATACAGGAGGGCGGGTACCACCACAGCCCTGTAGACCATGAGCTTGCTGACAGTTTTGAGGGCCTGGTCTTCAAACACTCTTTTCCTCAGGTGGCCGAAGCTGCATTGGCGCACTGGAGGCCGTGTTGGATCTCATCGTCAATGCCTGCTCTTGTTGATAGGAGACACCCGAGATAAAGGAAGTAGTCCAAATTGTCCAGGGCCAAGCCATGGGGGGCAGTGCTGTGCGGCAAGGACAGGCTAGTGGAGGACCTTTATCTTACTGATGTTTAGCGTAAGCCCCATGCTTTCATACGCCTTAGCAAATACGTCGACTATGTCCTGGAATTCAGCCTCTGTATGTGCGCAGACGCAGGCGTCATCCGCGTACTGTTGCTCAATGACAGAGATTGGGGGTGGTCTTGGACCTGATTTGGAGACGGCGAAGGTTGAACTGGTTCCCACTGGTTCTGTAGTTTAGTTCCACTCCAGCGGGGAGCTTGTCGACTGTGAGGTGGAGCATGGCAGCGAGAAATATTGAGAAGAGGGTTGGGGCGATGACGCAGCCCTGCTTGACCCCGGTCTGGACGTGGTTTGGGTCTGTGAAGGATCCGTTGATAAGGATCACAGCCTGCATGTCATCGTGGAGCAGGCGGAGGATGGTAATGTACTTTTGGGGGCATCTGAAACGGAGGAGGACGCTCCATAGACCCTCACGGTTGACAGTGTTAAAGGCCTTTGTAAGGTCGAAGAAGACCATGTATAAGGGCTGGCGCTGTTGCCTGCATTTTTTCTGCAGCTGTCGCGCTGCAAAAATCAGGCGCCCTACTCGGATCTCCTTCACGGCAAATGAGCCAAAGTGGGCAGCGGAAACGTTACAAGGACACCCTCAAAGCCTCCCTGATAAAGTGCAACATCCCCACTGACACCTGGGAGTCCCTGGCCAAAGACCATCCTAAGTGGAGGAAGTGCATCGATGGGGGGCTGAGCACCGCTATACTCATCGCTGAGAGCATGCAAAAATCAAGTGCACGCCACGGAAAGAGCGTGCGGCAAACCAGTCACACCCACCCCTTCCCTTAACGACTATCTGTCCCACCAGTGACAGAGACTGTGGTTCTCATATTGAACTGTACAGTCACCTAAGAACTCATGTTAAGAGTGGAAGCAAGTCTTCCTTGATTCCGATGGACTGCCTATGATGATGATCACTCAGAACCGGGCCAGTTGTATACACAGGTCAGTTTTAACTGAAAAAAGCGGCACAACTGCTCAATGCTGTCTTATTGCTGTTTATAAAATAGAAGGAAAAGTGAAAAAAGAAAGAATGATACAGCAGTCCCATCGTGCTGTACTGGCTCTTTGAAAGAGCTATCCAATTACATAAGAACATAAAAAATAGGAACAGGAGTAGGCCCCGCGAGCCTGTTCCGCCATTTAATAAGATCATGGCTGATCTGATCCTATACTCAGCTCCACTTCCCCGCTCGCTCCCCATAACCCTTTATCCCCTTGTCGTTTAAGAAACTGTCTATTTCTGTCTTAAATGTATTCACTGTCCCAGCTGCCACAGCTCTCTGAGGCAGCAAATTCCACAGGTTTACGACCTTCTGAGAGAAGAAATTTCTCCTCATCTCTGTTTTAAATGGGTGGCCCCTTATTCTAAGATCATGCCCTGTAGTTCTAGCCTCCCCCATCAGTGGAAACATCCTCTCTGCATCCACCTTGTCAAGCCCCCTCATAATCTTATACGTTTTGATAAGATCACCTGAATTCCAATGAGTAGAGGCCCAGCCTACTCAACCTTTCCTCATAAGTCAACCCCCTCATCCCCGGAATCAACCGAGTGAACCTTCGCTGAACTGCCTCCAAAGCAAGTATATCCTTGCGTAAATATGGAAACCAAAACTGCACGCAGTATTCCAGGTGTGACTTCATCAATATTTTATATAGCTGTAGCAAGATTACCCTGATTTTATACTCCATCCCCTTTGCAATAAAGGCCAAGATACTATTGGCCTTGCTGATCACTTGCTGTACCTGCATGCTATCTTTTTGCATTTCATGCACAAGTACCCCCAGGTCCCGCTGTACTGCGGCACTTTGCAATCTTTCTCCATTGAAATAATAAATTGCTCTTTGATTTTTTTTCTGCCAAAATGCATGACCTCACATTTTCCAACATTATAGTCCATCTGCCAAAGTTTTGCCCATTCACTTAGCCTGTCTGTGTCCTTTTGAAGATTTTTTGTGTCCTCCTCACGCATTGTTTTTCCTCCCATCTTTGTATCGTCATCAAATTTGGCTACAATTCACTCAGTCCCTTCTTCCAAGTCATTAAGATAGATTGTAAATAGTTGGGGTCCCAGCACTGATCCCTGCGGCACCCCACTAGTAACTGTTTGCCAACCAGAGAATGAACCATTGATACCAACTCTCTGTTCTCTGTTAGTTAGCCAGTCCTCTATCCATGCTAATATATTCCCAACCCCATGAACGTTTATCTTGTGCAGTAACCTTTTATGTGGCACCTTGTCAAATGTCTTCTGGAAGTCAAAATACACCACATCCACTGGTTCCCCTTTATCCACCCTGTCTGTTACATCCTCGAAGAACTCCAGCAAATTTGTCAAACATGACTTCCCCTTCATAAATCCATGCTGACTCTGCCTAACCGAATTTTGCTTTTACAAATGTCCTGCCACTGCTTCTTTAATAATAGACTCAAACATTTTCCCAACCACAGATGTTAGGCTAACTAGTCTATAGTTTCTTGCTTTTTTTCCACTCCTCTGCTCTATCCCCATAGCCCAGCAAATTTTTCTTTTTCAGGTATTTATCCAGTTTCCTTTTGAAACTTATTTTTGAATCTGCTTCCACCACCTTTTCAGGCAGTGCATTCCAGATCATAATAACTCGCTACATATAAAAATCTTTCTGTATGTCACCTTTTGGAGACCTCTATCCAATCTTCCCTTAACCTTCTCTAAGGAGAACAACACCAGTTTCTCTTGTCTCTCCACGTAACTGAAGTCGTTTATCACTGGTATTATAGAAACAATCACATTTACAGCGCAGAAGGAGGCCGTTTCGGCCCATTGTGTCCGCGCGGCTGACAAAGAGCCACACGGCCCTCGGTCAGCAGCCCTGAAGCTTACATATAAACCTATGAAAAATGGCGGAAAGGTGAAGAGCACCCAGCCCAATCAATCCGCCCCACACAACTGCGTCACCCTTTACACTGAAACATTCTACACTCCACCTCAACTGGAGCCATGTGATCTCCTGGGAGAGGCAAAAACCCAGGCCAATTGGGGGAAAAAAAATCTGGGAAAATTCCTCTCTGACCCATCCAGGCGATCGAAACTAGTCCAGGAGATCACCCTGGCCGTATTCGATTGCCTGCAGTACTTACCATCATATCTGCGCCAGCCAAAAAGAGGATATCCAGACTAATCCTAATTACCAGCTCTAGGTCCGTAACCCTGCAGGTTACACCATTTTAAATGCCCATCCAAGTACCTTTTAAATGTGGTGAGGGTTTCTATATCCACCACCTTTCCAGGCAGTGAGTTCCCGACCCCCACAACCCTCTGGGTAAAGAAGCCCCCCCTCAAATCCCCTCTGAACCTTCCATCAACCACCTTAAAACTATGCCCATTCTCATTCTAGTAAATCTCCTCTGCACTCTCTCTAAAGCCTTGACATCCTTCCTTCAGTGTGGTACCCAGAATTGGCCACAATACTCTAGCTGGGGTCTAACCAGTGTTTTATAAAGGTTTACAATAACTTCCTTGCTTTTGTACTTAATGCCTCTATTTATAAAGCCTAGGATCCCATGTGCCTTTCTAACAGCCTTCTCAACTTGTCCTGCCATCTTCAAAAACATTTTTTATTCTTTTATGGGATGTGGGCATCGCTGGCAAAGCCGGCATTTATTGCTCATCCCTAATTGCCCTTGAGTAGTGGTGGTGAGCTGCTTTCTTGAATCGCTGCATTCCGTGAGGTGAAGATATTCAAACAGTGCTGTTAGGTACGGAGCAATGTTCCTGGTGAGTTGCGTGCGTGGCCATGTATTCATCTGCAAGGTTCCGCGCACTCACCGGCTATTGCATTATAAATACCACGCATGAAAAAGTTCGACTGCATAAGGCAGAGAAACAAATCCAGGGCGTTATTTAAAGGGAGTTGCAGCCGGGACTCAGAGGTCTTGGTCAGTGCTGCATTTGATGTTCGCACAGACAGTCGGGTGTTGGCATCGTACTGCTATTGACTCGTCAGATTCAATACTAGTATCTCGGAGATATTCCTGGGTTCGATATCGGAAAAATGTGTAAGTTGCATTTCGCTGTGATCTCTGCAAACTTGTGGGGGCAGTGATCGCACACCACGTGTCCTACGGCAATTACTTTAAAGGCGCCAGCAGCAGGGACAGCTTAGGGCAAATGTGGATCCTCCCCAGAGGAGACACCCCAGATGGCGGGGCAGGAGGCCATACAGACACAGGCTTTACCGTGCTCATTACTCTTATCTTGAGATGTCGAGGAGCACTGCTTAAGAAGGTTGAGGCTCTGCAAGGAGGTGGTCACGGACTTTGCAACCTTCTGCAGACATACCTGGCAGCTGACATTGGTACCAGAACCGCGAGTGAAAGTGACAGTAGCACAACTTCTATGCTGCCGGCTCCTTCCAGTCTCATGTAGGCGATATATGCAACATCTCTCAGTTTGCTTAACATTGCTGCAATCACCAGGTTCTCTACAGCAAACAAACGGACTACATCAAGTTCAGCATCTCCAGGGAACATCTGGATGAGCGCTCCCGTGACTTCGCAATAGTATGCTTCCCCATGGTTCAGGTGGCCATCGATTGATCTCATCTGGCATTGCAGGCCCCATCTCACCTGGCCAGTCTCTTCACCTGGCCATCTGCAGAAGACATTTCGCCCCACCCTCCAAACCTCCGTGCATACAAGTGGCAACACAAGATTGTGACAAATGAAACAAATTTTTATTTACAGAAAACACCATAGTGTGCTGCAAACAATAATTGAAACCAGTCTCCTTGAAACATTATCATCCACATGCACGTGGAACTATTTACATTACTTCATCATGGAACAAGGTCAGCATCTGTGGTCAGCATCACACAATTATTTATTGGCTCATCCAACTGCAACTATTTATATTAGTTCACATTCGAGCAAGGTCTTAGAGAGGGTACAGAAGCGATTTGCTAGAATGATTCCAGGAATGAGGGAATACAGTTATGTGAATAGACCAGAGAAGCTGGGGTTGTTCTCCTTGAAGCAGAGGAGATTTAACTGAGGTGCTTAAAATATCGAAGAGTTCAGATAAAGTAAAGATCTTTTTCCAATGGCGGACGGGTGGATAACAATAGGGCACAGATTTAAGGTGATATGCAAAAAAAACAGAGGTGTCATGAGGAAAAAAAAATGACGCAACATGTGTTTAGGATTTGGAATGCATTGCCTGATAGGGTGTTGGATACAGATTCAATAGTGGCCTTCAAAAGGGAATTGGTTAAATACTTGAAGGAGAAAAAATTGCAGGGATATGGTGTTGGAGTGGATTTTCGGACATAGCAAAGCATGATGGGGTAAGCCAACTATCTGCCTTTCCACGAAATGAACTTTGTACCAAGAAGCCTATCTGCTGTCCCTGATATGAACTCTGCAGCAACAAGTGATTCCTGGCCAGGTGCAGGCCACTGTTTCATAGAAAGCTTTGCAACAGAATAACTAACCACAAAAGAAGATACAAAGGAAGGGCCCCCAAACTCGCGCCATGCTATCAGGTTTCACTAGGACTAAAAAGTTGTATGTAAATGAATTGCGTTGCCATATGGATTGATTGGTTGTATGTAAATGAATTGCGTTGCCATATGGATTGATTGGTTGTATGTAAATGAATTGCGTTGCCATATGGATTGATTGGTTGTATGTAATGAATTTAAATGATTGTATTCCGCCCCCTGTAAACTGCTTATAACCCCGCGGCACAAGGCACTCAGGGAGAAGGTGTTCGCAGATCACGGGATCTCAACTCTTCTCCCAGAGCTCTGTTAGCAATAAAGTTGTCTCTCTTACTTTACTAGAGTCTATGTGAATTTATTTTCATTAACAAATTGGCGTCACGAACAGGATACCGCAGAGCTGGATAGTCGTATGACCCAGTAGAACGGGATAGTAGTCAATTTCTGACCACCCAGAAATTATACTGGGGGAAGCGGCTGGCCGGCGAAGTGGTATCAAACAAATAAAATAGATTAAGTGAGGAAAGAGACATAACTTGATAGTATGTGATAGTATGTGATAAGAGTTAAGAAATTCAGACTGTAGTGGCGTACAACGCAGACTGAAAGTAAAGTAATTAGTGATGCGGGGGTTGGTTATTTTAGTCCAATGTTCATAGAAGGTGATATTGAAATCAGTGCGGAAGGGAGCTGATCACTCCAACCAAGAGCCGAACTCCGGTGGTAAGGAAACATGTTAATCTTCGCGAGCAAGACAAGAGGTCTCTGCGAGGTGAATCGTGGCCGTGAGTATTTAAGTTCGGAAATTCCATAAACTAAAGGGGAATACAGGAACATAGAGTAAACATCTTCAATGACAGGTAAGGAAACGGATGTAAAATGTGGACCGCCCGGGTCCCTAATTAACTCTTACATGACCGATCGACAAGTCTTAATGAAAAATATGCAGAAAGACGGCTGGGATGTATCCCAGACATTAGAACAACAACGAAATTGGATGGCAAAACAAAAGAAAGATAAATCCAAAAAGGCCGGAGTATTACTAGTACATCAGTTAGAAGGACTAATTGAGCAAGTAAAGGACGTTAGAGAGAAAAGGGAAGAGAAAAGTAAACAATTAAGTCAGGCACAAGGAAAATGTAGGGAATGGGAAAAGAAATGCCTGACGTTAGAACAACAGATTCAGAACCGTTCCCAATGGGTGGGGAGAAACAGCCTCACTGCCCTCTTACGAAGATTACCAAGGTGAGGCAACAGCCCCGGGTCTAGAAACCTTCCCAGCGCGCCAGTCACCAGGGGAGGAACTGCAGCGAATCCCACTGCAACCTATAAACCATTTACCCCCGGCGACAGACAGCAGATAATGGCATCCCTGGGTAAATTATAACCCCGGTGTGCGAATACCAAATTTTGGGCAGAGCTGGATACAGTTTGGGTGGGCCACCAACTACACCTCAGAGATATCCACCAACTAGTCCGAGCGGCTTGCCCGGCAGATCGGTGGAGAGTAGTGGCCGGAGGAGCTGTGGTAGCAGCCAATGCCGACTTTTCAGAGGGACGTTTGACACACGCGGTACCTTTAACCATTGAAGTAGATGGTCAACAGGCGGCCTTTGGCCCTTTTAAAACTGAGATCCAACGAGTTTTAGGTAATGCCCCTACTAATTGGAGTAAAATTACTACAACCAAACAACAAAAGGGGGAAGGAGCCTCAGAGTATGGGGAACGATTATTCCAGATATATCAAGAATGCTCTGGACAGGGAAACCCGGGCCGCGGCGACCGAGCATTTATCCAGGCATTTAAGGACGGACTATCCGCTGCACACCAGACCATTATAAAAATGGGAGTAATTGTAACCCAGGATTATGATGAACTGGTCGAGTGGGCTAGTGGCGTCCAGGGAGGGGGCGATGAAAAATCCCAAACAAAGATAAAACAAGAAAGGGTTTTTGCAGCAGGGACGGGGAGAGGACAGAAAAAGGGGACATGCCATAACTGCGGGAAGGTGGGTCACTTTGCCAAAGAATGTAAGGGGAAACGCATGGAAAAACAATGCACATATTACGGCAAAAAGGGACATTTAGACGCGACCTGCTATATTAAAAATGGCTATCCTAATAAGGCAAGGACCCTGTCAGAACAGGAATACCAGCAGTGGCAGGAGTACAAAGCCACCCTGTGATGCCCGGCGGCCCCTGTACAAAGTAAAAAGGAGGAAAGGATATATGTGTCTGCACTAGTAGGGGGCCGACAGTGTGAGATGCTAGTGGACACTGGAGCCGCAATATCCATTACCAATCTACCCCTTCCCGTAACCAACAAAAAGGCTTTAATAAACAGAATTGATGGACGGCCAACACCGGCCTACCTGAGCACCACCCAAGTGGTGGAAATTGATAATTTATGTATACCCATGAGATTTTACGTATGCAAGAATCGTGAGGGAATAATATTGGAGAATGACGTAATGAAGGAATTTCAGGCCCTGATTGATTGGCAAGAGGAAATTAACATGGCCAAAGGCAGATGGCAGTAAGGGAGATTTGGGACAGATAGCTCACCATATGGAAAGTTTAGGTGTAGCAACCGGCACAAAAACCAACTGGCATACCGAGACTGGAGGATATGGCGGCATTTGTGCCTCTGTGCCCGGGGTTTGGGCACAGACAAAATTGAATACCGGAAAGGCGGACATGGACCCTATTAAGGTCCCTGGACCATCTCATAAACCACACCGGCAATACCCTATAAGACCCGAAGCCAGAACAGCAGTTGTAGAAATAGTAAAGGGACTAGTGGAAAAAGGTATCTTAAGAGAAACTGTTAGCACCACTAACTCCCCAACATGGCCAGTAGGGAAGCCAGATGGGAGTTATAGACTAACCATTGACTACACTGCCCGTAATAAGGTCACCCCCAAACTATACCCGATAGTGGCCAGTCCCTCCACAATCCTTAATGGATTATCCCCTGAACATAAAATCTTTACAGTCCTGGACATAGCCAATGGCTTCTGGGCACTTCCCCTCGACCCAGAATCACAAGAGAAATTCGTCTTCACGGTGGAGGATAAACAATATACTTGGACCCGATTACCACAAGGGTTCCATAATAGTCCTGCCAGATTCCACCGAGTCATAGAAACATAGAAACATAGAAAATAGGTGCAGGAGTAGGCCATTCAGCCCTTCTAGCCTGCACCGCCATTCAATGAGTTCATGGCTGAACATGCAACTTCAGTACCCACTTCATGAGCGACGTACTAAAACAAGTAGAAGTACCGGCAGGAAATAGTATTTTACAATATGTCGACAACATATTAATAGCTTCAGAAACCAAGGAGGGACATCAGGCAACCCTATACTTGGTGTTACGAGCTTTGGAGATGGCAGACCTTAAAGTCAACCCCAAGAAAGCCCAGGTAGGGAAAACCCAAGTCCTGTACCTAGGGTACTGCCTTTCAAAGGGGTTGAAAGAAATGCCCTCGGATAGGAAAAAGGCTGTCAAGGACATGCCTAGACCAGTAACGGTAAGGGGGTCTCTTTAATTACAGCCGGAACTTTATCCCTGAGTTTGCAAAGATTGCCGAGCCTATACAAAGACTAGTAAAGGGAGGAAAACCGGCCCTCGACCTTATAGAGTGGGGCCCTGAACAAGAACAGGCGTATAGTAAACTCAAGTCAGAACTAGTCTCCGCACCTGGATTGGGACTGCCTGACATGGGTAAAGTTTTCCACATCCACTGTAACAATGAAGATGGGTTCTATACAGCTGTGGTCACCCAAGATCACGGGGATAAAAGGAGACCTATAGCCTATTACTCCACCACCGAAGGTCCGGTGGTGACCGGATTATCCAGATGTATAGCTGCACTAGACTGCGCAGCTTGGGCAGTAAAAATAAGTGAGCCCGTGGTAATGACCGGAAACATCATTCTCCACACCAAACACATATTGGTAGAAATGTTAAACACAGGAAAACTGAGAACCGTTTCTAATATGAGACGGGCAAAGTGGGAAGCAGTCCTCTTGCCACCCAACAAAGCAGTAACTATAATTAGAGATGTAGGGGAAAACCCCGTGGAGGGCATAGTGCAAGAGGGAGAGCCCCACGATTGCGGGGACATGGATATGGACATGGAAGAGGATAGAATAAAAGACACGCCCCTTCAAACCGCAGAACAAACCTTGTTTATGGACGGCTCGCGAAAATACGTAGAGGGACTACCTCGTACCGGATGGGCCGTAGTTAACCAGGATCGAGAGTCAGTCGAATCAGGGAGAATTAATGGGGGGTCGTCAGCTCAGGTGGCAGAATTGGTAGCCCTCACCTGGGCACTGGAACTATCAGAGGGTAAGATCGTTAATATCTATACGGACAGTAGCTATGCATTAGGGGTAGTACACGATTATATGACAGCATGGGGGAGAAGGGGTTTTATCACAACCAGCGGACATCCCATAAAACACCAGTTGAGAATAGAAGCTTTCTTAGCAGCCAGTAATAAACCAAAACAGGTAGCGGTCATTAAAATTAAAGCCCACCAAAGGGAACCGGACCGAACCAGTCCAGATTGGCTGAGTCACCAGGGAAATCAAGCTGTGGACTTAGCTGCACAAGAGGCATTAGAACAAGAGGAGTGTGAGGAAGCCTCAGTCAGCGCCGCTGGGGTCCGAGACGAACAGATAAGTATCGAGACACTACACCAGGACACTTCTGAGGAAGAAAGGGGTATGTGGACAAAGCAGGGCGCAACGCAAGGAAAGGATAATGTTTGGAGACAAAACGACAAGGTAATGGTGCCTGAATGCATACAGAATACCTTATTGGAGTTGCACCATGGCCTGTCCCATTCGGGACGAAAGGACATGACCGGGAGTCTTGGAAGAGATTGGTGGTGGAAGGGGATGGGGAGAGATATTGCCAAACATTGCCATCAATGCGTTACGTGCACACAATATAATCCAGGCAGGCCCATTAAAATTAAAATGAGACACCAGCCCCGTCCACGGGGGCCATGAGAACATTTACAAATTGCCCCCATCCCATGGAAAAAGATATTGCCGAGTGATTATAGATCAATTTACCTGGTGGGTGGAAGCTTTCCCCACACGTGATTGCACTGCCTCAACAGTGGCAAGGATATTGACCGAGCAGGTGATTCCCCAATGGGGAGTGCCTCTTCAGATCGATTCTGACCAAGGCACCCACTTCACCGGGAAGATTGTAAAAACAGTATGCCAGCTAATGGGCATAAAACAAATATTCCACATCCCCTACCACCCGCAGAGTTCTGGAATGGTAGAACGCATGAACCGTACCCTTAAGAACGCCCTGGCCAAGGCCATGCAAACGTCAGGAAGAACGTGGACAGAAGTATTACCTATTATATTAATGAAGTTAAGAGCCATGGTAAACCGGACAACCGGATTAACCCCTTGTGAACTAATGACTGGAAGGGTGATGCAATTCCCAGAAAGCATCACAACAGGTGGGGCCAATGTAGGCCCATTAAAAGACAAAATTAAATGGTATGTTTTGGAACTAAGCACTCAACTCAAAGGGATGCGTAAATTAGTAAGAGACAATCAGGAAGAGAGAGACGCTTAAAAAGAGCTTGAAAGGCTCCCTGACGTCCCGATGGCGGGACATCGCGTCATGGTAAAAACATTACCTGAAAAACCAGGGTTTGCACCAAAATGGAATGGCCCATATGAGGTCATAATCAGTGGAGACACCTGTGCCTGTCTGGACATAAGAGGGAAGAGTGCATGGAAACATTGGACCCAGTTGAAATTGTACAAAGAAACTAATGAGTAAACATAAGACATGTGATTCACGATAATGTAACCAGGATTCTTGTTTATGCACCCCAAACAGGTGTCGACTGCAAGCAAGTCCAAATTACGGCTACTGCTGATGTGTAAATATTGTATTGTTTGAGCGTAACAAACATGTCTAAGATAGCGTATATAATCGCATTACTCTCTGTTGTCACGGTTGTAAAGCTAATAGGATTAGAAGATAACTTGTTTTTCAAGACCCATATACGTTTACACGGCAATCGAACCGCGTGTTACCCACTAGCCCAATCAGTAGAGGCCCTGTTTGTGGCCACCCCTGGGTGGACCCCCTGTGACTTATATACGGCGGATACCTCGGGAAAGAGCGGGGGACTCACTGGATTGCTCTTCAAAAGAGGTGATGCAGACTTGATGGGCCGAATGGCCTCATTCTGTGCTGTTCTGTTCTATGATTCTATGATTTTATGTTGACAATGTAGAAATGAGCCAATTATGCATTTCAAAACAATTTATTTAATTGTGCTAGTGCAATAAGAATTTTTCTACAAACATTAGTGGATGTGGCTAAAACAGTGTCACAGTAGCCACATGTGACTAGTCAGCAATTTCTATTGGATAACAATGTTATAAATGAGAAAATCCAGCAAAGCAAAATTTGAAAAAGTGGGGAGCATTTAAAAAAAAAAGTTTTACAAGAATTCACTGTTTTGTTGCAGGATGATTCTAGCAATTGGATACTATGGACTGATTTTGAACACACCCAATCTCCATGGTGATGACTATTTGAACTGTTTCTTATTTGGTGCCAGCGAGATTCCAGCCTACGTAGCAACTTGGATTTTTCTCCAGAAGTTGCCCCGCAAGTTTACCCTTTCAGGCACACTTTTATTTGGTGGAGGTGTCCTGTTCTTCATCCAGCTCGTACCTTCAAGTAAATTATTACAGTGCATCTAGAATTATCTTAGCCTGTCTTCTGTTAACAAACATTTTAAAGCAGCATTTCATGATAAATTGAAATACACAGCTGGTGTCATCCTGCAAAGGTTTTGCATTCTGGCTCATTGTGCCTGCTCCGCCATTTAATATCATCATGGCTGATCCAATCATGGACTCAGGTCCATTTCCCTGCCCACTCCCCATAACCCCTTATTCCCTTATCGGGTAAGAAACTGTCTAGCTCTGTCTTAAATTTGTTCGATGACCCAGCTTTCAAAGCTCTCTTTCCCATCCATCACAACTTCATTGATCTTAGCCGTGCTGTAAGGATGAGGTGCTAGGCCTATCTTCTATCCTTCCACCAGTGGAAAGATGGTGGTAGCATCCAAAATGGTGGGCAATGACCTGCAGACATCACTTTGTGCATCGGGCCGACCATTGGGCTGCCAGAGCAGTCAGACAGCAGGCCTGTTTAATATGGAAATTGGGGTTCTATGACATCAATGGGACCTGAATGCCCTTCTTGCCCTGTGCACACTCTGACCAGTGGCCGTGGGCAGCTCGGCTGAAGAGGATCCGTGTGGAGCAGCTGAAACTCACTTTGATTTTGTCGCAACGTGTTCTTAATCTATGAAATACATTATGTTGTGCATTAAATCTATATTGTGTAAACTTACTGGTGCTTTCACAACTCCCCCGGCCCCAGACCTCCCCCCCCACCCCACCCGCCCCCACCACCACTGCCCCCCACCGCCCCCTCACTGCCCCTTGCAGTAAATACGTGTGATATCTGTTTTCTTGGGAGAATTAAGAACAGAAGAAATAGAAGCAGGAGTAGGCCATACGGCACCTCGAGCCTGCTCCGCCATTTAATACAATCATGGCTGATCCGATCATGGACTCAGGTCCATTTCCCTGCCTACTCCCCATAACCCCTTATTCCCCTATCGGTTAAGAAACTGTCTAGCTCTGTCTTAAATTTGTTCAATGACCCAGCTTTCAAAGCTCTCTGAGGCAGTGAATTCCACAGATTTACAACCCTCTGAGAGAAAAAATTCCTCCTCATCTCAGTTTTAAACGGGCGGTCGCTTATTCTAAGCTTATGCACCCTCGTTCTAGTCTCCCTTATCAGTGGAAACATCCTCTCTGCATCCACCTTGTCAAGCCCCCTCATAATCTTATATGTTTCGATAAGATTACCTCTCATTCTTCTGAATTCCAGTAGAGGCCCAACCTACTCAGCCTTTCCTCATAAGTCAACCCCCTCATCTCCGGAATCAACCTAATGAACCTTCTCTGAACTGTCTCCAAAGCAAGCATAACCATTCTTAAATATGGAAACCAAAACTGCATGCAGTATTCCAGGTGTGGCCTCTGCAATACCCTGTATAACTGTACCAAGACTTCCTTACTTTTAAACTCCATCCCCTTTGCAATAAAGGCCAAGATTCCATTGGCCTTCCTGATCACTTGTATCTCCATACTAAACTTTTGTATATCATGCACAAGTACCCCCAGGTCCCGCTGTGCTGCAGCAATTTGAAATTTTCCTCCATTTAAATAATAACTTGCTCTTTGATTTTTTTTCTGCCAAAGTGCATGACCACACACTTTCCAACATTATACACCAACTGCCAAATTTTTGCCCACTCACTTAGCCTGTGTCTATGTCTTTTTGCAGATTTTTTGTGTCCTCCTCACACATTGCTTTTCCTTCCATCTTTGTATCGTCAGCAAACTTGGCTACCTTACACTCGGTCCTGTCTTCCAAGTCATTAATATAGATTTTAAATAGTTGGGGTCACAGTACTGATCCCTACGGCATCCCACTAGTTACTGATTGCCAACCCGAGAATGAATCATTTATCCCGACTCTCTGTTTTCTGTGAGTTAGCTAATCCTCTATCCATGCTAATACATAACCCCCAACCCCGTGAACTTTTATCTTGTGCTATAACCTTTTATGTGGCATCTTGTCAAATGTCTTCTCGAAGTCCAAATACACCACATCCACTGGTTCCCCTTTATCCACCCTGTTCGTTACATATTCAAAGAATTTATAGCAAATTTGTCAAACATGACTTCCCTTTCATAAATCCATGCTGACTCTGCCTGACTGAATTATGTTTTTCCAAATGTCCTGCTACTGCTTCTTTAATAATGGACCCCAACATTTTCCCAACCACAGATGTTAGGCTGACTGGTCTATAATTTCCTACTTTTTGTCTGCCACCTTTTTTAAATAGGGGCATTACATTTGCAGTTTTTCAATCTGCATCCACTATCCCTGCCGCTACTTCTCTTAAGACCCTAGGATGCAAGCCATCAGGTCCATAGGATTTTTCCACCTTTAGTCCTATTATTTAATGAGTACCACCTCCTGAGTGATTATGATTGTGTTAAGTTCCTCCCCCGCTCTATAGCCCCTTGACTATCCACTGTTGGGATATTGTTAGTGGCCTCTACCGTAAAGATTGATACAAAATATTTAGAGTTTCTGCCATCTCTATGTTCCCATTACTAATACCCCGGTCTTGTCCTCTAAAGGACCAACATTTACTTCAGCCACTCTTTTCTTTTTCATATACCTATAGAAACTCTTGCTATCTGTTTTTATACTTTGTGCTAGTTTACTTTCATAATCTAGCTTCCCTTCCTTCATTATTTTTTTAGTCATTCTTTGCTGGCTTTTAAAAGTTTCCCAATCTTCTGTCCTCCCACTAGTTTTGGCCACTTTGTATGCCCTTGTTTTTAATTGGATACCGTCCTTATTTCTTTAGTTATCTACGGATGGCTATCTTTTCTTTTACACCTTTTCCTCCTCACTGGAATTTATTTTTCTTAAGAGTTGTGAAATATCTCCTTAAATATATGCCATTGTTCATGAACTGTCCTACACTTTAATCTATTTTCCCAGTCCACTTTAACCAACTTTGCCCTCATATCTTTGTAGTCTCCTTTATTTAAGCTTCGTACGCTGGTTTGAGATCCAACTTTCTCACCCTCCATCTGAATTTGAAATTCAACAATGCTATGATCACTCATTCCGAGGGGATCCTTTACAAGGAGATTGTTTATTAATCCTGTCTCATTACACAGGACCAGATCTAAGATAGCCTGCCCCCTGGTTGGTTCCGTTACATACTGCTCAAGGAATCTGTCCCTTATGCACTCTATGAACTCTTCCTCAAGGCTATCCAGACCAATTTGAGTTGTCCACTCAATATAGAGGTTAAAATCACCCTTGATTATTGCTGTTCCCTTTTTACAAGCCCCCACTATTTCCTGATTTATACTCCAACCAACAGAGTTGCTACTTTTAGGGGCCTATTGACTATGCCCACCAGTGACTTTTCCCCTTATTATCCTTATCTCCAACCAAACTGTTTCAACATCCTGATCATTTGAGCCAATATCATTTCTATCTATTGCAGTGATTCCATCCTTTGTCAACAGAGCTACCCCACCTCCTTTTCCTGGCTGTCTGTCCTTCCGGATTGTCAAGTACCCCTGAATATTTAGTTCCCAGTCCTGGTCACCTTGCAACCACATCTCTGTAATGGCTATCAGATCATACTGATTTGTATCCATTTGTGCTGTCAACTCATCTGTTTTGTTACGAATGCTATGTGCATTTAGACAAAGAGCCTTTAAATTTTCTTTTTTACCCTTTTTTCCTGCTTATTTCCTCTCTCCTTCAAATTCACTTTCTTTATTTTTGCTTTCTAATTTCAGCTTTACTCCCCTTCCTACTGAATCTATTTTCAGGTTCCAATACCCCTGCCAAGCTAGTTTAAACCCTCCCCAACAGCACTAGCAAACATCCCCACGAGATATTGGTCCCGGTTCTGTTGAGGTGCAACCTGTCCAACTTGTACAGGTCCCACGTCCCCCAGAGGCGGTCCCAATGCCTCAGGAAACTAAAGCCCTCCTGCTTGCACCATCTCTCCAGCCACACATTCATCTGCTCAAACCTCCTATTTCTGTACTCACTAGCATGTGGCACCGAGAGTAATCCGGAGATTGCTAACTTTGAGGTCCTGATTTTTAATTTCTCTCCGAGCTCCCTAAACTCTGCCTGCAGGACATCATCCCTCTTTCTACCTATGTCATTGGTCCCGATATGGACCACGACCTCTGGTTGTTCACCCTTTCCCCCCAGAATGCCTTGCAGCCGCTCGGTGACATCCTTGACCCTGACACCAGGGAGGCAACATACCATCCTAGAGTCACGTCTGTGGCCGCAGAAACGCCCGTCTGCTCCCCTGACCATCGAATCCACTACCACTATAGCTCTTCTATTCTTCTTCCTCCCCACCCCCCTGTGCAGCTGAGCACCCGTAGTGCCATGGATTGGCTCTGGCTGCACTCCCCAGAGTCACCATCGCCCTCACTGGTACTCAGAACAGAGTACCGGTTGGAGAGCGAGATGGACTCAGGGGACTCCTGCACTACCAGCCTAGTCCTCCTCTTCTGTCGGATGGCCACCCAATCCTTCTCTGCCTGCACACTCTTAAGATGCGGGGTGACCACCTCTAGAAACATGCTATCCACGTAGCTCTCAGTCTCGCGGATGCACCGCAGTGACTCCAACCATCGCTCAAGCTCCAAAACACGGAGCTCGAGTTGGTGCAGCTAGAGACACCTCCTGCACACGTGATCGTCCCGGCTGCATGAAGCATCCAGGATTTCCCACGTGCCACAGGATATGCAATCCACGGTACTGAGCTGCCCTGCCATCCCTCTAGTTACACTTGGAACTATCAAGTAGAACTAAACTCTAAACCTTAGCAAAACACACCCAGCCGCTACTCAGCAAACAGCTGATTTAATTCATTCGTTTTCCTTAGATAATGTAGACTTATCTATTCAATTGCAGTTCCTAACTTACACCAATGCCCAAGGTTTCTTAAAGAAAAGAAAAATACTCACCAATCCACCAGCCAATCACTTACCTGCTTGGCTGTGAGGTCACACTTCGATTTTGATTCTTTTTACTTTTTGTCCCATACTCCTGTCGCTGCTTCAGCTGGCTCCTCCCGAACTCAGTCTCCTCCGACTGCTGCCGCCCTTTGTAATCCCGAGCTCAGGTCTCGCAATGCTGGCTCCTCCCTAGTTGTAGAAACTCCAGCCAGGGGAAACAACCTGTCAGCATATACCCTGTCAATCCCCTTCAGAGCCTTGTATGTATCAATGAGATCACCTCTCATTCTTCCTAAACTCCAGAGAGTATAGGCCTAATCTATTCAATCTCTCCTCATAGGACAGCCCTTTCATCCCAGGGATCAATCTAGTGAATTTTTGTTGCACCGCCTCCAAGGCAAGTATATCCTTCCTTAGATACTATGCACAGTACTCCAGGTGTGGTTTCATCAAAGCCCTGTACAATTGTAGCCAGACTTCCTTACTCTTGTATTCCAACCCTTTTGCAATGAAGGGCAACATGCCTTTTGCCATCCTTATTGCTTGCTATACCTGTATGCTAGCCTTCTGTGTTTCTTGCACCAGGACACGCAAATCACTCTGAACACCAACAATTAAAAGTTTCTCACCATTTAAAAAATATTCTGTTTTTATATTCTTAATACCAAACTGAATATGCTCACATTTCCCGACATTATACTCTAGCTGCCACCTTACTGCCGACTCATTTATATCTATCTATATCCTTTTGCAGACTCTTTGGCAGAGAAACATGGGGCATTTGCACCTCCTGTTCAGGGGGCGACACTGCTACAGTCTCCCGTGAAATTCCGCGGGGGTTTAGCGGTGGCGGTAACCGGTAGCGTACTGGGCAGCTGTGCAGGCAATGTCGACATCATCACTATGTCAAGTAACCCATTTACATCCCGGAGCAAAAAGTCGCTGGTGTCCCCTGAAGTTGCCGCAGGCGATGCCCACGACAGCTTCACGGGGCGTGTACCAGGTTGTAGTTCGTTCACAGGGCGATAATTAAAGGGGAGGAGAGGAAGGAAAAAAAACTGCCTAACTTACCCGGCCTTCTTGGAAGTCAATCGTGATTGGTCTGTACCGTGATCTTGCAGCCCAGCACGCCATTTCCTGCCCACAGAATTGACAGCTTTGCACTCCCCTTTAATGAAGGGGAGGGCCCTGTCTGTGCGCCCCACCACGTAGCAAGTGGAGCATGATATTTTGCGCTCCACTTCCTCTCGGGGGAGGGGGGGGGGGGGGTAACCCGAATATAGGTCGCAGGGTAGGACTCCCATGCTGACCTTTATTGGCTCCCAGTCCCCAATACCTCATCCTTGTAATGAAATCCTTCCATGGTCTCACCATTTCCCAACTCTATAAAAAACTTCTCCAGCTCTAGAACCTTCCCCGCCGCCCAACCTTTCTGTTCCTCTGGCCACAGCCTCGTATGCATCTCCCACCTCTTCACTCCAATCGTGGCAGCTGTGCCTTCAGCCACCTCGGCCCACACTCTGGAATTCGTTCCCTAAAACCCTCTGCTTCTCCGCTTACCTCTCCTTTCTGACCTTCCTTAAAACTCACTTGTTTGGCCATTTTTTTCCCCTTTAATCCCTCCCTCATTTTGGGGATATTTCTCTATGAAGCAGCTTGGAATTTTTTTTTTCGCTCTCTGAAAGGTGCTATATGAGCTCAAGTTGTAGTTATAGTTGTTGTTGGAAGGTTAAGTAACCTGGCCAGATGCTGTTATTCAATGTGCCTCACTTATACCAGCCAAGTAGTTATAACACCAATATTAAGAGTCTGCTTTAGGAATGCATGTTTTCAGTGCAGGATCTCATTCATCAGGAACATATATTGGGAAATTGTGGATGCATGTTTTTTCATCCATTAATTTTAATGGACGCGGAACGACACCATGAATTCCCAATATGTTCTCCTATTTGGCACGGGTACATGCCAGAAGAATGTATTGGGAAAATCAGCCTATATGTTGTGTGTGACAAGATTATACAGAGAGCCGCTTGCAAACCTGTACACCTTCCACCAAGTTTATGGTTACTTTTGGTTTTTCTAGCTCTTTCAATACTTACTACAGTGCTGACACTATTTGGAAAATTTGGGATCACAATTGCCTTCGCCATTGCTTATAGCTACACTGCTGAACTCTACCCAACCGTAATAAGAAACACAGGTGTCGGAATGAGTTCAATGGCCTCCAGGCTGGGCAGCATCATCTCGCCTTACTTTTCTTTCCTTGGTAAGGTAACAGTTAAACTTCTATATGTTGGTAGAATATAAGGAATTTTGGGCACTATTCTGATACCCATGAACAATTCCAAAATTGTAGGCACACTCTTTGCACCGTCAGTGCGAGCATTCTTTCATATGATCGACAGGTTCAATTGACTGCACCTTTTATCTATCCTGAATTCTTACACAGACCTAGATTTCACTGAGTCTAGAGTTCTGTGATTTTATCCATGTCACTCATAGCTCAGTGATAGCACTCTTGCTTCTGCATCCAAAGGTTGTAGGTTCAAGTCCCACTCCAGAAAGTAGAATACAAAATCTAGGCTGACTCACCAGTAGAGGGAGTGCTGCAATGTCAGAGCTGCTGTCCTTCACATGACACCTTAAAATGAGCCCCTGTCTGCCCTCTCAGGGTGGATGTAAAAGGTCCCATGGCACTATTTTGAAAAAGAGCAGGGGAGTGCTCCCTGCTGTCCTCGCCAATATTTATCATTCAACCAACATCACTAAAACTGATCATCTGGTCATTGCTGCTTATAGGACTTTGTTATGCACAATTTGGCTGCCACATTTCCTATATTACAACAGTAACTATACTGTAAAAGTACGGAATTTGCTGTAAAGTGCTTTGGGACATCCTAAAGTTGTGAAAGTTGCTATATAAAGCCAAATTATTTCTTTTTCTTCTTTCAATAACGCTGCTATCACAATTGCTGCAGTCATAGTATGGTGTCATCATCATCATTGGCAGTCCCTCGGCATCGAGGAAGACTTGCTTCCACTCTAAAATGAGTTCTTCAGTGATTGAACAGTCCAATACGAGAATTACAGTCCCTGTCACAGGTGGAACAGATAGTCGTTGAGGGAAAGGGTGGGTGGGACTGGTTTGCCACACGCTCTTTCCGCTGCCTGCGCTTGGTTTCTGCATGCTCTCAGCGATGAGACTCGAGGTGCTCAGCACCCTCCCGGATGCAGTTCCTCCACTTAGAGCGATCTTTGGCCAGGGACTCCTAGGTGTCAGTGGAGATCTTGCATTTTGTCAAGGAGGCTTTGAGGGTGTCCTTGAAACGTTTTCTTCGCCTTTGGCCGCCTGAGGAAACGAGTGTTTGAAGACCAGGCCCTTAAATCCGCCACCAAGCTCATGGTCTACAGGGCTGTCGTGATACCTGCCCTCCTGTATGGCTCAGAGACATGGACCATATACAATAGACACCTCAAATTGCTGGAGAAATACCACCAACGATGTCTCCGCAAGATCCTGCAAATCCCCTGGGAGGACAGATGCACCAATGTTAGCGTCCTTGACCAAGCCAACATACCCAGTATTGAAGCACTGACCACACTGGATCAGCTCCGCTGGGTGAGCCACATTGTTCGCATGCCTGACACAAGACTCCCAAAGCAAGCGTTCGACTCCTTCATGGCAAGCAAGCCCAAGGTGAGCAGTATGGTGTACAGTGGCACTGGCTCCACATTTTCTGACACTGTATTATATCGATCTGAGTGTTTTTTTCATGTTCATGCAATAGACAACTTGTGACCTGGATTTTCATTGGCCCACAATAAACATGATAAGGCAGGGCTTCTACTTAGTCACATGACCCCCATTAAAATTGTTGGGGCGGCAGGGGCAGTGGGTGGTAATTAGATGAGCAAAACATGTTCCAGGTGATCCAGCTGCTAAATGATTTTCTAGCACTGGGAGGGAGAGGAGTGCCTTGTAGCTGCAGCAATTGAAAGGCTACTGCAGTTTAAAGGGTCAAAAGGCAAGCAATTGTTTTGGATACAGAGTCAAGGCAGGAGCACAGTGAGGAGAATGACAGAAGGTAGACCAGCATTGGGGATGTCTGATATGGTCAAGGTCCCAATATTGTAAAGTTTTGTAGAGATAATGTTGGCAGGGAGAAGGGCAAGAGGAGAAAGGCCACTTGGAATCCAGGACTAGAAGCCCCAAAAAGGGTAATGAAGGCATTATGGAAGGAAGTGATGCAAGCAGTATGGAGAGCAGTGACATAGGCAGTCACTGCACATCAACCACTCCCTCAATGGCAATACAGCATAAGAAATGTTTTATTGGCCTCACAAGGTCGGCTAAAGTAAGTGAAGGCATGCATACCCAGGCCGATACGGAAACAATGCTGCAAAGGTGACACTCCACACCATTCATGTCCACTTGGTGTAAATGAAGAGATGAATGAGACAATAATTATGTACAGGGTACCTCCCCACAGCTTTATCCTTTTCCCACCATCCACTGTGCATTATCCCATTTTCTGAGACCAACAGCAGTGGGGTTTGAATGAAAGCATTATCACAATGAATGTATGCAGGAACCTGAGAGAACTAATAAAATATATATCTTCATTTATGTTGTGATTAAGAAGAAGGAACTAAGCAATAATAAGAGTCCTTTTAATTAAGCAGAATGTCTGAACATTGTAACCACTCACAGTACTGCAGGTCAGACATCTCATTACCAAGCTGAACCTGACAGTTCTCTTTAAATTTCTCCATCTCCCACCGCCTTCCCAGAGTTGTAGAGCTTCCTCCTCAGGTCCACTGAAGGGCTTGTTGGTTGCCATGCCTCCACCCCTGTTACTTTGTTGCAATGATTATGGATTTTTTTCCATTGCAAAGAAAACAAAACATGAGAACGGCTGTAGATTAATTCAGAATTTAATAAGCCTATTGGACCATTCAATTTGATCGTGGCAGATCTGTATCTTAACTCCATTTGTCCGCCTCGGTCCATACCCTTGCATAACAAATATCTAGCAATCTCAGTTTTGACATTTTCAATTGACCTTGCCTCATCAGTTTTTTGCAGGGGGGAGTTCCAGATTTTCACTACCCTTTGTGTGAAGAAGTGCTTCCTGACTTCACCCCTGAATGGCCTAGCCCGAATATTAAGATTATGTCCCCTTGACATGGACTCCCCTACCAGAGGAAATTGTATCTCTCACTATCTATGTTATCAAATCCTTTGATCATCTCAAACACCTCAATTAGATCACCCGTTAATCATCTATACTCAAGGGAATACAAGCCAAGTCTATGCAACCTGTCCTCATACTTTTACCCTTTTAGCCCTGGTATAAATGAATCTGCACTGAAGCCTCTCCATGGTCAATATATCCTTCCTGACGTGTGGTATTGAGAACTGAACCCAGTACTCCAGATAGGGTCTAACCAGAGCTGTAGCATAACTTCCACTGCTTTTATTCCAACCCATTGAGATGAAGGCTAAACTCTCATAGCCTTCTCAATTATTTTTTGTAACTGTCCACTAGTTTTTAGTGATTGTTGTACATGGACACCTAAATCCCTCTGCTCTTCCACGGCTCCTAGCTACTCACCATTTCAAAAATACTTTGATGTATCTTGCTTAGATCCAAAGTGGATGACCTCACACTTCCCCATATGGAACACCATCTGCCACTCACTCAATTTATCAATGTCCCTTTGCAACTTTCTGCTCCCATCTGCACTATTTACTGTGTCACCTAACTTACTGATGTCAGCACACATCAATATGTGGGTTTCTGCTCCTTCATCTATGTCATTTGGAAATGTAGTGAAAGGCTGAGGCCCATTACGGATACCTGGGGGACAGGCCTAGTCAGTAGTGTTCCTGCTAATTTTTTGGGGGGTGCACGGCCCCTTTAAGTGGCTGAGCAGCCGAGTCAAATTTCCACGCATGCACTGTTTTTCCATTTAAAAGCCGTTGAACGGCCTGCGCAGGACCTCCAGACCACTGTTTTATTTATAGTTTATTGTTTGTGCCCCTTTATAAATAGGTCACATTTGTTAATTTGATTTTGACTGATGACCCTAACCCGAACCCTAACCCTAACCCTCAATCCTAATTGGAAATTAAAAGTGTAGACACATCCTTATCTACAGATGTCAGGTTGCAAATACATCTGAAAATTAGGCTATGTATAGACTGGTCAGAGGAGAAATGAAAAAGTAGTGGGGAAGCTTTTCGAAACAGTAATCGGGGACAAAATTAACAGTCACTTGGATATGGGAGGATTAATTAAGGAAAGCCAGCACGGATTTGTTAAAGGCAAATCATTTTTAACCAACTTGATCGAGTTTTTTGATGAGGTAACAGAAAGGGTTGATGTGGGTAATGCAGTTGACGTAGTGTATATGGATTTCCAAAATGCGTTCGACAAAATGCTGCATAATAGGCTTGCAAGCAAAATTGGACCCATGGAATAAATGGGACTGTGGCAGCCTGGATACAAAATTGGTTAAGTGACAGGAAACAGAGAGTAGTGGTGAACGGTTGTTTTTCAGACTGGAGGAATAAGGAGTCATCCATTTAGAACTGAGATGAGGAGGAATTTCTTCTCTCAAAGGGTTGTAAATCTGTGGGATTCTCTGCCCCAGAGAGCTGTGGAGCTGGATCATTGAATATATTTAGGCTGGAGATAGACAGATTTTGAAAGATACGGGAGTGAAGGGTTATGGAGAGCGGAAAAGGAAGTGGAGCTGAACCCAAGATCAGATCAGGCATGATCTTATAGAATGGCGGAGCAGGTTCGAGGGACTGAATCGCCTACTCCTGCTCCTATTTCCGATGTTCCTATGTATACAGTAGTGTTCTCCAGGGGTTGGTTCTGGGACTACTACTCTTCTTAATATATATTAAAAGCTTGGACATGGGTGTACTGGACACAATTTCAAAATTTGTAAATGACACAAAACTTGGAAGTATAGCGGATAGTGAGGAGGAGAGTGATAGACTTAAGGAAGAAATAGACAGGCTGGTGAAATGGGAGAACATGTAGCAGATGAAATTTCATGCAGAAAAATGTGCAGTGATGCATTTTGGTAGAAAAAATTAGGAGAGGATACATAAACTAAATGATACAATCCTAAAGGGTGTGAGGAAACAGAGGGGCCTAGAGGTATGTGTGCACAAATCGTTGAAGGCGGCAGGGCAGGTTGAGAAAGCGGTTAAAAAGGCTTATGAGATTCAGAGCTTCATAAATAGAGGTATAGAATACTAAAGTGTGGAAATTATAATGCACCTGTATAAAACACTGGTTCGGCCCTAACTGGAGTACTGTGTCCAATTCTGGGCACCAAACTTTAGGAAGGATGTGAAGGCTGTAGAGAAGATGCAGAAAAGATTTACGAGAATGATTCCAGGAATGAGGAACTTCAGTTACGTGGATAGACTGGAGAAGCTGGGGTTGTTCCCCTTGGAGCAGAGAAGGTTGAGAGGAGATTTGATAGAGGTATTCAAAATCATGAGGCGTCCAGACAGAGTAGATAGAGAGAAACTGTTCCCATTGGCAGAAGTGTCGAGAACCAGAGGACACAGATTTAAGGTGATTAGCGAAAGAAGCAAAGGCGATGTATGAAAAAACTTTTTTATGCAGCGAGTGGTTAAGATCTGGAATGCACTGCCGGGAAGTGTGGTGGAGGCAAACTCAATTTTATCTTTCAAAAGTGAGTTTAATAAGTATCTGAAGGAAAATAAATTGCAGGACTGTGGGGAAAGAGCAGAGGAGTGGGACTAGCTGAGAGTCAGCGTGGGTTTGACGGGCCAAATGGCCTTCTTCCATGCTGCAATCATTGTATGATTCTATGATTCTAAGGCGTGGGTTTGGGAGGTGCTGTTGAAGAAATCTTGGTGAGTTGCTGCAGTGCATCTTGTAGATGGTATATACTCCAACAGGGGAGCACCGGTGGTGGAAGAAGTGAATGGTTAAGGTGGTAGAACAGGGTGCCAATGAAGCAGGCTGCTTTGTCCTGGATGGCATCGAGCTTCTTGTGTATTGTTGGAGCTGCACTTATCCAGGCAAGTGGAGAGTATTCCATCACACTCCTGACTCATGCCTTGCAAATGGTGGAAAGCCTTTGGGGAGTCAGGAGGTTAGACATTCACTGCAGAATACCCAGCCTCTGACCCGCTCTTGTAGCCACAGTATTTATATGGCTGGTCTAGTAAAGTTTCTGGTCAATGGTGACCCACAGGATGTTGCTGGTGGGGGATTTGGCTTTGGTTATGCCATTGAATATTATGGGGCGGTGGTTAGACCCTTTGTTGTTGAAGATAGTCATTGCCTGGCACAAATGTTACTTGCCACTTATCAGCCCTAGCCTGAATGTCGTCCAGATCTTGCTGTACGGGGGCATGGACTGTTTCATTATCGGAGGAGTTGTGAATGGAACTGAATACGGTGCAATCATCAGCGAACATCCCCACTTCTGGCCTTATGATGGAGGGAAGGTCATTGATAAAGCAGCTTAAGATGATTGGGCCTAGGACTCTGCCCTGAGGAGCTCCTGCAGCGATGACCTGGGGCTGAGATCATTGACCTCCAACAACCATAACCATCTTCCTTTATATTCGGTATGGAGAGTTTCCCCCCTGATTTCCATTGATTTCAATTTTATGAGGGCTCCTTGATGCCACACTCGGTCAAATGTTGCCTTGATGTCAAGGGCAGTCACTCTCACCTCACCTCTGGATTTTAGCACTTTTGTCCATATTTGCACCGAAGCTGTAATAAGGTCTGGAGTTGAGTGGTCCTGGTGGAATCTGAACTGAGCATCATAGAAAACATAGAAACATAGAAAATAGGTGCAGGAGTAGGCCATTCGGCCCTTCTAGCCTGCACCGCCATTCAATGAGTTCATGGCTGAACATTCAACTTCAGTACCCCATTCCTGCTTTCTCGCCATATCCCTTGATCCCCCTAGTAGTAAGGAACTCATCTAACTCCTTTTTGAATATATTTCGTGAATTGGCCTCAACAACTTTCTGTGGTAGAGAATTCCACAGGTTTTTCCCCGTCAGAATTTTAAATGTTTCTATGAGGTCCCCTCTCATTCTTCTGAACTCCAGTGAATACAAGCCCAGTTGATCCAGTCTTTCTTGATAGGTCAGTCCCGCCATCCCGGGAATCAGTCTGGTGAACCTTCGCTGCACTCCCTCAATAGCAAGAATGTCCTTCCTCAGGTTAGGAGACCAAAACTGTACACAATACTCCAGGTGTGGCCTCACCAATGCCCTGTACAACTGTAGCAACACCTCCCTGCCCCTGTACTCAAATCCCCTTGCTATGAAGGCCAACATGCCATTTGCTTTCTTAACCGCCTGCTGCACCTGCATGCCAACCTTCAATGACTGATGTACCATGACACCCAGGTCTCTTTGCACCTCCCCTTTTCCTAATCTGTCACCATTCAGATAATAGTCTGTCTCTCTGTTTTTACCACCAAAGTGGATAACCTCACATTTATCCACATTATACTTCATCTGCCATGCATTTGCCCACTCACCTAACCTATCCAAGTCGCTCTGCAGCCTCACAGCATCCTCCTCGCAGCTCACACTGCCACCCAACTTAGTGTCATCCGCAAATTTGGAGATACTACATTTAATCCCCTCATCTAAATCATTAATGTACAGTGTAAACAGCTGGGGCCCCAGCACAGAACCTTGCGGTACCCCACTAGTCACTGCCTGCCATTCTGAAAAGTCCCCATTTACTCCTAGTCTTTGCTTCCTGTCTGACAACCAGTTCTCAATCCATGTCAGTACACTACCCCCAATCCCATGTGCTCTAACTTTGCACATCAATCTCTTGTGTGGGACCTTGTCGAACGCCTTCTGAAAGTCCAAATATACCACATCAACTGGTTCTCCCTTGTCCACTCTACTGGAAACATCCTCAAAAAATTCCAGAAGATTTGTCAAGCATGATTTCCCTTTCACAAATCCATGCTGACTTGGACCCATCATGTCACCTCTTTCCAAATGCACTGCTATGACATCCTTAATAATTGATTCCATCATTTTACCCACTACCGATGTCAGTCTATAATTCCCTGTTTTCTCTCCCTCCTTTTTTAAAAAGTGGGGTTACATTGGCTACCCTCCACTCCATAGGAACTGATCCAGAGTCAATGGAATGTTGGAAAATGACTGTCAACGCATCCACTATTTCCAAGGCCACCTCCTTAAGTACTCTGGGATGCAGTCCATCAGGCCCTGGGGATTTATCGGCCTTCAATCCCATCAATTTCCCCAACACAATTTCCCGGCTAATAAGGATTTCCCTCAGTGCCTCCTCCTTACTAGACCCCCCGACCCCTTTTATAAGCGGAAGGTTGTTTGTGTCCTCCTTCGTGAATACCGAACCAAAGTACTTGTTCAATTGGTCCGCCATTTCTTTGTTCCCCGTTATGACTTCCCCTGATTCTGACTGCAGGGGACCTACGTTTGTCTTTACTAACCTTTTTCTCTTTACATATCTATAGAAACTTTTGCAATCCGTCTTAATGTTCCCTGCAAGCTTCTTCTCGTACTCCATTTTCCCTGCCCTAATCAAACCCTTTGTCCTCCTCTGCTGAGTTCTAAATTTCTCCCAGTCCCCAGGTTCGCAGCTATTTCTGGCCAATTTGTATGCCACTTCCTTGGCTTTAATACTATCCCTGATTTCCCTTGATAGCCACGGTTGAGCCACCTTCCCTTTTTTATTTCTATGCCAGACAGGAATGTACAATTGTTATAGTTCATCCATGCGGTCTCTAAATGTCTGCCATTGCCCATCCACAGTCAACCCCTTAAGTATCATTCGCCAATCCATCCCAGCCAATTCACGCCTCATACCTTCAAAGTTAGCCTTCTTTAAGTTCTGGACCATGGTCTCTGAATTAACTGTTTCATTCTCCATCCCAATGCAGAATTCCACCATATTATGGTCACTCTTCCCCAAGGGGCCTCGCACAACGAGATTGCTAATTAATCCTCTCTCATTACATAACACCCAGTCTAAGATGGCCTTCCCCCTAGTTGGTTCCTCGACATATTGGTCTAAAAAACCATCTCTTATGCACTCCAGAAAATCCTCCTCCACCGTATTGCTTCCAGTTTGGTTAGCCCAATCTATGTGCATATTAAAGTCACCCATTATAACTGCTGCACCTTTATTGCACGCACCCCTAATTTCCTGTTTGATGCCCTCCCCAACATCACTACTACTGTTTGGAGGTCTGTACACAACTCCCACTAACGTTTTTTGCCCTTTGGTGTTCTGCAGCTCTACCCATATAGATTCCACATCATCCAAGCTAATGTCCTTCCTAACTATTGCCTTAATCTCCTCCTTAACCAGCAATGCTACCCCACCTCCTTTTCCTTTTATTCTATCCTTCCTGAATGTTGAATACCCCTGGATGTTGAGTTCCCAGCCCTGCTCATCCTGAAGCCACGTCTCCGTAATCCCAATCACATCATATTTGTTAACATCTATTTGCATAGTTAATTCATCCACTTTATTGCGGATACTCCTTGCATTAAGACACAAAGCCTTCAGGCTTGTTCTTTTAACACCCTTTGTCCTTTTAGAATTTTGCTGTACATTGCCCCTATTTGTTCTTTGCCTTGGGTTTCTCTGCCCTCCACTTTTCCTCATCTCCTTTCTGTCTTTTGCTTTTGCCTCCTTTTTGTTTCCCTCTATCTCCCTGCATTGGTTCCATCCCCCTGCCATATTAGTTTAACTCCTCCCCAACAGCACTAGCAAATACTCCCCCGAGGACATTGGTCCCGATTCTGCCCAGGTGCAGACCGTCCGGATTGTACTGGTCCCACCTCCCCCAGAACCAGTTCCAATGCCCCAGGAATTTGAATACCTCCCTGCTGCACCATTGCTCAAGCCACGTATTCATCTGAGCTATCCTGCGATTACTACTCTGACTAGCACGTGGCACTGGTAGCAATCCCGAGATTACTACTTTTGAGGTCCTACTTTTTAATTTAGCTCCTAGCTCCTTAAATTCATTTCGTAGGAACTCATCCTTTTTTTTACCTATGTCATTGGTACCAACGTGCACCACGACAACTGGCTGTTCTCCCTCCCTTTTTAGAATGTCCTGCACCCGCTCCGAGACATCCTTGACCCTTGCACCAGGGAGGCAACATTACCATCCTGGAGTCTCGGTTGCGGCCGCAGAAACGCCTATCTATTCCCCTTACAATTGAATCCCCTATCACTATCGCTCGCCCACTCTTTTTCCTGCCCTCCTGTGCAACAGAGCTAGCCATGGTGCCATGAACTTGGCTGCTGCTGCCCTCTCCTGATGAGTCATCCCCCTCAACAGCACTCAAAGCAGTGTATCTGTTTTGCAGTGGGATGACCACAGGGGACCCCTGCACTACCTTCCTTGCACTACTCTTCCTGCTGGTCTTGCATTCCCTCGCTGGCTGCGGACCCTTCTCCTGCGGTAAGACCAACTCGCTACACGTGATACTCACGTCATTCTCAGCATCGTGGATGCTCCAGAGTGAATCCACCTTCAGCTCCAACTCCGCAACGCGGACCGTCAATAGCCGGAGGTGGACACACTTCCCGCACATGTAGTCGTCAGGGACACTGGTGTTGTCCCCGTGTTCCCACATGGTACAGGAGGAGCATATCATGTGACCGAGCTGTCCTGCCATGACTTAACCCTTAGATACACTTAAATTGCCGACAACAATGTTAAAAGTTACTGACTAATAAAGAAAAAGAAAAACTACTCACCAATCAGCAGCCAATCACTTACCACGTTGGCTGTGACGTCACCTTTTGATTTCTTTCTACTTCTTTTTTGACTTCTCTCAGCTGGAGCTGCACAAGTAAGCCTCTCTCGACTCCCGCCTCTCTCGACGCTCCCCGGACTGCTGAGCCTTTTATAGGCCACTGCCTCTCTCGACTCCCGCCTCTCTCGACACTCCCCGGACTGCTGAGCCTTTTATAGGCCGCTGCCTCTCTCGACTCCCACCTCTCTCGACTCTCCCCGGACTGCTGAGCCTTTTATAGGCCGCTGCCTCTCTCGACTCCCGCCTCTCTCGACGCTCCCCGGACTGCTGAGCCTTTTATAGGCCGCTGCCTCTCTCGACTCCCGCCTCTCTGTGAGCAGTTTATTGGTAACTGCCGCTTGATACCACTGTTGACGACAGTTTGCTGATAATTGAGGATAGACTGATGGGGCAATAATTGGCCGGATTGAATTTGTCCTGCTTTTTGTGGATAGGACAACCTGGGCAATTTTCCACACTATTGGTTAGATGCCAGTGTTGTAGCTGTACGGGGGCAGCTTGGCAAGAGGCACGGCTAGTTCTGAAACATAAATCTTCAATACGACAGCTGGGATTTTGTCGGGACCCATACCATTTGCTGCATCCAGTGCACGTTCAGCCGTTTCTTGATATCACGTGGAGTGATTTTGAATTGGCTGAAGACTGACTTCTGTGATGGTGTGGACCTAAGGAAGAGATCGAGATGGATCATCCACTCCGCACTTCTGGCTGAAGATGGTTGCAAACGCTTCAGCCTTGTCGTTTGCACGCGTGTGCTCGGCTCCCCCATCATTGAGGATGGAGATATTCATGCAGCCTCCTCTTCCCGTTAGTTGTGTAACTGTCCACCACTATTCATGACTGGATGTGGCAGGACTGCAGAGCTATAATCTGATCCGCTGCTTGTGGGATTGCTTAGCTCTGTCTATAACATGCTGCTTCTTCTGTTTAGCATGCATGTAGTCCTGTGTTGCATCTTCCCCATGTTGGCACCTCATTTTTAGGTACGCCTGGTGCTGCTCCTGGCATGCTTTACTGCACTACTCACTGAACTAGGGTTGGTAGTCTGGCTTGATGGTAGAGTGAGGGATATGCTAGGCCATGAGGTTACAGATTGTGGTGTGCTGACAGCCCATAGCACCTCCTATATGCCCAGTTGCTAGATCTGTTCTGAATCTATCCCATTTAGCACGGTGGTAATGCCACACAACACAATGGAGGGTGTCCTCAGTGTGAAGAAGGGACTTCATCTCCACAAGGACTGTGTGGTGGTCATTGCTACCAATACTGATATGGACAGATACATCTGGTACAGGTAGATTGGTGTGCACGAGGTCAAGTAGGTTTTTCCCTCATGTTGGTTCTCTCGCTACCTGCCGCAGACCCAGTCTGGCAGCTATGTTCTTCTGGACTTAGGCAACTCGGTCAGTAGTGGTGCTACCAAGCCACTCTTAGTGATGGACATTGAAGTCCCCCACCCAGAGTTTATTCTGTGCCCTTGCTACCCTCAGTGCTTCTTCCAAGTAGTGTTCACCATGGAGTACTGATTTAGGAGGGTGGTCGGTGGTAATCAGCAGGAGGTTTCCTTGCCCATGCTTGAACTGAAGCTATGTGACTTCATGGGATCCAGAGTCAATGTTGAGGACTCCCAGAGCCACTGCCTCTCGACTGTATACTACTGTGGCGTCACCACTGGTGGGTCTGTCCTGCCGATGGGACAGGATAGACCCAGGGATTGTAATGGAGGAGTCTGGGACATTGCTGAAAGATATGATTCTATGACTATGACTACATCAGGCTGTTGCTTGACTAGAGGATAGTGAGGAGGTCTTTGCAGGGTCGACTGGGCCGGCTGTGCCTTTGTCATGTCCGATGCCATTCCCTAGGTCAATGCTGATGGTCTGTCCAGTTCTATTCTTATTATTATTGTAATGTTATTATGCAGGACATTCTGTGGTAAACTCAAAATATCTGAAACCAGCATGTTGGTGTCGTAATGGATTGCATCAGAGAATGACCTGACATGAGTTTGGTCTCTTAATTCCCCAATAATTTCCTAATCTATCCAGGCCTATTAGGTGGTGCCATGTTGCTTGCCTGGAAATTGCGAGCAAAAATCGAAATAATTCCAAGCCAATTTTGTGCAATCTCGAGCTGCTGATTGGGAACAATTTGCCTATTTCTTCACTGGGAAATGATGCCTGGCAAAGGGTCAGAAACAGCCAGGAGAAAACTAATCTCAAAAATGGAAATGAAAAAAATGTGCACATTATTTGAACGTGCTTACACTGAAAATACATTCAAGGGTGTTTATTGACCACAATATTTGTGTTACAAGTAGTGCCTAATGCTTTATTTTGATGTGCTGGTTTTTGCTTTGCAGACAATATATGCTCTATATTTTCATAGGTGTTTATCATGAGTTTCTGCCTTTTATTCTGATGGGGGGTTTGACGGTGTTTTCAGCAATTCTGGTCTTGTTTCTGCCTGAAACATTCAATATTCCTCTCCCAGACACCATCAGCCAGATGCCGAAAATCAAGGGGTAAGTGTGTATACTATTTATGAAACAATTTTTTTCTCCGCTCTCTATCCTAAACAACAATACAATGCTTCAATGTACAAAATGTCCCAAGGTGTTTCAGAGAGGAGACAAAAGAGCTAGCATCCATCCTTTGTGGGAGTATTAGGAAAAGTGAACAAAAGCCTGGAAAAAGAGATGTGTTTGAAATATAGAGAGGGAGGTAGAGAGATGGGGTGTTTGGAGAGAAAGTTGTGGGGTGAAAAGGATGGAGAGGAGGCTGGATATAGATGACCAGACAGCATGGGAGGATGCATTGGTTTGTAGAAGATTGAAGAGCTACAGTGAAGTGAAGCTCTGGAGGATTTGGAGACAAGGCTGACAATTTTAACTTCAATCCACTGGCAGACAAAGAGCCAATATAGTTCAGCAAAGAAGGGAAGTTATAGATGAGTGAGGCTTAGTAAGAACAGGATGTCAAAACTTTAGATACTGAAGCACTCTATGCCTGCATGCAGCAAGACCTGGACAACATTGAGACTTGGGCTGATAAGTGTCCAGTAACATTCGCACCAAACAAGTGCCAGTCAATGACTATCTCCAACAAGAAAGAGTCTAATCACCACCGCTTGACATTCAACAGGATTACCATTGCCGGATCCCCCACCATCAACACCCTGGGGATCACCACTGACCAGAAACTTAATTGGACCAGCCACATAAATACTGTGGCTACAAGAGCAGGTCAGAGGCTGGGTATTCTGCAGCGTGTAACTCACCTCCTGACTCCCCAAAGCTTTTCCACCATCTACAGTGCACAAGTCAGGAGTGTGATGGAATATTCTCCACTTGCCTGAATGAGTGCTGCTCCAAAAACACTCAAGAAGCTTGACACCATCCAGGATACACCAGCCCGCTTGATTGGCACCCCATTCACCACCATAAACATTCACTCCATCCATCACTGGTGCATCGTGGCTGCAGTATGTACCATGTACAAGATGCACTGCAGCACCTCGACAAAGCTTCTTCGACAGCACCTCCCAAACCCATGACCTCTACCACCTAGACTCCCTCCCTAACAGCACTGTGGGAGTAACTTCACCTCACGGTTTACAGGGGTTCAAGAAGGTGGCTCACCACCACCTTCTCAAGATCAATTAAGGATAGGTAATAAATGCTAGCCTTGCCAGCAACACCCACAATCCATGAACGAATAAAAAAAAGATGATTTAGAGTTTATGGAGGGTCCAGAATGGGATGCTGGTAAGGTGGGAATTGGAAAATGTTATTCTAGAGGAGACCAATTTCTGGATAGGGGTTTCGGTGACAGTGAGAGTAAGGTAACGGTGGAGGTTGGAGTAAGGGGAATGAAATCAATGGCAAGGGTTCAGAGATTTGGCAGTGGAAGGAAACATTGGCATCACTCTTCCTGATGTTTAATTGCAAACAAATCTGACTTATTCATGATGTAATATCAGATAGCGAGTATGTCAGCATAATGCAGAGGTCAAAGAGTTACAAGAGGTCGCAGTAAAGTAAAATGGGGTGTCATCAGCAGATACATGGAAGCTAATTCCATGTTGTTGATGATATCGCCCAGAGGAAGCTTGCAAATGAAGACGAGGAGAGGGTCAATAATGGATCTTAAGGGAATTCCAGAGATGGCTGCAGCAGCTGGAGGAAAACCCATTGTTGAAAATGTATTGATTGTGTCGGTACAGGTAGGGGTCCAGTCGCTGGAGCAGGAACCTGGAGGTAGGCCATGGAGGGAAGACAATAATGGAGATTATCCATTATGTCAAATACTGCAGTGAGGTCGAGGAGGACTAGGAATGATAATGCCCCATGATCGCAATCAGAGAAGCAGTGACTTTGACCATGTCGATCTCGGTGTTGTGTGCTGTGCAGAAAACATACTGAAAGGAATCAAATTGGGAATTGTGGGAAAGGATATCACTATAACTGGAAGAGGATGACACATTCAAGGAGCCCGAACAAGGGGAGTAGGTCAGAAATTGAACAGAGGTTGCGGGGGACAGAGAGGTCAAGGCTGAGTTTTTGTGATGATGCTGGTTTTGAAAAAAGAAGGAACAGTGTGTGAGCAGTGCGAGCTATTACAATGTTGATGAGCATTGATGCCAGGAAAGGTAGTAAGTGGGAACAAGGTGAGGAGATCATCAAGAGGGCAGGAGATGTATCTCATACAAGGGCTGAACTTCTATGAGACCAATCTCCTTGTAACTTCTGATAGAGTATGATCTTACCACATGCCAACTTTAGTTTTCGAGTTAAATTGTTTTTTTTTTCATATGTGAGTCAGGGTAGTGAATGATGATGGGGTATTTAGCTGTTGGTTCTCACTCGACAACCACAACAACACTTTCCAGTAGCAATCACTGTGTCACAATCAGGACCAAGAACCCTGGGTTCCCCCTCCCAAGCCAGGGAGCACTGAGGCTAATGGCAACACCGCCACCATTGTTCCACATCATCTAACTCAGCACAGATCTGGAAGTGAACCAAGGATCGCCTGATCTGTAGCTCTCAATGTCACAACTGACAGTGGATCTACCTGCAGAAAAATGGGCATTTTCCATTATAGCAGGAACTAGATGTTATCTAGCATTTCCTTGGTACTGCTTCCAAAATACATTGACAGTTCTAACAAGGAAAATAAGCCTAACATTTATACCAGCGTGATGTTTCCATTTTCTACTTGGCCTGCCCATTTAGTGGTGAATGTAAATAGTTTGTGCTTGTACCCCTGCTCACTGAGTTGAGATTGGTTTTTCCTATCAGCCTGAGCTTGATTGAAAGGTGCAGGTCTCACAGGTTCAAAGTCTGCATTATCATCTCGCCTGCCAACCCAGCAAGGTTGTTATTATTTTCTGGCAGCACTATTGAACCAAAACGACTTTAAAAACATTGCTGAAAAACTGAATGCGCCAAGATCCTCATTACTGAATAGACTCAGTGAATGTTAAGCTTCTTGGGCTTTTGCTAACATTTGTTTTCAATTACTGCGACCTCACAATGCATAAAACTAGATTGGGTGGCTCAGCATATGATTATTTAAAGATTTTCCCCACAGTGATCTGTCTGGTATAGCCTTGGAACATCCCCAGGACTGTGTGGGAGAGTTGGTGAAACACCCGTGCGTGTGCAACCTACCTCCAAGCAATCTGTGAACAGTAATGCATTAGTACAATAACACACTCCATTGTCACACTGCCTGACACACAGCCTTTTTGAATGACTGAAATAAAACCGATCTGGTATGAAATAAGCGAATCTATCTACCCAGTGAAACGTGATGGGAAAGTTTCAGCTAATGTGTATTCTTTATGACAGTGTTGTTTTTTTATTCAATTGCAGGTTCAAAGGTACTTTCAGCAATTGCTGCTATTTTCAGAAAAATGGAACAAGCAGAGAAAATAATACAATTGTAATTAAAGAGGAGGAGTTTTGATCAGTTCTGGCCACAAATCTACAGCAATGGAGAAATGGAAACTCCTCATTTTAAGAACATAAGAAATAGGAGCAGGAGTAGGCCATTTGGCCCCTCGAGCCTGCTCCACCATTCAATATCATAGCTGATCTGATCATGGACACAACTCCACTGCTCACTCCCCATAATCCTTTACTCCCTTATCGCTCAAAAATCTGTCTGTCTCCACCTTAAATATATTCAATGACCAAGTCTCCACAGCTCTCTAGGGCAGAGAATTCCATAGATTTACAACTCTGAGAGAAGAAATTTCTCCTCATCTCAGTTTTAAATGGGCGGCCCCTTATTCTAAGACTATGCCCCGAGTTTTAGTTTCCCTATGAGTGGAAATATCCTCTCTGTATCGACCTTATCCAGCCCCCTCATTATCTTATAAGTTTCAATAAGATCACCTCTCATTCTTCTGAACTCCAATGTATATAGGCCCAACCTATTCAACCTATCCTCATAAGTCAACCCCCTCATCTCCGGAATCAGCCTCCAATGCAAGTATATCCTTCCTTAAATACGGAGACCAAAACTATATTCAGTACTCCAGGTGTGGCCTCACCAATACAGTGTACAGTTGTAGCAGGACTTCTCTGCTTTTATACTCTATCCCCCTTGCAATAAAGGTCAACATTCCATTTGCCTTCCTGATTACATGCTGTACCTGCATACTAACATTTTGTGTTTCATGCACAAGGACCCCCAGATCTCTCTGTACTGCAGCACTTTGCAATTTTTCTCCATTTAAATTATAATTTGCTTTTCTATTATTTCTGCCAAAGTGGATAACCTCACGTTTTCTATATTATACTCCATCTGTCAAATTTTTGCTCACTTGGCTGCATTACAATCGGTCCCTTCATCCAAGTCACTAATATAGATTGTAAATAGTTGAGGACCCAGCACTAATCCCTGCGGCACCCCACTAGTCACTGTTTGCCAACTGGAAAATGACCCATTTATCCCGACTCTCTGTTTTCTGTTAGTTAGTCAATCCTCTATCCATGCTAATATATTACCCCCAACCCCATGAGCTTTTATCTTGTGCAGTAACCTCTTATGTGGCACCTTATCGAATGCCTGCTGTAAATCCAAATACACCACATCCACTCGTTTCCCCTTATCCACCCTGCTTGTTACATCTTCAAAGAACTCCAGAAAATTTGTCAAACATGATTTCCCTTTCATAAAACTATGCTGACTCTGCTTGATTGAATCATGCTTTTCCAAATGTCCTGCTACTGTTTCCTTAATAATGGACTCCAACATTTTCCCAATGACAGATGTTAGGCTAACTGGTCTATAGCTTCCTGCTTTTTGTCTGCCTCCTTTTTTAAATAGGGGCGTTACATTTGCAGTTTTCCAATCCACTGGGACCACCCCAGAATCCAGGGAATTTTGATAGATTACAACCAATGCATTCACTATCTCTGCTGCCACTTCTCTTAAGACCCTAGGATGTAAGCCATCAGGTCCAGGGGATGTCCGCCTTTATTCCCATTTTTTTACCTAGTACTACTTCATTAGTGATAGTGATAGTATTAAATTCCCCCCTTCCTATAGCCCCTTGATTATCCACTTTTGGGGTGTTTTTAGTGTCTTCTGCCGTGAAGACCGATACAAAATATTTGTTCAACGTCTCTGTCATTTCCCTGTTCTCCATTATTAATTTCCGAGTCTCATCCTCCAGGGGACCATCATTTACTTTAGCCACTCTTTTCCTTTTTATGTATGCGTAGAAACTCTTACTATCTGTTTTTATGTTTCATGCTAGTTTACTTTTATAATCTATCTTCCCTCTTTTAATCATATTTTTAGTCGTTCTCTGCTGGCTTTTAAAAATTCCCCAATCCTCTGGCCTCCCACTAGTCTTGGCCACATTGTATGCCTTTGTTTTCAATTTGATACCCTTCCTTATTTCCTTAGTTAGCCACGGATGGTTATCCCTTCTCCTACAGTCTATCCTTCTCATTGGGATATATTTTTGTTGTGAGTTATGAAATATCTCCTTTTGTTTCAGTTTATGTCACACACCAACACTTTCTCCTGTTAAAATGTACTAAGCAATGCAACCGAGATACCCAGGGACCACTGTCCAACAATCAATCACCAGCATGCAGACATTTGATGCTTTCTACAAGGTTTTAGAAAACAAATCCTTACTGGACTTTTTGCAAGGTCTTAGACAAACCCTTTGGAACTTATTTTGCTAACTTACATCTCATTGCCTGCTTATTCAGTGGATATTTTACTCCTGACAGAGCCATATTGCTGAAGACAATGGGCTAGACTTTCCATCAATTTCACCTCGCTACTGCCCATTTAACTTCTGAGATGAAGTATAACACCCACTTATCGCCTATTTTCCCTAAAAATAGAAACTAACATCCATTTATCGCCCATTTATCGGCAGCATTAGTTAACCACTGAGAATTAGTTAAACCGCCCGCCTGTATGTATTTTTAAAATTATGACGTCAACAATAGTGCACCGCCCAGAATACTGTTTAGAAAGGAAACTAACGCCCAGAAACCGCCCAGAATATCTCCGAGCATTACTTTCGGAATCTCGGTCATATATCGCCGAAATCATCACTCGCCCAAAAAAAACGCTGAAAAAAAGCTGCACTCACTTGACCTCAACCCAGCGGTATGGAAGCCATTTTGTAAATCAGAGGACTTTTCATATAAAAGGCTGCTTCAAGTTCTGGGGAATTTTGATTTAATTTGTGAGTTCTTTTAAGGTGATTTTAAAATCTGAACATCCATCTTATCATATTGTGGTTGATTTGAATTTTTTATATGAGTTTTTGGAGGACAATTTATTATTTCTGAAGAATCCATACAATAGTAATTGTAATGGGGCCTGTAATTTCTCAGCCAGTATTGATGACTACTCACATGCTGCAGACTAGAGATGGGAGAAGTTATATTGAAGAGCATTATGTGTCCAATCAAAGAGGTGTCAGACTGATGAGTAGGAGGAGAACCTACACCCGACGCACTTACAGGGATAAGTGGTCATACCTGAACTTGTCTGAGAACACATGCCTTAGGAGACTGTGCTTGTGAAAGGAGGTCATCAGTGTGATATGCCAGCTCATTAAGGGAGATCTGCAGCCTAACAGCACCATCAGGACTGCACTGTCCGTTGAGGTCAAGGTTACTGCAGCACTTTCCTTCTATGCATCGGACTCCTTTGGGCCTCAGCTGGCGACATTTGCACTATCTCTCAGCACACCACACATTGCTGCATTCAACAGATGACTGAAGCCCTTTACGCTCAGAGGATGGACTTCATAAGCTTCCATATGACCAGGGACGGAAAGATTGAGAATGCTCTGGATTGCTCAAGAATAGCAAACTTCCCCAAGGTGCAGGGAGCAATAGAATGTATGCACATCGCCCTGTGAGCACCTTTTCATGATGCAGAGGTTTTTTGGAACCGATAGGGATTCTACTCCCTGAATATGCAACTCGTTGTCGACCCCAAGCAAATAATCATGGCAGTAAATGCAAAATGCCCAGGGAGCATCCATGATGCGCACACCTTGCGTGAGAGCACTGTCTCTGACCTGTTTAAGAGTCAGCCACAAGACATCGGTTGGATGCTGGGGGATAAAGGATATGGCCTCGTCAGCTGGCTGATGACCCCCATGCATAAGCCCCAGACAGAAGCCGAGAAGCGAGACAATGAAAGCCATACAGCCACACGCAATAGCATTGAAAAGACAATTGGAGTGCTTAAGCAGCACTTCAGATGCCTGGACCACTCAGGAGGTGAATTACAATACCACCCTGAGCAGGTCGCTCAATTCAATGTGCTGTGCTGCTTGCTGCATAGCTTGACTATTAGGAGGGGACAAGAATTGCCAGATGGGACTGCCAGTCCACCTCAGGAGAGAGGAGAGATGGAAGAGGAAGAAGAGGAGGTGGATGATGACCTCAGGGAGGACAGTCAGGCTGATATTGAAACCATGGCCCCACGCACCTCTCGACCGCAGGAAAGAGCCCGTGGTGGTTACGCAGCTGCAAGATTGTTGCGTCAGCAGTCATAAATGAATGCTTTGCTTGAAATAACATTAGTGGTAGTTACGCAGCTGCAAGACTGCTGTGTCGGCAGCTCATAAATGAATGGTTTGCGTTACGTTGGTGACAGTTACAATTAGAGTTGATTTATGTTACGTTTAATGTTTGCGTTTCATGGCCTGGCCTCGCCAGTGTTTGTATATCCTTAACGTTACTGCTATCTGAAGACAATGAGCAACAATATTAAATTAAATTTAAAAAATGTAATGTTGCTAAAGAACTTCTTTTTTAGTAACTAACACAACACAATAGTAGCCCCCTCTCCCATTGAATTTGAAACATTTATACATAACAATAAATCTTATCAACAACAACAACAACTACAACAACGATTTTAATAAACACGCATGCACCCCCACCCCTCCCCCAACCCAACCCAACAGTGAAACATTTTAAAATGTATTGGTAAACCAACAACAACAACAACAGCAACAAACAATTCAAACAACCACCCATCCAACATTCAACGATTTTAAAAAAATGAACAAAAAGAATAACCCTCCTTCCCTCCCTACTTGCGGCCAAGCCCCTCCTTTCCTCCACCCCTGCCCCCCGCCACCCCCTGGGTCTGTACCCCACCTCTTCCCCTCCCCCTACCAACTCCAAGTCACTTTGCTGCAGGGCACCTCGAGCGCTGCTTCGGTGGTGGGGGGAGACAGCAGATCCATTGATTGGGCAGTTGATAGAGAGGACATTTACGAGGAAACGTCCTCCGAGCCAGAAGCAAGAGCTTCCTCCTGACTCGCATGTGTCTCGAGCAATGTGGGTGCGGCACCTTGGGGTGCAGTGCCGGATTCCGGGACCACTGATAGCCCTCTGGCATCCATGTTCCCGGCTATTCTGCCCAGTGCCACTGCTATCCGCGTCATCTTCTCATTGACGATCGTGGACAGATTGACAACCTAGCCAGATAAACCGCCCATTGCCTGGAGGAACTCCCGACCGATTTTGACACTCGTCCTGGACACGGTCACCATGTCCACACTAAGATCTACCACTCCAGGAGCAGTCCAACTGCGCCGAACCAACCTCCGCGGGGTCGGCGCCAGCATGGAACCAATCGGAGTGCCCCGCGTCAAAGCGCTTGGCCCCGCTACCTCCTCGGTTGAAGAGGACGTGGCAAGTCTTACACAGTTATAATGTTTACATACATAACATCACTCCCCCCCTCAAAGTCCTTGATAGAAGTTATTTACAAGTTGAGGCGCTCCCTGGGTGTATGCCTGAGTTGAAACCCTGGCCTGGGTGAGTTGGTCGGGCCATTGCTGCACTGCAGCCCGGCTGGTCTGACCAGACTGTTGGGCATGGTGGGTTCATCCTCTTGATTGATGGTGAGGTCGATTGCTGGTTGGGTGTGTGTAGGTGGATCGATGATAGTGATGTCCTCTTCAAGTTGTTCCTGGTTGTTAGTGAATCACAGTTTGGTCTGATCCAAATTCTTTCTGCACGTTTGTCCATTACATAGATTGACAATAAACACTCTATTCCCCTCCTTGGCCAAGACTGTGCCAGCAACCCAATTGGGACCATGACCGTAATTAAGGACAAACACAGGGTCGTTTACATCAATGTCATGCGATACAGCCGCGTGATCGTGGTGCATGTTTTGCTGGTGACGCCGAGTTTCCACATGATCATTAAGGTCTGGGTGGACTAAGGTGAGCCTGGTTTTGAGTGCTCTCTTTATTAACAATTCCACCGGGGCAACCCCGGTAAGTGAGTGGGGTCGTGTCCGGTAGCTCAGCAGAACCCGAGATAAATGGGTCTGCAAGGAGCCGTCCATTACGCGTTTCAAGCTCTGCTTGATAGTTTGGACTGCCGTTCCGCTTGACCATTGGATGCGGGCTTGAACGGGGCAGACCTGACATGCTTAATGCCATTGCAGGTCATAAACCCGTTGAAGTCCAAGCTGTGAAACACGGTCCATTGTCACTGACAAGGATGTCGAGCAAGCCATAGGTGGCAAACATGTCCCAGAGGCTTTCAATGGTGGCAGTGGACATGCAGGATGACATGATTACACATTCAATCCACTTAGATTAAGCATCCACTGCTACTAAGAACACCTTTCCTAGAAGGGAGCCAACGAAATTTACGTGGATTCTGAACCATGGTTTGGTGGGCCATGACCACAGACTCGATGGAGCCTCTCTTGATGCATTGCTCAACTGTGAGAAAGTGTTACATTGGTGTACGCATGAGTCCAAATTCGAGTCAATGCTGGGCCACCAAATGTGCGACCTGGCGATAGCCTTCATCATGACTATGCCTGAGTGGGTACTGTGTAAGTCACGTATAAAAGTTTCGCTGCCTTTTTTTGCCAAAACCACACAATTACCCCATAAGAGACAATCCGACTGGATGGACATTTCATCTTTACGTCGGTGAAACGGCTTAATTTCATCTTGCATTTCCCCGGGACAGCTGACCAGCATTGAGGATGCAACTTTTTACAAGTGATAGCACAGGGTCCAGGCTAGTCCAGGTCCTAATCTGGCAAGACGTGTTGGGTGATCCCTCGCTCTCAAAAACATCCATGACCAGAAGCAAGCCTGCGGGTTGCGCCATTTCCACACCGGGGGTGGGCAATGGTAGCCGACTGAGGGCATCAGCACAGTTCTCCGTGCCTGGTCTGTGGCGGATAACATAGTCATAAGCGGACAACGTTAGTGCCCATCTTTGGATTCGGGACAAAGCATTGGTGTTTATACCTTTGCTTTCTGAAAACAACGAAATGAGCAGTTTGTGGTTGGCTTCCAGCTCGAACCAGATCCAAATAGGTATTGGTGCATTTTCTTAACCCCGTATACACATGCTAACGCCTCTTTCTCAACCATACTGTAGGCTCTTTCAGCCTTAGATAGTCTTCTAGATGCATATGCAACCAGTTGCAGTTTGCCTGACACATTGGCTTGCTGTAACACACACTCGACCCCATACGAAGATGCATCACAAGCTAGCACTAAACATTTACACGGGTCGACAGTACAAGTAACTTCTTAGAACATAGCAGGTTTCTGGCCTTCTCAAAGGCTGTCTCTTGAGATTCACCCCAAACCCATTCATCACCCTTATGTAGCAACATGTGCAAAGGTTCCAGCAAAGTACTCAACCCGGGTAGAAAATTACCAAAATAGTTGAGGAATCCCTGGAACGAACGCAGCTCCATCACATTCTGTGGTCTGATGACCTCCGGCTTTGAGTCCGTTGGTCTGATGCCATCTGCCGCAATCTTTCTCCCCAAAAATTCGACATCTGGCGCCAGAAAAGCACACTTGGAGCATTTCAGCCTGAGTCCCACTCTGTCTAGTCGACTTAGAACCTTGTCCAGGTTGTGCAGGTGTTCGATGGTGTCACGACCAGTGATCAGGACAGAAACATAGAAAATAGGTGCAGGAGTAGGCCATTCAGCCCTTCAAGCCTGCACCGCCATTCAACAAGATCATGGCTGATCATTCACCTCAGTACCCCTTTCCCGCTTTCTCTCCATACCCGTTGATTCCTTTAGCCATAAGGGCCATATCTAACTCACTCTTGAATATATCCAACGAACTGGCATCAACAACTCTCTGCAGTAGGGAATTCCACACGTTAACAACTCTCTGAGTGAAGAGGTTTCTCCTCATCTCAGTCCTAAATGGCTTAACCCTTATCCTTAGATTATGTCCCCTGGTTCTGGACTTCCCCAACATCGGGAACATTCTTCCTGCATCTAAGCTGTCCAGTCCCGTCAGAATTTACTATGTTTCTATGAGATCCCCTCTCATCCTTCTAAACTCCAGTGAATACAGGCCCAGTCGATCCAGTCTCTCCTCATATGTCAGTCCTGCCATCCCGGGAATCAGTCTGGTGAACCTTTGCTGCACTCGTTCAATAGTAAGAACGTCCTTCCTCAGATTAGGAGACCAGAACTGAACACAATATTCCAGGTGAGGCCTCACCAAGGCCTTATACAACTGCAGTAAGACCTCTCTGTTCCTATACTCAAATCCTCCAGCTATGAAGGCTAACATACCATTTGCCTTCTTCACCGCCTGCTGTACCTGCATGCCAACTTTCAATGACTGATGTACCATGACAGCCAGGTCTCGTTGCACCTCCCCTTTTCCTAATCTGCCGCCATTCAAATAATATTCTGCCTTCGTGTTTTTGCAACCAAAGTGGATAAACTCACATTTGTCCACATTATACTGCATCTGCCATGTGTTTGCCCACTCACCTAACCTGTCCAAGTCATCCTGCAGTCTCTTAGCATCCTCCTCACAGCTCACACCGCCACCCAGTTTAGTGTCATCTGCAAACTTGGAGATATTACACTCAATTCCTTCATCCAAATCATTAATGTATATTTTAAATAGTTGGGGTTCCAGCACTGAGCCCTGTGGCACCCCACTAGTCACTGCCTGCCATTCTGAAAAGGACCTGTTTATCCCAACTCTCTGCTTCTTGTCTGCCAACCAGTTCTCTATCCATGTCAGTACACTACCCCCAATACCATGTGCTTTAATTTTGCACACCAATCTCTTGTGTGGGACCTTGTCAAAAGCCTTTTGAAAGTCCAAATACACCACATCCACTGGTTCTCCCTTGTCCACTCTACCAGTTACGTTCTCAAAAAATTCTAGATTTGTCAAGCATGATTTCCCTTTCATATATCCATGTTGACTTGGACCGATCCCGTTAATGCTTTCCAAATGTGCTGCTATTTCATCTTTAATAATTGATTCCAACATTTTCCCCACTACCGATGTCAGGCTAGTCGGTCTAAAATTACTCATTTTCTCTCCCCCTCCTTTTTTAAAAAGTGGTGTTACATTAGCTACCCTCCAGTCCTTAGGAACTGATCCAGAGTCGATAGACTGTTGGAAAATGATCACCAATGCATCCACTACTTCCTTAAGTACTCTGGGATGCAGACCATCAGGCCCCGGGGATTTATCGGCCTTCAATCCCATCAATTTCCCTAACACAATTTCCCCTCTAATAAGGATTTCCTTCAGTTCCTCCTTCTCACTAGACCCTCGATCCCCCAGTATTTCCAGAAGGTTATTTGTGTCTTCCTTCGTGAAGACAGAACCAAAGTATTTATTTAACTGGTCTGCCATTTCTTTGTTTCCCATTATAAATTCACCTGAATCTGACTGCAAGGGACCTATGTTTGTTTTCACTAATCTTTTTCTCTTCACATATCTATGGAAGCTTTTTCAGTCAGTTTTTATATTCCCAGCAAGCTTCCTCTCACACTCTATTTTCCCCCTCCTAATTAAATCCTTTGTCCTCCTGTGCTGTATTATAAAATTCTCCCAGTCAGGTTTGTTGCTTTTTCTGGCCAATTTATATGCTTCTTCCTTGGACTTAACACTATGCTTAATTTCCCTTGTTAGCCACGGTTGAGCCACCTTCCCTGTTTTATTTTTACTCCAGACAGGGATGTACAATTGTTGAAGTTCATCCATGTGATCTTTAAATGTTTGCCATTGCCTATCCACTGTCAACCCTTTAAATATCACTCGCCAGTCTATTCTAGCCAATTCACATCTCATACCATTGAAGTTACCTTTCCTTAAGTTCAGGACCCTAGTCTCTGAATTAACTGTGTAGCTCTCATCTTAATAAAGAATTCTACCATATTATCATCACTCTTCCCCAAGGGTCCTCGCACAACAGGATTGCTAATTAGTCCTTTCTCATTACACATCACCCAGTCTAGGATGGCCAGCCCTCCAGTTGGTTCCTCGACATATTGGTCTAGAAAACCATCCCTAATACATTCCATGAAATCCTCCTCCACTGCTTTGCTACCAGTTTGGTTAGCCCAGTCAATATGTAAATTAAAGTCACCCATGATAACTGCTGTACCTTTATTGCACGTATCCCTAATTTCTTATTTGATGCTGTCCCCAACCTCACTGCTACTGTTTGGTGGTCTGTACACAGCTCCCTCTAGCGTTTTCTGCCCTTTGGTGTTCTGTAGCTCCACTCATACTGATTCCACATCATCCAAGCTAATGTCCTTCCTTACTATTGCATTAATTTCCGCTTTAACCAGCAATGCCACCACACCTCCTTTTCCTTTCTGTCTATCCTTCCTAAATGTTGAAAAACCCTGGATATTGAGTTCCCAGCCTTGGTCACCCTGGAGCCATATCTCCATGATGCCAATTACATCATACCCGTTAACTGCTATCTGCGCAGTTAATTCGTCCACCTTATTCTGAATAATCCTCGCATTGAGGCACAGTATTTAACACACTTTTCCCCTTTAGAATTTGGCTGTAATGTGGCCCTTTTTGCTTTGGGTTTCTCTACCCTCCACTTTTACTTTTCTTCTTTCTATCTTTTGCTTCTGCCCCCATTCTATTTCCCTCTGTCTCCCTGCATAGGTTCCCATCCCCCTGCCACATTAGTTTAATCCCTCCTCAACAGCACTAGCAAAAACTCTCCCTTGGACATTGGTTCCGGTCCTGCCCAGGTGCAGACTGTTAGGTTTGTACTGGTCCCACCTCCCCCAGAACCGGTTCCAATGTCCCAGGAATTTGAATCCCTTCCTTTTGCACCACTCCTCAAGCCACGTATTGATCTGAACTATCCTGCGATTCCTACTCTGACTAGCACGTGGCACTGGTAGCAATCCTGAAATTACTACTTTCGAGATCCTACTTTTTAATTTAGCTCCTAGCTCCCTAAATGTCATCTTGAAAAGCAACGGTGCATGGAACCGATTTCAGCAGACTCTGTATGTTCCTCCGAGCAAATCCCAAAAGGGCATCTGTGATATATAAACAGTCATTTGTGCATGTTGATGCATGTCAATCTTTTTGAAGATGCAGCCAGCTACTGTGTCATGTAAGCAGAGGTTAGATCCAATTTGGTGAACGTAATCCCTCCTGCTAACGTTGCGAACAGGTCATCCGTCTTGGGTAGTGGATACTGGTCTTGTAACGAGACTCGCTTGATCGTTACCTTGTAGTCTCTGCAGATTCTGACCATGCCATCGCTTTTCAACAGTGGAACAATTAGGCTGGCCCACTCGTTGAACTCAATTGGCCCACTCGTTGAAGTCTGTCCAGTTCGATCTCGACTTTCTCCCTCATCATATATGGAACCGCTCGAGCCTTGTGATGAACAGGCCATGCATCAGGAACTAGATGGATCTGCACCTTGGCACCTGTGAAGTTGCCTATGCCTGGTTCAAATAGCGACGGAAATTTGCTGAGCACTTGAGCGCACGAGGCATCATCCACCAAAGACAGTGCTTTGATGTTATCCCAGTTCCATCAAATCTTTCTTAGCCAGCTTCTGCCAAACAGCGTTGGGCCATCGCCTGGTACAATCCACAGTGATAAGTTATGCACAGTTCCATCATACGATATCTTCACTGCCGCACTGCCAATGAATGACTGGTATGAGCTCTTTGGTGTAAGTGTGCAGCTTTTTATAAATCTGGTTCACTTTGGGCCTTTGTGCCTTGTTGCCCCACAGTTTCTCAAAAGCCTTCTGGCTCATAATTGACTGACTTGCCCCAGTGTCCAACTTCATGGAAACTGGAATGCCATTTAATTTGACTTTCAGCATTATAGGAGGGCTCTTGGTGGTGAAGGTGTGTACCTCCTACACTTCTTCCTTGGCCTCAGGTTGAGTTGTCTCTCTTACTCGTTCTGCGTGATCCGCTTTGGATCAACCATCTTCTGCCGACTCTGCCATGTGGTGAGTCGCAGCACGTTTGCACATTCACTGGAGGTGCCTCATTGTTTCACAGCCTTTGCACAGGTAGTGCTTGAATCAACATTGATGGGCTCTATGATTACTCCCGCAGTGCCAACATGGTGTTAATGGATTTGCATTTACCACACGGCGGACTCTGAGTCATCCTAGGTCTTGCAGCTGCAGATGTGTAGGTCCTGTCATGTACAGTTCTGCCTGCTAACGGCATTATTTTATGCACAGTACTTGCTGGTGAGCTTCGATGCTGAGAAGATATCAGTTTAGTATTATCGTTCGCGGGCATGAAAGCCTGGGCTATCGTGATGGCCTTGTTAAGGTCTGGGGATTCGGCAGACAGCAGCTTGCAAAGAATGACCTCATGGTCGATTCCAAGCATGAAAAAGTCCTGCAGCATTTCCCCCAAATATCCAACAAAATCGCAAGGTCCCGCAAAACATCTTAGGTCGCCGACATAACTCGCCACGACCTGGCCCTCGGAGTGATGGTGCGTATAGAAGCGATACCTGGCCAGTAAGATGCTCTCCTTCAGCTTGAACTGTTCCCGAACCAGTTTACACAATTCTGCATATGTCTTTTCCATTGGTTTCATTGGTGCCAGCAGATGCTTGATGAGGTCGTATGTTGTAGACCCACAAACGGTGAGGAGAATCGCCCTGCGCTTGATTGCTTTATCATCCGCATCCAGCTCGTTGGCCATGAAGTACTGGTCGAGACGTTCAATGAAGGCTTCCCAATCATCACCCTCTACAAATCGCTCAAGAATACCAATGGCAGCCATAACCGTGTGAAAGTTCGTGATCTGTTACTCATCACCAATTGTTATGTTTAGAATAACTCCAGAAGACTGAGTACTGTAAGCTTAAACTGATGTGACCTTAGTCTCTTTAATATATATCCAGAGTGCCAAAGCAGCATGGCAGACAACCTTTTATACTAGCTTGCATGAGGTGTGCAGGTGCCCCTTGGGCCTCCAACAGGTGCGCCCTCTGGTGGCAAGTCTTACACAGTTTTAATGTTTACATCATATCATCAATCATATATTATACAGAAATGAATGGCATTAAATTACTTTAAATCATCCAATGGCTTATACTTCACTCACACGGCATGAGAACGGGTTCCGATACTGCACGGGTGGCCGACCAGTTGTGGACATCCACCAATGCCAGTGCCCGCCCCTCCAACTCAGTCAGGATGCAAAGCTCAGCTTGGCCGCCACCCGTGTGCCGCTGCTCGGCCCAATTCTTCGAAAGTTTCTTCTGCAAAGGTGACAAGAGCATGGCATGGCATAAGATTATTGCTAGGTACTTTTACAAATAAAACAGATAGCAAATTACTAGCAGATATCATATTATTATTACTATTCCACAACACAATACACAGACAATCCACAATTAGTAATGGAGAACATGGAGATGGCAGAAACTCTGAACAAATATTTTGTATCAGTCTTTACAGTAGAGGACACTAACAATATTCCAACAGTGGATAGCCAAGGGGCTATAAGGGGGGAAGAACTTAGCACAATCACAATCAGTAAGATAATGGGACTAAAGGCAGATAAATACCCTGGACCTGATGGCTTGCATCCTAGGGTCTTAAGAGAAGTAGCAGCAGGAATTGTGGATGCATTGGTTGTAATTTACCAAAATTCCCTGGATTCTGGGGAGGTCCCAACAGATTGGAAAACTGCAAATGTAATGCCGCTATTTAAAAAAGGAGGCAGACAAAAGTGGTTGGGAAAATGTTGGAGTCCATTATTAAAGAAGCAGTAGCAGGACATTTGGATAAGCAAAATTCAGTCAGGCAGAGTCAGCATGGATTTATGAAGAGGAAGTCAGGTTTGACAAATTTGCTGGAGTTCTTTGAGGATAGAAACATAGAAACATAGAAAATAGGTGCAGGAGTAGGCCATTCAGTCCTTCGAGCCCGCATCACCATTCGATCTGATCATGCAGTTCAGTACCGGGTAGATAAAGGGGAACCAGTGGATGTGGTGTATTTGGACTTCCAGATGGCATTAGACAAGGTGCCACATAAAAGGTTACTGAACAAGATAAAAGCTCACGAGGTTGGAGGTAATATATTAGCATGGATAGAGGATTGGCTAACTAACAGAAAACAGAGAATTAGGATAAATGGTTCATTCTCTGGTTGGCAACCAGTAACGAGTGGGGTGCCACAGGGTCAGTGCTGGGACCCCAACTATTTACAATCTATATTAATGACTTGGAAGAAGGGACTGAGTATAACGTAGCCAAGTTTGCTGATGATACAAAGATGGGAGGAAAAGCAATGTGAGGAGGACACAAAAAATCTGCAAAAGGACATAGACTAAGTGAGTGGCCAAAAATTTGGCCAATGGAGTATAATGTTGGAAAATGTGAGGTCATGCACTTTGGCAGAAAAAAGTCAAAGATCAAATTATTAATTAAATGGAGAAAGATTGCAAAGTACCACAGTACAGCGGGACCTGGAGGTACTTGTGCATGAAACACGAAAGGATACTATGTAGGTACAGCAAGTGATCAGGAAGGCCAATGGTATCTTGGCCTTCATTGCAAAGGGGATGGAATATAAAATCAGGGAAGTCTTACTACAGCAATATAAGGTATTGGTGAGGCCACACCTGGAATACTGCATGCAGTTTTGGTTTTCATATTTACGAAAGGATAAACTTGCTTTGGAGGCAGTTCAGAGAAGGTTCACTAGGTTGATTCCGGGGATGAGGAGGTTGACATATGAGGAAAGGTTGAGTAGGTTGGGCCTCTACTCATTGGAATTCAGAAGAATGAGAGGTGATCTTATCGAAACGTCCTCCTCACATTGCTTTTCCTCCCATCTTTGTATCATCAGCAAACTTGGCTACGTTATACTCAGTCCCTTCTTCCAAGTCATTAATATAGATTGTAAATAGTTGGGGTCCCAGCATTGACCCTGTGGCACCCCACTAGTTACTGTGGCTTTGCAAGGTGGATGCGGAGAGGGTGTTTCCACTGATGGGGGAGAATAGAACTCGAGGGCACGAACTTAGAATAAGTGGCCGCCCATTTAAAACAGAGATAAGAAGAAGGGTTGTAAATCTGTGGAATTTGCTGCCTTAGAGAGCTGTGGAAGCTGGGACATTGAATAAATTTCAGTTAGAAATAGACAGTTTCTTAAACGATAAGGGGATAAGGGGTTATGGGGAAGTGGAGCTTAGTCCATGATCAGATCAGCCATGATCTTATTCAATGGCGGAGCAGGCTCGAGGGGCCTTAATGCCTACTCCTGTTCCTATTTCTTATGTTCTTATATCCATGGCTATATCTACCATCTGCGAATAATTTGAATAAGATCGAGGTTTGGATTAAATGATTACCGGTCTAACTACAATACATCAGATCTGCATTTCAATTCATCATTGCATCATTACAAATACAATTACAATTATATCAATAAATATAAATAAATTTCATACTTACTCTGCCTGACTCAACAAGATCATTCCTGCGCTTCCGGCACTAGTTGGGCTCCTTCACCTCGTGGGCATTGGCAGAGATGACTTCTGCAATCTCTGTCCAGATTCTTTGATAGACCTGGTGGGCGGTTTCCCACCCCCACTCCGGTTCAATTGTGCCCACCGATTCTCCACCTCTGCCACTAAAGCAACATTGGCCTCCTCGCTAAAGTGCTTTGTGTACCTCCGTCCTCCCATTTCCACCCCTTCCCCCACTCCTTCTTCCTCCTCCTCACTCATCCTTCTTTCAGGGAAAGATTCAATTGCATCCATAATTTGATTTGATTTGATTAGTTTAGATAGCTAGATTACTTCAATTGTTGACAATTAGCTGCAAATTGATGGAAGATATCTCACTACAACACGCAAATAACTAAATAATCCTGAGCCAACACCACAACAATCCCTCACCAGCTTTTTCCTCTCTCTCTCTCGCTCCTCTTTCACTTTCACTCTCCTCTGCACATGTGCAGATGACGCCTAACCTCCTGAAACACAGGAAAAGACCGTTGCTATGGACGCCAGCCTTGCACGACTGAAAAAACCTCTAACGCCCATTTCACATCGCTACGACTAATGCCCAAATTATAAAGTGGAAACTAGCTGGTTAGAAAATGGGCGATATTCCGGCAATCAGAAAAATCTATATAAACGCGAACGCTGCAAATATTGCCCACTTTTGGGTGATCTGAAGACTAATACAAAGTCTAGCCCAATGAACCAAACAGCTGCACCAGACCAGTGCAATTCCTTTAGTTAATGCTGTTTGCAATTGCTGTCAACTGTTACTTCTGCTCCATTCCTCCACCTTCAGTCCAAACTCCCACTGTTGGTACAAAATTAGAAATAGATCATCGGGTTAGGAACATACGAACAGGAATTCAGCACGTCAAGTCTGTTCTGCCATTCCCTTAAATCATGACTGATCTGCATCATAATTCCATTTAGCTGCCTTGGGCGTTATTTCCGGAGTGGGGGTTAAAAAGGGTTTTTCAGATCGCTGGCTTCTCGCCCATTCTCAAAGCACCTTGTCTCCATTTTTGAAAATGGGTGCTACCGCGAGTGATATGAAATGGGCGGTAGCGTTAAATTTTTTTGACCTTCTGCCGTAACGTGTGGCCGTCCTTAGCAATGGCATGGCAACGCTCGATTCCTGCGATTCAGGAGGTCGAGGGTTATCATGACATGCGCAGAAGAGGAGACAGAGAGAGAAGGAGCTCAGAGGGACTGAAGGCGTGTCTGGCTGTGGCGTGCCTGCTTTGGGAGGAAGGAGGGAGACTTTAGAGCTTCACAGCAAGTGGACAAACAAAAATTAGCTGCTACCAGCCACATATTTGCCTGAATGTGGCCTATAATGGAGAGAGAGGAGGAGGCATCACAGCACGGTGTGGAAACTGATGCTGGAGAGAGCAGTGAGGTGGGAGAGGAGCACATTGAAGGGCGCAAAAGAGTCAGGAGGTTCTTGGACGAGGCAAATGCCTCCCTCCTGCAGGAGGTTGAGTCATGCTGGGGTGATTTGACACAGGGAGGGCATGGGAAGCCCACCCAAAGGCCTACCAGAGGATATGGACTGAGATAGCAGAGGTGGTCTCGTTGGTGACCAACGAGGTTCGTGAGGAAACGATGGAACGATCTTGTGGGATCCACAAGGGTAAGTATTACATTGATTTACATGTACTTATGTATTTATATAATTTGATCTGTAACAGTCATGAGTGACTATCAGCAGATGTGAGGTCTTTCACTTTTACTGGGAATGTTTTACTCAAAGCCTGCGATCACGGTGTACGTCTTTTGGTAAAGAATGATAATTTTCATAATAATCATGATTACATCTGTCGGTTATGCATTGTATCAGTCTCTGTGACAGTACCTAGCAATTATATCATGCAATGATCTCATGCCATGTCGTCCTGTCACCTTTTACAGAAGAAGCTATCGACGATGAGTTCTGTGCCGAGGCGAACGAGTGGGGGGCCACCAGTCACCAGCGACATCACTGAGATGGAGGAGCGGGATGCTCGCACTCGTGGGGAAGCAGCCCCAGACAGCCATGGATGCATCTGCAGACCCTGAAGTAATGCCACATGAGTAAAGCTTACACTATTGCGTGATGTGAAGTCAATAGATGCCACACCCACTCATATTCGAACAATCATATATGCCAAATGATTTCTAAAATTGTCATAGAAATAATGATGGTCTAATGAAAATCATTGGAATGCAAATGTGTTGATGGTCATGAAATGTGATGCCTGCGATGATTTTGAGAGCGATGGTGCTTTTGTCATGCATATGCTGTGTGTAACGCTGGACTCACCTTGTGACCCTAGCACCCCCTTCTCTAATAACCTCATTTGTGTTTTGCAGCTCAGCCAGCAGCACATCCCAAGGCAAGACCACAGAGGCCAAAAGGTGGGGGAGCGCGGCCCGACTCTCCGGACAATCCAACATCTGGTGCTGAGGAGCTCCGATTTTCGCCTGTCAATCCGCTGGGTCTGTTCTCTACGGATGAGAGCGCGGACTTCGGGGAACCTGCATCGCCACGCTCCAGAAGCTATCCAACCCCAAGGCCATCTCGTGGTCCTCTGGTCATTCCCACCACCACTCTGAAGGTACTGGCCCCAAGCACCTCGCCACAGGGTACTCCATTTGTCCCCAGGATGGCGGCAACCCCGCGGAGCTTCCACGAGTGCCACATGACAGCAGAGAGATGGTACAGTTGTCGAGGAAGACTATAGACATTGGCGACCAGCTCAACGAAGCATTGGGGGGCATATCCCAACAGCTAGCCACCATGACCGAGTACATTCCGAGGGCGGAGGCCCTGGATGCGATAGCCAGGAACACTGCTGACACAGGCCTACAGTGGTCCCCGAGCGCGGCACTCTACCCCTAGGTTCCGCACCACAACTGCGAAAGCCAGATGAAAGCAAGGACCAAGATCCTGCTTCTGCATCAGAGAATGTTGCCCCCTTGGCACCCCCCGCTCCCATACCCGTGCCAATGACCGCATCTGCCTTTACCCCCCACTGTTGTGTATGCAATAACTTAATCGACTGAATACTGTAAACTCCAAACAGGTACAAATCTGGCTCTACTTTATTAGGGCCCACATTACAAGATGGCTGGCCTTTTATACATGTGCGCGCAGCCCAATGACCTCCGACAGTGGCGCCACCTGGTGGTTAGTAAACCCAAGCATACATACATGACAATATCCCCCTTTAAGATATTAGTTACGGTCTTTTTACAAATTGAGACCGTCCGGGGCTTTCCGCTCCCGAGTTGAACGTCTCAGTTCAACTCCAGCCTTGGGCGAGCGTTCTGAGTCTGTTATGACTGGGGGCTGGGTAGCCGATCTGATGGGAGAGGCAATGACCACGTCAGGGATTTAAAGTCCAGATTCATTGACCATGTCAGTGATTGAAATTCCAGATTCATTGATGACAGCGGAGTCCTCTGATGACTGAGGGTAGGTTGGTTGGTCACTGATTGTGTCTTCCTCAGACTGTTCCGGTTCATCTGTGTGCCGCAGCTTTATCTGATCAACATATTTCCTACATGTCTGCCCATTCTTGAGCTTAACGATAAACACTCTGTTACCCTCCTTGGCTGTAACAGTACTGCCGATCCATTTGGGATCTTGACCATAATTCAGTACATACACAGGATCATTGATAGAAATGTCACGTGACACAGTAGCGCGATCATGATACCCTTGCTGACTTTGACGTCTGTATTCGACACAATTATTCAAGTCAGGGTGGACAAGAGAGGGCCTGGTCTTGAGACCTCTGTTCCTCAATAGTTCAGCAGGGAAGACCCCAGTAAGTGTATGGGGTCTTGTCCTGCAACTAAGCAAGATGCGTGACAAGCGAGTTTGCAGTGAACCTTGAGTTACACGTTTCATACTCTGCTTGATGGTTTGGACCGCACGCTCTGCTTGTCCATTGGATGCGAGTTTGAATGGTGCTGACCTCACATGTTTGATACCATTGAGTTTCATGAACTCTTGAAACTCCATACTGGTGAAGCAAGATCCGTTGTCGCTTACAACGATGTCAGACAAGACCATGCATAGCAAACATGACATGAAGGCTCGCAATGGTAGCTGTGAATGTGTTGGATTTCATGATTGTACACTCCATCCACTTGGAATAAGTATCCACCACAACTAAGAACATCTTTCCTAGGAAGGGATCTGCAAATTCAATGTGGATCCTGGACCATGGTTTAGATGGCCATGGCCACAGACTCAGCGGCGATTCTGCTGGTGCTTTACTAAGCTGCATGCAAGTGTTGCACTGATGCAAACATGATTCCAGATCAGAATCAATCCAGGCCACCATACATGAGACTGGGCAATGGCTTTCATCATGACAATACCGGGATGCGTGCTACGTAGATCACGCACAAATTTCTCTCTGCCTTCCTTGAGCATAACAACATAATTACCCCACAGTATACAATCTGATTGAATGGATAGTTAGTCTTTGCAACGGATGTAAGGTTTGGTCTCCTCACACATTTGCTTGGGTATAGCAGACCAATCATCAGTGAGGATACAACGTTTCACAACCGATAATATCGGGTCAAGGCTGATTCAGGTCTTAACTTGTTGGGCTGTGACAGGGGTTCCTTCACTTTCAAAAGCATCCATGACTAACAGTAGGTCTGCCGGTTGTGGCGTTAACACCTCTGGTGTGGGCAACGGCAGATGGTTCAATGCGTCGGCACAATTCTCAGTGCCAGGTCTATGGCAAATGATATAATGTCAGCGCCGACCTCTGGATGCAGGACGACGCATTGGTATTGATCCCTTTGTTTTCCGAAAACAATGAAATGAGTGGCTTGTGATCTGTTTCCAGTTAAAACCAAAGACCAAACAGGTACTGATGCATCTTTTTAACCCCATACACACAAGTTAGCACTTCTTTCTCTACAATGCTGTCGGCTCTTTCTGCCTTTGACAAACTTTTTGAAGCATATGCAACACGTTGTAATTTGCCCGACTCATTAGCTTGTTGGAGCACGCAACCAACTCCATATGACGAAGCATCACAGGCCAATACTAGATGCTTACACGGATCATAATGTACCAGCTTGTTAGAGCAAAGCTGACTAGTAGCTTTCTGAAAATCTCTATCTTGAGATGCACCCCAAACCCAGTTGTCGCCTTTTCTTCGCAGCATATGCAGTGGCTCTAATAAGGTGCTCAATCTAGGTAAGAAATTACCAAAGTAGTTGAGTAGACCAAGGAACAAACGCAACTCCATCATATTCTGAGGCTTGGGTGCATTTTTGATGGCCTTGGTTTTCGAATCTGTAGGCCTGATGCTGTCAGCAGCAATTTTCCTCCCCAGGAATTCGACTTCTGGTGCCATGAAGATGCACTTCGAGCGTTTCAGTCTGAGTCCCACTTTGTCCAGATGATGTAAAACCTCTTCCAGCTTGTTCAGATGTTCAGCGGAGTCAAGACCTATGACCAGTATGTCACAATGGTTCTGGGGACGGACTTCAGTACACTCTCCATGTTACTCTGAAATATGGCTGCAGCCGAGCGAATTCCAAAAGGGCACCTGTTGTAGATAAACAATTCTTTATGAGTATGAGTGTTGATGCACGTAAATTTCTTCGACATGTCAACCAGCTCCTGTGTCATGTAGGCCGACGTCAGATCCAGTTTTGTGAACGATTTCCCCCCTGCAAACAAGTCATCAGCCTTCGGTAACGGGTATTGATCCTGTTTCGAAACTCGGTTGATCGTAACCTTGTAGTCTCCACAAATCCTGACAGTGCCATCACTTTTCAACATGGGAACAATGGGGCTGGCCTATTTGTTAAATTCGACCGGTGATATGATCCCCTCACGCTGGAGTCTGTCCAGTTTGATTTCAACCTTCTCCCTCATCATGTACGGAACTGCCCGAGCTTTATGATGGACTGGTCTTGCATCCGACTCCACGTGGATCTGCACTTTGGCTCCCGTGAAATTGCCGATGCCTGGTTCAAACAGCCAGGTGAACTTGCTCAGTACTTGAGCACATGGAGTATCCTCTGATGACTTCCAGTTCCATTTGATTTTTTCTAACCAGTTCCTGCCGAACAGCATTGGACCATTGCCCGGAACAATCCATAAAGGTAAATCGTGAACCGCACCATCATACGACACCTTGGCTACTGCACTGCCAATCACCGTTATGAGCTCTTTAGTGTACGTACGCAACTTGGCTTTGACTGGACTCAGCTTAGGTCTCACAGCCTTGGTATCCCACAGCCTGTCGAATGTCCTCTGGCTCATTATTGATTGACTCGCACCCATGTCCAATTCCATTGATACAGGCACACCATTAAGTTTTACATTAATCATTGTCGGTTGGCTCTTAGTTAGGAATGAATACAGTCCATACACTTCCTCCTCTGGTATCTTGAATAGCATATCCAGATCTGCACTAGATTGGTCATCATCCTCCACATGGTGTGTCGCAGCACGCTTGCTCAGTTGCAGACGCATGCGCTGCAGAAGCCCCACTCTCGAACAGCCTTTACAAATATATTGTTTAAACCAACACTGATGATGCCGATGATTGCCCCAACAATGCCAACACAGTGATATCGGATTCATTCCCGTTGGCGGTCTTTGAGCAGCCACAGGTTTCGCGTACGCTGTCGGGTAAGCCTTTCCATATGCAGCACTGCCAAACGATGATACTATCTTGTTTACAGTACTTGCCGAGTTCTGATTTTTCAATATCTGCTTTAAGCTTTTGTCTGTCGTCATGCATGATTGGGCAATCGTGATGGCCTTGCTCAAATCCAGCGTCTCCGCCGCTAGTAGCTTACGCAGGATCACCTCGTGGTTGATGTCGATTACAAAGAAGTCACGCAGCATGACTGCTAACACAGTTTTGAACTTACACACTCCAGCTAGACGTCTTAGGTCGGCAACGAATTCCGATACATCCTGGCCATCAGAACGAACGTGCGTATAGAATCGATATCTTGAGATGATGATGTCTTCATCTGATTTGAGATGATCACGTACCAGAGCACACAATGTTTCATAGCCCTTGTCCGTTGGACTTAAGGGTGAGAGGATATTCTTTATGAGTCCATAGATTTTCGGACCGCAAACTGTGAGGACGACCGCCCGGCGCCGAACTGCGTCTGCCTCTTTCTCCATTTTGTTGGCCATGAAGTACTGGTTCAAGTGGGCTACAAAGTCTGCCCAATCTTCTCCCTCCATGAATTGCTCCAGAATTCCAATTCTCATTTTTGCATGCAAAGGTTCTTGTTACCTCGTCGCCAAATGTTGTGTATGCAATAACTCAATAAACTGAATACCGTAAAGTCCCAACAGGTACAAACCTGGCTCTACTTTATTAGCTCCCAAAGTGATTACATTGCAAGATGGCTGGCCTTCTATACCTAGGACGCACACACGTGTGCACAGCCCAATGGCCTCCGACAGTGACGCCACCTGGTGGCTAGTAAATACATGACACTCCCAATGAGGCGCCGCCTGAGGAGCTCCTTGGCCAGGCGCCATGGAGCGAGGAGGGGAAGGGATAGAGGTGGGGAGAAAAAGGGGAGGGGGGAAGGAACGTGAGGTGCATGTCTGCAGGTGATGGCTGTATTATATCTCCATCTGGGTGTATGCAATTTGTTGTAATGTATGGGGGCTGTGGACCACCCTCCTGCTTTGCCTTTGTATTCAGTGTTGCTGGACATGTTGAATATTTGATTGATGTCAATGGTGGAAAAAGTGGGGTGTGGGCAGGTGTTGGGTGGTATTGGGTGATACTTATGATTTCAGACCAATGTTGGTGTAAAACCTTTGTTATTGAACATAAACTTGTTGCGCATTGTCTCAGATAGTTAGACCATTACACACTGGTGATTCCTTAACATGAAAGGGTTAAATCAATCAACGTAAGCTTTAACTGGCACCAAGGTGATGGGCTCCATTGATGTCCGAGCTGCACACACACAGCAGTGTGTCAGCGTTGTCACTCACATCAATGCTCTTTCAGGCAAATCGTTCAGATCTCAGCTCCTCATGTAAGAGTCTTGCAGCTATGTAGCCACCATGGGCCCTTTCCTGCGGTCTGGAGGGTGTCGGGGGTATGGTTGCATAGCCAGCGTGATTGTCTGGCCTGAGGTCAGCGTCCAGCCCCTCATCGTCCTCTTCCTCTCTCTCCTGAGGTGGAGCATCAGTGCCTTCTGGCAATTCTTGGCTGCACATGAAAACCAGGTTGTGCAGCGTTGAGCACATGACCACAAATTTACCTACTTGCTCAGGTTTGTTTTGTAGCTCCCTTCCTGAGTGGTCAAGCCATCTGAAGCACCGCTTAAGCACAGTTATTGTTTGGTGGCCCCATTGCATTGATAGTATAATAGCGCTTGCTCAGAAGCAATGATTACCTCACTAAAATACACCTGGAGTAAAACCCCAATAGACCAGAGTCTGAAAATATGTCTGTTGAGATGTTCACTTCACCTGAGAAGAACTCCAGAGTCAATGCAAACTCCCCCGAAGTTGAGGCAGCCTTTTGAATGAAGTGACCTGCGATTTTAAAAATGCCAGCCACACTGCTGGCGTTCGTTCAAAACAGTTCCACTTCCTCTGGGTGATTTTTTGGGCGAGCGATATTGTGGACAATATGTATGCGAGGTGGTGAAAGTGACGCTGGGCGATCTCCTGGGCGTTAGTTTTCCCAAATGTGCTCTTAACGACAAAAAAAAATGGGCGGGCAGTATTATTGAATCTCGGCGTTAATTCCGTGTGGAAAGTAACGCTGAGCGATATTATGGCCGTTGATTTCGCCCATTCTGATGATTCCGCCCAAAAAAAGTGGGCGGGCAGTAATATGTTTTCCCGGCGTTAAGCACATGGGGAAAGTAACGCTCGGTGATAAGTTTTCTAAAAATGCCCGTCAGTTTCCATTTTGTGCCTAAATAGGCAATATATGGGCATTATACGTAATTTCAGCGGTAAAATGGGCGTTAAGTGGGTGTTAAGTATACAAAAAAAGTGGAGGTTCTAGTCCCACATCCCTTAATGCCCTTGCCTAACAAAAATGATCAATCTTGGTTTTGAAATTTTCAATTGACCTTGCCTCAAAAGCTCCTTGTGGGAGTTCCAGATTTCCACCACCCTTTGTGTGAAGAAGTGCTTCCTGACATCACCACTAACCCTCCCACCAGAGGAAATTGATTCTCTCTACCCTATCAAATTATTTAATCATCTTGAACATCACAATCAGATCACCCCTTAATCTTCTATACTCAAGGGACAAGCGTTATCTCTGCAACCTGTCCTCATCATTTAATACTTTTAACTCCGGTGTATTTATGCTATCAGGAGGTCTGTAGATAACTCCCACTAAATTCTTGCATCTTTTTCTATTTCTCAAATCTACCCAGAGAGTTCCTACTGCCTGCTCACCCTTACTGATATCCCCTCTTTCTAATGCTGTAATCGTGTCCTTTATCCATATCCATCCTCCTCCACCTATTCCTAATTACCTGTCCTTTCTAAAATTATAACCTGGAATATCTATCTTCCAGGTATGCCCAGCTTGTAACCAGGTCTCAGTGATGGCCACTATGCGTACCCTTTAAGTTGGATTTGCGCTTCTAATCCGCTTGGTTTATTTCTTATGCATTTGTGTGACTCTTATTTGGGCAACAGACCCTACTGTGCCCTTTTGCCCTGCTGTTGTTTGTCTCACACATGGATGGGCTGGATTTTCGAGTTTTGTTTTTTTTTGGCAAAAACAGTAGCGATACGTGAAAAATACAATTTTCGCTGCGTTATCGAGTTTAGGCCGAACTTTCGTCCTTTGGGGTCTGCGCCTCGCAAAGGGAAGCGTTGCACAATTATTCGCAGTGCAAACGCAAGTTTCGGCAGCTTTAGTGCAGGATGGTTTGCACTGGGAGGGGAAAAAAAAAATTCAAAAAAACATTCCAAAAAAATTGGACCCTTAACTAACGAATTGCTGCAAAAAAATTAAAATACAAAAACTTGAACTTACCTTTTTTGCAGGTTTCTAACTTACCGCTGCTGGCAGAGCTGCACCGTTAGATTTTACATGTCGCTGTTCTGAGTGCGGCATACGGGTTGGGAGAGTGTCGAAACACAGACGGTAACGCGATCCGTGTCGTTACACGTCCGCGCAGCTCTCCCCTACGATACTTCCCATCGCCGCCGATAACAGGTAACCGAAGATCCCGCCCAGGCTTTGCGACCGGGTTTTTGCCGCGGAGGGTCAAATCGCAGCGAAAACCTGATCGCAAACCTCTCGAAAATCCAGCTCTTACTGTTTTTCATCACTCCTGTTGTATTTTTGTCCGTTCTTTTGTTCTTATTTTCTATATTTTTTTCTGAACCTGAACGATTTCTATTACCATTGCGACTTTGCTCTCATCCCATTTTCTCAACTATAAACTATTTTCACTTTTATTTTTATTTCTTCCTGAGCCACCTGAGCTCTTTATTGGTTTAAAGTCCCTTTTAGAATGCTATTTGTTCTTTCAGCTAGGACCAGATGCAACTCGTCCCAGTGGTACAGCTCCTTCTTGTCCCAGTACTGGTGCCAGTCTCCCATGTAATGGAAACCCTCATTCCCACGCCAATCCTTCAGCCACATATTTACTTTCCTGATCTGTTTGTCCCTATGGCAATTTGCATGTAGCTTGGGCAAAATCCCAAGATCATTATCCTCGAGGTCCTGCCTTTTAAACACCTAATTCCTGATACTTCCTTAGGACCTCATCCCTCAATTTTCCTATTTAATTAATCCTGACAAGGACCATGACCAGTGGATCTTTCCTCTTCCTTTTCAAGTTCCTCTCCAATTGCTCCTCGAAATCCTTCACCTTGGCCCCAGGTAGGCAACACACTCTCCTGGACTCTCATTCACAACTGCAGAGGATGATTTCACCCGAATTATCGAATTCCCTATGACTACAACCTTTCTATTCTGCTCCTCCTCCCCTTGGACTGCTTCTTGCTCCATGGTGTCATGGTTAGCATTCTGGCCTTCCTCCCTGCAGCCTTCAACCTTATCCTCGCAGATAGCAAGTACATCATACCTGTTGGATAGGACCACTGCTCCCGCTAAGCTGCGCAGCCATGTAACAGCCTGGAGGCCCCGTGCAGGCCTCTCATTGGCTTTTCAATGGAAATAACCAGGCATGCACGAAAAATTAAATGGGCTGTGCAGCCAGTTAAAGGGCCCGGACACCAAAATATTTACAGGGAACATTGGATAGGACCAGTGTCTGCAGGACGTCCTTCTCTGCCTCCCCTAGGTTTCCCCTACTTTGCTGACCGACAGTCATATTTTCCCCTTCCTGCACCTGTGCTTTCCTCTGAGGTGTGACTGTACTCTGGAGAAAATTATCCAGATATTCTTCCCTTCGTCTCTGTGTCAAAGTGTCTCCAATTCACACTCCAGCTCAATGACTCTGAGCCGAATGTCTCGAGGGAGAGACCTTTCCTACAGGTTTATTCCTCCGGGACAGTCTCGCTGTTCACAAAATCCCACACACGGCAGTCCTGACACACTGCCTGTACTACTGTTGCAATCTTTATTTATTTATTGATTGTTAGCAGTAATTTATTGCGAGAACTAATAGAATCACTTGGGGCTCTAGGTTATATTTAGGAGATGGATTTAGCTTAATTTCAAATTAATTAATAATTAGGTACTCTGATTATTTCTTTATTGGCTTATTGAACTATTTTTTAAGGTTGCTAAAAGTTTGGTGAAGTTTAAATGAAAGACTTAGCTTGAATTCCTTGGGTTCCGTCACTCCCCCTCTGCGCTGATTATGACGTCACTTTTGCAGAATTTTCCCCAAGTTTGTTTTGCTATCGCACTTTTTAAATGATGGGCTCTGCTGCTCCCGCTCCTGGTAAATGTTCTGCTTTCCCTCTCTTTATATGATGATACAGGGAGAAGGATTTACAATCAGTGGTGGGGGCTAGGACTGAAGTTGAGAGTGATAGTTATCCTTTAAATAGCCCAATATTAGTGAAATGGAGTAACAGTAGACAAAATTATTCTGGCTGAGTTGAGAAAATGTATCTTAACAACATCTCACTGTAAGTTTGCCGCAGCATCATAGCAAGCATGTTTGTGCAAATGGTCACATGCTTTCTAAATACATACACAGATTTTAAAAGAGCATTGTGGATTGCTATCATGACAAAGCATTTGCCCTGTGTCACATTAATTGTGTAAAATAACCCCAAGCACTCTAACAATACAAAGTACCTGCATGTTGCATGTTCGCAAACTTAGTTGAAGTGGCTGCTGCCTTGGACACTTGAGTGAGACACATCACTCATATTCCTTATTGCAACATCTGGCCTTTCCTATCTGCTTGCTGGAATGGCCAACACAACCAGCGGCAGCGCCTGCAGATGTAAGTGGGTGGCTGCCAGCTAACCATGTCCTTTGGCTGCTGATGAGGAGAGGGCACTATAGATTTTGGGAATGGAGGCAATAGAGCTAATAGAAAAGGGTAAGATCAGAGAGTTTCCCCTTTACTCCTGGACTCTTTCATCCTTTGCTTTTCATTGGTTATCCCTTACTCACTCCCTCATTTACACTCTCACCAAGCTATACACTGCAGCATAATATACTAGAATGTCTTATCATGTATGCTCTTTTTCAAGGGTGTCTTACTGTCTAAAATCTGTTCTTTGGTTGCTGCTGTAGGTTCCAAAAAGGAGGAAGTGAAGGAGCTTGATGTGGGGATTCGGTGCAGCACCTCAGAATCCTGGATCACCCATTCCCAACAGTGACAAGCACCATCACACATATGCAGGTATAGCAGGCGGTTAAGAAAGCAAATGGCATGTTGGCCTTCATAGCAAGGGGATTTGAGTATAGGGGCAGGAAGGTGTTGCTACAGTTGTACAGGGCTTGGTGAGGCCACACCTGGAGTATTGGGCACAGTTTTGGTCTCCTAACTTGAGGAAGGACATTCTTGCTATTGAGGGAGTGCAGCAAAGGTTCACCAGACTGATTCCCGGGATGGTGGGACTGACCTATCATGAAAGACTGGATCAACTGGGCTTGTATTCACTGGAGTTCAGAAGAATGAGAGGGGACCTCATAGAAACGTTTAAAATTCTGACGGGTTTAGACAGGTTGGATGCAGGAAAAATGTTCCCAATATTGGGGAAGTCCAGAACCAGGGATCACAGTCTAAGGATAAGGGGTAAGCCATTTAGGACCGAGATGAGGAGAAACTTCTTCACCCAGAGAGTGGTGAACCTATGGAATTCTCTACCACAGAAAGTAGTTGAGGCCAATTCACTAAATATATTCAAAAGGGAGTTAGATGAAGTCCTTACTACTAGGGGGATCAAGGGGTATGGCGAGAAAGCAGGAATGGGGTACTGAAGTTGCATGTTCAGCCATGAACTCATTGAATGGCGGTGCAGGCTAGAAGAGCCGAATGGCCTACTCCTGCACCTATTTTCTATGTTTCTATGAATCAGGAGGAGAACTTGGTATCCTTGGCTGGTTTGAGTGCTCTTTTATCTGCAGATTTCACCTGCACTGTTTACAGCTACAGTTTGGTCAATCAGTATTAGCAGTTTATACAATCAACTGTGAGTGTGTCAAGCAACCTGTTCAATGTGCACATGTCTATGAAAGAACCCACAAGTATCCGTGCTATGCTGCATGACCATCTGACTGATCGATAGTCAACCATGGAGAGCATGGCCATTCTATGGCCCTCTGCATTGAAACCTCCCTAGAAAGAGATTTCTAAGCTCAGAAATAGATTCCATCAGAAATTCTTTGACTGATGCTCCACAGATCTTGTGCTAAAATTTATTACAAACTACTTTATCTGGATTCACTATTATAAGAAAGTAGACTGAGCCAGCAGAGGGACAGATTTCGGTGTGTGGTGCAGTTTCGACAAGCACTGCCCAATGAAATTAGCAAGTTGCCCCTACTATTTGAAAGTTGCTTTAGCTTAGAAATTCAGGGGTTTAGCGCTGGCCAGTAAGGCCCATTTTGAAGAAAAAATGACGGCCAACTCACTTCCTACCACTTCTGGCGGCCCTGTAGTGGCTGCTATTTTTGGCAGGTGCAATGTTGCCGTTGCCTGTGCTCGCTGCAGAAATGGAAATGAGGCAGAACTCAACCTTAATGAGTGTGCAATGTGCATTTGACCCCATGAACTGCCATTTTTGCCGTCACTGCTCCACTTACTGCCCTCCCTTTATCACGAGCATCTGACGTAGCGTTCAGCAGCAAGAAGGAGCCCACAGCAGCGATATGTAAAGGGATCTTCAGCAAGAATTTGCAGCTGATATAGTTTCTCAGACTGACTGGCTCTGTCTAAATTTCTGCAACTCTTGAAGCTTCCTAAACTTGTTTAAAGTTCCTGAGGTGACAGGGAATGTTGGTGTAAGTGGAGAATTACTTCATTCTCATTTAAAGGCTTCTGCTCACACCATTTTCTCACAGTCATGGGGGCTCTACTTGCAGTGTCCCTTGTCATGTATGCAACCTTCATGTAACAGTAACCTTCATGTAACAACACTGCATACTATATACACCTAAGAAATGCTCACCTTGACCACAGGGGCGTGAACTTGTGGGAGACACTCCTAGCCTGATCTTTCAGGTATAAAAGGGGAAGCTCCACCCACCTTCATCACCTCTTGGTCCTGTGAATAAAGGTTAGGTCACAGAGTGACTTTGTCTGCAGAATGTGCCTCATGTGAATCTATAATAGTGTGTAAGGACACAACATTTGGCGACGAGAACCGGAATCAACGACCCACGAGAATGGCCACCGGTAGCACAGAGGAACGGTACTGTGTTGATGAGGACTGGGACGATTTCGTGAGAGGCTCCAGCAGAGCTTTGTCACGAAGAACTGGCTGGGAGAGGCAGCGGCTAACAAGCGAAGGGCGCATCTACTGACCAGCTGTGGACCTAAGACGTACGCGCTGACGAAAGACCAGCTCGCACCCAAGAAGCTGGCGGACAAAACCTTTGAGGAGCTCAGCAAACTGATCGGTGAGCATCTCAAACCGGCGAGCAGTATACACATGGCCCAACACCGATTCTATACTCACCGACGTCGGGAACGACAGAGCATACCGGACTTTGTTGCGGACCTTCGACGCTTGGCCAGCCTCTGTAAGTTCACAGACGCCTGCAGGGGGGAGATGTTACAGGATTTCTTCATTGAGGTGTCCATTTGGCATTCGTTCAAAGGAACATGGAATCCCTGGAACAATCGTATTTCAGGACGGCATCCTTATCATGGGTTGAGACACCGAAGAACACCTGGAGGAGGTGCTACGCCGACTGGACCAGGTAGGCCTGTGACTAAAGAAGTCCAAATGTGTGTTTTTGGCCCCAGTGGTCGAGTTTTTGGGCAGGAGGGTTGCCGCAGATGGGATCCGGCCTACCAAATCCAAAACGGAGGTGATTCATCGTGCACCCAGGCCCGGCAACACATCGGAGTTGCGTTCATTTCTGGGACTCTTGAACTATTTCGGGAACTTTCTGCCAAACTTAAGCACATTATTGGAGCTGCTACACGTGCTCCTGCGTAAGGGTTGCGATTGGTTTTGGGGGGACTGTCAGGAACGGGCGTTCAATCGGGCGTGGAACTTATTTTGTTCCAATAAGCTATTGACCCTGTACAACCCCTGCAAGAAATTGGTTTTGACATGTGATGCATCATCCTACGGGGTTGGGTGCATGTTGCAGCAGAGTAATGATGAGGACCAACTCCAACCTGTGGCTTATGCTTCCAGGTCACTCTCCCAAGCAGAAAGGGGATATGGGATGGTTGGAAAGGAAGCACTCGCATGTGTCTACGGGGTGAAAAAGATGCACCAGTACCTTTTTGGCAGAAGGTTCGAGTTAGAAACGGACCACAAGCCGTTAACGTCCCTATTGTCAGACAGCAAAGCTGTCAATGCCAGTGCGTCAGCTCGCATACAGCGATGGACTCTCACGCTGGCTGCGTATGTCTACACCATACGGCACCGGCTAGGCACCGAAAATTGCTCTGAAGCACTCAGCAGGCTTCCACTGGCCACTACTGAGGGGGCAGCGGAGCAAAGGGCTGAGATGGTCATGGCTGTCGATGTTTTTGACAGCGCAGGCTACCCCATCACAGCCCGTCAGATCAAAATCTGGACCAACAGAGATCTCCTATCCTTAATTAAGAAATGTGTCCTGACGGGATTGGGCGCCCGCACACAGAGGAGGTCAGACCATTTCACAGACGGATAGATGAGCTCTCCATCCAAGCAGACTGCCTACTATGGGGCAGCTGGGAGTCATGCCCCAGAAGGGAAGGGAAACATTCATCAGGGAACTCCACAGCGAGCACCCAAGCATTGTGCTAATGAAGGCCATTGCCCACTCACATGTATGGTGGCCCAGCTGGGCAATGCTCCCAGGGAGGCCCCACTCAGCCCGTGGCCCTGGCCCACCAGGCCATGGTCACGTATTCACGTAGACTACGCGGGCCTGTTCATGGGAAAAATGTTCCTCATTGTTGTTGATGCGTACTCAAAATGGATCGATTGCATCATATTGAACTCGTGCACGACATCCACAAATGTGGAGAATCTGCGTGCAGTCTTCGTGACCCACGGTTTGCCGGACATCCTGGTTAGCGACAATGGCCCGTGTTTCACTAGCTATGAATGGCTCAAAGATTGGTGTGGGAGGCAGGGGTTTTGCTTCATGGGGCACTGGCACTAGTACTGGGGAAAGAGGGAGCTGTTCTGTTGAGACAGGCTCCACTTGAACCTGGTGGGACCAGATAGGGCTTTAAACTAATGAAGGGGGTGGGTGGATTCAGGAAAGAGTAAATTTATAAGCAGCAAAAGAAATGTCAAGGCTCTAGAGCTCTAGGGGTAGAAATTGCCCTCCACCGGAAATGGGGCGCACCTACCATTTTTGAAGTGTTCTGACTGCCGCAATGGATGCGGTGGTCTCTCCAGCGAAATTCAGCTCCTCGGGGGTTTTTTTACAGCGTGGCAAAAGTGGATTGTCATGGGGGCGGAAGTGGTGGAGAAGTGCATTGGCCTTCACTAGTGGGGCGGAAGTGGGTGTGGGATGGAGTGTCCGCAGCTATCAGTCATAAGCGCCGCGGCTGATGATGTCATCACATTGGCACATCACAATGTCTCTCCTCTTCAGTTAAAGGGGAGAGCTACTGCGAACTCTGCACATATTTTAGTTATGTCCACTGGGCTACTGGCAAGGCTTTTGGCCGGGCCAGCGGCATGGCACCCAAGAGTGGGTGCAGGCTACCTGTTGGCGGCCCAGCCGAACCTGGGGCCATAATTGTCGAGCCGCTCTGGCAGTCGACCAACAAGAAAAATAATATGGCAGCCGCGGCAGTGCGCCCTCCCCTTTATGGGCAGCCGTGCCACCATTTCACAGAGTGCATTGACAGAAAAAGCTGTTGGGGGCACCAGCCAGCGGCGGAGCCTCTCCCGCGGGGCAATTTCGGGTAAAGGGCAATTTCGCGAGGGGGAAACCGCCAACCACAACCTTGCCATCATGAAGGAACAGCTCCTGCCATCACCGATCAGGCGAGAAGCTGAAGAGCAGGAACACAAGGTGAAGGAGGAGGAGGAGGAGGAGGCAGTAGAGAAGGAAGTGTAAGGGAAGATGCAACCTAGACAGTCCCTTTCTGCCCAGGCTGTATGTGAAGAACTAATTCAAGTGCGATACAGTAACCTCCACTCCAATTCCCCATTCACCAACAGTCCCACACACCTTACCTTGCCTCTATCGCTGACTATCACATCGTCCTGTTGGCCACAACACAAAAATAAAAGCCCACAAAATACACATTCCAAACCAAATTTATAAATTAAAACCTGCATATAATATTAAACTAATCGCCCTTATACATTCCCTTCGTGCCTGTCTTCCGTGTGTCTTTGCCTGTCCTAGTGCTCCTATGAAGTGCTACCCTAGTGGCTGCAGTATGGCTGGTGGAAGACTGCTGACTTTCAGTGGAGGAGTCTGCAGATAGCCTTGGAGGATGACCTTGAGCAGCTCTGGGTCTAGAAGGCCTGGTTTCAGGCTGCACCATGGGTGGTAGCAGTTTGGGCTTGCCGGCAGGCAACAGAAAGGGCTTTGGCAGATTGGAAAGGGTGCGTGAACAAATGTTGTCATCCTGAGAGAAGAGCATATTCATGCTCCATGGAGCCGTTGCCACTCTCCCTGGATGGTGCCTCAACAATCCTAGTAATCCATTGGAGGACAGATTGCTGGACTGCAGTGATAGCCAGGAAGCCCCTTTGAATACTGGTATCCAGAAAAATGATGGCAGCATTCTGAGTTTCCACTGCAGCACTCGGACGTTGGGTAGCTGCTTGTAATGCTGCAATGGAAAGTGAGACATAAATCATCAGATGCCGTATCCTGGTTGGTTCCACAAGAGTGTTGATGGAATTTCCACCAGTTCCATGTTAGGAAGGAATCCAAGTTTGCGCAAGGCCCTGTGCCAAGTTGGTGTCAGACTCCTTCATGATCCTTGACATCAAATGCAAGCTTCCTGGGAGACTTTCCAATGCACCAAGCATTTCTGTGTGTAAACCCATCAGCTTTTTTTCTGTAGCCTGGCCCATCGAAGTCCTCATCTGAGTCCTCGGCAGCAGAACTCATGTGCGACCTCGCCCTTCGGTGAGCTGGCACCTGCGCTATCCTTGCCCCCTGCTCTGGCTGCAAGCCACTTGTGCTCAGTGTCTCAGCATGTGCAGATGCCACTTCTGTGCTATCCTCTAAGATACACGCAGTGTCAGTATCTGAGCTGGTAGCTGCGAGTATGAAATCGAATGACAGTGTGTCTTCATCATCAGGGAGTTAGATGTGACCCTTACGGCTAAAGGGATCAAGGGGTATGGAGAGAAAGCGGGAAAGGGGTACTGAGGTGAATGATCAGCCATGATCATATTGAATAGTGGTGCAGGCTCGAAGGGCTGAATGGCCTACTCCTGCACCTATTTTCTATGTTTCTACGTTTCTATCACTGTCTTCTTGGTCTTCCTCCAATGCCTGGGCAGGTTGCAATTCTTGAAGAGAAAGAAAGAAGTGTATGCTTACACATCTGCAGCTTGTAAGTTAGAAGAGATGGTGGGATGAGGGGGAAGTAGGATGTGAGAAGGAGCATTAGGTATGAGAACACCGTCATCTTCAATGAATTCAGCCCCAATGGTGGCCATGGCCTCAGCAATGGCTCTATAATGGCCACACCGTCTCCTCCATGGGGGTTAAAACATACTGCCGCATCTCTGCCCCTCCGATTAGTTCCTACTGCCTCTGTTGTGCGCCACTTTCTCTGCAAGAGAGAGCGTAATGTTTCTGTGAATGTCATGCAATGTTTGGGTGATGTGACTTTCATGGTTGAATAGCTGGCAGTGTGTACATGCTGTGAGATGTGGGTGTGAGGCTTGCATCAATGCTAAGTGAGGGTGAGGGGAAGCTATGAATGTTAGGTATGAGCCCTGATTAATAGAGATTGTTGGTAGGTGAGTGATGGGTGAGACCAGTGGTGCAGTGGTACGATATTGCATTTGAAGATGCATTCACTGACCTTGACTACTCATGTGAGGTCATTAAACTTTTTGCGGCACTGCATCCAGGTCCTGGGAGCTGAACTCCTGGCACTAACCTCTGTGGCTATCGGTTCCAACTGTCTTTTCATAGTGTGTTTGGAGGGCCTCCTGCCCCCGCCGCGGATAAAGGAATCTCTCCTCCTTTCCACCACCTCCTTTGCCAAGACCTCGAGTGCAGCATCGGAAAACCTTGGTCCACGCGCTCTCCCATGGTCAGCCATTGTTGCACAGCACACTATTCCCAATCAACTCACTACTTCCAGCAGCCACAATGCACCTTCTCTTTAAGAGATGCAGGATAGCTTTAAGCAGTGCAGGCTAGCGTTAAGTAGTGCTAGTAAGTAACCATATTGGGCCCTCTGCTGATGTGCGAAGTTGGCATGCTGCCTGCTTTACACTAAACGGGCGCGGAGTAGTCATGCATCGCGATTCCTGTGCCCGTTTTCAGGGGCTATCCAATTTAACCCCCACGATTTGCTGAAAGTGGCAAGTTCATCACTTTCCCAATGGACAATCAGCAACTTGTTTAGAAGGCGCTGCATTTTTCCAAATTGCAGGATGCTCCCAGGTCCACAGTGTCATTGATTGCATTCTGCAGCTCTATGTGCTACTGTACACAATAACTGCATCCACGAGCCACAAGAGCTATCACTCTATCAATGTGCGGCTTCTCTGTGACCAACTGTACAGTATCGTACAACTCAATGTCCATTTCCCAGGAAGCAGCCATGGTGCCTTTCTTTTAAGGCAATTCCATTATCTGACCCACAAGAAAAGTGCCAGCTTTCCTCCAAGTTAGTAGGCCAATGCGATCCTCTGCAGCTTGGTCATGACACTTTGCAGCCACATACACCTACTGAGCATACATAGTTATATAGAGTCAACAGCACAGAAACAGGCCATTTGACCAAAGTGGTCTATGTTGTTGTTTACGCTCCACACAAGCCTTATCCAACCCTTTTCATCAAACCCTATCAACATAGGTACAGTGAGGTTTGTATCAGAATACTCTCAATCATCAGCAAAGTGATGGAAGGAGTCATCAAAAGTTCTATCAAGTGGTACTTACTGACCAATAACCTGATCACTAATGCTCAATTTGGTTTGACAGGACCACTTGAGGTAGAACTCATTACAGCCAAGGCCAATTTGGCAATTTTGTCCAAACATGGACAAAATTGCTGAATTCCAGAGGTGAGGTGAGAATGACAGTGAGAATGTTGCCTTTGATATCAAGACAACATTCGACCAAGTATGGTACGAAGGAGCCCTAGCAAAACTGAAGCCAATGGGGATCAGGAAGAAAACTCTGCAGTGTCTGGATTGATACAGAGCACAAAGGAAGATGGTCGTGGCTGTTGGAGGACAATAATCTCAGGACATTGCCGCAAGGGTTCTTCAGGACTGCGCCTCAGGCACAACTATATTCAACTGCTTCATCAATGACCTTCCCCCCATCATAAGCTCAGAAGTGGGACTGTGCAATGTTTATTACACAGTGTTCAGCTCCATTCACAATTCCTCATGCCCACATGTAACAGGATTGACAACATCCAGGCTTAGGCTGATAAGTGGCAAGTAACAATTGCACCACACATATACCACCTCCAGCAATAGATAGTCTATCCACCTCCCCATGACATTCAATGGCATTACCATTGCTGAATCACCCACCATCAACATCCTGGGGTTTGACATTTACTAGAAACTGAACTTGACCAGCCACATAAATGCCGCGGCCACGAGAGCAGATCAGAGGCCATCCAGGACAAAGTATGATCAGCAGCCCATCTATTACCTTAAACATCCGGTGTACCTTTGTTGCAATGTTTACGATATACCAGATGAACTGTAGCAACTTGCCAAGGTTTCTTCGATAGCACATCCAAAACCTGTGACCTAGAAGTGCAGCAAGTACATGCAACACTATCACCACGATTTTCACCTCCAAGTCACACACCATCCTGACTTGAACATATATCACCATTTCTTCATGGTCACTGTGTCAAAAATGTGGAATTCCCTACCTAACGGTACTGTGGGAGTACCATCCGCACATGGACTGCAGTGGTTCAAGAAGAAGGCCCATCACCACTTTCTCAAGGGCAACTAGGGATGAGCATGTCTTGCTAGCAAGGCCCATATCCCCAGAATAAATTTTAAGAATATAACAATATCAAAATCGTAATGAGGAACTTCCTGCCATCTTTGCACCAACTGTAATTTTGGAATAATCCGCGAAATCGGCAGCTGGGCTCCCAACAGATGGAGGCAGGAGCCGAATTATGGTATGCAAATCAGAGTCCTATAACGTTCATAGGACCGTGAAGTAATTTTGAACTGAAAATGCATAGCCCCACCCAGTGATATTGAGTGGTAAGTGGCCAAACCAGCAACCCTTAAAAGGATGTTTGAAGTTGTTCAGAAAAGGTCAAAAGTCAGGTTTGTGGAAGATTTTTGCGGGGGAGAATGAGCATGGTTGCTCTGCCTGCACCTCCACAAAAATCCACCCCACTGGTGCCTAACCTTCTGCCGTCTCTTTTTCCCCTTCAGCCTGGCCATTCTGTTCAAGGGCCTTCTGCTGGCTAAGCTTTGTTGGATTTCCCGCCTCCCACTGGCAAGCTGCCTTTCAGTGCTGGAAACATGCGGCAGCTCGCTAGTTCTGTGTAAATGAAGCCCACCATTCATTTGATACATGTGAGAATGAAAAACATCCCCTTTATTAGTAGTAACAAAATGAATTAGCCAATAATGACTTACCTGCAATAATAATCATCAAGCAGCTAATGATCCACTGAACCAGCATAAATATTGACACATTTGTTCCTGCAGCTATGGAATGTGAAATTATGGTAGGAAATAACTGAAATCCAGCAGAGAAAATAGTGATTTATCTTCATCATCATCGGCAGTCCCTCAAAACGAGGATGACTTGCTTCCACGCCAAAAAAAAGGATGAGTTCACAGGTGTTTCGAATGAAGAACCCGAACTACATCCTGAAGGGTGGAAGGTGCCTATGCGTGGATTTTTTTTAAACGTGGCGGCCGTTGCACACCAGCCACCACATGGGCTTGACAGAGCAAGGTCTTGGTCCAGTGGCAAGGATTACCCAAGACAACTAGAGACCTGCTCTGCTGCACGGACCTAGTGCGCACACATATCGCAGTGTGGGCTGGCCCGTGCTGCCCCCAGGTCCCTGGCCCTGAACTCATGCCTCCCCTGCGCCGTGATCACATCCCTCCACAGTCTCTCGCTGCTCCTGCTGCATCTGCCCACGCTCCAATCACCGACTTGGACCTTGCTGACGCCACTGTTCACTGCCGTCACCTTCCTGCACCAGCTCGCACTGTACCTTGTAGTGGCGTGCCTCCACGCTGCACCCTGGGCCGCACGCCGCTTCAGCTTCAGGTCCTTGGTTTCAGCCCTGCTTTCCTTCACAAGAATGCTTTGAAGTACAGTATAGCAGTGTTTAATGATTTACAATTGTAGCAATTTCTAGATAGCATCCTGAACAAACTGTTTTAATGCACTGCAGTACAATCTGAAATGTAATACTTTCATAGAAACATAGAAACATAGAAAATAGGTGCAGGAGTAGGCCATTCGGCCCTTCTAGCCTGCACTACCATTCAATGAGTTCATGGCTGAACATGCAACTTCAGTACCCCATTCCTGCTTTCTCGCCATACCCCTTGATCCCCCTAGTAGTAAGGACGTCATCCAACTCCTTTTTGAATATATTTAGTGAATTGGCCTCAACAACTTTCTATGGTAGAGAATTCCACAGGTTCACCACTCTCTGGGTGAAGAAGGTTCTCCTCATCTCGGTCCTAAATGGCTTACCCCTTATACTTAGACTGTGACCCCTAGTTCTGGACTTCCCCAACATTGGGAACATTCTTCCTGCATCTAACCTGTCTGAACCCATCAGAATTATAAACGTTTCTATGAGGTCCCCTCTCATTCTTCTGAACTCCAGTGAATACAAGCCCAGTTGATCCAGTCCTCCTTGATAGGTCAGTCCCGCCATCCTGGGAATCAGTCTGGTGAACATTCGCTGCACTCCCTCAATAGCAAGAATGTCCTTCCTCAAGTTAGGAGACCAAAACTGTACACAATACTCCAGGTGTGGCCTCACCAAGGCCCTGTACAACTGTAGCAACACCTTCCTGCCCCTGTACTCAAATCCCCTCGCTATGAAGGCCAACATGCCATTTGCTTTCTTAATCGCCTGCTGTAGCTGCATGCCAACCTTCAATGACTGATTACCATGACACCCAGGTCTCGTTGCACCCCCGCTTTTCCTAATCTGTCACCATTCAGATAATAGTCTGTCTCTCTGTTTTTACCACCAAAGTGGATAACCTCACATTTATCCACATTATACTTCATCTGCCATGCATTTGCCCACTCACCTAACCTATCCAAGTCACTCTGCAGCCTCATAGCATCCTCCTCGCAGCTCACACTGCCACCCAACTTAGTGTCATCCGCAAATATGGAGATACTACATTTAATCCCCTTGTCTAAATCGTTAATGTACAGTGTAAACAGCTGGGGCCCCAGCACAGAACCTTGCGGTACCCCACTAGGCACTGCCTGCCATTCTGAAAAGTATCCATTTACTCCTACTCTTTGCTTCATGTCTGACAACCAGTTCTCAATCCATGTCAGCACACTACCCCCAATCCCATGTGCTTTAACTTTGCACATTAATCTCTTGTGTGGGACCGTGTCAAAAGCCTTCTGAAAATCCAAATATACCACATCAACTGGTTCTCCCTTGTCCACTCTACTGGAAACATCCTCAAAAAATTCCAGAAGATTTGTCTGGGGGAGGTGGGACCAGTACAAACCGGACGGTCTGCACCTGGGCAGGACCAGAACCAATGTCCTCGGGGGAGTGTTTGCTAGTGCTGTTGGGGAGGATTTAAACTGATATGGCAGGGGGATGGGAACCAATGCAGGGAGACAGAGGGAAACAAAAAGGAGGCAAAAGCAAAAGACAGAAAGGAGATGAGGAAAAGTGGAGGGCAGAGAAACCCAAGGCAAAGAACAAAATGGGCCACTGTACAGCAAAATTCTAAAAGGACAAAGGGTGTTAAAAGAACAAGCCTGAAGGCTTTGTGTCTTAATGCAAGGAGTATCCGCAATAAAGTGGATGAATTAACTGTGCAAATAGATGTTAACAAATATGATGTGATTGGGATTATGGAGACGTGGCTCCAGGATGATCAGGGCTGGGAACTCAACATCCAGGGGTATTCAACATTCAGGAAAGATAGAATAAAAGGAAAAGGAGGTGGGGTAGTATTGCTGGTTAAGGAGCAAATTAAGGCAATAGTTCGGAAGGACATTAGCTTGGATGATGTGGAATCTATATGGGTAGAGCTGCAGAATACCAAAGGACAAAAAACGTTAGTGGGAGTTGTGTACAGACCTCCAAACAGTAGTAGTGATGTTGGGGAGGGCATCAAACATGAAATTAGGGGTGCGTGCAATAAAGGTGCAGCAGTTATAATGGGTGACTTTAATATGCACATAGATTGGGTTAACCAAACTGGAAGCAATACGGTAGAGGAGGATTTCCTGGAGTGCATAAGGGATGGTTTTTTAGACCAATATGTCGAGGAACCAACTAGGGGGGAGGCCATCTTAGACTGGGTGTTGTGTAATGAGAGAGGATTAATTAGCAATCTCGTTGTGCGAGGCCCCTTGGGGAAGAGTGACCATAATATGGTGGAATTCTGCATTAGGATGGAGAATGAAACAGTTAATTCAGAGACCATGGTCCAGAACTTAAAGAAGGGTAACTTTGAAGGTATGAGGCGTGAATTGGCTAGGATAGATTGGCGAATGATACTGAAGGGGTTGACTGTGGATGGGCAATGGCAGACATTTAGAGACCGCATGGATGAACTACAACAATTGTACATTCCTGTCTGTCGTAAAAATAAAAAAGGGAAGGTGGCTCAACCGTGGCTATCAAGGGAAATCAGGGATAGCATTAAAGCCAAGGAAGTGGCATACAAATTGGCCAGAAATAGCAGAGAACCCGGGGACTGGGAGAAATTTAGAACTCAGCAGAGGAGGACAAAGGGTTTGATTAGGGCAGGGAAAATGGAGTACGAGAAGAAGCTTGCAGGGAACATTAAGACGGATTGCAAAAGTTTCTATAGATATGTAAAGAGAAAAAGGTTAGTAAAGACAAACGTAGGTCCCCTGCAGTCAGAATCAGGGGAAGTCATAACGGGGAACAAAGAAATGGCGGACCAATTGAACAAGTACTTTGGTTCGGTATTCAATGAGGAGGACACAAACAACCTTCCGGATATAAAAGGGGTCGGAGGGTCTAGTAAGGAGGAGGAATTGAGGGAAATCCTTATTAGCCGGGAAATTGTGTTGGGGAAATTGATGGGATTGAAGGCCGATAAATCCCCAGGGCCTGATGGACTGCATCCCAGAGTACTTAAGGAGGTGGCCTTGGAAATAGTGGATGCGTTGACAGTCATTTTCCAACATTCCATTGACTCTGGATCAGTTCCTATGGAGTGGAGGGTAGCCAATGTAACCCCACTTTTTAAAAAAGGAGGGAGAGAGAAAACAGGGAATTACAGACCGGTCAGCCTGACATCAGTAGTGGGTAAAATGATGGAATCAATTATTAAGGATGTCATCGCAGTGCATTTGGAAAGAGGTAATATGATAGGTCCAAGTCAGCATGGATTTGTGAAAGGGAAATCATGCTTGACAAACCTTCTGGAATTTTTTGAGGATGTTTCCAGTAGAGTGGACAAGGGAGAACCAGTTGATGTGGTATATTTGGACTTTCAGAAGGCTTTCGACAAGGTCCCACACAAGAGATTAATGTGCAAAGTTAAAGCACATGGGATTGAGGGTAGTGTGCTGATATGGATTGAGAACTGGTTGTCAGACAGGAAGCAAAGAGTAGGAGTAAATGGGGACTTTTCAGAATGGCAGGCAGTGACTAGTGGGGTACCGCAAGGTTCTGTGCTGGGGCCCCAGCTGTTTACACTGTACATTAATGATTTAGACGAGGGGATTAAATGTAGTATCTCCAAATTTGCGGATGACACTAAGTTGGGTGGCAGTGTGAGCTGCAAGGAGGATTCTATGAGGCTGCAGAGCGACTTGGATAGGTTAGGTGAGTGGGCAAATGCATGGCAGATGAAGTATAATGTGGACAAATGTGAGGTTATCCACTTTGATGGTAAAAACAGAGAGACAGACTATTATCTGAATGGTGACAGATTAGGAAAAGGGCAGGTGCAAAGAGACCTGGGTGTCATGGTACATCAGTCATTGAAGGTTGGCATGCAGGTACAGCAGGCGGTTAAGAAAGCAAATGGCATGTTGGCCTTCATAGCGAGGGGATTTGAGTACAAGGGCAGGGAGGTGTTGCTACAATTGTACAGGGCCTTGGTGAGGCCACACTTGGAGTATTGTGTACAGTTTTGGTCTCCTAACCTGAGGAAGGACATTCTTGCTATTGAGGGAGTGCAGCGAAGGTTCACCAGACTGATTCCCGGGATGGCGGGACTGACCTATCAAGAAAGACTGGATCAACTGGGCTTGTATTCACTGGAGTTCAGAAGAATGAGAGGGGACCTCATAGAAACGTTTAAAATTCTGACGGGGTTAGACAGGTTAGATGCAGGAAGAATGTTCCCAATGTTGGGGAAGTCCAGAACCAGGGGACACAGTCTAAGGATAAGGGGGAAGCCATTTAGGACCGAGATGAGGAGGAATTTCTTCACCCAGAGAGTGGTGAACATGTGGAATTCTCCACCACAGAAAGTTGTTGAGGCCAATTCACTAAATATATTCAAAAAGGAGTTAGATGAAGTCCTTACTACTAGGGGAATCAAGGGGTATGGTGAGAAAGCAGGAATGGGGTACTGAAGTTGCATGTTCAGCCATGAACTCATTGAATGGCGGTGCAGGCTAGAAGGGTCAAATGGCCTACTCCTGCACCTATTTTCTATGTTTCTATGTTTCTATGTTTCTATGATTTGCCTTTCACAAATCCATGCTGACTTGTCCTATCATGTCACCTCTTTCCAAATGCGCTGCTATGACATCCTTAATAATTGATTCCATCATTTTACCCACTACTGAGGTCAGGTTGACCGGTCTATAATTCCCTGTTTTCTCTCTCCCTCCTTTTTTAAAAAGTGGGGTTACATTGGCTACCCTCCACTCCATAGGAACTGATCCAGAGTCAATGGAATGTTGGAAAATGACTGTCAATGCATTCGCTATTTCCAAGGCCACCTCCTTAAGTACTCTGGGATGCAGTCCATCAGGCCCTGGGGATTTATCGGCCTTCAATCCCATCAATTTCCCCAACACAATTTCCTGACTAATAAGGATTTCCCTCAGTTCCTCCTCCTTACTAGACCCTCTGACCCCTTTTATATCCGGAAGGTTGTTTGTGTCCTCCTTAGTGAATACCGAACCAAAGTACTTGTTCAATTGGTCTGCCATTTCCTTGTTCCCCGTTATGATTTCCCCTGATTCTGACTGCAAGGGACCTACGTTTGTTTTTACTAACCTTTTTCTCTTTACATATCTATAGAAACTTTTGCAATCCGTCTTAATGTTCCCTGCAAGCTTCTTCTCGTACTCCATTTTCCCTGCCCTAATCAAACCCTTTGTCCTCCTCTGCTGAGTTCTAAATTTCTCCCAGTCCCGGGTTCGCTGCTATTTCTGGCCAATTTGTATGCCACTTCCTTGGCTTTAATACTATCCCTGATTTCCATTGAAAGTCACAGTTGAGCCACCTTCCCTTTTTTATTTTTACGCCAGACAGGAATGTACAATTGTTGTAGTTCATCCATGCGGTCTCTAAATGTCTGCCATTGCCCATCCACAGTCAACCCCTTAAGTATCATTTGCCAATCTATCCTAGCCAATTCACGCCTCATACCGTCAAAGTTACCCTTCTTTAAGCTCTGGACCATGGTCTCTGAATTAACTGTTTCATTCTCCATCCTAATGCAGAATTCCACCATATTATGGTCACTCTTCCCCAAGGGGCCTCGCACAACGAGATTGCTAATTAATCCTCTCTCATTACACAACACCCAGTCTAAGATGGCCTCCCCCCTAGTTGGTTCCTCGACATATTGGTCTAGAAAACCATCCCTTATGCACTCCAGGAAATCCTCCTCCACCGTATTGCTTCCAGTTTGGTTCGCCCAATCTATGTGCATATTAAAGTCACCCATTATAACTGCTGCACCTTTATTGCATGCACCCCTAATTTCCTGTTTGATGCCCTCCCCAACATCACTACTACTGTTTGGAGGTCTGTACACAACTCTCACTAACGTTTTCTACCCTTTGGTGTTCTGCAGCTCTACCCATATAGATTCCACATCATCCAAGCTAATGTCCTTCCTAACTATTGCATTTATCTCCTCTTTAACCAGCAATGCTACCCCACCTCCTTTTCCTTTTATTCTATCCTTCCTGAATGTTGAATACCCCTGGATGTTGAGTTCCCAGCCCTGATCATCCTGGAGCCACATCTCTGTAATCCCAATCACATCATATTTGTTAACATCTATTTGCACAGTTAATTCATCCACCTTATTACGGATACTCCTTGCATTAAGACACAAAGCCTTCAGGCTTGTTTTTTTAACACCCTTTGTCCTTTTAGAATTTTGCTGTACAGTGGCCCTTTTTGGTCTTTGCCTTGGGTTTCTCTGCCCTCCACTTTTCCTCATCTCTTTTCTGTCTTTTGCTTTTGTCTCCTTTTTATTTCCATCTATCTCCCTGTATTGGTTCCAATCCCCCTGCCATATTAGTTTAACTCCTCCCCAACAGCACTCGCAAACACTCCCCCTCGGACATTGGTTCCGGTCCTGCCCAGGTGCAGACCATCCGGTTTGTACTGGTCCCACCTCCCCCAGAACCGGTTCCAATGCCCCAGGAATTTGAATCCTTCCCTTCTGCACCACTGCTCAAGCCACGTATTCATCTGCGCTATCCTGCGATTCCTACTCTGACTTGCACGTGGCACTGGTAGCAATCCCGATATTACTACTTTTGAGGTCCTACTTTTTAATTTAGCTCCTAGCTCCTTAAATTCGTTTCGTAGGACCTCATCCCTTTTTTTACCTATTTCATTGGTACCAATGTGCACCACGACAACTGGCTGTTCTCCCTCCCTTTTTAGAATGTCCTGCACCCGCTCCGAGACATCCTTGACCCTTGCACCAGGGAGGCAACATACCATCCTGGAGTCTCGGTTGCGTCCGCAGAACGCCTATCTATTCCCCTTACAATTGAATCCCCTATCACTATCGCTCTCCCACTCTTTTTCCTGCCCTCCTGTGCAACAGAGCCAGCCACGATGCCATGAACTTGGCTGCTGCTGCCCTCCCCTGGTGAGTCATCCCCCTCAACAGTACTCAAAGCAGTGTATCTGTTTTGCAGGGGGATGACCACAGAGGACCCCTGCACTACCTTCCTTGTACTACTCTTCCTGCTGGTCTTCCATTCCCTTGCTGGCTGGGGGCGTTCTCCTGCAGTAAGACCAACTCGCGACACGTGCTACTCACGCCATTCTCAGCATCGTGGATGCTCCAGAGTGAATCCACCCTCAGCTCCAATTCCGCAATGCGGTCCGTCAGGAGCTGGAGGCGGATACACTTCCCGCAGATGTAGTCGTCAGGGACACCGGAAGTGTCCCCGAGTTCCCACATGGTACAGGAGGAGCATATCACGTGACCGAGCTCCCCTGCCATGACTTAACCCTTAGATACACTTAAATTGGCAACAATGTTAAAAGTTACTGACTGATATAAAAAAGAAAGAAAAAGAAAAGCTTCTCACCAATCACCAGCCAATCACTTTCCCCCTTGGCTGTGACGTCACCTTTTGATTTCTTTCTACTTCTTTTTTGCCTTCTCTCCCAGCTGGAGCTGTACAAGCTCCGCCTCTCGCCGACTCCCGCCTCTCTCGACGCTCCCCGGACTGCCCGACTGCTGAGCCTTTATAGGCCGCTGCCTCTCACCGACTCCCGCCTCTCTCGACGCTCCCCGGACTGCCCGACTGCTGAGCCTTTATAGGCCGCTGCCTCTCACCGACTCCCACCTCTCTCGACGCTCCCCGGACTGCCCGACTGCTGAGCCTTTATAGGCCGCTGCCTCTCGCTGACTCCCGCCTCTCTCGTACTCCCCGGACTGCCCGACTGCTGAGCCTTTATAGGCCGCTGCCTCTCGCCGACTCCCGCCTCTCTCGACGATCCTTTTCATTGAATATTTCATTTTACAACAGAATAAAAGTGAAACATAAAAGCTCCATGTATATTTATTCAGTGATCATTATTACATAATGCAGTTGTAAATTAAAGAAAGAATATTTCTGAAGTTGATAATGTATCCTTTGAAAAATCCTCATATTCTGTTATCCTGTTTGCTTAACACCTTTTCTCTGTTACTGACTTTCTCTTGTCTACAGTAAATATATATCATGTGTATGATTCCATAAGGTGGAGATCACACTTCAAGGTTCATTCCAGCTTAGATCAATTGCACTTGTTTTGCTAAATTGACGGTGGGATATTGAGGAGCAGTTTTTGTTTATCAGGGCAGGACCTGGAATGGGTGAAGCTTCCACAACCCCAGTCTATTAACATGATCTCCAGGGTTGGGTGTCTCTGGCTTGGCAAAGAGAAAAGTACCAAATTCCAGCAGCTCCATGCCAGTGACATTTTTGAAGAGGCATCAAACAAATAATTCTGCAGTTGCTATTATTTTCTTCAATAAAATAGGTCAATACTTTGAATAAAACTATCTCGACTTTCATTCCCTTTTAATGAAAATGTATTTTCACTCGTAAATGATACAAATAAGAGTTTCTTGTGCGTGTATTGACAAATAAGAATAAGCCATTTTTTGATTTTAAATGTCATAATTTGATAATTGAATAAGTTACATTTGATTTGAAGGCTTACTGTATTCCAGAGACTCATCCAAGCAACTGCAATCAGTCAAAAAAGGATTCAGAGACGTTGGAGAAGGTGCAACAAAGATTTATAAGGATGATACCAGAACTGAGCAGTTGTAATTATCAAGAAAGACTGAACATGTCTAGAAAAGAGAATGCTGAGGGATGACCGAATAGAGGCCTTTAAAATGATGTAGGGCTTTGATAGGGTAGACATAGAGAACTTGTTTTCACTTGTGGGGGAATTCAAAACTAGGGGACATAAATATAAGATAGTTACTAATAAATCCAATGAGTAATTCAGGAAATACTTCTTTACCCAGAGCGGTTAGAATGTGAACCTTATTACCACATGGCGTTGAGGCAAATAGCATAAATGAATTTAAGGGGAAGCTAGATAAGTACATGAGGGAGAAAGGAATAGAAAGATATGCTGATAGGATTAGATGAAGTAGAGTGGGAGGAGGTGTATGATTTAGATCACAGGTCATAAACAGATGACCCAAAGGGAGTTATAAAGGTCCAGCCATTTTTCGGCAGTCCCCGGGCAGCACCTACCGTTTTGGCACCCGCTGCCGCTGGGTCCCGCTGGGATCCATATTCGGCTCGGTATTGTGTACAGCAGCGGCAGGCAGCAGGAGTTGGCGGGTGGTCGTGGGAGTTAGCGGGCGACGGCAGCAGTGGCCTCTCGAATCGAAGAACTTTGGAGGCGCCAATCCGCGCATGCTTGAGATTTGAAGGGTTTTTTGTAGTTCTATTAGCACACCGACGTCATTTTTGCCACAATTGAGGCTGCTGGGACATCTGCGCATGCGCTTAAATTTTTAACACTGTCTTGCACCTGCCAGTTGTTGAGGGGAGTGTGTAGGAGAGACAGAGCTGCAAACTTTTCATTATCCATTCCTTAAATGATTTAACATGAGTGCAAAAAAAGCTTCAAAGAAGACTGTCAAGATCAGGTCCAGAGTTTCCAGGTTGAATATGAGGAACTGGAGGAGCTTGTATCAGAGGTGGAATGCAGGTATAAAGACCTCACCCGGATGGTTGTGGCAAACCTCCACCGCCCCAATACAGGTGGAAGGAGATTGGTGCGGCCGTGTCCTCAATGGGCAACATTGAGCGAGATGGAGACCAGTGTAGGAAGTATTGGAGCAATGTGGTGGTGTCAGCAAGAGTGAGTAAACATTTATGGGACTCCTCACGTACAACTCCAAAAGGTTATGGCCCATATGTGTGTGTGTGGGGGGGGGGGGCGGCATGAGCAAAAGGGGTAAAGGCTGCAAAATTTATTTCTGCAGAAGGAACAAACTTCAAAGGCAGCAAGCCTCAGTGCCATGGGAGGAGGCCCAGCAGAGGTGATAGAGTTGAGCAGCCTGGAGGAGTGTGCCTTGGCACTGGTGGGTGACCGCTGCCATGCAACCACAAAGGGTGATGCAGATCCCGTGCTGGAGCATGGTAAGGGTATAATAATCTCTGGTAGAAGTAACGCTCATGGCATGAAAGGTCATGCAATGTCAAGTCAAATGCGTTTTAACGCAGTTTGTCGCCCATTATTGGTGTGCCCATATAGAGATGGAACTCCCTGATGTCACAGTGTGAGATGAGACGCTTCACATGTCAGCGTGACCTATCCCTCCCTCCCCCCCACCCCCCGCCCCCTGCCATAGACTGAAATGTTGTCGGACAGCACTGTACAATGCACGCCATCCACCTCTGGCACTCAAAGGAGGCGTGTGACCCCAGCGTCTCCCACCCCAACGTTGTCCCCATCCCAACACATGGGCTCCTTCCTCCACCCACCCTGCCCCCACCTCCTCCACACAAGAAACACACAGCTGTCCCTCAGGGGTTCTGGTGCATCAGAAATATATTGCCTTTCACATATGATCCCACTGTATAATGGGTCCTGTCATCAGAACATCACGGCACGACAAGTAAGGGCGACCAATGCAGAAAGGCTGCCATTTAATCAGAGTCACTTGAACTACTTGCAGGACACACATTAATGCTTGTAGGTCAAGCCACTTTTTAAAACGCCAAACATGGTGGAGTGCCACCCCTGAAATGACATGTTCATCAGCTACATTGCAGTCCATTGCAGGCATTGTACTCCTGTATGGCTCAGAGACATGGATCATATACAGTAGACACCTCAAATCGCTGGAGAAATACCACCGACGATGTCTCCGCAAGATCCTGCAAATTCCCTGGGAGGACAGACTCACCAACGTCAGTGTTCTCGATCTGGTCAATATCCCCAGCATCGAAGCATAGACCATACTCGAACACCTCCGTTGGGCTGGCCACATTGTTCGCATGCCCGACACAAGACTCCCAAAGCAAGTGCTCTACTTCCGGAACTCCTACACGGCAAGTGAGCCCCAGATGGGCAGAGGAAAAGTTTCAAGGACACCCTCAAAACCTCCTTGATTAAGTGCAACGTCCCCACCAACACCTGGGAGTCCGTGGCCAAAGACCGCCCTAAGTGGAGGAAGAGCATCCGGGAGGGCGCTGAGCACCTCGAGTCTCGTCACCAGAGCATGCAGAAACCAAGCGCAGGCAGCGGAAGGAGCGTGCGGCAAACCAGATGCCCCACCTACCCTTTCCCTCAACCACTGTCTGTCCCACCTGTGACAGAGACTGTAGTTCTCGTATTGGACTGTTCAGTCACCTGAGAACTCACTTTTAGAGTGGAAGCAAGTCTTCCTCAATTTCGAGGGACTGCCTATGATGATGATGATGATGCAGTCCATTATATGTATTTTCCCCTCTTCCACACCTCATGTCATGATGTTCTCAGTATCAGTTGCAGCTATGTGCCATCACTTGACATTTTATCACTGTCACATATTAACTCTGGCATAAACTCATACCATCTGCGCAGTCACATCAGTCACTAAATAGGTTTCGCATGAAATGGTCTCCAAACTCTTGCAGGGCATCTCCATTGAGCCTTCACCATCTTCTGCAACTCATTGCTGCTTCCTCTACCACACCTTCCCTTCAACGGAGTCTTAGGGAGTAACATATCTGAACTCTCTCTGGGCGGGTTAAGGTCCATCACCTCACTATTTATGTGCCACTGATAATGCTGCAGGATGTGAACGATATCCGTGAAGTGCAGCACTGCAGCACTGCAGCACTCTGAGCGAATCTCCTGCCGCCTGACTCACAGCCACCTCAGACCAGCTTTTCCCCAGTGCTCCTTCTGGTGGGCGGCAGGGCGATCTTAGACGGTCCTCGATGAGGAAAATGACAGATTTCCAGCCTCCAGCATGGGCAGGCAGCAGACCAGCGCGCCAGGGGAACCGCCGGGACCAATCTTGCGGTGGGCGGAACGTGGGCGGCAGATGGGTGCCACAGGAGGAATTGCTGAAAAAAAACGTAATTTCCGGCAGAAGCTCGGCGACTGTGGGCGGGACTTCCACCAATATCGGGGTCAAGGTGTTTTATTAAGGAACGTCAGTTTGAAATATAATCAGATACAATACGCAATTAGGATAGACATAGTAGGCATACAACCCGTGACTGATGAAAAGGATTTACCGGCCCCGGAACAGGACAGGCAGATGGACGTTGAGGCAGAACGGTGGACTCGGAATGGATTCCAAGCTGGCAAAGGTGTTTGGCCGAAGCCAGCATGTGGTCCACTTCAGAGGTTTGAGCTTGAACAGGGTGTTAGCCCAAAGCCATCGTAAGGTCAACCCCAGAGGAAAGCCTCCCCTCCTATCTGCCTGTTTCTGGCTTTCGGCTGCCCATTTATATACCTTATTTCGGTGAGCCAGTGTATATCTTGTGTCAATCATTTTTACCCATTCAATTATCCAATTACAGAGGAGTAGGTACCTATGGCAGCCCCCTCCCAGCCTCAAGAGGTAATTTTCTTCCTTATCTCTGTCTGAATGTCTTGTTGCCCTTTCAAGTGACAGCTTGTTTATAGTTAAGGCTCCTTGCTAAACCCCTTATCAGCTTAGCTATACTTTGAAGGCCTGTTTTTGAGTTCCGGCCTCGTAATTCAGCTCTCTGTACAACATTTTTTCTGACATGACCTGGAATCCTTCTGTGTCATCAACTTAGGCAAACTGTTGAGCTAGAGAACCCATAGCAGAATATTATTTCTTCCAATCTACAATCTCTTACAGAGGCTTGTGTGGAGCCGAGACCAATTGGGACCAATCCTGTTTCTGTGCTATAAATTCAATGGGGGTGAAATTCAGCAGCACCCAGTTTGGGACGCTAACTTTTAAGTTTTTGGAAGGATAGAACCCGGCGAGACGGGCTGCAAAATTGTGGAAAATTGGGCATTTTCATCTCAGAAATGAAGGGAGGCGGTATCTGAGGCGCTAATGGCCTCAATGGGGCACTGCTGTAGCATTATTACCAGAGCTGTACCCAATTTCAGGTGACTTTCTTTCAGCAATCATCAGCCTCCTGCTCATTCCAGTTCTTAAAGGGGATGTTGTTCCAGGCAGCACCTGCTCAGTTTCATCATGGCTGAACTTCACTGAGAGCTGGAAGGAAGTTCTGAGGTGGCTGATGCAAATCCTCTTAGAAGGACCACTCGGTTCAATGACCTGGCATTGGAGACATTGGTCTGGGGCAGTGGGGAGAAGGAGGGATGCACTGTTCCCTCCATCTGGCAGATAGGCCAATGCCACAGGTTTTTAGGGCCATGTGGGCAGAGGTGGCTGCGGAGGCCCAACACAGTGTCATAAGAAATTCAATGACCTCAGCCGGGTGGTCAAGGTGAGTATATGTTTGCACAAATCTCACATACCAGCCTCTGAGCCTCTGTCTGTGCACACTCTGCAAACCAGCACTTAACCCAATCGGCAGCCACCAAGCATCTGTACCTACCCACTGTCACATCCTAATTTCACACCTTGCCTATATTCAGTTGTTCAACCACAACAGGCATATCTTCCACATACATAGCTGGACTCATACTCACACAGAATTGTTTCTTTTGCAGGCCAAGATTGCACATAACAGAAGGGAGCAGCAGTGGACTGCGGGGGCGGCAGGGAAGCTGAATTGCGTGAGCTGACTGACTTGGAGGAGCGAGTACTGCGGCTCATTGCCCCACAGGTGGTGGGCGCCGTGGCCGGCATTGTCGGCAACAATGGTATCTTTATCCCCTCATCTCATTCCACTTCCCTGTTAAATGAGAAGGCCTTATCACTTTCCAGCTCCTCATACTGCCTGCCTTCCTTGCTCCATTCCTGCCCCCATGCCCTCACCTTAATGCAACTATTGTGCCATTTATGCTTTCAGATAACCATGCAGCAGATGACCAGCCCGTCCCTAAGCCCCTACAACTGAGTCACGAGGGTGAAGAAGAGCGGGACAAGGAGGAAGATGGGGAAGAGGAGGAGGAGGAGCCAAACATTGCGTCACTGCATCTCTCACCCAAAGGCACCAGCTCAGATAGTGGCACTACGCGGTCTTTAGAGGTTAGGTTAGTAGAGGGGTTTGTACTAGGTGATGCACCAGGACCTAGCGGACTGCAGCACAGTCAAAGGGAAAGGGAACCCCGGGAGCCATCTCCCCAGAGGGTGAGTTCGCACGTGAGTTCTGATGCACAGGACTCTGATGAGGACCTCGATGGGGAGGTGTTCACACAAAGGGTGATAGTCATGCACTTCGACATGATAGATGCAATAGCAAGGATGCCTGAGAGCCTGTCGGCAGTGGTAAGGAGCGTGGAGGAGTTTGCCTCCTACACTATACAGAGCTCTGCACACACCATGGAGCCCATCATTGCCAGTGTGCAGACGATGGTGGACTCCCAGATAGACCGTGTGGATCCTGACTTCATGATGCGTGTCGTGGGCGATGTGGCAGCTTCCACTGCGACACAGGCGGAAGAACGCAACATCTTAGTCTTGTAATGGAGTCAATAGATGCTTGCATGGAAGCTCAGACTGCTCTCGGACAGTCTCAACTGCTAGCCACGCAACATCTTGGTGCTGTCATGCAGTCTCAGCTGCATGCCAGCACCAAGATGTGACTGCTGCCATCGCCGCTGGGTCCACCACAGTCGACCGGGGATCTCACGGTGTTGCAGCAGGCCAGCAATCAGTCCTGTAGCAGATTGGTAGGGATGCTGAGGTGCTGCCCCGGGAAAGTGACACTGGGTCAGTGGAGCAGGAACCTGCTGTCCTTTATCAGGATGACAGCATTCCTGAGCCCATCACTATCAATCCGTCATTGCAGTTGTCGCTGTCCAAACTGAGGTGTTGCAGTCTATATCTGAGCCTTCCAGACCCAGAGCTGGTTGAGGGCGTCCTGCAAGAGCATCTGTAGTCTCTGGCCCTGACACATAGCAGTCTTCCACTAGCCGTGCTGCAGCCACAGGGGACACACTGCAGAGGAGTATTAGAATAGGTAACGAAAGAGGGGATATAAGGAAATGCACAAGGGTGATGAAAAAAATGCATATTTATATATTTAATTTTTATAAATGTTGATTGGAATGTTTGCTGTTGTCTCTCATTTCAGTTTTGGGGCTCTGGTATGGAAGGGCAAATTGATGTGGTGATCCAGAGGAACTGGGAAACAGGATGGAAATCAGTGGAAACGATCTCTGATGAGACGGTCGCAGACCTCCCTTGGAAGATCGCGATGGAGTTGCTGCCTTCTCCATTACAGGTGTTGCTCCTCCTCGTCCTCCGGCTGTCGCTCCTTCTCCTGCCGCTAATCCTGGTCCTCCTTGTCCTCCTCCTTCTGTCGCTCCTTCTCCTGGCGCTAATCCTAATCCTCCTCCTCCTCCTGAGGTGGTGCAGCTATGTCTGGTGGCAATGTCTGTGACTTATGATGGCCAGGTTGTGCAACATGCAGCAGACGATAATGAATAGGGACTCCCGCTCAGGCGAGTACTGGAGGGCTCCTCCCGAGCTGTCAAGGCAGCGGAACCATTGCTTGAGCACTCCGATCATCTGCTCAGTGATGTTCCTGGTGGTGGCATGACTCATTGTGTGAGAGCTGAGTATGAGTGGTGGGGTTGCGGAGGAGAGTCATGAGCCAGGTGGAGAGCGGATAGCCCTTGTCTCCGTGCAGCCAGCCTCGGGCTTGATGGCGTGGCTGGAAAGAGCTGACACAGGATGAAGACATCGCAGCTGCTTCCAGGATAGCGGGCATCATACATCCGTACAGTGTACATCCATAAGACAAAGGTTCTCTACCGACCTGCCCCTGCCACACAGTACTGACCCCCTGATTATCAAGATCCATGATAAGGCCTTGGACAACGTGGACCATTTTCCATACCTCGGGAGCCAACTGTCAACAAGGGCAGACATTGATGACGAAGTCCAGCACCTCCTTCAGTGTGCCAGTGCAGCCTTCGGTCACCTGAAGAAGAGAGTGTTTGAAGACCAGGACCTCAAACCCGGCACCAAGCTCATGGTCTACAGAGCAGTAGTGATCTCCGCCTTCCTATATGCTTCAGAGACATGGACTATGTATAGCAGGCACCTCAAAGCACTGGAGAAGTACCACCAATGCAACCTTTGCTAGATCCTGCAAATCCATTGGCAGGCCAGGCGCACCAACGTAAGTGTTCTTTCTCAGGCCAACATCCCCCGCATGCCCGACACTAGACTCCCAAAACAAGCGCTCTACTCAGAGCTCCGATATGGCAAGCGAGTCCCAGGCGGACAGAGGAAACACTTCAAGGACATCCTCAAAACCTCCTTGAAAAAGTGCAACATCCCCACCGACACCTGGGAATCCCTGGCCCAAGACCGCTCAAAGTGGAGGAGGAGCATCCGGGAATGCTCCAAATACTTCGAATCTCTTCGCCGGGAACACGTGGAAGCCAAGCGCAAACAGCGGAAGGAGCGCACGGCAACACAAGCACCCCACCCATCCATCCCTTAAACCACTGTCTGCCCCACCTGTGACAGAGACTGTAGGTTCCGCAGTCACCTGAGAACTCATATTAGTGTGGAGGCAAATCATCCTCGACTTGGAGGGACTGCTTAAGAAGGAGAAGAAGAATTGACAGTGAGGATTCTGTTTGTATGGTCGCAGAGCAGCTGCACATTCAGTGAGTGGTAGCTTTTATGGTTATGGAAGATCTCAGGACTGTGATGTGCCCTGCACCATGGGGAAACCCGCTATTCTGGCAAAGCCACATGCACACTTCTGCTGCTTCTCTCTGGTCATGGTAAAGGAAATGTAGTCCCTTCTCCTTCTGTAGAGACCATCAGTGACTTCCCGGATGGAGCAATGGACAGCAAACTGGGAGATGTTGGCGATGTCCCCTGTTTCACACTGGAAGGATCCATTGACATAGAAATTGAGCGCATGGTGAGCGTGACTGTCACTGAGAGAGCCATCCTCACCCTGGTCTGAGGCTCGAGGTCTGGTTGCAGGAGATGGCAGAACTTTGTGACCATGTCCTTGCCTGTCATGTAGGTATGCTTCGGTTTACTAGCCACCAGGTGGCGCCACTATCAGAGGTCATTGGGCTGTGTGCACGTGTGTGCGGCCCAGGTATAAAAGGCTAGCCATCTTGTAATGTAATCACTTTTGTCCCTAATAAAGTAGAGCCAGGTTTGTACCTGTTCGGAGTTCACAGTATTCAATCTATTGAGTTATTGCATACACAACATTTGGCGACGAGGTAACAAGAACCTTCGCATGCAAAAATGAGCACAATTGGAATTATGGAGCGATTCGTGGAGGGAGACGATCGGCCAGACTTTGTAGCCTGCTTGAACCATTACTTCGTGGCCAACAAAATGGAGGAAGAGGCAGACACAGTTCGGCGCTGGCCGGTCCTCCTCACGGTTTGCGGTCCGAAAATCTATGGACTCATAAAGAATCTCCTCTCGTCCTTAAGTCCAACCGACAAGGACTATGAAACATTGTGTGCTCTGGTATGTGACCATCTCAAACCAGATGACGGCATCACCATCTCAAGATATGGATTCTATACACACGTTTGTTCTGAGGGCCAGGATGCATCGGAATTCATTGCTGACCTAAGACGTCTAGCTGGACCGTGTAAATTCAAAACTGCATTGGCAGACATGCTGCAGGACTTCTTTGTAAACGGCATCAACCATGAGGTGATCCTGCATAAGCTACTGGCGGTTGAGACGCTGGATTTGAGCAAGGCCATCACGATTGCCCAATCATGGATGACGACGGACAAAAGCTTAAAGCAGATATCATTGAAAAATTGGAACTCGGCAAGTATTGTAAGCAAGATACTATCGTCGTTTGGCAGAGCTGCATATGGCAGAGCCTACCCGACTTCAGACGCAAAACCTGTGGCTGCTCAAAGTCTGCCAACGGGAATGAATCCGATATCACCGTGTTGGTATTGTGGGGGAAATCATAAGCATCATTAGTGTCGGTTTAAACAGTATATTTGTAAAGGCTGTTGAGAGTGGGGCATCTCCAGCACATGTGTCCGCAACTGAGCAAGCGTGCTACAACACACCATGTGGAGGATGATGACCATTCTAGCACGGATCCGGATATGCAATCCGAGATACCAGAGGAGGAAGTGTATGGATTGTATTCTTTCCTAACAAAGAGCCAACCGATAATGATTAATGTAAAACTTAATGCTGTGCCGGTATCAATGCAATTGGACACGGGTGCGAGTCAATCAATAATGAGCCAGAGGACAGTCGAACGGTTGTGGGATACTAATGCTGTGAGGCCTAAGCTGAGTCCAGTCAATGCCAAGTTGCATACGTACACTAAAGAACTCATAATGGTGATTAGCAGTTCAGTAATCAAGGTGTCATATGATAGTGTGGTTCACGATTTACCATTATGGATTGTTCCAGGCAATGGTCCAACGCTGTTCGACAGGAACTGGTTAGAAAAAATCAAATGAAACTGGAACGAGATCAAAGCATTGTCGTCGTCGTCGGATAATCCATGTGCTCAAGTGCTGAGCAAGTTCCCCTCACTGTTTGAACCAGGCATCGGCAATTTCACGGGAGCCAAGGTGCAGATCCACGTGGACTCTGATGCAAGACCCATCCATCATAAAGCTCGGGCAGTTCCGTACATGATGAGGGATAAGGTCGAAATCGAACTGGACAGAATCCAATGTGAAAGGAACATATCATCGGTCGAATTTAACGAATGGACCAGCCCCATTGTTCCCATGTTAAAAAGTGATGGCACTATCAGGATTTGTGGAGACTACAAGGTTACGATCAACTGAGTTTCGAAACAGGATCAATACCCGTTACTGAAGGCTGATGACTTGTTTGCAAGGCTAGCCGGGGGGAAGTCATTCACAAAACCGGATCTGACGTCGGCCTACATGACACAGGAGCTGGTCGACACATCGAAGAAATGTACATGCATCAAAACTCATAAAGGTCTGTTTATCTACAACACTTGCCCTTTTGGAATTCGCTCAGCTGCAGCCATATTTGAGAGGAACATGGAGAGTCCACTGAAGTCCGTCCCCAGAATCATCATGTTCCTAGATGGCATACTGGTCACAGGTCATGACTCTGCCGAATATCTGAACAACCTGGAAGAGGTTTTACATCGTCTGGACAATGTGGGACTCAGATTGAAATGCTTGAAGTGCATCTTCATGGCATCGGAAGTTGAATTCCTGGGGAGGAAAATTGCTGCTGATGGTATCAGGCCTACGGACTCGAAAACTAAGGCCATCAAAAATGCACTCAAGCATCAGAATGTGATGGAGCTGCATTCGTTCCTTGGTCTACTCAACTACTTTGTAATTTCTTACCTAGATTGAGCACCTTTTTAGAGCCACTGCACATGCTGCTAAGAAAAGGCGACAACTGGGTTTGGGGTGTGTCTCAAGATAGAGTTTTGAGAAAGCTACTAATCTGCTTTGCTCTAACATTATGGTACATTATGATCCATGTAAGCATCTAGTATTGGCCTGTGATGCTTCCTCATATGGAGTTGGTTGCGTGCTGCAACAAACTAATGAGTTGGGCAAATTACAACCTGCTGAATATGCTTCAAAACGTTTGTCAAAGGTGGAAAGGGCCTACAGCATGGTAGAGAAAGAAGCACTAGCCTGTGTGTATGGGGTTAAAAAGATGCATCAGTACCTGTTTGGTCTTCGGTTTGAACTGGAAACAGATCACAAGCCTCTCATTTCATTGTTTTCGGAAAACAAAGGTATCAATACCAATGCATCGTCCCACATCCAGAGGTGGGCACTGATATTATCTGCCTATGATTATGTCATTCACCATTGACCTGGCACTGAGAATTATACTGATGCATTGAGCCGTCTGCAGTTGCCCACACCAGAGGTGGAAATGCCACAACTGGCAGACCTACTGTTACTCATGGATGCTTTTGAAAGTGAAGGAACCCCTGTCATGGCCCAACAAGTTAAGACCTGGATCAGCCAGGACCCGATATTATTGGTTGTGAAACGTTGTATCCTTAGTGGTGATTGGTCTGCCATACCCAAGCAAATGTGTGAGGAGACCAAACCTTACATCCGTCGCAAAGACGAACTATCCATTCAATCAGATTGTATACTGTGGGAGATCACAGAATTTCCTGTGGCACTGTAGGCACATTCCATGCACTGTGTTGCTGGCATTTATAGACTCAGCCATTTGTGGTCATGCTTTACCAATAAATGCTCTTAGGATCTTGCAACCATGACAGGGAAAATACATCCTCGGTTGAATCTCTGGTAGCGTAGTGGTTATGTTACTTGTCAGAATTTGTGAGGCCTCTTTGTTCGATTTGCTTTTCCTCATCAACTGCGTAATGCTTAAAATTGTTACTTGGAGGCCTCAGTCTGCATCAAAAGCTAGCAGCCACATCTGTACATTGTTCACACAATCTGTGCAGCAGCACAAAGGGATGTCATCCCATTCTGATCGAGGAAGGGTAATGGCAACCAAGCTTCACCTTGCCCCTCCTGTAGTTCGAGATCTGGAATATTAGGTCCTTCATTGAAACACCTGTGAACTAATTCCTTTTTGGCATGGAAGCAAACCATCCTCTTTTTGAGGGATTGCCTATGATGATACTGTGGGGTAATCATGTTGTTATGCCCAAGAAAGGCAGAGAGAAATTTGTGCATGATCTACATAACACGCTTCCCGGTATTGTCATGATGAAAGCCATTGCCAGGTCTCATGTATAGTGGCCTGGAATTGACTCTGATCTGGAATCATGTGTGCCTCAGTGCAACACTTGCATGCAGCTTAGTAAAGCACCAGCAGAATCGCTACTGAGTCTGTGGTCGTGGTCATCTAAACCATGGTCCAGGATCCACATCGACTTTGCAGGTCCCTTCCTGGGAAAGATGTTCTTAGTTGTGGTGGATGCTTATTCCAAGTGGATAGAGTGTACAATCATGTCATCCAACACATCCACAGCTACCATTGAGGGCCGTTCGTGTTATGTTTGCTACGCATGGTCTGCCTGACATCGTTGTAAACGACAACGGATCTTGCTCCACCAGCATGGAGTTTCGAGAGTTCATGAAACTCGATGGTATCAAACATGTGAGGTCAGCACCATTCAAACCCTCATCCAATGCACAAGCAGAACGTGCGGTCCAAACCATCAAGCAGAATATGAAACGTATAACTCAAGGTTCACCGCAAACTCGCTTGTCACGCATATTGCTTAGATACAGGACAAGACCTCATATGCTTACCGGGGTCTCCCCTGCTGAACTATTGATGAAGAGAGGTCTCAAGACCAGGCTCTCTCTTGTCTACCCTGACTTGAATAATCGTGTCGAATACAGACGTCAAAGTCAGCAAGAGTATCATGATCACGCTACTGTGTCATGCCACATTTCTATCAATGATCCTGTGTATGTATTGAATTATGATCAAGGTCCCAAATGGATTGCCGGTACTGTTACGGCCAAGGAGGGTAACAGAGTGTTTTATCGTCAAGCTCAAGAAACATAAAAACATAGAAAATAGGTGCAGGAGTAGGACATTCGGCCCTTTGAGCCTGCAGCACCATTCAATATGATCATGGCTGATCATGCAACTTCAGTACCCCATTCCTGCTTTCTCTCCATACCCTTTGATTCCTTTAGCTGTAAGGGCTACATCTAACTCCCTTTTGAATATATCTAATGAACTGGCCTCAACAACTTTCTGTGGTAGAAAATTCCACAGGTTCACGATTCTCTGAGTGAAGAAATTTCTCCTCATCTCGGTGCTAAATGGCTTACCCCTTCTCCTTAGACTGTGACTCATGGTTCTGGACTTCCCCAATATCGGGAACATTCTTCCTGCATCTAACCTGTCCAATCCCCTCAGAATGTTATATGTTTCTATGAGATCCCCTCTCATTCTTCTAAATTCCAGTGAATATAAGCCTAGTCGATCCAGTCTTTCTTCATATGTCAGACCTGCCATCTCGGGAATCAGTCTGGTGAACCTTCGCTGCACTCTCTCAATAGCAAGAATGTCCTTCCTCAGATTAGGAGACCAAAACTGTACACAATATTCAAGGTGTGGCCTCACCAAGGCCCTTTACACAGTAAGACCTCCCTGCTCCTATACTCAAATCCTCTCGCTATGAAGGCCAATATGCCATTTGCCTTCTTCACTGCCTGCTTTACCTGCATGCCAACTTTCAATGACTGATGTACCATGACACCCAGGTCTCGTTGCACCTCCCCTTTTACTAATCTGTCACCATTCAGATAATATTCCGCCTCCCTGTTTTTTCCACCAAAGTGGATAACACATTTATCTACATTATACTGCATCTGCCATGCATTTGCCCACTCACCTAACCTGTCTAAGTCACCCTGCAGCCTCTTAGCATCCTCCTCACAGCTCACACTGCAACCCAGTTCAGTGTCATCTGCAAACATGGAGATATTACATTCAATTCCTTCGTCCAAATCATTAATGTATATTGTAAATAGCTGGGGTCCCAGCACTGAACCTTGCGGCACCCCACTAGTCACTGCGTGTCATTCTGAAAAGGACCCGTTTATCCCAACTCTCTGCTTCCTGTCTGCCAACCAGTTCTCTATCCACATCAATACATTACCCCCAATACCATGTGCGTTAATTTTGCACAATAATCTCTTGTGTGGGACCTTGTCAAAAGCCTTTTGAAAGTCCAAATACACTACATCCACTGGTTCTCCCTTGTCCACTCTACTAGTTACATCCTCAAAAAATTATAGAAGATTTGTCAAGCATGATTTCCCTTTCATAACTCCATGCTGACTTGGACCAATTCTGTCACTGCATTCCAAGAATGGGCAGACATGCAGGAAACATGTCAATCAGATAAAGCTATGGCACACGGATGAACCGGAACAGTAGTCTGAGGTAGACACAATCCGTGACCAACCAACCTACCCTCAGTCATCAGAGGACTCCGCTGTCATCAATGAATCTGGAATTTCAATCACTGACATTGTTAATGAATCTGGACTTTCAATCCCTGACGTGGTCATTGTCACTCCCATCAAATCGGCTATCCAGCCCCCAGTCATAACAGACTCAGAACGCACACCACTAACCACCTATTTCCAACCCGAAAAGGACCCATTTATCTCGACTCTCTGCTTTCTGTTCGCCAGCCAATTCTTGATCCATGCTAATACATTTCCTCTGACTCCGCATTAATGATTTAGATGAGGGGATTAAATGTAGTATCTCCAAATTGGCGGATGACACTAAGTTGGGTGGCAGTGTGAGCTGCGAGGAGGATGCTATGAGGCTGCAGAGTGACTTAGATAGGTTAGGTGAGTGGGCAAATGCATAGCAGATGCAGTATAATGTAGATAAATGTGAGGTTATCCACTTTGGTGGTAAAAACAGAGAAACAGACTATTATCTGAATGGTGACAGATTAGGAAAAGGGGAGGTGCAACGAGACCTGGGTGTCATGGTACATCAGTCATTGAAGGTTGGCATGCAGGTACAGCAGGCAGTTAATAAAGCAAATGGCATGTTGGCCTTCATAGCGAGGGGATTTGAGTACAGGGGCAGGGAGGTGTTGCTACAGTTGTACAGGGCCTTGGTGAGGCCACACCTGGAGTATTGTGTACAGTTTTGGTCTCCTAACTTGAGGAAGGACATTCTTGCTATTGAGGGAGTGCAGTGAAGGTTCACCAGACTGATTCCCGGGATGGCGGGACTGACATATCAAGAAAGACTGGATCAACTGGGCTTGTATTCACTGGAGTTCAGAAGAATGAGAGGGGATCTCATAGAAACGTTTAAAATTCTGACGGGTTTAGACAGGTTAGATGCAGGAAGAATGTTCCCAATGTTGGGAAAGTCCAGAACCAGGGGTCACAGTCTAAGGATAAGGGGTAAGCCATTTAGGACCGAGATGAGGAGAAACTTCTTCACCCAGAGAGTGGTGAACCTGTGGAATTCTCTACCACAGAAAGTTGTTGAGGCCAATTCGCTAAATATATTCAAAAAGGAGTTAGATGTAGTCCTTACTACTAGGGGGATCAAGGGGTATGGCAAGAAAGCAGGAATGGGGTACTGAAGTTGCATGTTCAGCCATGAACTCATTGAATGGCGGTGCAGGCTCGAAGGGCCGAATGGCCTACTCCTGCACCTATTTTCTATGTTTCTATGTTTCTATGTACCTTTATCTTCTGCAGTAACCTTTTGTGTGGCACCTTATCGAATGCCTTTTGGAAATCTAAATACACCACATCCATCGGTACACCTCTATCCATCATGCGCATTATATCCTCAAAGAATTCCAGTAAATTAGTTAAACATGATTTCCCCTTCATGAATCCATGTTGCGTCTGCTTGATTGCACTTTTCCTATCTAGATGTCCCACTATTTCTTCCTTAATGATAGCTTCAAGCATTTTCCCCACTACAGATGTTAAACTAACCGGCCTATAGTTACCTGCCTTTTGTCTGCTCCCTTTTTTAAACAGAGGCGTTACATTAGCTGCTTTCCAATCTGATGGTACCTCCCCAGAGTCCAGAGAATTTTGGTAGATTATAATGAATGCATCTGCTATAACTTCCACCATCTTTTTTAATACCCTGGAATGCATTTTATCAGGACCAGGGGACTTGTCTACCTTGAGATCCATTAGCCTGTCCAGCACTACCCCACTAGTGATAGTGATTGTCTCAAGGTCCTCCCTTCCCACACTCCCGTGACCAGCAATTTTTGGCATGGTTTTTGTGTCTTCCACTGTGAAGACCGAAGCAAAATAATTGTTTAAGGTCTCAGCCATTTCCACATTTCCCATTATTAAATCCCCCTTCTCATCTTCTAAGGGACCAACATTTACTTTAGTCACTCTTTTCCGTTTTATATATCGGTAAAAGCTTTTACTATCTGTTTTTATGTTTTGCGCAAGTTTACTTTCGTAATCTATCTTTCCTTTCTTTATTGCTTTCTTAGTCATTCTTTGCTGTCGTTTAAAATTTTCCCAATCCTCTAGTTTCCCACTAACCTTGGCCACTTTATACGCATTGGTTTTTAATTTGATACTCTCCTTTATATCCTTGTTTATCCACGGCTGGTTATCCCTTCTCTTACCGCCCTTCTTTTTCATTGGAATATATTTTTGTTGAGCACTATGAAAGAGCTCCTTAAAAGTCCTCCACTGTTCCTCAATTGTGCCACCGTTTCGTCTATATTCCCAGTCTACTTTAGCTAACTCTGCCCTCATCCCACTGTAGTCCCCTTTGTTTAAGCATAGTACGCTCGTTTGAGACATTACTTCCTCACCCTCAATCTGTATTACAAATTCAACCATACTGTGATCACTCATTCTGAGAGGATCTTTTATTCGGAGATCGTTTATTATTCCTGTCTCATTACACAGGACCAGATCTAAGATAGCTTGCTCCCTTATAGGTTCTGTAACATACTGTTCTAAGAAACAATCCCGTATGCATTCTATGAATTCCTCCTCAAGGCGACCCCGTGCGATTTGATTTGACCAATCGATATGTAGGTTACTGCCGTTCCTTTTTCACATGCCTCCATTATTCCCTTGATTATTGTCCGCCTCACCGTGAAGTTATTATTTGGGGGCCTATAAACTATGCCCAGCAGTGACTTTTTCCCCTTACTATCTCTAATCTCCACCCACAATGATTCAAAATTTTGTTCATTAGAGCCAATATCGTCTCTCACAACTGCCCTGATATCATCCTTTATTAACAGAGCTACCCCACCTCCTTTCCCTTCTTGTCTATCTTTCCGAATTTTCAGATACCCCTGTATGTTTAATTCCCAGTCTTGGCCACCCTGCAACCACGTTTCTGTAATGGCCACCAAATCATATCCATTTGTAATGATTTGTGGCGTCAACTCATTTTCTTTGTTTCGAATGCTGCGTGCGTGTTGGTAAAGTGTTTTAATACTAGTTTTTAAACCATGATTTTGAGTTTTGACCCCTCCTGCAGCCCCTTTATATTCAAACATATTGTCCCTTCCTATCACCTTGTGGTTTACACTTACCCCAGTGCTACTCTGCTCTGTTGCCTCCTGCCTTTTGCATCCTTTCTTGGGGTTCTGTTGATCTGAGCTCTCACCCACTCTAACTAGCTCAGAACCCTCTCCTGGGTTCCCATCCCCCTGCCAAGCTAGTTTAAAGCCTTCCCAACCGCACTATCAAAACCACCCGCGAGAACATTGGTCCTGTCTCTGTTGAGGTGTAACCTGTCCGACTTGTACAGGTCCCACCTACCCTGGAAGCGGTCTCAATTGTTCAAGAAACTAAAGCCCTCCCTCCTACACCAATGCCCCAGCCACGTCTGACCATCCTTCCTATTTCTACCCTAGTACGTGGCACTGGCAGTAATCCCGAGATTACCACCTTTGAGGTCCTGGCTTTCAGTCTTACTCCTAGTTCCCTAAACTCAGCTTTCAGGACCTCACCCCTCTTTTTACCTATGTTGTTGGTACCAATGTGGACCACAACCACTGGCTGTTCCCCTTTCCTCCCCAGAATGCCCTGCAGTCGCTCAGTGACATCATTGACCCTTGCACCAGGGAGGCAACACACCATCCTGATGTCACTTTTGCTGCCGCAGAAGCGCCTATCTGCTCCCCTAACTATTGAATCTCCTATCGCTATAGCCCTTCCCGTCTTCTTCCTTCCCCCCCCCCCCCCGCATTAGTGGGGCCCTGTCTGGTAGCGCCTCCAAAAAAACCAAGGCAAATTTTGCTGGGGGCGATCGCCTGGGTGAAAACAGATTTTTGCCTCGTTAGCATCCCCTGGAGTTGCAAACGGGAGGCGCACATGAGGCCAATTTCGCCCCATATGTAATCCTATATAAATAGTCTGATTCTGATGGACTAAATGAATTCGTGACTGAACAATTGCAGTGGTTTACTTGTGCAAAAATCAAGTTCATATGTTTTTTTGTAAAATAACGTAATTTAAATATACCTCTGGTGTCCCCCAAGGATCACCCCTTGGCTCTCTCCTATTTTTCATCAGCACGCTGCCCCTTGGCGCCATCATCCAGAAACACAGTGGGGCCGAAATTGCCCCCCTCCATAAGATCCATTTAGGGGTGGGAGAGGAGAGGCCTTATTATACAGAAATTTCCCTCAGGCCAGAAGCGGCGGAAACATGTTTCCGCTCCGTCCCTTTTCCCGTCCCGTCGAGCACGTGCCGACCCCACACCGACCGGCGGGGCCTCCTTTTCTTCCGCTCGCGCGGAATTGCCCCGCGGGAGTGGTGCTGCTGCCAGTCGGTGCCACTGACAGCTTTCGCCAGCGGGGAGCTGTCTGTGGCTGGGCGTTGCATCCACCCTTAAAGGGGAGGTCGCACTGCCGCGGATAGCAGATTATTTTTTATTGTCAGCCGACTGCCAGGTCGGACTGACAATTACACCCCCGGGTTCGGCCGGGTCGCCAACAGCCAACCTGGCAACCCCTCCATGGTGGCCCAGTGGACATAACTGAAAACTCTGCAGAGTGCGTAGCGGCCCTCTCCTTTAACTGAAAGGCAGTACTGAGTGCTTTGATTGGGCATTCATATGCTAATTGACTAATTGCAGAAACTCGTCTTTCCAGTTTGACTGGGACTGGCCTTTTGGCTCGGGCCAAGCACCAATTGTAGAGAAGAAGAAATCTGCCTGTTGACCGGCCAATGGGCGGACCAGGAGGTCCGCCAAGGTGCCGGACTGGCACCACAAAAGATTGAAGGCTCCGGCCAAAATACAAGCCAAAAGGAGGAATCTGCAAACCGGATGGCGGCCAACCGAGTGACGAACCAGGGTGTCCGAAACACCATCTGAGTGACTGCAAAGAAAGTGGAAGGACAGACGATGATGCACTGGGACACCTTCATGAAGAAAATTTGGCTTGAAACCTGTGGCATGAAAATCGCGGATGTCTTCATCTTGCAGGACATCCTGAAGAGAGGTTACTTTGATGTAATCTTCAGAAATGTCACCCAATGCCAGAAATTCCTGAAGGGATTGAAGGAGGCGAGTGAACCACTGTGGTCAATGCTGACTTCGGAACCACTGTTCACCCTCCCATCGCAGAGGAAGCGCACTATCACAGTGCACATTTACAATCCCCAATGATGTGCTGACATTCCTCGCCAGGTATGTCGATGGGGCAGGAAACAGTATCGACCTGAAGGACTTCCATGGGATTTGGACCAGCAAGCGCCAGATCCAGGTCACCTTGAAAGTGGATGCCAGCGGACCAATCCTGCACCCCCCCACCCTCCAGCTTCGCCATTGGAGGAAGTCGGAGCTACATGGTGTACGCCGGACAACCCAATTTGTGCCGAGCCTGCGGGAAAACAGGCCACGTGGCGGCAAGCTGCAAAGCAATCATTTGCCGCAACTGCAAGAAGGAAGGACACCAGACAAAGGACTGCAAAGGGAGCAAGTGCTGCAATCTCTGTGGTCAGGCTAGACATCTGTATAAGGCCTGTCCCAAGCGTAATTTCAGCTATGCGCAGGCGGCAAAGAACATGGTGACATGTGAGGAGAAAGCTGAGGAGCGCAAAGCCCCAGAGGAGACCTACACCTCCCTCCCCACCAAGACACCGTGCGAACAAACCACCGCCCTAGTCGACACTGACCGAGAGGAGGAAGGGAAGTCTGCCACAGCAAGCCGCCAGACACTAACACCCAGCAGTGAAACTCCCCCCCGAAACACCGAGTCCATGGAAGAGGAGGGAGCAGAAGCAGAAGAGGAACAGGGATGGCAGCGTGTCACCAAGAAGAAGAAGGCCCGCAAGTCAAAGGAAAAAAGGGCTCCTGCAGAAACGAAAGACAAAAGACAGCTACCGTCCACGACGGACAGCAGTGGCTGCAGCTCTACCGATGACGAAGGACGAGGCAAAAGCCCCCACTACCACCAGCAGAAGAAGAGGCAAAACGCCAATGCGACCAGTGCAGTCCAGCTCCGGGACCCCGGGAGTAGTGATGTCACTGATGCACACCTGCTCCGGATTTCCGGGAGCGACGAAGCAACGGGTGAAACCCAGCTCCGGATTTCCGGAAGCGAAGAAGCAATCAATGCACCCCTGCTCCGGATTTCTGGGATCGACAAAGCCACCAATGCAGCCCCGCTCTGGATCTCCAGGAGCGACAAAGCAACAGATGCACCCCAGCTCCAGAACGCTGTGAGCGACGACACCACAGGGGATACACACAAGGAACAACCAACACCAGGCGAGGGCAGCCCAGTTGACATGGAGAACCCCCCGTCCACACTGCTGGCGTCCCCTGGTCGAAGCATCCCCAAGGCAGAGGACAACCCATATCTCAGCCAAGGTGCAGTAGAAAAGTATACGAGAACAGGCCACAGGGCCAAAGGCAGCATGTTCAAAATGTAATGTTTGGATTGTAATCACCAATTTAAAAATGGGTTTAAAGATTGCATCCATTAATGTGCATAGCATTAAGTCGACTACACAATGTATTTCCACCTTGGGGTACCTCGCAAAGGTCAAGGCAGACCTGCTATTCTTGCAGGAGTGCAGCCTGCCGCACTTCAGCAGTTACCGGCAGTGGTCGCAATGGTGGTCCCACGGACCATCCGTCTGATCAGGAGGCAACGATTGCCGTTCCTCTGGCCTGGGCATTCTGCTGCGGGGAGGCCACTTCACCATCACCGAAGTTAAAAAGGTGGTGGGCGGCCGCCTCCTCGTAGCAGATGTATTGTATAAAAATGTTCCTCTAAGGCTAATTAACGTGTATGCCTCGCCTCTCAGAAGCGAGCGGCTGGCCCTCCTCCAGCAGCTCCCACTGCTGCTGGCGACATCCAGACCGGTCGTTCTGGGCGGTGATTTCAACTGCATCATTGATGCAGCTGGACGATCCAGCAGAGCCGACAGCAAATTGGACACCACATCCAAACTCCTGATGGACGCGGTCAAAGATACCAAGCTCTGTGACGTCTTCATCAACCCTGCAGCTGGAGCACCGCGTCTGTCCGTTCCAGAATAGACTTCCTGTTTGTGTCCCACACGCTCAAGGTCAGATCCACCGACGTCACGCCGGTGTTCTTCTCTGACCACTGCCTCCTATTGGCTGACTGCCTCCCACAGGAAGGCCAGAAATTTGGCAGGGGGATATGGAAGCTCAACGTGAAAACGTTGAGGAACTCAAGAGGGATTACAAAGGTTGAAGAACCGTAAAACCCCTGTGTGATTCCCCGATGTACTGGTGGTAAACAATCAAGACAAACATCAAGAGGTTCTTCATCCTCAAAGGTGTTCAGGAGGCGAGAGGGAGACAGAGGGAATTGTCCCAACTCCAAAAGAGTATGCAAAATCTGCTCCTTCTGCAGTCGATGGGGGTCGATGTCACGGAGGAACTCCAAGAGGTGAAGGGCCAGCAAGCCTCGCTCTTTGCCTCAGAGTCCTCCAAAATCATCTTCCGCTCCAGAGTCCGCTCCGTCGAGCAGGATGAGATGTGTTCGCGTTCCTTCTTCCAAAAGGTACACAGGGGGAGCTCTGTGATCACCAGCCTAAAGGAAGAGAGTCTGGACCACCCGCTAACTCTGGACGAGCTGACAAAGGCCGTCCATTCCCTCGCGACGAGTAAAACTCCCGAAAGCGACGGCTTACCGGTCGAGTTGTATTTGGCTCTGTGGGACTGGATGGGCCCAGACCTGTTGGAAGTGTACAGGGGTATGCTTCTGGCCGGCAGCATGTCAGAATCAATGAGGAAAGGCATCGTCACCCTCATCTACAAGCAGAAGGAGGAGAGGGAGGAAATCAAAAACTGGCAGCCCCTCTCGCTGCTCAATGTGGGCTACAAGATCCTGTCAAAGGTCATCGCAAACAGGGTCAAGTCTGCTCTGGAGCTGGTGATCCACCCGGACCAGACCTGCGCTGTCCCTGGCAGGAAGATCTCTGATAGCCTTGCGCTACTCAGGGATACGATCGCCTACATGCAGGACAGGAGGTTGGACACCTGTTTAATCAGCTTGGACCAGAAGGCCTTTGACAGGATATCGCACACGTACCTGATGGACATGCTCTCCAAGATGGGGTTTGGGGAGGGTATCTGCAATTGGATCCAACTGCTCTACACAGACATCAGTAGCACAGTTCTAATCAACGGGTGGGAAACTGAAAGCTTTCTGATCAGGTCTGGAGTCAGGCAAGGCTGTCCCATCTCCTCTGTCTTGTTTGTGTACTGTATCGAGCCCTTTGCCGAGTCCATCAGGAAGGATGCGAGCATTAGAGGGGTGACGATCCCAGGCAGCGGAGACGCTCAGGTCAAGACCTCCCTGTACATGGACAACATCACCATCTTTTGCTCGGATCCGCAGACGGTCCGCAGATTGCTCACAATCTGCGACCAGTTTGAACTGGCCTCGGGAGTGAAGGTCAATTGCAGCAAAAGCGAGGCCATGTTCCTTGGCAACTGGGCCGACCGATCCTTTATTCCCTTCAACGTTAAGCCAGATTACCTGAAGGTATTGGGAATATGGTTCGGAGCGGGCAGGGCGTACATCAAAAACTGGGAAGAGCGTATCGCCAAAGTGAAACAAAAACTGGGATGGTGGAAGCTGCGCTTCCTCTCCATGGCAGGAAAGAACTTGGTCATCAGGAGTGAGGTGCTCTCGGGGTTGTTGTACGTGGCACAGGTCTGGCCCATCTCACGCTCCTGTGCTGCGGCAGTCAACTGGGCCGTCTTCCACTTTGTCTGGAGGTCCAAAATGGACCATGTCCGCAGAGACACGATGTACAAATCTCTGGACAGTGGAGGAAAGGATGTTCCGAACGTGGCCCTCATCCTGATGGCCACCTTTGTGTGCGGCTGCATCAAGCTGTGCACAGAACCCCGGTACGTAAACACCAAGTGTCACTATGTGCTGAGGTTCTACCTGTCCCCGGTGTTGTGAAGGATGGGTCTGGCCACGCTGCCGCGAAACGCCCCCACCAGTTGCACTATACCTGTCCACCTGTCCTTCGTGGAAAAGTTTTTTAGAAAAAAACCCTTTGACCACAAGGCCATAAAGCAGTAGTCGGCACGTAAGGTCCTGGATGCCCTACGAAAGAAGGAGAGGGTGGACCCTGTAGGGTGGTTCCCCGAGCAGACTGTCGAACTCGTCTGGCAGAACGTCTCATCGCCAGAGCTTTCACACAAGCACCAAGACATAGCTTGGTTGGCGGTGAGGAGGGCCCTACCCGTCAGATCCTTCATGCACAGCCGGGGTTTCAGAGACACGGCACTCTGCCCCCGAGTTGGCTGTGGTGCGGACGGGACTGTCATCCATCTCCTTCGGGATTGCCCCTTTGCAAGGCAGGTCTGGAAAGAGATGCAGTGGTTGCTGTTGAGGTTCATCCCAAGCAGCTCCGTAACACAGGACTCTGTGCTCTACAGGCTGTTCCCAGGGACACACACCGAGACAGACATCATCTGCTGCTGGAGGGCCATCAACTCGGTGAAAGATGCACTTTGGTCTTGCCGAAACTTGCTGGTCTTCCAGAGCAAGATGTCCACGACTGCGTGTTGCAGACTGGCACAATCCAAAATCCAGGAGTATGTGCTGAGGGACGCACTAAAAATTGGTGCAGCCACTGCAAAGGCACGGTGGGCAAGAGCCACAGTTTAAAGCCCTTCCGCCACGGTAAACCCAGGGGCTGGAATCAGTGTAAAACTCACCTCGGGCTGTACTTGTAAACTTTTTATATACATAGAGCACCATGATCTGAAAAAACCTATGTAGTGCCATGTATAATGCAAGTTCTGTTTAGTAATGTATGTGCAAAGAAATGTAACTGTACCCTCACCCATTCCGTGTACCATATAGTGCCACTAGTAAAGTAATTTGATGACTGTATTACAATGTATTCTGGATTGTACTGAAATGTACCTCGAAATGTATTGAACGGAACTGCCGTTAGCATCCAAATGTACTGTATGAAATTGCTGACCCGCATCCAAATGTACTGAACTGCTTTCCAATGTATTGTGTAAATTTTTATATGAATAAAGTATATTTAGAAAAAAAAAAGGGAGGGAGGTTGTTACGCTTCAGCAACGTGCTGACGTCATCAGTGTGGGGCTGATGACTGGTCAGAGCGGTCGACCCACTGCAAGGGCACTTCTGCCCCACAGCCGCCCAGAACACAAGTCCGACCCAGAAAAATATTCAAAGTGGTGAATTTCTCCAGTATCTCCGCCCCATGGATTGGGATGGAGAAAAAATTTCCAAATTGGTAGGTGCACCCCGTTTGAGGCGGGGCTCAATTTCGGCCCCGGTAACAGTTTCCACGTGTACACTGATGATACCCAGCTCTACCTTACCAACATCTCTCTCAACCCCTCCACTGTCTCCAAATTGTCAGACTGCTTGTCCGACTTCCAGCACTGGATGAGCAGAAATTTCCTTTAACTATTGTCTTCGGACCCGGCCATAAACTTAGTTCCCTAGCCACCGACTCTAGCCCTCTCCCTGACAATTGTCTTAGGCTGAACCAGACTGTTCGCAAACTTAGTGTCATCTCTGACCCTGAGATGAGCTTCCAACCACTTATCTGCGCCATTACTAAGAATGCCTATTTCCACCTCTGGAACATCGCCCGACTCTGCTCTTCCTCAGCTCAGCTCCTGCTAAAACCCCCATCCATGATTTTGTTACCTCTATACTTGACTAATTCAATGCACTCCTGGCCGGCGTCCCACTCTTACAATAGTGACAACACTTCAAAAAGTACTTAATTGGCTGTAAAGCACTTTGGGACGTCCTGTGGTCATGAAAAGCATGATATAAATACACACTTTTCTTTCTCTTTTCCGTAAACTTGAAGTCATTGGAAACTCTGCTCATGTCCTAACTCGCAACAAGCCCCATTCGCTCATCACCCCTGTCTTGCTGACTTACTTTGGCTCCTGGTTAAGCAACGCCTCGATATTAAAATTCGGATGTGTTAATATGCAATACCTAAAGCTCTGATTGGTCCTGTTGGATGACAAATCCTTGTTTCTGATTAGTCCCCTTGGAGGACAAGCCACACTCAGCAGTTTCTCTGGAATGTGTAATTAGATCCTCCCTGCCTACGTAATCAGTTACATTGCAAAATGTAATTCGAGCTATTCTGACTGCCTGCTCCAGACAGAACAGCTCACTTGGGTCAGGGCTCATCCTCGCAGGTTAAGACATTCTCCCCGCAACCGCCACCCCCCTCCCCCCAATAAGTTCTTGACCACCCTACCTCCACTGCTCAATTTCTGACCTACTCCCCCGCCGCCCAAGTTCCTGACATTCCTCAGATCCCCTCGCCGCCCAAGTACCTCGCCTTTCTCCCCCACACCCGCCCTGCCCAAGTTCCTGACCTTCTCCCTCCCACCCCGGGTTCTTACCCTACTCTCCCTACCCAAGATCCTCCCCATGGATTCATGACCTCCTCCCAACAAATTCCTGACCTTCCCCCGCCGCCCAATCCACCCCCCACCCCAGCATAGATGGGGCAATGTGTGCGAGTCATGGATTGTTAACAGGTTTTTGGGGTATGAAGTGAATAGTGACAGTATTGTGACTTCCGGATTTCATCCAGTCTTGCCATCTGGATCATATTCTTGCTCTCAACACCCTCCATCTTTAGAACTGGATCACTTTCTTCACTATCTCCTCTGTGTTCTCCGTACTCTTTACCACCTGGCCCCCACACCGAGTTCCTGACCTCCTCGCCCCACCCGTTCCGATTCCCAATATCTCTCCCTCCGATTCCCTCTCTTCCCCCCCCTCCTCTGATTCCTCTCTCCCGATTCCCTCTCTCTCTCCAACCACCCCCCTCCCCTTCTGATTTCCCTCCGATCCCCTCTCTCTCCCCTTTCGATCCTCTCTTCTCCCCATGGACCCAGTGATGGGCCGTGTCCCACGGAGCTGTACAAAGCATGGCCCAGGATGCACTGCCGCCGCAACTGTGGGGTACTGCGCATGTGCGGACGGACCTCAGTGACAGCATGCACGCACCGAAGGGGTTCCTTTTTTTCAATTCTCTCTATGGCCCCACCCTTCCCTATCTCTGTAATCTCCCCCAGCCCCACAACCTTCAGAGATATTTGCACTCCTCTAAATCTGGCCTCTTGAGCACCCCCAATTTTAATTCCTCAACAATTGGTGGCTGAGCCTTTAGCTGCCAAGGCCCTAAGCTCTGGAATTCCATCCATAAACCTCTCCACTCTCTACCTCTCGTCCTTTAAGGTGCTCCTTAAAACCTACCACTTTGAGCAAGCTTTTGGTCATCTACTATAATATCTCCTTATGTGGCTTGGTGTCAAGTTTAGTTTTCTAACGCTCCTATGAAGCACTTTGGGGCATTTTACTACATTAAAGGTGCTATATAAATACAAGTTGTTGCAGCATAATATCTTTAATGTTTTTATACAACAGTGCCGATAAACTCTTAGGTGCTGCATTTTTGGAAGGCAAAAGCTCAGGATCACTTTGAGGAAATGTCATGGTCTTGCCCTCCAAAATGCCGGAATAATGCATCACCCCTCCAGAAAATAAATCTCACACCTTCAATATTTGCATCTTCCTCAACCTCCTGTCTCTGAGGTGTAAATTGCTGCCACTGAGCTTAAGCTAACATCGCAGTCGGCTTGGCGAGCGTCGAGAGAGGCGTACCGGTGCAGCTCCAGCTGGGAGAGAAGGCAAAAAAGGCAAAAAAGAAGTAGAAAGAAATCAAAAGGTGACGTCACAGCCAACGTGGTAAGTGATTGGCTGCTGATTGGTGAGTAGTTTTTCTTTTTCTTTATTAGTCAGTAACTTTTAACATTGTTGTCGGCAATTTAAGTGTATCTAAGGGTTAAGTCATGGCAGGACAGCTCGGTCACGTGATATGCTCCTCCTGTACCATGTGGGAACACGGGGACAACACCAGTGTCCCTGACGACTACATGTGCGGGAAGTGTGTCCACCTCCGGCTACTGACGGTCCGCGTTGCGGAGTTGGAGCTGAAGGTGGATTCACTCTGGAGCATCCACGATGCTGAGAATGACGTGAGTATCACGTGTAGCGAGTTGGTCTTACTGCAGGAGAAGGGTCCACAGCCAGCGAGGGAATGGAAGACCAGCAGGAAGAGTAGTGCAAGGAAGGTAGTGCAGGGGTCCCCTGTGGTCATCCCCCTGCAAAACAGATACACCGCTTTGAGTACTGTTGAGGGGGATGACTCATCAGGGGAGGGCAGCAGCAGCCAAGTTCATGGCACCGTGGCTGGCTCTGTTGCACAGGAGGGCAGGAAAAAGAGTGGAAGAGCGATAGTGATAGGGGATTCAATTGTAAGGGGAATAGATAGACGTTTCTGCGGCCGCAACCGAGACTCCAGGATGGTATGTTGCCTCCCTGGTGCAAGGGTCAAGGATGTCTCGGAGCGGCTGGAGGACATTCTAAAAAGGGAGGGAGAACAGCCAGTTGTCGTGGTGCACGTTGGTACCAATGACATAGGTAAAAAAAGGGATGAGTTCCTACGAAATGAATTTAAGGAGCTAGGAGCTAAATTAAAAAGTAGGACCTCAAAAGTAGTAATCTCGGGATTGCTACCAGTGCCACGTGCTAGTCAGAGTAGGAATCGCAGGATAGCTCAGATGAATACGTGGCTTGAGCAATGGTGCAGCAGGGAGGGATTCAAATTCCTGGGGCATTGGAACCGGTTCTGGGGGAGGTGGGACCAGTACAATCCGGACGGTCTGCACCTGGGCAGAATCGGAACCAATGTCCTCGGGGGAGTGTTTGCTAGTGCTGTTGGGGAGGAGTTAAACTAATATGGCAGGGGGATGGGAACCAATGCAGGGAGATAGAGGGAAACAAAAAGGAGGCAAAAACAAAAGACAGAAAAGAGATGAGGAAAAGTGGAGGGCAGAGAAACCCAAGGCAAAGAACAAAAAGGGCCATTGTACAGCAAAATTCTAAAAGGACAGAGGGTGTTAAAAAAACAAGCCTAAAGGCTTTGTGTCTTAATGCAAGGAGTATCCGCAATAAGGTGGATGAATTAACTGTGCAAATAGATGTTAACAAATATGATGTGATTGGGATTACGGAGACGTGGCTCCAGGATGAGCAGGGCTGGGAACTCAACATCCAGGGGTATTCAACATTCAGGAAGGATAGAATAAAAGGAAAAGGAGGTGGGGTAGCATTGCTGGTTAAGGAGGAGATTAAGGCAATAGTTAGGAAGGACATTAGCTTGGATGATGTGGAATCTATATGGGTAGAGCTGCAGAACACCAAAGGGCAAAAAACGTTAGTGGGAGTTGTGTACAGACCTCCAAACAGTAGTAGTGATGTTGGGGAGGGCATCAAACAGGAAATTAGGGGTGCGTGCAATAAAGGTGCAGCAGTTATAATGGGTGACTTTAATATGCACATAGATTGGGCTAACCAAACTGGAAGCAATACGGTGGAGGAGGATTTTCTGGAGAGCATAAGGGATGGTTTTTTAGACCAATATGTCGAGGAACCAACTAGGGGGGAGGCCATCTTAGACTGGGTGTTATGTAATGAGAAAGGATTAATTAGCAATCTCGTTGTGCGAGGCCCCTTGGGGAAGAGTGACCATAATATGGTGGAATTCTGCATTAGGATGGAGAATGAAACAGTTAATTCAGAGACCATGGTCCAGAACTTAAAGAAGGCTAACTTTGAAGGTATGAGGCGTGAATTGGCTGAGATGGATTGGCGAATGATACTTAAGGGGTTGACTGTGGATGGGCAATGGCAGACATTTAGAGACCGCATGGATGAACTACAACAATTGTACATTCCTGTCTGGCATAGAAATAAAAAAGGGAAGGTGGCTCAACCGTGGCTATCAAGGGAAATCAGGGATAGTATTAAAGCCAAGGAAGTGGCATACAAATTGGCCAGAAATAGCAGCGAACCTGGGGACTGGGAGAAATTTAGAACTCAGCAGAGGAGGACAAAGGGTTTGATTAGGGCAGGGAAAATGGAGTATGAGAAGAAGCTTGCAGGGAACATTAAGACGGATTGCAAAAGTTTCTATAGATATGTAAAGAGAAAAAGGTTAGTAAAGACAAATGTAGGTCCCCTGCAGTCAGAATCAGGGGAAGTCATAACTGGGAACAAAGAAATGGCGGACCAATTGAACAAGTACTTTGGTTCGGTATTCACGAAGGAGGACACGAACAACCTTCCGGTTATAAAAGGGGTCGGGGGGTCTAGTAAGGAGGAGGAACTGAGGGAAATCCTTATTAGCCGGGAAATTGTGTTGGGGAAATTGATGGGATTGAAGGCCGATAAATCCCCAGGGCCTGATGGACTGCATCCCAGAGTACTTAAGGAGGTGGCCTTGGAAATAGTGGATGCGTTGACAGTCATTTTCCAACATTCCATTGACTCTGGATCAGTTCCTATGGAGTGGAGGGTAGCCAATGTAACCCCACTTTTTAAAAAAGGAGGGAGAGAGAAAACAGGGAATTATAGACCGGTCAGCCTGACATCGGTAGTGGGTAAAATGATGGAATCAATTATTAAGGATGTCATAGCAGTGCATTTGGAAAGAGGTGACATGATAGGTCCAAGTCAGCATGGATTTGTGAAAGGGAAATCATGCTTGACAAATCTTCTGGAATTTTGAGGGTGTTTCCAGTAGAGTGGATAAGGGAGAACCAGTTGATGTGGTATATTTGGACTTTCAGAAGGCGTTCGACAAGGTCCCACACAAGAGATTGATGTGCAAAGTTGGAGCACATGGGATTGGGGGTAGTGTACTGACATGGATTGAGAACTGGTTGTCAGACAGGAAGCAAAGAGTAGGAGTAAATGGGTACTTTTCAGAATGGCAGGCAGTGACTAGTGGGGTACCGCAAGGTTCTGTGCTGGGGCCCCAGCTGTTTACACTGTACATTAATGATTTAGATGAGGGGATTAAATGTAGTATCTCCAAATTTGCGGATGACACTAAGTTGGGTGGCAGTGTGAGCTGCGAGGAGGATGCTGTGAGGCTGCAGAGCGACTTGGATAGGTTAGGTGAGTGGGCAAATGCATGGCAGATGAAGTATAATGTGGATAAATGTGAGGTTATCCACTTTGGTGGTAAAAACAGAAAGACAGACTATTATCTGAATGGTGACAGATTAGGAAAAGGGGAGGTGCAAAGAGACCTGGGTGTCATGGTACATCAGTCATTGAAGGTTGGCATGCAGGTGCAGCAGGCGGTTAAGAAAGCAAATGGCATGTTGGCCTTCATAGCAAGGGGATTTGAGTACAGGGGCAGGGAGGTGTTGCTACAGTTGTACAGGGCCTTGGTGAGGCCACACCTGGAGTATTGTGTACAGTTTTGGTCTCCTAACCTGAGGAAGGACATTCTTGCTATTGAGGGAGTGCAGCGAAGGTTCACCAGACTGATTCCCGGGATGGCGGGACTGACCTATCAAGAAAGACTGGATCAACTGGGCTTGTATTCACTGGAGTTCAGAAGAATGAGAGGGGACCTCATAGAAACATATAAAATTCTGACGGGGTTAGACAGGTTAGATGCAGGAAGAATGTTCCCAATGTTGGGGAAGTCCAGAACCAGGGGTCACAGTCTAAGGATAAGGGGTAAGCCATTTAGGACCGAGATGCGGAGGAACTTCTTCACCCAGAGAGTGGTGAACCTGTGGAATTCTCTACCACAGAAAGTTGTTGAGGCCAATTCACTAAATATATTCAAAAAGGAGTTAGATGAGGTCCTTACTGCTAGGGGGATCAAGGGGTATGGCGAGAAAGCAGGAATGGGGTTCTGAAGTTGAATGTTCAGCCATGAACTCATTGAATGGCGGTGCAGGCTAGAAGGGCCGAATGGCCTACTCCTGCACCTATTTTCTATGTTTCTATGTAAATGGGCTTCGCTAGTAATGGACTGTTTCCGTCTATTCTAATGCTGTCAAATACACATTCTTAGATCTAGTTCATTAAAATTGCTTCCTGTAATTTTGGCCAAGACCACATATTTGGAGCTTTTCATTTCTCTTTACATTTCAGTGGGACTTGATGTGTGACAATGACTGGAAAAGGTCACTTTCTGTGTCCGTGTACTTTATGGGAATGCTGGTTGGTTCCTTTGTTTCCGGAATGTTGTCAGACAGGTGAGTTATTTCCTTTATTCAACTGTGCTAGAAAGACTCTTTATTGTAGAAATTATGCAACTGTTGCCTGTTGATTGTGCATCCCTATGCTGAGGACATATAAACAAGGTAGATAAAATGATTTAAGAGACAGAGGTGAATATATTTTACACCAAATGTAGTAAAGGAGATGACTGTCTCAAAACATATTTAACATTTCATCAACAAGTTTACAGATTACACATAGAATATTCTGTAGAGTGAAATCACTGATTGTGGAAATGCAATTGTATGAACCTAGATCGTCTGTACCCTCTCCAAGAGCTCAATATCCTTCCTAAAGTACGGTTCCCAGAATTGTGTACAATACTCTAGCTGCGGCCTAACCAGTGATTTGTAAAGGTTTAACATGACTTCCTTGTATTTGTATTCAAATCCCCTATTTACAAAGCCAGGTATCCTATACGCTTTCTTAACCGCCTTATCAACTTACCCTGCCACCTTCTAGTATTTGTGCATATGCAACATTAGGTCCCTCTGCTCTTACACTCCCCTCAAAATGCCATTGAGATTTTTCTGCCACTCCATGTTGTTTCTCATAAAGTGCATCACTTCACAGTAATCGGTATTAAATTGCATCTGCCATGTGTCTGCCCATTTAACCAGTTTTTCTAAGTCCCACTGGAGTCTGCTACTATCCTGTTCTCTATTTACTACGTTAACAAGTTTTGTACCATCCACAAACTTCAAAATTGTACTCCCTATACTCAAGTCCAGGTCATTTGTGTATAACAAGAAAAGCAATGATCCTAATACTGACCCCTGGAGGGCCTCATTGTGTACTTCTCTTCAGTCATAAAAACATCTTTTCCTTGGCAAATTTTCTACCAAAGTTACCTCCGTCCATTTAATACTATGTGCTTCTATTTCTCTATTTTCCGAATAAGTCTGTTATGCGGTACTTTATCAAATTCCTTTTCTAAATCCATCATGTTACTTGATCAAATAATTCAATCAGGTCAGTCAGACACAATTTGCCTTTAACAAATGCATGTTGGCTATCCCTTATGAACTCATGCTTCTCCAAATGAGAATTAATTTTATTCATGACAATGGTTAATAGTTTCCCACCACTGATGATATGACTGACTGACCCATAGTTATCAGGTTTATACCTCTCCCCCTTTTTGAACAGTTGCAATACTCCAGTCCCCTGGCACCACTCCCATATCCAAGGAGGATTGAAGAATTATTGTGAGTGCTTCTTCTATCTCTACCCTAGCTTCCCTCAGCAACTCAAGATACATCCTATCTGGATTGGGTGACTTATTAACTTTGAGTGATGCCAACCTATTTAGTACCTCCTTTCTATCTATTTGTATCCAATCCAATATCTCTACTCCCCCCCACCCCCCCTCCTCTATTGCAACATTAACTTCATCCTCTTCATTGTTGGGTTGTTACCAATGTCACAGCTGAACTGAAACAGTTTAGCTCGGTGGTTCGCTAACACTGGTGCACCGGTCTTCAGCATTACAGTCGGGACATTGACTCAGCCCATAACATTTGCTGTGTCCAGTGTAGTCAGACATTTCTGGTGCTGGTCCTGGCATGCTCTTCATTGAACCAGGGTTGGTCCCCTGGTTTGATGGTAATGGTAGAATTAGGGGTATGCCAGGCCATGAGGTTTTGATTGTGGTGGAATACAATTCTGCTGTTGCTGATGGTCCACGGTACCTCATGGGTGCCCAGTTTTGAGCTGCTAGGTCTGTTCTGAATGACAGAGCAGACGCGAAGGGCCAAATGGCTGACTCCAGCTCCTATTTCTTATGTTATGTTCTAAGTACCAAGTCCCTAGGATTTGCATGTATATTCCTCTGGGAATTCTACTTGCCCTTCAGGACATTTTTACAAAATTCTGTTCAGTCTGTAAGCATGACCCTGACCTTCCGGTCGCCTGTCACTTTAATTCCCCGCTCCACTCCCACTCTTCAGCCTCTTACACTGTTCCAATGAAGCTCAACGCAAGCTCGAGGAACAGCACTTCATCTTTCGTTTAGGTACTTTACAGCTTTCTGGACTCAACATCGAGTTCAACAATTTCAGAACATAGCATCTGCCCATTTTTGGCTCCCTTCCCCAACAGCCCCCCCCCCCCCCCCCAACCCGATGTTATGTTTTTTCTGCTCTTTGTCTCCAATGGCAGCTGGTCATTATTCCGCCATTCACACCCTATCGAGACTAACCTTTTTCTAACTTCTGCAATTACCATTACACTTCAGCTCATCATCCCTTTTGTCTCTCTAATCTCTCCTGCCTCCCACCTTATCACAGACCTTCCCTTTTGTTCTTTCTTCCCCTCCCTCTTTAAGTGCTCCTTAAGAATGTGTTCTTTTCGAACATTCACCAGTTTTCACGACGGGTCATCGACTTGAAATGTTAACTCCGTTTTTCTCTCCACAGATGCTGCCTGACCTGCTAAGATTTCCAGCATTTTCTGTTTTTATGTACTAAACTAAAGGTGCTTTATAAATGCAATTTGTTGTTGTGGTGGATGAAGGATGAAAGGAGTTTTATAGCCAGAAGCAGAGGCAGATCTGTCTGACCCCACTCTAATGTGGAGCATGGAGTACTGGCCCACAATGTCCACTGCTATTGATTCCAGGCATGCCAAAGGTTTGAAATCTGATGTTCTCCTTTCAGTTTTCAAACACTATTTTCTACTGTGGGCTTCCTTTACTTTCAATCATAAAACATTGATGAAATGCTGACTATTTCTTGAGGTCTTGCATAGCTATGCAATTGGCTACTGTGCTTCCCAAAAATAAAGTGCAAATAATGAAGCATACAAATGGGTTTTGGGGAAATCTTTAATGGTCTTACCTACAGTGAGTGAAAGGTTTCTTGGGAGGCTGAAACAGCTAGCAGTTAGTGGCCTTAATCCTGTGTGTGGCATTATTAGCAAGATAGAATCCAATTAAATAGAAATCTAATAGACAAAAGTGCTTAATTTATATCAAAGTGGTTCCTTATTTCCTCTTGCCATTTACAAAGCTTATATAGCTTGACTATTTGTTTCGAAGCTTGAGCCAAGCCCCCTGATTTGACTGAAAATGGTCAACAGATACCTACAAAAAGATGATCGGGGCCAAGCAGATTTAAATAGCAATCTGTTATTTTCAAAAAAGCAGCCAATAAAACACATATTTGAACAAATCACACAGGATGTTTATATTTGACTTGAATGACAGCCTCTCCCTCAGACTCCAAGCACAGGTAAACTGACTAAAATCTTTATAACAGTTGTATCAAATTAAACTGAGACATGATGAGTACAAGTGAAGCTGTCTTGAACTCCTTATGTGCCATGAGAGTTAAAGAAGCCAATACATGTAAATCTTAGGGGAAAAAAATGCTTCATTTGTGTTATGGGACATTGAAGATAAAAGCAAAGAATGAGGTTAAATCTAGATAAGATAGGTTGATTCTTGTTTTGTGTGAAGCTAACTAATTTCAACTGAGGAAACAATTTAACCTACCCCTCCGCTGGCTCAATCTGATTTCCCATAAATGGTAAAACCAGATAAAGTAGATTGTAATAGGTTGGAGCCCAAAGTCTGTAAAGCCTCTGTCAAAGCATTTGTAAATGGCAGCTATGCCTGAGCTTAGGAACACTGTCATGGGAGACTTCATTGCAGACGGCCATAGAGTGGCTATGCTCTCCATAGTCAACTATTCACTTAGAAGATGCTTTTACTTATGAGTAGATGTCTTATCTATTTCTCATAATCACTAAGATTCTTGAAACATTAAGGCCCCTATTTTCCACTTGCTGCATTTTTAGCGCCCGCGCCTGTTAACGTATGATTTTTTTCTGTACGTCTGCACCAGAAAAAAAAAATCGGGACTTTCGCCAAATATTTGAATTTGGCACCGCGCTCTCTGAAGTTGTCCTGGAGGGGTGGGGAGGTACGGGGGTAGATCTTCAAGTCTGCGCTAAAAACTCTCTAGGCATGTGTGAAAAAAGAAACTTCCTGGTCTGGATCAGACATATTTAAAGACCCATTTGTGATCGGATCATTTTTCATTTTGTGATCGGATCTTGTTGGCTGGATCTTTCTGCAATCTTGAGCATTAAAATCTGCAAAACATGGCTGAGGGAAGTGGAAGAGGAATTCAAAGGACAAGGAGAAGGAAGGGCTGTTTGATTTCTCCCACATGAGATGGTATCTCTGGTAGATATCATTGAGAGGAAATGGGATCTGCTGGCAACTCAGGGGGAAAAGTGGAAAAAAGTAAAACCTGCTCTAATGGCCCAATGTTGGGATGATGTTGCTGTACAATGCAATGCAGTAGCCATCACCCGGAGAATCGGTGGGCAGCTGAAAAAGAAGTGGCAGGACCTAGGACAATTAGTTAAAGTATGCACTGCAATGACATTTGTAAATGTGTGTGTGTGTGCGTGTGGCCATCACACAAAAGGACCCTTTCTTAAAAAGTTATATTTTCATCTTTGCAGTTGAAGAATGCAAAGATCAGGAACCACAGGAATCAGAGTGGTCCACTAAGTAAGCTGCAATTGAGCCAGCTGGGACAGAGGATCTGATTAAAGCTCACTGGAGAAGATCCACCACCAATGTGGACGCTGGGCCCAGGTCAAAGAGACGGAGTAAGCCCTGCAATTTGCACTGTGGGTTAGCTAAATACTGCATGGGCTAACTAGGCTTTAATGGATGTTTTTGATATGTTTTACAGTGCTGTGCGTCAGGAAGAGGCAGAAGGTGATCCAGAAGGACAAGCAGAAGTACCAGAAGAAGTAACACCGGAAGGACATCCAGAAGAGAGTCCAGAATTGTTTCCTGATTTTGAGCAGGACGATCTGGATGAAGGCCAGCATGAAGATCCCCCCACTGATCAGATGGTCAAATTGGACCTGCAGCAGGTGGAGCCCATGGGTCAGGATGTGTGTCCCTGTGTGGTCCAGCAACGCACACCTGTGAGAGGGATGCCCAATAGGGTCGAGGAGCAAGACACAGATGGTAAACGGCGAAGGAGAAAAGTCTGATACAATAATGCTTTGTTAATTGAAAATGTTAAAGTTTGCGAGAAGTTTAAAGTTTGATACATGGTAATTGAAATTTTAAAGTTTGATATTTCTTTATTGAAAAGTTAAAAGTTTGATACAAAATGTTTTTATGGAAAGGATAGCTGAACCACAAGCGCAAGTAGACATGGTACAGTTCATTGGGATGAGTGGGGAGAGTATGCAGCTAACCAGGTCGCTCCTGGACATCATGGATGAGGTGAGGTAGAAATTGCGGGAGAAGTAGCACAACTGTCTGTTGGAATAGGACCACCACTGGCAGGGCAGATTCGGGAGGGAATGGTGGATGCACTTGATGCACTGTTGGGACAGCTGATGGGGAAATTGTCTGACATGTGATGGAAATTTGCAGGTAGCTGCTGCAATAAGGGAACACATCCAGGTTGCCATTCAACAACACCAATTGGTGGCATCAACTGCAGCCACTCAAATCATCCCCAGACCAACCTCAGGGACTGCGCTGCAGGGTGATCCACAGCTTGAAAAAGAAGACGAACCCAGGCCTTCCACAATGGTGTCTGCTAGGTCTGCCCCTGTCCAACCCCACCAACGAAAAACAAAAAAATATAACCTTGGGCTCACTGGGAGCCGAGGAAGTCTGCTGCGCCAGCAGAAAGGGCTAAGAGTAGAGGGGCTAGTGGTCGTTGAATAAGGAGGAGAGATATTTGTATCTTGCTGTTATTTGTTTTGTTAACAGAAAAGTTTGATACAATAATGTTTTGTTAATTGAAAATGTTAGAGTTTGCGAGAAGTTTAAAGTTTGATACATGTTAATTGAAAATGTTGATATTTTTTCATTGAAAAGTTAAAAGTTTGATACAAAATGTTTCAACTAAAGTTAAGTACAAATGTTTAATACACCTAGTCTTTTAATTTAACCAGAATCTATGCATTATTTTGTGAAATAACTAACATAAACCAACACATTATTAAATGTGCAAACAGATGTAAACAGTCAACATGGTGCGACACTATAATCAACCGTGCCGCTGTTTAGCCTTCAGGCAGAAAAACTTTCATGGATTAGCAATGGCTAGATGTCCCCTTGGTCGCCCACCCTCCTCCGCTGTCTTCCTGCAGCTTGAGGTAGTTCCTCCTCCTGCTGCTGGTCATCCTCCTCCTCCTCCTCGTCAGCCTCCTCCGAATCCTCATCCATCCTTCTCCTCTCAGGATCTTCAATGTCCAGTACCTATCTCTTCATGAAGGCCAAGTTGTGCAGCATGCAGCACACAACAGTGAACTAAGCGACGTGGTGAGTGTAGTATTACAGGTAGCCTCCAGAGTGGTCCAGGCATCGGAAACGCTGCTTTAAAATGCCAATTGTCCTCTCTATGATGCTCCATGTCGTTATGTGGGACGTATTGTACTGACGTTCTGCCTCAGTGCGGGGTTTGCGTAGGGGGGCCATAGCCAGGTGGTGAGCTCGTAACCTTTGTCCCCGAGCAACCAGCTCTGCCCTTCTGGCAGTTCCTGAAACATCGCAGATATAATGCTCTCACGTAGGATGAAAGCATCATGAATGCCACCGGGATATTTGGCATCCACTGCCATGATCCGCTGCAGATCGTTGCACACCAACTGCACATTTAGGAAGTGGAACCCTTTTCTGTTGTGGTGAACTTCGGAATCTTGCAAGGGTGCTCTCAAGGTGATGTGGGTACAGTCAATGGCACCCTGTACCCTGGAGAAGCCAGCAATTCTGGAGAACCCCACAGCCTTGTCTCTCATTGCCTGTGTGGTCATAGGGAAATTGATGAACTGGTCCCTTTTGGCATATAGTGCAGCAGTCACCTGGCAAATGCAGTAATGGGTGGCTTGCTGTGAGATCGAGCATATATCCCCAGGTGAAGCTTGAAATGATTCCGTAGCATAAAACACAAGTACTGCTGTTACCTTTACTTCTACAGGTAGGGCAGTCCTCCTTCCACTTCTTGGCTGTATGTCTGCCCTGATTAGTTGGCAAATCTCAGTGATGACCTCCTTTCTGAATCGCAGCCTGTGAACGCAGTCTGCCTCACTCAGTTGCAGGTATGAGCCTCTCCCTATAGAGTCGCTGAGGGTAAGGCCTCCTCCTCATCAATTTGTCTCTCCGATATCGGCATTGAATTATTTGTCGCCTCTGCATGTGCATGCATGTATGGCCAGCGCCTGTTATGTATGCATGTAAACCTTACCAAAATGTAAGACTTGCCACTAGGGGGCACACCTGTGGGAGACGTAAGAATCACCTGTGCACCCTGGGGCAAGCAGGTATAAAAGGTGATTCACCATGCTGCTTCGCCACTCTAGAATCTGAATAAAGAGACCAAGGTCACAACTGTTTGAGCTTGCAATATAGTCCCGTGGATTCATTCTGAACATAACAAATTGGCGACGAGTAACGTATCATGAACTTTCACGCGGCAATGGCTGCTGTTGGTATTCTTGAGAGATTTGTTGAGGGTGATGATTGGGAAGCCTTCGTTGAGTGCCTCGACCAGTACTTTGTGACCAACGAATTGGACACGGCTGAAACAGAGATCCAGCACAGGGCGATTCTCCTCACCGTATATGGGTCATCGGTATATGGCCTCCTTAAATATTTGCTGGCACCGGTCAAACTAACGGACAGATCTTACGCAGAGCTGTGTACGCTGGCTAAGGAATACCTCAAGCCAAAGGAGAGCATTCTGATGGCCAGGTATCACTTTTATATGCACCGTCGCTCGGAGGACCAGAACGTGGCGAGTTTTGTCACCGCCCTAAGACGCCTTGTGGGACAGTGTGATTTTGCAGGATCCTTGGGGGAAATATTGCGAGACTTTATCGCGCTTGGAATTGGCCACGAGGTCATCCTTCGCAAATTACTGTCCTGCCATCCCTGGAATCAGTCTGGTGAACCTTCGCTGCACTCCCTCAATAGCAAGAACGTCCTTCCTCAGATTAGGAGACCAAAACTGAACACAATATTCCAGGTGAGGCCTCACCAAGGCCCTGTACAACTGCAGTAAAACCTCCCTGCTCCTATACTCAAATCCCCTTGCTATGAAGGCCAACCATACCATTTGCCTTCTTCACTGCCTGCTGTACCTGCATGCCAACTTTCAATGACTGATGTACCATGACACCCAGGTCTTGTTGCACCTCCACTTTTCCTAATCTGCTGCCATTCAGATAATATTCTGCATTCGTGTTTTTGCCACCAAAGTGGATAACCTCACATTTATCCACATTATATTGCATCTGCCATGTATTTGCCCACTCACCTATCCTGTCCAAGTCACCCTGCAGCCTTTTAGCATCCTCCTCACAGCTCACACTGCCATTCAGCTTAGTGTCATCTGCAAACTTGGAGATATTACACTCAATTCCCTCATCCAAATCATTAATGTATATTGTAAATAGCTGGGGTCCCAGCACTGAGCCCTGCGGCACCCCACTAGTCACTGCCTGCTATTCTGAAAAAGACCCGTTTATCCGACTCTCTGCTTCCTGTCTGCCAACCAGTTCTCTATCCACGACAGTACATTGCCCCCAATACCATGTGCTTTAATTTTGCACACCAATCTCTTGTGTGGGACCTTGTCAAAAGCCTTTTGAAAGCCCAAATACACTACATCCATTGGCTCTCCCTTGTCCACTCTACCAGTTACATCCTCAAAAAATTCTAGAAGATTTGTCAAGCAAAATTTCACTTTCATAAATCCATGCTAACTTGGACTGATCCTGTCACTGCTTTCCAAATGTGCTGCAATTTCATCTTTAATAATTGATTCCAACATTTTCTCCACTACTGATGTCAGGCTAACCAGTCTATAATTACCCGCTTTCTCTCTCCCTCCTTTCTTAAAAAGTGGTGTTACATTAGCTACCCTCCAGTCCATAGGAACCGATCTAGAATCAATAGATTGTTGGAAAATGATCATCAATGCATCCACTATTTCTAGGGCTACTTCCGTAAGTACTCTGCGATGCAGACTATCAGGCCCCGGGGATTTATCGGCCTTCAATCCCATCAAATTCCCGAACACCATTTCCCGCCTAATAAGGATTTCCTTCAGTTCCTCCTTCCCACCAGACCCTCGGTCCCCTAGTATTTCCAGAACGTTATTTGTTTCTTCCTTCGTGAAGACAGAAGCAAAGTATTTGTTTAACTGGTCCACCATTACTTTGTTCCCCATTATAAATTCACCTGAATCTAACTGCAAAGGACCTATGTTTGTTTTCACTAATATTTTTCTCTTCACATATCTATAAAAGCTTTTGCAGTCAGTTTTTATGTTGCCAGCAAGCTTCCTCTCATACTCTACTTTCCCCCTCCTAATGAAACCCTTTGTCATCCTCTGCTGTATTACAAAATTCTCCCAGTCCTCAGGTTTGCTGCTTTTTCTGGCCAATTTATATGCCTCTTCCTTGGCTTTAACACTATCCTTAATTTCCTTTGTTAGCCATGGGTGAGCCACCTTCCCCGTTTTATTTTTACTCCAGACAGGGATGTACAATTGTTGAAGTTCATCCATGTGATCTTTAAATGTTTGCCATTGCCTATCCACCGTCAACCCGTTAGGTATCACTTGCCAATCTATTCTAGCTAATTCACATCTCATACCATCGAAGTTACCTTTCCTTAAGTTCAGGACCCTAATCTCTGAATTAATTGTGTCACTCTCCATCTTAATAAAGAATTCTATCATATTATGGACAACATGTACCATTTTTCATACCTCGGGAGTCTACTATCAGCAAGGGCAGACATCGATGACGAGGTCCAATACCACCTCCAGTGTGCCAACGCAGCCTTTGGTCGCCTGAGGAAGAGAGTGTTTGAAGACCAGGACTTTAAATCTGGCACCAAGCTCATGGTCTACAGGGTAGTAATGATACCCGCCCTCCTGTATGGCTCAGAGACGTGGACCATATAAAGTCGACACCTCAAAGCGCTGGAGAAGTACCACCAGCACTATCTCCGCAAGATCTCGCAAATCCTCTGGGAGGACAGACGCACAAATAGCAGTATTCTCCATCAGGCCAACATCCCCAGCATCGAAGCACTGACCACACTCGACCAGCTCCGTTGGGCAGGCCACATTGTCTGCATGCCAGATACGAGGCTCCCAAAGCAAGCGCTCTACTTGGAACTCCTACATGGCAAGCGAGCCCCAGGTTGTCAGAGGAAACACTTCAAGCCTCCTTGATAAAGTGTAACATCCCCACTGGCACCTGGGAATCCCTGGCCCAAGACCACCTAAAGAGGAGGAAGAACATCCGGGAGGGCGCTGAGCACCTCGAGACTCATCGCCGAGAGCATGCAGAAAGCAAGTGCAGACAGTGGAAGGAGCGTGCGGCAAACCAGACTCCCCACCCACCCTTTCCTTCACCGTTATCTGCCCCACCTGTGACAGAGACTGTAATTCCCGTATTGGACTGCACAGTCACTTGAGCACTCACTTTTAAAGTGGAAGCAAGTCTTCCTCGATTTCGAGGGACTGCCTATGATGATGATGATAAATCCAGTTGGATCTGAGGTGCACACTCCTCAGAAGACTAGAGTGGGACGTGGTCACAAAGCAGGTCATTACAGTGTCCATTGTGAGAAGAATGGAACTCAGATCTCAGGACGTTTCCCACGTAACTGTATCCATTATTGAGCTACATCTAGTTACAGGAGCAGACAACTGCTGGATGGACCACCGCCTAATCTGATGCATCATTGACATCAACATAGCCCCAAAGCGGAGGGGGCAGCAGAAGCAGTGCCGCAAAAAAGTCAATGCCGGGGCATTTAAAGATCCAACTAAGAGAGCCCTGCAGCCAACGCCTCACAGCTAACCTGCCGTGCCTTGGTGACCCTGAGACACAGAATGCCCACAGCGCTTGGTCTGCCCTCCAGGCCTCCATCACCACTGCCTGCAAAGAGACACTCGGTCACTCGACCAGGAAACACCAGGATTGGTTTGATGAGAATGATCAGGAGATCCAAGAGCTAACAGATCACAAATGCAGGGCATTTCTGAGCCTTAAGCAACAATCCAACTCCGGAGCAGCAAAGAACCATTAGAGACGCCTCAAGGCTGAGGTCCAACAAAAAACCTGGGACCTAAAGAACAGGTGGTGGATGGAGAAAGCACAGGAGATACAGCAGCTGGCCTTCAGCCATGATGTGCGAGGATTATTCATCGCAATCAAGACCACCTACGGTCCAAACACCCAAGACCCCACCTCACTGCTGGCCAAGAACGGGGAAACACTTATCAATGACACCGAGGCAGTCAGGGCCTGCTGGAAGGAGCACTTCGAAGATCTCCTCAACCGAGACTCTGCCTTTGACTCGAGTGTTCTCAACTCCATCCCGCAGCATGCTACTCGCCACCACCTCAGTAAAACCCGAAAACTGCACGAATAGAAAAAGCCATAAGGCAGCTTAAAAACAAGGCTACGGGTGCGGACGGAATCCCTGTTGAGGCACTGCTGGCGCGAATACATGACCTCAACTCTCTCATCTGGAGGGAGGAGAGCATGCCGGGAGATCTCAGAGATGCAGTGATCGTGGCCATCTGTAAAAAAGGGGACAAGTCCTACTATAGCAGCTACAGAGGATTCACCTTGTTATCAGCCACTGGGAAAGTTGTTGCTAGAGTCCTCCTCAACCGTCTTCTCCCTGTGGCTGAGGAGCTCCTCCCGGAGTCACAGTGAGGATTTCGTCCCCTACGGGCACAATGGACATGATTTTTGCAGCGCGACAGCTGCAGGAAAAATGCAGGGAACAGCATCAGCCCTTATACATGGCCTTCTTCGACCTTACAAAGGCCTTTGACACTGTCAACCGCGAGGGTCTATGGACCGTCTCCTCCGTTTTCTCTGTTTCAGCCGTGTCCAATTCGTTGGTCACAAAGAACGGCAGGGCCCACACGATTGCAGAGGCCAGATCTAGGCCTAGAGTCCGCCATGGGGCGTGAATGCGTATCCATTTGCACCATGTTGGTGCTGCGGGAGTAGCCATTGAGCTCATCACTGTCGATTCAAGCCCTGTTTGTGCAAGTGCTGTGGAACAATGAGGCACCTCCAGCGAATGTGCATACGATCTCTGACTCACCACGTGGCAGAGTCAGGAGAGGATGACCGATCCAGCGAGGATCATGATGAACGAGCAGGAGAGGCAACTGAAACTGAGGATGTTGGTCTCTTGCAGTCGGATTCGGGTGAATTTATAATGGGGAACAAAGTAGTGGCAGACCAATTGAACAAGTACTTTGGTTTGTCTTCACAAAGGAAGACACAAAAAACCTTCCGGATGTACTAGGGATCCGAAGGTCTAGTGAGAAGGAGGAACTGAAGGATATCCTTATTAGGTGGGAAATTGTGTTAGGGAAATTGATGGGATTGAAGGCTGATAAATCCCCAGGGCCTGATAATCTACATCCCAGAGTACTTAAGGAAGTGGCCCTGGAAATAGTGGATGCATTGGTGATCATTTTCCAACAGTCTATCGACTCTGGACCAGTTCCTATGGACTGGAGGGCTGCTAATGTAACACCACTTTTTAAAAAAGGAGGGAGAGAGAAAACGGGTAATTATAGACCAGTTAGCCTGACATCAGTAGTGGGGAAAATGTTTGAATCAATCATTAAGGATGAAATAGCAGCATATTTGGAAAGCAGTGATAGGATTGGTCCAAGTCAGCATGGATTTATGAAGGGAAAATCATGCTTGACAAATCTTCTGGAATTTTTTGAGGATGTAACCAGTAGAGTGGATAGGGGAGAACCAGTGGATGTGGTGTATTTGGACTTTCAAAAGGCTTTTGACAAGATCCCACACAAGAGATTGGTGTGCAAAATTAAAGCACATGGTATTGGGGGTAATGTACTGACGTGGATAGAGAACTGGTTAGCAGACAGGAAGCAGAGAGTCGGGATTAACGGGTCCTTTTCAGAATGGCAGGCAGTGACTAGTGGAGTGCCGCAAGGCTCAGTGCTGGGACCCCAGCTCTTTACAATATATATTAACGATTTGGATGATGGAATTGAGTGTAATATCTCCAAGTTTGCAGATGACACTAAACTGGGTGGCGGTGTGAGCTGTGAGGAGGATGCTAAGAGGCTGCAGGGTGAATTGGACAGGTTAGGCGAGTGGGCAAATACATGGCAGATGCAGTATAATGTGAGGTTATCCACTTTGGGGGCAAAAACACGAAGGCAGAATATTATCTGAATGGCGGCAGATTAGGAAAAGGGGAGGTGCAGCAAGACCTGGGTGTCATGATTCATCAGTCATTGAAGGTTGGCATGCAGGTACAGCAGGTGGTGGAGAAGGCAAATGGTATGTTGGCCTTCATAGCAAGGGGATTTGAGTATAGGAGCAGTGAAGTCTTACTGCAGTTGTACAGGGCCTTGGTGAGGCCCCACCTGGAATATTGTGTTCAGTTTTGATCTCCAAATCTGATGAAGGACGTTCTTGCTATTGAGGGAGTGCAGCGTAGGTTCACCAGACTGATTCCTGGGATGGCAGGACTGTCATATGAGGAGAGACTGGATCGACTGGGCCTTTATTCACTGGAGTTTAGAAGGATGAGAGGGGATCTCATAGAAACATATAAAATTCTGACGGGACTAGACAGGTTAGATGCAAGAAGAATGCTCCCGATGTTGGGTAAGTCCAGAACCAAGAGACATAGTCTTAGGATAAGGGGTAGGCCATTTAGAACTGAGATGAGGAGGTTCTTCTTCACTCAGAGAGTTGTTAACCTATGGAATTCCCTACCGCAGAGAGTTGTTGATGACAGTTCATTAGATATATTCAAGAGGGAGTTAGATATGGCCCTTGCGGCTAAAGGGACCAAGGAGCATGGAGAGAAAGAAGGAAGGGGGTTTTGAAGGAATGATCAGCCATGATCTTATTGAATGGTGGTGCAGGCTCGAAGGGCAGGATGGCCTGCTCCTGCACCTATTTTCTATGTTTCTATGAAGAGGAAGTAAATGGGATACACACCTTCACCACCAAAAGCCCTCCGATAATGTTAAAAGTTGAACTTAACGGCATTCCAGTCTCCATGGAACTAGACACAGAGGCAAGTCAATCAGTTATGAGCCAGAAGGCATTTGAGAGGCTGTGGAGCGACAAAGCACAGCAACCCAAGCTGATCCCGATTCAGGCAAAGTTGTGCACCTACACCAAGGAACTGATACCGGTTATTGGTAGTGCGGACATAAGCGTATTCCATGAGGAAGCAATGCACGATTTACCACTGTGGATTTTTTCAGGTGATGAGCCAACGCTGCTTAGCAGGTTCAATGGAACTGGGAAGTCCTCTGCGCACCTTCTCTGGCAAACAAGGTCTCCCCTTTTCAAAAGTGGAGCAAACCCCCACTTTCAGCTTAACTAGGCATCGAAGTGCAGATCCATTTGCAGATCCCCAAGGCACAGGGAGGAGGTAGAGTTCAACCGAGCAGCGGTACAGGCGCAGTACCCACCACCCGAAGCCGACGACCTCTTCAAGACGATGAAAGAGGCTCCAGGTCGACCATGGGGAGTGGGACCCCAGCCGAAACAATACGAATGCGTCTTCCCGACGCAAAATACTCGGGAAGATCACGGCAGTCGGCATCAAGGACACGGATAAGAGGGCACCCAGATCATGGGAGAAGAAGGCGTCCAGACCAAGGGACGAGAGAGCGTCCAGACCACGGGAGGTCGCCGCAACGGAACGGAGGAATGCGTCGCCCAGCAAGGAAGACGACTGGGTTTGGGGCAAAGGTAAAGGGGCGGCTGCTGTGAAGGCCAGGAACCCACAACGCTCCAGTAAATTGTATGCACTATGTAACCCTTGTGAGTGGGTTTTCGCAGCCAATGATGTACCATTATATGGAGCTGGGGGTACCGTACAACAAGCCAAAGTAGTGGGCAAACACCAACCGATTGTATATGTATCTGACAAGTATTCGTAGCAAGTGAGATGTTACCGCACGGGGTCGGGAGTGTTGTGCAGCAAGCAAAAGTAGCAGGCGAGCCCCAAAAGATTGAACATGTATCCAATAAGTTAAACAAAGCAGCAGCCTGTACTCACGGGACTAGAGAGAGACGTACCAAAGAGTGTCCCAAAATGTGCTCGAATCAGACAAGCTGCACATCCCACAAGCTTGGGAGAGCAGAGGCACCATTATCGATACGTTGTTTCGAGAAGGCCTAACACTGTGCACTGTAACATGTTCCGCCACGGGCCAGGCACTGAAAATGGCACTAATGCCCTCAGTTTTCTACCGTTGTCCACCACCGGGGTAGAAATGGCGCAGCCTGCAGACCCACTCGCGGTCATGGAAGTGCTTGAAAGTGAGGGGTCAACCGTAACGGCCCCCCAGCTTAGGAGCTGGACCAGCCAGGATCCCACGTTAACGCCTGCCAAAGGTGAACTGCTAGACGGGATGTGGCAATCTATCCGTCGCAGAGACAAAAGACCCATCCCTACGTCGCAAAGGCAGGGCGACCACACAGTTGGTGGTCCTGGATCGCCATACTGCGATCCAGGGACCACGGGAACCACTAGGCCTCTCGCCACCACCTAAAGTCTCAAGGCCATTGCTGAACCCCTCGAGGATTCCAAGTCCTCTCATGAGCGAATCAAATGAGAGGACGTCTGAGGCTACGGGTTCAAGTGTGTCGCAGTAAGCCATACCTGCGAGACATCGTAGGGGGGCGAACTCCAGACCTGATACAGAAACACTGGACTCTGAGAACTTAGGACATCTTGTGCGGAAGAGCGGGGAGAACATTGAGCAATCTCGATTGCTCCTGGAAGCCATTGGTGGGATGAGGGCAGAGTTGGGGGGACTGTCATTACAGGTTGAAAGACTTTCGGGACGGTTCAATGAGGTAGTATCGGCAATAGGGGACTCACCCGGCTGTCCTCAATGCGAGGGTTGATCCTGAGGTTGACGATGAAGAGGTACCTGGGCATTCCACTATGACACATTTTGGCTCTGTCCCTGTTGTAGCCCAGCAACAAGAAACACCGTGCCGGAAAGAAACAGATTACACCTGGGGGTACGGGGGAGCAAGGAAGCAGAAGTCTGCAACAACGGGCAGATGCAGGGCTAACGGCATCTACTGGGGCAGGAGTGGCGCACAGCGCTAAGGAGGAGGATAGATGTCTTTTTTTTGGGGGTTGATTTCGTTGATTGTTCTTTGCAAAGTTTACCATGGCTCTGAATAAAGTTTTTAAAGTTTTGAAGGTTTAAACATAAGTAAAGTTGCACTAATTACAACTATGCTGTACAAATGTTTATTAAACATTTTAATTTTGGACTTTTAACCTGACTCCTGCTCTTCATTTTTAATGCTGCACTAATAAATATTGCAGGAGAACAGGACTGAAAATGTAAAATGGTCTCACCCCTTGCAATCTATTGGTTGAAATGATACAGGAGCAGGTTTCAGTACTAAAGTGTTCATGGATCCTGCCTTGTTCTGGGTTACTGATGCATGCAATGAAGAACAATGGGGCATGTATCAGTGACCCTCATCCAGTCTGGATCCATGAACAACTTAGTCTTATTGTCCACCTAAGCACTCCAACACACCCAAACTCCATTAAAACATACACCATTTGTGGTGGGAATATTTAATAAACATAACGTTATGTCCATCTAAGCACTCCAACACTCTTTTAAAACTTAATAGATTGGTGGAGCGAATATTTAATAGCCATTATGTGATGTCCACCTAAGCATTCCAACATTCCTTCGAATCATAAAAAATTTGTGGTGGTAACATTTAATATAAATTATATATTTTCCACTTAAAAACTCCAACACTCCATAAAAACCTAAAAGATTTGTGGTGGGATTGTTTTTTTTTCCAATTTAAAGTACCACCTTTAATATAAATCACTGCTACTTGCCTTTGAACCCGGAGTGCCTTGCACTGTCCTTTGTGTGCAGACCTTCGGCCTGGGCTAGCAGTGGGCCGCGTGGGAGGAGGACCTTCGGCCTGGGCTAGCAGTGGCTCCATTCCACGACCAGGAGAGTGGGGAGAAGGCTGCACTGTATTGCAAAAGAATAAGAGGTTTGGTATGTTGATTCTACATTTTTGCAACTTTTTAATGTTTTCCTTCAACTATTTGGATTATTTTGGGCCGAGGACATCGATGGAAAAAGGTAAGGATTTTGCCATCATTCTTTTCTCATCGCAGGAGTATCAGTATGGGTAAGTTTTTAATTTATGTTTTATTAATGCCTGCTTATAGTTTAAATTTGGTCTTTAACTTACCTTAGAATTTAATTGTAAGCTAAATGGAAGTCCCTTCAACCAGGGATAAGAGAGAGCCAGCGCGGACAGGTAAGAGTTTTTCCTAGTGTTTCTAGGTTCTCTATGCCGGTTTTAATAATGCTGTCGGTGGGGAAAGTTTCTCTTATGTGAAGAAATGGCGCGGAACCTTTTATAGGTACACCAGCGCCAGAATGTATGGCGCTAAACATTCTGGCGCTGGTAGTAGACGCCATCGCCCGACTTTGGGGAATCTTTGGAGTTAGCTTTGTCGCCAAAAAATTCACCGAAAAAACGCCAAATGATGGGCAAAATTGGGTCAGTCCAGGACAGCTTTAAGAGTGGTTACATCCTATATTTTACCCGACCTTACAGCCTCCCAGCTTGTTGTATGTTATGTACCAGGAGCGTCATAATATATATATGAGCTGACCTTGCATTACAGCATGAGGCCACTTCATTGCAGTGCGGGTGCATGCAGTGTCTGAAGAGCAGCGGTCCTGGCATTGTTGCTTTGGGATCGCAGTGTATTACTCTGGGAACAGAAAGAAGGGTTTGTGCTGTTTTGTGAGATTCAACACAAATGTATTGGAAGATTCCCAAAGGCATGTCTATGTATCAACAAATAGAAGGTTGTAAGTAAATGAATAAGGTTAGTATTTGCAGATTGGGGAGTACACAGATAACCAACAACCTTCGCAATAACTTAGCATAGGTGGAATAAAGATAAAAATGCCTCAGCAAAGTGATTCATTTCATTTGAGTCAGAAGAGAATTGATTTACTGCTGAACTAAATTTATTTGAATTGAAGAGGATTTCAATTTCTATTCACACAGGAAGTATATTCATTCAGGAAGAAATGACTTGGAGCAAACTCAATTATGGTCACATGAGCCTGAAAATTTTACATCAAGACGATAATATATTAGGAACAGGAGTAGGCCATTCAGCCCCTCGAGCCTATTCTACCATTCATTTCTATCATGGCCAATGTTCCCATTAATTTTTCAGCGGGTGCGCAGCTCCTTTAAGGGGCTGTGCGGCCTATTCAAAATACCGCGCATGCAAGTTTTTTTCAAATTCAAAGCCAGTGAACCGGCTGCAAGGGAGTTCCAGAGCACTGCGTAGCCGTGCAGCTTAAAGGGAACATTGATCATGGCTGATCTGAATCTTAACTTCATTTACCCACCATGGTTCCATATGCTTTAATACACTTGCCTAACAAAAATCTATCAATCTCAATTTTGACATTTTCATTGACCCAGCTTCAACGGCTTTTTCTTTTTGGAGGCGGTGGGGGTGGGGGGTGGGGGATAGTGGAAGAGAGTTTCAGATTTCCACTACTTCTGTGTGAAGTGCTTCCTGACATCAACCCCTGAACGGCCTTGCTCTAATTTTACGATTATGCTCGCTTGTAATGGATTCCCCCACGCGAATAAATAGTTTCTCTTTATCTACCCCATCAAATTCTTTATTCATTTTCAACACCTCAATTTGATCACCCCTTCATCTTCTAGACATGAGGGAATACAAGCCTAGTCTTTGCAACCTGTCGTCATAATTTTACACTAGTCCCAGTATCATGAATCTGCACTGAACCCACTCCAAGACCAATATATACTTCCTGAGCTGCGGTGCCCAGAACAGAACACAGTACGCCAAATGGCATTTAACCACAGCTTTAGATAACTGTTGCATACCATGTATTCCAGGCCCCTTTAGATAAAGGCTAACATTCCATTAGTGCCTGTCCACTCATTTTTAAAGTGATTTCTGTACTTGGACCCCTAAATTTCTTTGTTCTTCCACAGTTCTCACCAGCATATCGTCATTTAGAAAATACTTTGATCGATCTCTCTTGAGTCCAAAGTGGATGACCTCATGGGGCTGATTTTCATCAAGGCCTCCGCCCACCCAAGTGCCGCCGAGGTACCAGATGATACTTTGGGTGGGATATTCATCGACGAGGTCCTTCGAGGGTCGGCGGGTGACAAATGGACAACATATGCCGCCAATCTGGACGGCAGTGGGCAGGTCTCAATGTCTGCGGCAGAGGCGCTTGCCGCCCAAGTGCCGCCAAGGATGGAGTTGGGCCCACGGAGGGTCGAAGAGCTGGAAAAAAAATGCAGCAATAAAAAATAAAAAAAACTATCGGAAGATCTCCAGGGGACCCCATGCAGGTAAGTCGTTGTGGAAGTTTTAAAAAGAATGTTCACTTAGCTTTTTCTTTAGGTTCTTCATACTCAGACTAGCCTCCATGCAGCGGTTCACCCCCATTCTGCCGCCGAGTCCCGCCCGCATCAATCTGGGAGCTCGGCGGGCGAGAGATCAGTTGCGCCACTTGGCAATCCGCTGACGTCAGCGGGCGGTTGCCGGCGGCTCTCCCCTCCCGCCCGCTCCAGGCCACCTCGAAAGTGGCACTGGGCAGATCAAGAAGTGCAATATCGGCGGCAGTGGGCAGCAGCGGGCAGTGAATGATGAATTTCGGCCCCTATATTTATCCACACTGAGTGCCATCTGCCATATTTTGCCCACTCACTTAATTTATCAATGTCCCTCTGCAACTTTCTGCTCCCATCTACACTACTTACTGTGCCACCTAACTTAATGTCATTAGCCAACTTGGATATATGGCTTTCTATTCCTTATGAACATAAAAAGGCTATTCAGCCCAAGCATCCTGCTCCATCATCTAAACCTGCTTTTGGACCCACTGGTGAATTGTTGAACATATTAACTTAATCATTCCATGAGGTCTTCCATTAATATTATCTCAATTTTCATTAGCATATTATTGAGACCAGGTTAATAAAGGAAGTTAGATACTAAATAAAATCAAGCGGTTTCAATGAATTCCATAAATCACTCAAATATAAATCCCATAATTGAGATCATCAGCCCTGGCCCTCCATTAGAGTCTCATTACTCACACTCGTCAATCCATAATTGTAGATTTAATAATCACAATTCCAAACAAGGAGAATAAATTATAATCTAGAGATGAACAAGCAAAAGAATCGTTTCAGCAAAACAATAAAATAAATAGTGTACTATAATTGAACATCATCAATGACTACATTCACAATCAAACAATGAATCAGCTGAAAGGAAGGCACTGGTTTGGTGCTGCTGTTTGGTTCATGACCTTTGGCAAAATTGCTCTCCTGGGAGAGAAACCAGAGAGAGGATATGATCCATATGGGGCCCATTATCACTTCTTTTGCCTGGCGCTAATAGGATAGTGATGGCCTCAAAATGGGGTTGATAACCTTACTGCCCCAATAACACCAATGGAGAGGCTGGTAACACATTGAAAGGGGCCTACTGCTGGGTGCCCAAATCTCCCACCTGTTTTTGGTGGTAGGCTCCTTTTAATACGCAAATTGGGAGTCCTCGGACCACGATTGCTATTTTAGGTTGGAACTGGTCAGAGCATGTGCCGTGCACTTTGACTAGTTCCACGGGAGATGGGAGCCGATGAGGTCTAGCCAAGGTAAGTTTGCCATTATTTTTGTGGGATCCATTTACAAAAATAATCTGAGCTGCTATCACTCTGGGAACCCCACCCTCTGTGGCGAGCCCACACCCCGCACTTACCTTGCAGTCGACCGGGGCAGCCCGATATTGGGAGGCCGCACCCCGGCGAGCTGCATCAAGATGCCCATTGACGCCCCACAGCGCAGTGGCTGGATGTTACCAAGGCCGGCGCCTCAAAATTGCAGACGCTTCTTTGCTGTGGGTATGGCTGATTGGCCGGCCAGCACGTTATGTTGATCTGTTGTCCAAGTCAAAATCGACTCCATACTACACTTTTAGCCCAAACTGCGACACAAAGTTTTATGTTGTACAAGAATGCATTGTTGGTTCCAAATGAAAGTGAGAGAATGTAGGAAACATAAAATGGTGCAGTATCCTGTTGATCTGAGTATTTAACAGTGGTCCCTGAGAATCTTGGTTACATTGTTAAGTATATTTCAATCGGAGATAGTGTTAGTCTGTGACAGAAACTGGAAAGAAACAATTGATTGTCCATTTCTTCATTGCTGCAGAGCTGTGGCCAGAGCTGAGTTAAATTTCCTCCTTTTTAATTGACCACCATTATATTGTTTTCCTCAGTTGTTGCACCTTTATAAAATTGATCGTGATTTATGATTTATGTGAGTATCTCTACATTTGAACCTGCAATCGAATAAAAAAACAGCAGTGTCAGAAGAATGAACGATAGCTAAAACTTTTGCATCACGTTTCACTGGATAGATACAGTTGCTTATTTCATATCAGATTGGTTTGATTTTGGTGATTCAAAAAGGTTTAGTGTCAGGTGATATAATAATGGAATATGTTAATGTGTCAATGCATTACTGTGCCACAGATTGCTAATAACTTGCATTTATTTCATGCCTTTAATGTAATAAAACGTTCTTAGGCGCTTCACAGCAGTTGGGGAAGAGTGACCATAATATGGTGGAATTCTGCATTAGGATGGAGAATGAAACAGTTAATTCAGAGACCATGGTCCAGAACTTAAAGAAGGCTAACTTTGAAGGTATGAGGCGTGAATTGGCTAGGATAGATTGGCGAATGATACTTAAGGGGTTGACTGTGGATAGGCAATGGCAGACATTTAGAGACCGCATGGATGAACTACAACAATTGTACATTCCTGTCTGGCGTAAAAATAAAAAATGGAAGGTGGCTCAACCGTGGCTATCAAGGGAAATCAGGGATAGTATTAAAGCCAGAAATAGCAGCGAACCCAGGGACTGGGAGAAATTTAGAACTCAGCAGAGGAGGACAAAGGGTTTGATTAGGGTAGGGAAAATGGAGTACGAGAAGAAGCTTGCAGGGACCATTAAGACGGATTGCAAACGTTTCTATAGATATGTAAAGAGAAAAAGGTTAGTAAAGACAAACGTAGATCCCCTGCAGTCAGAATCAGGGGAAGTCATAACGGGGAACAAAGAAATGGCGGACCAATTGAACAAGTACTTTGGTTCGGTATTCACTAAGGAGGACACAAACAACCTTCCGGATATAAAAGGGGTCAGAGGGTCTAGTAAGGAGGAGGAACTGAGGGAAATCCTTATTAGTCGGGAAATTGTGTTGGGGAAATTGATGGGATTGAAGGCCGATAAATCCCCAGGGCCTGATGGACTGCATCCCAGAGTTCTTAAGGAGGTGGCCTTGGAAATAGCGGCTGCATTGACAGTCATTTTCCAACATTCCATTGACTCTGGATCAGTTCCTATCGAGTGGAGGGTAGCCAATGTAACCCCACTTTTTAAAAAAGGAGGGAGAGAGAAAACAGGGAATTAAAGACTGGTCAGCCTGACATCGGTAGTGGGTAAAATGATGGAATCAATTATTAAGGATGTCATAGCAGCGCATTTGGAAAGAGGTGACATGATAGGTCCAAGTCAGCATGGATTTGTGAAAGGGAAATCATGCTTGACAAATCTTCTGGAATTTTTTGAGGATGTTTCCAGTAGAGTGAACAAGGGAGAACCAGTTGATGTGGTATATTTGGACTTTCAGAAGGCTTTCGACAAGGTCCCACACAAGAGATTAATGTGCAAAGTTAAAGCACATGGGATTGGGGGTAGTGTGCTGACATGGATTGAGAACTGGTTATCAGACAAGAAGCAAAGAGTAGGAGTAAATGGGTACTTTTCAGAATGGCAGGCAGTGACTAGTGGGGTACCGCAAGGCCCCAGCTGTTTACACTGCACATTAATGATTTAGACAAGGGAATTAAATGTAGTATCTCCAAATTTGCGGATGACACTAAGTTGGGTGGCAGTGTGAGCTGCGAGGAGGATGCTATGAGGCTGCAGAGCGACTTAGATAGGTTAGGTGAGTGGGAAAATGCATGGTAGATGAAGTATAATGTGGATAAATGTGAGGTTATCCACTTTGGTGGTAAAAACAGAGAGACAGACTATTATCTTAATGGTGACAGATTAGGAAAAGGGGAGGTGCAACGAGACCTGGATGTCATGGTACATCAGTCATTGAAGGTTGGCATGCAGGTACATCAGGCAGTTAAGAAAGCAAATGGCATGTTGGCCTTCATAGCGAGGGGATTTGAGTACAGGGGCAGGGAGGTGTTGCTACAGTTGTACAGGGCCTTGGTGAGGCCACACCTGGAGTATTGTGTACAGTTTTGGTCTCCTAACCTGAGGAAGGACATTCTTGCTATTGAGGGAGTGCAGCGAAGGTTCACCAGACTGATTCCCAGGATGGCGGGACTGACCTATCAAGAAAGACTGGATCAACTGTGCTTTTATTCACTGGATTTCAGAAGAATGAGAGGGGACCTCATAGAAACGTTTAAAATTCTGATGGGTTTAGACAGGTTAGATGCAGGAAGAATGTTCCCAATGTTGGGGAAGTCCAGAACCAGGGGTCACAGTCTAAGGATAAGGGGTAAGCCATTTAGGACCGAGATGAGGAGAAACTTCTTCACCCAGAGAGTGGTGAACCTGTGGAATTCTCTACCACAGAAAGTTGTTGAGGCCAATTCACTAAATATATTCAAAAAGGAGTTAGATGAAGTCCTTACTACTAGGGAGATCAAGGGGTATGGCGAGAAAGCAGGAATGAGGTATTGAAGTTGCATGTTCAGCCATGAACTCATTGAATGGCGGTGCAGGCTAGAAGGGCCAAATGGCCTACTCCTGCACCTATTTTCTATGTTTCTATGTTACATAAAAAAATATGGCACCGAGCTACATAAGAAATTAGGGCAGATGACCAAAAGCTTAGTCAAAGAGGTAGGTTTTAAGGACTGTCTTAAAGGAGGAAAGAGAGGCGGAGAGGTTTAGGTAGGGAGTTCCAGAGCTTGGGACCTAGGCAGCTGCAGGCACGGTCACCGATGGTTGATTATAATCAGCGATGCCCAAGGGAGCAGAATTTGAGGAACGCAGATATCTCTGGGGGGGGGGGCGGGTTAAGGAGATTACAGAGAAAGGGAGGGGCAAGGCCATGGAGGTATTTGAAAACAAGGAGGAGAATTTTGAAATCGAGGCAATGCTTAACCGGGAGCTAATGTAGATCAGTGAGCACAGGGGTGATGGGTGAACGGGAGTTGGTGTGAATTAGAACACGGGCAGCCGAGTTTTGGATGATCTCTAGTTTACGTAGGGTAGAATGTGGGAGGCCAGCCAGGTGTGCGTTGGAATAGTCAAGTCTAGAGGTAACAAAGGCATGGATGAGGATTTCAGCAGATGAGCTGAGGCAGGGGCGGAGATGGGCAATGTTACGGAGGTTGAAATAGGCGGTCTTAATTATCCCGCGGATATGTAGTCGGAAGCTCATTTCAGGGTCAAATATGACACCAAGATTGCGAACAGTCTGGTTCAGCCTCAGACAGATGCTAGGGAGAGGGATGGAGTCGGCGAGCAGGGAACGGTATTTGTGACAGGGACCAAAGACAATGGCTTCAGTCTTCCCAATATTTAATTGGAGAACATTTCCGCTCATCCAGTACTGGATGTCAGATAAGCAGTGTGTCAAGTTTAGAGACTGTGCAAGGATCGAGAGAAGTGGTGGTGAGGTAGAGCTGGGTGTTGTCAGCATACATGTGGAAACTGATGCTGTATTTTCGGATGATGTTGCCAAGGGGCAGCATACAGATGCGAAATAGGAGGGGGCCAAGGATAGATCCCTGGGGGTCACCAGAGATAATGATGCGGGAGTGGGAAGAGAAGCCATTGCAGATGATTTTATGGCTCGATAAGAATGGAACCAGGCGAGTGCAGTCCCAGCTGGACGATGGTGGAGAGGTGTTGGAGGAGGATGGAGTGGTCAAGTGTGTCAATGGCTGCAGACAGGTCGAGAAGAACGAGGAGGGAAAGTTTACCTTTGTCCTCTTTATTTTTTTTTTTTTTTTTTGGGGCATTAAAATCATATAATTTACAAGTGCCTCCTATAAAAGGGGAGGGGGAACACTAAAACCTGGCAATTAAAACAAATTAAACTTTAAAACATAAAATCAAATTAAAATTTGGTTGCCGGGGGTGATGATGCACTCCAGTCCCTCCGGCGCCCACCTCTCGCGGAAGGCCACGAGTGTACCGGTGGACACCGCGTGCTCCATCTCCAGGGACACCCTGGCCCGGATGTAGGCGCGGAAGAGAGGCAGGCAGTTGGGTTGAACGACCGCCCGCTGCCTGGACCGGCTGATGGCACCCTTGGCCGTGCCCAGGAGCAGTCCTACGAGGAGGCCCTCGGACCTACACGCTCCCCTCCGCACAGAGTGCCCAAAGATCAGGAGTGTGGGACTGAAGTGCTGCCAGAAATTGAGGAGCAGCCCCTTTAAATAATGAAACTGGGGCTGCAACCTCGCACACTCCATAAAAACATGGAACACGGACTCTTACAGACCGCAGAAATTGCAGGCGGCCTGGGAGCCCGTGAACCGGCTTAAAAATTTGTTGCACAGGACTGCTCCGTGCACCACCCTCCAGGCCAAGTCCCTGATAAATAGTGGGAGGACTCCCGCGTAGAGTGCCCTCCATCGGGGACCCCCGCCTCCTCCGGACGGCAAGATGTTGCGCCATGGCGTGTCCGGACGGCAAACGAGGATGGCAAGGTTGAGAGTGTGCAGGAGCAAGTTTACCTTTGTCACAGTCACAAAGGATGTCAGCTGTGACTTTGATGAGAGCTATTTTGGTACTGTGGCAGGGGCGGAAACCGGATTTGAGGGATTCAAAGATGGAGTTCTGGGAAAGATGGGCATGGATTTGAGAGATGACAACATCTTAAAGGGCTCTGGAGAGGAAAGGGAGGTTGGAGATGGGACAGTAATTTCCAAGGATAGGAGAGTCAAGGATTGCTTTCTTGAAGAGGGGTGATGGCGGCAGGTTTGAGGGAAAGGGGAACAGTACCTGTGAAGAGAGTTAACAGTATCAGCAAACATGCGAGCCATAAAGGAAGTTGGGTGGTCAGCAGTTTAGTGGGAATAGGGTCGAGGGAGCAGAAAGTGGGTCTCATGGACAAAATGAATGTGGAGAGGTCAAGAGGGGAGATCGGAGAGTAACTGGAGAAAAATGCGAATTCAGAGCAAGGGCAGGGGGGAACCTTAGAGGAAGTTTGACCCAGACGGCCAGGGGAAGGAAGGAAAGTGGCAGAGGAAGCTGATTGGATGGTCTCAATCTTAGAGACAAAGAAGTCCATGAGCTCCTCGCACATGTTGTTGGAGGCAAGTGTGGAGGAAACAGGGGAGAGGGGTTTAAGACGACGGTTAGCAGTAGTGAATAGTAGCCAGGGATTATCTTTGTATTCCAGAATGATCGTGGAATAGTGAGCAATTTTGGCAGACAAGAGTAGGACCCGATAATGCTTTATGTGGTCCAGCCAGATTTGGCAGTGAATGGCTAAACCAGATATCCGCCATATCCATTCAAGTCTGCGTCTCTTGGACTTGAGGGAGCGAAGATGAGGGCCGTACAGGGGGAAAGGTCAGGGTGAGAGAGAGTAATGGTTTTAATAGGGACTAGGACATCAAAGATGGTGGTGGGGGTGTGGTTGAGCAGATCGGTAACTGCACAAATATTGTAGTGAATGGAGGGCCAAAGGCTGGACAGTTGGGATTTCGGAGTGCAGTTGTAAGAGAGTTGGGAGAAAATTTTTTTTCCAGGAGCGGACACAAAAGGATGTAGGGTTGGGTGGAGGAAGGGAGATGTGGGTGGAGAGCGATACAAGGATGTGATCAGAGATGGCCTTATCTTCGATTGAATAGTAACAAAACATGCGGTATGTCAGCGAAGACGGGGCGTTTGGAAGCAGGAAGTCATGTGGTGGAACTTCCAGGAATATGTTGAACCAGAATTGGCACCCTGGAAGGTGTGGGAGGGGAGGGGGAACAGTGCGTGCAAAGCCAACGTTCTTCAGGAATCATTACTGGAAAGTGCAGGTGTGGAATTTGAGTGAGCCCTAACAGCCAAATATCCCATCATCACTCACTGCCTTAGTCACTTAGCTCTGAAACTAGTGACAGCATTTAGTAAAATAATACGCTAACAAGAGTTACAATGAAGTGGGTCTCATAGAGGTTCAGCTCTTTTAAGAGACCCATCTGCTTTCCTCTTGGTCCTCTCCTCATCCAGCTCCTGTCTACTACCTTTCCTGGCATCAATGGTAACGCGCTCTGTTCACACTGTCCTTCTTTCAAAAACATCATCACAAAAAAACTCAACCTCGACTTCTCTGTCCCCCTCAAATTCTACTCTATTTTTGACCTATTCCTTGTCCAAGCTCCTTGAATATGCCATTCTCTCACAGTAATAGTAGTTACCTTTCCACAATTCCCTATTTGATTCCATTCAGTACATTTCTGTGCTGCCCACGGCACCAAAAACACCTTGGTCAAAGGCACTGCCTCTGTGACTGCGATCATGTGCAGTATCTTTCCTTGTCCTCATCGACTTCACTACAACATCTTCTTCATAGTCTTCCCTCCATAGCCCACCTCCGGTAGATTCTCCAGCGATTGCACTCTTACTTGTCCTGACACAATCAATTCATCTTCTGCAATTGCTTCTCCTTCAGTTGCCACACAGCCACCTCCAGAATTCCCGGATGTTGTAGCCTTAGCTCTCAACTCTTCCTCATCTTCAACCTTCTCCTCGGTGATATCATCCATAACATGGAATCAGCTTCCACATGCAAGTTGATAACATCCAGTTTTACTGCTCAACCATCTCTCGCAACCCTATGACCTCTGCATTATCCTGTTTGATATTAAGTCATGGATAAATCAGAATTTTCTCCAATTAAATATTGGGAAGAATGAAGCCATTGTTTCCATCTCCCACCAAGAAATGTTGCACACTTGTTATTGCCTTCATGCCTCCCTGGCTGTTTGCTCAGATTGAACTAAACTGCACTCAACTGTGGCATTTTGTTTAATTCAGAACCAAGTTTTAAATACTATAGCTTATCCACTGCTAATTCAGGAGAAACTTTTTTACCCAGAGAGTGGTAAGAATGTGGAACTCACTACCACAAGGGATAGTTGAGGCGAACAGCATTGATGCATTCAAGAGGAAGCTAGATAAACATATGAGGGAGAAAGGAATAGAAGGATATGCTGATAGGGTTAGATGAAGAGGAGTAGGAAGAGGCTCATATGGAGCATAAACACCAGCATAGATCAGTTGCGTCAAATGGCCTGTTTCTGTGCTGTGTTCTTTGTAATTCTATGGATGTTTATTTCCATCTTGCAGCATTGCCTGCTTCCACCCATATTTTACCTATTCACAATTTTGTCTTCTCTACACATGACTTTTTCAAGGGCCCCCTTGCCAGCCTCCCATCCTCCACAAACTTCAAATCATCTACAGCTCTGCCGTCCACAACCTGTTCTACACTAAGTCCCACTCCCCACAACCTCCCATCCTTACTGAGCTCCTTGTCACCCAATAGATTGAATTTAAAATTCTCCTGCTCGTCTACAAATCTCTTCACAGCTTCATTTCACCTTATCTCTGCAACCTTCTCCAATCCAATGTCCTTTCCCCACACTCTGATTCTATTAACCTGGCCTCTTCCCCATACTCCCCGCTCCATCTTCCGTGGCAGAGCCTTCAGCTATGACAGCACTACGTTTTGGAATTCCCTCTTTAAATACCCCCAGCTCTCTCCCAATATTTAAAACCCACATCTTCAACCAGGCTTTTCATCACCTCTTCCAACTCACCCACAAAGGCCAGGTGCTTGCTCCTTTTTTCTCTCTGTGAAGGACCTTGAGACATTTTCTAGATTAAAAGCATTATACTAATGCAAGTTGTTGTACAGAGCAAAAAGACTGACTCATAAAAACTATGCATACTTACCCCTTGATTTTCTGCATCTGGTCAATGGTTTCTGGGAGAGGAATATTGGCTGTTTCAGGCAGAAACAAGACCAGAATTGCTGACACTACTGTTAAACTCCCCATCAGAGTAAAAGGCAGAAACTCATGATGAATACCTGTGAAAATATAGACCATACATTGTAAGGTGAAGACCAACACATCAACATAAAGCCATAGGCGCAACATGTCACACAGGTCTTGTGGTGTATTTTCAATGTAGGTTCATTCAAATAATGCAGCGACTTTTTTTTCATTTCATTTTTGAAGTTAGTTTTTTCCTGCCTGTTTTTGACCCTTTTTCAAGTACCATTTCCCAGTGAAATGGTTGGTAACTTGTTCCCAATCAGCAACTGGAGAATTGGTTTGGAATTACTTTGGTTTTTCCTCACAATTTCTGGTGAAGCAACCTGGATAGATTAGGAATTTATTGCATGAATAATTATAAAGATCAAACCAACAAGCTGCCATTCTGTGATGTAGTGCATTAGGACACCAACATGCTGTGCCATGGTTTCAGATATGTTGTGTATTTACTACAGAATGTTCTGCATACTACGGCAAATGCAACCATTGCTTTGCTCTTGATTTCATTCTTGGAACAAGTGACTATCATCCAAAAACATGTCAAGTTCCACATGTACTCCCACCCAGCTCGACCTCACCATCTCTCTCAACCCCTCCACTGTTTCTGATTTGTCATGCTGCTTGTCCGACACCCTGTCCTGAATGAGTAGATATTTCCTCCAACTAAATATTAGGCAGATCGAAGCCATTGTCTTTGGTCCTCGTCAAAAACTGCGTTCCATAGTTACTGACTCCATCCCTCTCCTGACAACTGTCTTTGATGCTGAAGTAGACTATTTGTAGCAACCTTTGCATCCTATTTGGGCGCAAGATGAGTTTCCGACCACATATCCACTTCATCAACAAGATTGTCTACTGCTACCTCCATAACATTGCCCATCTCCAGCCCTGTCTCACCTCATCTGCTGATGAAACTCTCATCCATGCCTTTGTTACTTCTAGACTTGATTATGCTCATGCTCTCCTGGCTCGCCTCCAAGCTTCCACCCTCCAGAAACTTGAACTCATTCAAAACTCTGCTGCCCGTGTCCTAATTCGCACCAAGTCCCGTTCATCTATCACCTCTGTGCTCACTGACTTACATTAGCTCCCCGTCCGGCAATGCCTCAATTAAAAAATTCTCATCCTTGTTTTCAAATTCCTCCATGGCCTCGCCCCTCCCTATCTCTATAATCTCCTCCAGTCCCACTACTGTCCTTGTCTGACTCCAGATCCACAGCAAAATGGTTGACTCTTAACTGCCCTCTCAAATGGCCTCGTAAGCCACTCAGTTGTAACAAAACCACTACGAAAAAAAATAATTAAACCGGACGGACCACCAGGTATCAACTTTGTGGTCCGGCTTTGGACACGACAATGGCACACCCAGCCCAATCGACCCTGCAAAGTCCTCCTCAATAACATCTGAGGACTTCTGCCAAAATTGGGAGAGCTGTCCCGCAGACTAGTCAAGCAGTAGCCTGACATAGTCACAGTCACTGAATCATACCTTTCAGGCTATGTTGCAGACTCCTTCATCACCATCCCTGGGTATGTCCTGTTCCACCAGTGAGACAGACGCACCAGAAGTAGGGGCACAGTGGGATATAGTCAGAGTCCTGAACATTGACTCATGGCTTCAGGTCAAGCATGGGCAAAGAAACCTCCTGCTGATTTCCACCTACATCTCTCCCTCAGTTGATGAATCAGTACCCCTCAATGTTGACCACCACTTGGAAGAAGCCTCAAGGGTAACAAGGGAACAAAATGTACTCTCGGTGGGGGACTTCAATGTCCATCACTCTGTAGCACCACTACTGACTGAGCTGGCCGCGTCCTGAAGGACATAGCTGTCAGACTGGGCCTGCGGCAGGTGGTGAGAACCAACAAGGGGGAAGAACCTACTTGACCTTGTCCTCGCCAATCTACCTGTCGCATCTGTCCTGACAGCATTGGTAGCAGTTGACCACAGCACAGTCCTGTGGAGACAAAGTCCCATCTTCACACTGAGGACACCCTCCATCGTGTTGTGTGGCACTACCAGCATGCTAAATGGGATAGATTCAGAACATATCTAGCAGCTCAAAACTGGGCATCCATGAGGCGCAGTGGGCCATCAGCAGCAGCAGAATTGTATTCCACCACAATATGTAACCTTATGGCCCGGCATAAACCTTATTCTACCATTACCATCAAGCCAGGGGGCCAACCCTGGTTCAATGAGGAGTGCAGAAGAGGATATCAAGAACAGCACCAGGCGTACTTAAAAATGAGGTCCTAACCTGGGGACAGTGCAACACAGGACTACATGCATGCTAAACAGTGGAAGCAGCATGCTTTAGACGGGGCTAAGCGATCCCACAATTAACGGATCGTATCAAAGCTCTGCAGTCCTGCCATATCCAGTTGTGAATGATGGGAGGACATTTAAACAACCAACAGGAGGAGGCGGCTCCATGAATATCCCCATCCTCAATGATGGCGGATCCCAGCACGCAAGTGCAAAAGACAAGGCTGAAACGTTTGCAACCATCTTCAGCCAGAAGTGCCGAGTGAATAATGCATATTGGCCTCATCCTGAGGTTTCCACCATCACAGAAGCCGGTCTTCACCCAACTCAATTCACTTCACATTATATCAAGAAAAGGTTGAGCGCATTTTATACAGCAAACGCTATGGGCCCCGACAACATCCTGGCTGTCATGCTGAAGACTTGTGCTCCAGAACTAGCTGCACCTCTAGCCAAGCTGTTCCAGTACAGCTACAACACTGGAATCTATCCAACAATGTGGAAAACTTCCCAGGTATGTCCTGTCTACAAAAAGCAGGGCAAATCCAATCCAGACAATTATTACCCCATCAGTCTACTCTCAATTATCAGCAAAGTGATGAAAGGTGTGGTCAACAGTGAACAGTGAAGCGGCACTTACCAATAACCTGCTCATCAATGCTCAGTTTGCATTCTTCCAGGAACACTATGCTCTAGACCTCATAGAAACATAGAAAGGAGTAGGCCATTTGGCCCTTCGAGCCTGCACCGCCATTCAATAAGATCATGGCTGATCATTCCTTCAATACCCCTTTCCTGCTTTCTCTCCATACCCCTTGATCCCCTTAACCGTAAGAGCCATATCTAACTCCCTCTTGAATATATCCAGTGAACTGGTATCAACAATTCTCTGCGGCAGGGAATTCCACAGGTTAACAAGTTTCTCCTCATCTCAGTCCTAAATGGCCTACCCCTTAGCCTAAGACTACGTCCCCTGGTTCTGGAGTTCCCCAACATCGGGAACATTCTTCCTGCATCTAACCTGTCCAGTCCCGTCAGAATCTTATATGTTTCTATGAGATCGCCTCTCATCCTTCTAAACTCCAGTAAATAAAGGCCCAGTTGATCCAGTCTCTCCTCATATGTCAGTCCCGCCATCCCAGGAATCAGTCTGGTGAACCTTCGCTGCACTCCCTCAATACAAGAACATCCTTCCTCAGATTAGGAGACCAAAACTGAACACAATATTCCAGGTGAGGCATCACCAAGGCCCTGTACAACTGCAGTAAGACCTCCCTGCTTCTATATTCAAATCCCCTAGCCATGAAGGCCAACATATCGTTGGCCTTCTTCACCGCCTGCTGTACCTGCGTGCCCACTTTCAGTGACTGATGAACCATGATACCCAGGTCTCGTTGCACCTCCCCTTTTCCTAGTCTGCCGCCATTCAGATAATATTCTGCCTTCGTGTTTTTGCCCACAAAATGGATAACCTCACATTTATCCACATTATACTGCATCTGCCATGCATTTGCCCACTCACCTAACCTGTCCAAGTCACCCTACAGCCTCTTAGCATCCTCCTCACAGCTCACGCTGCCACCTAGTTTAGTGTCATCTGCAAACTTGGAAATATTACATTCTATTCCTTCATCCAAATCGTTAATGTATATTGTAAAGAGCTGGGGTCCCAGCACTGAGCCCTGCGGCACTCCACTAGTCACTGCCGGCCATTCTGAAAAGGACCCGTTTATCCCGACTCTCTGCTTCCTGTCTGCCAACCAGTTCCCTATCCACGTCAGTATATTACCCCCAATACCATGTGCTTTGACTTTGCACAGCAATCTCTTGTGCGGTACCTTGTCAAAAGCCTTTTGAAAGTCCAAATACACCACATCCACTGGCTCTCCCTTGTCCACTCTGCTAGATTTGTCAAGCATGATTTCCCTTTCATAAATCCATGCTGACTTGATCCGATCCTGTCACCGCTTTCCAAATGCGCTGCTATTTCGTCCTTCATGATCGATTCCAACATTTTCCCCACTACTGATGTCAAGCTAACCGGTCTATAATTACCCGTTTTCTCTTTCACTCCTTTTTTAAAAAGTGGTGTTACATTAGCTACACTCCAGTCCATAGGAACTGATCCAGAGTCCATAGACTGTTGGAAAATGATCACCAATGCATCCACTATTTCGAGGGCCACTTCCTTGAGCACTCTGAGATGCAGACTATCAGGCCCCGGGGATTTATCGGCCTTCAATCCCATCAATTTCCCTAACACAATTTCACGCCTAATAAGGATATCCTTCAGTTCCTCCTGCTCACTAGACCCACTGTCCCCTAGTACCTTCAGAAGGTTATTTGTAACTTCCTTCGTGAAGACAGAACCGAAGTATTGGTTTAATTGGTCTGCCATTTCTTTGTTCCCCATTATAATTTAACCTGAATCCAACTGCAAGGGGCCTATGTTTGTTTTTACTAATCTTTTTCGCTTCACATATTTATAGAAGCTTTTGCAGTCAGTTTTTATATTCCCTGCAAGCTTCTGCTCGTATTCTATTTTCCCCCTCCTAATTAAACCCTTAGTCCTCCTCTGTTGAATTCTAAATTTCTTCCAGTCCTCAGGTTTGTTGCTTTTTCTAGCCAATTTATATGCCTCTTGGCTTTAACACTATCCTTAATTTCCTTTGTTAGCCATGGTTGAGCCACCTTCTCAGTTTTATTTTTACTCCAGACAGGGATGTATATTTGCTGAAGCTCATCCATGTGATCTTTAAATGTTTGCCATTGCTTATCCACCGTCAACCCTTTTAGTATCGTTTGCCAGTCTATTCTAGACAATTAACTCCTCATACCGTCGAAGTTACCTTTCCTTAAGTTCAGGACCCTAGTTTCCGAATTAACTTTGTTACTCTCAATCTTAATAAGGAATTCTACCATATTATGATCACTTTTCCCCATTATAGCCTTGTTCCAAACATGGACAAAAGAACTGAATTCCAGATGTGAGGTGAGAGTGACTACCTTTGACATCAAGGCAGCATTTGATCGAGTGTGGCATCAAGGAACTCAAGTCTTCTTAGGCAGGCAGTCCCTCGGAGACGAGGATGACTTGCTTCCGCGCTAAAAATGAGCTCAATGGTGAGTGTGGCATCAAGGAGCTCTAGTAAAACTGAAGTTAATGGGAATCAGGGGCAACACTCCACTGGCTGGAGTCAAAGCTAGAATGAAGGAAGATGGTTGTGATTGTTGGAGGTCAATCATCTCAGCCCCAGGACATTGCTGCAGGAGTTCCTCAGGGCAGAGTCCTAGGCCCAACCATCTTCAGCTGCTTCATCAATGACCTTTCCTCCATCATGAGGTCAGAAGTGGAGATGTTCGCTGATGATTGCAGTGTTCAGTTCCATTCGAAACTCCTCCGATAATGAAGCAGTCCATGCCAGCACGCAGCAAGATCTGGATGGCATTCAGGTTCAGGCTGATAAGTGACAATTAACATTTGTGCCACATAAATGCTGGGCAATGACTATCTCCAATAAGCGAGAGTTTAACCACTGCCCCATTAAATTGAATGGCATTACCATCACCGAATCAAACACCATCAACATCCTGGGGGTCACCATTGACCAGAAACTTAATTGGAATAGCCACATAAATAGTGTTGCAACAAGAGCAGGTCAGAGGCTGGATATTCTGTGGTGAGTGTCTCACTTCCTGACTCCCCAAAGCCTTTCCACTATTTACAAGGCACAAGTCAATAATGTTATGGAATACTCTCCACTTGCCTGGATGAGTGGAGCTCCAACAACACTCAAGAAGCTCGACACCATCCAGGGCAAAGCAGCCTCTTGATTGGCACCCCATCCACCACCTTAAACATTCACTCTCTCCACCACCGGTGGAACGTGGCAGTAGTGTGTACCATCTACAATGTGCACTGCTGCGACTCGCAAAGGCTTCTTTGCCAGCACCTCCCAAATCCGTGACCTCTACCACTTAGAAGGACAAGGACAGCAGGTGCATGGGAACACCATCACCTGCATGCTCTCCTCCAAGTTACACACCACTCTGACTTGGAAATATATCGCCGTTCCTTCATCGTCGCTGGGTCAAACTCCTGCAACTCCCCGCACTCTCCTCCCGCCACAATAGCACAATGGAAATAACCTCACCGTACGACTGCGGCAGCTCAAGAAAGGGGTTCACCTTCACTTTCTCAAGGGCAATTAGGAATGGGCAACAAATGTTGTCCTAGCAGGCGACGCCTACATCCTATGAACAGAGCAAAAAAAAAATTCCAATCTACCTCAGCCAACTCGCCCCTTATAACTCCGTAATTGGCTTTATTTAAATTTAAGACCCTAGTTTTGGACTTAACCACATCACTCTCAAACTTAATTCGAACATATTATGATCACTCTTCCCCAGAGGATATTTTAGTATAAGATTATGAATTAACTTGTCTCATTACACAATACTATATCTAAAATAGCCTGTTTCCTGATTTGTTGCCAGCACTACCATATTGGAACTCAACGCTCCAGCTGAAGTCCTCTCTTAAGCTCGCACACCTAAACAAGCATTCAACAGCAGGAAGGACACCCCCCCCCACCACCAACACTATTTAAAGGAATCATAAACTACTCACAGGTTAGTTGCTGATTGATTTCTACTGACATTTGCTATGTCTGTAGACGTGTTTGGTGGTTTCTTGAGTTCTTTAAAGTTGACAAAGTATACAGGGAGCGGTGTGGCAGATGCTGAAGGACTTTGTTCTGACTTCCAAGGATTCTGCACAGACCACTCGCTTGCAAACAAGAGTGCAGTAATAGGCATTCCACTTTGTCTACATGACAGGCAGAATGAACAGAGATGACAAAGAGCAGGATAGTCTGCTAGCAGAGGGAGAAGGAGAAGGGCTCTCAGCAGGAGGCCATCTCGCCCAGCATGCTCAGGGAGCAATACGCCTACCTGAACCTCAGTGACAAAGTGTGTCAGACATCTGTTCACTAAGGACGTCCTCACTGAAATTTCCCACATGCTGCAGCCAGAACTGCAATCTTAGCAGGGCGAGGACCACCTTACCAGTGACTGTGAAGGTGACCATGAACTTTTATGTGTCGGGCTCCTTCCAGGCTGGAGCAGGAGTTATTTGCAAAGTCTCCCACTTTGGCATCCACTGTTGTGTAAGGGAGGTAACTAAGTATCTGTATTCCAAGAGCGCTAAATACATTTCATTCTCTCCGACCAGAGAGCAGCAGATGAAGTGAGCATGCACCTTCACGAGGATTGCAGGCTTTCGCATGCTGCAGGGTGCCATTGATTGCACGCATTTCATTTTGCGGGCACCACATGTAAACTCTGAATGAACCGCAATCAAAAATGATTCCACTCCCTCAATGTCCAGCTGGTGTGTGACCTGCGTCTGTGCACATAGAGGCTGAAGTCCAGGACATAGTTGACGTATTTACTGAGGTGTACGAAAGCATAGGCCTTACGGTAAACATCCGTAAGACAAAGGTCCTCCACTAGCCTGTCCTCACCGCACATCACTGCCCCCCAGTCATCAAGATCCACGGCGCGGCCCTGAACAACTTGGACAATTTCACATATCTCCGGAGCCTCTTATCAACAAGAGCAGGCATCGATGACGAGATTCGGCACTGCTTCCAGTGCGCCAGTGCAGCCTTCGGCCGCCTGAGGAAAAGAGTGTTCGAAGACCAGGCCCTCAAATCTACCACCAAGCTCATTGTCTACAGAGCTGTAGTAATACCGCCCTCATGTATGGCTCAGAGACATGGACCATGTAGAGTAGACACCTCAAGTCGCTGGAGAAATACCACCAACAATGTCTCCGCAAGATCCTACAAATTAGCATTGTTGTTGCCAAATTAAGTTAATCTAGGGGTTATGTCATGGCAGGAGAGCTCGGACACATGTTATGCTCCTCCTGTACTATGTGGGAAGTCAGGGATGCTTCCGGTGTCCCTGACTACTAACGTGTGCGTGAAGTGTTTCCTGCTGCAGCTTCTGACAGACTGCATTGCGGCACTGGAGCTGCGGGTGGATTCACTCTGGAGCATGCACGATGCTGAGAATGACGTGAATAGCACCTTTAGTGAGTTGGTCTTACCGCAGGTAAAGGGTACACAGCCAGATAGGGAATGGGTGACCAAATGGAAGAGCAGTGCAAGGAAGGTAGTGCAGGGGTTCGCTGCGGTCATCCCCCTGCAAAACAGATACACCGCTTTGGGTATTGTTGAGGGGAATGACTCATCAGGGGAGGGCAGCAGCAGCCAAGTTCATGGCACCGTGGGTGGCTCTGCTGCACAGCAGAGCAGGAAAAAGAGTGGGAGAGCTATAGTGATAGGGGATTCAATTGTAAGGGGAATCGATAGACGTTTCTGCAGCCGCAACCGAGACTCCAGCATGGTATGTTGCCTCCCTGGTGGAAGGGTCAAGGATGTCTCGGAGCGGGTGCAGGGCATTCTGAAAAGGGAGGATGAACAGCCAGTTGTCGTGGTGCATAGGTACCAACAATATAGCTAAAAAACTTGATGAGGTCCTACAAAATGAATTTAGGGAGCTAGGAGCTAAATTAAAAACTAGGACCTCAAAAGTAGTAATCACAGGATTGTTACCAATGCCACGTGCTAGTCAGAGTAGGAATCGCAGGATAGCTCAGATGAATGCGTGGCTTCAGGAGCGGTGCAGAACGGAGGGATTCAAATTCCTGGGACATTGGAACCGGTTCTGGGGGAGGTGGGACCAGTACAAACCGGATGGTCTGCACTTGGGCAGGACCGGAACCAATGTCCTAGGGGGAGTGTTTGCTAGTGCTGTTGGGAAGGAGTTAAACTAATGTGGCAGGGGGATGGGAACCTATGCAGGGAGACAGAGGGAAATAGAATCGGTTGAAGCAAAAGATAGAAAGGAGAATAGTAAAAGTGGAGGGCAGAGAAACCTAAGGCAAAAAGCAGTGAGGGCCACATTACAGCAAAATTCTAAAGGGGCAAAGTGCGTTAGAAAGACAAGCCTGAAGGCTCTGTGCCTCAATGCGAGGAGTATTCGGAATAAGGTGGACGAATTAACTGCGCAGATAGCAGTTAACGGGGATGATGTAATTGGCATCATGGAGACATGGCTCCAGGGTGACCAAGGCTGGGAACTCAACATCCAGGGGTATTCAACATGTAGGAAGGAAAGACAGAATGGAAAAGGAGGCAGGGTGGCATTGCTGGTTAAAGAGGAAATTAATGCAATAGTAAGAAAGGACATTAGCTTGGATGATGTGGAATCAGTATGGGTGGAGCTACGGAATACCAAGGGGCAGAAAACGCTAGTGGGAGTTGTTTACAGACCACCAAACAGTAGTAGTAAGGTTGGGGACAGCATCAAACAAGAAATTAGGGATGCATGCAATAAAGGTACAGCAGTTATCATGGGTGACCTTAATCTACATATTGATTGGGCTCACCAAACTGATAGCAATGCGGTGGAGGATTTCCTGGAGTGTATTAGGGATGGTTTTCTGAACCAATATATCGAGGAACCAACCAGGAAGCTGGCCATCCGAGACTGGGTGATGTGTAATGAAAAAGGACGAATTAGCAATCTTGTTGTGCGAGACCTCTTGGGGAAGAGTGACCATAACATGGTAGAATTGTTTATTAGCATGGAGAGTGACACAGTTAATTTAGAAACTAGGGTCCTGAACTTAAGGAAAGGTAACTTCGATGGTTTGAGTCGTGAATTGACTAGAATAGACTGGCAAATGATTCTCAAAGGATTGACGGTGGATAGGCAATGGCAAATATTTAAAGATCACATGGATGAACTTCAGCAATTGTACATCCCTGTCTGGAGTAACAATAAAACGGGGAAGGTGGCTCAACCGTAGCTAACAAGGAAAATTAAGGATAGTGTTAAATCCAAGGAAGAGGCATATAAATTGGTCAGAAAAAGCAGCAAACCTGAGGACTGGGAGAAATTTAGAATTCAGCAGAGGAGGACAAAGGGTTTAATTAAGAGGGGAAAATAGAGTACAAGAAGCAGCTTGCCGGGAACATAAAAACTGACTGCAAAAGCTTCTATAGATATGTGAAGAGAAAAAGTTTAGTGAAGACAAACGAAGGTCCCTTGCAGTCGGATTCGGGTGAATTTATAATGGGGACAAAGAAATGGCAGACCAATTGAACAAATACTTTGGTTCTGTCTTCATGAAGAAAGACACAAATAACCTTCCGGAAGTACTAGGGGATCGAGGGTCTAGTGAGAAGAAGATACTGAAGGATATCCTTATTAGGCAGAAAATTGTGTTCGGGAAATTGATGGGATTGAAAGCCGATAAATCCCCGGGGCCTTATAGTCTGCATCTCAGAGTACTTAAGGAAGTGGCCCTCGAAATAGTGGATGCATTGGTGATCATTTTCCAACAGTCTATCGACTCTGGATCAGTTCCTATGGACTGGAGGGTAGCTAATGTAACACCACTTTTTAAAAAGGGAGGGAGAGAGAAAGCGGATAATTATAGACCGGTTAGCCTGACATCAGTGGTGGGGAAAATGTTGGAATCAATTATTAAGGATGAAATAACAACGCATTTGGAAAGCAGTGACGGGATCGGTCCAAGTCAGCATGGATTTATGAAGTGGAAATCATGCTTGACAAATCTTCTGGAATTTTTTGAGGATGTAACTAGTAGAGTGGACTAGGGAGAACCAGTGGATGTGGTGTATTTGGACTTTCAAAAGGCTTTTGACAAGGTCCCACACAAGAGATTGGTGTGCAAAATCAAAGCACATGGTATTGAGGGTAATATACTGACATGGATAGAGAACTGGTTGGCAGATAGGAAGCAGAGAGTCGGGATAAACAGGTCCTTTTCAGAATGGCAGGCAGTGACTAGTGGAGTGTCACAGGGCTCAATGCTGGGACCCCAGCTCTTTACAATATACATCAATGATTTGGATGAAGGAATTGAGTGTAATATCTCAAAGTTTGCAGATGACACTAAACTGGGTGGCGGTGTGAGCTGTGAGGGGGACGCTAAGAGGCTGCAGGGTGACTTGGACAGGTTAGGTGAATGGGCAAATGCATGGCAGATGCAGTATAATGTAGATAAATGTGAGGTTATCCACTTTGGCGGGAAAAACGTGAAGACAGAATATTATCTGAATGGTGGCAGATTAGGAAAAGGGGAGGTGCAGTGAGACCTGGGTGTCATGGTTCATCTGTCATTGAAAGTTGGCATTCAGGTACAGCAGGTGGTGAAGAAGGCAAATGGCATGTTGGCCTTCATAGCTAGGGGATTTTGAGTATAGGAGCAGTGAGGTCTTACTGCAGTTGTACAGGGCCTTGGTGAGGCCTCACCTGGAATATTGTGTTCAGTTTTGGTCTCCTAATCTGAGGAAGGACGTTCTTGCTATCGAGGCAGTACAGCGAAGATTCACCAGACTGATTCCCGGGACGGCTGGACTGACATATGAGGAGAGACTGGATCAACTGGGTCTTTATACATTGGAGTTTAGAAGGATGAGAGGGGATCTCATAGAAACATACAAGATTCTGACGGGACGAGACAGGTTAGATGCGGGTAGATTGTTCCCGATGTTGGGGAAGTCCAGAACCAGGGGACACAGTCTTAGGATAAGGGGTAGGCCATTTAGGACTGAGATGAGGAGAAACTTCTTCACTCAGAGAGTTGTTAACCTGTGGAATTCCCTGCCGCAGAGAGTTGTTGATGCCAGTTCATTGGATATATTCAAGAGTTACGGCTAAGGGGATCAAGGTTGGACCACAATTTGTGGGCCACTGTAAATTCACTGGCAGTAATGGCTCGGGAGGACAAAAAGACAGACAAGTATCCCATGTCGAATGTTAGCAAGAGATACAATGGCACCAAGAGCAGTTGGAAGTCAAGAGACATGGACATCTGGTGAGGCTTGCAGCAGTGCTAAGTGTGTGAGAGCTGAATGGCCTCCTTCTATGTCATAATTTTCTATGATTCTATATTGGCCTCAATATTTAAGTGGGGCCGTGAAGAGAGCGGAAGCTCGGATTTCAGAATGGGAAACCCAGGCGTGAAGGTTTCCTGGAAATCCTGCAATTAACTGCAGAATGTCTTACATTTTTCAGTGGATCTGTCGGGCCTCCGAGGAGCAGATAACAGGTCAGTGGGGGAAGTCGGCGATCTGATTGGAGGAAGGGCAGGGCGAAGATCGTGGGGGGATACCAGAGATCGCAGGGGGAGTCAGAAATCACGGGTGGGTGGGGAGTCGGAGATCGTGAAAGGGGTACAGAGTTGTGCTTGTTGAGCCTGGAGGAAACACACCTACTCCTGGCCCACAAGCAGTGCTGTAAATGCACGTATGGATCCAACCCTTCTCGCCTCCTTTTACCTGCGGGATCCTGTCGCTCTGGGAAATCTGGCCAATATTAGGTAAAAATAAAAAATGTTAACATAAAGGCACGCAGCCTCCTTAAGATTTTAGTGACCGACTCACCTCCAGAGAACAGATCGGTCGCTCGCCCCCATCCCGCCTCTGTTAAAACCGGAAGTGTTGAAGGTTGAAGGCAGGTTTCAAATTTTTAACCCACCCTTTCTTGGGGATTAAAATTACTCTCATCATATGTACAATGAAGTGATCGAGTAGATTTAGAAGGCTTAGACAAGGAATGTGGAATGCAAGTCAGAGCTCAGAGGCTCATTTAACCAAACTGTAATCATGTTACAGGATAGTTCAAGACTCACCTGCTGCTCCAGAAATGAGCTCCGGGGTACGGGTACTTTAATGGCTGGGAGTATTTTCAAGCCATACCGGCTGACAGCAAGTAAGTGGTAGGATGGGCTGCCGGATCCATCCAGCAGGTGTCCCATGATTGGGTCAGGGAGGGGGAAGGGTTGCAGGTAAGGCCCAAGTTTTCCGAATTGAGACTGGAGGAGCTGCTCCTCTTGGCCCCACACAGAAACTAAAATAATTTACCTGTTTACACGTTTCTGGCCACGTGGTCTTCCTCATGGTCTTTGCCTGGCAGTAAAATTTCCTTTTCGGGATATCTAATTAAAATTACAGTCCCATGACCCGACAAGAACATGTAAAAAAAGACTTTGTCAGCTTTAGGCAGGTGTTGTTGTCCCCTGGTCAGCACAGCAGGTTAAAATTAACAGTCAGTTCCCGATGGCTCCAGGGTGGGTAAGTATCCTGGGAAATTAGAATTGCCCAGTCGGTTAGGAGATGCACAAATTTTTAACTTCCATAATATGACATCGCCTTTTTACACATTGCAAGGTCAAAGTAGCTCTGTTGCTTGTTATAGTCAAGCTGGCTAGGATAGTAGAGGGTGTTAGAGGTCTTCCCTCTATGGCTTCTGACCTCTCAGGCCATTTCTGTTGTTGCACTTCCTCTAACATTTCTAGCAAGACAAGACTTGGTGGAATACCCATGCTGCTTTCCTTGCAATGGGGGAAGATTTCTCTGTGTGCTATGGGGAGCACATTCACAAATTAATTTAGAATGAATGTGATTATGACTTTGCTACAGATTATTATTTTAACAGGACAAAGTTAGTCAATGCTTGATTAGTGCCAACATATAAATGATTATACATTAATGCATACTAAGTACATGTGTTTGTTCTAATGGATACAGGAAGTATCAGAATTATCCTACTGGTTAAATTTAGAGACATTCCGATACTGCATCACTGTGACATTTCGATGGGAGAGGTGGCGTAGGCAGTCAATGCTACATCACCACACCCACACATTCCTTTCCCGCCATTCTACTGTTCCGAACCTGCCATTCTACTGTTCCTAACCTTGCTTCTGAGATCAAAGGTGGTGGCATTTGAGTGAAAAGTGAAGAGATTGCTGCATTGCTTGCACTTGATAATAGTTTCACAATGGAATGCTTGCAGGCACCAGGGTGAAATTAAATTCTGAATTCATTACTAGCCTTTCTATAGCTTTGCAAAGGAAAAGGTCATCCATAATCAGTGCACTATAAAGTAACAGAGATGGATGAACAATAACAAACAAGCCCTTCAGTAGACATGAGGAGGAAGCTCTACAACTCCTGGACACTAGGGAGGTAGGGGAGATGGAGAAGCTAGGAGAGCCGTCAGGTTCTGGTTGGTAATGAGATGGTTGAGCTGCAGTACTGTGAGTGGCTTTCAAACGTTCTGATTAATTGAAAGGACTCCTATTATTGCTAAGTCACTTCTTCATAATGAAGATAATCACAATATGAAGATATCATTTTTAAAAATTCACCCAGGTTTCTACAGACATTCATTGCAATAATTCTTCTCCTCAGATGCCACTACTCTTAGTCTCAGAAAGTGGGATAAAGAACAGTGGATGGTAGGAGAGAGATTATGTTGTTCTGAAAAGGGAGTACAGCATTTTGTGCATATTTATTGCTTCATTCATCTCTTCATTTACACCACGTGCACATGAATGGGTGTTGATTCGGGAATGGTTGGTAGGTATCGGAATAATGCCAGAAATGTCCTTATATTCTACCTACATATAGAAGTTAAACTATTATCTTACCAAGATAAAAAATATAAGGTGAGATGATGCTGCCCAGCCTGCAGGCCATCGAGCTAACTCCGACACCCATGTTTCTTACTACAGTTGGATACAGCTCAGCTGTGTGGACATAAACCATGGAGAAAGCACATGTGGTCCCAAATTTTCCAATCATCACTAGCACTGTCGTAAGTATTGAAAGATCTAGAAAAAGCACATGTAACCATAAACTTAATGGAAGTTGCACTGGCTTACAAGCATCTGTCTATATAATCCTGTCACACACTTGACAAATGGCTGATGTTTCAAATACATGCTTCTGGTACTTGCCAACTAGGAGTACATGTTGGGAATTAATGGTGGTGGTCCCTATCCATTAAAATTAATGGATGGAAAAGCATGCATCCACAATTTACCGATATATGTTCCTAATGGAGGAGATTCTGCATTGAAAGCATTCAGAAAATGGGCTCCTTAATGTTGGTGTTATAATTACCTTGCTCTTGGATCCACTATCCACTCCCCCTCCGATCCTCTTCACACACCCCCAATGATCCCCTCTCCTCTCCCCCATTTGATCCCTTCTCCTCCGCCCCCCCCCCCCCCCACCCCACCCCTACAGTCCCCTCTGCCCCCACCCGGTTATCAACGGATCCCTGACCTTCTCTGCACGGAGCCAAAGAAATGCGGCAGTGCAGGCCGGAGCCACAGCAACGTTGGGTACTGCAAATGCGCAACCGGATTGAGTGCGTAGTATCAACCAGACGTGCAGGAGCAGAGACGCAAAAATGCGGTGCAAATAATTACTCTGCATTCTAACCCATACTTACTTGTTCAGAACTTGCACTGTTCATTTCATAATCTTTTAATCTGATTGGTTAAGGAGATACACAGTTGTTCACTCAGGTCCCAGATGCCCTGTAGAAGGCGCTGCACCTATTTGATCTCCCACTTATAGCAACTTGCCATACAAAATATCATGCCGATTAAACGGGCAAGTCTAATTAATGGTGGGTGCTGTTCATTGATCAGTTACTGGAATTTCTGGGCCAATAATGTAGCTGTAAACCATAATATTTTGAAATAGCTAATGAATATTTTGGAATATCTGAACAGATGTTCTGTGTAAGAAAGTAGCTCGTAAAAACAAGTAAGGTAGCGTGGAAATAACCTCGCAAAATGCTGAGGTCTGTGAAAATATCCTAACAAATGTTGAGGTGTGTCAGTGAAATGGCTCCTAGAGTTCATAAAGTGAAAAATATGCTGTGTCAAAGGTCAGACAAGTGTAATAAGGATCATGGGAAAGCTGAGAAATAAAAGGGAGTTACAGCAGAGTTGTCACATAGCAGTGATAAGGGGTATAAAGGGAAATAGTCTACAGCTAGACGGGATCTACAATAAATCCTTCAGAAAAGAGGACTGTGGCTGGCATAGCTCTTGAAACAAAGATAATTCCCATATTCTGTTGGTTAGGTTGCCTCATAGCACTAAATGTAGTGATGTTCCCTTACTGCTATGGTCATAGAAACAGAAAATAGCTGCAGGAGTAGGCTAATTTGCTGATACTTGAAGTCAGTTATAAACAAAGATAAAATTATTATTTTTTAAATATACATCTTTTGTCATGCCTTAATTCCAGGGTTTTAAAATTTTTAGCTAATATTTCATGGAGTGAGTTGACAGAGGGGAGGTGTTCGAGGAAGATGGTGTGTTGACAATGTCAAAGGCTGCATGGAGATTGAGGAGGATGAGGAAGAATAATGCATCATGGTCACATTCGCAGTGAATGGGAGGCCAAGTTTCCCCACAGGCACTGCCGATTTTACCAGCAGGGCCTAAATTGAATGCCAGGCCTCAGTTTCCCGCCCGCAGACAGCCAGCTTGAGAGGCAGCTTTGCTGCAGGCGGGTAGGCCTGAGTTGCGAGGGGTCGGTCCAGGGGAGGGGATCTGCAATCAGTTGGGCGGCGGGGGTAAGGAGAGGTTCGGCAGGGGTTGCCAATCAGGAGGGAGGGAGTGAGGAGGGGGGAAAGAGGATTGGCAGGGGTTGGCAATCTAGGGGAGGGGGAAAGAGAGGATCGTTTGGGGAGGGGGGGAAGGAGAGAGAGAATCAAGAGTGGGGAGGGGGGAAGAGAGGACTGGGAGGCGGCGGGGGGGAGGGGGGAGAGGATCGGGAGGCAGAGAAAGAGAGAGGATCGGGGGGGCGGGGGGGGGGGGAGGGAGGGTTTTAAGATCGGCAAGCGATGGGAGATGGTCGGGGATTTTGAAGGGAGGGGGGTGTGAGGCCAGAGATCCGGGGGGGCGCGGGTTGCTGGAGGATCGGGGCCAGCTATTGGAGGATCGTGGCTGGCCTCATCATCGTCATTGGGGGGAGGGGTTGGGGCAGGAGCCAATCGGAGGCCTCGTTGGGGAGGGGGTGAGGTGGGGAGGTTTAATCGCGGTGGGTATAGTCAGGTCTGTAGATCAAGGAGGTAAGTATAAAGCCACTTACCTCCTGGATGCAGCAGTCCCCGCCTTTGTTTAACTGCCGTTTTTTACAAATTATGTGAAACCCGTCCTCATGCAGTTACATTCAAAATGGAGGGGAAAATAGAGGCTTCCAGCCTCATTACAATATTTAAGTTGACATAATGGCCCCTGGCAGCAGGTTGGTCGCCTGTTCCCCCGTCCTGCCACCGGAAAAAGAGGCCGTGAGTGGCTTGGGGGTGGGAACAGATCAGGATTCACATTTGTTAACAATTTAACTGCCCCCACCCACCAAACCCACCTGTTTTTTGATGGGAAAATTCCAGCCTATGTATGTCATATTCTAAGAGTGTCTTGGCTCCAATTCTGGTATTTAATTGCAATGACATTAAAGTAATATTCAGCTGATCTTTGGGTAAAATGTAGGGATTTGTATAATGAGGGATGAAAGGGTGGTTAGACAATTGAGCTCTTCTGCCAATCCTGATGTGGAGTAAAGTATGGGGTGTACAGGGGTGGTCTGGGGTTAGTAACACACCAATTTTCCCTCCCTTATGCTTCTTCTCTCAGCACCTCATCCTTACAACACAGCTACAATCAGTGAAATTGTGATGGGTCTTCATAGATTTTGGAACAGTGTGCCAGAATGCTAACATCTCCAGGATGACACCATCTATATATTTCAATTCATCATGACATCCTACTTTAAAATGTTTAACGAAAGACAGGTTATGATCATTTTAGCTACATTGTAAAAAGTTACTTGAAGGTATGAGCTGGATGAAGAACAGGACAACTCCACCAAGAAAAAGTGAGCCTGAAATGCTGAACCTGCGGGGAAACTTCTGGAGAAAAAGCCAAGCTGCTATATAGGCTGGAACTTCGATGGCACCAGCGAAGAAACAGTTCCAGTAGTCATTTCCATGGAGATTGGGTGTGCTCAAAGACAGGCCAAAGTATCCAATTGCTAGAATCATCCTGCAACAAAACGGTAAAATATTCTTGTAAAACGATGTTTTAAACTTTCCTCACCCACACCTTTTTTCATTCTGGATTTACTAGGATTTTCTTTCACCCTCATTTGTGCTCCGTGTTCTACCTATCATTTCCCACCAAGAGGGTAGGCAGCAGATCTGCTCTCCATACTCTGAATTAATGCCAAAATATTAGGTGAACTGGAACATTCCCAGCAGGCAACTAGCCTTCTCTCCATTGAGAAACATCAGCATCTCTATGGGCCCAAGTTTCCACATGATTCGCGCCTGATTTTTAGGAGCAACTGGTGGAGAACGGACTATTTTAGAAATCGCAATTCTCCACATTTTTTTTTCTGCAGTTCTAGTCAGGTAGAACAGTTCTAGTTTAAAACAGAATTTTTTCATCAAAAGGGGGCGTGTCCGGCCACTGACGCCTGATTTGAAAGTTTCCACAGTGAAAATGTACTCCAAACTAAAGTAGAATGGCGCCAGTGAAGATTTTTGTAGAACTGAAAAAACCTGTTCTACACATTAAAAAATCAGGCGCAGGTTACAAATTAGGCATCCAGAACGAGGTGGGGGGGAAGGGAACTCATTAAATTCGACAATAAATCCTTATTTATACTTCTACAAATATTATACAAATAAATCCAACCTGAATAAACATTTATAAGCCAAGAAAAGATTAAATAAACCATCTTCCTACCTGTGTGAAAGTGCTTCAGCCAGGGAGAATTCTGCAGCTGTTCATGCCGCTGAGCAAGAGAGGGAGGGAGAGAGAGGATGGGAGAGAGGGGAGAGAGGGAGGGAGAGAGGGGAGAGAGGGAGGGAGAGAGAGGGAGGGAGAGAGAGAAGGGGAGAGGGAGAGAGGGAGGGAGAGGGAGAGGGAGAGAGAGAGGGAGAGAGCGAGGGAGGGGAGGGAGAGAGAGAGGGAGGGGAGGGAGAGAGGGAGGGAGGGAGAGAGAGAGAGGGAGGGGAGGGAGGGGGAGAGAGAGAGAGAGGGAGGGGAGGGAGGGAGAGAGGCAGGGAGAGAGGGAGGGAGGGAGAGAGAGAGGGAGGGGAGGGAGGGAGAGAGGGAGGGTGGGAGAGAGGGAGGGAGAGAGGGGAGAGAGAGAGGGAGGGGAGGGAGGGGGAGAGAGAGAGAGGGAGGGGAGGGAGGGAGAGAGGCAGGGAGAGAGGGAGGGAGGGAGAGAGGGAGAGAGAGAGAGGGAGGGAAGGGAGGGGGAGAGAGAGAGGGAGGGGAGGGAGAGAGAGAGGGAGGGGAGGGAGGGAGGGAGGGAGAGAGGGAGGGGAGAGGGGAGGGGAGAGGGGATGGGGGAAAGAGGGGGGGAGGGGTGGGGGGGGAGGAGGGGGGGGAACAGGGGTCGGGGAACAGGAGCGGGTGTCGGGTCGGGGGGGCGAGCGGGTGTCGGGTCGGGGGGGGGAGCGGGTGTCGGAGGGGGGGGAGCGGGTGTCGGGGGGGGAGCGGGTGTCGGGGGGGTGGGAGCGGGTGTCGGGGGGGGTAGCGGGTGTCGGGTCGGGGGGGGGAGCGGGTGTCGGGTCGGGGGGGGGGAGCGGGTGTCGGGTCGCGGGGGGGGGGAGCGGGTGTCGGGTCGGGTCGGGGGTGGGGGGAGCGGGTGTCGGGGGGGGGAGCGGGTGTCGGGGGGGTGGGAGCGGGTGTCGGGGGGGGAGCGGGTGTCGGGGGGGTGGGAGCGGGTGTCGGGGGGGGTAGCGGGTGTCGGGTCGCGGGGGGGGGGAGCGGGTGTCGGGTCGGGTCGGGGGTGGGGGGAGCGGGCCTCGGGTCGGGGCGGGGAGCGGGTCTCTGGTCGGGGCGGGGAGCGGGTGTCGGGTCTTGGTCGGGGCGGGGAGGAGCGGGTCTCGGGTGTCGGGTCAGGGCGGGGGGGGGGGGCGGAGAGCGGGTGTCGGGTCGGGGCGGGGGGGGGGAGCGGGTGGGGTCTGGTCGGCGGGGGGGGGGGGGGGTGGGGGGGAGCGGGAGTCGAGTCGGGTCGGGAGGAAGCAGGAGCTGGCCGTGGGAGGAGCCTCATTCACGCAGCCCCAGTGAGGCCATTGGGCCAGGGCTAGGGGCTGCGTGCTTCGGGCCCCTCCCACACAGTTCGGCGCCTGGAGCTACTGCACTTGCGTGCCGACTGTAGCGCGCATGTGCAGAGGTCCCGGCACTGTTTTCAGCGCAGGGACCTGGCTCTGCACCCCCCACAGCTCGTGCCGGCTGCGCCGAGTGCCACAGGATCTGTAAGTCAGTGGAGAATACCGAAGATTTTTTTAGGCGCCGTTTTAGGCGCGAAAAACGGGCGCCCAGCTCGGAGGGGCGCCCGTTTTTTTTCTTGTGGAAACTTGGGCCCTATGGAACTTTTTGGGAAAATCAAACGCTGTACACAATACCTGTATGTATCACTCCATTCCAATATTTATCCTTCCATTCCAATATTTATCCTTCCATTGGCTCAAGGGGCAGCATAACATAAGGGATGCCAATGATCAACTCAGAAGCTGAGAGACTGGGCAAGCGAGTTCCTTCTCTCCTATTCTCAGTGCTAGATGTATAATTTTTTTACTTTTACTTAAATTTATGAAAGTATTCCCATTGGTGTTATACTTTCATTTTTACATGGCTTGATACACTGCATTATTTTCTTCACTCTTCAATTGTAATATCCTTAAGTAACCCTATTCTGTCACACTATTTTGCATTACATCATCTCTCAGTTACTTTGCATATTTATTGGGCTAGATTTTTCACTTTTTTTGCATGCATAACGCCCACTTAACATCCATTTTACCGCTGAAATAAGGTATAATGCCCAGATATCGCCCATTTAGCCACAAAATATAAACTGATGCCCATTTTTTGGACACTTATCGCCGAGCGTTACTTTCCCCATGTACGTAACGCCGGGAAGAAGTAATACTGCCCGCCCACTTCTTTTGGGCAGAATCATCAGAATGGGCGAAACCAACGCCCATAATATCGCCCAGCATTACTTTCCGCACGTAATTAACGCTGAGATTCAATAATACCTACCGCCCACTTTTTTTTGTCGTAAAGATCACATTTGCCAAAACTAATGCCCAGCGTCACTTTCACCATCTCGCACACATCTCTGCCATAATATCGCTCACCCAAAACACCGCTCAGAAAAAGTGGAACTGTTCTGAACGAATCACAGCAGTGTGGGTGCCATTTTCAAAATCGCAGGTCGCTTCATTCAAAAGGCTGCTTCAACTTCGGGGGAGTTTGGATTGACTCTGGAGTTCTTCTCAGATGAAGTGACCATCTCAACAGACATATTTTCAGACTCTACACGATTGGGGTTGACTGTAGGTGTATTTTAGTGTGGAAATTATTGCTTCTGATCAATCGCTATTGTACTTTCATTGGAATGGGACCAATCATTTCTCAGCCTGCATCGATTAATACACAGGTGCTGCAGAGTGCAAATTGCTCAAAGTCCGATGCACATCATTATGTGCCCAATTTAAGACGTGCCAGAATGAGGAAGAGGTCCAGACCATACATACCCCGCACTTACAGGGAGAAGAGGTCTTACCTCGATGTGTCCGAGCACACCTGCCTTCGGAGACTGTGCTTCCACAAGGTGGTGATCAATGAAATATGTGAGCTCATCAGGCCAAATATGCAGCCTGCCATCAGGACTTCAGTGTCAGTTGAGGTCGAGGTCACCACGGCACTGTCTTTCTACGCGTCCGTTTCCTTTCAAGCCTCCACGCCGCGATTTCCCCTCTGTCTCACCATGCAATCCATCGCTGCATTAGACAGGTCACGGAGGCCCTGTATGCGAGAAGGATGGACTTTATCAGCTTCCCCATGACCATGGAGGCTCAGACTGACAGGGCTGGAGCATTCTACCGCATTGCTAAGTTCCCCAAGGTGCAGGGAGCAATACAGTGCACTCACATCGCCATGCGGGCACCTTCTCAGGACCCAGAGCTTTTTCGTAACAGAAAAGGATTTCAGTCTCTGGAGGTTCAACTAGTAGTCGACCACAACCAGATCATAATGTCAGTGAATGCCAAATGTCCGGGCAGCTTTGATGAGGCTCACATCTTGCGTGAGAGCGCTGTCTCTTCCATGTTTAAGAGTCAGCCACAAGGACAATGCTGGATGCTTGGTGACAACCGATATGGCCTAGCCACCTGGCTGATGACCCCGCTGCGTGATACTCACACAGAGGCCGAGAAGCAATACAACCAGAGCAGAGACACATGCAATGGGGTCCAGAAAACAATAACTGTGCTCAAGCAGCACTTTAGATGTCTGGAGCACTCAGGAGGGGAGCTACAATACTGAACAAGTAGCTAAATTCGTGGTCGTGTGCTCCATGCTGCACAACTTGGCTATCAGGAGGGGACAAGAATTGCCAGAAGGGACTGATGGTCCACCTCAGGAGAGAGAGGAAGAGGAGGACGAGCGACTGGATGCTGAGCTCAGGCCAGACAATCAGGCTGGCTATGCAATCATGCCCACGCCCCCCTCCAGACCGCAGAAAAGGGCCCAAGGTGGCTACATAGCTGCAAGACTCTTATGTCAGGAGCTCATAACTGAATGATTTGCCTGAAAGAACGTTGCTGTGAGTGGCAATGCTGACACACTGCTGTGTGTGTGCAGCTCAGACATCAATGGTGGGCATCACCTTGGTGCCAGTTAAAGTTTAAGTTGATTGAAGTTAAGTTTTATTTAACCCTTTCATGTTAAGGAATCACAAGTGTGTAACAGTCCAGCTATCTGAGACAATGTGTAACAAGGTTATGTTGAATAAAAAACATTTTATACGACTATTGGTCTGAAATCATAAGTATCACGGGCAAAAACACCCCACCCCCACACCACTTTTTCAACCACTGACATCAATCAAATGTTCAACATGTCCAGCAACACAGAATACAAAGGCAAAGCAGGAGGATGGCCCCCTCCCCCAATATATTACAACAAATTGCATACACCCAGATGGAGATATAATACAGCCATCACCTGCGGACATGCACCTCACTTTCTTTCCCCTCTCCCCTTCTTCTCCTCGCTCCATGGCGCCTGGCCGAAGAGCTCCTCAGGCAGTGCCTCATTGGGGGGGACGAAGGCAGAGGTGGTGGTTACACGGGTACGGGAGCAGGGGGTGCCGAGGTGGGAACATTCTCGGATCCAGAAGCAGGATATTGGTTCTGCCTCTCATGCGATTGGCAGTAGTGGTGCAGAACCTAGGGGCAGAGTGTCATGCTCGGGGACCACTGGGAGGCCTGTGCCAGCAGTGTTCCTGGCTATCGCCTCCAGGGCCTCTGCTATCCGCGGAACGTACTCAGTCATGGTGGCCAGCTGTCGTGATATGCTACCCAATGCATCGAGGATCTGGTCACCAATGTCTACAGTCCTCCTGGACAACTGTACCATCTCTCCGCTCTCGTGTGACGCTCGTGGAACAGACCTGCCGCGTCCACAAAACCTCCACGGGGTCGGCGCCGACCTAGGGGCAAATGGGGTGCCCTGTGGTGAGGTGCTTGGGCCCAGTACCTCCAGAGTGGAGGCGGGAATGACTAGAGGACCACTAGATGGCCTTGGGGTGGAATGGCTTCTGGAGCGTGGCGATGCAGGTTCCTCGAAGTCGGCGCTCTCATCCGTAGAGAACAGACCCAGCGGATTGACGGGCGAGAATCGGAGCTCCTCAGCACCAGATGTAGGATCGCCCGGCGAGTCCGGCCCCGCGCCCCCACCTTCTGGCCTCTGTGGTCTTGCCTGGGGTCACGCTGCTGGCTGAGCTGCAAAACACAAATGAGGTTTTTAGAGGAGAAGAGGTGCTTGGGTCACAAGGTGATTCCAGCGCTAGACACAGCATATGCACAACAAAAGCACCACCCGCTATCAAAATCATCACAGACATCACATTTCATGACTATCAACACATTCTGCATTGCAATGATTTTCATTAGGCCAGCATTATTTATAGGACAATTTTAGAAATCATCTATCATATATGATTGTTCGGATATAAGTGAGTGTGGCATCTATTGACTTTACATCACGCAATGTTGTAAACTGTATTCACGTGGCATCACTTCAGGGTCTGCAGATGCTTGCATGGCCGTCCGGGGGTACTTCCCCATGAGTGCAAGCACTCGCTCCTCCATCTCAGCGATTTTGCTGGGAACTGGTGGCCCCCCACCCGTTCGCCTCTGCATGGATCTCATCGTCGATAGCTTCTTCTGTAAAAGGTAACAGGATGACATGGCATGAGATCATTGCGTGATATCATTGCTAGGTACTGTCACAGAGACTGATACAACACATAACCGACAGATGTAATCATGATTATTATGATAATTATCATTCTTTACCTGAAGACGTACATCGTGACCACAGGCTTTGAGTACAACATTCCCAGGAAAGGTGAAAGACCTCACATCTGATTATAGTCACTCATGACTCTTACAAATCAAATTATATAAATACATAAGTACATGTAAATAAATGTAATACTTGCGGATCCGACAAGGTCTTTCCATCGTTTGCGGCATTGGTTGCCCTCATGACTTTGTTCTCGCCGACGAGACCACCTCTGCTATCTCGGCTCATATCTTCTGGTAGGCCTTTGGCGTGGGCTTCCCACGCCCTTCCTGGGTCAAATCACCCCAGCGTAACTCGACCTCCTGCAGGAGGGAGGCATTTGCTTCATCCGAGAACCTCCTCGCTCTTTTGCGTCCTCCAATGTGCTCCTCTCCCAGCTCACTGTTCTCGCCAGCATCGGTCTCCACAGTGTGCTGTGTCTCTTCCTCCTCTCCCTCCATTATAGACACCAAATTCGGGAAAATATCTGGCTGGTAACAGCTAATTATTTTCCCCCAATTTGCTTAAAGCTCGAAACTCTCCCTCCTTCCTCCCAAAGCAGCCACACCACACCCACACATGCCTTCACTCCCTTTCAGCTCCTTCTCTCTCTGTCTCCTCTTCTGCGCATGTCATGATGACACTTGACCTCCTGAATTGCGGGAATCAAGCGTTGCTAAGGACGGCGGCACTTTACGGTAGAAGGTCAGAGAGATTTAACTTTACCGCTCATTTCATATCGCTCTCGGTAACGCAAATTTCAAAAATGGAGACTAGGGGCTTTGAGAATGGGCGACAAGCCGGCGATCTGAAAACCCAGTTTTACTACCCACGCCAGAATAACCGACCATTTTTGGGCGATCTGCACAAAAGTGTAAAAGCTAGCCCATTGTATTTAATATAAACTCTCAAATAGTTACAAAAAGAAAATAAATTGTACGTGATGTATTTTGCAAGGAGAACACGGGGCAAATACCTGTTGGGAACCTCTGCAACTGATCGCTGCAGACTTTGTGGGGTCAGTGGGAGGTTTCTTCCTTTGCATGGCAATCCCACTAGGGGCACATCTAGGAGTACCTATCTGCAAAGGAGGCTGCAGACTATGGGGCTGATTGCTGGGTCTTGCAAGGGGGATGAGGGAGACATGTCCTTGTAAGAGGTGCAAAATGTTCTGAAAAATGTTGAGTTCATTTTTGGGGGGAGCCAGAGGATGAGCCAGTCCTGCACTTCCAAAGGCCCCACGTGCATTTTGGCAATTACGTTGGACTTCACATAGCTTACTGGCTACCAATGATCCATCCAACTGCTGAGAGACTGAGTGCGCTAGAACTGTTGGCACTGGAAGTCCCTCTCCTTGAAAACTGAAAACAAAGACAGAATGCAACCTGCATGCAAACTCACAAAATGTGGAAAAGCTGTCAAATAGCTTCAGAAAAGTTGTTTAGCCACTTAAAAAACACCGGGGGTCGAAATTGGCCCCTCGTGCGCCTGCCTTAAGCACCTTGGGGGCGCAAAAGGTTTTCACCCAATTAAGAGGAGGGGTTGCATAAGCCTAGTTTATATTCCCTTGAGTTTAGAAGAGTGAAGGGCTATCTAATTGAGGTCTTTCAAATAGTAACAAAACAATAGACACAGAAAATAATTCCCCTGTTGGGGGAATCCAGAACAATGTAGCATCATAAAATTAAAATTAGGCCATTTATGAGTGAAATTAGGAAGCACTTTTAAGAACAAATATAGTGGAAATCTGCAATTCTCCCTCCCAAAGGGTGCGGATGCTGCGTCAATTAAAATTTTCAAGAGTGAATGAGATTTGTTCGGCATGGTGTCAAGAGATAGGGAGTAAAAGTGGGTAAATGGAGTCGAGGTACAGTTCAGTCATTATCTAATTGAATGGCAGAACAGTCTCGAGGGGCTGAATGGCATACTCCTGTTCCTATAGAGGAGGTTACAGAGACAGGAAGAGGCAAGTCCATGAAAGGATTTGAACACAGGGATGAGAATTTTAAACTGGAGGCATTGGGGGGACTGAGAGCCAATGTAGATCAGCGAGTAAATGGGTAATAGATGAGCGGGACTTGCACACAATTCAGACAGTTGGCATCTATAGTATAATGGAGGGGAATGTTAACCCCCCGCCAAACATGGGTGGGTTAGGGTCGGGTGGGAGGTTAAAGAGTTAAAAAACTGAATTCCGACCCCAACTCACCCACTTCTGGTTTTAACAGATGCGGGATGGGGGTTGGGCAGCTAACCAGCTCCCTGGAGGCAGGTCACCCATTTAAATATTATAATGAGGCTCCGTGGCTCATGATGATCCACCATTTCAATTTATCTCTGGCTGTCTGCCTTTTCCTGGCCTCGGGAATCCCGTCAGCGAAAGGAAGGCGAGGACTCCTAAATCCATAACACTGGATACCTGTTGTATCCAGTGTTCCTGCTTCATCAACCACCCCCCACCCCGCACCCCAGTGATTGGACACCACTTGACCCTTTCGATCTCCCACTAAGGCTTCTGTCTCGGTCCCAACTCTCCCCCGAGGCTTCCAATTTTCCCTCCCGAGGCCTCTGATCTGCCCCCAACACTTCCGATCTGCAACCTGGTGCCGCAGGCCTACCTGCCCGACAGCCAGCCAAACTCCCCATCTGACTGGCTGCAGGCGAGAATCAGTGCATTGAAATTCTAATAACGCCCTGCCATTAAAGTAGGCATAGACTGCGGGACACCCTTTCTCCCAGGATTCCCAACTGCTTTCCAGCCCTACCCCATTCCCTACCCACCTCCAAATTAAAATTCCAGCCAATGTCACCGATTGGTGTTGTTGGGAGTTCAGAAAGGAAGAACATTAATTAGGCTGTTTAAATGGCCATTGCAGCTTATCTTTCTGTAAAAGAGAGACATTCAAATCTGACTTGTAGAAAAAGAGATGGATACTGTAAACCAGTTATACAGTAAAACCTTTAATGTACTCCTTAGAATGACTGGAAGCTCTGATTTATTTGGTAAGAAAGTCTGAGGATTTTTCTTAGCTCACATGGCAGATGAAATTCAACACCGGAGTGTGCATTTTGGTCAGAAGAATGGGGAGAGACAATACAAGCTAAATAGTCCAATTTTAAAGGGGTGCACGAAAAGAAACCTGGGGATATTTGTGCATAAATCTTTGAAGATGGCAAGGCAGGTTAGTAAAGCAGTTAATAAAGCATATGGGATCCTGAGTTTTATAAATAAGAGACAGAGAGTACAAAAGCCAGGACGTTATGCTAAACCTAAAAAAAAACACGAGCCCAGCTGGAGGATTGTGTTCAATCCTGGGCACCACATTTTAGGAAAGACGTTGAAGGCTTTGGAGAGGGTAGAGAAGAGATTTACTAGAATGGTTCCAGGGATGAGGGATTACAGTTACATGCATAGTCGGAGAAGTTGGGGTTGTTCTGTTTAGAAGGCCAAGAAGAGATTTGAAAGAGTTTTAAAAAATTATGACGAGTTTAGATAGAGTAAATAAGGTGAAACTGTTTCAAATGACTGAAGGGTCGATAAACAGAGAGTATAGATCTAAGGTGATTGGCAAAAAACAAGAGGTGACATGAGGAAAAACCTTTTTATGCAATGAGTGATTAGCATTTAGAATGTACTGCTCGATAGAGTGGGAATACAGATTCAATAGTAGCCTTCAAAAAGGAATTGGATAAATATTTGGAGAAAAAAATTTCAGGAATATAGTGAAAGAGCAGGGGAGTGGGACTAACTGCTTTGTTCTTCGAAAGAGCTGGCGAAGACTCGTTGGGCTGAATGGCCTCCTTCTGTGCTGTACTATTCTATGAGATTCTATGAAATACTCACCATACTAGAAGGTTTATGATAGTGATGGCTCGGATATAATGGGTTTTAACCAAGTGAATAATTGCATAAGACTGCACACTTTTAGCCTTCATATCTTCGAGCTGGAAGGAAAACAGAGGATTTAGTATTATTGCTGATTATTAGAAAATATCAGTATTATTATCTATTACTATTAGTTCGTATCGGGCATGGATGATCCAGAAAAGTTATATGAAAGCAGTGCAGTATTATCAATTGCATTTGTGGCTTCTTTCTTTTCCCTACCTTTGTCGGCTGTCGTGTTGACCCAGCACCGCCAGTAGATAAGAAAAGTGGGGCTCAGTATAAACATAATGGCCCCAAGTTTCGTCCCGCAGCGAAAACGGCGCACCTCCGAGCTGGGCGCCTGTTTTTCGCGCCGAAAACTGCGCCTAAAAAAAAAGTCCGATAAGCTCGATGTCTGCTTGGCGCGGCGCGCTCTTCGCAGCAGGGGGCGGAGCCTAACACTCGCGCCGATTTTCTAAGTAGCAGGGGGCGGGTACAATTTAAATTAGCCTTCGTGGTGCCGGCAACCCTGCGCGTGCGCGTTGGAGCGTGCGCGCATGCGCAGTCTCACACAAACATTGGCACTCGGCCATTTTTAAAAGGACTGCAGAAAAAGTGAAGATTTGTTTCTTGGACCCCTGCAAAGGCTTGTAATTTAATTTTTTTTGATATTTCTATGTGTGAGGGAGTGCTTTTAGCAGCACTGCTGAATAAATCACCTGCTGAAATCAGTGAGTTCAGCTTTTCACTGCTAAACTTGCAGAACCGGTGCTGCATTGGTGCATGCAAATTAAGGACTGTGTGTTTGGAGAAATAAGAGTGCCAATTCAACTTTGCAATGGATCAACGTCCACCAAGAACAAAGAATTTCTTGCATGAGGAAGTGGAGATATTAGTCAACGTAATTGAGCAGAGATGGCAGGAGCTAGATACCAGCAACAGAGGTCGCATAAAAGTACCACCTAAAGAAATGAAGAAACGCTGGAACCAAGTTGCAGAAGATTACTGCGCAGTGGTGCATACCAGGAGATCTGGAAGTCAGTGTAAAAAGAAATGGCACGGCCTTGGTCAAGTAGTTAGTGTAAGTAATATTTCCCATTTTTAATTTAATCGTAATTGTAACCTGGCTATCTGTATGTCCCACCTTGCAGACTGACACACTCTGTAAAAAGTTATATTTTACTCTTTGCAGAAGAAATTGGCCCACAACAAAAGGGAGGCAACTCGGACAGGAGGCGTGCCCAATCTGCATCCACTGACACCCTTGGACCAAAGGGTAGCTGCTATGATGAGTCGTACATGGAGAAAAGCAATCGGTACAGCACAAGCTGGGCCCGCACGTGAGGAAGAGGGTAAGTCCTGAAAATGCATCATGGCCCTTTAAATCAACCTTCTGCCTGGCCTGCTATGTGTGAGAGTACTCATGCCACCCACCCGGCCCCCTCCCTTGCTGTTAAACATTTGACTGTTCTGATGTATTTTGCAGAACATGATGATGATGATGATGATGATGCTGCTGCTGCCAACCCTGAGGATCCTGAGGGTACAGAACAAGGACCAGTACAACCAGCTGCAGACGATCCAGACTGGATGATGGCAGCGATGATTGAAATGTCTGCAGGGGAGAGCTTCCAATTTAATGTTTATGAGCTCCCATCAAGGGGCATCAGAGTTTCAACCCCTAGCATAGGTCTTGGTTCCACCTTCCATGGTTTCGCTTCCGATGTTGCGGGTCCCAGTGGTGCTGCTGGTATAATGCAGCATTCTACAGTCAGTGCACTACCATCCGAGCCTGCGCCTCCCTCTCGCATAGGTTCTGGTTCCACCAACTACGGTTTTAATTCCGACGCTTCGGGTCCCAGTGTTGCTGCTGATATCATGGAGCAGTTTACACCCATTCGTCCAACATCCCAGCCCATGGCTCGCACTCGAGTGCTGTCGTTTGGAACATCGAGCGTCCTACCGTTCTAGCCCGAGCCTCTCCCTCTAGTTCTGCCGTCTGCAACACAGAGCATCCCACCATTCCAGCCCGAGCCTCTTCCTCCAGTTCAGCCGTCTGGAACACACAACGTCCCACTGTCCCAGCCCGCGCCTCCCTGTGTAGTGGTGCCGCTTGCAACACCGAGCATCCCACCGTCCGTGCCACGCGCCTCCCAGTGTAGTGGTGCCACAAGGCAGACCCAGGCAAAGGAGAAGGAGATTGGAGACACGCTCTCCTGAGATGCAGCATGCAACAGATGCGACTCAGGTTGTGGCATTGGGTATGGAGACCAATGAGCTTACCCGATCACTCATCGGTGGCGTCAATGCAGTAGGTGAAGAGTTGACGGTTCTGACGGGAGAAATAGTAGTAATGACACGGGAACTTAGGGAGGGAATGTCCGAGGGAGTGCAATCGACGGCACAGGCCATCAGGGAGGGCATGCAAGTGTCGACACAGGCCGTCAGGGTGGGCCTGGTTGAGGTAGCTGCTGCAATAAGGGCACACAGCCCAGCCAATCAAATGACACCCCCATGAGGAAGTGAACATTCACTGAGATATGGATGAGACATGGTTGCAGCCTTTCTTTGCTGCTTTTGTTCTTGTTCTTGATGTAGCTGTAGTAGCGTTTTTCAAATTGAAATTGTTTTGTAACTTTTGTAACTTTACAACTTATAAGGGATCTTGTGGTTTTTAAGTGATCTTATAGTGTAAATGCTCTCACATTTTTTTGTATCTTATTTAATTTTGCACCTAAAAAGTGATCCTGAAGTTTAAGTGTTCTTCAGAGTGTAAGATTTTTCACAATGAAACTGTTTTGTAAGTTTTGTAACTTTACAACTTCTAAAGGATCTTAGGATTTTTAAGTGATCTTATAATGTAAATGCTCTCACATTTTTTTGTATCTTATTTAATTTTGCACCTAAAAAGTGATCCTGAAGTTTAAGTGTTCTTCAGAGTGTAAGATTTTTCACAATGAAACTGTTTTGTAAGTTTTGTAACTTTACAACATATAAGTGATCTCAGGGTTTTCAAGTGATCTTATAGTGTAAATGTTCTCACATTCTGTAAATTATTTAATTTTGCATCTAAAAAGTGATCTTGAAGTGTAAGTGATCTTAGAGTGTAAAATTTTTCACATAAAGTGTTTTGTAACTTTTGTAACTTTACAACTTATAAGTGATCTTAAAGTATTTAAGTGATCTTCAAGAGTCATATTAAAAAGTATAGTTTGATACAACAAATATTTTATTCGAGTGACATTAACTTTTCAATAAAATATTTTTTCATTAAAACTGTTTCATGTTCCATTAACACAACACAATGTAGGAACAACTAAGAATAAACATGTCCATATGCAAAAGTGGTCACAGAGCCCTCAGGCATCAGTAGTTGAAGCGTTCACGGATGAGCTGCTGGCGCAAGTCTGGAGCAATCGTTAAAGGGGCACGATGGACGGTCCTCCTCCGACCTCGTGCTTCGGCATCAGGCACTTGCATGCTTTCCTGATTGTCGTTATCATCCACATCCTGGTCTTCCGTAATACTATCATCATTCACTGGACCCTCACGTCGGTCTTCGGGTTCCACTACCAGCTCCTGCTGCCTCATGATGGCTAAGTTATGAAGCATGCAGCACACAACAGTGAAGTGACCGACAATCTGAGGAGAGTATAGCAACTGTCCTCCGGAATGGTCCAGGCATCGGAATCACTGTTTCAATATGCCAATGGTCCTCTCAATGACGCTGCGCGTCGCAATGTGCGCCATGTTGTATTGACGGTCAGCTTCTGTCCGTGTCACGCGTATGGGCGTCATGAGCCAGGTGGTCAGGCCGTACCCTTTGTCTCCCAGTAGCCAGCTCGGCCCTTCTGGCTGCTGCTCAAACATGTCAGATAGAACGCTGTCGCTTAGGATGAACGCATCGTGGGTGCTGCCAGGGTATCTCGCATCGACTGACATGATGCGCTGCTTGTCGTCACACACGAGCTGCACATTGATAGAGTGGAAACCTTTCCTATTTCAGTACTGCTCAGATTCCTCCACAGGTGCTCGCAAGGCTATGTGGGTACAATCAATGCAGCCCTGTACCTTTGGGAAGCCGGCAATCCTGAAGAAACCCACAGCCCTCTCATGGATCGCTTGTGCGGTCATTGGGAAATTGATGAAGTCATTCCTTCGCGCATAAAGTGCAGCCGTGACCTGGTAAACGCAGGCATGTATTGCACGTTGAGAGATGGCGCACACATCTCCAGTTGTAGCCTGAAACGATCCCGAGGCATAGAAAGAAAGTGCAGCTGTTACCTTCACTTCAACAGACAAGGCAGTTGCCGTCCTGCTTCTGGGCTGTAAATCTGCTCTCACCATATCACAGATCTCAGTGACAACTTCTCTGCGAAAATGCAGCCTTTTCACACAATCAGCCTCGCTCATGTCCAGGTACGAGTTAATTCAGTCCACCTTCAAAGAGATGGAAGGAGTACACATGCATATGGTACAGAGATCCAGGCTGGATCACAAGGGAGTTTCATTGTTATACTCCTGGAGCCCAATCCTGCTCAAAAGATGTGGCAGTGCGAGTTAAGTTCCATAAAAATAGCCTCAGACTGCAAAAGGGAGTGACTGACACCACTGAATACAAGAAGGTATTTTCAAGGCAGACCCGGATTCATAATATCTCAGTTTATACACTAGTGAATCTATGCTGTACCTTTTTTATCGCTTTTATATCCTTCCACTTTAAATAGGCTTCGGGTGGCCCGGCAGAAATTGCACACGTAAAGTAGGCTGACTGTTTCCCGATGTGATCGGGTCAGCAGTCAGTGAAATGAGGCTGGGAGTTAAAATCAACCAGGTCTCGCGTTGACAACATCAGTGAGGTATTCTGCTTGCTCTGTCTCATGATTCGTGCCCCGAGTTACAATGGGGGCTACAGTGATAGCATCCACTGTTTCTTCCTTAGCTTCCCTCAGACATAAACTCTCAGATTTTAGTGATATCTCTGAATTAAGTTTAAGTAACTCCTTTAGTGCTGTTTTGATTTGAATATCCAGCTGTGAAAACAGAGGTAAAATGTTTATTTAGTAACTTTATCATTCCCTTCTCACTAGGAGGTGCCTTCTTTGTGTGCACCCTTACCTTGACTATTCTCTTTCTACTATAGAAAGCCTTTTTATTGGTGAACACTGGCCTGCCTAATCTCTAAATGGGAAGTGTGTAGAATATTAGATGCAATCTCTGAACTGTTAGGATATGTGCAGCATCCCAAACGATCCAACCAGACTTCCCTAGTTTTGAGGATACACTCACCTCTTGCAGATGTGGCACTTGTGGGTTAATGAAGTACACCAGACTCAAAAGCTGGACACTTATTTTTCTTCACTATTACGATCAATACAGCTTGTTCCCACACTAATATAATGGACATTGAGGAAAAAGCCACAAGAAAATTACAAGAATTGAAGAGGGAGGAAAGCAAATGTAAACAAAGAACCTAATCATCATCTGGGGTTGCTGTGATGCAATGAACTGATGGAACAGTGCAAACGTGACCTCATCCCCAAATCCTTATAAATTTAGAAAAGGCTCCCCACTGGCTCAATGATTTTATCTAGTGAGTCGTTAAGGCATAAAGTTCAACCCCAGGGCTATGCTGAATAAGTAGCAATTCACCTCCATAAGAAAAAGATTCAGAAATGGCTCAAGGAATTAATGCAGTATGTACTCTGGTAATGAGCCATATAAACAATGCCAGATCTCTTGTTTGTGCAGTTGGTGGCACCACACTTGTCCTTAAAATCAAAAAACAAAAACATTCAGCCAGGATTCTCAGACCTAATTGCTATGCAGTGAATCTTGCTGGAATGTGCATGTGTGTCTGCTTTTGGGTGAAGACAGAATTGTTCCTGGTTGTGAGGTCCTTGATGGTCAAATAACCTGATAGCACTCACTATCTGGGCTCATATATGAAAACGAATAGTCAAGTGGACAAGGGAGGTGATTGACACTTATGGAATTGTACCATAGCAGAGATACAATGCTTTCAGAAGAGAAGGGGGATGAGAAAAATTGGCAACAAAAGAGTAGGTCTGTATTAAAGGGCTATACAACCACACAGGAATCAAAAGCAATATTGTGTGCCAGTACCTCAAGGTCAGTGAAGATCACCGCTGGTGGAGTGACACCATTTTTCTTTGCAATGAGTTGGATTATTGCTTCAGCCTCTTGTATCCTTCCCTTTATCAGCAGCCAACGTGGAGATTCAGGAATGAACCTGGGATTAAAAGTATTTTATTTTAAATAAAGAGTACTAAAGACACAAAAAGGACTTGAGCAGTTATTACTAACATTAAAATACTCTTTAGTGGCAGATATCAACTATAACTTTATTCAAATCGAGGAGTGGATTCAGAAATGCCAATAGCAGAGGATGGTATGAAAAATTACATTTAATATGGATTTTGACAGGTTTACAGAAATGCCTGGATCATGAGTGCCATTAGCAACGGTCTGCTAATCTTGGATACTACCTTGCCCTGATTATGGCGTATAGTGCAGAGAGACCTAAAGAGAAGGAACAAACTTGGGTCGATTTTTGTCTTTATCGCCTGGGTGTTAAGCATCACATCTAAAGGAAAATCAAACAGGAAAAACATATTGGATTTTCATTCCATTAACTGAATGGAAAGAAAATCAGGTGGGTTCTCTTACCAGCATGCAATCTCCCCTGACAGATTTTCCTCCCTTCGGTCTGCTCAGGTAATGTGTACAGTCCATGTAGTAATGAAGAAAATCTATCCCACTGATTTTAAAACAAATTCCCAAGGAAAATGAACATCACATCTGATTTGGAAAAGAGCCATAGGTCTGTTCTTTTTCAAAGAAAAACTAATAATGTCATAGGCTTTGCATTTGTTTTGTGAAATTCTAGGACAAAGGATAGAGCCAGCTCCTGGAATATTTGATTAACCAACCCTAATCAGAAAATCTAGTTGACACTTTTCAAACCATTCTGCCAGAATGTAGCTGAACTTTACAAATGTTTTGTGTATGAAGATCAACAACATGGATTTATAATCTACTGCTAACATACATCTTAAAGTGTTTTCTGGGGGCACTGGGGAATACAGAGCAGAAGACAGAGGCCTTAAATGTGATATGGGGCACGGGGGGGGGGGGGCGGGGGAAGAGGATAAGGGAGAGAGACCAAAGGCACATTTGAAAAGAGAGGTTGTTGATAGGCTTTGGAAAGAAGAAAAACTTGTAGCAAGGCAAAGAGGTTTGGGGAGAATTCTAAAGGCTAGGGGTGTAGTGGCTGAATGTTTGGGAGAAATATTTGAAAAAGAGGATCAAGAATGTGGAGGAATTTGAAGGACCTTAAAGTTGACAAAATGAGGGACCAGGAACCAGTGAAGCTTGGTAAGGAGAGGGTCCACGTATGTGAGAGAACTCAGGCTGTAAAGTTTGGGATTAACTAAAGTTTATGAAGGGTGAAGGAAGAGAGGCCATTGAGAAAAGCCTTCAGAAATGAAACCCTGCGTTTCTGTCAGGTAAATGCATTGGCTCTGTGATTGTCAGGATCCCGTGGTGCAGTGCAAGGATTCACACTTGATCCTTTGTTTCTACAAAGGCTCATTCTTGGTCTGAGCAATTGACAACACTCACCAAATATTTTTATCACTAGGGACCCATGGAACTGATCAATCCACAGTAGGTATTATACCTCTCGTGGATACTGGTTCCATGAATAGGGAAACTGCTTGTGGATCATTGCACTGTATTTACAAATTTTTTTTTAATACTGTGCTTAACATCTGCAGCTTCCTTTACTTTAGGTAAAAAATGAGAGCTGGGTTCAGACTGTCGTGAGACAGGTTAGTTTTACTCTAGATGTCTTGTTGCAATAGAAATTACTTTACTTTTCTTTTTTTTTATATAAAGAAATTATAGATTGCCCTTTATTTTCTCACGTCCTCTCAAAAGTAGTCCACTCATTCTCAGGTATGGTTCCATAAGAGCTGGCCATCCTTTTGTATCACACAGAAGTGGTCATAGTCCATGTGTGTGCACAGACAATGATCACCAGTAAACTGTTCGCTATGGAAGCCACGCTCAGGCCAGTTCTCACTGGATATACAGAATTCACTAAATAGGAATGAGGATTGTGAACCTAGGTTAATTTTCTTCTCCCTAACCCAGAAAGGCAAACAAAGGAACTGGAGTAGCTCATTCAGCCCCTCGAACATGCTCCACCATTCATTTAGATCATGGCTGATCTGTACTTCAACACCATTTACCCGCCATAGCTCCATATCCCTCGATATACTTGTGTAACAAAATCTATCAATCTTAGTCTTGAAAGATCCAATTGCCCCACCAGCCACAGTCTTTTAGAGGAAGATAAATCCAGGTTTCTACTTTGTGTGAAAAGGCAATTTTAGTGCCCCATCCATGTCTAGGAACAGGGCAGCAAACTCAGTATACACCAGGAATTCAACATGGAACCTTTGGTTAAGTTTTTTTTAAACTACACTAAGGCCCCTGATTAATATGCCTCTTTTTTAGGGAAGGTAGTGGAATCCCTGAGAATTCTTCAAAGATCCCTGATTGCTCTCTATGATATCACATCAACTGCATTCTGTGCTTAAATCAGTTTGATTGAGCAGAATTTTAACATTCATGCTCAAGCAACTGGGAACACTACCAATTCATGAACCCAATAATGTAAGTAACATGCTCCCTGGTATCAACAGAGACATGCATGTAGGGATTAAACACAAATTATGCCACTAGCCCGAAGTCGATAACGCAAGAAACGAGGCCTGCATCAGCAAGGTTTTCTTTACACACAAGAGTATTCAACACTTGGCGGAAAATTTTAACCCATCCCACCTTGCAAGAATGGGGCAAGGGAATTTTAAAATGGAGTGTTCAGCTTTACCACGCCGTTCTCACAGGAATCTCGTTGGCTGCCATTCTACAGTTCAGTAGCTGAGGCGCCTACTGAAACTCGTGTGAGCCTCAAACTATTGCTAATCAGAGTTCCATTATGACAATGAGACCTTGATGTAGTTTAACTCAGGCTTGAGCAGAAAAGTTGCCCTGACTTTCCCACCAGGCTGAACCAGCTCAACATTGTCGAGAGGAAGAAACAACCCTCGAAGGCAAGTTGAAATCATTTCTTTCTGTGGCCAGGAGCAGGAATAGTCCATCACATCCCACAGGAAAAACCACAGCTTCCCATCAAGAATTTCCCCCCCACCCATTACCCTCCCCGTAACTTACCCGATTGCTGATGTGCTTTTAATTGCTGTCAGCAGGTGGTTTCTAGCCACCTGAACTACTGCTCGCACCCACAAGCTAGCTGCTGCTTTCAACCTTTTTGGGCAGACAGCTAACCAATGGCATGCAGATGAAATCTGGGAGTTAAAATGCCCTTTTGCTGAAATCTGGGCCAATGAGTGCATTTTGAACTCGCTCCCTCACTCAGATGAAACTTGGTCACTCAACCAGAAAACATCAGGACTGGTTTGATGAAAATGATCAGGAGATCGAAGAACTAATAGATCGCAAGCGCAAAGCATTTCTGAGCCTCAAGCAACAACCCAACTCGGAGGCTGTAAAACAACATTACAGACAGCTCAAGGCTCAGGTCCAACAAAAAACTCAGGATCTAATGAACAGGTGGTGAATGGAGAAAGCACAGGAGATACAACAACTGGTCGACAGCCACGATATGCAAGGATTCTTCGTTGCAGTCAAGGCCACCTACGGTCCAAACTCCCAAGGCCCCACCCCACTCCTGGCCAAGAACGGGGAAACACTCATCAAGAACACCGAGGCTGTCAGGGCCCGATGGAAGGAGCACTTTGAAGATCGCCTCAATCAATACTCTGCCTTTGACTCGTGTTCTCGATTCCATCCCGCAGCATGCGACCCGCCACCAACTCAGTGAAACTCCAACGTTGCACGAGGTAGGCAAAGCCATAATACAACTCAAGAATAACAAGGCTACGGGTGCGGATGGAATCCCTGCTGAGGCGCTAAAGTATGGTGGAGAGGCGCTGTTGGCGCGGATACATGACCTCATCTCTCTCATCTGGAGGGAGGAGAGCATGCCAGGAGATCTCAGAGATGCAGTGATTGTGACCATTTTTTAAAAAGGGGACAAGTCCAACTGCGGCGATTACAGGGGAATCTCCCTGCTATCAGCCACTGGGAAAGTTGTCACTAGAGTTCTCCTCAATCATCTTTTCCCTGTGGCCAAGGAGCTCCTCCCAGAATCACAATGCGGATTTCGTCCCCTATGGGGCACAATAGACATGATCTTTGCAGCGCGACAGTTGCAGGAAAAATGCAGGGAGCAGCGTCAGTCCTTATACATGGCCTTTTTCAATCTTACAAAGGCCTTTGACACTGTCAACCATGAGGGTCTATGGAGCGTCCTCCTCCGTTTCGGATGCCCCCAAAAGTTTGTCAACATCCTTCGCCTGTTTCATGATGACATGCAGGCCATGATCCTTACCAACGGATCCATTACAGACCCAATCCACATCCGGACCGGGGTCAAACAGGGCTGCCCCATCGCTCCAACCCTCTTCTTAATCTTCCTCACCGCTATGCTCCACCTCACAATCAACAAGCTCCCCGCTGGAGTGGAACTAAACTACAGAACCAGTGGGAAGCTGTTTAACCTATGCCGCCTCCAGGTCCAAGATCACCCCAACCTCTGTCGTTGAGCTGCAGTATGCGGACGATGCCTGCGTCTGCGCACATTCAGAGGCTGAACTCCAGGATATAGTCAATGTATTCACTAAGGCATATGAAAGCATGGGCCTTACACTGAACATCTGTAAGACAAAGATACTCCACCAGCCTGTCACCGCCGCACAGCACTGTCCTCCAATCATCAAGAACCACGGCGCGGCCCTGGACAACGTGGACCATTTCCCATATTTCGGGAGCCTCTTATCAACAAAGGCAGTCATTGATGCGGAGATTCAACATCACCTCCAGTTCGCCAATGCAGCCTTCGCCCGTCTGAGGAAAAGAGTGTTTGAAGACCAGGCCCTCAAATCTACCACCAAGGTTATGGTCTACAGGGCTGTGGTAATACCCGCCCTCCTGGATCTGAGGCATGGACGATATATTGAAGGCACCTCAAGTCGCTGGAGATATATCACCAATGATGTCTCCGCAAGATCCTGCAAATCCACTGGGAGGACAGGCGCACCAACATCAGTGTCCTCGACCAGGCTAACGTCCCCAGTATTGAAGCACTGACCACACTCGATCAGCCTCGCTGGGCAGGCCACATAGTTCGCATGCCAGATATGAGACTCCCTCAGCAAATGCTTTATGCGGAGCTCCTTCATAGTAAACGAGCCAAAGGAGGACAGCGGACACCCTCAAAGCCTCCGTAGTAAAGTGCAACATCACCACTGACATCTGGGAGACCCTGGTCAAAGACCGCCCGAGATGGAGAAAGTGCATCCGGGAGGGCGTTAAGCTCTTCAAGTAATAAAGCAAAGAGCATGAAGAGGCCAAGCGCGGGCAGCAGAAGGAGCGCGCGGCAAACCAGCCCCACCGACCCTTCCCTCGACGAACGTCTGTCCCACCTGTAACAGGGTCTGTGGCTCTCGTATCGGACTGTTCAACCATCAAAGAATTCACTTTGGGAGTGGAAGCAAATCCTCCTCGATTCCAAGGGATTGCCTATGATGATGGATTACATAAGCCATTTTTAAAAATTAAATGAAAACACATTTGTTCAACTGGCAATATATGTTTATATTGAACATATAATAGCTCAGGCAGTGAAATCCCCATGGGCCGAGCACCAGAAAATGCTGAAAACTACTTCACATGTAATGTGGCAGGGGATGGAATCTCAGCATTTGCAATGGTTGGGAGAAAGGGTTCTCATGAGTTGGGATGGCTGGAACGAGGGAGTTTTAAGAGTTGGGTTCGTCGGGAGGAGAGATGCCACTCACCAGACATTGAAAAAAAAAAGGAAGAGAAAAAATGAGCAAATTGACCTTAGAAAGGAAGATTGAATTAAAAAATGTAATTAAAGGAAGAGGTAAGGCTGGGAGAAATTAGTTGGAGTCAGCTACTGCTTCAGTTAGGCCCTGTGACCTGGGAGTTGCAGCTGGGCGGACTATGTCATGTGATTTTCTTCAGCTAATCAAAGGCATGCAGAAGTAAAACCTAGTGCCAATCCAGCTGGGCGGCTCAGCAGAACTGAATGATCACCATTAATCAGCAGTCTTGAAATCAATGGGAGAATTCAAGCATGACAGCAATATTGCGACTATAGCAATTAAAATGAGAAAATAAATTGACAAAAAATATTAGAGAAATTATAGTGTTGTATATACAGGAACTGCTTGCAAACACAAGATTTTTAATATATTACTCATAGATCATCCATGGCATTGCTCAGTGAGTCAGAGGACATGCATTTTTTATAATAACGGAAGTATGACCAACAAAGTATGATGGGGAAAGCATCACTGGAAGTAAAAGTGCACTATACACAAGACTTTTAAAATATTACCGATAGATCTCCTGAGGCTTTGTTCACAATGAGTTTGAGAATATGCTGTTTTGCTGTCCGTGTGACTATGTAGCAGATTTCATTGTGCCACCATAACAAAATGAAAAGGTGAAAAAAAAGACTGTTTAAAATTACTGAGGTAAAACAAACAGGCTCTTAGTTTGCTAAGAGATTTAAAGAATTACTATTACTTATTGTATAGTATAATCACTTTAAGTATGTGGTCCTTCCACGGCTGATTTAATTCTACCACCAGCAGTGATGCTAAATGTAAGTTGAAAAAAAACCTAAAACCTGTTTTATGGAATTACAGTTGTAATTTTCAAATCCAATGACACAATTCCCGAATCAAGAGAGCTTTCGCCCCTCTTTCATTTAGCTTGATACTGTAAACTTGATCAAAGAGGAATCAAATTTTTGTTTACAAAAGGTATGTTTTTGTGCAGTTGGTTGGGGGTACATTACATAGGATTACATAGGATATATAAGACACAGTCAATTCAGCCCAACCAGTCCATGCCAGCATTTATGCTCCACTCGAGCCTCCTCCCGTCTTTCCTCATCTAAATCTATCAGCATAACCCTCTATTCCCTTCTCCCTCATATGCTCGTCTAGCCTCCCCTTAAATACATCGATAGTATTCGCTTCAACCACTCCCTGTGGGAGCGAGTTCCACATTTTCACCACTCTTTGGGTAAAGCATTTTCTTCTGAATTTCCTATTGGATTTCTTGGTGACTATCTTATATTGATGGCCTCCAGTTATGCTCTTCCCCACAAGTGGAAACATTCTCTATCCACTTTATCAAAACCTTTCATAATTTTAAAGACCTCTATTATCTCAGCCATATTTTTTCAAGCAAAAAGAGACCCAGCCTGTTCATCCTTTCCTGATATGTATACCCTCGCATTTCTGATATCATCTTTGTAAATCTTCTCTGCAGGGGGGCGGCGAGGGAAGGGAGAAGAAAAATCCTCTTTCCCCACATGGCCCAACTCCTGCATGTGTGCTTGCCAATGCCAGGCTAATATTGGGGATCTCCTACAACTTTTTGTACATTATTTCTTAATCAACTAAATGCAAATATTTTCCTTACCTGTTCTTTCCATGCCTTATTATCCCCACCATCCATTTCATTAAGAAAGTGATCTCTGATTAAATGAAAAATCAGATACACAGTTTTTTCTCCCCTAGATAATGAAGGCCCAAAATTCTATGCCTATGTCATAGATGTAATCGAGTCACATTTGGGCTCATTTTTAAACAGCAAAAGGGAACCATTATCGCTCAATGATTTATTTTTTTCAGTACTGCCTACGTGTCCTGACAAGAAAAGTAGCACTGCATAAAACTAAAGTATATATTTTCAAACAACCTAAATTAACTTAGGGCCCTGAAATTCTGTGGGGTTTCTGCCGGTATTCTGCCGCAATACTAGGGAAAGTGTGGAGACCTGGTTACACCAACTGTCTGCTGTTTCCAAGAATTTATTCACTGACTTGTAAGACCACCAATCCCCACATTTTTTACTTGTTTGGAGATTGCCTCTCTTGCTCAGGGGGTCTGAATATATAATGAAGACTGGAGGGCCAAGGCAATACCCACCCCACCCCCACACCAAAGGTCCCGACCCGTGGGTGTTCCCCCAGTTCGTGTCGAACGTTCCGGCAGGTATAGGCAGGCAGACGATTGAGATGTGCCCCAAATATTACTTGGGTACATATAGCCTGTGCCAGTGAGGTGCCAGATACTGACCTTGCTCCAATGGGTCAGCCCTGAAAGGCATCATCATGCACATTTTTGGTTTCCTTATCTAACGAAGGATATACTTGTCTTAGAGGCGGTGCGACGAAGATTCACTAGACTGATTTCTGGGATGAGGGACAGATTGAGTAGATTGGGCCTATATACTCTGGAGTTTAAAAGAATGAGAGGTGGTCTAATTGAAACATATAAGATTCTGAGGGGGATTGACAGGCTTGATGCTGAAAGATAGTTTCCCCTGGAGGGAGAGTTTAGAACTAGGGAACAGTCTCAGGATAAGGGGTCGGCCTTTTAAGACTGAGATAAGGAGGAATTTCTTCACTCAGAGGGTTGTGAATCTTTGTAATTCTCTACCCCAAAGGGCTGTGGATGCTGAATCGTTAAGTATATTCAAGGCTGAGATAGATAGATTTTTAGACTCTACGGGAATTAAGGGATATGGGGATAAGGCAGGAAAGTGGCGTTGAGATTGAAGATCAGCCATGATCTTATTGAATGGAGGAGCAGGCTGGAGGGGTCGTATGGCCTACTCCTGCTCCTAATTCTTATGTTCTTATGCAGGATCCTGGATTACCTAGATCACTGTTGGCTGAGTGGATCTAATTAATGGTAGGCACACACTGCATTTTCCAAATAACTGGATGGCATGCACAGATAGATGAATCAGAATAGACCAGCACAGAACATGAGACAGGTAACCCAGCATAAAAAGAGACGAATGAGAGGTGATCTCATTGAAACAAATAAAATTCTTAAGGTAGATGCTGGGCAGATGTTTAACTGGCTGGGAAAGTCTAGAATTAGGGGGGTCACAGTCTCAGAATAAGGGGTAGGTCATTTAGAACTGAGATGAGGAGAAATGTCTTCACTCAAAAGGATGCAAACCTTTGGAATTCTCTACCCCAGAGACCTGTGGGTGCTCAGTCATTTGAGTATATTCAAGACAGAGATCGATGGATTTTTGGACAGTAGAGGAATCAAGAGATTATGGGGATAGTGCAGGAAGGTGGAGTTGAGGTAGAAGATCAGCCATGATTTTATTGAATGGTGGAGCTGGCTTGAAGGGCCAAATGGCCTTGTCCTGCTCCTATTTCTTATGATCTTATGAGGCTAGGTACATGGCAATTGCTACTATCATGACAGACACATTTCTTTGGGAGAATTGCCCTGCAATTGTTTGCATACAAGGCAAGCTGGCCCTTTTAACTTTTAACAAGCCCCTCCATATTATTAGTAATGCTGGATGCTACAAATACAATAATGTTCTTGATGCCAGTACTATTAATGAATAAGTTGGATGATACATTCCTGCCATTACCTTATCATTTGAATATGCCTGCCCAAATGATTAGCATTACCCACTCCCGCCTGCCCACAACTTGCCCAAAAGTAGAAGGTATATAATTGGAAAATTTAAGCCATCATGCCAATTATATCCAGGAGGTGACTTACAAAGTGCACTCGAAGCATTTCCACAGATGTACAGTGAATTGATTAGAGGTGCAATAACAATTCAGTGCTATTGCTGGCCTTGGGTGTGGAAGTAAAGGCCCCTGTAGTCAATTACATATGCATATCAACAACAAAGGAGCATTTACTTGATATACAGGTAGTTTGTAATAGCCAAATAAATGTTTTACATATGAATGTATAATGTGGCAGGTGTGAATTTCTGCATGCGTTCTACTGCTTGTCCACCACAACTTCGGGGAAGAGCTGCGGAAAACCAGTAAGCATAAATGATGGTAAATAAGTTGGCTGACTTATTGAGAAGGAGGACCCTCACGGCAGCTGGGGAATTTAAATAAAGTTAATTAAATAAATCTGGAATAAAAAGCTAGTGTCAGTCATGGTGACCAGAAAATTACCGAATTGTTGTAAAAACCCATCTGGTTCACTAATGTCCTTTAGGGAAGGAAATCTGTCATCCATACCCAGTCTGGCCTACGTGTGGCTCCAGACCCACAGCAATGGATGCCCTCTGAAATGGCCTAGCAAGCCACTCAGTTGTACACAGCCACTCCAAATATAATAATAATAATAAAACCGGATGGATCACCTGGCATCAACCTCGGCACCAGCTACGAACACAACAACAGCACACCCAGCCCAGTCAACCCTGAAAAGTTCTTCTCACCAACATCTGGAGATTGTGCCAAAATTGAGAGAGCTGTACCAGACTAGTCAAGCAACTGCTTGACATAGTCATACTCACAGAATCATACTTCCATCACCATCCTCTGGGTATGTCCTGTCCCATTGGCAGGACAGACCCACCAGGGGTGGTGGTACAGTGGTATGCAGTCGGGAAGAAGTGGCTTTGGGAGTCCTCAACATTGACTCCGAACCCCATGAAGTCTCATGGCTTCAAGTCAAGCATGGGCAAGGAAACCTCATGCTGATTACCACCTACCGCCCTCCCACAGCTGATGAATCAGTATTCCTCCATGTTGAACATCACTTGGAAGAAGCACTGAGAGTAGCATGGGCACAGAATGTACTCTGGGTGGTGGTCCTCAATGTCCATCATCAAGATTTGATCAGTAGCACCACTACTGACCGAGCTGGCAGAGTCCTGAAGGGCATAGCTGCCGGACTAGGCCTGTAGCAGGTGATGAGAGAACCAACACGAGGGAAAACCAACTTGACCTCATCCTCACCAATCTACCTGTCGCAGATGCATCTATCCATGCCAGCATTGGAAGCAGCGACCACCGCACAATCATTGTAGAGCCAAAGTCCCGTCTTCACACTGAGGACACCCTCCATCGTGTTATGTGGCACTACCACTGTGCTAAATGGGATAGATTCAGAACAGATCTAGCAGCTCAAAACTGGGCATCCATGAGGCGCTATGGGCCATCAGCAGCAGCAGAATTGTATTCCACCACAATCTGTAACCTCATGGCCCAGCATATCCCTCACTCTACCATTACCACCAAGCTAGGGGACCAACCCTGGTTCAATGAAGAGTGTAGAAGAGTATGCCAGGAGCAGCACCAGGTGTAACTAAAAATGAGGTGCCAACCTGAGGAAGCTGCAACACAGGGCTACATGTATACTAAAAAGTAGAAGCAACATGCTATAGACAAGACCAAGCAATCCCACAACCATCGGATCAGATTAAAGCTTAGTAGTTCTGCCACATCCAGTCGTGAATGATGGTGGACTATTAAAGAACTAATGGGAGGAGGAGGCTCCATGAATATTCATCCTCAATGATGGCGAAGCCCAGCATGCAAGTGCAAAAGACAAGGCTGAAGTGTTTACAACCATCTTCAACCAGAAATGCAGAGTGAATGATCCATATTGGCCTCCTCCTAAGGTCCCCAACATCACAGAAGCCAGTCTTCAGCCAATTCGATTCACTCACTCAAGAAACAGCTGAGCGCACTGGTTATAGCAAAGGCTATGGGCCCCGACAACATCCCGGCTGTTGTGCTGAAGACTTGTGCTCCAGAACTAGCCGCGCCTCTAGCCAAGCTGTTCCAGAACAGCTACAACACTGGCTTCTAATCAATAATGTTGGAAACTGCCCAAGAATTTCCTGTCCACAAAAAGCAGGACAAATCCAATCCAGCCAATCACCGTCTCATCAGTCTACTCTTAGTCATCAGCAAAGTGATGGAAGGTGTCATCAACAGTGCTATCATGCGGCACTTACTCACCAATAACCTGCTCACCGATATCCAGTTTGGGTTCCGCCAGGACCACTCGGCTCCAGACCTAATTACAGCCTTGGTCCAAACATGGACAAAAGAGCTGAATTCCAGAGGTGAGGGGAGAGTGACTGCCCTTGACATCAAGACAGCATTTGACCAAGTGTGGCATTAAGGCGCCCTTGTAAAACTGAAGTCAATGGGAATCGGGGGAAAACTCTCCACTGGATGGAGTTATAGGCAACAGAAAGGAAGATGGTTGTGGAGGTTGGAGTTCAATCATCACAGCCCCAGGACATCGCTGCAGGAGTTACCTAGAAACATATAAATTAGGTTCAGGAGCAGTTCATTCGGTCCTTCGAGCCTGCACCGCCATTCAATAAGATCATGGCTGATCATTCAACCTCAGTACCCCTTTCCTGCTTTCTCTCCATACCACTTGATCCCTTTGGCTGTAAGGGCCATATCTAACATCCTTTGAATATATCTAACGAACTGGCCCCAACAACTTTCTGCGGGAGAGAATTCCACAGGTTAACCACTGTCTGAGTGAAGCAGTTTCTCCTCATCTTGGTCCTAAATGGCTTGCCCCTTATTCTTAGACTGTGACCCCTGGTTCTGAAACTCCCCAGCAACGGGAACATTCTTCCTGCATTTAGGTCCAACCATCTTCAGCTGCTTCATCAATGACCTTCCCTCTATCATAAGGTCAGAAATGGGGATGTTCACTGATGACTGGACAATGGTTAGTGCCATTTGCAACTCTTCAGATATTAGAGCAGTCCATGCCCACATGCAACAAGACCTGGACGACATTCAGACTTGTGCTGATAAGTGACAAATAACCTTTGCGCCACACAAGTGCCAGGCAATGACTATTTCCAACAAGCAAAAGTATAACCACCATCCCTTGACATTCAATAGCATTAACATCACCGAATCCCCCACCATCAATCTCCTGGGGGGGGCGGGGGGAAGGAGTCAACATTGTCCAGAAACTTAACTGGACCAGCCACATAAATACTGTGCCAATAAGAGTAGGCCAGAGGCTGGGTATTCTGCGGTGAGTGTCTCACCTCCTGACTCCCCAAAGCCTTTCCGCCATCTACAAGGCATAAGTCAGGAGTGTGATGAAATACTCTCCACTTGCCTGGATGAGTGCAGCTCCAACAACACTCGAGAAGCTCGACACTACCCAGGATGAAGCAGCCCGCTTAATTGGCACCCTATCCACCATCTTAAACATTCACTCACTCCATCACCGACATACTGTGGCTGCAGTGTGTACCATCTACAAGATGCACTGCAGCAACTCGCCAAGGCTTCTTCGGCAGCACATCCCAAACCCGCGATCTCGACCACCTAGAAGGACAAGGGCAGCAGGCGCACGGGAACACCACCACCTCCACGTTCCCCTCCAAGTCACACACTATCCTGACTTGGCGGTATATCGCCGATCCTTCATCGTCGCTGGATCAAAGTCCTGGGACTACCTCCCTAACAGCACTGTGGGAGTACCTTCATACACGACTGCAGCGGTTCAAGAACCTATGCAGGGAGACAGAGGGATGTAGAATGGGGGCAGAAGCAAAAGATAGAAAGAAGTAAAAGTGGAGGGCAGAGAAACCTAAGGCAAAAAGCAAACAGGGACGCATTACAGCAAAATTCTAAATGGGCAAAGTGTATTAGAAAGATAAGCCTGAAGGCTCTGTGCCTCAATGCGAGGAGTATTCGGAATAAGGTGGACGAATTAACTGCGCAGATAGTAGTTAACGGGTATGATGTAATTGGCATCACGGAGACATGGCTCCAGGGTGACCAAGGCTGGGAACTCAACATCCAGGGGTATTCAACATTTAGGAAGGATAGACAGAAAGGAAAAGGAGGCGGGGTGGCATTGCCAATTAAAGAGGAAATTAATGCTATAGTAAGAAAGGACATTAACTTGGATGATGTGGAATCGGTATGGGTGGAGCTGCGGAATACCAAGGGGCAGAAAACGCTAGTGGGAGTTGTGTACAGACCACCAAACAGTCGTAGTAAGGTTGGGGACAGCATCAAACAAGAAATTAGGGATGCGTACAATAAAGGTACAGCAGTTATCATGGGTGACCTTAATTGACATATTGATTGGGCTAAACAAACTGGTAGCAATGCGGTGGAGGAGGATTTCCTGGAGTGTATTAGGGATGGTTTTCCAGAACAATATGTCGAGGAACCAACCAGGGAGCTGGCCATCCTAGAGTGGGTGATGTATAATGAGAAAGGACGAAATAGCAATCTTGTTGTGCGAGACCCCTTGGAGAAGAGTGACCATAACATGGTAGAATTCTTCATTGGGATGGAGAGTGACACAGTTAATTTAGAAACTAGGGTCCTGAACTTAAGGAAAGGTAACTTCGATGGTTTGAGGCGTGAATTGGCTAGAATAGACTGGCAAATGATACTTAAAGGGTTGACGGTGGATAGGCAATGGCAAACATTTAAAGATCACATGAATGAACTTCAGCAATTGTACATCCCTGTCTGGAGTAAAAACAAAACGGGGAAGGTGGCTCAACCGTGGCTAACAAGGGAAATTAAGGATAGTGTTAAATCCAAGGAAGAGGCATATAAATTGGCCAGAAAAAGCAGCAAACCTGAGGACTGGGAGAAATTTAGAATTCAGCAGAGGAGGACAAAGAGTTTAATTAAGAGGGGGAAAATAGAGTACGAGAAGAGGCTTGCTGGGAACATAAAAACTGACTGCAAAAGCTTCTATAGATATGTGAAGAGAAAAAGATTAGTGAAGACAAATGTAGGTCCCTTGCAGTCGGATTCAGGTGAATTTATAATGGGGACAAAGAAATGGCAGACCAATTGAACAAATACTTTGGTTCTGTCTTCATGAAGGAAGACATAAATAACCTTCCAGAAGTACTAAGGGACCGAGGGTCTAGTGAGAAGGAGGAACTGAAGGATATCCTTATTAGGCGTGAAATTGTGTTCGGGAAATTGATGAGATTGAAGGCCAATAAATCCCCGGGGCCTGATAGTCTGCATCCCAGAATACTTAAGGAAGTGGCCCTAGAAATAGTGGATGCATTAATGATCATTTTCCAATAGTCTATCGACTCGGGATCAGTTCCCATGGACTGGAGGGTAACTAATATACCACTTTTTAAAAAGGGAGGGAGAAAGAAAGTGGGTAATTATAGACCGGTTAGCCTGACATCAGTGGTGGGGAAAATGTTGGAATCAATTATTAAGGATGAAATAGCAGCGCATTTGGAAAGCAGCAACAGGATCGGTCCAAGTCAGCATGGATTTATGAAGGGGAAATCATGCTTGACAAATCATCTGGAATTTTTTGAGGCTACAACTAGTAGAGTGGATATGGGAGAACCAGTGGATGTGGTGTATTTGGACTTTCAAAAGGCTTTTGACAAGGTCTCACACAAGACATTGGGGTGCAAAATCAAAGCACATGGTATTGGGGGTAACATACTGATGTGGATAGAAAACTGGTTGGCAGACAGGCAGCAGAGAGTCGGGGTAAATAGGTCCTTTTCAGAATGGCAGGCAGTGACTAGAGGAGTGCCGCAGGGCTCAGTGCTGGGACCCCTGCCCTTTACAATATACATCAATGATTTGGATGAAGGAATTGAGTGTAATATCTCCAAGTTTGCAGATGAAACTAAATTGGGTTTCGGTGTGAGCTGTGAGGGGGACGCTAAGAGGCTGCAGGGTGACTTGGACAGGTTCGGTGAATGGGCAAATGCATGGCAGATGCAATATAATATGGATAAATGTGAGGTTATCCACTTTGGGAGCAAAAACGCAAAGACAGAATATTATCTGAATGGTGGCAGATTAGGAAAAGGGGAGGTGCAACGAGACCTGGGTGTCATGGTTCATCAGTCATTGAAAGTTGGCATACAGGTACAGCAGGTGGTAAAGAAGGCAAATGGTGTGTTGGCCTTCATGGCTAGGGGATTTGAGTATAGGAGCAGGGAGATCTTACTGCAGTTATACAGGGCCTTGGTGAGGCCTCATCTGGAATATTGTGTTCAGTTTTGGTCTCCTAATCTGAGGAAGGACGTTCTTGCTCTTGAGAAAGTGCAGCGAAGGTTCACCAGACTGATTCCCGGGATGGCTGGACTGACATATGAGGAGAGACTGGATCAACTGGGCCTTTATAGATTGGAGTTTAGAAGGATGAGAGGGGATCTCATAAAAACATACAATATTCTGACGGGACGGGACAGGTTAGTTGCGGGTAGATTGTTCCCGATGTTGGGGAAGTCCAGAACCAGGGGACACAGTCTTAGGATAAGGAGTAAGCCATTTAGGACTGAGATGAGGAGAAATTTCTTCACTCAGAGAGTTGTTAACCTGTGGAATTCCCTGCTGCAGAGAGTTGTTGATGCCAGTTCATTGGATATATTCAAGAGGAAGTTAGATATGGCCCTTATGGCTAAGGGGATCAACGGGTATGGAGAGAAAGCAGGAAAGGGGTACTGAGGGAATGATCAGCTATGATCTTATCGAATGGTGGTGTAGGCTCGAAGGGCCAAATAGCCTATTCCTGCACCTATTTTCTATGTTTCTAAGAAGACGGCTCACCACCATTTTCTCAAAGGCAATTAGAGTTGGGTAATAAATGCTGGCCTTGCCAGCGATGTTTACACCCTATGAACAAAGTTTTAAAAAATAATTAGATTCAAGCTCAGCTGCTTTATCCTGGGACTCTCTTCCGAATGTGATCATGAAAGTGGAATGCAAGGCCAGTTTTTGGATTTTGGATATGGCTTATAATATGGCTTATGATCCTATTTCATAACTCAGATAGCTGCATAACACAAGCACAATCAAGCATACAAGTTAGAATCACTCAATCAGCAAATATTTAATATTCTCAAACAGTAGTCTTGAGGTCTCATCAATCACAAAGATTTTTACATTGTAAGTCAAAGTATGCAAAATGGTGTGCTGCATAATCTAGACTTTTAAAATGATTTTCAGCCTAAAACAATAGTCAGGAAGCACAAAGCATTCCAATAACACGCACAAGCAGGTGAAGTTACATTGGCATAGAAGGTCAGATACAACATGATTCCTATCTGTTTCAGATTTACACAGATCACTCATATATACATATAAATATAATAAATATATAGATATATATAGATAGAAGAGATATAAAAAATATGTATCAGACACACCTATATATACATACACTGGCTAAAATTACCTGACATAGACACGTGCTTTTCTCCTATTATGCAAACATGCATTACCAATAATTTGCCACTGTATGGAAGCAGGAAAACAAGGTGATTTATAACAATTTATTACCATCACAGTAATAAATGTGCTTAACATATGTACCTTGTAGTCTTCTCCCATCAAATCGGTGTACGTCTTCTCACACGGAGTCTGTATACCATGTTACATGGCCAGGGTTCTCGGAGTCCAGTTGCTGGGATGAGTTACAAAGTCTGTTTCTAAATAGCCCTACTTAAGTTATTAATGATATAGAATCATAGAAATTTACAGCATGGAAGGAGGCCATTTCGGCCCATCGTGTCTGCGCCAGCCGACCAAGAGCTATCCAGCCCAATTCCACTTTCCAGCTCTTGATCCGCAGCCCTGTAGGTTACGGCACTTTGGGCTCAAGTTTCGGACCCCCGCTAGAATGGTGCTGATACGTCCTTACTACACAGTATAAATGCACACGAGGCCCATGCTTGAGAGGTCAGTCTGTGACCTGTCCTTTATTCCTTAGCACTCAAGTGATCAAGGTGGGTGGAGCTTCCCCTTTTATACCTGAAGGTCCAGGTAAGGAGTGTCTCCCACCTACTGGTCAGTGTTCTCATGGTGTACAACTTAGGTCAGTTTATACATGGGTTACAATGCTGGTTGAATACATGACATCACCTCCCCCCCCCCAAAGTCTTATTGGGATCACAGGTTGAGTCTCTCTGGTGGTTTACACTCCCTTGTAGAGCGCCTGAGTGGGGGCTCCGGTTGTTGGGCGCTGGCCTGAGTGTCTGCTGTTTGCGGTGCCTCAGGCCTGTCCGGACTGCCCACAGTGACTGGGCTCTCCTCCCTTTGGTTCCGGTGTTCGGTCACCTGTGGTGGAGTGAACTCGATATCGTGTTCTTCCTCTGCTTCTTCTATGGGGTTGCTGAACCTCCTTTTTGTTTGAACCACATGTTTGCGGCAGATTTGTCCATTGGTATGTTTAACTACCAGAATCCTATTTCCCTCTTTGGCAACCACAGTGCCTGCGAGCCATTTGGGCCCTGCAGCGTAGTTGAGGACAAAAACAGGATCATTTACATCAATACATCGCGCCCTCGCATTCCTGTCATGGTAGTGATATTGTGACTGGCGCCTGCTCTCGACAATTTCTTTCATGGTGGGGTGTATAAGGGATAATTGGGTTTTGAGCGTGCTTTTCATTAGCAGCTCTGTGGGTGGAACCCCTGTGATCGAGTGTGGTCGGGATCTATAGGCCAACAGGAGGCGTGATAAGCGGGTTTGTAGGGAACCCCCTTGGAATCTGAGCATCCCCTGTTTGATTATCTGCACTGCTCGTTCTGCCTGGCCGTTTGAGGCCGGCTTGAACGGTGCCGTTCTAACATGGTTAATTCCATTGCCTGCCATGAAGTCCTGGAATTCAGTGCTTGTGAAGCATGGGCCATTGTCGCTGACCAAGATGTCCGGTAGACAATGGGCGGCGAACATTCCCCGTAGACTTTCTACCATGGCAGAGGATGTGCTTGAATTTAAAATGTCACACTCGATCCATTTGGAGTAGGCGTCTACTACAACCAAAAACATTTTCCCCATGAAAGGACCTGCATAGTCCACATGGATGGGTGACCAAGGTTTGGCGGGCCATGGTCAGGGGCTAAGGGGGGCTTCCCTGGGCTCATGGCCCAGCTGGGCACACGTGTTGCACATGTGAACACAAAGTTCCAGATCTGCGTCTATCCCTGGCCACCGAAAATGTGGCCTTCATCGTGACAATGCCCGGGTGCCCATTGTGGAGTTCTCTGATGAACACCTCTCTGCCCATCTGGGGCATGACTACGCGGTTTCCCCACAGTAGGCAATCGGCCTGAATCGAGAGTTCATCCTTGCGCCTGTGAAATGGTTTAAATTTCTCAGGGCATGTCCTGTACGTGGCTGCCCAGTCCCCATTCAGGACACATTTCTTGACTAGAGACAATAGTGGGTCTCTATTTGTCCAGACTTTAATCTGACGGGCTGTCACAGGTGAGCCTTCGCTTCTGAAAGCTTCAACAGCCATGACCATCTCAGCACCATGCCCGGTAGTCCCCTCAGTGGTGGCTAGTGGGAGCCTGCTGAGTGCATCGGCGCAGTTTTCGGTGCCCGGTCTGTGCCGAATTGTGTAGTCATAGGCAGCTAACGTGAGTGCCCATCTCTGTATGCGGGCCGATGCGTTTGCATTTATGGCCTTGTTGTCGGCCAAAAGGGACGTTAGGGGTTTGTGATCTGTCTCTAACTCAAATTTCCTGCCAAACAGGTACTGGTGCATTTTCTTTACCGCATATACACATGCGAGCGCCTCCTTTTCTACCATCCCGTAGCCCCTTTCTGCCTGGGACAGAATCCTGGAGGCATAAGCTACCGGCTGTAACTGACCCTTGGCATTGACATGCTGCAACACACACCCAACACCATAGGACGACGCATCGCACATTAACACAAGTTTCTTACATGGGTCATATAGCGTTAACAGATTGTTGGAACATAACAAATTGTGTGCTCTATTAAAAGCCCTTTCCTGGCTGTCCCCCCAGACCCATTCGCAACCTTTGCGTAGGAGCACGTGTAGCGGCTCTAGCAGCGTGCTCAATTTGGGAAGAAAGTTACCAAAATAGTTCAGGAGCCCCAGGAACGAACGCAGCTCCATCGTGTTACGGGGTCTGGGTGCTCTCTGGATCGCTTCCGTCTTGGATGCAGTAGGGCTGATCCCGTCTGCTGCTACCCTCATCCCCAGGAATTCTACCTCTGGAGCTAGGAAGACGCACTTCGTCTTTTTCAGTCGCAGATCTACCCGGTCCAGTATGCGTAGCACCTCCTCCAGGTTGTGGAGGTGTTCTTCAGTATCGTAACCCATAATGAGGATGTCGTCCTGAAAAACCACCGTCCCTGGAATCGACTTGAGGAGGCTTTCCATATTTCGTTGGAAGATCGCGGCGGCCGAGCGAATCCCGAACGGACATCTGTTGTACTCAAACAACCCCTTGTGTGTCGTGATGGTGGTCAGCTTCTTCGACTCACTCGCCAGCTCCTGGGTCATGCAAGTTGAGGTCAGGTCCAATTTTGAAAAAAGTTTGCCACCGGATAGCGTTGCAAAGAGGTCCTCCGCTCTCGGTCGCGGGTACTGGTCTTGGAGTGATACCCGATTGATGGTGGCCTTGTAATCGCCACATATCCTGACCGACCCATCCGCCTTGAGCACCGGCACAATCGGGCTCGCCCAGTCACTGAATTCGACTGGCGAGATGATGCCTTCCCTCAACAGGCGGTCCAATTTGCCTTCTATCTTTTCCCGCATCACGTACGGCACCGCTCTGGCCTTGTGGTGTACTGGTCTGGCGTCTGGGTTTATGTGAATCTCTACCTTGGCCCCCATGAAAGTGCCAATGCCGGGTTGAAATAATGAGTCAAATTTGTCCAGGATCTGTGAGCATGATACTCACTCCACAGAGGAAATTGCATTGACATCGCCCCATTTCCAGTTCATGACAGCAAGCCAACTGCTCCCCATTAGTGCGGGACCGTCCCCTGGGACAATCCAGAGTGGCAACCTGTTCTCCGAATCTTTGTGGGTCACGACTACCGTGGCGCTGCCTAGCACCAGAATGATCTGCTTTGTGTAAGTCCGTAGCTGTGCGTCAATCGCCGATAATTTTGGCCTCCTGGCCTTGGATGCCCACAACTTTTCGAACTGTTTGATACCCATCAGGGACTGGCTGGCACCCGTGTCTAACTCCATTGATACTGGGATGCCATTGAGGAGCACTTTCATCATTATTGGTGGCGCCCTGGTGTATGAACTATATACGTGCTCCACATGAACTCGCTGAACTTCAGCTTCCAGCGATTTCCCCCAGTGTCCATTTCTGCAATTTCTGCAGGTATTTTGCTCATCTCTGCAAACTCCGGCTGAATGTATGCCTTCACGCCTCCAGCATGAGTTGCGGTTTGAAACAAAAGGTCCCTTGCCAGTCAATCATCCCTGACTGCCCCTGTTATTGTCCTTGAGTGCACCATTAACAGGTGTTGATGGCCCCATTACTGGTCGCATTGTCCCTTGCAATGGCGTGAATCGCTGTTCAGCTTGCCATTGTCTCTGTCGAACTCCCCCTCTGGGTTCGACTACATGTTGGGGCATGCCTGACTGCCCTTGTCTGCCTGGAGAACTGTGTGCTGCTTTAACAATGTTGAATCTCTGTCCCAACCATTCCTTAACACAGTACCTCTCGTCTGTTCTGCTCGTGGCCATGCTTGCGTGGTTTAAATCCCAGTTTCTTGTCGCCATTGATACGTCCTTACTACACAGTATAAATGCACACGAGGCCCATGCTGGAGAGGTCAGTCTGTGACCTGTCCTTTATTCCTTAGCACTCAAGTGATCAAGGTGGGTGGAGCTTCCCCTTTCATACCTGAAGGTCCAGGTTAGGAGTGTCTCCCACCTAGTGGTCAGTGTTCTCACGGTGTACAACTTGGGTCAGTTTATACATGGGTTACAATGCTGGTTGAATACATGACAGGCGCACATCGGAGAGGCCTGCCTAATTTGTAGAACAAAAATTGCATTACATGTGTCACTATACAGTACCCACCAAGCCCGCCTACCTGTGTCCGCTGGATTACGACTCGTGGGGAAGACCGTGGGTAAAGATGGAGGTGGAGGGGAGCCAGGGTAATTACCTGTTGGACACTGTGGCTTCAAGCACCCTTGTCCACACAGAGGACCCGTCCTCCTCACCCCTGTCTAACGGTGTACCCTACGAGCTGGTCGGCTTCACAGGAGATGAGAAGGCAGGATACTTCTCAATCCCATTGACCCTCAAGTTGGGAGCACTTACAACCAAGTGGAAGTGCGTCCTAATGCGATGGGAGCAGGCTAACAAGGGGATACGAGGGGCAGATTTCGTAAAAGTCCACCAGATTCTGGTGGATTTACGAAATCACTGTTTATGGGGAACAGTAGATCAGGGAGAGAATAACGAAGTCATGATTATTGAGAAAGTGCAGGACAAAGGGACCCTATGTACTGTGAAGCCAAAAGGGGGTTACAATTTGGAGCTTCTGGTCAGGAACACCCCGGCTGAGTACAGGGCCTATGTGCGAGCCAGTCTCGCAGCATTTACCACCCACAAACACGATTTTGGGAGAGTTACCGGAGTCGAAGTCCGGGTAGATGGGGATCACATATCCCGTCCTCAGAGGCAGTATAACTTCCCCAGAGAGGCAGAAGCCGACTTGGAGGTAACACTGAGCTCGCTGGTGGAGCAGGGTGTGTTGAGACCCATAGCCACGCACGTGAACTCTCCCTTGTGGACGGTCATTAAACCGAACAACTCGTGGAGAGCCACTGTGGACTATCGGGTGCTCAATAAAAACATCCCGGCTTGTGCTCCCACAGTAGCCGCAGTGGCAGACCTGATCAGGGAAATCCCTGCATCTGCCACTACCTTTTCAGTGCTGGATATCTCCAATGGCTTCTGGTCTATCCCTGTAAGGAGAGAAGACCAGTATAAGTTTGCGTTCACCTTCAAGGAACAGCAATATACTTGGAGCTGTCTCCCTCAGGGATTTCACAACAGTGCAAACATCTTCCACCAGTGTATGGCGAACTGTTTGAAGAGCTTCAGCCAGCCGCAACAGTTGGTGCAGTCTGTGGATGACTTGCTCCTGTTTACTGACAACAGTAAAGAGCATAGTCCCCTGCTGGCAGAACTGTGGGCTGTGCTTAAGGAGGGGGGTTTTAAGGTCAACCCCAAGAAGGCCCAGATAGGGTTAGAGGAAGTAAAATTCCTGGGTCTAACACTCAGAGCAGGGGAACGAGGTACAGATGAGGCCCGAAGGCAAGCCGTGCAGGAACTCCCGGTACCGACTGCTGTATCCGGAGTCAGATCTTTTTTAGGGATCACAGGCTACTGTAGAGATTTCATAGAAGATTATGCAGCAACCGCAGCCCCTCTACTCAGGCTCCTACACAAAGGGGTCGAGTGGGAGTGGGACCAAGGCTGCCAAGCTGCATTTCTTCAGTTGAAACAGAACCTACAGAAGGCACCTGCACTGGGGGCTATTGATGGGGGGAAAGGATTTCTATTTAGAAGTAGCAGCCAGCGGGGACAGTCTCAGTGCAGTGCTTTCACAGGAAATGCACGGACAGCTGAGACCGGTGGTGTACTCCTCTAGAGTCCTTGCAGAGGTGGAGAAGGGGTACTCCAACTGTGAAAGGCATGTGTTAGCCACTCACTGGGCTGTGAAAAGAGCACAGGTTTTCACAGGAGTATCTCCTATCACACTCCTCACCCATCACACCCCGACTCAGATGTTGTTAGATGGGAGAATAAAGGGTGGAACAGTCAGCAGTGCCAGGATCACTCACTGGACCCTCCTCCTCTTCCAAATGGCCATCAGGGTCAGGGGTCTCTGTGAGCCCAGGCTCGCAGCTAACCTCATATATGTAGGGGAGCCACACAGATGCTCAGTAGAAGGGGTTTGGGACACCGACTTTGGATTTCAGGCAGGGGTACATCCCACAGGCCGTGAGATCTACATCGATGGATCCAGTTCAGTGTCCGCAGGTACAAGATTCACGGGTTGTGGAGTTTGGGACCCCAAGGCAGGCATAGCCTTGGTGCTTAAACTCCCCAGCACCCTGAGCGCCCAGCAGGCTGAACTGTCGGCGGTGACGTACGTGGTGACACACCCCGAGGAATTCCCCACCCCGTACACGATTTGTTTACTTGCAACTTGTGTACAGAGTATCTGGCTATTTGGTCACGCAGGCGGGTACACATCCGCAGATGGGAAGCCCCTGGTAACCAAGCCCCTGCTAATAAAGATAGTGGCTGCCCTCGGGAACAATAGGGACGTCTACATCCACAAGGTTAAGGCACATTCTAAGACAGAGCCCAGGGCAGAGGGTAACCAGCAGGCGGACCTCCTGGCCAGAGAAGGAGCCAAGACAGGTCGCTTCTGGGACCCGTATGAGAAAGGCAGGGTGATAGCAGCTAGAGGCAAGCCAGGGAAACAAGGGAGTGCAGGGGTAGCAATGGCCCCGGACCTGAGAACGGTTCAGGCGCAGGACCCCGTCCTCAAGGCTGCCATAGCAACCATCCTAAGTGGAGGAAAGGTAGAGAGCCCATACAGTGCCGCTGATATAGCTGTCAAGGAAGGGATGCTGTTCAACGGGGATAAGTGGGTGGTTCCAGCACAACACCAACGGGAGTTCCTACAACTGGCCCATGAGGGTCCAGGTGCGGGACACCCCGGGCCAGAATCCACCTGGTAGAAGGTGGAACAGACAACATGGTGGCCAGAGCTCTGGAACGACGTCCGTGATTTCTGCGCAGCCTGTCTGGTGTGTGCAGTCAACAACCCAGACCCCCAGAAAAGGAAGGCACCTGTGGGGCACATCAGGCGGGTAGAGGGACCATGGCAGTCGATCCAAATCGACTATATAAGGCCCCTACCAAACGCCCAGGGAGGTTATAAATATTGCCTCGTCCTGGTGGATGTGTTTTCCAAGTGGGTGGAAGCCTTCCCTTGCCGAACAGCTACTGCATGGAGGACGGCTAAGATCCTGGTCCGGGAAGTGTTCTCAAGATGGGGTCTGCCAGTTTGTGGAGTCTGACCGGGGAAGTCACTTCACCGGCCGGGTGATGCAGGCTACCTTAAAGGTACTGAGGATTAAAGCACGGTGGCATATGGCTTACAACCCCCAGTCCTCAGGCCCTGTAGAATGCCTCAACCGCACTATAAAAGAAAGGCTCCGCAAGGAGACAGGGAATTTCCCCAATCGATGGGTAGAGGTCCTACCCCTAGTCCTCATGGGTATCCGGGCCGGTCAGTCCAAAAGCACAGGGTATTCGCCCCACGAAATACTGACCAGGTGGCCCATGAGAACCCCAGTACACCTACTGGTGCCGAGCCTCACAGAAGGGCAACTTCGGGAAGCTAACCGGGTCCATTTTGCTATGAATCTGCTGGAACAGATGCAGCAGATTCACTGGCAGGCAGCCACCAACATGGGAAAGCAGCACTTTAGCAACAAGCTGCTGCTGGAGCCCCGCAGCCACCACGATTGGGAAGTAGGCGACCAGGTTATGGTCTGCAACTTCGCCAGGGTGGGGGTGTTCGAGCCACTGTACATGGGGCCCGACAGTATAGTGGACAAGGCAAACCCTATGGTTTATGCGGTCCAATTACTCCGCCGGGTAAAGTGGGACCACATAAACCAATGCAAGCGGTTCAACCCTACTAGGGCAGGAAAAGGGAAAGCTCCCACAGGTAAAGAAACCCCTCGGGAGACAGAGGACATTCCAGTGGATGTGGAGGCTGTAACAGAGGTCAACCCCGGCCCCGAAGCCCCACAACCCGGAATAGTCCACTGCCATAGTAAGACCATCACACAGCGGAGTGAAGTGGCACAGCCTGATAGGCAGGAAAGGGACTTAGCACAGGAGAAGGGAGTCCTGTGCAGTATACTGACAGGGCAGATAGAGGAAGGGATAGACCAGTGGGAGGACCAAGGGGTGCAGCCCGTAACATGCGACTCCGCGCCCCTGGTTAGGCTTAGTTCCAGAGTGAGGCAGCCTAGGATGCCTTGGTCCCCCGTATACCTTCCCGCTCGTCCCAGAGTCAGATGAGAAAAGAAGCCCAAGAGTGGCAGACTCTGTGCGATAAAAGGGAAACCACCGACAGGCCCGGGAAATATCCCAGACACCAAAGGGCCCACAGAAATTTAAGCAAGACACTTAAAAGAAGTTCTCCTGCAAGCCCTACAAAAGGGGGCAGTCCGGCTCCTGGGGCAAGCTCAGCAAGATGGCCAACCAAGCCAAGTCAGTATCAGAGACTGACCAGGCCACCAAGAAACGGGTGGCATTGTATATAGCCCGGTGTTCTGTATATAGTTTAGGGAGATTTTGAAGTGAGGTGATGGTGGTTTTTATTTTGTGATGTTACTCCGGTCGAGCCTGAAGAAGCCTCAGGCAAGACTATGTTCAGTCTTGTGTTCCAGAAGATGCTCCGGACCATCGCGATGTTATTTACCTACCGAGGGACCTGCACCGGACAGAAACTCGACATCGAGATGTCTTTGACATACGGGTGCTCCGTGGGCAGGGCACCAATCGTGACCACGGGAGAAGGGATCATGGAGACAGAAGGTCAGGCCACCTACTTCTACAAGGGGAGATGGCCTGGGTGGTTGGGTTCGAATTCCACCCGGTATTCGAGCCACGAGAGTTTTACCTATGGGGAGGTCTCCATCCCTTGCCCCGAAATCGAGATGGCCACGTCCCAGGTTAGGGTGACAGAGGGAAGGAGAGTGTGTTTAACATGTGTTGGGGACATACTTTGGGACGCTGGTGGTGGCTCAGGAAACTGAGCGCGGACATCGAGGACAGCAGCTCAGATTGGGAACGTCTGAGCAATGACACCTACCGAACGATCACGGGGTCACCGGGGAGGGTCACTGTGTATTGGGAGAAATGGTGGGCCTATGATCAGGGGATCTATACTTGCTTATGGGGCTCAGCCCGAATATGCCCAGCTGGGCTGTCCTTTGTTTTTGCCCGATGGTGGAAGGACTCGGGAAGGGGATAAAATGGCATCACAGCAGGGAACACTGTGTGCTCCCTCGCTTCCCGGTACCAGTCAACGCCACCGAGCTGCTGGCTCAGGTGAAGAAACCCCTGCCACGCCCAAGCCCACTGACAGTTATGGATGTCCATCCACCACTAGGGGACCTGGGAATGGGTTAGTGTTAGTACCGACAGATAAGTTAGTATACCAGGGAGTACATTATGCAGTTGCTTCAGTAATTCTAAACCTGACAGAAGTTCACCTACCTGCTTTCTGCCCCAGAGAAACCGAGTTGTTGTATCAAGCTCTACTGAAGGAAATGTTCAGGAACTTTTACGAGCTGGACTTTGGGGACATCAATACAACACGAGTGACCCGCAGAAGTATGCTGTCCGTTTTGGTTATCCTATACCAGTACTCCCCGAGAAGCTCACCGGCTTGTTGAAGGCAGTGGAACTCAGCCAAAAGCATTATTACACCCTGGAACAAAGGACAAAGAGTATAGCCCTCGAGATTGCAAACATACAGTCACCAGCATGGTGGGACTGGGGTACCCGAGTGGACATCCCTGTTTGGCTCCTATGGCCTCCCACGCACTGGTTATTGCACAGTTAATTATTGTCCTGTACCTTCTAGCCAGCGCTTGTAAATCTAGGCAGGCTCAGAGGGCACAGGGCTATTCCGTAATGTTCCAGAGACAGCAGCAAGACAGCCTCGTCTGATCATTAAGAACACCCTTTGTTTCCAGGTGTTCTTCCCTTTTTCAGAAACAAAGAAGGACACTCTGGCTGCCGTAACATCCCGAGAAGTCGCACCCGGAGATGGACCAACTCTGTCACGAGGCACATCATGGACTCGTATACCATGGGTATTCTCTGTGTAGTAACTATGTGTGTTGGTGTGTTGTAGTGTTTTGAAACATGATGCAAGAAGCGCAAGAACCACGCGACATAGTGTAATTTTGGGTTTGAAAGCTCTATGTAACTAAGACAGAGAAGTACATGTTTTGTAATTTACCTGCAAGAAAGCGGGGTTAATGTACATAGTAAGAATGTTGTTTATGCACCTCAGAGTTAACGGGCATAGTCAAAGATAATTATTGGGGAAAGCTGACACTTGGCAGACCCTGGGATTTTCTTACAGTCCTTTGACACATTCCGTTTATTTCCGGATGTGTCAAGATGGGGGAGTGTAAGAGTCGAAAAGCCAGTGCTACACAAAAAAAAAGCACCCGGTAACAAGGAAACAGAGCATGGGACCATTCCATACACCCTTTTAATAGAACTTTGGCCAAGGTAAGCCGCAGGAAGAAAGGCAGGCTGGGAAATATGTCTGTGGCCAGACACGTATGTGAATTCGGGGGCCACAGGCAGGCTGAGAAGCCAGCCAATCCCGGGAAAGTGCATCCTGGGCCGGCCAATCAATGAATCAAGCCGGGCGAGAAGCAGGGAAATCGTCGACCAATGGGGAATACCCGGCCCATTTTGTAAAGAACAGCTTACCTGGATCTAATCAAGGAGATGGGCCTATTACCAGCCCATTACCCATGTACATAAAGACAATAGGAAAGTCTCACACCTCAGTCCATCCCGACCCTGACACAATAGTCAGACAGACGGTTAGGCACCGAGGTGCACAAGAAACAATGCTTTACATTTAACACCTCATCCCCACCTCGACTCAAACAATGAGACATTGATTCAGTTTGGGCGCAAAAGGGGCCGGAACCGAACCAGATATAAAGGCAAGAGCAAGAAGGACACACAGGCGGAGAAGGAGACGCACACAAGAAGGACACACACTCGGAAGGAGACACACTCAGACAGAGACAGAGACCCGACGACACCTCGAAGGAAGAGAGAGGGACTCAGCCTCGCAGCAGATAAAACCTCCGAGGCTGACTGGAGAAGCCCGATTTAAGGTGGGACCCACTATACCTGTCAAAAGGGAAACTGTGAGTATCACCCTGGAGTCTTTTCCCAACTGTCAGCTTAGGCTAGGAGGGGATGGGTGATAGAGTGGGTGTAAGGATTTTAAACTTGTGTAAAACTTTCGATGTGTCCGTTCCTCCCATCGACCTTTTCTTAGTTCAAGGTGGTTCAACAAGCCAGTGCGTCAACCTTGTATTTCACTTGGTCCACACTTTGGGGGCTCGTACCAAATATACATGTGTGTATTAGCCTTTGTGTTGTTTTAGCAATGTAACCTTGTTTAAATGCTCACCTGGGTTTTAATAAAATAGGACTTAGCTGAATTTTCCAGGAACTTTTCTTGTCTTTTGCATCTGAGTGTTTTATTGTGGGAAGCTCACTATCCACCTAAATTCTGAGGTCAGAACCAGATAGGGGTACAGGATACCTCAAAAACGTCAAGGTTGCGATTGGATATAAGCGGCCGTAGACATATTGGTGGTATCAAACATATCACTAAGCTGCAATTGGACATAAGCAGCCTCAGGCATATTGGTGGTATCAAACATATCACTAAGCTGTATTGGGTATAAGCAGGAAGAAAAAGGTCCACTGGTGATAGCAACTCAAATCACCATAGTCTGAAGGTTGCGCCCGGTCACCAGCAACCATAGAAGGAAAAACCCTTACAAACCACATAGCCTATTTTAATGTCATCTGCAAACTTCTTAATCATACCCTCAACACTCAGGTCCAAGTCATTGATATATACCACAAAAAGCAAGGGACCCTGCACTGAGCCCTGCGGAACCCGACTAGATACAACCTTCCAGTCACAAAAACACCCATCGACCATTACCTTTTGCTTTCTGTCTCTGAGCCAGTTTTGGATCCAACTTGCCACTTTACCCTGGATCCCATGGACTTTTACTTTCGTGACCAGTCTGCCATAAGGGACATTCTCGAAAGCTTTACTAAAATCCATATACACTACATCATTTGCACTGCCCTTATCGACCCTCTTGGTTACCTTCTCAAAAAATTCAATCAAGTTAGTCAGACACAACCTTCCCTTAACAAATCCGTGCTGACGGTCCTTGATTAATCCATGTATTTCCAAATGAAGATTTATCCTGTCCCTCAGGATTTTTTCCAATTATTTTTCCACCTGTAATTACTCAGTCTATCCCTTTCTCCCTTTTTAAACAAAGGCACAACAGTAGTTGCAGTCCTCCAGTCCTCTGGCACCACATCTGTAGCCAGAGAGGATTGGAAAATCATGGTCAGAGCCTCTGCTATTTCCTCTTTTGCTTCTCTTAACAACCTGGGATACATTTCATCCGGGCCTCGGGATTTATCCACTTTCAAAGCTGCTAAATCCCTTAATACTTCCTCTCTATGTTTATCTCATCTAGTATGTCACACTCCTCCTCCCCCTCATTGCAAAGTCTGCACCGCCCCTCTCTTATGTGAAAACAGATGCAAAGTTTTCATTCAGACTCATACCCACATCTTCTGCCTCCACACACAGATATCCTTTGTGGTCTCGAATAGACCCCACTCTTTCTTGAGTTATCCTCTTGCTCTTAATGTATCCCTGATTTTACTTGTCAACATTCTTTCATGCTCTCTCTTTGCTTTCCTGATATCTTTTTTAATTGCACCCCTGCACTTCTTATATTCCTCCGGAGTCTCTGCGGTATTGAGTTCTTGGAATCTGTCATAAGCTTCCCTTTTTCTCTTTACCTTACCCTGTATGTCCCTTGACATCCAGGGGGCTCTAGATTTGTTAGCCCCACCCTTTTTTTAAGGGAACATAATTGCTCTGTACCCTCAAGATCTCCTCCTTGAATGCCTCCCACTGCTCTGACACTGATTTACCATCAAGTAGCCGTTTCCAGCAACAACTTCTTTGCTCGTCATATTTAATTAACGGTTTTTGAACAACCTACCATATCATCAAATTTGGGGGGGGCACGGGGTGTGATATTTAACCTTGTATCAAGACTTTAAATCTGCCTCCTCATATGTGGATTGCTAACCCACTTCAACCGTACCTCCTTGACATTGAGGGTCATTTTTGACCCAGTAAAACATGCTTTCTGCATTTTCTTTGCTTTAACGTCCAGTTTTCCAATAGGTAGGTTTATAGGTCACATGTGCTTCGTGTCTTATAGGAGTCAATTAGCTGATTTCCTGCTTGTTGAAGTTCTAAACTATGATTATCACAGCCAAGTTCTTTTTTTGGCAGCTTAACTTCCCTCTGCCTCAGAATCGAGCTGTTAGAATCCATCCCTGCATGGAGGGATAAAATTATTTCCTGGTTCTAAGGCTACTGAGTGAGATGACATTGGTGCTGTTGACATCATCATCATAGGCAGTCCTTCGGAATCGAGGAAGACTTGCTTCCACTCCTGAAGTGAGTTCTTTGGTGGCTGAATAGTCCAATATGAGAGCCACAGACTCTGTCACAGGTGAGACAGATAGTCGTTGAGGGAAGGGGTGGGTGGGACTGGTTTTGCCGCACGCTCTTTCCGCTGCCTGCGCTTGATTTCTGCATGCTCTCAGCGTTGAGACTCGAGGCGCTCAGGTGTGTGGGACCTCCCTTTTTATACCTGTGTAATCAGGTAAGAAGTGTCTCCCACAAGTTCACCCCTTGTGGTCAAGGTGTGCATCTAGATTGAGTGTATACAGTAATACAGTGGTGTGACATTGTGGTTACATACATAACATCACCTTCCCCCCCCCCCCCCAAAGTCTTATTGGGATCATAGGTTTAGTCTTTCAAGTGGTCTACGCTCCCTCGTGGAGCGCCGCAGTTGGAGCTCTGGTTGCTGGACACTGATGTGAGTGTCTGTCACCTGTGGTGATTCCGGCCTGTCCGGGCTGACCGCAGAGACTGTGCATTCTTCTGATTGCTCTTGTTGCTCGTTCACTGTGTTGTGAGCTCCATCTCATGGTCTTCTTCAGGTTCCTCCGTGTCGGTGCTGAATCGTTTTTTTACTTGGTCCAGATGCTTACGGCATATCTGACCATTGTTAAGTTTTACCACGATGACCCTATTCCCCTCTTTGTCAATTACAGTGCCCTCAAGCCATTTGGGCCCCATGGCGTGATTGAGGACGAATACAGGATCATTTATTTCTATACATTTCCTCTTCGAATTACGGTCATGGTTCCCGTTTTGTGACTTGCGCTTGCCCTCAACTATGTCAGTCAGGACTGGGTAAATGAGGGACAACCGAGTTTTGAGTGTCCGTTTCATTAGCAGCTCTGTGGGCGGGACCCCCGTGAGCGAGTACGATTGGGATCTATAGGCCAGCAGGAGGCGCGACAGGCGGCATTGTAGGGAGGGTCTTTGAATCCTGAGCATCCCTTGCTTAATGATTTGGACCGCACATTCCGCCCGGCCATTGGAGGCCGGCTTGAACGGCGCAGTCCTGACATGGTTGATGCCATTGCCCGACATAAACTCTCGGAATTCGTAGCTTGTGAAACACGGGCCGTTATCACTAACCAGGATGTCCGGCAAGCCATGGGTTGCAAAGATCGCACGAAGGCTTTCCACGGTGGTGGATGACGTGCATGAATTTAGAATGATGCACTCGATCCATTTCAAGTACGCATCTACCACAATAAGGAACATCTTACCCATGAACGGGCCCGCGTAGTCAACATGAATGCATGACCATGGCCTGGTGGGCCAGGGCCATGGGCTGAGCAGGGCATCCCTGAGGGCATTGCCCAGCTGGGCACACATCCTGTACCTGCGAACACAGTGTTCCAGGTCTGAATCAATTCCAGGCCACCAAACGTGTGACTGGGCAAAGGCCTTCATCAGCACAATGTCTGGGTGCTCGCTGTGGAGTTCCCTGATGAATGCCTCCCTGCCCTTCTCGGGTATAACTACCCGGCTGCCCCATAGCAGGTAGTCGGCTTGGATGGAGAGCTCATCCATCCGTTTGTGGAACGGGGTCTGACCTCCTCAGGGCATGCTCCGTGTGCGGGCACCCAATCCCCAGTCAGGACACATTTCTTAATCAGAGATAGGAGGGGATCTCTGTTTGTCCAGATTTTGATTTGGCGGGCTGTGATGGGGGAGCCTGCACTGTCAAAAGCATCAACAGCAATGACCATCTTGGCGCTTTGCTCCGCTGCCCCTTCAGTGGTAGCCAGTGGAAGCCTGCTGAGCGCGTCAGTGCAATTTTCAGTGCCGGGTCGGTGCCGGATGGAGTAGTCATAAACAGCCAGCGTGAGAGCCCATCTTGTATGCGAGCTGATGCGTTGGCTTTGATAGCCTTGCTGTTTGACAACAGGGATGTTAATGGCTTGTGGTCCGTCTCTAATTCAAACTTCCTTCCAAAGAGGTACTGATGCATTTTTTTTTACACCATAGACACATGCAAGCACTTCCTTCTCGACCATCCCATATCCCCGTTCTGCTTGAGAGAGAGCGACCTGGAGGCATAAGCCACAGGTTGTAGTTGACCCTCAGCCTCAGCATTGCACTGCTGCAACACGCACCCAACCCCATAGGAAGATGCATCACATGTCAGAACCAATTTTTTACAGGGGTTGTACAGGGTCAACAACTTGTTTGAACAAAGTCGGTTTCGCGCCCGATCAAAAGCCCGTTCCTGACAGTCCCCCCAAAACCAATCGCAATCCTTACGCAGGAGCATGTGTAACGGCTCCAACAACGTGCTCAAGTTCGGCAGAAAGTTCCCGAAATAGTTCAACAGTTCCAGGAATGAACGCAACTCCAATGTGTTGCAGGGTCTGGGTGCTCGTCGAATCGCCTCTGTTTTGGATTTGGTGGGCCGAATCCCATTTGCAGCAACCCTCCTGCTCAGAAACTCAAACTCAGGAGCTAAAAACACAAAGTTAGACTTCTTGAGTCTCAGGTCTACCCGGTCCAGTCGGCGTAGCATCTCCTCCAGGTTGTGGAGATGTTCCTCGGTGTCTCGACCCGTGATGAGGATGTCGTCCTGGAATACGATCGTTCCAGGAATGGATTTAAGCAGGCTTTCCATGTTTCGTTGAAAAATTGCAGCCGCTGATCGAATGCCAAATGGGCACCTGTTATAAACGAACAGTCCCTTGTGCGTGGTGATGGTGGTCAGTAGTTTAGATTCGTCGACCAGTTCCTGGGTCATATAGGCTGAAGTGAGGTCCAACTTGGTGAACAGCTTGCCACCTGACAGCGTGGCAAAGAGGTCTTCTGCTCTCGGCAGCGGGTAATGATCTTGTAGGGACACCCGATTGATGGTGACCTTGTAGTCACCACAGATCCTGACAGAGACATCCTCTTTTAGGACGGGAACGATGGGGCTCGCCCAGTCGCTGAATTCAACAGGCGAGATGATGACCTCTCTCAACAGCCGGTCCAATTCGCTCTCGATCTTTTCCCGCATCACACACGGCACCGCTCAAGCTTTGTGGTGCACTGGCCTGGCGTCCGGGGTGATGTGTATCACGACCTTAGTGCCTTTGAAAGTCCCGACGCCAGGTTGGAATAGTGAATCGAATTGTTGTCGGACTTGTGAGCACGAACTTCGCTCCACAGATGACATTGTGTGAACATCCCCCCATTTCCAGTTCATCTCGGCTAACCAGCTCCTCTCCAACAGTGCGGGACCATTGCCCGGGACAATCCAGAGCGGCAGCCGATTCACTAACCCATTGTGTGTGACAGCCAACATTGCACTGCCTAGCACCGGAATGATTTCTTTAGTGTAAGTCCGTAATTGTGTCTCGATACGTGCTAATTTGGGTCTACTGGCTTTAAGTGGCCATAGCTTCTCAAATTGCTGAACTCCCATGAGTGACTGGCTGGCCCCAGTGTCCAGCTCCATGCGTACAGGGATACCGTTTAATAAAACCCCCATCATCATTGGTGGCGTTTTGGTGTATGAACTGTGAATATTCGCCACATGGACCCGCTGAACCTTGGCGTCCATCGATTTGCCCCAAAAGTCATCCTGCCTCAAAGAACCCTCTTCTGTTCCATCTGCCTCATATATTAGTCTGGTTGCAGACTTCCTGCACATTCGAGCTAAATGGCCACTGAGATTGCAGTTCCTGCAGACAAACTGTTGAAATCTGCAAGATCGAGCTGAGTGTTTTCCCCCAAACCTCCAGCATGAGTTAAAGTTTCCATTGTTGGGAACAAAGGGACTATGGCCAGGCATTCCGCGCTGACTGTCCCTTTGACTGCTCTTAAGTACCCTATTAGTGGGTGTCAATGGCCCCATCCCGGGCCGCATTGTGCACTGTGATAGCGTGAATGTCTATTCAGCCTGCCATTGTCTCTGTTGAAGTCCTACTCTGGGGTCTATTGCTGTCTGGGGAATGTCGGACTGTCCCTGCTTGCCTGCGGGGCTCTGAGTCGCATTGATGATGTTGACTCCCTGATCCATCGGCGCGTTATAGAGGCAAAAATGCGCATGTATATTATTTTCATCTCTTCCTCCCCCCGCCATGAAAGTTTGAGCCATCACGCCGCCACTTCCAAGGTCAAATCCTTGGTCTCAATTAATTTGCGGAAAATTCCCGCATGACCACTGCCCTTGATAAAGAAGTCCCTTAGCATCTCCCCCCTGCAGGCATCTGTGAACTTAGAGGCTGGCCAAACGCCGGAGGTCCGCTACGAAGTCCGGTATGCTCTGTCCTTCACACCGTCGGTGGGTGTAGAATCTGTGTTGGCCATATGTATGGTACTCGCCGGTTTGAGGTGCTCCCCAATCAATTTGGTAAGTTCTTCAAAGGTTTTGTCCGCCGGCGTTTCGAGTGCTAGTAAGTCCTTCATGAGCGCATAAGTCTTTGGTCCATAGCTGGTCAAAAGATGAGCCCTTCGCTTCTCGGCCGCTGCATTCCCCAGCCATTCTTTCGTAACAAAGTTTTGCTGAAGCCTCTCGACAAAATCGTCCCAGTCTTCCCCAACACAGTACCGTTCCTCTGTGTTACCGGTGTCCATTCTCGTGGGCCGTGAATTCCCGTTGCTCATCGCCAATGTAAAGTCCTTACTCTACAGCATGAAACTACGCGAGGCACATTCTGGGGACAAGGTCACTCTGTGACCTGCTCTCTTTATTTACAGGACTCCAAAGACGATGACCCTGCGTGGGACCTCCCTTTTTATACCTGTCTGATCAGGTAAGGAGTGTCTCCCACAAGTTCACCCCTTGTGGTCAAGATGTGCATCTAGGTTGAGTGTATACAGTAATAGAGTGGTGTTACATTGTGGTTACATACATGACAGTGATTATCACAGCTAAGATCTTTTTTTGGCAGTTTAACTTCCCTCTGCCTCAGAATCGAGCTGTTAGAATCCATCCCTGCATGGAGGGATAAAATTATTTCCTGGTTCTAAGGGTTCTGAATGAGATGACATTGGTGCTGTTGACATCATCATCATAGGCAGTCCCTCAGAATCGAGGAAGACTTGCTTCCACTCCTGAAGTGAGTTCCTTGGTGGCTGAATAGTCCAAAATGAGAACCACAGACTCTGTCACAGGTGGGACAGATAAGTCGTTGAGGGAAGGGATGGGTGGGACTGGTTTGCCGCACGCTCTTTCCGCTGCCTGCGCTTGATTTCTGTATGCTCTCAGCGTTGAGACTCGAGGCGCTCAGCGCCCTCTCGGATGCACTTCCTCCATTTAGGGCGGTCTTGGGCCAGGGACTCCCAGGTATCAGTGGGGATGTCGCAATTTATCAGGGAGGCTTTGAGGGTGTCATTATAGCGTTTCCGCTGCCCACCTTTGGCTCGTTTACCGTGAAGGAGCTCCGAGTAGAGCACTTGTTTTGGGAGTCTCGAGTCTGGCATGCGAACTATGTGGCCTGCCAAGCGGGGCTGATTGAGTGTGGTCAGTGCTTCAATGCTGGGGATGTTAGCCTCAACGAGGATGCTAATGTTAGTGCGTCTGTCCTCCCAGGGGATTTGTGGGATCTTGCGGAGACTTCGTTGGTGATATTTCTCCAGCAACATGAGGTGTCTGCTGTACATGGTCCATGTCTCTGAGCCATACAGGAGGGCAGGTATTACTACAGACTTTAGACCATGAGTTTGATGGCCTGATCTTCAAACACTCTTTTCCTCAGGCAGCCAAAGGCTGCACTGGCGCACTGGAGGCAGTGTTAGATCTCGTCGTCGATGCCTGCTCTTGTTGATATGGGAAGTGGTCCAAAGTGTCCAGGGCCGTGCCGTGGATCTTAATGACTGGAGAACAATGCTGTGCGGTGAGGACAGGCTGGTGGAGAACCTTTTGTCTTACGGATGTTTAGCGTAAGGCCAATGCTTTCGTACGCCTCAGTAAATATGTTGACTATGTCCTGGAGTTCAGCCTTTGTATGTGTGCAGACGCGGGCGTCGTCCGCGTACTGTAGCTCGATGACAGAGGTTGAGGTGGTCTTGGACCTGGCCTGGAGACGGCGTGGGTCGAACAGGTTCCCACTGGTTCTGTAGTTTAGTTCCACTCCAGCGGGGAGCTTGTTGACTGTGAGGTGGAGCATGGCAGCGAGAAAGATTGAGAAGAGGTTCGGGGCGATGACGTAGCCCTGTTTGACCCCGGTCCGGTGGTGGATTGGATCTGTGATGGATCTGGTAAGGATCACGGCCTGCATGTCGTCGTGGAGCAGGCGGAGGGTGGTGATGAACTTTTGGGAGTAATCCGAAATGGAGGAGTGCGCTCCATAGACCCTCGCAGTTGACAGTGTCAAAGGGCTTTATAAGGTCGAAGAAGGCCATGTATAAGGGCTGACGCTGTTCTCTGCATTTTTCCTGTAGCTGTCGCGCTGCAAAAATCATGTCCGTTGTGCCCGTAGGGAACAAAATCCACACTGTGACTCCGGCAGGAGCTCCTCAGCCACAGGAAGAAAACGGTTGAGGATTCTGTCAACACGCACTTGTTAATGGGCATGATTCCATAGCACCAAAATGTTCTATCTTGATATAATTTGGCAATCTCTCTCTAAGGTATTGTAATGGGGGCTGGTATAGGAAATGTTAGTTTGGAACAGCAGATAGTGCTCTTCTGAGGGTTGAGGGATGCTGGTGGAGAAAATTGGAGGGAGCTTGATGGAAGAGCTTGATGGAGTTTTATTCTGCTGGTAACCGTGCCATACTTGATTTTTGTGACATTTGAGACTGGGCAAAGTGGAAGAGTGTTTTGTTTTCCACCACTGACATTTGTCTCCATTTGTTTATTCAACACTTAAAAAGCCATGATGAAACTGAAATAGAGTGCATGAGGAAGACTGTGGAGATGATTTTAAAAGAGAGTTTGATAGTACGATCAAAGGTACCAATTGTATGGGCTAGGAAAATTAATAAAGGTTGCATTTTAAAAAAATCTTTGCAAAATAAAAACAAGAAATTTGTATCATCTTGGTGCATTTGCACAGCATTGCAGATCAACAAGAGTGCTATTTTTATTCCTGCCTTCCACCCTATCACAGATCTTCCCTTTTGTTCTTTCCTCCAACCATCCCACCCCTCCCCCCCTTCACTGCTGCTGTACTTGCTTAAAACAGTTCTGATGAAAACTCATCGCCCTGAAACATTAACTGTTTCTCTCTCCACAGATGCTGCCTGACCTGAGTATTTCCAGAATTTTCTGTTTGTATTTTTATTCCTGGAATGAGCTTGGCACAGTACCAGCATTTTCCCCTCTGAAGGTTAAGGATACAAGTCCCATGCCACGACATCAAGACATAAACTGAGGCCTGATTGCCTCTCGGGTGGATAGAAAAGATTCCGTGGTGCTTTTTCAAACAAGACCAGAGTGTTTTTCCCTGTGTCCTGGTCAATATTACTGCATCAACCAACACCACCAAAATAGATTAACTGGTCACATGCCACATTTTTGTTTTTGGGAACTTGCTGTGCACAAATTGTCTGTCACATTTGCCTACAAAAGAACAGTGAGTACACTGCAAAAATAATTCAGTGATTATAAGCATTTTGTGGTATCCCGAGGATGTGAATACAAACTCTTTCTTTAGATGTTCTCCCACTCAGAAGTGGTCAAACTTTGAGTCGCAGAGGACTACTTAGATGTTGGAGCTCCACTGGCCATATATAGATGTTGAATTTCTGCAGGAGGCCTTTTCAGGATGTATCTGGGGCAGGATAGAACTTGCACCCATCTATGTGCCCTTGACATCACCTACATTTCTGGGGTTGGAAGCAGTCACCTTTTGGGTTTTTAGAGCCATTTTCCACAGGAAAAGAATTATATTTAAATGTTGGGTTTTAAAGCAAAGCGTGTTCACACAAGTTTTTAAAAAAATGTGAACTGGAAGACAGTATTAATGCTAATAAACTAAGCTTTAAATGTTGTTTCTCCAAAGATTAAAAACTACAAGCAATTTGTAATTGGTAAACGTTTCACACCCATTATATTGGGAAGTCTCTCGTACCTTGGTTGGTGTGGTCTGTGGAATCAGAGTGAAAGGAGTTTGATGGAGGGTTCTACTCTCCTCGATATTGGCCAATAATCTGTTCCCACTCAAATCTGTGAAAAAGCTGAGAGAGTGTCCAGCAGTTCCAGGACCAGCTCATGACCTGGCACAAAGAGGTAGAGGCCCCACTCCATCCAAAGGGGTACCCAAAGGGAAAGCACATACAAGGAGCACTAGATTAGGCTGTGGAAAACACACACCATTTATTGTCGCTGAGGGCAAGCACGCGTAAAAAAGAGTGCCACGTACACTGTACACTTGTAGGCAAATAAAGTGGTGGTACGTCATTCCAACTTTGTCCAGAGTTAATTTATAATGGGCAGAATACATTGGAACAGATGGATGGAAAGGCGTGCATAGTAGTTGAGGTAGGGTAGATGATAATAATAGGGATGATTGGGCCACTGCCTTGTGCACAAGTGGCCAGGAGTGGTTAAGTGTTTGCAATCTTAACCCCTTAAGATAAATGTGTTGGTAAACCACCACTTCTTGGCTACAACTCTGCTTTAGCTTCCATTTCTTCAGACTTGCCTTTATTGTTCTCCTCTGCTAATGATAGTGGCTGGGCTTTAACATCCTTCTTTTTCAATGATAGTGGCTAGTTCTCATTCTCTAGCAAAATGATAACTCCTTTGTATTGTTAAGCTGTGAAAGATGCAGCACCCTGCTCTGATTCTGAAGATCTTGACTAGGCTATACTGCATAACACTCCCTAGTCTGTCTGAGTATTTGAACCTGTTTTACAAGAATTCTGATGGAGGCATGTACCTCATTTCATTGTCATTCTGTTCTTGTTCATGGTTGTTTCAAAGATCCCAGAAGATATATTTTGTCCGTCAAGGAACCAGCAGTCCATTCTCCCTTTTTCTTTGAATAGTAGTGGCCCAGTGGATCTGTCCAAAATGATAGTGTTATAATAGGTACCATGGTGTTGGACATTGACTTAAATCACTTGGTTAAGAATCATCTAGCCTCTTGTTTATGAACATTTTGGAGCTGATAGTGGAGGGCTAGCAGTCTTAGAGTGTTTTGAGCAGTATCTAGCCTAAAAGTGGGTAGCTGCACCAGATAGTTCCAGTGCAGTGCAGAGAGGTCTTTTAAATATGGGAGGGGCCATTGTTTTGAAGAGTTCCTAAACAATAGCACAATTGATTAGTTCTGACGAAAGTCATCGACTAAAACGTTAACTCTGTTTTTCTCTCCACAGATGCTGCCTGACCTGCTGAGTATTTCCAGCATTTTCTGTTTTTATTATGGCCCATTCATTATCACTATCTGGTCTTTCAGGAGACATCCAGCACCTTGGTGTTGGCAAATTTCTTTGATCTCTACTAGTCTTTAAAGAGTATCTGGTTAAGAATCAACATAGGCATTAGCAAGTCAGAAAAGCAGCTGAAACGCTGCAAAAGGAATAAAGCAGCAGGGAGAAATATCCTGTGTATATTGGCAGGACAGATAGTAAAGCAAATCTATCTTTCTATGTTGAGCGAAAACTCCCCTCCTCCTCCACATGGCCTAGTTTGCACGTTATTTATTTTTATAATGGTATACGAATAGAAGTTGAACTGACTGTATCATACTCACCGTTCTGTATGTTTTGTCTGTCGTGAAATAATAAGTTTATGAACCAAACCAACTGGCACCTTGCCTTGAGTTAAGTCGCTACGCCTTTGGAGAGATTAACGGAGTACACGTACTAAAGACACAGGGCTCAATTTTCTCCAGTCATTTGCGCCGTTTTTTTGGTGCAGGCCGCTTTTTTTGGCATGTTAAAAAATCCAAGTTTTCCCAATTGATTTGCGCCAGCGTAACTCAGTTAGTTGCGATTTTTATAGATTTTTTTTTCAGCCAAAGAGGGTGTAACCTGCCACCCATGCCAATTCTGGCCAGTGAGGCAAGTTTGGCCAGCTCAGAGTTACTCCAGTTCTTCTTAGGCCAGCGTATGTGGCCTCTGTAGAAAAACCTTCTGGTGAGTTAAGGAATTCGTCACAGGTAAGTGCAGCAGATATCTGGACAGCAGCAGCAGGAGAGGTAAGAGGTGGGGGGAAGCCTTTCGGGTATAGCTAGGTGCGGGGACCGGGAGGGAGGAGGCCATTTGGCCTGGGATAGGTGCGGTGATCGGGACCAGGAGGCCACTCGGCCAGGGCTAGGTGCGGTGATTGGGACCAGGAGGCCACTCGGCCAGGGCTAGGTGCGGTGATCGGGACCAGGAGATCACTCAGCCAGGGCTAGGTGCGGTGATCGGGACCAGGAGGCCACTCGGCCAGGGCTAGGTGCGGGGATCAGGACCAGGAGGCCACTCGGCCAGGGCTAGGTGCGGGGATTGGGAGGGAGGAGATCACTCAGCCAGGGCTAGATGCGGGCATTGGGAGGGAGGAGGCCACTCGGCCAGGGCTAGGTGCGGGGATCAGGACCAGGAGGCCACTCGGCCAGGGCTAGGTGCGAGCATTGGGAGGGAGGAGATCACTCAGCCAGGGCTAGGTGCGGGGAACGGGAGGGAGGAGGCCACTCGGCCGGGCTAAGTGTGGGGATTGGGAGGGAGATCACTCGGCCAGGCTAGGTGTGGGGATTGGGAGGGAGGAGGCCACTCGGCCAGGGCTAGGTGTGGGGATTGGGAGGGAGGAGATCACTCGGCCGGGCTAGGTGTGGGGATTGGGAGGGAGGAGGCCACTCAGCCAGGGTTAGGTGTGGGGATTGGGAGGGAGGAAGCCACTCGGCTAGGGCTAGGTGTGGGGATTGGGAGGGAGGAGGCCACTCGGCCAGGGCTAGGTGCGGGGATTGGGTAGGAGGAGATCACGCATGTTTCAAAGTCCAGATTTTGCACGCAATTTTTGCACTAATTGATGATCATGATTTGAAAGTGCCTGCAGGGGCGAACCAGAAATCTGCAGGTTTAGCATTCAAGGGGCGGTGCGGGGAGGGGGGGGGGGGGGGGGTGGAGCTGACAGTAGATGTGGGCCCCTCGCACTGAATGTGTGTTCAGGCTGGCACACAGCAGCAGGATTCAGTTTGACTCAGGGACCAAAGGAGAGGGTGCACAGCTTCTTAGATGTGGCACTTGAGATCCTCATGGAGGAAGTCCAGAGGAGGAGGGATGTCCTGAACCTGCAGGGGGCATAGAATCATAGAAATTTACAGCACAGAAGGAGGCCATTTTGGCCCATCGTGTCTGCGTCGGCCTACCAAAAGCTATCCAGCCTAATCCCACTTTCCAGCTCGTGGTCCGTAGCTCTGTCAGTTACGTCACTTTAAATGCACATCCAAGTATCTTTTAAATGTGGTGAGGGTTCCTGCCTCGACCACCCTTTTAGGCAGTGAGTTCCAGATGCCCACCACCCTCTGGGTGAAGAAATTTCCTCTCATATCTCCTCTAAACCTCCCTCCAATTATTTTAAATCTATGCCCCCAGGTTGTTGACCCCTCTGTCAAGGGAATCAGGTCCTTCCTATCCACTCTATCCAGGCCCCTCATAATTTTATACACCTCAATGAGGTCTCCCCTTAGCCTCCTCCGTTCCAAAGAAAACAGACCCAGCATCTCCAATCTTTCTTCATAACCAAAATTCTCCTGTTCAAGTAACATTCTTGTAAATCTCCTATACCCTTTCCAGTGCAAACACATCTTTCCTGTAATGTGGTGACCAGAACTGCACACAGTACTCCAGCTGCGGCCTAAACAGTGTTTTATACAGTTCAAGCATAACTTCCTGGGGAAAGGGTCATCTCACCCTCCTCACCCTCTCTCCTGCAGCAGCTGGTGCTGCCTACCCGGCCTCATCATAGAAATGTACAGCACAGAAGGCCATTTGGCCCATCGTGTCCATGCTGGCCAACAAAGAACTATTACACCTAATCCCACTTTTCAGCTCTTGGTCCATAGGTTACGGACGTAGCTATTTGCACTAGAAAATGCTCTGATAGGCTCTCCATGGTCACATGATCTGACTGATTATTAGTCCCCTTGGACGATAAGCCACACCCAGAAGTTTCTCTGGAATGTGTAATTGGAACTGCCAAGCCCAAGTTCTGAGTGACTTTGCAAAGTGTAATTTGAGCCATTCTGACTTCAGACCCCAGACAGGATAGAGCTCCCCATCCCAGCCCAAGTTCCTGACTCCCCCCACCCAAGTTCATGCCTTCCCCAGCCGAACTTCCTTAACCCCACCCCCCCCCACAGCCCAAGTTCCGATACTCCCCTGCCCAAGTTCATGCCTCCATCAGTTGAAGTTCCTTAACCTCCACCGTCTACATTCCTGCCACCCCAACCCAAGTTCCTTATCCCCCCCACCCCGGCCCCAGCTCCTGCCCCCCAGCCCAATTTCATGTCTCACCCAGCCGAAGTTCCTTACCCCTCCATCCCAAGTTCCTTACCCCCATCCCAAGTTCCTGACACCCTCAGCTCAAGTTCCTGACCCCATCCCTGCCCAAGTTCCTGACCCCATCCCTGCCCAAGTTCCTGACGCCGTTCCTGCCCCATCCCAGCCCAAGGTCCTGAAGCCCCGCCATAAATGGAGCATTGTGTGTGGATCACGAATTGTTAACAAATTTATTGGGTATCAAGTGACTAGTGACAGTGTCGTGTCTTCCAGATTTCATCCGCTCCAATGATGTCCCTTGTCAGACACGAGCTTTCTGAGAAATCATGTGTGGGTGTAAAGGGGGTTGGAAGAACGTGATCAGTCTTCCGAGTTCCCCCTCTCCCCTCTGATCCGCTCTCCTGCTCTCTACCCCAGTCTCTCGCTCTCTCTCCATGCCCCCCCAGTCTCTCTCTACCCGTGTCTCTCTCTCTCTCTCTCTAGTCACTCTCTCTCTCTCTTGCTTCCCCCCCCCCCATCTCTCTCTCTCCCTCCCCCAGTCTCTCTCTCTCCCTCCCCCTACCCAGTCACACTTTCTCTCTCTCTCTCCCCCGTTATGTATTTGTAACTCCTTGTAACCTGCATCACACCTGTCCAGCAGAGGGCTTACCTGTTGGAGTCCCAAGGGATCCCAGCATCCCTTGGGAGTACAGTATATAAGTAGGACACCCACGAGGCACCTGCACTCTGGAACTATAATAAAGGAGCTAAGGTCACACTTGCTCATTATACATAGTACTCGGTCTGACCATTTATTATGAGTATAACAATTGGCGACGAGGTAATGAACCGCACGAAAATGCAAAGAACAGTCGGCATCCTGGAGAGGTTCTCGGAGGAGAACGATTGGGAGGCCTTCGTGGAGAGACTCGACCAATATTTCATAGCCAACGAGCTGGAAGGGGACGAGAACGCAAACAAACAAAGAGCGATCCTTCTAACCGTCTGTGGGGCCACTACCTATGGCCTCATGAAGAATCTCCTGGCCCTGGCTAAACCAACAGAGAAATCCTACGAAGAACTGTGTACGCTGATCCGGGAGCACCTAAATCCTAAGGAAAGCATTTTGATGCCGAGAAATCGATTCTACACGTGTCAACGATCGGAGGGCCAGGAAGTGGCGAGCTATGTCGCCGAACTAAGGCGCCTTGCAGGACATTGTGAGTTTGAGGGATTCCTAGAACAAATGCTCAGAACCTTTTTTGTACTGGGCATCGGACATGAGACAATCTTTCGCAAATTGTTGGCTGTAGAAACTCCGAATCTGAGTAAAGCCATAACGATAGCCCAGGTATTTATGTTCACCAGCGACAACACCAAGCAGATTTCACAGAACAAAGAAGTTTCGGCCAGTACTGTGCAAAAAGTAACGTCGGTTTTGAGCAGAAATGTACAGGGCAGAATGTACTCGCCAGCTGCTGTGGCCTGACATCAATTGACCCAGATTCCGCCATCATCTGTTAATGCGAGGCAGTTAACACCCTGTTGGCGCTGCGGGGGTGATTATCGGCCCCATCAATGCCACTTTAAGCACTTTGCGTGCAATGGCTGCAGAACAATGGGACACCTCCAACGAATGTGCAGGCGAGCTGCAAACCCTGCAAACCACCACGTTGCAGAGGAAGATCAATCCACAGTGGATCAGACAGAATTGGAAACTCATACGGTGGAGGCAGAGGTGTACGTTCACGACGAAATGCCCACCAATAATGTTGAAAGTTGAACTGAACGGTATTCCAGTGTCCACAATGAGTAAAATGGCCTTCGACAGGCTGTGGGGGAAGAAGGTACACAGGCCCAAAGCTCAGCCCCATTCACACGAAGTTAAGGACTTATACAAAGGAACTAATCCCGGTAATTGGCAGTGCTGAAGTCAAAGTCTCCTATGATCGAGCAGTACATGAACTCCCGCTATGGATTATGCCAGGGGATGGCCAAAGCTGGCTGGGGAAAATCCGCTGGAACTGGGATGACATCCGAGCGCTTTCATCGCATGTACCCAGGTTCTAAGCAAGTTCCCTTCATTATTCGAGCCAGGCATTGGAAGTTTCATGGGGGCGAAAGTGCAGATCCATTTGGTTCCCGATACGCGACCCATCCACCACAAGGCTCGGGCGGTACCGTACATGAGGTTTGAAAAAGTGGAAATTGAGCTAAACAGGCTGCAACGTGAGGGCATTATCGCGCCGGTGGAGTTCAATGACTGGGCAAGTCCGATTGCTCCGGTACTCAAGGAGGACGGTAGAGTTAGAATTTGCGGTGACTATAAAGTAACAATTAACCGTTTTTCGCTGCAGGACCAATGCCCGCTACCCAAAGCAGACGACCTATTTGCGACCCTGGCTGGAGGGAAGATGTTCACCAAGCTGGACCTGACCTCGGCCTACATGACGCAGGAGCTGGAGGAGTCTTCGAAAGGCCTCACCTGCATCAACACGCACAAAAGTCAATTTATTTACAATCGGTGCCTGTTCGGGATTCGGTCAGCTGCAGCGATCTTCCAGCGAAACATGGAAAGCCTGGTAAAGTCGGTTCCTTGTACAGTAGTCTTCCTGGACGACATGGAGCACTTGAAGAACCTGGAGGAGGTTCTTAGTCGGTTGAATCGCGTGAAGCTCAGGTTGAAACGCTCGAAATGTGTTTTCCTGGCACAGGACATCGAATTCTTAGGAAAGCGGCATCAGACCCACCGACGCCAAGACAGAGGCCATCAAGAACGTGCCGCGACCACGGAACGTGACGAAGCTGCGGTCATTTCTGGGACTCCTTAACTAATTCGGAAATTTCCTACCTGGGTTAAGCACCCGACTAGAATCCCTGCATGCGCTACTGTGTAAGGGAGACGACTGGGTATGGGGGAATTCACAAGAGGCTGCCTTTAAGAAAGCCAGAAATGTACAGTGTTCTAACAAACTGCTTTGTCCTGTATATGTCCATGTAAGCGACTAGTGTTAGCTTGCGATGCGTCATCATACGGGGTTGGGTGCGTGTTACAACAGGCTAATGAATCGGGAATTTTGCAACCGGTTGCGTAAACATCCAGGAGTTTGTCCAAAGCCGAAAAGGCCTACAGTATGGTTGAAAAAGCGGCTCTGGCGTGCGTTTAGGGTGAAAAAAAATGCACCAGTACTTGTTTGGCCTCAAGTTCGAACTTGAAACAGATCACAAGCTGCTCATATCGCTGTTCTCGGAAAGCAAAGGGGTCAATACCAATGCCTCTGCCCGCATCCAAAGATGGGCGCTCACGCTGTCGGCATACAACTATGTAATTCGCCACAGACCGGGCACAGAGAACTGCGCAGATGCTCTCAGTCGGCTACCGTTGCCCACCACCGGGGTGGAAATGGCACAGCCAGCAGACTTGCTTATGGTCATGGAGGCATTTGAGATCGAGAAATCCCCTGTTACGTCCCGCCAGATCAGGATCTGGACCAGCCAGGATCCTTTACTGCCCCTGGTAAAAAACTGTGTCCTCCATGGGAGCTGGTCCAGTTTCCCAGTGGAGATGCAGGAAGCGATTAAGCCATTCCACAGACTCAAAGATGAGCTGTCCCTGCAGGCGGACTGTCTTTTGTGGGGCAATCATGTGGTCTTGCCCAAGAAAGGCAGAGACACGTTTATTGGGGAACTACACAGCACCCATCCAGGCATCGTGATGATGAAAGCCAAAGCCAGATCCCACGTGTGGTGGCCAGGCATCGACTCGGGTTTAGAGTCATGTGTACGCCAGAGCAATGCTTCCTCACAGTTGAGCAATGCACCCAGAGAGGCACCGCTAAGTTTATGGTCCTGGCCATCCAAACCGTGGTCGAGGATCCATGTAGACTATGCAGGCCCATTCCTAGGCAAAATGTTTTTGGTTGTCGTGGATGCTTACTCAAAATGGATTGAATGTGCAATAATGTCTGGAAGCATGTCCACGGCCACCATTGAAAGTCTAAGAGCTATGTTTGACCTGCTTGATGTCCTAGTCAGCGACAATGGGCCATACTTCACAAGTGCCGAATTCAAAGAATTCATTACCCGCAACGGGATCAAACATGCCACATCTGCACCGTTCAAGCCCGCATCCAACGGTCAGGCAGAACGGGCAGTCCAGACCATCAAGCGAAGTTTGAAACGTGTGTCGGAAGGCTCCCTGAAGACCCGGTTGTCCCGAGTACTTCTCAGCTACCACAACAGACCCCACTTATTCACAGGGATTCCCCCAGCCGAGCTGCTCATGAAAAGGGCGCTTAAAACAAGGTTCTCTCTGGTCCACCCTGATCTACATAATCAAATGGAGTACAAGCGGCATAAACAGAGTGTGTACCATGACCGCGCAGACTTGTCACGCGATATTGAGATCAATGATCCTGTGTTTGTGTTCAATTATGGGCATGGTCCCAAATGGCTCGCTGGCACGGTCACAGCCAAAGAGGGGAGTAGGGAGTTTCAGGTCAAACTGACCAATGGACAAACGAACAGGAAACACTTGGACCAAATTAAACTGCGGTTCACCAACAGCTAGGCACAACCTGAAGAGGACATCACCAACTTTGACCTTCCAATACACACACACACACACACACTCTAAGTGGCAACTGACATCACAGTTGACCACGAAACAGAACTCATCATCCCCAGCAGCTCGGCAAGGCCGGCTGCCCAACAGCCCAAAGAAGAACTGACCAACCCAACCACACCAACATTTGTACCGAGACTATCGACAAGGGAGCACAGAGCCCCAGATCGTCTCACCTTGTATTGTTGACTTCATGGGGGAGTGATGTTATGTATTTAACCCCTTGTAACCTTGTAATCTGCATCATACCTGTCCACCAGAGGGCCTACCTGTTGGAGTCCCAAGGGATCCCAGCATCCCTTGGAAGTACAGTATAAAAGCAGGCCACCCACGAGGTACCTGCACTCTGGAACTACAATAAATGAGCTAAGGTTATACTTGCTCATTACACACAGTACTCGGTCTGACCATTTATTGAGTATAACACCCCCCAGTCTCTCTTTCTTCGCGCCCCCGTCACACTCCCCCTCTCCCCCTCAACCCGTCACTCTCTCTTCCCACCCCAAGACTTTCTCTCTCTCTCTCTACAGTCACTCTCCCCCACCCTCCCCCCTTCTCTCTCTCTCCTCCCCCAGTCTCTCTCTCTCTTCCCCTCCACCCGCTAGTCTCTCTCTCCCACTCTACACCCAGTCTCTCTCTCCCCCCACCCCTGCCACCCACTCCCGTCCCGAGTCTCTCTCTCCCCACCCCCATTTTTTCTCACCACCCACCCCCGAGTCTTCCTCAACACCCCCACCCCCAGTCTTTCTCTCCCCCCCCCCTGATCTCTCTCTAGTCCCCCACCCGGACCCGTCACTCTCTCTTTCCCCCCCCCCCCGTCTCTCTCTACCCTCCACCCCCTTCTTTCTCTCTCCGCCCCCATCTCTCCCTCTTCCCCTGTCTCTCTCGCTCCCCGTCTCTCTCTCTCTACTCCTGCTCCCACCCCCTCTCTCTCTCTCTCCCCTCCCTCATGTCTCTATCTCTCTCTTCCCCCAACCCTTGATCTCTCTCTCTCTCTCCACCCTCCACCCCGATCTATCTCTCTCCTCCTCACCCCCCGGTCTCTCTCTCTCTCTCCCCCCACCATCTCACTCCCCTCCCCCCTCCCCCCCCCGATCTCACTCCCCTCCCCCCCCGATCTCACTCCCCTCCCCCCCACCGATCTCACTCCCCTCCCCCCCCCCCCGATCTCACTCCCCTCCCCGATCGATCTCTCTCTCCCCCCCTCCCCCCCCCCCCACCCCTGATCTCTCTCTCGTCCGCCCCCACCCACCGATCTCTCTCTCTCTCTCTCTCTTCCTCACCCCCGGTCGCTCTCTCTCTTCGCCCCCCCCCCAATCTCTCTCTCTCCCCCCATCTCTCTCTTCTCCCCCCCTATTTCCCCTCCCCCATTTTCTCTCACCCCTCCCCCCCAAGTCTTTATCTCCCCCCCCCCCCGCCCAATTCTCTCTTCTCTTCCCCCACCCTCCCACTCTCTCTCTCTTCTAACGCACCCCACCCCCCCATTAGAACGTAAGAAATAGGAGCAGGAGTCGGCCATACGGCCCCTCGGGCCTGCTCCGTCATTTAATACGATCATTGCTGATCCAATTATGGACTCAGGCCCACTTCCCTGCCCGCTCCCCATAACCCCCTTATTGTTTAAGAAACTGTCTATTTCTGTCTTAAATTTATTCAATGTCCCAGCTTCCACAGCTCTCTGAGGCAGCGAATTCCACAGATTTACAACCCTCTGAGAGAAGAAATTTCTCCTCATCTCAGTTTTAAATGGGCGGCCCCTTATTCTAAGATTATGCCCTCTTGTTCTAGTCTCCCCTATCAATGGAAACATCCTCTCTGCATCCACCTTGACAAGCTCCCTCATAATCTTACGTTTCGATAAGATCACCTCTCATTCTTCTGAATTCTAATGAGTAGAGGCCCAACCTACTCAACCTTTTCTCATAAGTCAACCCCCTCATCCCCGGAATCAACCATGAACCTTCTCTGAACTGCCTCCAAAGCAAGTATATCCTTCCGTAAATATGGAAACCAAAACTGTACGCAGTATTCCAGGCGTGGCCTCTTTCCCCCTGCTGTCTCTCTTCCTCCCCACCTCCGTCTCTCTCGCTCTTCCACCCCCACCCCCCTTCTCTCTATCTCTCACCCACCCCTCCCCCCATCCCAACATCTCTCTCTTTTTCCTCCCCCATCTCTCCCTCTTTCCCCCTCCCCCGCGCCATCTCTCTCTCCACCCCTCCGTCCCTCTCTCTCTCTCTCTCCCCCATGTCTCTCCCTATAACCCCCCTCCCGTCTCTCGCCCTCACTCTCTCTCTTCCTCCCCAGTCTATCTTTTCCCCGCCTCCATCACTCTCTCTTCCCACCCTCCCCCCCCCCCATCACTCTCTCTTCTTCTCCACCACTGCCCCCCCTCCCCAGCCCCCGCCGCCCCAGGTCTCTCTCTCTCTCTCTCTCTCTCCCTTGCCCCCCTTCTCTCTCTCTCCCCCCATCTCTCTTCCCCCCCCTTACTCTCTCTCTACCCTCCTCCCAGTCCCTCTCTCTCCAACCCCCCCCCAGTCCATCTCTCTCTCCCCCCAATCTCTCCCTCTCTCCCTCTTCCCCCCGGTCTCGCTCTCTCTCTCCTCCCCCCCATTTCTCTCTCCCACAACCCCCCCCCAGTCTTTCTCTTCCTCCTCACCCACCTCCCAGTCTCTCTTCCCCCCACAGTCTCTCTCTCTTCCCGCCCCCAGACTCTCTCGCCCCCCCTAGTCTCTCTCTCTCCTTCCCTCCCCCAAGTCTCTCTCTCTCCCACTCTATATCTAGTCTCTCTTCCACCCCCCCCATCCCGAGTCTCTCTCTCTCCCTCCAGTCTCTCGCTCTCCCCCAGTCTCTCTCTCTCTCTTCCCCCCCCCCACCATCTCTCTCTCTCCTCCCCCCGTCTCTCTCTCTCCTCCCCACTCCCCCCTCTCTCTCTCTTTCCCCACATCGCTCTTTCCTCACCCCCCCATCTCTCTCCCCACTCCCTGATCTCTCTTTCTACACCCCCCCAGATCGCTCTCTCCCCGAACTCCCCCGCCCGATCTCTCCCCCACCACCCGATGTCTCTCTTCCACTCCCTCCCCATCTCTTTCCCCCCTCGCCCAGTCTCTCTCTCCCCTCCCTCCCCTCAGTCTTTCTCTTCCCCCCCCCCCCCCCCCCCGCCACACCGAGTTTTTCTCTCGCTCCCTCCCCAGCCTCTCTCTCGCTCCCTTCCCAGGCTCTCTCTCTCTCTCCCTCCGCAGTCTCTCTCTCCCTCCCCAGTCTCTCTCTCTCCCTCCCTCCCTCCCCAGTCTCTCTCTCGCTCTCTCTCTCCCCAGTCTATCTCTCTCTCCTTCCCCAGTTTCTCTCTCTCTCCTTCCCCAGTTTCTCTCTCTCTCTCCCTCCCCAGTCTCTCTCTCTCCCTCCCCAGTCTCTCTCTCTCCCTCCCCAGTCTCTCTCTCTCCCTCCCTAGTCTCTCTCTCTCTCTCTCTCTCCCTCCCCAGTCTCTCTCTCTCCCTTCCCAGTTTCTCTTTTCCTCCGACGACCTCCAATGTTTTCTCTCGCACAGAAGGCCACGAAAATGTTCCAAATAATCCAAAAGTTAGAAGCAGCTTCACGCAGCTATCTCTCTGTCACGCTCCCCACTTCCGTCTTTCTCGAACATCGCACTGCGCATGCGCGACCAAATCAAGGACCCGTGCTAAAAAAGGGGGTGGAGTCCAGTAGGTTACGGCACTTCAGTGCATTTCCAATACTTTTTAAATGTGGTGAGGTTTTCTGCTTCTACCACCCGTTCAGGCAGTGAGTTCCAGACCCACACCCACCCTCTGGGTGAAATATTTTCCCCTCAAACCCGCTCTAAACCTCCTACCAATTATTTTAAATCCATGCCCCCTGGTTATTGATCCCGCTGCTAAGGAAAATAGTCCTTCCTATCCACTATCTAGGCCCCTAATAATTTTAAACACCTCAGTGAGGTCTCCCCTCAGCCTCCTCTGTTCCAAAGAAAACCTATCCAATCTTTTCTCATAGCTAAAATTCTCCAGCCCAGGCAACATCCTCGTAAATCTCCTGTGTACCTTCTCTAGTGCAATCACATCTTTCCTGTAATATGGCAACCAGAACTGCACGCAGTACTCTCGCTGTGACCTGACTAGTGTTTTATACAGTTCAATCATAAGCTCCCTGTTCTTATATTCTATACCTTGGCTAATAAAGGCATGTATCCCGTATACCTCAAATCCTCCTCCCATTCTCATCCAGACTAAGGAGGCCCCTAGCAAGATGCTCATGACCAAGCACTCCATTTCTCCTGGAGACGGCTAGAAGGTGTCCACTAAGCACAGCACTCACTCTTTTTAGGTGAAGTCCTCAGAGAATTTCCAGAATAAATCGAATGTTGGTGAAGTCTTGACAAAATATCCCAGAAAGTCGCCCAATGTGTCTGAGGTCCTCTTCACAGCTCCAGCAACAATGATCATAAAACGGTGAGTGTCCCTTTAAGAGGTAAGTATCCTTTTTAAATAGCGCTTGAAATCGTGTTTAGTCCCAAATAGCTGATCGCTGATAAGCATATTAGTTGAAGCGCTGGCTACCAAAATGTCGTGCAGCCTCTTTAATGAGCGCTAATAGGCATTTTAAAGTGGCAATCAGCTGTTTAATAAGCCTCTGGGCAGCCGTTCCAAGCGCTGGCTTGCTCGCTTCGGCAGCACATATACTAAAATTGGAACGATACAGAGAAGATTAGCATGGCCCCTGCGCAAGGATGACACGCAAATTCGTGAAGCCTTCAGTCCCACACTCCTGATCTTCGGGCACCCTGTGCGGAGGGGAGCGGGTAGGTCCGAGGGCCTCCTCGTAGGACTGCTCCTGTGCACGGCCAAGGGTGCCATCAGCCGGTCCAGGCAGCGGGCGGTCGAGGGGGTCGTTCAGCCGGACTGCCTACCTCTCTTCCGCGCATACATCCGGTCCAGGGTGTCCTTGGAGATGGAGCACGCGGTGTCCACCGGTACGCTCGCGGCCTTCCGCGAGAGGTGGGCACCGGAGGGACTGGAGTGCATCATCACGCCCGGCAACCAAATTTTAATTTGATTTTATGTTTCCAAGTTAATTTGTTTTAATTGCCGGTGCTTTTAGTGTCCCCCTCCCCTTTTATAGGGGGCACTTGGAGAAAAAATATGTTTTTTGTGCCCCAAAAAATACCACAAAAAAAAAAAAAGGGCATTGTAAATGTTGGTGTTTCCCCCAGATCGGGGGGCACGGTTTAATGTTTTTTGTTTACTCCTAAAAGAGTTTCAATTCCTTTACCAAGATGGTGTCTTGGGCTAAATTTGGACTAAAGTGACATTTAGGAACATGAGTAGGCCATTTAGCCTTTCAAGCCTGTTCTGCCATTCAATGAGATCATGGCTGATCTGCAACCTAACTCCATATGCCTGCCTTTGGCCCTTATTCCTCAATACCTTTGGTTAACAAAAATCCATCAATCTTAGATTTAAAATTAACAATTGATCGAGAATCAATTGCCATTTGTGAAAGAGAATTCAGCTTAAGATCCCATCCTGGTCACCTCTTTAGCGCCTAAACTATTCGGCAAAAATCGGCCCCTGTAAGTTTTACTGATCCTGTTGATAAGAAGGTGCCATCTAACTGTGATGAGTTAAAGGGTTTATTAAAATTATAACTTTAGCCAACAAACTCAACGGTCCGAATTTTAATCAGAGACCTCGTAGGTGGTCTCCAATTGCAGGTGTGGGTTAGGCAGGGACACTGGACCCAGGAGGGCACTTACCTCCTGGATGCAGCAGTCCTTGCCTTACATTAGCTGGTGGATTTCATGAAGCCTCCAAAAACCTGACCAGCTAAAGTTAAATTCAAATGAAGGTTAAAGGAGAGGCTTTCAGCCTCATTATAATATTTAAAATGAACGACCTGCCTCCTGTCAGTGAGTTGCCCGCCTGTCCCCTCCGTCTCGTTTCTGCTAAAACTGGAAGTGGCCGGATTAGAGGCAGGTTCTCGTCTTTTTCTAAGACTTTAAACAAAGGGCTGGATTTTCGGCAGGTTTTCGACCGGGTTTACACCGCAATTTGACCCTCTGCGGTGAAAATCCAGTCGTAAAGCCCGGTCGTGATCCTCGTGTACCTGTTTGCGGCGGTGCTTCCAAGTACCGCCGGGGAGAGGTGCGCCGATGTGTAACGACGCGGATTGCATTACCATCGTACTTTCAGCACTCTCCGACCCATACGTCGCGTTCAGAATACTGACAGGTCAAACCTGTCGGTACAGCCCTGCCAGCTGCAGTAAGTATGAAAACTTGCAAAAAAGGTAAGTTAATTTTTTTATTTTTTAACTCTTTTCAGCGATTTGCTAGCTAAAGTTTTGTGAATATTTTTGGAATGTTCTTTGAAAATTTTTTCCCCCTCCCAAGGCCTCTATCGCAGCGCAAACGACAACGGACTAAAGTTGCTGAAACTCGCGTTTTGCGCCACAAATAATCGTGCAACGCCCCCTTTAAGTTCGGCCTAAAAATGGTAGCTCAAACGTTAATTTTCACATATCGCAACCGTTTTTGCCGAAAAACCTCGAAAGCCAAAAATCCGGCCCAATTTAATTTCCCCGACGATCCCAACCTGCCTGTTTTTGTAGGTTAACATTACCCGCAACAATACAAACACAGTCAGCTAGGTGCGAGGATCAGCTGACAAAAATTCTTTCCTCTTTATTGTCATGGACTTTTACAAATACGACCAACATCAACTGTGGTGACAATTGGCAATGACATTGTTGTGACTCATTTTCCAGTTAGTTACTTCCCTCTCCATGCTCCATACACATAATGCTGAGAAATCTGCCACCAACTCAAAATTAATTAGCATTTGAAAGTTTTTACTACCCAATATCTCAGGCAATGCACACAAGAGCATTAGGCAACTGAAAATTCCATCCCTTTCATTAGTATCACAAGGATTCAGTGCAAATTGTTTTAATTCAAAAAGGGCTGACTCTCAAGTGGGCAGTCATCTGTAATTACTGCAACATAAAATGATAAGTTAGAGAAAGCAATCACAGTTGTTTTAAAAGCTCACTGCTGCTAAACCATTGATCTATTTTTAACACAGGAATGACTCTCTGTCGCTCTACTACTCAGTTCCAACAGCAGAGTTTCCAAGGGGCCAAGTTTCGGCCTGAGTTGTTCCTGTATTTTTGGAGCAACTGGTTTAGGATGGAGTATCTTAGAAATTTGAATTCTCGGCATTTAGTTTGCTCCAGTTCGAGTCAGTTAGAACAGTTTCACTTTGGAACAGAATTTTTTTTTCAAAAGGGGGCGTGTCCGGCCACTTATGCCTGTTTTCAAAGTTTAGGCAGTGAAAACTTACTCCAAACTAACTTAGAATGGAGTAAGTGAAGATTTTTGTACTATCGAATAAACCTTGTCTACACTTTAGAAAATCAGGCGTAGGTTACAAATTAGGTGTAGGGAACGGGGGGGGGGGAAGGGAAGTCATTAAATTCTAAAATCAATCCTTAGTCATACTTATACAAATATTACACAAATAAATCCAACCTGAATAAAAATTTATAAGCAAAGAAAAGATTAAATAATCCATGTTCCTACCTATGTGAAACAGCAGCAGCCTTCGAGCTGCTGTGCTTCAGGCAGGCCTTTCATGTTGGAGACAGGCAGGGGTGGCGTCAGTGTCTCAGTGCTTCAGGCAGGCCTTCATTCCGTTAGTGGCTGGCCAGCAGCCGAGGAAGCAACACGCACGCAGCTTTCCAAGGGGGTTGAGGCCATTCGGCCATTCGATAGGAGTGGCATCAGTGGCTCAACGGCAGCCGAAGATACAGCAGCAGCCTTCGAGCTGTGAGGGGACTGAGGCCATTTGGCCACGGGATAAGGGCATCATCAGTGACTGGACGGCAGACAAAGACACAGCAATCAAGCAGCCTTCGAGCTGTGAGGGGGACTGAGGCCATTTGGACAGGGAGAGGCAGCCACATAGACAGTTTTATACTTAAATTTGCAGAATGGGTCCTGCATTGTCAACACCACATATTATGCAATGGTTCGCCATCAATTCACTGCATAGAAGAGAATTGATTAGAGCTCACCGCACCAGGAACGTCGTAGCCCGTAGGTTGATGGGCAGGAGACCTTACCCACGTCGACAATATCGAGCCAGGCACTCGTACCTGGACATGAGCGAGGCTGATTGTGTGAAAAGGCTGCGTTTTCGCAGAGAAGTTGTCATTGAGATCTGTGATATGGTGAGAGCAGATTTGCAGCCCAGAAGCAGAACGCCAACTGCCCTGTCTGTTGCAGAGAAGGTAACAGCTGCACTTTCTTTCTATGCCTCGGGATCGTTTCAGGCTACAACTGGAGATGTGTGTGCCATCTTTGAATATGCAATACATGCCTGCATTTACCAGGTCACGGCTGCACTGTATGCGCGAAGGAATGACTTCATCAATTTCCCAATGACCGCACAAGCGATCCATGAGAGGGCTGTGGGCTTCTTCAGGATTGCCGGCTTCCCAAAGGTACAGGGCTGCATTGATTGTACCCACATAGCCTTGCGAGCACCTGTGGAGGATTCTGAGCAGTACCGAAATAGGAAAGGTTTCCACTCTATGGGGCCAAGTTTCGGCCTGAGTTGCTCCTGTTTTTTTGGAGCAACTGGTTTAGAATGGAGTATCTTAGAAATTTGAATTCTCGGCATTTAGTTTGCTCCAGTTCTAGTCAGTTAGAACAGTTTCACTTTGGAACAGAATTTTTTTTTCAAAAGGGGGCGTTGTCCGGCCACTTACGCCTGTTTTCAAAGTTTAGGCAGTGAAAACTTACTCTAAACTAACTTAGAATGGAGTAAGTAAAGATTTTTGTACGTTCGAAAAAACCTTGTCTACACTTTAGAAAATCAGGCCTAGGTTACAAATTAGACGTAGGGAATGGGGGGGGGGGGAGGGGTTTAAAGGGAAGTCTACAAACATTAAACACTTCAGTTTTACAAATAAAGAGCCATCATTAATAATAAATGATAAATACATCAATAAATCAACCAATAAATCAATCAAAAAAATTAATAAAAAATAATAAAAAAAAAAAAAATCAATAAATAAAACATTTTCTACTTACCGACTGCAGCACCGGGAGTCCTCCAACAGCGTGCTGGGACGGTCCCCCCAGTGTGTCTCTGTCTGTCTGTCTGTGTGTGTGTGTCTCACTCTCTGTCTGTCAGTGTCTGTGTTTCTGACAGCGAGGGGAGGGGGAGAAGGGGGGGGGGGGAGAAGGGAGGTGGGGGGAGAGAAGGAGGTTGGGGGAGAAGGGGGGTGGGGAGGGGGAGAAGGGGAGAGATGGGGGGAGAAGGGGGGGAGAGGGGGGGGGAGAGGGGGGATGTAGTGAGGGAAGGAGAGAGGATGTAGGGAGGGAAGGAGAGAGGAGGGAAGGAGGGAGGAGGGAGGGAGGAGGGAAGGAGAGAGGAGGGAAGGAGAGAGGAGGGAGGGGGGAGGGAAGGAGAGGGAAGGAGAAAGGAGGGAGGGAGGGAAGGAGAGAGGAGGGAGGGAGGGAAGGAGGGAGAGAGGGAGGGAGGGAGGGAAGGAGGGAGGGAGGGAGGGAAGGAGAGAGGGAGGGAGAGAAGGAGAGAGGAGGGAGTGAAGGGAGGAGAGAGGAGGGAGAGAGGGAAGGAGAGAGGAGGGAAGGAGGGAGGGAGGGAAGGAAGGAGAGAGGAGGGAGGGAAGGAAGGTGAGAGGAGGGAGGGAGGGAAGGAGAGAGGAGGGAAGGAGGGAGGGAAGGAGAGAGGAGGGAGGGCGGCAAGGAGAGGAGGGAGGGAGGGAAGGAGAGAGGAGGGAGGAAGGGAGGGAAAAGAGAGAGGAGGGAGGGAGGGTGAGAAGGAGAGAGGGAGGGAGGGAAGGAGGGAGGCAAGGAGAGAGGAGGGAGGGAGGCAAGGAGAGAGGAGGGAAGGAGGGAAGGAGAGAGGAGGGAGGGAGGGAAGGAGAGAGGAGGGAGGGAGGAGAGAGGGAGGGAAGGAGGGAGGGAGTGAAGGAGAGAGGAGGGAGGGAGGGAAGGAGAGAGGGGGAGGGAGGGAAGGAGAGAGGAGGGAGGGAGGGAGGGAAGGAGAGAGGGGGAGGAAGGGAAGGAGAGAGAGAGGGAGGAAGGAGGGAAGGAGAGGGAGGGAAGGAGAGAGGGGAGGGAAGGAGAGAGGAGGGATGGAGGGAGGGAAGGAGAGAGGAGGGAGGGAGGGAGAGAGGAGGGAGGGAAGGAGAGAGGGAGGGAAGGAGGGAAGGAGAGAGGAGGGAGGGAGGGAGGGAGGGAGGAGAGGGGGGGGGAGGTAGAGAAGGAGGCTGAACGGCCAGGCCCAAGACCTCAGGCTGGATTTACAGGTAGGTGGCGTCGGGTCTCGGGGGGGGGGGCGTCGCGGAGGTCCGGGTGGGTGGGGGGAGAGAGAGTCGCGGAGGTCCGGGGGGGGAGGAGGGAGTCGCGGAGGTCCGGGGGGGGGGGGGGGGGGGGGAGGTCGGGTCGCCAGGGGGGAGCGGGGATCGGGTCGGGTGGGAGGAGCCTTATTCACGCAGCCCCAGTAAGGCCATTCGGCCAGGGCTAGAGGCTGCGTGCTTCGGGCCCCTCCCACAGTTTTGGGCGCCTGGAGCTACTGCACATGCCCACTGTAGCGCATGTGCAGAGGTCCCGGCACTGTTTTCAGCGCAAAGACCTGGCTCCGCCCCCAACAGCTCGTGCAGCGCTGCGCCCAGCTGCAGAAAACCTGCAGGGAGCCGGAAAATAGGGAAGTTTTTTTTAGGCGCACTTTCTGGCGTGAAAAACGGGCGTCCAGTGGCACGGCCCGAAACTTGGGCCCTATCAATGTGCAGCTCGTGTGTGACGACAAGCAGCGCATCATGTCAGTCGATGCGAGATACCCTGGCAGCACCCACGATGCATTCATCCTACTCGACAGCGTTATATCTGACATGTTTGAGCAGCAGCCAGAAGGGCAGAGCTGGCTACTGGGAGACAAAGGGTACAGCCTGACCACCTGGCTCATGACACCCCTACGCGTGACACGGACAGAAGCTGACCGTCAATACAACATGGCGCACATTGCGACGCGCAGCATCATTGAGAGGACCATTGGCATATTGAAACAGCGATTCCGATGCCTGGACCATTCTGGAGGACAGTTGCTATACTCTCCTCAGATTGTCGGTCACTTCACTGTTGTGTGCTGCATGCTCCATAACTTAGCCATCATGAGGCAGCAGGAGCTGGTAGTGGAACCAGAAGACCTACATGTGGGTCCAGTGCATGATGATAGAATTACAGAACAGCAGGATGTGAATGATAACGACGATCAGGAAAGCATGCAAGTGCCTGATGTTGGAGCACGAGGTCGGAGGAGGACCGTCCATCGTGCTCCATTAACGATTGCTCGAGCCTTGCGCCAGCAGCTCATCCGTGAACGCCCCAACTACTGATGCCTGAGGGCTCTGCGACCACTTTTACGCATGGACATGTTTATTCTTTGCAGTTGTTCCTACGTTGTGTTGTGTTAATGGAACATGAAACAGTTTTAATGAAAAAATATTTTATTGAGAAGTTAACGTCACTGTAATAAAATATTTGTTGTATCAAACTATACTTTTTAATATGACTCTTGAAGATCACTTAAAAACTTTAAGATCACTTATAAGTTGTAAAGTTACAAAAGTTACAAAACAATTTCAATTTAAAAAATCTTACACTCTGAAGAACACTTAAACTTCAGGATCACTTTTTAGGTGCAAAATTAAATAAGATACAAAAAAATGTGAGCATTTACACTATAAGATCAATTAAAAACCATAAGATCACTTATAAGTTGTAAAGTTACAAAACTGACAAAACAAGAACAAGAACAAAAGCAGCAAAGAAAGGCTGCAACCATGTCTCATCCATATCTCAGTGAATGTTCACTTCCTCATGGGAGTGTCATTTGATTGGCTGAGCTGTGTGCCCTTATTGCAGCAGCTACCTCAACCAGGCCCTCCCTGACGGCCTGTGCCGACACTTACATGCCCTCCCTGACGGCCTGTGCCGACACTTACATGCCCTCCGTGATGGCCTGTGCCGTCATTTGCATGCCCTCCCTAATGGCCTGTGCCGTCGACTGCACTCCCTCGGACATTCCCTCCCTAAGTTCCCGTGTCATTCCTGCTATTTCTCCCGTCAGGACCGTCAACACTTCACTCACTGCACTGACGGCACCGATGAGTGATCGGGTAAGCTCATTGGTCTCCATACCCAATGCCACAACCTGAGCCGCATCTGTTGCACGCTGCATCTCAGGAGAGCGTGTCTCCAAACTCCTTCTCCTCTGCCTGGGTTTGCCTCATGGCACCACTACACTGGGAGGTGCGGGCACGTAACGGTGGGACGCTCGGTGTTGCAAGCGGCACCACTACACAGGGAGGCGCGGGCTGGGACTGTGGGACGCTCTGTGTTCCAGATGGCAGAACTGGAGGGAGAGGCTCGGGCTGGAACGGTAGGGCGCTCTGTGTTGCAGATGGCAGTACTAGAGAGAGAGGCTCGGGCTGGGATGCTGGGGCGCTCGGTGTTCCAGACGACAGCACTCGAGTGCGAGCCATGGGCTGGAATGTTGGACGAATGGGTGTAAACTGCTCCATGATATCAGCAGCAGCACTGGGACCCGCAGCGTTGGAATCAAAACCATAGTAGGTGGATCCAGAACCTATGCAAGAGGGAGGCGCAGGCTGGGACGGTAGTGCACTGACTGTAGAATGCTGCATTATACCAGCAGCACCACTGGGACCCGCAACATCGGAAGGTGGAACCAAGACCTATGCTAGGGGTTGAAACTCTGATGCTCCTTGATGGTGCTCATAAACATTAATTTGGAAGCTCTCCCCTGCAGACATTTCAGTCATCACCGCCATCATCCAGTCTGATTCATCCGCATCTGGTTGTACTGATTCTTGTTAATAAGAACATAAGAATTAGGAACAGGAGTAGGCCATCTAGCCCCTCGAGCCTGCTCCGCCATTCAATAAGATCATGGCTGATCTGGCCGTGGACTCAGCTCCACTTACCCGCCTGCTCCTCGTAACTCTTAATTCCCTTATTGGTTAAAAATCTATCTTCTGTGACTTGAATACATTCAATGAGCTAGCCTCAACTGCTTCCTTGGGCAGAGAATTCCACAGATTCACAACCCTCTGGGAGAAGAAATTCCTTCTCAACTCGGTTTTAAATTGGCTCCCCGGTATTTTGAGGCTGTGCCCCCTAGTTCTAGTCTCCCCGACCAGTGGAAACAACCTCTCCGCCTCTATCTTGTCCATCCTTTTCATTATTTTAAATGTTTCTATAAGATCACCCCTCATCCTTCTGAACTCCAACGAGTAAAGACCCAGTCTACTCAATCTATCATCATAAGGTAACCCCCTCATCTCTGGAATCAGCCCAGTGAATCGTCTCTGTACACCCTCCAAAGCCAGTATATCCTTCCTTAAGTAAGGTGACCAAAACTGCACGCAGTACTCCAGGTGCAGCCTTACCAATACCCTATACAGTTGCAGCAGGACCTCCCTGCTTTTGTACTCCATCCCTCTCGCAATGAAGGCCAACATTCCATTCGCCTTCCTGATTACCTGCTGCACCTGCAAACTAACTTTTGGGATTCATGCACAAGGACCCCCAGGTCCCTCTGCACCTCAGAATGTTGTAATTTCTCCCCATTCAAATAATATTCCCTTTTACTGTTTTTTTTCCCAAGGTGGATGACCTCACACTTTCCGACATTGTATTCCATCTGCCAAACCTTAGCCCATTCGCTTAACCTATCCAAATCTCTTTGCAGCCTCTCTGTGTCCTCTACACAACCCGCTTTCCCACCAATCTTTGTGTCATCTGCAAATTTTGTTACACTACACTCTGTCCCCTCTTCCATGTCATCTATGTATATTGTAAACAGTTGTGGTCCCAGCACCGATCCCTGTGGCACACCACTAACCACCGATTTCCACCCCGAAAAGGACCCATTTATCCCAACTCTCTTCTTTCTGTTCGCCAGCCAATTCTCTATCCATGCTAATACATTTCCTCTGACTCCACGTACCTCTATCTTCTGCAGTCACCTTTTGTGTATCACCTTATCGAATGCCTTTTGGAAATCTAAATACACCACATCCATCGGCACACCTCTATCCACCATGCTCATTATATCCTTAAAGAATTCCAGTAAATTAGTTAAACATGATTTCCCCTTCATGAATCCATGCTGCGTCTGCTTGATTGCACTATTCCTATCCAGATGTCCCGCTATTTCTTCCTCAATGATAGTTTCAAGCATTTTCCCCACTACAGATGTTAAACTAACCGGCCTATAGTTACCTGCCTTTTGTCTGCCCCCTTTTTTAAACAGAGGCGTTACATTAGCCTCAGGATCCTCAGGATTGGCAGCAGCAGCAGCAGCATCGTCATCATCATCATTATGTTCTGCAAAATACATCAGAACAGTCAAATATTTAACAGCAAGAGAGGAGGCCGGATGGGTGGCATGAGTACTCTCACACATAGCAGGTTGAGTTAAAGGGCCACGATGTATTTTCAGGACTTACCCTCTTCCTCGCGTGCGGGCCCAGCTTGTGCTGTACTGATTGCTTTTCTCCATGTACGACTCATCATAGTTCCAAGGGTGTCTGTGGATGCAGATTGGGCATGCCTCCTCCTGTCCGAGTTGCCTCCCTTTTGTTGTGGGCCAATTTCTTCTGCAAAGAGTAAAATATAACTTTTTACAGAGTGTGTCAGTCTGCAAGGTGGGATATAGATAGCCAGGTTACAATTACGATTAAATTAAAAATGGGAAATATTACTTACACTAACTACTTGACCAAGGTCGTGCCATTTCTTTTTACGCTGGCTTCCAGATCTCCTGGTATGCACCACTGCGCAGTAATCTTCTGCAACTTGGTTCCACCGTTTCTTCATTTCTTTTGGTGGCATTTTTATGCGACCTCTGCTGCTGGTATCTAGCTCCTGCCATCTCTGCTCAATTACGTTGACTAATATCTCTACTTCCTCATGCAAGAAATTCTTTGTTCTTGGTGGACATTGATCCATTGCAAAGTTGAATTGGCACTTATTTCTCAAAACACACAGTCCTTAATTTGCATGCACCAATGCAGCACCGGTTCTGCAAGTTTAGCAGTGAAAAGCTGAACTCACTGATTTCAGCAGGTGATTTATTCAACAATGCTGCTAAAAGAACTCCCTCACACACAAAAATATCACAAAAATTAAATTACAAGCCTTTCCAGGGGTCCAAGAGACAATTCTTCACTTTTTCTCCAGTCCCTTTAAAAATGGCCGAGTGCCAATGTTTGTTTCACACTGCGCGTGCGCCCACGCTCCAACATGCACGCGCAGGGTTGCCGGCACGACGTTGGCTCATTTGAATTAGACCCGCCCCCCCACTGCTTAGAGAATCAGCGCGAGTGTCTGGCTCTGCCCCCCTCTGTGATGTGCGCGCCGCAGGAGAATCTCACAATTTTTTTCCTGCGCACTTTTAGGCGCGAAGAACAGGCGTCCAGCTCAGGGCTGCGCCATTTTCGGCGCGGCCCGAAACTTGGGGCCCAAGTATCTAATATATTGCCAGTCTAATTTCCAGGATTTGTGTTACGTGACACCACTGGTACCAACATCAGAAAACTCCAACATGGAACATTATCATTCAAGAACTAAATATGCAACAAATGGGTGATTTATACTTGTAGTAGAACATATAGTCATGTGATTTTATTGTATTTTCTCTCTTTCCCTACACTCCAGTTTCTCTCTCTCCCTCCTTTGTCAATTCTATTTCATTCTCTTCCTCCTCACTGACTTCTGTTTCCTTTCATCTGAATTAATTTCTGTTCCTCCTCCTCCAATTCTATTCCCTCTCACTTTCACTTGTTTCTCTTCCTCTCCACATTCATTTCTGCCTCACAATTCTTCACTTGTTTTTCTCCTTCTCTTTTGCTTCTCTTTCCTCCTTAACTTCTGTGCTTCTCTCCTTCAGTTCTATCTCCACCTATTTTGCTTTTCTCTCATTCTATACTTCTATCTTTCTCTCCTTCCCCTGTTTATTTCCCCCCTTTATTTATTTTTTCCCTCTTTCCCTTTCTTTTGTCACTTTACTCTTTTACATCTTTTCAATTTTGATTCCTTCCTCCTTTCTTGCTCTTCCGTTTTTAAACGTTCCTTTCCCATCTGTCTCTCCACCATTTTTTGCCCCTATTTTCTATAGCATTCACACTTCGACAAGGGAAAACTGGCGCTAAGAAGCAGATATTAGGCTAACTATAAGTGAGTTATTTTATTGCTTCAGAATAAATCTATTTATTTTTACAAAGCAACAGATATCAAAATTGTCCTCAAAACTTTCAAAAACAGTTAGATGAAAATATTATTGTTTCAGGATAAACATGTAATGGCAGAAAAAGTAGTGAATACAAGTTTGGCTAATGCTTTTCATGATTGTTGTGGACACTAACCAATTGAAAGGAACCATTAAAAGGGCAGTGCCGTAACAGTTTGACCATCCAGACCCCACCACAAGTCAACAAATTGAATGGATAGTACTGTAATTAACACTGATGATCCAGATGGCATTACAAATCCATGAATTGCAACTCACTTAACGGTAATGTTCACCATTACTGCCTGGGCAGTAATCTGATGGAGTGGATCACCTGCCCATTGTAGAACCCACTTAATTTTCAACTCAACGCTTTCAATCTGGTAAAATTGGGTAGGTATTACAATGGGCTGGCGACCGATTCCAATCAATTACCTCCAAGGCAGTGAAGGTGAAAATTACCGCCACTGAACATCCAGCCTTTCATTACAGTCAAGGAGACGTTACAATACCTCTTTACGGTGATCCCCATTCCTACCCTGATCCAAGAAGGACTCTCAATTTCTTTATCTTGGTCGGAATCAATCCCAGATGTTAATGGCAATAAAAGTTCCTAATCTACTGATTAAATATTTTAAGGTTCTAATTCCTACATACCACCACAAAGGAATGTATAGCAGGCCAGGGAGAGACAGGCTGAAAAGTAACATCCACCAGCTTCGTATGAAATATGCAACCAAAGGCAAGATCATATAGCCGATTGCAAAGGAAATGCAAACTCCCAGTGTAGCGAACATAACCCGAATGGATTTCCCAAGAATTTCCGATCCTGTAAGAAGAGAATAACTAGGTCAGAACAACAGTGACTGAGAGTTATTTCCTAATTTTATTTCACTGCCTATTATGGCCACATTGAAAACAACCTTTTCTTTTGTGTTCAGTTAAAAAAGCTTTCAGTAATTAAGTTGAATGCTCTCCCTTTTACTACTAGGAAATATCCATCCCTATAATTGCTACATAACCAGGCCTATGTGAGTTTTTCCCCCATGTCCATTTGCGTGTGCATTTTGGCTGCGACATCAGACCTGAACCATTCACTTCTATTCCCACTCTCACTCCCCCTTGCTCTTCTCTCTCTATCCCAAATCCCTACCCCAACCCTTCATTACTCTTTAACCTTCCTACTCTCCTGCCGCCATCGCAGGCTCGACTCCCTTTTAGATAGAAACATAGAAAATAGGTGTAGGAGTAGGCCATTCGGCCCTTCTAGCCTGCACCGCCATTCAATGAGTTCATGGCTGAACATGCAACTTCAGTACCTCATTCCTGCTTTCTCGCCATACCTCTTGATCCCCCGAGTAGTAAGGACTTCATCTAACTCCCTTTTGAATATATTTAGTGAATTGGCCTCAACAACTTTCTGTGGTAGAGAATTCCACATGTTCACCACTCTCTGGGTGAAGAAGTTTCTCCTCATCTCGGTCCTAAATAACTTACCCCTTATCCTTAGACTGTGACCCCTGGTTCTGGACTTCTCCAATATTGGGAACATTCTTCATTCATCTAACCTGTCTAAACCCGTCAGAATGTTAAATGTTTCTATGAGATCCCCTCTCATTCTTCTGAACTCCAGTGAATACAAGCCCAGTTGATCCAGTCTTTCTTGATATGTCAGTCCCGCCATCCCGGGAATCAGCCTGGTGAACCTTCACTGCACTCCCTCAATAGCAAGAATGTCTTTCCTCAAGTTAGGAGACCAAAACTGTACACAATACTCCAGGTGTGGCCTCACCAAGGCCCTGTACAACTGTAGTAATACCTCCCTGCCCCTGTACTCAAATCCCCTCGCTATGAAGGCCAACATGCCATTTGCTTTCTTAACTGCCTGCTGTACCTGCATGCCAACCTTCAATGACTGATGTACCATGACAACCAGGTCTCTTTGCACCTCCCCTTTTCCTAATCTGTCACCATTCAGATAATAGTCTGTTTCTCTGTTTTTACCACCAAAGTGGATAACCTCACATTTATCCACATTATACTTCATCTGCCATGCATTTGCCCACTCACCTAACCTATCCAAGTCACAATAAGCCTACAGCTTCCCTCTGTGCCTCTCTTGGCATATTTCGAAGGGCTCACCGTGGCACTCATCGCTGTTTCTTCACGAGTAGCAATCCCAACTGTCCCATTCTTCTCTCACCGACCTTGCTGCCCAGTTTGCCTACGGGTGGCTAACCTTGCCAATCTGCTCACCGTCCAACTCACCCCTCCAAGTGCTGACCCTGCGGATGCTAGCAATAGATCAGCCATCGCCTCCTCTCCGCATCTCCTTGCAGAATATCTGTTCGCTTGCGAACAAGGCCTTTGCCATCCATGAGCTTATCGTGGATGATTGCATCGACATCATGGCCCTGATGGAAACTTGGCTGAGGGGTGATAATCATAATCAGAGGCGGTCCCTCGAATGAGGATGACTTGCTTCCACGAGAGTTCACAGATGTTTCAATGAAGGACCCGATGTTCCAGTCCTGAAGTCCTGAGGGGATGGAAGATGTCTGTGCATGGATTTTTCTCTTAACATGTGGTAACCGTTGCAAATCAGCCACCACACGGGCTTGACAGAGCTAAACCTTTATCCAGTGGCAAGGATTAACCAGGATGACTGGAGACCTGCTCTGGTGCACGGACCTAGTGCGCACACATATCGCAGTATGGGCAAGTCCGTGCTGCCCCTGGGCCCTCGGCTCTTCTGGGCCCCGTACCTTCATTCGCCGCACCTCCGCCACGATGTCCCAGGGCGCGGCGCACCAGCTCTATTTATGGTCCTGACCTGCGGTGGAGTTCTCACACAGGTCAGGGCAGCCCATGATGTTCCAAGGCCCGGCGCTCCAGCTCTATTTATAGCCCTGACCTGCGGTGGAGTTCTCACACAGGTCAGGGCAGCCCATGATGTTCCAGGGCCCGGCGCTCCAGCTCTATTTATAGCCCCGACCTGCGGTGGTGTTCTCACACAGGTCAGGACAGCCCATGATGTTCCAGGGCTCGGCGCTCCAGCTCTATTTATAGCCCCGACCTGCGGTGGTGTTCTCACACAGGTCAGGACAGCCCATGATGTTCCAGGGCCCAGCGCACCAGCTTTATTTATAGCCCTGACCTGCGGTGTTGTTCTTGCACAGGTCGGGGCGGCCCATGATGATCCAGGGGTGATAATACCACTTGCCCGCCCAGACCGCCATGGTGGCGGTGTGACTCTTATCACCAAATCGTTCTCCGCCCACTTCCCCTTCCCCCACCCAACCTTACTTCCTTCTGTGTCTGCCCCGGAACAAATCTCTCCAAACTCTTTTACACCTGCACTTATGAAATCCGAACTGTCCAGCCTTTGGCCCCCCCATTCACCATGACATTTCTACAGCCACTGATCTGCTCAATCACACCCTCACCACCACCATTGATGCCCTAGTCGCTATTAAATCCATTACTCTCTCTCATCCTGGCTGTTCACCCTGGTATGGTTCTCATCTTCGCTCCCTCAAGTCCAAGGGGTGCAAAATTGAACGGATATGGCGGACAACTGGTTTAGCATTATCGAGTCCTAATCTTGTCTGCCAAAACTGCTCACTATTCCAGGACCATTTTGGAATGCAAAGTTAATCCCCGGCTACTATTCTCTACTGTCTTTGTCTCAAAGATTGAGACCATCCGATCAGCTGCCTCTGCCACTTCCCTTCCTTCTCCTAGCTCACCAGGCCAAATTTCCTCTAACATTCCTCCTTGCCCTAGACCCGAACTCGCATCTTTCTCCAGTTTCTCTCCAATCTCCCCTCATAACCTTTCCGTGCTTATCTTGTCCATGAGACCCACTTCCTGCTCCCTTGACCCTATTCCCATTAAACTGCTGACCACCCAACTTCCTTTTCTGGCTCCCATGTTAGCTGACATTGTTAACGCTTCTCTCTCCTCAGGTACTTCCCCCTTTCCTTCAAATCTGCTGTCACCACCCCCTCCTCAAAAAACCAACCCTCGACTCCACTGTGCTTGCAAGCTACCACCCCATCGCCAACCTCCCTTTCCTCTCGAAAGTCCTTGAACGTGTTATCACCTCCCAAATCCATGCCCATCTTTCCCGGAATTCCATGTTTGAATCCCTTCAATCCGATTTCCACCCCTGCCACAGTACTGAAACTACTCTCATCAAATTCACAACTGACATCCTTTGTGACATAAGTAACCTATCCCTCTTCCTCCTTCTCGATCTGTCTGCAGCCTTTGACACAGTTGACCACTCCATCCTGCTCCAACGCTTCTCCACCATCGTCCAGCAGGTGGGACTGCACTCGCCTGGTTCCATTCTTATCTATCGAATCATAGCCAAAAGAATCACCTGCAATGGCTTCTTTTCCCACTACCTCTGGTGACCCCCAAGGATCTATCCTTGGCCCCATCTTATTTCTCAACTATATGCTGCCCCTTGGCGACATCATCCAAAAATACGGTGTCTGTTTCCACGTTCGCTGACGACATCAGCTCTATCTCACCACCACTTCTCTCGACCCCTCCTTCTCTAAATTGTCAGACCGCTTGCCCGACATCCAATACTGAAAGAGCAGAAATTTTCTCCAATTAAATATTGGGAAGATCGAAGCTGTTCCCTAGCCAACTCCATCCCTCTCCCTATCATCTGTTTGAGACTGAGACAGACTGTTCACAACCTTGGTGTCATATTTGACCCTGAAATGAGCTTCCGATCACATATCTAACTAAAACCGCCTATTTTCACCTCTGTAACATTGCCCGCCTCCGCTCCTGCCTCAGCTCATCTGCTGCTGCAACCCTCATCCATGCCTTTTGTTACCTCTCGACTTGACTACTCCAATGCACTCCTGGCTGGCCTCCCACATTCTACTCTAAGTAAACTTGAGGTGATTCAAACTTCAGCAGCCCGTGTCCTAACTCGCACCAAGTCCCGTTCACTATCACCCCCGTGCTCACTGACCTTCATTGGCTCCCAGTTAAGCAACTCTTCGATTTCAAAATTCTCATCCTTGTTTTCAAATCCCTCCATGGCCTCGCCCCTCCCTTTCTCTGTAATCTCCTTCAGCCTTACAAGCACCCCCCACCGAGATATCTGTGCTCTTCAAATTCTGCCTTCTTGAGCATCCGATTATAATTGCTCAAGCATCGATGACCATGCCTTCATTTGCCTAGGCCCCGAGTTCTGGAACTCCCTCCACAAACCTCTCCGGCTCTCTTTCCTCCTTGAAGATTCTCCTTAAAACCTACCTCTTTGACCAAACCTTTGGTCATCTGTTGTAATTTCTTATGTGGCTTGGTGTCAAATTTTTGTTTTTAACACTACTGTGAAGCGTCTTGGGATATTTTACTACATTAAAGGTGCTATATAAATACATCATGTTGTTGTTATTGCTGTTGTTGCAAACATATCCCAGAAAGCAAGCTGCATGAAGGATTCTGAATGCAGATATGTCACTTCAGCCCATCGTATGCACCTCCCAGAGGTCAGTGATCGAGCCGCATAAGAAGAAATTAGAAAACAAGAGAGTATAGCATGTGATAGAGAGGAGAGGAAAAATGAGTGGAATACATTTGAAAATAAATTTAAAACAAAGTAAAGTTTAAAAAGGAAAAAAAAAATCTTTAATAGACATTGGGACTGGAGATTATTAGGATCTCTGGATACAAGAACACAAGAACAGTCAGAGATGACAATTGACCAGTCAGCCTATGAAAACGTATCCCTCTGGTACTCTGTCTCTCTCATCCAACTGTATTTTGAACAACCCCAATGTTTTTGCCTTTTCTACCCAATCTGGCAGACAATTTCAAACATGGGTTCATTACTTCAATAAATAAGTTTTTCCTGACATATTCTTTTAATTTACTTTTCACTAATTATATCTAGTTATGTTCTCTGGCTCTACTTTTCTGGCTTTTTTTAAAGTAATAATTTGAGTATAAATTATCTGTAATCATTCAATATTTTAGATATATCAAGAGATCCCTTCATAACTGCCTTCTTTCCAGGCTGTAAAACAAAAGTTGGCTAAGATTTTCTCATAGCTGATCCTCTCAACGCTTGGAATCAGTCTTTGTTTTCTCATCTTGTATCCTTTCCAATACAGTAGACATATTAACATTTTAAGCTCTATTACAGTTAATGTAATTGATTACGGCGACATCAATTGCCGAGGATAATGCAGATTGAGGACACATTTCTTTTTACAAAAAATTCCAGCACTTTGTGGCCAGCCACAGAGATCTTTGGCCATACAATACTGCAACTGGCATCTGAAATCTACCACAGTCATTTTCTGTCCTCCACCCAGGTGGGCTGGTCAACATAGGCAAGAATCAAGTCAAGAACCTGATGACAATGCTTAAATTACACTGATCCCAGAAAGTTGCTCTGAGTCAGAAATGGGCAATTTGAGTGAGTAGAATTCCCACCCTGCCAAAGTTGTGGTAATATTCCAACTATTCAGAAAATCCTGGCTTTTATGTTTACTGTTACTCCCTTTCTAAGACTTGCTGACAATTCTAGCCATTTACAACACACATTTTCTACATCTAAATCAAATACTTTAAAGGGCCACTCCCAGGACTGTCCAGAGACAATTTAGGCAGAGTATATCAGATCTGCCAGAGGCAATTTGGGCACAGCACACCAGAAGTGCACTCCACGAGGACCATGACCTCAGGGCCCAAACTTCCTCTTGGGCCTAATTTGAATACTGCAGGTGTGCACTGGGCACATTTTAGGGGTGCACTACTGGGTCCAGCCAAGAAGGGAAGATAAAGTCTTGGTGCTTCTGGTGTTTTAAAGTCAGCAAGAAGCTTAAAGAGGCAGGCACAATGGAAGTCCCGTAAAAGAACGATGTTTGTGGACGTTATAGTACATGGAAATTTTTCTACATTACAACAGTGACTACACTTCAAAAGTAATTAATTGGCTGTAAAGCACTTTGAGATGTTCGGTGGTCGTGAGAGGCGATATATAAATCCAAGTCTTACTTTTCATGTTACACTGAACTGCCAATGAGTATTGAAGAATGCCGACTTCATTGTCTAGAGATGTGATTTTCATTGCAGTAGTCTTCTTATTCAGTTTAATGAGATGGCCCCTGACAATATGTGCATGTTGCTGTGCCATGTCAGGAATGGCAGCATAGAAACATAAAAAATAAGTGCAGTAGGAGGCCATTTGGCCCTTCGAGCCTGCACCACCATTCAATAAGATCATGGCTGATCATTCGCCTCAGTACCCCTTTCCTGCTTTCTCTCCATACCCGTTGATCCCCTTAGCCGTAAGGGCCATATCTAACTCCCTCTTGAATATATCCAATGAACTGGCATCAACAACTCTCTGCGGCAGGGAATTCCACAGGTTAACAACTCTCTGAGTGAAGAAGTTTCTCATCATCACAGTCCTAAATGGCTTACCCCTTATCCTTAGACTATGTCCCCTGGTTCTGGACTTCCCTAACATCGGGAACATTCTTCCTGCATCTAACCTGTCCAGTCCCTTCAGAATTTTATATGTTTCTGAGATCCCCTCTTATCCTTCTAAACTCCAGTGAATACAGGCCCAGTCGATCCAGTCTCTGCTCATATGTCAGTCCTGCCATCCCGGGAATCAGCCTGGTGAACCTTCACTGCACTCCCTCAATAGCAAGAACGTCCTTCCTCAGATGAGGAGACCAAAACTGAACACAATATTCCAGGTGAGGCCTCACTAAGGCCCTGTACAACTGCAGTAAGACTTCCCTGCTCCTATACTCAAACCCCCTTGCTATGAAAGCCAACCTACCATTTGCCTTCTTTACCGCCTGCTGTACCTGCATACCAACTTTCAATGACTGATGTACCATAACACCCAGGTCTCGTTGCACCTCCCCCCTTTTCCGAATCTGCCACCATTCAGATAATATTCTGCCTTCATGTTTTTGCCACCAAAGTGGATAACCTCACATTTATACACATTATACTGCATCTGCCACGCGTTTGCCCACTCACCTAACTTGTCCTAGTCACCCTGCAGCCTTTTAGCACCCTCCTCACAGCTCACACCGCCACCCAGTTTAGTGTCATCTGCAAACTTGGAGATATTACACTCAATTCCCTCATCCAAATCATTAATGTATATTATAAATAGCTGGGGTTCCAGCACTGAGCCCTGCGGCACCCCACTAGTCACTGCCATTCTGAAAAGGACCTGTTTATCCCGACTCTCTGCTTCCTGTCTGCCAACTAATTCTCTATCCACGTCAGTACATTGCCCCCAATACCATGTGCTTTAATTTTGCACACCAATCTCTTGTGTGGGACCTTGTCAAAAGCCTGTTGAAAGTCCAAATGCACCACATCCACTGGTTCTCCCTTGTCCACTCTACTAGTTACGTCCTCAAAAAATTCTAGAGCATTTGTCAAGCAGGATTTCCCTTTCATAAATCCATGCTGACTTGGACCGATCCCGTCACTACTTTCTAAATTGCTGCTACTTCATCTTTAATAATTGATTCCAACATTTTCCCCACTACTGATGTCAGGCTAACCGGTCTATAATTACCCATTTTCTCTCTGCCTCCTTTCTTAAAAAGTGGTGTTACATTAGCTACCCTCCAGTCCAAAGGAACCGATCCAGAGTCGATAGACTGTTGGAAAATGACCATCAATTCATCCACTATTTCTAGGTCTACATCCTTAAGTACTCTGGGATGCAGACTTTCAGGCCCTGGGGAATTATCGGCCTTCAATCCCATCAATTTCCCTAAACACAATTTCCTGCCTAATAAGGATTTCCTTCAGTTCCTCCTTCTCTCTAGACCCTCGGTCCCCTAGTATTTCCGGAAGGTTATTTGTGTCTTCCTTTGTGAAGACAGAACCAAAGTATTTGTTTAACTGGTCTGCCATGTCTTTGTTCCTCATTACAAATTCACCTGAATCTGACTGCAAGGGACCTACGTTTGTTTTCACTAATCTTTTTCTCTTCACATATCTATAGAAGCTTTTGCAGTCAGTTTTTATGTTCCCAGCTAGCTTCCTCTCATACTCTATCTTCTCCCTCCTAATTAAACCCTTTGTCCTCCTCTGCTGTATTACAAAATTCTCCCAGTCTTCAGGTATGCTGCTTTTTCTGGCCAATTTATATGCCTCTTCCTTGGATTTAACACTATCCTTAATTTTCCTTGTTAGCCACGGTTGAGCCACCTTCCCCGTTTTATTTTTACTCCAGACAGGGATGTATAATTGTTGAAGTTCATCCATGTGATCTTTAAATGTTTGCCATTGCCTATCCACCGTCAACCCTCCAAGTATCACTCGCCAGTCTATTCAAGCCAATTCACGTCTCATACCAATGAAGTTACCTTTCCTTAAGTTCAGGACCCTAGTCTCTAAATTAACTGTGTCACTCTCCATCTTAATAAAGAATTCTACCATATTATGGTCACTCTTCGCCAAGGGGCCTCACACAACAAGATTGTTAATTAGTCCTTTCTCATTACACATCACCCAGTCTAGGATGGCCAGCCCTCTAGTTGGTTCCTCGACATTTTGGTCCAGAAAACCATCCCTAATACACTCCAGGAAATCTTTCTCCACCGCATTGCTACCAGTTTGGTTAGCCCAATCAATATGTAGATTAAAGTTGCTCATGATAACTGCTGTACCTTTATTGCATGCATCCCTAATTCCTTGTTTGATGCTGTCCCCAACCTTACTACTACTGTTTGGTGGTCTGTACACAATTCCCAGTAGCGTTTTCTGCCCTTTGGTACTCCGTAGCTCCACCCATAGATTCCACATCATCCAAGCTAATGTCCTTCCTTACTATTGCATTAATTTCCTCTTTAACCAGCAACACCACCGCACCTCCTTTTCCTTTCTCTCTATCCTTCCTAAATGTTGAATACCCCTGCATGTTGAGTTCCCAGCCGTGGTCACCCTGGAGCCATGTCGCCGTGATGCCAATTACTTCATATCCGTTGACTGCTATCTGCGCAGTTAATTCATCCACCTTATTCCGAATACTCCTCGCATTGAGGCACAGAGTCTTCAGGCTTGTCTTTTTAACACTCTTTGCCCCTTTAGAATTTTGCTGAAATGTGGCCCTTTTTGCTTTTTGCCTTGGGTTTCTCTGCCCTCCACTTTTACTTTTCTTCTTTCTATCTTTTGCTTCTGCCCCCATTCTACTTCCCTCTGTCTCCCTGCATAGGTTCTTGAACCGCTGCAGTCCATGTGTGAAGGTACTCCCACAGTGCTGTTAGGGAGGTAGTTCCAGGACTTTGATCCAGCGACGATGAAGGATCAGCGATATACCGCCAAGTTAGGATAGTGTGTGACTTGGAGGGGAACGTGGAGATGGTGGTGTTCCCATGCACCTGCTGCCCTTGTCCTTCTAGGTGGTAGAGGTCGCGGGTTTGGGATGTTACTACTTTTGAGGTCCTACATTTTAATTTAGCTCCTAGCTCCCTAAATTCGTCTTGTAGAACCTCATCCCATTTTTTACCTATATCGTTGGTATATATATGCACCACGACAACTGGCTGTTCACCCTCCATCTTCAAAATATCCTGCAGCCGCTCCGAGACATCCTTGACCCTTGCACAAGGGAGGCAACATACCATCCTGGAGTCTCGGTTGCATCCGCAGAAACATCTATCTATTCCCCTTACAATAGAATCCCATACCACTATAGCTCTCCCATTCTTTTTCCTGCCCTCCTGTGCAGCAGAGCCACCCACGGTGTCATGGACTTGACTGCTGCTGCTCTCCCATGCTGAGTCATTTCCCTCAAGGGTACCCAAAGCGGTATATCTGTTTTGCAGGGGATGACCGCAGGGGACCCCTGCACTACCTTCCTTCCACTGCTCTTCCTGTTGGTCACCCATCCCCTATCTGGCTATGTACCCTTTACCTGCGGTGTGACCAACTCATTAAATGTGCTATTCATGACATCCTCAGCATCACGAATGCTCCAGAGTAAATCCACCCGCAGCTCCAGTGCCGCAACGCCGTCTGTCAGGTGCTGCAGGCGGATGCACTTCCCGCAAAAATAATCATCAGTTTTACTGGAAGTGTCCCTGACTTCTCACATAGCACAGGAGGAGCATAACACGTGCCCAAGCTCTCCTGTCATGACTTAACCAGATTAACTTAATTTGGCAACAACAATGCTAAAAGGTTACTTACTGATAAAGAAAAAGAAAAACTACTCACCAATCACCAGCTAATCATTTACCCCTTGGCTGTGACGTCACCCTTCGATTTCTTTTTACTTCTTTTTTGCCTCTCTGCTACAGCTGCACCGGCTGGCCTTTTATAGGTTTCCCACGCTGCTCTCTGCCTCTCCGACATCCCGCTGGCTCCCGACGCCTGTTGGGCCTTTTATAGGCCCCCCCACGCTGCCACTCCGCCTCTCCGATGTCCTGCTGGCTCCCGACACCTATTGGGCCTTATGTAGGCCTCCCCACATTGCCGCTCCGCCTCTCTGGCGTCCTGCTGGCTCCCGACGCCTGTTGGGCCTTTTCTAGGCCTCCCCATGCTGCCACTCCGCCCAACCGGCGTCCCGCTGACTCCCGACGCTTGTTGGGCCTTATGTAAGCCTCCCCATGCTGCAGCTCTGCCTCTCCGACGTCCCGCTGGCTCCTGACGCTTGTTGGGCCTTATGTAAGCCTCCCCATGCTGCAGCTCCGCCTCTCCGACGTCCCGCTGGCTCCCGATGCCTGTTGGGCCTTATGTAGGCCTCCCCACGCTGCCTCTCCGCCTCTCCGACGTCCCAAGCAGCACCCCAAGAAGGGAGAGAAATTGGTCCTCGCCACATTTATGGGCGAAAATTAGGCGACAATTTTCTTTCTTTCCCAATATGGCAGGAGGCGCACTTCCAACTGGAAATGTACACGTTTCGTGCCCACCATATTGTGGGCTTAGTAGGCCAGCTAACACCCTAAAAACAGGCGCTGCGCAGCCAAATTTTTGGCGAGGATTTCTTGCTGGATTTTTTTCAACTTTAGTCCAGAAGTGCAGAGGTCAATTGTAATACCTGTATCTGATTGACCACCATAACTTAGATCAGGTAACTGGGCATAAACCAGGCATTAAGTCTGGGATCTCATTGTTGTATAAAGCACCAAAATTATTGGACCACAGCAGAGGTGAATGGAAGATTTGTGCCTGCAAGGATTTGGGGAATTTGGGGTAGAATCCAGTTTTGCCAGGATTCAAATTCATTCAGTGCACAATTAAATTCCACTAGGGTGGCTGTGAGTGGATTTTATGTCGAACCAACCTGCCCATGCCAAGGAGGCATATTTGGGGGAAATTCTGGTCTCCCATGAGAAATTCCACCCATTTCACCCTTACAAGTCTTCATGAGAGCTCACATAGGTGAAAGCTAGTGAAGGTCCACTAAGGACCTGAAGAAGGCCCCAAATTTTCACTAGGGAAAGGTAATCGATCCCAGAGGTCAGCATGTCCTCTTGGAAGCAGAAACATTTTTGTTAAGCCCTATGCTAGCTTCTAGTCTGCCATCGAAATGGTATGGTGCCATGCTGACATTCTGGCTGGTGGTTTGGGGCAGACCAGCACTGAAGCACCCTTGCATGACCAATACATCCATCCCAACCTTTTCAATGTCCTAGTCCATGCAATTTAGGATGGGTGGTTCCTCTTGCACTGATGGAGCAGAATCCAAGGTATTCAGCAGCTTATATGACTCCACTGCAAAGTTCATTTCTGTTGTGAAAAATAAATCCCTGAAATAACAGCAGCATTTAAAAGAATATTTTACATCAAGCTATCTTAATGAGTGCCAATACATGGAGAGGACTAATTAGGGACCAGCAAAGGGGTACGAGAACAATAAAATAATCAACTTTTGTGGAAAAGGGAAATATTTATTGATTTTGAATCAATTGTAAACTTAATAAGCAAACATAAAATAAGAATGACCATCTCTCAAGAGTGTGAAAGACCCAATGTCCAAATACTCGGACTATAACTGAGTCATCAATGATTTTCTCACAGTAAAATAATGCTAGGAATGTGCTGATCAGGAGGACTGATGTTTATTTTAGGGGGTTTCATTGTGGTGGTGGGAGTGAGAGTGTGCAATCCTTAGCTGCTGATTGTTAAATTGCAGTGGGTTGTGTTTAATTTTCACTCGTGGAATTTAGTCCAGGGACAATGAAAACAGCCATCAGTCCTACAGAGTAATGTGACATTTACACAAGAGTCGGCCATCCCGTCGAGCCTCTTCCGTCATTCAGTAAGACCATGGCCAACCTGTATCCTAACTCCATCCACCCACCTTGGCTCCATGTTCCTTAATACCCTTAGCTAGCAAAAATTTATTGATCTCGGATTTAAAATTATTCATCAATCTAGCATGTGCTGCTTTTTGTGGGAGAGAGTTCCACACTGTGTGTGAAGAAATATTTCCTATCTTCTCTCTTGAATGGCCTGACTCTGATTTTAAGGTTATGACCCAATATCCTAGACTCCCCCACCAGCATAAAAAGTTTCTCTCAATCTACCCTATCGAAATTATAAAAAAACTCAATCATATCACCTCTTAATCTTCTCTATTCCAGAGAATACAAGCCTAGTATCTATGTAAGCTTTCCTCATAATTTAACCCTTAGTGCCCTGGTACCATTCTGGGGAATTGGCACTACACTCCTTCCAAGACCAATATATTCTTTCTAAGGTGCGGGTGCCCAGAACTGTACACAAAACTCCAGATGTGGTCTAATCAGGCTTTGTATAGCTGTAGCAAAATGACCTACCCTTTATATTCTAGCCCTCTAGATATGAAGGCTAACATTCCATTAGCCTTTTTGATTATTTTTTCTACCTGACCACTTCATTTTAGTGATCAGTGTACATTGACCCCGAAATCTCTTTGGACCTCCACTGTTGCTAACTTCTCACCATTTAAAAAATACTCAAGTCTGTCCTTTATTGGTCTAAAGTGGATGACCTCATACTTCCCTGCATTGAAATCCATCTACAATAGTTTAGCCCACTCACTTAATCTATCAATGTTTCTTTGTATTATTATACACCCGTCCACACTACTAACTATACAGTACCACCAATCTTTGTGTCATTGTCAAACTTGGATATATAGCTCTCTATTGTGTTATCTAAGTTATTAAATACATATAGTGAATAATTGAGGCCCCAGCAGATCCTTGAGGGACACCACTAGTTACTTCCTTCCAACTCGAGTACATACCCATTATCCCTACCACCTAACCAATTTCCAACCAGGTCAATAAATTGCCTTGAATTTCATGAGCTTTACTTTTTAGCTAACAGTCTCTTCTGTGGAAACTTACTGAAGACCTTCTAGAAGTCCATATAAACTACATTCATATACACTCTACTGTCTACTACTTTAGTTACTGCTTCGAAAAATTCAATTAGATTTGTTACATATGACCCACTTTTTACAGATCTATATAAATTCTTATTTGGGCAAGAGACCCTAACCTGTCCTTCTGCCCGGATGCTGTCTTTCTCACACCAATTACTTAACACGTTTTTTATTTGTCACTCCAGTTGTAACTTTAGTACACCTTTCAGCTAGAGTATCTATAGCACGATTTGTGACCAGAACTCTGCTATTATACCTTTTTATTAAATCTTTAAATTAAAAATGTTACTATTGTTTCAGACTGAGCCCTTCCCCCATTTATTAGTAATTAAAATCCTTTTTTTAAATCACCCTATTTATCCTTTCCAATGGTACAGCTCTCTCCTGGTGATAGTGTCACATGAAAAGGAACCGTTCCACACCACTCCTTAAGCCATATGTTCACCTTCCTGATCTATTTGTCCCAATGCCAATTGGCATGTGGCTTGGGTAATAATCCAGAGATTACCACCCTCGAAGTCCTGTTTTCTGATTTAGCTCCCAACTCCTGATACTTCCTCAGTAGGACCACCTCCCTTTTCTCCTATGTCATTGGTTCAGCCACATCAAGATAGCCCTTACTCTGGAACTAGGTAGGCAACATACCCTTCGGAACTCGTGATCGTGGCTGCAGATGTGGCAGTGTGGGAGTCTCGCTGACCACAACCGACCACATATCAGAGTCCCAGCACATAGCCTGAACTGCCATTTCTAGTTTTTATTTATTTATTAGTTAGTGGTAATTTAATTCTAGATATAATACAATTACTTCAGATCTAGATTATATTAATTAATTAGTCTTGTTTTTTGTTAATTATAGTATCCTCTTAACTCCTATGTATTACTTATGTATATCAGATTTTTATTTAAGGCACTTTGGATCCCTTTAATGTTGGTATCCTCTACTTAGTTAATTTTAATTTTATCCCCTTAGATCTAATTAATTACTTTGATAATTTATTTATATGCTTACTTATTTTATTATGCACCTTGGTTTAAATTACTTAGCACCTCCTTCCCCTTCTGCCCCCATTTCCCACTCTCACTGAATTCCCATCTTCATTTGTTCAACAACTCACTTCATTTTAGCAATTCACCCAGTGCTGTGCTACAGCTCGGTGTTTAATTATTCAAACTACTCTGAGTCAAAGCAAGAGATTCATCCTTCACTCCCATCTGGTACTATATGGCTCATGCAAGACTCCTGCTCATGAAACTAGTGTAAGGAGCAGTCTTCACGATGCAGCATTTTAGAAGCCATTATGTACTTGTGAAGAGCCAACGGTAAACTTTGAGAGGTCTCACATTGTCATTAGTGCAAAAACTGCCAGCAGAAATACATTAACGGGACCACAGACTCCATGGGATCTGTGAATTTTATTAAGTTAGAAAATTAAATAGGTTATAGTGGAGCAGCTCCGCCTTAGTAGGACTGCCACAATCCTACTACTTAAGTAAAAGGATCAGCATGACCAGGTAATGTTAAGACAGCTTATTCTTCAAAGCTCCTGAACAGTGTGAAGTTTCAAACTAGTATTTTCTTGAAGGTCAGAAGTAGAATTAAGGAAAATACTTGAGAAGGTAAGATTAAAGGGTGCAGTGGAACTAAGGTGAAAGTAGGGGACAAAGCAAGCCACCCTAGGCAACCCCAAATTAAATTAAATATCTAAGGGAAGTTTAAAGTAAAACATCTAATGGAAGTTAAAATTAATGAGGGGAACCAGATACAGGTAAACTCAAAAAGGAACACCTGCGATAAAAAAAACAAATGGAGGCAATGGGAGAAATATAACAAGAATGTGAAACAGCCAAGAGATATATAACAAAGATGAAAACTATGTTTGCTGTAGGATGTTTTCAAATGAGAGAACCATATACAAGGGAGAGGTGAAGAGATGTGTAAACTGTCTGTTAATCGGTACACATAAATAAAGAGTTATAGGTTCAGAGAGCAAGTTACAGAATTTTGCAGTCAGAGTGAGCCCTCTCAGGTAACAGATGTGGCAAGCCTTGCATCAGACCTCAAGAGTGAATTTTCAGGGACTAGAGCTGGAGACTTGAACAATTAGGGTCAGCATTGTCATGACAGGGGAACAAATGCTAAAGGAAGCCAAGAAAATGGTGATATTAGCTTGATTAAAGTTGGTAAAAAAAGCAAGAAAGGTAGAAAACCTTGGAAAAACTATGCAAGAAATTAGATTAGAGAACCGATACCTGGCAATGTCCAACATGGTAACAGAAGAAAAGGTAATTAAAAATCCATAGAGGACAGCCTGGACAAAGATGCTGTTTACAAGTCATGGAGAGACTGTACTTTGTAGATGATTCTTTACTGAGGAAAGTAGATGGCCATGAGTGCCACAAGGACAATACCCACAGGATGGTGAGTTGACTGCCTGGAACTAGAGCAGTACGTATTAAGGAAAAGTTAGAAGGGATACTGAAGAGGACAGATGGGGACATGGCAATAGACCACATATAGGGACAAATGCACCTGATCACAGACATCCCCTTTAGTTCTTTCCTCCCCTTCCCCCTTTCACAGCCCCTGCACTTCCTTATGAATCTGTTACATCTCAAGCTTTTCCAGTTCTGATTACGGGTCACAGACCTGAAACGTGGGCTGGATTTTTAGCTTTTTGCGATTTCGCCCGTTTGCAGGCGCAAATCACGGCAAAATCAAAAATTTAGCGGCGGGTTAGCGTTAGCGCCAGAACGTGCAACTTCTGACAAATTAAAGTTCATGAGGAGCATTAATGCTAACTCCGGTGTTGCACCACTGAATTTGTGTGCTGGAGCCAAAAGTTCCGGCCTTAAAAAAAAAATCGGCCGTTCTGCGGATGCGCAAATTTTTGGGGTCTTTTTTCTTCCCACACTTCTGGTCTGCTGCCTAATCACAAATGCAAATGCAGGGTGCGGCCGCGCGCATGCGCAATACACCCGGGGCTGAATCAGCCATTTTTAAATTTGATTTTGACCATGGAGGAGGAGGATAGCAGACAGTGTGCCAGGCGATTTAGCCAAGGGGCTAACGAAGCTCTCATGGGGGCTGTGGAGAGAAGATGGCAGGAGTTATATCAGAGGGGTGGATCTAGACCCCAGCCAGCCATTTTTAATCAAACATGGAGGGAAACCGCTGAGGAAGTCTCTGTCTCAGACACAGTGGCCAGCAGTGCAAAACAGTGCTGGAAGAAGTTCACTGATCTTTGTAGGATCGTTAGAGTACAACTTTTATTGATGCACTCCTTCATTACTTCAATTATAAATCTGACACACTATTTGATGTCATACTTTTGGTGCCTGTCAGTGGTCTGTGGGTGTTCTCATGCTGTTGCTGTCTCTCAGCACTCTGTGGGTTGCCTCCAAAAATGCATGACACATAGGCTATCTGTGTGTGCCATAAGAGCAGATGGACCCTCTGGTAACCATTCCCCTTTTCATCTTTGCAGCAAAGAAGTCCCATAACCGCCGGGAGCAGGTGAGGACAAGTGGCAGTTCACCTCAGACCCTGCCACCTACCTCGAGGAGCGAGTGGCAGGTCTCATCGGTGTCTTAAGTCGGGCAGCTGCCACTGGGGGCGCTGACCCTCGCTTGAATACTGAGGTACTTCCTGCACACTCCCTGGGCTAAGTTGGGGCAATACGATGCAGTGTCTATGGACTAGGGTTGGGTCAATGTGATGCAGTGTCTGTAGACTAGGGTTGGATCAATGTGATTCAGTGTCTGTAGACTAGGGTTGGGTCAAGGTGATGCAGTGTCTGTGGGCTAGGGTTGGGGCAATGTGATGAAATGTCTTGGACTAGATATAACGTAGTAGTGGCAGTCCTCCACATGAGCATGTGCTATGCGACCTTCCTCATGTCACCCTGTCCCCTCCCCTGCTGCTAACCGCTCGTCTGTTGCTTTCTACTTCCAGATGACCAGCCACAGCCGCAGAAACCCTCAACGCAACCCTCCACATCAGTCTATCATGTGGAGGAGGAGGAGGAAGAGGAGTTCAGAGATCAGTTGACTCCAGGGCAGATGCAATCTACCTCTCGTTTACCACCAGCAATCACCTCGAATTATGTAACTTTCTCGGGGTTTGAGACCTCTGAGGCTCCTGGGACTAGTGGTATGCAGCAACGCAGTTCTAGGGTTGAATCCCGTATGCCATCTCTCCGTAAGGCAAGTCAGCAAAGTCGGTCTGCTGACAGACAGGCAGATGTGGAACTGGACATGCAGGGACTGTCCAGGGAGAGCATCCACCTCACCCGTCAGCTCCTTGATGTCCCGGGTAGGGTTCCAGCAACCATCGAGAGTCTCACAACGACCATTACGGAGTTAGGGTTGTAGATTGTCAGTGCGAGCCGTGAAACCTGTGAGGCTGGTGGTCTCCTGCAGTGACACTGGAGTCCCGGAGAGTGTGGCGCGAAGCCTTGCCGAATATGGTTCATCACAGGCACAAACTCTGCTTCAGCTTGGGCAGGTGATGCTGTCCATAAACCCTCTCGCCATACTCTCTGCATTCTCCAGTGTCACACCCAGACCCACACCACCTGTGACTGTCGACACCGATGAAGAGGCTCGCCAGTCAGAAGGGCCTTCCACGCCACAAGCTAGTCCAGTGCATCCCCAGACGGCGTCTCCAATGTCTCTTCCCCCAACACAGCCTTACTGCACGCCATCTTGGTGCCACTAGGAGAAGCAGGCAAGGGAGGGGGATAAGGGTAAAGGAGGAGGGGGGCGGGAGAGAAGAGCCGGTGGTAAAAGATAGTGGGGCAGGGGTTGCTGCATTATGTTCTGCATTCTGTGGTTTATAATGTTGTTGTTGTTGTTGAATAATCACAGTGCTGGATGCAGATAATTTATGTTATTTTATTCAAGTTTCAAAATTAAGTTAACAAAGTTATAAAAGTTTACAATGTTTCATAAATACTTTTGTTCACCTTAACCATTCCTGTATAGTGTCTCATTTGCAGAATAAGAGGAGGGATAGTCAACATGGTGGGATAGAGTGGACAGGCAACGGTCTAACGTGCCGTTCACTCTTCAAGCAAAGTGTTCAATTATGAGCTGCTGACGTAAGGCTTTTGCAGCGGCGAAATTCCCACGATGCCTCCCCTGTGGTTGTGGTGGGAGTAGTGGTGGCATGGGTTCCTCGCCAGACTTCTCTTCCTCCTCCTTCTCCTCCTCTCTTCTGAGGTGGTCCTGCAATTCCCATTGGCATATCCTGTCCCCTCATGATGGCTAAGTTGTGTAGCATGCTGAGGGGAGTATTGCAATCAGCCTCCAGAGTGGTCCTGGTATCAGAAGCGCTGCTTGAGCAATTGTCTGTTTGACGATGTTGCATGTGGCTGCATGGCTCTCGTTATAGCGATGCTCGGCTTCTGTCCGAGGGGGTTCATGAGCCAGGTGGCGAGGCTGTAACATTTGTCCCCCAGCATCCAGCTCTGGCCTTGTGGTTGAAGCTGGAACATATGTAAGACACTGCTCTCACGCAAGATGAAAGCATCATGGATGCTCCCTGGATATTGGATATTGACTGCCATGATAGGCTGTATATGGTCCCAGACGATCTGTACGTTCATGGAGTGAAATTCCTTTCAGTTTCAGTCAACAGATTGTGTAAAGGTGCTCGCAGGGCAATGTGTGTACCCTGAACCTTGGGGAAGCCAGCAAAATCGTCCGAAACCTACAATCCTCTCATTTTGGGTTTCCTTTGTCATTGGGAAGTTTATGAAGTCTATTCTGCGTGTGTACAGTGCAGTCATCATCATCATCATAGGCAGTCCCTCGGAATCGAGGAAGACTTGCTTCCACTCCTGAAGTGAGTTCTTTGGTGGCTGAACAGTCCAATACGAGAGCCACAGACTCTGTCACAGGTGGGTCAGAAAGTCGTTGAGGGAAGGGGTGCATGGGACTGGTTTGCCACACGCTCTTTCCGCTGCCTACGCTTGATTTCTGCATGCTCTCGCCATTGAGATTCGAGGTGCTCAGCGCCCTCTCGGATGCATCTCCTCCACTGAGGGCAGTCTTGGGCCAGGAACTCCAAGGTGTCAATGGGGATGTTGCACTTTATCAGGGAGGCTTTGAGGGTGTCCTTGTAGCGTTTCCGCTGCCCACCTTTGGCTCATTTGTCATGAAGGAGCTCTGAGTAGAGCACTTGCTTTGGGAGTCTCGTGTCTTGCATACGAACTATGTGGCCTGCCCAGCGTAGCTGATCGAGTGTGGTCAGTGCTTCAATGCTACGGATGTTAGCCTGGATGAGGACGCTGATGCTGGTGCGCCTGTCCAACCAGGGGATTTGTAGGATCTTCGTGAGACATCGTTGGTGATATTTCTCCAGCAACTTGAGGTGTCTGCTGTACATGGTCCATGTCTCTGAGCCATACAGGAGGGCAGGTATTTCTACAGCCCTGTAGACCATGAGCTTGGTGACAGTTTTGAGGGCCTGGTTTTCAAACACTCTTTTCCTCAGGCGGCCGAAGGCTGCACTGGAGGCGGTGTTGGATCTCGTCGTCGATGCCTGCACTTGTTGTAGTCACCTAGTGAATGCAGCAATGTGTAGTATGCTGCGAAATGGAGCATATGTCCCCCACTGATGCCTGAAAGGAGCCGGAGGCATAGAAGGCAAGTGCCGCAGTCACCTTCACCTCGACGGGCAGTGCAGTCCTGTTGCCGCTGGTAGGTTGTAGGTTTGCCTGTATGAGCAGGCACATCTCTGTGACCACCTGATTTCGGAAGCGCAGCCTTCTAACTTACTCAGAGAGCTGCAGGATGAGCAATGTTTCCTGTAAGCTTGTGGGAGGCAAGGTCTCCTCTCCATACGTCTGCGACCTCTTCGATTACGTTGAAAATGATTATCAATAAGCCTTCTTCTAGCTCGACGCCGTATAAATATAGCAGCCAGGATTAATGGCTGACATAGAATGGCCCCCATCTTTTAAAATGTCCTTAAATGTCCTTTAAAACAAACCATAAACTCACATAAACTTCACAATCAAAAGTATGCAGTAACGCAGAGTTCTTCTCCCAATGCTTTTAATTACTCAGAACTCCGACTTTCCCCTCTGGTTTCAAGATGGCGCTGTTAGCGCCTGGTTCGTCCTGGGTCCGATTGGTTTTTGCAGGCGGGTTCCCGGGCGAAATGCTTAAAAGTTCCGCCCGGGGCTCCAGCGCAGCGATTCACAATGATTTACGTCATCCAAACAGTCAAAACAGTGGGCGGGTGCTAAGTTTTAGCGCCGCCGCAGAACCATTGGTGAAAATTCTGCCCAGGCGAAAGATCTTGTGCGCCTCGTTTCACACCAAAAAAAATTGTTTTTGCGCCACACCCAGGTGCTAAATTGGGTGCAAATGAGTCGAAAATCCAGCCTCATTAACTCTTTCTCACCACAGATGCTGCTTGACTTGCTGAGATTTCCAGCATTTTCTGTTTTTATTGCTGGAACTTAAGACTGTTGTGGCAGTACAGCACCGTAATGTAGTGGGAATATAGAAACATGGCTAACTCTAGAGGATGAAAATCTAATTATTTATTATAAAGTGTTCATAAAAGTCAGATTGAACAGAAAAGGAGGTAGTGTAGCCCTATATGTAATGAACAATTTGGAGATAAAAGTTGATCCTGTGAAAGTAGAAAGATACAAAATGAACTACCCTGGTAAGACATCTAACATTAAAAAAAATCAAAGCTAACACTAAGGGTATGCTATCGGCCACTTGATCAGAAGAAGGAAGGCAGTTTTCTCAATGAAGGGATAAGATGGGTATAGAACCATAGAATCTTACAGCAAAGAAGCAAGCCATTCATCCTGTGGTGCCTGTGCCGGTTGTTTGAAAAATCTTTCCAATTTAGTCCAATACCCCAGCTTTCCCCCCATGTCCCTGCAACTTATTTTTCTTCAAATACATGTCCAATTGCCTTTTGAAAGTTCCTATGGAATCTGATTCTACCACCAGTTCAGGTATGTGAGAACAGGAAAGTTATTTTAATGGGAAACTTTGATTAACATAATATAAAGTGAGAAAATCCAAGTGGCTTAGAGTCAGATTTGGCAAATGTAGTGCCCAGTGCCCAGTGAAGCCACAAACAACAATGCTATGTTTCATAAGCAATGATTTCCTACATTGCAACGGTGGCTACATTCCAAAAGTACTTCATTAACTGTAAAGTGCTTTGAGACGTCCAGTGGTCATGAAAGGCGCAATATAAATCTAACTTTCTTAACTTAATCTGCTATTCGTTAATGACTCAGAAAATGTATAAGATATGGTGGTTGGTTACCATACCCACTGAATGATAAAGCTTTAACATGGTCTGGGAATTGGAAATACTGAGGATCAGGAGCTTTACAAGCGCTATGAAATGAGGGAACAATTAAAGCAAATAAAATGAGACACTGTTCAACCACACTTCAGAAGTCAAGCAGAACTTTCAAAGTATAATCCTGAGGACTGCATGATAAACACATTCCCACAAGCAATAAGCTCGGACTAAGCAAACACAACGTGAAATGGATTAACAGTTGAATTTAAAATTAAATAAGTCGAAAAAAATAGCTTGTACCAATTCTGCAGGAGGAAAGAAAAAGAGATGCACTGGAATGGATACTAGAAAATGCTGAGACACATAGGGCCCAAGTTTCCACATAATTTGCGCCTAATTTTTAGGAGCAACTGGTGGAGAACGGACTATCTTAGAAATCGCAATTCTCCACATTTTTTTTTCTGCAGTTCTAGTCAGGTAGAACAGTTTCACTTTGGAACAGAATTTTTTCTTCAAAAGGGGGCGTGTCCGGCCACTGACGCCTGATTTCAAAGTTTCCACAGTGAAAACGTACTCCAAACTAACTTAGAATGGAGCAAGTGAAGATTTTTGTAGAACTGAAAAAACCTTGTCTACACATTAAAAAATCAGGCGCAGGTTACAAATTAGGCGTCCGGAACGAGGTGGTGGGGGAGGGGGAGGAGGGGGGGGGGGGAGGGAAGTCATTAAATTCTACAATTAATCCTTAGTTATACTTATATAAATATTATACAAATAAATCCAACCTGAATAAAAATTTATAAGCAAAGAAAAAATTAAATAAACCATCTTCCTACCTGTGTGAAAGTGCTTCAGCCAGGGAGAACGACTGCAGAAAGCCTCACAAGTTGAGGAAGCTGTTCGTTCCCGCGGGGGGGGGGGGGGAGGAGGCAGCCGTTCGTTCCCGCGGCGGGGGGGGGGGAGGGGGGGGGAGAGAGGAGGAAACCATTCCCGACGGCGGGCGGGGGGAACGGCTGCCTCAACTTTCTGAGGCTTCCTGCAGCCTTCTCACTGCTGCAAGAAGCCTCAGTGCTGATCATAGAAGGGCAATGTGCTTTTATTAAAAAATGTTCAAAAATTAAACAGCTACAAAGAACTTCAAAAATGGGCGAGTGCCAATGTTTCCTTCACACTGCGCGTGCGTGAACGCGCACGCGCAGGGTTGCCGGCAGGAAAAAAACTAATTTAAATGGTACCCGCCCCCTCCCACTTACAAAATCGGCGCGATGGTAGGCTCCGCCCCTCTGGGCGCCGCGCCAAGCAGACATGGAGCTGCAGGGCGCTCCAGAATCGCGCGTTTTTTTTCCGCCGCTGTTTTAGGTGCGAAAAACGGGCGCCCAGCTCGGAGGGGCGCCCGTTTTTTATCGTGTGGAAACTTGGGCCCATAAAAAGGGTGATCGGAGGCACAACCAGAGACCAGGAAAAAGGTTTGGCGTCTGAGACTAAGAATAACAAGACAAAAATATTTCAGTGCCACAACAGCAAGAGGACAGTCAGATAAAAGGTGAAACAATAAAATAAGTAAATGGGCTTGAAACAAGAGGATGAGCACAAAACAGTAAATATTCTGAATGACTTTCTCCAAGTATTCAGAAGACATGAGCAAAATGCTTGGAAACTCTGTTCTAAGACATAGCATAAGAACATAAGAAATAGAGCAGGAGTAGGCCATACGGCCCCTCGAGCCTGCTCTGCCATTTAATACGATTTTGGCTGATCCAATCATGGACTCACGTCCACTTTCTTGCCCGCTCCCCATAACCCCTTATCGGTTAAGAAACTGTCTATTTCTGTCTTAAATTTATTCAATGCCCCAGCTTCCACAGCTCTCTGAGGCAGCAAATTCCACAGATTTACAACCCTCTGAGAAAATAAATTTCTCCCCATCTCAGTTTTAAATGGGTGGCCACTAAGAGTATGCCCCCTAGTTCTAGTCTCCCTCATCAGTGGAAACATCCTCTCTGCATCCACCTTGTCAAGCCCTCTCATAATCTTATATGTTTTGATAAGATTACCTCTCAATCTTCTGAATTCCAATGAGTAGAGACCCAACCTACTCAACCTTTCCTCATAGGTCAACACTCTCATCTCTGGTATCAACCTAGTGAACCTTCTTTGAACTGTCTCCAAAGCAAGTATATCTTTTTGTAAATATGGAAACCAAAACTGCATACAGTATTCCAGGTGTGGCCTCACCAATACCCTGTATAACTGTAGCAAGACTTCGCTGCTTTTATACTCCATCCCCTTTGCAATAAAGGCCAAGATTCCATTGGCCTTCCTGATCACTTGCTGTACCTGCATACTATCCTTTTGTGTTTCATGCACAAGTACCCCCAGGTCCAGCTGTACTGCAGCACTTTGCAATCATTCTCCATTTAAATAATAACTTGCTCTTTGATTTTTTTCTGCCAAAGTGTATGACCTCATACTCCATCTGGCAAATTTTTGCCCACTCACCTAGCCTGCTATGTTCTTTTGCAGATTTTTTGTGTCCTCCTCACACATTGCTTTTCCTCCCATCTTTGTATCGTCAGCAAACTTAGCTACGTTACACTCGGTCCCTTCTTCCAAGTCGTTAATATATATATTGTAAATAGTTGGGGTAACCTGGTGTAACTATGTTCTAATCTAGTTTGCACCTTTTCTTTGCATTCCTGCCAGAATACAGCATATGCACCAGAAGGCCAAAGATTTTCAGGTGCCTGATTTGTAACATTTAGGATTCTTCTTGCTGTTTTGTTTTGCCATACTGAACTTTGTGCATCATTGCTCATACTTCACTTTTTTCTGCAATTCAGCAATCTTCTGGTTCACATTTCCAGCAGAAGCATTCACGGTTCAGGATTTTTTTTTAACCATTTTTCCACAGAACTGAATTTCAAAAATAAGGCCTCAAAATTCCATTAGTATTCTACCAGTCTTCAGGGCCAACAAGTAATGACCAGAACTTAGTGTCATACTAAGAGCGACAAAATTATCCAAAGTTGTGAGGAAAGGGTAAATAAAAGAAAACTGAGTGGTGTAGATATTTACCCAGAACAAAGGCAGTCACATAGTTTGAAATCTGTCCAATACCCACAATGAAGTTAAGAAAGCAGAATATTTCCCAGTTTGGAGAGAATATTTGAAGCATGCTGAATCCAGTCTGTACAGCCATAGTTCCAAACAGAACTGCCTTCCTCCCGAACCTGCAAAGCAGAAGCAAATAAAGTTTCAACTATATACACTACTGCATACTTGCTAACATAAAAAGACTTGCATTTATATAGTGCCTTTCACGGCCACTGGACGTCTCAAAGTACTTTACAACCAATGAACTACTTTTGAAGTGTAGTCATTGTTGTAATGTGGGAAACGTGGCAGCCAATGTGCGCACAGCAAGCTCCCACAAACAGCTGTGTTATAATGACCAGATAATCTGTTTCATTATGTTGATTGAGGGATAAATATCGGCCAGGACACCAGGGATAACTAAAGAAAGACTTGGATTTATATAGCGCCTTTCACGATCAACGGACTTCTCAAAGTACTTTACAACCAATGAAGTACTTTTCGAGTGTAGTCACTGTTGTAATGTGGGAAATGCAGCAGCCAATTTGCGCACAAGCAAGCTCCCACAAACAGCAATGTGATAATGACCTGATGTTTTTCTTTTGTTATGTTGATTAAAGGATACATTTTGGCCAGAACACTGGGGATAACTCCCCTGCTCTTCTTCGAAATAGGATCATGGGATCTTTTACGTCCACTTGAGAGAGCAGAAGGGGCCTTGGTTTAACGTCTCATCTGAAAGACAGCACCTCCAACAATGCAGCACTCCCTCAGCACTGCACTGGAGTGTCAGCCTAGATTTTTTGTGCTCAAGTCCTGGAATGGGTCTTGAACTCACAACCTTCTGAGCCACAGTTGGTGCTTTACGACTGAGATGAGGAGAAATCTCTCCACTCAGAGGGCTGCGAATCCCCAGAACTCTCCACCCGAAAGGGCCGAGGATGCTAAATCGCCAAGCACACCCAAGGCCGAGACAGACAGATCCCCGGACTCCAGGGGCATTATGGGATACGCTAATCGGGCAGGAAGGTGGAGCCGAGTCCAAAGACCAACCACGATCCCAGCGACCAGCAAAGTAGGCTCAGGGGGCCGCACGGCCCACCCCGCTCTCAGTTCTCATGCTCCTGCATTGTGCTTCATCTGATCCAGGAATGCTCGATATAGGCAGTCCCTTGCATTAAACACCAATCATCTTGCTGAACATAGACATTCATCCTAAACAAAATGCAGAGGGGTGCAGTGCCAACCCTTTCAAATGGTCATGCTATACCATAAACAGGACATGTGTATAACATCGCTTCTCGGCCTTTTGGCTAAGATCATGCGTAACTGACCTGACAGGGGAGTAACCATGACCAGAAAGTGGTTCTCCCTGGATCAGGAAGGTGGTTCTCCTATGCTTTTTGGAAATAGGAGGTGGGTGGGGGGCCTGCCCCGTCCACCTCCATGGCACGAACCTGGTATTGCAGTACTTCCAGGAACGGTGCAGCTTTGGCTCTAGGCCTTTTGGCTAAGAGCAAAATCATTGGCGCAAAGTGATCCTTGATGTGCACAAGGTGACCTTTGGCGTTTATGATCTGACAAGTTGATCTGACAAAGAATTGGAAAGATTGGCAACGAATAAAACATTAAAAAAAAATTTAAAAATGTGTATAACATATACAAACTCCTGATACACATGCTAAATGATACACACATTTGTACATACACTTGTAACTGGTGCACATGCCATATCTATATTCTCTCAGTTACATAAGCAATCATGCACATAAACACAGACTTATCCACTTAGGCTTAGATTTGCATAAAACAGGTGTGTGTCTGTGTCCAGGTTGGGATTCTAGCTAGTATTCTGAAGAAAAGGATTTCCATTTTTTTTTTTAAATGCTCAGTGCCCCCTTACAGAGGGGACCACAGGGGCAATCGGAAGATGTTTACTTGGACAGAACCCAGTACCCCCTCCTTAGCCAACCACTCTTTTGATGGATCTGCCAGCCACTTTGGCAGGCATATGCCCTAGTTGTGTCCCAGTGGTGTTTTTTAAAATGTATTCTCGAGATGTGGGCATCAATGGCAAGGCCAACATTTATTACCTACCCCTAGTTATCCTGAATAGCAGCTTGATACAACTGTGTGGCTTGCTAGACCACCATCGCTGCATGCCCTGTCATCAACATCTTGACGGTCACCACTGATCAAAAGTTTAACTGGACTGGTCATATCAACACCGTGGCTACGAACAGAGCAGAGGTTGGGTACTCTGTGATGAGGGGCTCAACTCCTAACTTCTCAAAGCCTCTGAACAAGGTTTAAATCAGGAATGTGATGGAATACTCACCATTTGCCTGGATGGGTGAAGCTCCAATACTCCAGAAGCTCAACAACATTCAGGACAGAACAGTTTCCTTGATTGGCATCAGCAGAATATATGATCACCATCACAGGTATAATGTAGCTGCAGTATGTATGATGTACAACATGCACTGCAGCAACCAAGAAAGGTTATTTTAACATCACCTTCCTCCCCTCCAATCTCTATCACCAAGAACAACAAAAGCAGTAATGTTGTGGAAACACCATCATCTTCAAATTCTCCTCTGAATAACACGCCATCCTGATTGGATATATATCCCCATTCCTTCATCACCACTGGTCAATAGCCTGGAATTTTTTAAATAATGCCATTGTGGGAACACCATCACCACAAAGGACTGCAACAGTTCAAGGAGAAATCACAAACCATCTTCTCAGGGCAATCAATGTGGCCTGGCCATTGTTGTCCACATCCCAAGAACAATTCTTTAAATAAAAACATCCACTCATACTCGTACTCATTACAACAGTGACTACACTCCAAAAAGTACTTCATTGGCTGTAAAGCGCTTTGAGACGTCCGGTGGTGGTAAAAGGCATTATATAAATGCAAGTCATTTTTTTACTCATACTCGGGCACGAACACACATATGCATACAGGTTTGGAAAGAAAGAAATTCACACAAACACTCACTTACAAATTCATCTCCAGAAAACCTGATCGGCAGAAATATGGAAATAAAATACCTCTTACAATTCTTTTGCAATGTGGCAAAGTGAAGCATAAAGGACCGGGATCAAGGTTAAATCGCACTTTGTGATGTAGTAACAAAAGGGTTAACATGTTTGGTAGCATACAGGAGATGAAGATATACAATTGCTTTTCTGCAATCAATGTGATTTCACTCTACAGTAGTTTTATCTGTAACCCATGAAATGATTCACCAGGTATTAAATACTGCAATCAGTCACCTATTTTAATACATTTGGTGTAGAATATAGTCACCTTTTCACCTCTGTCTCTCAAGTCATTTTATATGTCCCCAGCACAGGGGTATGAAATAAACAGGAATGAGTGTGACGTGGGAGGGGGAAAAAGTTGGGGTGAGTCACAAGCTTGCATGGCCACGGCATGAGCCACAGGCCATTTTAACCCGCTGGCCTCGTCACCATATTCCAGGCCTGACTCCCGCCTGAACCCAGCGGGAAGGACGAGGAGGCTGGCTAGCGGAAGCGAGATTTCTGGCGACTGGAGAGTCCTCTGTCAGGGACTTAAGAGAACGGTGCTCGGCAGTAAGATAGGTCAAGGTAATGGCGGGGGGGTGGAAGAGGAAGTCTGGGACGGGGAGGCCCATGGTTTCCTTGTGGGAGTCGGAGTTGCATTCCTGTTCCTCCTAAGCTACAAGGAATCCATTTAAATTGTAAATAAAATTATCTTGCCGTGCTTCTCTTCTTATCCTGGATCCAGTGGGCAACAGCTTCCCCCAGTGCGGTCAGTATTATGCACAATTCCAACTGATGTCATCAGACCTAGACATTTGAACATTTATGAGGCCCCCAAGTGCCTCACGTGCCTCCAGAAACCCAGGAACTAAAATATCAGTCGGTGGGAATGCAACATGAATGGTGAGGTAAGTACTCAGCTCCTAATTTAACCTGCCTCCCTGCACCCCCCCTCCTGCTTTTTGTCAGGTGTGGGAGGCTAAAATGAGTCTTTCTAGCAGAGTTGAATACAGGAAATAACTCACCTGTCTGACAACTGTCCAGAAAAAAAGGAACCAACCAGCACTCCAATGAAGAATATGGACATAGAAAACGGCCCTTTCCAGTCATTGTCACACACCAAGTCCCACTGAAATGCAAAGAGAAATGAAAAGCTCCAAATATGTTGACTTGGTTATTTTACTGCACTGAATCACTGAATGGGCGTCAATCTTTGCCTGTGAGCGGGCGCGGGTTATGTTGCTGTGATTGGCGGGGTGACAATAGATCAGTATATGAGGAATATGAGGTGCGGCGAATGTTTGTGGCGGAGGAGCAGCGAGAAATCATGGTGGAGGTGCGGCAAATGAGGGTACGGGGCCCAGAAGAGCCGAGGGCGCAGGGGCGGAACGGGCCAGCCCACACTGCGGTATGTGTGCGCGCTAGGTCCGTGCAGCAGAGCAGGTTTCCAGTCGTCCTGGTTAACCCTTGCTACTGGACCAAGACCTAGCTCTGTCAAGCACTGTGGGGGCTGATGCGCAACGGTCACCACACATTAAAAAAATCCACGCACGGGCATCTTCCACCCTTGAATTGGAGTTCAGGACTGGAATATCGGATCCTTCATTGAAACATCTGTGAACCCATGTAGAAGCAAGTCATCCTCTTTCGAGGGACCGCCTGTGATGATACTGCACTGAATCCAAGAATGTGCATTATACAAGATCAGAATGGATGGAAACAGGATACGAAAAAAGCTCATTCGGCTCATCAAGCCTAATGCGATGTCAAGCCTAGATTCAGTGGCAGCACTTGCACCTCTAAGCCAGAAGACAGTGGGTTCAAATCCCACTCATGAGGCTCCAGCACATAATGTAGGTTGACACTTCAGTGCAGTACTGAGGGGGTGCTGATGTTTTGGATGAGATGTTAAACTGTGATCCAATCTTCCCTCTTAGGTAGATGGAACTATTTGAAGAATTGCAGGACAGTTTTCAGTCCAACATTTATTCCTCAACCACCATTACTGAAAGAGATTATCTGGTTGTTTATCTCGTTCTTATGTGTGGGATGTTGCGGTCACATTTGTCTATGGTACAACAGTGATTACATTTTAAAAGTACAATACTTTATTAGCTGTGAAATGCTTTGGGACATACTAAGGACATGAAAGACATGTAAATGGAAGTTTTTCTAATTCCAACAATATACAACATTGTTGTGGAATCTCTCAAATATATTTAGTCTGTTGAGGGAAATGAATAAAACTCAAGGTCGAATTTCCAAGGCAGAATAAAAAAAAATTTCACACTGAACATAATTGAACAAAACTCTAAATGTGAACCTTGACCAACTGGCTTTCACAGATCGCACTTCTATGGATCCATCAACATTGGGAGAATCATATTCGATAGTTCATCTATATTTATATTATACATATTCATGTAATCATCAGTCCTATTCCTAAAAAGATTATAATCCAGCTCTTGTAATTTATTTTTGTTTGTCCTGAGACTACTGACCCTGCTGATCTAGATTCCAAAGGTGCCCAGTTGGCTGTTAATCATAAGTGAAACTTGACAAGTGAATCAGTCAGTTATACAACAAAGGATACATGTCAGCTGAGCTTGATCCTGTTCTCATGGCCATCTACATATACACTTATCAGCTGGAATTAACTGACTAGCGAACAGACATAGAAGCCTTGGTCATTTTTTGCACAGTTAATGAAGATCAGTCTATTTCATATAGACATCTGGGCCCTGAAATTCAGGGTCACGGGAAGGACCATTACTGCCCGTTTGCGGCGGCCATTCGTCAAAATCGAATGGCCACCGCTTTGGGCTCAACAAGTGCCCGACATAGATTCGGTCTGGGACGTATTGCAGCGGTGTGGGCCACTGCTGACTTTCGTAGCTGTGTGTGGCTTGCGGCAGTAATGACGCGCTAAAAGTGCGCACTGCTGCCGCTCTGCCCTGGACCCATTTTCAGCGTGAAGAAGCCGGCCCTTCAGCTGACGGTGTCCCCGTCAGCTTTCAGGGCCGATGCAGAATGGCAGAGATCTCGGAGCTGTGGGAACGGAGAGAGACAAGAAGATAAGATCCAAACCTGAGGATGTTCAGTACAGAATCTGCACTCAAGAGGAGAGGGAGAGAGAGAGGGAGAGGAAAAGAGAGAGAGAGAGAGAGGGGGTGGGAGAGAGGGAAAGAGAGGGTGAGAGGAAGGGTGAGAGGGAAGGAGCGAGAGAGAAAGAGAGGGTGGGAGAGGGAGGGAGAAAGAGAGAGAGAGAGGGAAAGAGAGAGGGTGAGAGGAAGGGTGAGAGGAAGGAGCGAGAGGGAGGGAGAGAGAAAGAGAGAGGGTGAGAGAGAGAGGGAAGGGAGAAAAAGAGAAAGGAGAAAGAGATACGTGTAGAAAGGGAATGAGAAACAGAATGAGAAAATTTGATTGGGAGAGAGAGAGAAATAGAAAAATAGGAATAGAGAAAGAGAAAAGAGGAAAAGAAAAAGAGAGAGAAATAGGAGATCACGAGATTCACAGAGAGAAAACTGATATCTCAATCCAGGGGCTCAGACTGGAAACGACACCCCAGCTCAGCATTCCGAGCGGTAACAAATTGGAATCTGTTCCACCTTCGCCGCCTCCAGACTAGATCCAAGGTTGTCCCATCCTCTGTCATCAAACTACAGTACGCAGACAACGCTTGGCGTACGAAAGCACGGGCCTTACACTAAACATCCATAAGACAAAGGTCCTCCACCAACCTGAACCTGCCACAAAGCACTGCCCCCCGGTTATCAAAATCCACAGTGAGGCCTTGGACAACGTGGACCATTTTCCATATCTTGGGAGCCTACCGTCAGCAAGGGCAGACATCGACGACGACGTCCAACACCGCCTTCAGTGTGCCAACGTAACCTTCGGTCGCCTGAGGAAGAGAGTTTTTGAAGACCAGGACCTCAAATCTGGCACCAAACTTATGGTCTACAGGGCAGTAGTGATACCCGCCCTCCTATATGGCTCAGAGATGTGGACTATTTCCAACAAACACCTCAAAGCACTGGAGAAGTACCACCAGTGCTGCCTCCGCAAGATCCTGCAAATCTACTGAGAGGATAGATGCACCAACGTCAGTGTACTCGTTCAGGCCAACATCCCCAGCATCGAAGCACTGACCACATTCAATCAGCTTCGTTGGGCAGGCAACATTGTCCTGACACGAGACTCCCAAAGCAAGCGCTCTTCTCAGAGCCTTGACACGGCAAGCAAGCTCCAGGTGGGCAGAGCAAACGCTTCAAGGACACCCTCAAAGCCTCCTTGATAAAGTGCAACATTCCCACCAGCACCTGGGAATCCCTAGCCTAAGACCACCCAAAGTGGAATAAGAGCACCGGGAGGGCGCTGAGCACTTCGAGTCTCGTCGCCGAAAGCATGCAGAAACCAAGCGCAGACAGAAGGAGCGTGTGGCAACCCAGGCTCCCCACCCACCCTTTCCTTCAACCACTGTCTGTCCCACCTGTGACAAGAGATTGTAGGTCCCTCATTGGACTGTTCAGCCAGCTGAGAACTCACTTTTAGAGTGGAAGCAAGTCATCCTCGACTTTGAGGAACTGCCTATGATGATCTTCTGCGAGCCTAACCTGCGACTTCATCTCAGTGTCTCCCCTGTGGCTGACTCATGGGTCTGGGAAGTTGCTGTGTTCCCTGTGTGGAAACTGCAGATGTCCTTCTAGGTCATCCTCGAGCAGCTTTGGGTCTGGAAGGGCCGGCTGGAGACTGGTCAACACCCTCCTGGGAGGGTTCAGTCTGACTTGGCTCGGGCGAGGCCATGCGTGGAGGCACTGGTGGAGTGACAGGTCTGGGGCCAGGAACGCTGTGAGCAAGAGGGAGCGCATCATCCGCATCCTGGCCCGAGGAGCCTGAATAACTCACCAGAGGCAGCACAATACCACCACCACCAATCTGAGGGAGCTCAGGTTGGTGCTATGGCGCCACACCAGAAGGTACCCCATGGCCCATGGTGGACCCAGCAGCGAAAACAACACTGAGGTATCGGGGGGCATCCAGCTGAGACTGCATGCGAGCAGCCAGTCTGAAAGTTACCAGATATGACAGCACTTAGACGCTCCGTAGACTCTTGAAGAGCCGTGGCCATCCTCTCCAAAGCAACACTGATACGCTCATTCCCTCGCGCCTGTGCTACAATGGCAACTGCCACATTACCCCAAGGGTGGATTTCCCATGGGAATAACGCCCCAATTAAGGTGCAAACTTTCAAGTTTGAAAGCCTAATAAGACAGGAACACTTTTTTGTGGTCAAAAAGCTGAATTTGGATCCAATGGTCACCACAAACTTTGTATCGGGGGAAAAAGGTCTTAACACCATCAACTTTCTGGCTGCAATGAATTTCGCCCCCCCCCCCCGCCCCCGGTCTGTTCAGTTCAATCCTTCACTAAATGTCTGTAGTGCACTTGCCAACTGAGCCATCAATTGTAAAACAAGTGAATCATATTGTAGTTAATTTCTTTTGATAGGAATCTGTTCCAGAACGCTGCAAGTTCCGTGGGAGAAAAAAATTCTACACTACTTTCGCTTAAAACGTAAAGCTTGCCACTCGACATTTTAAAGACCTAAATCAGTTCCCAGCTTGTTATCCTTTTTACCACTGAAAACAACTTCAGTGTGTGAACGACCACTTCATTACTTGAACTTTGCACATACAGGTTGGACCTCCCTTATCCGGCACCAGCCCTCGTCCGGCATCATCCTCGTCTGGCATCCTTCCCGGCCAGGGGGGAGGAGGGGGTGCATGCACAGAACGCGTTGTGTTCTTCACAAAAAATAACAAAAGTGTACAGGGACTAAACCATTTAATTATACGGGGTACACATGTCTTCATTATAACTAGCCTCCCATTTCTGAAACACAGAATGAACTAAATTGTAAGACGAACCAGATCGCAAATGAAATTTAGTTGACCGATCCCCCTTTCCATCCTTCACTGCACATCTTGATTTTGATATTCAGAACAAACAGATAAACACCTACATACAAAGACACCCCACACAATATTAATCCCAACTTTGGAATCAAGTCCCCGACTCTCATGTCTTAAACACCAACACGCAGCTAAACACGAAGAATTCCCAAGCGTGCTGGGCTTCACAAAAGCTTTTAAATGCATGAACGATGTTTAAAAAGGAGCCTTGCAGAACACACATTAAAAAAAAATTCATACAGGGTGGTCACCAATATAATCTTTCTCCTCGATGCCAGGGTTATCAGCTGTCTCCTCCTCGTCGCCCAGCTGGAACTCCTGCAGCCACAGCCCTCGGGCCTGCCGTTCCTCCCCACAACACTCCCTCCGGGGGCTGGCAGGCTGTGTCCTCTGGCCGGCTGCTCCTCCATTCAGTGCCGGCCGCTCCTCCGTTCAGTGTTCCCTCCGGGGGTAGGGCTCGCGGGTCGCGCCGACTCTTCGGGCAGCACCGACCTCCCGCTGGTGCCGCCAACACTTTGGGCCCACCGACCTCCTCACCTCCCCCCCCATGACCTCGGGTGGCCTCCACCCCACCCCCCAGGGACCTCAACCGGCAAAATCCCTTATTTGGCACAGGCCAAGTCCCAAGGATGCCAGATAAGGGAGGTTCAACCTGTACTTTCACTATTCATAAAGATACGGATTATTTCTCTATCCATAGTTATAGATAGAGAAATGATGCATGAGACAAAACAGTAATTTGGGCAAGAGATTCATTTGATGCACTGCACACCAGGATTTAATTACGTTCTTAGAGGGCACTTGCAAGAACACAAGTAACTATCAAATGACAGGACAGCTGAGCAGAAAATAATTGGGACAAGCACGATAGAATGGGGATCTGGAAAGTATTTCCAACATTAGTGTACAAAACCAACAAACCAAATGTTACAAACTTCACAAGCATGGTATAAGCGGTTTTATTAAAAAATTTAATACTGTGCTTTCCATCTCCCTCCTTTCTTAATTAGCTGTTTTCCAATCCGCTGGGACCTCTCCAGACCCAGGGAATTTTGGTAGATTGCAATCAAACTATCTCTGCAGCCATTTCTTTTAAGACCCTATAATGCAGGCCATCAGATCCAGGGGACTTGTCCACCTTTAGCCCCATTAGTTTGTCTAGTACTTTTTCTCTAGTGATAGTGATTGTTTTAAGTTCCCCCCTCCCAATAGCCCCTTGATTATCAATTATTGGGATGCTTTTAGTGTCTTCTACCATGAAGACCGAAACAAAATATTAGTTCAAAGTCTCTGCCATTTCCCTGTTTCCCATTATTAATTGCCCAGTCTTATCCTCTAAGGGAACAATGTTTACTTTAGCTACTCGCTTCCTTTTTATATATCTGTACAAGCTCTTACTGTCTGTTTTTATATTTCTTGCTCGTTTACTCTCAGAAACTATCTTCTCTTTTTTAGTCGTCCTTCGCTGGTTTCTAAAAATATCCCAATCCTCTGGCCTTCCACTATTCTTCACAACATTGTATGCTTTTGTTTTCAATTTGATACCATCCTTTACTTCCTTAGTTAGCCACGGATGGTTCATCCTTCTATTCGAGTCATTCTTTCTCACTTGAATATATCTTTGCTGAGAGTTATGAAATATCTCCTTAAATATTTGCCAGTTTATCTACTGTCTTACCCATTAATCTATTTTCCCAGTCCACTTTAGCCAACTCTACCTTCATACCTTTGGAATTGCTTTTGTTTTAAGTTTAGTTCACTAGTTTGAGACCTAGTTTTCTCACCCTCAAACTGAATTTGAAATTCTTCCCAAGAGAATCCTTTACTATGAGATAATTAATGAATCCAGTCTCATTACACATTACCAGTTTAAAATAGTCTACTCCCTGGTTGGTTCCACAACATATTGTTCTAAGAAACCACCCCGGATACACTCTATGAACTCTTCCTCAAGGCTAGCTTTGCCAATTTGATTTGTCCAATGAATATGAAGATTTAAATCGCCCATTATTATTGCCCTTTCTTACAAGTCTCCATTATTTCTTGATTTACACTCTGTCCTACAGTGCAGCTACTGTTAGGGGGCCTATAAACTACTCCTGCCAGAGACTTATTTCCCTTATTATTTCTTATCTCCACCCAAACTGATTCTACATCTTGATCTTCTGAGCCAATATAATTTCTCACGACTGCACTGATCCTATCCTTTATTAACAGAGCTACCCCACTTCCTTTTGCTTTCAGCCAAGGAAGTGAGTGCAAGGAACCCTTTGTAACATGACATCACACTAAGGGGCAGCAATACAATGTTTAACCACATGCACCACACATTCACCAACTGAGGATAAAAAGTACATTTTTGACCAGTGCATTTCCACACTGTGGGTGTGTTGCAGTCTCTCCATTATAAATTAATTTTACCAGCATATGTACCCCTGAAAATGCTCTATGCCAAAACTGGATGTGACCAGAGAAACACATTATGCTTCAGCATTTACTTTCATGAACAGTAAAGCATGCTCAGTATGCACAGGTACATTATCATGATCCCAGATGGCCTGCTTCTTGTAAAAATGTTACATACATTTTAAGATGCATCAAATTGACGCTCTAATACATTGTGCCATGCAATTTCAATCCATGACTCCTACCATGGTGAGTTTCTACTTTTGGGCGTCATTTAAATGAAAAGTGAAGACTGATAGCTAGCTGCTTCCCCAATGAGGAAGGGGGAAAAAATTCACTTTAGACCATTCTCACAAATCTTCCAATGGCTGGGTCAAGAACAGCATTAGCAGAGGAACAAACCGACTGCCATCCCTCTCTCAGCTGGAAATGGCACATTTCACAATAACATCTAGAACCGATATATATTTTTTAATTTGAAAACCTATTCCCACTCCAGGATTCCACGACTTAATCCAGTGAATAGGTGAGCCTTTTGGACCTGGAAGGACCCAAATTTGATCTGTGGTTTCTGTTGTTAGTTTTCCTTGGCTAGGACAATAGTTTGACCATTACAATTGACCTCAATGCCACTGGGTTGAGGAGGGGGAAATCAGTCAAGTTTGCCACTCTTGATCAGTACCCAGGATGGTGGCTGAAGATGGAATCAGGGTCAGTTGTGACACCTCCCATGGATGAATCGCTTGCTGTTACTCATGATCAAGCCCTACACATGAATAATAGCCTCTTAGATGAAATACTGCAGGGTGTCCAATACTTGTAGAACTGTAGAATTTACACCTCCGTGGGACAACATGGTGGGTGGGGAATGGGGAATGGGGGAGGGGGCGGAAGGGAGCAAGTGGGGGGGGGGAATAACTATAGATTGGGGCATGGGTGGGTGGCGGGACGGAGCTAGGGTGCGGAAACAAACAGCTGAGGGAAAACTTGACAGTATAGAACCTGCCCTTCCAGTTTCAAAATGTCCATGCTGTTTTTTAGTTCTATTTCCTTGAATATGCAAATCTAAATAATCCAGCTTGATTTCCACATATTTATTACCATGTCAAGTTGTATAAGTTATAAGCAGCTTTCTTGCTCACTCAAGATATGATTGATATATCCTGTCAATACATGTGTTGGGGTATGGCAGTGTTGTGGTTATGTTATTGGACTATTAATCCAAAGAACATAAATTCAAATATGACAGTTTGAGAATTTGAAATTAGTTTTTTAAAATTTTCTCAATTATGCCGTTTTTTTGGCATGCACCTTTTCTTTGGTGTATTTATTTTTTTCAAAGTATCCCCCTGCGATCTGCGTCGGCGTAACTGACTTAGTTACGATTATTCTAGACCAGTTTTTTTTTACGTCATAGTTTTATTTGGCGTTCCCTCATGTCTGCGCTGGTTTTTATAATTTTTTGGGGCAAAATTTTTTCTTCCTAGGAAGGCGTATCTGGCCACTCCCGAAAAACCTACTGGGCACTTAAGAAAACCAGCGCACATTGACAAATCGGTGCTGAAAGATGCCATTGTTTTTAAATCGAAGATTTTGAAGGGAGTCAAGAACACTGTAAAAATCAATAATAAAGTTCAACTTTTTTTAACCCGTCAACATAGTAAATGGAAGTTTGTTGGATTTCAGAAGTTTTCGCTTTTTCTTTACTCACGCACACGCCACTACCGAATGTCTTGAAGCAGGGCTGGAGGGATGTAGCTTTGGTTGGCAGAATCGGCCCTGCGCCCAGACACAGGGGCTCGGGTGGAAAACAAGCCCGGGGAAGGGGGCGAGGGTGGAGGAGAGAGAGAGCTCGCAAGACCTTGGGTGTGGTCCATCCATACAGACCTTGGGGAGAACTGTGAACCTGTCCTGCCTGCTTTCCTGCCGTTTTGAGCTACTTTCAAAGGTAAAATTTAAGTATGGGAGCAATACTGACAATGCTATACCTTGTGCATCATGGTGCTACGCAGAAGAGAATTAATTAGATGTCATCGCATCAGGAACATCAGAGCTCGTAGGGTGCTGGGCAGGGCTTACCCACCTCGGGTATATCGAGACAGGCGTTCGTACCTCCACCTGAATGATGCAGACTGTGTCAGAAGGCTGCATTTCCACAAAGAAGTTGTAACTGAGATGTGTGAGTTGGTCAAAGCAGACCTGCAACCTAGAAACATCAGGAGGACTGCTTTGTCAGTTGAAGTGAAGGTTACAGCTACACTTTCATTCTATGCCTCCAGCTCGTTTCAAGCTATAACTGGGGATGTGTGCGCCATCTCTCAACATGCAACACAGGTCTGTATTCGCAAGGGACAGCTCGTACAGTTCTCCATGACCGCCAAAGCAATGCATGACGGGGCTATGGGCTTCTCCAGGATTGCTGGCTTCCCAAAGGTGAAGGGCTGCATTGATTGTACCCACATCGCCTTGCGAGCACCTTTAGAGGAATCCAAGATGTACAGGAACAGAAAAGGCTTCCACTCCATTAATGTACAACTCATGGGTGACGACATGCATCGTATCATGTCAGTCAATGCAAGATACCCTGGGAGCACCCATGATGCGTTCAATACTACGTGACAGCGTTATATCTGCCATGTTTCAGCAGCAGCCAGAAGGGCGAAGCTGGCTACTGGGAGACAAAGGGTACGGCCTCGCCACCTGGCTCATGACGCCCCTACGTATAGCCCGGACGGAAGCTGACCAGGAATACAACATGTCGCACATTGGAACGCACAGCATAATAGAGAGGACCATTGGCATCTTAAAACAGTGTTTCCAATGCCTGGACCATTCCGGAGGCTATTTGCTGTACTCCCCTGAGATTGTCGGTCAGTTCACTGTTGTGTGCTGCATGCTGCATAACTTAGCCGTCATGAGGCAGCAGCACCTTGTTGTGGAAGACCCACCTACGGTGAGTGGCTGATGATAATGATGCAGAAGATGCAAATGACGAGCAGGAGTTGGACGACGAGGACAAGGAAGCCATGCAAGTGCCTGAGGCCGGAGCACGACGGCAGAGGAGGGAGGGCCATCGTGCCCCTTTAACGATTGCTCGAGCCTTGCACCTGCAGCTCATCCGTGAACGCTTTATTGCTGTCTGAGGGCTGTGACAATTATTCCACATGGACCACATCTACTGTTTGGAGCTGTTCCGTAATGTTGTGTTGTGTTAATGGAACAAATGATGGAAATTATTCTTGTTTACTTCAAGAGTTGTTTTAATAATCAAACAAATAATGGAAATGATTCTTCTTGAGTTCTAAAGTTGTGCTAAGAACGGAACAAATGATGGAAATGATTCAGTTTTAATGTAAAATATATTTTATTCAAAAGTTCAACAGTTCTTTTGTACTTAACTTAACTTTAATAAAATTATTTTTGTATCAAACTTTATTTTAAGATCATTCTTTAAAATCACATGCAGTCTTTTAAACTTGTAAATTTATGTAACTTACAAAAAACTTAATTTGAGAACAGTTACAACAGTAACAATAATGATAACAACAAAGAAAGGCTGCAGCCACCCATCTCTCCTCCACTCCACCACCCCTGCCTGAAAGCAATGGCGCAGTGTTTCTGAGCTTGGTACCAAGCTTATTCTTTCTAAGATCTCGAGTACTGCGCAGCTGTTGGGGGGAGGGTGGGGGTGGGGAGAAACGGCGGCAGGCGGCAAATTGGAGGCTCCGGCTTTGGGCTCTTCAGAGGTTGGTGTGGGGATTGGAGTGGGAGTGACAGTTGATTCTGTCAATAGGCGCGGGGTCTGGGTGTTACCTTATTGCAGCAGCTAACTCCAACATGCCGTCCCTCATGTGCCCTGACAGTGACTCAACGATGTGCAACGTTCCCTCCCTCATGGTCAGTGACAGCGCTTCAGCTACCTCTGACATTCTCTCCCTCATCGCCACTATTCCCTCACTGATGTTCCCAGACATCGTTCCCATTTCTCGTGTCATTGCTGTTACTTCTCCAGATAGTCTAGTTCCTCATCGCTCACCCCACTGATGGCGTCCAAGAGCGATCGGGTAAGGTCAATGCTCTCCGCCCTCAAATAGATCATCTGAACCACATCCGTTAGATCCTGCACCTCAGGAGAGCGCAGTCGAGCTCTCCTTACCCTCCTCCGCATGGGTGTGGCTCGCACCCCACCACTGGAACCCGCAGCCTGGGACGGTGGGACCCTGGGTGTGCCTCGCTGCACCCCACTGCTGGGACCCGCAAGCCTCGGACATTTGGAAACAATGGAATGTCCCACCAACACTCAAACCACTAGTCACGGAAGGGGCTGTGACCACAATGAGCGGCAGCTCCATGAGCGGCACCTCCTCCAAAGTCAGTAAAACAGTGGGTGCTTTATCCAGCTCCATCCCCTCCCCCTCCCCCCCCCATAGAAACATAGAAAATAGGTGGAGTAGGCCATTCGGCCCTTCTAGCCTGCACCGCCATTCAATGAGTTCATGGCTGAACATGCAACTTCAGTACCCCATTCCTGCTTTCTCGCCATACCCCTTGATCCCCCTAGTAGTAAGGACTACATCTAACTCCTTTTTGAATATATTTAGTGAATTGGCCTCAACAACTTTCTGTGGTAGAGAATTCCACAGGTTCACCACTCTCTGGGTGAAGAAGTTTCTCCTCATCCTTTATCCTTAGACTGTGACCCCTGGTTCTGGACTTCCCCAACATTGGGAAAATTCTTCCTGCATCTAACCTGTCTAAACCCATCAGAATTTTAAACATTTCTATGCGGTCCCCTCTCATTCTTCTGAACTCCAGTGAATACAAGCCCAGTTGATCCAGTCTTTCTTGATAGGTCAGTCCCGCCATCCCGGGAATCAGTCTGGTGAATCTTCACTGCACTCCCTCAATAGCAAGAATGTCCTTCCTCAGGTTAGGAGACCAAAACTGTACACAATACTCCAGGTGCGGCCTCACCAAGGCCCTGTACAACTGTAGCAACACCTCCCTGCCCCTGTACTCAAATCCCCTCGCTATGAAGGCCAACATGCCATTTGCTTTCTTAACCGCCTGCTGTACCTGCATGCCAACCTTCAATGACTGATGTACCATGACACCCAGGTCTCGTTGCACCTCCCCTTTTCCTAATCTGTCACCATTCAGATAATAGTCTGTCTCTCTGTTTTTTGCCACCTCACATTTATCCACATTATACTTCATCTGCCATGCATTTGCCCACTCACCTAACCTATCCAAGTCACTCTGCAGCCTCATAGCATCCTCCTCACAGCTCACACTGCCACCCAACTTAGTGTCATCCGCAAATTTGGAGATACTACATTTAATCACCTCGTCCAAATCATTAATGTACAATGTCAACAGCTGGGGCCCCAGCACAGAACCTTGCGGTACCCCACTAGTCACCGCCTGCCATTCTGAAAAGTACCCATTTACTCCTACTCTTTGCTTCCTGTCTGACAACCAGTTCTCAATCCATGTCAGCACACTAACCCCAATCCCATGTGCTTTAACTTTGCACATTAATCTCTTCTGTGGGACCTTGTCGAAAGCCTTCTGAAAGTCCAAATATACCACATCAACTGGTTCTCCCTTGCCCACTCTACTGGAAACATCCTCAAACAATTCCAGAAGATTTGTCAAGCATGATTTCCCTTTCACAAATCCATGCTGACTTGGACCTATCATGTCACCTCTTTCCAAATGCACTGCTATGACATCCTTAATAATTGATTCCATCATTTTACCCACTACCGATGTCAGGCTGACCGGTCTATAATTCCCTGTTTTCTCTCTCCCTCCTTTATTAAAAAGTGGGGTTACATTGGCTACCCTCCACTCGATAGGAACTGATCCAGAGTCAATGGAATGTTGGAAAATGACTGTCAATGCATCCGCTATTTCCAAGGCCACCTCCTTAAGTACTCTGAGATGCAGTCCATCAGGCCCTGGAGATTTATCGGCCTTCAATCCCATCAATTTTCCCAACACAATTTCCCGACTAATAAGGATTTCCCTCAGTTCCTCCTCCTTACTAGAGCCTCTGACCCCTTTTATATCCGGAAGGTTGTTTGTGTCCTCCTTAGTGAATACTGAACCAAAGTACTTGTTCAATTGGTCCGCCATTTCTTTGTTCCCCGTTATGACTTCCCCTGATTCTGACTGCAGGGGACCTACGTTTGTCTTTACTAACCTTTTTCTCTTTACATATCTATAGAAACTTTTGCAATCCGTCTTAATGTTCCCTGCAAGCTTCTTCTCGTACTCCATTTTCCCTGCCCTAATCAAACCCTTTGTCCTCCTCTGCTGAGTTCTAAATTTCTCCCAGTCTCCGGGTTCGCTGCTATTTCTGGCCAATTTGTATGCCACTTCCTTGGCTTTAATACTATCCCTGATTTCCCTTGATAGCTACGGTTGAGCCACCTTCCCTTTTTATTTTTACGCCAGACAGGAATGTACAATTGTTGTAGTTCAACCATGAATGTCTCTAAATGTCTGCCATTGCCCATCCACTGTCAACCCCTTAAGTATCATTCGCCAATCGATCCTAGCTAATTCACGCCTCATATCTTCAAAGTTACCCTTCTTTGAGTTCTGGACCATGGTCTCTGAATTAACTGTTTCATTCTCCATCCTAATGCAGAATTCCACCATATTATGGTCACTCTTCCCCAAGGGCCCTCGCACAACGAGATTGCTAATTAATCCTCTCTCATTACACAACACCCAGTCTAAGATGGCCTCCCCTCTAGTTGGTTCCTCGACATATTGGTCGAGAAAACCATCCCTTATGCACTCCAGGAAATCCTCCTCCACCGTATTGCTTCCAGTTTGGTTAACCCAATCTATGTGCATATTAAAGTCACCCATTATAACTGCTGCACCCTTATTGCATGCACCCCTAATTTCCTGTTTGATGCCCTCCCCAACATCACTACTACTGTTTGGAGGTCTGTACACAACTCCCACTAACGTTTTTTGCCCTTTGGATTTCTGTAGCTCTACCCATATAGATTCCACATCATGCAAGCTAATGTCCTTCCTAACTATTGTATTAATCTCCTCTTTAACCAGCAATGCTACCCCACCTCCTTTTCCTTTTATTCTATCCTTCCTGAATGTTGAATACCCCTGGATGTTGAGTTCCCAGCCCTGATCATCCTGGAGCCACGTCTCCGTAATCCCAATCACATCATATTTGTTAACATTGATTTGCACAGTTAATTCATCCACCTTATTACGGATACTCCTTGCATTAAGACACAAAGCCTTCAGGCTTGTTTTTTTAACATTCTTTGTCCTTTTAGAATTTTGCTGTACAGTGGCCCTTTTTGTTCTTTGCCTTTGGTTTCTCTTCCCTCCACTTTTCCTCATCTCCTTTCTGTCTTTTTCTTTTGTCTCCTTTTTGTTTCCCTCTGTCTCCCTGCATTGGTTCCCATCCCCCTGCCATATTAGTTTAACTCCTCCCCAACAGCACTAGCAAACACTCCCCCTAGGACATTGGTTCCGGTCCTGCCCAGGTCCAGACCGTCCGCTTTGTACTGGTCCCACCTCCCCCAGAACCGGTTCCAATGCCCCAGGAATTTGAATCTCTCCCTGCTGCACCACTGCTCAAGCCACGTATTCATCTGTGCTATCCTGCAATTCCTACTCTGACTAGCACGTGGCACTGGTAGCAATCCCAAGATTACTACTTTTGAGATCCTACTTTTTAATTTAGCTCCTAGCTCCTTAAATTCGTTTTGTAGGACCTCATCCCTTTTTTTACCTATGTCGTTGGTACCAATGTGCACCACGACAACTGGCTGTTCTCCCTCCCTTTTTAGAATGTCCTGCACCCGCTCCGAGACATCCTTGACCCTTGCACCAGGGAGGCAACATAGCATCCTGGAGTCTCAGTTGCGGCCGCAGAAACGCCTATCAATTCCCCTTACAATTGAATCCCCTATCACTATCGCTCTCCCACTCTTTTTCCTGCCCTCCTGTGCAACAGAGCCAGCCACGGTGCCATGAACTTGGCTGCTGCTGCCCTCCCCTGATGAGTCATCCCCCTCAACAGTACTCAAAGCAGTGTATCTGTTTTGCAGGGGGATGACCACAGGGGACCCCTGCACTACCTTCCTTGCACTGCTCTTCCAGCTGGTCTTCCATTTCCTATCTGGCTATGGACCATTCACCTGCGATAAGACCAACTTGCTACATGTGCTACTCACATCATTCTCAGCATCGTGGATGCTCCAGAGTGAATCCACCCTCAACTCCAACTCCGCAACGCGGTCCGTCAGGAGCTGGAGGCGGATACACTTCCCGCACACGTAGTCGTCAGGGACACTGGAGTCATCCCTGAGTTCCCACATGGTACAGGAGGAGCATAACACGTGACCGAGCTGTCCTGCCATGACTTAACCCTTCGATAGGCAACAACAATGCTAAAGTTTACTCACTGTTATAGAAGAGAAAAAAGAAAAACTACTCACCAATCACCAGCCAATCACTTACCCCCTTGGCTGTGACGTCACCTTTCTGTTTCTTTCTACTTCTTTTTTGCTTTCTCCTTGTAGCTGCACAAGTACGCCTTTTATAGGCCTCACCAATCAACTCCCGACGCCTCTCCACGCACCTCTCGCCAACTCTGGGCCCCAGAGTCCCTGCTGTGCCTTTTATAGGCCTCACCAACGAACTCCCGACGCCTCTCCACGCACCTCTCGCCAACTCTGGGCCCCAGACTCCCTGCTGTGCCTTTTATAGGCCTCACCAATGGACTCCCGACGCCTCTCGCCGACTCTGGGCCCCGGACTCCCTGCTGTGCCTTTTATAGGCCTCTCCAACGGACTCCCGACACCTCTCCACGCACCTCTCGCCGACACTGGGCCCCGGACTCCCTGCTGTGCCTTTTATAGGCCTCACCAACGGACTCCCGACGCCTCTCCACGCACCTCTCGCCGACATATTCTTGGTCTGGAGGGTTGGATTCGAAGATGTTATCCTGTTCAGGCTAGTCCTCATCTGAATTTTCTTCTACATCATCTGGGTCGGTCTCAAGTTCTGCAAAATATAACAGAACACAGACAAATGGTTAGCAGCAGAGGAGGAGGCAGGGTGGGTGGGTGGCATGAATAGGCTCACACAGCACAGGCCAGGCAGCAGGCTGATTTGAAGGACCATGAATGATAGCACATTGCATCAACCGAAGCGTAGCTGACGGAGACATCCCAAGAAACCAAAGCATAGCTGGCCCGCACAGTACTTAACATTTAGCAAAGCCAAACTGGAATTTGCAGTACTTACCCTCTCCCTCGAGTATGGGCCCAGCTTGTGCAGTAATGGTTGCGTTTCTCCAGGCAGGACCCATCAAAGCAGCGGCCCTCTCTTCCAAGGGTGTCAGTGGCTGCAGATTTGCCGGGCCTCCACCTGTTCGAGTTCTTTCCCTTTTATTATGTGCCACCTTCCTCTGCAAAGATAAAAACATAACTTTTTAGAGAGGGTGTTTTCTGCTGGGAGGGACATATACAGGTGGTCACATTTACAATTGCAATTGCATTGAGTAAATGAAAATATTACTTACACTAACTATTTGTCCAAGGTCCTGCCACTTCTTTTTACACTGGCCTCCAGATCTCGTGATGGTTACCATTTGCGCGGTAATCTTCTGCAACTTGGTTCCAGCTTTTCTTCATTTCTTTGGGAACTTTTATGTGACCTCTGCTGGTGTCCAGCTCCTGCCATCTGTTCTCAATCACAGTAACTAGTGCCTCCACTTCTTCCCGTAAGAAATTCTTGGTCCTTGCACCGCGTTGCATCTTGTACTGCTGCAGCTCCGATTTTTCCAATGCTCTCACACAGCATTCATTCTCACACACACAACTGGCTCTTTAAAAATGGTCGATTGCCAACTTGGAGCTGTACTGCACATGCGCGTCCATTGCAACGGCGTCAGAAACATAGGGCCAACAATTCCGGCCTCCACGGGTCCGTACGGAGTTCCTACGGACCCGGGAAGGCATCGGAAATGTCAGTTTCCAGCGCGCAATGCGCATGTGCTGGAAACCGGCATTACCGATCTGTCAAATTTCTGACTTGACAGATGGCCACATCTCGGGAGTGAGGACATTTGTAAGTGGAAATTTGAGCCTGAAAAAGTAGGCGCTTTTACAGGCGCAAGTGTTTTAAAAAACACAAACACATGCTAAAATATGTTTTAATAACTTTATTTTTATATTAAAAACCCTCCCACAATGGTAAGTTTATTTTTAAAAACGTTTTTAAAAAAAAGAAAATCGTTAAATTTTTTTTAAGACATTAATAACTTTAATTTAAATGAATGTAGTGTAATTATTTTCTATTTTTTATTAATGTTTTGGCTGTTTGGGGCTGTGTTTTGGCTGTTTCGGGCTCTATCACAATCATAGTAATAGGAGTTTAGGACCCTGCGGAACTCCTATTATTATGATACTTTACTTGATTGGCTGCCCAGAGCCATGTGACTCCAACCGTAGGCCTGCACACGCGTCGACATGCACGCGTTGCGACTGGCAGTCAGGAGAGGCCTCAGCATTGGAAAGTCGAACGTGGGCAGCAACTTAAGGTAGGTGCGTATTTTTTCTCTAAAATGCCCGCGAAAGGCCAAAATGGAATTTCAGGGCCATAATTTTTTTTTCTGCGCATGCACAGAACGTGCGGCATCATTTTTTGGGGCAGACAACAGGCTCCATCTCCCGAGGCAACTGGACACGCTGCGCGGCGCCAAATTTGAATTATAGATCGGGGAAACTTTGGCAAATTATTTCCAATGCATTTCTGGCCTAGAAAAATGGGCATAACTCTGGCAATACACCAGAAAATGGGCTTGGGCAAAATTGAGCCCAATATTGTAGCCATGAAGCTGCTGAGTTGTTGGAACAACCCAATTGGTTCAATTATATTCGTTAGGGAAGGAAACCTGGCACCTTTATCGAGTCTGGCCTATTGTCAACTACCTTCTGAAGTTGCCTCACCAGCCATTTAGTTGTATCAATTAGCTCTACAGCAAGAAGGCCCACCACCATCTCAGGCCAACTGGGGATGGGCAATAAATGCAACCTGCCAGCAAACCCAAATCCCAACAATAGATACATTTTTTTTAAGTTTGTTTTTTCTTACTGGGATAAAGATCTAAATCAGTCAGTATTCTGGCTCCTGATTGATATTCAGTGAATCTGCCAGAAAGTGTGCATTATCACGGAGTGAAAACAAGCTTGATGTCTGCCCCACAATCAACTTGCCAAAAATAACTGTCCAGGTCCAAATCTGAAGAATGCCCACTTGGATGAGGACTTTCAGGTTCTATGAAACCGTATCTCTGCTGTGCTCATTACCTTCAGGAAGAGAGGGGAAAACATTGCCCATCTCCACTCCTGCAGTAACTTTTCTGCTGCTGAAACCCTCATCCATACTTTTATTACCTCCAGGCTTGTTTACATAAACGATTAGGATTCGGGAATCCGAAGTACAATTTCAAAATTTGCAGAAGACACCAAATTGGGGGATATAGTAAATACAAAGGAGAACTGCGACAAAATACAGGAAGGAATTAATAAACTTAGATAGGGCATGTAATTAGCAAACAAACTTCAATATAGACAAGTGTGAGGTGGTACATTTTGATAGGAAGAATAAGGAAGCCACATACACCTTTGAAAATAAATGGATCTGGGGGTACAGATACATAAATGACAAAGTATCAACACAGGTTAATAAGGCCATAAAAAAGCAAACATGACTCTAGAGATAGAATTGAAAAGTAGTTTGTGTTAAACTTGTATAGAACCTTGGATAGACCACACTTGAAGTACTGTGAACAGTTCGGACATCCATAGTTATAAGAAGGATATAGAGGCACTGGAGAAGGTGCAAAAATGATTTACTGGAATTATACCAGAACTGAGAGTTATACCCAATGTCCCCCGTAATTTTTGGGGGGCCACACAGCCCCTTTAATGGGCAGCAGTGCCCATTCAAAAGTCTACACATGCACTTTCTTTTTTCAACTGAAAAGCCGGCTCACCAGCTGCGCAGGATTCCTGGAGCGGCCGTGCAGCTTAAAGGCAACATTGGTTATTCCCATCAGGAAAGACTGAACAGGCTGGGGCTCTTTTCTCCGGAATAGATAAGTCTGAGGGGTGACCTAATAAGATTATGAAAGGGTTTGATAGCGTAGATGTACATAGGGAGACCAGAACTAGGGGCCATAAATATAAGATAATCACTAATAAATCCAATGGGAAATTCAGGAGCTATTTCTTTACAGAAAGTGGTTAGAATGTGGAACTCGCTACCACAACTTGCAGTTAAGGCGACTAGCATAGATAAAAACACATTTCAGGAGTGGAAGCAAGTCTTCCTCAATTCTGAGGGACTCCTATAATGATGATGATTATGGATGATGAGATAAACACATTAGTGAAAAAAAAGGGATATGTTGACGGGGTTAGATGAGTAAGGGTGGGAGGAGGCTCATGTGGAACATAAACACCAGCATGTGTTGGCCCTTTTTCTGTATTGTAAACACTATGTAATACCAAGCTCTTAATGATCTCGTATCTTCCACCCTACTTAAACTTGAGCTCAGTCAAAACTCCGCTGCCCATATCTTGACCTGCATCAAGTCCCGCTCACCCATCATCCCTGTACTTACTGACCTACCTTGGCTCCTGGTCCACCAAAACCTCAATTTTAACATTATCATCCACATGTTCAGATCCCGCCATCTCACCCCTCCTTATCTCTGTAACCTCCTACAGCCCTACAATCCTCAAAGATCACTGCATTTCTCCAAATATGGCCTTGTGTGTCTCCCACTCCTTTGCCCTATCTTTAGCGACCATGTCTTCAGCTGTCTCGGCTCCAAGCTCTTGAATTCCCTCCCTAAAATTCTCTGCCTCCCAATCCTCTAGGCTCCTTTAAGAAGTTTCTTAAAACCTACCTCTTTAACCAAGCTTTTTAGTAACTTGCCATAATATCTCCTTCTTTGGCTTATTGTCCATTTTGTCTGATTATGCTCCTCTGAAGTACCTTAGCATGTTTTCTTACTTTAATGGACTACATAAATGCATGTTGTTGTTGAAAAAAAGAAAATTCACAAAAGCGTTCTAGTAATTACTGGAAATAAGTTTTAAAGGAATATTGGATGTACAGAACCTGAAAAATTGGCTGGTCCCAATATCTAACCACACAATACTTCTCTTACCCCGCTATCAAATTTTTGCCCAAGTACTTGTATAACTCTCTCTTAAATCTGCAGATGTAATGCCCCCGCTGCTTCCCTTGACAACTCAGTCCATACATTCACCATTCTATCAGGTCGCTAAATGTAAACAGTCTTTTCATGCTGCATTTTCTAAATTTCAGGTTGTAGAATCTCTGACTGTTAAACCAATTGAGGTTAGGGTTAGAAAACCTTAATTGGGGTAAATCAGACAAATATTTTAGGATTGGAGAAGGTCCAAGGTTGAGTTCAGAGGGAACCAAAGTTAGAGACTGTAGTTAAAGTTCAAATCTCTCATGCTTACAAATCCAAAGATACTAAAGTTAAACATTAAAATATATCTGGCCCGAGTCCATACAAGAGAAATATTGCAGCTGCCTGGTCATGTTTGAATTCAAATGCATCTGCTCCTTTTATTTATTTTTAAAATCTGAATAGATTACAGTGATCTTCACAAACTATTCTCAGGTTAACTATTGCCTGTGTGACCACTGTATCCCTTCAGCCACATACCTCGGAGACGATGGTGGAGATGTACTGCTCCTTACTGTACTCCCATCCATCCAAACAGGGCTCCTGTTCTACCTCAGACATATTGAAGGAATCTGAGTCGGGAAATGTCGCCGAAAGATTCATTATCACGTCCAACCGGTACCGACTGCATTTGCTGTACTGGAGTTTGTCTCTTTCTTGCACCAGAGGGATCGTCCGATTCAGCCACGCTTCACTGAGATTCAGATTCCCGGGAATTAAGCAGCGATGCTCTGGAACGTCCCCGACGAAAACTATGGACAGTCCGCAGAAACCGTTGGGAAAGATGCTGAGGCTTAAAAGGAAGAAGATGAGCTTCTGGTAGGGTCCCCATTCTCCGAGAAATGCGGTAATTTCATCGTAATCCCGCATGTTAGTTGCAGCAGGAGGACCGGCAGAAATGTTCTTCCGGAAAACTGCAGCAACTGGCCGATGGATGGCGGACCGGAACTGCAGCCTTGAGTTATTTCAAACGCTATAATTCATTTTCGATCGTTTCCACCTATAAATAGTAATTCCATCTTTACCGACACTGACTGCTCCTCCCAATCCCTCTGTACTCTGAAAGAGGATTTGCTTAGTAAACAACTTGTTTGCCAGCACTGAAGCGTTCTTGTTCTTTTGGCAAGTGAAGCACTTTTTTTTAAATGCTACAAAAACAGATATCACAAAGATGCAAATTCTGTTTAAATACCGGCAAGAATTTATTCAATGAAAAATATATTTTTTTAATGTGTTGGGCGCAGGTTTTGTGGGATATGCAGGCAGCCCAATCATTCCATCAATACTTGCGCCTCACCCAATATACTTTTTTCCTTGAATTTAGGTTATCTGGGAGGATTGATTCGGGGCAGCATTTGGTACATACTATCCTACCCAAACACAATGCCCCATTGTGAAGGGCAGCTCAAATTACACTGACGACCGAATAATGCAACTTTTGTTGTGGTTAAGCTGGAGCCTTTCCTATCTGGCATTTGATATGCCTGGAAATCCCGGCCTTCCCGGGTCCATACAAAGTTTCTACGGACCCGGGAAGACATCGGAAAAGCCAGTTTTCAGCGCGCACTGCACATGCGCTGGAAACCAGCTTTTCCGATCTGTCAAGTTTCTGCAGATCGGGAGTGAGGACATTTGCCAGGGCAAGATTGCGGGATTTACCCATATCTTGCCCAGCAAATGTTCTCAAAACTCTTGCACCTGATAAAAGCAGGCGCATAGCCTACTTTTATAGGCGCAAGAGTTTTAAAATACACAAAAACATTTTAAAATAAAATTATAAAAACACATTTTATTGTTAAAAACCCTCCCCACAACGGTAAGTTTATTTTAAAGCATAATTAAACAAAACTTTAAAAATCGGGAATATATATATTTTTTAAATACATTAATAACTAATTTAAATTAATAAAAATGTTGTGCATTTTTTCTATCTTTTATTAGTATTTTAAGGGTGTTTCTCATTCATAGTAATGGGAGTTTCAGACTTACGGAACTGCTATTACTAGGAATGAAAATACCTGATTGGCTGCCCAGAGCCATGTGACTCCAGTTCCAGGACTGCACTGGTCCCAACGCGCACGCCCTGCAACACACAGTCAGGAGAGGCCTGCGGACCGGGATCTCGCGTGGCTGCAGCAGCTTCAGGTAGGTGCACATCTTCTCTCCTATTTTTAGTCGAATGACCGTGGGAACAAGAAACAGGGATTTCTGGGCCAATGTCTTCCCGTTGAGACATGTGCTTTGTTTTCTGCTTTCCCTTTCTTTTTTTCTTTACAAATTTTTTCTCAATGCTGCTCATTCCCCTCCCCCTGGATAACCTAGATTTTCCAATTGCATGTCGACCAGTTTATAAACATGCATCCCAGAAAATGTAGTCAGTGATAAAAACAAAAAATACTGGAAATCTCAGCATCTCAGGCAGCATCTGTGGAGAGAAAAACAGAGTTAACATTTCAGGTTGATGACCCTTCATTAGAATTGGCGAATGTTCGAAGAGAACGCATTATTAAGAAGCACTGAAAGGGGGCAGAGAAGAAGGAACAAAAGGGAAGGGCTGTGGATTGGGTGGAAGGCAGGAGAGATTAAAGAGACAAAAGGGATGATGGGCCAAATTGAACTGGTAATGGCCGGAGTTAGAAGGTTAGTCTAGATAGAGTGTGAATGGCGGAATAATGATCAGCTGCCATTGGAGACAATGAGAAAAAAACATAAGCTCGGGGGGGCGGGAGGGAACCAAAGATGGGCCGAGATTATGCTCTGAAATTGTTGAACTCTATGTCGAGTCCAGAAGGATGTAAAGTGCCTAAATGAAAGATGAGGTGCTGTTCTTTGAGCTTGGCACTTTACAACCTTCTGGACTCAATATCGAGTTCAACAATTTCAGAGCATGACCTCTGTCCATCTTTGGCTTAGTTTTTTTTTTGCTTTGTCTCCAATGGCAGCTGATCATTATTCCGCCATTCACACCCTATCTAGATTAACCATCTTCTAACTCCGGCCATTACCATTTCAATTTGGCCCATCATCCCTTTTGTCTCTCCTGCCTTCCACCCTATCACAGACCTTCCTTTTTGTTCCTTCTTCCCCTCCCCCTTTCAATGTTTCTTAAGAATGTGTTCTTTTCAAACATTCGCCAGTGCTGATGAAGGGTAGTCGACTCGAAACGTTAACTGTTTTTCTCTCCATAGATGTTGCCTGACCCATTGAGATTTCCAGCATTTTCTGTTTTAATTTCAGATTCCAGCATCAGCAGTATTTTGCTTTTGAATGTAGTCAGTGATCAAGAGGGGATGTTCACTGGGTGACACACACGACACGAGCGAGATGGAGCAGCATGTGGTAGTAGATGAGGAGGGGAAGGAAACTGCTTGTTTGTGACCCAGCTCAGCTGATGATCATGGAGACCTGAACCTTATAGGACCTGTCTTTAAGAGGATACTTTCTGAGGCTCAAGTATTGCTGCTGCCATTGGAGACCATGTTCAGCAAGTGCTGTAGATGATGGCTGGGAAGAGTTGCCAACCTCCAGGATTGTCCTGGAGTCTCCAGTAATTAATGAGTAATCTCCTGGACACTGCTACAAGCAACCCAGCAGAAAAATTATTGAGACACGAGAAACAGTTGTTTTTTTCCCCCATTTTCTTTTAACACTTTTGTCAATTAGTTATAAAAATACTGGAGTTGGGGAAATAAAGGTTGTGGGACTGGGCAGGGCACTTGGAGGTGGGATGTGATGAAACCTCCAGGAATACATTCAACTAGTTGGCAGTCCGATGGCGAGCTGCATGCGTGCAGTCTTCTAGAACAGTTTTGCAACATTGCTAATAATTTATCTTCAACAATCTGACAGACAAGTAGGTGTCTCATTCCACTCTCAAAAATTGTATCTGCATGATCTATTTCTCACCAGGGAGCATGTGGCAACTCCCGGGACATCAGCAGCACAGCCCTCCAGATCAGAGGCTGTAAAACTGGAATAAGCCATCTCTTCTAGCTTTTATAGGCTTGGCAATTGGTTACAGAGGACCATGTGGTAGGACCTCATTGATCCCGTTGGTGAGATTAGCGCTGCTGTCAGCATTAATCAGCAGCCAGGATGCGGCAGCGCGCAGCAACAGGGACATTGCTGCAATGGCCATGAAGAATATGGTTATTTCCTGGGGTGTCAATCTATTCACATCCTCCTGCCAGTACCCTTAGATTTCTGCACCTGTGGTAGACTGGGACAGACTGCCTTGCAGTTGTGAAAGTGGCACAGCCTGCAGTAGGTCCATCTCGGGACACAGCCACCAGCAGACAAGAAGCATCTCAATCCCATGAGACTCCTCTGCACACACAGCAGCCAGCCATTTCACATACTCCTGCCACTAAAATAGCATGTATACAAAGTAGAATACTTAATTTAAGAGCTCTTCTGCTACACACTGTCATCGAGCTATAAAAAAAGCATACAGGATTCTAGATTTTATAGATAGGGACATCGGGTACAAAAGGCAAAGAGGAAATATTAATTATTGGTTAAGCTGCAGTTAGAATATTGTGCTTGGTTTTAGACACTCTACTTTAGGAAATAGTCAGGGGGCATCTCCTGGTCCCTATAACTGGTCTCTTCCTGTTATGGCAATAAAATTATAAATGAGCGCTAACCTAGGAAATGGGTCAGGGTCACAGCAAGGTTGGGGCAATAGTGGAAATCCCACTTCAACCCTCCTCTAGCTGAAAATCCATCCCAGTGTGTCTTCCAAAAGACCCACCCATCAGATTCTGGCAAGGACTGAGATATGCACAGATCAAGTGTTGATATTTGGGTATACTAATCTATGTCACTACATGAGGGAGGGTTCTTTTTAATGTTGCAATTTCTTCTTGGTACTCGTGTTTCTGAAAACATGTTAAGGGTCTTTACTGAGGCTGTCACTAACATTTAAACTCAAGTACACTGACTGCAGGAAAGAATTAAAGGTCACTGGTAACTTACCTTTGTTGTTCTGACGTGGTCATTAATTTTTTTGCATTACTGCAGAAGAGTCCTGGGTGACTGCCGCTGCTAGCTCCGTTTACATTGTTTCCACATCCTGCTTGAGGGGGGAGATCTCCTACCCCAAACTCCTAGTCTCACTTGGATTGTATCTCTGCAACAAAAAAAATCATGTCACTGTCTGAAATTGCAGGCTCTTGTTTTTTGGCCACCCAGTCATTGTTGGTGATCTCAAGCATGTTTCTTCTTCTAGTGTTGCAAGGTAATTGCAGTAGGGAAATCCATTGTGACTCTATTGCAACTGTAAGATCTTTTGTTGGGAAAAAGTATTCTGTATCACAGCTGCCACAAATATTCCTGAACACCTAAATGACAACAGCAAAAAATAAGAAGTGTTTGAGAAATGGCCTGAAAACCATGCAATAAATCTTCTTCTAAGAAACTTCAAACGCTGGAGAAATACCACCAGCGCTGCCTCCGCAAGATCCTGCAAATTCACTGGGAGGATAGACGCACCAACGTCAGTGACCTCGTTCAGGCCAACATCCCCAGCATCGAAGCACTGACCACACTCGACCAGCTCCGTTGGGCGGGCCACATCGTCCGCATGCCCGACACAAGACTCCCAAAGCAAGCACTCTACTTGGAACTCCTACATGGCAAGCGAGCCCCAGGTGGGCAGAGGAAACATTTCAAGGACATCCTCAAAGCCTCCTTGATAAAGTGCAACATCCCCATCGGCACCTGGAAATCCCTGGCCCAAGACCACCCTAAGTGGAGGAAGAGCATCCGGGAGGGCGCTGAGCATCTCGAGTCTCGACGCCAAGAGCATGCAGAACCATGTATGGAGAAACCAGACTCCCCACCCACCCTTTCCTTCAACAGTACCTGTGACAGAGACTGTAATTCCCATATTATATTGTACAGTCACCTGAGAGCTCATTTTTAGAGTGGAAGCAAGTCTTAGAAACATAGAAAATAGGTGCAGGAGTAGACCCTTTGAGCCTGCACCGCCATTCAATGAGTTCATGGCTGAACATGCAACTTCAGTACCCCATTCCTGCTTTCTCGCCATACCCCTTGATCCCCCTAGCAGTAAGGACTACATCTAACTCCTTTTTGAATATATTTAGTGAATTGGCCTCAACAACTTTCTGTAGTAGAGAATTCCACAGGTTCACCACTCTCTGGGTGAAGAAGTTTCTCCTCATCTCGGTCCTAAATGGCTTACCCCTTATCCTTAGACTGTGATCCCTGGTTCTGGACTTCCCCAACATTGGGAACATTCTTCCTGCATCTAACCTGTCTAAACCAGTCAGAATTTTAAACGTTTCTATGAGATCCCCTCTCATTCTTACTCCAGTGAATACAAGCCCAGTTGATCCAGTCTTTCTTGGTATGTCAGTCCCACCATCCCAGGAATCAGTCTGGTGAACCTTCGCTGCACTCCCTCAATAGCAAGAATGTCCTTCCTCAAGTTAGGAGACCAAAACTGTACACAATACTCCAGGTTGTGGCCTCACCAAGGCCCTGTACAACTGTAGTAACACCTCCCTGCCCCTGTACTCAAATCCCCTCGCTATGAAGGCCAACATGCCATTTGCTTTCTTAACCGCCTGCTGTACCTGCATGCCAACCTTCAGTGACTGATGTACCAGAACACCCAGGTCTCGTTGCACCTCCCCTTTTCCTAATCTGTCACCATTCAGATAATCGTGTCTCTCTGTTTTTACAACCAAAGTGGATAACCTCACATTTATCCACATTATACTTCATCTGCCATGCATTTGCCCATTCACCTAATCCATCCAAGTTACTCTGCAGCCTCATAGCATCCTCCTCGCAGCTCACACTGCCACCCAACTTAGTGTCATCTGCAAACTTGGAGATACTACATTTAATCCCCTCGTCTAAATCATTAATGTATTAATGTACGATTTCGAGGGACTGCCTATAAAGATGGTTTGTGCTCAAAGGGCCGATGAGTTTCTCTGCATTACAATAGTGAGTACACTTCAAAAAGTATTTAATTGGCTGTAAAGCGCTGTGGGATGTCCGGAGGTCGTGAAAGGCGCTAAATGAATGCAAAGTATTTCTTTATATAAATGCAAGTTGTCGTTGAGAGCAAAAGGTAAATTAAAAACCTTTGCTTGTAATTGCAGGTCGTGGGCACCAGGCAATGGCAAGGCCAACTCGGGTGCCGTGTTTTATTTTCAGATTTTTTTCCCTCTCTTCAATTTTCATTTGGCCGTTTAAAGTTGCTGTCGATAATTTTCTCGGTTAATTTCCCTCCCTCCCCCGCTGTTTCACTGCTGCAGCGCTCCTGAAATGGTCCTGCACCTCACCTCCCCTTGCCTGGTCCGGCTCCCGCTCTCCCGCTGCCCTCGCTCTCCCACCGCCCTCCCTGACCGGATCCAGTAGGCCCGGCCCGGCCCCCTGCGTAACCATGGATAGCAGTCATTCCCCGCCCAATAGAGAATTGTTCTGGGGTAACGATTCTTTTGCTTACTTCCCTGATGTGTTTTCAAATACATTTTTTGGAAGATCTGTTCTTCACTTCTTGTAAATACCTGCAGCCCAGTTTCTATTATTGAAAGTCCCTCCCTGGCTGTCCTTTCCCTCCCCTATTTCCCCAACGACTGCACCTCCCAGCTGGCTCTGCGCAGGGCAGGCTGCTGCTCCTTGCCCAGTTTTCTGGCGCCTTCTCCCACATCACTTTCTTTTGTAGCTGCTCTCCGAACTTCCCCCTGTGCACACTAACCACTCTGGTCTAGGCTCTTAAATCCTGCTGCTGTTTTTGCATTCCTTCCTACTTTTTTTTTCCCCACCAGGCTCCAAGCGCAGTAAAAAAAAACTCCCATTGAGGATTGCGAGGTGTCGCACCTGACGCCGCCTGAAGCAGAAGACAACAAAATGACAGAATCAGCAACACAAAGATCACAGGCATAATAAGTAGATGCATCTGCCCCAACCTACCATGAGCAACACCAGGGAAATCTACTAGTAATCTCTTAAATTTGGTGTGTGGGACACATATTGCATTCAAAATGCATTGTGGTTTGCTTACTACTAATTCTTAATTTTTCAAAATTTCAAAATTCTCATCTATAAATTCCTTACACAATACCACAAATCCAATCCACACGAGGCACATTCTATGGACAAGGTCACTCTCTGACCTGCACCTTTATTCACAGGACCAAAAAGTGATGACCCTGCTTGGGACCTCCCTTTATAAACCTGGATGACCAGGTGAGGAGTGTCTCCCACAAGTTCACCCCCTGTGGTCAATGTGTGCATTTCTCAAGTATATGCAATATTGCAGTGTTGTTACATGAAGGTTACATACATGACATCACCTTCCCCCCCCCCCCCCCACCCCAACGTCTTATTGGGATCACAAGTCTTTTGGGTGGTTTGCGCTCCCTCGTGGAGCGCCGCAGTTGGGGCTCTGGTTGTTGAGCCTTGGCCTACGTGTCTGTACCCTGTGGTGATTCCAGCCTGTCCGGGCTGACGGCAGGGACTGTGCATACTGCTGAATGTTCTTGTTGCTCGTTCACTGGCGGTGGTGTAAATACCATCTTATGATCTTTCTCAGGTTCCTCAGAGTCCATGCTGAACCTTTTTTTCATTTGGTCCTGATGCTTGCGGCATACCTGCCCATTGTTAAGTTTAACCACGATGACCCTATTCCCCGCTTTGTCTATTACAGTACCTTCAAGCCATTTGGGCCCCAAAGCGTGATTGAGAACAAATACGGGATCACCAATTTCTATACATCTCCCCCTTGAATTACGGTCATGGTACTCATTTTGGGACTGGCGCTTGCCTTCAACAATGTTGGAGAAGACAAGATGAATGAGGGACAGCCGAAATTTGAGTGTACATTTCATAAGGAGCTCCGCAGGCGGGACCCCCATGAGCGAGTGCGGTCGGGAACTATAGGCCAGCAGGAAGCGCGATCGGCGGCATTGAAGGGAGGGACCTTGAACCCTGAGCATGACTTCTTTTATGATTTGGACCGCACATTCCACCTGGCCATTGGAGGCCACCTTGAACGATGCTGTACTGATATGGTTGATGCCATTACCCGACATGAACTCCCGGAATTCGTAGCTAGTGAAACATGGGCCATTATCGCTAACAAGGATGTCCGGCAAACCGTGGGTTGCAAAGACCGCACGTAGTCTCTCCACAGTGGTGGATGTCATGCACGAATTCAAAATGATGCACGGGATCCATTTCTAGTACGCATCAACCACGATGAGAAACATTTTCCCCATGAACGGGCTCGCATAGTCTACGTGAATGCGTGACCATGGCCTGGTGGGCCAGGGCCACGGGCCAAGCGGGGCCTCCCTGGGGGCATTTCCCAGCTGGGCACACGTCGTGCACCTGCGAACACAGTGTTCCAGGTCTGAATCAATTCCCGGACACCAAAAGTGTGACCGGGCAATGGCCTTCATCAGCACGATGCCTGGGTTCTCGCTATGGAGTTCCCTGATGAAAGTTTCCTTGCCCCTCTGGGGCATGACAACCCGGCTGCCCCATAGTAGGAAGTCGGCTTGGATGGAGAGCTCATCCATCCGCCTGTGAAACGGTCTGACCTCCTCAGGGCATGCTCTGTGTGCGGGCGCCCAATCCCCAGTCAGGACACATTTCTTAATCAAAGATAGGAGGGGATTTCTGTTGGTCCAGGTTTTGATCTGGCGGGCTGTGATGGGGGAGCCTGCGCTGTCAAAGGCATCAACGGTCATGACCATCTCAGCGGTGGCCAGTGGAAGCCTGCTGAGCGCATCGGCGCAATTTTCAGTGCCCGGCCGGTGCCGGATGGTGTAGTCACACGCAGCCAGCATGAGAGCCCATTGCTGTATGCGAGCTGACGCATTGGCATTGACAGCCTTGCTGTCTGACAACAGGGATATTAATGGCTTGTGGTCCGATTCTAAATCAAACCTCCTGCCAAAAAGGTACTGGTGCATCTTTTTCACCCCACAGACACATGCAAGTGCTTCCTTCACAACCATCCCATATCCACGTTCTGCTTGAGAGAGCGACCTGGTGGCATAAGCCACAGGTTGGAATTGCCCCTCAGCATTGCACTGCTGCAACACGCACCCAACCCCATAGGACAATGCATCACATGTCAGAATCAATTTCTTACAGGGGTTGTACAGGGTCAATAACCTATTTGAACAGAGTAAGTTACGCGCCCGATCGAAAGCCCGTTCTTGATAGTCCCCCCAAAATCAATCGCAACCCTTACGCAGGAGCATGTGTAGTGGCTCCAACAATGTGCTTAAGTTCAGCAGAAAGTTCCTGAAATAGTTCAAGAGTCCCAGAAATGAACGCAACTGCGATGTGTTGCAGGGCCTGGGCGCTCGCCGAATCGCCTCTGTTTTGGATTCGGTAGGCCGAATCCCATCTGCAGCAACCCTCCTGCCCAAAAACTCGACTTCGAGAGCCAAAAACACACACTTAGGTTTCTTGAGTCGCAGGCCTACCCGGTCCAGTCGACATAGCACCTCTTCCAGGTTCTGGAGGTGTTCCTCGGTGTCCCAGCCCATGATGAGGATATCGTCCTGGAATACGATCATTCCAGGAATGGATTTGAGCAGGCTTTCGATGTTTCTTTGAAAGATCGCGGCTGCTGATCTAATGCCAAACGGGCACCTGTTGTAAACAAACAGTCCCTTGTGCATGGTGATTGTGGTCAGTAGTTTGGATTCTTCGGCCAGTTCTTGGGTCATGTAGGCTGAAGTGAGGTCTAACTTGGTGAACAGCTTGCCGCCTGCCAGCATGGCAAAAAGATCCTCTGCTCTCGGAAGCGGGTATTGGTCTTGTAGGGACACCCGGTTGATAGTGGCCTTGTAGTCATCACAGATCCTGATCGAGCCATCCTCTTTTAGAATGGGAACAATGGGGCTCGCCCAGTCGCTGAATTCAACGGGCGAGATGATGCCCTCTCTCAGCAAATGGTCTAATTAGCTTTCAATTTTCTCCCCCATCACATACGGCACAGCTCTGGCTTTGTGGTACACTGGTCTGGCATCCGGGGTGATGCGAATCAGTACTTTGGTACCTTTGAACGTCCCGACGCCAAGTTGCTGTAGGACCTGTGAGCATGAACTTCGCTCCACAGATAACACTGCGTGCACATCCCCCCCATTTCCAGTTCATCTCAGCTAACCAGCTCCTTCCCAACAGTGCGGGACCATTGCCCGGTGTAAGGGTCGAAAATCCAGTGCTACACAAAAAAAAAGGCACCCGGTAACAAGGAAACAGAGCATGGGACCATTCCATACACCCTTTTAATCAAACTTTGGCCAAGGCAAGCCGCAGGAAGAAAGGCAGGCTGGGAAATATGTCTGAGAAGCCAGCCAATCCTTGGAAAGTGCATTAATGGCACCCAGGTGGGACCTCAGTGGGAAAATGAGCTGACCACCTCAGAGAAGGTGATCCTGGAACATTCCAAAATGGAGGAAAGAATTAAAGATTATGTGTTTTCTAAAGTTAATTTTTCTAAGGCTTGGGTTCAGAGCCTGACAAGACGCGGCGGCCCAGTGGACTGCGGGCCCAACCTATAGAAAGAATATAGAGAAGGCGATCTGGATAATCTGCTTGACAAGGCAGGTTAGAGAGCTTGACCTCCATGTAGGGAGGTTACAGGATGAACTCAAAGAAGCAGTAATAACCTCAGCAGCCAGCAGTGCAGTGGGTACTAAGGTCACAGAAGAGTTAATAGAGGAAAGGAATAGAAGGGCACAGTTAGAGGAAGCATTCCTCAACCACCAGGAGTACCTGCAGAGTCAGGTTACAGTGTCTCGGGCTGCGGAGCAGAAACATAGGGGACAAGGTATAACCTATGCAAAGCAAGTACAGGAATTGCAGGGCCAGCTAGAAGATTTGCATGTTGTCTATAAAGTCAACACGGAAATCAGCCGTGAGAAGGCAGATCATGCGTCCTGCTAGAAACGGATCCAATCCCTCCTCCAGGCTCTGTCCCAGTTAAAGGGGACAGTGTGTCTGCTGGGCCCAGGGGGGCTACCAATGAATGGGGAGTGGAGGAGGATCCGACGGCAGAAGCCAGTCGACCGCCTCCCGAGGCGCCGGTAGTGTGTCCAGCAGGCTTCAGGGAGGAACAGAGGGTGCAGTCCAAGAAGCCCACAGGGCATGGGACCGGCCAGGGAGAGTCGGTCCAGCCAAAAGGGCATGGGACCGGCCAGGGAGAGTCGGTCCAGCCAAAAGGGCATGGGGCCGGCCAGGTGGAGCCGACCCAGGCAAAGGGGTATGGGACACCCGTAGAAAGGGTCGAGTCTGTCATTTTGATCATGGCTAAAGAACAAGGGGAGCCAGTAGTAACATCAGTAGCGGGACCGATGTGCCCGGCTGTGCAGAGAAAGTACGGCCCCCCACAGGATGCGCAACTCCAGGGACCGCTCGACAGCGAGTTTATTATCCCGCATGGGGTGCAAGCCCTAAAGGCTATGGTATCGCACATCCCCAAGCTGACTAGGCAAGGAGACATGTACGCCCATTTCTTGGAAGTAGCGCAGGCAGTAGACCTCAATGCCTGCGATAATGCAGAAGCGGTTAAAGTGCTCCTATTCTCAATAGATGGAAGAATCTATCAGGCTCTTCCCCCTGTTTGTCGAGGGGGACACTGTACCTTGGAGGCTCTGAAAAGGGCCATCCTGGAAGCCATGTGGTGGAACGAGGGAAGCCCTTTCGAAAGGATAGCAAAGACCCGTCAGCTAACCGGAGAGGCCCCACAGATCTATGTGGACAGGCTGTGGCTGGTGTATAGCGCAGCCTGCGGGGGTCTGCTCGACAGGGCTAATCTCACGGCAGAGTAGAGGGAGGCCTGGTTTCGCACCATAATCGCGAACAGCCTGCCCAGTGTAAAGGAAAGGGCAGACCTCTGGTTTATCCCCGCAGACCCCAACCTCACAGAGGACATCATAATAGGCAGACTGATCGCCACACGGCGGATGGAGGAGGAGGAGAAGCCTGAAAACCCATAAAGGGACGGATGCACACGGTGCAACCCAACCAAACCCCCAAGAAAGAGTGGCATCAGGAAGGGGGATATCCTTCCGATGTTACGGGTGCGGCAAGCCGGGCCATTTCCGCAACAACTGCCGGACCAACCCGAACCGCACCAAGGAAGTGAAAACACCCCCGGAGGGGAACCCAGGCGGTGAGAAACCCGGGGCCACCGCAGCATTCGAGACTGTGGTGGAAACCCTCAGGCAGCTGCTGGCAGGTTCCGGCCGGGTGAACGTAGCTGTAGGCAGGGAAATCCCAACAGCTCCCCTACAGCAGAAGCTGTGACTAGGCCCCACCAAGCTCGCCTACCTGTGTCCGCTGGACTACGACTCGTGGGGAAGACCGTGGGTAAAGATGGAGGTGGAGGGGAGCCAGGGTAATTACTTGTTGGACACGGGGGCTTCAAGCACCCTTGTCCATACAGAGGACCTGGCCTCCTCACCCCTGTCTAACGGTGTACCCTGCGAGCTGGTCGGCTTCACAGGAGACGAGAGGGCAGGGTACTTCTCAATCCCATTGACCCTCAAGTTGGGAGCACTTACAACCAAGTGGAAGAGCATCCTAATGCGATGGGAGCAGGCTAACAGGGGGATACTAGGGGCAGATTTCGTAAAAGCCCACCAGATTCTGGTGGATTTACAAAATCACTGTTTATGGGGAACAGTAGATCCGGGAGAGAATAACGAAGTCATGATTATTGAGAAAATGCAGGACAAAGGGACCCTATGTACTGTGAAGCCAAAAGGGGGTTACAATTTGGAGCTTCTGGTCAGGAACACCCCGGCTGAGTCCAGGGCCTATGTGCGAGCCAGTCTTGCAGCATTTGCCACCCACAAACACGACTTTGGGAGAGTCACCAGAGTCGAAGTCCGGGTAGATGGGGATCCCATGTCCCATCCTCAGAGGCAGTATAACTTCCCCAGAGAGGCAGAAGCCGACTTGGAGGTAGCACTGAGCTCACTGGTGGAGCAGGGTGTGTTGAGACCCATAGCCACGCACGTGAACTCTCCCCTGTGGCCAGTCAGAAAACCGGACAACTCGTGGAGAGCCACTGTGGACTATCGGGTGCTCAATAAAAACATCCCGGCTTGTGCTCCCACAGTAGCCGCAGTGGCAGACCTGATCAGGGAAATCCCTGCGTCTGCCACTACCTTTTCAGTGCTGGATATCTCCAACGGCTTCTGGTCTATCCCTGTAAGGAGAGAAGACCAGTATAAGTTTGCGTTCACCTTCAATGAGCAGCAATATATTTGGAGCTGTCTCGCTCAGGGATTTCACAACAGTCCAAGCATCTTCCACCAGTGTATGGCGAACTGTTTGAAGAGCTTCAGCCAGCCGCAACAGTTGGTGCAGTCTGTGGATGACTTGCTCCTGTTTACTGACAACAGTAAAGAGCATAGTCCCCTGCTGGCAGAACTGTTGGCTGTGCTTAAGGAGGGGGGTTTTAAGGTCAACCCCAAGAAGGCCCAGATAGGGTTAGAGGAAGTAAAATTCCTGGGTCAAACACTCAGAGCAGGGGAACGAGGTACAGATGAGGCCCGAAGGCAAGCCGTGCAGGAACTCCCGGTACCGACTGCTGTATCCGGAGTCAGATCTTTTTTAGGGATCACAGGCTACTGTAGAGATTTCATAGAAGATTATGCAGCAACCGCAGCCCCTCTACTCAGGCTCCTACACAAAGGGGTCGAGTGGGAGTGGGACCAAGGCTGCCAAGCTGCATTTCTTCAGTTGAAACAGAACCTACAGAAGGCACCTGCACTGGGGGCTATTGATGGGGGGAAAGGATTTCTATTTAGAAGTAGCAGCCAGCGGGGACAGTCTGAGTGCAGTGCTTTCACAGGAAATGCACGGACAGCTGAGACCGGTGGTGTACTCCTCCAGAGTCCTTGCAGAGGTGGAGAAGGGGTACTCCAACTGTGAAAGGCATCTGTTAGCCACTCACTGGGCTGTGAAAAGAGCACAGGTTTTCACAGGAGTATCTCCTATCACACTCCTCACCCATCACACCCCAACTCAGATGTTGTTAGATGGGAGAATAAAGGGTAGAACAGTCAGCAGTGCCAGGATCACTTGCTGGACCCTCCTCTTCTCCCATATGGCCATCAGGGTCAGGGGCCTCTGTGAGCCCAGGCTCGCAGCTAACCTCATATATGTAGGGGAGCCACACAGATGCTCAGTAGAAGGGGTTTGGGACACCGACTTTCGATTTCAGGCAGGGATACATCCCACAGGCCGTGAGATCTACATCGATGGATCCAGTTCAGTGTCCGCGGATACAAGACTCACGGGTTGTGGAGTTTGGGACCCCAAGGCAGGCATAGCCTTGGCGCCTAAACTCCCCAGCACCCTGAGCGCCCAGCAGGCTGAACTGTCGGCGGTGATGTACGTGGTGACACACCCTGAGGAATTCCCCACCCCGTACACGATTTGTTTACTTGCAACTCGTGTACAGAGCATCTGGCTATTTGGTCACGCAGGCGGGTACACATCCGCAGATGGGAAGCCCCTGGTAACCAAGCCCCTGCTAATAAGGATAGTGGCAGCCCTCGGGAACAATAGGGATCTACATCCACAAGGTTAAGGCACATTCTAAGACAGAGCCCAGGGCAGAGGGTAACCAGCAGGCGGACCTCCTGGCCAGAGAAGGAGCCAAGACAGGTCACTTCTGGGACCCGTATGAGAAAGGCAGGGTGATAGCAGCTCGAGGCAAGCCAGGGAAACAAGGGAGCGCAGGAGTAGCAGTGGCCCCGGACCTGACAATGGTTCAGGCGCAGGACCCCGTCCTCAAGGCTGCCATAGCAACCATCCTAAGTGGAGGAAAGGTAGAGAGCCCATACAGTGCCGCTGATATAGCTGTCAAGGAAGTGATGCTGTTCAAAGGGGATAAGTAGGTGGTTCCAGCACAACACCAATGGGAGTTCCTACAACTGGCCCATGAGGGTCCAGGTGCGGGACACCCCGGGCCAGAATCCACCTGGCAGAAGGTGGAACAGGCAGCATGGTGGCCAGAGCTCTGGAACGACGTCCGTGATTTCTGTGCAGCCTGTCTGGTGTGTGCAGTCAACAACCCAGACCCCCAGAAATAGAAGGCACCTATGGGGCACATCAGGCAGGTAGAGGGACGTTATAAATATTGCCTCATCTTGGTGGATGTGTTTTCCAAGTGGGTGGAAGCCTTCCCTTGCTGAACAGCTACAGCATGGAGGACGGCTAAGATCCTGGTCCGGGAAGTGTTCTCAAGATGGGGTCTGCCATAGTTTGTGGAGTCTGACCGGGGAAGTCACTTCACCGGCCGGGTGATGCAGGCTACCTTAAAGGTACTGAGGATTAAAGCACGGTGGCATGTGGCTTACAACCCCCAGTCCTCAGGCCCTGTAGAATGCCTCAACCGCACTATAAAAGAAAGGCTCCGCAAGGAGACAGGGAATTTCCTCAATCGATGGGTAGAGGTCCTGCCCCTAGTCCTCATGGGTATCCGGGCCGGTCAGTCCAAAAGCACGGGGTATTCGCCCCACGAAATACTGACCAGGCGGCCCATGAGAACCCCAGTACACCTACTGGTGCCGAGCCTCACAGAAGGGCAACTTCGGGAAGCTAACCGGGTCCATTTTGCTATGAATCTGCTGGAACAGATGCAGCAGATTCACTGGCAGGCAGCCACCAACATGGGAAAGCAGCACTTTAGCAACAAGCTGCTGCTGGAGCCCCGCAGCCACCACGATTGGGAAGTAGGCGACCAGGTTATGGTCCGCAACTTCGCCAGGGTGGGGGTGTTCGAGCCACTGTACATGGGGCCCGACAGTATAGTGGACAAGGCAAGTTCTATGGTTTATGCAGTCCAATTACTGCGCCGGGTAAAGTGGTACCACATAAACCAATGCAAGCGGTTCAACCCTACTAGGGCAGGAAAAGGGAAAGCTCCCACAGGTAAAGAAACCCCACGGGAGACAGAGGACATTGAAGTGGATGTGGAGGCTGTAACAGAGGTCAACCCCGGCCCCGAAGCCCCACAACCCGGAATAGTCCACTGCCACAGTAAGACCATCACACAGCAGAGTGAAGTGGCACAGCCTGATAGGCAGGAAAGGGACTTAGCACAGGAGAAGGGAGTCCTGTGCAGTATAATGACAGGGCAGATAGAGGAAGGGATAGACCAGTGGGAGGACCAAGGGGTGCAGCCCGTAACATGCGACTTCGCGCCCCTGGTTAAGCATAGTTCCAGAGTGAGACAGCTTAGGATGCCTTGGTTCCCCATATACCTTCCCGCCCATCCCAGAGTCAGATGAGAAAAGAAGCATGAGAGTGGCAGACTCTGTGCGATAAAAGGGACACCACCAAAAGGCCCGGGAAAGATCCCAGACACCGAAGGGCCCACAGAAATTGAAGCAAGATGCTTAAAAGAAATCTTCCTGCAAGCCCTACAAAAGGGGGCAGTCCGGCTTAGAAACATAGAAACATAGAAAATAGGTGCAGGAGTAGGCCATTCGGCCCTTCTAGCCTGCACCGCCATTCAATGAGTTCATGGCTGAACATTCAACTTCAGTACCCCATTCCTGCTTTCTCGCCATACCCCTTGATCCCCCTAGCAGTAAGGACCTCATCTAACTCCTTTTTGAATATATTTAGTGAATTGGCCTCAACAACTTTCTGTGGTAGAGAATTCCACAGGTTCACCACTCTCTGGGTGAAGAAGTTCCTCCGCATCTCGGTCCTAAATGGCTTACCCCTTACCCCTTACCCTTAGACTGTGACCTCTGGTTCTGGACTTCCCCAACATTGGGAACATTCTTCCTGCATCTAACCTGTCTAACCCCGTCAGAATTTTAAATGTTTCTATGAGGTCCCCTCTCATTCTTCTGAACTCCAGTGAATACAAGCCCAGTTGATCCCGGGAATCAGTCTGATGAACCTTCGCTGCACTCCCTCAATAGCAAGAATGTCCTTCCTCAGGTTAGGAGACCAAAACTGTACACAATACTCCAGGTGTGGCCTCACCAATGCCCTGTACAACTGTAGCAACACCTCCCTGCCCCTGTACTCAAATCCCCTTGCTATGAAGGCCAACATGCCATTTGCTTTCTTAACCGCCTGCTGCACCTGCATGCCAACCTTCAATGACTGATGTACCACGACACCCAGGTCTCTTTGCACCTCCCCTTTTCCTAATCTGTCACCATTCAGATAATAGTCTGTCTCTCTGTTTTTACCACCAAAGTGGATAACCTCACATTTATCCACATTATACTTCATCTGCCATGCATTTGCCCATTCACCTAATCCATCCAAGTCACTCTGCAGCCTCATAGCATCCTCCTCGCAGCTCACACTGCCACCCAACTTAGTGTCATCTGCAAACTTGGAGATACTACATTTAATCCACTCGTCTAAATCATTAATGTATTAATGTACGATTTCGAGGGACTGCCTATAATGATGGTTTGTGCTCAAAGGGCCGATGAGTTTCTCTGCATTACAATAGTGAGTACACTTCAAAAAGTATTTAATTGGCTGTAAAGCACTGTGGGATGTCCGGAGGTCGTGAAAGGCTCTAAATGAATGCAAAGTATTTCTTTATATAAATGCAAGTTGTCGTTGAGAGCAAAAGGTAAATTAAAAATCTTTGCTTGTAATTGCAGGTCGTGGGCACCAGGCAATGGCAAGGCCAACTCGGATGCCGTGTTTTATTTTCAGATTTTTTTCCCTCTCTTCAATTTTCATTTGGCCGTTTAAAGTTGCTGTCGATAATTTTCTCGGTTAATTTCCCTCCCTCCCCCGCTGTTTCACTGCTGCAGCGCTCCTGAAATGGTCCTGCACCTCACCTCCCCTTGCCTGGTCCGGCTCCCGCTCTCCCGCTGCCCCCTCTCCCAGTGCCCTCGCTCTCCCACCGTCCTCCCTGACCGGATCCAGTAGGCCCGGCTCAACCCGGCCCCCTGCGTAACCATGGATAGCAGTCATTCCCCGCCCAATAGAGAATTGTTCTGGGGTAACGATTCTTTTGCTTACTTCCCTGATGTGTTTTCAAATACATTTTTTGGAAGATCTGTTCTTCACTTCTTGTAAATACCTGCAGCCCAGTTTCTATTATTGAAAGTCCCTTCCTGGCTGTCCTTTCCCTCCCCCATTTCCCCAACGACTGCACCTCCCAGCTGGCTCTGCGCAGGGCAGGCTGCTGCTCCTTGCCCAGTTTTCTGGCGCCTTCTCCCACATCACTTTCTTTTGTAGCTGCTCTCCGAACTTCCCCCTGTGCACACTAACCACTCTGGTCTAGGCTCTTAAATCCTGCAGCTGTTTTTGCATTCCTTCCTACTTTTTTTCCCCCACCAGGCTCCAAGCGCAGTAAAAAAAAACTCCCATTGAGGATTGCGAGGTGTCGCACCTGACGCCGCCTGAAGCAGAAGACAACAAAATGACAGAATCAGCAACACAAAGATCACAGGCATAATAAGTAGATGCATCTGCCCCAACCTACCATGAGCAACACCAGGGAAATCTACTAGTAATCTCTTAAATTTGGTGTGTGGGACACATATTGCATTCAAAATGCATTGTGGTTTGCTTACTACTAATTCTTAATTTTTCAAAATTTCAAAATTCTCATCTATAAATTCCTTACACAATACCACAAATCCAATCCACACGAGGCACATTCTATGGACAAGGTCACTCTCTGACCTGCACCTTTATTCACAGGACCAAAAAGTGATGACCCTGCTTGGGACCTCCCTTTATAAACCTGGATGACCAGGTGAGGAGTGTCTCCCAAAAGTTCACCCCCTGTGGTCAATGTGTGCATTTCTCAAGTATATGCAATATTGCAGTGTTGTTACATGAAGGTTACATACATGACATCACCTTCCCCCCCCCCCCCACCCCAACGTCTTATTGGGATCACAAGTCTTTTGGGTGGTTTGCGCTCCCTCGTGGAGCGCCGCAGTTGGGGCTCTGGTTGTTGAGCCTTGGCCTACGTGTCTGTACCCTGTGGTGATTCCAGCCTGTCCGGGCTGACGGCAGGGACTGTGCATACTGCTGAATGTTCTTGTTGCTCGTTCACTGGCGGTGGTGTAAATACCATCTTATGATCTTTCTCAGGTTCCTCAGAGTCCATGCTGAACCTTTTTTTCATTTGGTCCTGATGCTTGCGGCATACCTGCCCATTGTTAAGTTTAACCACGATGACCCTATTCCCCGCTTTGTCTATTACAGTACCTTCAAGCCATTTGGGCCCCAAAGCGTGATTGAGAACAAATACGGGATCACCAATTTCTATACATCTCCCCCTTGAATTACGGTCATGGTACTCATTTTGGGACTGGCGCTTGCCTTCAACAATGTTGGAGAAGACAAGATGAATGAGGGACAGCCGAAATTTGAGTGTACATTTCATAAGGAGCTCCGCAGGCGGGACCCCCATGAGCGAGTGCGGTCGGGAACTATAGGCCAGCAGGAAGCGCGATCGGCGGCATTGAAGGGAGGGACCTTGAACCCTGAGCATGACTTCTTTTATGATTTGGACCGCACATTCCACCTGGCCATTGGAGGCCACCTTGAACGATGCTGTACTGATATGGTTGATGCCATTACCCGACATGAACTCCCGGAATTCGTAGCTAGTGAAACATGGGCCATTATCGCTAACAAGGATGTCCGGCAAACCGTGGGTTGCAAAGACCGCACGTAGTCTCTCCACAGTGGTGGATGTCATGCACGAATTCAAAATGATGCACGGGATCCATTTCTAGTACGCATCAACCACGATGAGAAACATTTTCCCCATGAACGGGCTCGCGTAGTCTACGTGAATGCGTGACCATGGCCTGGTGGGCCAGGGCCACGGGCCAAGCGGGGCCTCCCTGGGGGCATTTCCCAGCTGGGCACACGTCGTGCACCTGCGAACACAGTGTTCCAGGTCTGAATCAATTCCCGGACACCAAAAGTGTGACCGGGCAATGGCCTTCATCAGCACGATGCCTGGGTTCTCGCTATGGAGTTCCCTGATGAAAGTTTCCTTGCCCCTCTGGGGCATGACAACCCGGCTGCCCCATAGTAGGAAGTCGGCTTGGATGGAGAGCTCATCCATCCGCCTGTGAAACGGTCTGACCTCCTCAGGGCATGCTCTGTGTGCGGGCGCCCAATCCCCAGTCAGGACACATTTCTTAATCAAAGATAGGAGGGGATTTCTGTTGGTCCAGGTTTTGATCTGGCGGGCTGTGATGGGGGAGCCTGCGCTGTCAAAGGCATCAACGGTCATGACCATCTCAGCGGTGGCCAGTGGAAGCCTGCTGAGCGCATCGGCGCAATTTTCAGTGCCCGGCCGGTGCCGGATGGTGTAGTCACACGCAGCCAGCATGAGAGCCCATTGCTGTATGCGAGCTGACGCATTGGCATTGACAGCCTTGCTGTCTGACAACAGGGATATTAATGGCTTGTGGTCCGATTCTAAATCAAACCTCCTGCCAAAAAGGTACTGGTGCATCTTTTTCACCCCACAGACACATGCAAGTGCTTCCTTCACAACCATCCCATATCCACGTTCTGCTTGAGAGAGCGACCTGGTGGCATAAGCCACAGGTTGGAATTGCCCCTCAGCATTGCACTGCTGCAACACGCACCCAACCCCATAGGACAATGCATCACATGTCAGAATCAATTTCTTACAGGGGTTGTACAGGGTCAATAACCTATTTGAACAGAGTAAGTTACGCGCCCGATCGAAAGCCCGTTCTTGATAGTCCCCCCAAAATCAATCGCAACCCTTACGCAGGAGCATGTGTAGTGGCTCCAACAATGTGCTTAAGTTCAGCAGAAAGTTCCTGAAATAGTTCAAGAGTCCCAGAAATGAACGCAACTGCGATGTGTTGCAGGGCCTGGGCGCTCGCCGAATCGCCTCTGTTTTGGATTCGGTAGGCCGAATCCCATCTGCAGCAACCCTCCTGCCCAAAAACTCGACTTCGAGAGCCAAAAACACACACTTAGGTTTCTTGAGTCGCAGGCCTACCCGGTCCAGTCGACATAGCACCTCTTCCAGGTTCTGGAGGTGTTCCTCGGTGTCCCAGCCCATGATGAGGATATCGTCCTGGAATACGATCATTCCAGGAATGGATTTGAGCAGGCTTTCGATGTTTCTTTGAAAAATCGCGGCTGCTGATCTAATGCCAAACGGGCACCTGTTGTAAACAAACAGTCCCTTGTGCATGGTGATTGTGGTCAGTAGTTTGGATTCGTCGGCCAGTTCTTGGGTCATGTAGGCTGAAGTGAGGTCTAACTTGGTGAACAGCTTGCCGCCTGCCAGCATGGCAAAAAGATCCTCTGCTCTCGGAAGCGGGTATTGGTCTTGTAGGGACACCCGGTTGATAGTGGCCTTGTAGTCATCACAGATCCTGATCGAGCCATCCTCTTTTAGAATGGGAACAATGGGGCTCGCCCAGTCGCTGAATTCAACGGGCGAGATGATGCCCTCTCTCAGCAAATGGTCTAATTAGCTTTCAATTTTCTCCCCCATCACATACGGCACAGCTCTGGCTTTGTGGTACACTGGTCTGGCATCCGGGGTGATGCGAATCAGTACTTTGGTACCTTTGAACGTCCCGACGCCAAGTTGGAATAGTGACTCAAATTGCTGTAGGACCTGTGAGCATGAACTTCGCTCCACAGATAACACTGCGTGCACATCCCCCCCATTTCCAGTTCATCTCAGCTAACCAGCTCCTTCCCAACAGTGCGGGACCATTGCCCGGTGTAAGGGTCGAAAATCCAGTGCTACACAAAAAAAAAGGCACCCGGTAACAAGGAAACAGAGCATGGGACCATTCCATACACCCTTTTAATCAAACTTTGGCCAAGGCAAGCTGCAGGAAGAAAGGCAGGCTGGGAAATATGTCTGAGAAGCCAGCCAATCCCGGGAAAGTGCATTAATGGCACCCAGGTGGGATCTCAGTGGGAAAATGAGCTGACCACCTCAGAGAAGGTGATCCTGGAACATTCCAAAATGGAGGAAAGAATTAAAGATTATGTGTTTTCTAAAGTTAATTTTTCTAAGGCTTGGGTTCAGAGCCTGACAAGACGCGGCGGCCCAGTGGACTGCGGGCCCAACCTATAGAAAGAATATAGAGAAGGCGATCTGGATAATCTGCTTGACAAGGCAGGTTAGAGAGCTTGACCTCCATGTAGGGAGGTTACAGGATGAACTCAAAGAAGCAGTAATAACCTCAGCAGCCAGCAGTGCAGTGGGTACTAAGGTCACAGAAGAGTTAATAGAGGAAAGGAATAGAAGGGCACAGTTAGAGGAAGCATTCCTCAACCACCAGGAGTACCTGCAGAGTCAGGTTACAGTGTCTTGGGCTGCGGAGCAGAAACATAGGGGACAAGGTATAACCTATGCAAAGCAAGTACAGGAATTGCAGGGCCAGCTAGAAGATTTGCATGTTGTCTATAAAGTCAACACGGAAATCAGCCGTGAGAAGGCAGATCATGCGTCCTGCTAGAAACGGATCCAATCCCTCCTCCAGGCTCTGTCCCAGTTAAAGGGGACAGTGTGTCTGCTGGGCCCAGGGGGGCTACCAATGAATGGGGAGTGGAGGAGGATCCGACGGCAGAAGCCAGTCGACCGCCTCCCGAGGCGCCGGTAGTGTGTCCAGCAGGCTTCAGGGAGGAACAGAGGGTGCAGTCCAAGAAGCCCACAGGGCATGGGACCGGCCAAGGAGAGTCGGTCCAGCCAAAAGGGCATGGGACCGGCCAGGGAGAGTCGGACCAGCCAAAAGGGCATGGGGCCGGCCAGGTGGAGCCGACCCAGGCAAAGGGGTATGGGACACCCGTAGAAAGGGTCGAGTCTGTCATTTTGATCATGGCTAAAGAACAAGGGGAGCCAGTAGTAACATCAGTAGCGGGACCGATGTGCCCGGCTGTGCAGAGAAAGTGCGGCCCCCCACAGGATGCGCAACTCCAGGGACCGCTCGACAGCGAGTTTATTATCCCGCATGGGGTGCAAGCCCTAAAGGCTATGGTATCGCACATCCCCAAGCTGACTAGGCAAGGAGACACGTACGCCCATTTCTTGGAGGTAGCGCAGGCAGTAGACCTCAATGCCTGCGATAATGCAGAAGCGGTTAAAGTGCTCCTATTCTCAATAGATGGAAGAATCTATCAGGCTCTTCCCCCTGTTTGTCGAGGGGGACACTGTACCTTGGAGGCTCTGAAAAGGGCCATCCTGGAAGCCATGTGGTGGAACGAGGGAAGCCCTTTCGAAAGGATAGCAAAGACCCGTCAGCTAACCGGAGAGGCCCCACAGATCTATGTGGACAGGCTGTGGCTGGTGTATAGCGCAACCTGCGGGGGTCTGCTCGACAGGGCTAATCTCACGGTAGAGTAGAGGGAGGCCTGGTTTCGCACCATAATCGCGAACAGCCTGCCCAGTGTAAAGGAAAGGGCAGACCTCTGGTTTATCCCCGCAGACCCCAACCTCACAGAGGACATCATAATAGGCAGACTGATCGCCACACGGCGGATGGAGGAGGAGGAGGAGAAGCCTGAAAACCCATAAAGGGACGGATGCACACGGTGCAACCCAACCAAACCCCCAAGAAAGAGTGGCATCAGGAAGGGGGATATCCTTCCGATAAGAGGGGGGTATGTTACGGGTGCGGCAAGCCGGGCCATTTCCGCAACAACTGCCGGACCAACCCGAACCGCACCAAGGAAGTGAAAACACCCCCGGAGGGGAACCCAGGCGGTGAGAAACCCGGGGCCACCGCAGCATTCGAGACTGCGGTGGAAACCCTCAGGCAGCTGCTGGCAGGTTCCGGCCGGGTGAACGTAGCTGTAGGCAGGGAGATCCCAACAGCTCCCCTACAGCAGAAGCTGTGACTAGGCCCCACCAAGCTCGCCTACCTGTGTCCGCTGGACTACGACTCGTGGGGAAGACCGTGGGTAAAGACGGAGGTGGAGGCGAGCCAGGGTAATTACTTGTTGGACACGGGGGCTTCAAGCACCCTTGTCCACACAGAGGACCCGGCCTCCTCACCCCTGTCTAACGGTGTACCCTGCGAGCTGGTCGGCTTCACAGGAGACGAGAGGGCAGGGTACTTCTCAATCCCATTGACCCTCAAGTTGGGAGCACTTACAACCAAGTGGAAGAGCATCCTAATGCGATGGGAGCAGGCTAACAGGGGGATACTAGGGGCAGATTTCGTAAAAGCCCACCAGATTCTGGTGGATTTACAAAATCACTGTTTATGGGGAACAGTAGATCCGGGAGAGAATAACGAAGTCATGATTATTGAGAAAGTGCAGGACAAAGGGACCCTATGTACTGTGAAGCCAAAAGGGGGTTACAATTTGGAGCTTCTGGTCAGGAACACCCCGGCTGAGTCCAGGGCCTATGTGCGAGCCAGTCTTGCAGCATTTGCCACCCACAAACACGATAGTGGGAGAGTCACCAGAGTCGAAGTCCGGGTAGATGGGGATCCCATGTCCCATCCTCAGAGGCAGTATAACTTCCCCAGAGAGGCAGAAGCCGACTTGGAGGTAGCACTGAGCTCACTGGTGGAGCAGGGTGTGTTGAGACCCATAGCCACGCACGTGAACTCTCCCCTGTGGCCAGTCAGAAAACCGGACAACTCGTGGAGAGCCACTGTGGACTATCGGGTGCTCAATAAAAACATCCCGGCTTGTGCTCCCACAGTAGCCGCAGTGGCAGACCTGATCAGGGAAATCCCTGCGTCTGCCACTACCTTTTCAGTGCTGGATATCTCCAACGGCTTCTGGTCTATCCCTGTAAGGAGAGAAGACCAGTATAAGTTTGCGTTCACCTTCAATGAGCAGCAATATACTTGGAGCTGTCTCGCTCAGGGATTTCACAACAGTCCAAGCATCTTCCACCAGTGTATGGCGAACTGTTTGAAGAGCTTCAGCCAGCCGCAACAGTTGGTGCAGTCTGTGGATGACTTGCTCCTGTTTACTGACAACAGTAAAGAGCATAGTCCCCTGCTGGCAGAACTGTTGGCTGTGCTTAAGGAGGGGGGTTTTAAGGTCAACCCCAAGAAGGCCCAGATAGGGTTAGAGGAAGTAAAATTCCTGGGTCAAACACTCAGAGCAGGGGAACGAGGTACAGATGAGGCCCGAAGGCAAGCCGTGCAGGAACTCCCGGTACCGACTGCTGTATCCGGAGTCAGATCTTTTTTAGGGATCACAGGCTACTGTAGAGATTTCATAGAAGATTATGCAGCAACCGCAGCCCCTCTACTCAGGCTCCTACACAAAGGGGTCGAGTGGGAGTGGGACCAAGGCTGCCAAGCTGCATTTCTTCAGTTGAAACAGAACCTACAGAAGGCACCTGCACTGGGGGCTATTGATGGGGGAAAGGATTTCTATTTAGAAGTATCAGCCAGCGGGGACAGTCTCAGTGCAGTGCTTTCACAGGAAATGCACGGACAGCTGAGACCAGTGGTGTACTCCTCTAGAGTCCTTGCAGAGCTGGAGAAGGGGTACTCCAACTGTGAAAGGCATCTGTTAGCCACTCACTGGGCTGTGAAAAGAGCACAGGTTTTCACAGGAGTATCTCCTATCACACTCCTCACCCATCACACCCCGACTCAGATGTTGTTAGATGGGAGAATAAAGGGTGGAACAGTCAGCAGTGCCAGGATCACTCGCTGGACCCTCCTCTTCTCCCATATGGCCATCAGGGTCAGGGGCCTCTGTGAGCCCAGGCTCGCAGCTAACCTCATATATGTAGGGGAGCCACACAGATGCTCAGTAGAAGGGGTTTGGGACACCGACTTTGGATTTCAGGCAGGGGTACATCCCACAGGCCGTGAGATCTACATCGATGGATCCAGTTCAGTGTCCGCAGGTACAAGATTCACGGGTTGTGGAGTTTGGGACCCCAAGGCAGGCATAGCCTTGGCGCCTAAACTCCCCAGCACCCTGAGCGCCCAGCAGGCTGAACTGTCGGCGGTGACGTACGTGGTGACACACCCTGAGGAATTCCCCACCCCGTACACGATTTGTTTACTTGCAACTCGTGTACAGAGCATCTGGCTATTTGGTCACGCAGGCGGGTACACATCCGCAGATGGGAAGCCCCTGGTAACCAAGCCCCTGCTAATAAGGATAGTGGCAGCCCTCGGGAACAATAGGGATCTACATCCACAAGGTTAAGGCACATTCTAAGACAGAGCCCAGGGCAGAGGGTAACCAGCGGGTGGACCTCCTGGCCAGAGAAGGAGCCAAGACAGGTCACTTCTGGGACCCGTATGAGAAAGGCAGGGTGATAGCAGCTCGAGGCAAGCCAGGGAAACAAGGGAGCGCAGGAGTAGCAGTGGCCCCGGACCTGACAATGGTTCAGGCGCAGGACCCCGTCCTCAAGGCTGCCATAGCAACCATCCTAAGTGGAGGAAAGGTAGAGAGCCCATACAGTGCCGCTGATATAGCTGTCAAGGAAGTGATGCTGTTCAAAGGGGATAAGTGGGTGGTTCCAGCACAACACCAATGGGAGTTCCTACAACTGGCCCATGAGGGTCCAGGTGCGGGACACCCCGGGCCAGAATCCACCTGGCAGAAGGTGGAACAGGCAGCATGGTGGCCAGAGCTCTGGAACGACGTCCGTGATTTCTGTGCAGCCTGTCTGGTGTGTGCAGTCAACAACCCAGACCCCCAGAAATAGAAGGCACCTATGGGGCACATCAGGCAGGTAGAGGGACGTTATAAATATTGCCTCATCTTGGTGGATGTGTTTTCCAAGTGGGTGGAAGCCTTCCCTTGCTGAACAGCTACAGCATGGAGGACGGCTAAGATCCTGGTCCGGGAAGTGTTCTCAAGATGGGGTCTGCCATAGTTTGTGGAGTCTGACCGGGGAAGTCACTTCACCGGCCGGGTGATGCAGGCTACCTTAAAGGTACTGAGGATTAAAGCACGGTGGCATGTGGCTTACAACCCCCAGTCCTCAGGCCCTGTAGAATGCCTCAACCGCACTATAAAAGAAAGGCTCCGCAAGGAGACAGGGAATTTCCTCAATCGATGGGTAGAGGTCCTGCCCCTAGTCCTCATGGGTATCCGGGCCGGTCAGTCCAAAAGCACAGGGTATTCGCCCCACGAAATACTGACCAGGCGGCCCATGAGAACCCCAGTACACCTACTGGTGCCGAGCCTCACAGAAGGGCAACTTCGGGAAGCTAACCGGGTCCATTTTGCTATGAATCTGCTGGAACAGATGCAGCAGATTCACTGGCAGGCAGCCACCAACATGGGAAAGCAGCACTTTAGCAACAAGCTGCTGCTGGAGCCCCGCAGCCACCACGATTGGGAAGTAGGCGACCAGGTTATGGTCCGCAACTTCGCCAGGGTGGGGGTGTTCGAGCCACTGTACATGGGGCCCAACAGTATAGTGGACAAGGCAAGTTCTATGGTTTATGCAGTCCAATTACTGCGCCGGGTAAAGTGGTACCACATAAACCAATGCAAGCGGTTCAACCCTACTAGGGCAGGAAAAGGGAAAGCTCCCACAGGTAAAGAAACCCCACGGGAGACAGAGGTCATTGAAGTGGATGTGGAGGCTGTAACAGAGGTCAACCCCGGCCCCGAAGCCCCACAACCCGGAATAGTCCACTGCCATAGTAAGACCATCACACAGCAGAGTGAAGTGGCACAGCCTGATAGGCAGGAAAGGGACTTAGCACAGCAGAAGGGAGTCCTGTGCAGTATAATGACAGGGCAGATAGAGGAAGGGATAGACCAGTGGGAGGACCAAGGGGTGCAGCCCGTAACATGCGACTCCGCGCCCCTGGTTAAGCATAGTTCCAGAGTGAGACAGCCGAGGATGCCTTGGTTCCCCATATACCTTCCCGCCCATCCCAGAGTCAGATGAGAAAAGAAGCACAAGAGTAGCAGACTCTGTGCGATAAAAGGGACACCACCGAAAGGCCCGGGAAAGATCCCAGACACCGAAGGGCCCACAGAAATTGAAGCAAGACGCTTAAAAGAAATCCTCCTGCAAGCCCTACAAAAGGGGGCAGTCCGGCTTAGAAACATAGAAACATAGAAAATAGGTGCAGGAGTAGGCCATTCGGCCCTTCTAGCCTGCACCGCCATTCAATGAGTTCATGGCTGAACATTCAACTTCAGTACCCCATTCCTGCTTTCTCGCCATACCCCTTGATCCCCCTAGTAGTAAGGACTTCATCTAACTCCTTTTTGAATATATTTAGTGAATTGGCCTCAACAACTTTCTGTGGTCGAGAATTCCACAGGTTCACCACTCTCTGGGTGAAGAAGTTCCTCCGCATCTCGGTCCTAAATGGCTTACCCCTTACCCCTTACCCCTTATCCTTAGACTGTGACCTCTGGTTCTGGACTTCCCCAACATTGGGAACATTCTTCCTGCATCTAACCTGTCTAACCCCGTCAGAATTTTAAATGTTTCTATGAGGTCCCCTCTCATTCTTCTGAACTCCAGTGAATACAAGCCCAGTTGATCCCGGGAATCAGTCTGATGAACCTTCGCTGCACTCCCTCAATAGCAAGAATGTCCTTCCTCAGGTTAGGAGACCAAAACTGTACACAATACTCCAGGTGTGGCCTCACCAATGCCCTGTACAACTGTAGCAACACCTCCCTGCCCCTGTACTCAAATCCCCTTGCTATGAAGGCCAACATGCCATTTGCTTTCTTAACCGCCTGCTGCACCTGCATGCCAACCTTCAATGACTGATGTACCACGACACCCAGGTCTCTTTGCACCTCCCCTTTTCCTAATCTGTCACCATTCAGATAATAGTCTGTCTCTCTGTTTTTACCACCAAAGTGGATAACCTCACATTTATCCACATTATACTTCATCTGCCATGCATTTGCCCACTCACCTTCCTATCCAAGTCGCTCTGCAGCCTCACAGCATCCTCCTCGCAGCTCACACTGCCACCCAACTTAGTGTCATCCGCAAATTTGGAGATACTACATTTATCCCCTCATCTAAATCATTAATGTACAGTGTAAACAGCTTGGCTTCTGGGGCAAGATCAGCAAGATGGCCAACCAAACCAAGTCAGTATCAGAGACTGACCAGGCCACCCAGAGATGGGTGGCATTGTATATAGCCCGGTGTTCTGTATATAGTTTAGGGAGATTTTGAAGTGAGGTGATGGTGGTTTTTATTTTGTGATGTTACTCCGGTCGAGCCTGAAGAAGTCTCAGGCAAGACTGTGTTCAATCTTGTGTCCCAGAAGATGCTCTGGACCATCGCGATGTTATTTACCTACCTGGGGACCTGCACCAGACAGCAACTCGACATCAAGATGTCTTTGACATACGGGTGCTCCGTGGGCAGGGCACCAATCGTGACCACGGGAGAAGGAATCATGGAGGCAGAAGGCCAGGCCACCTACTTCCACAAGGGGAGATGGCCTGGGTGGTTGGGTTCGAATTCCACCCGGTATTCGAGCCACGAGAGTTTTACCTATGGGGAGGCCTCCATCCCTTGCCCCGAAATCGAGATGGCCACGTCCCGGGTTAGGGTGACAGAGGGAAGAAGAGTGTGTTTAACGTGTGTTGGGGACATACCTTTGGGATGCTGGTGGTGGCTCAGGAAACTGAGCGCGGACATCGAGGACAGCAGCTCAGATTGGGAACGTCTGAGCAATGACACCTACCGAACGATCACGGGGTCACCCGGGGGGGTCACTGTGTGTTGGGAGAAATGATGGGCCTATGATCAGGGGATCTATAGCTGCTTATGGGGGTCAGCCTGAATATGCCCAGTTGGGCTGTCAATTGCTTTTGCCCGATGGTGGAAGGACTCGGGGAAGGGGATGGAATAGCATCGCAGCAGGGAAGACTGTGTGCTCCCTCGCTTCCCGATACCGGTCAACGCCACCGAGCTGCTGGCTCAGGTGAAAAACCCCTGCCCACGCCCAAGCCCATTGACAGTTATGGATATCCGTCCACCACTAGGGGACCTGGGAATGGGTTAGTGTTAGTACCGTCAGATAAGTTAGTATACCAGGGAGTACATTATGCAGTTGCTTCAGTAATTCTAAACCTGACAGAAGTTCACCTACCTGCTTTCTGCCCCAGAGAAACTGAGTTGTTGTATCAAGCTCTACTGAAGGAAATGTTCAGGAGCTCTTACGAGCTGGGCTTTGTGGACATCAATGTAGCAGACTTGTATAAGCAGGAAGACAGCACCGAACGAGGCAGGCCTCGCAGGGGTGTCATGAACGAAGTGTTTATGGGGATCAACAACACTGGGGCCTCTATCATGAACAGCCTGGACGAGGTGCAGCTGGCCCTACAGATTAACGGGTTAAAATCACAGCTGCGCAGCATCCTTGGCAAGGAGAACCACGTGTTGGGTTCCTCACTGCATGAGGGGGTAGCTATGACGGTACACCTTAAAGAAATCATTACCCAGAGAGAGAATCATGCCTGAACCATAAATGCCCTGATCAGGGAGGGCCGGCAGGCCTCCGATCAAGCAGCGCAGAATGAGGTGTGGGTACTCTACGGGGCCTGGTTACTGGGAGAGGGACGGAGTAACTTGGAGGACCTTAGGCAAGGTCAGGTCCCCTCCTGGATCAGTAACAGGCACCTGGAGGCACTACACCCCTATAGCAGCACCCTCAGCCCCTGTCAACTCCGGGTAGCATCCGAGGCCTACCCTGTCCCGGTTGACTGCAGGAAATCTAACCACACCATCATGGGCATAGTCGTGCAGCTGCCAGTCATGGGGCCATCCGCCAAACCAGCACCCCTGTACCGTGTGGAAAACATAGGAGTCATTCGAGGAGGGTTGCACGTCCATTTCACAACGGTCCCACCCTGTGTCATTATGTGGGAATGCGCAATGACAGGGACAGACTTAGCTGGTTGCCGTAGCCGGGGAGCACAGGTCATCCTGTGTCCCCAGCACTTGAATGCCTTCGGGAGGCCACAGTGCGGGTTTAGCACTGCTGGGGCAGAACCTATAAATTGCACAATGGAGGTGAATGCACCTGGCCATGTACCTCCACAGATAGCATATGTAGGTAGTGGGACATATTGTGTCGCCACGACTGCCCACAGTTATAGACACGGCTCGAGTGAGTGGTGTGATATTCCGGACAGCAGTTTTTGCTTTGCAGAAGTTCAAGTGGCCCAGGAAAGGATCATTCCAATCTCAGAACCCTCCACAGTTCACCTCACGGTACAATACAATGCAAGTGACCTGCAGAAGTACGCTGTCCGTTTTGGTTATCCTATATCATTACTCCCTGAGAAGGCAGTGGAACTCAGCCAAAAGCATTATTACACCCTGGAACAAAGGACAAAGAGTATAGCCCTCGAGATTGCAAACAAAAAGTCACCAGCATGGTGGGACTGGGGTACCCGAGTGGACATCCCTGTTTGGCTCCTATGGCCTCCCACGCACTGGTTATTGCACAGTTAATTATTGTCCTGTACCTTCTAGCCAGCGCTTGTAAATCTAGGCAGGCTCAGAGGGCACAGGGCTATTCCGTAATGTTCCAGAGACAGCAGCAAGACAGCCTCGTCTGATCATTAAGAATGCCCTTTGTTTCCAGGTGTTCTCTTTTTTAGAAACAAAGAAGGACACTCTGGCTGCCGTAACATCCCGAGAAGTCGCACCCGGAGACGGACCAACTCTGTCACATGAGGCACATCATGGACTCGTATACCATGGGTATTCTCTGTTCAGTAACTATGTGTGTTGGTGTGTTGTAGTGTTTTGAAACATGGCGCAAGAAGCGCAAGAACCACGCGACATAGTGTAATTTTGGGTTTGAAAGCTCTATGTAACTAAGACAAAGAGGTACCTGTTTTGTAATTTACCTGCAAGAAAGCGGGGTTAATGTACATAGTAAGAATGTTGTTTGTGCGCCTCGGAGTTAACGGGCATAGTCAAAGATAATTATTGGGGAAGGCTGACACTTGGCAGACCCTGGGATTTTCTTACAGTCCTTTGACACATTCCGTTTATTTCCGGATGTGTCAAGATGGGGGAGTGTAAGGGTCGAAAATCCAGTGCTACACAAAAAAAAGGCACCCGGTAACAAGGAAACAGAGCATGGGACCATTCCATACACCCTTTTAATCGAACTTTGGCCAAGGCAAGCCGCAGGAAGAAAGGCAGGCTGGGAAATATGTTTGTGGCCCGACACTATGTGAATTCGGGGGCCTCAGACAGGCTGAGAAGCCAGCCAATCCCGGGAAAGTGCATCCTGGGCTGGTCAATCAGTGAATCAAGCCGGGCCAGAAGCAGGGAAATCGTCGACCAATGGGGAATACCCGGCCCATTTTGTAAAGAACAGCTTACCTGGATCTAATCAAGGAGATGGGCCTATTACCAGCCCATTACCCATGTACATAAAGACAATAGGAAAGCCTCGCACCTCAGTACATCCCGACCCTGACACAATAGTCAGCCAGACGATTAGGCACCGAGGTGCACAAGAAACAATGCTTTACATTTAACACCTCGTCCCCACCTCGACTCAAACAATGAGACATTGATTCAGTTTGGGCGCAAAAGGGGCCGGAACCGAACCGGATATAAAGGCAAGAGCAAGAAGGACACACAGGCGGAGAAGGAGACGCACACAAGAAGGACACACACTCGGAAGGAGGCACACTCAGACAGAGACAGAGACCCGACGACACCTCGAAGGAAGAGAGAGGGACTCAGCCTCGCAGCAGATAAAACCTCCAAGGACGACTGGAGAAGCCCGATTTAAGGTGGGATCCACTATACCTGTCAAAAGGGAAACTGTGAGTATCACCCTGGAGTCTTTTCCCAACTGTCAGCTTTGGCTAGTTAGATGTAATGGAGGGGGTGGGTGATAGAGTGGGTGTAAGGATTTTAAACTTGTGTAAAACTTTCGATGTGTCCGTTCCTCCCATAGATCTTTTCTTAGTTCAAGGTGGTTCAACAAGCCAGTGCGTCAACCTTGTATTTCACTTGGTCCACACTTTGGGGGCTCATACCAAATATACATGTGTGTATTAGCCTTTGTGTTGTTTTAGCAATGTAACCTTGTTTAAATGCTCACCTGGGTTTTAATAAAGTCGGACTTAGCTGAATTTTCCAGGAACATTTCTTGTCTTTTGCATCTCTGAGTGTTTTATTGTGGGAAGCTCACTATCCACCTAAATTCTGAGGTTAGAACCAGATAGGAGTACAGGTCGTCTCAAAAACATCAAGGTTGCGATTGGATATAAGCGGCCGCAGTCATATTGGTGGTATCAAACATATCACTAAGCTGTAATTGGGTATAAGCAGGAAAAAAAGGTCCACTGGTGATAGCAACTCAAATCACCATAGTCTGAGGGATGCGCCCGGTCACCAGCAACCGTAGAAGGAGAAACCCCTATACCGGGACAATCCAGAGTGGCAGCCGGTTCACTGATCCATTGTGTGTGAAAGCCAACGTTGCACTGCCTAGCACTGGAATGATTTCTTTGGTGTACATCCACAGTTGAGTCTCAATGCGTTCTAGTTTGGGTCTGCTGGCTTTGAGTGGCCATAGCTTTTCGAATTGTTGAACGCTCACGAGTGACTGGCTGGCCCTCGTGTCCAGCTCCATGCGTACCGGGATGCCGTTTAATAGGACCTTCATCATCATAGGTGGCGTTTTGGTATATGAGCTGTGAATGTTTGCAACATGAACCCGCTGAACTTCAGCGTCCATTGATTTGCCCCATGCGTCATCCTGCCTCGCAGACCCCTCTTCTGGTCCATCCACCTCGTTAATTAGCCTGGTCACAGGCTTCCTGCACATTCTAGCTAAATGGCCAGTGAGTTTACAATTTCTGCAGACGAACTGTTGAAACCTGCAAGTCCTAGCAGCTTGTCTGCCCCCACACCTCCAGCATGAACTGAGATTCCCATTGTTGTGAACAAAAGAGCTGTTACCAGGCATTCCTCGCTGATTGTCCCTTTGACTGCTCTTGAGCACCCTGTTAGTGGATGTCAATGGCCCCATCCCAGAACGCATTGTCCACTGGGATGGCGTAAATGTCCGTTCAGCCTGCCATTGTCTGTGTTGAAAACCTGTTCTGGGGTCTATTGCTGCCTGGGGTGTGTCGAACTGCCCTTGCCTGCCTGCTGGGTTCTAAGTCGCGTTTATGATATTGATCCCCTGATCCATCACCACGTTGGAGTCAGAGTTGCGCGCGTATATTATCTTGGTTTCCTCCTACATAAGAATTAGGAACAGGAGTAGGCCATCTAGCCCCTCGAGCCTGCTCCGCCATTCAAAAAGATCATGGCTGATCTGGCCGTGGACTCAGCTCCACTTACCTGCCTCAGCTCCTCCCCCGTCATAAAAGTCTGAGCCAGCAACACCGCCGCTTCCAAGGTCAAGTCCTTGGTCTCCATTAACTTTCTGAAAATCCTGGCATGACCGATGCCCTCAATAAAGAAATCCCTTAGCATTTCCCCCCTGCAGGCATCTGTGAACTTACAGAGGCTGGCCAAGCGTCGGAGGTATGCTCTGTCCTTCCCAACGTCGGTGGGTATAAAATCTGTGTCGGGCCATGTGTATGCTGCTCGCCGGTTTGAGGTGCTCACTGATTAGCTTGCTGAGCTCTTCAAAAGTTTTGTCCACCGGCTTCTCGGGTGCTAGCAGGTCTTTCATGAGCGCTTAAGTCTTAGATTCACACCTGGTCAGTAGATGAGCCCTTCGCTTGTCGGCCGCTGAATCTCCCAGCCAGGCCTTCGTGACAAAGCTCTGCTGAAGCCTCTCAATGAAATCGTCCCAGTCCTCACCAACACAGTACCGTTCCTCTGTGCTACCGGTGGTCATTCTCGTGGGTCGTTGATTCCCGTTTCTTGTCGCCACTGTAAAGTCCTTACACAATACCACAAATCCACATGAGGCACATTCTATGGACAAGGTCACTCTGTGACCTGCACCTTTATTTACAGTACCAAGAAGTGATGACCCTGCATGGGATCTCCCTTTATATACCTGGATGACCCACAAGTTCACCCCCTGTGGTCAATGTGTGCATTTCTCAAGTATATACAGTATTGCAGTGTTGTTACATGAAGGATACATACATGACATCATCCTTGTTTTCAAATCTTTCCATGGCCTCGCCCTTCCGTATCTCTGTAATCTCCACCAGCCCCCCACCCCCCCCACCCCCTGCTAGATGTCTGCACTCCTCTAATTCTGCCCTCTTGAGCATCCTTGATTATAATCGCTCAACCATTGGTGGCCGTGCCTTCTGTTGCCTCGGTCCCAAGCTCTGAAACTCCCTGCCTAAACCTCTCTACCTCTCTTTCCTCCTTCAAGATACTCCTTAAAAACTACCTCTTTGACCAAGCTTTTGGTCACCTGCCCTAATTTCTCCTTATGTGGCTCGGTGTCAAATCTTTTGTCTCCTGTGAAGCACCTTGTGACATTTCACTACGTTACAGGTGCTGTATATATACACAAGTTGTTGTTGTTAATTGGTAGTTATTTTTCCATTAGGTTGTTGGTGCTTTATGAGAATACTCCGGTACAAGTATCATGTACATTTTCAATTGTGATACTTTGAGGCATGAAGAACATCTGCTAGATGTTAGATTTTTATGCATCCATATATAGAGACATATTCCTGCAAAACCATTTGCCTAGATTTTTGAATTGTCCTACCACTAGTAACCCATTAAAATGACTTCTGATTGGAATCCCAAAGTCATTAAGCAGTAAAAAATCATTTTCTTGCATTTTATATAACATCTTTAATGTAGTAAAATGTCGCATGGTGCTTCACAGGAGCATTATGAGACAGAAATTAACACTGAGCCAAAGAAGGAAACATTAGGACAGGTCAAAGAGATAGTTTTAATGAGCAGAGGGAGGCTTAGGAAGGGATTACCAGAGCTGAGAGCCTGATGGCCTTCAATAGTGGAGTGAAGGAAGGTCGGGATGGACAAGAAGTCAGAGTTGTAGGAACACAGAGATCTCTGAAGGTTGTAGGGCTGGAAGAGATTATAGAGTTCGGGAGGAGCAAGGCCATGGAGGGATTTGAACATGATAAATTTTAAATTGAGGTGTTCAGAGACCAGGAGCTAAAATAGGTCAGCGAGCACAGGAGTGTTGGGCGTATGGGACTTGATGCAAGTTAGCATACAGGCACCAGAGTTTTGGATAAGCTTAAGTTTATGGATGGTGGAAGATAGGAGGCTGGCCAAGAAAGCATTTGAGTAGTCGAGTCTGGAGTTAACAAAAGCACGAATGAGTGTTTCAGCAGCAGGTGAGCTGAGGCAGGGATGGAGATGGACAATATTACGGAAGTGGAAGTAGGCAGCATTAATGTTGGAAGGTAAAGGGGGTCGGAAGCTCAGCTCAGGGTCAAGTAGGGTGCTGAGGTTGCGAACAGTTTGATTCAGCCTAAGACAGTGAGCAGGGAAGGGGATGGAACAGGTGGCTCGGGAATGGAATCAGGGGCCAAAGACAATGACTTTGGTCTTCCTAATGTTTAATTGGAGAAAATTTTGGCACATCCAGGACTGGATGTCGGACAAGCAGGCTGATCACATAGCTACAGGTCTGGTAAAAGGAGTATACACTTCTGTACAGTTCTTGGGGTCGAAATTCAGCCTCCCAATAAGGCCTCTGGCCACCTGAAAGTGGTGGCCATGGACGGACACTTGCTAAATTCACCTCGGGGCTTTTTCCTGTGGTGTGGTAATCCATCCCGATCCTGCAGATGCATCTTAAAGATGTCAGCAGAGCACACGCCGCAACGGAGCCACCCCAGGAGGGAAATTCACCTGCAAAAGTCTCCCGGCCGCCGCTTGGTGCACTCCTTGTTGGGCCTTGTAAGTTGGGGGCACAGCTGCCCTTAAAGGGGAGGGCGCATAGCCGGCAATGGCATTTTATTTTATTTGTCGGCCGACTGCTACATCGGGCCGACAATTATGCGCCTGGGTTCAGCCGGCCACCAACAGGCAGCCTGGCACCCCCTCTTGGGTGCCAGGCCACTGGCCCGGCCGAAGCCCTCCCTGATGGGGCCCAGTGGATCTAACTGAAAAAGATGCAGAGCTCGCAGTGGCTCTCCCCTTTAACTGAAGGGGAGAGACGTGTTGACGTGCCAGCGCGATGACGTAATCGGCGCTGATGACTCCATCCCATTCCCACCCCACTAGTGACGCCTATTCCGCTCCACCCCCACTGCCGCCCGCACGATGAGGCCATTTCACCCACTTGAAAAAAATGTTTGAGGAGCTGAATTTCTCCAGATAGGCCGCCGCATACATTGCAGCAGCCAGAAGACTTCGAAAACAGTAGGTCCACGCCATTTCCGGTGGAGGCAAATTTCGGCCCCAAGACTCTCCACATTACAAAAAGGATATAGAGGCACTGGGGAAGATGCAAAATAGATTTACAGGGATGACACCAGAAGTGAGAGGTTATAACTATCAGGAAAGAATGAACAGGTTGGGGCTCTTTTCTCTGGAAAAGAGAAGACTGAGTGGTGACCTCATATTATGAAATGGTTTGATAGACGTAGCAAAGATGTTTCCACTTGTGAGGTTGAAAACTCGGGGCCATAAGTCTCAGATAGTCACCAATAAATCCAATAAGAAACTCAGGAGAAATTCTTTACTCAGAAAGTGATTAGAACGTGGAACTTGCTACCACAAGAAGTAGTTGAGGTGAATAGCATTAATGCATTTAAGGGGATGCTGAATCACCACAAGAGAGAGAAAATAATTATTTAAATGGAGAGAGATTACAAAATGCTGCAGTACAGAAGGATCTTGGGTCCTTGCACATGAAACCCAAAATGTTAGTATGCAGGTACAGCAAGTAATCAGGAAGGCAAATGGAATGTTGACCTTTATTGCAAGGGGGATAGAATATAAAAGTAGGGAAGTCCTGCTACAACTGTACAGGGCATTGGTGAGACCACACCTAGAGTACTGCGTACAGTTTTGGTTTCCTTATTTAAAGAGGGATATAGTTGCTTTGGAGGCAGTTCAGAGAAGGTTCACTAGATTGATTCCTGAGATGTGGGTTGTCTTATGAAGAAAGGCTGAGCAGGTTGGGCCTAAACTCATTGGAGTTTGAGAGGTGATCTTATTGAAATGTATAAGATTCTGAGGGGGCTTAACAGGGTTGATGCTGAAAGGATGTTTCCTCTCATGAGGTGTTGCTCAAACAGTAATTTTGCTAGTCGTGTGGCTAGTAGTTGCCTGCGACAGTTCCTGAGTTAAATATCAAATGACACACTAGACAATGGCAGTACTGTTAATGTTCGTTTAATATAGAAAAAGTACAAGACTCACCACTTATACTTTATAGTTACCCAATAGGTTAGCGGATGAGCAGTCCAGTCCTAACACTGTTCCGTCGAGGGTCGCTTCCCTGGTACCTGCTTCTGCTGAGTGTTGCTCCGAGGTTCTCGCTATGGACTGTACGAACCTGTCTATCTTTATACCCTTCTTCTGCCTGTTCTGTTCTAACCTAAACTGTCAAGTTGGCTCCAGTAAGTCTGAGGTGATCATGTCAGTAAGTCTAATGTAATCAACTAAATTCAATGACAATTGCTGATATGTCCTTACTATACAGTATAAATGCACACGAGGCCCATACTTGAGAGAAGGTCACTCTGTGACCAGTTACCTTTATTACCAAGACCTCAAGTGATGAAGGTGGGTGGAGCTTCCCCTTTTATACCTGAAAGTCCAGGTTAGGAGTGTCTCCCACAAGTTCACCCCCTTGTGGTCAATGTTCTCAAGGTGAACAACTTAGGTCAGCTTATACATGGGTTGCAATGATAGTTGAATACATGACATCACCTCCCCCCCAAAGTCTTATTGGAATCACAGGTTAAGTCTCTCTGGTGGTTTACGCTCCCTTGTAGGGTGCCTGAGTTGGGGCTCCGGTTGTTGGGCGCTGGCCTGAGTTTCTGCTGTTTGCGGTGCCTCAGGCCTGTCCAGACTGCCCACATTGACTGGGCTCTCCTCCACTTGGTTCCGGTGTTCGGTCACCTGTGGTGGAGTAAACTCTACGTCGTGTTCTTCCTCTGCTTCTTCTATGGGGTTGCTGAACCTCCTTTTAGTTTGATCCACGTGTTTGCGGCAGATTTGTCCATTGGTAAGTTTAACTTCCAAAAACCTATTCCCTATTTGGCAATCACAGGTCCTGCAAGCCATTTGGGCCCTGCAGCATAATTAAGGACAAAAACAGGGTAATTGACATTAATACATCGCGCACTCGCATTCCTCTCATGGTAGTCACATTGTGACTGACGCCTGTTCTCAACAATTTCTTTCATAGTGGGGTGTATAAGGGATAACCTGGTTTTGAGCGTCCTTTTCATTAGCAGCTCTGTGGGTGGAACCCTTGTGAGCAAGTGTGGTCGGGATCTATTGGCCAACAGAAGACGTGATAAGCGGCTTTGTAGGGAACCCCCTTGGATTCTGAGCACCCCCTGTTTGATTATCTGCCCTGTTCGTTCCGCTTGGCCGTTTGAGGCCGACTTGAACAGTGCCGTTCTGACATGGTTGATTCCATTGCCTGCCATGAAGTCCTGGAATTCAGTGCTTGTGAAGCACGGGCCATTGTCGCTGACCAAAACATCCGATAGATCATGGGTGGCGAACATTGCCCGTAGATCTTCTACCGTGGCAGAGGATGTGCTTGAATTTAAAATGGCACACCCAATCCATTTGGTGTAGGCGTCTACTCCAACCAAAAACACGTTTTCCATGAAAGGACCTTCGTTGTCCACATGAATGCGTGACCATGGCTTGGCGGGCCAGGACCAGGGGCTAAGGGGGGCTTCCCTGCGTGCGTTGCCTAGCTGAGCACACGTGTTGCACCTGCGAACACAAAGTTCCAGGTCTGCATCTATCCCTGGTCACCAAACATGTGACCTGGCAATTGCCTTCATCATGATAATGCCCGGGTGCTCATTGTGAAGTTCTCTGATAAACACCTCTCTGCCCATCTGGGGCATGACTACTCGGTTTCCCCACAGTAGGTAATCAGCCTGAATCGAGAGTTCAACCTTGCGCCTATGAAATGGTTTAAATTCCTCAGAGTATGCCCCGTACATGGCTGCCCAGTCCCCATTCAGGACACATTTCTTAACTAAAGACAGTAGCGGGTCTTTATTAGTCCAGACTTTAATCTGACATGCTGTCACAGGTGAGCCTTCACTTTTGAAAGCTTCAACAGCAATGACCATCTCAGCATCATGCTCAGTTGCTCCCTCAGTAGTGGCTAGTGGTAGCCTGCTGAGTGCATCGGCGCCGTTTTCAGTGCCCGGTCTGTGCCGAATTGTGTAGTCATAAGCGGCTTACGTGAGTGCCCACCTCTGTATGCAGGCCAATGCTTTCGCATTTATGGCCTTGTTGTCGGCCAAAAGGGACGTTGGGGTTTGTGATCTGTCTCCAGCTCAAATTTCCTGCCAAACAGGTACTGGTGCATTTTTTTTACTGCGTATACACATGCTAGCACTTCCTTTTCTACCATCCTGTAGCCCCTTTCTGCCTGGGACAGACTTCTGGAGGCATAAGCTACCGGCTGTTACTGACCATTGGCATTCACATGCTGCAACACACACCCGACCGCATAGGATGACGCATCGCACGTTAAAACTAGTTTCTTACACAGTAATATAACGTTAACAGTTTGTTGGAGCATAACAAATTGCGTGCTCTATCAAAAGCCCTTTCCTGGCTGTCCCCCCAGACCCAATCGCGACCTTTGCGTAGGAGCACGTGTAGCGGCTCTTACAGCTTGCTCAATTTGGGAACAAAGTTATCAAAATATTTCAGGAGCTCAAGGAACGAATGCAGTTCCATTGTGTTATGGGGTCTGGGTGCTCTCTGGATCGCTTCCGTTTTGGATGCAGTAGGTCTGATCCCGTCTGCTGCTACCCTCCTCCCCAGGAATTCTACCCCTGGCGCTAAGAAGACGCACTTCACCTTTTTCAGTCGCAGCTCTATCCCGTCCAGTCTGTGTAGCACCTCCTCCAGGTTGTGAAGGTGTTCTTCAGTATTGCGACCAGTGATGAGGATGTCGTCTTTAAAAACTACTGTCCTTGGAATCGACTTGAGGAGGCTTTCCATATTTCGCTGAAAGATCGCGGTGGCCAAACGAATCCCGAACGGACATCTGTTATACTCAAACAACCACTTGTCTGTCGTGATGGTGGTCAGCTTCTTCGACTCACTCACCAGCTCCTGGGTCATGTAAGCTGAGGTCAGGTCCAATTTTGAAAAAGGTTTGCCACCGGATAGCGTCACAAAGAGGTACTCCGCTCTCGGTGGCGGGTACTGGTCTTGGAGTGACACCCGATTGATGGTGGCCTTGTAATCGGCACATATCCTGACCGACCCATCCGCCTTGAGCACCGGCACGATCAGGCTCGCCCAGTCACTGAATTCGACTGGCGAGATGATGCCTGCCCTCAGCAGGCGGTCTAATTCGCATTCTATCTTTTTCCGCATCACATACGGCACCGCTCTGGCCTTGTGGTGTACTGGCCTGGCATCCGGGTTTATGTGAATCACTACCTTGGTCCCCATGAAAGTGCCGATGCCGGGTTGAAATAATAAGTCAAATTTGTCCAGGACCTGTGAGCATGATACTCGCTCCACAGAAGAAATTGCATTGGCATCGCCCCATTTCCAGTTCATGACAGCAAGCCAACTCCTCCCCAGTAGTGCGGGACCGTCCCCCAGAACAATCCAGAGTGGCAACCTGTTCTCCGAATCTTTGTGGGTCACGACTACCGTGGCGCTGCCGAGCACCGGAATGATCTCCTTTGTACATGTCCGTAGCTGTGCGTCAATCGGTGATAATTTTGGCCTCCTGGCCTTGGACACCCTCAACCTTTCGAACTGTTTGATACTCATCAGGGACTGGCTGGCCCCCGTGTCTAACTCCATTAATACTGGAATGCCATTGAGGAGCACTTTCATCATTATCGGTGGCGTCCTGGTATATGAGCTGTATATGTTCTCCACATGAACTCGCTGAACTTCAGCTTTCAGCGATTTCCCCCAGTATTCATTTGGCTTCGTAGGGCTTACATCGGGCCCATCCTGCTCGTACATCAACCTGGCTGCAGGCTTCCTGCATATATGCGCCAAGTGACCGCTGACGTTGCAGTTTCTGCAGGTATATTGCTGATACCTGCAAGCTCTGGCTGGGTGTTTGCCTCCACACCTCCAGCATGAGCTGGAGGCCCCGTTGTTGGAAACAAAAGGTCCATTACCAGTCGATCGTCTCTGACTGTCTCTGTAACTGTCCTTAAGCGCACCATTAACAGGTGTTGATGGCCCCATTACTGGCCGCATTGTCCATTGCGATGGTATGAATCGCCGTTCAGCTAGCCTTTGTCTCTGTTGAATTCCCCCTTTGGGTTCGACTACATGCTGGGGCATGTCCGATTGCCCTTGTCTGCCTAGAGAACTGTATGCCGCGTTAACAATGTTGACTTCTTGGTCGTTTGCCGCATTTGAGCCAAGATTTTTGTCATACATCATTCTGGTCTCTTCCTCCCCTGAGATAAATGTCTGGGCTATCAGAGCCGCCGCTTCCAAGGTCAAGTCTTTGGTCTCAATCAGTTTCCTGAAAACTCCAGCGTGCCCAATGCCCTCAATAAAAAAGTCTCACAGCATGTCTGCTCTGCATGCATCTGGGAACTTACATAGGCTCGCCAGTCGCCGGAGATCTGCCACGAAGCCTGGAACGCTTTGCCCTTCTCGCTGCCGGTGTGTGTGAAACCAGTGTCTCGCCATGTGCATGCTGCTCGCCGGTTTAAGGTGTTCCCCGATCAACTTACTGAGCTCTTCGAACATCTTATCTGCCGGCTTCTCTGGCGCTAGAAGGTCCTTCATTAGGGAGTACGTTCTGGATCCACAAACCATCAGGAGATGAGCCCGGCGTTTGTTGGCCAAATCCTGTCCCAACCATTCCTTAGTGACAAAAGTTTGCTGTAGTCTCTCAATAAAGTCGTCCCAATTATCACTAACACAGTACCTCTCTTCTGTGCTGCTCATGGCCATGCTCGCATGATTTGAATCCCAGTTTCTCGTCGCCAATGAGATGTCCTTACTATACAGTATAAATGCACACGAGGCCCATACTTGAGAGACGGTCACTCTGTGACCAGTTACCTTTATTACCAAGACCTCAAGTGATGAAAGTGGGTGGAGCTTCCCCTTTTATACCTGAAAGTCCAGGTTAGGAGTGTCTCCCACAAGTTCACCCCCTTGTGGTCAATGTTCTCATGGTGTACAGCTTAGGTCAGCTTATTCATGGGTTACAATGATAGTTGAATACATGACAATTGTTTTGCTAATGTCTGGCCAATTCACTAGTTTAGCCTGCACCTGGCCTATTGTAACACAATTGGGGTGACTAGCTTTTTTCCTGTAGAAATTGACAGTGCATAATGGCCTATACTTCCACATGGAGGGAATCTAGAACTAGGGGGCATAGTTTCAGAATAAGGGGTCGCCCATTTAAAACAGAAATGAGGAGGAATTTCTTCTCCCAGAGGGTCGTGAATCTTTGGAATTCTCTACCCCAGAGAGTTGTAGAGGCTGGATCATTGAATATATTTAAGGTGGAGGTAGATAGATATTTGAACGATAAGGAAGTCAAGAATTATGGGGAGTGGGCAGGGAAGTGGAGTTGAGGCGAAGATCAGATCAGCCATGATCTTATTGAATGGCAGAGTTGGCTCGAGAGACCAAATCACCTACTCCAGCTCCTATTTCTTATGTTCTAATAGGTTATGCTGATAGGGTTAAATGAAGTAGGGTGGGAAGAGGCTGGTGTGGAGCATAAACACCAGCATGGACCAGTGGGCTGAATGGCCCGCATCTGTGCAGTAAATTCTATGACGACTTCAATGTTGACTTATGTTTAAGGCAAATTTCATTATAAAAGTGACCATATTTATCTATAATACCTGTTACATCTGTAGTACTTCGGTGGTGCCATGATAGGAGTTTTCTATGTTAATTCATGGTTCTGTCTGTCACGTAATGCCTGAGTGACCCCATAAGTGCTATCTTATGACCATTTTCTAGCAGTCTTTTTTTTTCCCGGTTCAATAAAAATAAAAATTACCCTTATTTTCTTTAATGTTTCCATATTTTTCTATTCTTTTTCACCCTTGAGTTCTAAAATGATTGCACTCCATGTGGGGTGAGTGCATAGTTGTAAATCAGTTGCATTTTGAGTAAGCGGTCAACATTTTGAATGTTCATTCATGCTGATATGAATGGTATTTGCATGTTGTTAATTGAGCACAAGATGGGAGGAAGCACATTGTTGCAATTGCACTTCTCATCTATTACTTTTTAAATTTTTTAACAGGTATATATTAAAGGGTCTGGAAATAAAGCAGTTATTAACGTGACGCTTTGAGTGTTTAGTCAGGGATAACAGTAGTGACGAGAATAACGGAGAGCTCATTCTTAAAAAGATTGAATAGTGGACATCATTGTTATTTACATTGTGGTCTACCTTGCCACTAAATTGTTTTCTTAAATCGTGCTGAGTATCGAATGGGGTCAAGCTTGAGTGAGTGTGTAGAAAGACTTAGGGGGAAAAATACATGTTTGCCATGAAAGTTGCCGGTGTTACTGGCAATTGCAGTTAACGGCCACTGGAAATGGCCGCAACGTTAACCGAGTGAAATTGGTCTGGCGGGCATGGAGATAGGTTGTGCAGCGCTCAACTTACGTGCAATGCCGTCCTGTTGCCATTGCTGGAGGGATCCGGAACAAGTTTCTGCCTAGATATGTCGTTGCAGCTTCCCACAGCCTCGGTGAGCACAGCTGTGGTGGCCCCGACCTGCGAGGGAACATCTGCGGCAGGTCGGGGCCTTAAAACAGCAGCGAGCGACGGCCTGGGAGTTGCGAGGCAGCCCTGATGTGCGAAGGAACATCTGCAGCAGGTTGGGACCTTAAAAGGAGCATACCACTCCAGGGAGCAGCGTGAGTTGGTGCAGGAGGACGACGGCTGTGAAGAGGGCGACTGGATTGGATGTCACCATAACCCAGGTTGGTGATTGGAGTGTGGGCAGGTACAGCAGGCGTGGCGAGAGATTGCAGAGTGATGTGATCGAGGCCCAGGAGAGGCGTGAGTTCGGGGTCCAGAAGAGGCATGGGCCCAGGGGCAGCACAGGTCAGCCCACACTGTGATATATGTGTGCATGAGGTCCATGCAGCAGAGCTGGTCTCCAGTCATCTTGGTTAATCCTTGCCACTGGACCAAGACCAAGCTCTGTCAAGCCTGTGTGGTGGCTGGCGTCCAACGGCCACCACACGTTAAAAAAATCCACACACAGGCATCTTCCACCCTTCAATATGCAATTCGGGACCTGGACTATTAGGTCCTTCATTGAAACACCTGTGAACTCATCGAACGCATCCCTTTTTGGCATGGAAGCAAGTCATCCTTGATTTGAGGGACCGCCTAAGAAGAAGAGCTCACAAGGAATTGTTGGCAATGCAGTGGTCTGAGAATTAAAGGGGTCATGCACACTGAAGCAATATAAAATAAAATGTGGTGAATCAATACATTTTTCAGCCCTTTCTGCCTTTTAAGAAATACTCAATATTTAAAAGTTCCAAAAGTGAATATTCAGCTGTTTATGCTGAATTACCTTTCTAACCTCAACAAATGGGAAATCTGCCTCAGTACTAACATAAATGGCTCAGCAAGCCAGGGAGTGGGCATCCAGGGTCTCGCACGCAGCACTCAGCTTTGTGCAGGAGGTCAATACTTCAAGAGCGCTCTCTACCCACCAGGGCCAGGAGGCCCTCCAGAAAGAACGATGTGGGAGTGCATCACTATGGCCGTCACTGCCAGCAATCTTGCTCCCACCATCTAACTCCAGTGCCCAAGGATGCTTCATGACCTCAGACAATTGGTCAAGGTCAGTGAATGCATCTTCAAAAGCTATCTCCTACCAACTGCACCATTAGCCTCGCACACGGCTCAATGCACAACCCCCAATCACTCACCTACCAACATCTGCACCAATGACGAAGCACATCTCCCATTCCTAGCCTTACCTCTCCCCCTTGGATGAGACGTTGCAAGTCATTCTTGGCAGAGGCATGGTTGAGCTCTTGGCCAGCAGCAGGGCTGAAAGGATGCAAGATGCGGGTATCCTCGCATGTTATCCTCCTTCTGGCATGCATCTCTTGCTTTCCCGCCTTCCCGTCAGCATAATTCCACCCTTGTGCCTTCCTCATTTCATACAGGAAAGGTAGCAAAGTGGTTATGTTACTGGACTAGTAATCTGGAGGCCTCGACTAATGATCTGGAGATGTGAATTCAAATCCCCTCCCACCAAAGCTGGGGAATTTAAGTTCAGTTAATTAAATAAATCTGGAATAAAAAGCTATTATCAGTAATGGTGACCATGAAACTACTGGATTGTTGTAAAAACCCACCTGGTTCAGTAATATCCTTTAGGGAAGGAAATCTATTGTCCTTACCTGGTCTGGCCTACATGTGACTCTGGACCCAGAGCAATGTGGTTGACTCTTAACTACCCTCTAAAATGGCCTAGCAAGCCATTCAGTTGTAACAAACTGCTACAAAAAAGAACAGTGGTTCAAGAAGGTGGCACACCACCATCTTCTGATGGGCAATAACTGCTGGCCTTGCTGGTGACGCCCACATTCCACAAACTAATACATTTTAAAAAACACACCCAAAAAATGCAGCCTGCCCAGCCAGTAGGTCTGCAAGAAGAGGCAGCCTGCCCAGCCAGTGGGACTGCAGGCAGATGATTTCATCCCGGATAGCCCGACCACAAAGAGCTGAATTGCAATCTTCTGTCTGATTCCCCCTCTTCTGTGTCTACCTCTTCCCTCTGCAAGTGGATGTTCTAAATGTGAAATTACAACATAAAATGATGGAAATATTCAGTTGTTCAGACAGCTTGTTCAGTTATTGACCTGAGATGTGAACTCTGTTTTTCTCTCCACTGATGTTGTGGGATGTGCTGAGTATTTGCAGCATGTTTAACTAATTCAATGGAATTCTTTGAGGATATAACGAGCATGGTGGATAGAGGTGTACCGATGGATGTGGTGTATTTAGATTTCCAAAAGGCATTCGATAAGGTGCCACACAAAAGGTTACTGCAGAAGATAAAAGTACGCAGAGTCAGAGGAAATGTATTAGCATGGATAGAGAATTGGCTGGCTAACAGAAAGCAGAGAGTCGGGATAAATGGGTCCTTTTCCGGTTGGAAATCGGTGGTTAGTGGTGTGCCACAGGGATCGGTGCTGGGACCACAACTGTTTACAATATACATAGATGACATGGAAGAGGGGACAGAGTGTAGTGTAACAAAATTTGCAGATGACACAAAGATTAGTGGGAAAGCGGGTTGTGTAGAGGACACAGATAGGCTGCAAAGAGATTTAGATAGGTTAAGCGAATGGGCTAAGGTTTGGCAGATGGAATACAATGTCGGAAAATGTGAGGTCATCCACCTTGGAAAAAAAAACAGTAAAAGGGAATATTATTTGAATGGGGAGAAATTACAACATGCTGCAGTGCAGAGGGACCTGGGGGTCCTTGTGCATGAAACTCTTTTTGGAGTTCACCTGCAAAACATAAAACATTAAACGGTGCCTCCCGACCTGGGTGACACTCCAGACATTTACAAGGCCCTTTTTTTTCCTCCCCTTTTTTTTGTTTTTTTTTGTGTTTTTCTTTTCTTTTTTTTTTTGGGCACTAAAATCACAATTTTCCCCAGTGCCCCCTATAAAAGGGAAGGGGGACACTAAAAGCACCGGCAATTAAAACAAATTAAACTTAAAAACGTAAAATCAAATTAAAATTTGGTTGCCGGGCGTGATGATGCACTCCAGTCCCTCCGGTGCCCACCTCTCGCGGAAGGCCGCGAGCGTACCGGTGGACACCGCGTGCTCCATCTCCAAGGACACCCCTGGACCGGATGTAAGAGCGGAAGAGAGGCAGGCAGTCAGGTTGAACGACCCCCTCGACCGCCCGCTGCCTGGACCGGCTGATGGCACCCTTGGCCGTGCCCAGGAGCAGTCCTACGAGGAGGCCTTCGGACCTACCCGCTCCCCTCCGCACAGGGTGCCCAAAGATCAGGAGAGTGGGACTGAAGTGCAGCCAGAATTTCAGGAGCAGCCCCTTCAAATAATGGAACAGGGGCTGCAACCTCGTGCACTCAATAAAAACATGGAACACGGACTCCTCCAGACCGCAGAAATTGCAGGCGGCCTGGGAGTCCGTGAACCGGCTTAAAAATTTGTTGCACGGCACTGCTCCGTGCACCACCCTCCAGGCCAAGTCCCCGATGAATAGTGGGAGGACCCCTGCGTAGAGTGCCCTCCATCGGGGACCCCCGCCTCCTCCGGACGGCAAGATGGTACGCCATGGCGTGTCCGGACGGCCGGCGAGGATGGCAAAGTTGAGGGTGTGCAGGAGCAGCCCGTACAGGAAACCCCTCCGCGCGGAACTGAAAGGCACGGAGGGGATTTCCCCGAGGCGGCTCAAGTTGTGAGGCGCCGGCCCCCGAGGGAGGTTCCGGGGTTTGGCGCCGATGAGGAATTCCGTCCGGACGGGGGTCAGTTCGGACGGGATCTCCCCACGTGCTTGAGCCTCCTCGATGCACCTAACGGAGTCAGGGCCCAGAGCTGTTTTTAGCGACTCGATGGCATCGGCCGCGTGGCGGACGTTGGCAGAGTTTAGGCGCCGTCCTTGTGCATGAATCCCAAAAAGTTAGTTTGCAGGTGCAGCAGGTAATCAGGAAGGCAAATGGAATGTTGGCCTTCATTGTGAGAGGGATGGAGTACCAACGCAGGGAGGTCCTGCTGCAACTGTACAGGGTATTGGTGAGGCCGCACCTGGAGAACTGCGTGCAGTTTTGGTCACCTTACTTAAGGAAGGATATACTAGCCTTGGAGGGGGTACAGAGACGATTCACTAGGCTGATTCCGGAGATGAGGGGGTTACCTTATGATAATAGATTGAGTAGACTGGGTCTTTACTCGTTGGCGTTCAGAAGGATGAGGGGTGATCTTATAGAAACATTTAAAATAATGAAAGGGATAGACAAGATAGAGGCAGAGAGGTTGTTTTCACTGGTCGGGGAGACTAGAACTAGGGGCACAGCCTCAAAATACGGGGGAGCCAATTTAAAACCGAGTTGAGAAGGAATTTCTTCTCCCAGAGAGTTGTGAATCTGTGGAATTCTCTGCCCAAGGAAGCAGTTGAGGCTAGCTCATTGAATGTATTCAAATCACAGATAGATAGATTTTTAACCAATAAGGGAATTAAGGATAATGGGGAGTGGGTGGGTAAGTGGAGCTGAGTCCACGGCCAGATCAGCCATGATCTTTTTGAATGGCGGAGCAGGCTCGAGGGGCTAGATGGCCTACTCCTGTTCCTAATTCTTATGTTCTTATGTTCTGTCTTCTCAAAGACTTTCATTTACTATCCGAGCCCTTGCAAGCATTTATTGCAGAAAGCCACTACTTCAATAAAATTTAAAAAATACACTCCAAACCCTTAAATTCAAACTTACCTGATTGATGTGTGTGTCCCTTTAAGAGCTGCAGACATTGCCATTGTCAGCCAGCTTAGGACCGAACGCTGAATTCAGCGCTAGGGTCAAAGTTCGTGTTGGTGATGTTAAGTCGGTGTTCCACGCCGATTGATGTCACCAAGCCGCCATTTTTCTTTCCAGGGTGCGATAGGTTAATGGCAGCGCAAATGGGGAGAGCGAGAAACTATACCACAAAGTGAGATGAACAAAGAAGACCCGTGTTTTCCTGTATATTCCATATCGGGAAAGGGACAATACAAAACTTTGGTCCCCATATGGATAGAGGTATTAAATATGAATTTGAATTAGATACTGAGGCTGTGGTCACTATTATGTCATCAAGAGTATATAAGGAAAAGTTTTAGAAAATTGCTTACAAAAAAAAATGGGACTTTACTAAAAATGTTATTCTGAACACCCGTTGCCAGTTATTGGAAAAATAAACATCCAAGAACAAAAATAAAATAAAAGAACGATCCTGTCTTGTCATCTCTAGTCTGAACTATTCCAATGCTCCCCTGGAGTATCTCACATCTTTCAACTTCCTTAAATTTCAAGTCATCCTAAAACCTGCTGCCTCTATCCTATCCCACACCCCTGTGATCGCTGACCTACATTGGCTCCCTACCCCCCAGCACCTCAAATTTATAATTCTCATTCTCATGTTTAAATCTCTATTAGCCTTGCTCAATCTGATCTCTTTAGCCTCCTCCAGCCCTATTACCTTCTGAGAGCTCTGCATTCCTCCAACTCTGCCCTATTGTGCATTCCCCACGCTTCACCATTGGCGGCTGTGCCTTCAGCCACCTAGGCCCTACACTCTGGAATTCTCTCCCTAAACCTCTTGTCCCCTCCATTTTCCTCTCCTTTAAGACCCTCATAAAAACTCTCCTCCTTGATCAAGTTTTTAGTCAACCCTCCCACTATCTCCTTCTTTGGCTCAACATCCATTTGTCAGATTACAAGAGGTTTGTAAAATTATGAAGGGTTTTGTTAGGGTGAATAGGAAAAAAACTAGTTCCTCTTGTTGCGAAATAAGTGCCAAGGGGTCATCAATCTAAAATTGGTCTAAGAGATCTAATAGAGCAAGAAGAGAGTTTGGAAGAGATCTTTTTACACAGATAATTGCTGGAACATAGAATATTTTGCCACAGAGAGTAGTTGAGGCAGATACCATTGCATCGTACTGCTGGAGTGGAGGCAGATACTGTGCTATCAAGAGAGAGAAGGGCAGTAGATTTGTTTTGATAGCTGGAGCAAAGAGCCATCATAGGCATGAGGTGCTGAAAGATTTCCCTCTGAGCTGTAAATTTCTATGATCCTATGATTCTCTTCCTCTTTTCTAAGTTATGGTGCCACTTTTTCTTTTCTACTACCCCTAATTAAAACTGGCACTCTACTTCCTCCCCTACCCTGAAACAATGCATGCATTCTCCACCACCAATCCTCCAACTTCCCCTCACTTTTCTCCAGAAGTGTTCATCCCAGCTTCTCCCTGCTATTCTGCCACCCAAAATAATGTTCCTGGCTTCTACCCTCCCCCTCTTACATAACGCTTTGTGTCTGGCTTCCCATCTCTTTGCCTTCCCAAAGTGCTGCTCCTAGTTTCTGCCCTTTGCAAGGCACTAGCTCAATATGGACGCAAATTTCCTGCAGATTAAGAGATAGCTCCACGATGCATTTAGAGCACCTGAACAGCATTCTAGGGCCTGGAGGTTCCACTAGGTTCCACTGAGTTTTTTTTCCCGGCTCAATTTGCCCAAAATCAGCTAAGCCGGCACTAAAGATTGAGAAATTGTAGGATCTATTCCTCCATCCCTCCCGCCCCCCCACCCCCACCTATTAAAAATAAAAATCCAGAACTGCATTACAGCCCGCAAAAAGAGTTGGGCAAGAAACATTCAAACATTGCAGCGAAACCATGAGACATCATGAGAGACAAGCAGAAGATCAAAGCATGGCAATGTATATTCATGATTCAGAGAAGCATTGTGTTTACTGCAGTAAACCGTTTGTTTAAGAGATGAAAAAAATAGAAAAGCATTTCTTTGAGTCTAAGAATGTGAAATCGACACTTAAGCTTCCAACTTTCATGCCGAGGGAAATAAAACATAGAATTTGCTACAATGGATGTTTGAGAAGTAATGAAATGTGTTGTGTGTGAAAGCCTGTCTGTGTAAAATCCTTCGATGTTTTCAGAGAGAATGTTTCAAGTTTTTTTTAAAAAGCATGTGAATGCTCATTTGTCTTAGTGTGTCAGTAGTTTTTTTTCAACTGGCACTGGTTAGTTTGAGATTGGTTTGAATTAATTGGAGTTATCGAGGTTAATTAACCTGTTAAAACCAGACTTTTATTATGGCCATGATGAAATTCTGGTTGGTTTAAATTGTGTGAAAAACCTCTAGTTCTGGACATGAGACAATCACATATATTGATATTTTAAAAATAACATTTCAGCCCAATTTCAAGAATGTGTGATCAGGGGAGAAAAAGGGAGGGACTGCTATTATGCGTGGAGTACAGAATGTAATGCAACTTTTAAAATGCGAAAAAAGGAAGGTAACTCTCTGCACAAGATTTAAGAAAGCAACACCTTTTGCAGAGTTGAATGTAAATATTTTGAGCATTTTTAAAATGTAAAATTTCGACTTCGAGTGGATGTTTCCCTCAGTAACAGAAAGGGGATCAAAATTAATTAACCATTTGGGATGGCAGGAAAGCCACAATGGTTCTGTTTCTTTTCTTTTAAGCAGGAGTGCTGATGGGTGGAAGATTACCAAGAGGGGTTCATTAATATGGAAATGCCCTCAAGGTATTACCGAACTTGAACTTTGATGGGACAGTGCTGTGTGAACTCCAGTAAAGTTAAATCACAAAGGCTGGGCATAGGGTTTTGTGAAATTAAAATTGACCAGCTAAATTGATATGAGTTGCTGCTCAAGCACTCGGGAAGGGAAATTTATCAGAAATTAAAGGATAGAAAGGGAAAAGAGACGCGGTGATTGCAGTAATTACAGCATGTATAAAATTGATATAACCTCCAAGTTTGACCTGTGGAGGGAAAACCTCTCACAAGACGGTGCTATTTTTATTTTCTTTTATTTTCAGAGGCGAGTCAAATGGAGGACGCAAGGTTAAATACACTCTGTGGCTGAGCCTGTTGGTGATCCTGATCAGATCAGGACACATGGAGCAAGGCGACATCGAGGTGTCGTTTACTTACGGGTGTATGAGAGGGTCCACCGTAACACAGGGGATGGGGTATAACACGGGGCACTGACAGGATAGCTACAAACTTCCATCAGGGAAAGCGGCCGGGTTGGTTGAGGTCAAGTTCCACTAAATATTCCAATCATACTGGTTACAAATTCACCACCAAAAAGGTACTGGTGAATGAGGGAAGGCAAGTGTACCTAGAATGCTGGGGAAGTATCTCGGTGGGATGGTGGTAGTGGCTACAGAAGACAGACAAGGCAAGGGGTAATTGGGGAACGACTCGAACAGATGGATTGTGGGGACAAAGGGGGAAGTGAAATTATGTTGGAACAAGTGATGGAAGGAAGAACAAGAGTTTTATGTGTGTGTGGGAGGATCGGAACGTAAATGCCAAAAGGGGTTGTCCATCACTTTTAAATGGCAATGGCAAGATTCCGGGTCTGGAATAAGTTGGACTCAGAGTTTCGATTCGTGTGTGGTCCCAGATCCTCCAACCAAGTCAATGCTATCAGCCTCAAAGACATGGGATATAAAGGGTAAGTACCCCATAATGACACACAGAACTAGGAATGGGTTGGTGCTGATTCCAACTGGGAAAGTGTTGTACCATGATGTGCATTATGAGGTAGCATTTGTCATCCTTCATTTAACAAAGGTACGGCTATCCCGGTGGTGCCCAGCTGAAACAGGAAAATTGTAAAGTGTTACGAGTTGAACTATGGGGATGAAAGTCAGAAGGATTTGTATAACCGAGCTGACAACAGTCACACCGGTTTGGGGAGATGGAAGAGGGGATTGATCAATGATATAGCCATGGTATTTAATAAGGGGATGTCACTGGTCAATAGTATAGTTGATGCCCAGCTGAAAACGCAGGTCAATATCTTACGGGATCAGCTAAAGAGGATACTGGGGGAGGGTAATGAGATTGAGGGATGGGAATTACGGGAAGACCAAGTAATGACTATTCACCAAAAACAATAATGTATGTGTTATGTACAGTGCTTGGTTATTAAACATTGGGTTTAATATTGAAATTCCTCCCTGGATCCGAATTGCCTCACATGTATTAATAATTGTGCAATTAATTATCGTGTTGTATCTGTTCGGGTTGTCGTGTAAAACGAAACAAAGGGTAAAAATGGAAAAACAGAAAAGAGTGTATAAAGGGGAGTTGGGATTATAAAATCAAATGTACAGACTGTGTAAAAAGAATGTGAGATTTGACTGGGGCCGACAGTGCACTCACCACGGCAGAAGAATGGACAGGAATAATATCTTCTAATGTAAGAGATATTAAAGGGGGGAGATGTAGGATTCATTCCTCCCCCGCTCCCCCCCACTCCCCGCCCGCCCCCCCCCCCCCCCCGCCACCGCCAATGGTAAAATTTGGACTGTTAAAGATAAAAACTCAGAACTGCATTACAGCCCACAAAAAGAGCTGGGCAGGAAAGGGTTAATTAAAACATTGCAGCGAAACCATGAGACATCATGAGAGACAATGATACAGGAAATCTACAATCGATCTAAATCACCAGACTTTGGCATCAAAAGAGAGGCATCCACACTTTCAATGGTTTTCTGTTTGAAAAGATACAGGGACATTCACACATTCCTCTACCATCGATACCAAGGAAGGTTCTGCATGTGCTGCACAGCAGGAGAGCTGATATCACAGGAGGGAACAGGAAATCTGTTTCAAGATCACCAGCTGGGTTTTTTTGGAATAAGGACCTATTTTTGAAGGCACAGTACAGGAACAGAATCAAAACAGCAACAGAAAACAGCAGTGTGTCTTCGAGACACAAGTTGCAACTAAGGTCCGGGCCTACAGTCAACCTGAGCAGCCAGCCGGGGAATTGGTGATTGTATGTTGGTTTCCAGTCAAACCATAGAAGAGTTTTGTCATTTAGTCTGTGTGATTTTATATGTAACAGTCAAATCACGGACGGGTTTAACTGTGTGAAGTTGTGCTAATGCAAATGACCCTTTCATAGGGGTTTGTAATCTGGGGTTTGTTATTCCCATGTAAATCGTAATGATTTATACAGGGGAGGTAACTGTGCGATGCAAATGACCCTTTCATAGGGGTTTGTATTCTGGGGTTTGTTAGTTCACTATAAATCGTAGTGATTTATACTGAGGAGATAATTGTGTGTATGTTCAATAAAACGAACAAATCTTAATTGAGCCAAAACCTTGTGCCATGTGTATTTTGTTCTTTAAATCCTGAAGTCAAAGATCTGTGTAACGGGCGACTAGGTATTTAGAAATCCTCAAGTGCAAATTACATCCAGCGCAACTTGAGTTTCCACAATCTTTTGCATTAGCTTTAAAAAACATTGCGCTGGAAGCTGGCCCTGCCCACAAACCTGGCCATGCCCTCAGATCAAATGAATCATCATTGTAAGTTTTCGCTGATTGTGCTCATTTGCGGTTCTTTGAGGAGGCTCTTAAAATTAAACTGTTTTTTTTAGTTGCAAGGACACTAATAGGCACCTTTTAAAAGCTTTTAAATATATATTTATCATTAATTTGCTAAGAAACTGACTAGTGTACACGTATGAAACTAGTAAATGGTTCAGTATAGTTTTTCTAAAGTCATTTTCATTTATCAGGCTGCTTGCGGGTGGTGGACTAGACTAAAAATACTTATTCTTTGTGATAAACCTATTTTTAGCTATATTAATAAAACTGCACCAATTACTTTCTAAAATGCTGCCCGATTGCACTGATCCATATCAGATTTTAAGTTTGGCGGAATGCAAGATGAGTTTGAGTGCAAACATGAGCAAAAAAAAGGACTTTTGAAAACTAGCGCAATTTAGAAACATAGAAACATAGAAACACAGAAAATAGGTGCAGGAGTAGACCTGCACCACCATTCGATAAGATCATGGCTGATCATTCCCTCAGTACCCCTTTCCTGATTTCTCTCCATACCCCTTGATCCCTTTAGCCGTAAGGGCCATATCTAACTCCCTCTTGAATATATCCAGTGAACTGGCATCAACACTCTCTGCGGCAGGGAATTCCACAGGTTAACAACTCTCTGTATGAAGAAGTTTCTTCTCATCTCAGTCCTAAATGGCCTACCCCTTATCCTAAGACTGTGTCCACTGGTTCTGGACTTCCCCAACATCGGGAACAATCTACCCACATCTAACCTGTCCTGTCCCGTCAGAATCTTGTATGTTTCTATGAGATCCCCTCTCATCCTTCTAAACCCCAATGTATAAAGGCCCAGTTGATCCAGTCTCTCCCCGTATGTCAGTCCGGCCATCCTGGGAATCAGTCTGGTGAACCTTTGCTGCACTCCCTCAAAAGCAAGAACGTCCTTCCGCAGATTAGGAGACCAAAATTGAACACAATATTCCAGGTGAGGCCTCACCAAGGCCCTGTACAACTGCAATAAGACCTCCCTGCTCCTATACTCAAATCCCCTAGCTATGAAGGCCAACATACCATTTTCCTTCTTTACTGCCTGTTGCACCTGTATGCCAAATTTCAATGACTGATGAACCATGGCACCCAGGTCTCGTTGCTCCTCCCCTTTTCCTAATCTACCACCATTCAGATAATATTTTGTCTTCGTGTTTTTGCCCCCAAAGTGGATAACCTCACATTTCTCCACATTATACTGCATCTGCGATGCATTTGGCCATTCACCTAATCTGTCTGTCACCCTGCAGCCTCTTAGCGTCCCCCTCACAGCTCACACCAGTTTAGTGTCATCTGCAAACTTGGAGACATTACACTCAATTCTTTCATCCAAATCATTGATGTATATTGTAAAGAGCTGGGGTCCCAGCACTGAGCCCTGCGGCACTCCACTGGTCACTGCCTGCCATTCTGAAAAGGACCCGTTTATCCCGACTCTCTGCTTCCTGTCTGCCACCCAATTCTCGATCCACGTCAGTGCATTACCCCCAATACCATGTGCTTTGATTTTGCACACCATTCTCTTGTGTGGGACCTTGTCAAAAGCCTTTTGAAAGTCCAAATACACCACAACCACTGGTTCTCCCTTGTCCATTCTACTGGTTACATCCTCAAAAAATTCCAGAAGATTTGTCAAGCATGATTTCCCCTTCATAAATCCATGCTGACTTGGACCGATCCTGTCACTGCTTTCCAAATGCGCTGCTATTTCATCCTTAATAATTGATTCCAACATTTTCCCCACCACTAATGTCAGGCTAACCGGTCTTTCATTACACACTTTCTCTCTCCCTCCCTTTTTAAAAAGTGGTGTTACATTAGCTACCCTCCAGTCCACAGGAACTGATTCCGAGTCGATAGACTGTTGGAAAATGATCACAAATGCATCCACTATTTCTAGGGCCACTTCCTTAAGTACTCTGGGATGCAGACTATAAGGCCCCGGGGATTTATCAGCTTTCAATCCCATCAATTTCCCGAACACAATTTCCTGCCTAATAAGGATATCCTTCAGTATCTTCTTCTCACTAGACCCTCGGTCCCCTAGTATTTCCGGAACGTTATTTGTGTCTTCCTTCGTGAACAGTATTTTCAATTGGTCTGCCATTTCTTTGTTCCCCATTATAAATTCACCTGAATCCGACTGCAAGGGGCCTACGTTTGTCTTCACTAATCTTTTTCTCTTCACATATCTAAAGAAGCTTTTCCAGTCAATTTTTATGTTCTCGGCAAGCTTTTTCTCATATTCTATTTCTCCCTCTTAATTAACCTTTGACCTCCTCTGCTGAATTCTAAATTTCTCCCAGTCTTCAGGTTTGCTGCTTTTTCTGGCCAATTTATATGCCTCTACCTTGGATTTAACACTATCCTTAATTTCCCTTCTTAGCCACGGTTGAGCCACCTTCCCCGTTTCACCTCAAACCATCGAAGTTACCTTTCCTTAAGTTCAGGACCCTAGTTTCTGAATTAACTGTGTCACTCTCCATCCTAATAAAGAATTCTACCATGTTATGGTCACTCTTCCCCAAAAGGTCTCGCACAACAAGATTGCTAATTAGTCCTTTCTCATTCCACATCACCCCGTTTAGGATGGCCAGCTCCCTGGTTGGTTTCTCAAAATATTGGTCTAGAAAACCATCCCTAATACACTCCAGGAAATCCTCCTCTAACGCATTGCTACCAGTTTTGTTAGCCCAATCAATATGTAGATTAAAGTCACCCATGATAACTGCTGTACCTTTATTGCATGCATCCCTTATTTTTGTTTGATGCTGTCCCCAACCTTACTACTACTGTTTTGTGGTCTGTGCACAACTCCCACTAACGTTTTCTGCCCCTTGGTATTCCGTAGCTCCACCCATACCAATTCCACATCATCCAAGCTAATGTCCCTTTCTTACTATTGCATTAATTTCCTCTTTAACCAGCAACGCCACCCCACCTCCTTTTCCTTTCTGTCTATCCTTCCTAAATGTTGAATACCCCTGGATGTTGCGGTCCCAGCCTTGGTCACCCTGGAGCCATATCTCCGTGATGCCAATTACATCATACCTGTTAACTGCTATCTGTGCAGTTAATTCGTCCACCTTATTCCGAATACTCCTCGCATTGAGGCACAGAGCCTTCAGGCTTGTCTTTCTAACATACTTTGCCCCTTTAGAATTTTGCTGTAATGTGGCCCTTTTTGCTTTTTGCCTTCGGTTTCTCTACCCTCCACTTTACTTTTCTTCTTTCTATCTTTTGCTTCTGCTCCCATTCTACTTCCCTCTGTCTCCCTGCATAGGTTCCCATCCCCCTGCCGTATTAGTTTAACTCCTCCCCAACAACACTAGCAAACACTCCCACTAGGACATTGGATCCGGTCCTGCCCAGGTGCAGACCGTCCGGTTTGTACTGGTCCCACCTCCCCAGAACCAGTTCCAATGTCCCAGGAATTTGAATCCCTCCATGCTGCACCACTCCTCAAGCCACGTATTCCTCTGAGCTATCCTGCGATTCCTACTCTGACTAGCACGTGGCACTGGTAGCAATCCTGAGATTACTACTTTTGAGGTCCTACTTTTTAATTTAGCTCCTAGCTCCCTAAATTCGTATCATAGGACCTCATCCCTTTTTCTACCTATATCTTTGGTACCTATATGCACCACGACAACTGGCTGTTCACCCTCCCTTTTTAGAATGCTCTGCACCCACTCCAAGACATCCTTGACCCTTGCACTAGGGAGGCAACATACCATCCTGGAGTCTCGGTTGCGGCCACAGAAACGTCTATCTCTTCCCCTTACAATAGAATCCCCTATCACTATAGCTCTCCCATTCTTTTCCCTGTCCCCCTGTGCAGCAGAGCCACCCATGGTGCCATGAACTTGGCTGTTGCTGCCCTCCCCTCGTGAGTCATCCCCCTCAACAGTACTCAAAGCGGTGTATATGTTTTGCAGGGGGATGACCACAGGGGACCCCTGCACTACCTTCCTTGCACTGCTCTTCCTGTTGGTCTCCCATCCCCTATCTGGCTGTGTACCCTTTTCCTGCGGTAAGACCAACTCACTGAACGTGCTATTCATGTCATTCTCAGCATTGTGCATGCTCCAGAGTGAATCCACCCGCAGCTCTAGCGCTGCAATGCGGTCTGTCAGGAGCTGCAGCCGGATACACTTCCCGCACACGTAGTCTTCATGGACACCGGAAGCGTCCCTGACATCCCACATAGTAAAGGAGGAGCATAACACGTGTCCGAGCTGTCCTGCCATGACTTAACCCTTAGATAAACTTAAATTGGCAACAACAATGATAAAAGTTACTTACTGATATCGAAAAGAAAACAGAAAAACTACTTACCAATCACCAGCCAATCACTTAACCCCTTGGCTGTGACGTCACCTTTCGATTTCTTTCTACTTCTTTTTTGCCTTCGCTCCCTGGTGCACCTGCATCGGCTGGCCTCTTGTAGGCCTCAGCGATCTCCCGCTCTGCCTCCCGACACGACGCTGCTGCTCCCCGGACTGACGGATTTGCGTCCAGAATTCCGATTGCACCAAAAGCGGAAACTCTACCCCTCGATATTTAGCATTGTCATATATTCAACTGTCATTGTAATCCATGTATAAACTGACCTAAGTTGTACACCATGAGAACACTCACCACTAGGTGGAGAACTTGTGGGAGACACTCCCAACCTGGACTATCAGGTATAAAAGGGGAAGCTCCACCCATCTTCTCCACCTCAGTGCTGGCTAATATTAGGTTACTGGTCACAGAGTGACCTTCTCTCAAGTATGGGCCTCGTGTGCATTTGTACTGTATAGTAAGGACATATTATTGGCGACGAGAAACTGGGATTTAAACCACGCGAGCATGGCCACTAGTAGCACAGACAAGAGGTACTATGTTGGTGATGATTGGGACGATTTTATTGAGAGACTACAGGAAAGTTTCGTCACTAAGGAATGGCTGGGACAGGATTCGGTCGACAAATGCAGGGCTCATCTCCTGACGGTTTGTGGATCCAGGACGTACTCCCTGATGAAGGACCTTCTAGCGCCAGAGAAGCCGGCGGACAGGACTTTTGAAGAGCTCAGTAAGTTGATCAGGGAGCACTTTAAACAGGCAAGCAGCATGCACATGGCGAGACACCGGTTTTACATGCACCGACGGCAAGAAGGACAAAGTGTTCCAGACTTCGTGGCAGACCTCCGTCAACTGGCGAGACTATGTAAGTTCCCAAATGCATGCAGAGCGGAAATGCTGTGAGATTTTTTTCATTAAGGGCATGGGGCATGCTGGGGTTTTCAGGAAACTGATTGAGACCAAAGACTTGACCCTGGAAACGGTGGCTTTGATGGCCCAGACATTTATCTCAGGGGAGAAGAAATCAGAATGATGTTTGATAAAAATCTTGGTTTAAATGCAGCAAATGGACAGGGAGTCAACATTGTTAACGCGGCACACAGTTCTCCAGGCAGACAGGGGCAATTGGACATGCCAGAGCATGTAGTCGAACCCAAAGGGGGAATTCAACAGAGAAAATGGCTAGCTGAACAGCGATTCATGCTATCGCAAGGGATAATGCGACCAGTAATGGGGCCATCAACACCTGTCAGCAATATACCTGCAGAAACTGCATCGTCAGCGGTCACTTGGCGCGTATGTGCAGGAAGCCTGCAGCCAGGTTGATGTACGAGGATGACGGGCCCGATGTAAGCCCTACGAGGCCAAATGGACACCGGGGGAACTCGCTGGAAGCTGAAGTTCAGCGAGTTCATGTTGAGCACATATACAGTTCATACACCAGGACGCCACCGATAATGATGAAAGTGTTCCTCAATGGCATCCCTGTATCAATGGAGCTAGACACGGGGGCCAGCCAGACCCTGATGAGTATCAAACAGTTCGACAAGTTGTGGGCGTCCAAGGCCAGGAGGCCAAAATTATTGCCGATTGATGCACTGCTACGGACATATACAAAGGAGATCATTCCGGTGCTCGGCAGCGCCACGGTAGTCGTGACCCACAAAGTTTCAGAGAACAGTTTGCCACTCTGGATTGTCCCAGGGGATGGTCCCGCACTACTGGGGAGCAGTTGGCTTGCTGTCATGAACTGGAAATGGGGCGATGTCAATGCAATTTCTTCTGTGGAGCGAATATCATGCTCACAGGTCCTGGACAAATTTGACTCACTATTTCAGCCCGGCATTGGCACTTTCATGGGGACCAAGGTAGTGATTCACATAAACCCGGTCACCAGGCCAGTACACCACAAGGCCAGAGCGGTGCCGTACGTGATGCGGGAAAAGATAGAAGGCGAATTGGACCGCCTGCTGAGGGAAGGCATCATCTCGCCAGTCGAATTCAGTGACTGGTCGAGCCCGATTGTGCCGGTGCTCAAGGCGGATGGGTCGGTCAGAACATGTGGTGATTACAAAGCCACCATCAATCGGGTGTCACTCAAAGACCAGTACCCACTACTGAGAGCGGAGGACCTCTTTGCGACGCTATCCGGTGGCAAACTTTTTTCAAAATTGGACCTGACCTCAGCTTACATGACCCAGGAGCTGGTGAGTGAGTCGAAGAAGCTGACCACCATCATGACACACAAGGGTTTTTTTGAGTACAACAGATGTCCGTTCGGGATTCGCTCGGCCGCCGCGATCTTTCAATGCAACACGGAAAGTCTCCTCAAGTCGATTCCAAGGACGGTGGTTTTTCAAGACGACATCCTCATCACTGGTTGCGATACTGAAGAACACCTCCACAACCTGGAGGAGGTGCTACGCAGACTGGACCGGGTAGGTCTGCGACTGAAAAAGGCGAAGTGATCTTCCTAGCTCCAGAGGTAGAATTCCTGGTGATGAGGGTAGCAGCAGACGGGATCAGACCTGCCACGCCCAAAATGGAAGCAATCCAGAGAGCACCCAGATCCCGTAACACAACAGAGCTGCATTTGTTCCTGGGGCTCCTGAACTATTTTGGTAACTTTCTTCCCAAATTGAGCATGCTGTTAGAGCCGCTACACATGCTCCTACGCAAAGGCCGTGAATGGGTCTGGGGGGGGCAGCCAGGAAAGGGTTTTTGATAGAGCACGCAATTTGTTATGCTCCAACAGTCTGTTAACGCTATATGACCCATGTAAGAAACTTGTTTTAACATGCGATGCGTCGTCCTATGGGGTCGGTGTGCGTTGCAGCATGTTAATGCCAAGGGTCAGTTACAGCGGTAGCTTATGCCTCTAGAAATCTGTCCCAGGCAGAAAGGGGCTACGGGATGGTAGAAAAGGAAGCGCTTGCATGTGTATATGCAGTAAAAAAAATGCCCCAGTATCTGTTTGGCAGGAAATTTGAGCTGGAGACAGATCACAAACCCCTAATGTCCCTTTTGGTCGACAACAAGGTCATAAATGCAAATGCGTTGGCTCGCATACAGAGGTGGACACTCATGTTAGCCGCCTGTGACTATACCATTCGGCACAGACCGGGCACTGAAAACTGCGCCGAAGCACTCAGCAGGCTCCCACTAGCCACCACGGAGGGGGCAACCGAGCATGCTGCTGAGATGGTCATGGCTGTTGAAGCTTTCGAAAGCGAAGGCTCACCCGTGACAGCCTGTCAGATCAAAGTCTGGAGAAATAGAGACCCGCTACTGTCTTTAGTCAAGAAATGTGTCCTGAATGGGGACTGGGCAGCCACGTACGGGGCATGCCCTGAGGAATTTAAACAATTTCACAGGCGCAAGGATGAACTCTTGATTCAGGCCGATTGTCTACTATGGGAAAACCGAGTAGTCATGCCCCAGATGGGCAGAGAGGCGTTCATCCGAGAACTCCACAATGAGCATCCGGCATTGTCATGATGAAGGTAATTGCCAGGTCACATGTTTGGTGGCCAGCGAGAAATGCAGACCTGGAACTTTGTGTTCGCAGGTGCAACACGTGTGCCCAGCTGGGCAATGCACCCAGGGAAGCCCCCCTAAGCCCCTGGTCCTGGGCCACCAAGCCATGATCAGGCATCCATGTGAACTACGCAGGCCCTTTCATGGGTAAAATGTTTTTGGTTGTAGTAGACGCCTACTCCAAATGGATCGAGTGTGACATTCTCAATTCAAGCACATCCTCTGCCACGATAGAAAGTCTATGGGCAATGCTCGCCACCCATGCTCTACTGGACGTCTTCGTCAGCAACAATGGCCCGTGCTTCACAAGCATTGAATTCCAGGACTTCATGGCAGGAAATGGTATCAACCATGTCAGAACGGCACGGTTCAATTCGGCCTCAAACGGCCAGGCGGAACGAGCAGTGGAGATAATCAAACAGGGGATGCTCAGAATCCAAGGGGGTTCCCTACAAAGCCGCTTATCATGCCTCCTGTTGGCCAATAGATCTCGACCACACTCGCTCACAGGGGTTCCACCCGCAGAGCTGCTAGTGAAAAGAACACTCAAAACCAGGTTATCCCTCATACACCCCACCATGAAATAAATTTTCGAGAACAAGCACCGGTCACAATGTGACTACCATGACGGGAATACGAGGGCGCGATGTGTCGATGTCAATGACCCTGTCTTTGTTCTCAACTATGCTGCAGGGCCCAAATGGCACTGTGATTGCCAAAGAGGAGAATAGGATTCTGGTAGTTAAACTTACCAATGGACAAATCTGCCGCAAACACGTGATCAAACTAAAAGGAGGTTCAGCAACCCCATAGAAGAAGCAGAGGAAGAACACATTGTCGAGTTCACTCCACCACAGGTGACCCAACACCAGAACCAAGTGGAGGAAAGCCCAGTCACTGTGGGCAGTCCGGATAGGCCTGAGGCACCACAAAGAGCAGGTACTCAGGACCAACAACCGGAGCCCCAAATCAGGCACTCTACATGGGAGCGTAAACTACCAGAGAGACTTAACCTGTGATCCCAATAAGACTTTTCGGGGGAGGTGATGTAATGTATTCAACTGTCATTGTAATCCATGTATAAACCGACCTAAGTTGTACACCATGAGAACACTGACCACTAGGTGGTGAACTTGTGGGAGACACTCCTAACCTGGACTTTCAGGTATAAAAGGGGAAGCTCCAGCCATCTTTTCCACTTCAGTGCTGGCTAATAAAGGTTACTGGTCACAAAGTGACCTTCTCTCTAGTATGGGCCTCGTGTGCATTTGTATTGTATAGTAAGGACATATTAGGCATCACATGGACCCTTTCCATATGTTGGGTTCTTTTTCTTAAAGTTAATTGCATTATTGGCAGCAGCGACTGTGATTGCTTGCAACTCTTCTGTTTTACCGTTTAATTTTTTACTTGATAACCTGTTTAACTGCTTTGCAAGAAACGGGCTTACTGAGGTCTTCTTAAAACTGGATCCATTCTGCTATTTGAACCAGTTGCCCCAGTGATATTTAATTGTGGGCTATGGTTATCTGCATGGCCATTTATTTGTATTTGCATATTGTGATGGAGAAGGAGGAGAATGAGAGGAAGCCATAAGTTGTGCTGCAGTTTTAGGTGATCAGTTAGTTCCCGACCATCACCTGTTTTAGTGAGCCAGATAAACATACGAGGCATCTCCAAAGAAATCTGCATAAAGAGATTACATTTCACCAAGAAAACTGTCACAAAAGTGTGTACACTCCTCCACCGCGACCTAAAGAGCAATTCAGTGACCGGTGCAGCTGTGACAGGGGAACCATTGCCTTGAACCTTGGCACCACTGTGTCCATCCTTTTGGAGGTGTTTACCAAATCTCTCAACCAACACTGCACAGTTGAATTATGCAAGTCACAGATGCCTTGATTGCCTGCACCGCTCATGTTATCTGTACCCCATATAAAGTACACGGCAACATAAACTTTACTTTTAAAAGGATCTTGAGATGTTGAGGCAAAAAAAGGCAGTCAGGTAAACCAGTGGCTGAAGAAGACCAGGACCAAGAGTCAGAAGATATATCTGCACTACCAAACAATCGATTAGCAAAAGTCTTAAGGCAGACTCTAATAGATAATACATTCAGTTAAATGCCTAAAACCATCACCACCATTAATCATAGCTTTATATTAGGACAACAGCATTTCTTCCAACAATCTTACTCTGTCCCAACCCAAAAGAAGTCTCAGGTACATTACAGTTCTCATTATGGGAGTTTTTTTTAACCCTAACACTGTATGGTGCAGTTATATTTACTGCGTTTTCCCTCAATGTTTTCCCTTTGTGACAGTTCATGTTGCTCGTCTTTTACTTGTTAACTGTGTGCTCCTTGACAATTTTTTGCTAGTGGAAGGAAGAAGTGAGCTGAATGGCTGCTGAATGATAATTATCCACCCTATGGTTAAGGTGGTCCCGTACTCCTTGTGCTGGGTCCGTCATGGCCCTGCAGCGACATGCATCATGGGAGGTGCAGAAATCTGATTGAAGAGTTCCAAAGAGGGAGTTGCTGGAAATGACAATGCCTGAGGAGAGGGAACAATTTACAATATCAGTTAGCTTGGGGACTAGGAAGGGATGTCACAGATCGTGAGCTTAGTGAGAATGGACTAATGCATCATTTTTTCATTTGATATCTACATCAACCTTGCTACCTCCCACCATTTCCCTTTTATTGGGCACACCCTCAGCAGGGCCAGAATTCTGTGTGGGAGCCAACTGTGGGCAGCAATGAGGCTTTGAAGCCATGTATTATAGCTGTCTCAATCTGATTCCTTCTAATGGTGAATCCAGATAAGACAAATTGTTGCGGGTTGGAGCTTAAGGTCACTAGAGCACCAGTCAAAGCATTTGTGATGGAAGCTATACTTGAGATTAGGGCCAGGAATGGCCTTGTCAGGTGGTTATGCAGCACTGCACAGATATGGACTCCTTTATGGATGCCACAAACTGCAGAGGTTGTTTCGACACACTTTCAAATAATTTACATGAACTGCTCATGCTGAGCTGGTTTTGTAAGTAAACCCATTAGAGCTGGCTTCCGGCCCGGGATACCAACTCAGCAACTTATCTCTTCGAATTGGATCTATCGGTGATTGTGCTTGCCACTGTACAAGTGGATGACGCAGGATACTGTGGGAAGGGATTTACCCAGCCAGCTGAGACACCAGTGAGTTCACAAGTGATTGCAGGGTTTGGATTCTGCTGTTATTGCTGCTGTTATTCACATCCTACTGAATCGTGTTCATTCTGTTAGTTGTCGTTTGTTTCTGCTGATGTTAATAACCCTTCAACTAGGCTGGAGTTTAATATTTTGATATTTCAGATAACAGTGTTGATATTTGATGTCTCCAAGATAAGAGGAGACTAATTGATGTCCTGTTTCTGACTGCTCCATTTTTGATCGGGGCGGAGGAGCAGTGAAAAATCGGGGCCCAGGAGCGTCGTGATCGGGGCCCAGGAGAGACGAGGGGTCGGGGCCCAGGAGAGCCGAGGGCCCAGAGGCAGCACGGGCCAGCCCACACTGTGATCTATGGATAGTAGGAGCATGCGTGCGCACTAGGTCCGTGAAGCAGAGCTTGATCTCCAGTCGTCTTGGTTAACCCTTGCCACTGGATCAAGACCTAGCTCTGTCAAGCCTGTGTATTGGCTGCTGTGCAACGGCCACCCCACGTTAAAAGAATCCATGCACAGGCATCTTCCACCCTTCAATATGAAGCTCGGGACCTAGAATGTCAGGTCCCTCATTGAAAAACCTGTGAAGTCATCCTTTTTGGTGTGGAAGCAAGTCCTCCTCGATACGAGGGACTGCCTAATACTATACTGTGAATCTGTGCATTGGGCTCTGCCACCTTTCCTTTTGGGAACCTAAAGGAGCAGAAGAGAAGAATTTAGAAGACATCCTTGATAAAGCTCACATGGAAAGAAAATCCAGTGTACAGTACTGCAGTGTATGGTTGTGTGCGGGAGTGATCAATCAGGAGATAAAAAATGAACAACAAAAGGTGATGCTAGCGATGAGCTTGGGGGAGGCCTGCAACATTTCCCTTCACTTAGCCTATTGCTTCTGTACCCAGAACCTCCAGGAACTCTCCTTATAATGAGTTGAGGGTTATATATAATCCACTGTCACTGGTTATGTGCAACCTTCTGCTGAAAGCAGATGACAAAGTGTTAGCTGTGTGTTACTTGTGTGTCTAAAGCTGTAGTCACATTAAGTTAGTGTTTACCTCATGCTGACAGTGTGCTTTGTGTTTGTTGTTTGACACATTTAATTAGATATAAAGCAAATGATTCATTATGACAACAGTGCAGAGTGCCTTTATAAAGTCTAGGAAAACCTGTGCATTTCAAAAACACATGGAATTTCTCCTTCAGTGATGCTGCACCAAAATTACATTGAAATGTTGTGAGGATGCATGGCATAGCAAAATTGTCCAAGTAAACAAAATGGGAGTAATACTCCTGAGACCGGATTTATTTCTCGCTTGATTTCCGGTTTGTTTTCCAGGTGAAATAATATTGATATGTCTGCCACCTTAATTCAGGCTGCTGCAACATTGCGCTTGACTGCAGGGTGCCCCTCAGTTCAAAAAAGGACCACCCTTCTTTCGAGGACCTTGCACAGCAGCATTTTCAAAGCAGCTTTCCTGAAAAAAGCGCTCTTGAGCTCTGTAACTTGCTCCCTCCATTTCTATCATGGGCAGTTTTATGAGCAGTTGTGCTCCCTTATTCTTACCTTGACCTCACTGTGTTCTCCGGAAGGACATTTGCTATTAAGTGGGATTCAACACTAATAAATTGGAACATTCCCAAAGGCATACCTGTATATCACCAAATAGAGGATTCTGTGGAAACTAATAAGTTTAGCCTCTGCAGAGTGGTGAGCGCACAGCAAGCCAGCAACCCAAGAAATAACTTAACAGAGATGGAGTAAAAATAGTGATGCCTCTGTGCTACTGTACAATGCTTTATTTCATTTGAAAAAACATGAGCCACCTCATTTACTGATAAGTCACATTTATTTGAATTAAAGAGGATTTCTTCAACCAAGTATTTGAGTGTAACAAATCCCCTCATGGCAATGTAGACAGAAAATAATTTTTAGATTTTCCTTTTACATAGAGGGTAAATTCATTTAGGAGGAATTTATTTGGGTGAACTATTATGAACACGAGCCCAATAGTTTTGCTTCAAAGCTGTAAAATCTTCTATCTATAGAATAGAAAAATGTACAAACATAAAAAGGCCATTCAACCCTTGCACCTCACTCCATCGTCTCGGGGTTGCTTTGGACTCGCATGTGAATCATGTGCCAGTATTAACATCACAATAAATCTATATAATCTTATATCATTTTCATTTTAATTGTCATTAGCATGTTATTGAGACCATATTAATAAAGGACGTTAGATAATGAATAAATTCTAGAAGTTTTGATAATTTTATAAATCATTCATGCCTAAATCCTGTCATTTAGAACATCATCTATACCCCTTGATTGGAGCCTCATTGCTCACACTCAATCCAAAATTAATTATTATGCTTTCTACCAAAGAGAAAAATATTAAGCAAAAGAACAGTATGAGGTAAAGGATAAAGTGAATAAAGTGCAGCAAAGCTGAACATCATCAATAATTGCAACCACTAGTCAAGATCAAATAATGAGTGCAGACCCATATCAAAATCTCTTCCTGAGGCATAATTTTTGTTCCAGGAAAAGGTACCGTAAATGTGCATGTTTAAGGTGAATCAGAGATAAGATGATGCCTGAAGTCCCACTCAAATAATTCACAGTTCTCATACAAGATGATGATCAAAATGACAAAGCTGCTATCCATCAAAATTCTCACAGTACATTTTCTCTCCAGTCTTTCTCGTTTTAATGAGAACATTTATATCAGCTGTTGCTCCATTTTGCCAGTGTTGTGATAAAGGACAACTATCTCTCCCAATTCAGTCCTAAAACTATAGAAGGTTTTACCACAGAAGAATGCAATTTAGTCCATTGTCATCATCATCATAGGCAGTCCCTCGGAATCGAGGAAGACTTGCTTCCACTCTTAAAATGAGTCCTTAGGTAACTGAACAGTCCAATACGAGAGCCACAGTCACTCTCACAGGTAGGACAGATAGTCGTTGAGGGTAAGGGACAGGTTTGCCGCACGCTCTTTCTGCTACCTGTATCTGCTGACTGCTGTAGCAATCCAAAACGAATCCCACAGCCTTAGTTTCTCCCCCAGTCTTATCTCTTACTCTGTTTCAAATGTTTATGTACTTTTGCCTTAAAAAAAAATGATATTTGCCTTAACCACACTCTGAGGTAAAGTATTGCATGTTCCAACAATCCTCTGCACAAAGAAATTTTGCCTAACTTCTCTCTTCACTCTGAGCAACAACTTTAAATTGTGACTCTCCATCACTGACTCCCCAAAGGTAATAACTTTTCCCTTATTCACCCTATCAAATTCTTTCATAGTTTTCGAAAACCTCAATTAAATCTCTCTTTCTATGGCTTTAATGTTCTTTCTATAATGAGGAGTCTAAAATGGCATCCACTCTAATTATCACCTATGTATTGTCTTGTACAAAGTTTTCATGATACCTTGCGGCTGAAATTGCCCACCGCTGGAAACGGGGTGCACCTACCCTGTTTCTGTTGCTTTTCATCATCATCGTCATCATAGGCAGTCCCTCGAAATCGAGGAAGACTTGCTTCCACTCCTGAAGTGAGTTCTTTGGTGGCTGAACAGTCCAATACGAGAGCCACAGACTGTCACAGGTGGGACAGATAGTCGTTGAGGGAAGGGGTGGGTGGGACTGGTTTGCCGCACGCTCTTTCCGCTGCCTGCGCTTGATTTTTGCATGCTCTCGGCGTTGAGACTCGAGATGCTCAGCGCCCTCTCGGATGCACTTCCTCCACTTAGGGCGGTCTTGGGCCAGGGACTCCCAGGTGTCAGTGGGGATGTTGCACTTTATCAGGGAAGCTTTGAGGGTGTCCTTGTAGCGATTCTGCTGCCCACCTTTGGCTCGTTTGCCATGAAGGAGCTCTGAATAGAGCACTTGCTTTGGGAGTCTCGTGTCTGGCATGCGAACTGTGTGACCTGCCCAGCGGAGCTGATCGAGTGTCGTCAGTGCTTCAATGCTGCGGATGTTAGCCTGAATGAGGACGCTGATGTTGGTGCACCTGTCCTCCCAGGGGATTTGTAGGATCTTGCGGAGACATCTACTGGTGCGGTGGATGCGGTGGCCCCTTGAGCAAAATTCTGCTTTTTGGCTTTTTGTTCCAGCGAACCGGAAGCCGGCCATAATGGGGGCAGATGTGCGGCGGTAAGCAGAAGTTCGCAATCTAGAGGGCAGAAGTTGGGGGCAGATGTAGTGGCCGCCGCTGTCAGTCATCAGCATAGCGCTGATGACATAATCACGGTGTCGCATCACCATAGCTATCCCCTTCACTTAAAGGGGAGAGCCTGCACGATTCTTTAAGTTTGGTCCATTGGGCCACCAGGGAGGGCTTCGGCCGGGCCAGTGGCCTAGCACCCAAGAGGGGGCACCAGGCTGCCTGTTGGTGGCCCGGTCGAACCCGGGAGCATAATTGTCGGCCCGACATGGCAGTCGGCTGACAAAAAAAAAAACATGGTGTCAGCGGAAGTCGGTCCTCCCCTTTGATGGGAGCCGCATCGCCATTTTAGAAGGACTCCAAGCTCAGTGCACCAACAGAAAAAGCTGCCCTTGGCACCGTGTGGCAGGAGCAAGATTCTTTCAGCGGAATTTCGCCATTGGGGGGGGAACATCGGCGGTGTGCACTCTGATGACGCACTTAGGATGGATTGGCAGCAGCGGAACGGTAGTGGGGGGAGTGGGTCACCGCCGGGATACCGCAGGAGCGAAATGTTCAAAATTGCGGCCATTAGACGAAAAATCGGTGGTCACTGCACTCCGCTGCGTGGACGCCGATTTCCGGCAGTAACAGGCCTTAAGGGAAGGGGCAATTTCGGCCCCAATTAGTCTTGTATTCTATGACCCTATTTAGAAAATCCAAAATGCTATTGGCCTTTTTATGACTTAATGCACCTGCACTTGTACTTTTAGACAATTATGTACTTGAACTCTTAGGTCTCTCTGTTCATCCTCAAACATCTTTCCACTCTATTACCTCATGCTTCTAAATTGCATGTGCCATCTATTTGATCATTTTGCTAACTTATCAATGTCTGCCTGAAGTTTTTTATAGTCTTTTTTGCTGTTATCAAACTCCATACTTTAATTTTGTCAGCAAATTTCGGTATGCTCTCCCCATGCTGAAGTCAGAGGGGAAGAAATTCAACTTCGTTTCGCCAATTTTCTGGACATAAAATAGACATTGGGATGACAACTTTTGGGTTGTGATCTCCCATGCCTGATCGCCCCAGAAGTACATCGGTTGTCATATTTGATCGACCTATCATTAGTTGTCTTAAGTGACTGCATGTAAGCAGTGGGGACTTCATTAAAATAAGGGTCCTTCACCGGTGAGAGTCTCCAGTTTTGTTCCCTTACTTGACCCGACAAAGGGAGCAACCCTGGGAGCCACCTCAGTAGAAAGACATAGAGGAGCAAGAGTATGGCCAGGAAGCCGAAGAGGAAAAGTATGGGCCAACAATGCTCCCAGAGCTCTACAGCAGCAAATAAAAAAACAACACTTTTGTTGAATTACCCTCCCCTCAATGCACCGATCATCTATCCCTCCAATGCACCGATCATCTATCCCTCCATTACACGCAGTCCTTACATAGACTTGATGAATTCTCTCATATTGTTCACCAACACCAATGCACAGAAACTGCTATGCAACAACAAAATACTACAGTGAATTTTGGAAACTAAATATCACCCTAGTGCCTTATCACCCTATCCTCCTCAGTGCCTGTCTTCCATGCTTGTTTGCCTATTCTGGTGCTCCTATAAGATGCTTCTCCAGTGGCTACAGCATGGGAGGTGGAAGGCTGCCAAACATCCACTACAGACCCTTGAGATGGTCATGGTGGCCAACCTCGACAAGCTCTGGCCTTAAAGTGCCCAGCCGCAGTCTGACCCACCAGGCTGTATGGCACCAACACAGGAACTGGCTGAGGGGCTGGTGGAAGAGCAGAAGTGCTGTTATCCTGAACGATGTGTTGAACCTGGATCTAGCCTGGAGGTGACGAAGGTTGAATAAGGTTCCCATTGGTTCTATAGATTAGTTCCAATCCAGCGGGGAGCTTGTTGAGCGTGAGGTAGAGCATTGCAACAAGGAAGATGGAGAAGATAGTTGGCACGATGACGCAGCCCTGCTTGACCCCGGTCCGGATGTGGATTGGGTCTGTGGTGGATTCGTTGGTCAGGATCACGGCTTGCATGTCGTCGTGGAGCAGGTGGAGGATGGCGACAAACTAATGGGGGCAGCCGAAACAGAGGAGGACGCTCCATAGTCCCTCACGGTTAACAGTTTCAAAGGCCTTTGTAAGGTCAAAGAAGGCCATGTACCAAGGGTTGGTGCTGTTCCCTGCATTTCTCTTGCAGTTGTCATGCCGTAAAGATCATGTGCGTTGTACCCCGTAGTGGACAGAATCCACACAGTGACTCCGGGAAGAGCTCCTCAGCCACAGAGAGAAGACAGTTGAGGAGGATTCTAGCGATGACTTTGCCAGTGGACGACAACAGGGAGATTCCTCTGTAGTTGCCGCAGTCGGACTTGTCCCCTTTTTTAAAGATGGTCACTGTTATGTTCAGAATAACTCCACAAGGCTGGACATCTTAAGCTAAAACTGTTCCGACCTTGGTCTCTTTAATGTAACTCCGGAGTGAGTAAGCAGCATGGTAGACTGCCTTTTATACCTGCTTGCCCAGGGTGTGCAGGTGACCCTTGGGTCTCCAACAGGTGCGCCCCCTAGTGGCAAGTCTTACACATTGGTAATGTTTACATACATAACATCATTCCCCCCAAAGTCTTAGATGCAAGTTATTTACAAGTTGAGGCGATCCGGGGCTCTGCGTTCCCGGGTTGATTCCCTGAGTTGAGGTCCTGACATGGGTGAGTCGGTCGGATCATTGCTGCACTGCGATGCGGCTGGTCTGATCGGACTGTCGGACATGGTGGGTTCATCCTTGTGGTTGACCGTGAGGTCGATTGCTGGTTGGTTGTGTGTGGGTGGATCATTGATGGTAATGTCCTCTTCAAACTGTTCTTGGTTTTAGTGAACTACAGTTTGGTCTGATCCAAGTGCTTTCTGCACATTTGTCCATTCAAAAGTTTGACAACAAACACTCTATTCCCCTCCTTGGCTAACACAGTGCCAGCAACCCATTTGGGACCATGACCGTAATTAAGAACAAACACAGGATCATTAACCTCAATGTCACGTGATACAGCCGTGCGATTGTGGTACATATTATGCCGGTGACGCCGGGTTTCTACATGATCATTGAGATCCGGGTGGACTAAGGAGAGCCTGGTTTTGAGTGCTCTCTTCATTAGCAATTCTGCAGAGGGAACCCCGGTAAACGAGTGGGGTCGCGTGCGGTAGTTGAGCAGAATCCGAGATAACCGGGTCTGCAGGAAACCGTCCGTCACGTGTTTCAAGCTCTGCTTGATGGTTTGGACCGCCCGTTCCGCTTGACCACTGGATGTGGGCTTAAATGGCGCAGACCTGACATGCTTGATGTCATTGTGGGTCATGAACTCGTTGAATTCAGAGCTGGTGAAACATGGTCCATTGTCACTAACAAGGACGTCAGGCAAACCATGGGTGGCGAACATGGCCCGGAGGCTTTCAATGGTGACAGTGGACGTACATGATGACATTATTATACATTCAATCCATTTTGAGTAAGCATCCACTGCTACTAGGAACATCTTTCTGAGAAAGGGGCCAGCGAAACCTACGTGGACCCTGGACCACGGTTTGGAGGGCCATGACCACAGACTCAGTGGGGCCTTCCTTGGTGCATTGCTCAACTGTGAGCAAGTGCTACATTGGTGTACACAGGACTCCAATTCCGAGTCAATGCCGGGCCACCAAACGTGCGACCTGGCGATAGCCTTCGTAATGATTATGCCTGGGTGGATACTGTGAAGGTCGCGTATAAACGTTTCCCTGCCTTTCTTTGGCAAGATCACACGATTCCCCCATAGGAGACAATCCGAATGGATGGACATTTCATCCTTGCGTCGGTGGAACGGCTTAATTTCGACTTGCATTTCTCTTGGAACCGCCGACCAGCTCCCATTGAGGATGCAGCTTTTTACTAGTGATAGCACCTGGTCCCGGCTAGTCCAGGTCCTGATCTGGCGAGCTGTGATGGGTGACCCCTCATTCTCAAAAGCATCCATTACAAGAAGCAAGTCTGCGGGTTGCGCCATTTCCACCCCAGTGATGGGCAATGGTAGCCGACTGAGGGCATCTGCACAGTTCTCAGTGCCTGGTCTGTGGCAGATTACATAACCATACGCAAATAAAGTTAGTGCCCATCTTTGGATGCAGGACGAAGCATTGGTGTTAATACCTTTGCTTTCTGAGAACAACGAAATGAGCGGCTTGTGGTCGGTTTCGAGCTCGAACCAGAGTCCAAATAGGTATTGGTACATTTTCTTAACCCCGTCTACACATGCTAATGCTTCTTTTTCAACCATACTGTAGGCTCTTTCAGCCTTAGATAAACTTCTGGACGCATATGCAACCGGTTGCAGTTTGCCTGACACATTGGCTTATTGTAACACACAACTGACCCCAATCGAAGATGCATCACAAGCTAGTACTAAACGTTTACACAGGTGATACAATACAAGCAACTTGTTAGAACATAGCAGGTTTCTGACCTTGTTAAAGGCTGTCTCTTGAGATTTACCCCAAACCCAGTCATCACCCTTGCATAGCAATAAATGCAATGGTTCCAGCAAAGTGCTCAACCCTGGTAGAAAGTTACCAAAATAGTTGAGAAGTCCCAGGAACGAACGCAGCTCCATCACATCCTGTTGTATGGGTGCATTCTTGATGACCTCCGTCTTGGATTCCGTGGGTCTGATGCCGTCCGCCGCAATCTTTCTCCCCAGAAATTTTACCTCTGGCGCCAGGAAAACACACTTGGAACATTTCAGCCTGAGTCCCACTCTGTCCAGTCACTTGAGAACCTCTTCCAGGTTGTGCAAGTGTTCGGTGGTGTTGCGGCCAGTGATCAAGATGGCGTCTTGAAACACCACGGTGCGCGGAACCAATTTCAGCAGACTCTCCATGTTCCTCTGGAAGGAGGCCACAGCTGAGCAAATCCCAAAGGGGCATCTGTGGTACATGAACAGTCCTCTGTGCGTGTTGATGCACGTCAATTTTTTCAATTGTTCAGCCAGCTCCTGTGTCATATAAGCAGAGGTTAGATCCAGCTTGGTGAACAACTTCTCCCCTGCCAGCGTTGCAAACCGGTCATCCGCTTTGGGTAGTGGGTACTGGTCCTGTAACGAGACTCGGTTGATTGTTACCTTGTAGTCCCCGCAGATTCTGACCGTCCCATCGCTTTTCAACACCGGAACAATTGGACTGGCCCACTCATTGAACTAGACTGGTGATATGATCCCCTCTCGTTGAAGTCTGTCCAGCTCGATCTCGACTTTCTCTCGCATCATGTATGGAACCGTTTGAGCCTTGTGATGAACAGTTCGTGCATCAGGACTAGATGGATCTGCACTTTGGTGCCTGTGAAGTTGCCGATGCCTGGTTCGAATAACGACAGGAATTTGTTTAGCATTTGGGCGCACGAGGCGTTATCCACCGAAGGCAGTGCTTTGATGTCGTCCCAGTTCCATCGGATCTTTTCTAGCCAGCTTCTGCCGAACAGCGTTGGGCCATCGCCTGGTACAATCCATAGTGGTAAATCATGCCCAGCTCCATCGTACAATACCTTCACTGCCGCACTGCCAATGATTGGTATGAGCTCTTTGGTGTAAGTTCGTAGCTTGGTGTGGATCGGGCTTAATTTTGGCATTCGTGCCTTGTTGCCCCAGTTTCTCAAAAGCCTTCTGGCTCATAATTGACTGACTCGTCCCCATGTCCAATTCCATGGAAACTGGAATGCCATTTAATTTGACTTTTAACATTATCTGAGGGCTTTTGGTGGTGAAGGTGTGTACCCCATACACTTCCTCTTCAGCCTCAGGTTGAGTTGCCTCTCTTACTCGTTCAGCATGATCTGGGCCGGATCGGTCATCTTCTGCTGACTCTGCCACGTGGTGAGTCACAGCACGTCTACACATTCGCTGGAGGTGCCCCATTGTTCCACAGCCCTTGCCCATGTAGTACTTGAATCGACATTGATGGGCTCGATGATTACCTCCGCAGCGCCAACATGGTGCTAATGGATTCGCATTCACACCGCACGGTGGACTCCGAGTCATCCTAAATCTGGCCTCTGCGGGCGTGTCGGCCCTGCCATGTACAGTTCTGCCTGCTGAAGGTGTTATATTATGCACAGTACTTGCTGGTGAGTTTCGATGCTGCAACGATATTTGTTTAGTGTTATCGTTCTTGGACATAAAAGCCTGGGCTATCGTGATGGCCTTGCTCAGATCTAGGGATTCGGCAGACAGCAGTTTGTGAAGAATGACCTCGTGGCCGATTCCAAGCATGAAAAAGTCCCGCAACACTTCCCCCAAAAATCCAGGAAATACGCATGGTCCCACTAGGCATCTTAGGTCGGCAACATAGCTCGCCACGTCCTGGCCCTCGGAGCGGTGGTGCGTATAAAAGCGATACCTTGGCCATCAAGATGCTCTCCTTTGGCTTGAGGTGTTCCCGTGCACAACTCTTCATATGTCTTCTCCGTAGGTTTAATCGGTGCTAGCAGATTTTTGATGAGGCCATATATCGTGGACCCGCAAACAGTGAGGAGAATCGCCGTGCGCTTGACCGCGGTTTCTTTCTTTTCCAGTTCGTTGGCCACAAAGTACTGGTCAAGACACTCAACAATGGTTTCCCAATCATTACCCTCAACAAATCTCTCACGAATACCGGCGGCAGCCATGACCGCGTGAAAGTTCGTGATCTTTTACTCGTCGCCAATTGTTATGTTCAGAATAACTCCACAAGACTGTATACAGTAAGCTCAGACTGTTGTGACCTTGGTCTTTTTATTGTGACTTCAGAGTGAGTAAGCAACATGGTAGACTGCCTTTTATACCTGCTTGCCCAGGGTGTGCAGGTGACCCTTGGGTCTCCCACAGGTGTGCCCCCTGGTGGCAAGTCTCACACATTCGTAATGTTTACATACATACAGTCACGATTACAGCATCCTCTGTCGTCGAACTACAGTACACGGATGACGCTTGCATCTGCGCATATTCAGAGGCTGAACTCCAAGCCTTCGTCAACATCTACACCAAGGCATATGAAAGCATGAGCCATACACTAAACATCCATAAGACAAAGGTCCTCTGCCAACCTGACGCCGTCACACAGCATTGTCCCCCCCATCATCAAAATCCATGGCGCGGCTTTGGACAATGTGGACAACTTTCCATACTTTGGGAGCCTATTATCAGCAAGGGCAGACATCGATGACGAGGTCCAACACTGCCTGCAGTGCGCCAGCGCAGCCTTCGGAAGAGAGTGTTCGAAGATCAGGCCCTCAAATCTGGCAACAAGCTTATGGTCTACAGGGCTGTAGTAATACCTGCCCTTTTGTATGGCTCAGAGACATGGACCATATACAGTAGACACCTCAAATCATTGGAGAAATACCACCAACGCTGTCTCCACAAGATCCTGCAAATCCCCTAGATGCACCAACATCACTGTTCTCGATCAGGCCAACATCCCAAGATCGAAGCACTGACCAAACTCGACCAGCTCCGTTGAGCAGGCCACATTGTCCGCATTTCCGACACAAGACTCCCAAAGCAAGCACTCTACTTGGAACTCCTACAAGGCGAGCAAGCCCCAGGTGGGCAGAGGAAATGTTTCAAGGACACCCTCAAAGCCTCCTTGATAAAGTGCAACATCCCCACCGACACCTAGGAGCCCCTGGTCAAAGACTGCCCTAAGTGAGGAGCATCCGGGAGGGTGCTGAGCACCTCAAGCCTCGTTGTCGAGAGCATGCAGAACACAAGCGCAGGCAGTGGAAGGTGCGTGCGGCAAACCGGACTCCCCACCCATCCTTTCCTTCAACGACTGTCTGTCCCACCTGTGACAGAGACTGTAATTCCTGTACTGGATTATACAGTCACCAGAGAACTCACTTTTAGAGTGGAAGCAAATCTTCCTTGATTTCAAGGGACTGCCTATGATGATGATGTGTGGAACTGTAATACCGATCTTAGCAGCAAAAGTGTACTTCCCATTTAAGAGGTGCGTGCTGCCTTCAACTGGCATCACTAACACCCAATTTCGCACTTCTCCAATTGATGAACTGCCAATGAACTGAGTAAGTAGCACTGACAGCTCATCAATCAAATCAAGTGGGGTACACACTCCAATTTTACACGCGTGTCTTGCTGACATCATCGTGCGTGCATTTCAATTGTGCTATTTGACGCAAGTATAATTTCTCTCCCCACATCATCTATATATGCTGAGAACAAAATTGGACTCAGCATTTAGCCATGGGGGTACATCACTTCCAATTCTTCAATCCAAGCAATACCCATTAACCCAAAAATCTTTATTTCCTGTCTGTCATCCATGCTACTCTAATTCCTTTTATACCATATGCAGTCCTGGCTCCTGCTGCTGATTTTAAATCTCCTCTCTCTGTATCTACCCTTAAGGGCTATTTCTAATTTTATACCAACAGTGGAAATTTGGACTGAAGGAGAATTGCCATTTAAATATCACATCCCTGGAGGAATGGAATAACAAACAGTTGATGGCAATAGCTGACAGCACTAACTGAAAGGAATGCACTAGTTTGGTGCTGCTGTTTGATTCATCATATTTAGCAAAATTGTTCTGCTGAGAGAGAAATAAGTGAGGGCGTATATAATTCATACACTATTAGCCCAAACTGCGATATAGGATTTTTGTCTTATACAGGATTACAGTATTGGTTCCTATCGAAAGTGTGAAAATGTCCCTGAATAAACTGACAATGAGATGTAAATTAGAAGAGTAAGTTCCAAACTGTTTGTCTAGGACCTCATAAAAGTACAGAAAGTTTGTTTTCTAGAACCTTGTATGAAGGCATCAATTGATGCATCTTCCTGCTCATCCTAGTCTTTGACAGTGGTCCCTGAGTACCTTAATTGTATTGCTGAGCATATTTTGCCATGAGATAATGTTAGTCAGTGATGCAGACCAATAAAATTGAAGAGTCTCCATCTGTCCATTGCTGTAGAATTGTGGCTAGGATTGGGTCAAATTTCTTGCTCTTTAATAACCATCACATTTTTCAGTTGTTTCACCTTTATCAAAATTGTCACGATTGCTGCAAGAAGTTCTAGATTTGAAGCTGAAATCAAAAGGAAAATAAATAGCACAGTTATAAAGAGTGAGCATTAACTATGACTTTCCCATCAAGTTTCATTGGGTAGATTTAGTAGCTAATTTCATATCAAATTAGTGTTAGTACAGCCATTATATTTCATCCCATAATTCAAAATAGTTTAGTGTAAGGCAGCATGCAAATGGAATACCAATGCATTCTATGCCACAGAGTATTAGAATGTAGGTTGTTCCTCAAATTCTAGGACACCGTCTGGGGAAGATGTATGGGCAGCAGCAAGTTTTTTTCTCTAAAAGTCACAGCATGAGCCACTTTTCTACAGTTTCATAGTTGCATTACTGAAGACAGCTATTAGCAAATGCTAATGAGATTGGGAAACAATTAGGGTGAGGTGAACTTCGGTCTGGTACTTGGTATCCACCCAGCCTCAACCCATTTTCCTGGGTGAAACTCATTAAATATGTACAGCAAACTCCCAACAGGATTCTAAATGTCAATCGAATCCACTGGTGCATAAGAGGAAACTGTAGTGGGCACGATCCAGCAAGGAAAATGGGAAATCAAAACCTATTGAAGACCTCGGTGGAGAGTAAGGCCTTTGACAGCTAAGTCATTGGGAACCGAATGGAACAAGCGGAAGTCACTACATGGCCCTCTTCCTCAATGGGGGAGCCATCTTCCCCTTGGCTGCCCCAGGAAATGACAGTAACAGAGGTGGAAAGAAGGAATAATCCCTGGGCCTTAATCTCCCCCACTGCTTATTGTTTGAATTTGGTGGGTGGAAAAGGCATGGGGCAGTGGAGGGAAATCCTAATCAAGTCAGCGGTCGGCGGATTTTGGGCAAGATCATGGAGAAAAATCCGCACCCTCCCTCCCCTCCCAGCACCATAATCTCTACTGATTCTGAGCAGTAATAGGGTCTTGGTACATTCAGTTATTCATAAATTCTTTACATGGTTTTTTTAAACCGGTTCAGAAAAACTGGAAAGTTATGGTGCAATACTGCTAACATAAAATAATAAAATGCACTGGGAAGACAAATTGGATAGTAACACAAACTTTGCATTTCTGCGATCTGCACCTTTCAATCGGCCTTAGGTTGATTAATAAAATCAGTCTCACCTTAGTGGGCATGGGGTGCAAGCTCCAAACGTTTTACATTCAGCACTTAATTGGTCACTCTCTATCCAAGTGACCACTGGGGTGCGTGAAGTGGGAAACTAAAACAAGTTTGCAGATGATTCTAAAATAGGCTGTGTGGTTGATAATGAAGAAGAAAGCTGTGGACTACAGGAAGATATCAGTGAACTGGTCAGGTGGGCAGAACAGTGGAAAATGGAATTCAATCCGGATACGTGTGAGATAATGCATCTGGAGAGATCTAACAAGGTAAGGGAATACACATTAAATGGTACGACACTGAAAAGTGTAGAGAAACAAAGGGACCTTGGAGTGCATGTCCACAGATCCCAGAAGATAGCAGGCCAGATAGATAAGGTGACTAAGAAGGCACATGGAATACTTGCCTTTAATAGTGTGGAATACAAGAGCAAGGAGGTTATGCTTGAACTGTATAAAACACTGGTTAGGGCACAGCTGGAGTACTGTGTGCAGTTCAGGTCACCACATTACAGAATGGATGTGATTGCACCAGAGAGGGTACAGAGGAGATCAAAGTTGCCTGGATTGGAGAATTGTGGCTATGAGGAAAGATTGGAAATGCTGGGTCTGTTTTCTTTGGAACAGAGGAGGCTAAGGGGAGACCTGATTGAGGTGTATAAAATTATGTGGGGCCAGGATAGAGTGGATAGGAAGGATCTATTTCCTTTGGCAGAGGGATCAACAACCAGGGGGCATAGATTTAAAGTAATTGGGGGAGGTTTAGATGAGATATATGGGGAAATTTCTTCACCCAGAGGGTGGTGGGGGTCTGAAACACACTGCCTGAAAGGGTGGTAGAGGCAGGAACCCTCAACACATTAAAAAAATACTTGGATGTGCATTTAAAGGGCCCAAGTTTCGGGCCACGGCTAGAATGGCGCAGCCCCGACCTGGACGCCCGTTTTTCACGCCACAAAGTGTGCCTAAAAAAAAACTTACAGATTCTCCGGCTCCCTGCTGGTCCTCTTGAGTCAGGCGCGGCGCAGCACGAGCTGTGGGGGGGCGGAGCTAGGTCCCTGCACTGAAAACAGTGCCGGGACCTCTGCACATGCGCGCTACAGTGCGCGCGCATGTGCAGTAGCTCCAGGCGCCCAAAACTGTGTGGGAGGGGCCCGAAGCACGCAGCCCCTAGCCCTAGCCAAATGGCCTCACTGGGGCTGCGTGCATAAGACTCCTCCCACGCCCAGCTCCTGCTTCCTCCCGACCCGACTTGACTCTCGCTTCCCTCCCGACCCGTCTCGACTCCATCTCTCCCTCTACCCCACTCCTCCCCCTCCCCTCGCTGTCAGAAACAGACACTGACAGACAAAGAGTGAGAGACACACACAGACAGACAGACAGACAGAGAGATAGAGACACTGACAGAGACACACTGTGGGGGTGGGGGCATCCCAGCACGCTGTTGGAGGGCTCCCGGTGCTGCAGTCGGTAAGTAGAAAATGTTTTATTTATTGATTTAAAAAAAACATTATTTCTTATTTATTTTTTTTGATTGATTTTTTGGTTAATTTATTGATGTTTTTATCATTTATTATTGATGATGGCTCTTTATTTGTAAAACTGAAGTGTTTAATGTTTGTAAACTTCCCTTTAAACCCCCCCCCCGCCCATTCCCTACGCCTGATTTGTAACCTACGCCTGATTTTCTAAAGTGCAGACAAGGTTTTTTCGAGCGTACAAAAATCTTCACTTACTCCATTCTAAGTTAGTTTGGAGTAAGTTTTCACTGACGAAACTTTGAAAACAGGCGTAAGTGGCTGGACACGCCCCCTTTTGAAAATTTTTTTTAATTCCAAAGTGAAACTGTTCTAACTGACTAGAACTGGAGCAAACTAAATGCCGAGAATTTGAATTTCTAAGATATTCCGTTCTACACCAGTTGCTCCAAAAAATCAAGAGCAACTGAGGCCGAAACTTGGGCCCAATGTGCCGTAACCTATAGGGATACGGACCAAGAGCTGGAAAGTGGGATTAGGCTGGATAGCTCTTGGTCGGCCGGAATGGACACAATGGGCCGAAATGGCCTCCTTCCTTGCTGTAAATTTCTATGAAAAATTGTTTATCTGATAGGGGTACAGATCAATCAAATTTATTTCTGCAAAAGAAACTGATGAGAGCATTATCTTTTCAAAATTGAGAACCATTTCTATTGTTTTAGGATGAACACATATCTGTCACCAAAACCATGTTAGTATTAGCCTTTCATTTAACCCATTTAGTTGTGCAACAAACGTACTATATAGGAAAACTGAAGATATACTGGTGAGAGCTCCATATTTAGTCTGTTTTGATCTTTATCTTATACATCATGTGCAGCTAGAAAGTGAGCAATCTAATGACAGGCGTCTTATCAGACCAGCTCTAAAGTAGGCTGCAAAATGATTTTAGCTTTATTTCGCCAAGAGTATATTCTGCTCCATGCATTTTCTCCAAATCAATTGTGGATTATCATTGGATAAGCAACATCGTCACACTGAATAGTTAATCCTTCAGTTACATGGAGCACATTGGGAGTAATACCAATCTCCAACAATGAATCAATATTCGTATAATAATCTTCCCCTTCACAAAAAAGCATGTGAGATTTGTTTCTGTTTACAGAAGGGATTGAGTTATGCATGACATAGAAACATAGAAAATAGGTGCAGGAGTAGGCCATTCAGCCCTTCGAGCCTGCACCGCCATTCAATGAGTTCATAGCTGAACATGCAACTTCAGTACCCCATTCCTGCTTTCTCGCCATACCCCTTGATCCCCCTAGTAGTAAGGACTACATCTAACTCCTTTTTGAATATATTTAGTGAATTGGCCTCAACAACTTTCTGTGGTAGAGAATTCCACAGGTTCACCACTCTCTGGGTGAAGACTTTTCTCCTCATCTCGGTCCTAAATGGTTTATCCCTTATCCTAAGACTGTGACCCCTGGTTCTGGACTTCCCCAACATTGGGAACATTCTTCCTGCATCTAACCTGTCTAAACCCATCAGAATTTTAAACGTTTCTATGAGATCCCCTCTCATTCTTCTGAACTCCAGTGAATACAAGCTCAGTTGATCCAGTCTTTCTTGATATGTTAGTCCCGCCTTCCCGGGAATCAGTCTGGTGAACCTTCACTGCATTCCCTCAATAGCAAGAATGTCCTTCCTCAAGTTAGGAGACCAAAACCGTACACAATACTCCAGGTGTGGCCTCACCAAGGCCCTGTACAACTGTAGTAACACCTCCCTGCCCCTGTACTCAAATCCCCTCGCTATGAAGGCCAACATGCCATTTGCTTTCTTAACCGCCTGCTGTACCTGCATGCCAACCTTCAATGACTGATGTACCATGACATCCAGGTCTCGTTGCACCTCCCCTTTTCCTAATCTGTCACCATTCAGATAATAGTCTGTCTCTCTGTTTTTACCACCAAAGTGGATAACCTCACATTTATCCACATTATACTTAATCTGCCATGCATTTGCCCACTCACCTAACCTATCCAAGTCACTCTGAAGCCTCATAGCATCCTCCTCGCAGCTCACACTGCCACCCAACTTAGTGTCATCCGCAAATTTGGAGATACTACATTTAATCCCCTCGTCTAAATCATTAATGTACAATTTAAACAGCTGGGGCCCCAGCACAGAACCTTGCGGTACCCCACTAGTCACTGTCTGCCATTCTGAAAAGTACCCATTTACTCCTACTCTTTGCTTCCTGTCTGCCAACCAGTTCTCAATCCACGTCAGCACACTACCCCCAATCCCATGTGCTTTAACTTTGCACATTAATCTCTTGTGTGGAAAGCCTTCTGAAAGTCCAGATACACCACAACAACTTGTTCTCCCTTGTTCATTCGACTGGAAACATCCTCAAAAAATTCCAGAATATTTGTCAAGCACGATTTCCCTTTCACAAATCCATGCTGACTTTGACCTATAATGTCACCTCTTTCCAAATGCGCTGCTATGACATCCTTAATAATTGATTCCATCATTTTACCCACTACTGAGGTCAGGCTGACCGGTCTATAATTCCCTGTGTTCTCGCTCCCTCCTTTTTTAAAAAGTGGAGTTACATTGGCTGCCCTCCACTCCCTAGGAACTAATCCAGAGTCTATGGAATGTTGGAAAATGACTGTCAATGCATCCACTATTTCCAAGGCCACCTCCTTAAGTACTCTGGGATGCAGTCCATCAGGTCCTGGGGATTTATCGGCCTTCAATTCCATCAATTTCTCCAACACAATTTCCCAACTAATAAGGATTTCCCTCAGTTCCTCCTTCTTACTAGACCCTCTGACCCCTTTTATATCCGGAAGGTTGTTTGTGTCCTCCTTAGTGAATATCGAACCAAAGTACTTGTTCAATTGGTCTGCCATTTCTTTGTTCCCCGTTATGACTTCCCCTGATTCTGACTGCAGGGGACCTACGTTTGTCTTTACTAATCTTTTTCTCTTTACATATCTACAGAAACTTTTGCAGTCCTTCATAATGTTCCCTGCAAGCTTCCTCTCGTACTCTATTTTCCCTGCCCTAATCAAACCCTTTGTCCTCCTCTGCTGAGTTCTAAATTTCTCCCAGTCCCCGGGTTCACTGCAATTTCTGGCCAATTTGTATGCCACTTCCTTGGCTTTAATACTATCCCTGATAGCATTGCATTTTAAAACAAAGTAAGTTTGCACAGATATTTTTTTAAAGCCATAGGCTGTAGGCATTTAAGATATATACTGAAAACAGATAGGCCAGTTTATGGAATGTCACAGCTACAATGAACGCCAAATGTCTCAACCCAGGCCCATTAGTCAGATGGTCCTCATTTATTTTGAGAAAAGCAGGATATGGTTTCCATAAACCCATACCCGAAGGGAAGTGGGAGGAGAGGTAACCAGTTTTATCAATAGGTCAATAGGTTTACAGCTAATCATTAATGGAGAGGAAGTCAGCATCAATGGTGCTCTCCTTGGCTTGGAACATAAGAGAGAAAAGGATAATGGGACAATTGTTCAGATTTTATACAGAAGATTACAGTTCTGGGGCCTGGAGCTGGAAGCTAAAATGCAAGAAGTCAGTGTTTGTACTCAGAAGTTCTGTAGAAAGAAAGATATGCCATAAATATGTAAGTTAACCTACATAAGGGACGGGGAGGGCCCATGATTTTTATTTTTTGGGGTGAGATTGAGTTAAGTAAGTAGGATTTGCTTTGAGTCACTGTTCATTTCCTATCTGTGAAATAAAGTAGCTTAATAATTTGTTTCTGGTCTCTTCCCAAAAAATGTTTCAGCTGTCTTTGGAGAAGCGTGCATGAGAAAGATCGGAGTTAAGTTAGATTATCTCGGTTGGAGCAATAGCAGAGGTGCTACAAATGGCCTTTGCATCCCTGGCTGGGGAAAGAAAGCGAGGATTTCTACTCCCGATTACTAAGCAGTGAACCGCATTAGAAGGTACACATTTGGAGCCAGGTCAGAACAGAATCAATATCAGCTGTGATGTACGCAGCAGCCAAATAATCTATCAGTGTTCACTGTCTTGGCTCACACAAAGAAAAGCCACTTAGCTGAGAAACTGTGGGCTGTCGATGCCTATAAAATCATATGCAAACTGGAGTCAAAAGGACATTGTTCTCATAGAAACATAGAAACATAAAAAATACGTGCAGGTGGAGGCCATTCGGCCCTTCGAGGCTTCACCGCCATTCAATGAGTTCATGGCTGAACATGCAACTTCAGTACCCCATTCCTGCTTTCTCGCCATACCCCTTGATTCCCCCTAGTAGTAAGGACTACATCTAACTCCTTTTTAAATATATTTAGTGAATTGGCCTCAACAACTTTCTGTGGTCGAGAATTCCACAGGTTCACCACTCTCTGGGTGAAGAAGTTTCTCCTCATCTCGGTCCTAAATGGCTTACCCCCTATCCTGAGACAGTGACCCCTGGTTCTGGACTTCCCCAACATTGGGAACATTCTTCCTGCATCTAACCTGTCTAAACCCATCAGAATTTTAAACATTTCTATGAGATCCCCTCTCATTCTTCTGAACTCCAGTGAATACAAGCCCAGTTGATCCAGTCTTCCTTGATATGTCAGTCCCGCCATCCCGGGAATCAGTCTGGTGAACCTTCACTGCACTCCTTCAATAGCAAGAATGTCCTTCCTCAAGTTAGGAGACCAAAACCGTACACAATGCTCCAGGTGTGGCCTCACCAAGACCCTGTACAACTGTAGTAACACCTCCCTGCCCCTGTACTCAAATCCCCTCGCTATGAAGGCCAACATGCCATTTGCTTTCTTCACCGCCTGCTGTACCTGCATGCCAACCTTCAATGACTGATGTATCATGACACCCAGGTCTCTTTGCACCTGCCCTTTTCCTAATCTGTCACCATTCAGATAATAGTCTGTCTCTCTGTTTTTACCACCAAAGTGGATAACCTCACATTTATCCACATTATACTTCATCTGCCATGCATTTGCCCACTCACCTAACCTATCCAAGTCGCTCTGCAGCCTCATAGAATCCTCCTTGCAGCTCACACTGCCACCCAACTTAGTGTCATCCGCAAATTTGGAGATACTACATTTAAACCCCTCATCTAAATCATTAATGTACAATGTAAACAGCTGGGGCCCCAGCACAGAACCTTGCGGTACCCCACTAGTCACTGCCTGCCATTCTGAAAAGTCCCCATTTACTCCTACTCTTTGCTTCCTGTCTGACAACCAGTTCTCAATCCATGTCAGCACACTACCCCCAATCCCATGTGCTTTAACTTTGCACATTAATCTCTTGTGTGGGACCTTGTCGAAAGCCTTCTGAAAGTCCAAATATACCACATCAACTGGTTCTCCCTTGTCCACTCTACTGGAAACATCCTCAAAAAATTCCAGAAGATTTGTCAAGCATGATTTCCCTTTCACAAATCCATGCTGACTTCGACCTATAATGTCACCTCTTTCCAAATGCACTGCTATGACATCCTTAATAATTGATTCCATCATTTTACCCACTACCGATGTCAGGCTGACCGGTCTGTAATTCCCTGTTTTCTCTCTCCCTCCTTTTTTAAAAAGTGGGGTTACATTGGCTACCCTCCACTCCATAGGAACTGATCCAGAGTCAATGGAATGTTGGAAAATGACTGTCAATGCATCCACTATTTCCAAGGCCACCTCCTTAAGTACTCTGGGATGCAGTCCATCAGGCCCTGGGGATTTATCGGTCTTCAATCCCATCAATTTCCCCAACACAATTTCCCGACGAATAAGGATTTCCCTCAGTTCCTCCTCCTTACTAGACCCTCCGACCCCTTTTATATCCGGCAGGTTGTTTGTGTCCTCCTCAGTGAATACCGAACCAAAGTACTTGTTCAATTGGTCCGCCATTTCTTTGTTCCCCGTTATGACTTCCCCTGATTCTGACTGCAGGGGACCTACGTTTGTCTTTACTAACCTTTTTTCTCTTTACATATCTATAGAAACTTTTGCAATCCGTCTTAATGTTCCCTGCAAGCTTCTTCTCGTACTCCATTTTCCCTGCCCTAATCAAACCCTTTGTCCTCCTCTGCTGAGTTCTAAATTTCTCCCAGTCCCCGGGTTCTCTGCTATTTCTGGCCAATTTGTATGCCACTTCCTTGGCTTTAATGCTATCCCTGATTTCCCTTGATAGCCACGGTTGAGCCACCTTCCCTTTTTTATTTTTATGACAGACAGGAATGTACAATTGTTGTAGTTAATCCATGCGGTCTCTAAATGTCTGCCATTGCCCATCCACAGTCAACCCCTTCAGTATCATTCACCAATCTATCCTAGCCAATTGACGCTTCATACCTTCAAAGTTACCCTTCTTTAAGTTCTGGACCATGGTCTCTGAATTAACTGTTTCATTCTCCATCCTAATGCAGAATTCCACCATATTATGGTCACTCTTCCCCAAGGGGCCTCGCACAACGAGATTGCTAATTAATCCTCTCTCATTACACAACACCCAGTCTAAGATGGCCTCCCCCCTAGTTGGTTCCTCGACATATTGGTCTAAAAAACCATCCCTTATGCACTCCAGGAAATCCTCCTCTACCGTATTGCTTCCAGTTTGGTTAACCCAATCTATGTGCATATTAAAGTCACCCATTATAACTGCTGCACCTTTATTGCACGCACCCCTAATTTCATGTTTGATGCCCTCCCCAACATCACTACTACTGTTTGGAGGTCTGTACACAACTCCCACTAACGTTTTTTGTCCTTTGGTATTCTGCAGCTCTACCCATATAGATTCCACATCATCCAAGCTAATGTCCTTCCGAACTATTGCCTTAATTTGCTCCTTAACCAGCAATGCTACCCCACCTCCTTTTCCTTTTATTTTATCTTTCCTGAATGTTGAATACCTCTGGATGTTGAGTTCCCAGCCCTGATCATCCTGGAGCCACGTCTCCGTAATCCCAATCACATCATATTTGTTAACATCTATTTGCACAGTTAATTCATCCACTTTATTGCGGATACTCCTTGCATTAAGACACAAAGCCTTCAGGCTTGTTCTTTTAACACCCTTTGTCCTTGCAGTTATGGATAAGCTTCAGAGAAAGGAGATTACTATGGCAACAAGGCCCCTTTAAACAAGGTTCCTATTTTTCTTCCAGCCAGTAAAGATGAAGTTATTTTGCTCAAATACACAATAGCCCATAAAATATGTAGTTCTTCTGGCAGACTCCCATCACATGTTCAGCAGGAGTCCACCAGGATGGCCACAAACTTAGTCTGGATCTGGCTACGCTGGATCCCAACCTTCAGCCACACTTTCCAGGATGATCCTATGGGGGCAGAGCCTCCGTCCGTCCCTTACAAGTCCATTGGCATAAGTTGGCATAGGGCCAGAAGTGGCGATTCTCTAAATAGGGAGTCCCTAAACCTAAGCCCTCAGTTAATACCCAAGAAAACCTGATTTATGATGCTTACGTAGCTAATACTGGCAGAAACGAAGTCCAGATTGGAGAATACGCAAGGATTACATCCTAGACCCCTAAATGTTAGAGGTTGAATAACTTTTTTTCTCAGACCAAACTCAACAACTTACTGGGTGATAGGAGGAAACCCAGCACTTCTCCCTCCCCTGGCCTTCCAGCTTCTGCCGATTGTTTCTGGTGAGTTTAGTTGTGGGGGGCAGGGGGTCGGCATCCCGATGTAACTGCTGGGATCACATTTCCACATATTTTTAGGCCAAAATGTTAGTAAGTCTTGCCTGATACTCTCCATATACCCACTTATGTGAATAAACTGAATGAAAAATTATAATATATAATTTCATTAAAAGTTCTATCTTAAAAAATTATATGTAATATACCCCTACCCCATGAAAGTTGTTTTCCCAACTAAACACGGATCACAAGTGATGTGATGTGGTTTCAAAAACAATCTGCCTTGAGGACATCGTGAACTATGACCTGGCACAGCAGCAAGAAAATGGAAGTTGTATTGCGCTTACACTGAGAACCACTGTTGTAATCTAAGCTTTGTGTACAGATTAGTGAATGAATAGATTGGGTAATGCTGGGCATTTGTACTGCTGGACCTCTGCCAGGCAGTCCCAGAACTACAAATTAAAATTGTTTGTGGAAAGGTGTATATTAGGTGAGTGACCACATTAACAGCTATAATTGAGCACTGTGCAAACAATTTTTAGTATCTACAAATGAGTCCAGGGTGACGTGGAAGGGGAGGGAAAGAATGTGATCAAAGTTTATACTACACTGTTTCCATGTTACTCGTAATCCAGGGCTGATTCTGAGGATAGAATTTGTGGAGTTTACTCAAAGTTCAGATTTTGAATCTGCTCAGAATATATTTTGAAGATAAATGAGACATGAGAGAGCAGTCCACATGGAAAATCATGACATCTGAGAAGTGTTCTCCAATAAACGAAGATTATCACTGTTTTGGGGGAGGAAAAGGGAATTGCTCAGCTTTGGAAAAGGAGAGTCCCATTATTGCCACTTCATTTTTGCAAGACAGGAAAATATAATATATACATATAATATGTGTATGTATGTATATGTAGGTGTAATATATATTTTCTCATAACTATTAACAGTAATATTGATTCCTCTGTTTTCCTTCCAGCTCGAAGACATAAAGGCTAAAAGTGTACAATCTTATACAATTATTCACTTGGTAAAAACCTATAATATCCGAGCCATCACCATCATAAACCTTCTAGTGTGGTGAGTATTAGTGCTGAGAAGAATCCTCAAGCATGTTGATCAAATAAATCTAGGCTACCTATCTATTGTTTTAAGGACTAAAAGTATTACATAACTCAGAGGCCTAGAAATTCAATCGTGTGTGCAAATAAGCACGACTTTAGGATTAGGTACAAGGATCATGTGAACGTGGTGCTGGAACCACATTAGAATGGCTCAGGCATGCCAGCCCTACAACGCTGCTTATTGGCTGTGCGCCTGTTTTGGGGGGGGGGCGGGGGTGGAAAATCGTCACTGTCCATCACCACTTAAAGACAAGCCTGCCCCTCTTAAAGGGGAGGTACATTTTCGCTGCACTGGAGAAAGAGAAAAATTGCGGCAAGAGCTGTAGATCAGATCCCCATGTTGCTTTGGAGGCCCTGGTCCAGAGAGTGGACAGGAAGAGGGAGATTCTGTTTTCCCCCCCGGGGAGTAGAAAGCCCTCCAGGCAACACATCCACCATCAGTGGGAGGTGGTGGTTGAGGAAGTCATTGCAAGGAGCTTAATTCCCAGGACATGGCTGCAATGCCAAAAAATTTCAATGACCTCAGCAGAGTTATCAAGGTAAGATTCCTATCTCAAAGTCCTCTCTCCTCATACCTGCACCACCTACAGCCTCACTACTCACACAACTCCTCCACAATCACTGCACTCTACTTCACTCCACCTCCTCCTCCTACCCACATGCTCTGTACATCCCACTCTCAGCATTATTGCATTCCTCACTTGCCCAGACTTCACATCTTGCACACATCTGCACTATTTGACCATGATGGGCACATTCTCAAAACAGCTCACTAGGCTGTCAGTAACAAACTTCCTTTGTTACAGCGTCGAGAATCCGGAAGTCTCGGGACCGAGGCCGCTCCGGATTCTGTGTAGTTCCGGACTTCGGAACATCTTTATGACGTCCCAAATCCAGAAACGACCGAGCCCAGGTTCATGTAGTTCTGGACTTCGGAATGTCTTTCCGACGACCTGAGGCGGGGGAGAGGTCGGCTGTGGCCCGAGGCGGGGGAGACACCGGCGGTGGCCCGAGGCGGGGGAGAGACCGGCGGGGGAGAGGTCGGCGATGGCCCGAGACGGGGGAGAGGTCGGCAGTGGCCCGAGGCTGGGGAGAAGTCGGCAGTGGCCCGAGGCGGGGGAGAGGTCGGCGGGGGAGAGGTCGGCGATGGCCCGCGGTGGGGGAGAGGTCGGCAGTGGCCCGAGGCGGGGGAGACACCGGCGGTGGCCCGAGGCGGGGGAGAGACCGGCGGGGGAGAGGTCGGCGATGGCCCGCGGTGGGGGAGAGGTCGGCAGTGGCCCGAGGCTGGGGAGAAGTCGGCAGTGGCCCGAGGCTGGGGAGAGGTCGGCAGTGGAGAAGTCGGCGGGGGAGAGGTCGGCGATGGCCCGAGGCGGTGGAGAGGTCGGCGGTGGAGAGGTCGGCGGGGGAGAGGTCGGCGGGGGAGAGGTCGGCGATGGCCCGAGGCGGGGGAGAGGTCGGCGGTGGCCCGAGGCGGGGGAGAGGTCGGCGGTGGCCCGAGGCGGTGGAGAGGTTGGCGGGGGAGAGGTCGGCGATGGCCCGAGGCGGTGGAGAGGTCGGCGGTGGAGAGGTCGGCGGGGGAGAGGTCGGCGGTGGCCCGAGGCGGGGGAGAGGTCGGCGGTGGCCCGAGGCGGGGGAGAGGTCGGCGGTGGCCCGAGGCGGGGGAGAGGTCGGCGGTGGCCCGAGGCGGTGGAGAGGTTGGCGGTGGCCCGAGGCGGTGGAGAGGTTGGCGGTGGCCCGAGGCGGTGGAGAGGTTGGCGGGGGAGAGGTCGGCGATGGCCCGAGGCGGTGGAGAGGTCGGCGGTGGAGAGGTCGGCGGGGGAGAGGTCGGCGGTGGCCCGAGGCGGGGGAGAGGTCGGCGGTGGCCCGAGGCGGGGGAGAGGTCGGCGGTGGAGAGGTCGGCGGTGGAGAGGTCGGCGGTGGAGAGGTTGGCGGGGGAGAGAACGGCGATGGCCCAATACAATTTCCTGACTAATAAGGATTTCCCTCAGTTCCTCCTTCTTACTAGACCCTCTGACCCCTTTTATATCCGGAAGGTTGTTTGTGTCCTCCTTCGTGAATACCGAACCAAAGTACTTGTTCAATTGGTCTGCCATTTCTTTGTTCCCCGTTATGACTTCCCCTGATTTTGACTGCAGGAGACCTACATTTGTCTTTACTAATCTTTTTCTCTTTCCATATCTATAGAAGCTTTTGCAGTCCTTCATAATGTTCCCTGCAAGCTTCCTCTCGTGCTCTATTTTGCCTGCCCTAATCAAACCCTTTGTCCTCCTCTGCTGAGTTCTAAATTTCTCCCAGTCTTCGGGTTTGCTGCTATTTCTGGCCAATTTTTATGCCACTTCCTTGGCTTTAATACTGTCCCTGATTTCCCTTGATAGCCACGGGTGAGCCACCTTCCCTTTTTTATTTTTACGCCAGACAGGGATGTACAATAGTTCATCCATGCAGTCTCTAAATGTCTGCCATTGCCCATCCACTGTCAACCCCTTACGTATCATTTGCCAATCTATCCTAGCCAATTCACGCCTCATACCTTCAAAGTTACCCTTCTTTAAGTTCTGGACCATGGTCTCTTAATTAACTGTTTCATTCGCCATCCTAATATAGAATTCCACGATATTATGGTCATTCTTCCCCAAGGGGTCTCGCACAACGAGATTGCTAATTAATCCTCTCTCATTACACAACACTCAGTCTAAGATGGCCTCCCCCTAGTTGGTTCCTCGACATATTGGTCTAGAAAACTATCCCTCATGCACTCCAGGAAATCCTCCTCCACTGTATTGCTTCCAGTTTGGTTCGCCCAATCTATATGCATATTAAAGTCTCCCATGATAACTGCTGCACCTGTATTGCATGCACCCCTAATTTCCTGTTTGATGCCCTCCCCAACATTACTACTATTGTTTGGAGGTCTGTACACAAATCCCACTAACGTTTTTTGCCCTTTGGTGTTCTGCAGCTCTACCCATATAGATTCCACTTCATCCAAGCTAATGTCCTTCCTAACTATTGCATTGATCTCCTCTTTAACCAGCAATGCTATCCCACCTCCTTTTCCTTTTATTCTATCTTTCCTGAATGTTGAATACCCTTGGATGTTGAGTTCCCAGCCCTGATCATCCTGGAGCCACGTCTCTGTAATCCCAATCACATCATATCTGTTAACATCTATTTGCACAGTTAATTCATCCACTTTATTACGGATACTCCTTGCATTAAGACACAAAGCTTTCAGGCTTGTTTTGTTAACACCCTTTGTCCTTTTAGAATTATGATGTAGTGTGGCCCTTTTTGTTTCTTGCCTTTGTTTATTCGGCCTTCCACTATTGCTTTTTACCTTTCTACCATCTGTTTCTAACTCCATATTACTTCGCCCTGTCTCGCTGCATAGGTTCCCATCTCCCTGCCATATTAGTTTAAACATGGAGGTTCATCGCCTCGATGAGACCCACCTCCTGTGCCTTTGATGCCCTCCCAAAAAGTGCAACAACATTATTAAAACCCACATGGCAATGGTACAGTCAATTATTGCAGGAATTAGCTGCTTTCTGCAGTTCCCTCCACATTGCTTCCAAAATAAGCTACAGTCCTACTCAGGAAAATTAGCCTAATATTTAAATCAGCTTGATGTTTCCATTTTTAGGTAGGAAGAACAGAAACATCATCTACACCTTAAATAGGGCTAGACTTTACACTCGGTAGCTGAGGCCCAAAAAAATGGACCTTGTTCCAGCGATGTGGGACATCTCGCCCATGCTGATCGCCGGCACAAGGTCCTTTTTTTTTGCGATTTTCCACTCGACCTTACTCCGGCGATGTCAAATGGGTGATCTGATTTTTCGGCGATCTCCCAAAAAAGTGGAAGTCAAACGGAAGTCATAGAAAAAAAAAGCTTCCCTCGCAACACTATTGTGCACGTGTGGGATGTTTTCTTTTCTTGGGTTGATTTTTTTTGCCGCGTTTGGAGACTTCATGGGTCATCGCACATGCTCAAAGGCACAGGGAGGATCAGAGAGGGTGGGAGAGAGTGAAGGAGAGAGGACTTGGTAGTTTACTGTGAGGAAAATATTGATTAAACCATCATATTGACAAATCTATCAAATTTGATTGATCTAATAGCTAGTATAGGAGCTATTATCTAGCATCTATTATCTCTTGTCTGAAAAAACATTTTATAGCAATGTTGATGCAAATGAAAGTGCAAAAAGAAAGGGAGATGGAGAGGTGAAGGGCCAAAGCATTAAGTGAGGAGGCCAATGAGGCTCTTGTTAATGTGGTCACAATGAGGTGGGAGGACTTGACACGGGGTGGGCATGGGAAACCTCCACTCCGTGCATATTGTAGAATTTTGCTGGAGATTGCCGATGTCGTGACATCGGCATTGAATGAGGTGTGGACTGCTGACCAGTGCCGCAAGAGATGGAACATCCTGCTGGCCGCTGCCAAAGTTGGATTATATATTCTATATTTAAAACATATTTAAAAGTAATATTTAAAATCACACATATGTATTATTTACTTGATGTTTATAAATTGTAAATAAAATCCTCAATGTCATTTATTTATAATGTAAAGTAATTAAATTAAAAATACATTTATTCTCCCTAACACTAACTTGAATCTTATAGTATTAAAAATTATTCATATGCACTACAATGTTATGTAATAATTGAACATTTAAATCTGACAGTCTTAAATGTTTAGTGTCAAGTCCATTAGCTTATGCTGTACAATGTTAGTTATCTTATTCTGTAAATGATAATTTATCAACCGCGCGGAGCAAAGGAGGATGGGTGGCAGTTCCGCGATGGTACACGTTCTTACTCAATATGAGGAGCTTGCGGTGGCCTTGGTGGAGCCTGAAAGCCGTTCGGTCATGACCCATGGCGTGACCGAGCCCACCCTTCAGTCTCGTGAGTAATGGGAACTGTGCAATGTGTCAAACATTACTAAATACATTCGAAAAATATCATAGTTACACATGTAATGTTATGCAATTATAATTCAATAATTTCGATGTAGTCTTGATCTATGAATGAGGCCATGTTAACCCTGGTGAACCCTTGTTCATATGGGGTTTTGAAAAGTATTGCAATGTTTTGGGTTATTGAAATAGTAATATTGATATTGAAATATTGATATATATTGATATGTATTGTTATGAGTTGTTTAGAAATTTCATTCATCTTTCTAAGGTCAAGTGTCCATTGAGCATTGTGAGGTAGCGGAGACATCTGCAAATATCGACCCCTCCAACAGCTTGCAGGAGGAAGAGAAGGAGGAGGAGGATGATGTTATCCCGCACTCCGTCAGTCATTTTGAGGCAGAACAAAAGGAGGAGCAGGAGGAGGAGGATGCGATTGTTTTTGTGGGGTGGGGGATTGAGATGGAAGAGGCACCGGGACTAAGCGTTGTGCACGTGGTGACGCCAAGGCATGTAATTTTGCAAACGCCGACCCCACAGAGGTCCGGTCAGCGTGGTGAGCAATCGCCTACCATGGAGGGCCAAACAGAGAGCTTAATATCTCTGTGCAGGGAGACGGTGGCAATTGGTCATGATCTTATCCAGGGTTTCGTGGGATTCTCTGCCAACTGGAGCCAGTTCTCCGCGAACTGGAGGCAGTTTCCAGCATCTTGGAGTGAGTTCTGCACGAACTTCTCCAACTGGTCTTCCGAGAAAGCACAGACTGCAAGGGAGACGTTGGAGGCCCTTCGGCAGCAGACAACCGCAACCAATGCCCTACGACATGTGTTGCTGGCTGGACACGCGCTGCACCCCAAGGTGTCGTGTCTGCTCGCAGCGAGACCCCGAGCACGCAAGCGAGTACAGAGGATACAGTTCCTCCTGACTTGGAAGTGGAGCTTCAGGCTTCTGCTTCCGCTCCGTCACCTCCACCACGGCAGGAAGTCTTGGCGTCGGTCTGCGTAGACCAAAACGGGCGGGTGGGGTACGAACACGGGCTGGGACTGGACCTGGAGGGAAACGTGGCTGCAGGTAGGGAGGGGGGAGTCTTTTCATAAAGTTTATTCTATTTTTGTTCACTTTTCACTTATTCACTTGTTCAATTGTTCTTGTTCTTGTTTTGTTAGTTGTTATTTGTTAATTGTTCATTGTTCATTGTTAAGATTTTGTGTATTTGAGGGAAGGGTGGGTTGGTGCAGGGGGTGGGGGGAGGGGTTTGGAGGAATAGTTTATCAAATTTTTTTCTCATATTTGTTAATAAAAAAAATTATCTTTGATTCAATAAATTGTGTGTGTCTTCTCTCAGTTACATTAGTTATCAACTATACAGTTGTTAATCCATATTTGTTTATTCTTTTAATATATAAGTATTTTAGCAACAACTTCACTATGTAATAGCTATGTAATAAATTCAATATTTACCAAAAATAATGTAATAATATCGATTTCTATTCCCTGTCCCAATATTCTGAGTACAACTAACTCTCTAAATAATTCACAACTAATCCTCCGCCTTTCCTCTGAAGTCAAAATGGTGTCCGTAGTGCCATTTTCCTTCCCTTAGGCACAGAAAAAGCAACTATTTCTCAGCACTCTTTTGGACCTTGCATCAGCCCAGTGAAGTGAATGCTAGGTGCTGAAACTTGGGATGGGCCTTGTGTGGGCTATAATTTCGGCGATCTTCTTGGCAATCAAAGTGAAAACTTAGGCACCTGTTTTTCGGGCGATATTTTGGGCCTGGTTTTCACTTTTTGCTCAAAATGGGCGATATAGGTCTGTTTTGGGACATGTATGGGCCATAGATGGGCGATGTGAAGTGGAAAGTCTAGCCCTTAAGAAACTGAATGGGGTAGAGGAGCAATGAAATCCAGGTGTACAAGTCATTAAAAGCAGCTTTGCAGGTCAGCAAAGCAATTAAACATCCTAACAAAGCACTGGGATTTATTTCCAGGGGTATAGAATTCAAATCAGTGAAGTTATGTTGAACTTGTAAGACTCTAGTCTGTGTACAGTTCTAGACTCCATACTATAAAAGGCCACAGAATCTCTGGGGAAAGTGCAAAAAAAATGTAAAGGATGGCAGCAGAACTGAGAGATTACAGCTATCAGGAAAGATTGAACAAGTTGGAGCTTTTATTCTTTAGAAAAGACTCAGAGGAGACCTCATAGAGGTATTTAACAGTAAGAATGGGGTTGGCAGGGTAGATGTGAAGAGAATGTTTCCACTTGTAAGATAATCCAAAACTAGGGGACATAAATACAAAATAGTCACTAATAAATCCAATAGGGAAATAAGGCGAAATGTCCTTACTCAGAGTAGTTAGTATGTGGAACTCGCTGCCACAGGAAGTGGTTGAGAGAAATAGCTGAGATGCTTTCAAAAAGAAACTAGATGAGTACATGATCTGTGTGGGGTATAAACACCAGCACAGACTAGTTCAGTTGCATTGCTTGTTTAAGAACATAAGAAGATAAGAAATAGGAGCAGGAGTAGGCCACCTGGCCCCTCGAGTCTGCTCCGCCATTTTCTAAGATCATGGCTGATCTGATCATGGACTCAGCTCCACTTCCCTGCCTGCTCCCCATAATCCTTTAACCCTTATCGCTCAAAAATCTGTCTATCTCCAGCTTAAATACATTCAATGACCCAGCCTCCACAGCTTTCTGGGGCAGAGAATTCCATAGATTTATAACTCTCAGAGAAGAAATTCCTCCTCATCTCAGTTTTAAAAGGGAGGCCCCTTATTCTTAGACTATGTCCCCTAGTTTTAGTTTCCCCTATGAGTGGAAATATCCTCTCTGCATCCACCTTGTCGAGCCCCCTCATTATCTTATATGTTTCGATAAGATCACCTCTCTTTCTTCTGAACTCCAACGAGTAATGGCCCAACCTACTTAACCTTTCAAAAGTCAACCCTCTCATCTTCGGAATCAACCTAATGAACCTTCTCTGAACAGCCTCCAATGTAAGTATATCCTTCATTAAATATGGAGACCAAAACTGTACGCAGTACTCTAGATGTGGCCTCACCAATACCCTGTACAGTTGTAGCAAGACTTCTCTGCTTTTATACTCCATCCCCCTTACAATAAAGGCCAACATTCCATTTGCCTTCCTGATTACTTGCTGTACCTGCATACTAAGTTTTTGTGTTTCAGGCACAAGGACCCCCAAATCCCTCTGTAGTGCAGCACTTTACAACTTTTTTCCATTTAAATTATAATTTGCTTTTCTATTTTTTCTCCAAAAGTGGATAACCTCACATTTTCTCACATTATACTCCATCTGCCAAATTTTTGCCCACTCACTTAGCCTGTCTATATACCTTTGCAGATTTTTTGTGTCCTCCTCACAATTTGCTTTCCCACCCATCTTAGGGCTCAAGTTTCGGCCTGAGTTGCTCCTATTTTTTTGGAGCAACTAGTTTAGAATGGAGCATCTTAGAAATTGCAATTCTCAGTATTTAGTTTGCTCCAGTTCTAGTGAGTTTTATTTGAGAACATATTTTTTATTTCAAACGGGTGTGTCCAGCCACTTACACCTGTTTTGCAAGTTTTGGCAGCGAAAACTTACTCCAAACTAATTAGAATGGAGTAAGTGTAGATTTTTGTACGCTCAGAACAACCTTGCCTACACTTATAAATCAGGCGTAGGGAACGAGAGATGGAGAAGGGGGGGGCGGGGTTACAAATATTAAACACTTCATTTTTACAAATAAAGAGCCATCATCAATAATAAATGATAAATCAATAAATCAACCAATAAATCAATCCAAAAAAAAAATCAATCAATAAATAAAAAATTATTTCTACTCACCTACTGCAGCACCGGGAGCCCTCCAACAGTGTGCTGGAATGCTCCCCCCACCCCACCCAGTGTCTCTCTCTCTCTCTGTCTCTGTCAATGTCTCTCTCTCTCTGTCAGTGTCTCTCTCTCTCTCTGTCAGTGTCTCTCTCTCTCTCTGTCAGTGTCAGTGTCTCTCTGTGTTTCTGACAGCAAGGGGTGGGGGGAAGAGAGTGGGAGGGGGGAGAGAGTGGGGAGGGAGGGAGAGGAGGAGGGAGAGGAGGGGCGAGGGAGGGAGAGGAGGGAGAGGGAAGGAGGTAGGGGGCGAGGGAGGGAGAGGAGGAGGAGGGAAAGGACGGGGGGAAGGAGGGAGAAGAGGAAGGGGAGGGAGAGGAAGGGAGGGAGAGGAGAGGGGAGAGGAAATGAGGGGGAGGCTAAACGGGCCCCGCCGCCGACGATGCAGATGCCTTGCCGGGCCGCCGAAGACTTCAGACGGGACCGCCCCCAGCAAGATGCCAGGCGGGCGGGCCCCGCCGACGACACAGATGCCTGGCCGGGCTGCCGAAGGCTTCGGATGGGGCCCGCCCCCCGCAAGATGCCGGGCGAGTGGGCCCCGCTGAGGATGTGGAGGGAGGAGGGCGGAGAGGAGCGGGGAGGAGGGGTAGCTGAATGGGAGGGAGGGGCGGGGAGCGGGAGCTGAATGGGAGGGAGGTGGTGGGGGGGGAGCGGGAGCTGAACGGGAGGGAGGGAGCGGGTTGGGGGGGGGGGGGGCGGTTGAGCTGAACGGGAGGGAGGCCCGAGTCCCAATCTTCGCCCGGGGAGCCCATTCAGCCAGGGCTTGGGGCGGCATGTTTCAGGCCCCTCCCACGCAGTCTCTGGGGCGAGGAGCTACTGTACATGCTCACACACTCTAGCGCGCATGTGCAGAGGTCCTGGCACTGTTTTCAGCACCAGAACATGGCTCCGCCCCCAACTCCTTGTGCTGTGCCACGCCGAGCATGAAGACTTCCTGAGGTGCTCGCAGAATCACAAGGTAAGTTTTAGGCGCCCTTTTTATTCCAGAAAATCGGCGCACCTTATGGAGGTGCTCCATTCTTAGAGGGCGCAAACTTGGGCCCTTTGTATCATCAGCTAACTTGGCTACATTACAGTCGGTCCCTTCATCCAAGTCATTAATATAGATTGTAAATAGTTGAGGACCCAACACCGATCCGTGCGGCACCCCACTAGTCATGTTTGCCAACCGGAAAATGACACATGTATCCTGACTCTCTGTTTTCTGTTAGTTAGCCAATCCTCTATCCATGCTAATATATTACTCCCAACCCCATGAACTTTTATCTTGTGCAGAAACCTTTTATGTGGCACCTTATCGAATGCCTTCTGGAAATCCAAATACACCACATCCACTGGTTCCCCCTTATCCACCTTGCTGGTTACATCCTCAAAGAACTCCAGCAAATTTGCCAAACTTGATTTCCCTTTCATAAAACTATGCTGACTCTGCTTGATTGAATTGTGCTTTTCCAAATGTCCCGCTATTGCTTCCTTAATAATGGACTCCAGCATTTTCCCAACCACAGATGTTAGGCTAACTGGTCTATAGTTTTCCTGCATTTTGTCTGCCTCCTTTTTTAAATAGGGGCGTTTCGTTTGTGGTTTTCCAATCTGCTGGGACCACCCCAGAATCCAGGAAATTTTGGTAGATTACAATCAATGCATCCACTATCTCTGCAGCTACTTCTTTTAAGACCCTAGGATGTAAGCCATCAGTTCCAGGGGACTTGTCTTTAGTCCGATTATTTTGCTGAGTACTACTTCATTAGTGATAGTGATTGTATTATATTCCTCCCTCCCTATAGCCCCTTGATTATCCACTATTGGGATGTTTTTAGTGTCTTCCACCGTGAAGACCGATACAAAATATTTGTTCAACGTCTCTGTCATTTCCCTGTTCTCCATTATTAATTCCCCAGTCTCATCCTCTAGGGGACCAACATTTACTTTAGCCACTCTTTTCCTTTTTATGTACCTGTAGAAACTCTTACTATCTGTTTTTATATTTCGTGCTAGTTTACTTTTATAATCTATCTTCCCTCACTTTATCATTTTTTTAGTCGTTCTTTGCTGGCTTTTAAAAGTTCCCCAATCCTCTGGCCTCCCACTAGTCTTGACCACATTGTATGCCCTTGTTTTCAATGTGATACCATCCATTATTTCCCTAGTTAGCCATGGATGGTTATTCCTTCTCTTACAGTCTTTCCTTCTCATTGGGATATATTTTTTTTGCGAGTTATGAAATATCTCCTTAAATGTCTGCCACTGCCCATCAATTGTCCCATACTTTAATCTATTTTCCCAGTCCACTTTAGCCAACTCTGCCCTCATACCTTTGTAGTTTCCTTTATTTAAGCTTAGGACACTGGTTTGAGATCCAACTTTCTCACCCTCCAACTGAATTTGAAATTCAACCATGTTATGGTCACTCATTCCTCGAAGATCCTTTACTAGGAGATCGTTTATTAATCCTGTCTCATTACACAGTACCACATCTAAGATAGCCTGCCTCCTGGTTGGTTCCACAATGTTCAAGGAAATTATGAACTGTGCTGTATATTCCATGTAATTCTCAGAATACATCTTCAACAAAGTTTTGGTAATGTCTTTTAACCCTCCAATAAATGCTCTTTTCTTTCCTCTGTGAAGCATTTTAGGATGTTTTCTATGTTAAAGGCATGAGATAAGTGCAAGTTATTGTTGAGAGAAGAAAAGTGGGAATAAAAGATGTAATCATAACAATTATACACTTACCACTTGATATTCTGCATCTGGTCAATGGTTTCCGGGAGAGGAATATTGATTGTTTCGGGAAAAAACAAGACCAGAATTGCTGACAATATTGTTAAACCCCCCATTAGAATGAAGGGCAGAAGCTCATTATAAGCACCTGTGAAAATATATACCAAATATAGTTTGTAACGTGAATACCAGCAACTCAACATAAAGCCAAAGGCACTACATGTAATGCGAGTCTATAATTGCTATAAAAGCACCCTTGAGTGTATTTTCAATGCAAGTGCATTCTAACAATGTGGGGATACTTTCGGCCATGGCAAAGTTATTTTACAGTGCTCAATCATTTCACCAAAAACGTATCAACTTTCCAATTGGAATTACCAGCACTATACAATATAAAATATGTTCCATAAATCTTTTTTGTGAAAATTCATTAAATCTAAATTATGCACAATTTAGCAGTCAATCTGAAAGCACCTGCAAGAATGCTGCTGAATTTGTTAAACTGCCATTTAAATGTTATAAATAGTGCCTTGTGGGGCAATCCAGTTGTGAAATGCATAATTTCTGGTGAAAAATTGTACACTGATATACAAAATAAAGTTACACGTGTCAGATTCTCTGAGTACTTCAGTATTGTTACCTGAATTGATTCAATTACTGCTATAAGTTGCAACACAAGGTGCATTAATGAAAATGATTGGGAACTAGTATAGCATCCCATAAAAAGTTCATGTAGAAAGCTGTAGCTGAAAAATATTTCACACTGACTATAATTATTCACACATACAACTGACAATTGTAATGTACTCGGTCAGCTCTCACACATTCTGTAGTGATGGTGCTTTCCAATCAGATAAGCTTAGGGCGAAAAAACTGTTCAATACATCATTTTCTTCTCCTTACTGAAAAAGGCAGCATGCAACAAAATGTATCAAATGCAGTCTTTGGTTGTTAGCTTGGGTGCAGTACACAGCATAGTTGATGAGTAGGCTGATTTGTACAATTAAAACTGCATAACTTAGCTATGCACTTAGAGCACTCATAACCCAGCTCAATACAGACAAGACAGTCATCCACTTGCAAGTGCAAAACATATGGCGCAAGTGTTCCTGTACACAATAGCACAAGTGCAGCATTTGTGAGAGCATGCCCTACGTATAAAGCTTACTCATAAATAAAAGCACAGGACTCCAGAGTTAAATGGAGTCTAAGTAAGTGCAAAGGTTTGGGATAGATAAGGGGAAGTTTTCAATTAAATCTGTATATCACAAAAAAGAATACCAGCACCAAGTACATGGAGTAAGCCTGGAAATTTCCAAACTGCATATAAAACTTTAACTCTGGTATCTTACCAAGATAAACAAAGTAAGGTGAGATGATACTGCCTGTCCTGGAGGCCATCGTGCTCACTCCGACACCCATGTTTCTTACCACGGTTGGGTAGAGTTCAGCAGTGTAGACATAAACCATGGAGAAGGCAGAAGTGATAACAAATTTTCCAACCATCACCAGCATCGTGGTAAGTATTGAAAGATCTAGAAAAACCACAAGTAGCCATAAGCTTGGTGGAAAATGCACTGGTCCACAGGCACCTGTCTGTATAATCCCCAAACATTTATATGCTGTTTTTCTGAATGCGTCCTTCTGGCATGGACCGTTGCCTGCCAGGAGTGCAAAGTGGGAAATCACTCACACAATTCCCATGATTTTCCGTCCATTGATTTTAGTGAATGGAAAATCATGAGAACGCATCCACGATTTCCCAATTTGAACTCCTAGTAAGGCTCTGCAGTGGAGGAGTTCAATCAGAAAATCAGCCCTTAAGGCTGTTGTAGGTGGGGCACATTAAATAAAAGCATCTCACTCATGCTGGTCAGGCGACTACCACTCTAAAGCTTGATGTGTTACTCTGATCATGCAGACACCTCCATATATTGCATAGAAGTCTCTGTACATGTGCACTGGCACTTGGATCTTCAGAGGAAACCAGAGTACAGAATGGACTCTTCTAGCCCTTATGCCTTATATTTAAAATCCTTATAGTTTATCACACCATGCCACAGCTGTCCACCTTTTGGAACTCTCCTCTGTTCTCTCTTCCCTTAGCTTCTGCACTGAGTAACTTCAATATTCACCACAACTTTTCTAGCACTCTCTCCTTCAAATTCACTGCTCTTCTGTTATTTCTCAATCTTACCCTTCACATAAACTCATAACCTTCGCTGCCACCTTGACCTCGTCATTTCTCATCGCCTCTGCACCCATGGTCTCAATCTCCAACAAGCCCGACTATAACCATTGCCTTGTCTCCATTACCACCCAACTCTCCCTACCCTGCTTCAATTCCACCACTCTCACAACTCATCACCAAAGTTAAGGTTAAGACTTTACACGTGGCTGCTTCCACTTTATCCTCCTCTCCTCATTCCTCCTCGTCTCCCATATATTCTAACCCTGAACCTTCGTCTTTCTACAGTTTCTCCCCCATGAGCCCATCTCCTGCATGAGTCCCAATGCCTGTTTCCTTGGTTCTCTTCCCACTCAACTCCTGATCACCCAACTCCCTTTCTTTGACCTCATGCTGTCTGATATTGTCAATGATTCTCTCTTTCCAGCAAAATTGCAGTCAACAATCCTCCTTAAAAAACCCACTCTTGATCTTGCAAACTACTGTTACACTTAAGTCGTCAAATGTGTTGTTGCATCCCAGCTTCATACTATTAATTCCCAAAACTCTTGTTTGAATCCCTCCAGTTTAGTTAGCAAAATTCTTACGACACCAAAATGGCCTTAGCTAAAGTCACAAACAACATATTCTGTGGTCGTGACTGTGGTGCATTAACCCCCATCCTCCTGACCTCCTCAAGAGTTCAACATGGCTGACCACACCATCCTCCTACAAAACTTTACCTCCATAGCCCAGCTCTGTTGAACTTCCCTTGTATGGTTGCATTCCTATCTATCTGAACATAGTCAGTTAATCTCCAGCAATGGCTTTTCCTGATCACGCCTCCACACTGTCAAAGTTCTTGCCCCCCTTCTCTTCCTCATTTTCAGTCTGCCCTTGGTAACATCATACTCAGGCCCTAAGTGGAGGAAGTGCATCTGGGAGGGCGCTGAGCACCTTGAGTCTCATCGCCGAGAGCATGCAGAAACCAAGCGCAGGCAGCGGAATGAGCGTGCGGCAAACCAGTCCCACCCACCCTTTCCTTCAACGACTGTCTGTCCCACCTGTGACAGAGACTGGAATTCCTTTATTGGACTGCTCAGTCACCTAAGAACTCACTTTTAGAGTGGAAGCAAGTCTTCCTTGATTTCGAGGGACTGCCTATGATATGATATATGACATACTCAGGTACAGGTTCAGCTTTCACACATTATTAAAAAAGCAGTAGCAGGACATTTGGAAAAGCAAAATTCGGTCAGGCAGAGTTAGCATGGATTTATGAAGGGGAAGTCATGTTTGACAAATTTGCTGGAGTTCTTTGAGGATGTAACGAACAGGGTGGATAAAGGGGAACCAGTGGATGTGGTGTATTTGACTTCCAGAAGGCATTTGACAAGGTGCCACATAAAAGGTTACTGCACAAGATAAAAGTTCACGGGGTTGGGGGTAATATATTAGCATGGATAGAGGATTGGCTAATAAACAGAAAACAGAATGTAGGGATAAATGGTTCATTCTCTGGTTGGCAACCAGTAACTAGTGGGATGCCGCAGGGCTCAGTGGATCCCAACTATTTACAATCTATATTAACGACTTGGAAGAAGCGACTGAGTGTAATGTAACCAAGTTTGCTGACGGTACAAAGATGGGAAGAAAAGCAATGTGTGAGGCGGACACACAAAATCAGCAAAAGGACATAGACAGGCTAAGTGAGTGGGCAAATATTTGGCAGATGGAATGTAATATTGGAAAGTGTGAGGTCATGCACTTTGGCAGAAAAAAATCGAACAGCAAGTTATTATTTAAATGGAGAAAGATTGCAAAGTGCCGCAGTACAGCGGGACCTGGGGGTACTTGTGCATGAAACACAAAAGGATAGTATGCAGGTACAGCAAGTGATCAGGAAGGCCAATGGTATTTTGGCCTTTTTGCAAAGGGGATGGAGTATAAAAGCAAGGAAGTCTTGCGACAGCTATATAAGGTATTGGTGAGGCCACACTTGGAATACTGCGTGCAGTTTTGGTTTCCATATTTACGAAAGGATATACGTGTTTTGGAGGCAGTTCAGAGAAGGTTCACTAGGTTGATTCCGGGTGTCATGGTACATCAGTCATTGAAGGTTGGCATGCAGGTACAGCAGGCGGTTAAGAAAGCAAATGACATGTTGGCCTTCATAGCGAGGGGATTTGAGTACAGGGGCAGGGAGGTGTTACTACAGTTGTACAGGGCCTTGGTGAGGTCACACCTGGAGTATTGTGTACAGTTTTGATCTCCTAACTTGAGGAAGGGCATTCTTGCTATTGAGGGACTGCAGTGAAGGTTCACCAGACTGATTCCTGGGATGGCGGGACTGACATATCAAGAAAGACTGGATCAACTGGGCTTGTATTCACTGGAGTTCAGAAGAATGAGAGGGGATCTCATAGAAACGTTTAAAATTCTGACGGGTTTAGACAGGTTAGATGCAGGAAGAATGTTCCCAATGTTGGGGAAGTCCAGAACCAGGGGTAACAGTCTCAGGATAGGGGGTAAGCCATTTAGGACCGAGATGAGGAGAAACTTCTTCACCCAGAGAGTGGTGAACCTGTAGAATTCTCTACCACAGAAAGTTGTTGAGGTCAATTCACTAAATATATTCAAAAATGAGTTAGATGTAGTCCTTACTACTAGGGGGATCAAGGGGTATGGCGAGAAAGCAGGAATGGAGTACTGAAGTTACATGCTCAGCCATGAATTCATTGAATGGCGGTGCAGGCTTGAAAGGCCGAATGGCCTACTCCTGCACCTATTTTCTATGTTTCTATGTTTCTACGAGGGGGTTGACTAATGAGGAAAGATTGAGTAGGTTGGGCCTCTACTCATTGGAATTCAGAAGAATGAGAAGTGATCTTATCGAAACATATAAGCTTATGAGGGGGCTTGACAAGGTGGATGCGGAGAGGATGTTTCCACTGATGGGGGAGACTAGAACTAGAGGGCATGATCTTAGAGTAAAGGGCCGTCCATTTAAAACAGTGATGAGGAGAAATTTCTTCTCTCAGAGGGTTGTAAATCTGTAGAATTCACTGCCTCAGAGAGCTGTGGAAGCTGGGACATTGAATAAATTTAAGACAGAAATATACAGTTTCTTAAACGATAAAAGGATAAGGGGTTATGGGGAGCGGGCGGGGACGTGGAGCTGAGTCCATGATCAGATCAGCCATGATCTTATTGAATGGCGGAGCAGGCTCGAGGGGCAATATGGCCTACTCCTGTTCCTATTTCTTATGTTCTTATACATTGATGACACCCATCTCTCTCTCTCTCTCAACTCCTCAGCATCATAATTTCCACCAGCTCAGTTTGGGAATACTGAAGCCATTGTCTTCGCCCCTCACCACAAACTTCATTCTCTTGCCTCTGATTCTTTCCCTTTACTCAACAACTGTCATACTGAACCAGACAGTTCACAGCCTTGGTGCCTTGTTCGATGTTGAGCTGAATTTTAAACCCCAAATCCTTCCCATCATCAAGACTGCTTTCTTCCACCTTCCACAACATTGTCTCAGCACCTCACTGCTGAAACCCTTGTACAAGCCTTTAATGTTCTCCTTGCTGACCTTCATCCTATGCCCTCAAGAAATCTTAACATTTCCACAGCTCTGCCATTAAGTATCACTTGCCCATCAACCTTGTCCAAGATAACCTATGTTAGCTCCCTGTCCCCCAATACATTTAATTTAAAATCCTCATTCTCATCTTTAAAACCTTCCATGGCACCTGCACCTGCTCCAAAATAATTAGTTCCTTTGACTCCAGTCTTTTATACATCTCCCCATTCCTTTACCATTGGTGGCAGAATCTTCAGCTGCCTAAGAATTCCCTCCCAAAGCACTCTGCCTCTCCATCTCTTTCCTCCTTTAAAAGCCTCCTCAAAATCCATCTGTTCAATAGCTTTTGCTCAATCCTCCTATTTTCTCGCTTCATGTGCAGGGTCCATTTTCTTTGTACCCTTCTGTGAAATGCCATGGACCATTTCTTCCATTAAATACTCTATGTAACTCTAAGAACTGTTGTGTGGGACTCAATTATTTCTGCTGCATGGGTTCCTTCCACTTACTAGCACGACTCAACTGCCCTGTAGAATGTGTAACTGGAACTGCCCATCCCAAGGTCTCACTGACTTTGCAAATTGTAACTCGAGCCACATTGACTTCCTGAAGCGACAGAGGACAGAGCTCTCCAGAAGACAGCAAGGGCCAGCCAAAGTGCCTTACCCAGTCCAAGTGCATGCCTCCTCCAGCCGAAGTGCCTTACCCCAGTCCAAGTACATCCCTCCCCCAGCGCAAATGTATCCTCCCCACCCCCGGCACCCCACCATAGATGGGGCAGGCATTGTGTATGAATTGTTAACAGGTTTATTGTGTATGAAGTTGAATAGTAACAGTGTCGTGACTTCTGAATATCATCCACTCCAACGATGTCCCTTGTAGGGGGCTGAAAGAACATGATCTGTCTTCCCCTCACCCGTGTCTCCCCTTCCACACCCACCCCCCACCCACCCGTGTCTCTCTCTCTCTCTCTCTCTCCCCCCTCAGCCTCTCTCACTCTCCCCTCAGCCTCTCTCCCCCTAGCCTATCTCTCCCCCCCGTCTCTCTCTCTCTCTCTCTCTCCCCCCAGCCTATCTCTTGCCCCTGTCTCTCTCTCTCTCTCCCCCCAGCCTTTCTCACTCTCCCGGAGCATCTCTCTCCCCCCAGCCTATCTCTCTTTCTCTGTCTCTCTCCCCCCAGCCCCTCTCTCCACCCCCCCAGCCGATCTATCTCCCCCCAGCCGATCTCTCTCTCTCCCCCCAACCGTCTCTCTCCCCCCAACCGATCTCTCTCTCCCCCCCCAGCCGATCTCTCTCTCCCCCCCCCAGACGATCTCTCTCTCCCCCCAGCCGATCTCTCTCTCCCCCCCCCCAGCCGATCTCTCTCTCTCCCCACCCCCCAGCCAATCTCTCTCCCCCCACCCCCAGTCGATCTCTCTCCCCCCCCCCCAGCCGATCTCTCTCCCCCCCCCCCAGCCGATCTCTCTCTTCCCCCCCCCCAGCCGATCTCTCTCTCCCCCTCCCCAGCCGATCTCTCTCTCCCCCCCCCACCAGCCGATCTCTCTCTCCCCCCAGCCGATCTCTCTCTCCCCCCACAGCCGATCTCTCTCTCCCCCCACAGCCGATCTCTCTCTCCCCCCCACCCCAGCCGATCTCTCTCTCTCCCTCCGCAGCTGATCTCTCTCTCCCCCCAGCCGATCTCTCTCTCCGCCCCCCCACCCCCCCAAGCCGATCTCTCTCTCCCCCCACCTCCCCCCCCAGCCGATTTCTCCCCCGAGCATCTCCCGATCTCGGCCCCAGGGCCACCGCTCTCAGCCTACACTACCACTCTTGGCCCCAAGAACTCCGGTCTCGACCCCACACCGGCCGGGGGGGGGGGGGGTGGGGGGGAAGAGTCGGAGCCTCAGATCCTGCTTCTCAGCACCACGTGGATAGAATGATTTGGGCTGGGAGAGGTGGCGGAGCTTGGCAGGGGCGGGACTTGTCACATGTCTGTCAAAAAAGTGCAGTATGGGCATGGGGGGGGGGCGGGGCTGGGCAGACACCCGTCTGTCAAAAAAAGTGCAGTACAAGTAGTTACATTGTTTTAATAAACAGTTTAAGGCACATTGGGGTATAAATTTGTCTTGGAAGGGAGTACAAAATGTGCTGCTAATTTGCTATCGCCCGTTATGCGCTACTGTCCAAAGCAATTTAAGCCCAATTATATTCTAGGGATTCATATTGACTTCAGCTATGCTGATTGGTAGATTCAGTGGCAACAAAATAAAGTGGTATTCAACTGCTCCATACCGATTCTTAAACTACATTTACAATGCTAGTCACCCACTGGTTTTCTCTCCTTACTGTTCTCCACTCAGTGCCAATCCTTATGATGCAGGTTAAGATCAGGGAACTTGATCCACCAGAATATCTGTATTTGTAAGAAAGATTTAAATTATGTTGATATATTGCAAAGTATTTGAGGGTTGGCAATTAAGGTGTTTTATCAGCATGCTGGCATATTCATGATTGAGGGCAAATCGGGTAGATTTTATTGCAATTAGGAAAGTGAGGTCTTCTTCATTTCTGGCGCAATGTGCTGGAATGCTAAAAACTCTACAGTATAACATCATCTGTATCTTTCAATTTACCATGAAATGATGCATGTTAACAAAGACAATAATCGTAGATGTATCATAAGCATTTACTTGAAGGTACAAGCTGGATGAAGAAAAGGACAAGTCCTCCAAGAAAAAGTGCGCCTGAAAGGCTGAACCTGCGGGAAAACCTCTGGAGAAGAAGCCAAGCTGCTGTGTAGGCTGGAACTTCAATGGCAGCAGAGAAGAAACAGTTCAAATAGGCATCGCCGTTGAGATTGGGTGTGTTCAAAGACAGACCATAGTATTCAATTGATAGAATCATCCTACAACAAAATGGTACAATCTTCCTGTAAAATGTTTAAAAACTTATTTCTTCCTCCCTTTTCCATTTTTCCTTTTCTGGATTTTGACCCTATCTCAATTGTGCTCCAATCTGGCAGGCTACAGACAGTCTATTGGGACACTCTATCCTCAGATTGGGACACTCTCTATCTCTGAGTACTCTGTTAATGCCGAGTGCATTGAGTGTCATCTTGAAGTAACTTAAGTAAAGAGATTTTGGAGTCCATGTACACAAATCATTTGAAGTAAGTAGACATATACAAAAAGCAATCAAAAAGGCTAATGGAATGTTGGCCTTTATCTCAAAGAGGTGGGAATACAAATGGGAGGAAATTATCCTTCAGTTGGTCAGGGCCCATCTGGCAGACCACATTTCAGGAAGGATATATTGGACTTGGAGGGGGTACAGTGCAGATTCACCAAAATAATACCGGGGTAAATGATTTAAATTATGAGGACAGGTTGAATAAACTTGGCTTGTATTCTCTTGTGTATAAAAAATTGAGGTGAGATGTTTAAAATGTTAAAAGTATTCTATAGGGTAGATGCAGAGAAACTATATCCTCTGATGGGGGAAATCAAGAACCAGGGTAATAATCTTAGTTAGATTTTGGCCATTTAGGAGAAAAAGCAGGAAACACTTTTCCTTCCACAAAAAGTTTAGTAGACATCTGGAATTCTCTGCCCCCAAAAGGCTGTCGATGCTGGGACAACTGAGCTTTCAAGATTGCGATCGATTGATTTTCATTGGATAAGGGTATCAAGGGATCTGCAGCTAAGGTGGGTATAATGGAATTGAGATACAGGTTAGCCATCATCTAATTGAATGGTGGAGCAGGCTTGAGGGGGCTTATTGGTCTACTCCTGCTCCTATGAGACTCCACCATTAAAGGCCTCCTGTTTAAATAATAAACACACATGGCTGTATCTCAGAAAACACTGTCAGAAGCCCTGACAAAAGTTATTTACCTGCTTGGCCCTCAGCGACAGATTATCACAAGTTGTGGAGGCACTAAAGCGATAATATAAAAGCTTGAAACAAAGACAATGATATTTTTCTTGCTAGGAAGGAACATTAGTTTTTTTTATATGGCCAAGGCAGTCTACTTCCCTGTAAAAGATAGAGATAGTTAAAGCTGTTCTATAGAAAACTAGTTGGAGACGTCAACCCTCCTGTGCAGTAAAAACTCTGGCCTAGAAATTCAATCATGCTGCATCCATTTTCCAGGCACCTGTCCAATGTGGTTGTAGTGCACATGCCCTGTCCCATGCCAGAAGTGTGCTGCCCGACATATTGGAGATACTCCTCCAAAGGCATCAAAGATGCAGGCCAGAAGTATTCAGGAAGCTCATTATAATATTAAAATAAGGGTCCTACGAATGTTGTAGGTTCTTTTTGCGAAATTGGTCTGTCTTAGTGTGTGACTCACCTTGTGATAAACCTGTCCAGCAACTCATGATGCTAACAATCAGGAAGGATCCTACAAGAGTTCCATTTAAAGGGCTCCCATTTATACAAGTTAGTTGCTGTTTTTTTCTCTTAGGCTGCTAGTTAATTTCTGGGACCTTTTTTTTAAACTATTTTCTCTGGTTCCACAAATGAATTCTGACTTCTGGGAACAACTTTGTGTTGGTGCTGGACAGTATTGGCAGCTTTGGCAAGAGTTTAGTCCAGACATGGGCGGTCTGTTGGAGCTGGAGAAGAAGCAGCGATGAAGGCAAGAGGGAGCAGGAGCAGCTTGGACAAAATGGAAGAGGAGGTCACTGGGCAGTATGGCGCATACAGCAGGTCTTCAGGAACAATTTTCATACTTCAGCTTCTCCAAGAAGCCATGTATGAGGTCACTTGATGCAGCCACAACTGGAGCCCAAAACCAGTGCATGGGTAGCACTGCCTGTGACAGTCAAGATCACCATGTCCCTTAATTGTTACAGCACAGGGTCAGTCCAGGCTATCGCAGGTGACAGTGACATATCGCAGTTTTCTGTGTACCGCTGTATCTGGGTGATGGAGGCTCTCTACACCAGGAGGAACACATACATCACATTTCCCATGGACAGAACACACCAGAATGAGAAAGCATAGACATCATCCATATTGCAGGCTTCCCCAAGATCGAAGGTGCTCCAGACCACACCAAATTGCCCTGCATGCTCCCCATTGCCAGCCTGACATCTTTGTCTGAATGTGCATCTTCTTTATGACCACAGGCAACACATCATGTAGGTCTCTGCCTAGTTTCCTGGCAGGAGTCAAGATTCACTCATCCTGCATCAGTCCTCTGTGCCTTTATTCCAACAAGGCGGTCCGGTCACAGGCTGGTTACTTCGTAACAAAGAATATCGCTTACGGGCATGCCTCGTCAGGAACCTGGGCACAGACACAGAGCATGCCTACAATGAGAGCCATACCATCACCAGAAATCTAATTGAGCAGATATTTGGCATGCTCAAGCAATACTTCCAGTGCCTGGAGCATTCAGGAGGAACTCTGCAGGACACCCGTGACTCTGTTTTCAGATTTGTAATCATGTGCTGTATGCTGCATGACATCGCTATACTGAGGAACCTGGCCTTAATACCACCTGGGCATCAACTACTGAGAGAGGATAATGATGAGGAGGAGGAAGAGGAGGAGGAGAAAGAGCTGCATGAAGAGGAGGAAGAGCAAAAGCAGCATCGACCACCACAGCCCCAAGCTACCAGAACTCTCAGAGAGCACCAAATTCAATGAGCACTGCACCTGAACCTTCACTCCCATCCCCAATATACCAATAGTCCTGCAATCCTTATCACCATCTGATTCCCTACATTCAGTACAGCCTAACTAGTTTTTGCTTCAATTGACTACAAATATGAACTCCAACACCAAATCCAGAAAATAGAAGCTTTACTTCAACATCTCACTTCATATCGGAGTAACAGTTAACGAGAATAATTACCACCCTTGTGAAACCCCCTTATCCCTACCTTGTAAAACCGATAACCTATCCTAGTGCTCTTATGAGGTGTATTGCCAATGGCTACTGCTTGGAAAGTGGAAGGCTGCTGAGCATCCATTGAGGACACTTCACATGGCATGGGCAACCTTGAGCGGCTCTGAGCCTTGAAGATCCAGCTAGAGACTGCAGCATCTCTGCATGTGCCAGGGCAGACTGTCCCAGCTAGGTGTTTTGCACTAACATGTACTGGCGGAGCGGGTGGTAGGGGCTCAGACATGCTGTACACCTGAGAGAAGGCAGCGGGTGCCTTTCCCATGCAGTCAAGGCCATTCACACAGTGCTGCATCTCAGTACTGCGACAGCTCTGCATGAGAATAGAGTGTAGGAGTGATTTGACACTCTGGAGGCTCCTGTCAGTGATTTCCCCCAGAACAAATATGGCATCTGTCTGAGTTTCCATGACAATATTGTGAGCTGTCAGAGCTACCACTGGCTGTCTCCACTGCCATGGTGATAGAGCTGTTAACTCACTTCTGCTGGCAGAGTTCTCTCCATGCTCTGCCTGAAACCCCAACACAAGTAGGAGCTGGTCTCCTACATGCTTTGAGCCATTGTGTACAAGCTTGTTGGCAGGTTGCCCAGTGCAGCTAGAATTTCCTGGTGTATGCCCATCAGCTTTCTTCAGGTACAGCGTTGAGAATCTGGAGTTCTGGAATCCGGACACCGGGACGATCCATGGCGGGGTCGTCCGGAATCCGGAAAATGTTCCAGAATCCGCACACTCGCCTCGGGCCACTGCCGACCTCTTCCCTGCCTCGGGCCAATCTTTCCCCCGCCTTGGGCCACCGCCGACCTCTCCCCCGCCTCGGGCCGACCTCTCCCCCGCCTTGGGCCATCGCCGGTCTCTCCCCAGTCGTGGGCCACCGCCGACCTCTCCCCCGGCTCGGGCCATCGACGGTCTCTCCCCCGCCTCGGGCCACCTCCGACCTCTCCCCCGCCGGTCTCACATAGAAAGATAGAAACATAGAAAATAGGTGCAGGAGTAGGCCATTCGGCCCTTCTAGCCTGCACCGCCATTCAATGAGTTCATGGCTGAACATGCAACTTCAGTACCCCATTCCTGCTTTCTCACCATACCCCTTGATTCCGCTAGTAGTAAGGACTTCATCTAACTCCTTTTTGAATATATTTAGTGAATTGGCCTCAACAACTTTCTGTGGTAGAGAATTCCACAGGTTCACCACTCTCTGGGTGAAGAAATTCCTCCTCATCTCGGTCCTAAATGGCTTCCCCCTTATCCTTAGACTGTGTCCCCTGGTTCTGGACTTCCCCAACATTGGGAACATTCTTCCTGCATCTAACCTGTCTAACCCCGTCAGAATTTTAAACGTTTCTATGAGGTCCCCTCTCATTCTTCTGAACTCCAGTGAATACAAGCCCAGTTGATCCAGTCTTTCTTGATAGGTCAGTCCCGCCATCCCGGGAATCAGTCTGATGAACCTTCGCTGCACTCCCTCAATAGCAAGAATGTCCTTCCTCAGGTTAGGAGACCAAAACTGTACACAATACTCCAGGTGTGGCCTCACCAAGGCCCTGTACAATTGTAGCAACACCTCCCTGCCCTTGTACTCAAATCCCCTCGCTATGAAGGCCAACATGCCATTTGCTTTCTTAACCGCCTGCTGTACCTGCATGCCAACCTTCAATGACTGATGTACCATGACACCCAGGTCTCTTTGCACCTGCCCTTTTCCTAATCTGTCACCATTCAGATAATAGTCTGTCTCTCTGTTTTTACCACCAAAGTGGATAACCTCACATTTATCCACATTATACTTCATCTGCCATGCATTTGCCCACTCACCTAACCTATCCAAGTCGCTCTGCAGCCTCATAGAATCCTCCTTGCAGCTCACACTGCCAGCCAACTTAGTGTCATCCGCAAATTTGGAGATACTACTTTTAATCCCCTTGTCTAAATCATTAATGTACAGTGTAAACAGCTGGGGCCCCAGCACAGAACCTTGCGGTACCCCACTCGTCACTGCCTGCCATTCTGAAAAGTACCCATTTACTCCTACTCTTTGCTTCCTGTCTGACAACCAGTTCTCAATCCATGTCAGCACACTATCCCCAATCCCATGTGCTTCAACTTTGCACATTAATCTCTTGTGTGGGACCTTGTCGAAAGCCTTCTGAAAGTCCAAATATACCACATCAACTGGTTCTCCCTTGTCCACTCTACTGGAAACATCCTCAAAAAATTCCAGAAGATTTGTCAAGCATGATTTCCCTTTCACAAATCCATGCTGACTTGGACCTATCATATTACCTCTTTCCAAATGCACTGCTATGACATCCTTAATAATTGATTCCATCATTTTACCCACTACCGATGTCAGGCTGACCGGTCTGTAATTCCCTGTTTTCTCTCTCCCTCCTTTTTTAAAAAGTGGGGTTACATTGGCTACCCTCCACTCCATAGGAACTGATCCAGAGTCAATGGAATGTTGGAAAATGACTGTCAATGCATCCACTATTTCCAAGGCCACCTCCTTAAGTACTCTGGGATGCAGTCCATCAGGCCCTGGGGATTTATTGGCCTTCAATCCCATCAATTTCCCCAACACAATTTCCCGACTAATAAGGATTTCCCTCAGTCTCTCCTCCTTACTAGACCCTCCGACCCCTTTTATATCCGGCAGGTTGTTTGTGTCCTCCTCAGTGAATACCGAACCAAAGTACTTGTTCAAATGGTCCGCCATTTCTTTGTTCCCCGTTATGACTTCCCCTGATTCTGACTGCAGGGGACCTACGTTTGTCTTTACTAACCTTTTTCTCTTTACATATCTATAGAAACTTTTGCAATCCGTCTTAATGTTCCCTGCAAGCTTCTTCTCGTACTCCATTTCCCCTGCCCTAATCAAACCCTTTGTCCTCCTCTGCTGAGTTCTAAATTTCTCCCAGTCCCCGGGTTCTCTGCTATTTCTGGCCAATTTGTATGCCACTTCCTTGGCTTTAATGCTATCCCTGATTTCCCTTGATAGCCACGGTTGAGCCACCTTCCCTTTTTTATTTTTACGACAGACAGGAATGTACAATTGTTGTAGTTCATCCATGCGGTCTGTAAATGTCTGCCATTGCCCATCCACAGTCAACCCCTTCAGTATCATTCGCCAATCTTTCCTAGCCAATTCACGCCTCATACCTTCAAAGTTACCCTTCTTTAAGTTCTGGACCATGGTCTCGGAATTAACTGTTTCATTCTCCATCCTAATGCAGAATTCTACCATATTATGGTCACTCTTCCCCAAGGGGCCTCACACAACGAGATTGCTAATTAATCCTCTCTCATTACACAACACCCAGTCTAAGATGGCCTCCCCCCTAGTTGGTTCCTCGACATATTGGTCTAAAAAACCATCCCTTATGCACTCCAGGAAATCCTCCTCTACCGTATTGCTTCCAGTTTGGTTAACCCAATCTATGTGCATATTAAAGTCACCCATTATAACTGCTGCACCTTTATTGCACGCACCCCTAATTTCATGTTTGATGCCCTCCCCAACATCACTACTACTGTTTGGAGGTCTGTACACAACTCCCACTAACGTTTTTTGTCCTTTGGTATTCTGCAGCTCTACCCATATAGATTCCACATCATCCAAGCTAATGTCCTTCCGAACTATTGCCTTAATTTGCTCCTTAACCAGCAATGCTACCCCACCTCCTTTTCCTTTTATTCTATCTTTCCTGAATGTTGAATACCCCTGGATGTTGAGTTCCCAGCCCTGCTCATCCTGGAGCCACGTCTCCGTAATCCCAATCACCTCTCCCCAGCTTCGGGCCACCGCCGACCTCTATTCCCCGCCTTGGGCCATCGCCGGTCTCTCCCCCGCCTTGGGCCACCGCCGACCTCTCCCCCACCTCGGGCCGACCTCTCCCCCGCCTCGGCCCATCGCCGGTCTCTCCCCCGCCTCGGGCCACCTCCGACCTCTCCCCTGCCTCGGGCCACCGCCGACCTCTCCCCAGCCTCGGGCCACCGCCGACCTCTATTCCCCGCCTCGGGCCATCGCCGTTCTCTCCCCCGCCAACCTCTCCACCGCCGACCTCTCCACCGCCTCGGGCCACCGCCGACCTCTCCACCGCCTCGGGCCATCGCCATTCTCTTCACCGCCGACCTCTCCACCGCCTCGGGCCACCGCCGACCTCTCCCCCGCCTCGGGCCACCGCCGACCTCTCCCCCGCCGACCTCTCCACCGCCGACTTCTCCCCAGCCTCGGGCCATCGCCGACCTCTCCCCCGCCGACCTCTCCACCGCCAACCTCTCCACCGCCTCGGGCCATCGCCGTTCTCTTCCCCGCCGACCTCTCCACCGCCAAACTCTCCACCGCCTCGGGCCACCGCCGACTTCTCCCCAGCCTCGGGCCATCGCCGTTCTCTCCCCCGCCGACCTCTCCACCGCCGACTTCTCCCCAGCCTCGGGCCATCGCCGTTCTCTCCCCCGCCGACCTCTCCACCGCCGACTTCTCCCCAGCCTCGGGCCACCGCCGACCTCTCCCCCGTCTCGGACCACCGCCGACCTCTCCCCCGTCTCGGGCCATCGCCGACCTCTCCCCCGCCGGTCTCTCCCCCGCCTCGGGCCACCGCCGGTGTCTCCCCCACCTCGGGCCACAGCCGACCTCTCCCCCGCCTCAGGTCGTCGGAAAGACATTCCGAAGTCCAGAACTACATGAACCTGGGCTCGGTCGTTTCTGGATTTGGGACGTCATAAAGATGTTCCGAAGTCCGGAACTACACAGAATCCGGAGCGGCCTCGGTCCCGAGACTTCCGGATTCTCGACGCTGTAACAAAGGAAGTGTGTTACTGACAGCCTAGTGAGCTGTTTTGAGAATGTGCCCATCATGGTCAAATAGTGCAGATGTGTGCAAGATGTGAAGTCTGGGCAAGTGAGGAATGCAATAATGCTGAGAGTGGGATGTACAGAGCATGTGGGTAGGAGGAGGAGGTGGAGTGAAGTATAGTGCAGTGATTGTGGAGGAGTAGTGTGAGTAGTGAGGCTGTAGGTGGTGCAGGTATGAGGAGAGAGGACTTTGAGATAGGAATCTTACCTTGATAACTCTGCTGAGGTCATTGAAATTTTTTGGCATTGCAGCCATGTCCTGGGAATTAAGCTCCTTGCAATGACTTCCTCAACCACCACCTCCCACTGATGGTGGATGTGTTGCCTGGAGGGCTTTCTACTCCCCGGGGGGGAAAACAGAATCTCCCTCTTCCTGTCCACTCTCTGGACCAGGGCCTCCAAAGCAACATGGGGATCTGATCTACAGCTCTTGCCGCAATTTTTCTCTTTCTCCAGTGCAGCGAAAATGTACCTCCCCTTTAAGAGGGGCAGGCTTGTCTTTAAGTGGTGATGGACAGTGACGATTTTCCACCCCCGCCCCCCCCCAAAACAGGCGCACAGCCAATAAGCAGCGTCGTAGGGCTGGCATGCCTGAGCCATTCTAATGTGGTTCCAGCACCACGTTCACATGATCCTTGTACCTAATCCTAAAGTCGTGCTTATTTGCACACACGATTGAATTTCTAGGCCTCTGAGTTATGTAATACTTTTAGTCCTTAAAACAATAGATAGGTAGCCTAGATTTATTTGATCAACATGCTTGAGGATTCTTCTCAGCACTAATACTCACCACACTAGAAGGTTTATGATGGTGATGGCTCGGATATTATAGGTTTTTACCAAGTGAATAATTGTATAAGATTGTACACTTTTAGCCTTTATGTCTTCGAGCTGGAAGGAAAACAGAGGAATCAATATTACTGTTAATAGTTATGAGAAAATATATATTACACCTACATATACATACATACACATATTATATGTATATATTATATTTTCCTGTCTTGCAAAAATGAAGTGGCAATAATGGGACTCTCCTTTTCCAAAGCTGAGCAATTCCCTTTTCCTCCCCCAAAACAGTGATAATCTTCGTTTATTGGAGAACACTTCTCAGATGTCATGATTTTCCATGTGGACTGCTCTCTCATGTCTCATTTATCTTCATAATATATTCTGAGCAGATTCAAAATCTGAACTTTGAGTAAACTCCACAAATTCTATCCTCAGAATCAGCCCTGGATTACGAGTAACATGGAAACAGTGTAGTATAAACTTTGATCACATTCTTTCCCTCCCCTTCCACGTCACCCTGGACTCATTTGTAGATACTAAAAATTGTTTGCACAGTGCTCAATTATAGCTGTTAATGTGGTCACTCACCTAATATACACCTTTCCACAAACAATTTTAATTTGTAGTTCTGGGACTGCCTGGCAGAGGTCCAGCAGTACAAATGCCCAGCATTACCCAATCTATTCATTCACTAATCTGTACACAAAGCTTAGATTACAACAGTGGTTCTCAGTGTAAGCGCAATACAACTTCCATTTTCTTGCTGCTGTGCCAGGTCATAGTTCACGATGTCCTCAAGGCAGATTGTTTTTGAAACCACATCACATCACTTGTGATCCGTGTTTAGTTGGGAAAACAACTTTCATGGGGTAGGGGTATATTACATATAATTTTTTAAGATAGAACTTTTAATGAAATTATATATTATAATTTTTCATTCAGTTTATTCACATAAGTGGGTATATGGAGAGTATCAGGCAAGACTTACTAACATTTTGGCCTAAAAATATGTGGAAATGTGATCCCAGCAGTTATATCGGGATGCCGACCCCCTGCCCCCCACAACTAAACTCACCAGAAACAATCGGCAGAAGCTGGAAGGCCAGGGGAGGGAGAAGTGCTGGGTTTCCTCCTATCACCCAGTAAGTTGTTGAGTTTGGTCTGAGAAAAAAAGTTATTCAACCTCTAACATTTAGGGGTCTAGGATGTAATCCTTGCGTATTCTCCAATCTGGACTTCGTTTCTGCCAGTATTAGCTACGTAAGCATCATAAATCAGGTTTTCTTGGGTATTAACTGAGGGCTTAGGTTTAGGGACTCCCTATTTAGAGAATCGCCACTTCTGGCCCTATGCCAACTTATGCCAATGGACTTGTAAGGGACGGACGGAGGCTCTGCCCCCATAGGATCATCCTGGAAAGTGTGGCTGAAGGTTGGGATCCAGCGTAGCCAGATCCAGACTAAGTTTGTGGCCATCCTGATGGACTCCTGCTGAACATGTGATGGGAGTCTGCCAGAAGAACTACATATTTTATGGGCTATTGTGTATTTGAGCAAAATAACTTCATCTTTACTGGCTGGAAGAAAAATAGGAACCTTGTTTAAAGGGGCCTTGTTGCCATAGTAATCTCCTTTCTCTGAAGCTTATCCATAACTGCAAGGACAAAGGGTGTTAAAAGAACAAGCCTGAAGGCTTTGTGTCTTAATGCAAGGAGTATCCGCAATAAAGTGGATGAATTAACTGTGCAAATAGATGTTAACAAATATGATGTGATTGGGATTACGGAGACGTGGCTCCAGGATGATCAGGGCTGGGAACTCAACATCCAGGGGTATTCAACATTCAGGAAAGAGAGAATAAAAGGAAAAGGAGGTGGGGTAGCATTGCTGGTTAAGGAGCAAATTAAGGCAATAGTTCGGAAGGACATTAGCTTGGATGATGTGGAATCTATATGGGTAGAGCTGCAGAATACCAAAGGACAAAAAACGTTAGTGGGAGTTGTGTACAGACCTCCAAACAGTAGTAGTGATGTTGGGGAGGGCATCAAACATGAAATTAGGGGTGCGTGCAATAAAGGTGCAGCAGTTATAATGGGTGACTTTAATATGCACATAGATTGGGTTAACCAAACTGGAAGCAATACGGTGGAGGAGGATTTCCTGGAGTGCATAAGGGATGGTTTTTTAGACCAATATGTCGAGGAACCAACTAGGGGGGAGGCCATCTTAGACTGGGTGTTGTGTAATGAGAGAGGATTAATTAGCAATCTCGTTGTGCGAGGCCCCTTGGGGAAGAGTGACCATAATATGGTGGAATTCTGCATTAGGATGGAGAATGAAACAGTTAATTCAGAGACCATGGTCCAGAACTTAAAGAAGGGTAACTTTGAAGGTATGAGGCGTCAATTGGCTAGGATAGATTGGTGAATGATACTGAAGGGGTTGACTGTGGATGGGCAATGGCAGACATTTAGAGACCGCATGGATTAACTACAACAATTGTACATTCCTGTCTGTCATAAAAATAAAAAAGGGAAGGTGGCTCAACCGTGGCTATCAAGGGAAATCAGGGATAGCATTAAAGCCAAGGAAGTGGCATACAAATTGGCCAGAAATAGCAGAGAACCCGGGGACTGGGAGAAATTTAGAACTCAGCAGAGGAGGACAAAGGGTTTGATTAGGGCAGGGAAAATGGAGTACGAGAAGAAGCTTGCAGGGAACATTAAGACGGATTGCAAAAGTTTCTATAGATATGTAAAGAGAAAAAGGTTAGTAAAGACAAACGTAGGTCCCCTGCAGTCAGAATCAGGGGAAGTCATAACGGGGAACAAAGAAATGGCGGACCAATTGAACAAGTACTTTGGTTCGGTATTCACTGAGGAGGACACAAACAACCTGCCGGATATAAAAGGGGTCGGAGGGTCTAGTAAGGAGGAGGAACTGAGGGAAATCCTTATTCGTCGGGAAATTGTGTTGGGGAAATTGATGGGATTGAAGACCGATAAATCCCCAGGGCCTGATGGACTGCATCCCAGAGTACTTAAGGAGGTGGCCTTGGAAATAGTGGATGCATTGACAGTCATTTTCCAACATTCCATTGACTCTGGATCAGTTCCTATGGAGTGGAGGGTAGCCAATGTAACCCCACTTTTTAAAAAAGGAGGGAGAGAGAAAACAGGGAATTACAGACCGGTCAGCCTGACCTCAGTAGTGGGTAAAATGATGGAATCAATTATTAAGGATGTCATCGCAGTGCATTTGGAAAGAGGTAATATGATAGGTCCAAGTCAGCATGGATTTGTGAAAGGGAAATCATGCTTGACAAATCTTCTGGAATCTTTTGAGGATGTTTCCAGTAGAGTGGACAAGGGAGAACCAGTTGATGTGGTATATTTGGACTTTCAGAAGGCTTTCGACAAGGTCCCACACAAGAGATTAATGTGCAAAGTTAAAGCACATGGGATTGGGGGTAGTGTGCTGACATGGATTGAGAACTGGTTGTCAGACAGGAAGCAAAGAGTAGGAGTAAATGGGGACTTTTCAGAATGGCAGGCAGTGACTAGTGGGGTACCGCAAGGTTCTGTGCTGGGGCCCCAGCTGTTTACACTGTACATTAATGATTTAGACGAGGGGATTAAATGTAGTATCTCCAAATTTGCGGATGACACTAAGTTGGGTGGCAGTGTGAGCTGCAAGGAGGATTCTATGAGGCTGCAGAGCGACTTGGATAGGTTAGGTGAGTGGGCAAATGCATGGCAGATGAAGTATAATGTGGATAAATGTGAGGTTATCCACTTTGGTGGTAAAAACAGAGAGACAGACTATTATCTGAATGGTGACAGATTAGGAAAAGGGCAGGTGCAAAGAGACCTGGGTGTCATGGTACATCAGTCATTGAAGGTTGGCATGCAGGTACAGCAGGCGGTTAAGAAAGCAAATGGCATGTTGGCCTTCATAGCGAGGGGATTTGAGTACAAGGGCAGGGAGGTGTTGCTACAATTGTACAGGGCCTTGGTGAGGCCACACCTGGAGTATTGTGTACAGTTTTGGTCTCCTAACCTGAGGAAGGACATTCTTGCTATTGAGGGAGTGCAGCGAAGGTTCACCAGACTGATTCCCGGGATGGCGGGACTGACCTATCAAGAAAGACTGGATCAACTGGGCTTGTATTCACTGGAGTTCAGAAGAATGAGAGGCGACCTCATAGAAACGTTTAAAATTCTGACGGGGTTAGACAGGTTAGATGCAGGAAGAATGTTCCCAATGTTGGGGAAGTCCAGAACCAGGGGACACAGTCTAAGGATAAGGGGGAAGCCATTTAGGACCGAGATGAGGAGGAATTTCTTCACCCAGAGAGTGGTGAACCTGTGGAATTCTCTACCACAGAAAGTTGTTGAGGCCAATTCACTAAATATATTCAAAAAGGAGTTAGATGAAGTCCTTACTACTAGGGGAATCAAGGGGTATGGTGAGAAAGCAGGAATGGGGTACTGAAGTTGCATGTTCAGCCATGAACTCATTGAATGGCGGTGCAGGCTAGAAGGGCCGAATGGCCTACTCCTGCACCTATTTTCTATGTTTCTATGTTTCTATGATCAGTGACACAACCACAATACATATGCTACTTTTTTTCTAAGAATAGTTTTAATACAAAATGGGGGGTGGGGACATATTGTAAAAGCTTGTGCCAAGAAAGATATTGGCCTAGAAATTCGATTGCCCAGTGTCTGTTTTTCAGGTGCTGAATAGCCACCTAAGCCTCCGATATGGCAGGCAGGAGGTACATGTTCATTACAAGCCGGAAGTGCGCTGCCCACCATATTGGTCCAGGCTAAACTGTTGGTGTCAGGAGCACGCATCAGAATATTAAAAGCTGAATAAGGTATTTAAATTAGCATCATGCACATCTTGCAGAACCTGTTCGTGATTTTGATATGTCTCGCCGTTTGACTCACCATGTGCTGAACTTGCCTAGCAATATGTGGTGCTAACTGTTAGGAACGATCCCATACCAGTGCTATTTAAAGGCATCATTCAGAACTTACAGGTTAGCTGCTGGTTTGTCATTTCAGGCTGCTGCTTGACTTCTGATCATTTCTTGGTGTGTTTTACCACTCTGGAAAGTTCACTGTTTAAAGCGAGCAAGATTTTACTAATGTTGCACTGTTGTTGGCTGCCTCAGAAATAGTTGACTGCAGTCATAGGTGGTGTCATTGGACCTGCCTTCCAGCCTGGAGAATGAGGGGGAGCATCAAGAAAGACAGCAGAGAGCAGGATAAGCTGCGATAAGGGGAAGGAGAAGTAGGGCACTGTGCAGAAGGCCATATCCACAGCGGGTGCTCAGGGAGCACTTCTCCTACATTAACTTTAATCAGGCGAAATGACTCAGCTGCCTTCTTCATAAAAGGAGGCTGTCACCGAACTATGTCACCTGCTGCATCAAATGCGAGCCTCAAAGCAGTGCATGGACAACACTGCCTGTGGCTGTCGGATTAATGTTTATGCCACAGCCTCCTATCAGGATGCAGCAGGAGACATAAATATACACCACTGTATCAGGAAGGTCATGCTCTGTATGAAGTCTTGACATAAGTTAGAGCTGGATTCCTCCATGTTCTGCGACATTGTGTGTAAGCTCGCTGGCAGGCTGCCCAGTACACATAGCATTTCCTGGTATATGCGCATCAACCTTCTTCGGTAGGCTGGGTGCATGAAGTCAGTATACGAGTTCTCTGCAGCAGAACTATTATGCAATCTCACTCTCTGGTGAGATTGCACCTGTGACATCCATTCCCCCTATCCTAGCTTCTGCACACTTGTGCCCATTGATTTATTGCATGAAGTCATCTCCTCTAATCTAGTCTCTAAAGTACACGTGCTAGTATCTGAGTTGATGTTTGCAAGGGTGAAATCTAGTAGCACCTTCAGGGCTCCTCTTCATATTAACATGGATAGAGGATTGGCTAACTAACAGAAAACAGAGAGACAGGATAAATGGGTCATTTTCAGGTTGACAAACTGTAACTAGTGGGGTGCCACAGGGATTCAGTACAGGGGCCTCAAATATTTACAGTTTATATTAATGACTTCGATGAAGGGACCGTAGCCAAATTTGCTGATGATACAAAGATAGATGGGAAAGCAAGTTGTGAGGAGGATGCAAAGAATTGTCAAAGAGATATAGGGCCCAACATTGGCCATGACTTGCATCAATTTTTTTGGAGTCAGTTGTTTTTTTCTGGCGTAAGTTAAAAATTGCCATTCCCCTCCCCCAAAATTTGCTCCAGAGTAAATCAGTTAGGTACGATTTTTTTTAGGTCAGTTTTTATTTCCAAAAGAGGACGTTCCCAGACACTTATGCCAGTTTTGAACATTTATGCCACTTTGGCCAGCAAAAACTTACTCAAAATCCACTTAGGTCAGCATATGTGGCCAGCTCTGAAAAACCTTGCGGGCATTGAAGAAAAAGCAGCGCACATTCGGCAGACATTAGGGCAGGGATAGGGGAGGGAAGGAAACTGGAGAGGACCTCAACAACCAAGCACCAAACATTGCAAGGAAAAGCTCAAACCATTAAAATGCCAAATCTTTGAAGTCTGTCTGGGAAAGGCAACGGGCCGGCCTGTGCGTGAGGCCATTCGGTCTGGGATAGGGGAGGGAAGACACGCACCGGGAGTCCACTGGAGATGTGCGAGCTGCTGGACGCAGTCTCACGGCGGGGGGGCACCGAACGACCAGAGAACTGAGAGCTGCTGGGCTGGATTCTGTCTCACGGTGGGGTGGCACACTTTAAAAATGGCTGAGTGCCAAATTTTGCCGCTACTGCGCATGCCCGCACATCGGGCCGACACCACTGCGCATGCCAGCACTGTTTTCGGCGCTGGCCTGTTGCTCCGCCCCCCACTTCAGCATGCACGCCATGCCGGGACTCCGGGGACTGTGAAGAGCGGCGAGGAAGGGCCGATTTTTTCCTGCCGCTGTTTCCAGCGCGCAAAGTCGGCGCGCTTCAAGTCAGTGTGCCGAAAAACCAGCTTGGGCAATATTGGACCCATAATTAGGCTAAGTGAGTGGGCAAAAATTTGGCAGGTGGAGTATAATGTGGGAAAATGTGAGATTATCCATTTCGGTAGGAAAAATAACAAAGCAAATTATTATTCAAATGGAAAGAGATTACAGAGGGATCTGGGAATCCTTGTACATGAAACACAAAAAGTTAGCATGCAGGTACAGCAAGTAATTAGGTAGGCAAATGGAATGTTGGCCTTTATTGCAAGGGGGATGGAGTGTAAAAGTAGGGAAGTCCTGCTACAACTGTTGGTGAGACCACATCAGGAGTACTGTGTACAGTTTTAGTCTCCTTATTTAAGGAGGGATATACTTGCATTGGAGAAGGTTCACAAGGTTGATTCCTGAGATGAAGGGGTTGACTTCTGAAGAAAGGTTGAGCAGGTTGGGCCTATACTCATTGGAGTTTAGAAGAATGAGAGGTGATCTTATTGAAACATATAAGATACTGAGGGGTCTCGTTAAGGTAGATGCAGAGAGGATGTTTCTACTCGTGGGGGAATCTTGAACTGGGGGCATAGTTTCAGAATAAGGGGTAGCCCATTTAAAACTGAGATGAGAAGGAATTGCTTCACTCAGAGGGTCATGAATCTGTGGAATTCTCTACCCCAGAGAGCTGTGGAGGCTGGGTCATTGAATAGATTTAAGGTGGAAATAGAGAGAGTTTTGAACGATAAGGGAGTTGAGGGTTACGGGAAGCGGGCAGTGAAGTGGAGTTGAGGCCAAGATCAGATCAGCCATGATTTTATTGAATGGCGGAGCAGGCTCGAGAGGCCAAATGGCCTACTCTGCTCCTATTTCTTATGTTCTTATGTTCCTGCACTGGCACATGTCTTCTACATCTTCAGCACCTGAAATGAGAGAGAGGGCTAAGAGTAGCTTGTGGTGTGAAGGGAGAGCAGAGAGTGAAGTGGCTGATGAAAGCATCTGCAGTTTGTCATACAGAATTTGTAGAGTGAGATAGAAGTAATAAGTGTAAAAGAGGCTAAAATGTGAAGAAAACCTATGCAATGTCATCGCCAGCATTGTCAGTCATCATGGCTATGACTCTGCTCCTGCCCGTGATGATCAGCATGTTACCTTCGATGGGGAGGGTGCAGACGGGAACTTCCTCCTCCACTGCAGCTTCATAAGAACGAAAGAATTAGGAGCAAGAGTAGGCCTGCTCTGCCATTCAATAATATCATGGCTGATCTTTGACCACAACCACACTTCCCACCTGATCGTCATATCCCTGATTCCCCTGGAGTCTAAAAATCTATCTATCTATCTCAGCCTTGAACATACTCAACAATTCAGTGTACACAGCCCTTTGGGGTAGAGAATGACAAAGATTCACAACCCTCTGAGTGAAGAAATTCCTTCTCATCTCAGTCTTAAATGGCCGACCCCTTATCCTGGGACTAAGCCCCCAAGTTCCAGACTCTCCAGCCAGGGGAAACAACTTCTCAGCATCTACCCTGTTAATCCCCCTCAGAATCTTATATGTTTCATTCCTCATGCAGGTTATACTTAATCCTCTCCTGCAAGAAAGTAGTGTGTTAGTGTTTTGAAAATGTGCCTGCCATGGTGGTATAGCTAGTATGCAATGTGTCAGATGTGAGTTGTGGTTAAGTGAGAGTTAGAATAGTGGATGTGACTGTGAGGAGAAGGAGATGTAGTGAAGTGTGGTGTAGTGTGATTGTAGGAGAGTGAAGGGAAGCGGGGGAGTAGTATGGCTGTCGGTGGTGGAGATATGAGCAGAGTGTAACCAGAGCAGTATTGTTACCTTGACAACTCTGGTGAGGTCACTGAACTCTTTGCAGTATTGTAGCTATGTTCTTGGAGCTAAGCTGCTGTCATTCACATGCTCTCACTCCTTCCCACTGTCGACAGAGTTGATGCCTGAAGGGCTTCCTGCCCCCTGGGGGGATGGGGGGCGGGGAGAGAATATCCATCATTCGATCCACTGCATGAACCAGGGCCTCGAAGGCAGAATGTGAGAACGATCTGCCGGTCTAGCAGTTATTGCTTTGCTCAAAAGTGCTTCCTTGCTTGCACCTGCAGCCACAGTGTATCTCCCCTTTACGAGAGGCTAGCTGCCTTTAAGTGGCGTCAGAGACCCCCAAAGAAGCGTGCAGTCAATTGCGCTGGCTATACGCCTGTGTGACTATAATTAGCAGGCAGCAGGAATATAACACATGAGTCACCGCTAACAGGTGGGTGCAGTGCGTGAAATGTACCGGATCAAATTTCTATGTCACTTGCAGTGCCAAATACTTTGTAACATTGCAGTGATGTTTTTGTAGTGAACTGTTCCAAGGATCAAACCTGCTGAAAGATTCCACAACATCGTTCCCTCATCAACATGATGTAACTGAGCAAAAGGGGCTTGGCTAAATACAAAGATACAATAATGATGGCTTATTCCCCTCTCTTACCTCAGCTTGGGTAGGCTATTAGATCCAATTCCTGAACAGCTAGGCTTTTGTACATTATCTTTCACTAATCTAGTGGTACAGAAGTAGCACTTGTGGTTAATGAAATACATCAGTCTCAACAAACAGGATGCTTATTTTTTTTTTTACTTTCAAGAAAATATACAGCTTGTTCCCATTTTTTCCAGTGTATATATCACTATTGTAATGGGGGAGAAATTGGCCTCCTTTGCACCTCCTGTTAGTGCTTCCAGGGAGCGATAATAGGGCGCTCCTGATTCTGCGACCAGGCATGGCACGAGTACCTATGCTGTGAAGTTGTCTTGGTGGTTTGCGGCGGCGGTAACCCCTAATGCCACGATCTCCTGCGCCCCAAAGATCGTGACGTCATCTGGTGCGCAGCGCCCCGGTACTGCCCCGGATGCGAACTTCCATTCCGTCCCCTGCAGCATCACCGGGCGTCGACACCGGCAGCTGAAGGGGACGTTGTAAGATAGGCTAGTCCTTTGGGGAGCAGTATTTCAAGCGATCGCCGGTGAGGTAAGTGAAAAAACTATTAACAGCCCTCGGTGCATCTTTGTTTCCTTTTCCTCGGCCGCGATTGATCAGCCTGCACTCTATTAGATTTCTTGGGGCTGATGGTCAAAGATCATGGCTGCCATCGGCGAGCATGGAAGTAGATTTATTGCAGAGCCTGCAGCAACGGCCCTTTCCTTTAAGGGAGAGAAGGAGCCTCCGATCCCAGCAATGCTGCACGGAACATTGTGCAGCGCTGTACCACGAGCGCCCCTCCTGCGTGGTTTAGCGCTCCAAGGAAAGTGGTGGCGCTTGATTTAGTGCTCTACATCTGCTGGAATTGGGTAGCACCTGGCGATACTTTTGCATTTCTACAAAAGTTATTGCCCCAAATAGGGCGCTACGCAATTTCTAGCCCTAGGACTCTTATTTTTTTTTAACTTTGAAGAAAATATACAGCTTGTTCCCATTTTTTTCTTGTGTACGAATGTAATGAGTCTTACAGTGACTTCTGCTGGAAAGTGTACGGTTGTTGTTCGGCACAGACAGGATTGGACTTGGTCCAATCCTGTTGATGTTGTTGATGGTAGAATGGACAGCTGCCCCGCACGTACTTGAAAAAGAGTATTTACTTGGAGAAGGGTGGCTGACACCCATAGCAGAATACCAGAGCAAGAAGTCCAAACTTTCAAGCGAGAAGGTGTTGGGGAAAAATTGGAAAGAAAAGAGCAAGTATGTATTAAAGGGCTAAACAACCACTCAGAAAACAAAGGCAGTATTGTGTGCCAGTACCTCAAGGTCAGTGAAGATCACTGCTGGTGGAATGACACCATTTTTCTTTGCAATGAGTCGGATTATTCCCTCAGCCTCCTGTATCCTTCCCTTTAACAGCAGCCAGCGTGGAGATTCAGGAATAAACCTGGAAATAAAAGTTTTTTATTTTAAGGAAAGAGCATTAAAGTCACACAAAGGTTTTGACAAATTATTATTAGTAAGAGTATACTCTTTAATAGCAAATATTGAGATGTTAGGAGCGAATCTTTGGCTTAGTGGGTAGAATTCTCACCTCTGAGTCACAAGGGGAAGGGTTCAAGCCCCATTCTAGACAATCCTGGCCGGTGGAGCCTAGAATCTGGTCTCAACACTGGGGTGACATCCAGTGGGATACTTGTGTCTAGTGGTAGTATGCGCATCTGAGTCAGAAAGGTTGGGTTTGGTCCTCATTCCAGATAGCCCCAGTGAATGGAGAACAGAACACAGGTTATGAATACTGGGTTGACATCCAGCGGGGGTACTTGTGTCTGATGGGTGCGGATCCCCCACCACCACCAGCACCCCACTCAACACCAGCCCTCCCCCCCACCACCCCCACCATCACCATCGGCAACCCCCAACCACCATTGTAATGGTAGGTGGGGCTCTTAAGCCTTGGATACAGCCCACTTAGGAAAATATACTCCAAAGATAAAAACATGAAAAAGGCATCAGCTACTCACTCTTGCAATTGGCTCAAGAACCTGACCGAGGGTAGAACAACAGACAATATCAGAGAAGACACCCACAGCAGTTTGCAATGTCATTGAGTTCAAATCTACGAGTGGAATCAGAAAAGATAATGACACAGGATGGTGTCAAAGTTCAACATGGGTTTTGGTAGGCTTATACAAATTCCTGTCCGGATCATGAGCGCTACTGGCAGAGGTCTGAGAGGCTTGGGCACTCTGTCACCATGCTATGACGCATAGGGGAGAGGGATTTAAAGAGAAATAACATTTTAAGAAATGTTCAGCAAAACTGAAAATCCCAAATGAATATTTGACTAGATGCTAAGATGCCACAGCACTCAGAATTGACAAAAAATATGAAGGGAAATTTGTGTCTCTGATTGAGGGAAGAGCCTCTTTCAAAGGGAAAATACTAAAGAGGAAAGTTGTTCGTCTGTGTATCAGTTTGTGAAATTTCAAGGTAAGATTACAGATCCTGATCGAGGAATAATGGATTAACGAACTATTGCTCAATTATCAGAAAATAGGCCACGACTCATTTCAGATATTTTAAAATTGAATGCAATTCTAGCACCCTCTGCAGGAATGTAGTTGAACGTAACAAATCTCTAATGATTGAGAATCTATAAAGGGCCAGAAATTGCGGTTGGAGGCTTCCCGCAGGCAGTGCCTCCGGCCAAATTTTTTTAATGAAAGAACCAGGTGGTCCTGGAGGAATGGACACTTCTGCTCCGAGACCGAGAAGCGCAGCCCAGCGTTTGTATGGACCTCTCATTATTATCAATGAGAATACTCCCCAAAATACAGGAACACAAAACATAAATAAAAAAAACACCTCACATATTTTAAACTAATTGAAATTGGATTATATTTTTTTAAATATGTTTTAATAGGATTAAAAATAAACTTACCAGGCTTAAGCGTTTTAAGGACATTCGCTGGGCAGGAGTTGGGCAAATAGCCCAAATCTCCACCTGCAAAGGCCCTTCTCCTGGGGATGTATACGATCTGTCAGAAGGAATTTTGACAAATTGCAAGTGCTGGGTTTAGGCGCATGCGCTTCGCGCACCTAAATCCGGAACTTAAGGGGCCCCTTCGGGTGCATGCACATATCATCCTGGAGAACCGCAATTTACAGCCAATCAATAGTCAGGTTTTGTCTGTCCTTTGTCTGTCCTGGGGCGGGGTCGGGGCAGGGGACTGGGAACACGTGATCCAGACTGAGTGACAGTTGCACCGACCAATGGGCGATCAGGGCACGCCCAACCTCGCAATCAATGACGGCGTGGAGTGATGGGTCTGCTCTAATGAGGGGAGAGAGAGGCAGGGAGGGGGGAAGAGAGAGGCAGGGAGGGGGGAAGAGAGAGGCAGGGAGGGGGGAAGAGAGAGGCAGGGAGGGGGGAAGAGAGAGGAAGGGAGGGGGGAAGGGAGAGGCAGGGAGGGGGGAAGGGAGAGGCAGGGAGGGGGGAAGGGAGAGGCAGGGAGGGGGAAGGGAGAGGCAGGGAGGGGGGAGAGAGAGGCAGGGAAGGGGGAGAGAGAGGGAGGGAAGGGGGAGAGAGAGGAAGGGAAGGGGGAGAGAGAGGAAGGGAAGGGGGAGAGAGAGGAAGGAAGGGAGGGCAAGAGAAGCAGGGAGGGAGAGGGCAGGGAAGGGAGGGGGAAAGGGAGGGAAGGGAGGATAGGAAGGGAGGGAAGGGAAGAGGGAGGGGGAGAGGGAGGGGGAAAGGGAGGGAAGAAAGGGAGGGAAGGGAGGGGGAAAGGGAGGGAAGGAAGGGGGAAAGGGAGGGAGGGAAGGGAGGGGGAAAGGGAGGGAAGGGAGGGGGAAAGGGAGGGAAGGGAGGGGGAAAGGGAGGGAAGGGAGGGGGAAAGGGAGGGAAGGGAGGGGAAAGGGAGGGAAGGGAGGGGGAAAGGGAGGGAAGGGAGGGGAAAGGGAGGAAGGGAGGGGGAAAGAGAGGGAAGGGAGGGAAAGAGAGGGAAGGGAGGGGGAAAGAGAGGGAAGGGAGGGGGAAAGAGAGGGAAGGGAGGGGGAAAGAGAGGGAAGGAAGGGGGAAAGAGAGGGAAAGTGAGGGAAGGGAGGGGGAAAAGAGAGGGAAAGGGAGGGGGAAAGAGAGGGAAGGGAGGGGGAAAGAGAGGGAAGGGAGGGGGAAAGAGGGGAAGGGAGGGGGAAAGAGAGGGAAGGGAGGGGGAAAGAGAGGGAAGGGAGGGGGGAAAGAGACGGAAGGGAAGGGGAAAGAGAGGGAAGGGAGGGGGAAGAGAGGGAAAGGAGGGGGAAAGAGAGGGGGAAAGAGAGGGAAGGGAGGGGGAAGAGAGGGAAGGGAGGGGGAAGAGAGAGGGGGGGAAAGAGAGGGAAGGGAAGGGAGGGGGAAGAGAGGGAAGGGAAGGGAGGGAAAGAGAGGGAAGGGAAGGGAGGGGGAAAGGAGGAGGGAGGGAGAGGGTGACAGAGGGGAGAGTGGATGGCAGGGGGAGAGAGAGGGGAGGGGAGAGAGAGGTAGGAAGGGGAAGAGTAAACGAGGGAGATAGAGAGGGAGGGTGAAGAGTGGGAAGGATGGAGAGGGAGAGGGAGGAGGGAGGGCAGAGAGAGGGAGGGAGGGAGGGGGATGGAGGGAGGGAGGGGAGAGAATGAGGGGGAGGGAGAGATAGGGAGGGAAGGGGAGAGAGAGAGAGAGGAAGGGAGCTGCAGAGATTGAGGGAGGGAGAGAGAGAGAGAGGGAGGGTGAGAGAGGTAGGGAGGAGGAGAGAGAAAGAGGGGAGAGAGAGAGGGAAAGAGGGGGAGAGAGAGGTAAGGAAGGGAAAGAGGGGAGGAGGGTGAGAGGGAGAGGGAGAGAGAGGGAGGGAGAGAGAGGGAGGGGGAGAAGTAGAGAGAGGGAGGGGGAGAAGTAGAGTGAGGGAGGGAGGGAAAGAGGGAGGGAGGGGCAGAGCGTGAGGGGAAGGGAGGGCAAGAGAGGCAGGGAGGGGGAGTGAGGGAGGGAGAGTGAGGGAGGGAGAGAGAGGGAGCGGCATAGAGAGGCAGGGAGAGGGAGAGAGAGGGAGGGACGGAGGGAGAGAGAGGGAGGGAGGAAGAGGGAGGGCGGGGAAGGAATAAATAGGGAGCGAGGGAAAGGGAGCGGGGAGAGAGGGAGAGAATGAGCAAGGGGGAGAGAGAGAGAAAGGGAAGCGGGGAGAGAGGGAGAGAATGAGCAAGGGGGAGAGAGAGAGGAAGGGAACATAACATAAGAACAGAAGAAATAGTAGCAGGATTAAGCCATTCGTCCCATCGAGCCTGCTCCGCCATTCAATAAGATCTGATCATGGACTCAGTTCCACTTGCCTGCCTGCTCTTCATAACTCTTCATTCATTTATCGCTCAAAAAATCTGTCTATCTCTGCCTTAAATATATTCAAAGACCAGAGCTCTTGTGCAAAGAATTCCACAGATTTACAACCCACCGAGAGAAGAAATTCCTCCTCATCTCAGTCTCAGAATAAGGGGCCGCTCATTTAAAACAATGTCCCCTAGTTTTAGTTTCCCCTATGAGTAGAAATATCTTCTTTGCATCCACCTTGTCGAGCCCCCTCATTATCTTATAAGATTCGATAAGATCACCTCTCATTCTTCTCAACTCCATGTGTACAAACCCAACCTACTCAACCTATCTTCATAAGTCAACCCCCTCATCTCCGGAATCAACCGAGTGAACCTTCACTGAACAGCCTCGAATGCAAGTATATCCTTCCTTAAATAGGGAGACCAAAAAACTGTATACAGTACTCTAGGTGTGGCCTCACCAATACCCTGTACAGTTGTAGCTGGAATTCTCTGATTTTATACTCTATCCACCTTGCAAGAAGGGCCATCATTCCATTTGCCTTCCTGATTATTTGCTGTACCAGCATACTAACTTTTTGTGTTTCATGCACAAGGACCCCCAGGTCCCTGTGTACTGCAGCACTTCGCAATTTTTCTCCAGTTAAATTGTAATTTGTTTTTCTAGTTTTACTGCCAAAGTAGATAACCTCATATTTTCCCACAACGATCCCTGAGGCACCCCACTAGTCACTGTTTGCCAATGGAAAATGACCCATTTATCCAGACTCTGTTTTCTGTTAGTTAGCCAATCCTTTATCCATGCTAATATGTTACCCCCTACCCCGTGAACTTTTATCTTGTGCAGTAACCTTTTATCGAATGCCATCTGGAAATCCAAATACACCACATCCACTGTTTCCTCCTTATCCACCCTGCTCGTTACATCCTAAAAGAACTCCAGCAAATTTGAAAAACATGATTGCCCTTTCATAAAACCATGCTGGCTCTGCTTGATTGAATTATGCTTTTCCAAATGTCCCGCTACTGCTTCCTTAATAATGGACTCTGGCATTTTCCCAACGACGGATGTTTGGGGAGCTGGAGAAATGGAGTGAGGGGGTGAGAGAGAGGGAGGGAGAGGGAGACAGAGGGAGGGAGGGGGAGAGGGATAGAGGGGGAAACATCTATCATAGAAACATAGAAAATAGGTGCAGGAGTAGGCCATTCGGCCTTTCAAGCCTGCACTGCCATTCAATGAATTCATGGCTGAACATGCAACTTCAGTACCCCATTCCTGCTTTCTCGCCATACCCCTTGATCCCCCGAGTAGTAAGGACTACATCGAACTCCTTTTTGAATATATTTAGTGAATTGGCCTCGACAACTTTCTGTGGTAGAGAATTCCACAGGTTCACCACTCTCTGGGTGAAGAAGTTTCTCCTCATCTCGGTCCTAAATGGCTTACCCCTTATCCTTAGACTGTGACCCCTGGTTCTGGACTTCCCCAACATTGGGAACATTCTTCCTGCATCTAACCTGTCTAAACCCGTCAGAATTTTAAATGTTTCTATGAGATCCCCTCTCATCCCCTCTCATTGTATTCCCCAGTGAATACAAGCCCAGTTGATCCAGTCTTTCTTGATAGGTCAGTCCCGCCATCCCGGGAATCAGTCTGGTGAACCTTCGCTGCACTCCCTCAATAGCAAAAATGTCCTTCCTCAAATTAGGAGACCAAAACTGTACACAATACTCCAGGTGTGGCCTCACCAAGGCCCTGTACAACTGTAGTAACACCTCCCTGCCCGTGTACTCAAATCCCCTCGCTATGAAGGCCAACATGCCATTTGCTTTCTTAACCGCCTGCTGTAGCTGCATGCCAACCTTCAATGACTGATGTATCATGACACTCAGGTCTCATTGCACCTCCCCTTTTCCTAATCTGTCACCATTCAGATAATAGTCTGTTTCTCTGTTTTTACCACCAAAGTGGATAACCTCACATTTATCCACATTATACTTCATCTGCCATGCATTTGCCCACTCACGTAACCTATCCAAGTCACTCTGCAGCCTCATAGCATCCTCCTCGCAGCTCACACTGCCACCCAACTTAGTGCCATCCGCAAATTTGGAGATACTACATTTAATCCCCTCGTCTAAATCATTAATGTACAATGTAAACAGCTGGGGCCCCAGCACAGAACCTTGCGGTACCCCACTAGTCACTGCCTGCCATTCTGAAAAGTATCCATTTACTCATACTCTTTGCTTCCTGTCTGCCAACCAGTTCTCAATCCACGTCAACACACTACCCCCAATCCCATGTGCTTTAACTTTGCACATTAATCTCTTGTGTGGGACCTTGTCGAAAGCCTTCTGAAAGTCCAAATACACCACATCAACTGGTTCTCCCTTGTCCACTCTACTTGAAACATCCTCAAAAAATTCCAGAATATTTGTCAAGCATGATTTCCCTTTCACAAATCCATGCTGACTTGGACCTATCAGGTCACCTCTTTCCAAATGCGCTGCTATGACATCCTTAATAATTGATTCCATCATTTTACCCACTACCGATGTCAGGCTGACCGGTCTATAATTCCCTGTTTTCTCTCTCCCTCCTTTTTTAAAAAGTGGGGTTACATTGGCTACCCTCCACTCCATAGGAACTGATCCAGAGTCAATGGAATGTTGGAAAATGACTGTCAACGCATCCACTATTTCCAAGGCCACCTCCTTAAGTACTCTGGGATGCAGCCCATCAGGCCCTGGGGATTTATCGGCCTTCAATCCCATCAATTTCCCGAACACAATTTCCCGACTAATAAGGATTTCCCTCAGTTCCTCCTTCTTACTAGATCCTCTGACCCCTTTTATTTCCGAAAGTTTGCTTGTGTCCTCCTTCGTGAATACCGAACCAAAATACTTGTTCAATTGGTCTGCCATTTCTTTGTTCCCCGTTATGACTTCCCCTGATTCTGACTGCAGGGGACCTATGTTTGTCTTTACTAACCTTTTTCTTTTTACATATCTATAGAAGCTTTTACAGTCCATCTTAATGTTTCCTGCAAGCTTCCTCTCGTACTCTATTTTCCCTGCCCTAATCAAACCCTTTGTCCTCCTCTGCTGAGTTCTAAATTTCTCCCAGTCCCCGGGTTCGCTGCTATTTCTGGCCAATTTGTATGCCACTTCCTTTGCTTTAATACGATCCCTGATTTCCCTTAATAGACACGGTTGAGCCACCTTCCCTTTTTTATTTTTACGCCAGACAGGGATGTACAATTGTTGTAGTTCATCCATGCGGTCTCTAATTGTCCATTGCCCATCCACTCTCAACCCCTTAAGGGAGGGAGAGGGAAGGAAGGGAGAGGGGGATGGGGTCGAGACAGAGGGTGAGAGAGATGGAGGAAGGGGGAGAGAGAGGGAGGAAGGGGGAGAGAGGGCGTGAGATAGAGAGGGCATGAGATAGAGAGGGCGTGAGATAGAGAGGGCGTGAGATAGAGAGGGAGAGGGAGAGAGAGGTAATGAGGGAAGAGAGGGGGAGAGGGGGGCAAGAGACGGAGGGTGGGGAGCAAGAGGGAGGGAGGGGAGCGAGAGGGAGGGAGGGGAGAGAAAGGGAGGGAGGGGAGAGAAAGGGAGGGAGGGGAGAGAAAGGGAGGGAGGGAGGGGCTGAGAGGGAGGGGAACAGAGGGAAGGAGGGGAACAGAGGGAAGGAAGGGGAGATGTGAAGTGAGGGAAAGAGTTGGGGGAGAAAGAGGGAGGTAGGGGGAGAAAGAGGGAGGTAGGGGGAGAAAGAGGGAGGTAGGGGGAGAAAGAGAAGGAGAGAGAAGGAAGGGGAGATGTGAAGTGAGGGAAAGAGTTGGGGGAGAAAGAGGGAGGTAGGGGGAGAAAGAGGGAGGTAGGGGGAGAAAGAGGGAGGTAGGGGGAGAAAGAGAAGGAGAGATAGAGGATAGGGCAGAGAGGGAGAAAGGGGTAGACAGAGAGGGAGGAAGAGGGGGAGGGAGGGGAAGTGATAGAGAGGGAAGGAGCGGGAGAGAGAGGAAGGAGGGAGAAAGGGTGGGAGGGAAAGAGGGAGGGAGGGAGAGAGTGTGAGAGGAAAGGAAGACAAGTGATGGAGGGAGGGAGAGGGTGTGGATGTGAGAAGGAAGAGGGAGGGGAGGGGAAGAGGGAGGGGAGGGGAAGAGGGAGGGGGAGAGGGAAGGAATGAATGGGATAGCGAGGGAGTGAGGGGGAGTATGACAGAGAGAAGGAGGGAGTGAGAGAGTGGGAGGAGGGAGGGAGCAAGGTGGAGAGTGAGGGAGAGAGGGAGAGAGAGGGAGAGTTAGGGAGTGAGAGAGGGGGAGGAGGGAGAGAGGGAGAGAGGGGGAACTGGAGGGAAGGGGAAAGAGGGAGAGGGAGGCAGAGGGAGCAGAGAGGGAGGGAAGGAGGGGGTGAGGGAGGGAGGTAGATAGAGAGGGAAGGGAAAAGAGAGGGAGGGAGTTAGAGGGGGGGAGAGGGAGGGAGGGGGTGAGAGAAAGAGTGAGGAAGATAGAGAGAGAGGGGGTGAGAGAGGGAGGGGGAGAGAGAGGGAGGGAGGGAGAGAGAGAGGGAGGGAGGGGAGGGAGAGACAGAGTGGGGGGGAAGATAGAGAGGGAGTGGGAGAGAAGATAGAGAGGGAGGGGGAGAGAAGATAGAGAGGGAGAGGGAGAGAAGATAGAGAGGGAGGGGGAGAGAGAGGGAAGGAGGGGTAAGAGGGGGAGATGTAACTCTAGTCTCGTCATAATATGGTTCAGAGCTGCACAATCCGGCTCAGCAAGAATTGCTAACGCTTGTCCCTTTTCTCTTTCCCCTTGTTCCTTCTCAGAATCTCTCGATCACAACTACCAATCTTTCTCCAATCCAAACAGCATCAATTAACCCAAAATCAGGTTCATGCTTTCTATTCATTCTACAATTATTCTTATAGGATATACCTGAATTTTTGTAACAACCATCCTGTTCCTCACCATGTCAAATGACTTCAGAAAATCCACTGTATTCTCTTTGTCTATGCAATTGGCCATTTCTTCCAAATACTATGGCCAAAATACTTTGGGGCTGCTCCCACACCGCTGGTGTGAAGTTTGGTGGAAACCCTGCTTATGCACGTAAACGGACCTTCCGGCAAATTGGCGCTGCAGAGCAACACCATCTCTGAGGTAGATTCTGGCCTATCTTAATAATATGTCCTTACTGTACAGTATAAATGCACACGAGGTCCATACTTCAGAGAAGATCACTCTGTGACCAGTTACCTTTATTACCAAGACCTCAAGAGACAGACGGTGAGTGGAGCTTCCCCTTTTATACCGGAAAGTCCAAGTTAGTAATGTCTCCCACAAGTTCGCCCCCTGTGGTCAGTGTTCTCAAGGTGTACAACTTAGGTCAGCTTATACATGGATTACAATGACAGTTGAATACATTACATCATCTCCTCCCCAAATTCTTATTGGGATCACAGGTTAAGTCTCTCTGGTGGTTTACGCTCCCTTGTAGAGCGTCTGAGTTGGGGCTCCAGTTGTTGGCCGCTGGCCTGAGTGTCTGCTGTTTGCGGTGCCTCAGGCCTGTCTGGACTGCCTACAGTGACTGGGCTTTCCTCCACTTGGTTCCGGTTTTCGGTCACCTGTGGTGGAGTAAACTCTATGTCGTGTTCTTCCTCTGCTTCTTGTACGGGGTTGCTGAACCTCCTTTTAGTTTGTCCATTAGTAAGTTTCACTACCAAAACCCTATGCCCCTCTTTGGCAATCACAGTGCCTGCAAGCCATTTGGGTCCTGCAGTGTAATTAAGGACAAAAACAAGATCATTGACATCAATACATCGCGCCCTCGCATTCCTGTCATGGTAGTCACATTGTGACTGACGCCTGCTCTCAACAATTTCTGTCGTAGTAGGGTGTATAAGGGATAACCTGGTTTTGAGCGTCCTTTTCATTAGCAGCTCTGCGGGTGGAACCCCTGTGAGTGAGTGTGGTCGGGATCTATTGGCCAACAGGAGGCGTGATAAGCGACTTTGTAGGGAACCCCCTTGGATTCTGAGCATCCCCTGTTTGATTATGTGCACTGCTCGTTCCACCTGGCTGTTTGAGGCCGGCTTGAACGGTGCCGTTCTGACATGGTTGATTTCATTGCCTGCCATGAAGTCCTGGAATTTAGTGCTTGTGAAGCACGGGCCATTGTCGCTGACCAAGACGTCCGGTAGACCATGGGCGGCGAAAATTGCCCGTAGAATTTCTACCGTGGCAGGGGATGTGCTTGAATTTAAAATGGCACACTCAATCCATTTGGAGTAGGCGCCGACTACAACCAAAAACATTTTTTCCATGAAAGGACCTGCGTAGTCCACATGGATGCGTGGCCATGTCTTGGCAGGCCAGGACCAGGGGCTAAGGGGGGCTTCCCTGGGTGCTTGCCCAGCTGAGCACACGTGTTGCACCTGCGAACACAAAGTTCCAGGTCTGCATCTATCCCTGGCCACCAAACGTGTGACCTGGCAATTGCCTTCATCATGACAATGCCCGGGTGCTCATTGTGAAGTTCTCTGATAAACACCTCTCTGCCCTTCTGGGGCATGACTACTCGGTTTCCCCATAGTGGACAATCGGCCTGAATCGAGAGTTTATCCTTGCGCATATGAAACGCTTTAAATTCCTCAGGGCATGCCGCTTATGTGGCTGCCCAGTCCCCATTCAGGACACATTTCTTAACTAAAGACAGTAGCGAGTCTTTATTTGTCCAGACTTTAATCTGACAGGCTGTCACAGGTGAGCCTTCGCTTTTGAAAGCTTCAACAGCCATGACCATCTCAGCATCATGCTGAGCTGCCCCTTCAGTGGTGGCTAGTGGTAGCCTGCTGATTGCATCAGCACAGTTTTCATTGCCCGGTCTGTACCGAATTGTGTAGTCATAGGCGGCTAATGTAAGTGCCCACCTCTGTATGCGGGCCGATGCATTTGCATTTATGGCCTTGTTGTCGGCCAGAAGGGACGTTAGGAGTTTGTGATCTGTCTCCAGCTCAAATTTCCTGCCAAACAGGTACCGGTGCATTTTTTTTACTGCATATACACATGCTAGCGCTTCCTTTTATACCATCCCGTAGTCTCTTTCTGCCCAGGACAGACTTCTGGAGGCATAAGCTACCGGCTGTAACTTACCATTGGCATTCACATGCTGCAACACACACCCGACCACATAGGACGACGCATCACACGTTAAAACTAGTTTCTTACACGGGTCATATAACGTTAACAGTTTGTTGGAGCATAACAAATTGCATGCTCTATCAAAAGCCCTTTCCTGGCTGTCCCCCCAGACACAATCGCGACCTTAGCGTAGGAGCACATGTAGCGGCTCTAACAGCGTGCTCAATTTGGGAAGAAAGTTGCCAAAATAGTTCAGGAGCCCAAGGAACGAACGCAGTTCCGTCGTGTTATAGGGTCTGGGTGGTCTCTGGATCGCTTCCGTTTTGGACGCAGTAGGTCTGATCCCGTCTCCTCCCAAGGAATTCTACCTCTGGAGCTAAGAAGATGCACTTCACCTTTTTCAGTCGCAGCCCTACCCGGTTCAGTCTGCGTAGCACCTCCTCCAGGTTGTGGAGGTGTTCTTCAGTATCGCGACTCGTGATGAGGATGTCGTCTTGAAAAACCACAGTCCTTGGAATCGACTTGAGGAGGCTTTCCATATTTCGCTGAAAGATCGCGGCGTCTGAACGAATCCCGAACGGACATCTGTTATACTCAAACAACCCCTTGTGTGTCGTGATGGTGGTCAGCTTCTTCGACTCACTCGCCAGCTCCTGGGTCATGTAAGCTGAGGTCAGGTCCAATTTTGAAAAAAGTTTGCCACCGGATAGCGTCGCAAAGTGGTCCTCCGCTCCTGGTAGCAGGTACTGGTCTTGGAGTGACACCCGATTGATGGTGGCCTTGTAATCACCACATATCCTGACCGACCTATCCGCCTTGAGCACCGACCAGTCACTGAATTCGACTGGCGAGATGATGCCTTCCCTCAGCAGGCAGTCCAATTCGCCTTCTATCTTTTCCCGCATCACGTACGGCACCGCTCTGGCCTTGTGCTGTACTGGCCTGGCGTCCGGGTTTATGTGAATCACTACCTTGGTCCCCATGAAAGTGCCGATGCCGAGTTGAAATAATGAGTCAAATTTGTCCAGGACCTGTGAGCATGATACTCACTCCACAGAAAAAATTGCATTGACATCGCCCCATTTCCAGTTCATGACAGCAAGCTAACTCCTCCCCAGTAGTGCGGGACCGTCCCCCGGGACAATCCAGAGTGGCAACCTGTTCTCCGAATCTTTGTGGGTCACGACTACCGTGGCGCTGCCTAGCACCGGAATGATCTCCTTTGTATATGTCCGTAGCAGTGCGTCAATCGGCAATAATTTTGGCCTCCTGGCCTTGGGCACCCACAACCTTTCGAACTGTTTGATACTCATCAGGGACTGGCTGGCCCCCGTGTCTAGCTCCAATAATACTGGGTTGCCATTGAGGAGCACTTTCATCATTATCAGTGGCATCCTGGTATATGAACTGTATATGTGCTCCACATGAACTCTCTGATCTTCAGCTTCCAGCGATTTCCCCCAGTATTCATTTGGCCTCGTAGGGCTTACATCGGGCCCGTCCTCCTCGTACATCAACCTGGCTGCAGGTTTCCTGCATATACGCGCCAAGTGATCGCCGATGTTGCAGTTTCTGCAGGTATATTGCTGATACCTGCAAGCTCTGGCTGGGTGTTTGCCTCCACACCTCCAGCATGAGCTAGAGGCCCCATTGTTGGAAACAAAAGGTCCATTACCAGTCGATCATCTCTGACTGTCTCTGTAACTGTCCTTAAATGCACCATTAACAGGTGTTGATGGCCCCATTACTGGCCGCATTGTCCATTGCGATGGCATGAGTCGCCGTTCAGCTAGCCATTGTCTCTGTTGAATTCCCCCTTTGGGTTCGACTGCATGCTGAGGCATGTCCAATTGCCCTTGTCTGCCTAGAGAACTATGTGCCGCATTGACAATGTTGACTCCCTGGTCGTTTGCTGCATTTGAGCCAAGATTTTTGCTATAAATCATTCTGGTCTCTTCCTCCCCTGAGATAATTGTCTGGGCTATCAGAGCCACCGCTTCCAAGGCCAATGCTTTGGTCTCAATCAGTTTCCTGAAAACCCCAGCGTGCCCAATGCCCTCAATAAAAAAGTCTCGCAGCATCTCCGCTCTGCAGGCATCTGGGAACTTACGTAGGCTCGCCAGTCGCCGGAGATTTGCCATGAAGTCTGGAACGCTTTGCCCTTCTCGCCGGCGGTGCGTGTAAAACCAGTGTCTCGCCATGTGCATGCTGCTCGCCGGTTTAAGGTGTTCCCTGAACAACTTACTGAGCTCTTCGAACGTCTTGTCCGCCGGCTTCTCTGGCGCTAGAAGGTCCTTCATCAGGGAATACATTCTGGATCCACAAACCATCAGGAGATGAGCCCTGCGTTTGTCGGCTGAATTCTGTCCCAACCATTCCTTAGTGACAAAACTTTGCTGTTGTCTCTCAATAAAGTCGTCCCAATCATCACCAACACAGTACCTGTCTTCTGTGCTGCTAGTGGCCAATCTCGCGTGGTTTAAATCCCAGTTTCTCGTCGCCAATAATATGTCCTTACTATGCAGTATAAATGCACACGAGGCCCATACTTGAGAGAAGATCACTCTGTGACCAGTTACCTTTATTACCAAGACCTCAAGAGACAGACAGTGGGTGGAGCTTCCCCTTTTATACCGGAAAGTCCAGGTTCGGAGTGTCTCCCACAAGTTCACCATCTGTGGTCAGTATTCTCAAAGTGTACAATTTGGTCAGCTTATACATAGGTTACAATAACAGTTGAATACATGACACTTAAATTTGTCAAACATTACTTGTTTTGAACAAATCCATGCGGGCTGTCCTTATTTATCTTATTAAGTTATAAATGCTCAGTAATTTGATCTTGAATCATGCATTCATTCTCACCAGCCCCACTCTCAAACAAGCTATTAGTCAAAAACAAGGAATGATTCATGAATAAATGAATCATCGTCCAGTTAGCTTAATATCAGTAAGATGAAATGCATTCAAGAGCGTTTTACAAAGCACTATCTGAGTTCATCTAAAGACCAAAAAGGCCTTAAAAGGCAATCAGAATGGTTTTAGATGCAATGGATCGTGCTCAAGGCTGTAATTTTCTCACAATAATCTTTTGAAAAACTTAAGTATTAGTCATGGTAAAAATGTTAAATGCTATGAAGTTCACATTGAAACCATAAACAGTTACGACATGTGGCTGTTTATGATTTCAATGTGATTTCCATTTAGACATTTTACCAAATTTACTTATCTAATCATAGTGAAAACATCTCCAACAATGTTTTTTCTTTCCCTCCTCCATCATTTCTTGTTTATCTCTCTTTTTCCTCACTCATTTCTATTTCTTGTTATCCTCCTTCATTTTGTTCCTCTCTTTATCTTCTCCTTCACTTCTGTTTCACCTTCTCTCCTCTTTCAATTCATTCTTACACCCCTCTTCAATTCCATTTTTCTCTCTGTTGCAATTTGCTCTCCTGACTCAAACTCTCTTTGGCCTTAATTTCTGTTTCTTCTCTCCTGACTCATTTCTGTTTCTCCCCTCCTTCTACTCTCATGTACTTCTGTTTCCCTATCTTAGTGTTGTCCCATAGAAATTGCTATAACCACATGCACTACTTTTAGTAGAAAACATCTTATATACAAAACAAGTACATTTATTTCATGTGCATATTTGCTAAATAAGCATTTGCTGTCTTTCTCTTTCACCAAAGTTTGGAATTCTGGTAGATGTGGAGAGAATCCAAAGCTAGCGGCCATAAATTAAGACAGTTGCTAACAAATCCAATAGGCAAAAAAGGAGAAATGTCTTTACTCAGAGATTGGTCGGAACTCGCTGCCAGAGGGGAAAATTGACCATTTTGCATGCCTAGTCAGGATGTCAGCACGTCAGCATTTGCTGACAAAAATCAGCATGAATTAGTTCCTCTCCCTTCCATTACAGCACTCCTTCGTTTCTCACCCAAGTCCAACTGCTAATGCACTAAGCAAGGATCCCTCTCTCTGTAATGCCACTAATGGCAGTGATCCTAGCCATTGTATGCTGTAGACTGGTACAGAAGTTTTCAAGAACAAAAGTTCCTACCTAGAGTATACATTAGCATTCTGAGTGGAAGTAAGGAAAGAGAATCCCAGTAGCAGATCAGGTCATAGGGAAATAGATGCCCATAAGGGGGTGCAATGAAGTGTGTGAAAGGTGGTATTGAAGAGGGCAATGAAAGATATAGGGGGGGCAATGGATAGCATTGAAAGGGGGAAATAGATAGGAACAGGAGTAGGCCATTCAACCCATTGAGCCTTCTTCACCGTTCAATTAGATCATGACTGATCTGTACCTTAGCTCCATTTACTGCCCTTTACTCCATATCCTTTGATACCCTTACTTAACAAATATCTATCGATCTCAGTCTTGAAAATTTTAATTGATCAAGCATCTATACTCTTTGGGGGAGTAGGTTGCAGATGTCCACTAATCTTTGTATCAAAAGTGCTTCCTGATTTCCCTCCTGAATGGCCTAGCTCTAATTTTAAAATTATTTCTCAGTATTCTTAATTCACCCATCAGAGGAAATAGTTTGGGGAAAATTTCCACTGGAGGCAGTAACCAGTAGCGCCCTGCTCCTACCATAATGCCCTGCACTAGCAACGACGACATCAATGAAAATTCGGTAGCGCCCCTTGAAGCTGTCAGGGGCAATGCCCACGACTTTACTAACTAACAACACTGTGCAATTATATAATGCCTTCAACAAAACTTCCCATGGTTCTTCATAAAGGGGAATTGGAGAATGTGTGCCCATCTTTTCCACAATTCCATGTTTAAATCCCTCCAATCCGGTTTCCGCGCCTTCCACTTTGAGGAAGCCCCATGAATCCGGGGTAAAGTTAAGGGGGCAGAGGCTTTATATAATGGGTTTCTCTTCCCTTTTTCTCTGCATTAGGTATGGATATTAAGTGTTCCCCAGCTGCAATTGAGAGGAAAACGGCTCTCATCAAATGACATACTTTGTGACTGTGACAAAAGCAAACTATCCCTCCTTGTCCTTCTTAACTTATTGGCAGCCTTTGACATGGTTGACCACTCTATCATTCTCCAACATCTCTCCACTGCAACTGCTTCTCTTCCCAACCCTGCATCGTTACCTCTGGTGTCTCCCAAGGATCTATCCTTGGCCCCCTCCTATTTCTCATTTACATGTTGTCCATTGGCTACATCATCCGAAAACACAGCGTCAGTTTGCACATGTACGCTGATGATACCCAGCTCTACCTCACGACTTCTTCTCTCGACCCCTCCTCGGTCTCTGAATTGTCAGACTGCTTGTCCGACATCTACATAAGAACATAAGAAATAGCAGCAGGAATTGGCCATTTGGCCCCTCGAGCCTGCTCTGCCATTCAATAAGATCATGGCTGATCTGATCCTGGCCTCAATTCCACTTCCTTGCCCGCTCCCCATAACCCTTGACTCCCTTATCATAAAAAATCTGTCTATCTCCACCTTAAATATATTCAAAGACCCAGCTCTCCACAGCTCTCTGGGGAAGATAATTCCAAAGATTCACGACCCTCTGAGAGAAGAAATTCCTTCTCATTTCTGTTTTAAATGGGCGACCCCTTATTGTGAAACTATGCCCCCTAGTTCTAGATTCCCCCATGAGTGGAAACATTCTCTCTGCATCTACCCTGTCCAGCCCCCTCAGAATCTTAAATGTTTCAATAAGATCACCTCTCATTCTTCTAAACTCCAAGGAATATAAGCCCAACCTGCTCAACCTTTCTTCATATGACAACCCTTTCATCTCAGGAATCAACCTCTTGAACCTTCTCTGAACTGCCTTCAATGCATGTATATCTTTCCTTAACTATTGAAAACTATATGCAGTACTCCAGGTGTGGTCTTACCAATGCCCTGTACAGTAGGAGCAGTACGTCCCTACTTTTATACTTCATCTCCCTTGCAATAAAGACCAGCATTCTATTTGCCTTCCTGATTACTTGCTGTACCTGCACACTAACTTTTTGTGTTTCATTCACAAGGACCCCCAGATCCCTCTGTACAGCAGCATTTTGTAATCGCTCCCCATTTAAATAATAATTTGTTTTTTTATTTCTCCTACCAAAGTGGATAACCTCACATTTTCCCACATTATACTCCATCTGCCAAATTGTTGCTCACTCACTTAGCCTATCGATGGCCCCAAATTTCCCCAGCCACTTACAGCGGCTTATCTTGATGTGGTGCACCAACTTCCTGGAGGAGAAAAAGCGGCAAAAATCTACCTGTGAATTTGGCTGCTCCCTCGCCATCCGCATCCATCGGCGTCGCGCAAAGGAGCGCGGGGGGGGGCGGAGCTTTGGCCACGCTTGCTCAGCGCGGCCGGCAGCGGGGAGGGGCTTGGGCCCAGCGTGTCGTGCAGTGCCGGCAGGGGCACGCATGACTGTTTCAGTCTGCGCGCATGCGCAATGGACGCTTCAGTCTGCACACAGGTGCAGTGTAACAGGAAGCTTGGCATTCGGCCAATTAAAGGGAGAGCGTCCTCACAATAAGTGGCTATGGAGCATATATAAAGGTGAGGTCTGAATATTGATTTTTGTGTGGCTGAGGGAGTGGAAAGGATTGCTAGATAGGTGTAAGAGAGGTGTGTGATCTTTGAACATTACCTGAGTTGAAGTCCAATAGACGAATGGCGCAAGAGCGTGCAAGAAGTATGAAGAATTTCCTCCATGAGGAAGTGGAGAATTTAGTAACGGTTATTGAGGAGAAATGGCTGGAGCTGGATATCAGCAAGAGTGGTCTGTCAAAGGTCTCCCACAAGGAAATGAGAAAAAGATGGAACCTCGTTGCCGAAGAATTCTCCGCTGGGGTCAACACTGCAAGATCTGGAAGCCAGTCCAAGAAGAAATGGCAGGACATTGGTCAAGTAGTGAGCGCAAGCAATATCTTCATCTTTAAATTGGATTGCAGTGGAAAATATGAGCATCTGTATGTGTCCCACCCATCAGAAGCGCACCATGTCTGACAATTTATACCGTCACCTTTGCAGAGGAAATTGGCCCACAACAAGAGGGAGAGAACTAGAACAGGAGGAGGTCCGCCAAATCTGCACCAACTGACACCCCTGGAACAGAGGGTTGCTGCCTTGCTGACTCGCACTGGCAGGAAAAGAATAAGCTCTGCACAAGCTGGACCGACACGCGAGGGTGAGGGTGAGTCAATAAAATGCATAGTGGCCCTTCAAATTCACCTGCTGACTGGCCTGCTACGCGTGAGACTACTCATGCCACCCATCCCGCCCCCTCCTATGCTGCTAACCATTTGACTGTTGTGTTGTCTTTTGCAGAAGAAGATGACATTCCTCAAGATCCTGAGCATGCAGATGCATGCGCTCCAGACCAGGTTGGGTGGGGGGAGGAGGGGTCCATGGAAATGTGTGCTCAGGAGAATGCTGACCGCGATATTGATCATGACATATCACGGGGCATCACACAGCCAGAACCCTCAATTACCTCCTCAACAACCTTCCATGGGTTCACACCCTCCGAGGTCACGGGTCCGAGTGGCGGTCGGGAAATGCATCTTGGGACACCCAGTCCCCCACCGTCCCAGCCTGAGCCTCGCACTAGAGGGGTGCCACTAGGAAGACCCACAGCGAGGGGAAGGAGAAGCCGACCAGTCTCTCCTGAGAGGCAGCCCTCAGCAGAAGTAAATCAGGTTTTTTCATTGGGTGAGGAGACCTCACAAGATCACTCGTGGCAGCCGTCACTGGGGTGCGTGATGAAGTTGCCACACTATCGGGTGAAATCTCTGCACTAAGACGGGAACTGAGGGCGGGCATTGCAAAGGGTGTGCATACGATGGCAGGTGCTATGCAGGAGCTGGCTTCTGCAATAAGGGCACAAAGGCCAGAGATTCAAATTTCACTCCCACTTCACTCTACGCACCAGCCACTGGTCAGACCCAAGCCGGGCCCCCAAACGCCCACCCCACCACCATCACCGATCCTATAAGGAAGTGCACTTTCCCCGAGATGTAGGTGAGGGATGGGTGCAGACTTTCTTTCCTGCTGTGGATGTTGTTGTTGTTGTTGTTTGTATCATTGAAGTGCACTGTAAAATTTACAATAAAAGATATTTTGCATCCAAACTGAATCATCCTCCTTTAGGACCACGCAACATTTAGGGTCAACTGTAAAAAGCTAAAATCCCTCACCCCTACAGTCATGCGTGCCTGCTGCCCCTAGCCCTGGTGGTAGGGCTAGACGGTGTGTTCTGCAGTCGGCAAGGTAGGGCTGCTCTATTTTCTGTAGCTGATTTATCTTTCATTTATTTGTGGTGATGTTGTGCAGCTGTTGTGCTGAAGATGTTGTAATGTGCTGATGTTGTGAAGGTCTTTAGAGTTTTGGAATCCTCTAACTCACCATTCTCCCCACCCCCCACCCTGCAACCCCTATCTCTGGCTACCTGCGCTGATTTCTTAAATGTAGGTGAGGTTTTTCTATGCCTACAAAAGTGGCCACATACACTGGGCTAAGTTAGTTTGGGGTAACTTTCAGCTAGCTAAATTTGCTTCTATGGCCAAAACAGGTGTAAGTGGCTGATCACGCCCCCTTTTGGAGAAAAAAAACTAAACTAAAACAAAACCTAACTAACTGACTTACACTGGAGCAAGTTAAATTGGGGAATTTGCGATTTTTAAGTTACTCCAAAAAAACCTACTTACTCCAAAAAAAGCGGGCAACTCTTGGGGAAATTTGAGCCCTATATCCCTTTGTAGATTCTTTGCGCCCTCCTCACAACTTACCTTCCCACCTATCTTTGTTTCATCAGCAAACGTGGCGACGTTACACTTGATCCCTTCATCCAAGTCATTGATATAAATTGTAAATAGTTGAGGCCCAGCACTGATCCCTGTGGCACCCCACTAGTTACAGTTTGCCAACCTGAAAATGACACATTCATCCCGACTCTCTGTTTTCTGTTAGTTAGCCAATCCTCTATCCACGCTAATATATTACCCCGAACCCCGTGAGTTCTTATCTTGTGCAGTAACCTTTTGTGTAGCACCTTATCGAATGCTTTCTGGAAATCCAAATATACGACATCACAGGTTCTCCTGTATCCACTCTGCTCGTTACATCCTCAAAGAACTCCAACAAATTTGTCAAACATGATTTCCCTTTCATAAAACCATGCTGACTCTGCTTGACTGCATTATGATTTTTTAAATGTCCTGCTACTATTTCTTTAATGATGGACTCCAGCATTTTCCCAATGACAGATGTTAGGCTAACTGGCCTATAGTTTCCTGCTTTCGGTCTCTCTCCTTTCTTAAATAGTGGTGTTACATCTAGTTACATCGAGTTACATCTAGTTCTGGGTGAGCAAAAATTTTCTCCAATTGAATATTGGGAAGACCAAAGCCATTGTTTTTGGTCCTCACGACAAACTCTGTTCCCCAACCAATGACTCCATCCCTTTCCCCAACTTTTGTCTGAGGCTGAACCAGACTGTTTGCAACCTTGGTGTCATATTTGACCCTGAAATGAGCTTTCGACCATATATCCACAGTATAACTAAGACCGCCTATTTCCATCTCCATAACATCGCCCATTTCCGCCTTTGTCTCAACTCATCCGCTGCTGAAGCCCTCATCCATGCCTTTGTTACCTCTAGACTTGACTATTCCAACACACTACTGGCTGGCCTCCCACATTCTACCCTACGTAAACTAGAGGTGATCCAAAACTTGGCTGCCCATGTCCTACCTCGCACCAAATCCCGCTCACCCATCACCCCTGTGCTCGCTAACCGACATTGGCTCCCGGTTAAGCAACTCCTCGATTTCAAAATTCCCTTCCTTGTTTTCAAATCCCTCCATAGCCACGCCCCTCCCTATCTCTGCAATCTCCTCCAGCCCCAGAACCCTCCGAGATGTCGACGCTCCTCTAATTCTGCCCTCTTGAGCATCTCTGATTATAATTGCTCAACCATTGGTGGCCATGCGTTGGTTGCTTAGGCTCCAAGCTCTGGAATTTCCCCCCTAAATTTCTCCACCTCGCTACCTCTTTCCTCCTTCAAGACGCTCCTTACAAACTAACTCTTCGATCAAGCTTTTGGTCACCTGCCTTAATTTCTCCTTATGCGTCTCGGTATCAATTTTTTAAATTTTATAATACTCCTATGAAATGCCTTGGGACATTTCACTATGTAAAAGGTGTTATATAAATACAAGTTGTTGTTGTTACACTGAACAGAAAATGAGAGAAAAGTAATATTAAGTGAGCGATGTTGCAATCAAAGTTATAGGTTCTGTGATGGTTTTTGAAAATGGAGCAAGGCAGAGAGGATTAGAGAGAGGTTTGTAGAAATCAGGTGCATAGTAGCTGAAGTTTCTGTTAAAGAAACTAAGAACATAAGAATTAGGAGCAGGGATAGGTCATACGGCCCCTCGAGCCTGCTCTGCAATTTAATAAGATCATGGCTGATCTTCGACCTCAACTCCACTTTCCCTCCCAATCCCCATATCCCTTGATTTCCCACGAGTCCAAAAATCTATCCAGCTCAGCCTTGAATATACTCAACGACTCAGCATCCACATTCTTGAGGTAGAGAATTCCAAAGATTCACAATCCTCTGAGTGAAGAAATTCCTCCTCATCTTAGTCTTAAATAGCTGACTCCTTATCCTGAGTCTATGCCCTCTAGTTCTGGACTCTCCAACCTGGGGAGACAACCCCTCAGCATCTACCCTGTCAATCCCCCTCAGAATTTTATATGTTTCAATGAGATCACCTTCCAATCTACTCCATCTCTCCTCACAGGACGACCCTCTTGTCCCAGGAATCAATCTAGTGAACTTTCATTGCACCGCCTCTAAGGCAAGTATATCCTTCCTCTGATAAGGAGACCAAAACTGTGCACAGTACTCCAGGTGTGGTCTCACCAAAGTCCTTTACATTTGTAGCAAGACTTCCCTACTCTTATACTCCAAATCTCTTGCAATAATGGCCAAGTCAAGAGTGGTCAAGGTAGCTCTATAATTGAACTATGTCGTATAATCCTCTAAATATAATGGGCCCAAGTTTCGGCCTCAGTTGCTCCTGATTTTTTGGAGCAACTGGTGTAGAACGGAGTATCTTAGAAATTCAAATTCTCATCATTTAGTTTGCTCCAGTTCTAGTCAGTTAGAACAGTTTCACTTTGGAACAGAATTTTATTTTCAAAAGGGGGCGTGTCTGGCCACTTACGCCTGTTTTCAAAGTTTCGGCAGTGAAAACTTACTCCAAACTAACTTAGAATGGAGTAAGTGAGGATTTTTGTACGCTCAAAAAAACCTTGTCTACACTTTAGAAAATCAGGCGTAGGTTACAAATCAGGCGTAGGGAATGGGGGGGGGGGGTGTTTAAAGGGAAGTTTACAAACATTAAACACTTCAGTTTTACAAATAAAGAGCCATCATCAATAATAAATGATAAAAACATCAATAAATCAACCAATAAATCAATCAAAAAAAATTAATAAGAAATAATTTTTTTTTTAAATCAATAAATAAAACATTTTCTACTTACCGACTGCAGCACCAGGAGCCCTCCAACAGCATGCTGGGATGCCCCCTCCCCCCCAGTATGTCTCTGTCAGTGTCTCTATCTCTCTGTCTGTCTGTCTGTGTGTGTGTGTCTCTCACTCTCTGTCTGTCAGTGTCAGTGTTTCTGACAGCGAGGGGAGGGGGAGGAGGGGGGTAGAAGGAGAGAGGAGGGGGCAGGGGGAGGGGAGGGAGGAAGGCAGAGGGGGAGGGAGGGAAGGGGGATGGATGGGGAGAAGGGGGAGGGAGGGGAAGAAGGGGGAGGGGGCGAGAGAAGGGGGGGGAGGAGGAGGAGAAGGGGGGGAGAAGGGGAGGGGGGGAAGAGGAGAAGGGGCAGGGGGAGGAGGAGAACGGGAAAGGGGGGGAGGAGGAGAACGGGAAAGGGGGGGAGAGGAGAAGGGGAAAGGGAGGGAGAGGAGAAGGGGAAAAGGGGCGAGATGAGAAGAGGAAAGGGGGCGAGAGGAGAAGGGGAAAGGGGGCGAGAGGAGAAGGGGAAAGGGGGGTGAGAGGAGAAGGGGGGAAAGGAGAAGGGGGAGAAGGGGGGGAAAGGAGAAGTGGGGGGGAGAAGGGGGGGAAAGGAGAAGGGGGGAAAGGAGAAGGGGGAGAAGGGGGGGAAAGGAGAAGTGGGGGGGAGGCTGAACGGGCCCGGCCCGGCAGGCCCGTCCCCAGCATCAGATTTACAGGTAGGTGGAGTTGGGTCGGGTTGGGTCCGGGGTCCGGGGTTGGGAGCGTGGGTCGGGTCGGGGGGAGCGCGGGTCGGGGTCGGGAGCGCGGGTCGGGTTGGGTCGGGTCCGTGGGGGTGGGTGGGGGGGGCGGGGTGGCGGTCGGGAGCACGGGTCGGGTCGGGGGTTGGGGGAAGGATGGAGGTCGGGTTGGTTTGGGTAGTGGGGGGCGAAGGGAGGGAGTGTGGGTCGGTTCGTGTCGGGGGCGGGGGGAGGGAGGTCAGGTTGGGTCGGGTCGGGTCCGGGTGGGGGGGGGGGGGCGTTGGGAGCGCGGGTCGGGTCTGGGGGCTGGTGGGAGGGAGGTCGGTTCGGGTCGGGGGGGGGGAGGGGAGCGCGGGTCGGGTCCAGTCCGGTCCGGGGGCGGGGGGGTGGGAGGGGGAGCGGGAGTCGAGTCGGGTCCGGAGGAAGCAGGAGCTGGGCGTGGGAGGCAGCCTTATGCACGCAGCCACAGTGAGGCCATTCGGCCAGGGCTAGGAGCTGTGTGCTTCGGGCCCCTCCCACGCAGCTTTGGGTGCCTGGAGCTACTGCACATGCGCGCCGACTGTAGCGTGCATGTGCAGAGGTCCCGGCACTGTTTTCAGTGCAGGGACCTAGCTCCGCCCCCCACAGCTCGTGCTGCACCGCGCCGAGGGCCAGAGGACCAGCAGGGAGCCGGAGAATACGGAATTTGTTTTTAGGCGCACTTTGTGTCGCGAAAAACGGGCGTCCAGGTCGGGGCTGCGCCATTCTAGGCGCGGCCCGAAACTTGGGCCCAATATTACTAATCGGCTATATCAATTTGAACCTGGCTAAAGCTGTAGCATTATAATTCTCAATTTAGTTATGTTATGTTAAATTGAACTCTGCTCATATCTACAATATATTAAAATCAATGCAGATGTTGCTTGCTCCATTTTATAGATAGGTAAACATCTCCTGTGGGTTTTCCAATGTTAGCATGTTAACAGTTGAGTATCTTTATGAAATGACATGCCTCTAGGTGGCCCTTAATAGGATTTCCCATTATTAGATAAACAGCTTTTAGCTGTCGTGGGCCTAGTCCCACCAGCAGGTCCACCTCAACCACGAGATAGACCTTCCGGAACCTGCATGGCACACAACTCAGCCAGCGTCGTACAACTACGGAGCTTCCACATCCTGGGATGCAACCAACTTAATAGTCACCCTACCTGGACAGATTTAATACATTTTATTAAATTGTACAATGTTATTTTTGGTTCATAATTTCTCCTAAAATTTTTCTAAGATCTGGCCTCCAAGCCTGTCCCCACCAATCCAATTTCAAATATGCTTCTGAGGTGGAACTTCCAGAACCTTCCCTGCTCCTGCTTGGCCTCACCCCTTTGCACAATATTTGTTTTCCTCGATTTCCTTTTCTTCTTGACCCATTTTTATTTATTTTTGGTACTTTATTCATTGTTAATTTGTGTGAGATTGGGCCTCCAGCCTTAACCTACCAGTCTCAATTTTCACCTCAAACAGTTTCCAGGGTCATATTTCCTGAGCCCTCCCTATTCCTGTTTGACCACTCCCCTCTGCTGAAATATTCTTTCTCAATTGACACTTGACTTCTGTGATATATTTTTATTTATATTTAGCACTTTAATTAATTACTAAATTATGAGAGACACCCAGCAGCCCTGACTCCCGTTTTACCCCTTTTCCCATTTCTTAATACTTCAATTTCTAAATTTTCAATTAATTAAAATGGATGAATTTACATTTAAATGTATACACTCATCATTGAATACATTTTAATCAACATGTGTTAATTTAAATTTGCATATATATTTAACACTGCTCACTTCCAATTAGTTTAAAAAATAAATTCCCCCAAATTGTGAACTCCTGTATGAGATTCCGCCAGAACAGCCGAAACCCTGGATATGCTAGGTCATATTGAGTTTCCTGTATGACCTAGTATGGAGCAGAGCCTTGTCTACCCTACAAGCCCATTGATGTAAAGGGGTATAACCTGGGGCAATGGGCCTAACACTGGTTTCAGGTGGGTACTTTGGATGACTCCAGGGCAAATTAACCAACTTGGCCTGCGGCTCTCTCAACCGTACTGAACCCTTCAGCGCTGTTTCTCACCCCAAAAAATGGGTGCTGTGATAGCCCATGGGCTGGCTTATCTGCTCTGGTCGCTTCTGTTTTCGCCCCGGAGGAGCGGCAATGACGGCAGTGAACTCTTCGGGGGGCGCGACCAGCTTCCAGCGCCCCGTCGGAGTTTTCGGGGCCGGAGCATTACCACTCAGAAAAGGCGAGCCGGTGTGCAACACCCCTGGTTGAGACACCGGATTGATTTTTGCCTCCCGCCCGACCTGTAGCGCTGCGTACAGCGCCGTGCTGGGAACGCCTGTGACAACGGACAGTCCAAGCTGTAGCAGCTGCAAAGAGGTAAGTAATGTCAACCTCAGGTAAGTGTGATTGTTTTTTATGTTATTCTTTTTGCGACTTATGTAGTGATGGCATGAGGTATTTTTTGGGAATGTTTTTGGTGTTTTTTTTCAGGTTTTTTTTTCTCCCCAGGTCTCTGTTAGAGCGCTCCGAGGCCGGGATTTAGCTCGGGATTTTCTCATGCAACACCTCCTTTAATGCTCCGCCCCACACTCAGGGCCCAGCTGCCCAATTTTGCTGAATTAGGCGCAAACCTTTTCCAGGCGGTATCAGGACCCTGCCGCCATTAACACCCTGAAATCTAAAAAGCCGAAATTCCAGCCCCATGAGTTGAAAAGGCAGTGCTGTAATAAACGGTACATCCAGACCTCACCACAAGCTGGTGAATTGAAAGGACCATGCTGTAACAACACTGATCACCTAGCCTCTCATCAGAGTCAAGATGTTGTAAGGACACTGCCAATGCAGATCCCCACCTACTCCAGAGAGGAAACAGTCATTCTCAGTGTTTGGGTTGGATTCAGTTCCTGTAGTAAAAGGAGAATGATACAATCACTTACTCTATCCTTTTACCCTGGAGGCCTTAAAAAGTGTCTTCCCTACTGACTAAATAGTTGAAGTTTCTAATTCCTACATACCACCACAAAGGAATGTACAGCAGGCCAGGGAGAGACAAGGTCAAAAGCAGCATCCGCCAGCTTCGTATGAAGTATGCAATCAAAGGCAGGAACATATATCCGATTGCATAAGAAATGCAAACTCCCAGTGTAGAGTAGATAACCCGAACAGATTTCCCAAGAACTTCCGATCCTGAAAGAGAAGACCAGACTAACAGTGATTATGAGTTATTTTGCAATTTTATTTTGTTCACTATTATGACCGTTCAGTTAAAAAAAACAGAACCTAGAATTTAGTATTATACTAAGAACATTGAGTCAGTGAAGATAGTGGTGAAAAGGGTTGATAATGGTGAAGGTAATCACCTAGAACAAAGGCAGCCACATAGTTTGAAATCTGTCCAACACCCACAAAGAAATTAAGAAGACAAAATATTTCCCATTTTGGAGAGAATACTTGAATCATGGTGAATCCAGTCTGTACAGCCATGGTTCCAAACAAAACAGCCTTCCTCCCAAATCTGCAAAGCAGAAACAAACAAAGCTTCATAAAAATGCACACACACACACTCATACATATAGTTGTTAAGTAATGCACATATATGGGGAACACACACATACACTCACAAGAACACACACGGCCACTTATGCAGACAATCACATGCCAACAAGATACCCGCTTGTGCATACACATCCATCCATAAACAAATACATGTGCACACATTAGAATGTGCACTTCACTTGCACCAGAAGGCACATGCATGCAGACTAATCAAGCATACATGTTCACTCATTCATCGACTAATTAACACACACACACATATACATTCATACAAACACTCACTCATGTATCTATATCCAAACTTCCTGACTGTGAAGAGTTTGCTCCAAATGTTCATTGTTATTTCATTCCTAAAGAAAGGTTATTTTGGAATGTGGCAAAGTAAATCACATAGGATAGAGATTAAAGAACACACTTTGAGATAATGACATATAAATGCGTCCACTCATTTATTTCATGTGTTTGTTATAATAGAGAAGAATTTCATACGATTATATTGCTACGAACAGAATGTTACATCTATAATCTACAAAATTGTTCATGAGGTTCCAAATATTGGTATCATTATCATCATAGACAGTCCCTCGAATGAGGATGACTTGCTTCCACAGAAGTTCACAGATGTTTCAATGAAGGACCCGATGTTCCAGTCCTGAACTCCAAATGAGGGGGTGGAAGATGCCTGTGTGTGGATTTCTTTAACGTGTGGTGAACGTTGCACATCAGCCACCACAAGGGCTTGACAGAGATAGGTCTCTATCCAGTAGCAAGGGTTAACCAGGACAATTGCAGACCTGCTCTGCTATCAACCATGTCATAAGAACATAAGAACATAAGAAATAAGAGCAGAAGGCGGCCATATGGCCCCTCAAGCCTGCTCCGCCATTTAATACGATCATGGCTGATCTGATCATGGATTCACGTCCACTTCCCTGCCCGCTCTCAATAACCCCTTATTCCTTTATCGTTTAAGAAACTGTCTATTTCTGTCTTAAATTTATTCATGTCCCAGCTTCCACAGCTCTCTGAGGCAGCGAATTCCACAGATCCACAATCCTCTCAGAGAAGAAATTTCTCCTCATCTCAGTTTTAAATGGGCGGCCCCTTATTCTAACATTATGCCCTCTAGTTCTAGTCTCCCCTATCAGTGGAAATATCCTCTCTGCATCCACCTTGTCAAGCCCCCTCATAATCTTATACATTTCGATAAGATCACCTCTCATTCTTTTGAATTCCAATGAGTAGAGGCCCAACCTACTCAACCTTTCCTCATAAGTCAACCCCCTCTTCTCCGGAATCAACCTAGTGAACCTTCTCTGAACTGCCTCCAAAGCAAGTATATCCTTTCGTAAATATGGAAACCAAAACTGCACGCAGTATTCCAGGTGTGGCCTCACCAATACCCTGTACAACTGTAGCAAGACTTCCCTGCTTTTATACTCCATCCCCTTTGCAATAAAGGCCAAGATTCCATTGGCCTTCTTGATCACTTGCTGTACCTACACACTAACCTTTTGTGTTTCATGCACAAGTACCCCCAGGTCCCGCTGTACTGCAGCATTTTGCAATCTTTCTCTATTCAAATAATAACATGCTCTGTGATTTTTTTTCTGCCAAAGTGCATGACCTCACACTTTCCAACATTATAGTCCATCTGCTAAATTTTTGCCCACTCACTTAGCCTGTCTATGTCCTTTTGCATATTTTTTGTGTCCTCCTCACACATTGCATTTCCTCCCATCTTTGTATTGTCAGCAAACTTGGCTACGTTACACTCAGTCCCTTCTTCCAAGTCGTTAATATAGATTGTAAATAGTTGGGGTCCCAGCACAGGTCCCTGTGGCACCCCACTTGTTACTGATTGCCAACCCGAGAATGAAGCATTTATCCCTACTCTCTGTTTTCTGTTCGTTAGCCAATCCTCTATCCATGCTAATTGTCATGTATTTCTGCTTGGATTACCCCCAAACCCGTAAACTTTTATCTTCTGCAGTGACCTTTTATGTGGCACCTTGTCAAATGCCTTCTGGAAGTCCAAATACACCACATCCACCTTGTTCGTTACATCCTCAAAGAATTCTAGCAAATTTGTCAAACATGACTTCCCCTTCATAAATCCATACCGACTCAGCCTGACCGAATTTTGCTTTTCCAAATGTCCTGCTACTGCTTCTTTAATAATGGACTCCAACATCTTCCCAACCACAGATGTTAGGCTAACTGGTCTATTAGTTTCCAGCTTTTTGTCTGCCTTCATTTTTAAATAGGGGTGTTACATTTGAAGTTTTCCAATCTGCTGGGACCTCCCCAGAATCCAAGGAATTTTGGTAAATTACAACCAATGCATCGACTATCCCTGCCACTATTTCTCTTAAGACCCTAAGATGCAAGCCATCAGGTCCAGGAGATTTATCTGCCTTTAATCCCATTATCTTACTGAGTACCAACTCTTTAGTGATTGTGATTGTGTTAACTTCCTCCCCCGCTATAGCCCCTTGACTATCCACTGTTGGAATATTGTCCTTTAATACATTTAGGGGTAGAAATTCACCTCCGCCCAAAACGGGGTGCACCTACCTTTTTGTGCCAGTCATTACCGCCGCAATGGATGCAGCGGCCATTGGAGTGAAATTCAGCATTTTTGCTGAACAAAGGAGCAGAGCAGTATTGTTGGTGGGAATGGGCTGTTTGTAGCGGTGTGTGCGGAGTGGCCGATCGGGCCGCAAAATTCAGCTGGTGCCGATTTGCTGCTAACGAGCCAGGTGCTCCCTGGCCTTCTTTAAAGGACAGTGTTTGCAGCTCGGCCCTGAGGAGGGAATCAGTTTGTTGCGAAGGCATGGCGAATCCAGGAGGAGCAAGAAGGGCCAGCAGATTTTCAGATGCGCAATTCGAGACCCTCATCGAGGCAGACCAACTCGCGCTGTCTTCATTAATGCCTGAAGAGTGATCACTGTGGAGGTCTCGGGGACCTCTATTCATGAACGCACCGCCACCCAATGCCGCAAAAGGCTCAGCGACATAATTCGCCTGATGAAAGTGAGTACATGTTGCCCCAACTCCTTACCTTCCATCTACGAGCCTCTCCTTCATGTTTTCTTATTTCCAACCTTCACTATATAGTCACTGAAGCAACATTTGATTGGTGAGGCCTGTAGATATATATGTGTGCGTTCTCGCAATGGTGGCTCCCTTTCATGTAAGACACCACTGATGCGAGTGGGAGGCAAAGCCATGACGACAGCCTTGAGGGCGCTGGCAGCCACATCCATGACGACACCCTAGAGGCCATTGGGAGCGAAAGCCACAACGATACCCTAGAGGCCACTCCATCTGTTGCCGCCATTTCCGCTGAGGCCTAGGAAAAGGGAGACACTGCTGCCAGCACTGCATTACTGCTTCCTACACTCGCCGCACCAGCTCAGGTACTGGGAGTACGCGGTCGGGAACGTTAGACTTAGTAGAGGGGTCTGCACTGGGTGATGCACAGGGGCCTAGCAGACTGCAGCATGGTGAAGGACCAAGGCAACCTCGGGTGCCAGCTCTCCAGGGGGTGCGAGGTTGCACGTGAGTTCTGCTGAAGAGGACTCAGATGAGCCCATCGATGTTGGGGCTTATGAAAGAAGGGTGGAGGCCATGCATTTCTTAGATGTTGGGGACAATGGCAAGGGTGCTGGAGAGGCTGTCAGAAGTGGTCAGGAGCGTGGAGGAGTCTGCCTTCTGCATTGTGGACAACTCTGCGCACACCATGGAGCCCATCATTGCCAGTGGGCAGACAATGGTGACCATGCGGATCCAGCTGTGATGCTGTGTCTCGTTGGCAATGAGGCAACTGCCATTACAGCACAGGTGCAAGGGAACGAACGTCTGAGTGCTGCTTTGGATAGGATGGCCGTTGCTTATGCACTCTGGGCAACAGGCTACGGAGAGTCTTACTGCTGTCATCTCTGGTGGCATCGGGACTGTGTCTGCTCTCATGCAGTCTCAGCTGGATGCCACGCGAGATCTGAGTATTTCCATCATGGCTGGTTCCACCATGGTCTACGGGGGACCTTCCGGTGTCGCGCCACACCACCGATCTGTGCTCCCTCAGATAGGTGGTGATGGTGAGGTGCTGCCCCCGGGGGAGTGATGTAGGCTCCTCGGACCAGGATAATGATATGCTCTCTCAGGATCACAGCAGTCCTGACCCCAGACCTGCCATTGCGACAAGCATGGACTCGCCCAAGCCAAGGCCGAATGAACGCACCGAGGAGGGTGTTGCAGCCGGCCCTTCCAGGACCAGAGCTGATCGAGTGTGATTTCGACACCTGAAACACAGCAGCCTTCCCAGATCCATGATGCAGCCACAGGGGAGACACTGCGGCGTAGTTCCAGAGTAGGTTTGCGTAAGATGGTTTATCAGGAGATGCACATGAGTGATAAATGATGAGGGGGATGTTTTTTGCACCTTTCTTTCTTGTGTAATAAATCTTTATTTTGTGTTCCCATATCTGTGCAGGTCTCTCATTTCACTGTGACCAATGATGTGTGAAAGGACTCATTGTATTGGCCATGGAGATGCAAAGATGAAGGGTGAAGTGGCCATGAGCTCATTGGAAATGAGCAGCAATGAGACGGTTCTGCACTTCCCTTGCAGGGTTTGGATGGTGACGTTGCCTCCTGCGTGGCCGCCGACCCGTCTCCTGGTGCTTCTCCAGCGCCTCCTCCCCCTTCTCCTGTGCGTCGTGCTCCCCTGCCTCCTCCTCCTGGTCCTTCTCCTCAGGTGGTACTGCTGGCTCGTCCTCCAATGGTTGTGCCCTCATGATTGCCAGTTGTGAAACATGCAGCAGATGACCACGAATCAGGAGACCCGCTCAGGCGAGTACTGCAACACTCCACCAGAGCGATCCAGGCAACAGAATCTCTGCTTAAGGATCCTCATGCATTGCTCAATTGAGCATCTGGTGGCTGAATGAGAGTCATTGTAGGCTTTCTGCGCAGCATCCTGGTGTTGTGAAGGGGAGTCAGCAGCCAAGTGCACAGCGGGCAGCCCTTGTCCCCAAGGAGCCAGCTGCAATCTTGGTTTGGGCCAGGAAACACACCGGTCTGGTGCAGGATGAAAGCATCATGGCTGCTGCCAGGATACCTGGCATCAACTGCCATGATCTTGTGGTGGTGGTCGCACACCAGCTGGACATTGAGGGAGTGGAATCCCTTATGGTTTCTGAACATCTAAGGATTGTTTTGTGGCACCCTCAATGCGACGTGGGTGCAGTCTATGGCGCTCATGAACCCTGGGGAAACCCGCAATTCGCACGAATCCGGTTGCCACTCCAACTGCTTCTACCTGCTCATTGGGAAGGAAATGCAGTATAGAGAGCATCTGTCACTTATGCCTGCTGTAGCAGCTTGGAAAGATCCAGTGGCATAGAAATTGGGTGCTATGGTCACCTTGGATGTGACAATCAGCGCTGTCCTCAGCCTTGTTTGAGGCTGGAGGTCTGGCCGCAGGAGATTGCACAGTTCCCTGACGATGTCCTTCCAGAATTGAAGTCTACGGGGACATTGGTCATCTGTCAGGTCCATGAACAAAAATTGCTGCCTGTAGACTCTTGCACGATCAAATCTTTTCCCCCCATGTCTGTGCTCGTGTCTTCCTATGGCAGCTATCTCATTGCCTTCTCCCTCATGCTCTTGCTGCTCCTTGCCCTCTGCAGCCTTCTGCTGGCAAACATCTGCCTCCTGTGCATCCTGCCTTCTCTCGATTTCTATCTGGTACAGGGGTTCAGTGTAGCTGACTCTCCTCTGACAGCAGGTTGTTCCTGGGCCACCTCTCTGTGTTGAGGTCTGTCACCATTTCCATGGCCTTCTGTATGTTGGGCAGCCATGTCTGCTGCATCCCTTGCCCGCTGCCTATGGAGCCGTTGGAGACGGCGCCGCCTTCTCCTGCGTGCCTCCCTGCCGCGCATAATGTGCAGGTGGCATTCCGCTGCCGGCACTGAACCCATTGCCTCCGCAAGCATAACCTCCACAATGAGGCCTCTGTGTTGTGGAGATTGAGGACCCGAGCCCACTAGCACTCAATCCCAATCTGAACAGGAGAACTGACAAACTTGTGAGAAGTCCGAAAAAGTCTCGGCCAAAAAAAATGGAGATACACGCAACATGCCTTTAAGGTCCACTGGCGGTCTTAAGCAGGCACTGTGCACCGGCCCAAAAAATTTTTGACCTGAATTTTCCTTCTGGGGCGCAGCCGCTGCGGTGCACGCTCTGATGACGTCATTAAGGATGCATCTACAGGAGCGGGACGGAAGTGGGGAGAGTGGGGCAGATCCTCATACCACAGCAAAAAGCCCTGAGGGCAATTCCGCGAAAATCGGCCAGTCCGCCGCAAGTTGGCGGCCATTCTGCACCGCCCCGTGGCCGCCGCTTTTGGGCGGCCAGGGTCCTTAGCAGGAGGGGCAATTTCTGCCCCTCAATGTAGAATATATTAATGTGCCTCTTAAGTCATTTTGTATGCCATGTGTATGTTCTATAATACAGGAGTAGAAGACCAACCTGCAGTGGACAAGCAGTTGATGAATTAGCCACAATTAAACAAAAAGCCGATCTGGCAGAATTGAGGAGAGACATGTGTGAAAATAACTCACCTGTCTGACAACTGGCCAGTGATAAAAGTGCCAACTAGCACACCCAGGAAGAATACTGACATGGATAAAGGTCCTTTCCAGTCATTGTTACACACCAAGTCCCACTGAAATGCAAGTAAAAAAAATTACAAAATCATAAGCAGAAAGAAAAGCTTCCAAATATGTGGCCCTGGGTAAAATTATAGGTATATTACCTAAGAGTGTGCACTCTGTCGAAATAAAGAGCATATTTTAATTTATAGAGTGTTTTTCATGTTCCCAGTATATGTCAAAGACATATTACAGTTAAAAATGTCCTTTTGAAATGTTGTTATACAGGTACAGAATCGAAAATCCAGAGTTCTGGAATCCAGACTCTGGGACAATCCATGACAGGGCCGTCCAGAATCCACAAGATGTTCTGGAATCCGGACACCCTACCAAACCATTACCGCCGCCAGCCGGGCCCAGGGAAAAGTAAATAAATGAAATCCCTCTCACAAAAATTGCAAGAGTAAAAACTGCAATGCTACCAGTTCCAGGATAGGTCTTCACAGTCACTGCACCGCTGCTCCTGGGTCCACACGCAAGTACCTTCGACCAGAACCAACCAAGCTCCACGTGCAAGTCCCCGGCCAGAACCAACTCTGCACAGCACACAAGTACCTTCGGCCTGAACTGTCATGTATGTATGCTTGGGGTTACTAGCCACCAGGTGGCGCCACTGTCGGTGGTCATTAGGCTGTACGCACGTCTGTGCGAGCCCAGGTATAAAAGACAAGCCATCATGAAATGTAATCACTTTGAGCCCCAATAAAGCAGAGCCAGGTTTGTACCTGTGTTAGTTTACCATATTCAGTCTATCAAGTTATTAGATACGTAACATTTGGTTACGAGGTAACTTAAGAACCTTCGCATGCAAAAATGAGCACAATTAGAATTCTGGAAATTCGTGGAGGGAGAGGACTGGGCAGATTTTGTAGCTTGCCTGGAGCAGTACTTGGTGGCCAACAAAATGGAGGAACCCACTGATGCAGTTAGGCGCAGGGTGGTCTTCCTCGCGGTTTGTGGTCCGAAAATCTATGGACTCATAAAGAATCTTCTCTTGCCTGCAAGTCCAACAGACAAGGGACTGTGAGGAATTGTGTGCTCTGGTATGTGACCATCTCAAACCAGAGGAAGGCATCATCATCTCACGATATCGATTCTACAAGCATGTTCGTTCTGAGGGCCAGGATGTGTCAGAATTCACTGCCGACCTAAGATGTCTAGCTGGAACGTGTAAGTTCGAAACTGCATTGGCAGACATGCTGCGGGACTTCTTTGTAATCTGCATCAACCACGAGGTGATCCAGCGTAAGCTACTGGCGGCAGAGACGTTGGATTTGAGCAAGACCATCACAACTGCCCAGACATGCATGACGATGGACAAATACTTAAAGCAGATATCATCAAAAAATCAGAACTCGGCAAGTACTGTAAACAAGATTGTATTGTTGGTTGGCAGAGCTGCATATGGCAGGTCCTACTTGACTGCGTATGCAAAACCTGTGGCTGCTCAAAGTCTGCCAATGGAAATGAATCCGATTTCACCGTGTTGGCGTTGTGGGGGTAATCATCAGCCTCATCAGTTTAAACAGTACATTTGTAAAGGCTGATCGAGAAGGGGGCATCTCCAGCGCATGTGTCCGCAACTGAGCAAGCGTGCTGTGACACACCATGTGGAGCATGATGACCAATTTAGCACGGACCCGGATATGCAATCAAAGATACCACAGGAAGAAGTGTATGGACTGTATTCATTCCTAAAAAAGAGCTAACTAATAATGATTAATGTGAAACTTAACAGTGTGCCGGTACTGATGGAATTGGACACGGGTGCGAGTCAATCAATAATGAGCCAGAGGACATTCGACCAGCTGTGGGATACTAAGGCTGTGAGGCCTAAGCTGAGTCCAGTCAATGCCAAGTTGCGTATGTACACTGAAGAGCTCATAACGGTGATTGGCAGTGCAGTAATCAAGGTGTCGTATGATGGTGCGGTTCATGATTTACTGTTATGGATTGTTCCAGGCAATGGTCCAACGCTGTTCGGCAGGAACTAGTTAGAAAAAATCAAATGGAACTGGAACGAGCTCAAAGCATTGTCATTGTCAGAGGATACTCCATGTGCTCAAGTGCTGAGCAAGTTCCCCTCGCTGTTTGAACCAGGCATCGGCAATTTCACGGGAGCCAAGGTGCAGATCCACATGGACTTTAATACAAGATCTGTCCATCATAAAGCTCGGGTGGTTCCATACATGATGAGGGAGAAGGTCGAAATCAACGTGAAAGGGTCATATCACCGGTCAAATTTAACAAATGGGCCAGCCCCATTGTTCCTGTGTTGAAGAGTGATGGCACTGTCAGGACTTGTGGAGACTACAAGGTTACGACCAACCGAGTTTCGAAACAGAATCAATACCCATTACCGAAGGCTGATGACCCGTTTGCAATGCTAGCCGGGGGGGGTGGGGAAGTCATTCACAAAACTTGATCTGACGTCGGCCTACATGACACAGGAGCTGGTCAAGACGTCGAATAAAGGACTGTTTATCTACAACAGGTATCCTTTCAGAATTCGCTTGGCTGCAGCCATATTTCAGAGGAACATGGAGAGTCTACTGAAGTCTGTCCCTACAACCATCGTGTTCCAAGATGACATCCTGGTCACAAGTCGTGACACCGCCGAACATCTTAACAACCTGGAAGAGGTTCTACATCGTCTGGACAAAGTGGGACTCAGACTTAAACGTTCAAAGTGCATCTTCATGGCACTGGAAGTCGAATTGCTGGGGAGGAAAATTGCTGCTGACGGCATCAGGCCGACGGATTTGAAAACCAAGGCCATCAAAAATGCACCCAAGCCTCAGTATGTGACGGAGCTGCATTCGTTCCTTGGTCTACTCAACTACTTTGGTAATTTCCTACCGAGATTGAGCACTTTATACATGCTGCTAAGAAAAGGCGACAACTGGGTTTGGGGTGCGTCTCAAGATAGAGCTTTTGAGAAAGCTACTAATCTGCTTTGCTCTAACAAGTTGCTGGTATATTATGATCTGTGCAAATGTCTAGTATTGGCCTGTGATACTTCGTCATATGGAGTTGGTTGCATGTTCCAACAAGCTAATGAGTCGGATAAACTACAACATGTTGCGTATGCTTCTAAAAGTTTGTAAAAGGCGGAAAGAGCTTACAGCATGGTAGAAAAAGAAGCATTAGTCTGTGTGTATGAGGTTAAAAAGATGCATCAGTACCTGTTTGGTCTTTGGTTTGAACTAGAAACAGATCACAAGCCATTCATTTAATTGTTTTCGGAAAACAAAGGTATCAATACCAATGCATCGTCCCGCATCTAGAGGTGGGCACTGACATTATCTGCCTATGATTATATCATTCGCTATAGACCTGGCACCGAGAATTGCGCCGATGCACTGAGCCATCTGCCGTTGCCCACACCGGAGATGGAGACGCCACAACCTGCAGATCTACTGTTAGTTATGGATGCTTCTGAAAGAAAAGGAACCCCTGTCATGGCTCAACAAGTTAAGACCTGGACCAGTCAGGACCCGATATTATCGGTTGTGAAACATTGTGTCCTTAGTGATGATTGGTCTGCCATACCCAAGCAAATGGGTAATGAGACCAAACCTTACAACCGTCGCAAAGACAAACTATCCATTCAGTCAGATTATTTACTGTGGGATAATCATGTTGTTATGCCTATGAAAGGCAGAAAGAAATTTGTACATGATCTACATAGCACTCATTGTCATGATGAAAGCCATTGCCAGGTCTCATGTTTGGTGGCCTGGAATTGATTCTGATCTGGAATCATGTGTGCATCAGTGCAACACTTGCATGCAGCTAAGTAAAGCACCAGCGGAATCGCCGCTGAATCTGTGGTCACGGCCATCTAAACCATGGTCCAGGATCCACATCGACTTTGCAGGTCCCTTCCTGGGATGGATGTTTTTAGTTATGGTGGATGCATATTCCAAGTGGATAGAGTGTATAATCATGTCATCCAGTACAGCCACAGCTACCATTGAGAGCCTTTGTGTCATGTTTGCCACTCATGGTCTGCCCAACATCGTTGTAAGCGACAACAGATCTTGCTTCACTAGTCTGGACTTTCAAGAGTTCATGAAACTCAATGGTATCAAACATGTGAGGTCAGCACCATTCAAACCCGCATCTAATGGTCAAGCAGAGCGTGCTGTTCAAAACACCAAGTCGAGTATGAAACGTGTGACTCAAGGTTCACTGCAGACCTGCTTGTCATGCATATTGCTTAGTTACAGGACAAGACCCCACACGCTTACCGAGATCTCCCTTGCTGAACTATTGATGAAGAGAGGTCTCAAGACCAAGCTCTCTCTTGTCCACCCTGACTTGAACGATCATGTTGAATACAGATGTCAAAGTCAGCAAGGGTATCATGATCGCGCTGCAGTGCCAGGCGACATTTCTGTTAACGATTCTGTGGATGTACTAAATTATGGTCAAGATCCCAAGTGGATCGCCCGTACTGTTACGGCCAAGGAGGGTAACAGAATGTTCATCGTCAAGCTCAAGAATGGGCAAACATGCAGGAAACATGTCGATCAGATAAAGCTGCGGCACACGGATGAACCGGAACAGTCTGAGGAAGACACAATCAGTGACCAACCAACCTACCCTCAGTCATCAATGAATCTGGATTTTCAATCCCTGATGTGGTCATTGCCACTCCCCTCAGATTGGCTACCCAGCCCCCAGTCTTAACAGTCTCAGAACGCTCGCCTAATGCTGGAGTTGAACTGAGACGATCAACTCGGGAGCAGAAAGCCCCGGACCATCACAATTTGTAAAAAGACTGTTACTAATATCTTAAAGGGGGCTATTGTCATGTATGTATGCTTGGGGTTACTAGCCACCAGGTGACGCCACTGTCGGAGGTTATTGGGCTGTACGCACGTCTTTTTCAGCCCAGGTATAAAAGGCAAGCCATCATGTAATGTAATCACTTTGAGCCCGAATAAAGCAGAGCCAAGTTTGTACCTGTGTTAGTTTACAGTATTCAGTCTATCGAGTTATTATATACGTAACAAGAACCAACCAAGCTCCCGCGCAAGTCCCCTTCAGCCAGAACCAACTCTGCACAGCACACAAGTCTCTTTGGCCAGAACCAACCGAACTCTGCGCGCAAGTCCCTTTCGGCTTGTACAGGTACAGGTGTACAGGGCATCAGACTACCTTCCAAAACATACAGGTACTAAAACAAGAGAAAGAAACTTACGAAGCGTTGCAAAGAAGTCAGGACTACAAGGCCTGCGAAGAGAAGAACTACAAAATGACGTCCAAAAACCGGAAATATCGGAACCTGGGCCCAGACATTTCCGGACTCGGGACACGCCTCTGGTGTTCCGAAATCCAGAAATACCCGAACCTGGGCTCGGGCGTTTCTGGACTTCGGACATCAGAAACATGTTCGAAAGTCCAGAAAAACATGAAGTCCAGAAGGACCTTGGTCCCGAGGATTCCGGATGTTAGGTGCTGTATACCAATTCTCATGCAGCAAGGCATCATAAACGGTGAATGACTGACGAGATAATCTGTTTTTGGTGGTGTTGAGTGAGGAAAGAAATCTGGTCAGGATACCAGGAGAACTCCCTGTTTTTCTTGGAATAATGCTCTAGGATATATTTAACCTGCTGAGGCAGTAAATTACAACATCCAAAGTACAACTGGGATTTGTTTCCATGATCCCTGAAGATAATTTGTGCAAACTTCTAGCATGCCAATTTAAGTTATCATATTGCATAGGTTATCTATATATATATATATATATCTATATTTAATCTATGCTTACCCTTGAATCCATCAATCCTATTCAAACCAAGTATTAATGCAACTTTCTAAAAATTATTCCCCGAATTATTTTCTCCCCATCCTCTCCTGAAACCACTGACTCCTGCTGAAGTACGGTTTCCAGGAATTATTCCAGGTGTGGTTTCCAGCTCTTGGCCTCCGCTTGGCAGCTCGCTTTGTTTGTTCACCATGTACAAACGTTAACTGGAATTTCGGCAGGAAAATCCAGTATGGGAACATCAGAGTTCAGTCTGATTCTATCTTCATGCATGCTTTCTAGCAAGAGTCACTGATCCAGGATCAGGAATCTGTTTCCAATCTGTGTGGGACTGGGCACTGAGCCTCGCGCTTTTGTTTTCTGGGCACCATTCCTAACAGGCACTTAACTAGTGTCGGAAGAGGAAAATGAGGTGGGGCCTCTTCCACTTTAATTAGATTGTAACCTTCTGCTCCAGGCAGAAGCACTCTGCCCTCTCCTCCCTGGAAAAAGTTTGGGAATCCTACACATATCTAAAAAGGTGGGGAGTCATATCTAGGATCTCCACCCCTTTATCCTCTGCTTTGCACCAGGGGACATAGCAATGGAAAATCAGCCCCGGTTAATAATTATAGCATTTAATTTCTTTTGATAGGAAACAGTTCCAGATGTCTGCATGTCTGTGGGGAAACAATTCTTCTACTTCACTCTTGCTTGAAACTTGAAGTTTGCCTCTCGGCATTTTAAAGACCTGGATGAGATCCCAGCTTGTTATTCTTTTCACCGTTGAAAACAAGTTCAGTGTGTGAACGGCCACTTCATAACTTGTAGTTTTCATACACTATAAATAATGATAAACAAACTGCTGTATGCATAGATAGAGTAATAATGAATAGTGAATACAAGGCAATAATTCAGATAAGAGTATTTGATGTATTAAATACCGACACTGATTTGCTGTCTGAGCAGCTGAAAAGCAGGCAAGTAACTGCCAGATGAACAGGAAAGCATTGGGGCAAGCAGACTAGAATGGGGAATTGGAAAATAGTTACAGCATTAACACGCAAGACCAATATATAAACCATGGCTACAAACTCTACAAGCAACACATAAGTGCTTCTATTCTGAGGTTTTGTAAAGGAATTTAATGTATTGTTGATGGCAGAATCACTAACAATGCAATTTCCCCACTCACAAATCGGGGTTTAAATGCATGAATCAATTACTGTGTAAAAATTCATTTTAAACAAGAGATGTTGCAACTTAAGATCATTTCATGAATCTTAAACTAACAATTGTATAGTGCTAACAGCAGCATATCACGAAGCAAGCCAGGGCCCCTAATTTGTTTGTGTACCATTTAGTGTCTCCGTTAATGAAAATATTGACCTGGACAATTCAAGTGCTTCCTGGTAAAGTTGCTTTTGATAATTGAGGGAAACCTAATTTTCAATTTAACTAGCACATGGGGTATCCTCCTCGATTACTCAGGCACAAAATTTGTTTTGAATCTGACCAAATAAAATTCTCATCTTATTCCACTGAGAGGGCATGCAGGCAGCCTTATGGAAGTGGTTCAATGTAACTGCTGGTAGTGAAGGCAGGAACCTTGCTGCATCTCTGCCTACAAAATTCCTGGAAAATTCACCAGGGTTATCAGGTGAGATGTTAAGCAGGTGCAAAGCCTCCCACAGCAACTTCATGCTGGCTTTCCACCAAAGTGGAAAGTCCCACCAAAGTGGAAAATATGCCTAGCAAATCAACAATAACAACTTGCATTAATATAGCACCTTTAATGTCGAAAAACATTCCAAGGTCCTTCGCAGAGGCATAAAAGGAGATATTAAGAGGGGCGACTAAAAGCTTAGTCAAATGAGGGTCTTAAAAAGGAGAGAACAGATGGTGAGGCTGAGAGGTTTAGGAAGGAATTTCCACATGTAGGGCCTAGGCAGCTGAAGGCATGCGTGTAATGCTGGGGAAAGGGGATTTCTGGGAGCACAAGGGGCCAGAGTGAGAGAAACACAGAGTTCTGGAGCGATGTAGCTCTGGAGAAAGTTACAAAGACTATGGAGGCATTTAAATACAGTGATGAGAATTTGAAAAATTTGAGGCATTGATGGACTGGGAGCCAATGTAGGTTAGTGAGCACAGTGGTGATGGGTGAACGGGGCTTGGTGTGAGATAGGATATGGGCTGGATAGGCTGAAGTTTATGGTGGGTGGAAAATGGGAGGCCAGCCTGCAGCACATTGGAATAATCAAGTCTGAAGATGAAAAAGGCATGGAGGAGGGGTACAGCAAAGGTGGGTGCTGTTACAGAGATACATGTAAGCTCTCTTTTAATGGAGCGTGTATAGGGTTGGAAACTCAATTCAGGGTTGAATTGTGGCTCATTCAAGGCGGGATGTCGTGCACGCAGTCTGACAATACTGAGAAAGTGAGGCTCTGGCTACAATCGGATAAGAAAGTGTGCAACCAAGCAAAGCCAATCCCACTGAGCTGGACAATGTAGCGGGAATTAGAAGAGGATGGTACGATTAAACCATGTCATAGGCTACAGAGAGGTCAAAGATGATGTGGAGGGATAGTGTGCCATGGTCAAAGCACAGAGGATGTAATTTTTGACTTTGCTTAAGGCCTCCTCGGTGCAGATGAATTGAAAGTGTGTTTTTTGAGAAGGGATGTCAGTTCTGGAAGGAAGGAGGACAGTATCAGAGGAGAGGAGACTATTTACAATGTAAGTTAGCAAGGGAGTTCGGAAGGGAAAGTGGGTGTCAGCAGTGGGATTGGCTAAAAGGAGCAGGAGGTAGATCTAATGGATAAGATGTGCTCGGAGAGAGCATGATTGGAGATCATAGAATCATACAATGGTTACAGCACAGAAGGAGGCCATTCAGCCCGTCAAGCTCACGCAGGATCTCTGCAAGAGAACTTCAGCTAGTCCCACTATCCCGCCCTTTCCCCATAGCCTTGCATTTTTTTTTCAGGTACTTATCCAAATCTCTTTTGAAAGCTGTGATTAAGTCTGCCTCTAGCACCCTTTCAGGAACTCACTGATGAAAGGGTGGTAGAGCAGAAACCCTCAGCACATTTAAAAAATACTTGGATGTGCACTTGAAGTGCCGTAACCTGCAGGGCTATGGACCAAGAGCTGGAAAGTGTGATTAGGCTGGATACATAGAAACATAGAAACATAGAAAATAGGTGCAGGAGTAGGCCATTCGGCCCTTCTAGCCTGCACCGCCATTCAATGAGTTCATGGCTGAACATGCAACTTCAGTACCCCATTCCTGCTTTCTCACCATACCCCTTGATTCCCCTAGTAGTAAGGACTTCATCTAACTCCTTTTTGAATATATTTAGTGAATTGGCCTCAACAACTTTCTGTGGTAGAGAATTCCACAGGTTCACCACTCTCTGGGTGAAGAAATTCCTCCTCATCTCGGTCCTAAATGGCTTCCCCCTTATCCTTAGACTGTGTCCCCTGGTTCTGGACTTCCCCAACATTGGGAACATTCTTCCTGCATCTAACCTGTCTAACCCCGTCAGAATTTTAAAAGTTTCTATGAGGTCCCCTCTCATTCTTCTGAACTCCAGTGAATACAAGCCCAGTTGATCCAGTCTTTCTTGATAGGTCAGTCCCGCCATCCCGGGAATCAGTCTGGTGAACCTTCGCTGCACTCCCTCAATAGCAAGAATGTCCTTCCTCAGGTTAGGAGACCAAAACTGTACACAATACTCCAGGTGTGGCCTCACCAAGGCCCTGTACAATTGTAGCAACACCTCCCTGCCCTTGTACTCAAATCCCCTCGCTATGAAGGCCAGCTCTTTGTCAGCTGGCGCGGACACGCTGGGCTGAAATGCTGTAAAAGTCTATGATTCCAGGGATGAGGGACTTCAGTTACATTCCTGATCCTAACTGCAATTTTTTTTTTCTTATGTTGCCTTTGGTTGTTTTGCCAATCACCTTAAATCTGTGTCGCCTGGTTCTCGACCCCTCTGCCAATGGAAGCAGATTCACTCTTTCTACTCTGCCCAGAACCCACATGATTTTGAGCACCTCTATCAAATCTCCTCTCACTCTTCTCTGCTCTAAGTAAAACAACCCCAGCATCTCGAGTCCATCCCTGTAACTGAAGTCCCTCATCCCTGGAATCATCGACTTTTATAGCATTTCGGCCCAGTATGTCCGCGCCGACCAACAAAGAGCTATCTAGCCTAATCACACTTTCCAGCTCTTGGTCCATAGCCCTGCAGGTTACAGCACTTCAAGTTCACATCCAAATACTTTTTGAATGTGGTGAGGGTTTCTGCCTCTACCACCCTTTCATCAGTGAGTTCCAGACCGCAGTTCCAGAGGGTGAAGACATTTCCCCTCAAATCCCCTCTAAATCTCCGACCAATTAATTTAAATCGATGCCCCCTGGTTGTTGACCCATCTGCTAAGGGAAATAGGTCCTACCTATCCACTCTATTTAAGCCCCTCATAATTTTATACACCTCAATAAGGTCTCCCCTCAGCCTCCTTTGCTCCAAAGAAAACAAACCTAGCCTATCCAATCTTTCCTCATAGCTAAAATTCTCCAGTTCAGGCAACATCCTCGAAAATCTCCTCTGTACCCTCTCTAGCGCAATCACATTGTTCCTATAATGTGGTGACCAGAACTGCCGTAGTACTCTAGTTGTGGCCTAACTAGAAACATAGAAAATAGGTGTAGGAGTAGGCCATTCGGCCCTTCAAGCCTGCACCATCATTCAATAAGATCATGGCTGATCATTCACCTCAGTACCCCTTTCCTGCTTTCTCTCCATACCCCTTGATCCCTTTACCGTAAGGGCCATATCTAACTCCCTCTTGAATATACCCAATGAACTGGCATCAACAACTCTCTGCGGTAGGGAATTCCACAGGTTAACAACTCTCTGAGTGAAGAAGTTTCTCCTCATCTCAGTCCTAAATGGCCTACCCCTTATCCTAAGACTGTGACCCCTGGTTCTGGACTTGCCCATCATCGGGAACATTCTTCCCGTATCTAACATGTCCAGTCCCGTCAGAATCTTATAAATTTCTATGAGATCCCCTCTCATCCTTCTAAACTCCAGTGTACAAAGGCCCAGTTGATCCAGTCTCTCCTCATATGTCAGTCATGCCATCCCGGGAATCAGCCTGGTAAACCTTCGCTGCACTCCCTCAATAGCAAGAACATCCTTCCTCAGATTAGGAGACCAAAACTGAACACAATATTCCAGGTGAGGCCTCACCAAGGCCCTGTACAACTGCAGTAAGACCTCCCTGCTCCTATACTCAAATCCCGTAGCTATGAAGGCCAACATACCATTTGCCTTCTTCACCGCCTGCTGTACCTGCATGCCAACTTTCAATGACTGATGAACCATGACACCCTGGTCACGTTACACTTTCCTAATCTGCTGCCATTCAGATAATATTCTGCCTTCCTGTATTTGCCACCAAAGTGGATAACCCCACATTTATCCACATTATACTGCATCTGCCATGCATTTGCCCACTCACCGAACCTGTCCAAGTCACCCGGCAGCCTTTTAGCGTCGTCCTCACAGCTCACACTGCCACCCAGTTTAGTGTCATCTGCAAACTTGGAGATATTACACTCAATTCCTTCAGCTAAATCATTAATGTATATTGTAAAGAGCTGGGGTCCCAGCACTGAGCCCTGCGGCACTCCTCTAGTCACTGCCTGCCATTCTGAAAAGGACCCATTATCCCGACTCTCTGTTTCCTGTCTGCCAACCAGTTCTCTATCCATGTCAGTATATTACCCCCAGTACCATATGCTTTGATTTTGCACACCAATCTCTTGTGTGGGACCTTGTCAAAAGCCTTTTGAAAGTCCAAATACACCACATCCACTGATTCTCCCTTGTCCAGTCTACCAGTTACATCCTCAAAAAGTTCCAGAAGATTTGTGAAGTATGATTTCCCTTTCATAAATCCATACTGACTTGGACCAATCCTGTCACTGCTTTCCAAATGCGCTGCTATTTCATCTTTAATAATTGATTCCAACATTTTCCCCACTATTGATGTCAGGCTAACCGGTCTATAATTACCCGTTTTCTCTCTCCCTCCTTTTTTAAACAGTGGTGTTACATTAGCTACCCTCCAGTCCATAGGAACTGATTCAGAGTCGATAGACTGTTGGAAAATGATCACCAATGCATCCACTATTTCTATGGACACTTCCTTAAGTACTCTGGGATGCAGATTATCAGGCCCCGGGGATTTATCGGTCTTCAATCCCTTCAATTTCCTGAACACAATTTCCCGCTTAATAAGGATATCCTTCAAAGTTCCTCCTTCTCACCAGACCCTCGATCCCCTAGTATTTCTGAAAGGTTATTTGTGTCTTCCTTCGTGAAAACAGAACCAAAGTATTTGTTTAACTAGTCCGCCATTTCTTTGTTCCCCATTATAAATTCACCTGAATCTGACTGCAAGGGACCTACGTTTGTTTTCACTAATCTTTTTCTCTTCATATATCTATAGAAGCTGTTGCAGTCAGTTTTTATGTTCCCAGCAAGCTTCCTCTCATACTCTATTTTTCCCCTCCTAACTAAACCCTTTGTCCTCCTCTGTTGCATCATAAAATTCTCCCAGTCCTCAGGTTTGCTGCTTTTTCTGGCCAAATTAATACCTCTTCCTTGGATTTAACACTATCCTTAATTTCCTTTGTTAGCCACGGTTCAGCCACCTTCCCCGTTTTATTTTTGCTCCAGACAGGGATGTACAATTGTTGAAATTCATCCATTTGATCTTTAAATGTTTTCCATTGCCTATCCACCGTCAACTCTTTAAGTATCATGCGCCAGTCTATTCTAGCCAATTCATGTCTCATACCATCGAAGTTACCTTTCCTTAAGTTCAGGATCCTAGTCGCTGAATTAACTGTGTCACTCTCCATCTTAATACAGAATTCTACTATATTATAGTCACTCTTCCCCAAGGGGCCTCGCACAACAAGATTGTTAATTAGTCCTTTCTAATTACACATCACCCAGTCTAGGATGGCCAGCCCTCTAGTTGGTTCCTCAACATATTGGTCTAGAAAACCATCCCTAATAGACACCAGAAAATCCTCCTCCACCGCATTGCTACCAGTTTGGTTCGCCCAGTCAATATGTAGATTAAAGTCGCCCATAATAACTGCTGTAGCTTTATTGCATGCATCCCTAATTTCTTGTTTGATGCTGTCACCATCCTCATTACTACTGTTTGGTGATCCGAACACAACTCCCACTAGCATTTTTGGCCCTTAGGTATTCCGTAGCTCCACCCATACAGATTCCACATCATCCAAGCGAATGTCCTTCCTTACTATTGCATTAATTTCCTCTTTAACCAGCAACGCCAACCCACCTCATTTTCCTTTCTGTCTTTCCTTCCTAAATGTTGAATACCCCTGGATGTTGAGTTCCCAGTGCCAACTACATCATACCTGTTAACTGCTATCTGCGCAGTTAATTCGTCCACCTTATTCCGAATACTCCCGCATTGAGGCACAGAGCCGTCAGGCTTGTCTTTTTAACACCCTTTGCCCTTTTACGATTTTGCTGTAATGTGGCCCTTTTTGCTTTTTGCATTGGGTTTCTCTGCCCTCCACTTTTACTTTTCTTCTTTCTATCTTTTGCTTCTGTCCCCATTCTACTTCCCTCTGTCTCATTGCATAGGTTCCCATCCCCCTGCCATATTAGTTTAACCCCTCCCCAACAGCACTAGCAAACACTCCCCCGAGGACATTGGTTCCGGTCCTACCCAGGTGCAGACCGTCCGGTTTGTATTGGTCCCAGCTCCCTCAGAACTGGTTCCAATGTCCAGGAATTGAATCCCTCTCTTCTGCACCACTCCTCAAGCCACGTATTCATCTGAGCTATCCTACGATTCCGACTCTGACTAGCACGTGGCACTGGTAGCAATCCTGAGATTACTACTTTTGAGGTCCTATTTTTAATCTAGCTCCTAGCTCCCTAAATTCGTCTTGTAGGACCTCATCCCGTTTTTTACCTATATCGTTGGTACCTATATGCACCACGACAACTGGCTGTTTACCCTCCCCCTTCAAAATATCCTGCACTCGCTCCGAGACATCCTTGACGCTTGCACCAGGGAGGCAACATACAATCCTGGAGTCTCGGTTGCGGCTGCAAAAACGTCTATCTATTCCCCTTACAATAGAATCCCCTATCACTATAGCTCTCCCACTCTTTTTCCTGCCCTCCTGTGCAGCAGAGCCACCCACGTTGCCATGCATCTGTCTGCTGCTGCCCTGCCCTGATGAGTTAACCCCCTCAACAGTACCCAAAGCGGTGTATCTGTTTTGCAGGGGGATGACCGCCGTGAACCCCTGCACTACCTTCCTTCCACTGCTCTTCCTGTTGGTCACCCATCCCCGATCTGGCTGTGTAACCTTTACCTGCGGTAGGAGCAACTTATTAAACATGCTATTCACGTCATTCTCAGCATCGTGGATGCTCCAGAGCGAATCCACCCACAGCTCCAGTGCCGCAATGCGGTCTTTCAGGAACTGCAGCTGGATACACTTCCCGCATATGTAGTCGTCAGGGTCACTGGAAGCGTCCCTGACTTCCCACGTGGTACAGGAGGAGCATAACACGTGTCCGAGCTCTCCTGCCATGAATTAACCCCTAGATTAACTTAATTTGTCAACAATAATGGTAAAGGTTACTTACTGATAAAGAAAAGAAAAAGAAAAACTACTCACCAATCACCAGCCAATCACTTACCCCCTTGGCTGTGACGTCACCTTTTGATTTCTTTCTACTTCTTTTTTGCCTTCTCTCCCTGCTGCAGCTGCACCAGTAGACCGCTCCGACTCACCAATGCTGCTCCGCCTCTCCGACTCACCACGCTGGTCCCCGGACTCCCCGCTGGCCTTTTATAGGCCTCACCAATGCTGCACCACCTCTCCGACTCACCACGCTGATCCCCGGACTTCCCGCTAGTGTTTTATTCAGTTCAAGCATAACCTCCCTGATCTTGTATTCTATGCCTCGGCTAATAAAGGCAAGTATTCCATATGCCTTCTTAACCACTTTATCAGCTGGCCTGCTACCTTCAAGGATCCGTGGACATGCACACAAAGGTCCCTTTGTTCCTCTACATTTCTCAGTGTCATACCATTTAATGTGTATGCCCTTGCCTTGTTAGCCCTCCCCAAATGCATTACCTCACACTTCTCCGAAGTGAATTCCATTTGCCACTGTCCATTGATATCTTCCTGTTGCCTACAACTTTCTTCTTCATTATCAACCACACAACTGATTTTAGTATCATCTGCAAAGTTCTTAATCATACCACCGACATTCAATTTTAACTCCTTGATATATACCACAAAAAGCAAGGGATCTAGTACGGAGTCCTGCAGAACCCCATTGGAAACAACCTTCCATTCACAAAAACACCCATCAACCATTACCCTTTGCTTCCTGCCTCTGAGCCAATTTTGGATCCAACTTGCCACTTTGACCTGGATTCCATGGGCTTTTACTTTCATGACCAGTCTGCCTTGTGGGATGTTATCAAAAGCCTTGCTAAAATCCATATACACTACATCAAACGCACTACCCTCATCGACCTTCTTGGTTACCTCCTCAAAAAATTCAATCAAGTTAGTCACACATGACCTTTCCTTAACAAATTCATGCTGACTGTCCCTGATTAATCTGTGTCAGTCTTTACGGTAGAGGACACGAACAATGACCTCAAAATTGGCCCACCCATTTTTTCGGCGCACTCACCAAAGATGTCTCTGGCTTCTGGTCGCTCTGTGGCCTCTCCCATGGCTTGGCGCAGTGTGGTCTGTCGATTAGGGGGCAGAGCTAGAGCTCTGCGCGAAAAACAGTGCAGGCAGCTCTCCGCATGCGCACTGGAAGTTTCGCACATGCGCAATAGCTCCTGCCCCCAGCCTCTGTGTGCATGCTGCAGGGTGGGACCTGATGCGTCCAGCCACTATCCCAGGCAAGTGGCCTCACGACGCGCGTCGGGCTAGAACTACGTTCGCTGGAATAGTCAAAGAGAGAGAGTCAGACAGTCCAGTCAGAGAAAGAGTCAGAGAGAGAGTCAGAGAATCAGAGAGAAAGTCAGATAGTGAGAGAGAGAGTCAGAGAGAGAGAGAGTCAGTCAGAGAGTCAGAGAGAGAGTCAGAGAGAGAGGGAACATTAGAGAGACAGTCACAGAGAGACAGAGTCAGTCAGAGAGAGAGTCAGTGAAATACCCAGTCGAAGTAGAGGTTCCATGTCTCCTTTGGCAGGTTAGCAGTTTATCTTAGAAATTATTTTCTGCTTGGATGTCGGCAGCCTGTGCTCTCGCCCTTGTCCTGCACCTATCCCCAGCCGAGTGACCTCCCGCACCGGCCGGACCGCTGACTTCCTGGGCCGAGTCTTGATAGAAAGGTAGGACTTAGTTTTATTTTTTATTTCTTCTTGAATGTTTTTATACTTCTTCAATGTTGTTGTGCTTTGTTTAGTGCTTTGCAAGGTCCTCTCCGCTTCCCTTCCCGCCCCTATCTTTGGCCGAATGGTCTCAGATGTACCTACCTGCGCTGATTTCTTAACTCTCCACAAGGGTTTTCTGTGTGACCACAAGTGGCCACATACGCTAGCCTAAGTTAGTTTGGAGCAACTATTAGCACTCCAAAGTGGCCTAAATGGCCAAAATGGGCGTACGTGGCTGGTAACGCCACATTTTGAAAAAAAAAACTAAACCAAAAAAAATCCTAACTAACTCACTTACACTGGCGCAAATTGAATGTGCAAAATGGTGATTTTTAAGATACTCCAGAAAAATCAAGTTGCTCCAAAAAAAAGGAGCAACTCCTGGGCAAATTTGAGCCCATAATTCCAACAGAGGGTAGTCAAGGGGCTATTGGGGCGGGGGAGGAACTTAACACAATCACAATCAGTGCATAAGGGATGGTTTTCTAGACCAATATGTCGAGGGACCAACTTGGGGGGAGGCCATCTTAGACTGGGTGTTGTGTAATGAGAAAGGGTTAATTAGCAATCTCGTTGTGCAAGGCCCCTTGGGGAAGAGTGACCATAATATGGTGGAATTCTACATTAGGATGGAGAATGAAACAGTTAATTCAGAGACCATGGTCCAGAACTTAAAGAAGGATAACTTTGAAGGTATGAGGCGTGAATTGGCTCGGATAGATTGGCAAATGATACTTAAGGGTTGACAGCGGATGGGCAATGGCAGACATTTAGAGACTGCATGGATGAACTACAACAATTGTACATCCCTGTCTGGCGTAAAAATAAAAAAGGGAAGGTGGCTCAACTGTGGCTATCAAAGGAAATCAGGGATAGTATTAAAGCCAAGGAAGTGGCATACAAATTGGCCAGAAATAGCAACGAACCCGGGGACTGGGAGAAATTTAGAACTCAACAGAGGAGGACAAAGGGTTTGATTAGGGCAGGGAAAATAGAGTGCGAGAGGAAGCTTGCAGGGAACATTAAAACGGACTGCAAAAGCTTCTATAGATATGTAAAGAGAAAAAGGTTAGTAAAGACAAACGTAGGTCCCCTGCAGTCAGAATCAGAGGAAGTCATAACGGGGAACAAAGAAATGGCCGACCAATTGAACAAGTACTTTGGTTCGGTATTCACTAAGGAGGACACAAACAAACTTCCGGATATAAAAGGGGTCAGAGGATCTAGTAAGGAGGAACTGAGGGAAATCCTTATTAGTCGGGAAATTGTGTTGGGGAAATTGATGGGATTGAAGGCCGATAAATCCCCAGGGCCTGATGGACTGCATCCCAGAGTACTTAAGGAGGTGGCCTTGGAAATAGCGGATGCATTGAAAGTCATTTTCCAACATTCCATAGACTCTGGATCAGTTCCTATGGAGTGGAGGGTAACCAATGTAACCCCACTTTTTAAAAAAGGAGGGAGAGAGAAAACAGGGAATTATAGACCGGTCAGCCTGACATCGGTAGTGGGTAAAATGATGGAATCAATTATTAAGGATGTCATAGCAGCACATTTGGAAAGAGGTGACTTGATAGGTCCAAGTCAGCATTGATTGGTGAAAGGGAAATCATGCTTGACAAATCTTCTGGAATTTTTTGAGGATGTTTCCAGTAGAGTGGACAAGGGAGAACCAGTTGATGTGGTGTATTTGGACTTTCAGAAGGCTTTCGACAAGGTCCCACACAAGAGATTAATGTGCAAAGTTAAAGCACATGGGATTGGGGGTAGTGTGCTGACGTGGATTGAAAACTGGTTGGTAGACAGGAAGCAAAGAGTAGGACTAAATGGGTACTTTTCAGAATGGCAGGCAGTGACTAGTAGGGTACCGCAAGGTTCTGTGCTGGGGCCCCAGCAGTTTACATTGTACATTCATGATTTAGACGAGGGGATTAAATGTAGTATCTCCAAATTTACGGATGGCACTAAGTTGGGTGGCAGTGTGAGCTGCGAGGAGGATGCTATGAGGCTGCAGAGTGACATGGATAGGTTAGGTGAGTGGGCAAATGCATGGCAGATGAAGTATAATGTGGATAAATGTGAGGTTATCCACTTTGGTGGTAAAAACAGAGAGACAGACTATTATCTGAATGGTGACAGATTAGGAAAAGGGGAGGTGCAACGAGACCTGGGTGTCATGGTACATCAGTCATTGAAGGTTGGCATGCAGGTACAGCAGGCGGTTAAGAAAGCAAATGGCATGTTGGCCTTCACAGTGAGGGGATTTGAGTACAGGGGCAGGGAGGTGTTACTACAGTTGTACAGGGCCTTGGTGAGGCACAACTGGAGTATTGTGTACAGTTTTGGTCTCCTAACTTGAGGACGGACATTCTTGCTAATGAGGGAGTGCAGCGAAGGTTCACCAGACTGCTTCCCGGGATGGCGGGACTGACATATCAAGAAAGGCTGGATCAACTGGGCTTGTATTCACTGGAGTTCAGAAGAATGAGAGGGGATCTCATAGAAATGTTTAAAATTCTGATGGGTTTAGACAGGTTAGATGCAGGAAGAATGTTCCCAATGTTGGGGAAGTCCAGAACGATTAGGGGTAAGCCATTTAGGACCGAGATGAGGAGAAACTTCTTCACCCAGAGAGTGGTGAACCTGTGGAATTCTCTACCACAGAAAGTTGTTGAGGCCAATTCACTAAATATATTCAAAAAGGAGTTAGATGTAGTCCTTACTACTAGGGGGGATCAAGGGGTATGGCGAGAAAGCAGGAATGGGGTACTGAAGTTGCATGTTCAGCCATGAACTCATTGAATGGCGGTGCAGGCTCGAAGGGCCGAATGGCCTACTCCTGCACCTATTTTCTATGTTTCTATGTTTCTATCACTAAGGAGGTGGTACTCAGTAAGATAATCGGACTAAAGGCAGATAAATCCCCTGGATATGGTGGCTTGCATCCTAGATTCTTAAGAGAAGTAGGAGTAGGGATTGTGGTTGCATTGGTTGTAATTTACCAAAATTCCCGGGTTTCTAGGGAGCTCCTAGCAGATTGAAACACTGCAAACGTGATGTCCCTATTTCAAAAAAGAGGCAGACAGAAAGTAGGAAACTAAAGACCAGTTAGCCTAACATCTGTGGTTAGGAAATTGTTGGAGTCCATTTTTAAAGAAGCAGTAGCAGGACATTTGGAAAATCGAATTCAGTCAGTCAGAGTCAGCATGGATTTATGAAGGGGAAGTCATGTCTGACAAATTTGCTGGAATTCTTTAAGGATGTAACGAACAGGGTGGCTAAAGGGGAACCAGTGGATGTGATGTATTTGGACTTCCAGAAGGCATTTGACAAGATGCCACATAAAAGGTTACTGCACAAGACAAATTTCACGGAGTTGGGGTAATATATTAGCATGGATAGAGGATTGGCTAACAAACAGAAAACAGAGAGTATGGATAAATGGTTCATTCACAGGTTGGCGATTAGTAACTAGTGGGGTGCCGCAGGGATCAGTGCTGGGACCCCAACTGTTTACAATCTATATTAACGACTTGGAAGAAGGGACTGAGTGTAACGCAGCCAAGTTTGTTGATACAAAAATGGGAGGAAAAGCAATGTGTGAGGAGGACACAAAAAATCTGAAAAAGGACATAGACAAGCTACGTGAGTGGGCAAAAATTTGGCAGATGGAGTATAATGTTGGAAAGTGTGAGGTCATGAACTTTGGCAGAAAAAATCAAAGGGCAAGTTGTTATTTAAATAGAGAAAGATTGCAAAGTGCTGCAGTACAGCGTGACCTGTGGCTACTTGTGCATGAAACACAAAAGGATAGTATGCAGGTACAGCAAGTGATTAGGAAGGCCAATGGAATCTTGGCCTTTATTGCAAAGGGGACGGAGTATAAATGCAGGAAAGTCTTGCTGCAGTTATACAGGGTATTGGTGAGGCTACACCTGGGATACTGTGTGCAGTTTTGGTTTCAATATTTAAGAAAGGATATACTTGCTTTGGAGGCAGTTCACTAGGTTGATTCCGGGGATGAGGGGGTTGAATTATGAGGAAAGGTTGAGTAGGTTGGGCCTCTACTCATTGGAATTCAGAAGTATGAGAGGTGATCTTATCGAAGCGTATAAGATTATGAGGGGGCTTGAAAAGGTGGATGCAGAGAAGATGTTTCCACTGATAGGGAAGACTAGAACTAGAGGGCACAATCTTAGAATATGGGGCCGGCCATTTAAAACTGAGATGAGGAGAAATTTCTTCTCTCAAAGGGTTGTAAATCTGTGGAATTCACTGCCTCAGAGAACTGTGGAAGCTGGGACATTGAATACATTTAAGACAGAAATAGACAGATTCTTAAATGATAAGGGAATAAGGGGTTATGGGGTCAGGCAGGGAAGTGGACCTGAGTCCATGATGGGATCAGCCATGATCGTATTAAATGGTGGTGCAAGCTCGAGGGCCGTATGGCGTACTCCTGCTCCTATTTCTTATGTTCTTATATTCTTATGTAAATGAAGATTTATCATGTCTCAGGATTTTTCCAATAATTTTCTCCACCGAGGTTAAGGTGTGAAGGAATTGTGCCTTATAATTTCTTTAAAAATAAGACAAATTGGATTTAGCAATCCTAACCATGAAAGTATTCCAGCTTTCAAGGTCTGACCCTGGATAATTCACTTTATTAACTTCTTAAAACAGGACAATTGTTGAACTACGCAGTCAACTTGAATGGTCTAATCTGGATTGTTTTTCATAAACAAATGGCAGCTACCCTCTTGGCTGCAGATGGCAAACAAAACAATGAATACATATAAACACACTAGTTAATTCACTTGAATTTGCAAAATGTCTTGTACAATTTCTCAAAAGTCTCAAGTCCAAGCTCTGTAACCTGTTAGACAGGGCAAGGGGTAATTCCACACGTCTTAGGTAAGCAATCATCAGATTGAAATTTGGCTTTGTCTTGTAACATAAAATAAATTGCACGGTCAGTGACAGTTAGCAGTTAACATCTATCAGCTGTAAATGGTTGCTTGAGTAGGTGGTAAAATTGGAAAAACTCCTGAAAGATAGGATAAATCTACATTTAGAAAGGCAAGCATGGATTTGTTCAGGAAAGATCGTGTTTGACGAATCTGATTGAATTTTTTGAGGAGGTAACCAGGAGGGTCGATGAGGGTAGTGCGTATGATGTAGTGTATATAGACTTTAGCAAAGCTTTTGATAAGGTCCCACATGGTAGACTGGTCACGAAGGTTAAAGCCCATGGGATCCAGGACAAAGTAGCACATTGGATTCAAAATTGGCTTAGAGGTAGGAAGCAAAGGGTAATGGTTGATGGATGATTTTGTGACTGGAAGGATGTTTCCAGTGGGGTTCCACAGGACTCAGTACTGGGTCCCGTGCTTTTTGTGGTATACTTCAATGATCTGAATTTGAATATAGAGAGTATGATTAAGAAGTTTGCTGATGACACTAAAATAGTCTGTGTAGTTGATCATGAAGAGGAAAGTCATGGACTGCAGGAGGATATCAATCTACTGGTCAGGTGGGCAGAGCAGTGGTAAATGGAATTTAATTCGGAGAAGTGTGAGGTAATGCACTTTGGGAGGGCTAATAAGGAAAGGGTATAAACATTAAGCAGTAGGCCACTTAGAAGTACAGATGAACAAAGGGACCTTGAAATGCTTGTCCACAGATCCCTGAAAGTAGCAGGCCAGGTGGATAAGGTGGTTAAGAAGGCATACGGAATGCTTGCGTTTATTGGTCGAGGCATAGAATACAAGAGCATTGTATAATACTCTAGTTAGGCCATAGCTGGAATACTGCATGCAGTTCTGCTCGCTGTATTAAAGGAAGGATGTGATTGCACTAGAGAGGGTGCAGAGGAGATTTACTAGAATGTTGCCTGGAATGGAGAATCTTAGCTATGAGGACAGATTGGATAGGCTGGGTTTGTTCTCATTGGAACAGAGGAGGCTGAGAGGAGACCTCATTGAGGTGTATAAAATTTTGAGGGGCTTGGATATAGTGGATAGCAAGGGCCTATTTCCCTTGGTGGAGGGGTCAATTATGAGGGGGCATACTTTTAAGGTGGTTGGTGGAAGGTTTAAAGGGGATTTGAGTAGAAACTTCTTCACGCAGAGGGTTTTGGGGGTCTGGAACTCACTGCCTGGAAACGTGGTGGATGCAAAAACCCTCACCACATTTAAAAGGTGCTTGGATGGGCACTTGAAGTGCCGTAGCCTGCAGGGTTACGGACCTAGAACTGGTAAACATAGAAACTAGATGCATGAGCAGGCCATTCGGCCTTTTGAGCTGCACCGCCATTCAATATGATCATGGCTGATCATGCAACCTCAGTACCCCACCCCTGCCTTCTCTCCATACCCCCTGATCCCTTTAGCCATAAGGGCCACATCTAACTCCCTTTTGAATATGTCCAACGAACTGGACTCAACAACTTTCTGTGGCAGAGAATTCCACAGGTTCACAACTCTCTGGGTGAAAAAGTTTCTCCTCATCTCAGTCCTACATGGCTTACCCCTTATCTTTAGACTGCGACACCTGGTTCTAAATGATTAGACTGGATAACCTCTTGTTGGCTGGCATAGATAAGATGGTAAGTACTGCAGGGAATCGAATATGGCCAGGGTGATCTCCTGGACTAGTTTTGATGGCCTGGATGAGTCGGAGAGAAATTTTTCCAGATTTTTTCCGCCAATTGGCCTGGGTTTTTATCTGTTTTTTTGCCTCTCCCAGGAGATCGCATGGCTCCGGTTGGGGTGGAGTGTAGAATGTTGCTGTGCAAGGTGTGTCGCAGTTGTGTGGTGCAGACTGGTTGGGCCAGATGCTTTTTACCTTTCCATCATTGTTCATAGGCTTATATGTAACCTTCGGGGCTGCTGACCGAGGGCCGAGTGGCTCTTTGTCGGCCGGCAGAGGCACAATGGGCCAAAATGGCTGTGGATTTCTAAAAGCTGTGAGCTTGAAGCTGATTAAACAGTTGTAGATTGTTTGACTCTCAGAGGTATATATTAGGCACTAGTTTGCAAAAGCACACAGCTTGGAGACAGAGTTGGGTAAATCGCAAATGGAATGGAGGTATTTGGTGAGAGCAGGAATCAGTGGAGAGGTGGAAGGTGGGTGAGACATCTAACCGAAAAGGAGGAGTGAAGCCACAGAACGCAAGGTCTTTAAGTTAATAGACATGAGAGCGGAACTCCTGGACAAACACATGTGCAGGAAGTGTCGCCAGCTGAAGGAGCTCAAACTCCAGGTTTCAGAACTTGAGCAGCATCTGGCGATACTGTGGTGCATCGATGAGGCTGAGAGCTACATAGATAGCATGATTCAGGAGGTGGTCACCCCGCATCGTAAGAGTGTGCAGGCAGAGAGGGAATGGGTAACCATCAGACAGACAACGAGGATCAGGGAGGTAGTGCAGGAATCTCCTGAGTGCATCTCACTCTCTAACCAGGACTGAACACTGGTGAGGGCAATGGTTCCTCTGGGGAATACAGCCAGAGCCGTGCATTGCACCAAGGGTGGCTCAGCTATACAGGAGGGTGGGCGGCAGAGGAGAAGGATCAGGGAAGCAATAGTGATAGGAGATTCGATAGTTTGGGGAATAGATAGGTGTTTCTGCGGCCGCAGTCGTGATTCCAGGGTGGTATGTTGCCTCCCTGGTGCCAGGGTTAAGGATGTCACTGAGCGGCTGCAGTACATTCTGCGGGGTGAGGGTGAACAGCCAGAGGTCGTGGTCCACATCGGTATCAACGCCAAGGTAGAAAGAGGGATGAGGTCCTGCTGGCAGATTTTAGAGAGCTAGGAAAGTATTAAAAAGCAGGATCTCAAGGTAGTAATCTCCAGATTACTCCAGGTGCCACAAGCTAGTGAGTATAGAAATAGGAGGAGAGAGCAGATGAATGCATGGCTGGAGAGATGGTGCAGGAGGGAAGGCTTTAGATTCCAGAAATATTGGGACCAGTTCTGGGGAAGGTGAGACCTGTACAGGCCGGAAAGGCAGCACCTCAACAGAGCTAGGACCAATTTCCTCTTGGGGGGGGGGGTTCCTAGTACTGTTGGGGAGGGTTATAATTAATTTGGCAGGGAGATGGGCACCCGGTGTAGCATTAGAAAGGAGAAACAAGGGGGCCAAAATTGCCCCTTCCTTTAAGGTCTGTTACCACCGGAAATTGGCAGCCACGCTGATTTTTCGTGGAATGGTTGTCATTTTGAAAATTGCCCTCCCGCGGTATCCCGGGGGTGACCCGCTCCCCCCACTACCGCTCCGCTGCTGCCGATCCGTCCTAAGTGCGTCATCAGAGCGAGCACTGCTGATGTCCCCCCACCCACCCTGATCGCGAAATTCCACCGAGAAAATCTTGCTGCTGCCGCTCGGTGCCGCCAACAGCTTTTTCTGCTGGTGCACTGTGCTTGGTGCACTGTGCTTGGTGCACTGTGCTTGGAGTACTTGCAAAATAACGGGGCAGCTGCCATTAACGGGGAGAACATACTGCTGCAGACGCCATATTTTGTTTTTTTTGTCAGCCGACTGACATGTCGGATCAACAATTATGCCCCCGGGTTTGGCCGGGCCGCCAACAGGCAGCCTGGCACTCCCTCTTAGGCGCTAGGCTGATGGCCTGGCCGAAATCCTCCCTGCTGGCCCAGTGAACCGAACTTGAAGAATCGCACCGATATCCCCTTTCAGTGAAGGGGAGAGACGTGTTGACACGGCACCATGATGATGTCATCAGCGCTACACTGATGACTGACAGTGGCGGATACTCTACCCACCCCCAACTTCTGCCCCTCTAGTGTGCGAACTTCCGCTCACCGCCGCACATCTGCCCCCATTATGACTGACTTCCGGACCACTGAAAAAACAAGGCTAAGAGCAGAATTTCACTCAAGAGGTCACCGCATCAACCACGCCGGTAAAAACAGCCAAAACACGGTAGGTTTGCCGTGTTTCCAGCGGTGGGCAATTTTGGCCCCAAGGTCTACAAAGGATTGGGAGAGACAGATAGCACTAGAGTAAGATATAATACGGTATTAGGTTTTGCTCAGACTAAGAGAAAATACAAGAATGTCTAAGATAGATTTACAGTGCATGTGTGCAAATGTTACACCCTTGTTCAAAAAAGGGTAAGGATAAACTCAGCAACTATAGGCCAGTCAGTTTAACCTCAGTAGTGGGGAAGCTTTTACAAATGATAATCCGGGACAAAATTAACAGTCATTTGGACAAGTGTGGATTAATTAAGAAAAGCCAGCATGGATTTGTAAAAGGCAAATTGCGTTTACCTAACTTGATTGAGGGCTGGAATTTCATCAAATACCACTACTACCGTGTTTTCGGCGGAATTTTGGTGGTATTTGCAGATCGAGTTTTTTTTTACCACCGAGATACCGATATGACTGAAGGCCGCTAGTTTAGTCAAAAGTTGACTGGTGGTAGTGGTATTTTCAGTCATGCAAGACTCAGGTTTTTGGTGCCAAAAAGAAACGGACCTTCTGCGCATACGCGATTTTTTTCCCCCCGCGATTTCTGATCAGCTGTCAGGGTCAAGGGTTGCCTGCACATGCGCAGAAGAGAGAAAGAAAGAGTGAGAGTGAGAGAGTGAGAGAGAGGAGAGAATCAGAGAGGATAAAGAGAGCTTGCAAAAGGAGATAGGATACATATAATAGCAGAGAGAGAGGGAGAGATAAAAGCACATAAAAGCGGATAATAGGATAAAAAAAAATTACAAAAAGGATACAAATGCAGCAACCAGAGTTCAGGAGGCAGAGGGCACGTAAATTTAGTCTGGATGCCTAAGAGGCACTGGTTGCAGAAGTGGAGGCTAGGTGGGGACAATTGTCCAGGTGTGGGCATGCAAACCCCCACCCAACTGTGTGCCAGAGAAACTGGAGCGCAATATCTGAGGGGGCATCCTCAGTCGATGACATACAGCGGGGGGGCCCAGCAGTGCAGGAAGAGATGGAATGACTTAGTTGCGTCCGTGAGAGTAAGTAATATTTTTATTCATGCACTCCTTGATTACTTACAATGTAAATCTGACACATGTTGATGTAGGTAGGCTTAGTGTTGCACCTTATTTGTCATGAATGATCGTATTAAGATGGCTTTCTGAGATCTTAAAAGATGTTTCTGCACTTCGATGTCTTCCTCATGAACCACGTGCAACTTAATGGGACATCAATGAGACATTAAACAAAGGATTGTATTAAATGCGGCAATTGATGGTCTTGGCTTTTGGCACTGCACCCCCCAGTGTCATACCACCCAGACCGACAGCACCTGTGGGTGGGGAGCTAGAACAGACTTCCGACTCAGAAGCCGGGTCTTCCACATCCCGAGCTTCTCCAGTGGATCCACACATGGCGTCGCCATCGTCTATCCCCCAATATAGCAGCGCTCTGGATGCCTTGCTGCACAACATCCTGGTACCAACGCGGGTAGGGGTAATGGGAGGAAGCAATTGGGGGTGAAGATCGGGGGGGGGGTGTGGTTTAGGAGTGATGACCGCAGTTAAAATTGGTGCAGGGTGGAGGGTGTTGGTTGGTCGGTTGGTTGTTTGTTGTTCTTGCTGCTGTTATTGTTGTTGTTATATCATTACTTTTCTTGATACGATTATTGTTCTTTCAAAAATGTTAATATTTATAAATTTGTTGAGGAGAAAAAATTATTTATTTACTATTAAAGTTTTCAAAATGTAACATTTTTTTATAAATCTTTTTGTTCAACTTGACCATTCTCGTACAGTGTCACACGTTTAGAAAATGAGGGGTACTGGTCAATATGTTTCAATAGAGTGGGCAGGCAAAGATGAAACGTAACTCTCACTGTTCAAGCAAAGCATTGATTTATGAGCTGCTGACGTAACACTTTTGCAGTTGCGAAAGCTCCACGAGGTTTACCCTGTGGTGTTGGACAGAGGGTGGGGGTGCTGGTGGCATGGGTTTATCGCCAGGATCCTTGTCCTCCTCATCCTCCTCCTCCTCCCCTCTCTCCTGCAGTCCCCTGTGGCAATTCCTGTCCCCTCATGATGGCTAAGTTGCGTAGCATGCAACACACCACAATGATTTCAATGATCTGCTCAGGGTGGTATTGCAAGCTGCCTCCAGAGTGGTCCAGGCATCGGAATCGCTACTTGAGCACTCCAATTGTCTTTTCGACGATGTTGCGTGTGGCTATATGGCTGTCATTGTAGCAGTGCTTAGCTTCTATCTGATGGTTCCGGAGGTGGGTCATGAGCCAGGTTGTGAGGCCGTAACCTTTGTCCCCCAGCACCCAGCTGTGACCTTGTGGCTGGCGCTCGAACAGGCATGAGACAGTGCTCTCACGCAAGGCAAAAGCATGGATGCTCCGTGGAAACTGGGCATTGACTGCCATGATGTACTGTATATGGTTGCAGACGACCTGCACGTTCAGGGAGTGGAATCCTTTTCGGTTTCGTTAAACCTCTGGCTCCTGTAAAGGTGCTCAGAGGGCGATGTGCGTACAGTCAATGGCACCCTGAACCTTGGCGAAGTCAGCAAATCATGCACAACCCACAGCCCTCTCACTCTGTGCCTCCCTTGTCATTGGGAATTTATAAAGTCCATCCTGTGTGCGTACAGTGCAGCAGTCACCTTGCGAATGCAGCGATGCGTAGCATGCTGCGAGATGCAACATATGTCCCCAGCTGATGCCTGAAAGGAGCTGGAGGCATAGAAGGTAAGTGCCGCAGTCACCTTCACCTTGACGGTCAGTGCAGTCCTGTTGGTGCTGCAGGTCTGCCTTTATGAGCTGGCATATCTCTGTGACCACCTCTTTTCAAAAGCGCAGCCTTCTAACACACTGTGCCTCAGATAGGTGCAGGTATGAGCGCTTCTCCCTGAAAAGTTATTCGGGGTAAGGCCTCTCCTCCTCCTCATAAGTCTGTGAGCTCTTTGATTAGGCTCATAATGCTCTTGAATAAACCACCTTACAAATCTATTCTGCAAAAGATAAATAGTCAGCAATATTGGCAGAGATATTATCGGCCCCATTCTTTTAAATGTTCTGTAATGTCCTCAAATGTCCTAAAGTATCTCCAAATGTCCTCCAATGTTCTCAAATAGTCTCAAAAGCCTCAAATAACCTTATAATTAAACTCTAAACTCAAATAAAGCTGTCATAAACTCACTGTGTAAAACTCAGCTTTCTCTCATATGGAATGAACTGTAGCTCCGTTTTTTTTAAATTACGTCATTACCACTGGGACCGAGCAGGTAAGACCACTTTTTTCACGGTGGTATTTTAGTCCGTTGGTAAAAATGGTGGTATTGATAAATTTTCAGCCGGCGGTAATTTTCAGCGGTATTTCAGAGTTGCACACCGATTGAAGTCATAAAAACAGTTAAAAAATAAGACTGCCGGTATTTTTTACCACCGGCAGATAATCACTGATGAATTTAGCGGTATTTCGGTGGTAAATAGAAACATAGAAACATAGAAAATAGGTGCAGGTGTAGGCCATTCGGCCCTTCGAGCCTGCACCACCATTCAATAAGATCATGGCTGATCATTCACCTCAATACCCCTTTACTGCTTTCTCTCCATACCCGTAGATCCCTTTAGCCATAAGGGCTATATCTAACTCCCTCTTGAATATATCCAATGAACAATGAATTATTAAATCGGTGGTATTTCAGTGGTAATCAGTGATGAATTTATCACTGGCGGTAAATTCGACGGTAAATGGGTGGTAAATGGACGGAAAGATGATGAAATTCCAGCCCTGAGTTTTTTCATGCAGTAACAGAGGGTTGATGAAGGCAATGCGGTTGACATAGTGTACATGGACATCCAAATGGCGTTTTGATGAAGTACCACATAATAGGCTTGCCAGCAAAGTTGAAGCCCATGGAATAAAAGGGACAGTGACAGCATGAATATGAAATTGGCTAAGTGACTGGAAACAGAGAGTAATGGTGAATGGTTGTTTATTGGACTGGAGAAAGGTACACAGTTGGGTTCGCCAGGGCTTGGTACTAGGACCACTGCTTTTCTTGATATATATTAATGACTTAGACTTGGATGTATAGGGCATAATTTCAAAATTTGTAGTGTACAGTGAGGAGGATAGTGACAAATTTCAAGAGGACATAGACAGGTTTGTGGAATGGGCGGACACGTGGCAGATGAAATTTAACGCAGAAAAGTGTGAAGCGATACATTTTGGTAGGAAGAATAATGAGAGGCAATATAAACTAAAGGGTATAATTCTAAAGTGGGTGCATGAACAGAGAGGCCTCGGGGTATATGTGCACAAATCGTTGAAGGTGGCCGGGCAGTGTTAGAAAGTGGTTAAGAAAGCATACGGAATCCTGGGCTTTATAAAAAGTGGCATAGAGTACAAAAGCAAGGAAGTTATGATGAACCTTTAAAAAAAGGCTAGTTATGCATCAAGTGGAGTTTTGTGTCTAATTTTGGGCACCTCACTTCAGGAAGAATGTGAAGGCCTTGGAGGGTGCAGAAAAAATTTACACGAATGGTTCCAGGGATGAGAGACTTCAGTTATGTGGATAGACTGGAGAAGCCGGGATTGTTCTGCTTAGAACAGCGAAGGTTGAGAGGAGATTTGATAGAGGTGTTCAAAATCATGAGGGGTCTGGACAGAGTAGATAGAGAGAGACTGATCCTATGGGCAGAAGGGTAGAGAACCAGAGAACGCAGATTTAAGGTGATTGGCAGAAAAACCAAAGGTGACATGAGGAAAATCTTTTTTGGGCAGCGAGAGGTTAGGATCTGGAATTCACTGCCTGAAAGGATGGTGGAGGCAGATTCAATCGTGCCTTTCAAAAGGAAATTGGAGAAGTACCTGAAGAATTTTATTTTTCCAGGGCTCTGGAGAAAGGGTGGTATGATGGGACCAGCTGAAGTACTCTTGCAGAGAACCGGCATGGGCTCGACAAGCCAAATGGCCTCCTTCTGTGCTGTAACCATTCTATACATTTCTATGAACCTTTGTGACAAGGCGGGCCATGACCTCCTTGTACTTGTTGGAGGTGAGGGTGAAGGTGGCTAATGGGACAGTTTGGTAGTCATGAAACGAAGTCGGGGATTATTTTTGTTCTCTAGGGAGTTATTTTTGTTCTCTAGGATTATCTTGGCGTAGTGGGCAAGTTTTTCAGGGGAGAGTGAGAGCCAGCCAGATCTGGTGATGAATGACTAAACCAGTTGTATGGCAGATATGGTCTGGTTTATGCCCCTTGGTCTCAAGGCATCGTTAGGGGCTGTACCATGGGGAAATTACCAGGTTAGGACAGAGTAAATATCAATGTTCTTCTGCACTGTTGTATAAAAATGTAAAAAATTCTGTCCATGTTTTTCTCACAACAAAACCACTGTAATTGTTCAGTGACACATTGGCTTCAATTTTAACCTCCCTTGCCTAGGTAGAATGGTGCATTGCGGGGAGTGGGGAGCGGGGCGAGTCAGCTTATTGGCCTGAGGTTGCTCGGTTCCTGTATTTCAAGACAGCCGAGGCTCCAACTACAGGTGGGGTGGGGGAGGGGGGAGAGGGAGGCCTATTTTAAATTTAAATAGTCATGGCCTGATGATGTCATTGGTGCCACTACATCACCTTAACGAAAATGTAGTTTTGCCAGAAGTTTGGAGGCTGCTTGAAGCGCTGTGTTGTGGCAGACCTCCAAGGTTTCATTTCAGGAAGACGACTCAGTAGAGCCTGTCAAAATTATGAAAATGATCCAGAAACAAAGGCATGTCTTTGTGCAGGAGGCATCCCTACCATGCCCCAAATCCACTAATATGCAAAGTCTAGGCAACTCTCTCCACATAAGGAGGCAGTGCTATAAATAGTTTGAGTGGAATCAATTGAGGGTATGACCAAATGAGAGCTTGGTGGCTTTGTGGCAAGCCAAGTGTCCTCTTTTCCTTCATCTTTCTCTCTATTCAAACTCAATCCCTCATGAAAATCCATGCTCATTCGGCACAACAGCAAATTGGCACTCATTTTCCTTTGAACATGTATGCCCAGTTATTTTAGAGAGTTAGAATGGTAACATATATTCCCCTTTTCTTTTATCTTGAGACTCCAAAAAAAGTGTTTCTAGCCCTAGCTTGCATGAGAAAACCAGCCATCACACAAGCATCTGATCCTGCAGCTCAAATGCTTCCAACTTAGCAGAGTTAATTAAGAGTTAGGAGGCAGCACCTAGAGAAGCACCAAGCATAAGTGAGGAGGAACAACTGGAGTTGGCAGCAGAAGAGCAGGAACTAACTGAACAAAAGTTTATGGCCAGAAGTTACTCTGCTGCAGGGGTCATGGATTCTTATTTTTCCAGGAGTACCAATAAACGGAAATTCATAAATAAGCACAGATCCATCATGCTGTCTTCTGAAGAAGCACAGCTCCGTCATTCCTACAGCAATATGTGAAGGGGAGCATAGGTCCAAAGCACAGCTGCTGTTTCTCTCACAAATTTTGTGAATATGACTGTTTGGTCTTGGGGCTCCAGTTTAAAGCAGGCATTCACAATAATTTGTAAGCTAGAGGGAATCTTCATTATGAGTTTCACACTCCTCAATCTGTTCCCACACTCATCCCTGGCCATCTGGACTAAATGTTCAATAGCAGGTGCATGGATGAGGCAGCTTTGTATTATGCATCTAATCCATCCAGCTCACTAAAATAATTTGAGGTGCCAAGTATCAACCATGAACTACCAGACAGTGTGGGTTACTATTTCTGAGGCCTTCTCCGAATCAGAAGAAGTTGACTGACACCATACTTGCTCCTCCTACTGATGCAATATCTAGAAAGAGAATTAGATTAGGAAGTCGAGCATATACACCATAAACTATTAGTAAGGAGAAGCACCAGGGGAAAGATACAGTAATCGCACCAATAAGGAAAACACAGGTAATTTTAAAGGTCTTCTCAGGGCTATAGAGCAGAATCAGTATGATCTGTTCAAAAAAATGAAACACTGCTTTATCATGTCAATCATACATTCACAGAATTTGAGTGGAAAAAGAACTCCAGTATATCCATGTTCCACATTTTTTGAGGATTTCCTAATGGACCAGTAGACAAGGCTTCACTTAGGCAGTCACCTGTCCAATCTGCTTGCTCCTTCAAATAATGTTGACGATATCAGAAAATGAAGGAATCATATCTGCTCTTAAGGTATTGCACATTCATTTGCATGGTTGTCATAGTCCAACAACACCTGCACATGAATTGAATAGAATCCTTTCCTATTCACAGAAGACATGGAGTTGTTGTGTGTTATCAATAAGGCACTGCTCTTTTGGAAATTTGCCACTAGGTAAAATTGCTGTTCCTTCTCTTGCCATTGTCTCCTTTCCAGGGGGAATTGTGAAAGCATTTTTCCTGGCAAACAAAGCTTTTTAGAAATTCATTGGAGCACTAAGACTGAATGATCTGACAAATGTCTCCAGTGAGAGCTTGCAAAGAAAGAAAAAACATGCATTTACACATTGCCTTTCGCAACCTCACAATGTCCCAAAGCGCTTTATGACCAATGAAGTAAAATCATTTTTGCTTGCCTTTCTGTTGGCAGACTCCAACGGTCCCTTTAAAAGCCACCACTTTTTACTTGCGATAAGAGATTGCAGCATGCACAGCACATGTTGTGGTCAGTCAGGAACTAATTTCATAAACAGACCTTAAATAGGCATTGGGTCCCCGATTGGCATACACAATGGGCCTAATGCTAGTTTCAGTGTGAGGGCTCTGGGCGACTTCAGGGCACCCTGGGTGACTACAGGGCACCCTGGGGGGCTCAACGTGCCCTATCCAATATGGCCATCGTGGAATGAGAATGCGTATGCCGCACATCATATTGGACTTTTCAGTTCCCGTTCTTCACCTACGCAATCCAATTTCTAGGCCAATCTGTTGTTTCATTATCTAGTGTCTGAAATCATAAGACTCCATCTTTAGAATCAACACTGCACTGCATTGATTGGACATGTTGAGCATTTAAACTGCTGAGACCCCTAAGTCTATTGCAAATTCATCCACAGCTATTTCAACATAATTCATGGAATATGTGCATGTTCTGAATCCAAGTCTGCCACAGGTTCAGTGGTGTCAGCTGCTTCTATTTCAGACATAAATTGACTCCCACTGTCCTAAATCTATTCAGACCCTGGGTGCATAACAGTGAAACTCCCTTCTGCTCTGGATCAGTTCACTATGTCTTAACACATATATAAACATAGAAATCTACAGTGCAGAAGGAGGCCATTTTGGCCTATCATGTCTGCGCCGGCTGACAAAGAGCCACACGGCCCTCGGTCAGCAGCCCTGAAGGTTATATATAAACCCATGAACAATGAACGATGACGGACAGGTAAAGAGCACCCAGCCCAACCGGTCCACCCCACACAACTGCGACACTCCTTGCACCAAAACAATCTACACTCCACCACAACCGGAGTCATGTGATCTCCTGGGAGAGGCAAAAACCCAGGCCAATTGGGGGAAAAAAAATTTGGGAAAATTCCTCTCCGATCCATCCAGATGAACAAAACTCTGCAGTACTTACATCGTATCTGCACCAGGCAAGAAGAGGTTATCCAGTCTAATCCAACTTACCAGCTCCGTAACACTTTAAGTGCCCATCCAAGCACCGTTTTTATGTGGTGAAGGTTACTGCATCCACCACCCTTCCTGGCAGTGGGTTCCAGACCCCCACAACCCTCTGCGTGAAGAAACCTCCCCTCAAATCCACTCTGAACCTTCCACCAACTACCTTAAAACTATGCCCCCTCATAACTGACCCCTCCACCAAGGGAAATAGGCCCTTGCTATCCACTATATCCAGGGCCCTCAAAATGTTGTACACATCAATGAGGTCTCCTTTCAACCTCCTCTGTAGTGGCTGATGTGCAACGGTCACCCCACATTAAAAGAATCAGCATCTTCCACCCTTCAGTATGTAGTTCGGGACCTAGATTGTCAGGTCCCTCATTGAAACAACTGTGAACTCATCTATTTTTGTGTGGAAGCAGGTCATCCTCGATATGAGGGACTGCCTAATACTACACAACCTCCTCTGTTCCAATGAGAACAAACCTAGCCTATCCAATCTGGTCTCATAGCTAAGATTCTCCATTCCAGGCAGCATCCTAGTAAATTTCCTCTGCACCCTTTTTAGTGCAATCACGTCCTTCCTATAATAAGGTGATCAGAACTGCACGCAGTAGTCCAGCTGTGGCTTAACCAGAGTATTATACAATTTAAGCATAACCTGCCTGCTCTTGTATTCTATGCCTCGACCAATAAACGCAAGCATTCCGTATGCCTTCTTAACCAACTTACTCACCTGGCCTCCTACTTTCAGGGATCTGTGGACAAGCAACGCTCGTGGCCTTCCGCGAGAGGTGGGCACCGGAGGGACTGGAGTGCATCGTCACGCCCGGCAACCAAATTTTAATTTGATTTTATGTTTTAAAGTTTAATTTGTTTTAATTGCCGGTGTTTTTAGTGTCCCCCTCCCCTTTTATAGGGGGCACTTGGAGAAAAAAAAAATATGATTTTAGTGCCCAAAAAAAAACTTTAAAAAAAAACAAAAACACAAAAACCCCCCCAAAAAAACACAAAAAAAGGGCCTTGGAAATATTTGGTGCGCCCCCCAGATTGGGGGGACACGATTTAATGATTTAATTTTCTCACAAAAAGAGTTCTGTGGACAAGCACTCCAAGGTCCCTTTAGTCATCTACACTTTTAAGTGGCCTACCGCTTAATGTGTATACCCTTCGCTTATTAGCCCTCGCAAAGTGCATTACCTCACACTTCTCCGAATTAAATTCCATTTGCCACTGCTCTGCCCACCTGACCAATAGATTGATATCCTCCTGCAGTCCATGACTTTCATTATCAACCACACAGCCAATTTGAGTGTCATCTGCAAACTTCTTAATCATACTCTCTATATTCAAATTCAGATCATTGATGTATACCACAAAAAGCAAGGGACCCAGTAATGAGCCCTGTGGAACCCCGACGGAAACTTCCTTCCAGTCACAAAAATATCCATCAACCATTACTCTTTGCTTCCTACCTCTAAGCCAATTTTGGATCCAACTAGCCACTTTGCCCTGGATCCTATGGGCTTTAAACTTCGTGACCAGTCTACCATGTGGAACCTTATCAAAAGCTTTGCTAAAGTCCATATACACTACATCGTATGCACTACCCTCATCGACCCTCCTGGCTACCTCCTCAAAAAATTCAATCAGATTAGTCAAACATGATCTTCTCTTAACAAATCCATGCTGACTGTCCCTAATTAATCCTTGCCTTTCCAAATGTAGATTTATCCTGTTTTTCAGGATTTTTTCCAATAATTTTGCCACTACTGAGGTTAGGCTGACAGTCCTGTGATTACTCGACCTATCCCTTTCTCCCTTCTTAAACAAGGGTACCACATTAGCAGTCCTCCAGTCCTCCAGCACCATGCCCAAATTCATAGAGGACTGGAAAATGATGGTCAAGGCCTCTGCTATTTCCTCTTTTACTTCATTCAACAGCCTGGGATGCATTTCATCCGGGCCTGGGAACTTATCTACTTTCAAAGCTGCTAAACCCCTTAATACCTCCTCTCTATGTTTATTTCATCCAGAATTTCACATTCCTCCTTGATAGCAGTATCTGCCTTGCCTCTTTCCTTTGTGAAAACAGATGCAAAGTATTCATTAAGAATCATTCCAACATCTTCCGCCTCCACACAAAGATTACCCTCATGGTATATAATAGGCCCTACCCTTTGTTTAGTTACCTTCTTGCTCTTAACATATTTATAGAACATCTTTGGGTTTTCTTTAATTTTACTAGCCAAGAATTTTTCATGCTCTCTCTTAGCATTTCTAATATCCTTCTTAATTTTACCTCTTAACTTTCTATATTCCTTCAAAGACTCTATAATATTTAGACATCGGTATATGACACACGCTTCTCTTTTTTTATGCTCCCCTGTAAGAACCTAGACATCCAGGGGATTATTATTCCCACCCATTTTTTTTTTTTTTTTTTTTAAGGGCACATGTTTGACCTGAGCCTTCTGGGTCTACTCCTTGAATGCCTCCCACTGTTCCAACACTGATTTACCTTCAAGTAGCTGTTTCCAGTCCACTGTGGCCAAATCACTCCTCAACTTAGCAAAGTTAGCTTTTCCCCAATTTGGGACTTTTATTCCAGGTGTATCCTTGTCCTTATCCATAACTACCTTGAATCTGACTGAATTATTGTCACTGGCCCCCAAGTGCTCTCCTGCTAATACCCCTTCAACCTGCCCAGCTTCATTCCCAAAACTAAATCCAAAACCGTCCCCTCTCGTGTTGGGCTTGTTATATACTGGCTAAAAAAGTTTTCTTGAATGCATTTTAAGAATTCTGCGCCCTCTATACCCTTCACACTATATTTGTTCCAATCAATATTAGGATAGTTAAAATCCCCAACTATTACTGCCCTATGGTTTTTGGACTTCACAGCAATTTGCCTACATATTTGCTCTATCTCCCTCCCACTATTTGGGGGTCTATAATATATGCCCAGCAGTGTGATTGCCCCTTTTTTATTTTTCAATTCAATCCATATGGCCTCGTTTGATGATTCCTCTAACATATCATCCCTCCTCACCGCTGTAATAGTTTCTTTAATCAATACCGTGACCACCCCCCTTTTTACTCCCCTCTCTGTCTTGTCTAAAAATCCTGTAACCAGGAATATTGATCAGCCAAACCTGCCCCTCTTTCAGCCATGTCTCTGTAATGGCTATAATGTCATACTCCCTACCTGTGTTCTTAGCTCATCCGCCTTATTCGCTATACTATTTGCATTAAAGTTTATACCATTTAGAACAGGAAGACCTCCTTGATTACTACTTACTAACCCTTGTTTCCTCTGACTTACAGATTCACTTTCTAAATTCTTGCTATCTAATTTCTGCTTTATTTCCTTTCCTATTGAATTTGTTCTCAGGTTCCCATTCCCCCCGCCAAGCTAGTTTAAACTCTCCCCAACAGCACTAGCAAAACTTCCCGCGAGGATATTGGTCCTGGCACTGTTGAGGTGCAACCCGTCCGGTTTGTACAGGTCCCATCTCCTCCAGAAGCAGTCCCAATGCCTCAATAATTTAAAGCCCTCCCTCTTACACTAACACTCCAGCCATGCGTTCATCCACTCTATCCTTCTATTCTTGTACTCATTAGCACGTGGCACCGGTAGTAATCGGAGATTACTACCTTTGAGGTCCTACCCTTTAATTTTCTTCCTAGCTCCCTAAATGTTGCCTGTAGGACCTCATTCCTCTTTCTACCTGTGTCGTTGGTCCCGATATGGACCACGACCTCAAGCTGTATACCCTCTCCCAGCAGAATGCCTTGCGTCCGCTCTGTGACATCCTTGACCCTGGCACCAGGGAGGCACCATACCATCCTGGAATCACGTCATCAATCTCTCCGAAGTCAGAATGTTGACACTCAGCACAATAACATTCAGTTTGATTCATAAGCTGCTTTATTCCACAGTGGAAAATTATGTAGAACATTCAATTATAATGAGGTACAATTACTATAACTTTTTTCCCATACCATTACAAAAATAAAGAATATATGTATACTCACCCCACTCCGGTGGATCATCTAACTTAAAAGCATCATCTCCTTGTACCCTGTTATAACATGTCACCAACATCCCCCCCTGCCCACCCCAACCCCGCCCAGGGTAGTAGTTTCCTACCTTTGCATCCTTCTAGGGCTTGACTGGATGTCTTCTTGAATGGCCAGGTATTGCTACTGAATCGGTCATTGTGTTAGATCTGTCCAAAACAATTGCCCATCTTGTATTTTAAATACTACTTATCTAGGATTTTCCACACAGTTTTGTAAGGAGAGGAATCTCCGCTTGCTCCTTACAAAGTAGTTGAATTGGAACGGGCGTAGCTGTGGGCAGGGATTTCCTACATTGGGATTTCCCACTTCTGAGGTTCATATGGAACTCAGCATCAGACTGGAAGTATTAAGGTTGCTTTGTACATGTCAGATAATGGCTGAAAAAGGTCATGAGGGGGCGGGATAGTGGGGTGGGTGTCAGGCTTCCTCCCAGATGCCACCTGCCAGAGTTTCTGCATCATAGGACAGATGGGTTCCTGAGGTGTACTAGCCAGCCTTGTGCAAATGAGGTGACTTCCCACTGACAACATTTTTCTGAAGTATCAATATTGGAGGGCACCAGTGAACACAGACCCAATGTAACTGCCTGCTTCACAGTCCATGGATTTTCAAGCCCTGTGTTTGTGAGGAGCGGTTCTGCTTTTTCCATAGCACATCATGCAACCCCCTTCATCTTAAAACACACAAATAGGATTTAGAAATGCAAGTGTTAATTATTAATATTTTCATAGAGGAAATAATGCTGTAATTGTACTTCTGTAACCACTGGCTTTGTTTTCAAGTTCATAAAACTTCTTGTGTTAATCCCTTGAGATAATCCTTAGCTCTGAAATGATCCCATCAACATTCCATTGGCAAACATAAAGCCAGCAAGACCTGAAATTAATTTATTTGTATTAAATAACACCTTGGATACACTGATTTACATCAAAACATTTTAGGGTCCAGCAAATTTGGTATCATAGTGCATATTTGATATAATTAGAACATTGCAGTTTCTATGCAACATGCAACTCCCCCCCCCCTTCGCTAAGGATCGCCTGCAGTGTGACAGATGCTGAGGGAGTTATATGCATTCAAAAATAGAGCCTTTCAGTCCTCTACTTTCTTAAAATTAATTAACTATGTAATGGAAGGCAAGCTGGCAACTAAAGAAAATTCAATGACTCAGTGGGTAAAGGTACCAATATTTTTAATTCATTCATTCTCAGGCTGTGGCTGTCGCCAGCATGGCCGGCATTTATTGCTCATCCTTAGTTGCACTGAAGAAGGTGGTGGTGGACTTTCCTTTTGATCTGCTGCCGTCTGTGTGGTGAAGGTGCTCCCACAATGCTGCTGGGTATGGAGCTCCAGGATTTTGACCCCGAGACCATGAAGAAACAGCATTTTTGTCCAAATCAGGATGGTATGTAACTTGGAGGTGACGATGTTCCCATGCGCCTGCTGTCCTTGTCCTAGGTAGTGGAGGTTGTGGGTTTGAGAGGTGCTGCTGAAGAAACATTGGTGAGTTGCTACTGTGCATCCTGTACATAATACCACTGCAGCTACAGTACACCGATGGTGGAGGGAATGGATATTTATGTCAGAGGATGGATGCTGATCAAGCGGATTGCTTTAGCCTGGATAGTGTGGGGCTTCTCGAGTGTTGTTGGAGCTGGATCCAACCAGGTAAGTGGAGAGTATTCCATCACACTTCTGACATTCCTACATTACAACAGTTACTGCACTTCAAAAAGTACTTCATTGGCTGTAAAGTGCATTGGGACATCCGGTGGTTGTGAAAAGCGCTATATAAATGCAAGTCTTTCTTTTGGCTTGTGCCTTGCAGGTGATAGAAAGGCTTTGGGGAGTCAAGAGGTGAGCCACTCACGACACAATACCGAGATAGACTGCAGAATGCACCACAATGTGGTACTGAGCCATGCAGCAGGGAACATTCAAAATTTGATTCTTGGGAGGGAATAATTTGGTAACTTAGCGCCTCTCATTAACGCCATCTGCTGGCGCTAACAGGGTGCTAGAGCTTTATCGCCAAGGTGAGGCAAATCCAGTGGTGCATGCCAAATCTGGCCCCCCTCTCCGCGCCCCCCCCCCCCCCACCGCCAGGAGCCTCAACAATCATGACATCAGTGAGTGTGCAATGCTCACTGAGCGCCCGATCTGTGAAATTGATTGTCGCCGCCTACCTTAGCGCCTGGAGGGAACAGCGACAGGGAGAGCTGGCATGAAGCAACATGAAACCAGCTCCAGGGACGTTATTTAAAGTGATCATCAGCAATGAGTCGCAGCTGTAGTTTCAGTGCCTTCTTGTCAGTTTCACATAGTGCAACCATCTCATTCCATAATTTCAACATCAGGAGTGTTCTGGCAAATAAAAAGTAGCTACATTTATTCTTAAAAAAATCAAACTGCTACACTTGGTTACACTAATGGGCGCTGTACTGGCAGTCGACCTTGCCCTCCAGGATCTACGGTGGCGGGAGCGGAGACAGCAAGAAAGACTGGAACATGTGGACAGGGGGAGGAGTTGGGCCAACAGGGCTCTCCACAGGAGGTCTTACCATCAGTGGGTATTCCGAGAGCACTTCTCCTATTTCCAATTAAGTGAGGAGCAGTGTATTAGAAGGTTCCACTTCACCAAGGAGGTGGACACAGAACTCTTCCACCTCCTGTAACCAGACCTCCAGCCTTAGACCAGGGTGACCACGGCTATCTCAGTGGCAGTCAAGGTCATCGCCGTCCTCAATTTCTTCGCCAGTGGATCCTTCCAGTCTGCAAGAGGAGACACAGCTAAATCTCTCAGTTCGCCATCCATCGCTGCAACTGGGAGGTCAGAGAAGCTTTCTATAGTAGGAGAAGGGACTACATTTGCTTTCCCATTAGCAGAGAGAAGCAGGATGAGCATGCATGTGGCTTTGCCAGGATTACGGGATTTCCCATGGTGCAGGATATCATTGACTGTACCACGTGGCTTCGCGGGCACCGCATAACAATCCTGAGATCTTCCATAACCGCAAAGGCCACCACTCACTTAATGTGCAGTTGGTGTATGACCATAGGCAGCTAATCCTCAATGTCAATGCCCGCTATACTGGCCGCAGCCTTCATCCTGCGCCAGACTGGTATGCCAGCACTCTTCCAGCCACCACATCAAACTAACAGCTGGCTGATCAGAGACAAGGGCGATCCACTCTCTACCTGGCTCATGACTCCCCTCCGCAACCCCAACACTCCTGCCCAGCATTCATATAATGACAGCCACGCTGCCACCAGGAACATCATTGAGCAGACCACTTGTGAGGAGCCCTCCAGTACTCGGCTGAGCAGATGTCCCATTTCGTGGTGGTCTGCTGCATGCTGCACAACTTGGCCATAATGAGGCCAAGATCAGGGATTGCCGGACCACTTCAGGAGGATGGAGAGGAGGAGGAGGAGGACAAGGTGGAAGAGGAAGATGAGGAGGAGGAGGAGGAACAAGAGCGAGGGAGGAGGCAGCCAATCAATCGCCCTTCCGGAAAGACGGTACGTGACAACTCATCAGACTGCGGTTCGAATGAATTAAACCCCAAATTCCTGTTGCTCACCACATCCCCATCATTCCATCCCGGTCTCAGGCATATATCACAGTGCAAAACTGAAATGAGACACACCACAAAAGAATCCAAACTGAATTAATAAATTAATCAAAAATCAGTGAACATATATTTACATCAAAAATCTTAACTATTCACCCTTTGCAATTCCTCAGTGCGTCTCGTTAGTGCCTTTGCCTATGAAATGCTCTGACAAAGTGTTGGCCCAGTGGCTGCAGCAGGGCTGGGGGAAGGCTGCTGAGTGTTCATGTGGGAGACTTCAGATGGCCTTGCGGGACACCCTCAACCAGCTATGGACCTGGAAGGCCTGGTTGTAGACTGCACCACCTTAGCATGGGTGGCAGCAGTCTAGGCTGGCCGGATAACAGGCAGCAACAAAGGCAATGATGGCGTGGCAGTGCTGGGAGCAGGAATGCTGTCATCCTGAGAGAGGACAGCAGGTTCCTGCCCCACTGACCCACTGCCACTCCCCTAGGGCAGCACCTCAGCATCCCTAGAAATCTGTTGGAGCACAGATTGCTGGTCTGCTGTGACATCGTGAAAGCCCCGGTTGATAGTGGTAGACCCAGCCACGATGGCAGCAGTCAGAGCTTGCGTGGCATCAAGCTGAGACTGCATGAGAGCAGAATGCGTAGTGCAAGTTTCTGAGCTGGTGCCTGCTGGTGAGACATAGAGTGACACCCCTCCTCCTCCTCTTCTTCCGCCTTGCAACTCACAGTACCTTCAGGGACAGGCTGCTCAGGTGCTTGCTCATTATCTGAAAGAATAAAGGCACAAGCGTGGGTTAAGGGGAGGGGTGGGGGGCAGGATGGGAGAAATACATGAATACAGCATGATTAGCTGGAAGGTGCGAAACATTTCGGGGTGAGGGGGAAGTGGAATGTGAGAAGAAGGAGTAGGGATGAACATAATGTTGTTGTTCCCAAGGGGGGGGGTCAATATCGCCAGTGCCCACAGCGTCCACCAGCTGGCATCCAATAATCCTCAGCACTATATTCTTCAGTGCAGACAGTAGTTGGGTGTTAGCTTGTCCCCTGTCTGTGCGCTCCTGCTCCCTCCTGTTGTGAGCCACCTTGGCCTGCAAGAGAAAGGAACGTGTGTGAGTGAGTGTGGAGCAATGAGTTTGGGTAATGAGCCTGGCATAGTTGAATAGCTGCCATTATGTGCAAGGTGTGAGATGTGGATGCGAGTGTTGGTTGGTAGAGAGTGTTAGTGGGTGAGTGCTGGGGGTGTTGTCCTTCAGGAATTTGTGAAGACTGTGATTCAGATGCCTCCACATGGTGCGGAAGACCTGCGATGAGGGCCTCCTGCCACTTGCCGGGTAAATCACTGCCCTCTCTCTCTCCACAGTGAACACAAATGCCTCCAATGCTTGATCGCAGAATCTGGGGCTTTCTCACTGGGGCGTGAATCTGCCATGAGTACAACTGGTTCAGTCCTACAGCTCCTTCTCCTTGTCCTTGTCCTGCTTTTGTTTGCTGAGGCAGCTGCACAGCCAGCAATGCTGAGAATGTGGTTCTGTTGCAACAATAATAAACCTCTCCTTTAAGATCTGAAAAAAGCCTGTGGCAATGATGGCTTGTAATTAGACTGCACCTGATATTGATCCACCTTTGAGTGTAACACCAATAAACCTGGGCTTGAAGACTGGAATTAGCATTCCAATCCTTTCTTTGAGCAGTGAGCACGAATTTAGCAAGTAGTCTGGCGCTAATTCTCCAAATTTTCTATTTATACGCCCATTGCTGGGCAGTAATGAATTCTAGTCACTTGGTTTTTAACCAGTTTTCTAATCTCACTTGAGTTAGTGACAATTGGTCTAAATGTTACTTGGCTAGGAAGGAGGTAAATCAGTCAGTATTCTGACTTCTGATTGCTATTCACTGGTCCCTGCTGGAAAGTGTGTATATGTGAACACTGTGTGATGGTAAGCTTGCCTGGGACATAGTCAAATTCACCATCCAACATTCATTGTCTAGGACCACGTGAAAAGTTCTCACTTGTAGAGGGTACTAGGACCAGGTCTCCCATCACCATCAAACTGCATCCCTGCTGTGGTCACTGCCTTCAAGAAAGGAGAGGACAAAATTTGAGGGTTTAGAAGAGAACATTCACAACAAGGTGCAGGTCCTGAGAGGAAAGAAATTGGGACCAGAAAATGTGAAATTAGGCCAAATAAAGTTGTTTTGGACTGGACAAGATCAGAGGAAAATGGGAACAAAGTTAGAGTCGGAGGCGAAGGTTCAGATTTCGAATATTTTTTTCTGCCGAAAGGCAAGCCAGATTAAACATTATAAAATACCTGCCCCGAGGCCATGCCAGAACTGTAGCTGCTTTACCAAAAAACATCTGAATATATTACAGTGATCTTCACAAACTATTCTCAGGTTAACTATTGCCGGTGTGACCACTGTATCCCTTCAGCCACATACCTCGGAGACGATGGTGGAGATGTACTGCTCCTTACTGTACTCCCATCCATCCAAACAGGGCTCCTGTTCTACCTCAGACATATTGAAGGAATCTGAGTCGGGAAATGTCGCCGAAAGATTCATTATCACGTCCAACCGGTACCGACTGCATTTGCTGTACTGGAGTTTGTCTCTTTCTTGCACCAGAGGGATCGTCCGATTCAGCCACGCTTCACTGAGATTCAGATTCCCGGGAATTAAGCAGCGATGCTCTGGAACGTCCCCGACGAAAACTATGGACAGTCCGCAGAAACCGTTGGGAAAGATGCTGAGGCTCAAAAGGAAGAAGATGAGCTTCTGGTAGGGTCCCCATTCTCCGAGAAAAGCGGTAATTTCATCGTAATCCCGCATGTTAGTTGCCGCGGGAGGACCGGCAGAAATTTTCTTCCGGAAAATTGCAGCAACTGGCCGATAGAGGGCGGACCAGAAGTTTGCAGAACTGCATTATTTCAAAGTCTAAATAATTCTAAATCCTTTCCACCTATAAATAGTAATCCAATCTTCGTTCGGTACTGGCTGCCCCTCCCAATCCCCCAATTTTTGCAGAAAATAACTTTTTTTTGCCAACATTGAAGTCGATTTTGGCAGGATTTGGAAGTGCCTTTGATGTGGTGGCAAGAGTGGGAACTATGTGAGTTGATCCACACTCAGAAGCATCTATAGATTATAGCATTTTTATGGTGGGAAAGGTTAAGATTTAGACAGGGCTGTTGGCAGATGATATGGTCAAGAAAAGCTTTCCCCTATTAGATTGGAGCAAATGGGGTCGATTTTGACTACCTTCGTCTGGCGTTAAGGTAGGGCTGTTAACCCTCCAGGTGTCTCCAGGTTCATCTCCAGAACACTGCTGCAAACAACCTGGGAGATAAATTGTAGGGGCATTTAAAAAGTTATATGTTTTTATTTAATTTCCTCAAACATATTTGTTTTATTAGTTAAACAATGTGGGAGATGGGTAAAAAGGTTACTTGATTGATAGTCAAAAATCATTCATTACAGAGGATTATATCGGATATACCACACAGAAACAGGCCATTCGGCCCAACCAGTCTATGTCGTCGTTTATGCTCCACTCTAGCCTCCTCCGTCTTTCCCCATCTAAATCTATCAGCATAGCCCTCTATTCCCTTCTCCCTCATATGCTTGTCTAGCCGCCCCTTAAATACTATTCTATTCACTTCAACCACTCTCTTTGATAGCGAGTTCCACATTCTCACCACTTTTTTTGTAAAGAAGTTTCTTCTGAATTCCCTATTTGATTTCTTGGTGACTATCTAATATTGATGGCCTCTAGTTATCTTATATAGATTATCTTATATAGATGGCCTCTACAAGTGAAAATATTCTCTCTGTATGCACTCTATCAAAACCTTTCATAATTTTGAAGATCTCTATTAAGTCACCTCTCAGCTTTCTTTTGTCATCCTTTATCATCCTTTCCTGATATGTATACCCTCGCATTTGTAGTATCATCCTTGTAAATCTCTGCACCCTCTCCAGTGCCTCTATATACTCTTTATAATAAGGTGAGCAGAACTGTATGCAGTACTCTAAGAGTGGTCCAACCAAGGTTCGATACAGGTTTAACATAACTTCCCTACTTTTCAATTCTACACCTCTCGAAATAAATCCTAGTGCTTAGATTGTTTTTTTTACAGCCTTGCTAACCTGTGTCGCAACCTTTAGTGATTTGTGTATTTGTACTCCGAGATCCCTTTGTTCGTCTACCCCACCTAGACTCGCACCCTCCAAGTAATAAGTGACCTCCCTATAATTCTAACCGAAATGTAATACCTCACATTTATCTGTGTTGAACTTCATTTGCTAATTATATGCCCATTCTGCACGTTTATTAATGTCCTCCTGTAATTTGTTGCAGTCCTCCTCAGTATTGATTATCCCCCCCACAAAAAACAAAATTTGGTGTCAGCTGCAAATTTAGAAATTGTGTTTTTGATTTCAAAGTCTAAATCGTTAATTTAAATTGTGAACAACAGTGGTCACTGATCCCTGTGGAACACCACTGCCCGCCTACCTTCTGCTACTGTGACTAGCTAACTTTTACCCCGACTCTCTGCTTTCTGTCTTGAAGCCAGCTAGCTATCCATTCTACTATTTGTACCCTGACTCCGCATTCTCTGACCTTGTTCATCAGTCTATTATGGGGGCCTTTTGAAAATGTAAATAAATTACATCTACTGCATTGTCAACTCTCTCTGTTACCTCTTCAAAAAATTCAGTGAGGTTGGTCAAGCAAGACTTTCCCTTTTGAAATCCATGTTGACTGTTCATTATTATATTTTTGGTTTCTAGATTGTCTTCTATTTTCTCCTTTAGTAGGATTTCATTAACCACTGTTAAGCTGACTGGTCTATAATTCCCTGAACATGTTCTATCCCTTTCTTAAATATAGGTATTACATTAGCTATCCACCGGTCCTTAGGCACTACACCTTTTTCTAGCAAATTATTAAATATGTGTAATAATGCCTTTGCTATCTCTTCCCTGCATTTTAAAAAAATGTGTGAACGCAATCCATCCAGACCATGGGTTTTATCCTCTTTGATTTTGATTAGTTTATTAATATATCCCCTCTTTTTATTTTAAATGGCCAGTGGCATAAATGGCCAAAACTGACATAAGTGGCTGGGAACGCCCCCTTTTGAAAAAAAACTCAACTAAAAAAAATCGTACCTAACTGAGTTACTCTGAAGCAAGTTTATTGGGGAAAATGGCATTTTTTAACTTACGCCAGAAAAACCAACTTACTCCAAAAAAATTGGAGCAAGTCATGGACAAAATTGGGCCCAAATAACTGCACTTAAAATAAAAAGAGGGGATATATTAAATAAACTAATCAAACTCAAAGCGGAAAAAAGTGTTGATCTGGATTGGTTACATCTTGTGCATTTTAAAAGAATCTAGGGAAGAGATAGCAGAGGCATTAGAACACATAATTAATAATTCATTAGAAAAAATCTGTAGTGCCAGAGGACTGGTGGATAGCTAACATAATACCTAGTTTTAAGAAGAAAGCTAAAACATAGAGTAATGAGTAAGGTCAGAGAATGCGGAGTCAGGTGACAATAGATAGCTGAACAGGATGCTAGCTGGCAAAGGGTAGGTATTCACAGTGGCAGAAGGTGGGTCGTGGTGTTCTACAAGGATCAATGCTGGGACCACTGTTGTTCACAATTTATATTAATGATTTAGACTTTGGAATCAAAAGCACAATTTTTAAATTTGCAGATGACTCCAAATTGGGGGGATAGTTAATACTGAGGAGGACTGCAACAAATTTCAGGAAAACCTTAATAATCTTGCAGAATGGGCAAATGAAATTCAACACAGATAAATGTGAGATATTACATTTTGGTCGGAAGAATTGAGAGTCACTTAATACTTGGAGGGTGCGAGTATGGGTGGGGTAGAGGAGCAAAGGGATCTCGGAGTACAAATACACAAATCACTAAAAATATAGGTTCATCAGGTCGTAAAAAAAGCAAACACTAGGATTTATTTCTAGAGGGATGGAATTGAAAAGTAGTGAAGTTATGCTAAACTTGTATCAAACCTTGGTCAGACCACACTTGGAGCACTGCGTACAATTCTGATCATCACATTATAAAAAGGATATAGAGGAACTGGAGAGGTTGCTGAGAAGCTTTACAAGAATGATAGCAGAAATGCGAGGAGATACATATCAGGAAAAGATAAGCAAGCTGGATCTCTTTTCTCTTGAAAAAAGAAGGCCAAGAGCTGACCTAATTGAGGTCTTTAAAATTATGAAAGGTTTTGATAGCGTAGATACAGAGAGAGTCGTTCCACTTGTAGGGAAGAGCATAACTAGAGGCCATCGATATAAGATAGTCACCAAGAAACCCAATAGGGAATTCAGAGGAAACCTCTTTATCCAAACAGTGGTGAGAATGTAGAACTCCCTACCACAGGAAGTAGTTGAGGCAAATAGTATAGATGCATACGAGGAGAAGGGAATAGAGGGCTAGCTGATAGATTTAGATGAGGAAAGATGGGAGAAGGATCGGGTGGAGCATAAACACTGGCATGGACTGGTTGGGCCAAATGGCGTATATCCTATGTAATATGTAATTATCCTAGCCAATATTTATCCCTCAATTAACATCATTAAAACAGATTATCTGGTCATTATCTCAATGCGATTTGTGGGAGATTTCTGTGTGGAAACTGGCTGCCGTGTTTCCTACATTCCAACAGTGACTACACTTCAAAAAGTACATCATTTCCTGTCAAGCACTTTAGGACATCTGGTGATGGTGAAAGGCATTATATAAATGCAAGTGTTTCTTTTTTTTTACAAGTGTGAATTGTACAAGGTTAACGAGCTATCATTCCCATCTGTTTTTCATGACCAGGAATTTGAGCCCTCGGGGACAATAACATGCACTCCTAATTTGTCCTCATGATGGGTGCTTGATTCAGTGCCTAATTAATTACACTCTTGATTTTCCTTTCTTGATGTTGAGGATCTGTTGGGTAAATCTTATCCACGATTACGTCACCAGTTGTTAAGAAGTTAGCAGCCGAAATTGGTGAAGGTCAAGGGTCACCCAAGTGCTGCTGATGGCCGCCGAGATACCAGATGGTACTCTGGACGTGGTTTTTGGCAAAAAGGTCTTGAAAGGGCAGCTGGCGGCAAAAGAGGGACTTACGCCGTCAATCTGGGCAGCAGCGGGTGGGAGCTTTCATTCTCAGCGGCAAAGGCTCTTGCCGCCCAAGTGCCGCCGAGGATGGAGTCAGGCCCACTGAGGGTCGAAGAGCTGCAAATAAGCATCAAAAAAATGTTTTAAAAACATCGGAAGACCTTCAGGGGACCCTATCAAGGTAAGTCGCTGAAATGAAAAAATGTTTAAATTGTTTACAAACCTTTTTATTTAGCTCTTCATACCTACCGTCGGGGACAGACCAGCCTCCTCGCAGCGGTCCACTCCCGTCTGCACCAATCTGGCATCTCGGCGGTTGGGAGCCCACTTACGCCACTCGGCCATCTGCTGACATCAGCAGGCGGTTCCCGGCGGTGTTCCCCTCCCGCCCGCTCCAGCCCAAATCAAAACTGGCACTGGGCGCAACTCGAGGAGGAATGTCGGCGGCAGTGGGCAATAAGGCCATCAATTTCGGCCCCTTGGTGCCTGGGGCATAGGTCCTGGCATCAGGTAGTTGAGTACCCAGTGAAATGAGGGCCATCAATACATTTAAATGATTCCCTGTTGGTACCAAATTTAAAAAGCACGTCATGATGAGCAGGTTTATGTTGAGATATCTATCAACATGCTTTGAATTTCTTCAGTCCCACTTCAGTTTTGGATTGAACTAGTGGTTGTGCCTCTTTTGACAGAACCTGAAGGGATCAAACAATGCTGCATTTGATCTTTGAAATGCCATAAATGGCAATTGGATGTTATGCTATACTTTCTTCATTGAAGACGCCACACCTCGTTGACCCTTTGAAAAATTGGGCATTACATTGTCTTAATTTTCGTTTCCAATGTAATAATTTCACGCTTACCTGATACTGAAAAATCATACGCCAGAAACTCAAGAGGAGAACCCAAACATAGCAACATGGTGATAATACATAGTATTTTTTTAAAGGTTTTTTAATGTATTTCCAGACGCAGTAACATAATTTCTGTAAGAAAGAAAAGAAATAAAGACTTGGATTTATATAGCGTCTTTCACAACCACCGGACATCTCAAAACACTTTACATCCAATGAAATGCTTTTGGAGTGCAGTCACTGTTGTAATGTAGGAAACAGGACAGCCAATTTATGCACAAGCAAGCTTCCACAAACAATAACGTGATAATGACCAGATAATCTGTTTTTTTTTATTATGTTGATTGAGGGATAAATATTGGCCAGGACACTGGGGATAACTCCCCTGCTCTTCTTCGAAATAGTAACATGGGATCTTTTATGTCCATTTAAGAGAGCAGACAGGGCCTCATCCAAAAGACAGCACCTCCAACAGTGCTCCCTCTGCACTGCACTGGATTGTCAGCCTAGATTTTTTTTTGTGCTCAAGTCCCTGGAGTGGGACTTGCACCCACAACCTTCTGACTCAGAGAAACATATAGAAACATAGAAAATAGGTGCAGGAGTAGGCCATTCGGCCCTTCTAGCCTGCACCGTCATTCAATGTGTTCATGGCTGAACATGCAACTTCAGTACCCCATTCCTGCTTTCTCGCCATACCCCTTGATCCCCCTAGTAGTAAGGACTTCATCTAACTCCTTTTTGAATATATTTAGTGAATTGGCCTCAACAACTTTCTGTGGTAGAGAATTCCACAGGTTCACCACTCTCTGGGTGAAGAAGTTTCTCCTCATCTCGGTCCTAAATGGCTTACCCCTTATCCTTAGACTGTGACCCCTGGTTCTGGACTTCCCCAACATTGGGAACATTCTTCCTGCATCTAACCTGTCTGAACCCATCAGAATTTTAAACGTTTCTATGAGGTCCCCTCTCATTCTTCTGAACTCCAGTGAATACAAGCCCAGTTGATCCAATCTTTCTTGATAGGTCAGTCCCGCCATCCCGGGAATCAGTCTGGTGAACCTTCGCTGCACTCCCTCAATAGCAAGAATGTCCTTCCTCAAGTTAGGAGACCAAAACTGCACATAATACTCCAGGTGTGGCCTCACCAAGGCCTGTACAATTGTAGCAACACCTCCCTACCCCTGTACTCAAATCCCCTCGCTATGAAGGCCAACATGCCATTTGCTTTCTTAACCGCCTGCTGTACCTGCATGCCAACCTTCAATGACTAATGTACCATGACACCCAGGTCTCGTTGCACCTCCCCTTTTCCTAATCTGTCACCATTCAGATAATAGTCTGTCTCTCTGTTTTTACCACCAAAGTGGATAACCTCACATTTATCCACATTATACTTCATCTGCCATGCATTTGCCCACTCACCTAACCTATCCAAGTCACTCTGCAGCCTCATAGCATCCTCTTCGCAGCTCACACTGCCACCCAACTTAGCGTCATCCGCAAATTTGGAGATACTACATTTAATCCCCTCGTCTAAATCATTAATGTACAGTGTAAACAGCTGGGGCCCCAGCACAGAACCTTGCGGTACCCCATTAGTCACTGCCTGCCATTCTGAAAAGTACCCATTTACTCCTACTCTTTGCTTCCTGTCTGACAACCAGTTCTCAATCCATGTCAGCACACTACCCCCAATCCCATGTGCTTTAACTTTGCACATTAATCTCTTGTGTGGGACCTTGTCAAAAGCCTTCTGAAAGTCCAAATATACCACATCAACTGGTTCTCCCTTGTCCACTCTACTGGAAACATCCTCAAAAAATTCCAGAAGATTTGTCAAGGTATTAGTGAATACCGAACCAAAGTACTTGTTCAATTGCCATTTCTTTGTTCCGCGTTATGACTTCCCCTGATTCTGACTGCAGGGGACCTACTTTTGTCTTTACTAACCTTTTTCTCTTTACGTATCTATAGAAACTTTTGCAATCTGTCTTAATGTTCCCTGCAAGCTTCTTCTCGTACTCCATTTTCCCTGCCGTAATCAAACCCTTTGTCCTCCTCTGCTGAGTTCTAAATTTCTCCCAGTCCCCGGGTTCGCTGCTATTTCTGGCCAATTTGTATGCCACTTTCTTGGCTTTAGTACTATCCCTGATTTCCCTTGATAGCCACGGTTGAGCCACCTTCCCTTTTTTATTTTTACGCCAGACATGAATGTACAATTGTTGTAATTCATCCATGTGGTCTCTAAATGTCTGCCATTGCCCATCCACAGTCAACCCCTTAAGTATCATTTGCCAATCTATCCTAGCCAATTCACGCCTCATACCTTCAAAGTTAGCCTTCTTTAAGTTCTGGACCATGGTCTCTGAATTAACTGTTTCATTCTCCATCCTAATGCAGAATTCCACCATATTATGGTCACTCTTCCCCAAGGGGCCTCGCACAATGAGATTGCTAATTAATCCTCTCTCATTACACAACACCCAGTCTAAGATGGCCTCCACTCTCGTTGGTTCCTCGACATATTAGTCTAGAAAAATCATCCCTTATGCACTCCAGGAAATCCTCCTCCACCGTATTGCTTCCAGTTTGGTTAGCCCAATCTATGTGCATATTAAAGTCACCCATTATAACTGCTGCACCTTTATTGCATGCACCCCTAATTTCCTGTTTGATGCCCTCCCCAACATCACTACTACTGTTTGGAGGTCTGTACACAACTCCCACTAACGTTTTTTGCCCTTTGGTGTTTTGCAGCTCTACCCATATAGATTCCACATCATCCAAGCTAATGTACTTCCTAACTATTACATTAATCTCCTCCTTAACCAGCAATGCTACCCCACCTCCTTTTCCTTTTATTCTATCCTTCCTGAATGTTGAATACCCCTGGATGTATTCATCTGAGCTATCCTGCGATTCCTACTCTGACTAGCATGTGGCACTGGTAGCAATCCTGAGATTACTACTTTTGAGGTCCTACTTTTTAATTTAGCTCCTAGCTCCTTAAATTCGTTTCGTAGGTCCTCATCCCTTTTTTTTACCTGTGTCGTTGGTACCAATGTGCACCACGGCAACTGGCTGTTCTCCCTCCCTTTTTAGAATGTCCTGCACCCGCTCCGAGACATCCTTGACCCTTGCACCAGGGAGGCAACATACCATCCTGGAGTCTCGGTTGCGGCCGCAGAAACGCCTATCTATTCCCCTTACAATTGAATCCCCTATCACTATCGCTCTCCCACTCTTTTTCCTGCCCTCCTGTGCAACAGAGCCAGCCATGGTGCCATGAACTTGGCTGCTCCTGCCCTCCCCTGATGAGTCATCCCCCTCAACAGTACTCAAAGCAGTGTATCTGTTTTGCAGGGGGATGACCACAGGGGTCCCCTGCACTACCTTCCTTGCACTACTCTTCCTGCTGGTCTTCTATTCCCTAGCTAGCTGTGGACCCTTCTCCTGCGGTAAGACCAATTCGCTACACATGCTACTCACGTCATTCTCAGCATCGTGGATGCTCCAGAGTGTATTCACCCTCAGCTCCAATTCCGCAACGCGGACCCTCAGGAGCTGGAGGCGGATACACTTCCTGCAGATGTAGTCGTCAGGGACACCGGAAGTATCCCTGAGTTCCCACATGGTACAGGAGGAGCATATCACATGACCGAGCTCTCCTGCCATGACTTAACCCTTAGATACACTTAAATTGGCAACAACAATGTTAAAAGTTACTGACTGATATAAAAAAGAAAAAGAAAAGCTACTCACCAATCACTTACCCCCTTGGCTGTGACGTCACCTTTGATTTCTTTCTCCTTCTTTTTTGCTTTCTCTCCCAGCTGGAGCTGTACAAGCTCCGCCTCTCGCCGACTCCCACCTCTCTCACGCTCCCCGGACTGCCCGACTGCTGAGCCTTTATAGGCCGCTGCCTCTCGCCGACTCCCGCCTTTCTCGACGTTCCCCGGACTGCCCGACTGCTGAACCTTTATAGACCGCTGCCTCTCACCGACTCCCGCCTCTCTCGTACTCCCCGGACTGCCCGACTGCTGAGCCTTTATAGGCCGCTGCCTCTCGCTGACTCCAGCCTCTCTCGACGCTCCCCGGACTGCCCGACTGCTGAGCCTTTATAGGCCGCTGCCTCTTGCCGACTCCCACCTCTCTCTCGAGGCGAGAGTGCTATTCACTGAGCCACAGCTGACACTGTAAAGAGCTGTGGCCTATTAGAAATTAAATAAGCCACTAATGAGATTTATAAACCAACTGTCAATCTATATTGGTTTATGTTTGAAAAAACTAGCAACTCATGATTTCTATTCCACATTTCATGATTTTTGTTTTATGCCTTATGATTACTGAATGCACTCAGAATGCCAGTAAATTATAATACCACCAACGATGCCTCCGCAAGATCCTACAAGTCCCCTGGGAGGACAGACGCACCAACATTAGCGTCCTCGACCAGGCAACATCCCCAGCATTGAAGCACTGACCACACTTGATCAACTCCACTGGGCAGGCCACATCATTCGCAAGCCAGACACAAGACTCCCAAAGCATGCGCTCTACTCGGAACTCCTTCATGGCAAACGAGCCAAAGGGGGGCAGAGGAAACATTACAGGGACACCCTGATGGCCTCCTTTAAATAGTGCAACATCCCCACTGCACCTGGGAGTCCCTGGCTAAAGACCGCCCTAATTGGAGGAAGTGCATCCGGGAGGGCGCCGATCACCTCGAGTCACACCGTCGAGAGCATGTGTAAACAAAATGCAGGCAGTGGAGTGTGCGGCAAACCTGTCCCACCCACCCTTTCCCTCAATGACTATCTGCCCCACCTGTGACAGGGACTATGGTTCTCGTATTGGACTGTTCAGCCACCTAAGGACTCATTTTTTAGAGTGGAAGCAAGTCTTTCTTGATTCCAAGGGATTGTCTATGAGTGAGTGAGATGATGAAATTATGCAAAATCAACTGACCTTGTGTTATTCTGCAAGGGCAGCTTAATTGTGCTTCCAAAGGCATGTCCACCCTCTCTATGCACCCCGACCCTTCTTATACACAAGAATGCTATATCTGAGATATAGCAATCCCTCCAGATGAGCAATGAAACTTGCTAGATATCAGTATGTGCACTGGAAACATTGAGCTGATTGCCCTCATGTGTTCTCCCATGCTGATGGAATTGCCTGCAATCTGTGTTGATGATGATGATGATGATTCAGCAGGGTCACTTAATTTAAATAATTTCAACACACTGCTTGCATGTTTTCCACATGCACTGGGAGTGCAGTGGCAACAAATGGATTGGGAATGAAGAGTGCAGCAGCTCTTAAAGGGCAAATGCATTTAAAGTGCTTCATTTCTTCTTGGAGCCTGACTGTTATGCCTAAGAAGATATCTGCGGCAACTAGAATTGCCTTGTTGTAGAAAGCCTAGATGTGCTGCTAGAGTATTTGCAGCAGAAGAAGGTGAACATTTTTGGTGCTGAGGGTGAAATACCTGTCAATCAATGATTAGCATACTCATCTTCCTGATTATGCCTCAGCCATTTCCACCCTTCTTTCTCTGCAAGGGTGCAGACAATCTCATGAACCAGCTGAAAAAGTTAATCACCGCAACTGTGTCATGAGGTCTTCCTGGTCTTCTGACTGAATGAACTCCTCCTTCTGTATTGTAGAGTTATGCAGCATAAAATAGACATGGATAATTTTGCAGAACTTTTCAGGCCTAAAGTATAGAACCCTACCTCCAAAACTAAAACTAGAAATTTAGTATATTAGAAAGCAATATTAATAAAAGCAAGGTTAAAGAAAACAGTCGCTTAGCCAGTTCATAATAATTAGTATATCTTTCAAAATAATAAATGTCTTCAAGCTCTAACTGGCCTTTGCAGTAACTTTCGCAACTTGCAACCTTGATGAAATGCTTTTACATGAGAAAGATAACTCAGAGTTCTTCAATAAACTTTGCTTGTATAGTGGTACACTGAGAAGGGAAATGGTAAACTAGCAAAAGCCTGGCGGTTTCGTACATGGGGACAAATCTACTTGCGGAATCGGACTTACCCATCAGCACCCAACTCTGTATTAAGTCTCATATCATTCATCCATTTTTAGGACAAAGCAGAGTTGCAGATCCGTTCCTGCAGCCATCACAGCGGGTGGCCTTTTGAAGGCCGGGTATAAGAACACAAGAACATAAGAAATAGGAACAGGAGTAGGCCATACGGCTCCTCGAGCCTGCTCCACCATTCAATAAGATCATGGCTGATCTGATCATGGAATCAGTTCCACATCCCTGCCCGCTCCCCATAACCCCTTATCCCCTTACCATTTAAGAAACTGTCTATTTCTGTCTTAAATTTATTCAATATCCTAGCTTCCACAGCTCTCTCAGGCAGCGAATTCCACAGATTTACAACCCTCTGAGAGAAGAAATTTCTCCTCATCTCGGTTATAAATGGAAGGCCCCTTATTCTAAGATCGTGCCCTCCAGTTCGAGTCTCCCCCATCAGTGGAAACATCTTCTCTGCGTCCACCTTGTCAAGCCCTCTCATAATCTTATACATTTCGATAAGATCACCTCTCATTCTTCTGAATTCCAATGAGTAGAGGCCCAACCTACTCAACCTTTCCTCATAAGTCAACCCCCTCATCCCCGGAATCAACCTGGTGAACCTTGCCCACTCACTTAGCCTGTCGATGTCCTTTTGCAGATTTTTTGAGTTCTCACACATTGCTTTTCCTCCCATCTTTGTATTGTCAGCAAACTTGGCTACATTACACTCAGTCCCTTCTTCCAAGTCATTATAGATTGTGAATAGTTGGGGTCCCAGCACTGATCCCTGTGGCACACTACTATTTACTGGTTGCCAACCAGAGAATGAACCATTTATCCTGACTCCCGGTTTTCTGTTAGTTAGCCATCCTCTATCCATGCTAATATATTACCCCCAATCCCATGAACTTTTATCTTGTGCAGTAACCTTTTATGTGGCACTTTGTCAGATGCCTTCTGGAAGTCCAAATACACCACATCCACTGGTTCCCCTTTATCCACCCTGTTCATTACATCCTCAAAGAACTCCAGCAAATTCATAAATCCATGCTGACTCTGCCTGACCGAATTTTGCTTTTCCAAATGTCCTGCTACTGCTTCTTTAATAATGGACTCCAACATTTTCCCAACCACAGATGTTAGACTAACTGGTCTATAGTTTCCTGCTTTTTGTCTGCCTCCTTTTTTAAATAGGGGCATTACATTTGCAGTTTTCCAATCTGCTGGGACTTCCCCAGAATCCAGGGAATTTTGGTAAATTACAACCGACGCATCCACAATCCCTGCCATTACTTCTCTTAAGTATCTAGGATGCAAGCCATGAGGTCTAGGGGATTTATCTGCCTTTAGTCCCATTATCTTATTGAGTACCACCCCCTTAGTGATTGTGATTGTGTTATGTTCCTCCCCCTCTATAGCCCCTAGACTATCCATTGTCGGAATATTGTTAGTGTCCTCTTCCGTAAAGACTGATATAAGATATCATGTGAAATAAATTGTAAATATGGAAAGATCACAGACCAGTGATCAATATGAATTATTACTATCACTGGAGTGTGAGCTTTATCCCACATGTTGCACAACCCAGCCAGCCAAATGCCATTCTCCATAGCAGGGCCCCAGTCTCACGTGTTTCCTCAAGCATAATTAAAAACATTAGAGAAGAAAGAAAACCCAACGTCATGCTGATTAAATAGATATGAGCCACTGATGTTGGAATTCTTGCTCAAAAATGTGTATTTCATCTAGAACTGCTGTTTCCAGCAAGCAATAATCAATTTAAGATGGCCATAAAAATAGACTCGCCTCCTCCCCAAAAAAAGAATATAGGCATTTTTCTGCGAATAAACATTGCAGCCTTTCACATACAGCAGTTATTTTCAAATGTATTGCAACAGAATGAGGAGAAACACCTTCAACTAAAGAGACGATTTTGTGAGGTCCTCCAGTTGGCATGGTTACTCGCCAGCAGTTAGAGGAGGTTGTAAAATTGGAGCCCCGTGCTTATAAAGCACAATGTGCCATATTTTGTAGCAAAGAAATTCAGCCGCTTTCCAGAGGCTGTACTTTCAGCAAATGCATGACTTATTATAGAATCTCAAGAATCTGTTCCTCACTGGAGTTAATCACTTGGTATTTCCATTGCCGTTTCCTGATCTTTTGTGATAACTCAGTGGAAGATCAGTGGAGAAATGCTGTAAATAGCGAAACACCCCCATTTATAGCATTTCTCCAGTGGTTCATAAGAACATAACATAAGAGCATAAGAAATAGGAGCAGGAGTAGGTAATTTGGCCCCTCGAGCCATTCAATAAGATCATGCTGATCTGATCTTGACTTTAACTCCACTTTCCTTCCCAGTCCCCATAATCCTTGACTCCCTTATCATTCAAAAATCTGTCCCTCATGTATGTATGTTTGGGTTTACTAGCCACCAAGTGGCGCCACTTCGGAGGTCATTGGGCTGTGCGCACGTGTGTGCGGCCCAGGTATAAAAAGCCAGCCATCTTGTAATGTAATCACTTTGGGCCCTAATAAAGTAGAGCCAGGTTTGTACCTGTTCGGAGTTTACAGTATTCAGTCTATTGAGTTATTGCATACACAACATTTGGCGACGAGGTAACAAGAACCTTTGCATGCAAAAATGAGCACAATTGGAATTCTGGAGCGAGTCATGGAGGGAGACGATTGGGCAGACTTTGTAGCCTAATTGAACCAATATTTCGTGGCCGACAAAATGGAGAAAGAGGCAGACGCAGTTCGGCGCCGGGCGGTCCTCCTCACAGTTTGCGGTCTGAAAATCTATGGACTCATAAAAAATCTCCTCTCACCCTTAAGTCTGACAGACAAGGACTATGAAACATTGTGTGCTCTGGTACATGACCATCTCAAACCAGATGAAGGCATCATCATCTCAAGATATGGATTCTATACGCACATTTGTTCTGAGGGCCAGGATGTATCAGAATACATTGCCGACCTAAGACGTCTAGCTAGACCGTGTAAGTTCAAAACTGCATTGGCAGACAAGCTGCGGGACTTCTTTGTAATCAGCATCAACCACGAGGTGATCCTGCGTAAGCTACTGGCGGCAGAGGCGTTGGATTTGAGCAAGGCTATCATGATTGCCCAATCATGCATGACGACGGACAAAAGCTTAAAGCAGATATCATTGAAAAATCAGAACTCGTCAAGTACTGTAAACAAGATAGTATCATCGTTTGGCAGAACTGCATATGGCAGGGCCTACCCGACTGCGTACGTGAAACCTGTGGCTGCTCAAAGTCCGCCAACGGAAATGAATCCGATATCACCATGTTGGCGTTGTGGGGGAAACCAACGGCATCATCAGTGTCGGTTTAAGCAGTATATTTGTAAAGGCTATTCGAGAGTGGGGCATCCCCAGTGCATGTGTCCGCAACTGAGCAAGCATGCTGTGACACACCACGTGGAGGATGATGAGCAGTCTTGCATGGATCCTGATATGCAATCTGAGATACCAGAGGAGGAAGTGTATGGACTGTATTCGTTCCTAACAAAGAGCCAACCGATAATGATTAATGTAAAACTTAATGGTGTGCCGTTATCGATGGAATTGGACACGGGTGTGAGTCTATAATGAGCCAGAGGACATTCGACAGGCTGTGGGATACTAAGGCTGTGAGGCCTAAGCTGAGTCCAGTCAATGCTAAGTTGCATACGTACACTAAAAAACTCATAACGGTGATTGACAGTGCAGTAATCAAGGTGTCATATTATGGTGCGGTTCACGATTTACCATTATGGATTGTTCCAGGCAATGGCCCAATGCTGTTCAGCAGGAACTAGTTAGAAAAAATCAAATGGAACTGGAACGAGATCAAAGCATTGTCGTCTTCAGAGGGTACTCCATGTGCTCAAGTGCTGAGCAAATTCCCCTCGCTGTTTGAACCAGGCATCGGCAATTTCACGGGAGCCAAGGTGCAGATCCACGTGGACTTGGATGCAAGACCCGTCCATCATAAAGCTCGGGCACTTCCGTAAATGATGAGGGAGAAAATCGAAATCGAACTGGACAGACTCCAGCGTGAAGGGATCATATCACCGGTCAAATTTAACGAATGGGCCAGCCCCATTGTTCCCGTGTTGAAAAGTGATGGCACTGTCAGGATTTGTGGAGACTACAAGGTTACAATCAACTGAGTTTTGAAACAGGATCAATACCCGTTACCGAAGGCTGATGACCTGTTTGCAATGCTAGATGGTGGGAAGTAAACAAAACTGGATCTGACGTCGGCCGACATGACTCAGGAACTTGTCAACACATCGAAGAAATTTATATGCATCAACACTCATAAAGAACTGTTTTTCTACAAAATGGTGCCCTTTTGGAATTTGCTCGGCTGCAGCTGTATTTCAGAGGAACATGAAGAGTCCCCGAAGTCCATCCCCAGAACCGCCGTGTTCCAAGATGACATACTGGTCACAGGTCATGACTCTGCCGAACATCTGAACAACGTGGAAGAGGTTCTACATCGTCTGGACAAAGTGGGACTCAGACTGAAATGTTCGAAGTGCGTCTTCATGGCACTGGAAGTCGAATACCTGGGAGGAATATTGCTGCTGACGGTATGAGGCATACGGAGTCGAAAACCAAGTCCATCAAAAATGCAGCCACGCCTCAGAATGTGATGGAGCTGTGTTCGTTCCTTAGTCTACTCAACTACTTCGGTAATTTGTTACCTAGATTGAGCACCTTATTAGAGCCACTGCATATGTTGCGAAGAAAAGACGACAACTGGATTTGGGGTGCATCTCAAGATAAAGCTTTTGAGTAAGCTACTAATCTGCTTTGCCCTAACAAGCTACTGGTACATTATGATCCATGTATGCATCTAGTATTGGCCTGTGATGCTTCGTAATATGGAGTTGGTTGCATGCTCCAAAAAGCTAATGAGTCGGGTAAATTACAACCTGTTGCATATGCTTCAAAAAGTTTATCAAAGGTGGAAAGAGCCTACAGCATGGTAGAGAAAGAAGCACTAGCCTGTGTGTATAAGGTTAAAAAGATGCATCAGTACCTGTTTGGTCTTTGGTTTGAACTGGAAACAGATCACAAGCCACTTGTTTTCGGAAAACAAAGGTATCAATACCAATGCATCGTCCCACATCCAGAGGTGGGCGCTGAGATTATCTGCCTATGATTATATCATTCGCCGTAGACCTGGCACTGAAAATTGTGCCGATGCATTGAGCTGTCTGCCGTTGTCCATACCGAAGATGTCACAACCGGCAAACCTACTGTTAGCCATGGATGCTTTTGAAAGTGAAGGAACCCCTGTCAACCTCAACAAGTTAAGACCAGGATCAGCCAGGACCCGATATTATCGGTTGTGAAACGTTGTATCCTTCGTGGTGATTGGTCTGCCATACCCAAGCAAATGTGTGAAGAGACCAAACCTTACATCCGTCACAAAGACAAACTATCCATTCAATCAGATTGTATATTGTGGGGCATGCCCAAGAAAGGCAGAGAGAAATTTGTGCATGATCTACATAGCACACATTTCGGTATTGTCATGATGAAAGCCATTGCCAGGTCTCATGTATGGTGGCCTGGAATTGACTCTGATCTGGAATTATGTGTGCATCAGTGCAACACTCGCATGCAGCTTAGTAAAGCACCAGCAGAATCGCCGCTGAATCTGTGGTCGTGGCATCTAAACCATGGTCTAGGATCCACATCGACTTTGCAGGTCCCTTCCTGTGAATGACATTCTTTGTTGCGGTGGATGCTTATTCCAAATGGATAGAGTGTACAATCATGTCATCCAGCACATCCACAGCTACCATTGAGAGCCTTCGTGTCATGTTTGCTACGCATGGTCTGCCTGACATCATTGGAAGCGACAATGGATCTTGCTTCACCAGTATGGAGTTTCAAGAGTTCATGAAATACAATGGTATCAAACATGTGAGGTCAGCACCATTCAAACCCACATCCAATGGACAAGTAGAGCGTGTGGTCCAAACCATCAAGCAGAATATGAAACGTGTAACTCAGGGTTCACTGCAGACTCGCTTGTTATGCATATTGCTTAGTTACAGGACAAGACCCCATACACCATACACTTACCGTGGTCTCCTCTGCTGAACTATTGATGAAGAGAGGTCTCAAGACCAGGGTCTCTCTTGTCCACCCTGACTTGAATAATTGTGTTAAATACAGACGTCAAAGTCAGCAAGGGTATCATGATCATGCTACTGTGTCATGTGACATTTCTATCAATGATCCTGTGTATAATGAATTATGGTCAAGTCCCAAATGGATCGCCGGTACTGTTACGGCCAAGGAGGGTAACAGAGTGTTTATCATTAAGTTCAAGAGTGGGCAGACATGCAGGAAACATGTCAATCAGATATAGCTGTGGCACACGGATGAACTGGAACTGTCTGAGGACGACACAACCAGTGACCAACCAACCTACCCTCAGTCATCAGAGGACTCCGCTTTCATCAATGAATCTGAAATTTCAATCACTGACATGGTCAATGAATCTGGACTTTGAATCCCTGATGTGGTCATTGCCACTCCCATCAGATCGGCTACCCAGCCCCCAGTCATAACAGACTCAGAACGCTCGCCCAAGGCTGGAGTTGAACTGAGACATTCAACTCGGGAGCGGAAAGCCCTGGACCATCTCAATTTGTAAAAAGACCGTTACTAATATCTTAAAGGGACATATTGTCATGTATGTATGCTTGGGTTTACTAGCCACCAGGTGGCATCACTGTCAGAGGTCATTGGGCTGTACGCACGTGTGTGCAGCCCAGGTATAAAAGGCCAGCCATCTTGTAATGTAATCACTTTGGGCCCTAATAAAGTAGAGCCAGGTTTGTGCCTGTTCGGAGTTTACTGTATTCAGTCTATTGAGTTATTGCATACACCACACTGTCTGCCTCCACCTTAAATATATTCAGTGACCCAGCCTCAACAGCTTTCCGGGGTAGAGAATGCCAAAGATTCACGACCCTCTGAGGGAAGAAATTCCTCCTCATCTCTGTCTTAAATGTGCGACGCCTTGTTCTGAAACTATGCCCCCTAGTTCTAGATCCCCCCCACGAGAAGAAACACCCTCTCTGCATCTACCCTGTCATGCATCCTCAGAATATATTTCAATCATTCTTCTAAACTCCAAGAGTATTGGCCCAATCTGCTCAACCTTCATAAGTCAATCCCCTCATCTCCGGAATCAACCTAGTGAACCTTCTCTGAACTGCCTCCATTGCAAGTATATCCCTTCTTAAATAAGGAGACCAAAACTGCACGCAGTACTCCAGGTGTAGTCTCACCAATGCCCTATACAGTTGTAGCAGGACTTCCCTACTTTTATACTCCATCCCCCTTGCAATAAAGGCCAACATTCCATTTGCTTTCCTAATTACCACCTGGTCTGCTGAAGTTGCGGTAGGAGATGGTAGAACTCCACGGTAATTCTCCCTTCTAGTGTTTTTGGTCAGCTCCATCCCTGGTGTTGAGCTTACCTGTACAAAATGTGCAGATGTCAACTCCTTTGTGCTGGACTGCTGAAATCCAACTCTTAAAATAAGAAAAATAGAAAGAAAGATTTGTATTATATCGTGCCTTTCATGACTACCGGACGTCTCAAAGCACTTTACAACCAATGAAATTCTTTTTGAAATTTGTCACTGTTGTAATGTAGGAAAAGTTACTGTTGCAAAACTTGATTGCACACTTCTGGATTATTCTTTCCCTTGGCATTGAAATTTGATTGCATTTTGTTCCCTGCATTGATTTTTGTTGCCATGGAGTGTGTCACTTTTGCACTTGTTTATTTTCCTTTACTTTTCTATAGTATTGTTGCTGACATTGCAATTCAACTTGCAGCGTACAAAATGGTGAAGAATGGAGTTCATTGGGAGTATCCTCGGTTGCATGATAGAAATGATGGTGAGTTTGTGGAGGAGCAATAAATGCAGGTGAAATAACATGTAATGCATTTGTGTAAAAATTGATACGCTTTCCACCCATTTTAGGGATACCACTTTAGCAGTGGAACGGTCTGCGTCCAATCTGTGCAAGCATTAGTCACACTGCTAAATTTGTGGGGTCCATTTTTTAGGTGTCCATGCCGATTGCTTAAAATAGGCGTTAAGACCCTTGAATATATTAATGAGTGGCCTAATACCTGTTAAAGGATCCATCCCCAAAATGTAGTCACTGATAAACAGGGCAGGCGTTGGGCCTATGCCACTCAGGATTCTGCAGCATCCCGTGGTCACGAAATAAATGTAAGTATTTTTAGTTTTAAAATAAACTTTTTTGTGGAGCCAGGAGGAGCAGGTTAGCACCCATCCCTGACTCCACAGTCCTATTGATCGCCCTCCACTTCTCTCCCCAACTCCCCTATCCCATCCTCTCTCCCAGAATTTAACTAAGAGTCATTGCCGAAGAGCCTTCATTCGTATGTTTCATGAGAGCGGCTGTCTCAGAATTATGTCATCTGTTGCAGGCTGATCTACTGTCAACATTTCGAACATGGATGGCGCAATATTAAGCTTTTACCTGGATCCTTTCAGCTACTGCAGGGGTAATCTGCCAAAACAGCCAGTCTGGAATACATACATGTATTAAGCAAGTGACAGATACACTGAGGGGAATTTCTATGGGGTTCTCCTGCTTGTCTTCCATAACTATGGGGAAAGAGATGCAGAGAACCCAGAAAAATAGCATCAACAAATCATTTGCAACAAAATAGATGAATTAATAGCACAAATAAAATAAATGGGTTTGATTAGTTGCAGAATGACCAAGGTTGGAAACTAAATATTCCAGAATTCTTGACTTGATGATAGGCAGAATGGAAAAGTTGGGCAGGAGAGCGGTGGGTAACCCTGGTAATAAATAATGGGAAAAGACAGTATAGAGAAAGGATCTTAGCTTAGAAAAACAAGATGTAGAAACACTTTGGTGGAGCTAAGAAACAACAAAGAGCAGAAAACACTGTTGGGAGTGGTTTATATGCCCACGAACAGTACTTGTAGTGTTTGGCACAGTATAGATTAGAAGTGCATATAACAAGGAAAGTAATCATGGGAGACTTTAATTATCATATAGACTGGGTAAAACAAATTTTCAGTAATAGTGCAGAGAAAGAGTTCATGGAATGCATCCAAGATAGTTTTCTAGATCAGTATGTCAAGAAACCAACTATGGAAAGGCTGTTTTAGATATGGTAATGTGCAATGAGACAAGGTTAATTAATAAGCTTGTAGTAAAGGAGCCTCTGGGGTACAGTGATCATTATATGATAGAATTTTATATTGAATTTGAGAATGATTTAGCAAAGCAAAATTCATAGGTATTAGGGGCAGGTTGGCTAAGGTAGGTTAGGAAACTAGATTAAAGCATATGACAGCAGATAAGCAATGGCAAACATTTAAAGATATAATTCATAATTCATAATGAATATACATTCTCTTCACAAATTATAAAGTTTGTTTGTTTGTTTGTTGCTGCTACTTGTTGTTTTCTTCATTGAAAAGTTTAATACAAAATGTTTTATTAAGGTTAAGTAAAGCTGTACAAATATTTAATAAACCTAATTATTTTTAAAATTTAAGCAGAATCCTGTACATTATTTTTTGAATGAAAGCAATATAAACCAACACAACATTACGTACATATGATGTACATTATTTTTTCACACTAACAGGTGCAAAGAGTCAACACTGTCGGGCCGTTTAGCCTTCAGGCAGCAAAGCGATCATGGATGAGCTGCTGACGCAAGTCTCTAGCTAAGGCTACAGGTGCACAAGGCCGCCTCCTCTGCCGTCGTCCTGTGGGTTGAGGTGGTGGTATGGGTTCGTCGTCCGCCTGCTGCTGGTCCTCCTTGTCCTCACACTGCTGCTGCTGCTCCTCAACCTCGTTGTCAGCCTCCTCATGCTCCTCTTTCTCCCCCCCACCTGCCCCTTCTCCCCTCAGGAGGATCTTTAATGTCCTGGGCCTGGCCCTTCATGATGGCAAAGTTGTGCAGCGTGCAGCACATGACAGTGAACTGACCGACATGGTGAGGGGCGTATTGCAGGTAGCCTCCAAAGTGGTCCAGGCATGGAAACACTGCTTCAGAATGGCAATTGTCCGCTCTATGATGCTCCGTGTCATTATGTGCAAGCTATTATTTAAATGGAGAAAGATTGCAAAGTGCTGCAGTACAGCGGAACCTGGGGGTACTTTTGCATGAAACACAAAAGGATAGTATGCAGGTACAGCAAGTGATCAGGAAGACCAATGGAATATTCGCCTTTATTGCAAAGGGGATGGAGTATAAAAGCAGGGAAGTCTTGCTACAGTTATACAGGGTATTGGTGAGGCCACACCTGGAGTACTGTGTGCAGTTTTGGTTTCCATATTTACAAAAGGATATACTTGCTTTGGAGGCAGTTCAGAGAAGGTTCACTAGGTTGATTCTGGAGGTGAGGGGGTTGACTTATGAGGAAAGGTTGAATAGGTTGAGCCTCTACTCATTGGAATTCAGAAGAATGAGAGGTGATCTTATCGAAACGTATAAGATTATGAGAGGGCTTGACAAGGTGGATGCAGAGAGGATGTTTCTATTGATAGGGGAGACTAGAACTAGAGAGCATAACCTTAGAATAAGGGGCTGCCCATTTAACACTGAGATGAGGAGAAATTTCTTCTCAGAGAGTTGTAAATCTGTGGAATTCATTGCCTCACAGAGCTGTAGATGCTGTGACATTGAATAAATTTAAGACAGAAATAGACAGTTTCTTAAACGATAAGGGAATAAGGGGTTATGGGGAGTGGGCAGGGAAGTGGAGCTGAGTCCATGATCGGATCAGCCATGATCGTATTAAATGGTGGAGCAGGCTCAAGGGGTTGTATGACCGACTCCTGCTCCTATTTCTTATGTTCTTATCTTATGTTCTTATGCTGTACCGATGCTCTGGCTTAGTGTGGGGATTGCGTAGGGGTGTCATAAGCCATGTGGCGAACCCGTACCCTTTGTTCCCGAGCAACCAGCTGTGCTCTTCTGGCAGCTCCTGAAACATCGCAGATATAACATTCTCATGTAGGATGAAAGCATCATGGATACTACCTGGGCATTTGGCATCCACTGCCATGATCCGATGCAGATCGTCACAGACGTGATGCACATTTAGGGAATGGAATCCTTTCCTGTTGCGATAAACCTCAGAGCCGTCCAACGGTACTCTCAAGGCACTGTGGGTACAGCCGATCGCACCCTGTACCTTTGGGAAGCCAGAAATTCTGGAGAACCCCACAGCTCTATCTCGTATTGCTTGCATGGTCATGGGGAAATTTATGAATTGGGCTCTGGCTGGGGGGGGGGGGGGGGGGGCGGGGGGTGGGGGGTGGAATCCAAGCGCCGAGCTCCTGTGCTTGTATCCGACTGACGGAGCGAACCTGCTGCTGGTTGGCATTCCTCCGACCCATGCCTAGAGCCCCGTGAGCAGAGATTCAGTGGTGTGGTGGGGTGGAATCGCAATTTGCCCATTCTCAAAAACATTCTGTGGGAAAAATGAACTTTCCGAATTATTTTCCGAGTTCACTCTGCAAAAATCATCATGAATTTATGTTTTAAATTTTCTTCTTCCCTCGCTCCAAAATCTCACAAATATACTCAACGCCGATTTCCTTAAATGATCGTAGGGTTTTTCTGATCAGTACTTAAGGCCACTGTGCGCCGCCCTGAAAAAAATCGTTGTTGGCAAAAATCGGTTAAAGGGCCAAAATCAGTTTTCAACCAGACCCTTGCCAAAAAAATCTTGCGCACAAAAAAACAGCGCTAACAGTCACCGCCGGCATACAAACTTTGAGGAAAATTGCAAAATCGTGATTGCTCCAAAAAAATCAGCGGCCACCAAAAAAACGGCGCCCAATGGTGGTGAAAATAGAGCCCAAAGAAACAGATTGTAAAAGCTTCTATCGCTATGTAAAAAAGAAGAGATTCACGAAAGTAAACGTGGGATCCTTACAGAGATAGGAGAAATTATAATGAGGAATAAGAACATGGCAGAGATATTTAACAAATACTTTGTATCTGTCTTCATGGAAGAAATCAAAAAAAGTATTCTGGAAATAGTGGGGAAGCAAGGGTCTAGTGAAAATGAGGAACTTAAAGAAATTATATTAGTAAATAAATAGTACTGGAGAAATTAGTGGAATTAAAAGCCAACAAATTCCTTGGACCTGATGACCTACATCGTTGGATTTTAAAAGAGGTCGGTACAGAGATGGTGGATACATTGGTTTTGATCTTCAGACTCTATTACAGGTGAGGCAGGTAGTGTTTGAAGGGACGGATGGTGGGGTGCTTGGGTTGTCATACGCTCCTTCCACTGTTTGTACTTGGCTTCCGCGTGCTCCCGATGAAGAGACGTGAAGCGTTCGGCGTCTTCTCGGATGCTTCTCTTCCACTTTGAGCTTCATGGGCCAGGGATTCCCAAGAGTCGGTGGGGATGTAACATTGTATCAAGAAGGCTTTGAGGATGTCCTTGAAGCGTTTTCTCTGCCCTCCTGAGGCTTGCTTGCCATGCTCGGAGTAGAATGCTTGTTTCGGGTGTCTTGTATCAGGCATGCGGACAATGTAGCCTGACCATTGGAGCTTGTTGAGCGTGGTCAATGCCTCAATGCTGGGGATGTAGGCCTGAGAGAGAACATTAATGTTGGTACGGCTATCCTGCCAATGGATTTGCAGGATTTTGCGGAGTCAGCATTGGTGGTATTTTGCCAGTGCTTTGAGGTGTCTGCTGTACATAGTCCATGTCTCTGAAGCATATAGGAGAGCAGGTATCACTACTGCTTTGTAGACCATGAGTTTGGTGGCGGGGTTTGAGATCTTGGTCTTCAAACACTCTTTTCCTCAGGTGATCGAAGGCTGCACTGGCACATCTGAAAGCGGTGTTGGACTTCCTCATCGATGTCTGCCTTCGCTAACAGAAGGCTCCCAAGGTATGGAAAGTGGTCCACGCTGTCCAATCGATAATCGGGGGGGGGGGGGGCGGGGGCTGTGCTGTGCAGTGGGACAGGTTGGGAGAGAACCTTTGTCTTATGGATGTTTAATGTAAGGCCCTGTCTCTCGTATGCTTCAGTGAAGGTGTCAACGATGATTTGGAGTTCGGCCTCCGCGTGTACACAAACGCAAGCGTCTTCTGCATATTGTAATTCAATGACAGAGGTTGGAACAACCTTAGTTATGGACTGAAGGCGATGGAGGTTGAACAATTTCCCACGTCCTGTAACATAGAAACATAGAAACACAGAAAATAGGTGCAGGAGTAGGCCATTCAGCCCTTCGAGCCTGCACCACCATTCAATAAGATCATGGCTAATCATTCCTTCAGTACCCCTTTCCTGCTTTCTCTCCATACCCCTTGATCCCTTTAGCCATATCTAACTCCCTCTTGAATATATCCAATGAACTGGCATCAACAACTCTCTGCGGCAGGGAATTCCACAGGTTAACAACTCTCTGAGTGAAGATGTTTCTCCTCATCTCAATCCTAAACGGCCTGCCCCTTATCCTAAGACTGTGTCCCCTGGTTCTGGACTTCCCCAACATCAGGAACATTCTTCCCGCATCTAGCCTGTCCAGTCCAGTCAGAATCTTATATGTTTCTATGAGATCCCCTCTCATCCTTCTAAACTCCAGTGTATAAAGGCCCAGTTGATCCAGTCTCTCCTCATATGTCAGTCCAGCCATCCCTGGAATTAGTCTGGTGAACCTTCGTTGCACTCCCTCAATAGCAAGAACATCCTTCCTCAGATTAGGAGACCAAAACTGAACACAATATTCCAGGTGGGGCCTCACCAAGGCCCTGTACAACTGCAGCAAGACTTCCCTGCTCCTATACTCAAATCCCCTTGCTATGAAGGCCAACATACCATTTGCCTTCTTCACCGCCTGCTGTACCTGTATGCCAATTTTCAATGACAGATGAACCATGACACCCAGGTCTCGCTGCACCTTCCCTTTTTCTAATCTGCCGCTATTCAGATAATATTTTGCCTTCGTGTTTTTGCCCCCAAAGTGGATAACCTCACATTTATCCACATTATACTGCATCTGCCATGTATTTGCCCATAGATTGAGAAGACCGTTGGTGCGATGGCACAACCTTGCTTGACCCCAGTCTGCAATTGTATTAAGCCTGTGGTGGATCCTTTGGTAAGAATCATGGCTTGCATGTCATAATGAGGATGGTGACAAATTTTTGAGGACAGCCGCATTTGAGAAGGACACTCCATAATCCCTCTCATTTGAAAGAGTTGAAATCCTTTGTGAGGTCAAAGAAGAGGTTGATGCTGCTCCCTACATTTTTCTTGGATTTGTCGCACAGTAAAAATCATGTCCGTTGTGCCTCTTAGTGGACGAAATCCACATTGCGACTCTAGGAGGAGCTCTTCAGCCACTGGGAGGAAACAATTGAGGAGGATTCTTGAGATAATTTTCCCTGTGGCAGACAGCAATCATGATGCTCCTCTGTAATTACTGCAATCGTAATTCCTATGAAGTGCTACCCCAGTGGCTGCATCACAGCTGGTGGAAGGCTGCTGACTTTCAGTGGGGGAGACTGCAGATGGCCTTGCAGGACAACCTCGAGCACCTCTGTGCCTAGAAGACCCAGCTGTGGATTGCACCACTTCAGCATGGGTAACAGTCTGGGCTGGCTGGCTGACATGCAACAGCAAGGGCACTGGCGGAGTCGCAGAGTCGCACTGCCACTCCCCCGGGACTGCGCCTCACCATTACTAGGCATCTGTTGGAGCACAGATTGCTGGACTGCTATGGCACCCTGCAAGCCCGTTTCGAGACTTGTAACCCCAGCCACGATGGCAGCAGTCTGAGCTTGCATAACACAAGTCTGAGCTTTCACTGCAGCACTCAGACGTTGGGTGGTTTGTGCTGCAATGGAAACTGAGCCATCAGACACTGCATCATGATTGGGTCCACAAGTGCGCAAATGGATCTGCCCATTCCTTTCAGGCTGGAAATCATGGGCTCCAAGCTCTGGGCAAAGCCTTGCACAAAGCTGGTGCCAGACTCCTCCATGTTCCTTGACATTGTACTCAAGCTTTCTGGCAGGCTTTTTAAAATCTAGTCATGGGATTTGGGCATCACTGGTCAGCAATTATTGCCCATACTTAATTGCCCTTGAACAACTGAGTTGCTTGGTAGGTCATTTCAGAGGGCTGCTGAGATAACGGATGCAGTGAGCAGTGTAAAACGAGCTCCGATTCACTATGAGCTGTAGACCAATTTCACTCCCTGCATCTCCAACTTACTATGAGCAATGCCACAGGAGATCTGCTCGTGTAAATTATCGATGGTATCTATCCATTCCTCTGTTTCTGACTTACCTATGGGAACTATGGGACCTGTGATTGTTCTGGGCCAAACCATTAAAGTTACATAGAAACATAAAAAAATTGAAAATAGTTGCAGGAGTAGGCCATTTGGCCCTTTGAGCCTGCACCGCCATTCAATGAGTTCATAGAAACATAGAAACATAGAAACATAGAAAATAGGTGCAGGAGTGGGCCGTTCGGCCCTTCTAGCCTGCACCGCCATTCAATGAGTTCATGGCTGAACATGCAACTTCAGTACCCCATTCCTGCTTTCTCGCCATACCCCTTGATCCCCCTAGTAATAAGGACTACATCTAACTCCTTTTTGAATATATTTAGTGAATTGGCCTCAACAACTTTCTGTGGTGGAGAATTCCACAGGTTCACCACTCACTGGGTGAAGAAATTTCTGCTCATCTCGGTCCTAAATGGCTTACCCCTTATCCTTAGACTGTGACCCCTTGTTCTGGACTTCCCCAACATTGGGAACATTCTTCCTGCATCTAACCTGTCTAAACCCATCAGAATTTTAAATGTTTCTATGAGATCCCCTCTCATTCTTCTGAACTCCAGTGAATACAAGCCCAGTTGATCCAGTCTTTCTTGATATGTCAGTCCCGCCATCCCGGGAATCAGTCTGGTGAACCTTCGCTGCACTCCCTCAATAGCAAGAATGTCCTTCCTCAAGTTAGAAGACCAAAACTGTACACAATACTCCAGGTGTGGCCTCACCAAGGCCCTGTACAACTGTAGTAGCACCTCCCTGCCCCTGTACTCAAATCCCCTCGCTATGAATGCCAACATGCCATTTGCTTTCTTAACCGCCTGCTGTACCTGCATGCCAACCTTCAATGACTGATGTGCCATGACACCCAGGTCTCCCCTTTTCCTAATCTGTCACCATTCAGATAATAGTCTGTCTCTCTGTTTTTACCACCAAAGTGGATAACCTCACATTTATCCACATTATACTTCATCTGCCATGCATTTGCCCACTCACCTAACCTATCCAAGTCACTCTGCAGCCTCATAGCATCCTCCTCGCAGCTCACACTGCCACCCAACTTAGTGTCATCTGCAAATTTGGAGATACTACATTTAATCCCCTCGTCTAAATCATTAATGTACAATGTAAACAGCTGGGGCCCCAGCAAAGAACCTTGTGGTACCCCATTAGTCACTGCCTGCCATTCTGAAAAGTACCCATTTACTCCTACTCTTTGCTTCCTGTCTGCCAACCAGTTCTCAATCCACGTCAGCACACTACCCCCAATCCCATGTGCTTTAACTTTGCACATTAATCTCTTGTGTGGGACCTTGTCGAAAGCCTTCTGAAAGTCCAAATACACCACAACAACTGGTTCTCCCTCGTCCACTCTACTGGAAACATCCTCAAAAAATTCCAGAAGATTTGTCAAGCATGATTTCCCTTTCACAAATCCATGTTGACTTGGACCTATCATGTCACCTCTTTCCAAATGCGCTGCGATGACATCCTTAATAATTGATCCTTAATAGGGGAGGCTAGAACTAGGGGGCACAGCCTCAAAATATGGGGGAGCCAATTTAAAACCGAGTTGAGAAGGAATTTCTTCTCCCAGAGGGTTGTGAATCTGTGGAATTCTCTGCCCAAGGAAGCAGTTGAGGCTAGCTCATTGAATGTATTCAAATCACAGATAGATAGATTTTTAACCAAGAAGGGAATTAAGGGTTACGGGGAGAGGGCGGGTAAGTGGAGCTGAGTCCACGGCCAGATCAGCCATGATCTTATTGAATGGCGGAGCAGGCTCGAGGGGCTAGATGGCCTACTCCTGTTCCTAATTGTTATGTTCTTATGTTCTTATGATTCCATCATTTTACCCACTACCAAAGTCAGGCTGACCGGTCTATAATTCCCTGTTTTCTCTCTCTCTCCTTTTTTTAAAAGTGGGGTTACATTGGCTACCCTCCACTCCATAGGAACTGAATCAGAGTCTATGGAATGTTGGAAAATGACTGTCAATGCATCCGCTATTTCCAAGGCCACCTCCTTAAGTACTCTGGGATGCTGACCATCAGGCCCTGGGGATTTATCGGCCTTCAATCCCATCAATTTCCCCAACACAATTTCCCAACTGATAAGGATTTCCCTCAGTTCCTCCTTCTTACTAGACCCTCTGACCCCTTTTATATCCAGAAGGTTGTTTGTGTCCTCCTTAGTGAATACCGAACCAAAGTACTTGTTCAATTGGTCTGCCATTTCTTTGTTCCCCGTTATGACTTCCCCTGATTCTGACTGCAGGGGACCTACATTTGTCTTTATTAACCTTTTTCTCTTTACATATTTATGGAAGCTTTTGCAGTCCATTTTAATGTTCCCTGCAAGCTTCCTCTCGTACTCTATTTACCCTGCCCTGTTCAAACCCTTTGTCCTCCTCCGCTGAGTTCTAAATTTCTCCCAGTCCCCGGGTTCATTGCTATTCCTGGCCAATTTGTATGCCACTTCCTTGGCTTTAAAACTATCCGTGATTTCCCTTGATAGCCACGGTTGAGCCACCTTCCCTTTTTTATTTTTACGCCAGACAGGGATGTACAATTGTTGTAGTTCATCTATGTGGTCTCTAAATGTCTGCCATTGCCCATCCACTGTCAACCCCTTAAGTATCATTTGCCAATCTATCCTAGCCAATTCACGCCTCATACCTTCAAAGTTATCCTCCTTTAAGTTCTGGACCATGGTCTCTGAATTAACTGTTTCATTCTCCATCCTAATGTAGAATTCCACCATATTATGGTCACTCTTCCCCAAAGGGCCTCGCACAACGAGATTGCTAATTAATCCTCTCTCATTTCACAACCCCCAGTCTAAGATGGCCTCCCCCCTAGTTGGTTCCTCGACATATTGGTCTAGAAAACCATCCCTTATGCATTCCAGGAAACCCTCTTCCACCGTATTGCTTCCAGTTTGGTTAGCCCAATCTATATGCATATTAAAATCACCCATGATAACTGCTGCACCTTTATTGCATGCACCCCTAATTTCCTGTTTGATGCCCTCCCCAACATCATTACTACTGTTTGGAGGTCTGTACACAACTCCTACTAATGTTTTTTGCCCTTTGGTGTTCTGCAGCTCTACCCATATAGATTCCACATCATCCAAGCTAATGTCCTTCCTAACTATTGCATTAATCTCCTCTTTAACCAGCAATGCTACCCCACCTCCTTTTCCTTTTATTCTATCCTTCCTGAATGTTGAATACCCTTGGATGTTGAGTTCCCAGCCCTGATCATCCTTGAGCCACGTCTCTGTAATCCCAATCACATCATATCTGTTAACATCTAATTCATCCACCTTATTAGGGTTATTCCTTGCATTAAGACACAATGCCTTCAGGCTTGTTTTTTTAACACCCTTTGTCCTTTTAGAATTATGATGTAGTGTGCCCTTTTAGTTTCTTGCCTTTGTTTACTCGGCCTTCCACTATTGCTTTTTACCTTTCTACCATCTGTTTCTGACTCCATATTACTTCGCCCTGTCTCACTGCATAGGTTCCCATCCCCCTGCCATATTAGTTTAAACACTCACAAACTGCATTGGCAAATGTTACCCCCAGGACATCAGTTCCAGTCCCGCCCAAGTGCAGACCGTCCCTTTTGTGTAGGTCCCACTTCCCCCAGAATGTCCCAGGAATTTGAATCCCTCCCTCTTGCACCACTGCTCAAGCCACGTATTTATTCTAACTATCCTGCTCCCTCTACTCTGATTAGCACGTGGCACTGGTAGCAATCAAGAGATTACTACCTTTGAGGTCCTACTTTTTAATTTAACTCCTAGCTCCCTAAATTCAGCTTGTCGCACCTCTTCCCGCTTCTTACCTATATCGTTGGTACCTACATGTACCACGACAACTGGCTGTTCACCCTCCCTCTCCAGAATGCTCTACAGCTGCTCTGAGACATCCTTGACCTTTGCACCAGGGAGGCAACATACCATCCTGGAGTCTCGGTTGCAACCGCAGAAACTCCTATCTATTCCCCTTACAATAGAGTCCCCTATCACTAAAGCTCTCCCACTCTTTTTCCCGCCCTTCTGTGCAGCAGAGCCACCCATGGTGCCATGAACCTGGTTGCTGGTGCCTTCCCTCTGGTAAGTCATCTCCCCCAACAGTATCCAAAACGGTCTATCTGTTTTAGAGGGAGATGACCGCAGGAGACTCCTGCACTACCTTCCTGCTCTTGCCTTGTCTCTTGGTCACCCATTCACTATTTGTCCTAACCCTTACTGCGGTGTGACCAACTCACTAAATGTGCTATCCACAACATTCTCAGCTTCGCTAGTGGTGATGTAGTTACCAGAAAGCAATCCCAATAGACCTGCTCTTTAGACTCCCCTATGAAAATGGTGGCAGAAATACTTTGCTCAGATTCAGGCGATTCTCCAGCCTCAGCCCAGGTCTTCTGTTTCTGGGTCCACCATGACAGTGAATAGTACCCATCGCTGATCTGGGACGTGTTGGCTCCCATCCTACTGCTTGCCTTAAGGTTTAAAAAAATACAAGATACAAACTGAATAAACCATAAGAAACATTTGTGAGAGGCATCCAGAGAGTGGTAGTATGTACTGAGGGAGAAGGCAGGGAATAAGAGACTCACAGAAAGGGAGAAAGAGTACGAAAGACAGTCAGAGACAAACTGACAATGACAGAATGTGTTTGACAGACTTATAGAGATAAACAGAAAAAGAGAGAGACAGAATTACAAAAAGGATATGAAAGACAGTTACAGCAAAACATATATATGGGGCTTGATTTTTCTTCATGGTGTGTTTACAGTGGGAGGTGTGAATTCCATCACTAGTGTGGACCTGTCGGATTTTCCTCACTGGGTTCTAACTAGATATTCAAGGTGGACTCCAAGCCCGATTGGCACACTTTATTAGGAGCCCGGGAAACGGTCTGAAGGAAATCTGGTGCTGCTGCAGTGTTAAAGTGGTCACAGCAGCCGAAAGGGCCAAGCTGCCACTTTGTATGTTGAAACCGCCCACCCCCCAAAGCTTACATACTCTTCACTTGAGAAGCTAGTGTTAAAATCGGCAAAGATGGCCCCAACTTTTAAACCTGAAGCAAGAAGACCCATAAAGCATGGAAGGAGGTGGCCCTTGGCAATGAGTACCACCTCCAGCTAACCTTGCAGAGCCACTCAATTCCAGTAGTTCACTAACCTCTCCAGGCCAGGCAACTAACATGAGACACTCATACCTTGTATCAATGCACTGTAATAAGCATGGTTCCCATTTGCAGCCTCCTTGTGCTCATTGTCCTAGAAATTGGCCCATTTTCCACCATGAGTTTTCGCTGTGATCCAGTCAAAAATTGGCGGCCGCCACTCTAGCATCCTTGCTGGCATGGGACTCGATGGCCGCCATTTTGGTGAGGGTCTTAGCACTGCCAATAGCACACTGGCTCTGGAAAAGTGCAATGGCGACTTAACGTCACCTTGGCAAACTTCGACCTTAGCGCTGAGTTCAGCGTTGGGTCAAAAACCAGCATTCAGCAGACTAACAGAGGCATTGTAAGTACCTCCTAAATGGACACACGCATCTTTCAGGTAAGTTTGCATTTAAGCTTTTGGACTGGATTGTTTTTTAGTTTATTGAAGTAATGGCTTAGTGCAATACATGTTAAAAGCTTTTTAAGTGTGCAGGGAGTGTGGTGTGGTACACTTGCAAGGTCTTGGATGGTAAAGGAAGGCTTCTGAGAAGAGATAAAATGCTGCGAATATTCAGCAGGACAGGTAACATCCGTGGAGAGAAGGCATGGACAAAGTGTTGACGTCAAGGCAGCATTTGACCAAGTGTGGCATCAAGGAACCCTCGTAAAATTTAAGTCAATGGGAATCAGGGGGAAAACTCTCTACTGGCTGCAGTCATACCGAGCACAAAGGATGATGGTTGAGGTTGTTGGAGGTCAATCATCTCAGCCTCAGGACATCGCTGCAGGAGTTCCTCAGGGCAGTGTCCGAGGCCCAAACATCTTCAGCTGCTTTATCAGTTATCTTCCCTCCATCATAAGGTCAGAAGTGGAATGTTCGCTGATGATTGCACAGTGTTTGGTGCCATTCTCAACTTCCCAGATAATGTAGCAGCCCTTGCCCACAAGTAGCAAGACCTGGATGACATTCAGGCTTGGGCTTGTTGTGTTCATACTCTATTTATTTGTTACAGCTCACATGAATGGCATTAGGACCCTGTGGGAGCTATTCACAGTTGCTGTACTCATGCTGGTTCGGGCACCATTTTGGGTTGTATATAGCACAGTTAAGTTAAGTTACTTTGCTCCTGGCTCAGTTTGTCAGTTATTTACGTGTACACAACATAATTTGGCAATGAGGATGATTCAAATTAACCTCCGTACCCTCCGCCCCCCCCCCCCCCCGCCTTTCCTCTCCACACTTGGGGAACCTCCAATTCCTTGACCAAGATGGATAAAATGTTTTTCTACATAAATCACACAAATGGGTTAGAAGGCGACAACGTCACTCCAGCTCGCCGCCATGCAATACTTATCCACTGCCTCGGCATCGAAGGCCAATGCATCTTTGGCCAAATCGAAGACACGGAGTCCTACGACAAAACAGAACGCGCCCTGGAGAACTATTTTGGGCCAAAGAAAAGTATCATGTTGGTGAGATACCAATTTCGTAAAAGGAGACAAGGGAATGGTGAACCAATCAAACAGTACATCATTTCATTAACTGAACTGGCCGCCACGTGTAAATGATCAGGAGAAATGATCAGGGATCAAATTATTGAAAAAACAATGATCCCCTGCATTCGGGAATGCTTGCGAATGGAGGATTACAAATTGACATTGGACAAAGCAACTAATTTGGCCATCCAAATCAAATCAGCGCTTTCCGATTCAAAAGCGATCAGATCCCCTGCTCCCCCTGTGCAGCAGACTGCAGCTACAGCCATGTGCAAGGTGTTCATCCAAAGCAGAAATCACAGCAGAGACCCAGGGCTATGGATTGTGAGCTTAACTTCCACTGCTTTAACTGTGGGGTCAAATCACACTCAGCAAAGAGTCCTAACTGCCCTGCACATGGGAAGAAATGCTCTGCATGTGGTAAAATGAACCATTTTGCTAGTGTCTGTCGCTCATCAGAGCATATTCGACATGTGGACAACCCCGATAGTGATGAACTCAGTATGGTTTACACCGTTAGTGACATATCGCACATTTGTTCGAGCAAATTCAAGGACTGTGCGGTAAACATTGACGGCATGCCCTGCTGCCTCTTCATTGACCTTGGCGCCAAAGTCTCCATATTGAGTGAGGCTGTGTACAAAACCCACATCATGCACTGTCAACTGCAGCCCGCAACTTCCATTCTATATGCGTACTCCGACTCCAAAATTGAGGTACTTAATCTGTCCCGCTATGCTACAAGGACATTACATTGGAGAACTTTTCATTTTATGTCGCGAAGGGACGAAGCCTCATGGGTGTTGACATTTTTGACAAGCTTGGGTTCAAAGCTTAAAACCCAACAGGCACACATGTGTACACAGTGGACTTTGACAAGCAGTATCCCTCAATCTTCACAGGGTTTGGAGTGACAACAAAATTCTGCCATCGTCCCCGCATTGACCCTTCAGTCAAACCGGTTATGCAGTGGCTTCAACGCCTCCCATTCGCGGTTCGTGACCAAGTATCCACAGAATTAACACGACTTGAATCTCAGGGAATCATTGAGAGCATCGACTCCTGACCCTGGATCCCGAACTTAGTCATTGCTTGGCGAAAAAATGGGGAGATCCGCCTAAGCATCGACCTGAAAGAGGTCAACAAAGCCATCATCCCCGACAAGTATCCTCTTCCTACCAATGAACTATCTTCAGAATTCAATGGCTCAACAATTTGTATGAAACTCGACATGCACCGCAGTTACCTGCAAATACCCCTAGCGGAGGACAGCAAACCGCTCACGGCATTCACGACGCATGTTGGTCTGTATCAGTATCGACGCATGCCCTATGGACTATCTTCTGCACCAAATGCATTTCAGAAGATTGTCACTACTATGCTAGCAGGCATAGAGGGAGCCCTCAATCTGCTTGACGATATCATCATCCATGGATGGACAATGGAAGAACATGACCAGCGACTTCATGCAATTATGGCTAAATTTGCTACAAATGATATTACACTTAATGCCGATAAGTGTACATTCACTGCTGGAGAAATAAACTTTCTGGGCTACAGAGTCACAGCACAATGATTGACAACATTGACGCAATCCAGTGAATGCAGGAGGCTATCAATGTCAAAGAACTTTCATCATTCCTCGGTACTTGCAACTTCTATCTGAAGTTCGTCCCGTACTACGCAGACATTGCCGAACCACGTTGCAAGTTGCTGCCTAAGGACGTCCCTTGGGAATGGACAGATTCCCAGGCTCAGGCATTCACCACACTTAAGGAGAAAATCACATCCCCTCCTATCCTTGTACACTTTGATCCGAATGCCACTATGTACGTCACCACGATGCATTAGGCTCCGCCATGGATGCTGTGCTCTCGCAACGGATTGACAGCCTGGAATGCCCACTAGCCTTCACCTCTTGCACGCTCTCATCTGCAGAACGTAAATACAGGGGAACGTGAAGCACTCGCTTGCATCTACGCATGTGAACACTGACACATCTACCTCTATGGCAGGAAATTTACCCTCCGTACGGATCACAAACGCTAACTACGCTACTCGCTACAACTGGATCTGGGCACAGACCACTATGAATTAGCCAATGGTCAGATCGCCTTCATCAGTATAACTTTGATGTACAGTACATTGCTGGCAGTCGCAAACACGTAGCTGACTTGCTCAGCCACTCGACACCTGTTTCGGACTCTGGTGCTGACTTGTTCACAGATGATGACTGCGTTGACAACCTGGAATACTGCGTGCAGTTTTGGTTTCCATATTTACGAAAGGATATACTTGCTTTGGAGGCAGTTTAGAGAAGGTTCACTAAGTTGATTCTGGGGATGAGGAGGTTGACTTATGAGGAAAGGTTGAGTAGGTTGGGCCTCTACTCATTGGAATTCAGAAGAATGAGAGGTGATCGTATCGAAACGTATAAGATTATGAGGGGGCTTGACAAGGTGGATGCAGAGAGGATGTTTCCACTGATGGGGAAGACTAGAACTAGAGGGCATGATCTTAAAATAAGGGGCCGTCCATTTAAAACAGATGAGAAGAAATTTCTTCTCTCAGAGGGTTGTGGATCTGTGGAATTCGCTGCCTCAGAGAGCTGTGGAAGCTGGGACATTGAATAAATTTAAGACAGAAATAGACGGTTTCTTAAATGATAAGGGAATAAGGGGTTATGGGGAGCAGGTGGGGAAGTGGAGCTGAGTCCATGATCAGATCAGCCATGATCTTATTAAATGGCAGAGCAGGCTCGAGGGGCCGTATGGCCAACTCTTGCTCCTATATCTTATGTTCTTATGTTCTTATATGTCACATCAATCATCACTCAGTCCATCAGAAACCTTGTCTCCTGCGACAAACTCAAAACTGAATCACCGCATGATGCTACGCTCCAGCACGTGAGCCACTTCCTTCAGACTGAGTGGCCTAAGCAAATTCCGGAAGAGCTGAAAACATTCCACAGACTTTGCAATGAATTTTCCATTTGGAACGATGGCTGCCTAGCTCGTGGTCTTAGAGCAGTAATTCCTAAGTTGCTTCAACAGCGTGTTCTCTCATTGGCACACGATGGACACCCTGGCATTGTCCACATGAAGCAAAGATGTCGCAATTCAGTATGGTGGCCTGGGATTGACACTCGCATCGAGGAGTTCGTCTCACAATGAGAAGCATGCAGTCTGAGCGAAAAGGCCACAATCATCTGACCAGTGCCAATGAAGCCCATTCTATGGCCACAAAGACCATGGCAACAAATTCAGTTGGATATCTTTGGTACAATTGACGCAGCTCCACAACACCAGCATTTCCTTGTTGTAGTACATGACCTGCATTCCAAATGGCCAGAAATCACTACAGCAAGTTCAGTGCCCTCATCAACGATCGTCACTATTCTGTAGCATATGTTCATGAAGTGGGGCCTCCCAGAGGTCATAATCACTGACAATGGACCACAGTTTGTATCCAACCAGTTTGCGGATTTCCTCACTCGTCGCGCTATCGAGCATCGCCTTACTGCTCAGTACAATCCTCAAAGCAACAGAGGTGTTGAGCATTTTAACTGTGTCATCAAAGAGGGTTTGAAAGCCAACCTCACAGCAGACCAAACATTCGACAAAGTGGTTCAAACCATTCTCCACACATATCGTTTGACAAAGCACTCGCTAACGGGGAAAACCCTCGCTGAGCTCATGATTGGGTGGAATCTTCGCTGGCTACTGGACATTCTCAAACCCCCGTGTGAAGAGACCAGCAGGATGGAACAGAGGCACCATTCTGCTCCCAACTGATAACCTCGATCAAACACTGCAAGCTCCATGCCAGTCTCAGCGTATCAGAACACGATCTGGCTATCTCAAGGACTTTGTCTGCACATAGACTGTGGTTTTAAAAAGGGGGGAAATCTGTGGTGTTCATACTCTACTTATTTGTTACAGCTCACTGGATGGGCATTAGGACCCTGTGGGAGATATTCACAGTTGCTATACTCATGCTGGTTCATGCCAATTTGGGACACCATTTTGGGTTGTATAAATGCACAGTTAAGTTAAGTTACATTACACCTGGCTCAGTTTGTCAGTTATTTATGTGTACACAACAGGGCTGAAAAGTGGCAAGTAACATTCATGCCACACAAATGCCAGGCAATGACCATCTCCAACAGAAGAGAATCTGAGAATTGCCCCTTGACATTCAATGGCATTACCATCACCCAATCCCCCACCATCAATATCCTGGGGGTCACCATTGACCAGAAATTTAACTGGACCAGCCACATAAATAAAGTTGGTACAAGAGCAAGTTAGAGGCTGAGTAATCTGCGGCGAGTGTCTCACTTCCTGACTTGCCAAAGTCTTCCCACTATCTACAAGGCACAGGTCAGGAGTGTGGTGGAATACTCTTCACTTGCCTGGATGAGTGCAGCTCCAACAACACGCAAGAAGCTCGACACCATCCAGGACAAAGCAGCCCGCTTGATCAGTAACCCATCCACCAACTTAAATATTCACTCCGTCCACCACTGGCACACTGTGACTGCAGTTTGTACCCTCTATAAGATGCACTATAGCAACTCGCCAAGGCTTCTTTGACAGCACCTCCCAAACCCCGTGACCTCTACCACCTAGAAGGACAAGGGCAGCAGGCGCATGGGAACACCATCACCTGCACGCTCCCCCCCAAGTTACACACCATCCTGACTTGGAAATATATCGCTATTCCTTCACCATCGCTGGGTCAAAATCATGGAACTACCTCCTTAACAGCACTGGGAAGTACCTTCACTTCATCGACTACAGTGGTTGAAGAAGGCAGTTCATCACTATCTTCTCAAGGGCAATTAGAGATTTGCAAAAAATGCTGGCCTTGCCTGCGACCCCCACAACCCAGGAACAATTTTTTAAAAATAACAAAAAGCTATCAATCTCCGATTTAAAATTAACAATTGATCAGGCATCAATTGCTGTTTGTGGAAGAGAGTTCCAAACTTCTACCACACTTTGGGAGTTACTGGAGAAATTCAGCACTTTGTTTTTTTTCTCTGTGGTGTGGTGTTCCGGTCGGGTGCGGGGCGAAGGTGACCTTGCAGCGGGTCCACCGCCCTGATCAGTCACCAGCACGTCGCTGACGCGTTACAACATCTCTCCCCTTCAGTTAAAGGGGAGAGCCGCTGTGAGCTCTGCTTATTTTTCAGTTAGGTCCACTGGGCCACCAGGGAGGGTTTTGGCTGGGCCAGCGGTCTGGCACCCAAGAAGAGGTGCCAGGCTGCCTGTGTGTGGCCCGGCCAAACCTGGGGGCGTAATTGTTGGGCTGATGTGGCAGTCAGCTGACAAAAAAAAACATGGTGGCCGCGGCGGTGCGTCCTCCCCTTTAAGGTCAGCCAGTGGAGGGTCCACTCCCGCAGGGCAATTTCGGGTAAGGGGCAATTTCGCGAGGGCAATTTCGCAAGGGGGTCCTCGCCAAATGGTACGCGATCGGCAAGTGCACATCCTGGCAGGAAAACGGGCTGAGCGGTCCCGGACACCGCTCCGCTTCTGAGGAAGGGCAATTTATAAAATGGTGGCCCCTCCACGGAGAGTCGGTGGCCATTCTATGCCACACCGAGGCTGCTGCTTTCAGGGGATCAGAGGCCTTATAGTTTTTCCTAATTTCACTCCTGAAACGTCTGGCTCTAATTTTTAGACTATGACCCCCTAATCCTAGAATCCCCAACCAGCAGAAATAGTTTCTCTCTATCTACCCTATATGTTCCCCCTAATATCTTGAAAACTTCAGTCAGATCACCCCTTAGCCGTCTAAATACAACCCAATTTGTATAACCTCTCCTCATAACTTAACATTTGAAGTCCGGGTATTATTCTGGTAAACCTACGTTGCACTCCCTCCAAGGCCATTATATCTTTCCTAAGGTGTGGTACCCAGAACTGCTCACAGTACTCCAGGTGTGGTCTGATCAGGGTTTTATACAACTGCAGCATAACTTCTACCCCCTTGTATTCTAGTCCTCTAGATATAAAGACCAGCATTCCATTAGCCTATTTAATTATTTTCTGTACCTGTTCAAGACATTTTAATGATCTATGTAGCTGGACCCCCAAGTCTCTTTGGAACTCCCCCATTTTTAGCTTTTCACCATTTAGAAAGTACCCCGTCCTTTCCCTTTTAGGTCCAAAGCCTCACATTAGCCTACATTTTTGCCCATTCTCTTAATCTGTCGATATCCCGTTGTAATTTGATGCTTTCATCAGCACAGTCTACAATGCCACTTATCTTTATGTTGTCGGCAAATTTGGATGTATGACTTTCTATGCCATCATCTAAGTCGTTAATAAATACAATGAATAGTTGAGGCCCCAACACAGATCCCTGCGGGACTCCATTAGTCACATCCTGCCAATTTGAGTACCTACCCATTATCCCTACTCTCTGTCTCCTGCTGCTCAGCAAATTTCCTAACCGGTTGGTGGAAAATTAGTCGGTCTAAATGTTCTGATAGGTGAGCTACCATATTCTAAGGTTTCCTTGAAAGAAGAGTAGATTGTTGCATGCCAATATAGGGTGCCTTGTAAAAATGTAAGGAGGCTAGTAGATTTGCCTAATGAGAAATAAAAAGTAACAAAGTTACGGTGCAGCTGTTTGAGATGAACAGTGCTGTTGCAGTCATGCCACCCTGTTAACTAGATGTCATCATCATAGGCAGTCCCTCGGAATCGAGGAAGACTTGCTTCCAGTCTTAACATGAGTTCTTAGGTGGCTGTACAGTCCAATACAGTTTCTGTCACAGGTGGGACAGATAGATGTTGAGGGAAGGGGTGGGTGGGACTGGTTTGCTGCACACTCTTTCCACTGCCTGCACTTGATTTCTGCATGCTCTCGGCGACGAGACTCGAGGTGCTCAGCGTCCTCCCGGATGCACTTCCTCCACTTTGGGTGGTCTTTGGCCAGGCTCTCCCAGGTGTCAGTGGGGATGTTGTACTTTATCAGGGAGGCTTTGAGGATGTCCTTGTAACGTTTCCACTGCCCACCTTTGGCTCGTCTGCCATGAAGGAGCTCCGAGTAGAGCGCTTGCTTTGGGAGTCTCGTGTCTGGCATGCGAATTGTGAGGCCTGCCCAGCGGAGCTGATCAAGTGTGGTCAGTGCTCCAATGCTTGGGATGTTGGCCTGGTCGAGGACGCTAATGTTAGTGCTTCTGTCCACCCAGGGGATTTGTAGGATCTTGCGGAGACACAATTGGTATTTCTCCAGCGACTTGAGGTGACTGTACATGGTCCATGTTTCTGAGCCATACAGAAGGGCGGTATTACTACATCCATGTAGACCATGAACTTGGTGGCAGTTTTGAGGGTCTGGTTTTCAAACACTCTTTTCCTCAGGTGGCCAAAGGCTGCACTGGCGCACTGGAGGCGGTGTTGGATCTCGTCGTCACTGTTGAAAGGAGGCTTCCGCGATATGGGAAATGGTCCACATTGTCCAGGGCCACGCCGTGGATCTTGATGACTGGGGGACAGTGCTTTGCGGTGAGGACAGATTGGTGTAGGACCTTTGTTTTGCTGATGTTTAGCGTAAGACCCATGCTTTCGTACGTCTCAGTAAATACGTCGACTATGTCTTCGAGTTCAGCCTCTGTATGTGCGCAGGCGCAGGCCGCGTACTGTAGCTCGACAACAGAGGTTGTGGTGGTCTTGGACCTGGCCTGGAGACGGCGAAGGTTGAACAGTTTCCCTCAGGTTCTGTAGCTTAGTTCCACTCCAGTGAGGAGCTGGTTGACTGTGAGGTGGAGCAAGGCAGCGAGCAAGATTGAGAAGAGGGTTGGAGCAATGACTCACCCCTGTTTGACCCCGGTCCGGACGTGAATTGGGTCTGTAATGGATCCGTTGGTAAGGATCACGGCCTGCCTGTTGTCCTGGAGCAGGTGGAGGATGGTGACGAACCTTTGGGGGCATCCGAAACGGAGGAGACGGTCCATAGACCCTCACGGTTGACAGTGTCAAAGGCCTTTGTAAGGTCGAAGAAGGCCATGTATAAGGGCTGGTGCTGTTCCCTGCATTTTTCCTGCAGCTGTCGCGCTGCAAAAATCATGTCCATTGTGCCCCGTAGGGGACGAAATCCTCACTGTGACTCCGGGAGGAGCTCCTCAGCCACAGGGAGAAGACGGTTGAGGAGGACTCTAGCAACAACTTTCCCAGTGGCTGATAACAAGGTGAATCCTCTGTAGTTGCTGTAGTAGGACTTGTCCCCTTTTTTACAGATGGCCATGATCACTGCATCTCTGAGATCTCCCGGCATGCTCTCCTCCCTCCAGATGAGAGAGATGAGGTCATGTATTCGCGCCAGCAGTGCCTCAACAGGGATTCCGTCCGCACCCGTAGCCTTGTTTTTAAGCTGCCTTATGGCTTTTTCTATTCGTGCAGTTTTCGGGTTTTACTGAGGTGGTGGCGAGTAGCATGCTGCGGGATGGAGTTGAGAACACTCGAGTCAAAGGCAGAGTCTCGGTTGAGGAGATCTTCGAAGTGCTCCTTCCAGCAGGCCCTGACTGCCTCGGTGTCATTGATCAGTGTTTCCCCGTTCTTGGCCAGCAGTGAGGTGGGGTCTTGGGTGTTTGGACCGTAGGTGGTCTTGATTGCGATGAATAATCCTCGCACATCATGGCTGAAGGCCAGCTGCTGTATCTCCTGTGCTTTCTCCATCCACCACCTGTTCTTTAGGTCCCAGGTTTTTTGTTGGACCTCAGCCTTGAGGCGTCTCTAATGGTTCTTTGCTGCTCCGGAGTTGGATTGTTGCTTAAGGCTCAGAAATGCCCTGCATTTGTGATCTGTTAGCTCTTGGATCTCCTGATCATTCTCATCAAACCAATCCTGGTGTTTCCTGGTCGAGTGACCGAGTGTCTCTTTGCAGGCAGTGGTGATGGAGGCCTGGAGGGCAGACCAAGCGCTGTGGGCATTCTGTGTCTCAGGGTCACCAAGGCACGGCAGGTTAGCTGTGAGGCGTTGGCTGCAGGGCTCTCTTAGTTGGATCTTTAAATGCCCCGGCATTGACTTTTTTGCGGCACTGCTTCTGCTGCCCCCTCCGCTTTGGGGCTATGTTGATGTCAATGATGCATCAGATTAGGCGGTGGTCCATCCAGCAGTTGTCTGCTCCTGTAACTAGATGTAGCTCAATAATGGATACAGTTACGTGGGAAACGCCCTGAGATCTGAGTTCCATTCTTCTCACAATGGACACTGTAATGACCTGCTTTGTGACCACGTCCCACTCTAGTCTTCTGAGGAGTGTGCACCTCAGATCCAACTGGATTTATCATCATCATCATAGGCAGTCCCTCGAAATCGAGGAAGACTTGCTTCCACTTTAAAAGTGAGTGCTCAAGTGACTGTGCAGTCCAATACGGGAATTACAGTCTCTGTCACAGGTGGGGCAGATAACGGTGAAGGAAAGGGTGGGTGGGGAGTCTGGTTTGCCGCACGCTCCTTCCACTGTCTGCACTTGCTTTCTGCATGCTCTCGGCGATGAGTCTCGAGGTGCTCAGCGCCCTCCCGGATGTTCTTCCTCCTCTTTAGGTGGTCTTGGGCCAGGGATTCCCAGGTGCCAGTGGGGATGTTACACTTTATCAAGGAGGCTTGAAGTGTTTCCTCTGACAACCTGGGGCTCGCTTGCCATGTAGGAGTTCCAAGTAGAGCGCTTGCTTTGGGAGCCTCGTATCTGGCATGCAGACAATGTGGCCTGCCCAACGGAGCTGGTCGAGTGTGGTCAGTGCTTCGATGCTGGGGATGTTGGCCTGATGGAGAATACTGCTATTGGTGCGTCTGTCCTCCCAGAGGATTTGCGAGATCTTGCGGAGATAGTGCTGGTGGTACTTCTCCAGTGCTTTGAGGTGTCGACTGTATATGGTCCACGTCTCTGAGCCATACAGGAGGGCGGGTATCATTACTACCCTGTAGACCATGAGCTTGGTGCCAGATTTAAAGTCCTGGTCTTCAAACACTCTCTTCCTCAGGCGACCAAAGGCTGCGTTGGCACACTGGAGGTGGTATTGGACCTCATCATCGATGTCTGCCCTTGCTGATAGTAGACTCCCGAGGTATGAAAAATGGTACATGTTGTCCAAGGCCGAGCCATGGATTTTGATAAACAGTGGGCAGTGCTGTGTGACGGGGTCAGGTTGGTGGAGGAACTTTTTCTTACGAATGTTTAGCGTAGGGCCCATGCTTTCATATACCTCAGTGAAGGTGTTGACGATGGCTTGGAGTTCAGCCTCTGAGTGGGCGCAGATGCAAGCATCGTCCACATACTGTAATTCGATGACACAGGATGGTATGACCTTGGATCCAGTCTGGAGGGGATGTAGGTTGAACAGGTTCCCATTAGTTCTATAGTTTAGTTCCAATCCAGCGGGGAGCTTGTTGAGGGAGAGATGGAGCATTGCAGCAAGGAAGATTGGTGCGATAACACAGCCCTGCTTGATCCCGGTCCGGACATGGATTGGGTATGTGGTGGATCCGTTGGTCAGGATCATAGCTTACATGTTGTTGTGGAGCAGGTGGAGGATGGTGACAAACTTTTGGGCGCAGCCGAAATGGAGGACACTCCATAGTCCCTCACGGTTGACTGTGTTAAAGGCCTTTGTGAGATCAAAGAAGGCCATGTACAAGGGTTGGTGCTGTTTCCAGCATTTCTCTTGGAGCTGTCACGTGGCAACTAGAAAGGAATCTTCCTGCTATCGGCCACTGGGAAAGTCATTGCAACAATCCTCCTCAACCGTCTTCTCCTTGTGGCTGAAGAGCTCCTCCCAGAGTCACAATGCAGATTCTGTCCACTAAGGGGTACAACGGACATGATTTTCATCACGCAACTGGATTTATATTGATCCTGTAAAGGGAGCAGTTGCTCTTTAAGAAACATAGAAACTATGGCCCCAAGTTTCGTGCCGTGGCGAAAACGGTGCGCCTCCGAGCTGGGCGCCTGTTTCTCGCGCCGAAAACTGCGCCTAAAAAAAAGTCCGATATTCTCGAGCTCCTTGGAGCTCGATGTCTGCTTGGCGCGCGGCGCGCTCTTCGCAGCAGGGGGCGGAGCCTAACACTCGCGCCGATTTTCTAAGTAGCAGGGGCTGGGTACAATTTAAATTAGCCTTCGTGGTGCCGACAACCCTGCGCGTGCGCATTGGAGCGTGCGCGCACGTGCAGTCTCACACAAACATTGGCACTCGGCCATTTTTTAAAATACTGCAGAAAAAGTGAAGATTTGTTTCTTGGACCCCTGCAAAGGCTTGTAATTTAATTTTTTTTGATATTTCTGTGTGTGAGGGAGTGCTTTTAGCAGCACTGCTGAATAAATCACCTGCTGAAATCAGTGAGTTCAGCTTTTCACTGCTAAACTTGCAGAACCGGTGTTGCATTGGTGCATGGAAATTAAGGACTGTGTGTTTGGAGAAATAAGAGTGCCAATTCAACTTTGCAATAATACGTGGTGTTGACAATGCAGCACCCATTCTGCAAATTTAAATATAAAACTGTCGATGTGGCTGCCTCTCCCTGTCCAAATGGCCTCAGTCCCCCTCACAGCTCGAAGGCTGCTGCTGTATCTTCGGCTGCCAGCCAGCCACTGACGCCGCTGATATCCTATGGCCGAATGGCCTCACGTCTGTCTGCTGCTGATTCTTTGGCTGCCGGCCAGCCACTGACGCCGCCCCTAAAGCATGGCCGAATGGCCTCAAGAACCTTAATGAGCTGCGTGTGTCCTGCGTTGATTCTTCGGCTGCTGGCCAGCCACTGACGCCACTGCTATCTCATGGCTGAATGGCCTCACATCACTCCGCTGATTCTTTGGCTGCCGGCCAGCCACTGACGCCGCTGATGTCTCATGGCCGAATGGCCTTGGGTCCGTCCGGTGCTGCTGCTTCGTGGCCAGCCACGAAGAGAATGAAGGCCTGCCTCAAGCACTGCAGCTCAGCTCGAAGCTTGCTGCCGCTGCCGTCGAGACACTGACGCCACACCGCTGCCTGTCTCCAACATGAAAGGCCTGCCTGAAGCACTTTCACACAGGTAGGAACATGGTTTATTTAATCTTTTCTTTGCTTATAAATTTTTATTCAGGTTGGATTTATTTGTATAATATTTGTATAAGTATAACTAAATTGTCGAATTTAATGACTTCCCTTCCCCCCTCCCCCCCCCCACCTCGTTCCCTACGCCTAATTTGTAACCTACGCCTGATTTTCTAAAGTGTAGACAAGGTTTTTTCGAGCGTACAAAAATCTTCACTTACTCCATTCTAAGTTAATTTGGAGTAAGTTTTCACTCACGAAACTTTGAAATCAGGCGTAAGTGGCCGGACACGCCCCCTTTTGAAAAAAAAATTCTGTTCCAAAGTGAAAATGTTCTAACTGACTAGAACTGGAGCAAACTAAATGTGGAGAATTCCGATTTCTAAGATACTCCGTTCTACACCAGTTGCTCCTAAAAATCAGGAGCAAATCATGTGGAGACTTGGGGCCATAGAAACATAGAAAATAGGTGCAGGAGTAGGTCATTCGGCCCTTCGAGCCTGCACCACCATTCAATAAGATCATGGCTGATCATTTAGCTCAGTATCCTTTTCCTGCTTTCTCTCCATACCCCTTGATCCCTTTAGCCATAAGGGCCATAACTAACTCCCTCTTGAATATATCCAATGAACTGGCATCAACAACACTCTGCGGCAGGGAATTCCACAGGTTAACAACTCTCTGAGTGAAGAAGTTTCTCCTCATCTCAGTTCTAAATGGTTTACCCCTTATCCTTAGACTATGTTCCCTGGTCCTGGACTTCCCCAAAATCGGGAACATTCTTCCTGCATCGAACCTGTCCAGTCCCCTCAGAATTTAATATGTTTCTATGAGATCCCCTCTCATCCTTCTAAAATCCAGTGAATACAGGCCCAGTCGAATCAGTCTCTCATCATATGTCAGTCCTGCCATCCCTGGAATCAGTCTGGTGAACCTTCGCTGCACTCCCTCAATAGCAAGAACGTCCTTCCTCAGATTAGGAGACCAAAACTGAACACAATATTACAGGTGAGGCCTCACCAAGGCCCTGTACAACTGCAGTAAAACCTCCCTGCTCCTATACTCAAATCCCCTTGCTATGAAGGCCAACCATACCATTTGCCTTCTTCACTGCCTGCTGTACCTGCATGCCAACTTTCAATGACTGATGTACCATGACACCCAGGTCTTGTTGCACCTCCACTTTTCCTAATCTGCTGCCATTCAGATAATATTCTGCATTCGTGTTTTTGCCACCAAAGTGGATAACCTCACATTTATCCACATTATACTGCATCTGCCATGTATTTGCCCACTCACCTATCCTGTCCAAGTCACCCTGCAGCCTTTTAGCATCCTCCTCACAGCTCACACTGCCATTCAGCTTAGTGTCATCTGCAAACTTGGAGATATTACACTCAATTCCCTCATCCAAATCATTAATGTATATTGTAAATAGCTGGGGTCCCAGCACTGAGCCCTGCGGCACCCCACTAGTCACTGCCTGCTATTCTGAAAAAGACCCATTTATCCGACTCTCTGCTTCCTGTCTGCCAACCAGTTCTCTATCCACGTCAGTACATTGCCCCCAATACCATGTGCTTTAATTTTGCACACCAATCTCTTGTGTGGGACCTTGTCAAAAGCCTTTTGAAAGCCCAAATACACTACATCCATTGGCTCTCCCTTGTCCACTCTACCAGTTACATCCTCAAAAAATTCTAGAAGATTTGTCAAGCAAAATTTCATTTTCATAAATCCATGCTGACTTGGACTGATCCTGTCACTGCTTTCCAAATGTGCTGCAATTTCATCTTTAATAATTGATTCCAACATTTTCTCCACTACTGATGTCAGGCTAACCAGTCTATAATTACCCGCTTTCTCTCTCCCTCCTTTCTTAAAAAGTGGTGTTACATTAGCTACCCTCCAGTCCATAGGAACCGATCTAGAATCAATAGATTGTTGGAAAATGATCATCAATGCATCCACTATTTCTAGGGCTACTTCCGTAAGTACTCTGCGATGCAGACTATCAGGCCCCGGGGATTTATCGGCCTTCAATCCCATCAATTTCCCGAACACCATTTCCCGCATAATAAGGATTTCCTTCAGTTCCTCCTTCCCACCAGACCCTCGGTCCCCTAGTATTTCCAGAACGTTATTTGTTTCTTCCTTCGTGAAGACAGAAGCAAAGTATTTGTTTAACTGGTCCACCATTACTTTGTTCCCCATTATAAATTCACCTGAATCTAACTGCAAAGGACCTATGTTTGTTTTCACTAATATTTTTCTCTTCACATATCTATAAAAGCTTTTGCAGTCAGTTTTTATGTTGCCAGCAAGCTTCCTCTCATACTCTACTTTCCCCCTCCTAATTAAACCCTTTGGCATCCTCTGCTATATTACAAAATTCTTCCAGTCCTCAGGTTTGCTGCTTTTTCTGGCCAATTTATATGCCTCTTCCTTGGCTTTAACACTATCCTTAATTTCCTTTGTTAGCCATGGGTGAGCCACCTTCCCCATTTTATTTTTACTCCAGACAGGGATGTACAATTGTTGAAGTTCATCCATGTGATCTTTAAATGTTTGCCATTGCCTATCCACCGTCAACCCGTTAGGTATCACTTGCCAATCTATTCTAGCCAATTCACATCTCATACCATCGAAGTTACCTTTCCTTAAGTTCAGGACCCTAATCTCTGAATTAATTGTGTCACTCTCCATCTTAATAAAGAATTCTATCATATTATGGTCACTCTTCCCCAAGGGGCCTCGCACAACAAGATTGTTAATTAGTCCTTTCTAATTACACATCACCCAGTCCAGGATGGCCAGCCCTCTAGTTGGTTCCTCGACATATTGGTCTAGAAAACCATCCCTAATACACTCCAGGAAATCCTCCTCCACCACATAGCCCAATCAATATGTAGATTAAAGTCGCCCATGATAACTGCTGTACCTTTATTGCACGCATCCCTAATTTCTTGTTTGATGCCCTCCCCAACCTCACTACTACTGTTTGGTGGTGTGTTCACAACTCCCAATAGCGTTTTCTGCCCTTTGGTATTCCGTAGCTCCACCCATACCGATTCCACATCATCCAGGCTAATGTCTTTCCTTACTATTGCATTAATTTCCTCTTTAACCAGCAACACCACCCCACCTCCTTTACCCTTCTGTCTGTCGTTCCTAAATGTTGAATATCTCTGTATGTTGAGTTCCCAGCCTTGATCCGTGATGCCAATTACATCATATCCGATAACTGCTATCTGCGCAGTTAATTCGTCCACCTTATTCCGAATACTCCTCGCATTGAGGCACAGAGCCTTCAGGCTTGTTTTATTAACACCCTTTGCCCCTTTGAATTTTGCTGTAATGTGGCCTTTTTGCTTTTTGTCTTGGGTTTCTCCCTCCACTTTTACTTTTCTTCTTTCTATCTTTTGCTTTTGCCCCCATTCTACTTCCCTCTGTCTCACTGCATAGGTTCCCATCCCCCTGCCATATTAGTTTAACCCCTCCCCAACAGCACTAGCAAACACTCCTCCTAGGACATTGGTTCCGGTCCTGCCCAGGTGCAGACCGTCCGGTTTGTACTGGTCCCACCTCCCCGAGAATCGGTTCCAATGTCCCAGGAATTTGAATCCCTCTCTTCTGCACCACTCCTCAAGCCACGTATTCATCTGAGCTATCCTGCGATTCCTACTCTGACTAGCACGTGGCACTGGTAGCAATCCTGAGATTAATACTTTTGAGGTCCTACTTCTTAATTTAGCTCCTAACTCCCTAAATTCGTCTTGTAGGACCTCATCCCGTTTTTTTACCTATATCGTTGGTACCTATATGTACAACGACAACTGGCTGTTCACCGTCCCTCTTCCAAATGTTCTGCACCCACTCCGAGACATCCTTGACCCTTGCACCAGGAAGGCAACATACCATCCTGGAGTCTTGGTTGCGGCTGCAGAAACGGCAATCAATTCTCCTTACAATAGAATCCCCTATCACTATAGCTCTCCCACTCTTTTTCCTGCCCTCATGTGCAGCAGAGCCACCCACGGGGCCATGAACTTGGCTGCTGCTGCTCTCCTCTGATGAGTCATCCCCCTCAACAGTACCCAAAGCGGTGTATCTGTTTTGCAGGGTGATGACCGCAGGGGATCCCTGCACTACCTTCCTTCCACTGCTCTTCTTGTTGGTCACCCATACCCTATCTGGCTGTGTACCCTTTACCTGAAGTGTGGCCAACTCACTAAATGTGTTATTCATATCATTCTGAGCATTGTGCATGCTCCAGAGTAAGTCCACCCGCAGCTCCAGTGCCCCAATGTGGTCTGTCAGGTGCTGCAGGTGGATGCACTTCCCGCACATGTAGTCGTCAGGTACAGGAACAGTCCTCTAAAGTTGTTGCTGTGTAGGGTATACACTGTGTACCATGTGTAACATTTGACCTGTACAGTGAATGTAGGAATAAAACTTAAATAAACAAACGTCAAAAGATACCACTAGGTCCTCTCTGTACAATTGCCCTGTGAACTGCGCACACTTGTCTATGAATCTGCTGCCAGTACAATGGTGCTGCAAAATTTAGCCTCAATAAACTTTTGGCTTTAAAAGCTCAGCTAATGAGTTATTTTTCTGCTCATTGAGGCTATTTTATTTTCTCCCTTTTGAAAGGGGGAGGAAATGTCTGGTTTTGGACTGGACAGTCTGGTTTTGGATTGCGTTGCTTGAAATTTTCCAAAACGTAAACCCACCACCGAAGGAGTGCTATATTTAGCACTTTTGTGGTTCCAGTTGAAAGAGTCTGATATCCAAGCACCGGTTCCTTAACTAACAATAACTGTCTAATTCTGACAGCAAAATCACTGATTCACAAACATTTTGTCATTGGTGACACGAAGGGAGCTGTTGCATTGAAATGAAGACTCAGTACCACAATAAGCAGTACATTGTTGGAAAGATTTGTGTTTACATAGTGCCTTGTCATGTGACTCAGGAGAGCCTCAAAGAAACAAACATGCAATTCATTACTTTGAAGTGTACTGACAATTATTACATAGGCAAAAACAGGACTGCTACTCACAATATATATTACACTCGAGTGATGCACTGCCCTCACACACAATATTACACTCTAGTGATTCACTGCCCTCACAAACTGTATTAAACTAGAGAACATACGAACATAATAGGAGCAGGAGTAGGCCATTTGTCCCCTCAAGCCTGCTCCGCCATTCAATACGATCCCTCTCCCCATAACTTTTGACTCACATCATTGAAAAATCTGTCCATCTCCACCTTAAATATATTCAATGACCCAGCCTCCACAGCTCTCTGGGGTAGAGAATTCCAAAAATTCACAGCTGTCTGAGAGAAGAAATTTCTCATCTCCGTTTTAAATGGGTGACCCTTTATTCTGAAACTATGCCCTCTAGTTCTAGATTCACCCACAAGGGGAAACATCCTCTCTGCATCTACCCTGTCAAACCCCCTCAGAATCTTATATGTTTCAATAAGATCACCTTTCATTTTTCTAAACTCCAATGAGTATAGGCCCAATCTGCTCAACCTTTCTTCATAAGACACCCCCTTCATCTCAGGAATCAACCTTGTGAACCTTCTCTGAAATTCCTCTAATGGAAGTATATCCCTCCATAAATAAGGAGATCAAAACTGCATGCAGTAATCTAGGTGTGGTCTCATCAATGCTCTGTACAGTTGTAGCAGGACTCCCCAGCTTTTATACTCCCTCCTCCTTCCAATAAATTACTTGCGGTACCTGCATGCTAACCTTTTGTTTTTCATATACAAGGACCCCCAGATCCCTCTGTACCACAGCATTTTGTAATCTCTCCCCATTTAAATAATAATTTGCTTTTTTATTTTTCCTACAAAAGGGAATAACCTCACATTTTCCACATTATACTCCACCTGCCAAAGTTTTGCCCACTCACTTAGCCTATCTATATCCCTGTGCAGATTCTTTGCGTCCTCCTCACAATTTGCTTTCCCACCTATCTTTGGATCGTCATCAAATTTGGCTACATTACACTCGGTCCCTTCATCCAAGTCATTAATATAGATTGTAAATAGTTGAGGTCCCAGCACTGATCCTTGTGGCACCCCACTAGTTAGTTTGCCAACCTCAAAATGATCCATTTATCCCAACTATCTGTTTTCTGTCAATTAGCCAATCCTCTATCCATGCTAATATATTATCCCAACCCCGTGAGCTCTTATCTTGTGCAGTAACCTTTTATGTGGCACTTTATCGAATGCCTTCTGGAAGTCCAAATAGATGACATCTACTGGTTCCCCTTTATCCACCCTGCTCACTACATCCTCAAAGAACTCCAGCAAATTTGTCAAATATGATTTCCCTTCCATAAAACCATGCTGACTCTGCTTGACTGCATTATAATTTTCTAAATGTCCTACTACTATTTCCTTAATAATGGATTCCAGCATGTTCCCAATGTTAGGCTAACTGGTCTATAATGTCCTGCTTTCTGTCTCCCTCCTTAAATAGGGGCTACATTTGCTGTTTTCCAATCTGCTGGGAACTCTCCATATTCCAGGTAATTTTAGTAGATTACAACCAATGCAATCACTTCTTTTAAGACCTTAGGATGCAGGCCATCAGGTCCAGGGGACTTGTCCACCTTTAGTCCCATTAGTTTGCCTAGTATGTTTTCTCTAGTGATAGTGATTGTTTAAGTTCACCCTTCCCAATGGCCCCTTGATTATCAATTATTGGGGTGCTTTTAGTGTCTTCTACTGTGAAGACCGATACAAAATATTTGTTCAAAGTTTCTGCTATTTCCCTGTTTCCCATTATTAATTCCCCAGTCTCATCCTCGAAGAGACCAATGTTTACTTTAGCTACTCTCTTTCTTTTTATATATCTGTACAAGCTCTTACTGTCTGTTTTTATACTTCTTGCTAGTTTACTCTCATAATTCATCTTCTCTCTCTTTATTATTTTTATACTCGTTCTTTGCTGGTTTCTAAAAATTTCCCAATCCTCTGGCCTTCCACTAATCTTCGCAACATTATATGCCTTTGTTTTCTCTATTACACTCTAGCGAATCACTGCCCTCATATACTGCATTACATTAAAGTGATTCACTGCCCTCACACACTATATCAGCTGTTCCATAACACTCACATATTACAGTAAAATTATTCCATGATTCTCTATGCTCTATTTCAAGTTCTGCACCATCATCCAGCTTTTCACTAGTGACCATGTTCTACATTATTTCAGTTTATTCCATACTTCAATTGTCAGTACAACAATTTGTTATTTAAATATTTTATTGCTTAGTCTTCACTGATCATACAGGAAATATTATAAAATGATTAATACAGTGTACAAAAATACATTGTTCATAGTATCTTCCAATATACATGTAAAAGTTGTCTCAGTTTTATTTCTTAATAAAATGAAAAACTCATTAATCTAGAAACTATTTTTGGTGATAATACATCAATGCTTGACATGTTCGTACGATTTCGCTGTCCATTATTTTAATGGAATCTTGGGTTAATGGCAATAATCATTTCTAGCTTATGGTATTCTATGGTTCATTTGTATGATAGTTTAATGAGAGAGAAATTATGAAGCAAACTCTCCAATCGTAAAGTTGTAAGAAGACCAAAATAATTCTTACAGGGGCTCAATATATATCAAGGTTCAAAATCCTACACCGACATAATGGAGCACCTGCTCTGAGGTGGGACAAATTGGTTTTAATGTTCGAGATGTGATCTGGTGTTGTCATTAGACTGATTTGAAGCTTTGGCACGAATACATTATAGAAAAAAAAACTTAAGCCAATACATTTCAATATTGCAGCATTACACTTCTTAATTCACCATCTCATATTAATTCACCACTGCAAGTTCTTTAACATTATACAGCTGTCTCCAGATCAAACACATATAGAGTTTGAAAGGAGAAAATAAAGCACCAATGTTTTTCACATAAACATGACATAAAGGACAGGCAGACCACTCAGATATGAAATTTAACACTGATAAATGTGAAGTATTGCAGAGGTCAAAAACTGCACAGGGTAACTGCACAACAGTTGGGATTGAGTTAGAAGAGACAGTCTTACAAAAAGACCTGGGATTAGCAGGGCACATGTCACTTTTAATGTCTAGACAATGTGGCAACTCAATTAAAAAAGCAATTAGAATGTTGGGTTATATGACCAGAACTGTAGATTACAAGCCTACAAAGGTTCCGCTATGGCTTTACAAATCAGACCACATGGAGTATTGCATTCAGTCCTCAATACAACACACTGCAAAAAAGAAGAGTGTACATTGGAGAGGGTACAGAGTAATGAGACTGATCCCGCGCAAGATGGGGATCAGCAATGAGGAGCAATTAGGGACAATCAGACTTTACAGTCTAGAAGAAAGTGGCTAAGAGCAGTTGTTAAAATATTAAGTTATATAGATACGGTAAACCCAGAATATTATTTCAAAGTAAGCCAGGAAAAAACAAAGAACACAAATTTAAACAATAAAAAGAAAATATAAAATAGAGATCAAATAGATCAGGAAGAACTTCTTTACTTTAAAAATGATAAATGTTTGGAATAACCTGCCAGACAGGGTAGTAGATTTAAAAAATGGGAGAGTCAGGGTGCTAGAAAAATACTTTCAATGGGTCAAATGATCATTTCTCATGATGACTGTTTATGACCTTGAAACTAGACGAGTGGTAACCTTAAGTGAGTCTTGCTTATTTCGATTTAAAAATATGGCCTTTTTAAATATAAACAGAACTCCATATGTCAATATATGTTTGTGATCTCTCTCAATTATTTTGATAATCTCACTTCTAACATTTTTCTGATACTGAGAGTGCTGCCAGTCACAGAACACAGCTTCCTTGAGTAAAAAATTGGGAGGAAAATCCAGAAAGTTTCTGGCATCCAAGAGAATGAGTTTTGTCTGAAATTAAGCATAGCAAGAATACAACGAAACTTTGTGAAAACTTTGCCTCTAGCTTCTGACAACTTTAAACTTTCCAAGCCCTCCCTGATATAGATTCACTTTGCATGGAGTGATTGTAGTTTTTAATTCTAGCCAGTAGAGGGTACAATTGAGCCATGGTGCATTACCACCATCTCGTGTCAGAGCGAGTGAACTGCAACTGTTTGAAGCAGATAAAAGAGCATTTCACCTACAGCATTTCTGTAGTTTAGATCGCAAGGTTTTGTGTTTCTGTTTCTAAATCCAGCTTACTTATCCTGACAGTAAAATCACAGATCCACAAACATAGTTGTCTATAATCCTGCTTCAAAATATGGAATAAAAACAGAAAATGCTGGAAATATTGCTTTTGTTCAAAATAATAGTGGGTGAGGGCAATGTAAATAATCTGAGGAAGTACTTTTTGTTTGAAGTACTCTCCCATTTTATAAATATTAGTCTCAGCAGATTTTTGTTTTGACGTTTCAGTAAAAATGTCACGTTTCTTACCAGCTTGGAGATCCTTGAGTCTCCCTTGCAGCTGGGACCACTCATCTATGATCAATGGCAAGTGGTCCCACAGTAAACAGTGGACCACAATGGGGCCACATCAAATCCACCTGAGCACCATTGCAGGACAGTCTGACTCTAGGTAACTGCTATAAACCAGGATGCAGATCCTTGCCTATAGCATAGTTTCCTGGTATAAAACATCCCTAAAGCAGCTCTGAGGATAGTCTGAAGTTGCTTTCTTTTCTGCCCCCATTGTGTTCCATGGAGCAACCCCAGTATGCACACGAGTACTCACTGTCAGTGATATCATCAAAGAGCCTTGCATAGAATAGCTTACTCAAGGGCCTGCATACTAATGAGAAAATTGTGTTTGTACAAAAATGTCAAAAACAATTCTTATTTCCTTCAATAAACTAGGGGGATATTTTAAAAAACGGCACTCCCTCTTCCCCCACACCCACCACCTTCAAAGCATTCCTTCCACTTTAAATAGAATTTCCAGAGAGAATATAATGATATGGGGCTAGAACCTTCACTTTTGAGCTTATCACCCAAAAATGGGCCTTATTTCCAGCGTGGGCGGTAAAAAAGGGTTTTCAGATCATCGGCTTCTCGCCCATTCTTAAAACACCTGGCTTACATTTTTGAAAATGGTAATTACCGCGAGCGATGTCAAATGGGCAGTAGCGTTACATTTTTTTGACCTTCTGCCATAAAGTGGCCGTCCTTAGCAATGGCATGGCAATGCTCGATTCCAGTGATTCTGGAGATCAAGGGTCATCATGACATGCGCAGAAGAGGAGACAGAGAGAAAGGGAGCTCAGAGGGACTGAAGGCGTGTCTGTCTGTGGTGTGGCTGCTTTGGGAGGAAGGATGGGGACTTTAGAGCTTCACAGCAAGTAGGCAAACAAAAAGTAGCTGTTACCAGCCACATATTTGACCGAATTTGCCCTATAATGGAGGGAGAGGAGGAATATCACAGCACGCTGTGGAGACTGACACTGGAGAGGGCAGTGAGGTGGGAGAAGAGCACATTGAAGGCCGCAAAAGAGCCAGGAGGTTCTCAGACGAGGCAAATGCATCCCTCCTGCAGGAGGTCGACTCACGCTGGGGTGATTTGACACAGGGAGGGTGTGGGAAGCCCACCCCAAAGGCCTACCAGAGGATATGGGCCGAGATAGCAGAGGTGGTCTCGTCGGCAACCAACGAGGTGCGTGAGGGCAACCAATGCCGCAAACGATGGAACGACCTTGTGGGATCCGCATGTACTTATGTATTTATATAATTTGATTTGTAACAGTCATGAGTGACTATCAGCAGATGTGAGGTCTTGCACTTTTACCGGGAATGTTTTATTCAAAACCTGCGATCACAGTATACGTCTTTAGGTAAAGAATGATAATAATCATAATAATCATGATTACATCTGTCGGTCAGGTGTTGTATCAGTCTCTGTGACAGTACCTGGCAATTATATCATGCAATGATCTCATGCCATGTTGTTCTGTCACCTTTTACAGAAGAAGCTATCGACGATGAGGTCCATGCAGAGGCGAACGGGTGGGGGGCCACCAGTTTCCAGCGACATCACAGAGATGGAGGAGCGAGTGCTAGCACTCGTGGGGAAGCACCCCCGGATGCATCTGCAGACCCTGAAGTGACGCCACATGAGTAAGGCTTACACCATTGCGTGATGTAAAGTCAATAGATGCCACACCAACTCATATCCGACCAATCATATATGATAGATGATTTCTAAAAGTGTCATAGAAATAATGCTGACCTAATGAAAACCATTGCAATGCACAATGTATTGATGGTCATGAAATGTGATGTCTGTGATGATTTTGAGAGCGGTGGTGCTTTTGTCGTGTATATGCTGTGGGTAGCGCTGGACTCACCTTGTCACCCTAGCAACCTCTTATCCTCTAATAACCTCATCTGTGTCTTGCAGCTCAGCAAGCAGCGCGGCCCCAGGCAAGGCCACAGAGGCCAGAAGGTGGGGGTGCGGGGCAGGAGTCGGCAGACGATCCTACTACATCTGGTGCTGCGGAGCTCCGATTGTTGCCCGTCAATCCGCTGGGTCTGTTCTCGACGGAGAGCGCGGACTTCGAAGAACCTGCATTGCCACGCTCCAGAACCCATTCCACTCCAAGGCCATCTAGTGGTCCTCTGGTCATTCCCACCTCCACTCTGGAGGTGACGGCCCCAAGCACCTCTCCACAGGGCACCACATTTGTCCCCAGGACGGCGCCGACCCCAAGGAGGCCTCATGGATGCGGCAGTCTGTTCCACGAAGGCGACATGACAGCAGAGAGATGGTTCAGTTGTCCAGGAGGACTGTAGACATTGGTGACCAGATCATTGAAGTATTGGGGGGCATATCCTGACACCTGGCCACCATGTCCGAGTGCATGGCGGAGTCCCTGGATGCGATAGCCAGGAACACTGCTGCCACAGCCCTCCCAGTGGTCCCAGAATGCGACACTCCACCCCGAGGTTCCGCACCACCATTGCGAATGACAGATGCGTGCAAAGACCAAGATCCTGCTTCTGCATCAGAGAATGTTGCCCCCTCGGTACCCCCCCACTCCCGTACCCGTTCAACCAATGCATCTGCCTTCGTTCCCCCTGATGAGGCACCGCCTGAGGAGCTCCTCGGCCAGGCGCTGTGGAGCGAGGACGGAAAGGGATAGAGGTGAGGAGAAGAATGAGAGGGGAGAAGGAAAGTGAGGTGCATGTGCGCAGGTGATGGCTGTGTTATATCTCCATCTGGGTGTACGCAATTTGTTGCAATGTATGGGGGCTGGGGACCACGCTCCTGCTTTGCCTTTGTATTCTGTGTTGCTGGACATGTTTACCGTGTAATTTATGTCAATGGTGGAAAAAGTGGGATGTGGGCGGGGATTGGGTGTTATTGGCTGTGTTATGATTTCAGACTAATGTTGGTATTAAACTTTTGTTATTGTTGCGCATTGTCTCAGATAGCTGGACCATTACACACTGGAGATTCCTTACTGTGAAAGGGTTAAATACAACTTAACATCAATCAACGTAAACTTTAACTGGCACAAAGGTGATGAGCACCATTGATGTCTGAGCTGCACATACACAGCAGTGTGTCAGCGTTGTCACTCACATCAGCGCTCTTTTAGGCAAATCTTTCCAATATCAGCTCCTCACATAAGAGTGGAATTTAACAAATGCCAGCCACACCGCTGGCATCCGTCCCGATTAGTTCCACTTTTTGTGGGCGGTTTTTTGAGTGGGCGATAAGTGTGCGAGGTTGTGAAATTGACGGTGGGCGATCTCCATGGCCGTTATTTTGGGTAAAAATGCTCTTTACGGCCAAAAGCAGTCGCCGGGCATTATTATTGAATCTTGTCATTAAGTCCGTGAGGAAAGTAACACTGGGCAATAATATGGGCGTTGAAATCGCCCATACTGCTGATTCTGCCCCAAAAAAGTGGGCGGTGGATGGTAATATTTTTTCTCGCCGTTAAGCACATGGGGAAAATAATGCCTGGCGATAAGTCTCCTAAAAAAGCCCATCAGTTTCCATTTTGTGCCAAAATGGGCGCTATCTGGGCATTATACATCATTTCAGCGGTTAAATGGGCATTAAGTGGGCGTTAAGCAGGCAAAAAAAGTGGAGGTTCTAGCCCATGGGTTTTGGGTCAGGCATACAGTTGGAACTAGCAGCATCAACACACACATTCGCATTGTCTGTCGTAATGATTACACTCCTCATATGTTCAATGGGAAACTGTGATCATTAGAATGAAATATTTGACAGTATAATATGTGCTATTATTGTTATTGAGCAAGTGCTCTACTCGGAACTCCTTCATGGCAAACGAGCCAAAGGTGGACAGAGGAAACGTTACAAGGACACCCTCAAAGCCTCCCTGGTAAAGTGCAGCATCCCCACCAACTCCTGGGAGTCCCTGGCCGAAGACCGCCCTGGGTGGAGGAGGTGGATCCGGGAGGGTGCTAAGCGCCTCGAGACTCGTCGGCGAGTGCATGCAGCAAACAAGCGCAGGCTGCGGAAGGAACGTGCGACAAACCTGTCCGACCCTCTCTTACCCTCAGTGACTGTCTGTCTCACCTATGGCAGGGACTGTGGCTCTCGCATTGGACTGTTCAGCCACCTAAGGACTCATTCGGGAAGCAAGTCTTCCTCGATTCCAAGGGATTGCCTATGATGATGATGATGATAATTATTAATATGCAATTTGAGTTGTTTTCCGTGTGTCTCCCTGATACATATATGAAATATTCAAAGATTATAATTATTATGGGCTTAGAAATAGCATAACCTTTCTGTCACTGCTTCACTATGATCTTGTAAGTATGGAAATAGGATAGCAATTCTATTGTTCTGGAATATACAAGAATTATAACATATTACACTGATCTCGCAAACCTGACTTTTAGCAAGAAGCAATTCCTGTTGAGCAATCGACAGGCAGGTAATTCAAACCCTGGGAGTTCAAATCCCTGATATTGTCCTTCAGTCTGTTGAGGCTCAAGAGTTAATAGAATAACAAAAGGAAATTCTACAGCTACAGGGAGCAAGGATTCACAATATAAATGATCAAAGTTTTGCCTTTGGAAGGCCCAGATTGAAAGAATTAAACAAGTAGAAATTACTGTTGCAACATAAGAACATAAGAATTAAGAACAGGAGTAGGCCATCTAGCCCCTCGAGCCTGCTCCGCCATTCAACAAGATCATGGCTGATCTGGTCGTGGACTCAGCTCCACTTACCCGCCCTCTCCCCGTAACCCTTAATTCCCTTATTGGTTAAAAATCTATCTATCTGTGACTTGAATACATTCAATGAGCTAGCCTCAACTGCTTCCTTGGGCAGAGAATTCCACAGATTCACAACCCTCTGGGAGAAGAAATTCCTTCTCAACTCGGTTTTAAATTGGCACCTCCGTATTTTGAGTCTGTGCCCCCTAGTTCTAGTCTCCCCCACCAATGGAAACAACCTCTCTGCCTCTATCTTGTCTATCCCTTTCATGATTTTAAATGTTTCTATAAGATCACCCCTCATCCTTCTGAACTCCAAGGAGTAAAGACCCAGTCTACTCAATCTATCATCATAAGGTAACCCCCTCATTTCTCGAATCAGCCTAGTGAATCGTCTCTGTACCCCTTCCAAAGCTAGTATATCCTTCCTTAAGTAAGGTGACCAAAACTGCACGCAGTACTCCAGGTGCGGCCTTACCAATACCTTATACAGTTGCAGCAACACCTCCCTGCTTTTGTACTCCATCCCTTTCGCAATGAAGGCCAACATTCCATTTGCCTTCCTGATTACCTGCTGCACCTGCAAACTAACCTTTTGGGATTCATGCACAAGGACCCCCAGGTCCCTCTGCACCACAGCATGTTGTAATTTCTCCCCATTCAAATAATATTCCCTTTTACTGTTTTTTTTCCCAAGGTGGATGACCTCACACTTTCCGACATTGTATTCCATCTGCCAAACCTTATCCCATTCGCTTAACCTATCCAAATCTCCTTGCAGCCTCTCTGAGTCCTCTACACAACCCGCTTTCCCACTAATCTTAGTGTCATCTGCAAATTTTGTTGCACTACACTCTGTCCCCTCTTCTAGGTCATCGATGTATATTGTAAACAGTTGTGGTCCCAGCACTGATCCCTGTGGCACACCACTAACCACTGATTTCCAACTGGAAAAGGACCCATTTATCCCGACTCTCTGCTTTCTGTTCGCCAGCCAATTCTCTATCCATGCTAACACATTTTCTCTGACTCCGCGTACCTTTATCTTCTGCAGTAACCTTTTGTGTGGCACCTTATCGAATGCCTTTTGGAAATCTAAATACACCACATCCATCGGTACACCTCTATCCACCATGCTCGTTATATCCTCAAAGAATTCCAGTAAGTTAGTTAAACATGATTTCCCTTTCATGAATCCATGCTGCGTCTATTCCTATCCAGATGTCCCGCTATTTCTTCCTTAATGATAGTTTCAAGCATTTTCCCCACTACAGATGTTAAACTAACCGGCCTATAGTTACCTGCCTTTAGCCTGCCCCCTTTTTTAAACAGAGGCGTTACATTAGCTGCTCTCCAATCCAACATTATCATACAAATACCTAAACACTTGCATCAAATTCCTCTCTGCATGACTTCAACTGAGGTAGTAAATACATTATTTAAAGCATGTTAAATATTTGGACAATAATATCAACAGTTATTTCTATCTTATGCCTTATAGAAAGTGTTTGGCTATTCTTTTGAAATGGAGCTGTGTGGTTTGTGAGGTGTACACTGCTATTCATTTACAAGTGATTTAGCCTTTTTAGCAATTATAGTGGGAACAGCTTCATTTTCAGCTCAGATTACACAGGGACATAGAGCAACTTCCGCAGGGTGTAAAGCTGGCATTATCCGATTGGTCGCCCATTGACCTCAATGGAACGGTTAAACAGGCGGGGTGTGTTATGTAGTAATAATACCTGCCCTCCTGTATGGCTCAGAGACATGGAACATGTACAGTAGACACCTCAAGTTGCTGGAGAAATACCACCAACAATATCTCCGCAAGATTCTACAAATCCCCTGGGAGGACAGATGCACCATGTTAGCGTCCTTGACTAGGCCAACATCCCCAGCATTGAAGCACTGACCACACTTGATCAGCTCCGCCGGGCAGACCACATAGTTCGCATGTCAGACACGAGACTCCCAAAGCAAGCGCTCTACTCGGAACTCGTCCACAGCAAACGAGCCAAAGGTGGGCAGCGGAAACGTTACAAGGACACCCTTAAAGCCTCCTTGATAAAGTGCAACGTCGCCACTGACACCTAGGAGTCCCTGGCCAAAGACCACCCTAAGTGAAGGAAGTGCAAGCGGAAGGGCTCTGGGCTCCGAGTCTCGTCGCCGAGAGCATGCAGAAATCAAGCGCAGGCTGCGGAAAGAGCGTGCGGCAAACCAGTCCCACCCACCTCTTCCCTCAACGACTATCTGTCCCACCTGTGACAGAGACTGTGATTCTCATATTGTACCATTCAGCCACCTAAGAACTCATGTTAAGAGTGGAAGCAAGTCTTCCTTGATTCCGAGGGATTGCCTATGATGATGATTCTGGGTGTCCGATTCAATCCTGTCAGTTTTATGTCTCTGCTGAAGTTGAAAGTTCCGCCCATATTATTGGTACCTGAAGGACAATTCTCCACATCCCGCCCATAGCACAGTACAGAGATTATGGATTGCAAGAACAAAACACTGAGCTCTCTGAATGGCTCAGTGAGTAAATGGGCCATGTGGTGATACTCCCTGATGCAGATCACAAAGGTCTTTCGTTTGATCGCTGGTCTGTGCTGACTTGGCTGATCAAAGCAGGATAGTGATAATAATACTATAAATATACAATATTCAGGGTTCTTGGGCTGTAGAGAGCAAAATCAACCAGCATTGGATCCCTGATCACAGTCCAGTTAGTGTTACAGGTTGAGCGTCCGAAATCCGGAAACCTCGGGACCGAGGCCGTTCCAGATTCCGGGTATTTCCGGATTTTGGAACGTCTTTGCCTGGGTATAGGTAGGTGGGGTCTGGCAGCCGAGGTAAGGGGAAGAGGGAGGCAGAAGGGTGGGAGCCGGGGCCAGGGGGAGAAGGGGGAGAGCTGGGGCCAGGGGGGAGAAGGGGGGGGGAGCCGGGGCCGGGGCGAGGTCGGGCCGCCGAGGGCTGGGGCAGGCGAAGTCGCAGCAAAGTCGGGCCAGAGGTCGGGCCACCGAGGGCCGGGGCGAGGTCGAGACGACGAGGGCCGGAGCAAGGTCGGGCCGGGGCAAGGTCGGGCTGTTGAGGACCGGGGCGAGGTAGGGCCGCCGAGCGCCGGGGCGGGGGGAGTCTGAATTGCGGAACATTTTCCAGTTTCCAAATGACCCCACCACGGATCGGCCCGGTGTCCGGATTCCAGAACATTGCGAATTTTGGAACTCCGGATTTCGGACGCTTAACCTGTACTAGAAAATGCACATTTATGGATATTGGGAGAAAATTGGATAAAGTGGGCAGAACAAAATGCAATGCTGATTGTCCGTGGTTGACACTACTGCTTGTATAAGGTGTGTCGTTCACACTCTGCTAACAGACAGTTGTAGCTCATCATTAGGTCCAAGATTCAGTGTTTGTGGAGTTATCTGTGTAAAAGTGAAAGCAACGTCAGCGAATTTGTGCTGGGAGCTCTTGGACTGTTCAAATCCTGTACTCTCTTCTGAAAAATAGAAAGAGAAACATTGGCTATGAGTTTGTTCATCACTGGATCCGTGACAAACTAAATTATAAAATTGAAAATACTGGAAATACTCAGCAGGCCAGGCAGCATCTGTGGAGAGAGAAAGAGAGTTAACATTTCAGGTCGATCACCCTCCCCAGTTCTGACGAAGGGTCATCAACCTGAAACGGTAACTCAGTTTCTCTCTCCACAGATGCTGCCTGACCTGCTGAGTATTTCCAGCATTTTCTGTTTTTATTTCAGATTCCAGAATCCGCCGTATTTTGTTTTTGTAAATTATAAAATTGTTAACTCTTTGAAAGTAGTACTGGCATTCATACACAAAAATGTACGGTTAGTTTATTAAAAAAATTCCAGGAATACCATATATTAAGATTTTTTTTGTTTCTGTGGGCTGAAAATTCGGTGATTTTGCGACTGGGTTTTTGGTGTTATTTCACCTTTGTTAGCGAAAACCCGGTCGGCAAAAAATTCGATGACGTTTTGCGGCGGCTGTTTCCAAATACCGCTGGAAACAGGTGCGCCGCCATGCAAGACCCGAAATGGTGTTTTCGCCAAAAATTTGCCTCTGTGCGCACACGTATTTTGCGCAAAAAATACCAACCTGTAAAAAGCTGCGTTGCAGGCCTTGGAGCAGAGGTAAGTATGAAGACCTGCAAGAAAGGTAAGTTAAAGTTTTTATTTTTTAATTCTTTTGCAGCAATTCAATAGATAAGTGTCTTGTAAATGTTTTGTGAATTTTTCTGTTTGTTTTTTCCAATTTATTTTTAGATGTTTTTCCACCCTCCCAAGGCCCAACTCGCAGCAGTATCGGCTTTGGACTAAAGTTGACGAGGATCACAGTTTGCGCCGTGAATCCTCGTGCAACGCCAATTTTTACCGCTGCGCAAATTAAAGCTTGAATTTCAGGCCTGATAGCGATAGCAAAGCGATAACGTTAATTTGTGGCAAATTTCTAGACCTGTGTATTTACCTGGTTAAATGGTGTTAGTCGTGGCTCAGTGGGTAGCACTGTCGCTTCTGAGTCAGAAGGTTGTGGGTCCAAGTCCCACTCCAGGGACTTGAGCACATAAATCTGGGCTGATACTCCAGTATAATGCTGAGGGAGTGCTGCACTGTTGGAGGTGCCGTCTTTCAGATGAGATGTTAACCTGAGGCTCTATCTGCCACCTCAGGTAGATATAAAAGATTCCATGATACTATTTTGAAGAAGAGCAGGGGTATTCTCCCCAATTTCCAACCAATATTTATTCCTAAACCAATATCACGAAAACAGATTATCTGGTCATTATTGTTGTGTATCTGTAAAACATGCATTCCCATGTTCTGCCACCAGGGAGTGCATCCCCTGAAGTCCCAAGGGATCCCAGCATCCCTTGGGAGCACTGTATATAAGCTGGCCCTTAAGGCCTGTTCCTCACTCTGGAGTGTCTTAATGAAGACTGAGGTCACTGTTACTTTAACCTCCCTGTGTGCAGTCTCATCTGTGTTAAGAACACAATAACTGGCAATGAGAATATGAATCCAATGCAAAGATGCAGCAAACTGTGGGCATCCTGGAGAAGTTCTCGGAGGGTGAGGACTGGGAAGCCTATGTCGAACGGCTAGACCAGTACTTTGTAGCCAATGAGCTGGACGGAGAAGGAAGCGCTGCAAAAAGGAGAGCGGTCCTCCTCACGATCTGCGGGGCACCGACCTACAGCCTCATGAAGAATCTTCTAGTGCCAGTGAAACCCACAGATAAGTTGTATGAGGAGCTGTGTACACTGTTTCGGGAGCATCTTAACCCGAGGGAGAGCGTGCTGATGGCGAGGTATCGGTTCTACACGTGCCAGCGATCTGAAGGTCAGGAAGTGGCGAGCTATGTCACCGAGCTAAGGCAACTTGCAGGACAATGTGAGTTTGATGGCTACCTGGAGCAAATGCTAAGAGACTTTTTTGTACTGGGCATTGGCCACGAGACCATCCTATGACACCAATTGTAGAGACACCAACCCTCAGTAAGGCCATTGTGATAGCACAGGCGTTTATGTCCACCAGTGATAACACCAAACAAATCTCTCAGCACACAAGTGCTAGCAATGTTCATAAATTAACTGGAACTGTGTTTGCGAGCAGAAATGTACAGGGCAGAAACCACGAGTCTGCAACTGCAGCTGTCATCTCAGGTGACCCAGATGAATCAGAGTCCGCAACAAAGGATGAATGCAAGGCAATTCACACATTGTTGGAGTTGTGGAGGCTTCCATTCAGCCTATTCATGCCGCTTCAAAGGGTATGTTTGCAAGAGCTGTGGAACAATTGAGCACCTCCAACGAGCTTGCAGATGAGCTGCAAGCTCTGCAAAACCTGCTAACCACCACGTGGCAGAGGAAGATCGGTCCATGGTGGATCAAAGCAATTTCAAGCCTCAGAGAGAGGAGGCAGATGCTGAAGTATACTGGATGCACACATTTGAGACGAAATGTCAACTTATAATGCTAAATGTAAAATTGAATGGCTTACCTGTAGCCATGGAACTGGACACTGGCGCCAGCCAATCCATTATGAGTAAAAAGATGTTTGAGAGACTGTGGTGCAACAAGGCACTAAGACCAGCCCTGAGCCCCATACACACGAAACTGAGAATGTACACCAAAGAGCTCATCACTGTCCTGGGCTGCGCCATGGTCAAGATCACCTATGAGGGCATGATGCACGAACTGCCACTCTGGATTGTCCTAGGCGATGGCCACACACTGCTTGGAAGGGGCTGGCTGGGCAAAATCCGCTGGAACTGGGATGACATCCGAACGCCATCATATGTCGATGAGGCCTCATGGACCCAGGTTCTCAACAAATTTCCTTCCCTTTTTGAGCCAGGCATTGGAAACTTTTCCGGGGCGAAGGTACAGATCCACTTGGTCCCAGAGGCACGACCCATTCACCACAAGGCGCGAGTGGTACCTCACATGATGAGGGAGAGAGTGGAAATCGAGCTACACAGGCTACAATGCGAGGGCATCATCTCCCAGTGGAATTCAGCGAGTGGGCCAGCCCGATTGTTCCAGTACTCAAAAGTGATGCCCCGGCCAGGATTTGCGGCGATTATAAAGTAACTATTAATTGTTTCTCGCTACAGGACCAATACCCGCTACCTAAGGCAGACGATGCATTTGCGATGCTGGCAGGAGGCAAGACGTTCACCAAGCTCGACCTGACTTCAGCCTACATGACGCTGGAGCTGGAGGAGTCTTCGAAGGGCCTCACCTGCATCAATACGCACAAGGGACTGTTCATCTACAACAGATGCCCCTTTGGAATTCGGTCGGCTGCAGCAATCTTCCAGAGAAACATGGAGAGCCTACTCAAGTTGGTACCACGCACGGTGGTTTTTCAGGAAGACATATTGGTCACGGGTCGGGACACCGTCGAGCACCTACAAAACCTGGAGGAGGTCCTCCAGCGACTGGATCGCGTAGGGCTGCGGCTGAAGAGGTCGAAATGCGTCTTCATGGCAACGGAAGTGGAGTTTTTGGGGAGAAAGATCGCGGCGGACGGCATTCGACCCACAGACGCCAAGACAGAGGCTATCAGGAACGCGCCCAGGCCACAGAAATTCACGGAGCTGCGGTCATTCCTGGGACTCCTCAACTATTTTGGTAACTTCCTACCAGGATTAAGCACCCTCTTAGAGCCCCTACATGTGTTATTACATAAAGGGTGAGAACTGGGTATGGGGGAAAAAAACAAGTAATTGCTTTTGAGAAAGCCAGAAACATTTTATGCTCCAACATGCTGCTTGTATTGTATAACCCGTGTTAAAGGCTTGTGCTAGCATGTGATGCATCGTCGTATGGAGTCAGGTGTGTATTACAACAAGCTAATATTGCGGGGAAGTTGCAACCTGTCGCCTATGCCTCGAGGAGCTTGTCTAAGGCCGAGAGGGCCTACAGCATGATTGAGAAAGAGACATTAGCGTGTGTGTTCGGGGTAAAGAAAATGCATCAGTACCTGTTTGGCCTCAAATTTGAGCTGGAAACCGATCACAAGCCCCTCATATCCCTGTTCGCTGAAAACAAGGGGATAAATACTAATGCCTCAGCCCGCATACAAAGGTGGGCACTCGCGCTATCAGCGTATAACTATATCATCCGCCACAGGCCGGGAACCGAGAACTGTGCGCATGCTCTCCGTCGGCTACCATTGGCCACCACGAGGGGTGGAAATTGCGCAGACTGCCAACTTGTTGATGGTGGCACAGCCCGCAGACTTGTTGATGTTCATGGAAGCATTTGAAAATGATAAATCACCTGTCACGGCCCGCCAGATTAGGACTTGGACCAGCCACGATCCTCTGCTGTCACTATTAAAAAACGGTGTACTGCATGGGAGCTGGGCCAGCATCCCCGTTGAAATGCAAGAGCCAATCAAGCCATTCCAGCGGCGAAAAGATGAGCTGTCCATTCAGGCAGACTGCCTGTTGTGGGGTAACCGTGTAGTGCTACCCAAAAAGGGCAGGGAAACATTCATCTCGGATCTCCACAGCACACACATAGTAATGATGAAAGCGATAGCCAGATCCCACGTGTGGTGGCCCGGTATCAACTCTGACTTAGAGTCCTGTGTACGGCAATGCAGCATATGTGCTCAGCTGAGCAACGCGCCCAGAGAGGCACCACTCAGTTTGTGGTCCTGGCCCTCCAGACCATGGTCGAGGATCCATGTTGACTATGCGGGCCCGTTTCTCGGTAAAATGTTCCTGGTGGTGGTGGTTGCTTTTTCAAAATGGATTGAATGTGAAATAATGTCGGGAAGCACCATTGAAAGCCTGAGGGTCATGTTTGCCACCCACGGCCTGCCTGACATACTGGTCAGTGACAACGGGCCATGTTTCACCAGTGCCGAATTTAAAGAATTCATGACCCGCAATGGGATCAAACATGTCACCTCGGCCCCGTTTAAACCAGCCTCCAATGGGCAGGCAGAGCGGGCAGTACAAACAATCAAACAGAGCCTTAAACGAGTCACAGAAGGCTCACTCCAAACCCGCCTGTCCCGAGTACTGCTCAGCTACCGCACGAGACCCCACTCGCTCACAGGGTTGCCCCCGGCTGAGCTACTCATGAAAAGGACACTTAAAATCAGACTCTCGCTGGTTCACCCCAAACTGCATGATCAGGTAGAGAGCAGGCAGCAGCAACAAAATGTAAATGATGGTCGCACCACTGTGTCACGGGAAATTGATCTGAATGACCTTGTGTATGTGCTAAACTATGGACATGGTCCCAAGTGGATCGCGGGCACGGTGAGAGCTAAAGAAGGGAGTAGGGTGTTTGTAGTCAAACTAGACAATGGACAAATTTGCAGAAAGCACCTGGACCAAACGAGGCTGTGGTTGACAGACTGCCCTGAACAACCCACAGCAGACACCATCTTTTTCGAGCCCACAACACACACCCAAAGGATCAACGACACCACCCCGGACCAGGAAATTGAACCCATCACGCCCAACAAGGCCAGGCTCACCCATCAGCCCTGCAGGGCCATCAACACGCCAGCCCATCGAGGGCACAGCCAACACACCAGAACAGACATTTGTACTGAAGTGGTCTACCAGGGAAAGAAAGGCTCCCGACCGCCTCACCTAATAAATAGTTTTCACTTTGACTTTGGGGGGTGGAGTGATGTTGTGTATCTGTAAAGCATGCACTCCCATGTTCCGCCACCAGGGAGTGCATCCCCTGAAGGAATCCCAGCATCCCTTGGGAGCACTGTATATAAGCCAGCCCCTAAGGCCTGTTCCTCACTCTGGAGTGTCTTAATAAATACTGAGGTCACTGTTACTTTAACCTCCCCATATGCAGTCTCATCTGTGTTCGGAACACAATAATTATCATATGTGGGAGTTTGCTGTGCGCAAATTGGCTGCCGTGTTTTCTACCTTACAACAGTAAGCGCTATATAAATGCAAGTCTTTTCCCTTCCTTCCTTCTCTTCATTCCTTTCCTTCCTTCCCTTCCCTTCTTCCTCTTTAACAATTTGTAACATTCAGCATTAGAGATGCTGTCCAGGATCCATCACTTGCCATCATGTACACTAAAAATCTAATCTTGTTCTGCGGATTGAATATCACTATAAATAACAATCTGACTCGCAGTCACAAAGAACAGGGCAAATAATATTGGAGAAGAGCACAACACAATCAATCTGTGTGACAAGTTGCTTCAAAGCTCAATGTGAGAGGAGTTGAGAGTTTACCTGAAGATGGCCCCAGGGAATCTTGACTCTTCATTATATCTGTTGTTGAGTTTTTCCTTGACACCGACCATCTGGAAAATGTGGATGGTCGTGGAATAGTGTGAGAAGTATTCACTCCAGCGCCTACACAACAGGTACAGCAACGAAGATAAATGACCTACAGTAGGCATAGAGAAACATTATGCAGCAATTGTTACTGAATGAAAGCTCTGAAACCTTTTTATATATAGTTCAATTCAGATGGAACTTTATCTTTGGGTAGCAATCAGCTCTGTTATTCAGCTTCCCTTTAAATATCAAGTAAATATTTCACTTTACAGAACAATTAGCAGCTCCTCCAATAGTTCAGTCAGTAAATGCACTACCTGTTATGGTACAGAAACTGCTACGGAAGATCCCAACTTGATCCCTGTTTTGCATTGAGTTGACTGATGTTAGGCGGGACAATACTGCAACATAGCAATTGACTCCAATCTCATAAGCCATGAAAGCAGAATGGCAATAAGACTGAGTAACCCATGCATTTACATGGATTCTCCGAGACAATCGGGGCTCCAAGCAGATCCAGCTGAAGGGTACCTAAGCAATGGTACTAGCTGATCTCTGTTCATTTAGTCAACTATTTTTATACTACCTATTGCAAACTTGCCCCTGTACTGCACTGCATTTGAAACTGTACAGACTCTGAACCAACCCTTTGCGTGGTGCCCCTGCAAGGCAAATGTCAATTGAGGAGAAAAGTCAGAGAGCTATTCCTGCATTGGCGAGAGGCTCGGGAGGTGTGTGGAGAGGCGTGGCTTGTGCAGCTACAGGGAGAAGGCAATAAAGAAGTAGAAAATATTCGAAAGGCGACATCACAGCCAAGGGGCAAGTGATTGGCTGGTGATAGGTGAGTAGCTTTTCTTTTTCTTTCTTTATCAGTAAGTAACCTTTAGCCTTGTTGTTGCCAACTTAAGTGTATCTAAGGGTTAAGTCATGGCAGGAGAGCTCGGACACGTGTTATGCTCCTCCTGCACTATGTGGGAAGTCAGGGATGCTTCCGGTGTCCCTGACGACTACGTGTGCGGGAAGTGTATCCACCTCCAGCTCCTGACGTGGAGCTGCTGGTGGATTCACTCTGGAGCATCCACAATGCTGAGAATGACGTGAATAGCATGTTTAGCGAGTCGGTCACACCGCAGGTAAAGGGTACTCAGCCAGATAGTAAATGGGTGACCAGCAGGAAGAGCAGTGTAAGGAAGGTAGTGCAGGGGTCCCCTGCGGTTATCCCCCTGCAAAACAGATACACCACTTTGGGTACTGTTGAGGGGGCTGACTCATCAGGGGAGGGCAGCAGCAGCCAAGTTCATGGCACCGTGGGTGGCTCTGCTGCACAGGAGGGCAGGAAAAAGAGTGGGAGAGCTATAGTGATAGGGGATTCGATTGAAAGGGGAATAGATAGGCGTTTCTGCGGCCGCAACCGAGACTCCAGGATGGTATGTTGCCTCCCTGGTGCAAGGGTCAAGGATGTCTCGGAGCGGGTGCAGGACATTCTAAAAAAGGAGGGTGAACAGCCAGTTATCGTGGTACACATAGGTACCAACGATATAGGTAAAAAACGGGATGAGGTCCTACGAAACGAATTTAGGGCGCTAGGAACTAAATTAAAAAGTAGGACCACAAAAGTAGTAATCTCAGGATTGCTACCAGTGCCACATGCTAGTCAGAATAGGAATCGCAGAATAGCTCAGATGAATACGTGGCTTGAAGTGTGGTGCAGAAGGGAGGGATTCAAATTCCTGGGACATTGGAACCAGTTCTGGGGGAGGTGGGACCAGTACAAACCGGACGGTCTACACCTGGGCAGCACTGGAACCAATGTCCTAGGGGGAGTGTTTGCTAGTGCTGTTGGGAAGGAGTTAAACTAATATGGCAGGGGGATGGGAACCAATGCAGAGAGGCAGAGGGAAATAAAAGGGAGACAGAGGCAAAAGATAGAAAGGAGAATAGTAAAAGTGGAGGGCAGAGAATCCCAAGGCAAAAAACAAAAAGGGCCACATTACAGCAAAATTCTAAAAGGGCAAGGTGTGTTAAAAAGACAAGCCTGAAGGCTCTGTGCCTCAATGCAAGGAGTATTCGGAATAAGGTGGACGAATTAACTGCGCAGATAGCAGTTAATGGATACGATGTAATTGGCATCACAGAGACATGGCTCCAGGGTGACCAAGGCTAGGAACTCAACATTCAGGGGTATTCAGCATTTAGGAAGGATAGACAGAGAGGAAAAGGAAATGGGGTGGCATTGCGTTGCTGGTCAAAGAAGAAATTAATGCAATAGTAAGGAAGGACATTGGCTTGGAAGATGTGGAATTGGTATGGGTGGAGCTGCGGAATACCAAAGGGCAGAAAACGCTGGTGGGAGTTGTGTACAGACCACCAAACAGTAGTAGTGAGGCTGAGGAAAGCATAAAACAAGAAATAAGGGATGTGTGCAATAAAGGTACAGCAGTTATCATGGGCGACTTTAATTTACATATAGATTGGGTTAACCAAACTGGTAGCAATGCGGTAGAGGAGGATTTCCTGGAGTGTATTAGGGATGGTTTTCTTGACCAATATGTGGAGGAACCGACTAGAGAGCTGGCCATCCTAGACTGGGTGATGTGTAATGAGAAAGGACTAATTAGCAATCTTGTTGTGCGAGGCCCCTTGGGGAAGAGTGACCATAATATGGTAGAATTCTTTATTAAGAAACTAGGGTCCTAAACTTAAGGAAAGCTAACTTCGATGGCATGAGGCGTGAATTGGCTAGAATAGATTGGCAAATGATACTTAAAGGGTTGACGGTGGATAGGCAATGGCAAAAATTTATAGATCACATGGATGAACTTGAACAGTTGTACATCCCTGTCTGGAGTAAAAATAAAACAGGGATGGTGGCTCAACCGTGGCTAACAAGGGAAATTAAGGATAGTGTTAGATCCAAGGAAGAGGCATATAAATTGGCCAGAAAAAGTAGCAAACCTGAGGACTGGGAGAAATTTAGAATTCAGCAGAGGAGGACAAAGGGTTTAATTAGGAGGGGGAAAATAGAGTTTGAGAGGAAGCTTGCCGGGAACATAAAAATTGACTGCAAAAGCTTCTATAGATATGTGAAGAGAAAAGATTGGTGAAAACAAACGTAGGTCCCTTACAGTCGGGCTCAGGTGAATTAATAATGGGGAACAAAGAAATGGCAGACCAATTGAACAAATACTTCGGTTCTGTCTTCACGAAGGAAGACACAAATGACCTTCCGGATGTACTCGGGGACCGAGGGTCTAGTGAGAAGGAGGAACTGAAGGATATCCTTATTAGGTGGGAAATTGTGTTGGGGAAATTGCTGGGATTGAAGGCTGATAAATCCCCAGGGCCTGATTGTCTCCATCCCAGAGTACTTAAGGAGGTGGCACTAGAAATAGTGGATGCATTGGTAATCATTTTCCAACAGTCTATCGACTCTGGATCAGTTCCTATGGACTGGAGGGTAGCTAATGTAACACCACTTTTTAAAAAAGGAGGGAGAGAAAAAACGGGTAATTATAGACCGGTTAGCCTGACATCAGTAGTGGGGAAAATGTTGGAATCTATTATTAAGGATGAAATAGCAGCGCATATAGAAAGCGGTGACAGGATCGGTCCAAGTCAGCATGGATTTATGCTTGACCAATCTTCTGGAATTTTTTGAGGATGTAAATAGTAGAATGGACAAGGGAGAACCAGTGGATGTGGTGTATTTGGACTTTCAAAAGGCCTTTGACAACGTACCACACAAGAGATTGGTGTACAGATCAAGGCACATGGTATTGGTGGTAATGTACTGGCGTGGATAGAGAATTGGTTGGCAGACAGGAAGCAGAGAGTCGGGATAAATGGGTCCTTTTCAGAATGGGAGGCAGTAACTAGTAGGATACCGCAGGGCTCAGTGCTGGGACCCCAGCTCTTCACAATATACATTAATGATTTGGATGAAGGAATTAAGGGTAATATCTCCAAGTTTGCAGATGACACTAAACTGGGTGGCGGTGTGAGCTGTGAGGAGGATGCTAAGAGGCTGCAGGGTGATTTGGACAGGTTAGGAGAGTGGGCAAATGCATGGCAGATGCAGTATAATGTGGATAAATGTGAGGTTATCCACTTTGGTGGCAAAAACACGAAGGCAGAATATTATCTGAATGGCGGCAGATTAGGAAAAGGGGAGGTGCAACGAGACCTGGGTGTCATGGTTCATCAGTCATTGAAAGCTGGCATGCAAGTACAGCAGGCGGTGAAGGCGGCAAATGGCATGTTGGCCTTCATTGCTAGGGGATTTGAGTATAGTAGCAGGGAGGTCTTACTGCAATTGTACAGGGCCTTGGTGAGGCCTCACGTGGAATATTGTGTTCAGTTTTGGTCTCCTAATCTGAGGAAGGACGTTCTTGCTATTGAGGGAGTGCAGCGAAGGTTCACCAGACTGATTCCAGGGATGGCTGGACTGACATATGAGGAGAGACTGGATCAATTGGGCCTTTAAGCACTGGAGTTTAGAAGGATGAGAGGGGATCTCATAGAAACATATAAGATTCTGACTGGACTGGACAGGCTAGATGCGGGAAGAATGTTCCCAATGTTGGGGAAGTCCAGAACCAGAGGACACAGTCTTAGGATAAGGGGAAGATTGTTTAGGACTGAGATGAGGAGAAACTTCTTCACTCAGAGAGTTGTTAACCTGTGGAATTCACTGCCCCAGAGAGACGTTGATGCCAGTTCCTTGGATATATTCAAGAGGGAGTTAGATGTGGCCCTTACAGCTAAAGGGATCAAGGAGTATGGAGAGTAAGTGGGAAAGGGGTACTGAGGTGAATGATCAGCCATGATCATATTGAATGGTGGTGCAGGCACGAAGGGCCGAATGGCCTACTTCTGCACCTATTTTCTATGTTTCTATGTTTCTATGAAAGTGAGTATGTGTATGTGAGTGGGGAGAGGTGTGAGAGTATTTGGATGTGAGCAAGATAGGGCTCGGCTTTGATGCCTCCTATGTTTGAGTAGCACATTAGCATGGCTGTCTGGGTTAATAACTATTTTGTTGGGGGAGCGTGATTTGAACCCACAAAAATGAGTGGGTTTGGGTGGGGTGGGTTGGGAGGTTAGAGTTAAAAAACTGAAACCCGACCCCAATTTTAATGGCGTTTCCCGGGAGGCGGGTCGCCCATTTAAATATTATAATGAGGCTGGCGTGCCTCATTGTGATACACCATTTCAAATTTAACTCTGGCTGTCAAGGTTTCTCAGGCCTCGGGGAACCCACCAGCTAAAGGAAGGCGAGGACTCCTGGATCCAGAAGGCAAGTGCCTTTCCACTTACTTGTTGGATCCAGCATCCCTGCCTCACCTACATTCCATGATCGCCGACCCTGCCTATCTCTCCTCCGCCCCCCTCCCCGAGGCCTCTGATCTCCCCCTCCCCCCAACCCACCCCCCCCTCACCCCCAAGGCCTCCAATCTCCACCCCCCCCACCCCCGAGGCCTCCAATCTCCCCCCCCCCCCCAAGGCCTACGCTCTCCCCACACCCCCCCCACCCCCAAGGCCTCCGATCTCCCCCTCTCCCCCTCTCCCCAAGGCCTCCGATCTCCCCCCCCCCCCAAGGCCCCCGATCTCCTCCCCCTCACTTTGAGGCCTCCGATCTCCCCCCCACTGAGGCCTCCGATCTCCCCCCCCCCCCGAGGCCTCTGATCTCCCCCCACCCCCCAAGGTCCCCGATCTCCCGCCGCTCCCTTTTCGAGGCCTCCGATCTCCCCCCCCTCCCCCCCAAGGCTCCCAATCTCACCCCCCCTCCCTTTGAGGCCTACGATCTCCCCCCCCCCCGCCGCTCCCCGAGGCCACCGATCTCCCCCTCCCCTCCCCGAGGCCTCCGTTCTCCCCACCATGAGGCATCAGATTCCCCCCTCCGGCCCCCCCCCCACCCCTTCAGCCCCCGATCGCCTTCCTAGCCTCGCTCTTACGGCCCTGATGCTGTTCCAGCCCTCTGACCCCCACCACCCAACCCACCTCCAGATTAAAATCCCAGCCTACGGATCTGTGACCCAGGATGAGTCACCAGTTTGAAGAAAAGGGAAAGAAATGCGGGGACTTGAAAAACTGGTTGACAGCAGATTACTACAGTTCATAATCCCTTCAGATAAAAAGCTCCATTATTGTAGTTAAGTTTCAATGATACAATTGTCAAATCGTTATTTACATGATTTTTACTTAACAGGTAACTAATCAAAAAACATTCAGCTACAAATTTACTCTTTAAGCAGCTCTGACCAATATTTCAGCTCAGAATCCGGACATTCAGACTCTATGGCAGACTAACAGAAAAATTAAAAATCATTTCGTAAAGGAATTATCTGTAACTTACTTTGGCCTGCTGACTTTGAGATAGCTGATCCTGAAGTTCACTGTTTTGCCTCAGGAGCTCCAATCGCTCTCTCTCCAGTTCAGTAATCTTCTCCATCATATTGCAGATCCTGTGCAACATTCCCATTCCCGTTCCCTTAGTAGCAGCTCTAGAAACGCTATCCTGCAAATATAAAACAGCAGTCCTGAAATTTAGAGAGGCCTTGGTGTTTACTGGTGCAGAACTGCTACAATGAAGTTTAGGCTGCATTTTTGGGTTGCTCAGTGTAGTCCAGCAGAAGTCTACTCAGCATGTTGTGAAGAATTCTTTGTGAGGTTTTATACAAGATACAGATTTTATAAAGACAAATATTATAGAGCCTGGGCGCATAGCTGTTAAGCAAGAAAGTACTGCGTGCACAAAGATGGACTGAATGTTCTCGGCCAGTTTTAAACATGAGAAGATTGGTGAAGACATTGCCCAAAGTAACACTACGCTACTAAGCTACTAGGAGGCCCGAGCTTCAATACTTTGTCAATGCTGAACTGAATGATCTCAGCTCTCCAGCAGTTTGTGACACTGCAATAGGGCTCGGATGGAGAGAAGAAATAAATTAATTAGGGTTCCTATTCCTGATTGGTAACCATAGCTGCAAATGCATATAGATGTCAGTGAATGAGAGGAATAGGCTCAGCTGTGATGCTGAGTTCACAGTTGAATAGCTTTAATAGTTCAGTTGTCGAAGCACATCAGCCAAAAAGGGATACACGAGAAGGGGTGACTAAATGCTTGGACAAAGAAGCGGGTTTTAAGAGAGTTCTTAAAGGAGGAGTGTAAGATGTAGAGGTAAAAAGGTTTAGTGAGAGAAATCTAAACGTAAGACCTAGACAGCTGAAGGAACAGCTGCCAATGGTGGGGTGAAGGAAATGTGGGATGCATAATAAGCCAGTTTGAGGGTTGCAGAGTTCTTGGAGGATTGCAGGACTGGAGGACGTTAGAGATAGAAAGGGTGAGATCATTAAAGCATTTAAACACAAGGATGTGAATTTTCAATTTGAGGCATTGGGGGCCAGGAACCAATGTAGGTCTGCGAGCATAAGATTGATGGGTGAGCGGGCTACTCCCTCAGCATGGTGACTGATCTGTGTGGTAGCAGCCTTGAGGGCAGTAGTGATGTCAGGGAAGTTCTGCCTCAAGATTCTCTGCCTTTGATCCCATGAAATCAATTGAATGAAAATCAGGCGGGTTCTACAATAGACGGACACTCCACCGGATCACCATGGGGGTGAAAATTAGTCCTAAAGTGAAGTGCCCTTTGCAGCAATACGGTTATCCTTGCGAATATCTGAAAGAGTTGTAAAGTAGCCTGACTGCTTTGCCTGCAGCCTCAGTCAATCAATAAAGCCTTTTGGTCATAACACGGATGTTTCAGAATTCAGTTCTGCACAAGGCAAACACTAAGTGCATCAACAGCACCATCTCCTGGCTCTTCTTAATCAGTAATTAAAAATACTGGGCTGCATCTGTAAAATGTATTGGCTCACTAAGAGTGGCAGAAGCTAACAAGCATTTCTTTAACAGGAATCCCTAGCAATTGTAAGAGTATTGCTAAGCTACAAGTTTCTCATTTAGTGTATTTCCCTTCCTTATGACTTCCTGCTGAATCTCAAACCACTTGGCCAAAGCTTGTAAACCTTGCTAAGTTTGAGGAGGCAGTGTCCTACCCTGCTGTGAATGAAAGATGTTCAATTACAATTAGAGCAAACATGGGACCAAAATTCCTGATGTTGTCAATTTTAGTGAAAAAGTAGACAAAAGTGGTAGATTTGAGCTAGAAAGAAGGAACAGGCTGTTTATGTTCAGTATTGCTCCAGCCAATCTGACCCTCAAACTGCATTAATGAACAATATAAAGGATTGCAAAGAATTACACAGAATATACAGCACAGAAACAGTCCATTCAGACCAAATAGTCTGTGCTGGTGTTTATACTCCACACGAATCTCTTCCCTTTCTATCTGCCTCATCTCTGCCTTTCAGCATATCTTTCTATTCCCTTTTCTCTCATGTAGTCCTCTAGTTTACTTTTGAAAGTATCTCAGCTATTTGCCTCAAGCACTTCCTGTGGCAGCAAGTTCCACTTTCTAACCACTCTTTATGAGTATAGAAATTTCTCCTTATTTCCCTATTAGATTTATTAGTGACTGTCTTGTATTTGATAGTTTTGGGTCCTCCCACAAGTGGAAACATTTCCTCCACATTTACCCTAATCTTCCTATCCTTCCCTATTCTAGTAAGTGTCTGGAGGAGTAATCCAGAGATTACCGCCCACCTTGAAATCTTGCTCCGAAACTTGCTTCCTAATTTCCTAAACTCCTTTTAAAGTACTTCAAGACTTTCTTTGGTATTGTGTTGGTTTCGACATGAAACATGATGACTGGCTACTCTTTTGCAGTTTTTCCAAAATGTCCATTTCCCTAGCACCTGTGAGCCAGCAAAGCATCTGGAGTTCTCAGTGAGGACTGCAAAAGATAATGTCCACCCCACTAACTAATGTGGCTGGGGTAGTCGGCCCCTTGGCCATTGTCGCCACCTCCAAAATATACAGGAAGGCTGTCTTCTTCCTGGGGTCAGGGTGGGCGGTGTCCCTGGCCCTCTGTAAGGGGTTCATGGTGGGTGGGACCTTCCTGCCAGTGGATCCTCTCGAGGCCACCGCGCAGAGGGTCATCATCTCGAACGTCCCGCCCTTTGCTCCCAGTGAGCTCCTCTTCCCCCACCTACATCAACTGGGGGAGGTGAGGTCGGGGATAATGCCAATACCGCTCGGCTTCAGGGAGGCCAGCCTCTGTCATGTGTTCTCCTTCCGGCGCCAGCTTTTCGTTCAGCTGGCCCGGGAGGAGATAACAGAGGGTACACTCAGTGTGGTCCACGAGTCCATCTTCGCCGGTGGCGGGGCTAGCACAAACTTATGCGTGCGTGGCAGCAAAGGCCACGGCGGCGGCTGCTGCCCCGCCACCTTTTAGACTCATTACTAAAAAGAACGGGGTCAAGAGCTACACTCACCCCAACATGACCATCAAGAAGTGCGTGAGGGCAATGGCTGGGGTAGTCGGCCCCTCGGCCATTGTCGCCGCCTCCAAAATGTACAGGAAGGCTGTCTTCTGGACGTCAGATGGAGTGCGGTGTCACGCCTGTAAGGAGGGGGGGCACGTCCAAGGCCACTAAAACAGCCAAAGCGGTCAAGGCTGGTGCCGCTGTCACTCCTCCCCCTAGTACCGTCCATGTGCTGGGAGCCGTAAGTGCACAGGCATCGTCGGAGGCCTTTGTCTTTGCGGCCTCTGGGGGGAGGAGGGAGGAGGGAGTGCCTCCGCGCAGAAGGAAGGCGCGGAAGAAAACAAATAAACAATCTCCGGACAGTCCCCTCAGTGAGCCACTCAGCCCAATCAACGCGCTCGCCACCCCCCCCCCACTATCGCCGGTGAGTGCGGTGTATTCTGAGCCCAGGCCCGAGCCCCTGACCGCACCCGCCTCTGCGGGGAGTTGGCCACCTGTGGTCGGGCTCAGAGCTGGGCAAGATAATTCGAAGGAGGGAGCAGAGGCGGGAGTCCCAGAAGACATGGAGAGCTCACTGCCTCCGCGTCCCTCCAGTAAAAAAAGGAGGCACCACTCCAAGGAAGCGGAGGATGACCAAGGTCCCTCTGTGGAAGAGTTGGTGCCCAGCGCGAGTCCCGCATCCCCCACCAGCGCTCTCAATGCGCATCGAAGGCGGGAGGAGTTTGTCCCTCGGGAGGGCGAGACATCCAAGGCTGCCCAGCCTGAGCCTCCCAGGGATGGGGAACAAGAACTGCCACTTGCGGGCTGCGAAAAGAAAATGTCGCCGCCGGGTCGAGCGTCCTGGGGACTTAGGCAGGCGGGTCCGATGAGGCCGAGTCCGAGCCCGCCCAGCCAATTACTGACATCCTCCGGGATCTGCTCGACCTGGCGGAAAAAGAACAAGATTTTAAATGCACTTCATGAACACCCACCCTCTGGGCCGGGGTGTGGTAGCGGGGAGGGTCTGGAACCCCAATCGTCGTCCCTGACGATGGAGCCGGGGGACTTGGAGCTGTTTTACGGCCCGGTCTCTCCATGCTCTCCGGTGCCTGGGGAGGAGGGGGACCCCCGTCCGCTGCCGCTTCCCGACCCGGCATCCCAGGGGCAGCTGGGAGAGGACTCGTCTGCCGACGATCCTGGGGGTGGGATCGTGATAGAGGTAGGGCCGGATGGTGCAGCCGGGCCGTTTGCCGTATCCCGTGCGGTCGACGGACTGGCTGCTGATGGCGACCTCCCGGAGGGGGACAGAGACTTGGTGGAGGGCGCGGGAGAAGCTCTGGAGTCCTTCACCAGTGAGGTGGTGGATCTCCTCTTGCCCGCCGCTGAGTCCCCCTCATTCCTGCCAAGGAACTCCGGGACTTTTTGGCGCAATGCCAGGGTCGCCGCAATGGAGCCCATCTGGCCCTGGACAAATGGTCTGAGCCAGCGCTGCTGATCTGATCCGTCCGTGCCGCCGTCAAAACCATGAGCGCGGGCATGACCCTATCAAAACCAGAAACCCTTGAGCCTCGCCGGCTCAGAACGTTCCTCGCTGGGTTGCTGAGGGAGTGGAGGCCATCAAACGACTCCGCCCCCCGCTCCCTCCACCGTAGTTTAAGTTAGAGGTTGCACTATGCTCTTGTCATGAAGATAACCATAGCCAGCCTCAACATCAATGGCAGCAGAGAGGCACGTCGTAGGGAGGGGAAATATGCGGTGTGCTTCCTGCAAGAAACCCACACCATTCTGGCAGACGAGGCCACGTGATTCCTGGAATGGCAAGCAGAGGTCCGCATGAGCCAGGTCACCGCCACTTCTTGTGGGGTGGCTATCTTGCTGGTCCCACATTTTTAGCCAGAGATCTTGGGCGTCGAGGAGCATGTGCCAGGCCGCTTGCTCCATGTCGCGGTTCGCCTGAGGGATGTGCCGCTCCATTTAGTGAACATTGCGCCCCCCCAGCCCAGCCCGCAGCAAGGGCGCTTCTTCGAAGAGGTGTCCACTCTTCTCGGCTCCGTCGACGTCGGCGACTGCATTGTCCTCAGGTGGGGGGTGGGGGGGAACGGATTTTAACTGCATCCTCGCGGCAAGGGACCGCCTCCGGTGCCCCGCAGAGCATGACGGCGATGGAGAAGTTGAGAGACCTGGTTGGGTCCTTTGATTTGGTGGACGTCTGGCGAAATCTCCATCCCGACTCCAGCGCCTTTACTTGGGTGAGGCCTGGAAGCGGATGGTCCAGAATCGACCGCCTATACGTGTCTCGGGCATACGTCTCCTGCGTTCTGGCGGCCTCCATGTGGCCGGCGCCATGCTCGGACCACCACTTGGTATGGGCGGAGCTTGCTTCGCTCCGTGTGCGGTGGGGTTCGCGTACTGGCACTTTAACAATCTGCTGCTGGAGGACGAGCGGTTCCAGGATTCGTTCTGTCGCTTCTGGGCCGACTGGAGAAGGAAGCAGGGGGGCTTCCCCTCGAGGTTATGGTGGGACGTGGGCAAGGCTCATGTCTGTCTCTTCTGTCAAAAATATGTGAAGGGGTCGACCAAAGGCGGGAGGCCAGGATGGGGCGCCTGGAGAAGGAGGTGCTCGACCTGGAAGCCCGTCTGGGTCAAGTCATCGAGAACCCGGCCCTGCGGACAGTGTACGAAGCGAAGAAGGCCGCGCTGAAGAATCTGCAGCTTGTCGGGTCCCGGGGCACGTTCGTGAGGTCGCAGATCCGGTTCCTTCAGGACCTGGACTGCGGCTCCCCCCTTCTACTCGCTGGAAATAAGACGGGGGGGTCCATAAGCAGCTCTTGACGCTGCTGGCCGACGGATCCCTAGTCTCGGATCCGGAGGGCATCAGTAACAGAGCCCGAGAGTATTACGGGGCTCTGTTCTCTCCGGATCCATCCAGTGAGGAAGCGCGTAGGGCTTTGTGGGAGGACCTGCCGAAGGTCGGCCTGTAGGACGTCGAAAATCTGGACGCTCCGCTAAGCCTGACGGAGCTGACTGGTGCCTTCGACCAGCTCTCGAGTTGAAAGTCCCCGGGGCTGGACGGGCTGACCGTGGAGTTCCACAGGCCGTTCTGGGACGACTTGGGGGGGGCAATTACGTGCGGATCCTGGGGGAATGTCTGGCGATCGGAGTGATGCCCCTCTCTTGGCGCAGGGCAGTCATCGTCCTGCTGCCTAAGAAGGGTGATCTCTGCCTACTTAAGAACTGGCGCCCGGTCTCCCTCCTCAGCACAGATTTCAACATTTTTGCCAGGGTGATGTCTTCTCGCCTTGGCGCCATGCTGGACCACATGATCCACCCCGACCAGTCCTACACGGTCCCGGGCCGGACAATCCATGACAACATCAATCTGGTCCAGGACCTGATCCACCATTCCCAGGAGGCTGATCTGTCGGTCGCCTTCCTTTCCCTAGACCAGGAGAAGGCGTTCGACAAGGTGGATCATGAGTATCTGTTCAGAACTCTGCGTGCTTTCGGGTTCGGGACGCATTTCATCACCCAGATCCGACATTTGTACGCCGCCGTGGAATGTCTGATTAAGGTTAACAGGTCTTTGATGGCGGCCCTTTGCTTTGGGAGAGGGGTGCGTCAGGGATGTCCCATGTCCGGCCAGTTATATGCCATCTGCGTGGAGCCTTTCCTGCGCCTCTTGCGGACGAGGTTGACGGGACTGGCTCTGCAAAGGCCAGGTGTGGAGGTCGTCCTCTCGGCTTACACCGATGACGTGCTCCACATGGTCGAGGATCCCGTTGACCTGCGGAGATTTTGTGAGTGCCAGGAGATTTTTACTCGGCCGCATCCTCCGCCAGGATCAACTGGGAGAAATGTTCCAGACTCCTGGTGGGTCAGTGGAGGGTGGACTCCCTGCCGGAGGAGCTCAGGCCTTTTGCCTGGAGCACGACCCATCTCCTCTACCTGGGAGTCTACCCTCGCCCTGACGAGGAAGCCTGGCCGGCGAACTGGCAAGAGCTGGAGGCCAAAGTCGCCGCTCGCCTAGGGCGCTCGACAGGACTGCTCTGAGTGCTTTCCTACAGGGGTCGAGCACTAGTCATAAACCAGCTGGTGGCCACTATGCTGTGGTACTGCCTGGTCACTTTGACCCCGCCCCCTGAGTTTGTCGCCAAGGTACAGAAGAAGCTGATGGATTTCTTCTGGAACAACAGGAAGCACTCGGTCTCTGCTGCAGTTTTGAGTCTCCTGCTTAGGGAGGGCGGTCAGGCGTTGGTGTGCGTCAGCACCCAGCATGCGCCTTTCCATCTTCAGACCCTGCAGAGATACCTCTACGTCGAGTCCCCTCCTAGGTGGCGTGCGTTGGCGACGTATTTCTTCCGCCAGCAGTACAGCCTCAATTATGACACGCAGCTCCCGTTTGTGAGCCTGGGGCGGTCATGACCGCCATGCGGGGGCTGCCTGTCTTTTACCAGGAACTCATCAGGGTCTGGAACAGAGTCGCCACCTAACATGATAAACTATGCAAGGAAACCCAGTTAAGGAAACACCCAGCAGTGTTTATAACAGAAGACTCCTTAGTGCATTTATTACATTGATTTAGATTTACAAATAAGAAATGTTGCATTTGTACTTTTAAACAATAATCAAATAAAACATTAAGTTTCTCGTCGCGGCTGTCCTGCATGAGCCGCTGCTCAGGAATCCGTACCTCCACGACCACAGTTTTAGGTGGCAGGCGGACGAGAGGGCTGTGGCTGGCGAGGTGACCAGGGTCAGGGACCTGCTCGATGGTGGAGGAGTGGGCTGGATGGTGCCAGACGTGCGGGCACGACGCCTAAATTGGGCAGACGTCCGGCGTGCGCCCAATGCCATCGAGTTGCTAAAAACAGCACTGAGCCCATTAGGTGTGTTGAGGAGGCTCAAGCACATGGGGAGATCCCGTCCGAACTGGCCCCTGTCCAGACAGAATTCCTCAATGGCGCCATGCCCCGAATCCTCCCTCGGGAGCCGGCGCCTCATAACTTGAGCCTCCTCGGGGAAATCCCCTCTATGCCTTTCAGTTCTGCACGGAGGGGTTTCATTTATGGGCTGCTCTTGGTCACTCTCCACCCTTGCCATCCTCGTCTGCCATCCGGACATGCCATGGCGCACCATCTTGCCGTCCAGCAGAGGCTGGGGTCCCTAATGGAGTGCACTCTACACGGGAGTCCTCGCTCCATTTATTGGGGACTTGGCCTGGAGGGTGTTGCACGGAGCAGTCCTGTGCAATAAGTTTTTAAGTCGGTTCACGGGCCAGGCCGCCTGCAATTTCTGCGGTCTGGAAGAGTCGGTGTTCCATGTTTTTATCGAATGTGCGGGGTTGCAGCCCCTGTTCCATTATTTGAAGGGGCTGCTTCACAAATTCTGGTTGTACTTCAGTCCCACACTCCTGATCTTTGGGCACCCTGTGCAGAGGGGAGCGGGCAGGTCGGAAGGCCTCCTCGTAGGACTGCTCTTGGGCATGGTCGAGGGGGTCGTTCAGCCCGACTGCCTGCCTCTCTTCCGCAGTTACATCCGAGCCAGGGTGTCCCTGAAGATGGAGCACGCAGTGTCCACCGATACGGTTGTGGCCTTCCGTGAGAGGTGGGCGCCAGAGGGACTGGAGTGCATCATCACCCCCGGCAACCAAAGTTTAATTTGTTTAATTTGCTGGTTTTAGTGTGTCCCCCCCCCCCCCCCCCCCACCTTTTAGCAAGGAGGCATTTGTATAATTTCTGTTTTTAGTGCCCTAAACCATCCCCCCCAAAAAAAACAGTGCACTGGGAAAAAAAAATATTTTGGAATGTGAGCCCCCTTGTAGGGGGCATTTGTTTAAAGTGCATAACCAAAATAGTTGAACTGATACTGTGTAGTGTGATTGTTAAACCTTTTGCTAATAAACCAACCAGTTCTTAATAGCAATGAGTTGCTATGAATTCTTAAGCAAAGAACCCAGGAAGCAAATACATTACAATGAAAGTACTGTTTTTCATTCAGTTCCCACCTCATTCCATTACCAGCTTACTCAATGGTGTGCTCTCAGGTGTAATGTACTATGTGTAAATCCACAGCACAATCGTGCTCATCAAAGCAGTACTAATTGGTACTTAGATGACACTTAATTGGCAGTATCACTTAATAAGGCACAAAACACTGGCTAATGCTATTAATGGAACCATTAGCTGGTGCAAAACATTGAGTTACATCAAGTCTCTTAGAAGATGAGAAGGAGGATTTAATAATGGGAAATGTGGAAATGGCTGAGACCTTAAACAATTATTTTGCTTCGGTCTTCACAGTGGAAGATACAAAAACCATTCCAAAAATTGCTGGTCATGGGAATGTGGGAAGGGAGGACCTTGAGATAATCACTATCACTAGGTGGGTAGTGCTGGACAGGCTAATGGGACTCAAGGTAGACCAGTCCCCTGGTCCTGATGAAATGCATCCCAGGGTATTAAAAGAGATGGTGGAAGTTATAGCAGATGCATTTGTTATAATCTACCAAAATTCTCTGGACTCTGGGGAGGTACCAGCGGATTGGAAAGCAGCAAATGTAACGCCTCTGTTTTTTAAAAAAAGGGGGCAGACAAAAGGCAGGTAACTATCGGCCAGTTAGTTTAACATCTGTAGTGGGGAAAATGCTTGAAGCTATCATTAAGGAAGAAATAGCGGGACATCTAGATAGGAATAGTGCAATCAAGCAGGCGCAACATGGATTCATGAAGGGGAAATCATGTTTAACTAATTTACTGGAATTCTTTGAGGATATAACGAGCATGGTGGATAGAGGTGTACCGATGGATGTGGTGTATTTAGATTTCCAAAAGGCATTCGATAAGATGCCACACAAAAGGTTACTGTAGAAGATAAAGATATGCGGAGTCAGTGGAAATGTATTAGCATGGATAGAGAATTGGCTGGCTAACAGAAAGCAGATAGTCGGGATAAATGGGTCCTTTTCAGGTTGGAAATCGGTGGTTAGTGGTGTGCCACAGGGATTGGTGCTGGGACCACAACTTTTTACAATATACATAGATGACCTGGAAGAGGGGACAGAGTGTAGTGTAACAAAATTTGCAGATGACACAAAGATTAGTGGGAAAGCGGGTTGTGTGGAGGACACAGAGAGGCTGCAAAGAGATTTAGATAGGTTAAGCGAATGGGCTAAGGTTTGGCAGATGGAATACAATGTCGGAAAATGTTAGGTCATCCACCTTGGGAAAAAAAAACAGTAAAAGAGAATATTATTTGAATGGAGAGAAATTACAACATGCTGCAGTGCAGAGGGACCTGGGGGTCATTGTGCATGAATCCCAAAAAGTTAGTTTGCAGGTGCAGCAGGTAATCAGGAAGGCAAATGGAATGTTGGCCTTCATTGCGAGAGGGATGGATTACAAAAGCAGGGAGGTCCTGCTGCAACTGTACAGGGTATTGGTGAGGCCGCACCTGGAGTACTACGTGCAGTTTTGGTCACCTTGCTTAAGGAAGGATATACTAGCTTTGGAGGGGGAACAGAGACGATTCACTAGGCTGATTCCGGAGATGAGGGAGTTACCTTATGATGATAGATTGAGTAGACTGGGTCTTTACTCATTGGAGTTCAGAAGGATGAGGGGTGATCTTATAGAAACATTTAAAATAATGAAAGGGGTAGACAAGATAGAGGCAGAGAGGTTGTTTCCACTGGTCGGGGAGACTAGAACTAGGGGGCACAGCCTCAAAATACGGGGGAGCCAATTTAAAACTGAGTTGAGAAGGAATTTCTTCTCCCAGAGGGTTGTGAATCTGTGGAATTCTCTGCCCAAGGAAGCAGTTGAGGCTAGCTCATTGAATGTATTCAAATCACATATAGATAGATTTTTAACCAATAAGGGAATTAAGGGTTACGGGGAGAGGCCGGGTAAGTGGAGCTGAGTCCACGGCCAGATCAGCCATGATCTTGTTGAATGGCGGAGCAGGCTCGAGGGGCTAGATGGCCTACTCCTGTTCCTAATTCTTATGTTCTTATGTTCTTATGTTATGTTCTTATGTTCTACAGCACAGATACAGGCCATTCGGCACAATTGGTCCATGCCGGCGTTTATGGTCTACATGAACCACCTCCCACCTCTTCAACTAACCATGTCAACATATCCTTCTATTCCATTTTCCCTTGTATACTTGTCTAGCTTCCCCTTAAATGCAGCCATGCTATTTGTCACAACTACACCTTGTGGTAGCGCAATCCACATTCTAACCACATTTTGGGTAAAGAATTTTCTCCTGAATTCCCTATTGGGTTTATTATTGACTATCTTGTATTTATGACCTCTAGTTTTGGACTCCTCACAAGTGGAAACATTTTCTTTGTATCTACTCTATCAAACCCTTTCATTATCTTAAAGACCTCTATCAGGTCACCCCACAGCCTTCTCTTTTCTAGAGAAAAGGTCCCCAGCCTGTTCAGACTTTCCTGATAAGTATATCCTCTCTGTTCTGGTATCATCCTTGTGAATCTTTATTGCACCTTCCCCAATGTCTATCATTTTTATAACATGGGGACCAGCACTATATACAGTAATCCAAGTGTAGTCTAACAACGGTTCGATACAAGTTTAACATAACTTCTCTGCTTTTCAAATCTATCCCTCTAGAAATTAACCCCAGTGCTTGGTTTGCTGCACCCCTTGATCCCTTAGCTCCTCTACCCCATTCAGACTCTTATTATCCAAGCAGTATGTGACCTCTTATTATTCCTACCAAAATGTACCACCTCACACTTATCTATATTCAAATTCATTGGCCAATTACATGCTCATTCTGCAAGTTTATTAATGTCTTCTTGTATTTTGTTGCATTCTTCCTTTGTATTTACTCCACGTCGCAAATTGGTGTCAAGCGCAAATTTTGAAATTGAACTTCTGATTCCCGAGTTCAAATTATTAATGTAATTTGAGAACCACAGTGATCCCAGCACCAATCCCTGTGGAACACCACTTCCCACCTTTTTGCCAGTCTGAGTAGCTACCCTTAACCCCTATTCTCTGTTTTCTGTTTTGTAGCCAGCTTGCTATCCATCTGCTACCTGTCCCCTGACTGCAAATGCTCTGACCTTAGTCGTTATATTTTGGGTTTCTAGATGTTTTTCTATTACATCTTTGAGTAAAGATTCCATTATCTCTCCTATCACTGATATTACGCTGACAGATCTATAGTTACCTGGACATGTTTATCTCCCTTTTTAAGTATAGGAATAACATTGACTGTCCTCTGGCACAATTCCATTTTCCAATGAATTCGTATACATATGTATTAGTGCCTCTGTTATCTCTTCCCTAACTTTTAATATGCACGGATGCAAGGGGTTTTATCCCCCCCTCCCCCAAGTCTGATTAGTTTATCAATTATCTCCTCCCTGACTCTCTTAAATGTCTTTATATCTTTTTGATCTCTTCTTCTAATATCATGTCCCCTTTGTTAGTTTCCCTGGTAAATACTGAAGTAAAGTAATTATTTAATATTTCTGCCATTTCACTGTCATTACCTGTGAGTTTATCTTGTGTAACCTTTAATGGCCCTATCCTTAACCTGATTTTTCTATTGTTATTTATGTGCCTGTAGAATACTTTACTATATAATTTTTATATTTCTTGATAATTTAATTTCAGCTTCTTTTTGCTTTCCTAATTCTTTTACTGACTTCTTCCGTAACCTCTTTGTATTGCCTTCTGTCATTGTCTCCTTTAATGTCTATGTACTTAGTGTATGCCTTTTACTTTAGTTTCAATTTTACTCATATCTCTTTATTCATCCATGATGTTTCAATATTGGCTAGTTTGTTGTTTATTAGCAGAATATATTTCTCCTGAACTCTATTGATCATTTCAATTATTTCCCATTGCTGTTCTATCTCTTTGTCAACATTTTTTCCAGGTTACCTTTCCTAGTTCCATTATCATCCCTTAAAAATGAGTTTTTTCCAATCTATTACTTTGGTCTTTGGCTTCCTTATGTCTACCTCAATCATTATCTTAAATCTTATCAGGTCTTGTACTCATGAATTTGCCTACATATTTCATCCTCCCTTCCACAATTAGGTAGTCTGTAGAATACCCTACTAATGTGATCGATCCCTTCTTATCCTTTGTCCCAACCATATGGATTATGTTTCTATTTTAATGTTAGCTATGTCCCTTTTTTCTACTGCCATTTGTTCCCTAATTATTACAGCTACCCCATCATCCCTTCTTCCTACCCTATCCTTCTGAAGTACGTTAGATCCTGCAATTTTTATCTGCCAGTCCTGTTCTTTATTAAGCCCTGTTTCAGTTACATCTGGCTCCTCGCTACAAATTACTGCCTCCAGTTGCCCCATTGTGATTTGGATGCTGTACTGGCAATTTCATTTGTTTTAATGAATTATTCCACTCATTTTATATTTAACACTAATTTTATACTTATTCTCTATAACATATGCTCTGTTCCCTGACAGTTTGTTAGTCTTATTCCTTACCTTGGTCTGACCTTTACTCTCCTCCTATTTCTTTTATCCAGGTTTATATTACTTTTACTCGACCAGCCCCCCACCCCGTCTTACTAATTTAAAGCGCTATCGACATCTCTATTTATCCTTTCAGCTTGGACACTGGTCCCATTCTGATTCAGCTGGAGCCAATCCCAGCAGTACAGCTCCTTCCTGTTTCAGTACTGCTGCCAGTGACGCATGAAATGGCACCCCTCCTTCGCATACCAGTCCTTCAGCCATGCATTTACCTGCCTGATCTGCCTATCCCTATGCCAATTAGCATGTGGCTTGGGTAGTCATCATCATCATCATTATAGGCAGTCCCTCGAAATCGAGGAAGACTTGCTTCCACTCTAAACGTGAGTTCTTAGGTGACTGAACAGTTCCTATGGAGTGGAGGGTAGCCAATGTAACACCACTTTTTAAAAAAGGAGGGAAAGAGAAAACAGGGAATTATAGACCGGTCAGCCTGACATCAGTAGTGGGTAAAATGATGGAATCAATTATTAAGGATGTCATAGCAGCACATTTGGAAAGAGGTGATATGATAGGTCCAAGTCAGCATGGATTTGTGAACGGGAAATCATGCTTGTCCACTCTACTGGAAAAATACTCAAAAAATTCCAGAAGATGTGTCAAGGGAGAACCAGTTGATGTGGTGTATTTGGACTTTCAGAAGGCTTTCGACAAGGTCCCACACAAGCGATTAATGTGCAAAGTTAAAGCACATGGGATTGGGGGTAGTGTGCTGACGTGGATTGAGAACTGGTTGGCAGACAGGAAGCAAAGAGTAGGAGTAAATAGCAGACAGTGACTAGTGGGGTACTGCAAGGTTCTCTGCTGGGGCCCCAGCTGTTTACATTGTACATTAATGATTTAGACGAGGGGATTAAATGTAGTATCTCCAAATTTGTGGATGACACTAAGTTGGGTGGCAGTGTGAGCTGCGAGGAGGATGCTATGAGGCTGCAGAGTGACTTGGACAGGTTAGGTGAGTGGGCAAATGCATGGCAGATGAAGTATAATGTGGATAAATGTGAGGTTATCCACTTTAGTGGTAAAAACAGAGAGACAGACTATTATCTGAATGGTAACAGATTAGGAAAAGGGGAGGTGCAATGAGACCTGGGTGTCATTGTACATCAGTCATTGAAGGTTGGCATGCAGGTACAGCAGACAGTGAAGAAAGCAAATGGCATGTTGGACTTCATAGCGAGAGGATTTGAGTACAGGGGCAGGGAGGTGTTACTACAGTTGTACAGGGCTTTGGTGAGGCCACACCTGGAGTATTGTGTACAGTTTTGGTCTCCTAACTTGAGGAAGGACATTCTTGCTATAGAGGGAGTGCAGCGAAGGTTCACCAGACTGATTCCCGGGATGGCGGGACTGACATATCAAGAAAGACTGGATCAACTGGGCTTGTATTCACTGGAGTTCAGAAGAATGAGGGGGGATCTCATAGAAATGTTTAAAATTCTGATGGGTTTAGACAGGTTAGATGCAGGAAGAATGTTCCCAATGTTGGGGAAGTCCAGAACCAGGTGTCACAGTCTAAGGATAAGGGGTAAGCCATTTAGGACCGAGATGAGGAGAAACATCTTCACCCAGAGAGTGGTGAACCTGTGGAATTCTCTACCACAGAAAGCTGTTGAGGCCAATTCACTAAATATATTCAAAAAGGAGTTAGATGTAGTCCTTACTACTAGGTGGATCAAGGGGTATGGCGAGAAAGCAGGAATGAGGTACTGAAGTTGCATGTTCAGCCATGAACTCATTGAATGGCGGTGCAGGCTCGAAGGGCCGAATGGCCTACTCCTGCACCTATTTTCTATGTTTCTATGAACAGTCCAAAGTGGGAATTACAGTCTCTGTCACAGGTGGGACAGACAGTCATTGAAGGAAAGGATGGGTGGGGCTAGTTTGCTGCACGCTCCTTCCACTGCCTGCGCTTGTTTTCTGTATGCTCTCGGCGACAAGACGCGAGGTGCTCAGCGTCCTCCCAGATGCACCAGATGCACTTCCTTCACTTAGGCCAGGGACTCCCAGGTGTCGGTGGGGAAGTTGCATTTTATCAAGGAAGCTTTGAGGGTGTCCTTGAAATGTTTCCTCTGGCCATCTTGGGCTCGCTTGCCGTGTAGGAGTTCCAAGTAGAGTGCTTGCTTTGGGAGTCTTGTGTCAGGCATGCGAACAATGTGGCCCGCCCAACGGAGCTGGTCGAGTGTGGTCAGTGCTTCGATGCTGGGAATGTTGGCTTGATCGAGGACGCTAACGTTGGTTCGTCTGTCCTCCCAGGGGATTTTCAGGATCTTGCGGAGACATCATTGGTGGTATTTACCCAGCGATTTGAGGTGTCTACTGTATATGGTCCACATCTCTGAGCCATACAGGAGGGTGGGTATCGCTACAGCCCTGTAGACCATGAGCTTGGTGGCTGATTTGAGGGCCTGATCTTCGAACACTCTTTTCCCCGAGATTGCCACCCGTGAGGTCCTATTTTATAATTTAGTTCTTAACTTCTGATAATCCCTCCACCCTTTTCTTCCTTATGTCATTGGTCCCAACATGGGCCAGATAACTGGATCTTCACCTTCCCTTTCCAAGTTTCTCTCCAGTTGGTCCGAGATATCCTTTACCCTTACACCAGCCAGTCAATGCAACATCCTGGACTTTTGGTTGTGACTGCAGAGGACTCTATCTATCCCCCTAATTATTGAATCCCCCCATGACTACAACTTTTCTATTCTGCTCCTGCTCCCTCCCACGCCGCCACCGCCACCCCCCCTCCCCCCCGCACCACCTTGCCCCGGAACGCTTCCTGCTTCCCCGTGCAATGGTTATTATTCTGGCCATTCTCCCTGCAGTCTCCATCCTTATTCTTACAGGTAGCAAGTACATTGAACATGTTGGATAGGACCAGCGTCTGAGGGACTTCCTTCTCTATCTCCTCTTGGTACCCTGTACCCTGCTAACTGACAGTCACACTCCCCTTCCAGCACCTGTGCTTTCCTCCGAGGTGTGATTGTACACTGGAGAAAACTATCCAGAAATTCCTCCCCCTCCCTAATGTATCGGAGTGTCGCTAACTTGCACTCTAGTTCAATGTCTCTGAGCTGAAGTGACTCAAGGCAGAGACATTTCATGCAGATGTGGCAGTCCAGGACAGTCTCGCTGTCCACAAACTCTCGTATATCACAGTCCAACACACTGCCTGAGCTGCCACCTCTAACCTTTATGCACTCAATAGGTGCACTCTTTTGAGATGGGGTGAGTGGTTTGAGACCTTGTAGGGACAGAGTTGAAGGATCTTTACTTTGCATTTAACTGGTGGGAATTCTTGATACTGACACAGGGCTGACAAAAAACTGGAAAAAACATTTCTATTCCTTACCTTCACAGCAGCAAATTTTATGAGAAAAAGTAAGGTTAAAAAAATAAACAAGCCATCCTAATTTTTTGACCAACCTTGCTTTCCAGGCTACTTCTCTTAACTTGTTCATGGAATCCAAGTATTGCTGGCTGACTTTGCAAAATATCAAATTCCTCCTGGGTTTTCCATTTGTTTTCACTGCACCAGTTGTTTGAGCTTAATGCATGGTATTCCTCTCTTTCTGTTTCACTCTTTGCAACATCAGTGACCGTAAAATCAGACTTTACTGGTTCGGTCATCTCTGGAAGGCTATATTGTGTGTTCACTGTTTGTGTGATGTCATTCAGTCCAAAAACATCATCCTCCTCTTCGAATGAAGATGCTGTTGCTTTAAATTCATGCTCTCCAACTGTGAGTGTAGTAAAACTGTGAGAACATGGGAACAGTGCCGACCTACTGTCACAGGATAGGCAGGAGTAGAGGTCGGAGCTGGTCGATGTGTGTCTGCTGTGAATGGAGGCATTCTCTTGTCTATCAGATTGCACCTGTTTCTGAAAAAGACAGGAAGAGTTTGATAGATCCAGGCCTGAATCTTCTGACTGACTCCTCGCAAACAATGAGGATGTTGGTTTCGGGTGACAAGAACCAAAATCTAACTCATCTGGAATGACGACTTTCTCTTTTTCAGTTTTCTGTTTCTTACCTGAAATGAAATTGTTCACATAAGATACTGGCCGGAAAATAATTTGACACTCCACAAATATAAAAATTAGTCAGTTACATTGATTTCACTGATTATCGGCTGTGGGGAGTTGGGGGCGGCAGGGTCCACAGTGCAGCCAGTGTCGGAGCAGTGAATGACTGACCGCAACTTCAGGGTTTCTGTGTTTAGCTGCACATGCGCTACATCCTGATTTTGCGGTCAGTTTCAGAGGGGTAATGACAGCAAACACTGACAGTTCACCATCATTAGCCACCACAAATTCCGAGCCATTATATCTCTTTCATACCATTGCATCTGTTTGCTGCTTCAAGCTTATATTGAACAAACCATTTTTATTGGTCCTATTATTATTATATTCTCGGTTAAAGGAGAAGGTAACTCCAGGGATCAGTACATCCATTGGGCCATTATTATATTAGGTGTGTTGCATTTGGCTATTTACTTCATGTAACTCATTAGAAATATTTATTTGCATGGCTCCTCTGCAAAGCCTTGAAGATGACCCCATCCTGCATTATGTATGGGACTCAAATTCTGAAGTCAGGGAAGTTTCCTGCGTAGTGCAGCTGCTATCCAGCATTCATAGTTCTTGTCATCCTTAAACATTCGCAGCACTGATCCCCGTGACATGGTTTCCCTCAACATTCACAGCATTGACCCAACCTGCCTTCACCTTTTAAGATTTACAGAACTGACTCCAACTTGTAATCTGCTTAAACATTCACAGCACTGACCCCCGTGACACGGTTTCCCTCAATATTCACAGCATTGACCCAATCTGGCATTACCTTTAATATTTTACAGAACTGACTCCAACTTGTAATCTCCTTAAACATTCACAGCACTGACCCCCGTGGCACGGTTTCCCTCAATATTCACAGCATTGACCCAACCTGGCATCACCTTTAATATTTTACAGAACTGACTCCAACTTGTAATCTCCTTAAACATTCACAGAGATGACTCACCTCAGAAGTGACAATGCAGAACCATACCATACAGTACTCTCAGCATTCAAGTTGTAAAAGTAATCGTAGCAACCCCATTCATGGAGTGCTCCTTTAAACTCAGAGTGTGTGGTAAGAATAGCTAAGTTTACTTCAACATATTCCGTTGACAAATTAATAAAGTTACCTTTTCTCCATCTCAGCAGAGAGAGGATTTGCTTCTTTCTCCCAAATGACATTCCAGAAGAATTGATGTTGTTTTCTTTTAAATCACAAGGATTGTGGATCACTTTCTTCTTCTTCTTAAACTTCAAACAATAGTTCTGGGGGGAAAATCAAAGAATTCTCATGACTTTTCCTCTTTAGAAATAGTGCCTTTATCTTCTCCTGGAACATACATCTTTTAATTTAACAACTCTGTTTTTTAACAGACCAACTTCAAGTAAATAGATTTAACTGAACTGAGATAAGGAACAGGAACCCATCTGAAACTGAATATCCAACCTATTTATAGCACAACAAAGTCTAGGTCATGAAATGAGCAGTGAGGATTGCAGTTGAGAGCAGAGGAATGCAACAGCTTGTTGTGTGCTCTAAGTGGCCAAGCAACATATTTCTACACAGCACATTAGCCCTCTGCTATGCAAAGTGACGCTTTCCTCTCCTCAGGGGATCATTCTGTTTGGTACAATTCTAATTTGCAGAAATGTGATGCAATTTGCATTTCCTCAAAAGGGTAATATTGCAGCATTGGAATGTTTTAGGTGAAACATGGTTCTCAGCATCACCATAAGATAGTTCAAGTAACTTCTTTTATACTGCCAGTTATTTTGGTTGAATTCCATATCTATCTACCTGTGTATCTGTGTGTTCAATCCCAGCATTTACACTATACACCAGTTATTCATTATGGGTCTGTAATTTTGCTGCCAGGATAAGGGAGCCAGATTTAGTAAATAGAGGGAGCCAGCTCACAAGCAACTACCAGTATAAAAGCATCTTGCACTGCGGCAGATACAGACGGCAGCATTTTCTTCCATTTTTTTTGTTTGTTTTCTTCTCTCCTCATCTAAATTGCTGACTCATCTTGAGGCATGGTTCCATTTTCACCATCAGCCTCCATATCTTGCCCAAGTGGCCATTCTTCATCTGTGTGTCTAGATGGGTGAGTGCTGGCAGCCTATACAACTGCAAAGGGCAATTGATACTGCCCTCACCTGAAATCATACATGTGCAAATCCCAGCAGGGACTACTGAGTAGCAATTAAGAGAAACCGCATTGGTTGATTTTTTTTTTCCCCCTGCCTTAATCCAGGGGCACTGAGATCAGATGTAACAATCACACTACAGCTCTGGATGAATATCAATTAACTCAGTACAAACTGTTGATTAAATCAGGGACTTTAATATGTGTTGAACTCCAGACAGTGTCATTAATCACTGAGCCATAGAGTCATTTTCTTTTTCCACTTTTTCCTCTTTTTTTTCCTCTTCTCTCAAAGAAGATGCTGAGCCATGCTGGGATTTGGTTCCATGGGTGACAACATTCCTCTGGTGCATTACTCAAGTGACTATCCTTCATGTGTGAGTGTAAGAAGTGAGCTTAAGCAATTAGACATTACAGCCAAGCCTAATCTGTTGTACCATGATGTATACACTTTTTTTTGTTTCAAAAATATACTTTATTCATATAAAAATGTTCACGATACATTGGAAAATAGTTCAGTACATTGCGGTCAACAATTCCATACAATTTGGATGCTGACAGCAGTTCCATACAGTGCACGAGCGTGCATTTAATTTCAAGTTACAGTTTAGTACAATCTGTAAATCACGTTACATTTAGTACTGTGCAAATAAGGGTATTATATGTAGCAGATGAGAACAGGTTTACATTATATTCCAGGATACATTTCAATACCGATCATGAATCACGTTACATGTAGCACTATGCAGATGAAAGCAGTACATGGAACGGATGGGAATACATTTACATTTCTTTACAAGTTACTAAACAGTGCAGAAACTTTCATTATACATGGCACAACACAGTTTCAGTACATGCTGCTCTATGTATACAGGCAGATTAACAAGTACAGCCCGAGGGGGGTCGGATTCCATCCCCTGGGTTTACCGTGGCGGAAGGGCCTTAAACTGTGACTCTTCCCCATCGTGCCTTTGCGGCGACTGCACCAATCTTTAGTGCGTCCCCCAGCACATACTCCTGGACCTTGGATTGCACCAGTCTGCAACACTCGGCTGTGGACATCTCCTTGCTCTGGAAGATCAACAAGTTTCGGGAAGACCAAAGTGCGTCTTTCACCGAGTTGATGGCTCTCCAGCAGCAGATGATGTTTGTCTCGGTGTGCGTCCCTGGGAACAGTCCACAGAGCACAGAGTCCTGTGTTATGGAGCTGCTTGGGATGAACCTTGACAGCACCCACTCTATCTCCTTCCAGACCTGCCTTGAAAAGGGGCAATCCCGAAGGAGATGGATGACAGTCTCATCCGCACCACAGCCGAATCGGGGGCAGAGTGCCGTGTCTCTGAATCCCTGGCTGTGCATGAAGGATCTGATGGGTAGGGCCCTTCTCACCGCCAACCAAGCTACGTCTTGGTGCTTGTGTGAAAGCTCTGGCGATGACATTCACACTTTTCAGCAGGAACAGAGTGGCTGGGCAGTTCAGATTGCTTTTGAGAATTTACTGCTCCGTTCCATCGTTTCTTAAGTCAGTTGAGGCGCCAACAGAGACATATAACATCTTTCATGACATCAGCACCCTGCAGTCTACCATGAAGAATATGGGCACATGTATACATGAATACATGTAAGTCATTATGACATTATTTAGACCTATAATTACCTTGAATTTATTTCTCAGCCAGGTGTCAACCCATATTACCATTCTTAAAAGAAAAATTCCTAACTCTACTACTCCTATGAGGTGCTCCCCTAGTGGCTCAGAAAAGCCGGTGGAAGGCTGCTGTTGCTCATTTTGAGACACTTGTAGTTGGCAACTTCTGAGTGCTTCAAGCTATGAGGGTCCTGTTGCAGACTGCTGCTCCTCGGCGGCAGCCAGGGCAATCTGGCCCAGTTGACCTCCTGGCATAATTGCATGAATTAATTGAGGAGTGGCAAAGGAACAGACATGCTGACATCCTGAGAGAGGGCAGCACGTACTGTTCCTATTGCACAATTGCCTCTCTCGTGAGGCTGGGGGCTCATCATTTTGACTAACCTGCATGAGAGCAGGCTGCAGAAGATGAGTGACTTCTTGAAAGCCCTTATCTTTTGGTCCACCAATCTGTCCATGGTGGAGCCAGAGCCTGCATGGCAGCCATTGAGATTCCACCAAAGCTGCAAAGGCTGGTGACACTCCTTCCTTTTTCTGGACCAGCTTCAGCATTCGTGAAGGTGGCCACACTCTCCAAGGTAGACAGCAGAGCGCTGATGCCATGAATGATGACACTACACAGGCTGGCAGCGGACTCCTCCATACTTGCTGAAACTACTTGGGCAGGTGTTCCAATATAGAAACATAGAGACATAGAAACATAGAAAATAGGTGCAGGAGTAGGCCATTCGGCCCTTCTAGCCTGCACCGCCATTCAATGAGATCATGGCTGAACATGCAACTTCAATACCTCATTCCTGCTTTCTCGCCATACCCCTTGATCCCCCTAGTAGTAAGGACTTCATCTAACTCCTTTTTGAATATATTTAGTGAATTGGCCTCAACAACTTTCTGTGGTAGAGAATTCCACAGGTTTACCACTCTCTGGGTGAAGATGTTTCTCCTCATCTCGGTCCTAAATGGCTTACCCCTTATCCTTAGACTGTGACCCCTAGTTCTGGACTTCCCCAACATTGGGAACATTCTTCCTGCATCTAACCTGTCTAAACCCATCAGAATTTTAAACGTTTCTATGAGGTCCCCTCTCATTCTTCTGAACTCCAGTGAATACAAGCCCAGTTAATCCAGTCTTTCTTGATAGGTCAGTCCCGCCATCCCGGGAATCAGTCTGGTGAACCTTCGCTGCACTCCCTCAATAGCAAGCATGTCCTTCCTCAGGTTAGGAGACCAAAACTGTACACAATACTCCAGTTGTGGCCTCACCAAGGCCCTGTACAACTGTAGTAACACCGCCCTGCCCCTGTACTCAAATCACCTCGCTATGAAGGCCAACATGCCATTTGCTTTCTTCACTGTCTGCTGTACCTGCATGCCAACCTTCAATGACTGATGTACCATGACACCCAGGTCTCGTTGCACCTCCCCTTTTCCTAATCTGTCACCATTCAGATAATAGTCTGTCTCTCTGTTTTTACCACCAAAGTGGATAACCTCACATTTATCCACATTATACTTCATCTGCCATGCATTTGCCCACTCACCTAACCTATTCAAGTCACTCTGCAGCCTCATAGCATCCTCATCGCAGCTCACACTGCCACCCAACTTAGTGTCATCCGCAAATCATTAATGTACAGTGTAAACAGCTGGGGCCCCAGCACAGAACCTTGCGGTACCCCACTAGTCACTGCCTGCCATTCTGAAAAGTACCCATTTACTCCTACTCTTTGCTTCCTGTCTGCCAACCAGTTCTCAATCCACGTCAGCACACTACCCCCAATCCCATGTGCTTTAACTTTGCACATTAATCTCTTGTGTGGGACCTTGTCGAAAGCCTTCTGAAAGTCCAAATATATCACATCAACTGGGTCTCCCTTGTCCACTCTACTTGAAACATCCTCAAAAAATTCCAGAAGATTTGTCAAGCATGATTTCCCGTTCACAAATCCATGCTGACTTGGACCTATCATGTCACCTCTTTCCAAATGCACTACTATGACATCCTTAATAATTTATTCCATCATTTTACCCACTACTGAGGTCAGGCTGACCGGTCTATAATTTGCTGTTTTCTCTCTCCCTCCTTTTTTAAAAAGTGGGGTTACATTGGCTACCCTCCACTCGATAAGAACTGATCCAGAGTCAATGGAATGTTGGAAAATGATTGTCAATGCATCCGCTATTTCCAAGGCCACCTCCTTAAGTACTCTGGGATGCTGTCCAATCAGGCCCTGGGGATTTATCGGCCTTCAATCCCATCAATTTCCCCAACACAATTTCTCGACTAATAAGGATTTCCCTCAGTTCCTCCTCCTTACTAGACCCTCTGACCCCTTTTATATCCGGAAGGTTGTTTGTGTCCTCCTTAGTGAATACCGAACCAAAGTACTTGTTCAATTGGTCTGCCATTTCTTTGTTCCCCGTTATGACTTCCCCTGATTCTGACTACAGGGGATCAACGTTTGTCTTTACTAACCTTTTTCTCTTTACATATCTATGGAAACTTTTGCAATCCGTCTTAATGTTCCCTGCAAGCTTCTTCTCGTACTCCATTTTCCCTGCCCTAATCAAACCCTATGTCCTCCTCTGCTGAGTTCTAAATTTCTCCCAGTCCTTGGGTTCGCTGCTATTTCTGGCCAATTTGTATGCCACTTCCTTGGCTTTAATACTATCCCTGATTTCCCTTGATAGCCACGGTTGAGCCACCTTCCCTTTTTTATTTTTACGCCAGACAGGAATGTACAATTGTTGTAGTTCATCCATGCGGTCTCTAAATGTCTGCCATTGCCCATCCATAGTCAACTCCTTAAATATCATTCGCCAATCTATCCTAGCCAATTCACGCCTCATACCTTCAAAGTTACCCTTCTTTAAGTTCTGGACCATGGTCTCTGAATTAACTGTTTCATTCTCCATCCTAATACAGAATTCCACCATATTATGGTCACTCTTCCCCAAGGGGCCTCGCACAATGAGATTGCTAATTAATCCTCTCTCATTACACAACACCCAGTCTAAGATGGCCTCCCTCCTAGTTGATTCCTCGACATATTGGTGTAGAAAACCATCCCTTATGCACTCCAGGAAATCCTGCTCCACCGTATTGCTTCCAGTTTGGTTAGCCCAATCTATGTGCATATTAAAGTCACCCATGATAACTGCTGCACCTTTATTGCATGCACCCCTAATTTCCTGTTTAATGTCCTCCCCAACATCACTACTACTGTTTGGAGGTCTGTACACAATTCCCACTAACATTTTTTGCCCTTTGGTGTTCTGCAGCTCTACCCATATAGATTCCACATCATCCAAGCTAATGTCCTCCCTAACTATTGCATTAATCTCCTCTTTAACCAGCAATGCTACCCCACCTCCTTTTCCTTTTATTCTATCGTTCCTGAATGTTGAATACCCCTGGATGTTGAGTTCCCAGCCCTGATCATCCTGGAGCCACATCTCTGTAATCCCAATCACATCATATTTGTTAACATCTATTTGCACAGTTAATTCATCCACCTTATTACGGATACTCCTTGCATTAAGACACAGAGCCTTCAGGTTTGTTTTTTTAACACCCTTTGTCCTTTTAGAATTTTGCTGTACAGTGGCCCTTTTTGTTCTTTGCCTTGGGTTTCTCTGTCCTCCACTTTTACTCATCTCCGTTCTGTCTTTTGCTTTTGTCTCCTTTTTGTTTCCCTCTGTCTCCCTGCATTGGTTCCCATCCCCCTGCAATATTAGTTTAACTTCTCCCCAACAGCACTAGCAAACACTACACTATCTCCTATTACTGCTTGTGTGAGGCAAGCCAGTTTCTTTTCATAGCTGAGTCCCTGAAGTCCTCATCACTGTTCCGCTCAGCAGAGCTAGGACAAGAACTCACCTTCTGGAGAGCTGTCTCCTGGGTTATCCCCATCTTCATTATCTGCTGCTACTCACTCCTGCAGACCGCTCTACCTCATTGTTAAACCAACATCTCTTCTCTCTCTCTTAGGCAGTCCCCCGGAGTCGAGGATAACTTGCTTCCACACTAATATGAGTTCTAAATGGAGTTGTCCATGAGGGTCATGATGTTTCAGATCCTAAACTTCATTTTAAAGGGTGGAAGATGCTTGTGCGTGAATGTTGCACATGGACTTGGTCCAAAGGCAAGGGGATCCAAGACGATTGGAGACCAGGCTCTGCTGCACAGGCCTAGCACACATGGAGTGCCAATGAATGTGTCGGTGCTTGGGAGGGATGTAGTGATTGACAATGCATCCTCAGGAAGATTGCCTTCCTTTGAGGTGTCTTCAGCTGCAGGGACCAGTTACTGATAAGGACTTAGAGGAAAGAGAAAAGACATAAGAGTTAGAATAGCATTGTTGGCTGGACATTAGCATGTGGCAGTCTTGAGAGTGCAGCTTGAAGTTATCAAGCTGGTTGAATATTTGCTAAGGTAGATGAAGGGTTACATAATATGCAGACACCCTGCTCAGATAAGTCGCTAGCCTAGCTGAGCCCATGCTCATGACTTTACCTGAGCCACTAATCTTCAGAGCTTCATGCTCCATTTGGGTGAGGTACTCCTCCTCTGGCCTTAGACCTCTCGCTGACATTATGGGTTGTTTTGTCCTAGAGAAAGAATGTTAAAACAATGACTCCGAAAAAGGAAAGTGTGGGACTTCTGCATATAGTGCACCTTCTGAGAGCTGGAGAAGAAGCCAGATGGAATCAGGATGGGAAGGAGATAAATGGAATGCCAAGTGTGCAAATATGCAGTGAGGATGGAATCCTGGGAGTGGTTTCTGGCTGTGCAAGTGCTCAGATGTAAAAAGAGAATTCTGTTATTGTGTGGTGTGAAGAGAGCAAAAGATGAGGTGAGTGTGTTTGGAATGAGAGGGAAAGGTGTGCCCTTTTGATTGTTTGCTGAAGAATGTGATGGATCCTGGAATAGATTATGGAAGAAAATTGTTAAGAGTGCTGGAGGAGGTGGTAAAAGGGCTGTTGCGAGGTGTTGTTGATAGTGATAAAGGGGTCGAAATTGGTTATGGCCGTTTTTGAGGTGTTACCGCCTGAGTGCTGATTTTACCGCCAGGCATTAGGTGCAGCCTCAAACTACCAAATTTAGTTTTTACGCCCAAAGATGAGAGAGCAGCGCTAAAAGTAGCATTGCACACATCCTCGGGCGTCAATGGGGTGGGAGCTCAGGAGGCCGACTGAATTTTGCAACAGGAGGCTGCCAGTATGGAAAAAACGGGGAGAAAAAAAAATGAAAACATCACCAACCCACACACACACTTCCCCACTGGTATAATTAATAAATAAATGCTGAAATAAATAAAGAAAAAATTTACCTTGCACTCTGGGCGATTTTGCCCGAGATCCCCAATGCTCCCACCACTTTTTGCAGGCTGTATGATTGCCTGCCGGTAAAGCCACCGTAGAAAGCAAATATTGCGACAGCAGCGCCAAGGGGGCATGGCACACTGGATGATGTCACCACGCGGGTGGCGTTAGAGGGCGCGGTGTTACCTCTTAGCGCCTCCACCAACGACCAACTCAATTTCCATGGAGGTGTGGACACCGCTTATCGCCGACAGTAGGACATTGCCGCCCATCACCGATGTTAACGGGTGGCGTAATCAAGGGAATTTTGACCCCAAAGAATTTTACTGACCCTTATTGTTCTTGTGAGGTCTGGGTACGGTAGCATAATGGTTATGTTACTGGACTAGTAATCCAGAGACCTGGACTAATGAACTGGAGGATAGAAGTTCAAATCCCACCACAGCAGCTGGGAATTCAGTTAATTAATAAATAAAAAGCTAATAATGGTGACCATGAAACTACCAGATTGTTGTTAAAAACCCATCTGGTTCACTAATGTCCTTTAGGGAAGGAAATCTGCTGTTCTTACCTGGTCTGGCCTACATGTGACTCCAGACCCACAACAATGTGGTTGACTCTTAGCTGCCCTCTGAAATGGCCTAGCAAGCCATTCAGTTGTACCAAACTGCTTATGAAAATGGACTGCGGTTTAAAAAGGCTCACCACCTTCTCAAAGGCAATTAGGGATGGGCATTAAATGCTGGCCTTGCCAGCGATGCATACATCCCATTAATGAAAATAAAGTAAAAACATTGAACCTTGACCCTTTTTCCAGATTGAACTCAGGTCCTGAGGGTCAGCCACAGCAATCTACTCCTGCTGGATAGTGGCATTGGGGATGTTCCTATGGATGCTGAGGAACATTACCTCCCTCCTTGCCCTGATCTCCTCCACCTCTTCCAGGCAGGCATCTATCCGTCTATCTCATTTCTGAGAATCCCCTTGCAACTGTATGACATCTGAAAGCAGAAATGCATTCCTATTTTAAGTAGGCCAGCTGGAAATTGAATACAGATTCCAACGCGATCGGGTACGTAGCCCATTAATCTTATATAATTGAGGCCCGGGAGCTAAAATCACTTGGCAACATCAGAGGGGTTTGCCACCCACCTGCCCAATTCTGAGTTAAAATCAGGGCTTTTGTCTTTTTTTCCCCTCTCAAATTTGGAGATGCTGATTCCAATTGTACATTGCGCATTGCCACCCCTGCTGAAATCGGTTAGCTGAGCACAAGCCAGTGATCTGGCACCTTCTGGTCTGCAGGGCTTGGCAACCACTGACATTTATCCAGGAGGGGACAGGGAATCGACTTTAACATGCTCTGCAGCACAAATTACAGAGCCACATTCAGTATCATCCATTGCATGATTGTTATAATTCTTTAACGACAATTTGTCACATTAAAAGAGCCAGCTCACTGTATTTGGGTCAGATTGGAATGTTTCATGACACATACAGGAATGTCCACATTTGTGCCTCCAAACATTTCAATGATTCTTGGATTGGCAGGCATCACGGTTATGGGTCACCGTGTTAACTAAAATCAATTTACTTACTAATCACGTTCCATGTGTTTCTGATATGGTTATATAACTTGAGCTTAAAGGGCTACTGTCATCCAGGCAAAGTTATTGGCATGTTTGTAAACAGATGTGCAGTGATTGGAGATGTAGTGTCATCGCTGCTCTTAAAATATATCTGCTTTAAATATAGTTAATAAAATAAATTAAAACACTTCGTGAGCAAACTCCATTACAAGTATTTGAAAAACAGCAGGTAGCATGTGAACTTGCCTGCCAGCCAGTTTGGCAGCTGTGACAAAGCAGATGGTTCCTGGAACATAGCCTGCTGCAAAATTCCCCAAACCTGTGACAAAGGCCCTTTATGAGGCAACTGCGGGCTCTGAACTTGTTCCGTTTAACCCAGAATATCTGAGATGCCTGTTTCCTTACACTAAAATAATTTATCATTCCGATTATACAATGGCAAGAAATCTCAAAGACTCTTTGCTGATCAATCCACCATCATTAAATTTGCCCAATATTTTTGAAAATTTAACAATTTAGTCTCTGAACAATTTGCTGAGCAGTTACTGCCATGGTTTAATGCCTTTGTTAATAATGTTACCCTCAGCTCCCGTGGCTCAGGGGTAATTACCCTGCCTGCTATGATACTGAGACAAACAGACCTGAGGGGTCCCTGGTTTGTCCTCAGTTAGCTGATTGTACTTGGGCCTGACATGGAGGCATCACCATTGGTTAAGTGCTACAGGCTGCGTACCTATTCTTGATCACAATTCAATGACCTCTGTTGGAAAGTACAAAACATAGTGACATAGGGGTAAAGAACATATTGGGGTTGGTTGTGACTGAATAACTTATTAACACTCTCAAAGTTCATGTGTGTAAATTCACTACTTCAGTGAGATGCCAGAGAGTTGCAGCCAACCATTGAATCGTAATCCATTGTAGCTCAGCTCTAGGTCAAGGTTGTAGGTTTGAGCCAATAATCTACAACGAGCACCTTTAACATAGAAAAACATCCTAAGTTGCTTCACAGAGGTGTAATCAGACAGATATGGATGCTGAACCAAAGAAGGACATATTTTGGAGACATCATCCGAAAACAGAGCATTAGGTTCCACAAGTACGCTGACAGCATCCAGCTGTACCTCACCAGCACCTCTCTCAACCCATCCACTGTCTCTAATTTGTCAGACTGCTTGTCTAACATCCAGTACTAGATGAGCAGAAATTCCTCCAATTAAATATCGGGAATACCGAAACCTGTGGCCCTGAAATTGCAGTCGGCGGCGTAGCTAAGGAATGCGCTGCAATCTTCAAAGGAAATCCGCACATATTTGGGTGCGAGGTCCCCTTCAAAAACTTGTGATGTTTTGCTCTCTCTCTTCGGCAATCCCCCAGAGTCGAGGATGACTTGCTTCTACACTAATACGAGTTCTCAAGTGACTGAGTTCAATGCGGGATCTACAGTCTTTGTCACAGGTGGGCAGTTGGTGGTTGGAGGGATGTGTGGGTGGGATGCTTGTGTTATCGTGTGCTCCTTCTGCTGTTTGTGCTTGGCTTCCGCACGCTCCCGATGAAGAGACTCAAAGTATCGGCGCTTTCCCGGATGCTTCTCCTCCACTTTGAACGGTCTTGGGCCAGGGATTCCCAAGTGTCGGTCGGGATATTGCACTTTTTCAAGGAGGATTTGAGGGTGTCCTTGGAGCATTTCTCTGCCCTACTGGGAGTCGCTTGCCATGTCAGAGCTTGGAGTAGAGCGCTTGCTTCGGGAGTCTAGTATCGGGCATGCGGACAATGTGACTTGTCCATCGGAGCTGATCGAGCGTGTTCAATGCTTCAATGCTGGGGAGGTTGGCCTGAGCGAGAATACTGACGCTGGTGCACCTATCCTTCCAATGGATTTGCAGGATCTTGCGGAGGCAGTGTCGGTGGTACTTTTCCGGTGCTTTGAGGTGCCTACTGTACATAGTATCATGTTAAAACAGAGATGAGGAGGAATTTCTTCTCTCAGAGGGTTGTAAATCTGTGGAATTTGCTGCCTCAGAGAGCTGTGGAAGCTGGGACATTGAATAAATTTCAGACAGAAATAGACAGTTTCTTGAACGATAAGGGGATAAGAGGTTATGGAGAGCGGGCGGGGAAGTGGAGCTGAGTCCATGAATCAGATCAGTCATGAACTTATTGAATGGTGGAGCAGGCTCGAGGGGCCGTATGGCCGACTCCTGTTCCTATTTCTTATGTTCTTATAGTCCATGTCTCTGAAGCATAAAGAAGGGCGGGTATCACTACTGCTCTGTAGACCATGAGTTTTGTTACAGAGTTGTGCTCAGTGTAGTGGTCTATGGATCCCAGGGGTGCACCGTGTGCATAGGTATACCTGAGATCACATGGGGTGATGTGCCAATCAGGAAACATAAAAATCTGATGCCCAGTCATTTGTCAGGTTTGGAATTGAGAAGACTTTTCTGCCGTCTTCCTGTTTCTGGTACACCCAGGTACGTTTGGCTATCAGCGCAGAATTTCATGTGGAATGTGGCTCGACCTCCAAAATTTAGGCCATGCATAAAAGAATTAGGGAGAGAAATTCAAGTCATTTGTGCCTTTTCTTGTGCGCTCCATTGCTGCTTTGGACATGGGGTCCATGCCGCGATCAGTCAGCCTGGCACTCTGCTGGTGCCTGGTGCAAAGTTGCACGCCTCACGACTGTTACTGCCCTCAAACGGGGCACACCCAAGTTTGTGGCCTTTGATCTCTAAATGGCGACATGCACGTAGAGCTTTGGAACCCGTCATTCCGGTTAAGCAATGTTGCATTTAGCCGTGAATTTATTACATACATGACTGTTTATGCACAAAAAGTGAATGTGACCTAAATCTCTAAAACATTCCAAATATACCAAGTTCATTAACCTGAAGATTTATGAGAATCTGTCTTTTCAAACAGTGCAATTAGCACTTGCTGTTCCTGGAAGGACAGTTATTTATTTAATCTTTCTCTTAACTGGTTTTAAATTTGCTAAGTTTTAAACTCATTCATCACACACTGAAAACCATATTTCATAGAATCATAGAATGGTTACAGCACGGAAGAAGGCCATTCAGCCTATTGAGCCCATGCCAGCTCTCTGCAAGAGCACCTCAGCCAGTCCCACTCTCCCACCCTTTCCTCATGGCCCTGCAAATTTCTTTCTTTCAGGTACCTATCCAACTCCCTTTTGAAAGCAGTGATTGAGTCTGCCTCCACCACCCTTTCAGGCAGTGCATTTCAGATCCTAACCACCTACTGCGTAAATTTTTTTTTTCTATTGTCACATTTGGTTCTTTTGCCAATCACCTTAAATCTGTGTCCTCTGGTTCTCGACCCTTCAGCCAATGGGAACAGTTTCTCTCCATCTACTCTGTCCAGACCCCGCATGATTTTGAACACTTCTATCAAATCTCCTCTCAACCTTCTGTGCTCTAAGGAGAACAATCCCAGCTTCTCCAACCTACCCACATAACTGAAGCCCCTCATCCCTGGAATCATTCTCGTAAACCTTTTCTTCATCCTCTCTAAGGCCTTCACATCCTTTTTAAAGTACAGTACCCAGAATTGGACACAATACTCCAGTTGAGGCTGAACCAGTGTTTTATACAGGTTCATCATAATTTCCACATTTTTGTACTCTATTATATATACATTCATGAAGCCCAGGATCTCGCTTTCTCAACCTGCCCTACCACCTTCAACGATTTGTGCACATATAACCCCAGGTCTCTCTGTTCATGCACCCACCTTTAGGATTGTACCCTTTGGTTTATAGTTCTTCTCTTCATTCTTTCTACCAAAATGTATCACTTCGCACTTTTCCACATTAAATTTCATCTGCCATGTGTTCACCCATTCCACTAATCCTCTTGAAGTCTATCACTATCCTCCTCACTGATCACTATACTTCTTAGTTTTGTGTCATCTGCAAGTTTTGAAATTCTGCCTTGTACACCCACATCCAAGACATCAATATATATCAAGAAAAGCAGTTACCGATTCCTGGGAAACACCAATGTATACCTTCCTCCAGTCCAAAAAACAACCGTTCTCCATTATTCTCTGCTTCCTGTCACTTAGCCAAATCCGCTTTCAGGCGGCCACGGGCCTTATAGAAAGGGACAATTTCTGCCCCCTAGATTCCCCAGCCTGGAAAAGCTGACTACAACTAGGTTTGAGTGCAGAGCAGTAGTGTGCATTCTATGGGGTGATACCAGTGGGCCATCAGTGTCCTCGCATTTATAGTACAGGATGAATTATTTCTATTCAGACTGCGTATGGGGAAGGGAGGAGGGGAAAAAATAATAGGATAAAGTTTTGCCTCAGTTGCATTCTCCCTCTCCAATTTCCTCTCTTGCAGGAGATAACTCCTGCTGGGGCACATGCCACCCTCTGGTACCTAACATAACTGGCTATCATTCCTGTGTGAGCCTAAACAATGGATCAGCAGGTTATTCGCCAATGAAGTTATGACAGCTGTGCCTAATCATGTCATGCAATGCTCATACTTGTGTTTTTTCTGGCAGTGATCACTGAATAACAATCAGGAACCTTGGTTACATTTTCCCCCTATTAGCCTAGGATACTGAAGCCAATTATAGCATCCTATCTATCACACTGGCTGAAGTACACTAAATTAACATAGATTAGTAGGGATTGAACCTGCGATGTTCTGTAGGATCCATGTCTGGGTCATAGGAGAGAGATTGCAGTGAACTGTTTACGGCTTCCATTTTGGCTGACCCCCAAAATTAAAATCCCCATGAGCTCCTTGGGCCGGTACAGTCAGTTTTTCAGCACTGTGTATGCACAAATGGGAATTTGATGCTGAGCTTGTCCCATGTACATAGAAACATAGAAAATAGGTGCAGGAGTAGGCCATTCGGCCCTTCTAGCCTGCACCGCCATTCAATGAGTTCATGGCTGAACATTCAACTTCAGTACCCCATTCCTGCTTTCTCGCCATACCCCTTGATCCCCCTAGTAGTAAGGACCTCATCTAACTCCTTTTTGAATATATTTAGTGAATTGGCCTCAACAACTTTCTGTGGTAGAGAATTCCACAGGTTCACCACTCTCTGGGTGAAGAAGTTCCTCCGCATCTCGGTCCTAAATGGCTTACCCCTTATCCTTAGACTGTGACCTCTGGTTCTGGACTTCCCCAACATTGGGAACATTCTTCCTGCATCTAACCTGTCTAACCCCGTCAGAATTTTAAATGTTTCTATGAGGTCCCCTCTCATTCTTCTGAACTCCAGTGAATACAAGCCCAGTTGATCCAGTCTTTCTTGATAGGTCAGTCCCGCCATCCCAGGAATCAGTCTGGTGAACCTTCGCTGCACTCCCTCAATAGCAAGAATGTCCTTCCTCAGGTTAGGAGACCAAAACTGTACACAATACTCTAGGTGTGGCCTCACCAATGCCCTGTACAACTGTAGCAACACCTCCCTGCCCCTGTACTCAAATCCCCTCGCTATGAAGGCCAACATGCCATTTGCTTTCTTAACCGCCTGCTGTACCTGCATACCAACCTTCAATGACTGATGTACCGTGACACCCAGGTCTCGTTGCACCTCCCCTTTTCCTAATCTGTCACCATTCAGATAATAGTCTGTCTCTCTGTTTTTACCACCAAAGTGGATAACCTCACATTTATCCACATTATACTTCATCTGCCATGCATTTGCCCACTCACCTAACCTATCCAAGTCGCTCTGCAGCCTCATAGCATCCTCCTCGCAGCTCACACTGCCACCTAACTTAGTGTCATCCGCAAATCTGAAGATACTACATTTAATCCCCTCGTCTAAATCATTAATGTACAGTGTAAATAGCTGGGGCCCCAGCACAGAACCTTGCGGTACCCCACTCGTCACTGCCTGCCATTCTGAAAAGTACCCATTTATTCCTACTCTTTGCTTCCTGTCTGACAACCAGTTCTCAATCCATGTCAGCACACTACCCCCAATCCCATGTGCTTCAACTTTGCACATTAATCTCTTGTGTGGGACCTTGTCGAAAGCCTTCTGAAAGTCCAAATATACCACATCAACTGGTTCTCCCTTGTCCACTCTACTGGAAACATCCTCAAAAAATCCAGAAGATTTGTCAAGCATGATTTCCCTTTCACAAATCCATGCTGACTTGGACCTATCATGTCACCTCTTTCCAAATGCACTGCTATGACATCCTTAATAATTGATTCCATCATTTTACCAGCCTGCTTGTGCCATGATGTTGCTTTGTGCCATGAAGTAAACACGCTGACAAGGTGAAATAGCTCAGTTCATTTGTAAACTCAGTGCAGGAAGCTGGAATTCTATTTGAAAATTAGGAGACGCACAAAAAACTGGGCAGTATCTGACGTTGCATGGTATTAATTCAGTTTGCAGTAAGAGATCTGTGGTTTTGCTTATGCTCCAGGTATTGAGAGTTTCTTTTGCCAAATCTTTTGATAATAACATTGGCTGACAGGGTACTGACTACAATTATAAAAGGCAAGTTTCACAATTGCCTCTTATTTAGTAATTACAATTAATCAAGTCAACAAAAGCTACTCTTAGATTAATCTTCAGTGGGATGTTTACATCATGTGGGTTTCTCTCAGCTGGCAGCAATCCCAGTGCAAATTTTCTGGATTCATTAAATCTAGCCATGTCAGCCGTGGCTCAGTTGGTAGCACTCTTGCCTTTGAGTCAAAAGGTTGTGAGTTCAAGACTGACACTCCAGTGCCATGCTGAATGAGCGCTGCACTGTCGGAGGTGCCATCTTTTGGACGAGAGGTTAAACCAAGGCCCTGTCTGCTCCCTCAGGTGGACTTAAAAGATCCCATGGCACTATTTTGAAAAAGAGCAGGGGAGTTCTCCCTGGTTTCCTGGCCAATATTCAACTCTCAATCAACATAACAAAAACAGTTTATCTGGGCATTACCGCATTGCTGTTTGTGGAAGCTTACTGTGTGCAAATTGACATTTCCTACATTACGACAGTGACTACATTTCAAAAGTACTTCATTGGCTGTAAAGTGCTTTGGGATGTCCGGTAGTCATGAAAGGCGCTATATAAATGCAAGTCTTTTTAGCCGCCTGGAAGACTGATAAAAAGTGAACATTCCTGGTGGCTTGCTGTAGTGAATGTCAGATTTACATTTGAGTTATTATCACTGGTTGAACGAGATTCATACTTCTGAAACGGTCACCTCACTGACAACAGTTTCTTGTCAGCTTCATGAAAATGGAATTCAATATTTGTTACTTACTGAGACTGTTAGCAGCCTATTGCCATCCAATTGTAATTTCAGCTCTTACTGGATGCTGGAATTGCCTCAAAATCTACTGCTGTATTAAACAGGTCTTCCATTGTCAGCAGTGGCTCAGTGGGTAGCACACTCACCTCCGAAGCTAGAAGGTTGTGGGTTCAAGTCCCACTCCAGCGGCATGAGTACAAAAAAATAATCTAGGCTGACACTCCAGGTCCTATCTGCAGTCTCAAGTGGACATAAAAGATCCAATGGCATTATTTCAAAGAAGAGTAGGGGAGTTATCCCTGGTGTTCTGGCCAATATTTATCCCTCAACCAACATAACAATAAAACCCCTTCATCTCATGCCACACCAGTCTTTTGAAATGCCAATTTGCCCACCTCTCTGTGTGTGATGCAGCATTAAGCCATTGAGAATCTGAAACAAAACAAGCCGTAAAGACCACCATGAGTGAGGATCTGAGTATTTGCGAGCCTGGGATTGAGTCTCGGTCTGATATATCTGGCCTACCATAAGGGATGGGGGAGCAGATCCAGCAGGAGCAACCACAAATTGAAACACACGGAGCCAACCAGCAATGAAGGAATGTGGAACACTGGCAGATGATTGTAACAACTATGCAGCACTGCGGGAATAGCAGCTGGAGATATGGGAGCAATTAGATGTTATACTTCAATGTGTGAAAGAGCTGAAAGGCGAGGTGGTTGAACTTCGGGAGTGTCTGAATGGGATGACAGATCAGACTGTTGGAGATGTGAGGTCCACATGGCACTGCTGCAGATACCTCCTCCCAACTTCAGCTCTCCCGCTGTATGCCGCTGCGTTTTGAAGTCCCCGCTGTGGTCAGGTCTCGCGATGTTAGGTCACTCCTCCCGAACTCTGGCAGGTAGTGAGGTAGAGCTGGGTGTCATCAGCGTACATGTGGAAACTGATGCTGTGTTTTCAGAGGATGTTGCCAAGGGACAATATGTAGATGAGAAATAGGAGGGGGCTAAGGATAGATCCTTGGGGGACACCAGAGGTAACAATGCGGGGACAGGAAGAGAAGCTGTTGCAGGTGATTCTCTTGCTATGATTAGAGAGGTAAGAATGGAACCAGGCGAGTGCAGTCCCACCCAGCTGGACAACGGTGAACAGCAGAAGCTTTCTCCCCAATCTGAATTCAAATCTTTGTATGAAGGGGATGTGTTGTAACAGACTGTGTCGATGGTGCTCGCAAGCTGGGGGCCACACAGAACCCAGAAGGAGCAGCGTGGCAGCCTAGCCCAGCATTCTGTGCGGCCCCCGGCCTGCGAGAACCATCGGAGCAGGCCGGGGAGCGGAAAGAGCAACGTGGCAGCATACCATTCCAGGGAGCAGCACGTGCTGGAGCAGGAGAGCAACGGCAGCGAACAGGGACGTCACCAAGATCCAGGTCGGTGATTGGAGCGTGGGTAGGTACATCAGGAGCGGCGAGGTCGGAGCGAAGGAGTGGCGAGAGACTGTAGCGGGACGTGATCGGGGCCCAGGAGAGGCGTGAGTTCGGGGTCCAGAAGAGGCGAGGGCCCAGGGCAGCACGGCCAGCCCACACTGCAATATGTGTATGCACTAGGTCCGTGCAGCAGAGCTGGTCTCCAGTTGTCTTGGTTAATCCTTGCTGCTGGACCAAGACCTAGCTCTGTCAAGCCCGTGTGGTGGCTGGTGTGCAACGGTCACCACACGTTAAAAAAATCCAAGCACTGGCATCTTCCACCCTTCAAGATTTAGTTCGGACCTGGAATTTTAGGTCCATCATTGAAACACCTGTGAACTTTTTGACGTGGAAGCAAGTCATCCTCGGTTCGAGGGATTGCCTATGATGATGAAAACAAATTATCTGGTGATTATCACATTGCTGTTTGTGGGAGTTTGCTGTGCATAAGTTGGCTGCCACGTTTTCCGCATTACAACAGTGACTACACTCATTGGCTGTAAAGCGCTTTGAGACGTCTGGTGGTCGTGAAAGGCGCTATATAAATCTACGTCTTTCTTTCTTTCCTAGCAGCTGGTTTTATCAAATCCTGCAAGTTTATTAGGAAGGAAAAAGTCAGTCAATTTTCCTGCTCCTACTCATTCTTCATTAATCCATATTGAAAGTGCCATGTTTGGATGCCAAGTGAAGACAGGATTGGGTTCACACATAAAAAATAGCACTTGTGTAAAGTACAAATGGGTTTGTGGGGACCACATGTCAACATGAATAACAGGAGAGCAAAAGAGTACTGGGGAAGAAAAAAGGGTGCAAGGAATAGGAGATGGCTGTTAACAATCCTTCTACAATAATCAAGCGATACTCTTTCAAAATATAAATATTGTTTTCACTGTGCAACTAAAATGATAACAATTGAACTAGAGCTGGAAACCAAACAGAGGAGGCAGGATATGTATATTTAACATTTAAAAAAGTAATAAGAATTCTCCTTAAGTAAAGGTTGAGCAGGAATGTTTACTTCAATGGAAATGTTTACCTTAAGTTGAAAAAAAATCCTCCTCCAAATTACTCTCCACTTTTTTCCCCTTAACCCTTTCACCTTAAATGCAATTTATAGCAGATACATTCGTTATAATCTACCAAAATTCTCTGGACTCTGGGGAGGTACCAGCGGATTGGAAAGCAGCTAATGTAACGCCTCTGTTTAAAAAAGGGGGCAGACAAAAGGCAGGTAACTATAGGCCGGTTAGTTTAACATCTGTAGTGGGGAAAATGCTCGAAGCTATCATTAAGGAAGAAATAGCAGGACATCTAGATAGGAATAGTGCAATCAAGCAGACGCAACATAGATTCATGAAGGGGAAATCATGTTTTAACTAATTTACAGAAATTCTTTGAGGATACAATGAACATGGTGGATAGAGGTGTACCGATGGATGTGGTGTATTTAGATTTCCAAAAGGCATTCGATAAGATGCCACACAAAAGGTTACTGCAGAAGATAAAGGTATGCGGAGTCAGTGGAAATGTATTAGCATGGATAGAGAATTGGCTGGCTAACAGAAAGCAGAGAGTCGGGATAAATGGGTCCTTTTCAGGTTGGAAATCGGTGGTTAGTGGTGTGCCACAGGGATCGGTGCTGGGACCACAACTGTTTACAATATACATAGATGACCTGGAAGAGGGGACAGAGTGTAGTGTAATAAAATTTGAAGATGACACAAAGATTAGTGGGAAAGCGGGTTGTGTAGAGGATACAGAGAGGCTGCAAAGAGATTTAGATAGGTTAAGCGAATGGGCTAAGGTTTGGCAGATGGAATACAATGTCGGAAAATATGAGGTCATCCACCTTGGTAAAAAAACCAGTAAAAGGGAATATTATTTGAATGGGGAGAAATTACAACATGCTGCGGTGCAGAGGGACCTGGGGATCCTTGTGCATGAATCCCAAAAAGTTAGTTTGCAGATGCAGCAGGTAATCAGGAAGGCGAATGGAATGTTGGCCTTCATTGCAAGAGGGATGGAATACAAAAGCAGGGAGGTCCTGCTGCAACTGTACAGGGTATTGGTGAGGCCGCACCTGGAGTACTACGTGCAGTTTTGGTCACCTTACTTAAGGAAGGATATATTAACTTTGGAGGGGGTACAGAGACGATTCACTAGGCTGATTCCGGAGATGAGGGGGTTACCTTATGATGATAGATTGAGTAGACTGGGTCTTTACTCGTTGGAGTTCAGAAGGATGAGGGGTGATCTTATAGAAATATTTAAAATAATGAAAGGGATAGACAAGATCGAGGCAGAGAGGTTGTTTCCACTGGTCGGGGAGTCTGGAACTAGGGGGGCACAGCCTCAAAATATGGGGGAGCCAATTTAAAACCAAGTTGAGAAGGAATATCTTCTCCCAGAGGGTTGTGAATCTGTGGAATTCTCTGCCCAAGGAAGCAGTTGAGGCTAGCTAATTGATTTGAATACATTCACAGATGGATAGATTTTTAACCAATAAGGGAATTAAGGGTTATGAGGAGCGGGCGGGTAAGTGGAGTTGAGTCCACGGCCAGATCAGCCATGATCTTGTTGAATGGCGGAGCAGGCTCGAGGGGCTAGATGGCTTACTCCTGTTCCTAATTCTTATTTTTTATGTTCTTATGTTGACTCATACTATGGTATGGTAGGACTGTATTGGGGCCCCTCTGGCAGATTATAGGACTGCAGTAATCTAGATGTCAGCCTGTCAATCACTATTTTGACTGGTTTATCCAGTCAATGTTCAAAGCATTGCTTCTGTTTAACACAGGAATGAGGAAATGAAAAAGTTTGCAAGAAATCCCACACAAGAAATGTTTCATAAACCCTCATAATTTGCAGATTATGAAGATTGCTACAGTTTCTGCACTAAACTAAAATGCTGCTGAAAGGTCACACCTGAAATATTAGACTATTTTCTGTCAGATGCTGACAGTCACATTTCCAGCTTTATCTTTGTGCTTTTCCTTGTCAAAATTTATCACCAGTTTTTCTTCCCGCCCTTGACGAGGTACAGTTCCCTGGGTGGCAGTCATCCTCCTCATACCCTGGTGGCTATTATTTAGGTGTAACCCTCAAAGTTAGCCCTGCCATGCTATTCCTGCCTCATCCTGTTCTCACATTGACGAGTACTTTGAACAGGGGTCACTAGATAGCAATCAGAAGCCGGAATTTGAGTCAGTATTCCCCATCCTAATCGAGGAGTGCTGAGGCCAATCGTTGCAACCCTACTGCTATCCTGCTAAAATCAACTAACTCACCCCAGACCAAGGATTAGGCCTGAGATCTTGTTATCTGTTTGACTCATCTATTCACTGGATAAAGCTGCTTAACATATTTTCAATTTTTATGTTTAATTTCCAATATTGCACGTTTTCCCTTTAAAGACTTTGAACTGAATACATTAGCACTTATATTGAGGGAAACGGTGATAGCGTAAAAAAAATTATTTCCCTGACACAGTAAATAGGGATAAAGTGGTAGTCATCATGAAGAGCAACTTGAATTGACCTTAATAGATCAATAAGCACCACATCATGTCTCAAGAAGTGTCAATATTCTACACAATTAAAGATAAAAAGCCTCATTAAATAGTTCATTTATTTGGCTTTATCTATATTTAAAACTATGCATTTAAATTTTCAAAATAACATTCACTTATCATTGCCAGTACTCATTCCAAGACCCCAAAAATATTTTACTTACTGCAGCACTTAGCTGGTGTGTTAATAGTTGCTTTAAGGACTCTGAAAGAAGCGTAGAACAATACACACAAATGGAATACAAGCCTATTTGTGACTTCTGTGGTGTTTTCCAGGACTGTCTTTACTCAGGTTGCGTGCTCTTGCTGGCTCTCACATATACTACTTTCTGGCATCTTTCTCCTTGGCCTGGAACCTTGGGACTTTTTTTAATGTCTAGGCTTCATCTAAGAATGTGTAATCCATCTGTCTCCTTGCTGGATAGGTTCCATTGTTCTCTCAACGTTTCCGAGGAACACACAATGCTATTTGCTGATGGGCGTTCATTACACAGGTAATGGCCATCATTAGTGGAGGAGACTAATGCTCCTCAATGAGATGTTTAAATAAGCAAGTCCAAACTGCAATAAAACAGAAAAAGCTTGAAATACATAGCAGGTCCATTAGCACGTGTAAGAGAAAAGACAGGTTACCATTTTGACGAAGGATCTACACCCGATAGTTTATCTTTTTTCTTGACAGATGCTGGCGGATTTGTTGTGTATTTTTGTGTTTTTTTCTTATTTCAAAATTTCCAGCACTTGCCGTTTCTTTTTTAAGGTCCAACTGGAATTGTCCATAAAAATACTGTATTCAATAATGCCAAACTGAGAGATTCTTTGAAACTTATAATTTGATGAGGTTTGTTTCTGATGGCGAGAGCGTTGTTATCCTATAATGTAAACAAAGCAAATTCATTGCTATGGAAGGTACTAAAGGGAACATTTTGCGATGCTTGGCACCAATTTCACATCTGTGTAACCAGTGTAAGGGGCTGCAAGATCCCAGAAGCGGGTTTTTTTCAGCAGTCCTCAAATGAGGGTTCTGCGAAGGTACTGGACTGCTGGTACCCGAGGTCCCCGGTGGCAGGACTGTGGAAGCTCATTCCAAGCTCGGAAAATAAATAAGTGAAGGCGGAGCTTCTCTACTCTGCATTTTGCACAGTTTACTCTGGAGAAATTACATCACCGCTCCAGTCAAGTTAAAAGCAGACACATTTCAAGCCTCACATCCCAGATTTCCAGTGAGTAATGATCTATTTTTAGAATGACAGATTTTTAGGTTTTTGTTTTGGCTTTTGTTGTTGCTTGTGTTGCAAGTAGCTAGCTGCAATGTTCGTTTGTTGATCTTGCTCTATTATTTAGCATTTTTAGATGTTTTTCTTTCTTAAGGTTGCCAACTCTGGTTGGGTGTATTCCTGGAGGTTTCATCACCTGACATCCTGCCTTGAACCCCACACTCCCGCTATTGGTCCATCCTCCAGGCGTGCTGTCTTCCCACGCTAATTGCAAACGGATCAGAGATTCTGGCGGGAATCTCCTTACCTTGGCGGGTCAAGTGCGGCCAATGTCTGTGGTGGATTGCGCCCCCGCTGTTGGCTCTATTCCGCTGTAGAAAATGAACTTACCTTAGTGGCCTATTAAACCCACCCAGCGTGTTACCCGGCCCAATGAGATGGAGCGGGTCTGGTGAAGTTGCCCATAACGCGTTTTGACGGGATATTTAAAAGGACCATGACCACATTAGATTTGAGGCAGAGGGCTGCACTCAGGTTCTCCAATGACCCTCCTTGTGTTTCATCATCATCACATCATAGGCAGTCCCTCAAAATGAGGATGACTTGCTTCCATGCCAAAAAAGGATGAGATCACAGGTGTTTCAATGAAGGACCTAGTATTCCAGGTCCTGAACTACATCCTGAAGGGTGGAAGGTGCCTGTGCGTGTATTTTTTTTTTAACATGTGGTGGCCGTTGCACACCAGCCACCACACAGGCTTGATACAGTGGCAAGATGACTGGAGACTTGCTCTGCTGGACGGACATAGTGCGCACACATATCGCAGTGTGGGCAGGCCCGTGCTGTCCCTGGGCCCCTAGCCCTGAACTCATGCCTCTCCTGGGCCCCAATCAGATCCCTCCACTGTCTCTCGCTGTATCTGCCCACGCTCCAATCACTGACCTGGACCTTGCTGCCGTCACTCTTCACTGCCGTCACCCTCCTGCACCAACTCGCGTTGCTCCCTGAAGTGGCCTCCACACTGCTCCTGGGCAGCCGCATCTCCGCTCCTTTTATTCAGCATGGAGGCCCCGACCTGTGTGGGAACACCAGCAGCAGGTCCTTCTGTTTATGGAGGGAGTCAAAGCACACAGGGAGGTCCTCTTCCCTTCCGGTTGGCAGAAGAGACCTCACCAGAAGACCAAGACAGTCTGGTTGCAGATTGCAGAGGAGTTCACAGGCAGGGCTGTGTTCAGGAGGCTGTCTGTGCACTGCTGCAAATCTTTCAATGATCTCATTAGATCAGGAAATGTTAGTACAAAGCCACACTCAACTGCATCCTGCAGTGCCTCTCATCACAGCCTAATAGGCTGCATCCCAGAGTACTTAAGGAAGTGGCCCTAGAAATAGTGGATGCATTAGTGATCATTTTCCAACATTCTATCGACTGGATCAGTTCCGATGGATTGGAGGGTAGCTAATGTAACGCTACTTTTTAAAAAAGGAGGGAGGGAGAAAACAGGGAATTATAGACCAGTTAGCCTGACATCGGTGATGGGGAAAATGTTGGAATCAATTATTAAAGATGAAATAGTAGTGCATTTGGAAAGCAGTGACAGGATCGGTCCAAGTCAGCATGGATTTATGAAAGGGAAATCATGCTTGACAAATCTTCTAGAATTTTTTGAGGATGTAACTAGTGGAGAGGACAAGGGAGAACCAGTGGATGTGGTGTATTTGGACTTTCAATACGCTTTTGACAAGATCCCACACAAGAGATTAGTGTGCAAAATTAAAGCACATGGTATTGGAGGTAATGTATTGACGTGGATAGAGAACTGGTTACCAGACAGGAAGCAGAGAGTCAGAATAAACGGGTCCTTTTCAGAATGGCAGGCAGTGACCAGTGGGGTGACACAGGGTTCAGTGCTGGGACCCCAGCTATTTACAATATACATCAATGATCTAGATGAAGGAATTGAATGTAATATCTCCAAGTTTGCAGATGACACTAAGCTGGGTGGAGGTGTGAGCTGTGAGGAGGATGCTAAAAGGCTGAAGGATGACTTGGATAGGTTAGGTGAGTCGGCAAATGCATGGCAGATGCAGTATAATGTGGATAAATTTGAGGTTATCCATTTTGGTGGCAAAAACAGGAAGACAGAATATTATCTGAATGGTGATAGATTAGGAAAAGGGGAGGTGAAACGAGACCTGGGTGTCATGGTACATCAGTCATTGAAGTTCGGCATGCAGGTACAGCAGGCGGTGAAGAAGGAAAATGGCATGTTGGCCTTCACAGCTAGAGGATTTGATTATAGGAGCAGGGAGATCTTACTGCAGTTGTACAGAGTCTTGGTGAGGCCACATCTGGAATATTGTGTTCAGTTTTGGTCTCCTAATCTGAGGAAGGACGTTCTGGCTATTGAGGGAGTAAAGTGAAGGTTAACCAGATTGATTCCCAGGATGGCAGGACTGACATATGAGGAGAGACTGGATCAACTGGGCCTTGTATCCACTGGAATTTAGAAGAATGAGAGGGGATCTCATAGAAACATATAAAATTCTGATGGGATTGGACAGGTTAGAGGCAGGAAGAATTTTCCCGTTGCTGGGGAGTTCCAGAACCAGGGGTCACAGTCTAAGAATAAGGGGTAAGCCATTTAGGACTGAAATGAGGAGAAACTTCTTCACTCAGAGAGTGGTTAACCTGTAGAATTCTCTATTGCAGAGAGTTGTTAACCTGTGGAATTCTCTATCGCTCTCTCTATTTGCATTATCACATTCCCATCTCACTAGCCACCCCTCACATTCACTCGAGTGCAATCATACCAACTAACAACACACAATGGTATCCACTTAGGTGTTTCCTCCCTATCTCCCATTTTCAGAATTCTCACTCTACCTGAACCCCTGGGGGTGCTCCGCTTCTTCCTTGAACAGAGACCCAACCCTTCCCCTCCCTCCTAGAATCACGGCAAAGTTACCCTTATCCTCACCTTTCACCCCATCAGTCTCCACGTTCAACGGATCATCCTCCGCCATTTCTGCCACCTCCATCTTGATCCCACCATCAGACACATCTTCCCCTCCCCTCCCCTCTCAGCATTCCAAAGGGACCGCTCCCTCTGCAACACCCTGCTCCACTCCGCAATCATCCCCAGCACCCCCTCCCCTTTCCACGGCACCTTCCCATGCAAGTGCAAGAGATGCAACACGGAATACCAAAGGGCAGAAAACGCTAGTGGGAGTTGTGAACACACCATCAAACAATAGTTGTGAAGTTGGGGACAGCATCAAACAAGAAATTAGGGATGTGTGCAATAAAGGTACAGCAGTTATCATGGGTGACTTTAATCTACATATTGATTGGGCTAACCAAACTGGTAGCAATGCAGTGGAGGAGGAGTTCCTGGAGTGTATTAGGGATGGTTTTCTAGACTAATATGTCGAGGAACCAACGAGAGGGCTGGCCATCCTAGACTGGATGATGTGTAATGAGAAAGGACTAATTAGCAATCTTGTTGCGCGAGACCCCTTACGGAAGAGTGAATATAATATGGTAGAATTCTTTATTAAGATGGAGAGTGACACAGTTAATTCAGAGACTAGGGTCCTAAACTGAAGGAAAGGTAACTTCGATGGTATGAGACGTGAATTGGCTAGAATAGACTGGCGAGTGATACTTAAAGGATTGACGGTAGATAGGCAATGGCAAACATTTAAAGATCACATGGATGAACTTCAACAATTGTACATCCCTGTCTGGAGTAAAAATAAAACTGGGAAGGTGGCTCAACCGTGGCAAACAAGGGAAATTAAGGATAATGTTAAATCCAAGGAAGAGGCATATAAATTGGCCAGGAAAAGCAGCAAACCTGAGGACTGGGAGAATTTTATAATACAGCAGAGGAGGACAAAGGGTTTAATTAGGAGGGGGAAAATAGAGTATGAGAGGAAGCTTGCTGGGAACATAAAAACTGACTGCAAAAGCTTCTATAGATATGTGAAAAGAAAAAGATTAGTGAAGACAAACGTAGGTCCCTTGCAGTCAGATTCAGATGAAATTATAATGGGGAACAAAGAAATGGCGGACCAGTTCAACAAATACTTTGGTTCTATCTTCACGAGGAAAGACACAAATATTCTTCCGGTAATACTAAGGGACCGAGGGTCAAATGAGAAGGAGGAATTGAAGGAAATCTTCATTAGGCAGGAAATTGTGTTAGGGAAATTGATGGAATTGAAGGCCGATAAATCCCCGTGGCCTGATAGTCTGCATCCCAGAGAACTTAAGGAAGTAGCCCTAGAAATAGTGGATGCATTGGTGACTATTTTCCAACAGTCTATCGACTCTGGATCGGTTCCTATGGACTGGAGGGTAACTAATATAACACCACTTTTTAAGAAGGGAGAGAGAGAGAAGGTGGGGTAATTATAGACCGGTTATACTGACATCAGTAGTGGGGAAAATGTTGGAATCAATTATTAAAGATGAAATAGCAGCACATTTGAGGAAGGATGTTCTTGTTATTGAGGGAGTGCAGCAAAGGTTCACCAGACTGATTTCACGGATGGCTGGACTGTCATATCAGGAGAGACTGGATCAACTCGGCCTTTATTCACTGGAGTTTAGAAGGATGAGAGGGGATTTCATAGAAACGTATAAGATTCTGACGGGACATAGAAACATAGAAACATAGAAAAAAGGTGCAGGAGTAGGCCATTCGGCCCTTCGAGCCTGCATCGCCATTCAATGAGTTCATGGCTGAACATGCAACTTCAGTACCCCATTCCTGCTTTCTCGCCATATCCCTTGATCCCCCTAGTAGTAAGGACTACATATAACTCCTTTTTGAATATATGTAGTGAATTGGCCTCAACAACTTTCTGTGATAGAGAATTCCACAGGTTCACCACTCTCTGGGTGAAGAAGTTTCTCCTCATCTCGGTCCTAAATGGCTTACCCCTTATCCTTAGGCTGTGACTCCTGTTTCTGGACTTCCCCAACATTGGGAACATTCTTCCTGCATCTAACCTGTCTAAACCCATCAGAATTTTAAACGGGACTGGACAGGTTAGATGCGGGAAGAATGTTCCCGATGTTGGGGAAGTCCAGAACCAGGGGACATAGTCTTTGGATAAGGGGTAGGCCATTTAGGACTGAGATGAGGAGAAACTTCTTCACTCAGAGTGTTGTTAACCTATGGAATTCCCTGCCGCAGAGAGCTGTTGATGCCAGTTCATTAGATATATTCAGGACGGAGTTAGATATGGCCCTTATGGCTAAGGGGATCAAGGGGTATGGAGAGAAAGCAGGAAAGGGGTACTGAGGGAATGATCAGCCATGATCTTATTGAATGGTGGTGCAGGTTCGAAGGGCCGAATGGCCTACTCCTGCACCTATTTTCTATGTTTCTATGTGTCACTGCGAACAACACCCAGCTCTACCTATCCACCACCTCCCTTCGCCGCTCTAACTCTTCTGTACTATCAGACTCCTTGACTGACATCCAGTCTCAGATGAGACACAATTTCACCCAGTTAAACATTGGGAAGCCCCCCTCCAAAAAATCCATAACCTCAGTACTGATTCCATCCTCTTCCTCAAACATTGTCTCATGTGAACCCGAATGTTCATAACCTTAGCATCCTATTCAACCCCAGCTGAACATCCAACCCCGTTAAAATGCCACCTACTTGCACCTCCATAACATTACCCACGCCGTCCCTGCTTCAGCTGCTGAAACTCCCATGCATTTATTACTTTCAGACTCAACTATTCCAACTCTCCTAATTGGCCTCCCTTCTCCATGTTATGTACATAAGAACATAAGAAATAGGAACAGGAGTAGGCCATACAAACCCTCGAGCCTGCTCCGCCATTCAATAAGATCATGACTGATCTGATCATGGACTCAGCTCCACTTCCCCGCCCGCTCCCCATAACTCCTTATCCCCTTATCATTAAGAAACTGTCTATTTCTGTCTTAAATTTATTCAATGTCCCAGCTTCCACATCTCTCTAAGGCAGTGATTTCCACAGATTTACAACCCTCTGAGAGATGAAATTTCTCCTCATCTCTGTTTTAAATGGACGGCCCCTTATTCTAAGATCATGCCCTCTAGTTCTAGTCTTCCCCATCAGTGGAAATATCCTCTCTGCATCCACCTTGTCAAGCCCCCTCATAATCTTATACGTTTCGATAAGATCACCTCTCATTCTTCTGAATTCCAATGAGTAGAGGCCCAACCTACTCAACCTTTCCTCATAAGTCAACCCCCTCTTCTCCGGAATCAACCTAGTGAACCTTCTCTGAGCTGCCTCCAAAGCAAGTATATCCTTTCGTAAATATGGAAACCAAAACTGCACGCAGTATTCCAGGTGTGGCCTCACCAATACCCTGTATAACTGTAGCAATAAAGGCCAAGATTCCATTGGCCTTCCTGATCACTTGCTGGACCTGCATACTATCCTTTTGTGTTTCATGCACAAGTATCCCCAGGTCCCGCTGTACTGCAGCACTTTGCAATCTTTTTCCATTTAAATATTAACTTACTCTTTGATTTTTTTCTGCCAAAGTGCATTTCCAACATTATACTCCATCTGCCAATTTTTGCCCACTCACTTAACCGGTCTATGTTCTTTTGCAGATTTTTTGTGTCCTCCTCGCACATTGCTTTTCCTCCCATCTTTGTAATGTCAGCAAACTTGGCTATGATACACTCAGTCCCTTCTTCCAAGTCGTTAATATAGATTGTAAATAGTTGGGGTCCCAGCACTGATCCCTGCGGCACCCCACTAGTTACTAGTTTCTAACTTGAGAATGAATCATTTATCCCGACTCTGTTTTCTGTTAGTTAGCCAATCCTCTATCCATGCTAATATATTACCCACAACCCTGTGAACTTTTATCTTGTGCAGTAACCTTTTATGTGGCTCCTTCCGGAAGTCCAAATAAACCACATCCACTGGCTCCCCTTTATCCACCCTGTTCGTTACATCCTCAAAGAATTCCATCAAATTTGTCAAACATGAATTCCCTTTCATAAATCCATGCTGACTTTGCCTGACTGAATTTTGTTTTTCCAAATGTCTTACTACTGCTTCTTTAATAATGGACTCCAACATTTTCCCAACCAGAGATGTTAGGCTAACTGGTCTACAGTTTCCTGCTTTTTGTCTGCCTCCTTTTTTAAATAGGGATGTTACATTTGCAGTTTTCCAATCTGCTGGGACCTCCCCAGAATCCAGGTAATTTTGGTAAATTACAACCAATGCATCCACAATTCCTGCCGCTACTTCTCTTAAGACCCTAGGATGCAAGCCATCAGGTCCAGGGGATTTATCTGCCTTTAGTCCCATTATCTTACTGGGTACCACCTCCTTAGTGATTGTGATTGTGTTAAGTTCCTCCCCCACCTATAGCCCCTTGACTATCCACTGTTTGGATATTGTTAGTGTGCTCTACCATAAAGGCTGACACAAAATATTTGTTCAGAGTTTCTGCCATCTCCATGTCCCCCATTACTAATTCCCTGATCTCGTCCTCTAAGGGACCAACATTTACTTTAGCCACTCTTTTCCTTTTTGTATACCTATAGAAACTCTTGCTATTTGTTTTTATATTTTGTGATAGTTTACTTTATTAGTCTATCTTCCCTTTCTTAATCATTTTTTTAATCATTCTTTGCTGACTTTTAAAAGCTTCCCAGTCTTCTGTCCTCCCACTAGTTTTGGCCACTTTGTATGCCCTTGTTTTTAATTGGATACTGTTAATTCCTGACTCGAATGTACTGACTTACACGAGACACATGCTGAAGTCAAGGTCACTCAGGACCTGAACCTTTAATTCCAGCTCTCCAGTCCTGCACTTGCCTGAGACCTCCCTTTATATACCACAGTGGGACAGGTATGGAGTGTCTCCTGCAAGTGCACCCTGGTGGTAAGGTATGCTTATTGTTACAGGTCATATCCAGTTACAGTCATGTATAGCATGGTAAGATACAGTTATATACAGTAATGTGAGATACATGACATCACCCTCCCCCAAGGTCTTATTGCCTTTATTGATTCAGTCTCTCAGGTGGTCTGCGCTCTTGCGTGGAGCGTCTTAGTTGTGGTTCAGTTGTTTGCCTTGGTGCCTGTTTTTCATTCGGTGTGATTGCTGGTATGTCACCTGGGCTGTCTGTTGAGACTGCCCTTTCCTCAGGTTGTTCCACCTGTCTGTCCACCAGGTGTGGTGTGAGTTCCACATTGTAGTCTGCCTCTGGTTCTTCAGTGTTATCAGTGAATCTACCTTTTACTTGGTCTACATGCCTCCGGCAGGTTTGGCTATTGTCCATTTGTACAACCAGTAGCCTGTGTCCCTCTTCGTCTGTTACTGTCCCTGCAAGCCATTTGGGACCCCGGCCATAGTTTAGCACAAACACTTTGTCCCTTATCTCATTCCACCTCCCCCTCGAATTTCGGTCATGGTACTCAGTTAGCTTTTGATGCTTAGCCTCAACAATTTCATGCATGTCTGGGAGGATTAAGGTTCTTTAAGGTTTGTTTCATCAATAGTTGCACGGGGGGAACCCCAGTCAACGAATGCGGACGAGATCTGTATGCCAGCAGAAGTCGTGACAGGCGGCTCTGCAGCATGGGACTTTGCATTCTGAGCATGCCTTGTTTAATGATCTGCACTGCTCGCTCCGCCTGGCCATTGGAGGCCGGCTTGAAAGGTGCCACCTTAACGTGACTTATACCGTGGTCAACTATAAAATCGTGAAATTCTGCGCTGGTGAAGCATGGACCATTATCACTGACCAATATGTCAGGAATGCCATGCATCGCAAACATGGTTCTAAAGCCCTCCACAGTGGTGGAGGTGGTGCTCGAGTTTAAAATGGTGCACTCAATCCATTTTGAAAATGCATCAACGACTATGAGGAACATTTTGCCCATGAATGAGCCCGCATAGTCTACATGCACCTGCGACCACGGTTTGGTGGGCCAGGGCCAGGCGCTTAGGGGGGCCTCCCTGGGGGCATTACTGAGTTGGGCACAAATGGTGCACCGACGACAACAGAGTTCCAAGTCCGCATCAATGCCAGGCCACCAGACATGAGATCTGGCTATGGCCTTCATAAGGACGATCCCCGGGTGCTTGCAATGGAGTTCCCAGACAAACGCCTCCCTGCCTTGTAAGGGCATAACTACTCGGCTGCCACACATCAGGCAGTCTGCCTGTTGTGAGAGTTCATGCATGCACCTATGGAAGGGTTTGACCTCTTCGGGGCAGGCATCGCGAGCCTCTGCCCAGTCACCGGTTAAAACGCATCTTTTAATTAAAGATAACGTGGGGTCGCTGGTCGTCCAGGCTCTGATTTGGCGAACTGTCATGGGCGAACCTGTGGATTCAAAGCCATTGATTGCCATGAGCATCTCACAGTCCTGTTCGTCGGACCCTTCTGTGGTCGCCAGGGGTAGCCTGCTAAGTCTGTGCCTGGTCTGTGCCTTATCATGTAGTCGTAAAGCCGCCAGCATGAGTGCCCACCGCTGAATGCGCGCCGAGGCATTGCCATTGATTGCCTTGCATTCGGATAGTAGGGACGTGAGGGGTTTGTGGTCAGTTTCTAACACAAACTTGGCCCCGAAAAGGTATTGGTGCATCTTTTTGACACCGTTCACGCACGCGAGCGCCTCCTTCTCAACCATACCGTACCCACGCTGAAGATGAGTATGTCATCTTGAAACATAACCGTCCCCGGGATGGACTTGAGCAGACTTTCCATGTTGCGCTGGAATATAGCAGCTGCCGACCTGATGCCGAATGGACATCAATGGTACACAAAAAGGCATCGATGTGTGTTGATGGTGGTGAATAGCTTAGACTCTTCGGTCAGTTCTTGCGTCATATATGCAGATGTGTGGTCAAGTTTCGAGAAAAGTTTTCCTCCAGCCAACGTGGCAAATAGGCCCTCCGCTCTGGGCAGCGGGTATTAATCCTGTAGGGAGGCTCTGTTTATGGTAGATTTGTAATCTCCACAAAATTGCACGGATCCATCAGGCTTCATGACTGGGACGATGGGGCTTGCCCAGTCGCTGAATTCCACAGGAGAAATTATGCCTTCCCGCAGAAGCCGGTCCAGTTCGTTTTCAATCTTTTCCCTCATCACATAAGGCACAGCTCTAGCCTTGTGATGGACCGGTCTGGCATTCTGTGTGATGTAGATTCTAACTTTAGCCTCTTTGAAGGTGCCCACACTTGGCTGAAAGATGTTCTAAACGGCTTAGAACTGTTGAGCAGGAGGTCCATTCCTCTGACGACATAGCGTGAACATCATCCCATTTCCAATTAAGTTCTGCTAGCCAGCTTCTCCCCAACAGGGCTGGGAGATCCCCATGGACAATCCACAGGGAAAGTCAGTGCACCATCCCTTTGTGTGTGACTGAGAGCATGGCACTGCCAAGGACTGGGACGATTTCTTTAGTATGGGTCCTTAGTTTGGTGTCGATCTTTGTGAGTTTTGGTCTGTTGCTTTTGTGCGGCCACAGCTGTTCAAATTGTTGAACGCTCATGAGGGATTGACTGGCCCCCGTGTCCAGTTCCATGTTGACGGGTATCCCATTGAGTAGAACCCTCATCATAATTGGAGGCGTCTTGGTGTAAGAACAGTGGACATTGATCGTGTTAACCCGCTGTATCTCGGCGTCCCGTGCACTGTTCCAACCATCTTCTGGTCCGCTTTCCGACCCTTCCGATTCCTATACCAGCCGAGCTGCTGTTTTTCTGCACATGCGAGCCAGATGCCCTGTGTAGTTGCAGTTTCTGCAAACGGCATGCTGAAATTGACACACCCTGGTTGAGTGCCTTCTCCCACATCTCCAACACAGACCATTTCCATTGTTTCCGAAGGATGAGCTGTGTCTGGCTGATCTCCCTTGAGCTTCTCTTAATCTGTTGTTGATTGCTCGCATTGTGGGTTGATGAGGTGTGATCGGCCGTTCATGTGGCCCTTGATTTTGATGGCTCCTGGCGCCACTGTCTGCTGTTGAATGCTGCTCTCCTGCCTTTGTCTGTGTGTGGGGTTAGCGGTTTGTTTCACAATGTGAGCCCCTTGTTCCGATGCCTCGTTGGTTGTCGTACCCAAAGTATAGATCAGCCTCGTTTTTTCTTCGCCTGCCACGAACATCTGTGCGACCAGTGCTGCTGCCTCTAGAGTCAAGTTCTTAGTTTCTATAGGCTTTCAGAATATGCCTGCGTGGTTTATTCCTTCAATAAAAAAGTCTCTCAGTACTTCTCTCCTTAGTTCATCGGGGAACTCACATAAACTAGCCAGCCTCCGAAGTTCCGCCACGAAGTCGGGTATGCTTTGGCCCACACAGCGTCTGTAGTTGCAGAACTAGTTGTAGTCTGGCCATGTGTAGGCTGCTCGCTGGCTTCAGGTGGTCTCTCACCAGTGTGCTCAACTCCTCAAACAACTTGCTTGCTGGTTTCTCGGGTGCCAGCAGGTCTTTCATCAAAGCGTATGTTTTCGAGCCACAGCTGGTCAAGAGATGGGCTCTTCTCTTGTCTGCCTTATTGTCGCCCAGCCAGTCTTTGGTCACAAAGCTTTGCTGGAGCCTTTCTATAAAGTCATCCCAATTGTCTCGAGCATTGTATTTCTCATCTGAGCTGTTGGTAGCCATTCTGTGGATTCTGTGATCCCGTAACTCGTCCTCACTGTTAAGTCCTGACTCTAATGTACTGACTTACACGAGACACATGCTGAAGTCAAGGTCACTCAGGACCTGTACCTTTAATTCCAGCTCTCCAGTCCTGCACTTGCCTGAGACCTCCCTTTATATACCACAGTGGGACAGGTATGGAGAGTCTCCTGCAAGTGCACCCCTGGTGGTAAGGTATGCTTATTGTTACAGGTCATATCCAGTTACAGTCATGTATAGCATGGTAAGATACAGATATATACAGTAATGTGAGATACATGACAGATACCGTCCTTTATTTTTTTAGATAGCCACAGATGGCTTTCTTTCCTCTAACAGCCTTTCCTCCTCACTGGAATATATTTTTCTTGAGAGTTGGGAAATATCTCCTTAAATGTACACCGCTGTTCATCAACCGTCCTACACTTTAATCTATTTTCCCAGTCCACTTCAGCCAACTCTGCCCTCAAACCTTCATAGTCTCCTTTATATCAGCTTAGTATGCTGGTTATAGATCCAACTTTTTCACCCTCCATCTGAATTTGAAATTCAATCATCCTCATTCCAAGAGGATCCTTTACTAGGAGATTGCTTACTAATCCTGTCTCATTAAATTTCAGCTCATCCAAAACTCCACTGCCCATTACTTCTGTCCTTGTTGATTTATATCCTCTAGCGCCTCCAATTTAAAATTATCATCCTCATCTTTCAGTCCCTTCACAGCATCTTATATACATGGAATACATGAAGAAAAATATGCTGGATTCAATTCTCCCTAAATCAGGAGAGCTGGGATAGAAACATAGAAACATAGAAAATAGGTGCAGGAGTAGGCCATTCGGCCCTTCTCGCCTGCATCGCCATTCAATGAGTTCATGGCTGAACATGCAACTTCAGTACCCCATTCCTGCTTTCTCGCCATACCCCTCGATCCCCCGAGTAGTAAGGACTTCATCTAACTCCTTTTTGAATATATTTAGTGAATTGGCCTCAACAACTTTCTGTGGTAGAGAATTCCACAGGTTCACCACTCTCTGGGTGAAGAAGTTTCTACTCATCTCGGTCCTAAATGGCTTACCCCTTATCCTTAGACTGTGACCCCTGGTTCTGGACTTCCCCAACATTGGGAACATTCTTCCTGCATCTAACCTGTCTAAACCCGTCAGAATTTTAAACGTTTCTATGAGGTCCCCTCTCATTCTTCTGAACTCCAGTGAATACAAGCCCAGTTGATCCGGTCTTTCTTGATAGGTCAGTCCCGCCATCCCGGGAATCAGTCTGGTGAACCTTCCCTGCACTCCCTCAATAGCAAGAATGTCCTTCCTCAAGTTAGGAGACCAAAACTGTGTACAATACTCCAGGTGTGGCCTCACCAAGGCCCTGTACAATTGTAGCAACACCGCCCTGCCCCTGTACTCAAATCCCCTCGCTATGAAGGCCAACATGCCATTTGCTTTCTTAACCGCCTGCTGTACCTGCATGCCAACCTTCAATGACTGATGTACCATGACACCCAGGTCTCGTTGCACCTCCCCTTTTCCTAATCTGTCACCATTCAGATAATAGTCTGTCTCTCTGTTTTTACCACCAAAGTGGATAACCTCACATTTATCCACATTATACTTCATCTGCCATGCATTTGCCCACTCACCTAACCTATCCAAGTCACTCTGCAGCCTCATAGCATCCTCCTCGCAGCTCACACTGCCACCCAACTTAGTGTCATCCGCAAATCTGAAGATACTACATTTAATCCCCTCGTCTAAACAATTCATGTACAGTGTAAACAGCTGGGGCCCCAGCACAGAACCTTGCGGTACCCCACTAGTCACTGCCTGCCATTCTGAAAAGTACCCATTTACTCCTACTCTTTACTTCCTGTCTGCCAACCAGTTCTCAATCCATGTCAGCACACTACCCCCAATCCCATGTGCTTTAACTTTGCACATTAATCTCTTGTGTGGGACCTTGTCGAAAGCCTTCTGAAAGTCCAAATATACCACATCAACTGGGTCTCCCTTGTCCGCTCTACTGGAAACATCCTCAAAAAATTCCAGAAGATTTGTCAAGCATGATTTCCCTTTCACAAATCCATGCTGACTTGGACCTATCATGTCACCTCTTTCCAAATGTGCTGCTATGACATCCTTAATAATTGATTCCATCATTTTACCCACTACTGAGGTCAGGCTGACCGGTCTATAATTCCCTGTTTTCTCTCTCCCTCCTTTTTTAAAAAGTGGGGTTACATTGGCTGCCCTCCACTTGATCAGAACTGATCCAGAGTCAATGGAATGTTGGAAAATGACTGTCAATGCATCTGCTATTTACAAGGCCACCTCCTTAAGTACTCTGGGATGTAGTCCATCAGGCCCTGGGGATTTATCGGCCTTCAATTCCATCAATTTCCCGACTAATAAGGATTTCCCTCAGTTCCTCCTCCTTACTAGACCCTCTGACCCCTTTTATATCCGGAAGGTTGTTTATGTCCTCCTTAGTGAATACCGAACCAAAGTACTTGTTCAATTGGTCTGCCATTTCTTTGTTCCCCATTATGACTTCCCCTGGGGACCTATGTTTGTCTTTACTAACCTTTTTCTCTTTACATATCTATAGAAACTTTTGCAATCCGTCTTAATGTTCCCTGCAAGCTTCTTCTCGTACTCCATTTTCCCTGCCCTAATCAAACCCTTTGTCCTCCTCTGCTGAGTTCTAAATTTCTCCCAGTCTCTGGGTTCGCTGCTATTTCTGGCCAATTTGTATGCCACTTCCTTGGCTTTAATACTATCCCTGATTTCCCTTGATAGCCACGGTTGAGCCACCTTCCCTTTTTTATTTTTACGCCAGACAGGAATGTACAATTGTTGTAGTTCATCCATGCGGAATCTAAATGTCTGCCATTACCCATCCACAGTCAACCCCTTAAGTATCATTCGCCAATCTACCCTAGCCAATTCACGCCTCATACCTTCAAAGTTACCCTTCTTTAAGTTCTGGACCATGGTCTCTGAATTAACTGTTTCATTCTCCATCCTAATGCAGAATTCCACCATATTATGGTCACTCTTCCTCAAGTGGCCTCGCACAACGAGATTGCTAATTAATCCTCTCTCATTACACAACACCCAGTCTAAGATGGCCTCCCCCCTAGTTGGTTCCTCGACATATTGGTCTAGAAAACCATCCCTTATGCACTCCAGGAAATCCTCCTCCACCGTATTGCTTCCAGTTTGGTTAGCCCAATCTATGTGCATATTAAAGTCACCCATTATAACTGCTGCACCTTTATTGCATGCACCCCTAATTTCCTGTTTGATGCCCTCCCCAACATCACTACTACTGTTTGGAGGTCCGTACACAACTCCCACTAATGTTTTTTGCCCTTTGGTGTTCTGCAGCTCTACCCATATAGATTCCACATCATCCAAGCTAATGTCCTTCCTAACTATTGCATTAATCTCCTCTTTAACCAGCAATGCTACCCCACCTCCTTTTCCTTTTACTCTATCGTTCCTGAATGTTGAATACCCCTGGATGTTGAGTTCCCAGCCCTGATCATCCTGGAGCCACGTCTCTGTAATCCCAATCACATCATATTTGTTAACATCTATTTGCACAGTTAATTCATCCATCCTATTACGGATACTCCTTGCATTAAGACACAAAATCTTCAGGCTTGTTTTTTTAACACCCTTTGTCCTTTTAGAATTTTGCTGTACAGTGGCCCTTTTTGTTCTTTGCCTTGGGTTTCTCTGCCCTCCACTTTTACTCATCTCCTTTCTGTCTTTTGCTTTTGTCTCCTTTTTGTTTCCCTCTGTCTCCCTGCATTGGTTCCCATCCCCCTGCCATGTTAGTTTAACTCCTCCCCAACAGCACTAGCAAACACTCCCCCTAGGACATTGGTTCCGGTCCTGCCCAGGTGCAGACCGTCCGCTTTGTACTGGTCCCACCTCCCCCAGAACCGGTTCCAATGCCCCAGGAATTTGAATCCCTCCCTGCTGCACCACTGCTCAAGCCACGTATTCAGCTGTGCTATCCTGCGATTCCTACTCTGACTATCACGTGGCACTGGTAGCAATCCCGAGATTACTACTTTTGAGGTCCTACTTTTTAATTCAGCTCCTAGCTCCTTAAATTCGTTTCGTAGGTCCTCATCCCTTTTTTTACCTTTGTCGTTGGTACCAATGTGCACCACAATAACTGGCTGTTCTCCCTCCCTTTTTAGAATGTCCTGCACCCGCTCCGAGACATCCTTGACCCTTGCACCAGGGAGGCAACATACCATCCTGGAGTCTCGGTTGCGGCCGCAGAAACGCCTATCTATTCCCCTTACAATTGAATCCCCTATCACTGTCTCTCTCTCACTCTTTTTCCTGCCCTCCTGTGCAACAGAGCCAGCCACGGTGCCATGAACTTGGCTGCTGCTGCCCTCCCCTGATGAGTCATCCCCCTCAACAGTACTCAAAGCAGTATATCTGTTTTGCAGGGGGATGACCACAGGGGACCCCTGCACTACCTTCCTTGCACTACTCTTCCTGCTGGTCTTACATTCCCTAGCTGGCTGTGGACCCTTCTCCTGCGGTAAGACCAACTCGCTACACGTGCTACTCACATCATTCTCAGCATCGTGGATGCTCCAGAGTGAATCCACCAATTCCGCAACGCGGTCCGTCAGGAGCTGGAGGCGGATACACTTCCTGCAGATGTTGTCGTCAGGAACACCGGAAGTGTCCCTGAGTTCCCACATGGTACAGGAGGAGCATATCACGTGACCGAGCTCCCCTGCCATGACTTAACCCTTCGATACACTTAAATTGGCAACAATGTTAAAAGTTACTGACTGATATAGAAGAGAAAAAAGAAAAGCTAGTCACCAATCACCAGCCAATCACTTACCCCCTTGGCTGTGACGTCACCTTTTGATTTCTTTCTACTTCTTTTTTGCCTTCTCTCCCAGCTGGAGCTGTACAAGCTCCGCCTCTCACCGACTCCCACCTCTCTCGATGCTCCCCGGACTGCCCGACTGCTGAGCCTTTATAGGCCGCTGCCTCTCACCGACTCCCGCCTCTCTCGTACTCCCCGGACTGCCCGACTGCTGAGCCTTTATAGGCCGCTGCCTCTCGCCGACTCCCACCTCTCTCGACGCTCCCCGGACTGCCTGACTGCTGAGCCTTTATAGGCCGCTGCCTCTCACCGACTCCCGCCTCTCTCGACACCGCTCCCCGGACTGCCCGACTGCTGAGCCTTTATAGGCCGCTGCCTCTCACCGACTCCCGCCTCTCTCGTACTCCCCGGACTGCCCGACTGCTGAGCCTTTATAGGCCGCTGCCTCTCGCCGACTCCCACCTCTCTCGTACTCCCCGGACTGCCTGACTGCTGAGCCTTTATAGGCCGCTGCCTCTCACCGACTCCCGCCTCTCTCGTACTCCCCGGACTGCCCGACTGCTGAGCCTTTATAGGCCGCTGCCTCTCGCCGACTCCCACCTCTCTCAACACTCCCCGGACTGCCCGACTGCTGAGCCTTTATAGGCCGCTGCCTCTCACCGACTCCCGCCTCTCTCGTACTCCCCGGACTGCCCGACTGCTGAGCCTTTATAGGCCGCTGCCTCTCGCCGACTCCCACCTCTCTCAACACTCCCCGGACTGCCCGACTGCTGAGCCTTTATAGGCCGCTGCCTCTCACCGACTCCCGCCTCTCTCGACGCTCGATGCGGGATGTTTTTCTCCAGTTCATACTGCATTTATTTTGAAGAACTGCTGAAAAGCAATAATGGAATGGAAATAGTACTAATTTTAATTTCTTATTTATGCTGTTTTAAGAATGAGAAGTATTTCCCCTTTTTGAGTTTTGTTTTATATATTTCCAGCATGTGGGCAATGCTGGCAAAGCTGCCCATACCGAGTGGCCCTGAAAAGGTGGTGCTGGGCTTTCTTTTTGAATCGCTGCATTCCTTGTGGTGACGGTGTCCCACAATGGTGTTCGGTAGGGCATTCTAGGATTTTGACCCAGCAAAGCTGAAAGAACAGCAGGATATGTGCAAATCAGGATGGATTATGATGTGGAAAGGAACTTGGAAAATTGCTGCAGTACATCCTGTAGATAGTACATACTGCAGCCACAGTGTATTCTCAGTGGAGGCAATGGATATTGAGTTCAGTGGCAGTTGCATCAATCAAGTGAACTGTTCTGTCTCGGATGGTGATGAGCTTTGAGCGTTGTTGCTGTTGCATTTATTCGGGCAAGTGGTGAGCATTCCAGCATCTTCGGATTTGGGCATTGTAGATGATGGAGGCTTTGAGGGATCAGGCGGTGATCCACTCATCACAGAATATCCAGCCTAGACGCTGCTCTTGTAACCACAATGTTGGTATGGCTGTTCCACACAAGATTCTGGTCAATGGTGACTCTTAGGATGTTGATGGTGGGAGACTCACCAACAGATCCATCACAGATCCAATTCATGTCCGGACCGGTGTCAAGCAGGGCTGTGTCATCGCCCCAACCCTCTTCTCAATATTGCTCGCTGCCATGCTCCACTCACAGTTGATAAGCTCCCCGCTGGAGTGGAGCTAAACTACAGGACCAGTGGGAAGCTGTTCAACCTTCGCCGCCTCCAGGCCAGGTCCAAGACCACTCCAACCTCTGTCGTCGAGCTACAGTACGCGGACAACGCCTGAGTCTGTGCACACACAGAGGCTGAACTCCAGGACATAATCAACGTATTTACCGAGGCGTATGAAAGCATGGGTCTTACACTAAACATTAGTAAGACAAAGGTCCTACACCAGCCTGTCCTCGCCTCACAGTACTGCTCCCCAAACATCAAGATGCATGGCATGGCCCTGGACAATGTGGACCACTTCCCCTATCTCGGGAACCTCTTATCAACAAGAGCAGGCATTGATGATGAGATCCAACACCGCCTCCAGTGCGCCAGTGCAGCCTTCGGCCGTCTGAGGAAAAGAGTGTTTGAAGATCAGTCCCTCAAAGCTGTCACCAAGCTCATGGTCTACAGGGCCGTAGTAATACCCGCCCTCCTGTATGGTTCAGAGACGTGGACTATTTACAGTAGACACCTCAAGTCGCTGGAGAAATACCACCAGCGATGTCTCCGCAAGATCCTACAAATCCCCTGGGAGGAGAGACGCACAAACATTAGCGTCCTCATCCAGGCCAATATCCCCAGCATTGAAGCACTGACCACACTTGATCAGCTCCGCTGGGCAGGCCACATAGTTCGCATGCCAGACACGAGACTCCCAAAGTAAGCGCTCTACTCGGAACTCCTTCACAGCAAATGAGCCAAAGGAGGGCAGAGGAAACGTTACAAGGACACCCTCAAAGCCTCCCTGATAAAGTGCAACATCTCCACTGACACCTGGGAGTCCTTAGCCATAGACCGCCCTAAGTGGAGGAAGTACATTTGGGAGGGCGCTGAGCTCGTCGAGTATCGTCGCCGAGAGCATGCAGAAATCAAGCGCAGGCAGCGGAAGGAGCGTGCGGCAAACCAGGCTCCCTGACCACCCTTTCCCTCAACGACTATCTGTCCCACCTGTGACAGAAACTGTGGTTCTTATATTGAACTGTACAGCTATCTAAGAACTCATGCTAAGAGTGGAAACAAGTCTTCCTCGATCCCGAGGGTCTGCCTATGATGATGATGGTGGGAGACTCACCAATTTGGTGCCATCATCGTAGGGTATAGAAACATAGTGGTTATGTTCATTGACTAGTAATCCAGAGGCCTAGATTAATGATCTGGAGATGCAAGTTCAAATCCCAACACGGCAGTTGGGGAATTTAAATTCAGTTAATTAAATAAATCTGGAATAAAAAGCTAGTGTCAGTAGTGGTGACCATGAAACTATTAGATTGTAATAAAAAACCATCTGGTTCACTAATGTCCTTTAGGGAAGGAAATCTGCCGTCCTTACCTGGTCTGGTCTATATGTGACTCCAGACACACAGCAATGTGGCTGACTCTTATCTGAATGGTGACAGATTAGGAAAAGGGGAGGTGCAACGAGACCTGGGTGTCATGGTACATCAGTCATTGAAGGTTGGCATGCAGGTACAGCAGGCGGTTAAGAAAGCAAATGGCATGTTGGCCTTCATAGCGAGGGGATTTGAGTACAAGGGTAGGGAGGTGTTGCTATAATTGTACAGGGCCTTGGTGAGGCCACACCTGGAGTATTGTGTACAGTTTTGGTCTCCTAACTTGAGGAAGGACATTCTTGCTATTGAGGGAGTGCAGCGAAGGTTCACCAGACTGATTCCCGGGATGGCGGGACTGACCTATCAAGAAAGACTGGATCAACTGGGCTTGTATTCACTGGAGTTCAGAAGAATGAGAGGGGACCTCATAGAAACGTTTAAAATTCTGACGGGGTTAGACAGGTTAGATGCAGGAAGAATGTTCCCAATGTTGGGGAAGTCCAGAACCAGGGGACACAGTCTAAGGATAAGGGGGAAGCCATTTAGGACTGAGATGAGGAGGAATTTCTTCACCCAGAGAGTGGTGAACCTGTGGAATTCTCTACCACAGAAAGTTGTTGAGGCCAATTCACTAAATATATTCAAAAAGGAGTTAGATGAAGTCCTTACTACTAGGGGAATCAAGGGGTATGGTGAGAAAGCAGGAATGGGGTACTGAAGTTTCATGTTCAGCCATGAACTCATTGAATGGCGGTGCAGGCTAGAAGGGCCGAATGGCCTACTCCTGCACCTATTTTCTATGTTTCTATGTTTCTATGTTTCACTGCCCTCTGAAATGGCCTAGCAAGCCACTCAGTTGTACAAAACCGCTATAAAGAAGATGGATTGCAGTGGTCCAAGAAGGTCGCTCACCACCTTCTCAAGGGCAATTAGGGATGGACAATAAATGCTGGTCTTGCCAGCGGCGCCCACATCCCATGAACAAATTTTTAAAAAACAATAGGTGAGAGGGAGGTGTTGGTGATGGCCATTACCTGGCACTTATGTTGTATAATATTACCTGCCACTTGACAGCCAAGCCTGGATGTTATTCACATTCTGCTGTAGGGTGGCATGAGCTGCTTCACTCACGGAAGAATTGTGTATAGAGCTGATCACTGTGGCATCGTCATTGAATCATTCCAGTCTGAGCTCACAAATGACCTGTCTAAACCCCCATTAATACAGCTGTGAATGGACTACTGGAAGATGAACAAGAAGATGAAGTGGATCCCCCCAGCCCTCTCTCCCCCCCATCGTCCTTCTTTCTCCATCTCCCCCCATCCCTCCCGACTCTCCCTTTCTCTCCACCCCCACCCCCAGAATGCAGCTACCATCCATTAAGGGCTATTACAAATGTGTACTCAAGGTTAATGGTGTTAAATTGGGTTTTCTGTGGATGGCAGATTTACTTATGATGTAGGACTCTGAGTAATGTTATTTGGGCCAACCATAACTATGCTCCTTTCAGCATTTCATATCGGAGCAGGCCGGAGAGCGGAAAGAGCAGTGTGGTGGCCTAGCCCAGCAGTCTGAGCGGCCCCCAGCCTGCGAGCACCATTGGAGCAAGCCGGGGAGTGGAAGGAGCAGTGTGATGGCCTAGCCCAGCAGTCTGAGCGGCCCCCGGCCTGTGAGCACCATCGGAGCAGGCCGGAGAGCGGAAGGAGCAGTGTGGTGGCCTAGCCCAGCAGTCTGAGCGGCCCCCGGCCTGTGAGCACCATCGGAGCAGGCCGGGGAGTGGAAGGAGCAGTGTGATGGCCTAGCCCAGCAGTCTGAGCGCCCCCCGGCCTGTGAGCACCATTGGAGCAAACCGGGGAGTGGAAGGAGCAGTGTGGTGGCCTAGCCCAGCAGTCTGAGCGGCCCCCGGCCTGTGAGCACCATCGGAGCAAGCCGGGGAGTGGAAGGAGCAGTGTGATGGCCTAGCCTAGCAGTCTAAGTGGCCCCCGGCCTGTGAGCACCATTGGAGCAGGCCGGAGAGTGGAAGGAGCAGCGCGGCAGCATACCGCTCCAGGGAGCAGCACATGCTGGAGCAGGAGAGCAACGGCAGTGAAGAGTGACGTCACCAAGATCCAAGTCAGTGATTGGAGCATGGGCAGGTACAGCAGGAGCGGTGCGGTCGGGGCGAAGGAGCGGCGAGAGATTGTCGAGGGACGTGATCGGGGCCCAGGAGAGATGTGAGTTCATGGGCCCTGAAGAGGCGAGGATCCAGGGGCAGCATGGGCCAGTCACACTGCGATATGTGTGCGCACTAGGTCCATGCAGCAGAGCTGGTCTCCAGTCATCTTGGCTACTGGACCAAGATCGAGCTCTGACAAGACCGTGTGGTGGCTGGTGTGCAATGGTCACCACACGTTAAAAAATCTAAGCACAGGCATCTTCCACCCTTCAAGATTCAGTTTGGACCTGGAATTTTAGGTCCAACATTGAAACACCTGTGAACTTTTTGACGTGGAAGCAAGTCATCCTCGGTTCGAGGGACTGCCTATGAAGATGATGATGACTGCAGCATGCAGCTTTGTACTGTAGTTTGTAGTCTCTGCAGCAGATACAATACAAAACAGCTATAACTCAGTAATTTTACGACTAGAATCACTTCCAATACAAACACTATCAAAACCATTCCTTTTAACTCCTAACAAATCTGACAAATCTGTGACCTACTGGTGCTGCTATCTCCCATTTACTTTCCCACTTAGTGCTGTCCTCAGGCTTAAAGTAGACCTGCTGAATCCATGGAGAGTTCACTGAAACTGGGTCTTTGCAACCACTGAAACAAAGAAAGTCACACCTTTCATATTTCACAAGTGCAGCCAACGATGGAAGAACAGGAACCTAGAAAACAGGCACATGGACGATCCTTGCACCTGAATGGATATGCTTGATGTGCAATTAATATTGGGCTTCAGACCCGATTACCATAGAACCAGGGAGCTGCAAATTCCTATTGGGTGTCCCCAGACAACTTGCCGGATTAGAGGACTCGAAGATCAGGCAAAAGTTGTTGCTGGCAGTGGCTCTCACGTAAGTTATTAAAGAGGACCAGGAGAAGGGAGATGATTGGGTGAGGGGCATCAGCAGTGATCGGGAGAGGGGCATCGGTGATGATCGGGAGAGGGGCATCGGTGATGATCGGGAGAGGGGCTTTGGTGATGATTTGGAGAGGGGCATTGGCAGTGATTGGGAGAGAGGCATCAGCAGTGATCGGGACAGGGGCATCAACAGTGATCGGGAGAGGGGCATTGGCAGTGATTGGGAGAGGGGCGTTGGTGGTAATCGGGAGAGGGGCTTTGGTGTAATCGGTGTTATGTATGAAGAAAGAGTCAGACTGAATACTGTGAGCTCAAAGTAAAGTGTGACCTTAGTCTTTTATTGCAGGTCTCCAGAGTGCCTCTCCAATCTGTGAGGCCTCCTTAAATACCTGTGCTCCCAAGAAATTATGGGATCCCTTGGGATTCCAAGGGATAAGCCCTCTGGTGGCTGTACCAAGTATATACGTTTACATATATAACAACACTCCCCCCACAAAGTCAATAGTGTAACTATTTAAAGGTGAGTCGATCTGGGGCCCTTCTTTCCCTGGTTGATCGTCTTGGGGCAAATGCTGGAATTGGTGAATTGTCTGTTGGGCCCTCGCTGGGCTGCTGTGCAGCTGGTCTTGCTGGGCTGCCTCGTATGGTGAGTCCTGCTGGGCTGCTGTGGATGATGGGTTCTGCTTTGTGGTCAACCACGGTGTCAGTTGCCACTGGTGTGTATGTTGGGGGGGTCAAAGAAGGTAGGATCCAATGTGGGTTGCTCAGGATAGTCCGTGAATCTGAGTTTGATTTGGTCCAAGTGTTTCCGGTGAATGAGTCCATTTGAAAGTTTGACCCTAAACACCCTGCTCCCCTCTTTAGCCACAACAGTGCTGGAAAGCCATTTGGGACCTTGTCCATTATTCAATACAATACAGAATCGTTGATTTCAATCTCGCGCGACCCATTTGCGCTATCATGATATTGACTTTGTTGAAGCCGCCTGCTCTCTACCTGTTCATGTAGTTCGGGGTGAACTAACGAGAGCCTTGTCTTAAGTGCTCTTTTCATGAGCAGTTCAGCACGTGGGATCCCAGTGAGCGAATGGGGTCTCGTGCGGTAGCTAAGCAGGACTCGGGATAGGTGAGTCTGCAGTGAGCCTTCCGTTACCCTCTTCAAGCCCCGTTTGATGGTTTGCACTGCTCTTTCTGCCTGACCATTGGATGCTGGTTTAAATGGGGCAGATGTAACATGTTTGATCCCGTTGCAGGTCATGAATTCTTTGAACTCAGCACTGGTAAAACATGGCCCGTTGTTGCTCACCATGACATCGGGCAGGCCGTGCGTGGCAAACATGGCCGCAGGCTTTCAATGGTGGCAGCGGACGTGCTTGCCCATATTATCTCACATTTAATCCATTTGGAGTATGCATCTGCAACCACAAGGAACATTTTACTCAACAACGGGCCTGCATAGTCGACATGGACCCTAGACCACGGTTTGGAGAGCTAAGACCATAAACTTAGTGGCGCCTCCCTGGGTGCATTGCTTAGCTACGAGCATGTGTTACATCTGTGCACGCAGGACTCTAAGTCCGCATCGATACCAGGCCACCACACGTGGGATCTGGCTATCGCTTTCATCATTACGATACCTGGGTGGATACTGTGGAGATCACTGATGAAGGTGTCTCTGCCCTTCTTGGGAACCACTACCCGATTATCCCATGGAAGGCAGTCTGCCTGTATAGGCATTTCATCTTTGCGCTGCTGGAACGGCTTTATCTCTTCCTGCATTTCCATTCCCGTGAAGCACACAGTTTTTAACTAGGGACAATAAGGGGTCCTGGCTCGTCCAGATTTTAATCTGTCGGGCTGTGACGGGTGATTGCTCACTCTCAGATGCTTCTATAACCATGACTAAATCTGTGGGCTGGCCATTTCCACCCCCGTGGTGGACAATGGCAGCCTACTGAGAGCATCGGTGCAGTTTTCTGTGCCTGGCCTGTGGCGGATGGCATAGTTGTATGCGGACAACGTGAGCGTCTATCTCTGGATGTGGGCCAATGCATTAGTATTTATCCCCTTAATCTCGGAAAACAGGGATATAAGTGGCTTATGGTCAGTTTCCAATTCAAATTTTAGCCCAAACAGATATTGATGCATTTTCTTTACCCCATAGACTCACGCTAACGCTTCTTTTTCAATCATTCTGTAGGCTCTCTCAGCCTTAGGCAGACTCCTGGATGCATAAGCAACCGTTGCAATTTCTCAAAATCATTAGCTTGTTGCAATACACAACCGACGCCATATGACGACGCATCACATGCTAGTACCAAATGCTTACATGGATCATACAACACAAGCAATTTGTTTGAGCATAACAATTTTCTAGCTTTTACAAAGGCATTTTCTTGGCTTTTGCCCCATACCCATTCGTCCCCTTTATGCAGTAAGGCGTTCAGTGGTTCTAATCCGGTAAGAAGTTAGCAAAGTAGTTCAGCAGTCCTAGAAACGACCGCAGCTCCATCACGTTCTGTGGCCTCGGTGTATTCTCGATTGCCTTAGTCTTCGAATCGGTGGGTCTGACGCTGTCCACCGCGATCCTCCTCCCCAGGAACTCCACTTCAGACGCCAGGAAAGCACACTTCGAATGTTTTAACCTGAGCCCCACGCTGTTGAGTCGACTAAGAACCTCCTCCAGGTTCTGCAGATGCTTGACTGTGACCCGACCTGTAACCAAGATGTCGTCCTGGAAGACCAACGTGCGTGGGACCGACTTCAGTAAGCTTTCCATGTTTCTCTGGCATATCGCTGCCGCTGATCGAGTTCCAAACGGGCATCTGTTATAAATGAAGAGATCTTTATGCGTGTTGATGCAGGTGAGGCCCTGCGATGATTCCTCCAGCTCCTGCGTCATGTAGGCTGAAGTCAAATCCAGCTTCGTGAATGTCTTTCCTCCCGCCAGCGTTGCAAAGAAGTCGTCGACCTTTGGTAGTGGGTATTGGTCCTGCAGGGAGAAACGATTGATAGTTACTTTGTAATCGCCACAGATTCTGACGGTGCCATATTGAGGACTGGGACGATCAGGCTGGCCCACTCGTTGAATTCGATCGGTGAAATGATGCCCTCTCTTTGCAGCCGGTCTAGCTCGATCTCTATCCTTTCTCGCATTATGTACGATATTGCTCTCGCCTTGTGATGAACGGGTCGCTCCCCTGGAATTAGGTGGATCTGCACTTTTGCTCCTTGGAATTTCCCGATGCCTGGTTCGAACAGCGAAGGGAACTTGTTTAAGAACTGAACACACGAAGTGGCATCAGCGGGAGATAGCGCTCGGATGTCGTCCCAGCTCCAGCATATCTTTCCTAGCTAGCTCCTGCCAAGCAGCGTGGGACCATCGCCCGGTACCACCCAGAGTGGTAGCTTGTGCACTGCTCCATTGTAGGAGACCTTTACAGTAGCACTGCCAATTACGGAAACAGTTCCTTTGTCTAAGTTCTTAGTTTCGTGCGAATTGGAGTTAAGACTGGCCTTGAGGCCTTGCTGCACCACAATTTTTCAAAAGTCTTTTTGCTCATGATGGACTGGCTCATGCCTGTGCCCAACTCCATTGACACTGGGAGTCTATTTAGTTCAACATTCAACATTATCGGGGGACACTTTGTGGTAAATGTGTGCACCCCATGTACCTCTGCCTCCTCGGTCTGAGGCTCTGGTTCATCATGATCCGCCATGGATCTGTCCTCCTCTGCAACATGGTCGTTTGCAGGATTAACAGGATTTGCAGCTCGCCTGCACATACATTGGAGATGTCCCATTGTTCCACAGCCCTTGCAAACGTACCCTTTGAAGCGGTATGAATGGAAACGATGATCACCCCCGTAGCGCCAACAAGGTGTTAATGGCCTTGCATTTATCACCCTTGATGGTGGACTCAGACATCTGCGGACGTGCAGCTGCAGGCATGTGTGACCTGCCCTGTACGTTGCGATTTGAAAACAACATCACTTTGCTCACAGTACTTGTAGCAACACTTGTGTGCTGAGAGATTTGCTTAGTATTGTCACTGGTGGCAATGAACGTCTGGGCTATCGCTATGGCCTTACTCAAGATTGGGGTCTCTACAGTCAAAAGTTTGCAAAGTATTGTTTCGTGGCCAATGCCAAGTATGAAAAAGTTTCTGAGCTCGTGCTCCAAATGTCCTTCAAATTTGCAATGTCCCACAAGGCGTCTTAGCTTGGTGACATAACTCGCCACTTCCTGGCCTTCAGACCTTTTGTAGGTGTAGCACTGGTACCTCACCGTCAGAATGCTTTCCTTCGGATTCAAATGCTCCCAGACCAGCGTGCACAAATCATTGCATGATTTCTCCGTGGGTTTCGCTGGAGCAAGCAGATTCTTCATGAGGCCATACATTGGTGCCCCGCAGACGGTGAGGAATATCTGCCTTCGTTTGGCAGCGTTCGCTTCTCCTTCCAGCTCATTGGCTATGAAGTATTGGTCAAGTCGCTCCACAAAGTTTCCCAATCATCTCCCTCCGAAAATTTCTCAAGGATGCCCACTGTTCTCTGCATCATTGGGTTTGCTATTTGTATCTTGTCACCAGTTGTTATGTATGAAGAAAGAGTCAGACTGAATACTGTGAGCTCAAAGCAAAATGTGACCTTAGTCTTTTATTGCAGTTCTCCAGAGTGCCTCTCCAACCTGTGAGGCCTCCTTAAATACCTGTGCTCCCAAGGGATTATGGGATCCCTTGGGACTCCAGGGGATGAGCCCTCTGGTGGCTGTACAGAGTATATACAAGTTTACATATATAACAATCGGGAGAGGGGCGTTGGTTGTGATCGGGAGAGGGGCATCACTGTCTGGGATCAGGAGGGAGGGTAGCGATATCTGCGATTGGGATCGAGGGTAGCGGTGGACAGGATTGGGAAGGAGGATAACGATATCCGGGATTGGGAGTGTAGCGATATCCGAGATCAGGAGGGAGGGGAGTGGTATCTGGGATCCTGAGGGAGGGTAGTGATATCTGGGATCTTGAGGGAGGGTAGCAATATCTGGGATCCTGAGGGAGAGTAATGATATCTGGGATCAGGAGGGAGGGTAATGATATCCGGGATCGGGAAGGAGGGTAGCGATATCCAGGATCGGGAGGGAGGGTAGCGATATTCGGGATCGGGAGTGTAGCGATATCTGGGATTGTGAGGGAGGGTAGCGATATCCGGTATTGGGAGGGATGGTAGCGATATCCGGTATTGGGAGCAAGTGTAGCGATATCCGGGATCGGGAGGGAGGGTAGTGATATCTGGGATTGGGAGCGAGAGTAGCGATATCCGGGATCGGGAGTGTAGCGATATCTGGGATTGTGAGGGAGGGTTGCAATATTCAGGATCGGGAGGGAGGGTAGGGATATTCGGGGTTGGGAGGGAGGGTAGCGATATCTGGGATCGGGAGGGAGTGTGGCGATATCCAGGATCGGGAGGGAGAGTAGGGTTTTCCGGGATTGGGAGGTAGTGTAGCGATATTCGGGATCGAGATAGAGTGTAGCGATATCCGGGATCGGGAGGGAGGGTAGCGATATTCGGGATCGAGATAGAGTGTAGCGATATCCGGGATCGGGAGGGAGGGTAACAATGCGGTAGATGGCAGCGGTCCACGTGGTTTTAAAGTGGAACCAGGAGGTGCACTCCTGATCCTCCCCGCTCCACATTCAGGTAAGTATATTCTAAAATCTTACGGTTTGGTGGCAGCTTGTGATGCCTATTTTTTTGCCTATAAGAATATGGTGAGTGGTGAACTCCTGGCTCATAATGAGCATACGTTTCCTGCATGCCTTATTGAAGGCTTAGGAGGCCCTTTAGCACCTGAAAAACAGCCGCTATGTGATCAAATTTCTAACCTAGGATGTCTGTTGTTGCTGTATTATAGTAAAGTAAAAGCACTTATATTTAAACCACATGTGGCTGCTGTTTTTTGGTGCTACACCTGCAATATGAAATCTATAATTATGTCAGTGTGTGGAGGACTCGACAGGCTTTGAACCCTTTTGAAAAAAATAGTACAGCCCAGAATGGGGTAATTCGGCTCATCAGATCTGCGCCCGCTCTTTTGAAAAGCAATCCCCGGCTCTTTTCCCATAGCCCTGCAATTTTTTCTCCTACACTATACAGTACCATGTCATGGTGCAGGAAGCTAGATTCCAATCAACTATACCACAGTGCTGCCTGAAGACTGTACCTTCTGTGGGCATTATTTCACTAATAACTAAGTTGATAACTGTTGACAGATGATGTTTATACCTCCAATCCCTTCATAACTGAAGGTGACGACTCCCCAGCTCAAGTATGCACGACAAACTTTCTGAGTACAGTCATTGTAATGAGAGGCACTATGTCACTTACCCATTGAGGTGAAATCAGCCACGGATCTAATAGCAACCGTAACTGTGCCACTTTCAGTGTTTCATGCTGTAGCTTTGTACTGTAGTTTGTAGTCCCTACGGCAGATACAATACAAAACAGCTATGACTCAGTAATTTTACTACGCTGTACTAGAATCACTTCCAAAATATGCACTACCAAAACCATCCCTTTTAACTCCTATCAATGCAGACAAACCTGTGGGGTGAGAATCCAGCTGCCCCATCCTTCAGGTAACTGGAGTCAAGAAGTTTAGCTATTTATAGTGATGTGACTGGAGTAATTAACACATTGCTTATACTGAACCACTGGGTCCAATTGGGTTGCAAATGTGCTGTAAATATAGAATTTGCAGCCTAGGTTCAAATGAAGCGTTAGAAATGTCACATCAGAAAATAATGGGGACTTGTTACTGAAATGGCCAATCAATAACAATCAGGATATTAGCATCCAAAACACATTGCAATCACACCAGTTATTCTCACCTGTGGTGTGTCTGGGAACCTTCACCTCCCGAATACACTATCAATAACAAAAGGCAGAATGAGTGTTCCCTGGCTTAAAGGGCTAATGCACCACATGACATGATTGTAAACTATACAGATCAGAGTGGGCTCAGATTTTATCCCAAGTATGTGCTGAGTTAGCTGATCTCAGCTAGGTTCCCAGAGCTTCAGCAACCAGACTGTTCACAACCTCCCCATATCCTCTCCATCAAAAAGAGTGCTTACTTCCACTTCCTTAGCATGATACAACTCTGCCCCTGTCTCAGCCCATCTGTTGCTGAAGCACTCATCTATGCTTCTGTCCTCTCCAGACCTGATGCTTTTGTCCTCTCCAGATCTGACCATTCCAATGGTCTCCCGGCCGGCTCCATTTCCACCCTCTGTTAAACTTCAGCCCATCCAAAACTCTGCTGGCTGTATTTTATTCTGCACCACACCGTGCAAACGCATCATTCCTGTCCTTTTTGGAGCTACATTGCCTTCTGATCCCAGCTGTCTGATCAGAAACACTGAGGCAGATCACAATCCCGTTTTAAACAAGTGGCTCATACCTGAATAAATTCTACAATTCACAATTAATAAATTAAACTACAAATGAACAAGACATTTTTTAACAACTTTGTTATTCTTCATTTTGGGAAGTCCGGCGACAACAAACAATAGGATCGCTGGAACTGCGCACGAGCAGCTACTTCTGGTTTGTTGGCAGTAGTTGCGTCCAATTTTAAATTCTCATTGTTGTATTTAATCCTTTCATGAACTCGCCCCTCCACCCCCACACTATCGCTGTGAACTACAACCCTGCCCCTACCCCAGAACTTCCTGTTCCTCTGATCTTTTGTGTATTCCTTTTCCTCACCATTGATGGCCATGCCTTCAACAACTGAGTCCCCACACTCTGGAATTCCTTGCCTAAACCCTTCTGCCTCTCCACCTCCGTCTTCTTTTAAGACTCTCATTATAACAGCTCAATATTCTGTTTGATCTTTGAGCATCAAACTCCATAATATATCCATCATCAAGACTATCTCTTTTGCACCTCCGACACACGATCCACCTCTGCACTTAGCTTTCTCTACTATTGATACTGAAACCCTCAAAACCTACCTCTTCGAGCATACCTTCAATCACCTCCCCTAACTCTCTCCCACTGTTGCATGCTGTGCATTTTCACCTCAGTGAAATACCTTTGTGTTTATAGTGTCAGCTGTGGCTCAGTGGGTAGCACACTTACCTCTCGGTCATGGAAGATTGTGGGTTCAAGTCCCACTTCAGGTATCTAAGCACATAAATCTAAGCTAATACTCCAGTGCAGTGCTGAGGGAGTGCTGCACTTTCAGAGGTACTGTCTTTCAGATGAATTGTTAAACCAACTCTCTCAGATGGATGTAAAAGATCCCATGGCACTAGTTTGAAAAAGAGCAGTGGAGTTATCTCCAGCGTCCTGGCCAATATTTATCCCTCAATTAACATAACAAAAAACAGATTATCTGGTCACTATTGCATTGCTGTTTGTGGGTACTTTGTTCTGTGCAAATTGGCTGCTGTGTTTCCCACATTACAACAGTAAATACATTTCAAAAGTACTTTATTGGCTTTAAAGTCTCTTTGAGATGTCTGGTGGTCAGGAAAGGTGCTATATAAAGGCAAGTCTTTCTTTTTAAAAAAAAACTTTTTATCTATGTTACCTGTACTTTGTAAATGTAAGTTATTGTTTATAGTTGCACTATCCGCCCCGACCTTTGTGAGAACACCACCGCAGGTCAGTGGTATAAATAGAGCTGGAGCATCGGGCCCTGGAAGATCATGGGTGAAAGTGTGGCGAATGAGGGTATGGGGCCCAGAAGAGCCGAGTGTCCAGAGGCAGCACGGGCCAGCCCACACTGTGCTATGTGTGCGCACCAGGTCCATGCAGCAGAGCAGGTCTCCAGTCATCCTGGTTCAACCCTTGCCACGGGATAAAGACCTAGCTCTGTCGAGCCCGTGTGATAGCTGATGTGCAATGGTCACCACACGTTCAAAAAATCCATGCACAGGCATCTTCCACCTCCTCAATTGGAGTTCGGGATTGGACCATCGGGTCCTTCATTGAAACATCTGTGAACTCTTGTGGAAGCAAGTCATCCTGGTTCGAGAGACTGCCTATGATGATGAGAACACTATGTTCTACTTACCACAATCAAACGTTTCAAGTTACCTCAGAATAAAGATGGCATTTAATAAATCCTGACATTTTTGGGTCTTCGTATTGATTGCAGACTTTTGGCGCATGTCAGGCTGCCCAAATTACCTGGAGCTAGAAAACATAGCAGGGATATTGTAAAGGGATCTTTACGTTCAACATATGGCTTCACTAGAAAAAAAATTATGTATCATAATTGTGCTTTTCTCACAAAATAATAAAGGGTTTATTCAATTATGAGACACATTTGATATGCAGAATCTGAAAGGAATTGCCTGCAGCGAGAAGTGCCAGCCAGGTCTGGTTTAAATTTCACAGAAAATATTTAAAGACAGTTCTGTTTTGTGTAATGACATCTGGGGCAATGCAGAGCATCCTATTCCCAGCTATTTGCACATGTAACAGCCATGGCGCAAAGATAGCATTTCTCCAAAAGTCCCATAACATGAATGCGCTGCTTTGCATCGGCAGTAGTTGGCACAATGAGGTACAAGGTGGTTGATGAGTGTTACACTAGACCTTGCACTTGCTTCTTGCAAACAATAAAATGGACTCATCATCATCATCTTAAGTAGTCCCTCGGAATCAAGGAAGACTTGCTTCCACTCTTAGCATGAGTTCTTAGGTGGCTGTACAGTCCAATACGAGAACCACAGCCTCTGTCACAGTGGTTGAAGGAAAGGATGGGCGGGGAGTCTGGTTTGTCGCACGCTCCTTCTACTGCCTGCGCTTGATTTCTGCATGCTCTCGGCGAAGAGACTCGAGGAGCTCAGCGCCCTCCCGGATGCACCTCCTCCACTTCAGGCGGTCTTTGGCCAGGGATTCCCAGGTGTCAGTGGGGATGTCGCACTTGATCAGGGAGGCTTTGAGGGTGTCCTTGTAACGTTTCTGCTGCCCATCTTTGGCTCGTTTGCTGTGGACAAGTTCCGAGTAGAGCACTTGCTTTGGGAGTCTCGTGTCTGGCATGCGAACTATGTGGCCTGCCCAGTGGAGCTGATCAAGTGTGGTCAGTGCTTCAATGCTGGGGATGTTCGGCTGGATGAGGACGCTAACGTTGGTGCGTCTGTCCTCCCAGGGGATTTGTAGGATCTTGCGGAGACATAGTTGGTGGTATTTCTCCAGCAACTTGAGGTGTCTACTGTACATGGTCCACATCTCTGAGCCATACAGGAGGGTGGGTATTACAAAGGCCCTGTAGATCTTGAGCTTGGTGACAGTTTTGAGGACCTGGCTTTCAAACACTCTTTTCCTCAGGCGGCCGAAGGCTACACTGGTGCACTGGAGGCAGTGTTGGATCTTGTAGTCAAAGCCTGCTCTTGTTGATAGGAAGCTCCCGAGATAAGGGAAGTGGTCCACATTGTCCAGGGCCGTGCCGTGGGTCTTGATATCTGGGGGGCAGTGTTGTGCGGCGAGGACAGGCTGGTGGAGGACCTTTGTCTTATTGATGTTTAGCATAAGGCCCATGCTTTCGTACGCTTCAGTAAATACGTCGACTATGTCCTGGAGTTCAACCTCTGTGTGTGCACAGACGCAGGTGTCGTCCGCCTACTGTAGCTCAATGACAGAGGTTGAGGTGGTCTTGGACCTGGCCTGGAGATGGCGATGGTTGAACAGGTTCCCACTGGTTCTGTAGTTTAGTTCCACTCCAGCGGGGAGCTTGCTGACTGTGAGGTGGAGCATGGCAGCGAAGAAGATTGAGAAGAGGGTTGGGGCGTTGACGCAGCCCTGCTTGACTCCGGTCCGGACATGGATTGGGTCTGTGATGGATCTGATGGTAAGGATCACGGCCTGCATGTCGTCGTGGAATAGGAGGAGGATGGTAATGTACTTTTGGGGGCATCCGAAACGGAGGAGGACACTCCAAAGACCCTCGCGGTTGACAGTGTTAAAGGCCTTTGTAAGGTCGAAGACCTATAAGGACTAGATTTATAGGGATAGATGGAGTGCTAACATTTGAAATCTTGAAGAATTAGTGCTAGGATTCTTAACTTCCAGTAAATTGGCTATTGGAGTTCCAAGAAAGAACTGAAGTGCTAAATCAAGCGCTAATGACCTCAATAGGGCACTACAGTGGTGCTACCAGCAGTGCGATAATGAATTTCTAGTGCAATACATTTGGGAATGATCATTCAAACTGGCTCCTTCCAGCTCTTAAAGGGGAGGTTGCTTCATTATGTAGATACTCATTATCAGTATTGCTGGCTGTGAAGACGACCTGCAACCAACTCAATTCACTGATCGTAATGGCGATCACACTCCCAGGGAGAGAGCTTGTCATTTCACGGACGAGGCATTGGAGGCATTGGTGGTGGGAGTGGAGCGAAGGAGGGCAGTGCTGTTCATAACTACTGAAAGGAGGCCATTGCCCCAGGTCTTCAGGGCAATGTGGAGGGAAATGGCTCAAGTGGTCTCAGCCAGTAGTGTGGTCGTATGCAGCCTGACACAGTGCTGGAAGAAATTCAACGACCTCATTCGGTTGGTCAGAAACTCAGTATGCTTCATACCAGCATGTATTACATACCAGCGTCTGAATCTCAGTTTGTGCACACTGCACAAAGCACCACTCCCCCACCACTCACCCACCAAGCATCTCCAACTACTCAAACTCACATCCACATCGCACGTCTTGCCTATAATTACATCTATTCAACTATGGCACTCACATCTCCCAAACACATAGCTGCACTATCACATACATTCGTTTCTCTTGCAGGTCAAGATGACCCATTATAGGAGAGAGCAGCAGTGAACAAGCAGGGGTGATGCGCAGCTCCAGCAGCTTTCAGATCTTGTGGAGTGAGAGTTGCGTTTATTGAGCAACAGGTGTTGGGTGCTGTGGCCGTTGATTACGTCGACCCCATAGTGGACAACAGTATCTTCATCCCCTCTCCATCTCTCATCCCACTTACCTCTCACACCACAAGCCTTTCTCACTTTCCAGTTCCTGATAATATCTGCATTCCTTGCTCCATTCCTGCACCCCCCCTCCCCTCCTGCCCTCACATTAATGCGAGTCTTGTGCCTTTATGCTTTCAGATAATCATCAACCAGATGAGCAGCCTGTTCCATGAGCCTCCCAATGAGAGTGAGGAAGGAGAAGAGGAGGAGGAGCAAAGCATCGCGTCACTGCATCTCTCCCCTGCAGGCACCACCTCAGATACTGGCACCACGCGATCTTTAGAGGCAAGTTTAGTAGAGGGGTCTGCACTGGGTGATGCACCGGGGATGAGCGGGCTGTAACGAGGCCAAGGGGAAAGGCTTGGGAGTCAACTCCCCGGAGGGCGAGTTCACGTATGACTTCTGCTGCACAGACGAGGACCTTAATGGGGAGGCGTTCACAACAAGGTTGATGGCTATGCACTCCAACATGAGAGGTGCAATGGCAAGTGTGACTGAGAGCCTTTCGGCAATGGTAAGGAACGTGGAGGAGTCCGACTTCAACATTGCACAGAACTCTGCACACACCATCATTACCACTCTGCAGACGATGGTGGACTCCCAGAGAGACGTCAAGACGCATGTCATGGGCGATGTTAAGTTCAGAATAACTTCACGAGACTGTGTTGTAAGCTCAAGCCATTGTGACCTTGGTCTCTTTAATCTAACTCCAAAATGAGGCGGCAGCATGTTGGACTGCCCTTTATACCTGCTTTCTCCAGGGTACACAGGTGACCGACCCATAGGTCTCCCACAGGTGTGCCCCTAGTGACAAGTCTTACACATAGGTGAGGTTTCCATACATAACATCACTTCCCCCCCCAAAGTCTTAAGTACAAATTTTTATACGTTGAGGCGATCTGGCGCTCTGCGTTCCCGGGTCGATCGCTTGAGTTGAAGTCCTGGCATGGGTGAGTCGGTCGGATCATTGCTGCACGGCAGCGCGGCAGGTCGGATCGGACTGTCGGGCTTGGTGGGTTCATCCTCATGGTTGACAGCGAGGTCAGTTGCTGGTTGGGTGTGTGTTGGTGGATCATAGATCGTAAGGTCTTCTTCAAACTGTTCTTGGTTGTCCATGAATCGTAGTTTGGTCTGATCCAAGTGCTTTCTGCATGTTTGCCCATTCAACAATTTCACAACAAACACTCTATTCCCCTCCTTGACTAAGACAGTGCCAGCAATCCACTTGGAACCGTGACCGTAATTTAGAACAAACATCGGATAATTAACCTCAATGTCACGTGATTACTGACGCCATTTTTAGCTTCTGAGGAAGGGTGGAGAATTAATTCTGAGTTATTTAGAGAGTAAAATTGAAGCAAGTTGTAACAGAAATTTGGGACAGGGAATATAAATAGGTATTATCAACTTATTTATGCTAAATAGATCTCATATATTGGAATTATTTAGTAAATAGCTTTTACATAGTGAAGTTATTTAATGATATTGTTGGTGTCTATCAAACTGACTGGTATACAGCTTAGAGATTACAGAAAGGGCACTTTTACAGTGATTAGAGAGTATAGAGTACAGAGATTATTAAAATCAGTGAAAGTAATTATTGATAGTGATTATGGGGCCCATGCTTTCCCTACCTTTAATTGCAACTGCTCACACACTGGTTATTGAAAGGATCAATCGAAGAGGTGGCACAGTAATGCGAAAACAGAGACAAAGACAGAGGAGGAGACCGTACAGCCAACGAAGGTACTTGGAGAAGCAATCCTACCTGAACTTGTCTGAAAATGCTTGTCTTAGGAGGTCATGGATGAGATATGTCAACTCGTCAAGGATGATCTGCAGCCTTCCAGCACCATCAGAACTGCACTGTCTGTTGAGGTGAAGGTTACTGCTGCCCTAGCCTTTTATGCATCGGGATCTTTTCAGGTTCAGCTGGCGACATCTGCCATATCTCTCAGCATGCTACACACTGCTGCATTCGACAGGTGACTGAAGCCCTTTATGCTCGCAGGATGGAAAGCTTCCCAATGACCAGGGAGGCACAGACAGAGAGTTTATTGAGGAAAGAGGGGAGCTTAATCAGCATGGCGATCTAGCACCGGTACCACCTCACCTTTCCCGAAGACCAGTAGCCAGGGGCAGTTACACAGCCGCTAAGCTTTTGCGTCATCAGCTCATTAATGAACGCTTCGCATGAATTATTATTGTTGATATTCAAACGTTCAATTACAGTTACGTTTAAACAAAAGTTTCATTTCCGTGGGGAAACGGAATAAACAAACAAATATGCATGAAAAACTGTACGTTGTAAAATTTTTGTAAGTAAAAGAGAAGGTACAAAAGTTGTAGAAAACAATTTTTTTTTATTAAGAAACATGAATTTTTTAAAGAACTAATGAACAACACCCTCCCTCCAACCCCCCACCACCCGCACCAACCCACCCTTCCCTCAAAATCCCCAAAACGTTAGAAGAAGAAGAAATTGAACATTTTAAAGAACAAGTGGCCATTTAAATAATAATAACAAGTGACCGTTTTAATCATGACAACAAGTGACCATTTCAGTCATGATAACAAATGACCATCTCAGTCATGATAACAAGTGACCATTTCAGCAATGATAACAAGTGACCATTTAAGCCATGCTAACAAGTGACCATTTCAGTCATGATAACAAGTGACCATTTTAGTCAGGTTTAGTCAGGTTAACAAGTGACCATTTAAGTCCTGATAACAGATGACCATCTCAGTCATGATAACAAGTGACCATTTCAGTGATGACAACAAGTGACCATTTCAGAAAGAATGGAAAGTGAACAGTTCAGTAATGATAACAAGTGAACATTTAACTATTGAATACAAGTGGCCAATTTAGTAACAATAACAATAACAGTAACAATAACAAGAGAATAATAAACTGATAAAGTGATAATAACAAGTGAATATTTTAAAACAAGTGAACTATTGAGAAGCACTCCCCCCTCCCTACCTGCGGCCATGTTTCCCTCCAGATCTTGTCCCACCCCTTGTTCGCACCCCACCTGTCCGTTTTGGTCTCCGCAGACCGACACCAAGACGTCGCGCAGAGTGGGACGGCAAGACCTCCTGCCGTGGTGGAGGTAACGGAGCGGAAGCAGAAGCCTCAGGCTCTACTTCCGAGTCAGGAGGAACCGTGTCCTTCGTACTCGCTTGTGTGCTTGGGGTCTCGCTGCGAGCGGAAACGACACCTTGGGATGCAGCGCCGTGTCCAGCCAGCAACGCATGCCGTAGGGCATTTGTTGCGGCTGTCTGGTCCCTGACCGCCTCCAACGTCTCCCGAGCAGTCTGTGACTGCTCAGAAGACCAGCTGGAGAAGCGCGAGCAGAACTCACTCCAGGATGTGGAGAACTGGCTCCAATTGTTTGAGAAACCCGCGAACCCCTGGATAAGGTCGCGACCGATCACAACCATCTCCCTGCACAGGGAAAGTAAGCTCTCCACCTGGTCCTCCGTGGCAGGTGAGTGCATATCACGCTGACTGGACCGCCGTGGGGTCACCGTCTGCAATGTCACGTGCCTTGGCGTCACCACCTGCACACCGCTTGGTCCCAGTGCCTCATCTGTCTCAAAAGAGATGGCCGCAGGTTGTTCCCCCCCCCCACAAAAAAAATCTCCTGTTCTTTCTCCTCCTCCACCTCCTCCTCCTCCTCCTGCTCACGCACAGCAGCAGCTGGAGTCTGCATTGGCTCCTCCTCTGGCTCGTCCTCCTGGGAGTGTCCCGACTGGTCAGTGGACGTGTCCGTTGACTCCATCAGTACTTGTTGACCTTTGAAAGACAAATGGGAGTTATAAACAATGTTTAACAATGCAAATCAATTCATCTCAATTAAGAACTCAAAACATTACCATTAGCCCATATGTACAAGCGCTCACCAGGCCTAACACGACCTCATTTGAAGATCAGTAGTACATCTCAGCAGTATAACTCAATTATATATCAAATTAAATTATCATTGCATAGGATTATCCGTGTAACAAATATTTACTACTAATTCACACATTGCACATCTGTATTTTCAATAGCACTAGATAACCTGCTTCCTTTCTCCTCTCTCCTTCTCTCTCTCTCCCAGACCCACACAGAGCTTCTGAGCACGTGTGAAGACCCTTGACCTCTCAAAACGCGGGAAGGAGCTTCAACCTGAAAAAAAAATCAACCTGCACTTGGGCAGTAATGCGTTGCTAGGGAAGCTTTTTTTTTTCATTCACTTCCGTTTTCTTTGGGCGACCGTGAGATGGCTGAGAAATCACATACCGCTCATTTGACATCGCTGGGCTAAGGCCGAGTGAAAAATAGCAAAAAAAAAAAAAATGGGCCTTGAGCCAGCGATCAGCACGGGCGATAGGTGCCGCATCGCTGGAACAAGGCCCATTTTTTCCGGCCTTGGCCACAAAGTGGAAAATCTTGCCCTAAGTCTTAGCACCAGCACAAAGGTGGCAGGGAATTTTGTGGGCGTCGCTCATTTCGCAGTGCCCGGTTGCAAACCCATTTGCGCCTAGTTAACACCTCCAGAGGCGCTAGCGGGAGGTGCAAATGAGGCCAATTTCTCCCCCATAGCATTTTCATATTACCGTAGGGTGGTGAAGCTATGGTATCATCCATTTATATTGTACATCAGCTGTAGTCCGCAGCAGTGACTTAGTGGGCTGGATTTAACGGTCCTCTTCGCCCGTTTTTCGCCCCGGAGCGGCGTGAAAGGCGATGGTGAGGTCTCCAGAGCCCCGCCGCGATCCTCGGGTCCGTTTTTGCATCGGCGCTGAGCAGCAGCGCCAGGAAGAGCTGCACCGGGTATGCAACGCCTCTGTGACACCGGCGCGAGTTTGAGCTCCTGTCTGACCCGTCCGCCCAGAAGTGTGTCCGCAATGATCTCCTGGGAAATCACGGCAGTCCAGCCATGCCGGCGGCAGAGAGGAAGGTAATGGACTGCAAAGGCTTATTCTTTTAATTTTTTTTGTAATTTGAGTTGTGGTGGCATGGGCAATGTTTTTGGAATGTTTTTTGGAATTTTTTAAGTTCCACTTCCTCCCCCCCCCCACCACAAGCCTCTCTCGGACGCTCCCTGGCCGGCACTTTAGTTCGCAGATTTCCCATCCTTATGCCAAGAGAGGCACTGTAGAATGCCTCCTTTAGTGCTGCGCCCCCTGATGCAGGGCCCAGATGCCCAAACTTAAGTACAGGTTTAACCTCCCGTATCTGGCACCCTCAGGACCTGGTCTGTTCCGAATGAGGGATTTTGTCAGATAAGGGGAAGTCACGTGTTTGGGTGGACTGTGCCTTTAAGCGCTGTTGCTGGGCTGGGCTGGGGTGCTTCTGTGGTCAGTGTGTGTGTGCGCCGATTGGCTGGAACGACTGTCAGTCAGCCAGTCAGTGTGTAGCGGGCTGAGAAGAGTCGGCGGGAAGAGCTTCTTGAAGAGTTGGTGGGCCGGCGAGCCCAGAAGAGTCGACAGGCTGGTGGGCCCCGAAGAGTCGGCGGGCCCCGGTGGACCCAGAAGAATGGGCAGGCCCCGAAGAGTCAGCCTGACCCCTCAGAGGGAACGCTGTGAGGCGGAGCGGCCGGCCCGAGGACTGTGGCTGCAGGAGTTCCAGCGATGAGGAGGAGGCAGCTGATTGAGGAGAAAAATTATATTGGTGAGTAGGATTTTGACCGACTGCGTTCTGCGCATGCATCACCCGACGGCTGGGAATGGTCCCAGACGAGGGATGGTGCCAGATAAGGCAGTCCCGGATAAGAGAGGTTCAACCTGTACCAAGATGCAAACTATTCCTGGCTGGTAACTTTCTCGCCCCGCCTCCGTTTTCACCCCGAAAACTGAAAAGCCTAAAATCCAGCTCCATATGTTTTCACATCATATTTCACAATTTTCTTCTGGGTGTCATCCTTCACCCAGTGCTCTGGAAAGTAGGAGAGTACGGTGAACCAAAACTGATTTACAAGCTTGTAAGGGCTGGTTGGTTTGCTGAGCATTAGACAATTAGAACACATGGATACCTCTACTACCATAATAAATGTTATCTGATAGCACCGATAGCATTATCTCTGAGTATAGCCTTAGCTCCGGAGTCACCTGTAAAAATCACCTTACTTCATTGGCCATTTGCTTTATTGTGCTGCTGTTAAAGTCAGGATTGCCGTAAGAGGCAAGGTACAAGTGTAGTGTCTTTAAAACTTGTTTAAGTGAAGCAAGACTACCTGTAATTATTGTTTTGCAAGGTAACATCAGTGTCACTAAGGTTAACAGCCTGGTCTCTTTAAAAGAAATCTTGTATGTGCTTAACATGACTGGAGAAATGAAATAAAATACTTTATCCATTTCCTTTAATATTCTTTTCTTTCAACTCCATGCAGCATTCTCCAGACAAAATGATAGGCAGGCATGATGCTGGGTAACATTGCTTTGTGTCATTCACTAGAAGTGAAAAATGTTATAGTGAAGAAACATAGAAATATCTTATATAAATTTTGATAGAAATCTTTGGCCTCATTAAAGTTTCTTATAGAATCATAGAATGATACAGCACAAAAGGAGGCCCTTCGGCCTGTCGCGCCTATGCTGGCTCTTTGGCAGAGCTATACAACCAATCACACTCCCCTGCTCTTTCCCCATAGCCTTGTGAATGTTTTCCCTTCAAGTATTTATCCAATTCCCTTTTGAATGTTACTGTTAAGTCTGCTTCCACCAGCCATTCAGGCAGTGCATTCCAGATCACAACAATGTGCTGTGTAAAAACATGTTTCCTCCTGTCGCCTCTGGTTCTTTTGCCAATCACCTTAACTCTGTGTCCTCTGGTTATCGACGCTTCTGCCACTGGAAACAGTTTCTCCTTATTTACTCTATCAAAACCATTCACGATTCTGAACTCCTCTAACAAATCTCTGTTCTAAGGAGGCCATTCCAAAACTTCACTTGCACGTTGAGCAGGCCACCATCTTCCACACCTTCACTGCCAGTTGAGGAGTGTCAGCCAACGTTCCCTATAAGGGCCGCCCGCGCACCTCTCTGCAGCCCGGACCAGCTTTTGCAATGTAAAGTTTTGCGCATGAGTGAAGCTGTGAATGGACCGCACTGCTGGGGCTGCACACCCCGCAAAAAATAAGAGGGAACATTAGTGTCAGCTGTGTCTCAGTTGTAGGACTCTTTCCTCTGACAGATAGTCCTGGACTTAACTCCACTCCAAGGAATTGAGCATGTAGTCCAGGCTGACACTTCATCGCATTACTGAGAGAGTGCTGCATTGTCAGGTGCCATCTTTCAGATGAGCTATTAAACTGAAGCCCTGTCTTCCCTCTCAGGTGAACATAAAATATCCCATGGCACTATTCAAAGAAGAGCAGAGGAGTTCTCCTGGTGTATTGGACAATATTCATCCTTCAACCAACATCACAAAAACAGATGTTACTGGGCACAAATTAGCTGCCACATTTGCTACATTACAACAGTGTCTGCACTTCATTGGCTGTAAAGTGCTTCAGGACATCCTGGCATTGTGAAAGACACTATATAAATGGAATTTATTTCTATTTTTTTTCGTCTGCTGAATATCTAACATGCACAGAGACATAATACTATGATTACTGCTGCTTTTAGTTAATGCTGCTCTCTTAGTTTAACTCTGGGAGATCAGAATCTATGACCCAACTTGTAACATTTACATGACTAACTCTGGCTCCCTTATTGCAACAGCAATCTCAAGAAATGGCCCATGGATGTTGGTTGCATAGAATAAGACCACAAAAGAGTTTGCTTGTGTCCATTTGCGTGCGTAATTTAGCTATCACTCCGGACCCGAGCCCATCTCTTCTATTTGTTTATTTTTTTCCTCTTCTCTTTACGCTCTTTAAAACCTGCCTCTTTGACCAAACTTTTGATCACCTGTCCTAATATCTGCTTATGCGGCTCATTTTGTTCGAGAGTATTCCTGTGAAGTGCCTTGCGACGTTTTATTACGTTAAAGGTGCTATACAAATACAAGTTGTTGCTGTTGTTGTAAAAGCAGTCTTCAAACCAAGCTACTGTGAAATCCACATGAGTTTTCCCAATCTTGAATTTGCACTCTCTACTTGTCGGGAAACAACCCACTTACCTAAATTTGCAGTTAGGTGCAGGTTGGTAACATCCAAGGCTTAGGGACCTTCTTATATTTACACATGTACTGCTGCAGTTTAAGCAGCTCAAACTGCGCAGCCTAGTGGACTGTAAGCATCCTGCTGCATGTCCAGCCACAGCCCATCCACCATTTACTGAACAATTGTTAAGGTTCATCTGGAGCTGAGTGGAATGAATCCAATGCTCAGTGATAAGTGTATTCTCTAGATCCCATTAATGAGATAAGTTGGCTGGTCAACCATCAGCAATATCCTGGAGTACTGAGGAACTATTGGCTCAGATAATGCATTATTGTGTTTTGCACAGAGGGAAGATCTGGTCTGACCTCCTACGTAAGACCATAAGAAATGGGCCATTGGGCCCCTCGAGCCTGATCCGCCATTTAATAAGATCATGGCTGATCTGATCATGGCCTCAGCTCCACTTCCCTGCCTGTTTCCCATAAAGCTTTATTCCCTTTTCTCTCAAAAATCTGTCAACTCCACCTTATATATATTCAATGACCCAGCCTCCACAGCGCTCAGGGACAGAGAATTCCAGAGATTTACAACCCTCTGAGAGAAGAAATTCCTCTTCATCTCAGTTTCAAATGGGCAGCCCCTTATTCTGAGACAATGTCCCCTAGTTTTAGTTTCCCCTATGTGTGGAAATATCCTCTCTGCATCCACCTTGTCGAGCCCCCTCATTATCTTATATGTTTCGATAAGATCACCTCTCATTCTTCTGAACTCCAATGCGTATAGGCCCAACCTACTCAACCTATTCAACCTATATTCATAAGTCAACCCCCTCATCTCCGGAGTCAACCTAGTGAACCTTCTCTGAACCTTCTCCTTTGCAAGTATATCCTTCCTTAAATATGGAGACAAAAACTGGACGCAGTACTCTAGGTGTGGTCTCATCAACACCCTGTACAGTTGTAGCAGGACTTATTTGCTTTGATACTCTATCCCCCTTGCAATAAAGGCCAACATTCCATTTGCCTTTCTGATTACTTGCTGTACCTGCATACTAACTTTTTGTGTTTCATGCACATGGATATAAAAGGTCCCTCTGTACTGCAGCACTTTGCAATTTTTCTCCATTTAAATTATAATTTGCATTTCTATTTTTACTGCCATAGTGGCTAACCTCACATTTTCTCACATTACATTCCATCTGCCAGATTTTTGCCCACTCACTTAGCCTGTCTATATCCCTTTGCAGATTTTGTGTGTCCTCCTCACAATTTGCTTTCCTACCCATCTTTGTATCTTCAGCAAACTTGGCTACATTACACTCTGCCCCTTCATCCAAGTCATTAATATAGATTGTAAATAGTTGAGGCCCCAGCAAATAGGTGATCCCTGTGGCATCCCACTAGTTGCTGTTTGCCAACCTCAAAATAACCCATTTATCGTGACTTTCTGTTTTCTGTTAGTTAGCCAAACCTCTATCCATGCTAATATATTACCCCCAACCCCGTGAACTTTTATCTTGTGCAGTAACCTTTTATGTGCCACATTAGCGAATGCCTTCTGGAATTCCAAATACACCACATCTACTGGTTCCCTCTACAGCCTGCTCGTTACATCCTCAAAGAACTCCAGCAAATTTGTCAAACATGATTTCCCTTTCATAAAACCATGCTGACTCTGCTTGATTGAATTATGCTTTTCTAAATATCCTGCTACTGCTTCCATAATAATGGGCTCCAGCATTTTTCCAACGACAGATGTTCGGCTAACTGGTCTATAGTTTCCTGCTTTCTGTCTGCTTCCTTTGAAAATAGGGACATTACATTTGCGGTTGTCCAATCTGCTGGGACCTGTCTAGAATCCAGGGAATTTTGGTAGATTACAACCAATGCATCTACTATCTCTGCAGCCATTCTTTTAAGACCCTTGGATGTAAGACATCAGGTCCAGGGGACTTGTCCATAATTAGTCCCATTATTTTACCGAGTACTACTTCTTTAGTGATAGTGAATGTATTAAGTTCCTCCCTCCCTATAGCCCCTTGATTATGCACCATTGGGATGTTTTTAGTGTCTTCTACCATGAAGACCGATCCAAAATATTTGTTCAACTTCTCTGCCATTTCCCTGCTCTCCATTATTAATTCCCCAGTCTCATCCTCTACAGGACCAACATTTACTTTAACCTCTCTTTTCCTTTTTATGTACCTGTGGAAACTCTTACTATCTGTTTTTATATTTTGTGCTAGTTTACTTTCATAATCTATCTTCCCTCTCTTTATTATATTTTTAGTCATTCGTTGCTGGCTTTTAAAACTTTCCCTATTCTCTGGCCTCCCATTAGTCTTGGCCACATTGTATGCACTTGTTTTCAATTTGATACTATCCCTTATTTCCTCAGTTAGCCACAGATGGTTATCCCTTCTCTTACAGTCTTTCCTTCTCATTGGGATAAATTTTTGTTGCGAGTAATGAAATAGAAACATAGAAACATAGAAATTTACAGCGCAAAGGAGGCAATTTTGGCCCATTGTGTCCGTGCCGGCCGACATAGAGCCGCACGACCCTTGGTCAGCAGCCCTAAAGGTTACATATAAACCTATGAACAATGACGGAAAGGCAAAGAGCACCCAGCCCAACCAGTCTGCCTCACACAACTGCGACACCCCTTATACTGAAACATTCTATACTCCACCCCAACCGGAGCCATGAGATCTTCTGGGAGAGGCAAAAACAGATAAAAACCCAAGCCAATTTAGGGAGAAAATATCTGGGAAAATCCCTCTCCAACCCATCCAGTCGATCAAAACTAGTCCAGGAGATCACCCTGGCCATATTCTATTCCCTGCAGTACTTACCATTATATCTGTGCCGTCCAACAAAAGGTCATCCAATCTAATCCTAATTACCATCTCTAGGTCCGTAACCCTGCAGGTTACTGCACTTTAAGTGCCCATCCAACCATCTCTTAAAAGTGTTGAGGGTTTCTGCATCCACCACTCTTCCAGGCAGCGAGTTCCAGATCCCCACAACCCTCTGCGTAAAGAAACACCCCCCTCAAATCCCCTCTAAACCTTCTACTAATCACCTTAAAACTATGCCCCCTCGTAATAGACCCCTCCACCAATGGAAATAGGCCCTTACTATCCACTATATCCAGGCCCCTCAATATTTTGTACACCTCGGTGAGGTCTCCTCTCAACCTCCTCTGTTCCAATGAGAACAAAACCAGCCTATCCAATCTGTCCTCATAACTAAGATTCTCCATTCCAGGCAGCATCCTAGTAAATCTCCACTGCACCCTCTTTAGTGCAATCACGTCCTTCCTATAATACGGTGACCAGAACTGCACGCAGTACTCCAGCTGTGGCCTAACCAAAGTATTATACAATTTAAGCATAACCTCCCTGCTCTTATATCTGTGCCTCTGCCAATAAAGGCAAGCATTCCATATGCCTTCTTAACCACCTTATCCACCTGGCCTGCTACTTTCAGGGATCTGTGGACAAGCACACCAAGGTCCCTTTGTTCATCTACACTATTAAGTGGCCTACCACTTAATGTATATAACCTTTCTTTATTAGCCCTCCCAAAGTGCATCACCTCACACTTCTCTGAATTAAATTCCATTTGCCACTGCTCTGCTCACCTGACCAATAGATTAATATTCTCCTGCAACCCATGACTTTCCTCTTCATTACCAAGCACACAGCCAATTTTAGTGTTGTCTCCAAACTTCTTAATCATACTCCCTAAATTCAAATCTAAATCATTGATATATACCACAAAAAGCAAGGGACCCAGTACTGAGCCCTGCGGAACCCCACTGGAAACATCCTTCCAGTCACAAAAACATCCATCAATCATTACCCTTTGTTTCTTTAAATGTTTGCCACTGCTCATCAATCGTAACACATTTTCGTCTATTTTCCCAGTCCACTTTAGCCAACTCTGCCATCATATCTTTGTAGTTTCCTTTATTTAAGCTTAGGACACTGGTTTGAGATCCAACTTTCTCACCCTCCAATTGAATTTGAAATTCAACCATATTATGGTCACTCATTCCTAGAGGATCCTTTATAAGGAGATCATTTATTAATCCTGTCTCATTACTCAGTACCAGATCTAAGATAGCCTGCTCCCTGGTTGGTTCCGCAACATACCGTTCAAGGAAACTATCCCGGATGCACGCTATGAACTCTTCCTCAAGGCTGTCCTAGCCAATTTGCTTTGCCAAATCAATATGAAGGTTAAAATCGCCCATGATTATTTCCATTCCTTTATTACAAGCCTCCATTATTTCTTGAATTATACTCCGTCCAACAGTGTAGCAACTGTTAGGGGGCCTATAGACTGTGCCCACCAGTGACTTTTTCCCCTTATCATTCCTTATCTCCTCCCAAACTGATTCAACATCTTGATATTCTGAGACAATATCGTTTCACACTAAAGCACTGATCTCATCCTTTATTAACAGTATTACCCCACCTCCTTTTCCTTTCTGTCTGTCCTTTCGAATTGTCAAATACCCCTGAATATTTAGTTCCCAGCCTTGGTCACCTTGCAACCATGTCTCTGTAATGGCTTTCAGATCTTACCCATTTGTATCTATTTGTACCGTCAACTCATCTATTTTGTTACGAATGTTGCATGCATTCAGATAAAGAGCTTTTAAATTTTTTTTTTTTACCATTTTTTTCTGCTTTGACCCCACTTTCTGGTTCACCTTTATGTTTATACATTCTGACCCTTCCTGGCATGCTCTGATTTTCATTTCCCCCAGTGCTACCCTGCTCTATTGCCTTCTTATTCTTCAACTTTTTACATTTTTGTTCACCTGAACCACCCCCGGCGCGCCCCCCCCCTCCCCCCCATTATTTAGTTTAAATGCCTCGCTACAGTCCTAGTTATCTGATTCGCCAGGACCCTAGTCCCAGCACGGTCTAAGTGGAGCCCGTCCCAACGGAACAGCTTCCTCTTACCCCAGTACTGGTGCCAGTGTCCCATGAACCAAAACCTATTTCTCCCACACCAGTCTTTGAGCCACTTGTTTAACTCTGACCTTATTCGGGTAGTAATCCAGAGATTATTACCTTTGTGGTTCTGCTTTTTAATTTGGCACCTAGCTGCTCATACTCCCTCAGCAGAACCTTTTTGTTTGTCCTTACTATGTCGTTTGTACCCACGTGGACCACGACAACTGGATCTTCCCCCTCCCACTCCAAGTTCCTCTCCAGCCCAGAGGAGATGTCCTTAACCTTGGCACCGGGCAGGCAACACAGCCTTCGGGACTCACATTCTCAGCTGCGGAGAACAGTATCTATCCCCCTAATGATACTGTCCCCTACCACTACAACATTTGTTTTTACTCCCCCCACATGAATGGCCCCCTGTACCACGGTGCTGTGGTCAGTTTGCTCATCCTCCCTGCAGTCCCTGCTCTCGTCCACACAGGGAGTAAGAGCATCGAACCTGTTGGACAAGAGCAAGGGCTGAGGCTCCTCCATCACCCCATCCTGAGGCCCCATACCTTCCTCACTCGTAGTCACACTCTCCTGTCCCTGACCACAGATCGAATTTGAATTGATTAATATAATTGATGTGACTGGCTCCTGGATCGCTGCATCCTAGGTAACTCTCCCTCTCTCTGATGTGTCGTAGTGTCTGCAGCTCGGATTCTAGCTCATCAATGCGGAGCCGAAGTTCATCGAGCTGCAGACACTTGCTGCAGATGTGATTGCTGTGCACTTCAATGGGGTCCACCAGCTTCCATATGTTGCAGCAGTGACACATTGCCTGCTCTGCCATCTATAATGTGTTTAATTAATTAGGTTTAGTTTTTAGTTTTGTTATATATTAATGTTTGAGGGTCACCAGACACCAGAGGGCACCGCGGTTGGAGGTCATCGGGCTGTATGCATGTGGCATGTGTGCTTGGTCACCTGTATGTAATAAGCTGGGTGTCTTTGTCATGCAGGCACTCTCATGCTGGAATAAAGATGGATCAGGTTGCACCTGAGTGAGTTTACAGTAACCAGACTCGAGTCATTACAATTGGCGACGAAGTAATTTAAGAACCTTCACATGCACAATGGGCACGGTTTGAATCCTGGAGAGATTCATGGAAGGCAAGGATTGGGCATATTTTGTTGACCGCCTGGATCAGTATTTTGTGGCCAACTGCACGAAGGCAGAGGACAACGCAGTTAAGCGCAGGGCAGTTCTCCTCACCGTTTGTGGTCTGAATATTCTCTCGCCTGTATGTCCGGCGGAAAAAGGGTGCGAGGAATTCTGTATGTTGGTGGGTAACCACCTGAAGCCACAAGAAGGGATCATCATATCACGCTACCGTTTCTACATGCATGTTTGTGCTGAGAGCCAGGTCGTGTCGACTTGCGATGTCTTGCTGAGCCGTGTAAGTTCGGGAACATGCTGGAAGACATGCTGCGTGATGTCTTCATGGTAGGCATCAGCCATGATGCAATCCTCAGGAAGCTGCAGAGATGCAGGATTTGAAAAAGGCCATCGCGACTGCCCAGGCATGCATGACACGGATGATAATTTGAGGTAGATATCATCAACAAGTCAGAGTTCCATGACAAGTACTGTAAACAAGATGGCGTTGTTTTTAGGCAGAGCTGCTTACGTGAAATCTGCCGCTGCTCAGAGCCCGCCAACTGGTTCGAACCAGATTTTACCCTGATGGTATTGTGGGGGCAATCATCGGCCTCATCAGTGTCGGTTTAGACAACACTCATGCAATGGATGCTCGAAAGTGGGGCATCTTCACAAGATGTGTCCACAATGGAGCAAGCATGGTGCGGCTCACCACGTGGTTGATGAGGACCAGTTCCGTGATGGCCCGGATATGCAACCTGAGGAGGAAGTGAATGGACTGTATTCATTCCTGAGCAAGAACCAGCCAATAGTCGCTAATTGCGAAGCTGAATGGCGTGCCTGTATCAATGGAGGTGGACACGGGTGCGAGCCAGTCGATAATGAGCCAAAGGACATTCGACAAGCTGTGGGACACTAAGGCTGCGAAACCAAAGCTAAGTCCAGTCAATGCCAGGTTGCATACTTATACTAAGGAACTCATACCGGTGCTCGGCAGTGCAGCAATCGAGGTGTCATATGACGGTGTGGTTCACGAGCTACCATTATGGATCATCCCAGGTAATGGTCCAATGCTGTTCAGCAGGAATTGGCTCGAGAAAATCAAGCTGAACTGGAATGCTGTCAAGATGTTGTCCTCGGTGGATGATACTTCGTGTGCTCAAGTATTGAAAAAGTTTCCTTCTTTGTTTGAACCGGGCATTGGTAATTTTATGGGAGCCTTGGTGCAGATTCACCTGGACTCCAATGCAAGGCCTGTCTATCGCAAAGCTCGGTCTGTTCTGTACATGGTGAGGGAGCAGGTTGAAATTGAGCTTGACAGACTCTAGCGTGAAGGGATCATATCACTGGTCGAGTTTAACGAGAGGGCTAGTCCCATTGTTCCTGTGTTGAAGAGTGATGGCACTGTCAGGATTTGTGGAGACTACAAGGTTACGATTAACTGATTTTCGAAACAGGATCAGTATCCGTTACCGAGGGCTGATGACCTGTTCGCCATGATAGCTGGTGGAAAGTTGTTCACGAAACTGGATCTGATGTCGGCCTATATGACACAGGAACTTGTCGACACTTCAAAGAAACTCACCTGCATCAACACCTATAAAGGACTGTTCATCTACAACAGGTGTCCTTTTGCGGTTCGTTCGGCTGCAGCCATATTTCAGAGGACTATGGAGAGTTTACTGAAGTCCATTCCTCGAACTGTCGTGTTTCAAGATGACATTCTGGTCACAGGTCACGACACTGCTGAACATCTGAACAATCTTGAAGAAGTCCTACAGCATCTGGACAAAGTGGGACTCAGGCTGAAACACTCGAAGTGTGTATTCATGGCACCTGAAGTCGAATTCCTTGGGAGGAAGATTGCTGCTGATGGCATCAGGCCCACTGATTCGAAAACTGAAGCTATCAAAAATGCACCCAGGCCTCAGAATGTGACGGAGCAGCATTCGTTCCTTGGGCAACTCAACTGCTTTGTTAATTTCTTACCAAGATTGAGCACTTTACTAGAGCCATTGCACATGCTGCTCAAAAAAGGTGACAACTGGGTCTGGGGTGTGTCTCAAGATAGAGCCTTTGAGAAAGCCAATAATCTGCTATGTTCAAACAAGTTGCTTGTTCATTATGATCTGTGTAAGCGTCTTGTATTGGCCTGTGATGCTTCATCATATGGGGTTGGCTGTGTACTCCAACAAGCAAATGAATCGAGCAAGCTACAACCTGTTGCATATGCTTTGTGAAGTCGGTCTAAAGCGGAAAGAGCCTACAGCATGGTAGAAAGAGAAGAATTAGCCTGTGTGGTCTTCGTTTTGGACTAGAAACGGATTACAAGCCACTCATTTCATTGTTCGCGGAAAACAAAGGTATTAATACCAATGCATTCAAAGGTGGGTGCTGACATTGTCTGCCTATGATTACGTCATCCATTATAGACCTGGTACTGGGAATTGTGCTGATGCACTGAGTCATCTGCCCATACCCACAACTGAGATAGAGAAGCCTCAACCTGCAGATCTACTGTTAGTAATGGATGCTTTTGAGAGTGAAGGAACCCCTGTCACTGCTCAACAAGTTAGGATCTGGACCAGCCATGACCCTATGTTATCAGTTGTGAAACGATGTGTACTCAGTGGTGATTGGTCTGCCATACCTATGGAGATGCGTGAGGAGACCAAACTTTACAATCGTTGCAAGGATGAGCTGTCCATTCAGTCAGACTGTGGGGTAATTGTGTAATCATGCCTCAGAAAGGTAGAGAAAGATTTGTACATGAACTTCATAGCGCTCATCCTGGTATTGTCATGATGAAGTCCATTGCTAGGTGGCCTGGAATTGACTCTGATCTGGTCTCTTGCATGCATCAGTGCAATATTTGCATGCAGCTAAGTAAAATACCAGCAGAATCTCCGCTGAGTCTTTGGTCGTGGCCATCCAAACCATGGTCGAGGATCCACATTTATTTTGCGGGCCCGTTCCTAGGAAAGATGTTTTTTGTCATAGTAGATGCATATTCTAAGTGGATAGAGTGTGTTATTATGACATCAAGCACGTCTACAGCTACCATTGAGAGCCTTCGTATCATGTTTGCTACTCGTGGTTTGCCTGATATTGTTGTGAGCAACAACGGATCTTGCTTCACAAGTCTTGAGTTCCAGGAGTTCATGAAACTCAATGGCATCAGACATGTGAGATCAGCTCCATTCAAGTCTGCTTCTAATGGTCAAGCAGTGTGTGCCATTCAAATGATCAAGCAAAGAATGAAACGTGTAACTCAGGGCTCACTGCAGAGACGGTTGTCACGTATATTGCTCAGTTACAGTCAAGACCTCATACGCTTACTGGGCTTCCTCCTGCTGAACTACTGATGAAGAGAAATCTCAAGACCAGGCTTTCTCTTGTTCATCCTGATTTGAATGATCGTGTTGAAAACAGACGTCAAAGTCAGCAATGGTGTCATGATCGTGTTGCCGTGTCACATGACATCTCGGTCAACAATCCAGTTTACGTACTGAACTATGGTCAAGGTCCAAAGTGGATCACCCACCGGCACTGTTACAGCCAAGGAGGGTAACAGAGTGTTTATTGTCGTGCTCAAGAATGGGCAAACATGCAGGAAACACCTTGATCAGGTTAAACTGTGGCACACGGATGAACTGGAACCGAGTGAGGAAGATGCAACCAACCACTGTTCACTCATCAGAGGACTCTGCTGACATTACTGACTCTGAACCTTCAGTCTCTGATGTGGTCATGACCACTCCCATCAGATTGGCTACTCAGCCCTCAAGTCTCAATGGACTCAGAACGCTCGCCCAGTGCCAAAGTTGAACTGAGACGATCAACTCGTGAGAGGAAAGCCCCAGGCCGTCTTAATTTGTAAAAAGACTGTTGTTAAGATTTTAAAAGGGGGCTGTTGTTATGTATTAATGCTTGGGGGACAGCAGACACCAGAGGGCACCGCGGTTGAAGGTCATCGGGCTGTACGCATGTGGCATGTGTGCTTGGTCACCTGTAGATAAGCTGGGTGTCTTTGTCATGCAGGCACTCTTGGGCTGGAATAAAGATGGATCAGGTTGCACCTGAGTGAGTTTACAGTAACCAGACTCTTGTCAAGTTTTTAATCCCGGCCCCTAATTTAAGGCACAGCCTTGCACTCCAGGTCCCTTCGGCCAGCCGGCCCAGCTCAACGACGCACTCTGGGTCCCTTCAGCCAGCCAGCCTGGCCCAACCTCGCACTCCAGGTCTCTTCAGCCAGTGGGCCTAGCCCAGCCCAGCCCAATGAAGGGTTGTACCTGCCCCAGTGCCCTGCCAAAGACTGCTCTATCTGCATCTGTGTAGGGGCAGACTCGGACATCAACTAGGGGAGTAACTTACTACTGACTTACATTTTAGACTTTTAAGCAACTTTTAATGAACTTTTAATATACTTTTAAACTTTTAATCAACTTGAGAAACTTTAAAAAAAAACTTAATCAGTCTTAACTTTTAAACAATTGGAAAAACTTTTATAACCTTTTTATTGATCTGCATCTTAGAATTTTTAACAATTCTTAGAAATGTTTTAAACAAATTGGGAATTTTCATCAACTTTTAAGTTTTAAAATAACTTTCGAAGTGTCCTTCCTAATGCCTGCCCCCCAACCAAACCTCGGGCCATCTACCATCAATGGCGCCACTCGGCGCCGAGCTTGCGGCCAACACTTCGCCGAAGGCAATTAGGCTTATAGAGCTGTGTCAGGTCTCCAATTGTCTTGGACCCCCTTGCCACTGGGCCAAGACCTTGCTCAGCTAAGCCCGTGTGGTTGCCGGTGTGCAGCAGCCACCCCATGTTAAAAGAACTCACGCACAGGCATCTTCCACTTCGTCAGTATGAAGATCAGGACCTGGAACGTCAGGACCCTCATGGACAATTCCAACAGCAACAGGCCGGAACGCTGCACCACCATAGTTGCCCGGGAACTCAGACGTTTTGACATTGACATCGCTGACCTAAGCGAGACCCGGTGGGCAGGGGAAGGCCAGTTGAAGGAACATGGTGGAGGTTACACCTTCTTCTGGAAAGGCAAACCAGAGGCAGAACGCCGCCTTCATGGAGTTGGCTTTGCCGTCAAGAATGAGTTGGTCGACCGCCTCAAAGACTCCCGCTGCAGGGTTAACGAACACCTCATGACTCTTCGTCTTGCCGTATCCTGGAACCAATGCGCCACGGTTATCAGTGCGTACGCCCCTACACTCGATGCAACGGATGAGGCTAAAGAGGGTTTTTATTCCAACCTCGAGACATTCTTGTTCCGCATCTCCACGGGCGACAAATTGATCCTCCTGGGTGACTTTAATGCCAGGGTTGACAAAGACATAGCACTCTGGGGAGCCGTGATTGGCAGAGAGGGGGTAGGGAAAGCCAACTCCAGTGGTACCCTTCTCTTGACAAAATATCTAGAACATGAACTCCTCATCACTAACACCCTGTTCTGCTAGAGGGACAAATACAAGGCATCATGGCAACACCCTCGCTCCAAACACTGGCACCTGCTTGACTATGTCATTGTCCGAGCCAGGATCGCAAGGATGTGCGCATCACCCATGCGACGACTGCTGGATGGACCACCTCCTAATCCGATCCATCATCAACATTAACATTGCCCCAAAGAAGAGGGGACAGCAGAAGCAGTTCTGCAAAAAAGTTAATGCCGGGGCACTTCGAGACTCAGCTAAGAGAGCCCTATACAGCCAGTGCCTCACAGCCACTCTGGCGTGCCTTGATGACGCTGAGATGCTGAATCCCCATAGCGCTTGGTCTGCCCTCCAGGCCTCTATAACCAGTGCCTGTGAAGGGACACTTGGTCATTCAACCAGAAAATATCAGGGCTGGTTTGATGGAAATGATCAGGAGATCGAAGAACTAATAGATCGCAAGTGCAAAGCATTTCTGAGCCTCAAGCAACAACCCAACTCGGGAGCTGCAAAACAACATTACAGACAGCTCAAGGCTCAGGTCCAACAAAAAACTCGGGACCTAAAGGACAGGTGATGGATGGAGAAAGTACAGGCGATACAACAACTGTCCGACAGCCACGATATGCGAGGATTCTTCACTGCAGTCAAGGCCACCTACGGTCCAAACTCCCAAGACCCCACCGCACTCCTGGCCAAGAAAGGGGAAACACTCATCAAGGACACCGAGGCTGTCAGGGCCCGATGGAAGGAGCACTTTGAAGATCTCCTCAATCAAGACTCTGCCTTTGACTCGAGTGTTCTCGACTCCATTCTGCAGCATGCTACCCGCCACCAACTCAGTGAAACTCCAACGTTGCACAAGGTAGACAAAGCCATAAAACGGCTTAAGAATAACAAGGCTACGGGTGCGGATGGAATACCTGTTGATGTGCTAAAGTATGGCTGAGAGGCGCTGCTGGCGCAGATACATGACCTCATCTCTCTCATCTGGAGGGAGGAGAGCATGCCGGGAGATCTCAGAGATGCAGTGATTGTGACCATTTTTAAAAAAGGAGACAAGTCCGACTGCGGTAACTACACTGGGAAAGTTGTCACTAGAGTTCTCCTCAATCGTCTTCTCCCTGTGGCCGAGGGGCTCCTCCTGGAATCACAATGCGGATTTCATCCCCTGCGGGGCACAATAGACATGATCTTTGCAGCGTGACAGCTGCCGGAAAAATGCAGGGAGCAGCGCCAGCCCTTATACATGGCCTTTTTCAATCTTACAAAGGCCTTTGACACTGTCAACCGTGAGGGTCTATGGAGCGTCCTCCTCCGTTTCGGATGCCTCCAAAAGTTTGTCAACATCCTTCGCCTGCTTCACGATGACACGCAGGCCATGATCCTTACCAACGGATCCATTACAGACCCAATTCACGTCTGGGCCAGGGTCAAAAAGGGCTGCGTCATCGCTCCAACCCTCTTTTCAATCTTCCTCGCTGCCATGCTCCACCTCACAAGCTCCCCGTTGGAGTGGAACTAAACTACAGAACGAGTGGGAAGCTGTTCAACCTATGCCGCCTCCAGGCCAGGTCCAAGATCACCCCAACCTCTGTCGTTGAGCTGCAGTACGCAGTCGACTCCTGCGTCTGCGCACATTCTGAGGCTGAACTCCAGGATATAGTCGATATATTCACCGAGGCATATGAAAACATGGGCCTTACGCTTAACATCCGTAAGACAAAGGTCCTCCACCAGCCTGTCCTAGCCGTACAGCACTGCCCCCCAGTCATCAAGATTCACGGCGCGGCCCTCGATAACGTGGACCACTTCCCATACCTCGGGAGCCTTTTATCACCAAAGGCAGGGATTCAACATCGTCTCTAGTGTGCCAGCGCAGCCTTTGGCTGCCTGAGGGATAGAATGTTCGAAGACCAGGCCCTTAAATCTACCACCAAGCTCATGGTCTACAGGGCTGTAGTAATATCCACCCTCCTGTATGGATCTGAGGCATGGACGATGTATAGAAGGCACCTCACGTCGCTGGAGATATATCATCAATGATGTCTCCGCAAGATCCTGCAAATCCCCTGGGAGGACAGGCGCACCAACATCAGTGTCCTCATCCAGGCTAACATCCCCAGTATTGAAGCATTGACCATACTCAATCAGCTTCGCTGGGCAGGCCACATAGTTCGCATGCCAAATACGAGACTCTCTAAGCAAATGCTTTATGTGGAGCTCCTTCATGGTAAATGAGCCAAAGGGGGACAGCGGAAACATTATAAGGATACCCTCAAAACCTCCCTGGTAAAGTGCGACATCACCACTGACACCTGGGACACCCTGGCCGAAGACCGCCCGAGGTGGAGAAAGTGCATCCGGGAGGGCGTTGAGCTCTTCGAGTCTCAAGGCAAAGAGCATGAAGAGGTCAAGCGCAGGCAGCGGAAGGAGTGCGCAGCAAACCAGCCCCACCCATCCCTTCCCTCGACAAATGTCTGTCGCACTTGCAACAGAGTCTGTGGCTCTCATATCGGACTGTTCAGCCATCAAAGAACTCACTTTGGGAGTGGAAGCAAGTCTTCCTCGATTCTGAGGGACCGCCTATGATGAATTTAAAGCAAGAAAAGAGAGAGGAAAAACTCACCAGCCATTCACTTCCCTGTTTTCCTGTGATGTCGACTGTAATCACCCTGTTTGCCTTTGCCACCCTCTCTGTGCTGCTCGCGTTGCTCCCTGCAGGGGCTAGCTGGGCTGCTGCTCTTTTATTTCTATTGCCAGGCGTGTCAGCTCGGTGCTATCTCAAACTCAAACAGACCCCTCTTACCTTATTTGTACAAGTGACAGGATCCATCTATGTAATACACAAGGGGCTAGAATTTGCATTCCGATCTGTAAGGGGTTCTGGGAAGTGTTGTGCCTTGGGTGTCTCTCTCTCTGGGCTTCTACCCTCACAGTTTATGCCTGGCCTGTGAGGTACCCTGAGTGCTGCAAGAACACTCCTGGAGAGACTGTGTCCACAGTTTATAAAGGAGGAGACAATAGCCCGGTATCGGTGATGAGTCAGTCCTGAGTTTTTGAGCAAGGGCACTCCCAATGGCTTGGAGTCCCTTGCTTCGGGCTGACTCTGTCCTACCATTGGCCCTCCGGTGTCCTCCCCCGTCCAATCACTGCCCTGCCAAGGCCACACCGTCTCGGTTTCAATCCACATCTGGTTCTAGGTTCCCTGTTCCTTCCAGGACACTGGCCTGCTGCAGCACAGACAGATCCCACAGCTCTTTTCCTTCTGGGTAAAATGAAGGGTTTTCATCCTCCCCTACAGATTGTCCCTGCCCGAATCTTAGCGGTATTCCGGTGGTTACATATTTCAAACCACTGGAATACCGCTAAAGTGCGCTCCCGAGATTTTTGCTTGTTGATTCTCAGCGGTGGTGGTACTCAGCGGTAGCGGGCTGTTACATGTGCTCATCATGTAACAGTTGCCTTTGTAAAGGCAGACCCCTAGAAACAAGCTTTTTTTCCCCTCTCTGCGCATGCGCGGGCATTGTCCCGCGATTTCAGGGTCAGAGTTTACCCTGCACATGCGCAGAGAAGAGTGAGAATGAGATGCTGGGTGCTGAGGTGGTGATTGTTGTGTGCAGAGAGAGAGACGGGAGTTATTTTACAATTATTTCTAAATGATTGAGCATTATTGTCATTCATAATATAACACATAATAATAATACACCGTAAAAAATAATAAGAAATAATAGTTAATTATATAATAAATAATTAATATGAAAAGACAAGATATGGAGACAAGGTATGTTTTTGTGAAGAAGCCCAGGAATCGTTGTGCACGAAGTGGAGGCTCGCTGGGAGCAATTGACATGGGGTGGGTGAGGAAAACCTGCACCAAACGTGCACCAGAGGTTATGGCGAGAGATCGCTGAGACGGTGTCGTCCGTCGTCCCCAAGATGCGGGGTCCGAACCAGTGCTGCAAACGTCGGAATGACATTGTTGTGTCGGCGAGAGTAACTGATAACTTTTATCATGCACTGACTAATTACTTTTAAGTAGTGCCACGTTTTATTAAGTTGTGAAGCTTGGTGTAATTCTTTATTTCCCATCATCGACCTCATTGTGTTAGTCTTCTGTATTTTCATGTGTTCATCATGCAACAGTTGCATCCTAACAGAACTTAAATAGTGCACTCATTGACGAAAGGACTGGGGATACTTAATTGGGGATGTCTACCTATCCATGGGCCCAAGTTTGCCCCCTCTGCTAGAATGGCACACCGCCATGAGGTGCACGGTCTTTGTAGTACAGAAACGGCTCCGATTTCTTACCTCCGGATTCTCCCTGTTGGTTCCAGGCCTGTGGGCTGTGGTGCAGCGCATTGGAACGCATGGTGGGCAGAGCTACAGCCCTGCACCGAAAAGAGTGCCGGCAGCTGCGCGTGTGCGCAGTGGAGTCTGAGGGCGCGCGCGCAGTAGCTCCAGGCCCTCCCAGCGCGCCCTATCCCTGGCCGAAGGGACGAAGCGATGTTCGTCCCCCCCCCGATCTCGAGCTGCGTGGCCTGCCGCACAGGCCGGCCGCTGCCTTCCCGTGCTGAGGGCTACAAGAGACAGATTGGTAGGTGGGGAAGAGTTGTTTTGATCGGGGGGGGGGGGCGGAGGGGAAGAGTTTTGGAGGGGGAATGGGAAAGAGTTTTGATGGGGGAAGAGTTTTGATCCGCGGAGGGGGCTCCCGCATCGGCCCCACCACACCCCCCCGTTAAGATGCCTTGTTCACCACCCACCACTCCCAGCGACGCCCCCCCCCGGCCACGTTGAGCCTTCTCCCTCCCCACCCTCCTTCAGATGCTGCGTTTTCCCTCCCCTATCCCAGGCCGAAGTGACTCCCGCACGGCTAGCCGCTGACGAGTTTAGTTGAAGGTAGGATTTACTTAAGTTCTTTATTTGTTAATTTAATTATTTACTTCAGTTCTTTATTTTTTATTGAATGCGTTTTACTTTTTGTGCTTTGTTTGGTGCTTGGTGGTGCTTTAAATATAGTTACTTGTGCCGATACCTTAACTCTGTGCAGACAGAAGTGGCAACATACACTGGCCTAAGTTAGTTTGGAGCAACTATTTGCTGGCCAAACTTGCTTAAATGGCCAAAACAGGCATAAGTGGCTGGAAACGACCCCTTTTGAAAAAAAAACGAAACTAAAAAAAAACCTAACTAACTCACTTACACTGGTGCAAATTAAATGGCCAGTATTGCAACTGAAATGATATTCCAGAAAAATCAAGTTGTTCCCAAAAAAACGGAGCAACTCCTGGGGAAATTTGGGCCCAGCAATAGGGCGGAGCTACATAAGATGGGCAGAGGGCCACAGAAGACTGTTGAATTGACGGACATTGAGGAATGTGCTGCAGCCCTGACGTGTGTTGGTGCTGAACCGGTTCTCGGGGAGGGTAGGTCTGCAAAATCCCTAGGCGTTCATGTAATTTAATGTTATGTCAATATAATGTAGAATGTAATGTAATGCTGGGAGCACGAAATATTGTTAGTTCTGACATTAATTTTTGGTTGATCACACTCTGCCACTTGGGAAGCAACATACTGTTTGGGACTCAAGTTTTGTTATATCATGTAGTTTCTCTCTACTCCGCTTACGATAATTTCGTGTAATGATTCTCAGTAATATATGTTTGTTCTCCATATAAGCCTGCACAAAGTGAATTGCTCTCATGTTACCTCTGACCCCTCCCCTCCCGTCACCAACCATTAATGTAATGTTTTTACAGTTGCACAGGAGGAGCTGTCTGCCTCTCCCAGAGAGGAGTCATTGGAGGAAATGAGGATGGAAGAGACGATGGTGGAACAGATGGTTGAGGAGCAAGAGGAGAACACTGCCCCTGCTCCCCCTGGAGACAGAAGCAAAAGACAGAAAGGAGATGAGTAAAAGTGGAGGGCAGAAAAACCCAAGGCAAAAAACAAAAAGGGCCACTTTGCAGCAAAATTCGAAAGGGTCTAAGTGCGTTAAAAAGGTAAGCCTGAAGGCTTTGTGCCTCAATGCGAGGAGTACCCGGAATAAGGTGGACGAATTAACTGTGCAGATGGCAGTTAACGGATACGATGTGGTTGGCATCACGGAGACATGGCTCCAGGGTGACCAAGGCTGGGAACTCAACATCCAAGGGTATTCCACATTTAGGAAGGATAGATAGAAAGGAACATGAGGCGGGGTGGCGTTGCTGGTTAAAGAGGAAATTAATGCAATTGTAAGGAAAGACATTAGCTTGGATGATGTGGAATCGGTATGGGTGGAGCTACGGAATACCAAGGGGCAGAAAATGCTAGTGGGAGTGGTGTACAGACGTCCAAACAGTAGTAGTGATGTTGGGGAGGACATCAAACAGGAAATTAGGGGTGCATACAATAAGGGTGCAGCAGTTATCATGGGTGACTTTAATATGCATGGGTGACTTTAATTGGGCTAACCAAACTGGAAACAATACGATGGAGGAGGATTTCCTGGAGTGCTTAAGGGATGGTTTTCTGGACCAATATGTCGAGGAACCAACTAGGGGGGAGGCCATCTTAGACTGGGTGTTGTGTAATGAGAGAGGATTAATTAGCAATCTCGATGTGCGAGGCCCCTTGGGTAAGAGTGACCATAATATGGTGGAATTCTACATTAGGATGGAGAATGAAACAGTTAATTCAGAGACCATGGTCCAGAACTTAAAAAAAGGTAACTTTGAAGGGATGAGGCGTGAATTGGCTAGGATAGATTGGCGATTGATACTTAAGGGGTTGACAGTGGATGGGCAATGGCAGACATTTAGAGACCACATGGATGAACTACAACAATTGTACACCCCTGTCTGACGTAAAAATAAAAAGGGAAGGTGGCTCAACCGTGGCTATCAAGGGAAATCAGGGACAGTATTAAAGCCAAGGAAGTGGCATACAAATTGGTCAGAAATAGCAGCGAACCTGGGGACTGGGAGAAATTTAGAACTCAGCAGAGGAGGACAAAGGGTTTGATTAGGGCAGGGAAAATAGAGTATGAGAGGAAGCTTGCAGGGAACATTAAGACGGACTGCAAAAGCTTCTATAGATATGTAAAGAGAAAAAGGTTAGTAAAGACAAACGTAGGTCCCCTGCAGTCAGAATCAGGGGAAGTCATAACTGGGAACAAAGAAATGGCCGACCAATTGAACAAGTACTTTGGTTCGTTATTCACTAAGGAGGACACAAATAATCTTCTGGATATAAAAGGGGTCAGAGGGTCCAGTAAGAATGAAGAACTGAGAGAAATCTTTATTAGTTGGGAAATTGTGTTGGGGAAATTGATGGGATTGAAGGCCAATAAATCCTCAGGGCCTGATGGACTGCATCCCAGAGTACTTAAGGAGGTGGCCTTGGAAATAGCGGATGCATTGAAAGTCATTTTCCAACATTCCATAGATTCTGGATCAGTTCCTATGGAGTGGAGAGTAGCCAATGTAACCCCACTTTTTAAAAAAGGAGGGAGAGAGAAAACAGGGAATTATAGACCGGTCAGCCTGACATCGGTAGTGGGTAAAATGATGGAATCAATTATTATGGATTCCATAGCAGCGCATTTGGAAAGAGGTGACATGATAGGTCCAAGTCAGCATGGATTTGTGAAAGGGAAATCATGCTTGACAAATCTTCTGGAATTTTTTGAGGATGTTTCCAGTCGAGTGGACAAGGGGAAACCAGTTGATGTGGTGTATTTGGACTTTCAGAAGGCTTTCGACAAGGTCCCACACAAGAGATTAATGTGCAAAGTTAAAGCACATGGGATTGGGGGTAGTGTGCTGACGTGGATTGAGAACTGGTTGTCAGACAGGAAGCAAAGAGTAGGAGTAAATGGGTACTTTTCAGAATGGCAGGCAGTGACTAGTGGGGTACCGCAAGGTTCTGTGCTGGGGCCCCAGCTGTTTACATTGTACATTAATGATTTGGACGAGGGGATTAAATGTAGTATCTCCAAATTTGCGGATGACACTAAGTTGGGTGGCAGTGTGAGCTCCGAAGAGGATGCTATGAGGCTGCAGTGTGACTTAGATAGGTTAGGTGAGTGGGCAAATGCATGGCAGATGAAGTATAATGTGGATAAATGTGAGGTTATCCACTTTGGTGATTAAAAACAGAGAGACAGACTATTATCTGAATGGTGACAGATTAGGTAAAGGGGAGGTGCAACGAGACCTGGGTGTCATGGTACATCAGTCATTGAAGGTTGGCATGCAGGTACAGCAGGTGGTTAAGAAAGCAAATGGCATGTTGGCCTTCATAGCGAGGGGATTTGAGTACAGGGACAGAGAGGTGTTACTACAGTTGTACAGGGCCTTGGTGAGGCCACACCTGGAGTATTGTGTACAGTTTTGGTCTCCTAACTTGAGGAAGGACATTCTTGCTATTGAGGGAGTTCAGCAGACTGATTCCCGGGATGGCGGGACTGACATATCAAGAAATACTGGATCAACTGGGCTTGTATTCACTGGAGTTCAGAAGAATGAGAGGGGACCTCATAGAAACGTTTAAAATTCTGACGGGTTTAGACAGGTTAGATGCAGGAAGAATGTTCCCAATGTTGAGGAAGTCCAGAACCAGGGGTCACAGTCTAAGGATAAGGGGTAAGCCATTTAGGACCGAGATGAGGAGAAACTTCTTCACCCAGAGAGTGGTGAACCTGTGGAATTCTCTTCCACAGAAAGTTGTTGAGGCCAATTCACTAAATATATTCAAAAAAGAGTTAGATGTAGTCCTTACTACTCGGGGGATCAAGGGGTATGGCGAGAAAGCAGGAATGGGGTACTGAAGTTGCATGTTCAGCCATGAACTCATTGAATGGCGGTGCAAGCTCGAAGGGCCGAATGGCCTACTCCTGCACCTGTTTTCTATGTTTCTATGTTTCTAAAAGTTTGTGATGGTGGTGATGGAGGAGGAGGGCGGGGTCGCGGGACTTGAAGGGTCCTTTCTACCTGCAGCCACCGGTTCCTCGTCGAATCCAACTTTCTTGGATTCCGGTCCGTGGAAGTGGGACCAAGCGGCATGCTGCGGCACATGCCGAGTTTCCGACCCTCACGCTGAATCTGTGGTGGCTGATCCAGCAAGGTGGGAATGCTGCAAGACAGGCAGATGCGAACCTGGACCTGGTGTCTAGGATGAGCATCGACTTGATTCCAGAGCTCCTTCGGGCCATTGTTGGGTTGTCCGCAAACATCGCCGCTTCAGCAGCACGTCAATTGCAGGCCATGGCGGAGCTGATTGTGGCAGTGAGGGAGAATAACCAGACTGTCCATGCCAATGCTATGCAGCCATCGACGGTCCTGGGATATGACACTGCACCCAAGGTGCCATACCACCAATGGTGACAGCACCTGATCGTCGGGAGGAAGTACTTCCTTCTAACTTTGAAGACAGGTCCTCAACACCCTGCGCTTCTCCAGACCCCACACACATTACGCTGCCATTGTAATCCCCCTCCTCATCATCATAGGCAGTCCCTCGAAATCGAGGAAGACTTGCTTCCACTTTAAAAGTGAGTTCTTCGGTGACTGAACAGTCTAATATGGGAATTACAGTCTCTGTCACAGGTGGGACAGACAGTCGTTGAAGGAAATGGTGAGTGGGGAGTCTGGTTTGCCGCACGCTCCTTCCGCTATCTGCGCTTGGTTTCTGCAGGCTCTCGGCGACGAGACTCGAGGTGCTCAGCACCCTCCCAGATGGTCTTCCTCCACTGAGGGTGGTCTTTGGCCAGGGATTCCCAGGTGTCGGTTGGGATGTTGCATTTTATCAAGGAGGATTTGAGGGTGTCCTTGAAACGTTTCTTCTGCCCACCTGCAGTTGCTTGCCATGTAGGAGTTCCGAGTAGAGCGCTTGCATTTGGGAGTTTTGTGTCAGGCATGCGAACAATGTGGCCCACCCAACGGAGCTGGTCGAGTGTGGTCAGTGCTTCGATGCTGGGGATGTTGGCCTGATCGAGGACACTAATGTTGGTGCGTCTGTCCTCCCCGGGGATTTACAGGATCTTATGGAGACATCGTTGGTGGTATTTCTCCAGCGATTTGAGGTGTCTACTGTATATAGTCCATGTCTCTGAGCCATACAGGAGGGTGGGTATCACTACAGCCCTGTAGACTATAAGCTTGGTGCCAGATTTGAGGGCCTGATCCTCGAATACTCTCTTCCTCAGGCAGCCGAAGGCTGCGCTGGTGCACCGGAGGCGATGTTGAACCTCGTCGTCGATGTCTGTCCTTGCTGATAATAGGCTCCCGAGGTATGGAAAGTGGTCCACGTTGTCCAGGGCCGCGCCGTGGATTTTGATGACCGGGGGCAGTGCTGTGTGGCGAGGACAGGCTGGTGGAGGACCTTTGTCTTACGGATGTTTAGTGTAAAGCCTATACTTTTGTACGCCTCGCTGCTCAAGGTCACGCTCAAAGGTGCTCTGCTGCATGACGTATTGGTTTTGATGTGGGCAGGGCCAGGGGTATTGATAGCGGGAAGAGGTGGGGGATGAGGGCCAAGGGTCAGGGGGGGATTGGGGAGGAAAGGCGTTGGGAAAGGTTGACGCAAGTAGAATCGTGGGAGGGTGGGGGAGTGGGGGGGGGGTGGGTTGAGTTGTTTTTACTGTTGTTGATAATGTTTTGTTTTGTAAAATTTTCATTGAGAACAATTAGTTATTATTTTATTTATTTTATTAAACATTAGTTAAATTCAAATTACAACTTTTATTAAAAAAATTTATTCAACTAAACCATTTTGTATCGTGTCTCACTCCAGCTTGATTCTACATCGTGTAAGTTGTCAGCAAAATTGGCAGTGAAACTACAGGCCCCATTTCTTTTAAAGCATACAATTATGTTCAGATGTCCACAATTAATTATCCACAATAAAATCAAAATCACTTAATAGCTGCTCCAGAAATCACTCAAAATCACTCAAAGAAATTGAAACTGTCATGTATTCAACCAGCTTTGTATAATCAGACCTAAGTTGTACACTGTGAGAACAATGACCACTAGGTGGTGAACTTGTGGGAGACACTCCTAACCTGGACCTTCAGATATAAAAGGGGAAGCTCCACCCACTTCCATCACTTGAAGGCTATGGAATAAAGGACAGGTCACAGACTGACCTCTCAAGCATGGGCCTTGTGTGCATTTATACTGTATAGTAAGGACGTATCAATGGCGACGAGAAACTGGGATTTAAACCACGCGAGCATGGCCACGAGCAGAACAGATGAGAGGTACTGTGTTAAGGAATGGTTGGGACAGAGATTCAACATTGTTAAAGCAGCACACAGTTCTCCAGGCAGACAAGGGCAATCGGGCATGCCCCAACATGTAGTCGAACCCAGAGAGGGAGTTCAACAGAGACAATGGCAAGAGAGAGAGTGGAGAGCACCAGTTCCCACTGTCACAGGACGGGAGAGTGGAGAGCACCAGTTCCAACTGTCACAGGACGGGAGAGTGGAGAGCACCAGTTCCAACTGTCAGGAGAGAGAGTGGAGAGCACCAGTTCCAACTGTCACAGGAGAGAGAGTGGGGAGCACCAGTTCCAACTGTCACAGGACGGGAGAGTGGAGCGCACCAGTTCAAACTGTCACAGGACGGGAGAGTGGAGCGCACCAGTTCAAACTGTCACAGGACGGGAGAGTGGAGAGCACCAGTTCAAACTGTCACAGGACGGGAGAGTGGAGAGCGCCAGTTCAAACTGACACAGGACGGGAGAGTGGAGAGCACCAGTTCCAACTGTCACAGGACGGGAGAGTGGAGAGCACCAGTTCAAACTGTTGCAGGACCGAAGAGTGAAGAGCACCAGTTCCAACTGTTGCAGGACGGGAGAGTGGAGAGCACCAGTTCAAATTGTCACAGGATGGGAGAGTGGAGAACACCAGTTCAAACTGTCACAGGAGCATCCAGTCGTGCCCCGGTAACTGCCCCCAAAGGAAGTGGCGTGTGGGAAATTGCACTCCGCTTCCATTGAGGGGTGGTAAGGCCAATTCTGCGGCGGGAGCAGAACTTCCACGCTGATGGTTAAAATTCCCTGCCCCAGAAGGTTACCGCCCCCAAGATGGGAGCCTGTGCGGGGAGGCAGAGGGAAGTTGAGGGGAGACGGGGGCAGGGGATGGAGGGGAGGTGCGGGGCGGAGAAACCCAGGGTGGGGGACAAGAGGGGCCACATTGCAGCGGAGGTCTGGGCAGGGGGGGGGGAGAAGTGTGTTGGAGGGGCGGGCCTGGGGGCTCTGTGCCTCGGTGCGGGGAGTGTTCAGAGTGGGGTGGATGGGTTGACTGCGCAGATGGCGGTTGGTGGATGTGGTGTGGTTGGTGTCACGGGGGCGTGGCTCCGGGGTGGCCGGGGCTGGGGGCTCGACATCTGGGGGTGTTCGGTATTTGGGAAGGATTCTGATGGGACGGGGTGGGTTGGGTGCGGTGGGAGTGTTCCCGGTGTTGGGTGGGTCCGGAGCCGGTGGGGGCACGCTCTTGGGATGGGGGGTGGGCTGTTTGGGGCTGGGATTGGGAGAGACTTCTTCACTCGGGGAGTTGTTGGCCTGTGGGGTTCCCTGCCACGGAGAGTTGTTGATGCCAGTTCATTGGATGTGTTCGGGAGGGAGTTGGATGTGGTCCTTGCGGCTGGGGGGTGTGGAGGGGGCATGGGGGGGAGGTGCTGGGGTGGGTGATCAGCCATGATCTTGTTGAATGGCGGTGTGCAGGCTCGAAGGGCCGAATGGCCTACTCCTGCACCTATTTTCTATGTTTCTATGTTTCTAAGCTGAATGGTGATTCACGCCATTGCAAGGGACAATGCGGCCAGTAATGGGGCCATCAACACCTGTTAATGGCGCACTCAAGGACAATAACGGGCAGTCAGGGACGATCGACTGGCAAGGGACCTTTTATTTCAAACAGCAGCTCATGTTGGAGATGTGGAGGCACACACTCAGCCAGAGTTTGCAGAGATGAGCAAAATACCTGCAGAAATTGCAGAAATGAATGCTGGGGGAAATCGCTGGAAGCTGAAGTTCAGCGAGTTCATGTGGAGCACGTATACAGTTCATACACCAGGACGCCACAGATAATGATGAAAGTGCTCCTCAATGGCATCCCAGTATCAATGGAGCTAGTCACAGGGGCCAGCCAGTCCCTGATGGGTATCAAACAGTTTGAAAAGTTGTGGGCGCCCAAGGCCAGGAGGTCAAAATTATCGCCGATTGACGCACAGCTACGGACATACACAAAGGAGATCATTCGGGTGCTCGGCAGTGCCACGGTAGTTGTGACCCACAAAGATTCGGAGAACAGGTTGCCACTCTGGGTTGTCCCGGGGGACGGTCCCGCACTACTGGGGAGGAGTTGGCTTGCTGTCATGAACTGGAAATGGGGCGATGTCAATGCAATTTCCTCTGTGGAGCGAGCATCATGCTCACAGATCCTGGACAAATTTGACTCATTATTTGAACCCGGCATTGGCACTTTCATGGGGGCCAAGGTAGTGATTCACATGAACCCGGACACCAGGCCAGTACACCACAAGGCCAGAGCGGTGCCATACGTGATGCGGGAAAAGATAGAAGGCGAATTGGACCGCTTGCTGAGGGAAGGCATCATCTCGCCAGTTGAATTCAATGACTGGGCGAGCCCGATTGTGCCGGTGCTCAAGGCGGATGGGTCGGTTAGGATATGTGACGATTATAAGGCCACCATCAATCGGGTGTCACTCCAAGACCAGTACCCGCAACCGAGAGCGGAGGACCTCTTTGCGACATTGTCCGGTGGCAAACTTTTTTCAAAATTGGACCTGACCTCAGCTTACATGACCCAGGAGCTGGCGAGTGAGTCGAAGAAGCTGATCACCATCACGTACTCAAACAACCCCTTGTGTGTCAACAGATGTCCGTTCGGGACTCGCTCGGCCGCCGCGATCTTCCAACGAAATATGGAAAGCCTCCTCAAGTCGATTCCAGGGACGGTGGTTTTTCAGGACGACATCCTCATTACGGGTTGCGATACTGAAGAACACCTCCACAGCCTGGAGGAGGTGCTACGCAGACTGGACCGGGTAGGGCTGTGACTGAAAAAGGCGAAGTGCGTCTTCCTAGCTTCAGAGGTAGAATTCCTGGGGACGAGGGTAGCAGCAGAGGGGATCAGCCCTACTGCATCCAAGACGGAAGCGATCCAGAGAGCACCCAGACTCCGTAACACGATGGAGCTGCGTTCATTCCTGGGGCTTCTGAACTATTTTGGTAACTTTCTTCCCAAATTGAGCACGCTGCTAGAGCCGCTACACGTGCTCCTACGCAAAGGTCGCGAATGGGTCTGAGGGGACAGCCAGGAAAGGGCTTTTAATAGAGCATGCAATTTGTTATGTTCCAACAATCTTAACGCTATATGACCCATGTAAGAAACTTGTGTTAATGTGCGATGCGTCGTCCTATGGTGTCGGGTGTGTGTTGCAGCATGTCAATGCCAAGGGTCAGTTACAGCCAGTAGCTTATGCCTCCAGAAGTCTGTCCCAGGCAGAAAGGGGCTATGGGATGGTAGAAAAGGAGGCGCTCGCATGTGTATATGCGGTAAAGAAAATGCACCAGTACCTGTTTGGCAGGAAATTTGAGCTGGAGACAGATCACAAACCCCTAACGTCCCTTTTGGCCGACAACAAGGCCATAAATGCAAAAGCATCGGCCCAGATACAGAGGTGGGCACTCACGTTAGCCGCCTATGACTACACAATTCGGCACAGACCGGGCACCGAAAACTGCGCCGATGCACTCAGCAGGCTCACACTAGCCACCACTGAGGGGGCTACCGAGCATGCTGCTGAGATGGTCATGGCTGTTGAAGCTTTTGCAAGCGAAGGCTCACCCATGACAGCCCGTCAGATTAAAGTCTGGACAAATAGAGACCCGCTATTGTCTCTAGTCAAGAAATGTGTCCTGAATGGGGACTGGGCAACCATGTACAGGGCATGCCCTGAGGAATTTAAACCATTTCACAGGCGCAGGGATGAACTCTCGATTCAGGCCGATTGCCTACTGTGGGGAAACTGCGTAGTCATGCCCCAGATGGGCAGAGAGGTGTTTATCAGAGAACTCCACAATGAGCACCCGGGCATTGTCACGATGAAGACTATTGCCAGGTCACACGTTTGGTGGCCAGGGATAGGCGCAGATCTGGAACTTTGTGTTCGTAGGTGCAACACGTGTGCCCAGCTGGGCAATGCGCCCAGGGAAGCCCCCCTTAGCCCCTGGCCATGGCGCGCCAAGCCTTGATCACGCATCCATGTGGACTACGCAGGTCCTTTCATGGGAAAAATGTTTTTGGTTGTAGTAGACGCCTACTCCAAATGGATCGAGTGTGACATTTTAAATTCAAGCACATCCTCTGCCACGGTAGAAAGTCTACAGGCAATGTTCGCCACCCACGGTGACAGGCCTGAGGCACCGCAAACAGCAGACACTCAAGCCAGCGCCCAATAACCGGAGCCCCAACTCAAGCGCTCTACAAGAGAGCGTAAACCACCAGAGAGACTCAACCTGTGATCCCAATAAGACTTTGGGGGGGGGGGGGGGCGGGAGGTGATGTCATGTATTCAACCAGCATTGTAACCCATGTATAATCTGACCTAAGTTGTACACTGTGAGAATAATGACCACTAGGTGGTGAACTTGTGGGAGACACTCCTAACCTGAACCTTCAGATATAAAAGGGGAAGCTCCACCCACTTCCATCACTTGAAGGCTATGGAATAAAGGACAGGTCACAGACTGACCTCTCAAGCATGGGCCTCATGTGCGTTTATACTGTATAGTAAGGGCGTATCAGAAACCTGTTGGCAACTTTACACAGTAGTCTAGAATTTCCTCTCACATCACCCATTTACGCCCGTTTTGGAGAAAAATGTAAAATACCGCCCGTTCCATCACCCGATTAGCACCGGCAGTAATTTGGGCCTACCATTACCGCCGGCGTCCGCCCACATTGGACATCCAGAAATATCGGAAAAATCCCTCCCAGCCCTAAATTCCAATAAAAAGTTTTTTTAAGGCTGTAATCGCTGCGATGGAAACCGTCCATTTCTGAAGTATTTATCTGATTTGGGCCCAGCGTTATGCCTCCCTCCATTTTGTTTGCAGCTTTACAATGGGCCAGAAGATCGGGGATATTGAAGAAAACCTTAAAATTCTTGATGCAAATCTAAGTATATGTGGTGTACATATTAACAGATATGTGAGGTTTCGACAAGATGGCCACCACTACTGTAGTTAAGTGATTCTATGCAGAAAATGAACTTTTGTATCTTTGAATGTGATTGGCAGAACCTTTTGTTCAGTAGGCTTTGGGCTGACATATATGCTGAGTTTCTGCAATAATTTGCTTCTGTGTTAGCAAATTGACATTTTGACTCTGTGGTGGACTGGAATATCACCTCAGCAACGTGCAAACATTGTATCAGGAAGTCTATGAAGGATTGTGACCTCTAAAAGCCTTGCAAATTATTGGATTGTGGAATAAAAAAGTTCTCATATTCAAAGGAGTATTCAAAGAGGCTCACTGTCTCACACACAGACCAGGCACTGAATTAACTCCCAGTACAGGATTAGAGAGGTAAAAGGGCTCACTGTCAGAGGGAAATACCCTCATATTCACCCAAAACATGGCAGAACTCAAGTCACAATGTAATCAGCCAGTCGATGTTCCCACAAAATATACACAAACAGTCTGGGACAGGCACATAGCTGAAGCATGTTGTAATCTCATACCCTGCCCTTCTAATCCCCTCGGGACCTTTTGCTCTGCACTCTCTTCCATCATTCCCTTAGCTGTGGGTTTTTTTTTTAAACAGTCCGGCTCCAAAGCAGACCCACCCCAACCACTCCCCCTCCCCCCCCTTTACTGTTGCTGGCTGTAGCAGGGCCATGGAGGGGGGAAGGGTTGTGTCCACACAATGAGGCCTCATCCAAGTCACTGTTTATACATAATGACCTGAGGCGGGGGGCGGAGGGAGAAGGGAGTCAGTCACTGGGTATACAAGGAGACCTGAGGCGGCAGTGGTGGGGAGGTTGGGTGGGGGGGGGGGGGAAAGGATGTCAGTCACTAGGTGTACATCTAAGTAACCATTCTTCATGTGCCTTGACAGTGTGGTTGTGGCGCTATTCAACTGTAGCAGGTGTCAAAACTGTAATGTATGCACCGTGAGAATATCCATGTAAGTCCTCTTTTAAATTCAGCAACAAGAACCAGTCTGCAAAAGGCTACTCTGCAATATGAGACCAGAGTACCAATACAAGGTGGGACCAGCTACCTGCATTTACTTCCCACAACAAGTGCCCTTAACCTGACAGCAAACTCAGTAGATCGCTGCAGTCTCACTGGTCTAATTGTTGCATCATTTGTGGAAGTACTGCTACCACTGTAGGAGGATCTCATGGTTGGCCATCAGCGGTGTTCATCTAGTATAAAGAAATCCATAAAGCATGTAAAATCTTTGCTTCTTACAGCATCCAACATTTCATGGGTCCCAAGAGAGCAGGATGAAGACATGGAAAACTAAAACCCTGTTCTGACAAATGATCTACAGGGTAGTTGGAGGCCCAGGCAGCAGGTCACAGGAGATCAACCTGTCTTTACAGATGCCAATGGACCACTGTGATTTTCCAGAATTTTCTATTTTTATTTCAGATTTCCAACATTTCCAGTTTCTTTCGGCTGCTCGGGGTTTGTTGGGCCAGGTTTTGGCCGTTGTGGTTGCAATAGCAGTGCATTAAAATGCCTGTTAACTACTTTCTGGAATGGCAGGATATTTTTTTCTGCCTTACAATTCTGTACAGTTGCTGTGGTCATCGGTGTTCTGCTGGGTTTGACATTGGGGCTGGAGGATGAGGAGCAGCAGCACCAGTTGTTGCTGCAAGTACTGGGCAATAGGGGGAAAGGGATCTCAACCTCACTGGGGAGCAGTGAATCAGGCATCTCCGCTGCAGAAGGGAAGTGGTCGCAGAGCTGTGTCACCTGTTGCAGCACCAACTGGAGCCCTGCACCAGTGCATGGACATCACTGCCTGTGGCCAAACTTCCTCTCAGGATCCCCGCTGCCATAGCATCTTTCTCCTGTTTTTCTTCCATCTCCCTTCATGACCTTTCCAAGCTCATTCTGTTCATCAGACCCATTTTCTGCTACCTTGAATCTATTCCCACCAAACTGCTGACCACCCAACTTCCTTTTTTAGCTCCCATGTTAGATGACATTGTTAATGGTGCTCTCTCCTCAGGTACTATTCCCCTCGCCCTCAAATCTGCTGTCATCGTACCTTTCATCAAAAAAACAACCCTTGACCCCTCCGTTCTTGCAAACTACCGCACCATCTCCAACCTTCCTCTCCAACGTCCTTGAATGAGTTGTTACCTCCCAAATCCATGCCCAGCTTTCCCGCAATTCCATGGTTGATTCCCTCCAATCTGATTTCCGCACCTGCCACAGTACCGAAACAGCTCTCATCAAAGTCACAAATGACATCCTTTGTGACTCTGAGAAAGGAAAACTATCCCTCCTCGTCCTTCGTGACTTGTCTGCATTGTTGACCACTCTATCCTTCAACGCCTCTTCACCATCATCCAGCTGGGAGGGACTGCACTAGCCTGGTTCCATTCTTATCTATCTAATCATAGCCAGAGGATCACCTGCAACGGCTTCTCTTCCCACCCCTACATTGTTACCTCTGGTGTCCCCCAAGGATCTATCCTTGGCCACCTCCTATTTCTCATCTACATGTTGCCCTTTGGTGACATCATCTAAAAACACGGCGTCAGTTTCCACATGTATGCTGATGACACAATGTTTTACCTCATGACCACTTTTCTCAACCCCTCCACGGTCTCTAAATTATCAGACTGCTTGTCCAACATCCAGTTCTGGATGAGCAGAAATTTTCTCCAATTGAATATTGGGAAGACCGAAGCCATTGTCTTCGGTCCCTACCACAAACTCCATCCCCAGCTATTGATTCCATCCCTCTCCCTAACTTCTGTCGGAGGCTGAACCACACTGTTTGCAACATTGGTTTCATATTTGACCCGGAAATGAGCTTTCGACTACATATCTGCAGCAAAACTAAGACCGCCTTTTTTCACCGTCGTAACATTACCTGTCTCCGCTCATCTGCTGCTGAAGCCCTCATCCATGCCTTTGTTACCTCCAGACTTGACTATTCCAATGCACTCCTGACTGGCCTCCCAATTTCTACCCTACTTAAACTAGAAATGATCAGAAACTCGACTGTCCATGTCCGAATTTGCACCAAGTCCCGCTCTACCCATCATTCCTGTGCTCGCTGACCTACATTGGTTCCCGATTGAACAAAACCTCAATTTCAAAATTCTCATCCTTGTTCTCAACTCCCTCCATTGCCTCACCCCTCCCTGTCACTGTCATTGCCTCCAGCCCCACAACCCCCCCCCCCCACCCCAAGATGTCTATGCTCCTCTAATTCTGCCCTCTTGACCATCCCTGAATATAATCACTCAACTATTGGTGGCCGTGCCTTCTGTTGCCTAGGCCCTAAGCTCTAGAATTCTGTGTCTAAACCTCTCCACCTCTGTAACTCTCTTTCTTCTTTCAAGACACGCCTTAAAACCTAGGGGCTGAAATTGCCCCCTTTTTTAAAGAGTCGTTACCGCCTCAAAGAAGTGGTAATGTGTCCGTAAGCACCTACTGCTTAGTCGGGGCAGAGGTGCCGACATTTGAGAAATTGCCCTCCTTTATTTTTGTGGCTGCCACTCGGTGCTCCTAACAGCTTTCCCTGGTGGGAAGCTGTTGTGGCTGGGCGCCGCACCTGCCCTGAAAGGGGAGTGCACACTGCTGTGATCACCATTTTATTTTAATAGTTGTCCGACACCGATGTCAGCACGACAATGGCGGCCACAGATTCAGCTGGAGCGCCAACAGACAGGTGGCCCAGTGGGCTGAACTAAACTTTGTGCCCAGCTCGCAGCAACCCTCCCCTTTAATTGGGGAGATGGGACCTGGTTAAAGAATATTTAGACAGGACAGAGAGAGGGGGTAAAAGGGAGTGGTTGCAGTATTGATGAAAGAAACTGTGAGGAGGGATAATATGTTAGAAGGATCATCAAATGAGGCCATATGGTTTGAACTGAAAAATAAAAAAAGGGCCAATCAAACTGCTGGGCGTATATTATAGACCCCCAAACAGTGGGAGTGAGAGAGAAGAGCAAATATGTAGGCAAATTTCTGTGAAATCCAAAAACCATAGGGCAGTAATAGTAAGGGATTTCAACTATCCTAATATTGTTTGGGACAAATATATTGTGATGGGTATAGAGGGTGCGGAATTCTTAAAATGCATTCAAGAGTACCTTTTTAGTCAGTATGTAACAAGCCCAACACGAGATGGGGCGGTTTTGGATTTAGTTTTGGGGAATGAAGCTGGGCAGATGGAAGGGGTATCAATGGGAACGCACTTGGGGGCCAGTGACCATAATTCAGTCAGATTCAAGGTAGTTATAGATAAGGAAAAGAATAGACCAGGAATAAAAGTCCCAAATTGGGGAAAAGCTAACTTTGCCAAGTTGAGAAGTGATTTGGCCAGTGGACTGGAAACAGCTACTTGTGGGTAAATCAGTGTCGGAACAGTGGGAGGCATTCAAGGAGGAGATCCAGTGAGCTCAGGCCAACATGCGCCCTTAAAGAAAAAGGTTGGGAATAATAATTCTAGAGCCCCCTAGATGTCTAGGGACTTACAGTGGAGGATAAAGAAAAAAAGGGAAGCTTATGTCATATACTGAAAGCTAAATACTGTAGAAGCTCTGAAGGAATATAAAAAGTTCAGATGTGAAATTAAAAACGATATTAGGAATGCCAAGAGAGAGCATGAAAAATTATTGGCAAGTAAAGTCAAGGAAAACCCAAAGATGTTCTATAAATATACTAAGAGTAAGAGGGTAACTAAAGAAAGGGTAGGGCCTATTAGAGACCATGAGGATAATTTGTGTGTGGAGGCGGAAGATGTTGGTATGGTTCTTAATGAATACTTCGCGGCAGTTTTCACAAAGGAAAGGGGCAATGCAGATGGTAGCGAGGAGGAGTGTGAAATTCTGGATGAAATAAACATAGTGAGAGAGGAGGTATTAAGGGGTTTAATAGCTTTGAAAGTGGATAAGTCCCCAGGCCCGGATGAAATGCAACCCAGGCTGTTGAGCGAAGCAAAAGAGGAAATAGCAAAGGCCTTGACTATCATTTTCCAGTCTTCCTTGAATTCAGGCATGCTGCCAGAGGACTGGAGGACTGCTAAAGTGGTACCCTTGTTTAAGAAGGGAGAAAGGGATATGCCGAGTAATTACAGGCCTCTCAGTCTAACCTCAGTGGTGGGGAAATTATTGGAAAAATTCCTGAAGGACAGGATAAATCTACATTTAGAAAGGCAAGGATTAATTAGGGATGGTCAGCACGCATTTGTTAAAGGAAGATCGTGTTTGACTAACCTGATTGAATTTTTCAAGGAGGTAACCAGGAGGGTCGATGAGGGTAGTGCGTACGATGTAGTGTATATGGACTTTAGCAAAGCTTTTGATAAGGTCCCACATGGCAGACTGGTCACGAATGTAAAAGCCCATGGGATCCAAGGCAACGTGGCAAGTTGGATCCAAAATTGGCTTTGAGGTAGGAAGCAAAGGGTAATGGTTGATGGATGTTTTTGTGACTGGAAGGATGTTTCCAGTGGGATTCTATAGGGCTCAGTACTAATATGGCCAGAGTGATCTCCTGGACTAGTTTAGATCGCCTAGACAGGTTGGAGAGGAATTTTTCCAGGTTTTTCCCCCAATTGACCTGGATTTTTATATGTTTTTTTGCCTCTCCCTGGTGATTGCAGGCTCCGGGTGGGGTGGAGTGTAAGATGTTGCGATGCATGAGGTGTTGCAGTTGTGTGGGGTGGACTGGTTGGGCTAGATGCTCTTTACCTGTCCGCCATTGTTCATTGTTCATAGGTTTATATGTAACCTTCAGGGATGCTGACCTGGGGCCGCATGGCTCCTTGTCGGCCGGCGCGGACATGATGAGCCGAAATGGCTTCCTTCTGCGCTATAAATTTCTGTGTTTTATTGTTTCTATGTTAACTGAAGGGGAGGGCTGTTTCGGTATGTCAGCTCGACACGGCACATCCGCGACATGCTGATGTCATAAGCATCACCACTTGCCTTCCCTCCCACTCCCGACCGACTTCTGACCCTCAGCCGCCCCAAATACCACCGCCCCAATAGAATTTTTTTTTTAAAATTCAGTTGGAGGATGAGAAAGTTGGATCTCAAACCAGTGTCCTAAGCTTAAATAAAGGAGACTACAAAGGAATGAAGGCAGAGTTGGCTAACGTGGACTGGGAAAATAGATTAAAGTGTGGGACGGTTGATGAGCAGTGGCAGACATTTAAGGAAATATTTCATAACTCTCAACAAAAATATATCCCAATGAGAAGGAAAGACTGTAAGAGAAGGGATAACCATCCAAGGCTAATTAAGGAAATAAAGGATGGTATCAAATTGAAAACAAGGGCATACAATGTGGCCATGGTGAATGGGAGGCCAGAGGATTGGGAAACTTTTAAAAGCCAGCAAAGAACGACTGAAAAAATAACAAAGAGAGGGAAGATAGATTATGAAAGTAAACTAGCATGAAATATAAAAGCAGATAGTAAGAGTTTCTACAGGTACATAAAAAGGAAAAGAGTGGCTAAAGTAAATGCTGGTCTCCGAGAGGAGAAATTACTTCACGTCCTTCCCATGGAGCATGACAGAAGAGTTCGGGGCTTTGCAAGGATTACAGGCTTCTGAAAATTGTAAGAAATAAGTGACTGCACATACATGCTCTGTATCAGGACCTGGGCATTTGTGTGAATAGGGAAAGGTTCCGCTCCTTCAATGTGCAGGTGGTGTGTGATGACAAGCAAAGTTTTGTGCAGGTCTGTGCCTAGCTTCCTGGCAGTAGTCATGATGTCTTTATCTTGCGCCATTCCTCAACATCCTCACTCTCTTCCATCCAGACAATCAGGTGTCAGATTGGCTGCTTGGGGCAGTGGGGGGGCACCTATACATTTAGCTCATGACTCCTGTCAGGAACCCAGACACAGAATCCGAGGATTGCTATAATCCGAGCCCTACCTTCATCAGGCCTCTGATCAAACTGATCATCGGCTTTCTGAAACAGTTTCCACTGCCTGGACCATTCTAGAGGAGCTTTGTGGTACAGCTCTAAAAGAATCTTCAAATTAATTGTCATCTGATGCATCCTCCAGGGCTTTGTTCTGTATAGGAGCCAATTCTTGAAACCACCTCAGAAGGAAGAAGTGTAGAAGCCTGAAGAACATCAAGGTTGAGGATGATGAAAAGAGCCACCTTGGTGAGCTGAGAGGCAGTGAATAATAGAGAGGTTTATTTGAAGAATCCTTCCCCAATGCACCAACTCCCTTCTCTCATCTCAACAAGGTTCTTACACCCACCACATTAGTGCCCTCAGAGACAGCTGAATGGCTGCAGAAAGCAGCTTCACTTTGTCATGCACAGTGTGCAGGGTAATATTAGAGTAGGAAGGTAAAGAAGGCTATGATGAGTAGAAACCCTGTGGAACGCATCCTTCTGTCTCACCAGTCGCCACAGGCTTAACTCGCCTCATGCCCATGATGTCCAGAAACTCCTCCACCATTGGGGAAAGGACATGGATATATGTTGACCCTCCTCTTGCCTGTGCCTGATCCCGAGTATTGTCCACCAGCTTATCCTGCAAGAAAGAAGAGTGTATTAGCAGTAGCCTTGTCAAGTCTGTGCTGCAACAACAATTTGCATTCATATAGTGCCTTTAAAGTAGTAAAACATGCCAAGGTGCTTCGCCAGAGCATTATCTGTCATGTATGTATGCTTCGGGTTATTAGCCACCAGGTGGCGCCACTGTCGGAGGTCATTGGGCTGTACACACGCCTGTGCCAGCCCAGGTATAAAAGGCAAGCTATTTTGTAATGTAAGCATTTTGAGCCCGAATAAAGCAGAACCAGGTTTGTACCTATGTTAGTTTACAGTATTAAGTTTATCAACATTTGGCGACGAGGTAACAACCTTCGCATGCAAAAATGAGCACAATTGGAATTCTGGAGAGATTCGTGGAGGGAGAGGACTGGGCAGATTGTGGAGGGAGAGGACTGGGCAGATTTTGTAGCTCACCTGGTGGTGGCCATCAAAATGGAGGAACCCACTGATGCAGTTTGGCGCAGGGCGGTCTTCCTCAAGGTTTGCAGTCCGAAAATCTATAGATTCAAAGAATCTTCTCTCACCTGCAAGTCCAAGGGACAAGGACTATGAGGAATTGTGTACACTGGTACATGATCATCTCAAACCAGAAGGCGGCATCATCATCTCACGATATCGATTCTACAAGCATGTTCGTTCTGAGGGCCAGGATGTGCCGGAATTCGTGCCAACCTAAGACATCTAGCTGGACCGTGTAAGTTCGAAAACGCGTTGGGAGACATGCTGCAGGACTTTTTTGTAATCGGCATCAACCACGAGGTGATCCTGCGTAAGCTACTGGCGGCTAAGATGCTGGATTTGAGCAAGGCCATCACGATTGCCCAGGCATGCATGACGACGGACAAACACTTAAAGCAGATATCATCGAAAAATCGGAACTCGGCAAGTACTGTAAACAAGATTTTATCTTATCGTCGTTTGGCCGGGCCTACTCGACTGCGTATGCGAAACCTGTGGCTGCTCAAAGTTCGCCAATGGGAATGAATAAGATTTCACCAAGTTGGGATTGTGGGGGCAGTCATCAGTGTTGGTTTAAACAGTACATTTGTAAAGGCTGTTCGAGACGGGGGCATCTCCAGCGCATGTGTTCGCAACTTAGCAAGCGTGCTGCGACACACTACATGGAGGATGATGACCAGTATAGCGCGGATCCTGATATGCAATCCGAAATACCAGAGGAGGAAGTGTATAGACTGTATTCATTCCTAACAAAATGCCAACCAATAATGATTAATGTGAAACTTAACGGTGTGCCGGTACCAATGGAATTGGACATGGGTGCGAGTCAATCAATAAGCTGTGGGGTATTAAGGTTCTGAGGCCTAAGCTGAGTCCAGTGCCAAGTTGTGTACGTATACTAAAGAACTCATAACGGTGATTGGCAGTACAGTAATCAAGGTGTCGTATGATGGTGCAGTTCATGATTTACCATTATGGATTGTTCCAGGCAATGGTCCAATGCTGTTCGGCAGGAATTGGCTCGAGAATAATCAAATGGAAGTGGAATGATATCAAAGCATTGTCGTCAGAGGATGATACTCCATGTGCTCAAGTGCTGAGCAAGTTCCGCTCACTGTTTGAACCAGGCATCGTCAATTTCACAGGAGCCACGTGGACTCGGATGCAAGACCCGTCCATCATAAAGCTTGGGCGGTTCCATACATGATGAGGGAGAAGGTCGAAATCGAACTGGACAGACTCCAGCGTGAAGGGGTCATAGCACTGGTCAAATGTAACGAATGAGCCAGCCCCATTGTTCCTATGTTGAAGAGTGATGACACTGTCAGGATATGTGGAGACTACAAGGTTACGATCAACCGAGTTTCGAAACAGGATCAATACCCATTATCGAAGGCTGATGACCTGTTTGCAATGCTAGCTGGGGGGAAGTCGTTCACTAAACTGGATCTGACGTCGGCCTACATGACACAGGAGCTGGTTGAGATGTCAAAGAAACTTATGTGCATCAACATTCATAAAGGACTGTTTAGCTACAACAGGTGTCCTTTCGGAATTCGCTCGGCTGCAGCCATATTTCAGAGGAACATGGAGAGTCTACTGAAGTCCGTCCCTAGAACCATCATGTTCCAAGATGACATCCTGGTCACAGGTCATGACACCGCCGAACATCTGAACAACCTGGAAGAGGTTCTACATCGTCTGGACAAAGTGGGACTCAGACTGAAATGTTCGAAGTGCGTCTTCATGGCACTGGAAGTCAAATTTCTGGGGAGGAAAATTGCTGCTGACGGCATCAGGCCTACGGACTCGAAAACCAAGTCCATCAAAAATGCACCCAAGCCTCAGAATGTGACGGAGCTGCGTTCGTTCCTTGGTCTACTCAACTATTTCGGTAATTTCTTACATAGATTGAGCACTTTATTCGAGCCACTGCACATGCTGCTAAGAACAGGTGAGAACTGGGTTTGGGATACGTCTCAAGATAGAGCTTTTGAGAAAGCTACTAATCTGCTTTGTTGCTTTGTTCTAACAAGTGTCTAGTATTGGCCTGAGATGCTTCATCATATAGAGTTGGTTGCGTGCTCCAACAAGCTAATGGGTCGGGTAAACAACAACCTGTTGCGTATGCTTCCAAAAGTTTGTCAAAGGCGGAAAGAGCCTATAGCATGGTAGATAAAGAAGCATTAGCTTGTGTATATGGGGTTAAAAAGATGCATCAGTACCTGTTTAATCTTCGATTTGAACTGGATTCAGATCACAAGCCACTCATTTCATTGTTTTCGGAAAACAAAGGTATCAATACCAATGCATCATCCCTCATCCAGAGGTGGGCGCTGACATTATCTGTCTATGATTATATCATTCACCATAGACCTGGCACTGAAAATTGTGCCGATGCACTGAGCCATCTGCCGTTGCCCACACCACAACCTGCAGACCTACTGTTAGTTATGGATGCTTTTGAAAGTGAAGGAACCCCTGTCACGGCTCAACAAGTTAAGGCCTGGACCAGCCAGGACCTGATATTATCGGTTGTGAAATGTTGTGTCCTTAATGGTGATTAGTCTGCCATATCCAAGCAAATGGGTGATGAGACCAAACCTTACAACCATCACAAAAATGAACTATCCATTCAGTCAGATTGTTTACTGTGGGGTAATCGTGTTGTTATACCTAAGAAAGGCAGAGAGATATTTGTACATGATCTACATAGCACTCATCCTAGTATTGTCATGATGATAGCCATTGCCAGGTCTCATGTATGGTGGCCTGGAATTGACTCTGATCTGGAATCATGTGTGCATCAGTGCAACACTTGCATGCAGCTAAGTAAAGCACCAGCGGAATCGTCGCTGAGTCTGTGGTCGTGGCCATCTAAACCATGGTCCAGGATCCACATCGACTTTGCAGGTCCCTTCCTGGGAAAGATGTTTTTAGTTGTGGTGGATGCATATTCCAAGTGAATAAAGTGTATAATCATGTCATCCAGTACATCTACAGCTACCATTGAGAGCCTTCGTGTCATGTTTGTCAATGGTCTGCCCGACATCGTTGTAAGCGACAACGGATTTTGCTTCACTAGTCTGGAGTTTCAAGAGTTCATGAAACTCAATGGTATCAAACATGTGAAGTCAGCACCATTCAACCCTGCATCTAATGGTCAAGCAGAGCGTGTTGTCCAAAACATCAAGCAGAGTATGAAACGTGTAACTCAAGGTTCACTGCCGACCCGCTTGTCATGCATATTGCTTAGTTACAGGACAAGACCCCACATGTTTACCTGGGTCTCCCCTGCTGAACTATTGATGAAGAGAGGTCTCAAGCCCAAGCTCTCCTTTGTCCACCCTGACTTGAACAATCATGTTGAATACAGATGTCAAAGTCAGCAGTGGTATCATGATCGCGCTTCTGTGCCACGCGACATTTCTGTTAACGATCCTGTGTATATTAACAGGTCCCAAGTGGATCGCCGGTACTGTTACGGCCAAGGAGGGTAACAGAGTGTTTATCGTCAAGCTGAAGAATGGGCAGACATGCAGGAAACATGTTGATCAGATAAAGCTGCAGCATACGGATGAACCGGAACAGTCTGAGGAAGACACAATCAGTGACCAACCAACCTACCCTCAGTCATCAAAGGTCTCCGCTATCATCAATGAATCTGGATTTTCAATCCCTGACATGGTCATTGCCACTCCCATCAGATCGGCTACCCAGCCCCCAGTCATAACTGACTCAGAACGCTCACCCAAGGCTGGAGTTGAACTGAGACGATCAACTCGGGAGCGGAAAGCCCCGGACCATCTCAATTTGTAAAAAGCCTGTTACTAATATCTTAAATGGGGATATTGTCATGTATGAATGCTTGGGGTTACTTGCCACCAGATGGCGCCACTGTCGGGGGTAATTGGGCTGTACGCACGTCTGTGCCAGCTCAGGTATAAAAGGCAAGCCATCATGTAATGTAAGCACTTTGAGCCTGAATAAAGCAGAGCCAGTGTTAGTTTGCAGTATTCAGTCTATCAAGTTATTACAAACATAACATTATCAAACAAAATTTGACACCGAGCCACATAAGGAGATATTAGGACAGGTGGCCAAATATTTGGTCAAAGAAGTAGGTTTTAAGGAGCATCTTAAAGAAGGAGAGAGAGTTACAGAGGCGGAGTGGTTGAGGAAGGGTATTCCAGAGCTTAAGGCCTTGACAGCTAAAGGCATGGCCGACAATGGTGGAGCGATTAAAATCAGGAATGCACAAGAGGCCAGATTTGGAGGAGCACAGAGATCTTGGAGGGTTTTAAGGCTGGAGGAGGTCATAGAGAAAGGGAGGGGTGAAGCCATGGAGGGATTTGAAAATAAGGATGAGAATTTTTAAATCGAGGCATTGCTGGACCGGATGCCAATGTAGGTCAGCGAGCACAGGTTTGATGGGTAAATGGGACTTGGTGTGAGTTAGAATATGGGCAGCAGAGTTTTGAATTAGCTCAAGTTTATGGAAGGTGGAAAATGGGAGGCCTTCAGGAGACAATTGGAATAGTCAAGTCTAGAGGTAACAAAGGCATGGAAGAGGGTTTCAGCAGCAGATGAGCTGAGGCAGGGTCGAAGATGGGTGATGTTACCGAGGTGGAAGTAGCCAGTTTTGGTGATGGAGCGGATACGTTGTCGGAAGCTCATCTCAGGATCAAATTGGATGCCAATGTTGTGAACGGTCTGATTCAGCCTCAGACAGTGGCCAGGGAGAGGGATGGAGTTGATGGCAAGTGAACTGAGTTTGTGCTGAAGACAATGGCTTTAGTCTTCTCAATACTTAGTTGGAGGAAATTTCTGCTCATCCCATACTGGATGTCAGAAAAGCATTGCGACAAATCAGAGACCATGGAGGTGGTCAAGAAAGGTGGTTGTAAGGTAGAGTTGGGTGTCGTTAGCGTACACGTGGAACCTGTCATTTTGTTTTTGAGTGATGTCGCAAGTTATGTATACAGCAGCCAAAGTCTACCTCACCTTTAAGAGGTGCAGGGACATCTGATATTTACACCCCCATTATGCGAGGTGCCAATGAACAAAATGGAAGTATACCATGAAAAAAAAGTGAGCATGTTTGCTTGTGAATAAGATGGATGATTCATGGCCACACTACCACTTTGAAGGGTATTTTGATTTGATATTATTTTAATTGCAAAGTTTTTCAAGATCGGTGTACCACAAGAATTCTTCCTATTAATGATTCATATTCATGGCTCATCAATCAAATTTGCCAGATTATAACTCATTTGCTTATCGGATTGTTTTGTAGTATATTTGACCTGTGATTTCATTAGTATAAGCTGCTAAGAATAACTTAATAGGAAACTGCTTTTAGACCAAAGTGGAATCCTGGATATAAATGTTACAAAACTGCCAAGTATGACAGTTGGTTTTTCCCTATCATAGACAAATTGGGCTCTATAAACTGGATGCTTATGCAGTTCTTACCAAGACTATTTTCACTGAGGAAAAAGATTGCCTAGTTCCTTCCAAAAAGTACATCATCTCAAGTTCAATAAGAATTTAAAGCATCTTGCCTAACTGGTATGTTTGATTGGTCCCTTGTGAACTGCTTCCAGACTTCTAGTGCTGTGTTACACTGTTCAGTGTTTGCCTATATTGCTTACTTCTATAAATAATTCCATTCATGAATTAATGTATTTGATAAAAAATAAAGTTATTTAATAGTTTACCTTGTTATGCAAAGAGTCTGGCAAAGCTAATATTATCCTCCCTCTGAAGTGATGTGAAGTGTAGTGGAACCCTACATTTTTATCCAGTTGTAAGTTTACAATAAAAGCGAGGACTATTTGTCCCATAGCACTCTAAACCATATACTAAATGCATAAGAATAAGTTTCATATCGTAGAGAACATGGGCTCTATAATAGAAGCCATCTTTTGAGGTGAATACAATGAAGGTGTATTGGGAGCAAGCCCAAATAATAATTACAAGTGCAGGTTAGTTGCGAAATCTGCAGGTTGTTACCATGCTATTGTTGGTGAAATAATTCAAACCATGCTGAACTTCTGGAATTTATCAAAATTCAGACTTGAAAGAGTGCTTTGTTTGTAATTTTTACAATAAGTACTTTGTTGGCAAGATATCTTCTGTCTGTCTGACTATTGAGGATGGAATTTGATAGAAATACTCACCAATCTTCTAAAAAGAAATATGAAATTATCTATGAGCAGAAGAACAATTAGCTAGTGGCAGGACTTCACTGTAATGAAAACCAGCTGACAGAGAGAAGCCCATTGGGTGGGCCTAGTTTTGTTCCTGTAAAAACAGTCAGTGGAGCAATTACGCTCAGACTTGTGTTCAGTGAGAACTATTCACAGGGATCCATTTAACCCAGTTACTCTAGCAATCTTCTCAAAGCACTTATTGCCCCCTTGTTTCCAGGTATGTTGTAAAAAATCTCTGTTAAATTGTTCTGAAGATCAGTACTGCTTCTAGTTATTATATAATTTTCTTCCCCTTTCACCAATTTTCATCCCTACCCTACATTGCTGAAGTTGCTGATTCCTTTGTGGGTGTACAGTTCCATAAGTGCAGGTCTAATGGAAAGATGGAGGGATAGAGGGAGGTGTCAGGAAGGAAGAAACAAGTTAAAAAAGAAAGAAATAAGTTAAGAAATAAGCAAAGAAAGTAAAAAAGGACAGAAGGAAAGAAGAAAAGAAAGAAGGAAAGAAAGAACGATTATAATTTATATTCAAAGCATTATGTTTCGAGTGGATGCCCTGTGAGTGTCAGCTACTCACTTTCCTTGTCATATGTTCGCTATTTACTTTCCCATCACGCATTTTCCTGTCACACTTTTTTGGTTGCCTCAAAGTTAAACAATGGGAAATCAAAACCAAAGAGATAAAGAATGTGGTCCAAGCATCGAAAGCGTTGCTTCAGCACTCCAATTGTCTTTTTGATAATATTACATATGGCTATATGACTCTTATTGTAGCAATGCTCGGCTTCTGTCTGAGGTTTGCAGAGGGGGAGTCATGAACCAGGTGGCGAGGCTGTACCCTTTGTCCCTCAGCATCCAGCATTTACCTCGTGGCTCAGACTTAAACGGGTCAGACACAGTGCTCTCGCGTAAGATGTGAGCATCATGGATGCTCCCTGGAAAGTAGGCCTTTACTGCCATGATATGCTGCATATGGTCATAGACCAGTTGCATGTTGAGGGAATGGAACCTCTTATGGCGTCGGTACATCTCTGTCTTCTCTAGTGGTGCTCGCAGGGTTATATGGGGACAGTCAATGGCACCTTGAATCTTGGGGAAGCAGGCAATGCTTGCAAAACCAAAGCGTTCTCACTCTATGCCTCCCTGGTCATTGGAAACTTTATAAAGTCCATCCTGCGTACATACAGTGCTTTGGTTACCTGCCGAATGCAGCAATGTGTAGGGTGCTGGGATATGTAGCATATGCCTGAAAAGAGCCGGATGCATAAAAGGAAAGTGCCGCAGTCACCTTGACAGTCAGTGTAATAATGTTAGTGGTACTGGGCTGCAGGTCTGCCTTAATGAGTTGGCATATTTCATTGATCACCTCTTTTTGGAAGTGCAGCCTTCTAACGCACTGCGTATCAGTCAGGTCCAAGTATGGGTGCTTCTCCCTGAAAATCCGTTGGGGGTAAGGCCGCCTCCTCCTCATAAGTCTGCAACCTCTTTGATTAACCTGATAATTCTGTCAAAAAACCTTCTTCCATCTGGATCCTACATTAGACAAGTAGTCAGCAATACAGGCTGAGAGTGTACAGGCCCCATTTCTTCAGAAATCTCCTGGAATGTCCTGAGATAAACTCAAATGACTTTTCAATAAAAAGATAATTTCAAATGCCTTCTACCTTCTAAATTCACTCTAAATGTCTTTGAGTATCAATATAAAAATAACATTACCAGTGTAAATCACACTGTAAAATAATTATTCACCTCGGAGTACTGAGGTGCAGTTTTTGATAAACAGTTCCCGATTTCAAAATGGCGTTGGTACCGCCCACTCCCACCTGTTGTGTACGTGTAAATAACTGACAAACTCAGCCAGGAGAAAAGCAACTTAACTGTGCTTTTATACAACCCAAAATGGAGTCTCAAACCGGCATGAACCAGCATGAGTACAGCAACGGTGAATAGCTCCCGCAGGGTTCTAATGCCTATCCAATGAGCTGTAACAAACAAATAGAGTATGACCACAATGGCCCTGAAATTCCGCTGTCCTGGGTCCGTGCAAAGTTTCTATGCACCCGGGAAGGCATCGGAAAAGCCGGTTTTCAGTGTGCAATGGGCGTACACTGAAAACTGGCTTTTCTGATCGGTCAAGTTTCTGGCTTGACAGATCTTGCACATATCAGGAGCGAGGACACTTGCAGGGCAAGATTTCTGATATTTACGAATATCTTGCCCTGCAAATGTCCTTTAAAATTTTGCGCCTGAAAAAGCAGGCGTATAACCGACTTTTAAAGGTGCAAGTGTTTAAAAATACACAAAAACATTTTAAAATAAAGTTATAAAAACACATTTTATTGTTAAAAACCTTCCCCACTACGGTAAGTTTATTTTAAGGCTTAATTAAAAAAACTTCTTTAAAAAGTCGGGAAAATATATTTTTTTATAACAACTTTAATTTAAATGAATGTTAAATATGTAGTTTATTTTCTATTTTTCATTGTGTTTTGGGTGTTTTTTTTTGGGGGGGGCGGTTCTCATTCATAGTAATAGGAGTTCCAGACTTACGGAACTCCTCTTACTATGAATGAGAATCTATACTTCACCTGATTGGCTGCTGTCACCAGATCCTGGCCTGCGCACGTCCCCACGTGCACGCGCTGTGACGCGCAGTCACGGGAGGCCTCAGGCTCGGAAGTTCCAACGGACGCAGCAGCAACAGGTAAGTGTGCATCTTTTTTCTCTTTTTCTTTCCGCGGGAAGAGCGCGAACGGAATTTCAGGGCCAATATATTTTCCCTCTTTTTAAAACCAGTCTATGTACAGACAAAGTCCTTGAGATAGCCAGGTCATGTTCTAATATGCTGAGACTGGTGTGGAGCTTGCGGTGTTTGCTCTAGGTTTTGGTTGGGAAACAGAACGGTACCTGTGTTACATCCTGCTGGTCTCTTCATGCTAGGTTTGGCTGGGGGTTTGCGAATATCCAGTAGCCAGCGAAGATCCCGCCCAATCATGAGTTCAGCAGGTGTCTTCCCCGTTAGCGAGTGCTTTGTCAAACGGTATGTGCGGAGAATGATTTGAACCACTTCCTTGAATGTTTGGCCTGCTGTGAGGTTGGCTTTCAAATCGTCTTTGATGACATGGTTAAAACGCTCAACACCTCCATTGCTTAAGGATTGTACAGGGCAGTAAAGCAATGTTCGACAGCATGATGAGTGCAAAAATCCATGAACTGGTCAGATACAAACGGTGGTCTATTGTCCGTGATTATGACCTTTGGGAGGCCCCACTTTGTGAATATACACTGCAGAATAGTGACAATTGTTCAAGAGGTCACTGAACTTGTAGCAATTTCTGGCCATTTGGAATGCAGGTCATGTACTACAACAAGGAACCGCTGGTGTTGTGGAGCTGCGTCAACTGGACCGAAGATATCCAACTGAAGTTGTTGCCATGGTCTTTGTGGCCATGGAATAGGCTTCACTGGCGCTGGTCGGATGTTTGTGGCCTTTTCGCTCAGACTGCATGCTTCACAGTGTGAGACGAACTCCAGGATGCGAGTTTCAATCCCAGGCCACCATACTGAATCACAACATCTCCGCTTCATGTGGACAATGCCAGGGTGTCCATCGTGTGCCAATGAGAGAATGCGCTGTTGAAGCGACTTGGGAATTATTGCTTTATCACCACGAGCTAGGCAGCCATCATTCTAAATGGAAAATTCATCGCGAAGTCTGTGGAAGGTTTTCAGTTGTTCCGCAATTTGCTTAGGCCACTCAGTCTGGAGGAAGTGACTCACGTGCTGGAGCGTAGCAGCACACGATGGTTCGGTTTTGAGTTCACTGCAGGAGACAAGGTTTCTGATGGACTGCGTGATGATCGACGTGACATATGTTTCGTCACCTGTGAACAAGTCAGCACCAGAGTCCGAAGCAGGTGTTGAGCGGCTGAACACGTCAGCTATGTGGTTGCGACTGCCAGTGATGTACTGTACACCAAACTAATTCGCGACCAACTAAAACCAAAACAGAGCATCCTCATGGCCAGGCACAGATTATGCACTCACCGCAGACCTGAGGGCCAGGAGATTGCAAAATATGCTGCCGACCTCAGGAGACTTGTGGCACCATGTGATTTTGGCACGCATATCAACGCAGCATTGCGAGACAGCTTCATTATGGGAATTGGCCACGAGGGCCTCCTTCACAAGCTATTATCTGCTGACACCACAGTCAACCTGCAGAAGACCATCAGCATCAGTCAGGCGTTCATGGCCTCGACCTGCAGCACTAAGCAAATTATTTATCCTGTGGACTCAAACCCGGCAAGGACTGTACACAGAATGGTGCCTTTGTCACAGGACAGAGAGTGGAGAGCACCAGTTCAAACTGTCGCAGGACGGGAGAGTGGAGAGCACCAGTTCCAACTGTCACAGGACAGAGAGTGGAGAGCACCAGTTCCCACTGTCACAGGACAGAGAGTGGAGAGCATCAGTTCAAACTGTCACAGGACAGAGAGTGGAGAGCACCAGTTCCAACTGTCGCAGGAGAGAGAGTGGAGAGCACCAGTTCAAACTGTCACAGGACGGAGAGTGGAGAGCACCAGTTCCCACTGTCGCAGGACAGAGAGTGGAGAGCACCAGTTCCAACTGTCACAGGACGGAGAGTGGAGAGCACCAGTTCAAACTGTCACAGGACAGAGAGTGGGGAGCACCAGTTCAAACTGTCGCAGGAGCATCCAGTCGTGCCCCGGTAACTGCCCCCAAAGGAAGTGGAGTGTGGGAAATTGCACTCCGCTTCCATTGAGGTGGGGTAAGGCCAATTCTGCGGCGGGAGCAGGACTTCCACGCTGGGGGCTAAAATTCCCGGCCCCAGAAGGTTACCGCCCCCAAGATGGGAACCTGTGCGGGGAGGCAGAGGGAAGTTGAGGGGAGACGGGGGCGGGGGATGGAGGGGAGAGTGGTGGAGGTGGGGGGGGGGAGAAACCTAGGGCGGGGGACAGGAGGGGCCACATTGCAGCGAAGGTCTGGGGGGGGGGCCTGGGGGCTCTGTGCCTCGGTGCGGGGAGTGTTCGGAGTGGGGTGGACGGGTTGACTGCGCAGATGGCGGTTGGTGGATGTGGTGTGGTTGGCGTCGCGGGGGGTGTGGCTCCGGGGTGGCCGGGGCTGGGGGCTCGACATCCGGGGGTGTTCGGCATTTGGGAAGGATTCTGACGGGACGGGGCGGGGGGAGTGTTCCCGGTGTTGGGTGGGCCCGGAGCCAGGGGTGGGGTGGGGGGGGGTACGCTGTTGGGACGGGGGGTGTGCTGTTTGGGGCTGGAATTGGGAGAGACTTCTTCACTCGGAGAGTTGTTGGCCTGTGGGGTTCCCTGCCGCGGGGGGTTGTTGATGCCAGTTCATTGGATGTGTTCGGGAGGGAGTTGGATGTGGTCCTTGCGGCTGGGGGGGGTTGGGGGTGTGGAGGGGACGTGGGGGGGTGAGGGAGGGGAGGTGCTGGGGTGGGTGATCAGCCATGATCTTGTTAAATGGCGGTGCAGGCTCGAAGGGCCGAATGGCCTACTCCTGCACCTATTTTCTATGTTTCTATGTTTCTATGTTTCACAGGCAAGACTGTAGAACGTGGCTCTGCCCAGGGCAGAGAGCACAGACCTCAGGGTTCCAGCACTCAGAGTCTGCTAAGGGGTGCTAATCGAATGGCACCATGCTGGCGTTGTGGAGGAAACCATAGGGCTCACCAGTGTCGGTTTGCTGAGTACATATGCAAAGCCTGTAACACGAACGGCCACCTCCAGCATATGTATAAAAGAAATACGACTTGCCGTCTAGCAGAGGAGTCGGTAGATGACTTTGAATCCAGCGGAGAGTATGATGATTTGGCCAGTGAGGCAGCTCAGCCCCAAGAAGTGTATGGAGTGTATACCTGCACCACCGATTGTCCTCCATTGAAGATGGAAGTTGAGATAAATGGCATTCCAGTCTTCATGGAAGTGGACACGGGAGCGAGCCAGTCAGTGATGAGCCAGGATGCCTTTGAGAAGCTATGGAACAAAAAACGACCCGAGCTGGTTCTAGTACAGGAAAAGTTGCGCACCTACACGAAGGAGCTGATTTCAGTCCTTGGTAGTGCGGATATAAGTGTAATCCATAATGGCGTGGTGCACAAGTTACCTCTGTGGATTGTTGCAGTAGATGGTCCAACGCTACGCGGAAGAAGGTGGATGGGGAAGATCCAGTGGAAATGGAAAGACCTCTTCACTCCAACAATCTATGTACCCCATGCTCAGAGGCAGGGCAAAACCTCACCTTCACTTGGGCCAGGCACCAGAGAACAGACCAGCACAGCACCTGAGGCACAGACCGTCCATCATGACTGTGTGCCAATGATCTGATCGGAACGATCTAAAAGTACCTTCCCGGCTCCAGTGGCAGGACTCCAGGGGAGCAAGATCGAATTCACAGGCACTCTTCCAGCTTTTATGGCAGAATCGCGGGTGAAAAGGATCAAGGCAGTCGACCTCGAGGACAGAGGCAAGATGGCGTCCCTGCTGCAGTGAGGTGCAGCGTGGCTGAAAAAAAGATGGCCGCAGCCATACCATGAGGTGTAACACTGAGGGACCAATATGTGGTGTCTAACAAAGGTTTTGATTGGGGTAAAGTCAGCAGAGTTCTCTTAAAGGAGACCTGCATCCAACTAAACTTAGAGACATTGTATGCATGGCAATTAATGTAACGAACCGATTAAGATTGTGAACAAAATGTTGTCGTGAGATGTCGGTACTGATCCTGATACCCTGCCCCAGGTTTATCCCATGTTGCAGGCACCCAATGGCACTATTCACCACGAACCTGGAAACGAAAACAGCGCCAATATGCGCAGTCGGCCGCCGTTCCCCACCAGCAGGATGGAGACGGAGCAGCCCCCAGACCCAGTCGCTACCTCGCTACCTCGGCCATGTCTGGGAGCGAAAGGTCAGAACCAACGAGTTCCACAAACGGGACCTAGAGAGCAGGCAGAAGATTCTGCAGCCCTCAAAGGAGCACAGGGAGGCCACACACATCTGTGGCTCTGCCCACCACCATGCAATGGCAAAGGCCCTGAGTCCTGGCAAGGTGAGCAAACCAAGCCCACCTCGCTAGCAGGGGAGCAGCGCCGCCATCAGACGACTAGGACCCCGTCTGGTTGCCCTGGAACCAGCGTCCTTGCATACCTGTACTGCTACCTCAGTACTGACCATGACTGAACCATGAATGCAATCTACCCAATCCTGGTGCATGACCGTAAAATGTAACGAATATAAGTCACTGAACCAAGGTGTCACACTACAAACTGTATCTTTTCTTCCTTTCTTTGTACTTGCACTGTGTCTGATCCTGTATGTTTATATAACAGGCCAGCTGCTTGTTCTTGCTGTGGGGGGGCGGGGGGGGGGGGGTTAAATGGATGTATGGAGTAGCCATGGACACACACCTGGATCACACTCAAAACCCACTGGAACCTCCACTGCATCATCGAACCATCCAAAATTGCAACCACTACCCAACGTTGTGGCAAAAGGACTTGGGGGTTAACAGGGAGAGAGCCAAGCCAAAGCACAGCCAAGGTGCAAGGGCTATTGGCACTTAAGTCTGGGGAGAGCTAAGCCAGAGCACATAGTGCAAAGGTAATTGGCACAAAGGACTTGGGGGAGAGTGATGTTATATATGCAGACTATAGAGATACTCTGTGTAGTCACTGTATAGTTGCATCAGATCGAGACTTGTTTAACTGATGTACTATCAATAAGGTTTACGCTGAGTATATACTATGCTGGCACCACTAGAGGGTGCAACTGGTGGAGAACGGTGTTTCCTGCCCTGGTGGCAGGGGCTGTATAAAAGGGTAGCCACTATTTGGCTGCCTCACATGGAGTTGCGAATAAAGGACCAAGGTCACTACAGTTTGAGTACAACACATTGCCTTGTGGAGTTATTCATAAGTACATTTCAGACATAACAGAGTTGATGCTCTTAATGATTCCCTGAGATTCAAGTCGCGTTAATTCTGCGGATACTTGGTCGCAAACCGTGAATGGGAGACGGCGAAGTCGCTGCACAACTGGTTTGATGGAAAGGTCAACGCGGGGACGATGGCAGATTTTTGTTCTCACTGCAAACCCTGTGAACATTGAGGGATACTGCTTGTCAAAATCCACCGCACACACAGGTGTGCCAGTTGGGTCGTAAACTTTGAACCCAAGCTTGTCAAAAAGGCCAATACCCATGAGGCTTCGTCCCTTTATGACATAAAAGGAAAAATTCTCCAATATTATGTCCTATAACTATATCGGGACAGATATGACCCCAAGTACCTCAATTTTGGAGTCTGAGTGCGCATGTAGAATGGAAGTTGCGGGCTGCAGTTAACAGTGCATGAAGTGGGTTTTGTACACAGCCTCGCTCAATATGGAGACTTTGGCTCCAAGGTCAATGACGAGGCAGCAGGGCATGCCGTCAATGTTTACCTCACAGTCCTTGAATTTGCCTGAACCAATGTGCGAAATGTCACTAATGATGTAACCCATACTGGGTTCATCACTATCGGGGTTGTCCACATGTCGAATATGCTGCAATGAGCAACAGACACTAGCAAAATGGTTCATTTTACCACATGCAGAGCAGTTCTTCCCATGTGCCGGGCAGTTAAGACTCTTTGCTGAGAGTAATTTGTCCCCACAATTAAAGCAGTGAAACTTAGGCCCGCGGTCTGTAGTGGGTACTTAGTACTAGCCCTGGTCTCTGCTGTGATTTCCACTTTGGATGAATGCCTTGCACATGGGCTGTAGCTGAAGTCTGCTGCACAGGGGGAGCAGGGGATCTGATCGCTTTTGAATCGGAAAGCGCTGATTCGATTAAAATGGCCAAATTAGTTGTTTTGTCCGAAGAAAATTTGTCATCCTCCATTAGCAAGCGTTCCTGCATGCAGGGGATCGTTGTTTTCTCAATAATTTGATCCCTGATCATTTCCTATGTAAGTGCTCCAAAGTTACACGTAGCGGCCAGTTCAGTTAATGAAATGATGTACTGTTTGATTGGTTCACTGTTCCCTTGCCCCCTTTGATGGAATTGGTATCTCTCCAACACAATACTTTTCTTTGGTCCAAAATAGTTCTCCAGGGCGCTTACTGTTTTGTCGTAGGACTCCATGTCTCTGATTTGGCCAAAGATGCATTTCTTTGGCCCAAAATAGTTCTCCAGGGCGCTTACTGTTTTGTCGTAGGACTCCATATCTCTGATTTGGCCAAAGATGCATTGGCCTTCGGTGCTGAGGCAGTGGTTAAGTATTGAATGCAGCGAGCTGGTGTTACGTTGTCACCCTCTAACCCACTTGCCGTGATGTATGTAGAAAAACTTTTTTATCTAACTCGGCCATGGAATTGGAGGGTCCCCATGTGTGGAGAGGAAAGGCAGGGTGGGGGGTAGGCAGGTTAATTTGAATCATTCTCTTTGCCAAATTATGTTGTGTACGCATAAATAACTGACAAACTGAGCCAGGAGAAAAGTAACTTAACTGTGCTTTTATACAACCCAAAATGGTGTCCCAAATCAGCATGAATACAGCAACTGTGAATAGCTCCCGCACGGTCCTAATGCCCGTCCAGTGAGCTGTAGTAAACAAATAGAATATGAACATAGCACCGCCCACTTAAGATTGAGTAAAAGCATCTTCTCCAGGATGGTATGCAGTTCTGGCGGTATGTCGGCGGTATGTCATGAAACTTGCACTTTTGTGCAGTATGTGGGTGGTTCTACATGGGCGGATGGTGTACAGACCCGCCCGGTGTTATGTCAATCGTGAGTCTTCCGCCGAGCGGTCTGTCGGCAGTAGGTACCTGTTTTTTTAAGAAACTTGTATTTTTCGGCGGTAATCGGGTGGTAGTGGGCGGTATGTCAATGAATTTCGGGCCCTATGTGTTTAAGTCCTGAAGTGGGGCTTCAACCACAACTTTAGGATTACATAGGATGTACGACACAGAAACAGGCCATTCAACCCAACCAGTCCATGCTGTCATTTATGCTCCACTCGAGCCTCCTCCCATCTTTCCTCATCTAAATCTATCAGCATAACACTATTCCCTTCTCCCTCATATGCTTGTCTAGCCTCCCCTTAAATGCATCTATACTGTTTGTTTCAACCATTCCTTGTGGTAGCGAGTCCCACATTCGCACCACTCTTTGGGTATAGATGTTTCTTCTGAATTCCCTATTTGATTTCTTGGTGACTATCTTATATTGATGGCCTCTAGTTATGCTCTTGTCCATGTGGAAACATTCTCTCTCTATCCATTCTATCAAAACCTTTCATAATTTTAAAGGCCTCTATTAGGTCACCCCTCAGCCTTCTTTTTCGAAGATTAAAGAGACCCAGCCTGTTCATTCTTTCCTGATATATTCCTCGCATTTCTGGTATCATCCTTGTAAAATTTCTCTGCACCCTTCTCAGTGCCGCTCTATCCTTTTTATAATATGGTGACCAGAACTGTACGCAGTACTCCAAGTGTGGTCTAACCAAGGTTCGATACAGGTTTAGTATAACTTCCCTATTTTTTCAATTCTATACTTGCTCACTTAGAGGTGAAAATAAGAACATAAGAACATAAGAATTAGGAACAGGAGTAGGCCATCTAGCTCCTTGAGCCTGCTCCGCCATTCAACAAGATCATGGCTGATCTGGCCGTGGACTCAGCTCCACTTACCCACCTGCTCCCCATAACCCTTAATTCCCTTATTGTTAAAAATCTATCTATCTGTGATTTGAATATATTCAATGAGCTAGCCTCAACTGCTTCCTTGGACAGAGAATTCCACAGATTCACAACCCTCTGGGAGAAGAAATTCCTTCTCAACTCGGTTTTAAATTGGCTCCCCCGTATTTTGAGGCTGTGCCCCCTAGTTCTAGTCTCCCCGACCAGTGGAAACAACCTCTCTGCCTCTATCTTGTCTGTCCCTTTCATTATTTTAAATGTTTCCATAAGATCACCCCTCATCCTTCTGAACTCCAACGAGTAAAGACCCAGTCTACTCAATCTATCATCATAAGGTAACCCCCTCATCTCCGGAGTCAGCCTAGTGAATCGTCTCTGTACCCCCTCCAAAGCTAGTATATCCTTCCTTAATTAAGGTGACCAAAACTGCATGCAGTACTCCAGGTGCGGCCTCACCAATACCCTGTACAGTTGCAGCAGGACCTCCCTGCTTTTGTACTCCATCCCTCTCGCAATGAAGGCCAACATTCCATTCGCCTTCCTGATTACCTGCTGCACCTGCAAACTAACTTTTTGGGATTCATGCACAAGGATCCCCAGGTCCCTCTGCACCACAGCATGTTGTAATTTCTCCCCATTCAAATAATATTCCATTTTACTGTTTTTTTTTCCAAGGTGGAAGATCTCACATTTTCCGACATTGTGTTCTATCTGCCAAAACTTAGCCCATTCGCTTAACCTATCTGAATCTCTTTGCAGACTCTCTACACAACCCGCTTTCCCACTAATCTTTGTGTCATCTGCAAATTTTGTTACACTACACTCTGTCCCCTCTTCCAGATCATCTATATATATTGTAAACAGTTGTGATCCCAGCACCGATCCCTGTGGCACACCACTAACCATCGATTTCCAACCCAAAAAGGACCCATTTATCCCGACTCTCTGCTTTCTGTTAGCCAGCCAATTCTTGATCCATGCTAATACATTTCCTCTGGCTCCGCGTACCTTTATCTTCTGCAGTAACCTTTTGTGTGGTACCTTATCGAATGCCTTTTGGAAATCTAAATACACCACATCCATCGGTACACCTCTATCCACCATGCTCATTATATCCTCAAATAATTCCAGTAAATTAGTTAAACATGATTTCCCCTTCATGAATCCATGTTGCGTCTGCTTGATTGCACTATTCCTATCGAGATGTCCCGCTATTTCTTCCTTAATGATACCAAGTAAGCCAAAGCACAGTTTTAATCATGTCATTATACAATGTTTATTTTTTTTTCTTCTGTTTATTGTCCTGGAAAGCTTAGCCTAGAAATTCCCCATTGTGCCAGCCGTTAAGGCCAGTTTGTTGAAAACATGGTGGCCACCTCACTTCCACCTGCTTCCGGAGTGGGACACGGTGGCTGCCATTTTAGTGAGGGCTATAGTGCTGCCATTGCCAGCCCTGGTGTCTCAAAGTTAAATGAGCAGATCGCGATGTCAATCAGTGTGGGCACGTCTGATTTGACACTGTGGTTATTATTTTGGATGTTGCCGTACCCCATAGCACCCTGTCCCAACTACACACAGAAAAACAAACATGTAGCAGCACTGCAGAGACACTATTAGTGTTTCTTAAAGGGACTCACACATCTTTCAGGTAAGTTTGGATTTAAGCGTTTAGACTCTGTTTATATTTATAGAAGTAGTGGCTTGGTGCAATGCATTAAACATTTTTTTTAACATGTTCAGGGACTGCAGGGAGTGCTGCTGGATGCTTGCAAGGCTTTGGATAGTAAAGGAAGGCCTCTGAGAAGAGAGAAATACAGGCAGCATCTATGCAGAGAGAAACAAAGTTAATGTTTCAGCTTGCGATGCTGCCTGACCTACTGAGTATTACCAGCATTATCTGCATTTATTTCAGCTTTCCAACATTTTGCCTCTGAGAAGACCACTTGCTCACATTCATGAGCGTCACATGGAAATGAAGCCGAGGCAGCATAGGGGACAAATTGCTCACAGAAGAAAGAGGAAGAAGGAAAGGAGGAAGATGCAGAAGAGGAGGAAGTGGAAGGATGGCTGCAGCCCTGAAAGCCCCTTTCTAACTGGGATATCTGGGATGGAATCATCTGCCTGCAGTACCTGTGAACACAATCCCAATTCCCCCTTAAGCATTTGATCCACATCATACCTTCCCTCTGCTACTGACCATCACAGCATCCTCTTGGCCACAATGCTGAAATAAAAGGCACTACAAAGCAAGCTTTGCAATCTAACTTTATCCATATATGCCTCCAATATTACATCAAGTCCTCCTCCTCCACCACCCACTGGAAGCTTGTACCTCAGAAAAGATTATGGGATGAGGGGGAAGTGGGATGTGAGAAGGTGGATAACATATGAAGATACCAGCAGCTTGTATTCTTTCAGACCCACTATTGGCCAAGGGATCTGCCATGCCCCTGCCAAGAATGGCCAGCACCATCTCCTCCAAGGGAGTGTAGTGAAGCTCAGAATGTGAGGTGTGCCTTGTGTTTTGTAGAGATTGTTGGTACGTGGGTGTTGTGCTTTGAGTAGTGTGTGAGGCTACTGATGCTGTTGGCAGGAGACGCTTTTTGAAGATGCATTCTGTGGTGTATGAAATGATACAACGAACTCCGTACTACCTAGCAAGACCTCAAGCCTGTTGCCTCCAGTTGCTAATGACCAGTTAGTGACTATCCTGTGACACCGTGCAGTGAGTACAGCTGTGTCAAATGGAGTGGGAGAACAAGATGTCTGGATAACCTCTGAGGACCCCGCCGAAAAGACCCCGCACCGGCCCGCTTCTGTCCCGGCCAAAGGGACCCCGCACCAACCCGCATCTACCCCGGGCCGAAAGGACCCTGGGGCCCGCTGGCTATTCTGGACCCGCCAGCTCTTCCGAGGCTCGCCAACTCTTTGAGGCCCACCGGCTCTTCGGGGCCCACCGGGACCTGCTGACTCTTCCGAGGCCCACTGACTCTTCTGGAGCTCGCCAATACTTCGAGGCCCACCGGGTCTTCCGGGGCCCGGTGGCCCGCCAGCTGGGGTGGAGTGTTCCAGCAGGACTGTGAAACACTCTGCCCGAGGCCAGCGCTCAACCAGCCGAAGGGACTCTGGGGCTGGCGCTGAACCGGCCAAAGGGACTCAATTTTTTAAACTTTTAAACTTCTTTAAAAATTTAAAAGTTTTCCCGAATTGTTTATCAACTTGGAGAACTTTTATTCTATAACTTTTAATCAATTCTTAATCAATTTATTAAACCTTCAATCAACCTGTGTAACTTTTTAAAATAAATAATCTGGAAATACTTTTAAACTCTTCGACTTTTAAAACAACTTGGAAACCTCTGGGGAAATTTTTTTTAACCTTGGAAGAATCTTCCCAAAACATCCCTCGGAATCCTAGCAGGCAGCTGACCTTCCCAATGTCTGTTCCCCAATCAAGCCTCGGGTCATCTACCATCAATGGTGCTACTCAGCACTGAGCTTGCAGCCAATATCTCGCTGTAGACAATTAGGTTCATACAACAGTGCCTGGTCTCCAGTTGTCTTGGACCTCCTTGCCACTGGACCAAGACCTTGCTCAGCTAAGCCCGTGTGGTTGCCGGTGTGAAGCGGCCGCCCCATGTTAAAAAAAACTCACACACAGGCATCTTCCACTTCACTAATATGAAGTTCGGGACCTGGAACGTCAGGACCCTCATGGACAATTCTAACAGCAACAGGCCGGAACGCTGCACCGCCATAGTTGCCCGGGAACTTAGACGTTTTGACATCGACATTGCCACCCTAAGCGAGACCCAGCAGGCAAGGGAAGGCCAGCTCAAGGAACATGGTGGTGGTTACATATTTTTCTGGCAAGGAAAACCAAGGAGAACGCTGTCTTCATGGAGTCAGCTTTGCCGTCAAAAATGAACTGGTCGACCGCCTCAAAGACTCCCCCTGCGGGGTTAACGAATGCCTCATGACTCTTCGTCTTACCCTATCCCGGAACCAATGCGCCACAGTCATCAGTGCGTACGCCCCAACACTCGATGCAATGGATGGGGCTAAAGAGGGTTTTTATTCCAACCTCGAGACATCCCTGCCTCACGTCCGCACAGGCGACAAATTGATCCTCCTGGGTGACTTTAATGCCAGGGTCGGCAAAGACACAGCCCTCTGGGAAAGCGTGATTGGCAGAGAGGGGGTAGGGAAAGCCAACTGCAGCGGTACCCTACTCCTGACAAAATGTCTAGAACATGAACTTCTCATCACCAACACCCTGTTCCACCAGAGGGACAAATACAAGGCATCGTGGCAACAGCCTCACTCCAAACACTGGCATTTGCTCGACTACGTCATCGTCCGAGCCAGGGATCGCAAGGATGTGCGCATCACCTGCGCCATGACAGGAGCTGACAACTGCTGGACGGACCATAGCTTAATCTGATCCATCATCAACATTAACATTGCCCCAAAACAGAGGGGACAGCAGAAAGTGCTGCCAAAAAGCGTCCTCCGTTTTGGATGCCCCCAAAAGTTTGTCAACATCCTTCTCCTTCTCCACGACGACATGCAGGCTGTGATCCTTACCAGTGGTTCCATTACAGACAGAATCCATGTCCGGACCGGGGTCAAACAGTGCTGCGTCATCGCTCCAACCCTCTCCTCAATCTTCCTCACTGCCACGCTCCACCTCACAGTCAACAAGCTCCCTGTTGGAGTGGAACTAAACTACAGAACCAGTGGGAAGCTGGTTAACCTTCACCGCCTCCAGGCCAGGTTCGAGATCACCTCAACCTCTATCATTGAGCTGCAGTACTCGGACGACGCCTGTGTCTGCGCACATTCTGAGGCTGAACTCCAGGATATAGTCGATGTATTCACCAAGGCATATGAAAGCATAGGCCTTACGCTTAACATCCGTAAGACAAAGGTCCTCCACCAGCCTGTCCTCGCCACACAGCACTGCCCCCCAGTCATCAAGATTCACAGTGTGGTCCTCAACAATGTGGACCACTTCCCATACCTCGGGAGCCTTTTATCAACAAAGGCAGACATTGATGCGGAGATTCAACATCGCCTACAGTGCGCCAGTGCAGCCTTTGGCTGCCTGAGGAAAAGAGTGTTCGAAGACCAGGCCCTCAAATCTACCACCAAGCTCATGGTCTACAGGGCTGTCGTAATACACACCCTCCTGTATGGATCAGAGGCATGGACGATGTACAGAAGACACCTTAAGTTGCTGGAGCTATATCACCAACGATGTCTCCGCAAGATCCTGCAAATCCCCTGGGAGGACAGGCACACCAACATCAGTGTCTTCTCCCAAGCTAACATCCCCAGCATTGAAGCTCTGACCACACTCGATCAGCTACGGTGGGCAGGCCACATAGTTCGCATGCCAGACATGAGGCTCCCTAAGCAATTGCTCTATGCGGAGCTCCTTCATGGCAAATGAGCCAAAGGTGGGCAGCGGAAACATTATAAGGACACCCTCAAAGCCTCCCTGGTAAAGTACGACATCACCATTGACACCTGGGAGTCCCTGGCTGAAGACCGCCCTCGGTGGAGAAAGTGCATCTGGGAGGGCGTTGAGCTTTTCGAATCTCAGCACCGCGAGCGAGAAGAGTTCAGGTGCAGGCAGCGGAAGGAACGTGTGGCAAACCGGTCCCATCCCCCTTCCCTCGATGAATGTCTGTCCCACCTGTGACAGGGTCTGTGGCTCTCACATTGATCTGTTCAGCCACCAAAGGACTTTAGGAGTGGAAGCAAGTCTTCTTCAATTCCAAGGGACTGCCGAAGATGATGATTACTGTGAGCTAGGTGTAACCTGGTCAGTCTTTAATGGCCTCCAGAAGTGAAGATACAAAGGTGAAGTTCAGGTTATATACCGGGCCCAGCATGAGTGTATCTATGACACTAGGACCTCTGACGGTGGTGGGCAGACCTTATGTACATACATTACATCATTCATCCCCCTGCACCCTATTTTCCTGGCACAAGTCCATATTACAAGTTCAGGCAGTCCGGAGCCCTTCACTCCCTGGTTGACCATCTCAGTATAATCCAGTGCTTTCCGAGTCTCTCACAACTTGGGGCTGGGCGTTGACAACAGTGGGTTCTTCTGATGGCTGGACGTGAGTTGGTTGGTCGTCTAAGTTCGCGGTGTCTTCTTCCAATTGTTCCGGTTTGTCAGTGTGTCTTAGCTTGATTTGATCAATGTGTTTCCTGCACATCTGCCCATTCTTGAGCTTAACCATATACACTCGGTTACCCTCCTTATTCGTAACATTGCCCAAGAGCCATTTGGGCCCTTGACCATGGTTAAGTACATACACTGGGTCATTTACAGATATGTTGCGTGACACTGCGGTCGTGATAGAACTGCTGGCGTTGACATCGGGTTTCGACATGATCGCTAAGGTCAGGATGGACTAGAGAGAGCCTGGTTTTGAGGCCTCTCCATCAATAGTTCCGCAGGCGGGACCCTGGTGAGTGTGTGTGGCCTTGTCCTGTAACTGACCAGTATACGTGACAGGCGTGTCTGCAAGGAACCGTGAGTTACATGTTTCAGGCTCTACTTGATGGTTTGCACTACCCACTCCGCTTGACCATTGGACGCGAGTTTGAACGGGGCTGACCTCACGTGTTTTATGCCGTTGCGTTTCATGAACTCTTGAAACTCCAGGCCCGTGAAACATGGTCCGTTGTCACTGACAACGATATCTGGCAGACCATGTGTGGCAAACATGGCTTTCAGGTTCTCAATGGTGGCAGTGGAAGTGCTGGATGACATGATCACACATTTTATCCATTTGGAGTATGCATCCACCACCACAAAAAACATTTTACCGAGGAAGGGACCCACAAAGTTGATGTGGATTCTAGACCACGGTTTGGATGGTCATGACCACAGACTGAGCGGAGCTTCCTTTGGGGCATTGCTTAACTGTATGCCACTGATGTACGCATAACTAAGTCGGGATAAATGGGTCCTTTTCGGGTTGGAAATCGGTGGTTAGTGGTGTGCCACAGGGATCGGTGCTGGGACCACAACTGTTTACAATATACATAGATGACCTTGGAACAGGGGACAGAGTGTAGTGTAACAAAATTTGCAGATGACACAAAGATTAGTGGGAAAGTGGGTTGTGTAGAGGACACAGAGAGGCTGCAAAAATATTTAGATAGGTTAAGCGAATGGGCTAAGGTTTGGCAGATGGAATACAATGTCAGAAAGTGTGAGGTCATCCACCTTGGGGAAAAAAAACAGTAAAAGGGAATATTATTTGAATGGGGAGAAATTACAACATGCTGCGGTGCAGAGGGACCTGGGGGTCCTTGTGCATGAAACTCTTTTTGGAGTTTATCTGCAAAACAAAAAACATTAAACCGTGCCACCCGACCTGGATGACACACCAGACATTTACAAGGCCCTCTTTTTTTTTTTTCTATTTTTGGTTTTTTTTTGGGCACTAAATCACTTTTTTTTTTCCAGTGCCCCCTATAAAAGGGGAGGGGGACACTAAAAGCACCGGCAATTAAAACAAATTAAACTTTAAAACGTAAAATCAATTTAAAATTTGGTTGCCGTGCGTGATGATGCACTCCAGTCCCTCCGGTGCCCACCTCTCACGGAAGGCCGCGAGCGTACCGGTGGACACCGCGTGCTCCATCTCCAAGGACACCCTGGACCGGATGTAAGAGTCCTTGTGCATGAAACTCTTTTGAGTTTACCTGAAAATAAACATAAACATTAAAACCATGCCACCCACCTGGGTGACACAGCAGACATTTTCAAGGCCCCTTTTTTTTCTTCTTTTTTTTTTGGTTTTTTTTGGGGCGCTAAAATTAAATTTTTCCAGTGCCCCCTATAAAAGGGGAGGGGGACACTAAAAGCACCGGCAATGAAAACAAATTAAACTTTAAAACGTAAAATCAAATTAAAATTTGGTTGCCGGGCGTGATGATGCACTCCAGTCCCTCCGGTGCCCACCTCTCGCGGAAGGCCGCGAGCGTACCAGTGGACACCGCGTGCTCCATCTCCAAGGACACCCTGGACCGGAGGTAAGAGTCCTTGTGCATGAATCCCAAAAAGTTAGTTTGCAGGTGCAGCAGGTAATCAGGAAGGCGAATGGAATGTTGGCCTTCATTGCGAGAGGGATGGAGTACAAAAGCAGGGAGGTCCTGCTGCAACTGTACAGGGTATTGGTGAGGCCGCACCTGGAGTACTGCATGCAGTTTTGGTCACCTGACTTAAGGAAGGATATACTGGCTTTGGAGGGGGTACAGAGATGATTTGCTAGGCTGATTCTGGAGATGAGGGGGTTACCTTATGATGATAGATTGAGTAGACTGGGTCTTTACTCGTTGAAGTTCAGAAGGATGAGGGGTGATCTTATAGAAACATTTAAAATAATGAAAGGGATAGACAAGATAGAGGCAGAGAGGTTGTTTCCACTGGTCGGGGAGACTAGAACTAGGGGGCACAGCCTCAAAATGCAGGGGAGCCAATTTAAAACCGAGTTGAGAAGGAATTTCTTCTCCCAGAGGGTTGTGAATCTGTGGAATTCTCTGCCCAAGGAAGCAGTTGAGGCTAGCTCATTGAATGTATTCAAGTCACAGATAGATAGATTTTTAACCAATAAGGGAATTAAAGGTTATGGGGAGCGGGCGGGTAAGTGGAGCTGAGTCTACGGCCAGATCAGCCATGATCTTGTTGAATGGCGGAGCAGGCTCGAGGGGCTAGATGGCCTACTCCTGTTCCTAATTCTTATGTTCTTATGAATCAATGCCAGGCCACCAAACATGGGACCTGGCGATGGCCTTCACCATGACAATAATGGGATGCGTACTATGTAACTCCCGTACAAATTTCGCCCTGCCTTTCCTGGGCATTACAACACGATTACCCCACAGTAAACAGTCGAATTGGATGGAAAGCTCACCTTTGCAACGGCTGTACAGTTTGGTTTCATCACCCATTTCCTTGGGGATAGTCGACCAGTCCCCGTTAAGTACACAATGTTTTACAACCGATAGGGTCGAATCCTGGCTGGTCCAAGTCTTAACTTGTTGAGCAGCGACCCTTCACTCTCAAAGGCATCCATGACTATGAGTAGCTCTGCGGGCATTGGCATTTCCACCTCCGGTGTCAGCAACGGTAACCAGCTCAATGCATCAGCGCAGTTGTCAGTGCCTGGTCTATGGCGAATGACATAATCATAGGCTGATAATGTCAGCGTCTATCTCTGGATGCGGGATGACACGTTGGTATTGATACCTTTATGTTCTAAGAACAACGATATAAGCGGCTTGTGATTGGTTTCCAGCTCGAAGCGAAGCCCAAACAAAATCTGGTGCAATTTTTTTTACCCCATAAACACATGCGAAAGTCTCTTTCTCTACCATGCTGAAGGCTCTTTCTGCTTTGGATAGGCTTCGAGACGCGTATGCAATTGGTTGTAGTTTGCCTGACTCATTGACTTGCTGGAGTACGCAGCCGACCCCATGGGATGACGCATCACAGGTCAAAACTAGATGTTTGCATGGGTCATACAGTACCAGTAGCTTGTGGGAACATAACAGATTTCTAGCCTTCTCAAAGGCTCCATCGTGAAGTTTACCCCACACCCAATCGTCTCCTTTCCTGAGCAGCTTGTGCAAAAAAGGCTCTAATACTGTGCTCAATTTGGGTAAGAAGTTACTGAAGTAGTTGAGAAGACCCAGTAATGAACACAGTTCTGTCACATTCTGGTGCCTGGGCACATTTTTGATGGCCTCTGTAGGCCTGATTCTGTCTGCAGAAATCTTCCGTCCAAGTAATTCGATCACTGGTGCCATGAAAACGCACTTCGAACGTTTCAGCCTGAGTCCCACTTTGTCCAGACAACGCAGAACCTCTTCCAGATTGTGCAGGTGCTCAGCGATGTTACGACCTGTGACTAGGATGTAGTCTTGGAATACCACGGTCCAGGGGATGGATTTCAATAGGCTCGCCATCTTTCTCTGAAATATGGCTGCCACTGAACGAATGCCAAAAGGGCACCTGTTGTAAATAAACAGTTCTTTGTGCTTGTTGATGCACGTAAGTTTCTTTGATGATTCAACCAGTTCCTGTCTCATGTAAGCCGACGTTAGATCCAATTTGGTGAACAATTTTCCCCCGGCTAGTGTTGCAAACAGATCATCAGCTTTCGATAGCAGGTACTGATCTTGTTTCAAAACTTGGTTGATCGTGACCTTGTAGTTTCCACAAATCCTGATCGTGCCGTCGCTCCAACACCGGAACAATGGGACTGGCCCATTCTTTAAATTCGACCGGTGAGATGACCCCCTCACGTTGTAGCCTGTCCAATTCGAGCTCAACCTTTTCTCTCATCATGTGCGGGACCGCCCTGGCTTTGTGATGGATGGGCCTTGCATCTGGGCCGAGGTGAATCTGCACCGTGGCTCCCCTGAAGCTGTCAATTCCCGGTTCAAACAGTGAGGGAAATTTGCTCAGCACTTGAGCACACAAATCATCATCCGCTGATGATAAAACTTTGATATCGTACCATTTTCATTTATTTTCTCGAGCCAACTCCTGATGAATAACGCTGGGCTGTTGCCCGGGATAATCCATCATGGCAGATCATGAACCGCTCCCTCGTACAACACTCTTAATGCTGCACGACCGATTACTGGTATGAGCTCTTTGGTGTAGATATGCAACTCCACATTTATCGGATTCAGTTTGGGTCTCTTTGCCTTGGTCTCCCACAGCTTTTCGAAAGTCCCCTGGCTCATTATTGATTGACTCGTACCTGTGTCCAATTCCATGGATACCGGCACACCGTTTAATTTTACCCCCATCATTATCGGTCGGCTCTTTGTTAGGAACGCACGTATGCGATACACTTCCTCCTCAGAACTCTCAAATGTCTCGGGCTGCATTGTTAGATCCAAGCTAAATTGATCATCATCCATGTGGTGTGTCACAGCTCGCTTGCTCCGCTGCAAACACGTCCGCTGAAGATGCCCCGTCTTCGCACACCCTCTGCATACATACTGCCTGAAGCGGCTCTGATGGGATCGGTGATTGGCCCCGCAACGCCAACACGTTGAGCTCGGATTTGCGCCCAATGGCGGGCTTTGAGTGGCTCCCGTTCTCACATACATAATCGAGAAGGCCCTCGATGGCGAACTTTGAGCGGCTCCCGGTCTTGCAGACACAGTCGAGTAGGACCTGCCATGTGCAGCTCTGCCGGCCGTCGATACAATTTTGTAAACAGTACTTGCCGTGGAGTTCCCGCTTTGTCGCGATATCTGCTTCGTGCTTTTCTGCGTGAACATGCAAGCCTGGGCGATGGTGATGACCTTGTTGAGGTCCGGCATCTCCGCAGCCAGCAGCTTATTTAAGATCACCTCGTGGTTGACCCCGATAACGAAAAAGTCACGCAGCATGTCTTCCAAAGCAGGCCCAAATTTGCAAGGTCCTGCAAGATGTTTCAGGTCAGCAACAAATGCTGCTACGTCCTGACCTTCTGGACGAACGTGGTATAGAAGTGATATCTTGTTATGAAGATTCCTTCTGTGGGTTAAAGTGTTCCTGAAGTAAAGCACACAGTTCTTTGTAATCCTTTTCTGTAGGAAGAGTGGGTGAGAGCAGATTCTTGATGAGTGCATAGATCGTGAGGCCACAGACGGTGAGACGAACTGCCCTGTGCTTCTCTGCATCCTCATCTTTGTTTAGGTCGTTTGCACGAAGTACTGGTCAAGAGATCCGTGAAATCTACCCAATCCTCTCCCTCAAGAATTCCAACAGTACTCGATCGTGCTGTGCTTGCCATACTTTTGCGTGGGTTCTTATTTTCCTTTTCGTCAGTTGTGGTGTATGAAATGATGCAATGAACTCGGTACTGTGAGCCAGTGACTAGGTGTAACCTGGTCAGTCTTTAATGGCCTCCAGAAGTGAAGGTACAAAGGTGAAGTTCAGGTTATATACCAGGCCCAGCACAAGTGTACCTATGACCCTAGGGCCTCCGATGGTAATGCCCCCTGGTGGTGAGCAGACCTTATATACATACATTACACATTCATTGACCTTGAACTGCTGCTGAAGCCCTCATCCATGTTTATGTTACCTCTAGACGTCACTATTCCAATGCACTCCTGGCTGGTCTCCCACTTTCTACTCTACGTAAACTAGAGGTGATCTAAAACTTGGCTGCCCTTGTCCTAACTCACACCAAGTCCCGTTCACTCATCACCGCTGCGATCGCTGGTCTACATTGGCTCCCGGTTAAGCAACGCCTCGATTTTAAAATTCTCAACCTTGTTTTCAAATTCCTCCATGGCCTTGTCCTTCCATATCTCTAATCTCCTCCAGCCCCACAACCCCCCGAAATATCTATGCTCCTCTAATTCTGCACTCTTGATTATTCCTGATTATAATCGCTCAACCATTGGTGGCCGTGCCTTCTGTTCCCGAGGCCCCAAGCTCTGGAACTCCCTGCCTAAATCTCTCCGCTTCTCTTTCCTCCTTCAAGATGCTCCTTAAAACCTACCTCTTTGACTTAGCTTTTGGTCACCTGCGCTAATTTCTCCTTGTGCAGCTCAGTGTCAATTTTTTTATTTCATACTACTCCTGTGAAGCGCCTTGGGACGTTTCATTACGTTAAAGGTGTTATATAAATATAGGTTGTTGTTGTCTGAGGTCATGAAACTTCATTGGACACTGGAACTGGTCCCACATCCTTCTTTCTGGAGGGGCTCCTGGCCCCCTGTTGGTAGAGGACCTCTCTTCCACTGTTGACTCCCTACACAAAGCTGGAGTGGTGTATGCGAGACCCTCAGTGCCCTTGCCCTAGCTTGTTGAACGATTTGTGTTAGCGCTGAAGGACTTTTACCATTTGTTTATGTGCAGAAGCAGTCAGCTTTAAGAGCTGAAGATTGCCAATTTGGAGGTTTTTTTCAGAAGGCAGGGCTAAAAACTGCCTATTTTCAAATTATTTTTAAAGTTTATTTTAGAAGGCAATTCCCCATTAAAGGCTCAAGACTGCTTTCTAAAATTTCAGCCTAGCTTTAAGAAAATGCTGCAGGGATGCTACAGCCACGTTACATTGGGCCTCCTGTTGAGCAAACCGCCTGAAACAGTGCGTTTCAGAGTTGGTTCTGCATTGCAATCATTTATAACAGCAGGCAGCACCAAAATAACTGCACTTCTTGCGCTCTTTTTACAGATATGAGTTAACCTTGTCCCGCGGTAGCATCGCCTGTTTTTCCGCATGATCCAATTTCTATGCTCTTATTTTTATGGCTTTATTTCTTAAAAATAATCAATTTAAGTTTTAAAACTTTTCAATTGAGCAAGTTAATTACATCACCCATTTATTAATATGTAGTTCTTGTGTTTGAGAAGCGAAGATATGGTATATGTTACCCGATTGTAACTATTTTTATTAACTACAGCTGTGTTAGCAACACAATAAGTAAACAGTCAGCAACAAAATTATCAGTGCTTTTTGTACTTAAAAGAGTGAAGAGGAGTGCCTTTTACAACCTCCAGGTGTCCCAATGTACTTCACAGCCAATGCATTGTGTGACAGCCAATTTGTCCATAGAAATACCCCACAAATGAATTTGATGAACAGTTAATCTGTTTTGATGGTGTTTGTTGAGGGATGCATGTTGGCCAGGACATCAGGAGAACTCCTTGCTCTTCTTGAAATAGTGCCATGGGATCTTTCACATTGTCTGAATTGGAAGACGGAGCCTTGGTTTAATGTCTCATCCAAAAAGCAGCACCTCTAACATGGCAGCACTCCCTCAGTACTGCACTGAAATATCAGTTTAGGTTATGGGCTGAAATCTTGTGGTGCTCGAACACAAAATGTCTGGGCCATTAGTGAGAGTACTGCCATTGAGCGCTTTAGGCCAGGATAGCCTAGGGATGCCTCGAACACTTGCCCCCACCACCCCCAGACCTCAAGACCTCCTCTCATGCATACTGCTGCGTTTCTCCCCCAATGCTGTCAAAAGTGAATCAGCCCAGATTCTTCAGACTTTTCTTTCCCATAATGCTAACTGACCTTGGCTTCACCTCAATAACTTGGTTCCTGTTAATGTTCCTAGACACCAGGACAGCCCTCCACAATGTTATCACTCCTAGCACCCCTTTGACAATGCTCCTGGACCCGAGTACCCAATTCTCCAGCACTCACAGATCCCAGGACCACCTTCCCAATGCTACCAGAGCACAGTGCTACTCCTTCCCATGTTCCCTGTTGCCCAATGATCTCCCCTTTTGCCTTGCATTGATCTCCTGTAAAGCGTTTAGATTGTGTATGTATAACATAAGTATATGGTGGGCAACCACTTTACAATATTAGCCTTTCTTGGTAGCAAATATCAAGATTTTACAGGACAATTTATTGTAACAAGGTTTTTCACTCAATGTACAGTCACATAAGACTACTGGATGTATCTTCACACTGTATACACTATGCTTGTACCACCAGAGGGTGCAACTGGTGGAGACCTAGGGGTCACCTGTACACGACAGGTAACCAGGTATAAAAGGGAGCTCACCATGCTGTACCCTCACTCAGGAGCTGTAATAAATGGACTAAGGTCACCACAGTTCAAGTACAATACCTTGCCTCGTGGAGTCATTACTAGAGTGCTTACAGACACAATAACTGGCGATGAGATTACGAATTTCCACGCGAAAAATAGCTAACCATGGCAACTTTCAACAATTCGCCGAAGGGGAAGATTGGGAGGCCTTTGTGGAAAAGCTCGAACACTTCTTTATTGCGAACGACCTGGCAGGAGACACATTGACCTCGGTGGCTGATAAGCACAGAGCTATCCTGCTCAGCAGTTGTGGACCCACCGTCTATGGTCTCGTCAGTGACTTGCTAGCCCCAGAGAAGACAACAACCAAAACATATGCGGAGCTCGTAACGATGATACAGAAACCTAAAGAGAGCATCCTCACAACCAGACACACACTGGCAGCCCGAAGGCCAAGAAATCGCAAAATATGCTGCAGACTTCAGATGATTGGCTGCACCGTGTGATTTTGCCGACCACCTCACCGAAGTGCTGAAGGACATCTTCGTTACTGGAATCGGCCACGAGGGCCTTCTCCACAGACTGCTTTCTGCGGACACCACGGTCATCCTGCAGAAGTTAAGTAACGTGAGCCAGGTGTTCACGGCCTCGGCCTGCGATTCCAAGCGGATGACTCACCCCCAGGACTCTAACCCGGCAAGTAATGTGAACTGGCTGGTGCCTTTTAGAGGCAAGTCTGCTGCAAGCGGTCTCTCTCAGGGTAGAGAGAACAGAACCCCGAGTCCCGCAACCCTGAGTCTGCCACATGGGGCCAACTGGCCAACCCCATGCTGGTGCTGTGGAGGAAATCACAGGGCCCACCAGTGCCACTACAAAGACTATACTTGCAAAGGCTGTAACACGAAGGGCTACCTACAGTAAATGTGCAAGAGAAATTTTATTCATAGAGTCACTGAAGAGTTGGCCGATCATCCGGACTCCAGTGATGAAGAGAGCGTCCATGTGGCAGCTCAGCCCCATGAAGACGTGTACAGAGTGTTTGCCTGCTCCACCAAAGGCTCTCCGTTGAAAATGGAAGTTGAAATCAACGGTTTTCCAGTCTCGATGGAGGTGGACACAGGGGCGAGCCAATCGCTGATAAATCAGGCGGCATTTGAGAAACTTTGGGAAAATCCAATCGAACGACCTAAAATGATCCCGATCCAAGTGAACTGCTCATCTACACAAACGACACCATCCCAGTCATTGGCAGCGTGGATGTCCAGGTGTCGACGCGATGGCAGCGCAATGCACAAGTTACCTTTGTGGATCGTTGCTGGTGATGGTCCAATGCTGCTAGCAAGAAGATGGATGAAACAAATCTGTTGGAGCTGGGAAAACCTCCAGGCCCCGGCGATCGACATCCTACATGGCCCCAAATTTGGATCCAGCATAACAACTTAAAAACCAACCGCCCAACTCGACTGCATGGAGACAACACAGACCACTCAACCCAACGACGAGATGATCCAACCCAAACGACCCGATCTCACCTTCAAGGCTCCAGTGGCAGGACTCCGGAGGAAGAAAATCGGCGCAGAAGGCAACTTAAACATAGAAACATAGAAACATAGAAAATAAGTGCAGGAGTAGGCCATTCGGCCCTTCGAGCCTGCACCACCATTCAATAAGATCATGGCTGTTCATTCCCTCAGTACCCCTTTCCTGTTTTCTCTCCATACCCCTTGATCACTTTAGCCGTAAGGGCCATATTTAACTCCCTATTGAATATATCCAATGAATTGGCATCAACAACTCTCTGCGGTAGGGAATTCCATAGGTTAACAACTCTCTGAGTGAGGAAGTTTCTTCTCATCTCAGTCCTAAATGGCTTACTCCTTATTCTTAGACTATGTCCCATGGTTCTGAACTTCCCCAACATCGGGAACATTCTTCCTGCATCTAACCTGTCCAGTCCTGTCAGAATTTTATATGTTTCTATGAGATCCCTTCTCATCCTTCTAAACTCCAGTGAATACAGGCCCAGTCGATCCAGTCTCTCTGTATATGTCAGTCCTGCCATCCCTGGAATCAGTCTGGTGAACCTTCACTGCACTCCCTCAATAGCAAGAACATCCTTCCTCAGATTAGGAGAACAAAACTGAACACAATATTCCAGGTGAGGACTCACCAAGGCCCTGTACAACGGCAGCAAGACTTCCCTGCTCCTATACTCAAAGCCCCTAGCTATGTAGGCCAACATACCATTTGCCTTCTTCACCGCCTGCTGTACCTGCATGCTGACTTTCAATGACTGATATACCATGACACCCAGGTCTCGTTGCACCTCCCCTTTTCCTAATCTGCCACCATTCAGATAATAATCTGCCTCTGTGTTTTTGCCACTAAAGTGGATAACCTCAAATTTATCCACATTATACTGCACCTGCCATGCGTTAGCCCACTCACCTAACCTGTCCAAGTCATCCTGCAGCATCTTAACGTCCTCCTCACAGCTCACACCGCCATCCAGCTTAGTGTCATCTGCAAACTTGGAGATATTACACTCAATTCCTTCATCTAAATCATTAATGCATATTGTAAATAGCTGGGGTCTCAGCAATGAACCCTGCGGCACCCCACTAGTCACTGCCTGCCATTCTGAAAAGGACCTGTTTATCCCGACTCTCTACTTCCTGTCTGCCAACCAGTTCTCTATCCATGTCAGTACATTACCCCCAATACCATGTGCTTTAATTTTGCACACCAATCTCTTGTGTGGGACCTTGTCAAAAGCCTTTTGAAAGTCCAAATACACCACATCCACTGGTTCTCCCTTGTCCATTCTGCCAGTTACATCCTCAAAAATTTTTAGAAGATTTGTCAAGCAGGATTTCCCTTTCATAAATCCATGCTGACTTGGACCGATCCTTTCACTGCTTTCCAAATGCGTTGCTATTTCACCTTTAATAATTGATTCCAACATTTTCCCCACTACTGATGTCAGGCTAACTGGTCTATAATTATCAGTTTTCTCTCTCCCTCCTTTTTTAAACAGTGGTGATACATTAGCTACCCTCTAGTCCATAGGAACTGATCCAGATTCGATAGACTGTTGGAAAATGATCACCAATGCATCCACTATTTCTAGGGCCACTTCCTTAAGTACTCTGGGATGCAGACTATCAGGCCACCGGGATTTATTGGCCTTCAATCCCATCAATTTCCCGAACACAATTTCCCGCCTAATAAGGATTTCCTTCAGTTCCTCCTTCTCACTAGACCCTCTGTCCCCTAGTATTTCCAGAAGGTATTTGTATCTTCCTTCATGAAGACAGAACCAAAGTATTTGTTTAACTGGTCCACCATTTCTTTGTTCCCCATTATAAATTCACCTGAATCTGACTGCAAGGGACCTATGTTTGTCTTCACTAATATTTTTCTCTTCACATAGCTATAGAAGCTTTTGCAGTCAGTCTTTATGTTCCCAGCAAGCTTCCTCTCATACTCTATTTTCCCCCTCCTAATTAAACCCTGTGTCCTCCTCTGCTGTGTTATGAAATTCTCCCAGTCCTCAGGTTTGCTGCTTTTTCTGGCCAATTTATATGCCTCTTCCTTGGATTTAACACTATCCTTAATTTCCCTTGTTAGCCACGGTTGAGCCTCCTTCCCTGTTTTATTTTTACTCCAGAAAGGGATGTACAATTGTTGAAGTTCATCCATGTGATCTTTAAATGTTTGCCATTGCCTATCTACCATCAACCCTTTAAGTATCACTCGCCAGTCTATTCTAGCCGATTCACATCTCATACCAACGAAGTTACCTTTCCTTAACTTCAGGACCCTAGTCTCTGAATTAACTGTGCCACTCTCCATCATTAATAAAGGATTCTACCATATTATGGTCACTCTTCCCCAAGGGGCCTCGCACAACAAGATTGCTAATTAGTCCTTTCTCATTACACATCACCCATTCTAGGATGGCCAGTCCTCTAGTTGGTTCCTCGACATATTGGTCTAGAAAACCATCCCTAATACATTCCAGGAAATCCTTCTCACCGCATTACTACCAGTTTGGTTAGCCCAATCAATATGTAGTTTAAAGTCACCCATGATAACTGCTGTACCTATAGTGCACGCATCCCTAATTTCTTGTTTGATGCTGTCCCTAACCTTTCTACTACTGTTTAGTGGTCTGTACACAACTCCCACTAGTGTTTTCTGCCTTTTGGTATTCCGTAGCTCCACCCATACCGATTCCACATCATCCAACCTAATGTCCTTCCTTACTATTGCGTTCATTTCCTCTTTAACCAGCAACGCCACCCCACCTCCTTTTCCTTTCTGTCTATCCTTCCTGAATGTTGAATACCCCTGGATGTTGAGTTCGCAGCCTTGGTCACCCTGGAGCCATGTCTCCGTGATGCCAATTACATCATATCTGTTAACTGCTATCTGCGCAGTTAATTCGTCCGCTTTATTATGAATACTCCTCGCATTGAGCCTTCAGGCTTGTCTTTTTAACACACTTTGCCCCTTTAAAATTTTGCTGTAATGTGGTCCTTTTTGCTTTTTACCTTGGGTTTCTCTACCCTCCACTTTTACTTTTCTTCTTTCTATCTTTTGCTTCTGCCCTCATTCTACTTCCCTCTGTCTCCCTGCATAGGTTTCCATCCTCCTGACATATAGTTTAACCCCTCCCCAACAGCATCAGCAAACATTCCCCTTAGGACATTGGTTCTGATCCTGCCCAGGTGTAGACCATCCGGTTTGTACTGGCCCCACCTCCCCCAGAACCGGTTCCAATGTCTTAGGAATTTGAATCCCTCCCTTTTGCACAACTCCTCAAGTCACATATTCATCTGAGCTATCCTGCGATTCCTATTCTGACTAGCACGTGGCACTGGTAGCAATCCTGAGATTACCACTTTTGAGGTCCTACTTTTTAATTTAGCTCCTAGCTCCCTAAATTCGTCTTGTAGGACCTCACCCCAGTTTTTTACTGTATCGTTGGTACCTATATGCACCACGACAACTGGCTGTTCACCCTCCCCCTTCAAAATGTCCTGCAGTCGCTCCAAGACATCCTTGACCAGGGAGGCAACATATCATCCTGGAATCTTGATTGCGGCTGCAGAAACGTCTGTTTATTCCCCTTAAAATAGAATCCCCTACCACTATAGCTCTCCCACTCTTTTTCCTGCCCTCCTGTGCAGCAGCAGCAGTGCCATGAACTTGGCTGCTGCTGCTCTCCCCTGATGAGTCATCCCCCTCAACAGTACCCAAAGCGGTGTATCTGTTTTGCAGGGGGCTGACCGCAGAGGGCCTCTGCACTACCTTCCTTCCACTGCTCTTCCTGTTGGTCACCCATCCCCTGTGGTATGGCCAACTCACTAAACATGTTATTCACGACATCCTCAGCATCGCGGCTGCTCCAGTGTAAATCCACCCGCAGCTCCAGTGCTGCAATGCGGTCTGTCAGGTGCTGCAGCCGGACTGCACATGGAGTTGTCAGGGACATATAGCACAGGAGGAGCATAACACGTGTCCGAGCTCTCCTGCCATAACTTAACTCTTAGATTAACTTAAGTTGGCAACAACAATGCTAAAGGTTACTTACTGATAAAGAAAAAAAAAAAGAAACACTACTCACCAATCACTTACCCCCTTCCCTGCATCCATTACCATTATCTATGGATGCTTTTGAGAGCGAGGGGTCACCTGTCACAGCTCACCAGGTCAGGACCTGGACCAGCCAAGACCCCCTGTTATCACTAGTAAAAAGATGCATCCTCAATGGGAGCTGGTCGGGGGTTCCCAGGGAAATGCAAGATGAAATTAATCCTTTTCACCAACGCAAGGACAAACTGTCAGTCCAGTTGGATTGCCTCCTATGGGGGAAATCGTGTGATTTCGCCCAAAAAGGGCAGGGAAACTTTAATACGCGACCTACACAGTACCTACCTAGGCATAGTCATGATGAAGACTATCGCCAGGTCGCACATCCGATAGCCCGGCATTGACTCTGAATTAGAGTCATGCGTACAGCAATGCGACACTTGCTCACAGCTGAGCAACGTACCCAGGGAGGCCCCCCCTGAGCCTGTGGTCAAGGTCCTCCAAACCGTGGTCCAGGATCCACATAGATTTCACTGGTTCCTTTCTAGGGAAGATGTTTCTAGGAGCAGTAGATGCTTACTCAAAATGGATTGAATGTATAATAATGTCATCGTGTACCACTGCTACCATTAAAAGCCTCAGGGCCATGTTCGCCACCCATGGTTTGCCCGACGCCCTTGTCAGTGACAATGGACCATGTTTCACCAGCTCGGAATTCAACAAGTTCATGACCCGCAATGGCATGAAGCATGTCAGGTCTGCCCCATTTAAGCCCGCATCCAATGGCCAAGCGGAACGGGCAGTCCAAACAATCAAGCAAAGCTTAAGATGCGTAACGGTCGGCTCCTTGCAGACCTGGTTATCCAGGATCCTGCTCAGCTACTGGACGTGCCCCCACTCACTCACCGGGTTCCCCCTGCAGAATTGTTAATGAAGAGAGCACTCAAAACCAGGCTCTCCTTAGTCCATCCGGATCTCAGTGATCACATAGAAACCCAGCGGCACAGGCATAACATGTACCATGATCGCATGTCGGCCTCACGTGACACTGAAGTCAATGATCCGGTGTTTGTTCTAAATTACGGTCACAGTAAAATGTACTTGTTCCATTACTGCAAAACCCAAACAGTGATGTAATTAATCATATGTTTTTTTTTGTTCTTTCCGTCTGTACATGTATGCAATTGCAGGTGTTGAGCCACACACATGGTCTATATATGGGGGGGCAGGGGGAGAATGGATGTATGTAGCCTTGGACACACATGGATCACACCCAGAACCCACTCAACCCCCACTGCAACCTCTAACCGTCCAATACTGACCATTTTCCAATGTTGTGGCAATAAGGACTTGGGGGTCTACAGGGAAGACCCAAGCCAAAATATAGACAAGGTGCAAGGCCTTTGGACACTCAAGTCTAGGGCCAAAGCACACAATGCAAAAGCCAATGGCACAAGACTTAGGGGAGAGTGATGTTGTGTATGTATAACATAAGTATACTCCCTGTACACTCAATATACAGTTACATAAGACAACTGGATGTATCTTCACACTGTATACACTATGCTGTACCACCAGAGGGTGCAACTGGTGGAGACCTAGGGGTCACCCGTACACGACAGGTAACCAGGTATAAAAGGGAGCTCACCATGCTGTACCCTCACTCAGGAGCTGTAATAAATGGACTAAGGTCACCACAGTTCAAGTACAATACCTTGCCTCGTGGAGTCATTACTAGAGTGCTTACAGACACAATATGAGTATTCCTTTCCTTTCTCTAGGATTGCCTACAGCATGATTGAGAAAGAGGCATTAGCATCTGTGTTCGGGGTAAAGAAAATGCATCAGTACTTGTTTGGCCTCAAATTTGAGCTGGAAACCGATCACAAGCCCCTCATATTTCTGTTCGTTGAAAACAAGGGGATAAATGCTAATGCCTCAGCTCGCATACAAAGGTGGGCACTCGCGCTATCAGCGTATAACTATACCATCCGCCACAGGCCAGGCACCGAGAACTGTGCGGATGCTCTCATTCGGCTACCATTGCCCACCACGGGGGTGGAAATGGCGCAGCCCGCAGACTTGTTGATGGTCATGGAAGCATTTGAGAATAATAAATCACCTGTCACCGCCCGCCAGGTTAGGACTTGGACCAGCCAAGATCCTCTGCTGTCCCTAGTAAAAAAAACTGTGTACTGCATGGGAGCTGGGCCAGCATCCCCATTGAAATGCAAGAGCCAATCAAGCTGTTACAGTGGCGAAAAGACGAGCTGTCCATTCAGGCAGACTGCCTGTTGTGGGGTAACCGCGTAGTGCTACCAAAAAAGGGCAGGGAGACGTTCATCTCGGATCTCCACAGCACACACCCGGGTATAGTAATGTTGAAAGCGATAGTCAGATCCCATGTGTGATGGCCCGGTATCGACTCTGACTTAGAGTCCTGTGTAAGGCAATGCAGCGTATGTGCTCAGTTGAGCAACGCACCCAGAGAGGCACCACTAAGTTTCTGGTCCTGGCCCTCCAGACCATGGTCGAGGATCTATGTCGACTATGCGGGCCCGTTTCTCGGTAAAATGTTCCTGGTGGTGGTGGATGCTTTTTCAAAATGGATTGAATGTGAAATAATGTCGGGAAGCACCGCCACCGCCATCATTGAAAGACTGAGGGCCATGTTTGCCACCCACAGCCTGCCTGAAATACTGGTGAGTGACAACGGGCCATGTTTCACCAGTGCCAAATTTAAAGAATTCATGACCCGCAATGGGATCAAACATGTCACCTCGGCCCCGTTTAAACCAGCCTCCAATGGGCAGGCAGAGCGGGCAGTACAAACAATCAAACAGAGCCTTAAACGAGTCACAGAAGGCTCACTCCAAACCCGCCTGTCCCGAGTGCTGCTCAGCTACCGCACGAGACCCCACTTGCTCACAGGGGTGCCCCCGGCTGAGCTACTCATGAAAAGGACACTTAAAACCAGACTCACACTGGTTCACCCCAACCTGCATGATCAGGTAGAGAGCAGGCGGCAGCAACAAAATGTAAACGATGGTCGCGCCACTGTGTCACGGGAAATTGATCTGAATGACCCTGTGTATGTGCTAAACTATGGACATGTTCCCAAGTGGATCGTGGGCATGGTGATAGCTAAAGAAGGGAATAGGGTGTTTGTAGTCAAACTAGACAATGGACAAATTTGCAGAAAGCACCTGGACCAAACGAGGCTGCGATTCACAGACTGTCCTGAGCAACCCACAGCAGACCCCACCTTTTTCGAGCCCACAACACACACCCAAAAGATCAACGACACCATGCCAGACTAGGAAATCGAACCCATTACGCCCAACAGCCCAGCAAGGCCAGGCTCACCTAGCAGCCCTGCAGGGCCAACAAGATACCAGCCCAGCGAGGACACAGCCAACACACCAGAACAGACATTTGTACTGAGATGATCCACCAGGGAATGAAAGGCTCCCAACCGCCTCACCTTGTAAATAGTTTTCACTTTGACTTTGGGGGGGGGGTGGGTGGGGGGCGTGATGTTGTGTATCTATAAAGCATGCACTTCCATGTTCCGCCACCAGGGAGCTCATCCCCTGAAGTCCCAAGGGATCCCAGCATTCCTTGGGAGCACTGTATGTAAGCCGGCCCCTAAGGCCTGTTCCTCACTCTGGAGTGTCTTATTAAAGACTGAGGTCACTGTTACTTTAACCTCTGTGTGTGCAGCCTCATCAGTGTTAGGAACACAATACTACCAGTTATTGTATGAGGAGTATTACGATATGTAATTAGAAAATTTGCCAAGTTTTGGTCCAACTACAGCTGCCATTTCTTTGGATTTGGATGCAACATTTGTTTGATGAGGGCACGTTTTACAATTTGTACTGTGCGCTCTGCTGCACTATTTGAAGCAATGGGATACAGTGGAATCACACCATTTTTGCTCGTGAACTGTGCAAATTCTTCTGAACAAAATTGTGGCCCATTATCAGACACAATTTCTTCTGGGAGACCATATAGTCTAGTGTTTTTCTTGTTGTTATTTTCCCACATCGGAAACACTTCAAATGACTATCAATAACAATGAACAATTGCTGTCCTTGTAGCTCAGCAAAATCGATATGTAGTCCTTTGTCACACCCTGGGAGGCCATTTGCATGGCTATAATGGTACTGATGGTGGTTTCTTGCTTAGCGATTGACATGTTGTACACTGACTAACGATGTACTCTATATCTTTATCTAAATCTGGCCATCAGAAGTAACTGCAAGCAAAATTCTTAGTCAAGTACATTCCCAGGTGTTGGTCATGAAGGTCTCCTAATAGTTCGGACCTGAATTTATCTTGGATAATCATTCTTGCACCCCACATGATACAAGCTTTATCCACTGATAATTCATTCCTACAAACGAAGTATGAATATCTTTCTCTGATACATGATTTGGCCAGGCATTTGCTATGAAATCATACACCTTTGACATAACTAGGTCATGTTTGGTTACTCTACCAATCTCTTCAGCTGTGATTGGCAGTTCATCAATGTATGAAAAATAGAACACTTCTTCCCTATCGGGTGTAACTTGTGATGTGGATGGCAACCCCGAGACATAGTGTCAGCATTACTGTGATCAGCTGATCATCTCTACTCAATGTCATACGTATATGCTGACAAAATCAAAGCCTATCTCTGCATTTGGCCTGCAGCTAAGTTTGGGACTGTTGACTTTGGATGGAGGTTTGCTGTCAGGGGCTTATGGTCCATAACGATGGTAAACTTACGACCATACAAGTACTTGTGGAACTTCTTGACCCCAAAAGTCATGCCAAAGCTTCTCTTTCAATCTGTGTATAATTACACTCACTGGCACTAAAAGTGCATGAAGCAAAAGAAACTGGTCTCTCCTCCCCGCTATGTAGTACATGAGAGATCACTGCCCCAACTCCATACGGAGAAATGTCACATGCAAGCTTGATCGCCTTAGATACGTCATAGTGAATAACATGGTGCTCTCTACCAACTGGCTTTTACACTCCTTGACTGCTGTACAACATTCTTCGGACCACTTCCACTGAACCTGTTTTTTCAACAGCTCATTCAGTGGATGTAAAACTGTAGCCAAATTTAGTAGGAACTTCTTATAATAGTTCAAAAGACCCAAAAATAATTGAAGTTCAGTGATATTCTTGGGAGTGGGTGCATTTCTAATTGCATCCAGCTTTCCCTTGGTTGGATGCAAACCATATTTGTCTACTCTGTGCCCTAAGTACTTCACTGAGTTTTGAAATAACTCACACATGTCAAGATATAGCGATTCTGATACTACGCTCACAGCTGCACCAGTGTTGATTTCCATGAGTACCTTGGTTCCTGCAATGTCCATTTGAATGACGATAATTTTCGAATCGCTGTTAGATACCCTCATGCTCCTGATGACGTGTATCTCTTCATCCTATTGCTTTTCTTCCATGCTATGTAGTCTCTGGGGATTTCTACTTATAGCCTTGAAAGTTGGTTTACTCTTCAGTCGTCATGCCTTTGCAAGATGCCCAGTTTTCCTGCAGAAGATACACTCTGCCTTCACATATGGTCAACTTTGAGCAATGTGTTGTCCCAGGCACCGATAGTATGACTTCAATGCAATTGCTGAGGCCTTTGGGCCCAACTGCCTTTTTCTTTTAACCTGCAGGCAATTCACCTCAGTTGTCTGATGACTGGAAATGGCTCAAAATTCTCGAGAGTATCCATTGACATAGCTGTCTGACAAGCTAAATCAAAAGTCAAGTTAGGGGTTGTCAACAACTTTTTTCTGATTGCTTAATTTTTCATCCCACAAACTGTAGAATTTACCAATATCTCGCAAAGATTCCAGGTACCTTTCCCCTACAGAGGAGAAAAATCCCTTTCTGGGCTTTTAAAATGAGTTTAAAGGGGCAGACGAAGCCTGCGGGGGATAAAAGGGGATGCATTCATGGAGACCCCCCCCCCAGTGTTTGGACTCATAAGAAAGGGAATTCAAAATGGACCTAAATTACAGAAGCTTGAGATCCCCTAAACATCTATGGGAAGGAGCATATCAATTTTAAGATTCTACAACATTTTGGCTGCGAAAAAGAGTTACCAAATACAGGAGGTGGAGCCAACGTCTGAAGCAAATTCATGTATTAAAGACCCCAGACTGTCTGGGGGAACTATTCACCCTCTAAGAGATAATCAAATTACCCAATCAAGCACAATGGAAATCATGGTCAAGAAACTGGACAATCCTAAAACAATGCAAAACCAGTGATAGCACATTCTCACACCCTAATCGAGTTACTGCTGAGAAAGGAGACATTTGAAAATCAATGGACAGTACAGTTTAAACAGAGCCCAAGAGATTAGATGGGAGATAATGGAACCTTTTATTTGGGATATATCTATCCCCCAGTTTTTACAAGGAGGGGAGCAGCACGCAGACTAGCAGAACAAGGAAAGCAAGCAGAACACAGAAACTAGCAGAAGACAGGAGAGAAGCAGAGCACAGACTTGAACACAGACAGAAACAAGCAGCTGGAGCTGGGGAGTGAAGAAATGGAGTAGTGAAGGAAACTACAAGAAATTGTCAAGGACCGACCGAGCACGAGGCGCATGAAACGGAAGGTTGTCAGGAACCAATTGACAACCACTCTACAATCTACTTCTGAACGACCCAACGGGTGAGAAATTACCAAAAGGGACTAACTAAAACTATTCCTAACCAAAGAAAGTGGATACTTATCCCATACATCCGAAACGCAACTTACCGCATCAACGGACGCACTCCAACTGAAGACTACGCAGTCCGAAGTCCTCCCCTCTGTCCAGGGTACGGCTCGCCTAGAAGGCCAAGTGCAGCAAACCCCGAAACCGTGATTCACAGGCAACTGTCTAAAGGGATTGGTGAGCATAGCCCCTGAACCCTCAGAGCTATAACTTAGTTAGTTAGGGGAATTGGGAGGGGGGAGGCTGGGATAACTTGTGTAAATGTATCTGCATTCTCCTTTTTACCCCATTTAGAGTTTAAGCTGTATTCTTTTTCCCCACAGGCTGTAATTTAACATTTTATTCAATGTGTTGTACCCTTCAGTGTGTATTGGTCTGTGTGTGCGTTATTAAAGGTGTGCCTTTTACTTCTTTTTAAACACAATAAAGCCATACCTGCTTGCTACCTTGAAACTGATTGTCTGTCCAAGTCTGTCACAGTCCCTTCATAATTCCAGTGTCTAGAACCAAGGGTGTGGGAGCGATTCGGATCTGCTCATATAAGGTCAGAAGGGAAAGCTGACCCCCTGCAAACCACCCCTTACAAAACAAAGCGGTCACGCAATGCTCGGTCCTGAAAGTTTCTGAAATGACAGTGAATGGATAGCTTTTTTAATGCTACAAAGTACTCACTGATACTCTGGTCAGGTAATTGATTTCTTATTCCAAAACGATAACTTTCAGCAATTTCCAGGGACTCAAGACGGAAGTGCTGCTCTAACTTGCTTAGAATCGCCGTAAGTGATGTGTCATTTAGCTTGACGGGAACGAGCAAATTGTTGAGGGTTTCATACACTGCGGGGCCTGCTTCAGTCAGGAAAATAGCCCGTTTTCTTTTGAAAACCATCCGATTACTGTTTTCATCATCGGGGACTTTGATGATATTTGATAAACATTTCTAGCTTCTCCACATATGCTCCAAAAGTCTCTTGGTCGTGTTGAAACACATCCAAGCAGTTCAGCCAAGTGCACTTGTAATTTACCTTGGATTTTAACTGTTCTGGAACATAAATGACCTCTCTAGTAATCATCCACCAACAAAAATTTCAGCTAGGGTATCCAGGAATCCTATCCTTCATCGCCAACACGGTATCTCCTCTATGACATCACAAACACACTTTTACAAGATAGCTCTTAACACAGGAACTTGTCAGGTGACCGGACCTTTTTTGACTGCATTACATTACAGTAGTCCACTAGATGGAGCAGTAGTCCAATAGATGGAGCCATATTTTACAATCACATTGCTGTTTGTGGGAGCTTGCTGCCGCATTCCTACATTACAATAGTGATTATGCTTCAAAAGTTCTTCACTGGCTGTAAAGCGCTTTGGGACGTCCTGAGGTCATGAAAGGCTCTATGTCCTTCTTTCTTTTCTGGACACCTATACTTTTCCTCTCACTCTCTATTGCCAACTTGTCCCCAACAAAAACCCTTATTTCAACCTTCCTAACTGTGACCCGGGAATCAATTTTCAGCTCTTTAAAACATAATGAGATATTAAAAGTACAATAAGCACTTTAGATAATTTACGGTCAGTTCCTTGTTCATGCCCACAGATACAACTGTTGTGCTTTTCTCAATGATACCCAGCAAGTCGCCTCCAACAGTTCCAACCCCTGGAGTCCCCTCACAATATTTACACACCGAGCAAATCACATCTCCGATGCTCTCTCACTATTATCCCAGTGCACCCACACTCAAGAGCACCTTCCCACCACAGCCACAACCAGCAGCCACCATTTCCATATTCCTCACACGTCATTCTCGGTACTTCCAGATCCCAGAACCACCATTTCCATGCCATGGATCTTAATTTCTAATATTCCAGCACTCCTCACTTGCCCAACTACCCACCTCCCACTGCTGCTACACTCTCTTAATATTGCTAAAACCATGTCACCAACACCACCCCTTTCTCAATTCTTCTATAGGCTTCCTATTTACCTGCAACCTGGAATATCTTCCCTGCCATTTTTCTGAATAGCAGACTTTTATAAAGTTAAAAAGTAAAATTGATTACATAGCTAAAAATGATCATAATAATCAAGGACATTTAATTTTCTATGTAAATGTTGGCATAATCACATAATTTGAATTTGGAAGTAACACTACACTCAGATAATACTTTGTAATAAAAATATATTTTCAATTTTTCACACATAATAAATAAGTGATTTGAAAATCTGTAAGCCTGTGAATGCAGCAATTACACTGGGATTCCACCCACTGGGAACCTTCACCACTGACCCTGACGGACTTTTCAGGATCAAGGAGATGGTCCTTATAATGCAGTCTAATTGCGGGCGATTGTTCATCTATGGGAACCCATCTGCTTCCAAAGGGGCCACAGATTTTTGGTCCCAGTAGCTACTACAGAGAAGTGGCTTAGGTTCGGATAAGACTAGGAACTTAATATCACTGGTTATAAGATTTTCAGGAGAAATAGCGAAGGAAAAAGGGGATGGCATCACAGAATTAATAAAAGATTCTTTCACAGTACTAAAGTGTAAAGAGGTCTAGTCAAGACAGAATTCATATATAGAGTTAAGAAATATGAATGGATCAGCCATGATTTTATTGAATGGCAGAGCAGGCTCAAGGGGCCAAATGGCCTACTTCTACTCCTATTTCTTATGTTCTTATGTGGTACTATTCTTAGGACTAGAATTTCCTAACAGCCCGCCAGCGCCCGATTGCCGCCCAAAAGACTGCTAAGATTCCCAAGATTATCACCGGTGAAAACTTCCCCCCCAAAATGTAAAAATCCGCGAGCAAAAACATGGGCGTTGCACCCCCAATCTGGGCGAAAAAGTGCAATTTAGGGTTAATTGGGCAGTTCCTAAAGAAAATGGGCAATAAATAAACAAATCACTAAAAATTTACCCTGAGGCAGCAGGTTGGGCCTAGCAGCAGAAAAGAACTAAAAAAATGTTTTCAAAAAACATCGCATAAAAACAAAAATCATAAAAACATTCTCAAGGCCCTTTTAAACTAAATCACCACAACAGAATTTTAAAATAATGAGTAAAAAAACAATTACTAACCTTTTTCTTGCAGAGCACTGCAGAACACCAAACAGTGGAGATGAGAAAGAGGGAAATGTTTCTCTGTAGATCTGTAAATACAGCAGGACAATAATATTGTAACTATTCCAAGGTAGGCTGGGTTAAAGGTAATGTACGTGGCCAAAATGGGGAATGATTTTTAGAATGCATTCAAGACTGGTTCTTATACTAGTCTGCCTTTATTCTCTGCATCTTTCCTTCTGTTAGTCTGTCTCTCAGTCTTTCTTTCTCTCAACCAGCCAAACTCTGACTGTGTCGCTGAGATGAAAAAAATCACTTAAAGATAGGTTTCCTGTTAAAACCTGCCTCAAAAAAGATCCTAAGGTTCATGTTCTATTTTATTTAGAAGTCATATGTAAAAACAAAAATCATAAGGAAAGACATTCTTTGAGCTGTGCGTAATTGTCTTCAGCTGACATATTCGTAGCGTGGGAAGAATATCAACTCAAACCCTAGGATAAGCTTAATTGCATTATTATTAAATGTAATTTCTTGGCCACGATTTCACCAACAGTGGCGAGACGGGTGGGCCGGCATTGGTGACATGTGAGGAACACGCTCCCAGCTCCATCCCACCCTCTCAACACAATTTTACGATGACTGGGCTTATTAAGCCTGCCCTGCGAGGTTCCTGGCCAATTAACAGGAAGCCAGTCTGATGACATCATCTGATGACGCGTCATCAGCCGGTTTCCTTAAAGGGACCATGGCTAACTTTTTTTTGACAGTTCTTCTGTCAGTGTTCTACAGCATTGAGCTGCTGCAAACACTGCATAAAGGTGCATGGCTGCACCCAGGCTTTACCATAACTCTCTCCAGATGCTTATGGAGGGAGTCACAGCATGCAGCAGATGGAATCTTCCAATAGATGGAAGAGACCTCCCCAGGACACCAACAAAGCCTGGTTGCACATTGCACAGGAGGGCACAAGCAGGGATAGCGTCAAGAGGACAAGTGGCACAAACCTTTCAATGATTTCAGTAGATCATGAAACGTTACTGCAAAACTGCACTCAACCTCATCCTGCTGTGCCACTCATCACATTCCCATCACTCTGCCTTTCCTACCCTACTCTTGCACATTCTTATTCACACCAACTGACCTTGCACCTCCATCCATCCCTCTCTCTTTATCTACATTATCACTTCCCTCTCTCACTAGCCACTGCTCACACTCACCCACATTCTTGACTAATCATACCAACTAATAACACAGAAGGGTAGGTACTTGTGTGTTTTAGCCAATGTTTTTATAGAGTTTCTGCAAATGTGTTGTCAAATACTGTAATCTTTATTTTGAACACTTTGTGTTCTTGGACAGATGTGTGCACCTTTGGAAGTGGCTTAGTGAGTTGTAGTGAGTGGTCAAACATTAGAGTACGCTGCACAATGGCAATGAGTGTGAAAGAAATGGTTTGGGTATTGCAGGAATGCTTTTTGGTGCCAACCTGGTGCATCATGTGGCAGCCAGGGTACACAGTGTCAAGTGAAGTAAATGTGGCCATGGTGAGGCCATCCCTGGCACTGATGCCCAATGTCCTATGCAGCAGCAGTTGAGTGTGGAGAAGGTTGGTGTTGTTGTTGGAGATGCTGATTTCTTTAGTGATGTTGGTGTTGGGGCTGATCGTGGTGGGATTCTGAGGATCAAGATGAGATTTTTTTCAAGGGCACCGATGCTGGAATAGATGGCAGGTGAGGTTGAGATAAAAGAATTGATCTATCAATGGTGAGAGAGGTTGCTCCAAGGAGGTGACAGTGAATAGAGAGTTCACTGCAAACAGCTCCAAACTGCATACAGCTCAAAAGTTTCTTCCAAATCCTTAAGTCTTCAGTTTCTGACATTGAAAAGTGAACAGCTGTGAAATGGTAGCTTTTATACCACTTCTGCAGCTGTCAACCAGCAAAAAGCAATGGAGAGTCATTGAGAACCCGACATACACATCTGACATGAAATCTGAGGGATGGCAAACTCATCAAAAAGTTGCTAAAATTGTAAGTGCCTGCTTTTAATCCTCTTAAATAGCATTAAACTACCTGTTGAGTACCTTAATTGACTGGCCCGCTGCTTGGTGTCGGAACTGCGATCCGCATGCTGACCCGACAGTTGAAAAACTTACAAGGAGGCGGGTTCAGAGTAGGGTCCCATCCCGCTGTCAATCAAGGCCATTTTGACCTCCAAACCCATACTGGCAGGGCTGAGAAGATTCTGGCCTTTATGTCTTAAATATGTTACAAACATTATTTTCAACATTAGACATGTATTACTAAGAAAAATTATGGTAACCAAAAGCATTAAAAAAAATTACTAACAATGCACAGATTTATTTCTAAGGGTATAGAATTCAAAAATAGAGATATTGGGCTCAATTTTCCCTGGTAATTTGCGCAGTTTTTTTGTCGAGCGCCGCTTTTTTTGGCGCAGGTTTTTAACTTAAGGAACCTGCACCAGCATAACTGAGTTAGTTACGATTTTTTTAGGTTAGTTATTTTTGATGTCATAGGGGGCGTTACCTAATATCTGCGCCTGTTTTTATCATTTTTCAAAGTTTGCCCCCAAAAACTTTCTCCTAGATCGGCGTATCTGGCCATTCCCGAAAAACCTTCTGGTGAGTTAAGAGTAAGCAGCGCACATTGACAAATTGGCACAGAAAGATGCCATTGTTTTTCATCGAAGTTTTGGAGGGAAATAAAAACACTTTAAATATGCATAATAAAGATTCCATTTTTTTACCTTTCAATGGAGTAGATGGAAGTTTGATGGAATTCTGAAATTTTCATTTTTCTTAAACTCACACGCCACCACCGAACGTTTTCAAACAGGGCTGGAGGGTCACAGCGTCGGCCGACAGAATCAGCCTCTTGCCTGAACACAGGAGCCCGGGGGGCGGGGTGGCGATCGGAAGTCTGCACTAGGCATCAAATGAGACTGGGGGGTTTGGGAGGGGGCGGGGCGGGGGAAGGTGTTGTTGTTGAATGCGATCAGAAGAAGTCACAAGACTGCAATGAGCCCGGGGTGGGGTGGGGGGGTCCCGATCACTGCACTTGCTCAGACCTGGTGTGGTCCATACAGACCTTGCGGAGAGAGAACAAAGAACCTGTCCTGCCTTCCTGCCATTTTGAGCTTCTTGCAAAGGTACAATTTAAGCATGGGGGCAATACTGACAATGCCATACCTTGCACGAGCCTTCGGCATCATGCTGCTGTGGAGGAGACAATTGATTCGACACTATCACATGAGGAACCTCAGAGCCCGTAGGGTGCTGGGCAGGGGGCCTACCCACATCAGATATATCGAGACAGGCAATCGTACCTGCACCGGAGTGATGCAGACTGTGTCAGAAGGCTGCATTTTCGCAAAGAAGTTGTAACTGAGATCTGTGAGTTGGTGAAAGCTGATCTGCAACCTAGAAGCGTCAGGAGGACTGCTTTGTCAATTGAAGTGAAGGTTACAGCTGCACTTTCATTCTATGCATCCAGATCCTACCAAGCTACAGCTGGGGATATGTGCGCCATTTCTCAACATGCAACACATGTCTGCATTTGGCAGGTGGCTGCTGCGCAACATGCCCGCAGGAAAAGACTACATAAAGTTCCTCATGGGCAATACATGAAAGGACTGTGGGCTTCTCCAGGAATGCTGACTTCCCAAAGGTATAGGGCTGCATTGATTGTGCCCACATCGCCTTGCGAGCATCTTTGGAGGATTCGGAGATATATAGGAACAGAAAAGGCTTCCAATCCATTAACGTACAGCTCGTGTGTGATGACATGCATCGCACCATGTCAGTCAATGCAAGATACCCTGGGAGCACCCATGATGCGTTCATCCTACGCAAAAGCGTTATATCTGCCATGTTTCAGCAGCAGCCAGAAGGGCAGAGCTGCCGACTGGGAGACAAAGGGAACGGCCTCGCCACCTGGCTCATGACGCCCCGATGCGTAACCCAGATGGAAGCTGACCGAGAATACAACATGTCGCACATTGCGATGCGCAGCATCATAGAGAGGACCATTGGCATCTTAAAACAGCAGTTTCGCTGCCTGGACCATTCCAGAGGCTCCTTGCTATACTCCCCTGAGATTGTCGGTCAGTTCACTGTTGTGTGCTGCATGCTGCATAACTTAGCCATCATGAGGCAGCAGCAGCTGATAGTAGAAGACCCACCTGAGGTGAGAGTGGCTGATGATAATGACAGGGAAGAGGCAGATGACGAGCCGGAGGACAAGGACGAGGAAGCCATTCAACTACCTGATCCCAGAGCATGAAAGTGGAGGAGGGCAGTCCGTCGTGCCCCTTTAACGATTGCTTGAGCCTTGCGCCAGCAGCTCATCTGTGAACGCTTTGCTGCCTGAAGACTCACTGGCAACTCTTCCACATGGACCATGTTTACTGTTTAGACCTGTTCCGTAATGTTGTGTTGTGTTAATTGAACAAATGATGGAACTGAGTCTTGTTTACTTCAAAAAGTTGTGTTCATAATTGAACAAATAATGGAGATGATTCTTCTTGTGTACCAAAAGTTGTGTTAATAATGGAACAAATCATGTCAATTATTCAGTTATAATGTAAAATACATTTTATTCAAAAGTTTAACAAACATTTGTACTTAACTTAATAAAAATATTCTTGTATCAAACTTTAAAGTTTTCAGTTAAGATCACTTACACACTTTAAGATTACTTACTAATGTTAAACTTGTAAATTTCCATAACTTACAAAAAACTTTTGATTTGAGAACAGTAACAACAGTAACAATAATAACAATAACAACAAAAGCAATGAAAGGCTGCACCCATCTCTCCTCCACCTTATTTTAAGACCACCCGCCACGCTTGTTCTTGGTGACTCCACCACTCCTGCCCGCAGTGTTTCTGGGGTTGGTACCAAGCTTATTCTAACATCTTGGGTAATGTACACCTGTTGAAGAGGGGGGGTGGGGGTGGTGGCTGCAGGCAGCAATGTGGAGGGCCCGGCTTGGGACTCTTCAGAGGCTGGTCTGGGGATTGGAGTGGGACTGGCAATTGATTCTCTCAATGGGCACAGGGCCGAGGCGTGTTCCTTTATTGCAGCAGCTAACTCCAACATACCCTCCTTCATGTTACCTGACAGTTTCTCAACAACCTCCAACATTCCCTCCCTCATGTTGAGCAAAAGTGCTTCAACTACCTGCAACATTCCCTCCCTCATGGTCAGAGAGTGTTTGAACTACCTGTGACATTCCCTCCCTCATGTTCACTGACATGGTTTCAGCTGACTGAAATATTCCCTCATCCATTTCTCGAGAGAGTGTTGTTACTTCTCCCGACAGTCCCGAAATCTCATCACCAATTCCGCTGATGGTGTCCAGTAGTGATCGCATAAGGTCAATGCTCTCTGCAGTAACTGACATCATGTGAATCACGTGCTAGATCCTGCACCTCAGGAGAGCGTGGTCGAGCTCTCCTTTCCCTCCTCACCCTGGGTGTGGCTCACAGCGTCCCAGTGGGACCCGCAGCCTCGGACGGTGAGGCCCTGGGTTTGCCTCGCTGCACCCCACTGGGACCCGCAGTCTTGGATGGTGGGGCCCTAGGTGTGCCTCGATGCACCCTTCTGGAATCCCCAGGCTCGGACAGTGGGAAACCATGGAATATCCCACCAACACTCAAACCACTAGTCAGGGAAGGGGCTGGCATCTCAATGGACAGCGCCTGCACCTCCCCAAAAGTGAGTACCACAGTGGGCTTCATCCATCCCCTCACTGCATGCTCTTAGAAAAAGGAGCAAAAGTTGAGTGCATAAAACGATTGGGAGAAGGCGGCTACGTTTTTCGTAGTGAAGTTTTATGTGAGTTTATAGTTAATTTTAAAGAATATTTAAGGACATTTTAAAAGATGGAGGCTATACTACATCAGCCATTATTCCTGGCTGCATATTTATATGGCGTCGAGCTGCAAGGTGATTATTTTGAATGTAATCAAAGAGGTTGCAGAAGTATGGGGAGGAGGCCTTACCCCACATGAGTTTACAGGGAACAGAACTCATACCTGCAGCTCTCTAAGGCACAATGCATTAGAAGGCTGCGCTTCCAAAAAGAAGAGCTGACAAAGATATGCCAACTCATAAAGGCAGACCTACAGCCTACCAACGTCAACAGGACTGCACTGCCTGTCGAGGTGAAGGTGACTGCAGCACTTGCTTTCTATGTCTCCCGCTCCTTTCAGGCATTAGCAGGGACATATGCTCCATCCTGCAGCACGTTACACATTGCTGCATTGGCCAGATGACTACTGCACTGTATGCATGCAGGATAGACTTCATAAACTTCCCAATGACCAAGGAGACCCAGAATGAGAGGGCTGTAGGTTTTGGATGATTTGCTGAATTCCCCAAGGTTCAGGGTGCCATTGACTATATGCACATCACCCTGCGAGCACATTTACACAATCCAGAGATTTACTAAAACTGAAAGAGATTCCACTTCCTGAATGTACAGATCGTTTGCGACCATACTCAGTGCATCATGGCAGTCAATGCCCAATATTGAGAGTGTTATATATGTAAACCTGTAAGTACCATGTTTAACCACCAGAGGACTCAACCCCTGGAGTCCCAAGAGATCCCACAATCCCTTGGGAGCACCTGTACATAAGGAGGCCTCAGAGGCTGGAGAGGCACTCTGGAAACCTGTAATAAAGCACTACGGTCACATGTTACTTTGAGCTTACAATATCTGGTCAGATTCTTTATTCAGGACATAACAACTGGCGACAAGATACAGATAATGAACCCCACCGCACCAATGCAGAGAACCATTGGCATCCTGGAGAAATTTTCAGAGGGAGATGATTGGGAAATCTTCGTGGAGTGACTCGACCAATGAGGATTGGAACGAGAAATGAATGCTGCCAAATGAAAGGCGATCCTCCTCACCATTTGCGGAGCACCAATGTATGGCCTCATGAAAAATCTGCTTGCTCCAGTGAAACCCACAGAGAAGTCGTACGATGATTTGTGCACACTAGTCTGGGAGTATCTAAACCCAAAGGAAAGCGTTTTGATGACAAGCTACCGGTTCTACACGTACAAGAGGTCTGAAGGCCAGGAAATGGTGAGCTACATCGCCGAGCTAAGGCGTCTTGCAGGACATTGCGAATTTGAAGGACACTTGGAGAACATGCTCAGGGACTTCTTTGTACTTAGCATTGGTCATGAAGTAATACTTCGCAAACTTTTGACTGTAGAGATCCCAACCTTGAGTAAAGCCATAGCGATAGCCCAGGCGTTCATCGCCACCAGTGACAATACCAAACAAATCTCTCAGCACACGAGTGCCATGGCAAGTACTGTGAACAAAGTAATGTTGTTTTCGAATCATAACGTACAGGGCAAGACTCACATGCCTGCAGCTGCACGTCCGCAGATGTCTCAGAGTCCACCATCAAACGTGGTGAATGTAAGGCCGTTAACACCTTGTTGGTGCTGCGGAGGTGATCATTGCTTCCATTCATGCTGCTTCAAAGAATATGTTTGCTAGGTCTGTGGAACAATGGGACACCTCCAATGTATGTGCAGGCGAGCTGCAAACCTTGATAATCCTGCAAACCACCATGTTGTGGAGGAGGACAGATCCACGGTGGATCACGACGAACCACGAACCAGAGCCTCAGACTGAGGAGGCAAAGGTATATGGGATGCACACATTTACTATAAAGTGTCCCCCGATAATGCTGAAGGTTGAATTAAATGGACTCCCGGTGTCAATGGAGCTGGACTCGGGCGCGAGCCAATCCATAATGAGCAAAAAGACTTACGATAAACTGTGGTGCAGCAAGGCCTCAAGGCAAGTCCTGACTCCCATTCGTACTAAACTGAGAACTTACACAAAGGAACTGATTCTTGTAATCGGCAGTGCTACCGTAAAGGTCTCCTACGATGGAGTGGTGCAAAAGTGACCACTCTGGGTGGTACCGGGTGATAGCCCCACGCTGTTCGGCAGGAGCTGGCTGGGAAAGATACGCTGGAACTGGGACGACATCCGAGCGCTCTCGTCCGTCGACGACACTTCATGTGCCCAGGTCTTAAACAAGTTCCCCTCACTGTTCGAACTGGGCATCGGGAAGTTCCAAGGAACAAAAGTGCAGATCCACTTGATTCCGGGGGCGCGATCCATCCATCACAAAGCGAGAGCGGTACCGTACATGATGAGAGAGAGGGTGGAGATCGAGCTGGACCGGCTGCAACGAGAGGGCATCATTTCGCCGATCGAATTCAACAAGTGGGCCAGTACAATTGTTCCAGTCCTCAAGGAAGATGGCACCATCAGAATCTGTGGTGATTACAAAGTAACTATCAATCGTTTTTCCCTGCAGGATCAATACCCACTACCGAAGGCAGATGACCTATTTGCGATGCTGGCGAGAGGAAAAACATTCATGAAGCTGGATTTGACCTCGGCCTACATGACGCAAGAGCTGGAGGAATCATTGAAGGTCCTCACTTGCATCAACACGCACAAAGGTCTCTTCATTTACAACAGATGCCCGTTTGGGATTCGATCAGCCGCGGCGATATTCCAGAGGAACATGGAAAGCTTGCTGAAGTCGGTCCCGCGCGCCGTGGTCTTCCAGGACGACATCTTGGTTAAAGGTCAGGACACCGTCGAGCACCTGCAGAACCTGGAGGAGGTTCTTAGTTGGCTTAATTGTGTGGGGCTCAGGCTAAAACGCTCGAAGTGCGTTTTCCTGGCGCCTGAAGTGGAGTTCCTGGGGAGAAGAATCGCGCGGACAGCATCAGGCCCACCGATTCAAAGACGGAGGCAATCAAAAACGCACCGAGGCCACAGAACATGATGGAGCTGCAGTCGTTTCTAGGACTCCTGAACTACTCTGATAACTTCTTGCTGGGTCTTAGCACACTGTTAGAACCACTGCACTCTTTACTGCATAAAGGAGATGAATGGGTATGGGATAAAAGCCAAGAAAATGCCTTTGAGAAAGCTAGAAAACTGTTATGCTCAAACAAATTGCTTGTGTTGTATGATCCATGTAAGTGTTTGGTACTAGCATGTGATGCGTCATCATACGGGGGTGGCTGTGTATTGCAACAAGCTAATGAATCCGGGAAATTGCAATCGGTTATTTATGCATTCAGAAGTCTGTCTAAGGCTGAGGGAGCCTACAGCATGATCAAAAAAGAAGCGTTAGCATGTGTTTATGGGGCAAAGAAAATGCATCAATATCTGTTTGGGCTCAATTTTGAATTGGAAACCGACCATAAGCCACTTATATCCCTCTTTTCTGAAAGTAAGGGGATGAATACGAATGCATCGGCCCACATCCAGAGATGGCCGCTCACGTTATCCACATACTACGCCATCTGCCACAGGCCAGGCACAGAAAACTGTGCCAATGCTCTCAGTAGGCTGCCATTGCCCACCAAAGAGGTGGAGATGTTACAGCCCGCAGATTTAGGTATAGTAATGGAAGCATTCGAGAGTGAGCAATTAGCTGTTACCGCCCGACAGATTAGAACCTGGATGAGCCAGGACCCCTTACTGTCCCGAGTAAAAAACTGTGTGCTCCACGAGAGTTGGTCTAGTGTCCCATTAGAGATGCAGACTTAGAGTCCTGTGTGCACAAATGTAACACATGTTCTCAGTTAAGCAATGCACCCAGGGATGCACCACTAAGTTTATGGTCCTGACCCTCCAAACCATGGTCCAGGGTCCATGTCGACTATGCAGGCCCATTCTTGGGAAAAATGTTCCTTGTGGTTGTAGATGCGTACTCCAAATGGATTGATTCAGAGATAATGTAGGCAAGCACATCCGGGATGGCATGACTGACATATGAGGAGAGACTGGATCAACTGGGCTTGTATCCACTGGAGTTTAGAAGATTGAGAGGGGATCTCATAGAAACATATAAAATTTTGACGGGATTGGACAGATTAGAGGCAGGAAGAGTGTTCCCGTTGCTGGGGAGTTCCAGAACCAGGGTTCACAGTCTTAAGAATAAAGGGTAAGCCATTTAGGACTGAGATGAGGAGAAACTTCTTCACTCAGAGTGATTAACCTGTGGAATTCTCTACCGCAGAAAGTTGTTGAGGCCAGTTCATTAGATATATTGAAAAGGGAGCTAGATATGGCCCTTACAGCCAAAAGGATCAAGGGTTATGGAGAAAAAGCAGGAAAGGGATACTGAGGTTGAATGATCAGCCATGATCTTATTGAATGGCGGTGCAGGATCGAGGGGCTGAAAGGCCTACTCTTGCACCTAATTTCTATGTTTCTACGAAAGACTGCAGGCCATGTTTGCCACGCATGGCCTGCCTGATGTCCTTGTGAGTGACAAAGGGCCGTGCTTCACCAGTGCCGAGTTCAAAGAGTTCATGACCTGCAATGGGATCAAACATGTCACTTCTGCCCCGTTCAAACCAGTGTCCAATGGTCAGTCAGAGCGAACAGTGCAAACAATCAAGTAGAGCTTGAAGAGGGTTAACTGAAGGCTCACTGCAGACTCGCATATCCCGAATGCTGCTTAGTTACTGCACGAGACCCCACTCGCTCACTGGCATTTCACCCGCTGAACTGCTCATGAAAAGGGCACTTAAGACAAGGCTCTTGTTAGTCCACCCTGATCTACACGAACAGGTCATCATCATAGCCAGTCCCTCGGAATCGAGGAGGACTTGCTTCCACTCCCAAAGTGAGTTCTTTGATGGCTGAACAGTCCGATACAAGAGCCACAGACCCTCTTACAGGTGGGGCAGACATTTGTCGAGGGAAGTGGTGGGTGTGGCTGGTTTGCCGCGTGCTCCTTCCGCTGCCTGCGCTTGGCCTCTTCACGCTCTTTGCGTTGAGAGGCGTTACATTAGCTGCTTTCCAATCCGTTGGTACATCCCCAGAGTCCAGAGAATTTTGGTAGATTATAACGAATGCATCTGCGATAACTTCCGCCATCTCTTTTAATACCCTAGGATGCATTTCATCAGCACCAGGGGACTTGTCTACCATGAGTCCCATTAGCCTATCCAGCACTACCCCCTATAGTGATAGTGATTGTCTCAAGGTCCTTCCTTCCCACATTCCCGTGACCAGCAATTTTTGGCCTGGTTTTTGTGTCTTCCACTGTGAAGACTGAAGCAAAATAATTGTTTAAGGTCTCAGCCATTTCCACATTTCCCATTATTAAATCCCCCTTCTCATCTTCTAAGGGACCAACATTTACTTTAGTCACTCTTTTCCGTTTTATATATCTGTAAAAGCTTTTACTATCTGTTTTTATGATTTGCGCAAGTTTACCTTCGTAATCTATCTTTTCTTTCTTTATTGCTTTCTTAGTCATTCTTTGCTGTCGTTTAAAATTTTCCCAATCTTCTAGTTTCCCACTAACCTTGGCCACCTTATACGCATTGGTTTTTAATTTGATACTCTCCTTTATTTCCTTGGTTATCCACAGCTGGTTATCCCTTCTCTTACCGCCCTTCTTTTTCACTGGAATATATTTTTGTTGAGCACTATGAAAGAGCTCCTTAAAAGTCCTCCACTGTTCCTCAATTGTGCCACCGTTTAGTCTGTGTTTCCAGTCTACTTTAACCAACTCTGCCCTCATCCCACTGTAGTCCCCTTTGTTTAAGCATAGTACGCTCGTTTGAGACACTACTTCCTTACCCTCAATCTGTATTACAAATTCAACCATACTGTGATCATTCATTCCGAGAGGATCTTTTACTCGGAGATCGTTTATTATTGCAGTCTCATTACACAGGACCAGATCTAAGATAGCTTGCTCCCTTGTAGGTTCTATAACATACTGTTCTAAGAAACAATCCCGTATGCATTCTATGAATTCCTCCTCAAGGCTACCCCGTGCGATTTGATTTAACCAATCGATATGTAGGTTAAAATCCCCCATGATTACTGCCGTTCCTTTTTCACATGCCTCCATTATTCCCTTGATTATTGCCCTCCCCACTGTGAAGTTATTATTTGGGGGCCTATAAACTACGCCCACCAGTGATTTTTTCTCCTTACTATCTCTAATCTCCACCCACAATGATTCAACTTTTTACTCATTAGAGCCAATATCATCTCTCACAACTGCCCTGATATCATCCTTTATTAACAGAGCTACCCCACCTCCTTTCCCTTCTTGTCTATCTTTCCGAATTGTCAGATACCCCTGTATGTTTAATTTCCAGTCTTGGCCACCCTGCAACCACGTTTCTGTAATGGCCGCCAAATCATACCCATTTGTAATGATTTGTGCCGTCAACTCATTTACTTTATTTCGAATGCTGCCTGAGTTTAGGTAGAGTGTTTTAATACTAGTTTTTAAACCATGATTTTTAGTTTTGACCCCTTCTGCAGCCCCTTTATATTCATACATATTGTCCCTTCCTATCACCTTGTGGTTTACACTTACTTCAGTGCTACTCTGCTCTGTTGCCTCCTGCCTTTTGCATTCTTTCTTGGGGTCCTGTTCATCTGAGCTCTCACCCACTCTAACTAGCTCAGAGCCCTCTCCTGGGTTTCGAATACTCCTTGCACTGAGGCACTGAGCTTTCATGCTTGCCTTTTTATTACACTTTGAACCTTTAGAAATTTTGCTGTACAGTGGCCCTTTTTGTTTTTTGCCTTGGGTTTCTCTGCCCTCCACTTTTACTCATCTCCTTTCTGTCTTTTGCTTTTGTCTCCATTTTGTTTCCCTCTGTCTCCCTGCATTGGTTCCCATCCCCCTGCCACATTAGTTTAACTCCTCCCCAAAAGCACTAGCAAACACTCCCACAAGGACATTGGTTCTGGTCCTGCCCTTTGGTATAGGTGAGCAGCTTCGCCTGGACAGGAGACAATTTTGGTCGATTGGCAGGATTTATCAACATTTTTTCAAAGGTCATTTGGCTCATTACAAACTGTCTCGCCCCTGTGTCGATCTGCATAGAAACTGGGACCCCGTCGATGTCTACTTTCATTGTCCTCGGAGAACTTTTGGTGGAGCAGGTATGAGTTTCATACTCTTCTTCCAGGGATTAAGCAACTTCACCTTCATCTGTATCGGAGCCCCGGTGATCAGCCAACTCATCAGAGACGCAGTGAGTAAAGCTTTTTCTGCACATCCTATGAAGGTGCCTTTTCTCTTTGCATGCATAGTCTTTGTAGCGGCACTGATGGGCCCTGTGGTTTCCTCCACAGCGCCAGCACGGGCCTAGCCTGTTTGCCCCATGTGGTGGACTCGGGGCAGCGTTTCTGCCCTTAGAAGTATCAATGCGGTACACTGCTCTCGTCGGTTTAGAGTCCCTTAGTGCTTCATTTAGGTGGTCGCCAAAGTCGCACGGTGCAGCCAGTCTCCTTGAGTGTTCCAATCTTTCGACAAAAGCGTCCCAATCTTCCCCATCCGTAAATTGCTGAAAGTTGCTGAGATTCGACATGCTGAGCGTGTGGTTCGTGACCTCGTATTCCCGTCGCCAGTTGTAGTATACGTAAAGAAAGGAAAGATAGATTACGAAGGTAAACTTACGCAAAACATAAAAACAGATAGTAAAAGCTTTTACCGATATATAAAATGGAAAAAAGTGACTAAAGTAAATTTTGGTCACTTAGAAGATGAGAAGAGGGATTTAATAATGGGAAATGTGGAAATGGCTGAGACCTTAAACAATTATTTTGCTTCCGTCTTCACAGTGGAAGACACAAAAACCATGCCAAAAATTGATGATCACAGGAATGTGGGAAGGGAGGACCTTGAGACAATCACTATCACTAGGGGGGGTAGTGCTGGACAGGCTAATGGGACTCAAGGTAGACAAGTCCCCTGGTCCTGATGAAATGCATCCCAGGGTATTAAAAGAGTTGGCGGAAGTTATAGCAGATGCATTTGTTATAATCTACCAAAAGTCTCTGGACTCTGGGGAGGTACCAGCGGATTGGAAAGCAGCTAATGTAACACCTCTATTTAAAAAAGGGGGCAGACAAAAGGCAGGTAACTATAGGCTGGTTAGTTTAACATCTGTAGTGGGGAAAATGCTTGAAACTATCATTAAGGAAGAAATAGCGGGACATCGAGATAGGAATAGTGCAATCAAGCAGACGCAGCATGGATTCATGAAGGGGCAATCATGTTTAACTAATTTACTGGAATTATTTGAGGATATAATGAGCATGGTGGATAGAGGTGTACCGATGGATGTGGTGTATTTAGATTTTCAAAAGGCATTCGATAAGGTGCCACTCAAAAGGTTACTGCAGAAGATAAGGGTACGCAGAGTCAGAGGAAATGTATTAGCATGGATAGAGAATTGGCTGGCTAACAGAAAGTAGAGAGTCGGGATAAATGGGTTCTTTTCGGGTTGGAAATCGGTGGTTAGTGGTGTGCCACAGGGATCGGTGCTGGGACCACAACTGTTTACAATATACATAGATGACCTGGAAGAGGGGACAGAGTGTAGTGTAACAAAATTTGCAGATGACACAAAGATTATTGTGAAAGCGGGTTGTGTAGAGGACACAGAAAGGCTGCAAAGAGATTTAGATAGGTTAAGCAAATGGGCTAAGGTTTGGCAGATGGAATACAGTGTCGGAAAGTGTGAGGTCATCTACCTTGGGAAAAAAAACAGTAAAAGGGAATATTATTTGAATGGGGAGAAATTACAACATGCTGCGGTGCAGAGGGACCTGGGGGTCATTGTGCATGAATCCCAAAAAGTTAGTTTGCAGGTGCAGCAGGTAATCAGGAAGGCGAATGGAATGTTGGCCTTCATTGCGAGAGGGATGGAATACAAAAGCAGGGAGTCCCTTCTGCAACTGTATAGGGTATTGGTGAGACCGCACCTGGAATACTGCGTGCAGTTTTGGTCACCTTACTTAAGGAAGGATATACTAGCTTTGGAGGGGGTACAGAGACGATTCACGAGGCTGATTCTGGAGATGAGGGGGTTACCTTATGATGATAGATTGAGTAGACTGGGTCTTTACTCATTGGAGTTCAGATGGATGAGGGGTGATCTTGTAGAAACACTTAAAATAATGAAAGGGATAGACAAGATAGAGGCAGAGAGGTTGTTTCCACTGGTCGGGGAGACTAGAACTAGGGGGCACAACCTCAAAATACGGGGGAGCCAATTTGAGAAGGAATTTCTTCTCCCAGAGGGTTGTGAATCTGTAGAATTCTCTGCCCAAGGAAGCAGTTGAGGCTAGCTCATTGAATGTATTCAAATCACAGATAGATAGATTTTTAACCAATAAGGAAATTAAAGGTTACGGGGAGCGGGCGGGTAAGTGGAGCTGAGTCCACGGCCAGATCAGCCATGATCTTGTTGAATGGCAGAGCAGGCTCGAGGGGCTAGATGGTCTACTCCTGTTCCTAATTCTTATGTTCTTATATTATGTAGGCACTTTTAGTAATGACTCCACGAGACAGGGTATGATACTTAAACTGTGTAGACCTGTACTCCTTTATTTGCGGCTCCTGAGTGAGGACAACAAGCTGTGAGTTCCTTTTTATACTGGGTTACCTGCCGTGTGCAGGTCACCCTTAGGTCTCCAGCAGCAGCACCCTCTGGTGTACAGGTAAGGTGTGTACAGTATAAGGGAACATTCAGTGTTATAGACATCACACAGTAAACAGGCATGCAGACATAACAGAACCCATGTCGCCACCACCACCACCCCTACCACAACCACAGGGGAGGCCTCGTGGAGTTTTCGCCGCTGCAAAAGCCTTATGTCAGCAGCTCATAATTCAATGCTTTGCTTGAACGGCACGTTTGACCGTTGCCTGGCCACTCTATCCCACTATATTGACTACTCCCCCTCTTATTCTGCAAATGAGACACTACACAAGAATGGTTAAGGTGAACAATATAATTTATTAAACATTGTGAACTTTTATAACTTTCTCAACAGAATTATGAAACTTTGAAAACTGAAATAAAATAACAACACAACCCCTGCCCCAACTCTCTTTTACCACCAGCTCTTCAACCCCCCTTACCCCTAGCCCCTTCCCTCGCCTCGTGCCCCTATCCAAAGTGACACCAAGAGTTCGTGCAGCAAGGCGGCCAGAGTCCTGCTGAATTGGGGAGGGAAGGGACATTGGAAATGCCGTCTCATGACACACTGGATCAGCTCCAGGCATGGAAGGATCTGTTTCTGACTGGTAGCCTCTTGATCGGCATCACCAGTCACAGGTGGTGTGGGGGTGTGTTGGAGTGTCACACTGGGGACTCCAGTGTGACTGGTGGTGGCCACCAGCCTCGTATGGGCATTGATGGCCTCACAGGTTTCGGGGCTCGCACCGACAATCTGTGATCCTATCTGCGTAATGGTCGCTTTCAGACTGTCGATGGTCGCGGGAATCCTTCCAGGACATCAAGGAGCTGATGGGTGAGCTGGATGCTCTCCCTGGACAGTTCCACCATGTCCAGTTCTGCGTCTGCCTGTCTGTCAGCAGACCGACTTTGCCGACTCCCCCTCCGGAGAGATGGCCTGTGGGATTCAGCCCCAGCACTTCATTGCTGCATGCCACTGATCCCAGGAGCCTCCGAGATCCCAAAGCTCGGGAATGTTTAATCATCCTCGGACGAGGTGTTTGCAGGTTGCAAAAGAGATGTCGAGTGCATCTCTCCCTCCCTCCCCCGGAGTAGGCTGTACCGTCAGCTTCTCTTCCTCAAATTACTCTTCCTGCTCCTCCCCCACATGATGGCCTGAGGTGGAGGTTTGCTGTGAGGGATTCGGCGCCTGTGACTCCTGATCTGGAAGTAGAAAACAGCAGACGAATGGTTAGCAGCAGGGGAGGGAGCAGGGTAACATGAGGAAGGTCACAGAGCACAGGCTCATTTGAAGGACCGGCACTATTGCATTATATGTAGTCCAGAGACACTGCATGACATTGCCCCAACCTGAGTCCAGAGACATTACATCACATTGCCCCAACCCTAATCCACAGACACTGCATCACATTGCCCCAACCCTAATCCACAGACACTGCATCACTTTGCCCCAACCCAACCCAGGCAGTGTGGAGGACTTACCGTCAGTATCCAAGAGGGGGTCAGCTCCTGCACGGACAGTTGCCCGACCTGAGACACCGATGGGATCTACCAGTCGCTCCTCCAGGTCGGTGAGTGGCTGTTGTGGGACTTCTTTGCCTGCAAAGATGAATATAGGAATGGTTACAAGCGGGTCCATCTGTTCTTGTGGCGCACAAAGATAGCCACCAAAGCACTTATACCATACTGTCTGAATGTAATACTGTCCTCTGTTTAATGGCCTTGGAAGTTGCACGTGGTTCATCAGGAGGACATCGAAGTGCGGAAACATGTTTTGAGATCTCAGAAAGCAATCTTAATAATGTGTAAAGATCATTCATGGCAAATAGGGTGACACACTAACCTACCAATGTGTCATGCATTTTAGGAGGCAACCCATAGAGTGCTGAGAGACAGAAACAGCATGAGAACAAATAGTGTGTCAGATTTATAATTTAAGTAATGAAGGAGTGCATCAATAAAAATTGTACTCACTAATGATCCTAGAATGATTATTGAATTTCTTCCGGCACTGTGTTGCAGTCCTTTTCATAGTGTCAGAGGCACTACTCGCCACTCCCCCACTAGAGCCTCATTTGCCTCTGGGCTGAATCTCCTCACACGCTGCCTGTTGTCCTTCTCCTCCATTATGAAAATCAAAAAGTAAAATAGTTGATTCAGCCCCGGGTGTACTGTCCATGCGCACGGTTGCGCCCTGCATTAGCGTTTGCGATCGGACAGCAGACCAGAAACGCGGGAAAAAAAAAATTTCCGCATGCGCAGAACGGACGATTTTTAAAAAATGTTCGGAACTATCGGTTCCGGCGCACAAATTCTGTCGTACAATGCCCGGAGTTAGCACTAACGCCCATCGTGAACTTTCATTTGGCAAAGGTTGCGTGCTCTGGCGCTAACGCTAACTCGACGCTAAAAAATATTTTCGCTGTGATTTGCGCCCAGAAACGGGCAAAATCGCTAAAACCCGAAAATCCAGCCCAAGATATTTTACAGATGTAGCCCAGTATTTTTAATTACTGATTAAGAGCCAGGAGATGGTGCTGTTGAGGCACTTAGTGTTTGCCTCATGCAGAACTGAATTCTGAAACATCCGTGTTATGACAAAAATGCTAATTGATTGACTGAGGCTGCAGGCTTTCAGATATTCGCATGGATAGCCATATTGCTGTAAAGGACACTTCACATCAGCCATGAAATCGAGGGGTAAATTTCACCTCCATGCATGGGCAGTCATCCAGTGCAGTTGTCCGTCTGTGATAGAACCCTCCTGATTTTCATCCCATTGATTTCAGAGCATGAAAACTTGAGGCAGAGCTTCCCTGACATCACTGCTGCCCTCAAGGCTGCTACCACACAGATCAGTCAGCATGCTAAGGGAGTACCTAGCAGCAGGGGCTTGTCTGAAATAGATACAGATGATTAAGTTTCTCAGTGGAAAAACACATCTCTCCCATCTCGCCCCCCTGCTCAAATTGCATACGATGTCCCAGGAAATGGGTACGACCAGCCACCCAGTGCAACATTGTTTGGGGCACAAACTGTTGTAGGGTTTTCTCGTGACCCACCTCACATACTGCTGTCACTGGGAAAGCTCCTAGAAGACATACACTGTACACAGTCACTGAACAGAGGCACGGAGTAAAAACATTCATGATGCATACAATTATCACTTAAAGGGAAATAAATTAGTTGTATTTTATTTCAATTTTCTCCAGTAAGTTCTCTTCTGATGGGGTGGAATAAAGTATCAGAAGATTAATGAATGGGCATCCATGATAGCTGCGATTGGGCCAAGAGCAATGGTGGGGTACTACTTTGGGGCACTACATTGTGCACATGTTGGTGCATTTAGTGGACTGGCCACTTAACTGAATATGACATCTATTAATGCTTATTGTACAACTCAGGAATATCTTCAGGCTTGGTCTCAGTGTACAGCTCTACTATTGGTTGGGACTGGGTCTCCCCATCCACCTGCTCTATGGTAATGTCTCTCTGCATGGCAAAATGTCACATTACTATTATCTTTAACACCTGGTGGGGATATGCTGGAAAACAACCTCTGATCTGTTCAAGCATCTGAACAGCTGTTTCAGTATTCCAAGTGAAAGTTCCACAGTGATCCTGGTGGAAATATGTGCGTCATTATATCTCCATTCACTTTGTGTTGGCTGTTTCAAATGTGACCTTGATCCAAGTCCTCGGTCACCTAGGAGAAATCAATTCAGCCTTTCTTCTGCGCTAACAATGTTGACATGGTGGAGTATGCAAAGGTGATGGCAGCATGACTGCATTCAGAGAAACTGGCATTGACTTGCGTTATATTGTGACAGACCACCTATACATTAATAAAATGGGGCTCCTTGCTTTTCATGAAAGCCATGGGGTTTAGCGTAAGGCACGGATAGTTACATGAGCGCTATCAATAGTGACTTACACTTTGGAGAATACTGCCATAGGGACACTGTGCTATGCCCTCTCATGTTGCTGGTAGCTTTCCATGACTAAAATTATTTTAAAATGATCCTTGGCGAACAATGCGCCAAGCACCTGCTGCATATATCAGTGCACTACTGATTGACTGATTTGGCAGAAATCCCCAGAATTAGCTTGGAACGGTCCCGAGCATTAAAGTTTAGGCTGTGGGCATCTTCGTGGCCACTGGCTGAAGGTCAGGCTTGACAATACAGCATAGCTCCCATTACTTCTTTCCTAGTGAAGTGTAGCTGGCAAAAGCATACGTCCTCAGACATAGCCAGATAGCTGTCCCTAGGTTTACAAACACAGTTATTTGGGTAAAAGCAGCTGCAGACAATCCACCCCTAGTGTAACTGGAACTAAATTCATGCATTTCAACAGTGACTACACTTCAAAAAATACTTCATTGGCTGTAAAGCGCTTTGGGACGGCTGGCGGTCGTGAAAGACGCTACATATATGAAAGTCTTTCTTTTAATTGCAGACTGGCTCATATTACTGATATCCCCTGGTGCAGCCTGCAAGAAGCTGAAGGCAAAGATGTTGAAAGCTGCAATAGGATTTTGACTGCAACAGACAATGCAATATCAGCTGCGGCAATGGGTCGTAGGTCTTGTTACAGGAGCCGACAGAACTCTGTGACAGCCACCCTAACAAAGCACAGCCCTTCAGATAAGTGCAGGTTTCTTGTCCTGGGCCTATACACTCTGTTTGGACGGTAAGGATTGCTGTGAGAACCCCCTCCTCCTATCTGGTCTCCCTGCAGCTCGATTTGCTCCTTCCTCCTGTTGCTGATGCTCTTTTTTTCCTTCTCCTCTAGCCAGAGTGCAATTGCCAGAACCACTTTAGGATGTCAGAAGGCTGTGCAACCATTATACACAATTTAAAATCATCCAAGTAGCAAAAATCTACTATACTATACCAGCAAAATGTCTCCCAACTGTTGCGGCTTTTAAAAAATAAATGTATTTGGCTATTTCCTGACCAGTATCGGCCATGGTTTGTGGGTGCGTTGAGCGAGTAGCAGGGACGGTGCTGATTAACAGGTAAATGGTGTTGGGGGTCCTGTCATCAGTTGATGCCTATTTGTATGTATTAATGAGACCCCGGCCTGTTTCCGCTGGAAGCACTGATCGCCTAAATTGAGGTTTGCCTAAAAATCGGAACATGGGAGCGTTTTATTTCTCCTGATTTTCATCTCATTACTGCCCTAGTGTAAACTAAGCCTGTGTTCTGGCACAGACAGGCCTGGGAATAACCAGGATTTTAATGGACTGTTCCAATCACAGGTGTGGAAATGCTGGTCACTAATTGCCGCCTACTTTTCAACTTGTTATCAAGAGCTGTCAGTGACTGTTAAGTGCTTTCCCTCCAAACCTCCTGCGTTCTCGTCAGCCCCAGTGCTGCCTATTGGTAGACTGAATATGTGGGTGTTCATTATTTTCCATTTATCATTGCGTTTACAGTTTAACTGCACTGTGGTAATACACCAATTGTTTGATCTTCCTATGGAAATTGTCTGTAAATATTGCTGTGTGAACAATGTCAACTGTGGGCATAGCAACACCTTTACTAACAGTGGAGACAATGGCGACACATCTACGTATAGTTATTTGGCAACAAACAATTTTTACAAGTTCTCCCAAAAGGTCAAGTGGGTAAAGGCCCTTTGTCAATGTACCACTGGACAGATCATCATCATCATAGGCGGTCCCTCGAAACAAGGAGGACTTGCTTCCATGCCAAAACAAAAGGAAGAGTTCACAGGTGTTTCGAATGAAGAACCCGAACTACATCCTCAAGGGTGGAAGATGCCTGTGCGTAGATTTTTTTTTAACATGTGTTACAATTGGTATCAACACCCTTCGGCTAGAGATGTGTTCAAAAAAATCAAGTCGACATTTCTGCTCCTGATCAGTATCGATAGCCCCTGCTGGAAAGACATATGTGAATATCTATAAGCGCTATCCACCACAGGAAACCTTGCATGTCAGCAGTACTTATCAGAAATTCACAGACAACGTACCCCCAATTTTCTGATGGGTGCTGCCATCAGTACACACTTGGAAAATCACACCTCAGATAGAAACTCAACAGAGATTAACTGTGCTATCCCCCATGGTTGAATAGCTGACCCACTTTCTGGGCTCCCACATGAAGAATAGCCATTTGAATGAAGGCAGCTGGCACCCAATGAACTCTACCCCAATTCAGTCAGTGTCGTCAGGAGATGAGGAGGAAAACTGGAAGAATCATCATTCGCAATACACTCAACAGCTGCACTTTTCCACCAAAAACAGATGAATTTTTCAATGACCTGATTTGCTGTTTTAGGAACCATGCTGTTCACAAATTGGTTGCCCAATCTGTCTACATAATAATCACTACTCTTCAAATATAATTCGTTGGATGTGAATTGCTTTGGAATGATGGTGCAAGAATAGGCTATATAAATGCAAATTAAAGTTATTTTAAGGATCTGGTTGTTGAACCGATTCAGACAGATTATTCCACGTCCCCTCCCAAACTTTCTGTTACAGGTCAGGACTCGTGATGAAGTACAGTTCCATGGATGCCAGTACAACCTTGGTACCTCACCCTACTGCTTTGTAGCACCTTACTGCCATGACGGTGAAGTCACTCAAGTACTGACCAGAGATCAAACCTGGGACATTTCTCTTCTGTATGATTCAGTACCACATTATTCACTGAGTCATATGGGGACCCCCAAGACCATCTTTAAATTGGATCTTGATAGTAAGACTCCAGGCGATGTCCAGGGGCTCCGCCCAGCAGGAAAGGGGCTGAAGATGACAGTGCACCACTTAGCACCCTATTCTCACTGCTGATACGGTCACTGCCATTTCCGACCTGTGGTGGAAATGGACAGCCAGAGCGTCTCCGTGTTTCATGCAGGAAGCTACTTTTAATATGAAAGCCAGGGTCCTCCACCAGTTGTAGGATCCCAAAGCAATTCTGAGGTCCCAAAGAGCAGAGCTTGTGGGCAGGCCACTCACAAAACAGTTCAAAGTAAGTTTTTAAAAAAATGTATTCTGGCCCCCCCTGCCAGCCCATCCCCGCCCCACCCTGCAATTGCTTTCCCCTTATTCAAGATGCAATTTCCACCTTGGCTCTGTGGAGGAGCTGTTGAAATTGCCCATTCCCCAGCGTCTGCAGCTTACCGATGATATTGAAATGAGGCCCGGCCCTCAAAATGGCTCGAGTCTTTTGACAGTAACTTCAGGGAGGCAGTGAGTGGACCCCTCCCGCCACCCTCCTGTTGCCCGCCCAAATTAAAAATCGCATCCTGCCTTATTAAAGTGTCAGGATATTTTGCAATGCAAGAGTTAAAGAACTGAAAGAAAGCTGAGCTGCAGTTCCATTGGAACAGGCAACTGAAATTTGAGGAACATATTACTTGTGTCTGACACGGTTACAATGATGGAATCTCTTGGACCGATAGTACTTCATCAATTGTCACATTATATCAAGTAATACAAGCCCTATCCTGGAAATAGTTCATTTCCAGGCAGTAAGGAAACTAACGAGCAGGGCATGGCTATTTGCAATAAAGGACAATCTTATAAATATTTGAATTAGGCATTGAATGTTTGTGATATGTTTATCTTTACTGGCTGGTCACTAAGAATAGCCTATTACTAATTGACTCTGTGTTTTCCCATCTATTATCACCCTTTTGCAGATTTTTATTCTGCCACATATAAACAATCTGGAATCGACTGGAATAGAATGGCTGAGGTTGAAAACTCAGCAGTCAGTTTTATCTGAACAATAGACTCAGCTATTTGCAAAGTGGTGACCCATCTAACTGGATTAGCAGGTCAAGCAGGAGAGAAGTAGTTTATTATACATTGTAAACACAGGATCTGGAAGGGTGAGGTATTTGAAGTAGATGCAGCATATTCCATAGGGGTAATGGTTAAGGTCAAATGTTGAAAGTTGTGAGCCCTAAAAATAATGAAAAATGTCAGATTCTGTAACAAGCAACTGGGTAACATGAAATGCAGGCTGGAAACACTGACAGAAACAGAAGAAAGACTTGCATTTATATTGCACCTTTCATGACCTCAGCACGTCCCAAAGTGCTTTACAACCAATGAAGTACTTTTGAAGTGCAGTCACTGTTAAAACATAGAAATTTACAGCGCAGAAGGAGGCCATTTCAGCCCATTGTATCCGCGCCGGCTGACAAAGAGCCACACGGCTCTCGGTCAGAAGCCTTAAAGGTTACATATAAACCTATGAACAATGACAGAAAGGCAAAGAGCACCCAGCCCAACCAATCTGCCTCACCACAACTGCGACACCCCTTGTACTAAAACATTCTACACTCCACCCCAACCGGAACCATGTGATCTCCTGGGAGAGGCAAAAACAGATAAAAATCCAGGCCAATTTAGGGAGAAAAAATCTGGGAAAATTCCTCTCTGACCCATCCAGGCGATCGAAACTAGTTCAGGAGATCACCCTGGCCATATTATATTCCCTGCAGTACTTATCATTATATCTGCTCCGTCCAAAAAAAGGTCATCCTGTCTAATCCTAATTACCAGCTCTAGGTCCGTAACCCTGCAGGTTACTGCACTTTAAGTACCCATCAAACCAGCTCAAATCCCCTCTAAACCTTCCATCAACCACCTTAAAACTATGCCCCCTCGTAATAGACCCCTTCACCAATGGAAATAGACCCTTACTATCCACTATGTCCAGGCCCCTCAACATTCTGTACACCTCAATGAGGTCTCCTCTCAACCTCCTCTGTTCCAATGAGAACAAACCCAGCCTATCCAATCTGTCTCATAACTAAGATTCTCCATTCCAGGCAGCATCCTAGTAAATCTCCTCTGCACCCACTCTAGTGCAATCAGGTCCTTCCTATAATACGGCAACCAGAACTGCATGCAATAATCCAGCTGTGGCCTTACCAAAGTAATATACAATTTAAGCATAACCTCCCTGCTTTTATATTCTATGCCTCGGCCAATAAAGGCAAGCATTCTGTATGCCTTCTTAACCACTTGGCCTGCTAATTTCAGGGATCTGTGGACAAGAACTCCAAGGTCCCTTTGTTCATCTACACTATTAAGTGGCCTACTGCTTAATGTGTATAGCCTTTCCTTATTAGCCCTCTCAAAGTGCATTACCTCACACTTCTGCATTAAATTCCATTTGCCACTGCTCTGCCCACCTGACCAGTAGATTGATATCCTCCTGCAGCCCATGACTTTCCTCTTCATTATCAACCACACAGTCAATTTTAGCGTTGTCTGCAAACTTCTTAATCATACTCTCTATATTCAAATCTAAATCATTGATATATACCACAAAAAACAAGGGTCCCAGTATTGAGCCTTGCAGAACCCCACTCGAAACATCCATCAATCATTACCCTTTGCTTCCTATCTCCAAGCCAATTTTGGATCCAACTTGACACTTTGCCCTGTATCCCTTGGGCTTGAACCTTCATGACCAGTCTACCATGTAGGATCTTATCAAAAGCTTTACTAAAGTCCATATATACAACATAGACACAGAAACATAGAAAATAGGTGCAGGAGTATGCACTACCCTCATCGACCCTCTTGGTTACCTCCTCAAAAAATTTAATCAGGTTAGTCAGACACGATCTTCCCTTAACAAATCCGTGCTGATTGTCCCTAATTAATCCTTGCCTTTCCAAATGCAGATTTATCCTGTATTTCAGGATTTTTTCCAATAATTTTCCCACCACTGAGGTTAGACTGACAGGCCTGTAATTACTTAGCCTATCCCTTGCTCCCTTCTTAAACAAGGGTACTACATTAGCAGTCCTCCAATCCTCCGGCACCTTGCCCAAATCCAAAGAGGACTGGAAAATGATGGTCAAGGCCTCTGCTATTTCTTCTTTTACTTCGCTCAACAGCGTGGGATGCATTTCATCCGGGCCTGGAGACTTATCTACTTTCAAAGCTACTAAACCCCTTAATACTTCCTTTCTGACTACATTTATTTCATCCAGAATATCACACTCCTCCTCGATAGCAGTATCTGCATTGCCCCTTTGCTTTGTGAAAACAGATGCAAAGTATTCATTAAGACTCCTCCCAACATCTTCCGCCTCCACACAACGATTACCCTCGTGGACTCTAATAGGCCCTACCCTTTCTTTAGTTACCCTCTTAATCTCAGTATATTTATAGAATATTTTACTGGTGAAGAATTTCTCTCTCTTAGCATTCCTAATATCCTTTTTAATTTTGCCTCTTAACTTTCCATATTCCTTTAAAGATTTGATAGTATTTAGCCGTTGATATATGACATTAAATGTTCCTTTTTTCTTAAACCTCCCCTGTAAGTCCCTAGACATCCAGGGGGCTCTAGAATTATTTTTCCCAGCCTTTTTCTTTAAGGGCACATGTTTGGCCTGAGCCTTCCGGATCTCCTCCTTAAATGCCTCCACTGTTCCGACACTGATTTACCCACAAGTAGCTGTTTCCTGTCCACCATGGCCAAATCACTCCTTAACTTAGCAAAATTAGCTTTTCCCCAATTCTGAACTTTTATTCCAGGCGTATTCTTGTCCTTATCCATAACCAACTTGAATCTGACTGAATTATGGTCACTGGCACCCAAGTGCTCTCCCACGAATACCCCTTCAACCTGCCCAGCTTCATTCCCCAAAACTAAATCCAAGACCGCCCCCTCGTGTTGGGCTTGCTACATACTGACTAAAAACGCTTTCTTGAATGCATTTCAAGAATTCCGCACCCTCTATACACTTCACACTAAATTTGTCCCAATCAATATTTGGATAGTTAAAATCCCCTACTTTTACTACCCTATGATTTTTGTACTTCACAGCAATTTGCCTACATATTTTCTCCTCTATCTCCCTCCCACTGATTGGGGGTCTATAATACACACCCAGCAATGTGATTGCCCCTTTTTTATTTTTCACTTCATATTGATCTGGCCTCATTTGACGTTCCCTCTAACATATCATCCCTCCACACCGCTGTAATAGTTCTTTAATCAGTACCGGAACCCCCCTCCCCCCCTTATTACCCTTACTCTCTATCTTGTCTAAAAATCCTATAGGCAGGAATATTGATCTGCCAAACCTGCCCCTCTTTCAGCCATGTTTCTGCAATGGCTATAATGTCATACTCCCAAATGTCTACCTGTGCTCTTAGCTCATCCACCTTATTCGCTATACCCCTTGCATTAAAGTATATACCATTCAGCACAGGGAGACCTCCTTGCTTACTACATTCTCAGCCCTGTTTCCTCTGTCTTACAGATTCGCTTTCTAGATTCTTGCTATCCAATTTCTGCTTTACTTCCTTCCCTTTTGAATTCGTTCTCAGGTTCCCATCCCCCTGCCAAGTTAGTTTAAACTCTCCCCAACAGCACGAGCAAAACTCCCCATGAGGATATTGGTCCCGGCACTGTTGAAGTGCAACCCGTGTGGTCCCATCTCCCCCAGAAGCAGTCCCAATGCCTCAAGAATTTAAAGCCCTCCCTCATCCACCAACTTTCCAGCCACATGCTCATCCTCTCTATCCTTCTGTTCTTATGCACATTAGCACGTGGCACCGGTAGTAACTCGGAGATTACTACCTTTGAGGTCCTAACCTTTAATTTTCTTCCTAGCTCCCTGAATTCTTCTTACAGGACCTCATCCCTCATTTTACCTATGTCATTGGTTCCAATATGGACCACAGCCTCTAGCTGTTTACCCCTCCCCCCCCCAGGATGCCCTGCATCCACTCTGTGACATCCTTGACCCTGGCACCAGGGAGACAAAAAGACATTCGGGAGTCACGTCTACGGCCGCAGAAACGCGTGTCTGTTCCCCTAACTATAGAATCCCCTATCACTAGGGCTGTTTTGTTCTTCGTCCCTCCCCCCTGTGCAGCTGAGCCACCCGTGGTGCCTTGGAATTGGCTCTGGCTGCAATCCCCAGAGGCACCATCGTCCTTTCTGAAACTCAGAAGTGAATATTGGTTTGAAAGCGAGATGGACTCACGGGGGGATTCCTGCGCTACCTGCCTAGCACACTTACGACGTCTGGTGGTCACCCACTTCATCTCTACCTGCACACCTTTAAGCTGCGGAGTGACCACCTCCTGAAACGTGCGATCCACATAGTTCTGAGCCTCGCGGATGCACCTTATTGACTCCACCCGCTGCTCCAGTTCTGAAACGCAGAGCTTGAGCAATTGAAGCTGGAGACACCTCCTGCACACATGGTTGTCTAGACTGTGCACTCCACGGGACTGAGCTGCACTGCTATCTCTCGTTAGCCTTATCTAGTTTAAAATCTACTTAAAAAGAAAGAGAGAAAAGAGAGCTACTTACCAACTCACCGACCTCTGTGGCCTCCCGACCTCCGAATTCCCAACCTAAAAGAAAGAGACAAAGGAGAGCTACTTACCAACTCACCTCACCGACCTCTGAGGCGTCCAAACTCCCGGTCTCCGAACTCCCGACCCACCGACCTCACAGGGCCTACTGACTCGTCGACCTCCCGACTCGCCGATCTCCCGACTCGCCGACCACCGGGCCTTACCGACCTCCCGACTCACCGACCTCAGAGCCTTACCGACTCGTCGACCTCCCGACTCACCGACCTCAGGGCCTTACCGACTCGCCGACCTCCCGACTCACGGACCTCAGGGCCTTACCGACTCGCCGACCTCCCGACTCACCGACCTCAGAGCCTTACCGACTCGTCGACCTCCCGGCTCACCGACCTCAGAGCCTTACCGACTCGCCGACCTCCCGACTCACGGACCTCAGGGCCTTACCGACTCGTCGACCTCCCGACTCACCGACCTCAGGGCCTTACCGACTCGCTGACCTCAGGGCCTTACCGACTCGTCGACCTCCCGACTCGCCGATCTCCCGACTCACCGACCACCGGGCCTTACCGACCTCCCGACTCACCGACCTCAGAGCCTTACCGACTCGTCGACCTCCCGGCTCACCGACCTCAGAGCTTTACCGACTCGCCGACCTCCCGACTCACGGACCTCAGGGCCTTACCGACTCGTCGACCTCCCGACTCACCGACCTCAGAGCCTTACCGACTCGCTGACTCGCTGACCGCCCGACTCCTGTTGTAAGCTATGAAGCACCTCAGCCACATTTGCACACAAGCAAGCTCCCATAAACAGCAATATGATAATAACCAGATAACCTGTTTTAGTGATTTTGATTGAGGGATAAATATTGGCCAGGGCACCAGGGATAATGGCCCTGTTCTTCTTTGATATAATGCCATGGGGCAAACGGGGCCTCAGTTTAACATCACATCTGAAAGACGGCACCTCCAACAGTGCACCGGAGGCTCCCTCAGTACCGCACTGGAGTATCAGCCTGGATTTTTGTGCTCAAATCTCTGGAGCGGGACTTGAAGCCACAACCTTCTGACTGAGGCAAGAGTGAAGAGGAAATATGGTCCCATTTATATTAATTATGAATCTCTCCACCTCTTTACATTTCAATCCTCCATTAAGGCACTCGTTAAAAACCTACCTCTTTGACCAAACCTTTGGTCACCTGTCCTAATACAGGTTGTACCTCTCCAGAACGGGACTCTTTAGTCCGGAAACATTCCTGGTCTGGCATCAATCCCGGCATGGGTGGCGTCCCACGTTGTTGACTGACATCAGCAGGCCGGGCAAGGAAAGGGAGGGGCAGGCGGCTGACTGAGGCGCCGAAGCTGGCCTGGCTCCAGGATATAGATATATATAGAGAGATATATAGAGAGAGATAGAGATATAGATATCTCGCTCTCCCCTCCCCTCCCCACCGGCCCACCTGCTGGGCCGCGCCACTTCTCCCCCCGCACATGTTCAGAACACGTCCGGGTCATTGACAGCAACATTGTCATCAGTTGACCTCCCGTGGTTCGGAAAATTCTCTGGTCCGGCACCGGTCAGGTCCCAAGGGTGCAGGATCACAGAAGTCCAACTGTACTTTCGTCTGTGCCTTGGGGTCAAAGTTTGTCTGATACCACTCCTGTGAAGTGCCTTGGGATGGTTTACTACATTAAAGGTGCTATATAAATGAAAGAAATTTGTTGTTGTTGATGCATTTTGATTCCATTTACATCATTGCTTCATGCATTTGGGAAATAAAACGAACAACAATTTCTCAATTTTTTTTTTCCTAATGAAGAGTGGCGGGGGAAAAATTCAAATCACAGCTGCCCATATTTCCCCGAGTAAAATGGGTGTTAGGCATCCGAATGTCATTTTGTAATCTGTGGCAGTCAATCTGTCTGGAATTATGCCAGACAGCATATCGAGTAGGAAATTGGCTCCTGCAGCTTGCCGACATCATCAGTTGTTGGATTTGTTTTTGGCGAAGATACATTTGTCCCCCAATGTTTTTCTTCCACATTTTAAATGATTCATATGATGAACTGATTGCTACCACAGAAAGTGGTTAAAACCACCATATTAAAATATCCAGAATGCAAGGAGAAAACTTACACTCTTCCATTTAAAACAGGTTACGACAAGCATTGCGATTTGATACTGTGTTGAGTATTCTCGTAAGTCTCCTGACCTAAATGAGATTTCCTTCCTTCCTTTGTTAATTATTTCCTTGCATTATTTTCACTAAAGAATAGAGGTCACAATTGCTTTTTAAAAGCATAATGCATCCAAGGTTTCTCTTTATGCAAACTCCATTGTGACTTATGCCTTTTATGCCCGAGTGAAGAGTGGCTGCATTCAACAACCTTGAGTGAGTTTGTTTATTTTATTTTAGGTTTTTATGAATAGCTATTCAGGGTTTTTTTTAAAAAATACCAATAGATGGTTTGCAACCATGCAACATTTTAATTCACATACCCAAATGGTTAGGTCCTATCTTCTATCGTGAATTATTACATAAAGTGATAGTACCCTGAGCTCCTAGATATACTGTATAGTCTGCCACTGAGCCAAGGAGACCAGGACAATGCAGGCTTGATCTCTGGGTTGTTCTGAGTTAGGTGGCCTTAACCAGGGCAGCAATAGGAACATTACAATTGGCCTCAGCATTCTGCAGGACATTTCCCAGGAGGAGAACAATTAACCACGGCTCCCACTCCTGATTACTGTCTAGTGACCCTTCCTTGAAAGTACATGTATCTGAATGTTGCCTTAGCCCCGGCCCGGCCCACTCTCTCTCTTTGAATAACCTGCTGACACTCACTAGGCCCACAGGTGAAGAATGGCCACCTGTGTAGTACTTGAGGGCTACTAATTCCTGTGGAATCATAGCCCAGTATGAGTAACTTTTTTTTAGTATTGGAAGAAAGAAATCTGGGGCAAAAAAACAAAGTGCTTGCACATATTGTCATCATTGAATTCCACTTACCTGCAACTGTGTAAATCTAAATGACAAGCACAGACAAAAAATAAATAGGGGAAGGCAGAGGTCATTTCACTCTGTTTAAGCATCAGCTTACCTCTCGGGACCCCTACGTGCCTTAACCTCTCCATGCCAGTTTTCCTGATTAGGTGATCTTCAAAATTAGACAGAATTAGGGAACTGGAAAAGAAACATGCAATATCCCAATGCGAGGGAGTTCAAAATTTCAGACTGGACTCAATCTTAAAAATGAACCCACTGTATTCCTCTGGTCACATCTCCACTGCGGGTTTGTTACTCAAGCCCTAGCATTGTGTATCTAGCCATGTTTTTGTACATCCTTGTAATATCCTATTGCATTTCCTTGTTACACCCCCTAGCTTCATTCTTCAAGTACAGCATTGTGCTGTACTCATTAGCTCTCACAGTGCGCTTGAGGGCATGACTATAGGCAAAACAATCAGAATTTGCTTACCAATTTTAAAATCACGTCAGTACATCGTAATAGCTATAACGACTATTAGCAATTCTGCTGTTGAATTCCAATAGATGTATAAATCACACTTTCAAATGTAGCAGATTACACAAGGCAGGCTTGTGACTATTGAGAATTTAACAACAAAAAACAAGATAGTAAACCTAACTTCCAATGGACTTTAACAGCATCTGACCCTGAAATTCCTTGGAGGCTCTCACAGGCTCCTGGGAGAACATCAGCAGCAGATCAGAGGAACCCCAGGGGAAATACCGCAAAGAGCTAAAATAAAATCGCTGTTTATAGCCATCTCCTGGGGTTCTATTGGTACACCTGAAAAATGATAGCAGAGAACAGAAAACAAACCTACAGAATTCCAGCTGCTCTATGTTTACCACACAAAAATGTGATGCCAAATACTAACTTGACTGCCTCGAAGATCTATTTTGCACCAGACACTGGATTAAGCTACAGACCAAGCTTGTTATTAAAAATGTGAAGCCAAGGCAAAGAGCAAAGGTCCATAGTGCTGGACACCTCCATGTTTGAAGAATAAAGCAAAGATGAGATATGAACAAGTCTTGAATTTTCTAAAATTGGGGGAAATTGGATAAAGCAGGTGATGGGGTAAAGAATGGTACAATTTTGAGCCACTGGGGAAGTGAATTAAGCTAGCCTCTGAATGAACATGCACCAAGTCCTATTCACTTGTCGGAAATTCCAGAGCTTAGTGCAAATTTCAACACATTATAATGCAAGGAGGAACAAGATCATATAGTTCAAGTTAACCAAAGTTGATTCAGGGCTCAAAAATGTAATTCTTACTGTCTGCTAATATCTCATCTATTTTTCACCCATTGATAATGAATGGGTAGTGAATCTAGCCTCTGCTTTATGATCCCTTTCCAGGACTATTCCAGCTATCATACAGATCCATGATGCTGTCAGCCCATAAAATTCTCCAAACTATTTCTTCCTCATTGATATCAACATTCAAACAAATTCAGGCTAGTTCTCTAGGTAAGCTTTTTATCTGCCACTAGCCTATTCAGATTCAGAGAAGGTAGAAAATGTGATGCAGCCTGCCCTCTGAGTCATCAGCACATGTAAGCCCGTGCAATGCACCACTTCAACCTCATTTTTGCCACCATCGAAAAATATGGACTTCGAAAGTTAGTTTAAAGTTGGAGCTGGCTGTTGGAGCCATTAACAATAGCACCACTTGGAATAGGGAGAGGAAAGTTGGGAGTTAGGATGAGTCACATAGCATAAATGAAGCAATCAGAATTGGGTTCTGTTCAATTTTGAGATTCTTTGTTTTAAAGAAGAATGTGCACTTATGTTGTGCTCTGTTATTCATGGAGATTATAGCCATGTGGGAAAGGTTGCATTTATTTTGTGCTGACATTAAATCAGATGATTCATGGTCATGTAGGGCCCAAAAAGTCTGATATAATGTGAATTTCTAGGACGAGTACCAAATTGAAGGATTTGCCATTTATTTGAAGGTACGGAAGAAGCAGTTATGCCAGTGATGACAATGTGAAAAAATGAAAATGCTTCATTGATAAGTGATAGAGAATTCAAACAGGCTGCATTCAGACAGACTGTGAAAATTCACAGACCCCAAGTCAAAGCTGCTACGTGCAACTCAGCATGTTGCATTAAGTCATCAATCAACTTGACGTTTTAGGACCTTTGGGTAGCGAGCCAATTAAAAGGTTAACAGACTATCAATTGAGCCAATAAGGTCAAAGAAGGCGAATTCTTTTCTGTAAATTGAACCAGGTATAAAAACAGCCATTTTGGCCATGTGGTCTCAGAAGGACAAAGGCCTGGCTTAAAGCCAAGAGTTTGTTGCTGCTGCCAGAATAAAATTACATTAAAACTACAACCGGAGTTCTTATTTCATTGGTAATTAAGAGATCTAAACAAATTTTGACATCACAAACAGGATCGCTGAGGGAAGAAACTGAATTTTGGACATCGGATACTGAGGTAAGGACTCCTCTTTATAAAAGTCCTCGGTCCAAAGTCTAAATTCTCCTCTCCTTCTACGCGATTCTGAAAGACTCCGGTTTGCGAACCCTCCGGTTGGTAGTCGGCTCGAAGTCCCATAGATGTCTAACTTCGGCGGTGTGTTAGATAATTAATCACTGACATACTGATCGGCTGGAAAGCCTACGACTCGAGACCCCAGTAAAGAAATCAGTATTATGGCAGCTCGAGATAAGAGCAAACAGTTGCCTACAACTGTAAAAGGTGGGCAGGCACCACCTGAGGTTTCGATAGATGAAATCCTCCAACAGTTGAAAGAATACATAGAGCAACAATTCAACTTATTTAAAACCTATATTAAGATCGAACAAAAATACGCTACCTCCAAAGGACAATGGTCCTTGGACGAGATTAAAAGGGTCTGGGGAAAAACAACTTGTATGAAAAATAAAGAGCGAACTAGATGGTCCCTAGCCGTTATGGGACAAATCCGAAAGCGGAATTAAATTATAATGCGTTCCCAACATGATCGAGAACTGACCAGTACAAAGGACTAATTGTAAGCTGTTAGTGCACAGCTGCCACAGAAAAAACTTGAACTTGAAAAATTGGAAGCGGAAGTTAAAAATCTTAAAGGTGAAATTAAAGAATGGAAAAAATCATTAGGTCAAGAGACAGTAATAGGAAAAGGAAAATGTATCGGTCAATTCCCAGGGTACCCATGTTTGGATAAATTAAAAGCGCAAACCCGAAGACATGACCAAGGAATAGATACGGATTCTGAATCCTCTGACGATACAGGGTCGGAGGATGAAGAATTAGGGGTGCGCTTTGCCCCATTTAAAAAAAGATGAGTTGTAGTCAAATCAGAAGAGACTGCAGATGAGGGCGGAACCAAAAAAAATGAGGAAAAGGGTGTATGCAGAATACTTAGTTCATGATCCGGCAGACCCAGAGAAAATTGATAAATGGTCCAAGGAATTGACCAATCCAAAGAAAGGGGGAGTAAAAACGTGGGACCAATTGGACCGCTTAAGAAAAATATATCAACTTCATCCCTGGGACGGAGTGCAAATTTTGACCATAATGGTGCCAAAAACACAAGGAAGAAAATTGCAAGACAAGGTAGAAGAAGCTTTGGGGCAGGATGAGCAAGAATTAGATGCAGGATGGGAGGCGATTAAACACTGGCTGCAAGCCTTCAGTCCAGCTAAGACAGACTGGGGAAAAATTGCAGCCTGCCAACAGAAAGGAACAGAGGAGGTCCTGGAGTATGACGAGTGGTTTAGATGCACATGGGTAGAACATTCGGGTATGAATAATATGGATGAGGAACTGGATGAACAAGTGTTTGGACCCCTGAAAGCAGCTTTCGTGGCAGGTCTAAAGCCAGAACTGTCCAAAATGCTTAAGGTAGTGTTACCGGATTGGGAAGGTAGAGGAACTACCTTTGCAGCATTGATGGATGATGTAACCAATTAGACAGGGATATAGGAGCTAAAGTCCAAGCTGTACAGGCTATGGGATGGAAATCCCAGGATTCCGATAAACAGTTATTAGGAAAATTACCCGGAAAATGTCATTATTGTGGGAAAGAAGGTCACTGCGCCAAGATGTGCAGGGCAAAACAGAAAGGTCGTGCTGGGGAAGACGACGCAGCCAGGGATACAATTCAGCCAACAAACCAGGCTTGTCACAAGATAATGACCTCATAGAAGCACAAAACAACAACAGGAGGAGTTACTTGGGATAGCAAAAAACGATTAGAGCCCACCGTGGCCCCTCTCCTCGCACTAATACAACAAAGGGGAGATGGGCTATATATAACTGTGAGGGTGGGCGATAAGGATGTGGACTGTCTTTTAAATACAGGGGCGGAATTAACATGCTTACCCCTACAATATGGAGACTTTTTGTCGTTGGATGGTAGGGCACGTACAGCCTATGGAGTTGGGGGCCATAAAATGGAAATTAAAAGGACAACACCAGTACTTATAGGGCTGGGTCCACATAAACTAACCACGCCAGTCTGGATAGGCCCAGTAGATCAACCCCTTTTGGGAATTCTAATCCAAGTAGATTCATCATTGCATTTCGAGGATGGTCGGGTGACATGGTCAATTAGAACTTTGAAGAAAGAAGAGTTGAAGGAGCACCCGATATGGGTTAAAGATAAGAACGATTGTGGCCTACTCCAGATGGAGCCTGCATCATTTACTGGGACCAAGCCTCCATGCACTAAACAGTATCCCATCAGTCCAACTGCCATCGTGGGAATCTTACCGGTTATTCAGCAATTGGAGAAACAAGGGCTGCTTATTAAAGCTCCTCCAATAGCCCCGTGTGGCCGGTACAGAAATCTAATGAGACTTGGCGTTTGACTGTCGATTATCGGAAAACTAACCAGTGTATTGATTCAAAAAGCTCCTTTGGTCGCAGATCCCTCCACCATTTTTAATGCCCTCAAACCGGAATATAAATATTTCTCGGTTATAGATATGGCCAACGGATTTTGGTCGGTGCCTCTGGCACCGGAGGTTCAACAGTGGTTTGCTTTCACGGTCCAAGGACAACAGTATACTTGGACCCGATTACCGCAAGGTTTCCACAACAGCCCTACGGTATTCCACATGGCTTTACAAAGCCATTTGCGAGAATTACCTCCCCTGTCATCCACAGTCATCCAATATGTAGACGATATCCTGCTAGCTTCAAACACGGAAGAACAACATGAACAAGATTTACGAGCTTTGCTGGACCACCTTTGGCTGAAAGGACATAAAGCCAGCATCGACAAAGCACAAATATCCCAAGAAGAGGTTGTATACCTGGGACAAAAGATTTCACAAGGAAAGAGAGAACTTACCCAGGATAGAACTGCAGCCATTCGGGTGCTAAAAAACCCACCACTATTCAGGAACTAAGGTCTTTTTTGGGATTGTGTAACTTTCTAACAGAAATTGGATTGACTCCTTCACACAGCTTGCTCAGCCATTCAATGATATCTTAAAGGGGAAACGTGCCTCTAAAGAAGCCATCACCCTCACTAAGGAACAGCAAGAGGCCTTCCTGAGTTTGAAAAAGGCTTTGTGTTCGGCACCGGCTCTGGGAATCCCCAACAGTGGTGAGCCATTTACCCTGTTTGTCCATGAGAAAGAAGGATACATGACAGCTATACTGACACAAGAACATGGGAATCGACAAAGACCTATTGGCTATTATTCGGCCAAACTGGATGCGGTAGCCCTCGGATGGGTAAGTTGCCTAAGGGCCATGGAAGCTACATGTCGAGCGGTAATGATCACTGCGGGTCTAGTCCTCGACCAAAAGCTGATTGTCAAGTGTCCCCACACCGTATACCCTTTGCTGTCTATGAATAGAATGTCTCAAGTGATGGCAGCTAGATGGACCCACTGGACAGCAGTTTTGGAAGCTGCTAATCTCCATATCGTCCGGGCCAGCCCGGTTAATCCCGCAACTATGCTCCCGATGTCAGAATCGAGGGAACAAGAGGGGGGAGAATGTGAAGAGCATGACTGCATGGAGATTTTAAAAGAAACAGAAGAAGCAGCCTTAGCAGCAGAGGAGCCTCTGCACAACCCAGACCTCATCCTGTTTACAGATAGTTCCTCCTTTGTTGACAATGGTACCAGAAAAGCAGGATGGGCAGTTGCAACCTTATATGAGGTAGTGGCTAAAGGATGTTTACCCTCAGGAACGTCAGCACAACAGGCCGAGTTACGGGCTCTGTCAGAAGCATATCGAATAGCAGAAGGACAGACAGCTAATGTCTACACAGATTTGCGTTATGCTTTTGGAGTTGCTCACGACTTTGGTCTGTTATGGCGGAAAAGGGGATTCCTCACTGCTGCTGGTACACCTATCCGAAATGGAAAAGAAGTCCGAGACTTACTAGAGGCCATACAATTACCTCAGGAAGTGTTTATCCTGAAGTGTAAGGTCCATACCAAGGAAAATACCACAGAAGCACAGGGAAATGCCCTAGCCAACCAGGCAGGTAAAGATGCCGCCTCACAGGGCGTTCTCCCAGAAGAACCAACACAGATGTGCAGATTGAAAGCACTCAGGACTCTGACACGAGACCTTCAAACAATGCAAGGCGAGTGCTCCCGAGAGGAAAAATGGACATGGATTGAGGCAGGAATTAAGCTATGCGAAGAAGTGTCTGGAGACAAAGAGTTGCCGACAAACCAGTCGCGCCACAAGCGCTTATGCCTTTTTTAGCCCAACAGATCCACTCGTGGGGACACTTGGCCTCACAACAGAAGATGGCACGGTTCCAGAAAAGCTGGTGGGGTCGGGGATTTAAAAAACATGTTCAGCTGGTAGCAGACCGCTGTGTGGTCTGCCAGAAAAATAATTCTGGACCCATCACGGTAATGCCCCAACTGAGGCCCCCTGCCCCTGTCGGACCATTCCAGCATCTGCAGGCTGGTTATATAGCTCTTTCTTCATGCCAAGGATACACTAACATTTTTGTCATGGTCGACAGATTCTCTAGATGGGTAGAAGCTGTCCCAACTAAAAGAGCCACAGCCAATCACACTGCAAAGGTCTTGTGTAAGGATTACATTCCCTGATGGGGAGTCCCGAGTAGCATTGACTCAGATCAGGGAACACACTTCACAGGTGCTGTCTGCCAAGAAGTCTGTAGGTTACTGAACATTATGTGGGATTTACACTGTCCTTATCATCCACAATCATCAGGACAAGTAGAGCGAATGAATCGAACTCTGAAACAACAGCTTGCCAAATATCACCAAGAAGGAACACCATGGCCCCAGGCACTACCAATAGTGCTATGTAGCATAAGGGCAACCCCGAACAGAACTACAGGTCTAAGCCCATTTGAAATTATAACAGGAAGACCCATGTCGCTGCCAGGAACTTTTGATTCACGGAAAGCTGATGTTCACTTAATGAGTGACACTTTGTTATCATACTGTCAGAACCTAACCAACGCTATTAGTTCTGTTTCCCGACAGGTATCGGCAGGTTGGGGTAATCCACCCGAAGGAGGACATGACATCATCCCGGGAGTCTGGGTGTATGTGAAAAAGTTGCATAAAGAACCTTTGGGTGCCAAGTGGGAGGGACCTTATCAAGTGTTAATGACCACCCAGGCAGCTGTTAAAGTCCAAGGAAAGAAAGCCTGGATCCACGCTTCACACGTTAAATGAGCACCCGTAACTGAAGCTGAAATCTAATAAGGACAATTACTTTTTGCCAAAATGTATAAATTTACTGTATTACTGACTGTAGGTATTCGAGGCATAGGCCTACTTCTTACTAGCCGACCCTCTGCACCAAAGGGAAATAGTAGGGTAGCAAGGGAATTACATGTAAATACCTTTTTATATATGTCATACATTTATGTCAAACAAGGTAACATTTCTAGTTGTTGGGTGTGTGCGCATATTCCCATTCACTCAAAGGGAGGGATTCCCTTGAGGCCAGTTCCCTTGAATATCTCGGAAATGGCTGAGTGGATAATTAATCAAAACAAAACAGGCAAGGCGTTTCAGGATACGGAAAACTGGGCACATAAATGGAAGTCAGCAGGTTACAATCTGACTACCTTTGAAGGGGGATACCAACCATGCTACAATAATTCCAAACGGCCCCCATTTTTTGTTATCACTAATACAACGGGAATAGGAAGACCGGGGGAATCGGTCTGTCTGATTAGAAACATCAAAGGAGGCCAAAATATGGGCTATAGTAACTGCTCCCGGAATTATAATATAATCAAGCCACGGAACTGCCCAAACTGGGCCGATGTGGGAATTTTTAACATAACGGGGATTCTGAATAAAACAGATGGAAAAGCCTGGACAGGTCCCGGAGTGTTGCTGACAAAGAAACAGCTAACCTTCATTCCCTATAATGGCACCTATTGGGTGTGTGGCCACAAGGCCTACCCTTGCTGTCCCAGAATTGCATGGGATCCTGCTATTTAGCCTACATTGTGCCTTATATGTATCATATAAAGTCACTGTCAGAACATTTACATCGTCCTAAGAGAGCTAGCACAGAAACAGAGAGGTTCTTTGCCATTCTGATCCCCAGGTATGGGACCGCCAGACTGGCAAGGGAATCCATTAACATGGCATCCGTTGTGGAACGGGTAGCCAATGATACCTCAGAGGCCCTAGTTAAAATCAATGCAGAAATGGTAGCAATCCGCACAGTAGCCCTACAGAATAAGACTGGCCCTTGATTACATCCTAGCTGAAAAGGGAGGTACTTGCGCCCTACTCGGAACTGAGTGTTGCACATATATCCCAGATAGCTCCGAAGAAATTACCCACATATCCAAAAGGAGGTAGAAAAACTTAAGCAACCCCCATCATTCACTTTGTGGAGCGGAGCCACTGAATGGCTAGGTTCAATAGGAACTTCATTGGTGGAAGGTTTAATTCTATTTGTTGTAATTATTTTATTTTTATATTGTTTGTTTATGTTGATTAAATGTTGTTGCGACCAGGCGGCTGTAGCTGCTGTCCCGCATGTGAGACACCTTGCAGGTCCCAGCAGACCGTCTGTACGTGGCACAGGGGTATGTAATGTTTAAGGGAAGGTTGCTTACTGGTTGAATTAAGATACTGATTTGGATTAAATTGGAATAAGGTTAATTAACCTACTAAAACCAGACTTCCATTGTGGCCACGATGGAACTCAGGTTGGTGTAAATTTGTGTGGAAGCTACTAGTCCGGACATGTGTCGAAACACATCAACAAATTTTGGAAGGAAACTGTATTAACATAGAGTGTGAAATTATTTTGTAGAATGTTTAACCAGTGATAGCTGATGTTTTATGATTCAGTTTGTGAAAGAATCAAAGGGGAGATTGATAGAGAATTCAAACAGGCTGCATTCAGACAGACTGTGAAAATTCACAGACCTCAAGTTAAAGCTGCTATGTGCAACTCAGCATGTTGCATTAAGTCATCAATCAACTTGACATTTTAGGACCTTTGGGTAGCGAGCCAATTAAAAGGTTAACAGACTATCAATTGAGCCAATAAGGTCAAAGAAGGCGAGTTCTTTTCTGTAAATTGAACCAGGTATAAAATCAGCCATTTTGGCCATGTGGTCTCAGAAGGACAAAGGCCTGGCTTAAAGCCAAGAGCTTGTTGCTGCTGCAAGAATAAAATTACATTAAAACTATAACTGGAGTTCGTATTTCATTGGGAATTAAGAGATCTAACAATAAGTTTAGTTCTATTGCCCTATACACCTGCCATTGAGGAGTCCTCGGTATGCTCTGCCCCATGCTGTTCTGCCTCAAAAGCAGGTAGGGTCAGCTCCCCAGGAACCTCCATGTCCAGGGCTATTTAGATGCAAAGTAGTTCAGGGCACAGCAAGTACAATTATGTCGATTGCATGCTTGGATGCAAATGTAGAGCTCCTCCTGACCTATCAAAGCAGCAAATGTGCCCCTTTAAGACCTTAGTGGCTCTTTCAATTATATACGCCTTGTTGCAGCACTCTTCAGCTGCTGTTCTTGAAACTCTTAGAGGGGTCATTAAAAATGGGAACAAGGGGTACACCTTTATGAATCATAGAATCTTAGAATGGTAGAGCTCAGAAGGAGGCCATTTGGCCTGTCGTGCCTGTGCCGGCTCTTTGAAAGTGCTGTCCAATTAGTTGCACTCCCCGTGCTCTTTCCCCATAGACCTGCAAATTTTTCACTAAGCAATTATCCAATTCCCTTTTGGAAGTTAATATTGAATATACTTCCACGACCCTTTCAGACCATACATTCAAGATCATAACAATCTGGAATTCTCCTTAAGTCGCCTTTGCTTCTTTTGCAAATTATCTTAAATTTGTTTTCTCTGGTTACCGAACCTTCCGCCACTGGAAACAATTTCTTCTTATTTACTTTATCAAAACTCTTCAGCATTTTGAACACTCCTATTAAATCTTGCCTTAACCTTTTCTGCTGTAAGGAGAACAACCAGTTTCTCTAATCTCTGCATGTATCTGAAATCCCACATCCCTGGTACCATGTTCGTACCCTCCCCTGCACCCTCTCTGAAGTGGGATTTTTAGAAACCCACCGTAGTGATATAAATGTTGCAGTCTGGGAAATGTGTTCAGAAATGGACAAGTAGTAATATAGAGTTGCAGGCTGGGTAGAACAGAGGAAAAACATGTCAAATCGATTTTGCCCAGCAACAACTAAGTCGGTCACTTGCAAAAGGATGTGGTGGCAAGCTTAACAAAGATAGACATGATGCTGACTTGCGGTTAGGCTAGGTGTTGAACAACAGGAAACCTGGCTTGTTGCTTCATAGCTGAAAAATGTAAAGCCCCCAATGTAAAAGTCCCCCAATGTAATTGATGACGGATTGCGGTTTTCGACTTTATATTGATTTTTTAATCAGACTCGTGTTGAATCTTTATTTTGGTTCCATAACACTCTCTAATAACACTCTCTAATGCCTCTCTAAAGTGTGGTGCCTAGAATCGAACACAATATTCCAACTGCAGTTGACATAACCTCCTTGCTTTTGTACTCTATGCCTCTGTTTATAAAGCCAAGGAGCCCATATGCTTTTTTAATAGCCTTCTCCGCCACCCTCAAATATTTATGTATGTACATCCCTTTTAAAATTGGACAATTTTGTTTATATTGCCTCTCCTCATTCTTCCTACCAAAATGCATCATTTCACACTCCCCTGCATTAAATTGCATCTGCCATGTGTCTGCCCATTTCACCAGTTTTTGTCCACGAAATATATAACAGCAGCGATCAATTTATACAATGCTTAATGCAGCGTTTTTGTGTAATAGATTGAATAGTGCAGGTTCCCAGTGACCAAGTATACAATAAGATGCTATAATCTTGAAGTAATGGTGTCACAACTTTTTCTTTCAGTGATGACATAACATTTCCTCAAATGGGTGAGGCACAATTGGGAATCCTTGCATGTTAAGAAATTTGTGGGGGTTAACATTAGGAGCTTGCAATTGTATGTGGGTGCCATCTATTGCACGAGCACTTTGGGGAACCCAGCAACATGTTAAACTGGATGGCCCTATTATGCTACTGCCTCATTATTATGCCAAAGTGAATAAATTCCCCAGCTGTCCACAAAATGTGGGTCAGTTATCTGATGACTACATGTCCAGATGGCAAAATGGGTGATATATTGCACAAAACCTCATTAAAGAAAGACTAAGACTTGCATCTATGTAACACCTTTCACGACCTCAGGCCATCCAAAAGCTTTTTGCAGTCAATGAAGTACATTTGAAATGTAGTCACGGTTATAATGTAGGAAACACAGCAGCCAATTTGCATACAGCAAGCTCCCACAAACAGTAATGTGATAATATCCAGACTATGGCCGGGAAATTCACTACCTTAGCGCCAACCATTAACGCCGTATTTCTTCAAAAAATGGCAGCCACCTTACTTCCGGCGCAGGACACAGTGGCTGCTATTTTGGCGAGGTCGATAGTACTGCTGTTGCCAGTGCTCGCCTTTCCAATGCAAATGTTCAGTTCATGATGTCAATCAGCATGCAACACCTGATTTGACACACGGTTGCGAGTTTGGATGCCACTGAATTCCATAACGCTCTCTTCCTAAGCTTACATGGAAGACGGTGCGTGTAGCAGCCCTACAGAGCACTTCTTAAAGGGAAACACATCTTTCAGGTAAGCTTCAATTTTAGCTTTTGGACTTTAAAAAAATATTTTATTGAAGTAGGCTTAATGATTTAGGTGTATGACCTTTGTATTGACCTGAAACCTTAACTCTGTTTCTCTCTCCACAGATGCTGCCTGACCTGCTGAGTATTTCTGGCATTTTCTGTTTTTACTTCAGATTTACTGCGTCCACAGTATTTTGCATCTGAGAAGACCACTTGCTCACAGTCCTGTGGGGCACATGGAGATGAAGCAGAGGCAGCAAAGGGGACAAGCTGCTTGCAGAGCGAAGAGGAAATAGAAGAGGAAGTTGCAGAAGAGAACAAAGCAGAAGAGGAGGCAGAAGTGAAGAGAAGGAAGCAGAAGAGGAAAAAGCAGAAGAGAAAGAAGCCCAAGGAATTGTGCAGCCCAGACAGCCCCTTTCTGGTCGGGATATCCGGGATCGAATCGTCTGCCTGCGGTACCGGTGAACACAACTCCAATTCCCCTTTCAACATTTGTCTCACACCTTACCGTTCCTCTGTTATTGACCATCACAGCATCTTCTTGGACACAATGCTGCAATGAAAGAACAACATAAGAAATCGGAGCAGAAGTAGGCCATTTGGCCACTCGAGCCTGCTCAGCCATTTAATCCGATCATGGATTCAGGTCCACTCCTTACCTGTGCCCCATAACCCCTTATTACTCTATTGGTTAAACTGTCTATCTCTGTCTTAAATTTATTCACTGACCCAGCTTTCACAGCTGTCTGAGGCATTGAATTCCAAAGATTTACAACCCTCCGAGAAAAGAAATTCCTCCTCATCTCAGTTTTAATTGGGCAGCCCCTTATTCTAAGATCATGCCCTCTAGTTCTAGTCTCCCCCATCAGTGGAAACATCCTCTTTGCATCCACCTCGTCAAACCCCTTTATAAGATCACCTCTCATTCTTCTGAATTCCAATGAGTAGAGGCCCAACCTACTCAACCTTTCCTCATAAGTCAACCCCCTCATCTCCGGAATCAACCTAGTGAATCTTCTCTGAACTGCCTCCAAAGCAAGTATATCCTTTCTTAAATATGGAAAACAAAATTGAACGCAGTATTCTAGGTGTGGCCTCACCAATATCCTGTATAACTGCAGCAAGACTTCCCTGCTTTTATACTCCATCCCCTTTGCAATAAAAGCCAAGATTCCATTGGCCTTCCTGATCACTTGCTGTACCTGCATACTAATCTTGTGTGTTTCATGTACCAGGACCCCCGGGTCCCGCTTTACTGCAGCACTTTTGCAATTTTGCTCCATTTAAATAATAATTTGCTCTTCGATTTTTTCTGCCAAAGTGCATAAACTCACACTTTCCAACATTATACTTCATCCACCAAATTTTTGCCCACTCACTTAGCCTGCCTATGTCCTTTTGCAGGTTTTTTGTGTCCTCCTCACACAATTGCTTTTCCTCCCATCTTTGTATAGTCAGCAAACTTCGCTACGTTACACTCAGTCCCTTCTTCCAAGTCATTAATATAGATTGTAAATAGTTGGGGGTCCTAGCACTGATCCCTGCAGCACCCCACTAGTTACTGATCGCCAACCTGAGAATGAACCATTTATCCCTACTCTCTGTTTTCTGTTAGTTAGCCAATCCTCTATTCATGCTAATTTATTACCTCCAACCCCATGAACTTTTATGTTGCACCTTGTCAAATGCCTTCTGGAAATCCAAATACACTACATCCACTGGTTCCCCTATAACCACCCTGTTCGTTACATCCTCAAAGAATTCCAGCAAAATAAAAGCCATCAAAAAGAAAACTTTTAATACAACTTTATCCATATGCTAGACTACGTCATCGTCTGAGCGAGGGACTGCAAAGATGTGCATATCACCCATGTCATTATAGGAGTTGACGACAGCTGGACGGACCACTCTATCGAATTCGCTCTATCAATATTGCCCCAAAACAGCGAAGGCAACAGAAACAATGCCACAGGAAAATCAATGCCAGAGCACTCAAAGGTCCTGCTAAGAAAGGCCTATTCAGCCAGCGCCTTGCTACCAACCTGACGACTCCCAGTGACCCAGAGACACAGAGTGTCCACAGTGCCTGGTCTGCCCTGCGAGGAGACGTTCGGCCACTCGACCAGGAACCACCAAGACTGGTTCGACAGGAATGACCAGGAGATCCAGGAGTTAATATGCAGCTAGCTCAAGGCATTCTTGGACTGGAAGCAGCAACACAACTCAAGGGCAAGAAAGCAGCTCTACAGACGTCTGAAGGCCGAGGTCCAACAGAAAACCCGTGACCTAAATAACAGACCGGTGGTGGAGAAATCTCAAGAAATGCAGCAGCTAGCCGACAACCACGACATGCGAGGATTCTTCGGCGCAGTCAAGACGACCTTTGGCCTAAGCACCCAAGGCACTACCCCACTACTGGCCAAGCACTTCCTTCCAGCTCTCCGTGGACTCCAGCAGTGATGAAAATGACCAGATGCTGCCTGAAACAACATCCTTTTAAGAACTGAAATGAGCAGGAGGCTGATTAGTGCTGAATGATAGTCACCTGAAATTAGGTGTAGCTCTGGTAATAGCCCTGCAGTATTACCGCACTGAGGCCATTAGCAACTTAGATTCCACCTCCCTTAATTTTTGAGGTGAAAATGCCCAATTTTCCATAATTGTGATGCCCATCTCGTCAGCCGCTAACTGCTCAAAAAGTTAAACTTAGCGCTCTGAATTTTGCCCCCTTAGTCTCTAAACTGGGACTTGAAATCAGAATCTTCTGACTCAGAAGTGAGAGAGTGCTACCAACTGAGCCACAGCTGACACCACCTTAGTTGCGTGAGCCCTGGCATAAGCACAAAGTATAGTCAACACTTTCGTCGCCACAGGCAGAGCTGTCTGGACTGATGACTTAGACACCGGTCTTCATGGAATAGCTGCTACAACTCCCCAATTGCTTATTTGGTGAGGCGCACTCTTCTAATACAGAATTGCTCACTAAGATCTTCATAGGACCTACATAGCCTTTACATTCTTCTCAACATTCTACTCAACAAGCTCCTCACTGGAGTGGAACTAAACTACTGAACCAGTGGGAACCTGTTCAACCTTCATCCTCTCCAGGCCAGATCTAAGACCGTTCCAATCTCTTCGTCGAGCTCAGTACGCGGATGACACTTGTATCCACGCACAGAGACTGAACTCCCAGTCAACATCTTCACTGAGGCGTACAAAAGCATGGGCCTTACACTAAACATCTGTAAGACAAAGGTCCTCCACTAACCTGACCCAGCCACACAGCACTGCCCCTCAGTCATCAAGATGCATGGCGCGACCCTGGAAAACGTGGACCACTTTCCATACCTCGGGAACCTAGTATCAGCAAGGGCAGATATCAAAGACGAGGTTCAACAATGCCTCCAGTGCACCAGCGCAGCCTTCAGCCACCTGAGGAAGAGAGTGTTCAAAGATCACGCCCTCAAATCTGGCATCAAACTCATGGCCTACAGGGCGTAGAGATACCCGTCCTCCTGTATGGCTCAGAGACATGGACTATATGCAGTAGGCACCTCAAATCGCTGGAGAAATACCACCAATGATGTCTCTGAAGATCCTGCAAATCTCCTGGGAGGACAGACGCACCAATGTTAGCGTCTTTGATCAGGCCAACATCCCCAGCATCGAAGCACTGACCACACTCAACCAGCTCAGTTGGGCGGGCCACATTGTTCGCATGCCTGACACAAGACTCCCAAAGCAAGCGCTCTACCCGGAACTCCTACACGGCAAGCACACTCTCAAAGCCTCTTTGATAAAATGCAACATCCCCACCAACACCTGGGAGTCCCTGGTCAAATACCATCCTAAGTGGAGGAAGAGCATTCGGGAACGCGCTGAGCACTTTGAGTCTCATCGGCGAGAGCATGCAGAAAGCAAGCGCAGGCAGAAGGACCGTGCGGCAAACTAGTCTCCCACCCACCCTTTCCTTCAATGACTGTCTGTCCCACCTGTGACATAGACTGTCATTCCCATATTGGACTGTTCAGTCACCCAAGAGCTCACTTTTAGAGTGGAAACAAGTCTTCCTCCATTTTGAGGGACTGCCTATGATGATGATGATGATTACATTCTTCAGGAGAGTCATATCTTGAACCACATTGTCCCATCAAATGCTGCTTCACTCACCTCTTCCTCCATTAAAATGGCGTACAAACAAATGCTCATTGGGAATCCCATACTGATGGCAAAAAATTCCCAATGGCCTCAGAGGCCTTCAGGCTGTTCGACGCAAATCCAGGTATAAGGCAACAAAAACAAAAAATGCTTGGTTACTGAGAAATGGTGAATGTACAAAATAAACAAAAAACATTTTGATCAATTTACAGGAATCCAGTGGCCATATCATGTGATCAGAGTGATGAGTAGATGGGTTAAACCTTGTCATCATCATAGGCGGTCCCTCGAACGAAGATGACTTGCTTCCACAAGAGTTCACATATGTTTCAATGAAGGACCCGATGTTCCAGTCCTGAACTCCAATTGAGAGGGTAGAAGATGCCGGTGTGTGGATTTAAAAAAAAAACATGTAGTGACTGTTGCACATCAGCCACCACACGGCTCAACAGAACTAGGCCTTTATCCAGTGGCAAGGGTTGACCAGGATGACTGGAGACCCTGTATAACTGTGAACATAGGAATTTATAATGGCAAGACAAAAAATGAAACAGAAAATCAATTGATACATAAAGGAAGTGTACACAGATTTTTAATAAGATGCATTTTTATTAGAAAAATAAATATCTATTTATCCAATGCTTAATGCAGTGTTATTATGTAATACGTAGAATAGTGCTGGTTCCTATTGATCAAATATACATTAATCTTGTAGTGACGGCATCACAATTTCTTCCTTTTGATGATGCCATAACTGTTGGGGACAGTATAATTAGTCTCAATGTCTGCAGATTATGTGGGGGGGGGAGGGGGAAATAAGTCAGAAATCCTACTCTCATGTACAAGACATTGGTACATACAGGATTGACTGTGACAGCTCCTATAAATCGAATAGCCAATGTTTAATGCCTGTACTTAATACATTTAGATTCTAGAAAGACACTGCTATTCCCATTTGAATTATTCCCCAGCATGAGTCACTGATTTCAGTAGTGTGTTGGACTGAACAGCATTCCAGTTCCCAAGCAAAAAACTACCAAAAAGGAAAGTTGGAATTAATGAAACGACAGAACCTCTCTAATCCGGCACACTCGGGACCTGGCCTGTGCCAGAACAGAGAATTTACCGGATCGCGGGAGGTCACGCCGACCCTCGACTTACCGGGTCCTGATGACAGTGCTCGGTCCCCTGACCGTCTCCGCCACGCTCCGAAACTTCGGCCTCACTCCTCCTCTGCGCTGCTTTGTTGAACGTTGCCTGACAAGATGGCGTCCCGAAGCTGGATTTGCGCATGCGCTGCGCAGAAGGTTATTACGCAGCATTTAGTCCCGATTCACCCAATCTGTAAAGGCACTTTTTCCTGCCTGTGAGGAAGCTCCCAGAAGGAGCATCAGGATTATTTTGAGACACATGTATGAGACACTGTCAGCAAACACTGGGGAAAACACGCTCGGAATGTATACACATCTCTTTTAGGATAATAACTCGGTTACTTTATTTGATTGAAGTTTCCTTCTGGTGGTGTAAAAGTAAAAGCAGATCAAAGGATCAGTATGGCTTATGCTGTTGGCAAAAAAGTTCTGCTCCATTGACTCAATCCATACTGTAACCCTCCTGGACCTTATGTTCATATTCTATTTATTTGTTACAGCTCACTGGACGGGCATTAGGACCCTGTGGGACCTATCACAGTTGCTTTACTCATGCTGGTTTGGGGACACCATTTTGGATTGTATAAAAGCACAGATAAGTTAAGTTACATTACTCCTGGCTCAGTTTGTCAGTTATTTACATGTACACACACCAGGCCTCAGTTCTATTTTAACAAAAACATTTTTCCTTGTTGGTGTTCAGCATATAACATTCTTAGTGTGCCAGCTGACCTTACCGGGTACTGCTGACAACACTGCTGTCAATGACCCAGCCGTTCTGCACATGCGCACCGCCCGGCCACGAATGATGCTGGACCAGAGAGGTTACCAGAGCAGAGTGTGCCGGATTTGAGAAGTTCAATCTGTAGCAGAGACCCACAAAACAATTGTGGTCAAATTAGTATCTTTATTGCAACAGTACTTGTTTATATCTTTATCATCTTCGTTCATAGAATCAATGCTGATGTCCTCCCCTCCCCTCTTCCTGTCTGTTTGTGTCTCTCTTCCACTTGCACCACACGCGGCTCCTCCTGCGCCCATTGGCCCCGCCGCATCCAATGCCGCCTCCTCATTGGAACAGAACCATCGCTCCCCACCCTGATTGGTTACAAGGTGGGACGGGCTCTGACCACCCATTGGTCGGAGCAATGGTCACTCAGTCTGGACCACGTGTTCCCAGCTCCACTCCCACCCCAGGACAGAAAAAATTGACTATTATAGATGACTAACAGAGACCTGCAAAACATTTGTGGTCAAATTAGTATCTTTATTGCAACAGTACGTGTCTGGACTGTTATCTTCATTTATAAAATCAACGCTGATGTCCTCCCTCCCCCTCTCGCTCATCTGACTGTTCGTTATACTAGTAAGAAAAGAGACAGGAACCACAAATTTAGGACATCAGCAGATGTGTTGTTACATGCAGTTGCCTTAAACCCAGTACAACTGACACTACATTAAATAAACTGAGCCTCCCTCTATTCCAATGTAGAAATCAGATAGGTTGCTTCTATCCATAAGCAATGCCTACCAAACATTTATGGTAGGCAGTCAAAATCTAAAAATAAAGGAAATGTTTTAAAAATGTATAATGCAATTACTATTGTACTGTAATACATTCATGAAATATACAGCACTATACTATTTTTAAAGTTAGTTACTTTGAGGTAACATTAACACTGCACGCAAACAGAAGCAACTCAACCACCATCCCCCAAGAAAATGTTTTAACTTGGCAGATGGATACACTAGTTACGCATAATGGTTTTCATGGCTTTGCCCGAATAGATTTCATATTGTGCATTATTGTCTCCTAGAACTTGAAATCCATTTTTCAATATATGTACTGCATTGTCTGGTTTTACAAGATAGCACATGTATATTCTACATGTTTGCACAGCTTGCTGTTTTCTGGAAGCTATTACAAGATTGATTGTTGCTCTCAGCAAGATGGAGTGATTTCAGAATAAGTGTGGCCAGATGTTATTCTGTGGTAAAGTTAAGTTATTTCAGGGAAAAGATGGCTCATTAAAGAACAATCCTAGTTTTGTCAATACAAATCTGGAAAGTCTGATTTGTTGGAAATTTTCTCTAAAGCCAATACTGCATGGCAGTTAGTACATCAACATTAATTGCAAGTCATTTATTCTCCAAAATCCTCTAAATAGTACAATAATCCATAGCAATTTAGCTCAAAGTCATGTTCAGACAAAACTGATTTTACAATTGTTCTATGATTAGTCTCTAGCAGAGACTAAAGAGGGTAAGTGGATTGATAATGAAGGATTATTTCTATTTGAATCAGGATATCCAGGAGCTACACATAAAAATAGCCAGTTTGAGATTCTTAATAACCTTGGGGATTATTTTTTCATTCTCCACCCCCCTCTCCACCACACACTTTCCTGAACATGGTTGCTCACATCAAGGTATAATTCAATGAGTGTCAGCAATTCAAGCACTTCATTGTCAAGCATAGATAAACTTAGCAGGCTCATAAATGGTGCAGAGCAGAGAATCACAACGGAGCCCAGCAGTGCCCAGATATGCACTTTCCAGTAGGGTTTGAGTACAAGGGCAGGGAGGTGTTGCTACAGTTGTACAGGGCCTTGGTGAGGCCACACCTGGAGTATTGTGTACAGTTTTGGTCTCCTAACCTGAGGAAGGACATTCTTGCTATTGAGGGAGTGCAGCGAAGGTTCACCAGACTGATTCCCGGGATGGCGGGACTGACCTATCAAGAAAGACTGGATCAACTGGGCTTGTATTCACTGGAGTTCAGAAGAATGAGAGGGGACTTCATAGAAACGTTTAAAATTCTGATGGGGTTAGACAGGTTAGATGCAGGAAGAATGTTCCCAATGTTGGGGAAGTCCAGAACCAGGGGACACAGTCTAAGGATAAGGGGTAAGCCATTTAGGACCGAGATGAGGAGGAATTTCTTCACCCAGAGAGTGGTGAACCTGTGGAATTCTCTACCACAGAAAGTTGTTGAGGCCAGTTCACTGAATATATTCAAAAAGGAGTTAGATGAAGTCCTTACTACTCGGGGAATCAAGGGGTATGGTGAGAAAGCAGGAATGGGGTACTGAAGTTGCATGTTCAGACATGAACTCATTGAATGGCGGTGCAGGCTAGAAGGGCCGAATGGCCTACTCCTGCACCTATTTTCTATGTTTCTAGGTTTGCTGGATAGAAGTCAGGAGTAGGAACCCTGGATGATTTTCCTCTCCTCAGCTGAAGATATACTGGGGCAATCAGCAGCATTTCCCCTCCACCCTGGCCATCAATCAACCAAACAGAGACTAGGGAAAGCCACACACAGCCAGAGACAAACTTTGACTTCTAATGATGTTAAATTAAACTGGAGTGTTTAATGCAGTTTAAGATGGTAAACACATTTTCTAAGCTAAAGGGTTTTTGGGGCAATAAAATGAGTCTGATGATTGCACAGGCAGAGGGGTTGGGGGGGGGGGGTGGTGGTGAGGTGGTTTATGCTGAGCTCAGATATTATGGCTATAGTCAGTCAGCCCTGGAACATGATGAATGTCTTCCCTAGAGACTCAACAGTGGAGAAAAACCTCCCAGGTGCAGTGTTGTTTCAAAGACTAGCTTCAGCAAGAATGACAATTCCATTGTGGGAAAGAAGTGGTAGAAAATGTGTATATCTTTTGTAATAGTACAAATTACTGAGGAAAAAAAATGGGAGTAAGGTGGGAAGAACAAATGAAAGTACTTTCATCTTTAGAAAAGTTGCTCAAGTGGCAAATAGTCTTATATAGGTCTGTGTTGCCCAAGTATAAGTTTATACTTTGTGCTAGTTTTGTGTTCTAGTGCTGTAATAGCCCGATAGATAAACACTGATCATGTTTAGTCTGATTTGAAATTGCAGTAAGCTTCAGAAACAGCACTCCAACTCCTTGACAACCAATAAGCAATGGGACATTTTACTAGTACATTAAATATATAAATAAACCCTTTCAACTGCTTAGTGGGTGCACTGCCAGGTGCGCTACTCAGCTAGACCAGGAAAGCTCAAATGTTCAAATCTTGGTCTGTGCAAAGTTAAATCAACTTCACCCTGGTAGGCCTACCACAGTTGGCCTCATCACTCCAGGATTAGGAACAGAATATGATCCTGTGATCCCTGCTGAAATAAATGGCAATCGTGCAGGATAGGATTGGGCTTGGCTATGATGTTCTCTTGTTCAAACAGCCTGCTGCCACTCAATCCTTTGGCTTACATATAAAGATCATTGACTTGGGTGGGATATGGTTTCTGGTGCCAAACGACAGTGTACAACGGGTAGAGAACGTGGTTAAGGCGGCATACAGGATATTTGCCTTTATTAGCCGAGGCATAGAATACAAGAGCAGGGAGGTTATGCTTGAACGGTATAAAACACTAGTTAGGCCATAGTTAGAGTATTGCGTGCAGTTTTTGTTACCACATAATAAAAGGATATGATTGCACCGGAGAGACTACAGAGGAGAATTACGAGGATGTTGCCTGGACTAGAGAATTTTAGCTACGAGTAAATATTGGATAGGCTGGGGCTGTTTTCTTTGGAACAGAGGAGGCTGAGGGGAGACTTAATTGAGGTGTATAAAATTATGAGGGGCATAGATAGAATGGATAGTAAGGACCTATTCCCCTTAGCAGGAGGGGTCAATAACCAGGGGGCACAGATTTAAAGTAATTGGTAGGTGGTGTAGAGGGGATTTGAGGGGACATTTCTTCACCCAGAGGGTAGTGGGGGTCTGAAACTCTGCCTGAAAGGATGGTAGAGGCAGAAACCCTCACCACATTTAAAAAGTACTTGGATGTGCACTTGAAGTGACATAACCCACAAGGCTACGGACCAAGAGTTGGAACGTGGGATTAGACTGGATAGATCTTTGTTGGCCAGCACAGATATGATGGGCCGAATGGCCTCCTTCTGTGCTGTAACTTTCTATGGTTCTATGTAATTAACAGCCCAAGAGAAGAGTATAAAACAGAGCCAAAACAATGAAACACCAAGTCAAAAAAGGTAGTTTGTGTTCACGGCTTTATTCTCATTCTCTAGCAGTGTTTAGTAACATTATGCAATTTCTTAAAAAAAGATGGAAGAAAACAGATTAATCTGTAGCACGATGCAAAAGGACGCGAACATCTAGGGCCAACAAACCACAGTTAAACCTGAATCAGGAAAGTTTGTAGATTACACTATGTACTCGTATTGTACTACATTTGCATAGATTCTGCATTGACAATTAAAAATCAGAAAAGGAAAGAAACAGAACAAAAGTTAATGTCTCAAGCAGTCATATGGTTTATAGTCAAAAACATGGAACTTATTTGTTTGATACAAGATACTAGCACACCGTACAAAGTTAGAAGAGAATCTCTGATATGCCAGCATAGCCCAACAAACTTACAGATTTAAAGAGAACTTTTGACAAGCATTTGAAAACACTGGCCCTTTTATACATCATTGCTGTGCAGACCAATTTCCTGTTAATATAATTGAAGGAAAATGGCACTTTTGTTTAGTCATCAAAATTTGAGAGTTTGACATACCCTGAAAACAAGTCAGATTATTTTGTTGACTAACCATTCACATGGTTTTGACAAATTATAGAAAGTATTGGAAGTTATCAGGTTTTTTCCATGGCAAATCCTGGTTATATTTTGCATGCTGCATGGGTACAAGAGAGGATAAATTGTTCACATCCTTATGTTGCTGGCAGGCCTTGCATGCAGCCAGCAGGTTAGAGACTTTTTTGTCCTTTCAAGCCTTGCCAGCAGCATGGTGCGTTGAAAATTTACCCCTAGATGTTGGAACATTTTAGAATTGGTCAATTTGCATAGAGAAAAAAAAAAGAGAGAACTAAATTGACAATTGGTAGTGGAGATCTACAATTATTAAAATGTTGAGATATATCTCAAGAAAGGGGATGATTGGTTTGACAATCTAGGTAGTCTTCCCTTGTCTGAAATATTAGGTCAGCATGTAACTCACATACTAGCACACCCATTTTGCCATATCTCTCATCTATAGATCTAATATGCATTCTACCATTTTTTGTCTAGAACAAGTCTTATTGCATTTTAATGTGGATTAAGAGCTTCTCGTTTATCTTTACAAGAGATAAATAAAATGCAGGATTGTTGTTAATGCATTAGAAGTTGCTAATCTAGCTGGGAGTTTCAGATGGAACTCCCGAACTAACTTGTAATGCATTGTTAACCACCCAGTATCTTCAATCTATACACACAACACCAACACACATATGCATAACAAACACACCAGTCATTCAGCAATGGTAAAAGTGCTGGAGACAGCATGCAACTGGATACTGTACAAAAAAGAATCTGCGTTCCATTCAACACTTGGATATTTATGCTGAACTAAAATGGTTTACATCCAGAGTGCATTGCTCAGTTCCACAAGAATAACCTCAATCATGAGAACATTTTTATAGAATTACTTCAGTTCCACATATGGGCAAAAAATAGACTAAACGTATAACCTACATTAACTATTCGCAATCCATCCACAGCCTACCAAAATCCTCTGTTAAAGCAGCAGAAATCTCACCCAAGGCCAAGCTTCTATTGACTGGTATATTACAAGTCAGGGGTTTGCTATGCCTACCTAATTAAGTTCAACTCTGGAAAATTCAGCATGTCAGGCATACACAACTCCTGTGGGTTTGACCACATTACAGGCTATTACCACAATGGACAAGGACCCACGAAACTTGCGACTTATACAGCAGTAAAGGTGTTGCCGGAAGAAGTGCAGCAGATGAGGGTTGCTCCGTTGGTATTGCAATACACTATCCACATATCCAAGCCATTCAAAGTGCATGGGAAGTGGTGCTGTTTACACAATAGAGGGTCGGGATACAAAATCAAATCAAGGCAAGGCTATACACCATGACTTTGTGCCAAGTAGATGGGCAAAGCAGGGTAAAAACATTTTCCTTCACTCAGACCGATGCATAGGTCTTTGAATGTTTGCCATGCACGTCAATTGCACAGCAGGGCACACTTTGCAGTACCAACTTAGGCCTGTACTTTTTCCATACCCTTATTCCTAAAAGAATTAATTCAAAAAATTCTTCCATCAGAGTCTCTGTATGATGCATACATCTGTATTCATACCCGTGATAGCGATAGAATAGACACTTAGGCATTACATATGTTCTCCTGACTCTCCGTCTCAACTCAGCTTCACTGTTGCAGGACAGAATGATGCACAACAGAAGCAGAAACAGATGGGAGTAGAGTGCTTTAATATAAAAGCCCTAGAGTTACTTCAAAAGAAACCAACTGGATATCATTGTTACAGTGCAGAGACACAGTGGGGAAAGGTGAAGTCACATACCTCCCCCAAGCTCAGGGTTAGCGCCATCTATTTGACTATTTCTCCAATCTATCTCACTCACGCACTTGCCCCTCCACCCCAGTATACATTCAAGAACTTAAGAACTTAAGAATTAGGAACACGAGTAGGCCATCTAGCCCCGAGCATGCTCCGCCATTCAACAAGATCATGGCTGGTCTGGCCGTGGACTCAGCTCCACTTACCCGCCCGCTCCCCATAATCCTTAATTCCCTTATTGGTTAAAAATCTATCTGTGATTTGAATACATTCAATGAGCTAGCCTCAACTGCTTCCTTGGGCAGAGAATTCCACAGATTCACAACCCTCTGGGAGAAGAAATTCCTTCTCAACTCGGTTTTAAATTGGCTCCGCCGTATTTTGAGGCTGTGCCCCCTAGTTCTAGTCTCCCAGACCAGTGGAAACAACCTCTCTGCCTCTATCTTGTCTATCCCTTTCATTATTTTAAATGTTTCGATTAGATCACCCCTCATCCTTCTGAACTCCAATGAGTAAAGACCCAGTCTACTCAATCTATCATCATAAAGTAACCCCCTCATCTCCGGTATCAGCCTAGTGAATTGTCTCTGTACCCCCTCCAAAGCTAGTATATCCTTCCTTAAGTAAGGTGACCAAAACTGCACACAGTACTCCAGGTGCGGCCTCACCAATACCCTGTACAGTTGCGGCAGGACCTCCATGCTTTTGTACTCCATCCCTCTCGCAATGAAGGCCAACATCCAATTCGCCTTCCTGATTACCTGCTGCACCTGCAAACTAACTTTTTGGGATTCATGCACAAGGACCCCAGGTCCCTCTGCACCGCAGCATGTTGTAATTTCTCCCCATTCAAATAATATTCCTTTTACTGTTTTTTTTTCCCCAAGGTGGATGATCTCACATTTTCCGACATTGTATTCCATCTGCCAAACCTTAGCCCATTCGCTTAACCTATCTAAATCTCTTTGCAGCCTCTCTGTGTCCTCTACACAAACCGCTTTCCCACTAATCTTTGTGGGAATTTTGCAAATTTTGTTACACTACACTCTGTCCCCTCTTCCATGTCATCTATGTATATTGTAAACAGTTGTGGTCCCAGCACCGATCCCTGTGGCACACCACTAACCACCGATTTCCAACCCGAAAAGGACCCATTAATCCCGACTCTCTGCTTTCTGTTCGCCAGCCAATTTTCGATCCATGCTAATACATTTCCTCTGACACCGCGTACCTTTATCTTCTGCATTAACCTTTTGTGTGGCACCTTATCGAATGCCTTTTGGAAATCTAAATACACCACATCCATCAGTACACCTCTATCCACCATGCTCGTTATATCCTCAAAGAATTCCAGTAAATTAATTAAACATGATTTCCCCTTCATGAATCCATGTTGCGTCTGCTTGATTGCGCTATTCCTATCTAGATGTCCTGCTATTTCTTCCTTAATGATAGCTTCAAGCATTTTCCCCACTGCAGATGTTAAACTAACCGGCCTATAGTTACCTGCCTTTTGTCTGCCCCCTTTTTTTAAATAGAGGCGTTACATTAACTGCTTTCCAATCCGCTGGTACCTCCCCAGAGTCCAGAGAATTTTGGTAGATTATAACGAATGCATCTGCTATAACTTCTGCCATCTCTTTTAATACCCTGGGATGCATTTCATCAGGACCAGGGGACTTGTCTACCTTGAGTCCCATTAGCCTGTCCAGCTCTACCCCCCTAGTGATAGTGATTGTCTCAAGGTCCTCCCGTCCCACATTCCCGTGACCAACAATTTTTGACATGGTTTTTGTGTCTTCCACTGTGAAGATCGAAGCAAAATAATTGTTTAAGGTCTCTGCCATTTCCACATTTCCCATTATTAAATCCCCCTTCTCATCCTCTAAGGGACCAACATTTACTTTAGTCACTCTCTTCCATTTTATATATCGGTAAAAACTTTTACTATCTGTTTTTATGTTTTGCGCAAGTTTACTTTCGTAATCTATCTTTCCTTTCTTTATTGCTTTCTTAGTCATTCTTTGCACCAGGTGACGTAGCATATCATGTAAGCAATATTTGAACGGTATCAAGCAGCCACCGTTTTAATGCATGCCCCTCTTCTCTTCCTATAAAAGTCAATCAAGTAGAGCCAGGTCTCAGTCCCACCTCACATACCCTGCATCATTCACTGCTCACGTACGAAGGCAGGAACATCTATTCCAGAGACTCAGGTAGCGAGTTTCAGGAGGGAACCAGAAGGAAGCACTGAGCATGAGTAAGGAGGAACAAGTGGAGGTACTGATAAAGCTACAGCCTCAACCAGATTCCTTCATTCCCAGCCCACCCCCAAAAATAGCAGTTATAATGGAGCCAGTTAGAGGGCCATCTTGTACTCCACTACAAAGAGGCAGGTGACCACTGTAATCCCATGGAAAGTGTTTTGTAATTGATTTTTCTGTGACAATGGAAACAATGTTTGGGTTGCTTCTCTTCTGACAAGCATTTTTTCATGGTCTGATCCAAAAAACAGGAAAAATGCTTCCAAAATAACTAAGCCGCATTTGAAAATTGAATCCAAAACCATTTACCGAAAAACAAAACCCTTTAAGTTTGACTTACCCACAGAGTTTACCTTGAACACATGCTCTCAATGAAAAAGTACTTCCAGCCAAACATTGGGAAATTAAGCTGCTAATTACAGATCCTTAGCGGCATGCAGCATGTAAAAGAAATGAGGCATCCACTCAATGAGGTGTAAATAATGCAGGACCGAATGGAAACTATTAACAGAGATTCCAGCGGGGGAAACAGGCTGCAGTGCTCAGCATCAACGTTCCTAGTCCTGCACCCTCATCCCACTGGTGGTACCAATATCATTGGTTGGAATATCTACTCATATCATTTGCAATATACATGTTCCGTATTACTGCAACTGGCAGCGAGTCAATCTTACTTTAGATCCTATTCACTGACTAATGCTACACAGAAATGAGTATGTTTATACTCTTAGCACGAAAAAAATAATCTAGAGTCCCATTGCATAGGCGGACTAGACATTTCAGAACACAAATAAGTTTAGTTTAGGTCTGCGTATTGGACAGACATATACAATGTGCCCTCAATCTGAACCTACAGATTAATAATAAACTACAGTTTCCAATCAATGTCACATAATACAGTCATTTAAAAAAACACCAAATGGCCAATAATTCATATTAAGTACAAAATTTGAAGAAAGCAGTATCATTACACGAGATGAAATTCATTTCTTGTGCAATCCAATTAAGAATACATCAGCTACTTGATATCTGGAAATCAATATGATTAGTTCCTTAAGGCAAGCAATGTTTATTGTAAATAATGCAGCACATTAGCCATTTGTCTAAAACACTGCAGCCATCAATAATCCAACATGGCAAACAATCCCCCCATCCCCCCCAAAAAAAGGGTGGTCTTCTGCAAACTTCAGTATTTATTTTATTGTATTCTAGTCATAATTAATATATCTGCAAGATCTGGAGGCATTTGCCTGTATATTTGCTTCACATTTAACTTGACATTTTCTACCTGTTAGTGTGTGAATACAGGCTATCAGAAAGGTATTTGGTTAGTTAAAATTCTGAAACATGAAAGCTACAACTTTAAAGAAGCAGCTGTGCCATAAATTTGGCCTTAAACTAAATGAAAAAATAAATACGACTAAAATGCTCATCATGAGCATTTTACAAAAGTGGAATTTTGTATAAAATGAAAAATACTGAACCATAAAAAAAAAACAAAGTCCCAAGTTCAATTGCTGGTCTGCATCGAGTTTGCGGATATAAACTGGAGCAGTGCTAGGATGTTACAACTACTTTGTCCAAGGTTAGAGAGGGGAAAAATAAATCAGGCAACATTTGTTGCTTCGGATCGTGACCCCACGGCTGGAAAGTGCATGCTTGTGGTTATGGACAGGTTTAGGTTTAGCAGTGGTGCCTTCCACAAGAAAATATTCTCTATCAGCACACAATGTCTAGGTTCATGAGAAATGGACGTTTCTGGATGAGGTGCCAGAGCATGACTAGTACCCACATGCAGCAGAATACGAGGAGGAAGGGCAAGTGGGGAGGATTAGAATTCACAAAAAAAATTAAAGTTTGATGCAGTGATCCATCACTGGGTGCCAAACTACTTGAGATCTGTATTCCAAAGACAATTCTTGTAAATTTGTTTAACAGCACTGTATTTGTTTGAAATTGTTTGAACATTTGATATTTTGATGTTTCAAATTGAGTTGTATCATGTCAGTTCTGCATGTGCAGTCATTCAGATTCTAGGCATGGCTTAAATACCAATTCAGATTTAAATTATGGGGTACAGTTTCATTGAGAATCAAGATCTCAAAAGCAAAGATGTAAAATGTTTTTTTTTATATACAGAAAAAAGATGCAGAAAGCACATGCTTAATGCTCACACCCTAGAATTGGGATACACAGCTACAACTTCATATCCCTCTGGAGGCTGCACTCTTGCTTTTGCGTGGGTCTCACAGTATAGTTGCTCTTCTATGAAGAAGTAGCCTTTCTGCTTTAGATTTAATCCACAGTCAGAACACATGAAGCATGGTGGGTGGTAGAGTTTCTCTCGTGCCTTAACAACAGCGCCACTAGAAAGAAAAAAAACAAATGTCAAAGGGATATAGAAAGAATGATTCAGAGGAGAACAAACACGATTTCAGGGTTGACATCACTGAGATGTGCAGAGATAATCTCATTAGAAAATGATGGGATGGTGATGGGAGCCACGGGATAAAATGACGACCAAGCCTTGAAATTAATGCAAGCAACCCATAATGCGAACACTGCATTTTCCTAGTTTTGTGGAAAAGATCAAAGTCAGAAGCGAAACCCAGCAAAAGGAATAGCTGCTTCACACTTCTGCGAGTAAACACAGACTCAGCTGAAGCAAAGGGAAATTGAATCAATTATTGATTCTGCACACAGTGGTTTCAGTCGAACTCACTGATCAAATCTTGAACAATGGAATGGGGTGGAAGGGCTGAAAGGCAACTGCTCACTCCTGCATGCTCATGTATTAAGATCACAGAAGTCAACCAGAGCTTCAGGCTCTCCAGACCAATATTAAATGGTAAATGTCATGTTCAGCACTTTTCCTTTCTACCCTTACCCTTGCCCCCACCTCCCCCTGCAATTCTTTATAAATTAATATCCTTCTTCTGTTTAACTCTCAGCTATCCTACAAATGGCATTGTATGCATGAGACATGGGCACAGGCCCCTCCCTAACTTGCTCTAGATTGTGCGCACCTTAGTTGGTCTTTGCTCAGTGTTTCCCTACAGCAATGCAGCGGAGATTGGGAACGCAATGGCATGGATGAAAATTACAAGCACAAACCCATGTCCAAACACAAACAACAGTTGATTGGATTCCACCAACTAGTCATCAGACCATCCTTGCCAAATGATGCTGGAGATCATGCCAATCACACCAAACTTCTTTCCCTGCAGTGCCGTGCTCATGTGTGCCTTAATATTTCTTATAGGGCTCTACCATTACTGCTGAGTTATGCTTCTTGAGGTCCTCTCAGCACAATTTGTGCTTTCAGTAGTCGGTTTTCTATGTTCACTGCTCAATGGTTCACTCCTTTACTCTCTGGGAGAGTGCAGGCTGCTTAACATGAGGCCAATCACCATCTCATACAGAATAGCAAAAACTGCAACAGATAATAGGATAAAAAGTGCTGCAGAGGCAAAGAAAGATTAAAAACTGGTGTAAAAAGGGATGGATAGCTAAGAATGGAAAGCAGCAAAGGTGAAGAAAAAAGATCTTTCATATTTTATATACTAGCATTGCACTTCAATCCCAAAATGTTGCCAAACACAGAAAATAAGTCAAATACGTGAAATCATTAAGAAGTTTCCAGCAACTTTCTAAAGATCCATACTGTGAAAATGACACAGCTGCTCGCCACCACAAAAAAAAAGTTTTGCTAAACATATAATTGTAATGACAGTGCCCTCTATAATTATGTTTTCACAAGTTTTCTCCCCTCTTCTGTTCCCAAAGGCATTGCAACTACATGCCAGCACTCAAGGGCCCATTCATGCACAAGCATAGACATGTGTATTGGCAGGCTACTCAATTGTGAGGAGCATCACAGCCAAGCCGAATCCTGTACTTGCCAGTCATCCCCACATGGACACTTTTCAGCTGGGGTCACTAGATGTGATTAAGGACAGAAACCCTGGATTATCTTTTTTCCCCCTCAATAGTCCAGCGGAGCACGACTGAGTTCAGTCAATTTAGCACGCATCTAAATGCAATGTCCGACTGAAAGCCTACATACTTACACTATGCCAGTCTCACATCTAGTGCATTGCGGTAACTTCTGTAGCGTGGGTGGAGCATTGCTGAATTTTGCTATTGGAGATTTTACACTTTTGGTGATAGCCGGCCATTCACTTCTGTCACCTGCAAGAAATAGCACACGATATATATATTTAGAACTTTGCTATTAATGTTAGGATTATATATATGCAGTTATACATATTAATATAAAAGTATTTGGCCAGTTTCCAATTATGCCTTCCATGTTGAAACTGCAAGTTGATTTACTGGGATTAAGATGAGATTCCACACAATGATGTGAAATATATTGCCAACATGCAAAGTAACACTCACTATTCACAATTACTTTCTATTACAGACTACAATGCAGTGAAAGAAAATGTAGACTTCTACTGGCAGGCTGTGAAATCATGAAGTAGTTCTGGTAACTTTCTAAAGGTCCATACTTTCAGGTTGCCATAATTATTTTGGAATATTTTGAAACCATGTGAGTTTTATTAGTTCCTGATTATACGGTTAAGGAAATAGTAGAAGGGATCACCTGGTCAGCATACCAGAGTTAAAAAAATTTTTTAAATTCTGTACAAAGCACATTTTAATTTTACTAACAGCCGGTCCTCTCCTTAATTAGTAAGAATCAGAAAAAAGCTAGTCAGCTTCTTTCAACAAACCACATACAATTTGTACTGCCATGAACTCTTCCCAATCTATTGGTCTTTCAAGCCATATGCGAATGAGACTGGGGATGGGACAGGAGACCTTCATTAATGCTGCTCTGAAATGTGCCGTGACCAGGTTTGTAGAGGGATTGGTCAAATCAAATCGCATGGGGTAGCCTGGAGGAGGAATTCATAGAATACATTTGGGATTGTTTCTTAGAACAGTATGTTACAGAACCTACAAGGGAGCAAGCTATCTTAGATCTGGTCCTGTGTAATGAGACAGGAATAACAAACGATCTCCTAGTAAAAGATCCTCTCGGAATGAGTGATCACAGTATGGTTGAATTTGTAATACAGATTGAGGGTGAGGAAGTAGTGTCTCAAATGAGCGTACTATGCTTAAACAAAGGGGACTACAGTGGGATGAGGGCAGAGTTAGCTAAAGTAGACTTGGAACACAGACTAAACGGTAGCACAATTGAGGAACAGTGGAGGACTTTTAAGGAGCTCTTTCATAGTGCTCAACAAAAATATATTCCAGTGAAAAAGAAGGGCAGTAAGAGAAGGGATAACCAGCTGTGGATAACCAAGGTAATAAAGGAGAGTATCAAATTAAAAACCAATGCGTATAAGGTGGCCAAGGTTAGTGGGAAACTAGAAGATTGGGAAAATTTTAAACGACAGCAAAGAATGACTAAGAAAGCAATAAAGAAAGGAAAGATAGATTACGAAAGTAAACTTGTGCAAAACAAAAACAGATAGTAAAAGCTTTTACCGATATATAAAACGGAAGAGAGTGACTAAAGTAAATGTTGGTCCCTTAGAAGATGAGAAGGGGGATTTAATAATGGGAAATGTGGAAATGGCTGAGATTTTGCTTCGGTCTTCACAGTGGAAGACACAAAAACCATGCCAAAAATTGCTGGTCACAGGAATGTGGGAAGGGAGGACCTTGAGACAATCACCATCACTAGGAAGGTAGTGCTGGACAGGCTAATGGGACTCAAGGTAGACAAGTCCCCTGGTCCTGATGAAATGCATCCCAGGGTATTAAAAGAGATGGCGGAAGTTATAGCAGATGCATTCGTTATAATCTACCACAATTCTCTGGACTCTGGGGAGGTACCAGCGGATTGGAAAGCAGCTAATGTAACGCCTCTGTTTAAAAAAAGGGGCAGACAAAAGGCAGGGAACTATAGGCCGGTTAGATTAACATCTGCAGTGGGGAAAATGCTTGAAGCTATCATTAAGGAAGAAATAGCGGGACATCTAGATAGGAATAGTGCAATCAAGCAAACGCAACATGGATTAATGAAGGGGAAATCATGTTTAACTAATTTACTGAAATTCTTTGAGGATATAACGAGCATGGTGGATAGAGGTGCACCGATGGATGTGGTGTATTTAGATTTCCAAAAGGCATTCAATAAGGTGCCACACAAAAGGTTACTGCAGAAGTTAAAAGTACGCGGAGTCAGAGGAAATATATTAGCATGGATCGAGAATTGGCTGGCGAACAGAAAGCAGAGAGTCGGGATAAATGGGTCCTTTTCGGGTTGGAAATCGGTGGTTAGTGGTGTGCCACAGGGATCGGTGCTGGGACCACAACTGTTTACAATATACATAGATGACCTGGAGGAGGGGACAGAGTGTAGTGTAACAAAATTTGCAGATGACACAAAGATTAGTGGGAAAGCGGGTTGTGTAGAGGACACAGAGAGGCTGCAAAGAGATTTAGATAGGTTAAGCGAATGGGCTAAGGTTTGGCAGGTGGAATACAATGTCGGAAAATGTGAGGTCATCCACCTTGGAAAAAAAGCACAGTAAAAAGGAATATTATTTGAATGGGGAGAAATTACAACATGCTGCAGTGCAGAGGGACCTGGAGGTCCTTGTGCATGAATCCCAAAAAGTTAGTTTGCAGGTGCAGCAGGTAATCAGGAAGGCGAATAGAATGTTGGCCTTCATTGCGAGAGGGATGGAGTACAAAAGCAGGGAGGTCCTGCTGCAACTGTACAGGGTATTGGTGAGGCCGCACCTGGAGTACTGTGTGCAGTTTTGGTCACCTTACTTAAGGAAGGATATACTAGCCTTGGAGGGGGTACAGAGACAATTCACTAGGCTGATTCCGGAGATGAGGGCGTTACCTTATGATGATAGATTGAGTAGACTGGGTCTTTACTTGTTGGAGTTCAGAAGGATGAGGGGTGATCTAATAGAAACATTTAAAATAATGAAAGGGATAGACAAGATAGAGGCAGAGAGGTTGTTTCCACTGGTCGGGGAGACTAGAACTAGGGGGCACAGCCTCAAAATACGGGGGAGCCAATTTAAAACCAAGTTGAGAAGGAATTTCTTCTCCCAGAGGGTTGTGAATCTGTGGAATTCTCTGCCCAAGGAAGCAGTTGAGGCTAGCTCATTGAATGTATTCAAATCACAGATAGATAGATTTTTAACCAATAAGGGAATTAAGGGTTATGGGGAGCAGGCGGGTAAGTGGAGCTGAGTCCACGGCCAGATCAGCCATGATCTTTTTGAATGGCGGAGCAGGCGCGAGAGGCTGGACGGCCTCCTCCTGTTCCAAATTCTTATGTTCTTATGATTCATTCTCCCTTCAATTTTCCTTATGATTTATTAATTGTAAGTACAACTTATCCACTGGGCAATGTTATCTTGCTACCCATCTGCCAAGTGTAAAAGTTGAAATGTTTACACCAACATACCAAATTTTGGGTACTTTTCATTCATGGATTATCAAAGTAATTTAATCATCACATACTAGACACCAATGATCCATCCTTCATCCAATCACTATGCATTACCTGTCTGCTCAGCTTCCAGCATGCCCTGCAGCATTTTGAAAGACCCAGACTGTTTGGGTTCTGAAGCTGGTTCCTCGCCATCCTGAAGCATCTTATAAACTTCAGATTCAGTGTCAACCTCATTCCACTTTGGTGATAACTTTGGTGGCTCAGTGCTACAGAAAACAAAAGCTTAGAGAATTAAACATAGGCAGATGAATTAACACATTTAGATGTGTTCATTGCCAATTGCCTTCAAGTACAGCAAACATTTATGCTGCAATTCTGAACATATTAGCCATCAACGTACAACTTGACATTCTTGGAGGACAACAACTTGTATTTATATAGCATTTTTAATGTAGGGAAACTTCCCAAGGCGTATTAAGAGATTAAAAATTTGACAGCCACATAAGGAGAAATTAGGCAGGTGACCAAAAGCCTGGTGAAAGAGGTAGGTTTTAAGGAGCATCTTGAAGAAAAAGGGGTAGAGAGGTGGGGAGGTTTATGCCTAGAATTCCAGAGCTTAGGGCCTAGGCAACAAAAGGCACAGCCACCAACGTTTGAGCGATTATCAGGTATGCACAAGAGGGCAGAATTAGAGGAGTGCAGACATCTTGGGGCACTGAGCCACCAAGATTACAGAGATAGGGAGGAGTGAGACCATGGAGGGATTTGAAAATGGATGAGAATTTTGAAATCTAGGCATTGCTTAACTGGGAGCCAATGTCAGTCAGCGAGCACAGGGGTGATGGGTGAGCAGGACTTGGCATCCGAGTTTTGGATCACCTCTAGTTTACATAGGGTAGAATGAGAGAGACCAGCCAGGAATGTGTTGGAATAGTCAAGTCTAGAGGTAACAAAGGCATAGATAAGGGCTTCAACAGTGGATGGTCTGAGGCAAGGAAGGAGACAGGTAATGTTAGAGATGGAAATAGGTGGTCTTAGTTATGCTGTGGATGTGTGGGTGAAAGCTCATTTCAGGGTCAAATATGACAAGGTTGTAAACAGTCTGGTTCAGCCTCGGACAGAAGTTGGGGAGAGGGATGGAGTCAGTGGCTAGGGAACAGAGTTGGAATGTGCAGATTTTTCTGTAAATCTGTTCATTTAGTTCTGTTGTATTGCTGCATTTGTTGTGCAATATGTCCATTGTTATTCGTTAGCAAAGAGCTCGACCATGCAATTTCTTCACCCTAATTTGAAATGGGAGAACCAGAGGGCTAGTATACAGTTAGTAAATAAGCCAGCCAGATACAAAACAAAGTGGAACAAAATTAATACACTGCAGATGCTGGAACCCAAAAACAGAAAATGCTCAGCCTGTGGAGAGAATAAAAGTTAATGTTTCAGGTCAATGACCTTTCATTGGAACTGGAAGAAGCAGAGATTTAACAGTTAATAAGCAAGAGCCTGCAAAAAATGGTCAACAGGGATGATGGTACAAGGCAAAATGGGGTGGTCACCGGACAAGAAAAGATGGGTCCAGAAGATGTGTAAATGGATACAGCAGAAACCGTTACCAGTACGTGCTGTCCAAGAAAATGGGATCAGTGGTTATAATAGATATAATACAAATAATATCTTTACACAAAACTACGAGTCAAGAACTTTTTCCACGGTTAAATAAATGTTATATTCACATCTAAATGTCATTACATTAACAGCAAGTGGCTCAGGGAAATTAATTCTGCATAAAACAGACTTGGATTGTGCAAGGTATTAATTGTACTATAATTTAAAGTAATAGTAATAGGGCAGCATGGGTCATAGTTGATGACATACCCACTTTGCTCATTTAGGGGATTGACATATTTGGAAATATTATTTGGAAGGTACTATCTTTTGGTGAATAGGTTGTAGAAAAACAAAATGGCTTAGAGGACTAACTTGTAAGTTGCACATTTTTAAAGAATAATACATCACTTGTATTTTATATTAAGAACAAAAGGAATAGTGGATGTAGTGTGTGTTTTATGGACCTTCATCGATATAAAAGTGAGCAGGTAGGGCAAAATTCAACTCCGCTCTCCTACACTGCATAAATATGAAACTAACATACAAAAATCATTGGATAAATGCACTCAATGGTGTGGGACTGAGCCATATAAACTAAGAAAGGAAGGAAGAACTTGCATTTCAATAGAACATTTCACAGCCTCAGGATGTCCCAAGTGCTTTACAACCGTGAAGGTAATAGGTTTGATCACTGATCCATTGTCAGTGAATGGCTATCAGCTGGTGCTGATGAGAAACTGTAATTTGTCTGTGTCTACAGGTTTGGGATGGTTGGGGGGAGGGGGGAGGAAAGAGGGGAGGCAAAATACTTGGAGTTTGCACCACTGACGTTATTCAGTGTCATCTGTTAGGAAGTACTTATGTAGACAATAAAGGCAAGGATAGGGCTCCATTGTGAGGACTGTACTCATATTGTCGAGTAGCTGCCAACATTTGAGTACTTATGGTCACCCATAAAGAATGGTAAATTGGGACCCAGATCCTAGACTGAGACAGTGTCTTTGGGAGATGAGGGGAGTGAAAAAGCAAGAGGGGGTCTAAAAAGATTGGAGAACCTGCCACATTGATGAAAACCATAGAATTTGAGAGAAGAAATGCTACAGAGTTTTAATTTATACTGCAAGTGGCATTATCCATACTATAAAAACAAGGACACAGGGCTGGTGCCAGAACAGAGAGATTAAAGCCATTAGGAAAGATTGAACAGGTTGGGGCTTTTTTCTTTAGAAAAAGATCCAAAGGGACCTTGTGTAGGTCTTCAAATTTATGAATGGGTTGGTAGATGGGGAGAGAATGTTTCCATTTGTGGGAGAATCCAAAACTAGGAAAGAAAGTCAGACTTGCACTTATACAGCACTTTTCACGACCAGACGTCTCAAAGTGCTTTACAGCCAATGAAGTACTTTTGAAGTGTAGTCAATGTTGTAATATAGGAAACGCAGCTGCCAATTTGCACACAGCATGCTCCCACAAACAGCAATAGGATAATGACCAAATAATCTCTTTTTAGTGATGTTGATTGAGGGATAAATATTGGCCAGGATACCGGGGATAACTCCCCTGCTCCTTCAAAATAGCACTATGGGATCTTTTACGTCCACCCGAGGGGGCAGACTTGGTTTAACGTCTCATCTGAAAGACAGGATCTCTGACAGTGCAGCAATCCTTCAGTACTGCACTGGACTGTCAGCCTAGATTATGTGCTCAAGTTCCTGGTGTGGGACTTGAACCTACAACCTTCTGACTCCGAAGTGAGGGTGATACCCACTGAGCCACAGCCGACACTTGGGCCATAAATACAAGATAGTTACTAATAAATCCAATAGGGAAATGAGGAGAAATGTCGAGTAGTTAAAATGTGGAACTCGTTACCACAGGAAGTGGTTGAGGCAAATAGCTTAGATGTTTTCAAAAGGAAACTGGATGAGTAGCTGAGAAAAGGGGAACTGAGAGATACGATGACAGGCCAAGATAAAGTAGATAGATTGGGAGGAGGCTCGTGTGGAGTATAAATACCAGCAGACTATTTGGGCCGAATAGCCTGTTCTGTGCTGTATATTTTATGTAATTCTATCCCCATGGAATATTTTGTATTCCTAGAAGGCAACTCCATAAATTACAGATGGCATTAACAATAAATATGACCTCTAATTTTGACCACCTTCAAAAATGAATATTTATACAGCTCAGCTGGTTTGAGTAGAAAAATCCATTAGAGTCCCAAGTTGGATCTCCAGCATATACTGAGTTAGCCATTTCTGCCAGGGTAGCAGTAGGGTGCTAAATTTGCTGGCAAGGGGTCAGGGAGGAGAGAATGGACCAGGTTTTTCACTCCTAATCACTAGTTAGCAATCCTGGCTAGAAGTGCATACATGTTAATGTTGGGAGAGTGCAGGACCAATCTTGGTTCTAATATCCCCAGGGATTGAGCAGCCTGCCAACACTCCATCTAAACTCACACATGGAGAATGGGTATTTGGGAGAGTTAATGGAGGGTGACCAAAGGCCCCAACAATGCGTCAACTGTTCAGGATGTGATGGAACGTTGGCAGAAAAAGGACAACTTGTATCAGCGGGGCAAGTGTAATTTTATTTACCTGCTGAACATGTGATAAAAAGGAATAAATGAGCCAAGGACAACTTGTATGAACTCACACTAATATCAGGTTTCCAAACTGTGGGATTATAATATTCAAGCCTATGGAACTTTGTCACATAGTTGTTCTCATGGTACCTTCACTAAAATTACTTGCAGCTGAAATCAACTGCAACAACTTTCTTTGGATTCCTACTTTGCCAAGCTACAGGAAGGGCACAATTATATCACCCTGTGTCAGAAAAAAAAAGCAAGCATCTGTTTGTCATCAAGTTCCAGGACAAAAGACAGTAGACATTGTCCTCTCTGCTCAAGAATTAGAGCGCTATACAGGAAAAATATACACTAACAAGACACCCATCATAAATCCAAGTTGATTCTCAGAGCCGATAGTGTGTTGTGCTAAATGCTGATGTGATGCAATAAAAGTCAGCTTTTAATACATGGAGCAAGACCATTGGCAGCTTTGTATTTTACTACAGATTGGGAAGAAATAAAAGAATTGTTTCATTGTTCATTTGCTACTTTGCCCCTCCAAAATATTTACGCTCTTCTTCTGCTAGGATACAGTCCCATGGGGCACCAAACATCCTCCCAATTGCCACTGTGAGCCTAGACGGAGTGTCAGAAATATTTTTGACTGCAAGGAATGTAAGCTTTCCCCGAGTGTTCACATCCAACATTTACACACACATTTTCTAATGGAAGTCACTGGATCGTGGTCACAAGCAAGAACTATTGACAATCCCCCCCCCACCCATCTATCTCGGGGATCTTGAGGCAAATTGTAACATCCTGATCATTGTCCCGTCTGAGATCAGATAAATCAGCAGAGACAGGGTACTCAACATCAGGCCATCTGGAGCTATATGACAGCTATCATTTTCATATAAAAAAGTTGAAGTGATACTTTCAATTTTCATACTAAATAGGAAAATCTGTCTAACTGGCCTCATTTACCTAAAAAAAGGAAAACTACAAAGCAAACCTTCTCCATACTTACTATGTGGTTGCAGATTGCCACTCCCACTTAAAAAAAAAACAGTAGAACCTCTGATGTTTGGGGAATTTTGCTGCACAGTTGGAATGGAGACCTTTCTTGGCTTGTAAGGCTCAAGTTCCATTCCTGTTTCCATGGGGCAGTGGGCTCAAAATTGAGTCATACCTTGCATTATATGTCCCACGTACCTACTGCAAGAACTTTAGGTATACAGTATAAACATTTATTTTTCCAGCTCACCTATTTGATATTTATCTTTTTAAAAACCTGTGTGTATTCATGATCTATATCTCGCAATAATTTAACTTTGTAAACTTGCGAAAATCAGGTTAGACAATTAGTTTTGATCAATCAAGACGCTTTAAAGATTAGTAATTTCTGATCAGATACATCTAGGTTAAAAAAGTTTTCTATAGCCAAGTGAAGGTATTGCTGGGTAGCAGAGAGCAGAAGAACATGTCGTGAAGTTAGAGGGAGAGGAAAGCAAAGAAACTGTACTAATGACCTTTTCTCCTTCCTGTCAAATATGATGGGTTTTCTTATTTTGCAGAGATCATCAAGACATACTTACTGCTGAGGAGAGGCAACGTGAAGGCCACTTATCTGTTCCTGCAAAGTGTAGTCTACGTTGTCATTGGCATACAGTGCAGCAGGAGTGTTGTATTGTATACTTGACAACTGTTTAGCCTCATTTATATTTGCACCAACAGCAAATGGCATCGGCTTTCTGTTATTTGAACTCCCAATGGGTCTGCAATCCTGTAGCACATAAAGGAAAAGTAAAAAAGATAAATCTTGGGCTTTGTAGAGCATGTAATTGCATTCCTAGGGAATATGGGTTCTCAATGTATCATTGCATGAATAAGTCACTCAATTTTTTCTTTACAACATTATCAGACCAAAGTACTGAGTTTTTATATGGTTATTACATGTGTTGGTTAGATCTTAATTCCTTGTCCCCAGTGGACATGGCCATTTGTCAAAGTATTGCTTTCCTCTGAATACCTTCAAGAAAGATACTTCAGCCATACAGTGCTGACAGGCGTGATGGCAATAGAAATCAGATGAATGCTCCCAGAGGAGGGAAGCTGCACAATAGAAGTCACATGTTATATCTGCACCCATCACTCATTTCTTTTAACCGATAGTGCTGCAATGACCTAGAAATTAATTGGGAAATATTTTATAAGTTAATTCCACATCAGTTAATAGCACATTCTGGAAAAGGAAAAATATCCAAATGAAGTGACTTGAAGGGTCAAGTATGTATTTACTGAGGCAGTTAGATTGTACAGTACCATTATGTAAGTGCACCCCCACTTTACAATAGTTCTAGTGCTGGGAGTGATTACCGTACTGAACAGATGAATGAGTCAGGGCCGAGTACCTTGGTCTCAACTGGCAATGTTTTTATTAAAGTTAAAACCACACACACCCTGGTGTGTAAAACAAACAAATGCAGTACAAAACACAGTTTGGCCCATCTAAACAGGCCCCTATCACGAAGTAGCCACGTTAAAAACCTCCCCTGAAAATCCCTAAGATTTGGTTGGGAGAACCCACGATACCCCCTCACACCGTGGCTGTGATCTTAAAAGATGTGCACGCAGAGATGATGCTCACCAATTCATTGGCTTACTCAATGCTTCTGATGAAAACGTGTCTCTTCTGGTTTCTTCTCTCCACCCCATACGGAGGGCTTGGTCCTTGTAAAGGTGAAGCAAGCGAGAGCAAGAGAGTGAGCTGTGGCCATCCGGCCTCTTATACCCCCATACTGTTCGCCCTTTCAGGCTGAATAAAGTTTGTTTTTGTTTAGAGGCTTCCTGTGGGTGTGTCTTCTTTTTGCCCAATAAAGTTTCCTTGTTTGAGGTTTCCTGTTTTGAGACCAGTGATGGGTTTTCGCTTCCAACCGGTCTGGGCTTAATGGCTTTCTATTGTTCTGGTATCTCATCCAGGTAATGGCTCGATCACTGATCAGTTCACCTGATCTATCTTTGACGAGTTCACATTGCTTAACAATCTGCTCATCGCCTGCGATGAATTGCCTCATCTTGGCCACCGTCTTCCTAGACCCCCTGCCCATCATTCTAAGTCCAACATGGAGAAGTACCTGGGCCCCTCCCACAAACAGCTTTTTCTGCAGTGAGAAAAATGTGCAACGAATCCTTGGGGATTAAAACGCAATGTCCAGATCCTTGGGGATTCGATGCTTACAATTAGTGTATCTTTTTTTTTAAATGGGTAGTTTATGTCCCTACTGAGATCAATAAATTCCACATGAAATGGGATTGAAGCTAGGATCTTCCTGGTTTATCATACCCCCTAGACCAGCAGAACAGTCTAAAAGTGTTCTTTACATGTCTTGCCTCTAACAAGAGAGGAACTCATGGACTTCTTGGTCAATAAGATCGAGACCATCCATTCAGCTACCCTCCATCCCCCTTACCAACCAAGCCAAGCTTCCCCAAAGATTTCATGCTCCCTTAGCTTGCATATTTTTCTAGTTTGTCTCCTATCTTCCCTCATGCCCTCTCCGATCTCATCTTGTCCATGGAGACCCATCTCCTGTTTTTCTGACTCAATTCCAATTTCCCTTTCTGGTCCTCATGCAAGCCGATATTGTCCCCTCTTCTTGGGTACTGGCCTCTCCCTTTCAAACCGGTCATCAAACCATCAATAGAACCCACCCTCAACCATATTGTAAGCTAATTCCTCATTTCCATCCTCCTTTTCCTCTCGAGTCCTTGAATGTGTGCTTCCTCGGTGTTCCTTAAGCTAATCCATGTCCATCTTGCAATTAATCTTCATATTTGAACTTCTCCACTCAAGTTTTTGCCCTTACCACAGCACTAAACAGCCCTAATCAAAGTATCAAATTACATTCTCGGACGTTGACGCACTATCCGACCTCAACCCCTCTGCAGCTTTTAACATGGATAGCCACATATCCTCCTTCAACACATCTACTGTTGTCCAGCTGAGTGGGCTAGAGAGGATAAAATCAGCCCCGTTTTTCATTCCTGATTGCTACTCAGTAACCCTGATTGCTACTAGAAACTGTGTATACACATCCACATGGTCTGGTGACAGTCACTGTGGAGGTTCACTTTAAAAATAACCACTTTGGTGGTGTATTGAAGGGTACCTCATTCCTAGGAAAAATTAGCTTAGGGAACACCGAGGAAGCACGCAAAGGTAAATATATTTAAAAAGGGCAGCCAAACCGGCTAAATAGCAATAGGCATATTAAATAGCAGTTAAAACAATGAAATTTATTCCAAAAAACATGCAATCTTTTCACTGTTAAATGCTCTATTAATTACAAATTGCTTGTTTTCATTACTGTCTTCCCAGAGAAGGTCCAACATCCTCCTGGAAGGGCAAATTCCAAAACTAAGCATCATCTTAGATAAGTCTTCCAACTTCCCTCTGTGCCTCTCTACATCCTCTGAAGAGCCCACCATGGTACTCGTCGCTGTCTCTACACGAGTAGCAACCCCAACTGTCCCATCCTACTCCCTTACCGATCTTACCACCCAGCTTGCCCGCGGGGGGCTAACCTTGCCAATCTCCTCCCCGTCCAATTCACCACCCAAGCACTGACCCGGTGTAGTGCTGGCAGTGAATCAACCACCACCAATCCTCTCCACTTCTCCTTGCAGAATGTCCATTCACTTGGATGGCAAGGTCCTTGTTCACATGAGCTTATCGTGGATGATTGCATTGACATCATGGCCCTGACAGAAACTTGGCTGAGGGGTGATGACACCTTACCCTTAAATTAAGCCTCCCTGCCTGGCTATACTTTCCACCACTTGCCCCGCCCAGACCACCATGTTGGCAGTGTGGCTCTCATCACCAAATCACACCTTTGTCTGTCCCCCGACTCCTCTGACACTTTCTCCTCTTTTGAGCATCTCACCTTATTCTACCCATCACTTAAAATTCTTGTTCTCTACTGCCGACACAAGTACAATAATGTTTTTAATTACCAAGATATCTTTACTGATTTCCTCCCTCAGCACCGAGCGACTTCTCATCCTCGATAATTTCAACTTCCATCTCAATTCATCATGCTCTCTCCTGTGTTCACTACCCTCATATCCTCCCTTAATCTCTCCTTCTATGTGAACTCCTGAACCCATATTTACAGCCATCCCCCTGGACTTTGCCATCTCATGGCCTCGTTATTCCCACTGTGTCAATTGCAGATAAGGCCATCTCTGTCCACTTCCTTGTATTGCTCTCCAGCCACATCCCCCTTTCCCCACCCAACCCTACTTCCTCCTGCATCTGCAACTGGAAAAAAAACTCTTCAAATTTTAACAACTGCACTTATGAAATCTGAACAGTACAGCCTTTGGCCCTGCATTCACCATGACATTTCTGCAGCCACCGATCTGCTCAACATCCTAACCACCTTTGATACCCTAGTCCCTATTAAAACAATTACGCTCACTCTGGCTGTTCCCCCGGTACAGCCCTCATTTCGCTCCCTCAAGTCCAAGGGGCGAAGACTTGGAACAAATATGGCAGACAATTGGTTTAGCATTCACCGCCAGATCTGGCGGGACCATAAAGCATCATCGGGTTCCACTCTAGTCTGCCAAAACTGCTCACTATTCCAGGATCATTCTGGAATGCAAAGATAACCCCCGGCTACTATTCTCTACTGCTAACCATCTTAAACCCCTCTTCCCTGTCTCCACCACACTCACCTCCATCAACAAGTGCGAGGAGCTCATGGACTTTTGTCTCAAAGATTGAGACCATCCGGTCAGCTGCCTCTGCCACTTCCCTTCCTTCCCCTAGCCCACCGGGCCAAACATCCTCTGAGGTTCCCCCCTGCCCTAGCTCTGAACTCGCATCTTTCTCCAGTTTCTCTCAGATCTCCTCTCGACTTCTCTATGCTCATCTTGTCGAGGTGACCCAATTCCTGCTCCCTTGACCCTATTCCCACTAAACTGCTGACCACCCAACTTCCTTTCCTGGTTCCCATGTCAGCTGTCATTGTCAACGGTTCTCTCCCCTCGGGTACTGTTCCTGTCTCCTGCAAATGTGCCATCATCACCCCTCTCCTCAAACAACCCTTGACCCCCCCAAATGCTTGCAAGCTACTGCCCCATCAGCAACCTCCCTTTCCTCTGCAATGTCCTTGAATGGGTCATTGCCTCCCAAATCCGTGCCCATCTTTCCCAGAACTCCATGTTTGAATCCCTTCAATCCTGTTTCTGTCCCTGCCATAGTACCAAAATGGCTCTCAAAGTCACAAATGACATCCTTTATGACTGACAAAGGTAAACTATCCCTCCTTATCCTTCACGACCTGTCTGCAGCCTTTGGCACTGGACCACTCCATCCCCCTCTCCACCATCGTTCAGCTGGATGGGACTGCACTTGCCTGGTTCCTTTCTGATGTGTCTAATCGTAGCCCAAAAAAAATCACCTGCAATTGCTTCTCTTCCCACTCCTGCATTGTTACTTCCAGTGTCCCCCAAGGACCTATCCTTGGCCCCCTCCTATTTCTCATCTATACGCGGCCCCTTGGCAACATCATCCAAAAAAAAGTTGTCAGTTTCCACATGTACGCTGATGATATCCAGCTCTACCTCACCACCACTTCTTGACGCCTCCAAAGTCTCCAAATTATCAGACGGCTTGTCCAACATCCAGTGCTGGATGAGCAGAAATTTTCTCCAATTAAATATTGGGACGACCGAAGCCATTGTCTTTGGCCCCGCCACAAACTCTATCCCTAGTCTGTCTAAGACTGAACCAGACTGTTGGCAACCTAGGTGTCATATTTGAACCTGAAATGAGCTACCGACCACATATCCATAGCATTACTAAAACTACCGATTTCCACCTCCATAACATTGCCCATCTCCGCCCTTGCCTCAGCTCTTCTGCTGCTGAAACCCTCATCCATGCCTTTGTTATCACTAGACTTCACTATGCCAATGCAATCCTGGCTGGCCTCCCACATTCTACCCTATGTAAACTTGAGGGTATCTAAACCTCGGCAGCCCGTGTCCTAACTCGCATCAAGTCCCTGTGCTCGCTGACCTACTTTGGCTCCTGGTTATGCAATGCCTAGATTTCAAAAATTATCATCCTGGTTTACAAATCTCTCCATGGCCTCGCTCCTCCCCATCTTTTATCCCCTTCAGTCTCACAAACGCCCCCCACCCACCCAGAGATATCTGCATGCCTCAAATTCTGACCTTGAGCATCCCAGATTATTATAATCGCTCAAACATCAGTGGCCGTGCTTTCAGCTACCTAGGCCTTACCCCCCACCCTCTCCCCAAACCTCTTTCCTCCTTTAAGACGCTCCTTAAAACCTACCCCTTTGACAAAGCTTTTGGTCATCTGCTGTAATTTCATCTTATGTAGCTCAGTGTCAAATCTTTGTCTTCCAACACTCCTGTGAAGCACCTTGGGACATTTTACTACATTAAAGGGGTTATATAAATACAAGTCGTTGCTGCTACACCATCAGGGTCCAGCTCTCAATACTATACAGAAGCATCAATTGAACTCTTGATGGTTTAGTGGTCAAGTGTGCTACTCAGTACATTAGTGAGCCATACACAAGTAAAGTTCAATGCCTAGGCTATGCTGAATTAGGTGATTGAAAAGAAAATCATATACTGGATGTGGACATCACTGGCAAGGCCAGCATTTATTGCCCATCCCTAATTGCCCTGCAGAAGGTGTTGGTGAGCCACCTTCTTAAATACAACTGAGTGGCGTGCTAGGCCATTTTCAGAGAGTAGTTAAGACTCAGCCACATTGCTGTGGGTCCGGAGTCACATATAGGGCAGACAAGACAAAGACAAGTAGTGAGTTGGTCTTACCGCAGGAGAAGGGTCCACAGCCAGATAGGGAATGGAAGACCAACAGGAAGAGCAGTGCAAGAAAGATAGTGCAGGAGTCCCCTGTGGTCATCCCCCTGCAAAACAGATACACTGCTTTGAGTACTGTTGGGGAGGATGACTCATCAGGGGAGGGCAGCAGCAGCCAAGTTCATGGCACCGTAGGTGGCTCTGCTGCAAAGGAGGGCAGGAAAAAGAGTGGGAGCGCGATAGTGACAGGGGATTCGATGGTGAGGGGAATAGATAGGCGTTTCTGCGGACGCAACCGAGACTCCAGGATGGTATGTTGCCTCCCTGGTGCAAGGGTCAAGGATGTCTCGGAGCGGGTGCAGGACATTCTGAAATGGGAGGGAGAACAGCCAGTTGTCGTGGTGCACATTGGTACCAACGACATAGGTAAAAAAAGGGATGAGGTCCTACGAAAAGAATTTAAGGAGCTAGGAGCTAAATTAAAAAGTAGGACCTCAAAAGTAGTAATCTCGGGATTGCTACCAGTGCCACGTGCTAGTCAGAATAGGAATCGCAGGATAGCGCAGATGAATACATGGCTTGAGCAGTGGTGCAGCAGGGAGGGATTCAAATTCTTGGGGCATTGGAACCGGTTCTGGGGGAGGTGGGACCAGTACAAACCGGACGGTCTGCACCTGGGCAGGTCCGGAACCAATGTCCTAGGGGAAGTGTTTGCTAGTGCTGTTGGGGAGGAGTTAAACTAATATTGCAGGGGGATGGGAACCTATACAGGGAGACAGAGGGAGACAAAAAGGAGGCAAAAGCAAAAGACAGAAAGGAGATGAGGAAAAGTGGAGGGCAGAGAAACCCAAGGCAAAGAACAAAAAGGGCCACTGTACAGCAAAATTCTAAAAGGACAAAGGGTGTTAAAAAAGCAAGCCTGAAGGCTTTGTGTCTTAATGCAAGGAGTATCCGCAATAAGGTGGATGAATTAATTGTGCAAATAGATGTTAACAAATATGATGTGATTGGGATTACGGAGACGTGGCTCCAGGATGATCAGGGCTGGAAACTCAACATCCAGGGGTATTCAACATTCAGGAAGGATAGAATAAAAGGAAAAGGAGGTGGGGTAGCATTGCTGGTTAAAGAGGAGATTAATGCAATAGTTAGGAAAGACATTAGCTTGGATGATGTGGAATCTATATGGGTAGAGCTGCAGAACACTAAAGGGCAAAAATCGTTAGTGGGAGTTGTGTACAGACCTCCAAACAGTAGTAGTGATGTTGGGGAGGGCATCAAACAGGAAATTAGGAGTGCATGCAATAAAGGTGCAGCAGTTATAATGGGTGACTTTAATATGCACATAGATTGGGCTAGCCAAACTGGAAGCAATACGGTGGAGGAGGATTTCCTGGAATGCATAAGGGATGGTTTTCTAGACCAATATGTCGAGGAACCAACTAGGGGGGAGGCCATCTTAGACTGGGTGTTGTGTAATGAGAGAGGATTAATTAGCAATCTCATTGTGCGAGGCCCCTTGGGGAAGAGTGACCATAATATGGTGGAATTCTGCATTAGGATGGAGAATGAAACAGTTAATTCAGAGACCATGGTCCAAAACTTAAAGAAAGGTAACTTTGAAGGTATGAGGCATGAATTGGCTAAGATAGATTGGCTAATGATACTTAAGGGGTTGACTGTGGATGGGCAATGGCAGACATTTAGAGAACGCATGGATGAATTACAACAATTGTACATTCCTGTCTGGCGTAAAAATAAAAAAGGGAAGGTGGCTCAACCGTGGCTATCTAGGGAAATCAGGGATAGTATTAAAGCCAAGGAAGTGGCATACAAATTGGCCAGAAATAGCAGCGAACCTGGGGACTGGGAGAAATTTAGAACTCAGCAGAGGAGGACAAAGGGTTTGATTAGGGTAGGGAAAATGGAGTACGAGAAGAAGCTTGCAGGGAACATTAAGGCGGATTGCAAAAGTTTCTATAGGTATGTAAAGAGAAAGAGGTTAGTAAAGACAAACGTAGGTCCCCTGCAGTCAGAATCAGGGGAAGTCATAACGGGGAACAAAGAAATGGCAGACCAATTGAACAAGTACTTTGGTTCAGTATTCACTAAGGAGGACACAAACAACCTTCCGGATATAAAAGTGGTCAGAGGGTCTATTAAGGAGGAGGAACTGAGGGAAATCTTTATTAGTCGGGAAATTGTGTTGGGGAAATTGATGGGATTGAAGGCCGATAAATCCCCAGGGCCTGATGGACTGCATCCCAGAGTACTTAAGGAGGTGGCCTTGGAAATAGCGGATGCATTGACAGTCATTTTCCAACATTCCATTGACTCTGGATCAGTTCCTATCGAGTGGAGGGTAGCCAATGTAACCCCACTTTTTAAAAAAGGAGGGAGAGAGAAAGCAGGGAATTATAGACCGGTCAGCCTGACCTCAGTAGTGGGTAAAATGATGGAATCAATTATTAAGGATGTCATAGCAGCGCATTTGGAAAATGGTGACATGATAGGTCCAAGTCAGCATGGATTTGTAAAAGGGAGATCATGCTTGACAAATCTTCTGGAATTTTTTGAGGATGTTTCCAATAAAGTGGACAAAGGAGTACCAGTTGATGTGGTATATTTGGACTTTCAGAAGGCTTTCGACAAGGTCCCACACAGGAGATTAATGTGCAAAGTTAAAGCACATGGGATTGGGGGTAGTGTGCTGACGTGGATTGAGAACTGGTTGTCAGACAGGAAGCAAAGAGTAGGAGTAAATGGGTACTTTTCGGAATGGCAGGCAGTGACTAGTGGGGTACCGCAGGGTTCTGTGCTGGGGCCCCAGCTGTTTACATTGTACATTAATGATTTAGACGAGGGGATTAAATGTAGTATCTCCAAATTTGCGGATGACACTAAGTTGGGTGGCAGTGTGAGCTGCGAGGAGGATGCTATGAGGCTACAGAGTGACTTGGATAGATTAGGTGAGTGGGCAAATGCGTGGCAGATGAAGTATAATGTGGATAAATGTGAGGTTATCCACTTTGGTGGTAAAAACAGAGACACAGACTATTATCTGAATGGTGACAGATTAGGAAAAGGGAAGGTGCAACGAGACCTGGGTGTCATGGTACATCAGTCATTGAAGGTTGGCATGCAGGTACAGCAGGCGGTTAAGAAAGCAAATGGCATGTTGGCCTTCATAGCGAGGGGATTTGAGTACAGGGGCAGGGAGGTGTTGCTACAGTTGTACAGGGCCTTGGTGAGGCCACACCTGGAGTATTGTGTACAGTTTTGGTCTCCTAACTTGAGGAAGAACATACTTGCTGTTGAGGGAGTGCAGCGAAGATTCACCAGACTGATTCCCGGGATGGTGGGACTGACCTATCAAGAAAGACTGAATCAACTGGGCTTGTATTCACTGGAGTTCAGAAGAGTGAGAGGGGACCTCATAGAAACGTTTAAAATTCTGACGGGTTTGGACAGGTTGGATGCAGGAAGAATGTTCCCAATGTTGGGGAAGTCCAGAACCAGGGGTCACAGTCTAAGGATAAGGGGTAAGCCATTTAGGACCGAGATAAGGAGAAACTTCTTCACCCAGAGAGTGGTGAACCTGTGGAATTCTCTACCACAGGAAGTAGTTGAGGCCAATTCACTAAATATATTCAAAAGGGAGTTAGATGAAGTCCTTACTACTCGGGGGATCAAGGGGTATGGCGTGAAAGCAGGAAGTGGGTACTGAAGTTTCATGTTCAGCCATGAACTCGTTGAATGGCGGTGCAGGCTAGAAGGGCTGAATGGCCTGCTCCTGCACCTATTTTCTATGTTTCTATATGTTTCTATGTTTCTAACCAATTTCAAGGACATTAGCGAACCAAATGGATTTCTAAACGAGAATCCGGTAGTTTCATGTCACCATTACTGCTACTAGTGTTTTATTCCAGATTTAAAAAAAATTAACAATTTAAATTCCCCAGTTGCCATGATGGGATTTGAACTCCTGTCTCTGGATCATTAGTCCAGGCCTCTGAATTACTAGTCCAGTAAAATAATCACGATGCTATCATACTCCGTGATCTTAGTCAGATTGTTATTAGGGAATTACAACTGGCTTCACAGTGCTGGTGGACTGGGGAGAATGGCATAGGAAAGTTTAAGGATTGGGTGATTGGGGAACAAAGTTTCTACTCTTGATCAATATCCAATAATCTGTACTGAAAAGTGCACATATTGATGATGGGTAAGACTAAGATTGGGCTCAGTTGTGTTCTCTCCCACCCACCTGATGAATAACCTGCCAACACTTAGTCATGTTGGCCAACACATGAATAGCCTCTTGTGCAAGATAATGGAGGGTACAAGTGGAATTTATTCCAGCATGAGTCACTGCCTTCAGAAAAGGAGGAGAAGCGAAGAGTATGGAGAGGGGGCATGGGAAGAGAGAAACAGAATCAATGGGGTTTATATTTAATTTGGGACAAATCCAATCAGCATCTGCTAATAAAGAACAGTATTCCTATTCTTTATTCAGAGGCACCCACCCGTTAATACTTTTTTTCCTTCTCTTGCTCATGTGTAACAGAATCCACCATCTTACACACCACAGATGTTAACATGTAGTCATAAAGCATAGGCTGTTCTGGAAGTTTAAACATTTGTTTAAATTCCTCCACCCACTTCCAATTTTATACATTAAACACAACAGATGAGATCAGAATTCAAAAAAAAAGTCAGTGCCATTACTCAGTGATTCCTCTCCAATGTCAGGAAACAGCAGCTTGTTCTTTATTACTGAGATGCAGACTGAATAACTGTCAGGGAGTCCGTCTGTATATTAATAGACTAATCTCAGAAAAATGCATCGTTTAGAATGAATGAACCAGTTTCAAATTTGGGAGCAGGGGAGGACAGAAAGAAAAACAAGGATTATCTGCAGTGCTCAGGTCTGAAAGCTGGATACTTGATTGGAAATTTGAAAATGTTTGTCGTGGATCCAGTAACTGATGACTCCCTCCCATCTCTTATTTTTTTTCTATAATGAAATTCATTGCCAGCAATATTTTTATTGCGCTCTTAGAATCAGATAAAATGTCTTGGACAATGTAAAATCTGGGTTTCTTTTATACAAGGGAATTAGGACAAAGACCTGAGCATGCTTTCACAAATGTTTGTTCCACACCGTAAGTGATTGAAATTATTTGTGTTATACTTGAAACATACATGCATGACAAAATGTTATGACTATGTTCATCACCTTCTGTTTAGATATCCAAGAAATATGCTCAGCCAGTTCAGCTCTGGATTCATTTCCTACATGCGTGTAGGGCATGGCTATTATAAACATTATGACAGAACCATTTTACAGTACATAAACATTTGAATGTTTATTTTATGGACAGCAGTCTCCCCAGAGTCACCTCAAATGTCCTTACTCAACTTGTTCTAAAATATTTTAAGAACTGAAATCACCAAAATAACATTTACAAAAAAAACTTCCCATTTTCAAAGTGGCAGAACAAATTTGTGCAGGTTTTAAAACCTAGTAACAGATTTGAGTTAAAGACAAATCATGTCTACAGCCCATCACTGCCTTCTCAGGGGACCACGAGATAGCCAATAAATGTGGGCTTGATAGAGAACACATTTTTTTTTTTAAATGCATCAAATACATGCATACACCATTTCCAGCATCACCACTTTACCAAGTGATTCCAATGTTCAGCAAGAGGATTGCACTTAGAAGTTTGCTACAATCTACTTCAAAAGAGTGTTACACTACATTAGAATTTCAACGTCCCCAGACATGGAGTGGCAAGATACTGATATGCCCCTGCAATAAGCCCAAAGAGACTTAGGGGTTCATTAAAGTGTCATGGACAGGTACAAAAAGTAATCAAATAAGTATGTGTTGGAATGCTGGTCTTTATATCTAGAGGGCTAGAATATAAGGGTAGACGTTATGCTGTAAGCCCTTGTTAGACAGGTTGAGCGTCCAAAATCCGGAATTAAGAAAGTTCTGGAATCCGGGCTGATCTGAGCTTTCCAGATTTTGGACGTCACACTGTACTGCCTATACTGGGCATCACACCTTAGGAAGGATATAATGGCCTTTGAGGGACTACAGCATATTTTTTAACCAGAATGATAACTGTACTCCAAGGGTTAAATTACGAGGAGAGATTACAAAATCTAGAGTGTCACCATTCTCGCCTCTAGAGTGGGACTTGCCCTTCTGACTCAGACTTGAGCACAAAAATCTAGGCTGAGACTCCATTGCAGTACTGAAGGAGTGCTGTACTGTTGGAAGTGCTGTCTTTCAGATGCCACACAAAAGGTTACTGCAGAAGATAAGGGTACGTGGATAGAGAATTGGCTGACGAACAGAAAGCAGAGTGTCGGGATAAATGGGTCCTTTTCGGGTTGGAAATCGGTGGTTAGCGGTGTGCCACAGGGATCGGTGCTGGGACCACAACTGTTTACAATATACATAGATGACCTGGAAGAGGGGACAGAGTGTAGTGTAACAAAATTTGAAGATGACACAAAGATTAGTGGGAAAGCGGTTTGTGTAGAGGACACAGAAAGGCTGCAAAGAGATTTAGATAGGTTAAGCAAATGGGCTAAGGTTTGGCAGATGGAATACAATGTCGGAAAGTCATCCACCTTGGGAAAAAAAACACAGTAAAAGGGATTATTATTTGAATGGGGAGAAATTACAAGATGCTGCGGTGCAGAGGGGGTCCTTGTGCATGAATCGATTGTTGGCCTTCATTGCGAGAGGAATGGAGTACAAAAGTAGGGAGGTCCTTCTGCAACTGTATAGGGTATTGGTGAGGCCGCACCTGGAGTACTGCGTGCAGCTTTGGTCACCTTACTTAAGGAAGGATATACTAGCTTTGGAGGGGGTAGAGACGATTCACGATGCTGATTCCGGAGATGAGGGGGTTACCTTATGATGATAGATTGAGTAGACTGGGTCTTTACTCAGAAGGATGAGGGGTGATCTTATAGAAACATTTAAAATAATGAAAGGGATAGACAAGATAGAGGCAGAGAGGTTGTTTCCACTGGTCGGGGAGACTAGAACTAGGGGGCACAACCTCAAAATACAGGGGAGCCAATTTAAAACCGAGTTGAGAAGGAATTTCTTCTCCCAGAGGGTTGTGAATCTGTGGAATTCTCTGCCCAAGGAAGCAGTTGAGGCTAGCTCATTGAATGTATTCAAGTCACAGATAGATAGATTTTTAACCAATAAGGGAATTAAGGGTTACGGGGAGCTGAGTCCACGGCCAGATCAGCCATGATCTTGTTGAATGGCGGAGCAGGCTCAAGGGGCTAGATGGCCTACTCCTGTTCCTATTTCTTATATTCTTATGAGACATTAAACAGAGGCCCCGTCTGCCCTCAGGTGGACGCAAAAGATCCCATGGCACTATTTTGAAGAAAAGCAGGGGAGTTATCCCCGGTGTCCTGGCCAATATTTATCCATCATCATCACTAAAACAGCTTATCTGATCATTGCAGTTAGTGGGAGATTGCTGTTCACACATTGGTTGTTTCATTTCCTATTATATAACATTGACCACACTTCAAAAGTACTTAATTGGCTGTAAAGTGCTTTGGGATATCCTGAAAGGCATTGTATAAGTTTAGAAGATTAAGGGTTGATTTGATCAAAGTTGAAGACATTAAAGGGAATTGATAGGGTAGATAGAGATAAACTATTACTGCTGGTTGGGGAAATCTAGGACTGGGGACATAGCCATAGAACCAGGTTTTTCAGGAGTGAAGTTAGGAAACACTTTTACACAAAAGGGTGGTAGAAGTTTGGAACTCAGTTGGTGAGTCAATTGTTAATTTTAAATAGGTTAATTGCTCATTTTAAATCTGAGATTGACAGATTTCTGTTAATCAAGGTATTGAGATATGGGGTAAAGGTGGGTATATGGCGTTAGTGAGATCATGGCTGATGTGACCTGATTGGGGGAAAGACAGGCTCAAGGGGCTAAATGGCTTACTCCTGTTCCTATGCTATCAGGAGGTTGGCATCAACTGGAGGCTAAGGGACTGAAATTCAGAGTCCGAATAAGGCCCGTTACTGCTGTATTGCGGTAACCATGTGGCAGAACAGAGTGGCCGCCGCACTAATCCATTGGCCTCCCGAGTGACAGCGGCGGAGATGTGATCCCGCCCCAACTTCTGCTCCTCAGAAGGACTTACTGCCACACTTCCGCCCCCATTATGACCGACTTCTGGTCCAACATGAAAAAAACTTACAAGTGCAGAAAATCGATCCGAAGGCTACCTCATCACACCCGGCAGTAAAACCAGGTAAAAAAAAAATCTTTAGGTGTGCCAGCTTTCTGGCGTGCCTGAATTTCGTCCCCTAAATGTTTCTCTACAACTAGGTTGAGGAGGAATAATGTTTCAGACAGGTAATTAGTTATCCTATGCATCTTCCAAGTGGCTATAAACAACATTGGCGTCTGATAACAGAAAATGGTGGAAATACTCAGGTCAGGTAGCATCTGTGGAGAGAGTGAGAGAGTTAATGTTTCCGATCAATGAAAGGTAATCAACCGGAAACATGAACTATGTTTCTCTCTCATTCTCTCCACAGATGCTGCCTGGCCTGCTGAGTAATTCCAACATTTTCTGTTCTTGTTTCAGATTTCCAGCAGCTGCAGTATTTTGCTATTGTATCTGATGGTCTTTCGGCACATGGCACGGAGGCCTCGACCTGCGGGAGAACACCAGCAGCAGGTCGAGGCCATAAAAGGAGCAGCGTGCGGAGGCCCTGGGAGCAGCTTGGAGGCATACCGCTTCAGGGAGCAGCACGAGCTGTGATGGCAGCGAAGAGTGATGTCATCAAGGTCCAGGTCGGTGTTGGAGCGTAGGCAGGGGGAAGGTACAGCAGGAGCGGCGAGGTCAGGGCAAAGGCGCGGCGAGAGACTGTGGAGGGATGTGATCAGAGCTCAAGGAAGCGTGAGTTCGGGGCCAGGGGCAGCACGGGCTTGCCCACACTGCGGTGTGCGTGCTAGGTCCGTGCAGCAGAGCAAGTCTCCAGTCGTCCTGGGTAATCCTTGCCACTGGACCAAGACCTAGCTCTGTGCAACAGCCACCACACATTTTTTAAAAATCCACACACAGGCATCTTCCACCCTTCAGGATGTAGTTCAGGACCTGGAATTTTAGGTCCTTCATTGGAACACCTGTGAACTTATTCTTTTTTGGTGTGGAAGTAAGTCATCCTCATTTTGGCAGACCACCTATGATGATGGCATTGATTCAGAAAGGAGGGGAGAAAAGTTCAATAATTTACTAAAAACTTAGGGGGAGAAATTGCCCTGCGCTCCGATTGGGGATGGCAACCTTCTGGGGCCGGGACCTTTAGCGCCTGATGGGAAAGTCCTGCCCCCACCGCGGAAATGCCCTTACTACCGCTCAAAGGAAGCAGAGCGCAATACTGGGGTGTGACGATTAAAGGGGAGGGCTGCTGCACACTCTGCAAGGCCCCTGATGGCCTCCATAAGGCCACTAGACCGACACCAAAGACAGAGTGCCAGGCTGCACGATAGCGGCCCAGACCATGCTAGGGCCACCATCATTAAGCCAACGCGAAGCTGGCGTTGACATCTGCTCGCACCAGCCTCTCAACCCGCAGGGCAATTTAAGGGGTCGGCGGGGGTCGCAACACAAATTGCACCAACAGTGATTGTGGACTATATTCAAATAATGCAATCTGATGTGCCACCAACTGGCATTCACTAACTCTGCCAATAGAGATTGAACAAGGTTATTGTCAGCCTAACCTACACCAAGTCTGGAACTTTTAACCTGCTGGCCAATGACATTTAAATACATTCTTCTCCTGAGACTGGGAATTTCCCCTCATTCTCCTATCCAATTTGCTGCCTCTTTTGAAGGTGGCAAGTTATGCTGTGATTCTGTCGGTGCTTGTATTGCACCCACAATTTACCCAAGTCACCATACTTCATGCAACAACCTAGAGTGTGACAGCCACACATACATTTTCCAACCACGCACCGTGAGGCTCGGGGTGAAGGGAGCGAACTGGTCAGCACGAAATCGGGGGCCACAGAACGGCGGGAAGGCACTGGAGAGGCTCTGCGGGGGAGGGAGGGAGCAAACTGACTGACAGGCATGCACTCGGAGGGCCACAGACCAGACCAGGAAAGCACCTCATTTGGGGACCGGAGAGGGTCGACTCTGAGCTCTAATGCACAGCCATGTCAGCGACATCAAGCATCCCCACCCCCCCAGGTGACTAATCTGCAACCGTGCAGCGTGGCCAGAGGCCAAACGTCGGGGAAACATTGGAGATTTTTTTCTGGCACATTTATTTACCTAATTAAGCAGCGCAACTCTGGCAATACGCCAGAAAACAGGCTCGGGGAAAATTGAGCTCAAAAGAGGAGTAGATCGTACTACCCCTCAAGCTTGTTCCGCCAATTAATATCATGGCTGAAATTCTACAACTCCACTTTCTCGCCCTATCCCTTGATTCCCTGTGTGTCCAACAATGTCAATCTCAGTCTTGAGTATACTCAGTGACTGAGCATCCACCACCACGAATAAATCCATGAAATAATCCTCATTAATTATTCTCCTCACTGGTTTGGGTACACACTGCTGCCAATTGTGGCACCCCCACCACTACTGCAATTGACATCAGCTAACTCGATACAGAACAAGGATTAAATCTAGGACCTTAATTGTCTATGGCTCAGCACTACATGCAGTGGACTCCCACAACAAGCCATCGGGAAGCCATTTATGTAATATAGATAGTTATTAAAACCAGTTGAATATTGGTTTACAAAAAATATTTTGGTACTATTCCAGTTTGTTTTATTTTTAAATGTAGTGGTATGGTGGCTAGGCATTTATGTACTTAAACCATCAGGCAGCCTAAGCTGATAAAACTTCAGATTATGGACTTTTTATATAAATGGGAAGGAAAATGCTATAGGCTGCTTTAATTGGATTCCAGTGAGCTTTCTCGTTTCAGAAATTAATAGTTGGAGAAATTTCCCCAAATAAACTAAAATCCTGCAAGAAATTCAGCCATAATTTTATAGACTGAACAACAATGTTTTATTTTATTTCTTAAACTTACAGCAGCAGGAAGGCCAATTGAGGAAACACTTCAAATCTTCCTTCCAGTGACAATTTCTGGCAGAGCTGGACAGTAACATCCGTCAATTCAGTCAAAAAGAAAATACTCCCATTTCTCCAGGAAAGGGAGGTATTGATTCAATTTACACATTTTTTTCCCCCATAAGTGATACATTAATGTACACACTTACACTAAAAACATCCCAACAGTGGATAATCAAATAGTACTCGGTAAAATAATGGGACTAAAGGCAGACAAGTCCTCTGGACCTGATGATGTATTACAACCTAGGGCCAAGAGCAGTGGCTGCAGAGATAGTGGATGCATTGGTTGTAATCTACCAAAATTCCCTGGATTCTGGGGCGGACCCAGCAGATTGGAAAACCGCAAATGTAACACCCCTATTTAAATAAGGAGGTATACAAAAAGCAGGAAACTATAGACCAGTTAGCCCAACACCTGTCGTTGGGAAAATGCTGGAGTCCATTATTAAGAAAGCAGCAGCGGGACATTTGGAAAAGCATAATTCAATTAAGCAGAGTCAGAATGGTTTTATGAAAGGGAAATCAGGCTTGACAAATTTGCTGGAGTTCTTTGAGGATGTAACGAGCAGGGTGGATTAAGGGAGAAGCAGTTGGTGTGTATTTGGATTTCCAGAAGGCATTGATAAGGTGCCACATAAAAGGTTACTGCACAAGATAAAAGTTCACAGGGTTGGGGTAATATATTAGCATAGAGAGAAGATTGGCTAACTAACAGAAAACAGATAAATGGGTCATTTTCCGGTTGGCAGTGACTAGTGAGGTGCCGCAGGGATCGGTGCTGAGTCCTCAACTATTTACAATCTATATTAATGACTTGGATAAAGGGACCGAGTGCAATGTAACCAAGTTTGCTGATATAAAGATGGATGGAAAAACAAATTGTAAGGATACACAAAATCTGCAAAGAGATATAGACAGGCTAAGTGAGTGGGCAAAAATTTGGCAGATGGAGTATAATGTGGGAAAATGTGACGTTATCCACTTTAGCAGAAATAATAGAAAAGCAAATTATAAGTTAAATAGAGAAAAATTGCAAAGTGCTGCAGTAAAGAGAGACCTAGCTGTCCTTGTGCATGATACATAAAAAGTTAGTATGCAGGTACAGCAAATAATCAGGAAGGCAAATGGAATGTTGGCCTTTATTGCAAGGGGGAAGAGGATAAAAGCAGAGAAGTCCTGCTACAACTGTATTAGTGAGGCCACACCTGGAGTCCTGTGTATATTTTTGGTCTCCGTATTTAAAGGAAGGATATACTTGCATTGGAGGCTGTTCAGAGAAGGTTCACTAGGTTGATTCCAGAGATGAGGGGGTTGACTTATGACGATAGGTTGGGCCTATACTCATTGGAATTCAGAAGAATGAGAGGTGATCTTATCGTAACATACAAGATAATGAAGGGGCTCGACAAGATGGATGCAGAGGATATTTCCACTCGGGGAAATGAAAACTAGGGGATATTGAGCCCAAATTTTCCCAAATTTGGTGTAATTTGATTTTCTAGTGTATCTTTTTAGTTGCAAATATGGCCATTTAATTTGCGCCAGTGTAAGTGAGTTAGTTAGGTTTTGTGTTAGGTCAGTTTTTTTTCCCCCCAAAAGGGGGCGTTCCCAACCACTTACACCATTTATGCCAATTTGGCCAGAAAAAGTTGTACTAAACTAACTTAGGGCAGCGTATGTGTCCACTTTTGTCCGCACAGAAAGACTTATTTACATTAAAGGAATCGGCGCAAGTAACTACAATTAAAGCACCAAAGCACAAAAAGTAATAAGCAATTAAATAAAAGAGAAGGAACCCTGCCCCTAAAAGCACCAAGACCAAAGTAATAAGCAATCAATAAATAACAAAAATAAAATAGAAGAAACCCTGCACCAAAATCAATCAGTAAACAACAAATAAGAAATAAGTCCTACCTTAGGGAACGCAGTGAGCTGCCTATGAGGGAGCCCATTCGGCCAGGGCTAGGGACGCCGTGCTTCAGCTCTTCCCACACAGCCTGCAGCGTGCGTTTGCAGAAATGGCCCGCCAGGAGTTACTGCATATGCGCGCAGACTCTAGCACACATGTGCAGAGGTCCCGGCACTGTTTTCAGCGCCGGGGCCTGGCTCTGCCCCCAATCCATTGGGTCACGCTGCGCCACGTCAGAGGAGAGGCTAGGGAGCGGCCAAATTACGGAGGTCTTTTTTCGGCGCGCTTGGAGGCTGGTAAACGCGACGCAGATCAAGTGAGGCGCCAGGAAAAAAAAAGTTAGGGAAATTTAGGTCCATAGTCTCAGAATAAGGGCCTGTCCATTTAAAACTGATGAGGAGGAATTCTTCTGAGGGTTGTAAATCTATGGAATTCTCTGCCCCAGAGAGCTGTGGAGGTTGGGTCATTGAATATCTTTTTAAGGCGGATACACAGATTTTTGAGCAATAAGGGAGTAAAGGGTTATGGGGAACGGGTAGGGAAGTGGAGCTTTGTCCATGATCAGATCAGCCATGATCTTACTGAATGGTGAAGCAGGCTCGATGGGCCAAATGGCCTACTCCAGCTTTTATTTATGTTCTTAAATCAGACCCCCATCTCACCACGCTTGCACTACACGAGAGTGCCCCAATGTGCTGTGCTGCCTAAATTTACTCATTTTAAATGCTCTATTTGGTACAGAAAGAATGCCTGTTTAATGTTAAATGGGACAAAAAGGCTAACGCAGCCAGAAGCAATATCTCCTACAACCATTTTTTTTGGATGCTGATTTTAGCTATCCCTTCAATGCTGGAGAGGGGGGCAAGAAGGGGCTTAAAATGGTCGTCTGCCAATTAACTTTCTGTAAAACCTTCTAGTGCAGCCCAGTAACTCAGTTGCTGCTAGTTCCTTGCAGAGTGTACTCTGGAAATCAAACTAAATTTCTGTCAACTCCTCTTATATTTGAGGCATGTGTAGCATCCAAGTATTTATGCAATCTGTTTGCAATGATGTATTGGTGGAATTTACTGGCCATCCCACTGCTGAAGCAGCAGTTGAGAAAAGTTTCATTTGCAATTAAGTATCTCCTGTCATTTGTCACTATTGAGTTTTAATACATGGCTGTAGAGATGTATTTATATCACTCAGAAGTTACGAATTTTATGGTTTCAGATTAATTTATTTTATTAATCAGCTGAGGGGACTGGGACTACTTTCCTATTATGCAAATATGCAATCAATATTCTGTGAACCGTATAGGATAGAAATTCTGATTGGTAAGCTTCATATACGATTGCTTACTGTGCTATATTTTTGTTTTATGCAGGTGTTAATCAGTTTAAAATAAATGCATTAAAGTCCATACAAGAACAGCATACAAAGGAATGTCATACAAGCATAATAAGCATTCAAAATGAAGTTTGCCAATTAGAAATTTTTACCATGTTATTTTAATCAAAGGGCTAGCTACTTTAGTGTCACTAGGATTTCAGTTCAGTGTAATGGTGGACACATGAAAAACAGCAGTTATCAACTGTGCTCCGAGCGTTTCAAGTCAAGCAGTGGTGTAAATGACAACATTTCAAGATAATACTTATATAGGAAGCATATTAATTTGAACTTTTTTTTTCTACAGCACATTAATAGGGAAAACAAGTTCAACCAAGTGGGTGACCACATCTGTATAAAATGCGATGGTACATTCCAGCACCAGCCAGAAAAATAATGCCATAGCAACTGTGGTCCAATCACACAATACATGGCACACAAACCATGGCTGATCGCAAGACTCCACAAACAATTCTAGAAAATAGTAAATGGAACATAAAAGATCAGCACTGTAGGGTCAATTTACTGAATGCACACTGGAACTGCTGGTGGGGGAGGCTCCATATCAGGGGGCTGCAGTCAGAAAACTAACCTTTATATGGTTTCATTTTCCAAGGCAGATCTTAGAGTTGGAATGATGCTGATAAACTGCCTCAAACTTTGACCTTGTAGCTTATGACATCTTAACTCTTCTATGTTGACCTCAAGCTCATTGAAGTAATGGTGGCAGAGTTGTATGGCCTTTGCACCTGCCAGATTTGAGATTATTCGATTGCATGATAAATTCCAGAATCTCGAAAATGTAATATTTAGTGAGAGCTCCCCTGCCAGAAAAAGCACACAGATGCTAGGAGCTCAGTGAGGAAGTTGGGTTTTGTGCACTGTTGTAGCAATGTCAGCAGCTGCAGCAGCTATTTAAAGAGAAGAGGCCACTTGAAGGTAAATGGTCAAGTATTGGGGGAAAATAAATTGTTTGACTGTTGAAGCAACCAGGTTGACAAAACTGTGGCTGAAGGAAAGAGAGGCACGTAAATTCCATACAATTTTTGGTGTCACCCCCCCTCCCCAGTGTATAATTCGGGCAGAAGCAGTTTCTGACAGTTTTCCAACCCCCAAATATTGGTAATAAGGGTCAGGTGATGCTGCATTCCTGAATTTGTTTCATTGTACTCTCAAGGCTAAGTCAGTACGAGACCTCAATGCATTAAGTATAATTCAGTATGATATATCAAGATGCAGTTGCTGCCAGCATCAGTGGAGACAGATAGAAGTTAAAAGTTTGAGTCAAACCATGGAGAAATTTTGAGTATTGCTTGCTGTAGCTGAAAGTTACATTTTGGAGCAATTTTTTTTTAAGCATTCTGTCTACGCAGTCTTGGACTTGCTTCAGATAGTAATACTACGGGGAGATTCTGACCCCTAGAGTGAGGGCTCCTCAGGAGCAGGAATGGGGGTTCCTACGAGTATCCAGAACCACCCCTCATCCAGAACCATTCCCGGAACTCCGACATGAACAAATTGAAGTCCTTCCTCGCTGCCGACTCCGGCAATGTGCTGGCCTGACCCCACGATCCACCCCCCCCCCCGCAATGATCTCTCTGACTCACTCCCAGCCTCAAGCCAGCCAGCCCAGATATCCCCTTGCTCAGTACTTATACCATCCAATTTAACATTACCACCCCTCGTCTAGAAAAATCCCTTATCCAAAACAGGCCAGGTCCCCAGAGTTCCGGATAAGGGCTGTTCAACCTGTACCACTAGACAACCTCCAGCAACATACTTACGGATACACTGCACTGCCCTTCAAACTGCTCAGATTCACTTCCCCTCCACAACCATCTCCAAACTTTAACATTGGTTAGTCGATGCCACCAAGCCCATATTAATTCAACTTTATACAACTCCTTTTTGAATACAATCTCTGCCTCAGTTGTGATAAAACATTCAGTGATTGAATTTCCTCAGGGGCTGTCCAGAATTATTTGCTGTAACTTTGGGGTTTCACAGATCTGAAGTTATGCCAGATTTTTTTTTTTTTTTTTGTTGAGGATCATCCAGTGATGGAGTCTGCAGCCCAAGAATGCACATCACAAACTGCTGCCTGCTATACAATTACTGCTGGCTCAAACAGAGCCCTCAAGACATTCTTGCAGCGCTTTCATTACTCACCATGCATGCCCATACACCAGCATTCAAGCTACAACTCAACTCGCACCTCTGGCACACTGATTAAATTTTTTTTTTTAAAAAGGGGCTTTGTACTGTATTTTAGCTACATGATACATGGTTAATTACTCTCACACAGCTGGCACATGTCGATCACTAAAAATGTTCCTTCAACTTACAAACATCTCAGCTACTTTGCTTGTAGAACAAGGGCAGATTTCCAAGTCCATGCTTATGGTGGGAGAGGTAACTCACTATGGGGAGGACAGTTGTACTAAACTCCTTGAAATACTTAATTTACATTTGGTTTCATGGTAATTTTGGAGATACTATTCAGCTACTTTTCTACATGTTCTCAATTTACAAAAAAGGGAAAAATAATACCCTCCCAAAACAGCCTGGTCCCTTAAGAACTCCCTTGCACATTGAGCTTTCCTTTATGCTAGTTATACATGGGTAGCTGTGCACACTATGGGCCCAAGTTTCGGGTGGAGTTGCTCCAATTTTTTTGGAACAACTAGTTTAGTTTGGAGTATCTTAGAAATCGCAATTCTCGGCACTTAGTTTGCTCCAGTTCCAGTGAGTTAGCTTAGGTTCATTTTAGTTCAGGTATTTTTTTTTTTCAAAAGGGGGTGTGTTTTGCAAGTTTCGGCAGCGAAAACTGACTTCAAACTAACTTAGGATGGAGTAAGTGTCCACTCCTGCTCTCTCCTCAGGCCCTTCGATCATTTCGAGTGCCCCCCAACCCACGCTCCCCCCACTTCCCTTGCCACGCTCCTCCCCTAGCGATCACCTCCCCAGTGCCCCCCTCCCACGCTCCTCCATCCCTCCCCGGTACCCACACCATTCAAACACAGACTGGGGGAAAAACGCCCTGCTGGGCCATTGCGCAGGCGCGCATGCTCCAACGCGCCTGCGCAACGCTGCCGCCACTGACAAGAAGGCGGATCCCTAGCCCCGCCCCCCCACAGGCTGCGATCGGCTTGCTCCTCCCTAGGGAGACTACGCTGCGCCACGCCACGCTCCAGGAGGACCGGAGAATTGCTCAAGAAGATTCCGGCGCACCTTCGAGCCCAGGCAGGTCACGTAAGTCTCGGAGGTGCGCCGTTTTCGCCAGAACCGGAAACTTGGGCCTTATGTATCCAGCTGGAATGACAAATAACCCATACAAAAAGATTCATTTAAATCTGATTTACACAAGACTGCAAATAGTAAATAAGATCTGAATGATCATCCAGAGATGCAAGAGCAGCTCGATTCTCGCAAATAACTGATGAAAATTGATTGCTTCCTAATTTCATTAGTCTTCTCATACCTGTTTCACAATATCACTTACTGTCCAACATACTCCAGATGGTTTATAGTCTGATATATAGTAGCTTGCCCACTTATGGTGCAAATATAGAACATTTTATGGCTCAGCTCACCGAGTGATTTATTCCATTTTTTAAAACTCAGTTATAAATAGCTATTAAGTAAAGGAATTGAACAGTGACTTGGAAACTACAGAAGTATATTTTACATGCTTACAATTGTGATGGTTAAAAAAGGGGTTCAATATTTCCACTTTGCTGCTGGTGAATTATCAGTCATCATTTAAACAGTGTCTTAATCATATTACTCTGTGTCCTCACATCACCCATGAATTAATCAATGCCAAATATAGTCTAGGCAGGTTTGCTTTTTGATGCACTGGTCTTTATGCCAAAACACTGGTCTCAGCAGGCTGGTTTGTGACCATCTCCTCCAAGAGGAAGTTTGGACAGTTTAATTCAGTACAAATGATGGGATTACTTAGTCCATGAAGAATGCAGGTCGTAAGGCAGTTTAAAAGGCTTTGGGCCTAGCTTGATTAAAAGGGTTTTTTTTTTAGGGTTGCAGCTTCTTTGCAGCCTCTTAGGTTATGGGGGCAATGATTTATCTTACCACCAGGTGTTTGACATTCTTCCACATTCTGGGTTGCATTTGGGAGAGAGAAGTTTTTAACCACCGAAGCTTTTGTTAATCCAAATGTGTGGAAGTGATTAGCTTACAGTGCCACGTTTTTTCAGGCAGCACTCGGAAGCAGCTGGCCGCAAATTTAATTTCAATGATTCTTTAAGTTGATTTATATTTTAATTTTGATCCTTTTACTTTTCCTCCTCTCCCCCACCCAATTGCATGGTGGTTTACTAACTTTTGGCTGGAAATGTCCTCAGAACTGCTCTCACTCTGGCTGGCGCTTTAGTAAAAACCCTGTTCACATACCAACAGGGTTTCAGTCACATTTCTACCGAAGTTACGACAGAGACAGAGAGAGAGAGAGAGAGAGAGAGAGAGAGAGAGAGAGAGAGAGACAGAGAGAGAGAGAGAGAGAGAGCGAGAGAGACAGAAACAGAGAGAGAAGCTCGGAGCAAATTCCGACTTTTGCATTAGGCGGGTTCGGTCACAACGTTATACTCACAGCGGCACCTACAGGTGCCATACCCATGGAATGTTATCATCACACACAATGATTTTAATACACACCTGTGGTTGTGACTGCAAATTGACTTTGAAAGGATGCGAGTTTCCATCTTCAAAACCATTTGGGGACCAGGGTTTGCTTTCAGTCCTGCAATAAAAAAGCAATCTTGAGTGGCATTCCAGCTAGGAATGGTATTACAAGTATAGAAACCTAACTGCTCAAAGACGATCAATATTTGGTGGTGCCTTATGCTTCAGTGCTTGTCATTTCTGAATACTGGGCTTAAATTAAACATATGGGCCCCAAGTTTCCACATGCGGCAAAACAGGCGCCCCCTCCGAGCTGGGCGCCCGTTTTTCGCGCCGAAAACGGCGCCTGAAAAAAAATGCGCTACTCTCGAGCGCTTTGCAGCTCGATGTCTGCTTGGCGCGGCGCCCAGGGGGCGGAGCCTACCACTCGCGCCGATTTTGTAAGTAGGAGGGGGCGGGTACCATTTAAATGAGTTTTTTTCGTGCCGGCAACCCTGCGCGTGCGGGTTGGAGCGTTCGCGCACGCGCAGTGAGAAGGAAACATTGGCACTCGGCCATTTTTGTAGTTCTTTGTAGCTGTTCAATTTTTAACATTTTTTAATAAAACCACATTGCCCTTCTATGATCAGCACTGAGGCTTCTTGCAGCAGTGAGAAGTTGAGGCAGCCGTTTCCCGATGGGCCCGACCGACGGCAGGGGGGCCTCACCCCCGCTGCCGTCAGGAACGGCTGACTCCTCCCTGCCTCCTCCTCCCCTGCCGTCGGGAACGGCTGCCTCCTCCCTGCCTCTCCTCCTCTCCTGCCGTCGGGAACGGCTGCCTCCTCCCTGCCTCTCCTCCCCCCCTGCCATCGGGAACGGCTGCCTCCTCCCTGCCTCTCCTCCCCCACTGCCGTCGGGAATGGCTGCCTCAACTTGTGAGGCTTCCTGCAGCCTTCTCCCTGCCTGAATCACTTTCACATAGGTAGGAACATGGTTTATTTAATCTTTTCTTTGCTTATAAATTTTTATTCAGGTTGGAATTATTTGTATAATATTTGTATACTAATAACTAAGGATTTATTGTAGAATGTAATGACTTCCCTTCCCCCAACCCCCCCCCCCACCACCTCGTTCCGGACGCCTAATTTGTAACCTGTGCCTGATTTTTTAATGTGTAGACAAGGTTTTTTCAGGCCTACAAAAATCTTCACTTGCTCCATTCTAAGTTAGTTTGGAGTACGTTTTCACTGTGGAAACTTTCAAATCAGGCGTCAGTGGCCGGACACGCCCCCTTTTGAAAAAAAAATTCTGTTCAAAAGTGAAACTGTTCTACATGACTAGAACTGCAGAAAACTTAAATGTGGAGAATTGCGATTTCTAAGATACTCCGTTCTCCACCAGTTGCTCCTAAAAATCAGGAGCAAATCATGTGGAAACTTGGGACCATGGTATGCAGGGCTCCACTCAAACTTAGTCATGTTCTAAAGTGAAATGTGTTGAGTTTGCATTGAAAATGAAGTACAGAGTTGCATTCGTAATTCACTAATTAGGTAATCTTTTTCAGAGAGACTACAAAGATAAATGCGTAGGAAGGCAGCAAACTACGATAGTAACTGGCTTTCTTCAGAAGCTGTGTTGTTACTAAATGTTGCCATACTGACTTAAGAGGAAAGAATGTACATTGAACCAGACATCACAGGCTGTAAAAAGTGATCTCATGTTCAAGTGCAAGCTTTTCCCAGTTCAATCAATATTTGTTGTTTGGGTTGTATGCACTGGATAATCATATCCAACTGGTTCTCAGTAAAATCTTCTACAGTTTACCCCCCCCTCCCCCCATCCAATTTTGACCCCTGCTCCTCTTGGATGCTGGTTCCTGCAGGGGTATAGTTCAACAGATACCAGCAGTCTTTTCCAAGAGGTCGCTCTTTATCTTAGAGCCTAGACAGTGAGTGTGAGCCGTACTAATCAAAAGCAAGAACACAAGGAATTTTATTTGGAACAGGAAAAGACCATTAAATCCAACAAGCCAACCTTTGCATAATTGAGCATCATCACCAAGCCCAAACCTATTCCTACCCAACATCTTTACATATGCATTTTCCAACAGTGGCCATTAATTATTAGGAGTAGGAACCCTGGCTAACTTTGGAGATGCCCACTTTGATCCCAGCCATAATTCTGGCCATAGGTCACTTGCATACAGGTGGGTTCCCCAGCCACTAGTGAGGGGCTGGGGGATGGAACAAGACTTTCGGCAATAGAAGGTGAATGGCCTTCAAAAAAATTTTTTTTTTAAATTCTCTGACACTAGGTGGCAAGGTGTGGGTTTGACAGAGCACATCCCAAGCATGTTTCCACCTGTGTGTACTCCATATCCACCAAAAATATCATGAGCCAGGTGGAAAAATCTAGGCTCTACACAAGATCTCGTGGCTTGTTGTAGTCGGTCAGTGAAAATATTAATTTCGAAGACTAAACAATAAATTTAAAGGATTAAAGACCCAATTGATGCTGTAATAAGAATCAATGACAAATTTTAAATAAATGGCAAAATAAATTAGACATTTTGACCCAAAATTTACTCACGTTTTGACATTGCAGTAGCACATAATTGCCACAACCCAATTTGCAGGCCAGCAAGTTGGGGAAATTGCCATTTCCACCAAAATTAATGTGCCCGAGTTCTCGTTACGTGTTTGGGCCTTCTCGAAATCCATCCATTGAGGGAGGTAGCATTCAGTACAACTCTTTCTGCCTACTTGCTGCTTATTTGGATATCTCTAACAGATCCTCCACTGAATGGCACTTAAAGTGGGCACAGAATCACACGAGCCATCCAGTACTGCTATATTATTAGTGATTAGACGAGTGTTTAGTCACTTACCTCCTGCAGCAATCGTCAGCTATTCTTGGCTTTTTGCATGCTGCACTCAATTCCAACTCTCCTCCCCTCCATATGGGATTTGTCAGCATCACCAATTGACATTTAATTGAGCTGACCCACAAATTACAGATTAGCAGGTGCAAGGCTAGCATAAATTGCCCTGTGGAATTTCAGCGCCACTAAAGGGCTCAAGTTTCGGCCTGAGTTGCTCCTATTTTTTTTTGGAGCAACTAGTTTAGAATGAAGCAGCTTAGAAATTGCAATTCTTGGCATTGAGTTTGCTCCAATTCTAGTGAGTTAGAATAGTTTCATTTTAGAACAGATTTTTTTCCCAAAAGGGGGCGTGTCAAGCCACTTACGCCTGTTTTGCAAGTTTAGGCAGCGAAAACTTACTCCAAACTAACTTAGAATGGAGTAAGTGTAGATTTTTGTACGCTCAGAAAAACCTTGCCTACACTTATAAATCAGGCGTAGGGAACGAGAGATGGGGGGCGTGGGGAGGAGGAGAAGAGAAAGAGGGGGGTTTAAACAAACATTAAACACTTCACTTTTAGAAATAAAGAGCCATCAATAAAATAAATCAACCAATAAAATCAACAACAAAAAATTACGTTTCTATTCACCTACTGTGGCACCGGGAGCCCTCCAACAGCATGCTGGGACGGGGCCCCCCCACCAGTGTGTCTGTGTTTCTGGGGGCGGGGGATGAAAGAACTGAACGGGGATGGGAGAGGGGGGAAGAGGGGGGGAGAGGGGGGAAGAGGGGGGGGAAGAGGGGGGGAGGGGGGGGAAGAGGGGGGGAGGGGGGGGAGGGGGGGGATGGGGGAGGATGGGGGGTGGGGGTGGGGGTGGGGGTGGGGGTGGGGGTGGGGGTGGGGGTGGGGGTGGGGGTGGGGGTGGGGGTGGGGGTGGGGGTGGGGGTGGGGGTGGGGGTGGGGGTGGGGGGCAGGGAGGGAGAAGAGAGCTGAAATGGGGGGGGGGGAAGGAGGAGCTGAATGGAGGGGAAGAGACTGAACAGGCCGAGCCGACGGACACTTTCGGCGGGGCCTACCCCCAGCAGGAGGGAGGGAGGGGAAGACGGCTGAACTGGGGGGGGAGGGGGGGGGGAGTCGCAGTCCCGATCTTCGCTCCGGGGAGCCCATTCGGCCAGGGCTAGGATCGGGCCCCTCCCACGCAGCCTTGGGGACAAGGAGCTCCTGCACATGCGCGTGCATACTAGCGCTCATGTGCAGAGGTCCTGGCACTGTTTTCAGCGCCGGGACCTGGCTCCGCCTCCGACCCCTTGTGCTGCGTCACGCCGAGCACGAAGACATCCTGAGGAGACCGGAGAATCACAAGGTATGTTTTCAGCGCCCTTTCTATTCCAGAAAGTCGGCGCACTTTATGGAGATGCGTCTTTTTTCCAGAGGGCGGAAACTTGGGCCCATAGGTTCAACTAAATTTTTGTGCATCAATAGCACCATTACACATGACTTGACTCAAGATTTTGCAACAACAAGATTAGGCATTTATTCAGATTAATAACAGATTGCTGAATCAAAGGATTCCCCCCTCGCCAATAGTTTAGTGGCTTAGTGTGCCATCTAATGCAATGCTCAACCACAGACCATGAACTCCGGTTCAATCCTTATTCTTTACTCTTAACTGTTCTCAACTTCCTGACTGCCACTCTGGCCTTAACTAACCCGAGCCATACTTCCTGCCCTCAATTGCTATAAAGTGGTCGGTGCCAGGAAATGCACGTGTGCACATAAGACAGGATTGGATGCAGTACGAGAATGCAGCAGCAACCAACAATTATTATTCTGGACTTGGGTGGTTCAGATAGATCTACAATATCAGTGTCCATTAGAAATCCCTTTAGCTTCTCTAGGATTGACATGGGGTTGTCATCCTTCCTCATACAGCTGGAACAACTCCAAAATGGTAACTACAGTATCCATGAAGCTGAATTTACATAGGAAAAAAATAGGTATTCAAAAAAGGAGTTTAAAAAAATAACTCGCCCTCTCACAATTCTCCCCTCTTGAAGTTGATGAATCAGAGGTGCAGCAACCCTCTGTAGCCTACCCAAGAGTCCAAGTACATGAACAATGACAGCAAGTGGTTGCAAATCTTAATATCCTGACATATAGTTTTAATAGGAGCAGTCATGGTCAACTAACTGGATCGTGCTCCGGAATGGGAACCAGAGCTGAATTTCTACCACCCGCCCCCCACCCACATTTTCAAGGCCAATTGTAGCAATCTAATGTTACCTTGGTTTAAACAGACCAATGATCAAACATTTGATCTTTCACATCTTTTAACACTGCAGAACTGTATCAAGCAGCACATTTATCCATCAAACAAAGAATGTGCAAATATTTCTTCAGGACAGATAAAACATTTTCCACAGAAAATATTTCTCCCTGCCTTTCCTTCTCCTTTAAGTTGGTCAAGTTAAAAGCAGCTTAAAGGATTTTTTTCCCCCCACTTCTAATTACATACCAACCCCAGCACCAAGAGTACCTCAAATCCACCTTACTGATTATTTTAGGGAGCTTGACCACGAACAGTTCCAAAAGCTAGATTGTTCTCCAGTATCTATCTATCGGTCGGTCGATCGAGCTTGACCTGATGAGTATAGCCTGCATTTTCTGTTTTTATTCCAGGACAGAATTGATGTATGGTTGTTTTTGACTATTGAAGACGATCAAAACAGTATTAGAATATGTGGATGTTAAACAGAATGTGTATTAAGTTGGTAATTATTATTTTTTTTAAATGCTTCCATAGCCTGCAGGAAATATTAAACCTCAACATAATCTTTCCATCTGCTTATCTAGAGAACATTTTTAATTTTGAAAAGTGTCTTGTGTGTTATGTACTTACTGACAGAAAGAAACAAAATGACGCAAGCAGCTCTAACAAAATAATTTTTTCCTGCAGAAGTTTAAATGTAATTTATTTCATAAGGTCACAAGATTGTTCATTCTATGGGCACAGACAAAACTGGGATTAGTTTCAATGCATTGCTTTCAAGTCAAAATGTTGGCATCTTACTTAAACTGGCATTTAATATTTCAACCAAGACAGTTCCCAATATAGAAGTAATGAAGTCAGCATAAGACTCAAACTCCATTAACTCATCATCGGGAACAGGCAGGAAAGTAGAGTGGAGGCCAAGATCTTATTGAATGGTGGACCAGGGTCAAGGGGCCAAATGGGCTACTCCTGCTCGGATTTCTTATGTTCTTATTATGTAAAAGATGGGGTGTGGGAAATCTAGGATGTACAAATAATATGAATTCATATCCTGGGACAATGCAAGTAAAGCAGTGTTAGAGCCCAAACATGACACCAGGGTCCACGGCTGTGGCCGCTTGCTGTAAAATTCTCTCCTCCTCCCGCTAGCCAGACAGTTAATCTGGCTGGGTGTTGGGCAGGACTCCAGGATCTTTTATTTAAATGAGGCCCTGCCGTTAAGATTCTCTTATGACTCATTGAACCTGTTTATTGTTATTTTGGCAAAGGTCTCCTGGTAACTATGTACAACATAAAAAAGTGTAAGATTGCTCTTAGTATCTCAGCACGAGTCATCAGGCTGGATTTTTGGCTTTCACCATTTTGGGGCAAAAACTGAGGTGAGAAAATTACCGCCCAATTAATTGCCTAACTTTCAGCATTTGGAGGGTCTGCGCCAGAAATGAGATCCTCATCAACATTAGTGCGGGGCCGGGAGCACTGAGAGAGGCGCCTTGGGAGGGTAAACAAAAGTTCAAAAATATATTCAAAACACATTACCTACCCTTACCTAACAAATCGCTGCAAAAATATTAAAACATTTAAAAAACTTATTTTTTCCAATCTTTTCAACTTACGGCTGCCGGCAGGGCTGGACCGCACTGTTTTCCGGTCATCGGAGCGCGGCGAATGGGTCGGGTGAGTCTCGAAACTCGGACGTTGTCACAATCCGAGTCGTTACAGCTCTCCCCGGGCACCGCTGCAAAAACAGAGCTGAGCGCCCAGTATCGCGCCACGGATCATCAAAACAAGGCGAGAAACCGGTCGCAAACCACCCGAAAATCCAGCCGATCATGTTCATGAAAGTATGAATCAGGATTACCCACTTTACAAAATCCCAATGCAGCCTCCTATCCTACATTAACTACATCCCAAATTGCCAGCACAAAAATGTGCAATTCACCAGATTAAAATTTAAAATTTCAGTGGCAACTTACAGTTCTTGTAATTAGATTTGCTAGGTGTTGCTATATCATGCATTTATTACTGCCAAATAAAAATTGGACAACATACAACCGGAAAATTGTGAGCAATTTGCACCTTTATAATGCTTTCTTATTCTTGTAATGATAACATTTAATCTTCCATTTTTAAACCAACATAGGGATCATTTTATGAATTCATGCCCTGGGCGCAGAGCTTTGTCCACTGGGATTGCATAACAGAAATTTGGATGTGTTTCCTGCCTGCCAAAATTCCCATCCATTTAAAATTAATGGCCAAAACAATCATGCGGCATTCACCAAGGTCCCTATATATACTCCCAGCAGGCAATGCTCCTCGTTGGAAGCACAAATTCATAAAAATATCCCTAATATTTCAATGTGATTTCTGATCAAATAGGGGAGGAATGGGAGGGGAAGAGGAGAACGGTTATGATTTTATGCAAAATTTGATCGTAATTTTCAGATGGGATAAAAGTACAACAGCTCCAACATTAAATTAATGGCATTGTTTCAATTAAACACACTAGTGTCGATACCACACGAATGTCTTTCTAAGCAAGACATGTAATACCTGACGTGGAAATTTCAGGGGGCTTAAACCATCAACTAGAGGCAGCCATTGGTTTGAGAGATGGTCAATATCTATTGATGCAGGATTATTACAATCTCTTCTGACCTTCAGATACTAATGAAACTGCACAAGCAGCCAAGCAGCACAGCACAGGATTACCTGTATAGTTAATAAGTGGCACCTCTTGGTCAAAGGTCAAACACAAAAAACATGACATGATTTATATGCTATAAGCACTAGTGTTAGTAAGATTGAAGTAAACTGGTATCTGTACTGCACATGACGCAATTACTTTTTAACACAACCTAGCCTCCCATGGCATTTCTCATGGAGTTTGGGGCATGAGTGGGTTAACTTGACTAACGAGACAGAGATTGGACTGATTCTACTGGTGCTACTTAAAGTGCGCTTTGTACTTTCTGGACAGTGTGGATGTTTGGAGCTTGAGGAGGAGTCATTGCCATTGCAGTTCATGTGTCCATCTTAGAATCATTACTTTTCGAAGGTTAACAAATTAACTAGTAGTACTACAGCCCTTTCCAGTCTTCAAATGATGCAAAGCACTTCATAAACTATAATCAGAGCCTTTCAGAATTCCAGTCTCTCCACCCTGTTCGGCTTCATTCTAATGTCCAAGGGACTCCACCTAATAATTCTTATTCTCTCCTTGCATTGCCACCATGCATTCCCCTATGCCAGTTTTCTCCTCCTCATTGCCGGTTCTCCTGAACGCAATGACTTGCATGGTGTGCCGTTTTTCCAGGTACCTGAAACCCTCAGTACCTTGTCCAAGTAGTCATTCTTTGTGAGTGATTCTCAATGTCAGCAGGCTAAGTGACTGGAAAGCAGTGGACGAGTTCCTATTCACCTATGTGTACTTTCCAGCAATGGTCACTGAATAAAAAACAGGAACAAGAACCCAGACAATCTTTCCTTTTCCTAGCCAAGGACTAAGAGGCCAATTGTATTGTCTCTACTGCTGCCCCAACTGAAACCAGCACAGAAGATAGAACTGGTTGCCTTCATTGTGTTACTCAATGCAATGATTGGCAGGTCAATTACACACTGAACCACAAGGTACTCCCCCAACCCTTTCTATTTGCTCAAAACCAATTACCCCCTTGCCCCATTATATATAGATGTCAAAAAGAGCTGGACGATGTGTACAACATATTGATGGGATGTTCGGTGACGCACCTTGTGCTCACTTATTACCTGGAAAAGGTTTTTGATTGCCTTTGGATGGCTGAAGATAAATGATCAGAACCCAGAGATGCAATCAATCTCATTAATTTTGATCAACAATACATAATTTGAAGTGCATTGCAGTAGTCCCTCCCCCATTGGTGTTAAAGGGCTTTGGTTATTGAGGTAATGAAAGGCTCTCTCAATGCTGGTTCATTCTTAGTAAGGCCCTCTTACCTTGGGATAGCTCAGTGGATCAAACTGAGCCTGAGACCAGGGAGGTCAGAAATTAGAATTTTCTTCTAGATGAAGTTCACAGGTCATAGTCAGAGAGCAGCAAAAAGAGAGAGCAAATTGGAGGGGATAAAAATTACCTGGGAAAGGGGAGTGCACTAAATACAAGTTTCTCTACTGAGCAAGAACCCACCTTGAAAGCCAACACTTTACTCATGTTAATAGCAGTTCGGAATAATAAAGATGCATTCCTTTAATTTCGCTCCCTTCCATCCTCCCCAGCAAGTGGATTCCTTAGGTAAGATTAAGGGCTCAATTTTCCCCAAAGCTTTTTTTTTGGCATACTGGAAGAGTTACATCCGTTTTTTTGAGGCCCCAAATATGCCAAAGTTCTAAATTTCCCCATTGGATGTCATCATTTTGGCATGGCCTAACCCGTCCTTTGGTTTTGGGGGGCTGGAGCCTTGATTTGCGCCAAAAAGATCAGGTTGCCATAGTAACCAGGGACACAATGCGAGCCGAGACTACAAAGTGAAACATAGTCAGCTCCCAACATTAAAATACATTGCATTAATTAAAAAACACATTAAAATATATTGCAGCAACTTACCTCCAGTTATTAAAGCCGGTCCCACTCCCCCACACCTGGTTGAAGGGCTTGCTGGTCTGCTTGCCTAGCCCGCCCCTGGGCCAGAGTGCCTTGACGGTCTGCCCCCCCGCCCCTGGCCCTGGCTTAAGGGCTTGCCAGACCGTTCTCCCACCTAGGCCAGACTGAATGGACTCCCGGTCCGGTCCGCTCCCCCACCCCACGCCTAGGCCAGGCTGAACGGCCTCCTGGTCAGGTCCCCCGCCCCTATCCCAGGCCGAATGGCCTCCTCCCTCCTAGTCCCTGCACCTCTCCTTTCCTGCTGCTGCTGTCCTGGCATCTGTTGCACTTGCCTGCACTGATTTCTTTAACTCTCCAGAAGGTTTTTCTGCAGAGGTCACACACAGTAGCCTAAGCAGAACTGGAGTAACTCCCAGCTGGCCAAACTGGTCTAAATGGCCAGAATTGGCATGTGCGGCAGTTTATGCCCCCTTAGGCTGGAAGAAAACTTAACTAAAAAAAACATAACTCAGTTACGCTGGTGCAAATTGGTGAAACTGAGTTTTTTAAAAACTTGGGCCATAAAAAGCAGCCCGCTCCAAAGAAACAGCGCAAATCACTGGGGAAAATTGAGCCCAATGCGTCTAGTATCACTTGGTAAGTAAAGCACATCAGTTACTCAAGTCACCTTCAAGAAACCATAATAGGAGTTTATGATGTGACCCACCCTTGTTTTACTCACATTCCCGACAAGTGTTAAAGCACCTTATTTGTCTAGAAGGAGTGGTACAGTTTTCTTTAACAGTGTGTTGACTGTGCATGCTCATGGAACAAAACAAAGTCCAATGTCAACTTCTGTTGCACAAATAACCATGATGCTGGCTAGTTATCTTAATTTGAAAGTATAAAAATGATAAAATTGCTATTTGCTTATAACTTTCCTCAGTACAGTACCGCTGTCTTTGAGAGATGTTAAACCAAGGTAGACTAGACAGCAGAAGGCATGCTACAACTGGCCTCTAAGCACTGGGTTAGGGAGGGAGGGGGGAAATGACCAGGGATCCCGATCTTAATCCCTACCGGATAACTCCTGCTGGCAATGCAGATGAGATTTGGTTTCATTGTTATGTGCCATGCAGTTGACGAGCCTGCCATCTTACTGTCCAGGCTCTCAAATTATGTGACGGGTAGGGGGCAATTGACACCCATGGAGCTAAACCTCAGCAGGAGTGTAGACCTTTAGTAAGGGAGCTGGAGCCTGGGGATGGGGAACAGAAAATTAGTAAAGAAGTGTCCCAGTTTACTATTCCCTTTCTAAAAAGAAAAGAATCTTTTCAAATAATCTGGAAGAAAACAGTGTGCGTTACATTTGTCCATTTAACCTTCCTTTTCTGCCACACATCACCTTGTCTATGATCGTCACATAATCTTGTTGATACCCACAAATTGGTACAGTTGAATCATAATTTTGCCAGGAAATTCTATTCCACCAAAACTTTACAAATTGATTATAAAACAAAGAAAAATAACATGCAACTCTAAACCACACCCCCTCACCTCACTGGGCATACTGGTCACCACTGCAATGCTAGGTCCCTACTGTGGAGTTCAAGTGGGAACTCCCAAACTAGAGAGTCCCCATTCCTAGTACTGCCTTATCTTTTGCCTTGAGGGAAGTCAAAACTGGATTTCCAAGAAATGAGACCCAGCACACTAGGTCTCCAACATTTCCTTCAGCATTGTGTGCGTCACCCAAGAAATTTCAGCAAAACCCATATCCATCTTAACAGTTATGAGATCAGCAAATTGTACAAAATGAAAATTAACAGTGAAGAATATGGCTCTGGGAATTGTATGCTTGGATCAGGAGATCCATTTGTCTGGAATTAACTTTTTATCTAACATATCTAATCCAAGCATGGAGCTCTAAATGAGCCAAATCCCTTCCCATTATCTCCTACTGAGCAAAATTCCTGTCGACCAAATTGCTTCCTCGTGTATAAATGTGACAAAATGCCCAGTGCTATAAAATACTTTCAACCATCAATAATTTCTGAGGCAGATCATTTAAAAAAAATCTAAGTACATCTGTGTTAGTTAACTTGAAACTGCTGTTTTTGTTTAACTTGAATTGCTGATGATGGATTAAGATTGCCTGTAATAAAAAACATTTTTTATGTGGTGTACAGAATCCCAATTCAAGTATTAACCCAATTTAAACACATTTCTTGGCAAATTAGTCATCTATTTATCAGGGTTCCGTTGCACTTGGACAATCAAAAAATTCAGCATTAAACATGAGGGGCGAGTAATCCTTTCTGGCTTCAGGTGTGGTGCCAGAGGACTGGAGGACTGCTAATGTTTAAGAAGGGCGAAAGGGATAGACTGAGTAATTACAGGCCAGTCAGTCTAACCTCAGTTGAGGGAAAAATCCTGAAGGACAGGATAAATCTACATTTAGAAAGACACGGGTTGATCAGGGACAGTCAGCATGGATTTGTTAAGGGAAGGTCATGTCTGGCTAACATGATTGAATTTTGCAAGGAGGTAACCAGGAGGGTCGATGAGGGCAGTGTGTATATGGATTTTAGCAAAGCTTTCGATAAAGATCCCACATGGCAGACTGGTAAAAGTCCATGGGATACAGAGCAAAGTGGTAAGTTGGATCCAAAATTGGATCAGAGGCAGGAAACAAAGGGTAATGGTTGATGGGTGTTTGTGACTAGAAGGATGTTTCCAGTGGGGTTCTGCAGGGCTCAGTGATAGGTCCCTTGATTTTTGTGGTATACACCAATGATCTAGACTTGAATATAGGGGGTATGATTAAGAACTTTGCAGATGATACAAAAATAGGCTGTGTGGTTGATAATGAAGAAAGCTGCAGACTACAGGAAGATATCAACTGGTCAGTGGGCAGAACAGTGGCAAATGGAATTTAATCCAGAGAAGTGAGAGATAATGCATTTGGGGAGGGCTAACAAGGATAGAGAATACACATTAAATGGCAAGACATTGAGAAGTGTAGAGGAACAAAGGGATCTGGGAGTGCATGTCCACAGATCCCTGAAGGGGGCAGGCCAGGTGGATAAGGTGGTTAAGGCGGCATATGGAATGCTTGCCTTTATTAGCTGAGGCATAGAATAAAAGAGCAGGTGGGTTATGTTTGAACTGTATAGAACACTGGTTAGGCCACAGCTGCAGTACTGCGTGCAGTTTTGGTCACCACATTAAAGGAAGGATATGATTACACCGGAGAGGCTACTGGAGAATATTTAAGAGGATATTGCTGCGAGTGGAGAATCTTAGCGAAGAGGATATGTTGGATAGGCTGAGTTTGTTTTCCTTGGAACAGAGGAGGCTGAGGGGAGACTCATTGAGGTGTATAAAATTAAGGGGCCTGGATATAGTGGATAGAAAGACTCTATTCCCCTTAGCAGAGGAGTCAACAATCAGGGGGCAAAAATTTAAAGTAATTGGTAGAAGGTTGAGAGGGGATTTGAGGGGAAATTTCTTCAGAGGGCTGTGGGGGGTCTGGAACTCACTGCCTGAAAGGCTTGTAGAGGCAGAAACCCTCATCACATTTTAAAAGTATTTGGATGTGCAACTGAAGTCCCGCAACCTGCAGGGTTACGGACCTAGAGCTGGAAAGTGGGATTAGGCTGGATAGCCTCTTGTTGGCCGGCGCAGACACGATGGGCCGAAATGGCCTCCTTCCGTGCTGTACACTTCTAGGATTCTATCCTGACTGAATAATTTTGTGGAAGTGGCATATTTTCAAGACATGTTTTAGAAGGGGGTACATTTATGATGTTTTTATGGCAGTAAAAGATGCACAGGTTCATTGGAGAGAGGTTCACAGAATCTTACAGGCCTTCTGTCCACCTTTGAAAGAGCAAGCCAATTGTTCTTTCCCTATGGGCCACCAAACAACAGTCATGACTAGTTGCAAGATCATGCATCACTCAGTGGCCTACTACTCTCCAGATGCACGAGTGGAACTTCTAAGTATCACATTCCAGTCAAAATTCCCTTTATGGAACTTGGTAAATATGAGGCAGTCTACAAACCATTTCTGGGAGCCAATGACAGGCTCCGCACATAAAGACCCAAATCAGCCATCAAGAAAGTCAAAAAAGGGACCACTAAATAACATCTCCCCAATGCTCAAAGAACATCGACCATTACATCAGGCTCCTTGATGACCCTTACCCAACCACACTTCATGGGATTGTTAAATCATCGTGACCATTCCGAAATAGCACACTGTACCAAACATACTAGAACAAAAGCACAAATACTGCAGACACTGGAAATCCAAAATAAAAACAAAATACTGGAACTATTCAGGTCAGGCAGCATCTGAGGAGAGAGAAACAGTTAATGTTTCAGGTCGATGACATTTCATCAGAACTGGAAGGAGGTAGAACTGTAGCAGTTTAAGTACAGAGCCAGCAAAAGAACAAAAGGGAAGGTCTGTGTTGGGGTAGAGGGTGGGATTCATTAAATGACAAAATCCCTCAATCGACCTGAAACTTTAGCTCAGTTTCTCTCTCCACAGAAGCAGAGAACTTCCAATATTTTCTGCTTTTATACTAACTACCCTAGATGATCAATGTATATTTCTGTAAGTATCCAGACAAACTGCATGGAGATTTTATACAATATCTGTATCTGTCTTTTTATCCTGGTTAACAATTAAAAAAAAGACAAGAATCTCTTGAACAATCCTCAAAACACATCCAAGCCTTTTCATCCTCATTAGTGCCAGATATTCTCAATTTCAGTATCACCGATCAATTCCGTTAGCAGACCTCTCGTCCCTTATGAACCGAAGTGCGCCTTTTATTGCTCAATATCTAGGTAAATATCATAGCTTGATAATTCTTCAAAATTGTTCTTGGGATGCAGGCAATACGGGCAAGGCCGCACTTGTTGCTCAATCCTAGTTACCCTGGTGAGCCTCCTTGTTGAACCAGAAGCGGAATCCAACATTACATCAAATTTAAAAATCCAGCATAGACAATACAGGTACAGACCAAAATAAACTTTTTACAGCCCAACAAAGTTCATGAGGTTGAATTTTGCCATCAAAAAATATACATCTAATTTATACATTCCTCAGAAATTCATTATTCCTTTGGGCCCTGAAATTGCAGTGCATTACTTTAAATACATCCATCTGAAATGCCACTATAATTTTAGCAGAAGCATAAGCACTTAAAATAAATGGGTTAATGACTCCCCTGAAAAATAGGGGAAAGGAGTGTTTTAGATAAGCGTGCTAAACTTTTGTATATTTTTCCACACTGCTTTATATTCTGCTGTACATTACAGTACTATACTGGGGCCCAGATATTAGAGACCATTGCCGATCTGAAACCATTGCCAATAATTGAATAATTGCAGTTTTTCCCCACTTCAACATCTAATTCAATTTAGATTTAAAACATGAGACATCAGTCTAAACAGCAAGCTCCAAGCTGAAGATTGTTTGATTGTTTTCTAATGAAAAAATGCATCGTTGATCCAGCAATTTTATATACTGCAGATGGTATTTTAAATTTTCTGGCCCTTTATTCTTTTTGGATTACAGGTATTGGGATGTTTTACTACGTTAAAGGCGCTATATAAAATGCAAGTTGATGTTTATTTGAGAGGAGTTGCAACAAACAATAAATGAACAGCAAAGTGACAGTTCTTCTACATCTACAAAAAATATTAAAGCAAATCCCAACAAAGCACAGATACAGGAATAAATTTAACTATTTACAGAATGTTATGGTCACTAGCTGCTAAATTCTGAGATACAAAGGAAACATAGAAAATAGGTGCAGGAGTAGGCCATTCAGCCCTTCGAGCCTGCACCACCATTTGATAAGATCATGGCTGATCATTCCCTCAGTACTCCTTTCCTGCTTTCTCTCCATATCCCTTGATCCCTTTAGCCGTAAGGGCCATATCTTACTCCCTCTTGAATATATCCAATGAACTGGCATCAACAACTCTCTGCGGCAGGGAATTCCACAGGTTAACAACTCTCTGAGTGAAGAAGTTTCTCATCAGTCCTAAATGACCTACCCCTTATCCTAAGACTGAGTCCCCTGATTCTGGACTTCCAACATCGGGAACAATCTACCCACATCTAACCTGTCCCGTCCCATCAGAATTTTGTATGTTTCTATGAGATCCCCTCTCATCCTTCTAAATTCCAGTGAATACAGGCCCAGTTGATCCAGTCTCTCATGTGTCAGTCCAGCCATCCCGGGACTCAGTCTGGTGAACCTTTGCTGCACTCCCTCAATAGCAAGAATGTCCTTCCTCAGATTAGGAGACCAAAACTGAACACAATATTCCAGGTGAGGCCTCACCAAGGCCCTGTACAACTACAGTAAGACCTCCCTGCTCCAACACTCAAATTCCCTAGCTATGAAGACCAACATACCATTTGCCTTCTTTACCGCCTGTTGTACCTGTATGCCAACTTTCAATGACTGATGAACCATGACACCCAGGTCTCGTTGCACCTCCCCTTTTCCTAATCTGCTGCCATTCAGATAATATTCTGTCTTTGCGTTTTTGTCCTCAAAGTGGATAACCTCACATTTATCCACATTATACTGCATCTGCCATGCATTTGCCCACTCATCTAACCTGTCTAAGTCACTCTGCAGCCTCTTAGCGTCCCCCTCACAGCTCATACCGCCACCCAGTTTAGTGTCATCTGCAAACTTGGAGATATTACACTCAATTCCTTCATCCAGCACCGAGCCCTGCGGCACTCCACTAGTCACTGCCTGCCATTCTGAAAAGGACCCGTTTATCCCGACTCTCTGCTTCCTGTCTGCCAACCAGTTCTCGATCCACATCAGTATATTACCCCCAATACCATGTGCTATGATTTTGCACAATCTCTTGTGTGGGACCTGTCAAAAGCCTTTTGAAAGTCCAAATACACCACATCTACTGGTTCTCCCTTGTCCACTACTAGTTACATCCTCAAAAAATTCCAGAAGATTTGTCAAGCATGATTTCCCCTTCATAATTCCATGCTGATTTGGACCGGTCCTGTCACTGCTTTCCAAATGCACTGCTATTTCATCCTTAATAATTGATTCCAACATTTTCCCCACCACTGATGTCAGGCTAACCGGTCTATAATTACCCGCTTTCTCTCTCCCTCCCTTTTTAAAAAGTGGTGTTACATTAGCTACCCTCCAGTCCATAGGAACTGATCCCAAGTCGATAAACTGTTGGAAAATCACCACTAATGCATCCACTATTTCTAGGGCCACTTCCTTAAGTACTCTGGGATGCAGACTATCAGGCCCCGGGGATTTATCGGCCTTCAATCCCATCAATTTCCCACCTAATAAGGATATCCTTCAGTTCCTCCTTCTCACTAGACCCTCGGTCCCCTAGTACTTCCGGAAGGTTATTTGTATCTTCCTTCGTGAAGACATAACCAAAGTATTTGTTCAATTGGTCTGCCATTTCTTTGTTCCTCATTATAAATTCACCTGAATCCGACTGCAAGGGACCTACGTTTGTCTTTACTAATCTTTTTCTCTTCACAGATCTATAGCAGCTTTTGCAGTCAGTTTTTATGTCCCCTGCAAGCTTCTTCTCGGACTCTATTTTCCCCCTCTTAATTAAATCCTTTGTCCACCTCTAAATTTCTCCCAGTCCTCAGGTTTGCTGCTTTTTCTAGCCAATTTATATGCCTCTTCCTTGGATTTAACACTATCCATAATTTTCCTTGTTAGTCACGGTTGAGCCACTTTCCCAGTTTTATTTTTACTCCAGACAGGGATGTACAATTGCTGAAATTCATCCGTGATCTTTAAATGTTTGCCATTGCCTATCCACCGTCAACCCCTTAAGTATCATTTTCCAGACTATTCTAGCCAATTCACACCTCAAACCATCAAAGTTACCTTTCCTTAAGTTCAGAACCCTAGTTTCTGAATTAACTGTGTCACTCTCCATCCTAATAAAGAATTCTACCATATTATGGTCAATCCTCCCCAAGGGGTCTCGCACAAGATTGCTAATTAGTCCTTTCTCATTACACATCACCCGTCTAGGATGGCCAGCTCCCTGGTTGGTTCCTCGACATTGGTCCAGAAAACCATCCCTAATACACTCCAGGAAATTCTCCTCCAGTTTGGTTAGCCCAATCAATATGTAGATTAAAGTCACCCATGATAACTGCTGGACCTTTATTGCATGCATCCCTAATTTCTTGTTTGGTGCTGTCCCCAACCTTACTACTACTGTTTGGTGGTCTGTACACAACTTCCATTAGCGTTTTCTGCCCCTTGGTATTCCACAGCTCCACCCATACCGATTCCACATCATCCAAGCTAATGCCCTTTCTTAATATTGCATTAATTTCCTCTTTAACCAGCCATGCCACCCCGCCTCCTTTTCCTTTCTGTCTATCTTTCCTAAATGTTGGATGTTGAGTTCCCAGCCTTGGTTACCCTGGAGCCATGTCTCCATGATGCCAATTACATCATACCCGTTAATTGCGCAGTTAATTCGTCCACCTTATTCCGAATACTCCTCGCATTGAGGCGCAGAGTCTTCAGGCTCGTTTTCCGACTACACTTTGCCCCTTTAGAATTTTGCTACAAATGAACAGTTTGTAATAACAATCTTGCATTTAAAATAGCACCTTTTACAATCATAGGATGTCTTAAATATTTAATTGCGTGCGAAGTGCTTTAAGTGCAGTCACTGTTGTAATGCAGCAGTCAATTTTTATATAGCAAGGTCCCACAAAGAGCAATTAAATAAATGACCAGAAATCGCCTTTGAGTTGGTTGAGAGATCATGTTGTTCAGGACACAGAACTTCAATAGTGGAATGAGATGTTTTAAATGCCTACGTGAAAGTCAGGACCTAGTACTCCCCCGAAGTGTCAGTTAAGCTTATCTGCTCATGTAGAGAGGGAGGGGAGGGGAGGGGGTGTAAAAGAGAGGGAGGGGAGGGGAGGGGGTGTAAAAGAGAGGGAGGGGAGGGGAGGGGGTGTAAAAGAGAGGGAGGGGAGGGGAGGGGGTGTAAAAGAGAGGGAGGGGAGGGGAGGGGGTGTAAAAGAGAGGGAGGGGAGGGGAGGGGGTGTAAAAGAGAGGGAGGGGAGGGGAGGGGGTGTAAAAGAGAGGGAGGGGAGGGGAGGGGGTGTAAAAGAGAGGGAGGGGAGGGGAGGGGGTGTAAAAGAGAGGGAGGGGAGGGGAGGGGGTGTAAAAGAGAGGGAGGGGAGGGGAGGGGGTGTAAAAGAGAGGGAGGGGAGGGGAGGGGGTGTAAAAGAGAGGGAGGGGAGGGGAGGGGGTGTAAAAGAGAGGGAGGGGAGGGGAGGGGGTGTAAAAGAGAGGGAGGGGAGGGGAGGGGGTGTAAAAGAGAGGGAGGGGAGGGGAGGGGGTGTAAAAGAGAGGGAGGGGAGGGGAGGGGGTGTAAAAGAGAGGGAGGGGAGGGGAGGGGGTGTAAAAGAGAGGGAGGGGAGGGGAGGGGGTGTAAAAGAGAGGGAGGGGAGGGGAGGGGGTGTAAAAGAGAGGGAGGGAGGGGAGGGGGTGTAAAAGAGAGGGAGGGGAGGGGAGGGGGTGTAAAGAGAGAGAGGGGAGGGGAG